>NC_065444.1:210230034-212764201 GCF_917563875.1 Diabrotica virgifera virgifera
TATAAACTAATAGTGAATATGGAAATTTTAACGTTAGTAAGTAATCGTGGTAAAATTTTGCTCAAAGTGAACAGTCTTACTTTTTCTCAAGATAAAGTACTAAAATCGGGAGAAACGTATTGGAGGTGCGTAAAACGGTCGTGTAAAGCGAAGATATTCACGAAAGGGCAAGAAATGTTAGTGATCCGAAGTAATCTAGAACATAATCACGAGTGTGATATCAAGACACTTGATACATGAGTATCAAACTAACTGTATCGATCGATACCATTTCGTAAAATGTATGTCGTATTTATTTCAAAGTGACAAATAAACCTTATCAAGCTTAATCTCTAGAATTTTATTACCTGACTTTCCATTTTCCAAATCCAGCGTCCAAATCATGTATGCAGAAACAGGTAATTTTACTTTTCAGCGTCGAATTTTAAATTTAGCGTCCAAATCATGCACGCCCATCTTATAGTTGTTGTAATAAAAAGAAAAAACAATATGGGCATAAGTATCGTGTGGGCGGAAAATCACACGCATGGAGAAACAGTATAATGATAACAATGTTCAAGAAAGGAGACAAAGAAGACCCCGACAATTATAGAGGTATAAATCTAATGATCACCACACTTAAGCTTACCACAAAAGTCCTAACCAACAAAATCAATAAACTAACAACTTTATCAGATGAACAACAAGGATTCAGATCCGGAAGATCCTGCGTGGACGCCGTATTTGTATCAATACAAATCACAGGAAAGCCAATCGAGTACAATAAACCAGCATATCTATGTTTTATAGACCTGAAAAAGGCTTTCTTTCGCATCCAAGTCGAAGACGTCTTACACCATCGAAAACATCTACTTCCGTAGTCGAACACAGGCAAAGATAAATGGAAAACTAACACAGTGTATACCAGTACAAAGCGGAGTCAGACATGGTCACTCGTTAAGCCCACTGCTATTGAATATAATAATGGACGAAATAATACAAGCAGTACGTAAAGGTCATGGTTACAGAATGGGGAACAAAGAAATCCAAATATTATGTTATGCAGATAACGCCGCATTAATCGCGGTGACAGAAGACGATCTCCAAAGATTAACACACATCTTCAATACAACAGCTAAGAAATACAGTATGATAATGTCAGCAGAAATAACCAAATGTACCTATGACAACATGTAAATACCCACTACGAAAAACGAAATTG
Organism: Diabrotica virgifera virgifera; assembly: GCF_917563875.1. NCBI lineage: Eukaryota > Metazoa > Arthropoda > Insecta > Coleoptera > Chrysomelidae > Diabrotica > Diabrotica virgifera. Next base: position 210,231,236 of record NC_065444.1, read on the forward strand.
ATGGGAAAATAATAAAGCAGGAAGCAAGCTTAGATATGAGGGAATAGATATAACTATTAGTTCCGGAGATGGTGATGAAGAAGTACAACAACACAGCTTAAAAGCAAGTAAAGCTGCGGGATCTCTTAATGACACAATCGGGAAGAACAAACACCTAAAACAAGACACAAAAGCAAGAATCTATAAAGCAGCAATTAGATCTATATTGACATACACGGCGAAGACAAGACCTGACACATCTAAAATAAGATAACTACTAGAAACAACAGAGATAAAAATACTTCGAGGAATATCAAGGAATAGTCTATTGGATAGGGAGAGAAGCGAAAACATAAGAAGAGCATGCAATGTAGAAGACATAAATACAGTATGTCCCTGTAAGTTGTATCCATATAGAAAACTTTTCAACGAAAACTTTTCGTTTATAAATTTGCAAAAGTCTGTGTGTTATTGCGTCGCCGCTCCTGCAATACTTAGAGCAGATGTATCGATGGATTCTTATGTAGTTTTGTCTTCTGAATCCAAATCTGAAAACGGCATTTCGATATCTCAAACTGTCTTCGAGATAATCGACCTCAAAATCTAAAATGTGACGTCACAATCCGGTTATCTCCTATCAGGCACTAAACGTCAGCTGAAATCTTTGATTAGGAAGTAGGCTACTTTTTTAATCTGAATTTGTTAAGCAAAGCAAATGTTATTCATAGAGTTAAATACATAGAGGTATATATTAACATAGAGGGAGCCTACCTTCCGCGCTTCCTGACGACAAGATCTCATGGACTGGTTTGCTGCATCTCTTTCTAACGCATTGTATCGAAAATCTATGATGACATTCAGTGTGAATATAGGCACGGAAGAGGAGGACAACTGTAGCAGCTTTACTATGCGTAAGAGCGAAACAGCACTAATCCAAATAAAAAAGATGGTGTCGTCACTTCGCTCTGAATGACACTCTCTCTATGCTAATATATAACTCTATGGTTAAATATTAGCAATGTTATTATTTATATTTGAGTTTGACACTTCGTTAATGTCAAACTAAATTTTAAATTATTTAGCTATTAATAAAATATAAATGACATTTTATAGTGAATTTAATTATTATAATAATATCTGTAATAAATGTATAAAAATACAATTTGAGTATATTTTGAAAGCAATAATACATATTATACTATATTAATAATGAATCAGTACAAACGATTATATTTAAATTTGGTAAATTCTCCACTTGACCAGCGACCAGCGCACACAACTCAAAACACAAGTACGTAAATACGGTTGCGTGAAGCGTGGCGCAAAGCCGTGTAATTTACGAGACTCGCTAGGTCTGTAGATCCAAGTAAATTTCATCAGTAAAAAGTATCTTTATCATGTATGTATTATTTATTTTACAATATTGGAAAATTGTTATTTAAAATGTAGTTTGGAATAAAAAAGTATGTTCTTATATATGAAATTACATCCTTCTAATAAAAAAAAATATTTGACGAATTTTCTCAAATTATGGATACCAACATCATTTTCATTTATAACTCTTGTATTTTTAATTTGACGAAGAAAAGTTATTCTTCATAAAAATCTCTTCTTGGTCTAAGATTTATGATGCAACCATCATGAATCAAATTTTATTAATTTTATACGAGGTATGTAAAAAAATATGAATTTCGAGTAAAGTATCTTTATAGTTCACAACATTTAAATTAGAATGATGTACTTGCACATTAAAACATAATTTTTAATTCTAAACAGTTTTTCGTAATAGCAATTTTCTATATTATGAATTTAAATAGGTATATAAACAAAGTTTTCGTTATGATATTGCTCGCAATTTCAGCTTGTTTATTATTAATTTTACGAAAAAAAGTTATTCTTTATAAAAAGCTCTGCATGGTCCAAAACCTAAGATTTAACCATCAAATATCAAATTTTTTGAATATTATACGAGGTATGTCAAAAAGTTTGAATTTCACTCAAGAGTAAAGTAGCTTTATTTTTCGCAATATTGAAAATTGCTATTATGAAAAGTTGTGTAGAATAAAAAACTGTATTCTAGTATGCAATTACATCCTTCTAATTGAAAAATTTTTTTTTTGAAAATTATGGATAACTAACATTATTTTCAGTTATTTTAATTCAGATAAATGCTTTATTATTAATTTTACGAAAAAAAGTGATTCTTAATAAAAAGTTCTGCATGGTCTAAAATCTAAAATACAACCATCTTTTGTCAAACTTTATCAATTTTATACGAGGTATGTCAAAAAATATGAATTTCGCTCAAGAGTAAAATACGTTTATTTTTCACAATATCGAAAATTGTTATTATGAAAAGTTATTTAGAATTAAAAACTATGTTTCAGTACGTAATTACATCCTTCTAATTGAAATATTCTGAACTGTAAAGGTACTTTACTTTTGATCTAAATTTATTTTTTTTGACATACCTCGTATAAAATTGATAAAATTTAATATAAGATGGTTGTATTTTAAGTTTTAGACCATCCAGAACTTTTTATTAAGAATCATTTTTTTTCGTAAAATTAATAATAAAAGAGTTATCAGAACTGAATAATTGAAAAAATAATGATAGTTATCCATAATTTTTCAAAAAAAAATTTTTTCAATTAGAAGGATGTAATTGCATATTAGAATATAGTTTTTAATTCCAAACAACTTTTTATAATAGCAATTTCCAATATTACGAAAAATAAAGCTACTTTACTCTTGAGTCAAATTCAAACTTTTTGACATACCACGTATAATATTCAAAAAATTTGATATTTGATGGTTAAATCTTAGGTTTTGGACCATGCAGAGCTTTTTATAAAGAATAACTTTTTTTCGTAAAATTAATAATAAAAAAGTTTTCCATATGGATACAACTTACAGGGACATACTGTATATGGGTGACAAAACGGAAACAGGAGTGGAACGAACACATTAGTGGCAGAGGATAGGATAGTACAAATAGCACGAGATAAGTCACCAAATGGACGAAGAAGTATTGACAGACCAAGAAAAAGAAGGTGCGATAATTTAAACAATTTAGGAGGTTAATATTGAAGAAGAAACAGGCTTTAAAGTCTACATACAAGAAGGAAGAAGAAGAAGAAATATTAATATAAAAAAGTTAATATAACTCGGCTGATAATTGAACAGAACATTTATTAATTTTAAGGCGGTATTAAGTTCGCCGGGTCAGATAGTATTTATAATATTCCGTTAATTCTTCACCATTTTATAATCTCATTATATAATATTTTCTTGCTTATTTATTTATTAATGTGTGACTTTGCTTAAACGTTGCGGTACGTTAGAACCCCAGTATTTCCAATGAGACAGGCACACATATACTAAACCGCCATACCCTTAGCACTAAGTGGTGTAAGAAGTAATCCTTTCAATCCATTCACTGCATTTAAGTGGCACATCTAGTGTGAATTTAATAGGGGATAACAGGCACTTAATTAGGCGGTGATGCAAGTTTATGTACCTATACCAATCTATTGGCTTAATTAGCATATAACCTAGTCTGCAGAATTACAGTTAGATAACGTATCACAAAATTAAAATGCTTAATAGAATTGGAGAAAAGATAAGTATTACTTATTTTTCAATTTCTTTAAAATTAGTTTTAACGTATTTATTTTAATATTAATATGTAAGTTTTACATGAAGCCTTATAGAGATCAACATACGAATTTAAAACTAAAGGGTTCAAAAATGTTTGATTCTTAAAAGAGAAAACAGAACATATAACTAAAGCATAAAGAAAATTATTATCTAAATCACAACTAATATTAAAAAAGGAATCATGATAAAATATAATAGTAGATTTCTACGACCGTTTAATAACATGCTCATTATTCGCTATTTTTGAATAGATAATAACGCCCATTACTTTTCCCGTGAGTAATAGTTTATTACCCACGGGTTGAAGTTAGGTTCAAGGGGTGCATGCCATTTTTAATAATATATTAATCCCTGTTTTTAAACCAGGAGGAATAAACTCAAAATACACATTCACACTCAATCATGTCACTAAAAAAATCACCAAATACATCTTCTTTTTTGGATGATGATGATCATGTTGGCCTTCGACGGTAATCCATAAATATTATAATATTATACTAGTACGTTGCTAAAGAGTTTTAAAAACAACTGTTTTTTTTTATATAAAAGCAAACTAAAAACCTAAAAATTAAAGGAATAACCCAGAAAACACAAAAATCGCAGATATAACTTAATTAACTGTGAAATGATAATAGTGTCAAAATTTCATAAATGTCGATAGTGTCAAAATTTCATAACAGTGGAGTAAACTTGCCTGAGGTTGGACCAATTACAAACCAGCATTAAGTTGCGGTAAATTTGAATTACTCCTCCTAGTTTAAAAACAGGGTTTAGCCGTATATAACTGCAAATAAAATTACTTAGACTTGTTTATTTAATACAATAATTATTGTAATTTATATCGATAATAATTAACTTCGAAACATTTTTAATGGCTTTTTAACCGTAACAATTGTCAATGAGTCAGTATATTTTTTACGTTTATATACCTACTTTGTTTACTATGAATTTTGACGTTTATAATTTTCAGTGACAGTGACATTAGCGCATTTGTTGTGTTTATTGGAATGTATAACTTATATTGCTTTTATTTTATAAAGTTATATTGTGTTATATACTTAGTTATAAAGTTATATACATAGTTACAAAAATTAATGTAAGTATAAGTACATAAATTATATAAAGTACGTCCACCGATAAAAGTAATTTCCTATTTATTATATTGACGTAGGGATGGGAAAAACCTACCGGTTTAAACCTAAAACCGGTTTTTTTACTTCGCAATAACCGGTTTCACCGGTTATTTTTTTTGTCCCGGTTATAACCGGTTTTTTCTTTTTAAAGTAAAAACCGGTTATTAGGTTTTTACGGTGATTAGGATTAGGGTAGGTATTATTTTGGATCCCAATCATAATAATTATTATTCTCAAGTAATTATTCCCAACAAAACCATAATTCCAATTTTATTTTATTTTATAAAATACAGAAGCAAACTGAAAGTGCAATCTCACATCATCCAGAAAAAATTATTAAGTTTTATTATAATATTTCCTTGAAAAGGTATTTGTAATCATAATATTTACATAAGAAGTGATCTGGATGAATTAGACGCAAACATCATCTATTTTTTACACTTAACTCTTGACATTGAAAGTGGGTGAATGACTTTTTCTGATTACCAAAAATAATGCTCTGACTATAATTATCTAATTACTGATTACGAATACGAATCTCCAAGAATTTCGCTACGTTTTCAAAACGATACATTCATAGAGGAAGTATTAAATGAGTTAAAATGTACCTATTCTACAAATATACAAACGTGTTAAAAGTAATACATCATGTTCTTTCGATAGTACTAATTTTGATCATATTGATATCGAGTCGAATGGAATATCGCAAACTAAAGTGTATTGTAAATGTAATTTTGTAACCTATTGGATTAAAAAAACCGAAAACCGGTTTTTCCGAAAACCGGTTTTTTTGGCCGGTTATAACCGCCAGGTTAAACCGTAAGCAAAAAAAACCGGTATAACCGAAAACCGGTGTTTTGTCAAAAACCGCCATCCCTAATTGACAGTACGTAAGATTCGATTCCTGCAATAAATTGCTGGTAAATAGCTTTTCCCAAAAATGGCCTCTTTTACGATAATGTGCCCACACTATTAATATATTTTGTATAGTTTAAAGAATAGACAAAATATCGGTAGATTTTACACGAGCACTGCATAGTAATTTTCAGTGCACAAAAGAGAATAATACAAGTATTCTACTTTTTCTACAAAACGAAGACTACTATGTTGAAAGTACAATTTGTATTCCGAAAAGAAGTAGCAGAACTCCCAGTACATAAAATGTTGGAAAAACCAATTCCCTTTTGCCATTTTCTGTTCTTAAAGAAACCACCAAGTATTGCGATCTTCTTAAATATTAAAGTATCTAACACTCCGTGAAATAGTTACAAAGATTTAAAATGTGTTCGTATAGCTAGAGATCTCTGAAAAACTTTTGTAGTGGTTTTACAAGTTTCAATTTATTGTATTTCAATCTGGAAGTTTTACAGCAGTTAGTTGAGCATGTTGTTGAATACCGGATTTTTCTGTATTTCTCAATATAACCAGTAACTATCAGAATGTAATTTTCTAAAGTTCGAAAAAATATGATATTTCAGTCCAGTGATAAATTTTTTGTACACATCTATGATCGATAAATCTTTTCGAATTTCTAGAAAAGTAGATACTAAAGAAATAAATAAAGAACGTTTACAGATACTCAACAACACTAGATGGAATAAAATGTACAAATTGAAAATCGATTTTTTTTTCAATACATACACTCACCGGCAGAGAAAACGGGCACCCCAAAAAATGGGTCATTTTTAATGTCTTGTATTTCCTAAACCTGATGTCCGATTTAAGTAATTTTTTTAATATGTTATAGCCTTATTCTTTATCAATATCGCTGTAATAATAAATATTGTTGCTAGACAGGTACATTGTCATTGTATACAGGGTGTACGAATCAAACTGTGTTTTTTTCTCAAACTTTGGAACACCCTGTGGAATGTTCTAGCTTTTATAAAATACTGAAATTATAACCAAACTATAGCCTCAGGTTTTCTTAACATTCTGTTTTTTGATTCATTCGCTTATGTTGGATAATAAACAAGTTAAGCACTTTAACAACTACCCCTGTTTTTCGTTAATACAGGGTGTTTTTAAATAAGTACGGCAAACTTTAAGGGGTAATTCTGCATGATAAAATAATGACAGTTTGCTTTATAAACGTATGCCCACAAATGCTTCGTTTCCGAGATAGGGGGTGTTGAAATTGTTCTTACAAACTGACGATTTACATATTTATTTCTCTAAAACGGTTTGTGATATGCAAATGAAATTTGGTAGATTTTAAGAGGTAGTTATTGCGCATTTTTTGGCGTACAATTAAGAATTTTAAATTCACCATTGGCGTGCATACGGGTATAAATATTTTAGATATATCCCGTATGCACGCCAATGGTGAATATAAAATTCTCAATTGTATGCCAAAAAATGCGCAATAACTAGCTCTTAAAATCTACCAAATTTCATTTGCATATCACAAACCGTTTTAGAGCAATAAATAAATCGTCAGTTTGTAAGAACAATTTCAACACCCCCTATCTCAGAAACGAAGTATTTGCGGGCATAAGTTTATAAAGCAAACTGTCATTATTTTATCATGCAGAATTACCCCTTAAAGCTTGCCGTACTAATTGAAAAACACCCTGTATTGACGAAAAACAGGGGTAGTTGTTAAAGTGCCTAACATTTTTATTATCCAACATAAGCGAATGAATAAAAAAACAGAATGTTAAGAAAATCTATGGCTATAGTTGGGTTTTAATTTTAGTATTTTATAAAAGCTAGAACATTCCATAGGGTGTTCCAAAGTTTGAGAAAAAAACACAGTTTGATTCGTACACCCTGTATACAATGACAATGTACCTGTCTAGCAACAATATTATTACAGCGATATTGATAAAGAATAAGGCTATAACATATTAAAAAAAAATACTTAAATCGGACATAGGTTTAGGAAATACAAGACATTAAAAATGACCCATTTTTTGGGGTGCCCGTTTTCTCTGCCGGTGAGTGTATATCGAAAACGTTTTTTTTAAATGCACAGGTGGCATTCTCATGACAGGAACATCTTAAAAAAATTATAGTGAAATATGTGCACCTCATAAAAATTTTATGGGGGTTTAGTTCCCTTAAACCCCCCAAACTTTTGTGCAGGTTCCAATTAAATTATTATTATGGTACATTAGTTAAACACAATGTTTTTAAAACTTTTTTGCCTCTTGGTACTTTTTCGATAAGCCTGTGTTTATCGAGATGTGTTGAATATTTGTCGAATCCACCACATATTAATTGTATATGGTCAAGTACGATTATGGAGACTTGTTACTAATCTGAAAATTTATTTATAATTTACATTTTTAGGTATATTTTGAAATATATTAAAAAATAAACCACATCTCGATAAAACGTGGCTTATCGAATAAATAATAAGAGGCAAACTAGTTTTAAAAACACTGTGTTTAACTAATGGTACCATAATAATAGTTTAATTGGAACGTACACAAAGATTTGGGGAGTTTAAAGGAACAAAACCACCATAAAATGTTTATGTAAACATATTTAAAAGAAGCCGCATCTCGATAAAACCTGGCTAATCGAAATAATACCAAGAGGCAATTTTTTTTAAAAAACATTGTGTTTAACTAATGGTACCATAATAATAATTTAATTGGAACGTTCACAAAAGTTTGGAGGGGTTTAAAGGAGAAAAACCCCATAAAAATTTTATGTGTTCAAATTTCACTGTTATTTTTTAAAGATGTTCATGCCATAAGAATGCCACATGTTCATTTTCAATAAATCTCTAATAGTTTTCGATATATTCAAAAAAATCAATTTTCATTTTGTAACTTCCAAGGGTTGTAACTTTTTATGTGCGGATTTGTACTAAGGTAAGTTAGGTTCAATCAAACTATTTTGGGTCCCAGAATATGTGATCTAATTTATGATCTGCATTATTGTTACACTCTGTATAATTGTGCTCAATATTATCTCGCCTGGAAATTGTCCGGGGATTAGGCGTAATGGGGATACCACGTAAAAAAGCGCGCCTGCAGACTCTGCCTCTAAGCCTAATAGACAATTTTTAATTTGCTGCAAATATGTCTTATAAAAGATTCTGTAGGGTTGCTAGTTTAAGGGGTACAACGTAAACACCCCTTGCACCCCTATTTTCCAAAATGGCGACCAGGGGCCAGGGTGGCGACCCCACAAACTGGAACAAGCTTATACTAATCTAAAAGGAAGAATTTCCTGTATACCATTAATTACAAGTAAATTTAATGAAAAATTTTTTTCTTAATAAAAGGTATATTTAGTTAAAAACCTTAACGGGGCCACAAATATCACACAAAGTTTTCGCTCTCTAAAAAGAGCATCATCAGTGTTACAAGCTTAACATGCTGGGGCAACCAAAAATATAAAGGTTAAAATCCTTTAAATGTTAACTAAATGTCTTACATAGTTAAATCAATTATAAAATCCAAAGGATCAATATAATCCCTAAGGATAAGGTCCTGAGGTACTATATGACCCCCACGAGGTACGTGGGTTGCTAGGTTATAATTAAGTCTTCACATTGAGAACAGTGAATGGCAACTCTTAGCAATAAATCGCCACTTTTCCAAAATTTTCGTTATTCTTTTGAAGGCTAAGTACTTATCGGACCGCCCTAGCATACAAACTAAGGGTAGCATTTATAAAAAGAGTATTGTACACCGAATGTTGTACCAAGTACCTAACATATTGTTAAGAACCATAATATATGTTTATATGGTATGACATCAACTATCGTGTCTTATACAGGGTGTCGCCGAAAATAGTGCGTTCCTTAAAGGTATAGGTAGAAGACACCATGTAGAGCAAAAAAGTCTTATAACATTGTTTTCTAAATTCAACCGTTTGGCCAAAAAATCAAAATACATTTTGGTATGCAAATTGAAATCTGACAACTATGTATACAAAAATCTGAAGATAGACAATCACAATTCAAAAATAGTTGCAGCATGGCCCTTTAGTATTTACATTAAACCCTGTCTTCCTCCTCAACAAACAAACAAATTCTTGTTTTGTTTGATTTTAAAACTTGGGGTGGTATAATTATTTTGCAGGTGTCTACCTTTCTGACCCACATTTTTGGTGTCAATAACTTAAGTCGCCAACAGTTCTTGTACAGTGAAGTCAAATTATTAAATTTTATGAAAATAAAAGTTCGCTTATATGGAGAACAATTTAATTTTTTTGGAAACGGTTAACTTTAGAAAAAAATGTTATAGGACTTTTTTGTTCTGCATTGTGTATTATATCCATATCTTAAAGGAACGCACTATTTTCGGGGACACCCTGTATATCCAACGTTGACGTTTGTCGTCGAACTATGAAATAGAAATCATAGACTCGGTGTCCTTTAAGGACTGTCTCATACATAGAAACAAACCTAAGGAAGCTTCATAATTTTTGACGTATGAAAATTATCTTCAAGTTTGAAACATCCAGTTACATTCAGAGATAATAAACGAACTCATTATACCAGCTTTTTTGTTTGTTTACGGTTTTTACGTTGCGGTTCTCAGTAACACTCATTATTCACCCATTAAGCCTTCCTCAAATATTTCTTAAAGCGTAAATCCGATTGTAAGTTGGCATCAGCAAAGTTTCTCGCCAAAGCAAAGCAAGACTCACAAAAGATCTTTTGTATGCGAAAGCATAAAGGTGGCCCTATTTCTAAAACCATAGGTGGAGGTCGCACAACTCACAAATCATTTAAAGCTGCTTAATAAAAGAAAGTGTAATTAATTATCCTTAACAAATAAACACTTACTTGTGAATTCGTTACAAGAATAACAGTGAAGTAGAGGAAACATTGATTAATGGAATGGTTGGTATTACGTTTGTAAAGATTTACATCGAAAAATAATAAAGCAGTTGCTATGAAATCTTTAATCACGCAATTGGTTTAACAAAGTAATCTTGTTCTTCTTAAAGTTCCCTCTCCTATCGGAGGTTGGATATCATAATGGCTATGGTAACTTTGTTGGTTGCTGCTCTGAACAGTTGTAATGAACTACAGTTCTCTAGAACCATTATCTCGTTCCTCAGCCAGGAGATGCATCTTCTTCCTATGCTTCTTCTTCCTTGAATCCTTCCTTGCATAATAATTCTCAGCAACTCATATTTTGCTCCTCTGGTAATGTGACCCAAATATTCCAGTTTTCTAGTTTTCATATTGTTCATAATTTCTAACTCCTTATTTAAACGTCGTAGCACTTCAACATTGGTAATCCTTTGAACCCACTGAATTTTCAATATTCGTCTGTAACACCACATTTCGAACGCTTCTATTTTTCTTATGTGTTGCCTCTTCAATGTCCAAGCTTCCATTCCGTATAGTAATATAGAAAATATGTAGCATCTTAGAGCCCTCAATCTGAGAGGCAACTGAAGGTCTTTGTTTGTAAGCAGTGTCTTCATTTTTATAAATGCTTGCCTTGCAGTTTCAATTCGGACTTAAATTTCTTTGCTTGGGTCATTTTAGTCATCAACCCAGGTTCCTAGATATTTGAATGTCTTTACTTTTTCTCTTTGGGTTTGCTCTATCATTAACCTTTCATTTCCATGTTGTGTTTTTGAGACAATCATAAATTTAGTTTTTTTCTTGTTTATTTTTAGTCCGTATCGAATACAATAATCGTTAATTCTATTTAGCAATTCTTGTAGCGATTCCAGGGTGTTTGCCATTATAACGGTGTCATCAGCGAATCTTATGTTATTTACCATTCTTCCGTTTATAGAGATTCCATCACTTAGCTCCGCTATCGCTTCCTGAAATATGGCTTCACTGTACACGTTAAACAGTAGCGGCGACAGAACACAACCCTGTCTTACTCCTCTCTTTATATCAATATTCTCGGATTTTTGTTCTTCTATCTTTATATTGGCCTTTTGATTCCAATACAGATTGATGATAATTCGTAAATCTCGTCTGTCTATATCTCTGTTTTTCAATAATTCTATTAGTTTTTCAAGTCGGACGCTTTTTCGAAGTCGATGAAACAGGAACAAAGTAATAGTGTGTACAAAATCTGGTGCATATAAATAAAAACAAATCTTCTTTTTCTCAACATGCTCTCTCCTCAATGGAGGTTGGCTACTACTTACAATTGCAAACTCTTCACTGTCTTCTGATGTTCGTATTAACTGTTCAAAATTTAGCTCTGTCCATTGTTAGATGTTTATTAGCCACGATAGTCTTTTCTTTCCTAGTTCTTTCTTTCCCCTGATCTTTCCTTCACAAATCTTCAGCGTCATAACTACACAAGAGAGAAAAAGATTTTCAACATTTCTTCAGGGGGAAATTAACCACGATTTTAGTTTAGAGTCCATTATTTATGTTGATCATCAAAGATAATAGTGGAAATACTATATCAAACCCAGACGGTATCGCAGAGGTTTGGAAACAATATTGTGAAATACTATTCTCTAACAACGACCCAGACCATAATAGAACATTTCGGAGTTCGCGGTACTTTACTTCGTTGGATAGATGATTTCCTGACAGATCGACATTACAAAGTTAGAGTTGGCGAATCTTTCTCACAGGACAGGTTAGTGGAAAGTGGAGTGCCTCAGGGTTCTGTCCTCGGACCTCTGCTTTTTACGGTTTATACCAGCGATGTTCCTTATTATGTTTCCAGTAAAATATCGTTCTATGCTGATGACACAAAAATATATGCCAATCCTATGACGAACCAGTTAACCCTTCAAAGGGACTTGGACTCTATCTTTACTTGGTGTTCCCAATGGTTACTACCCTTAAACGCGGAAAAATGTGTAGTGCTTAGAATTGGTAAAAATAACCCACTTGTGCCGTATTTTGTTAACGGGCGACCATTAGATTCAGTGTTCTCGTATAACGACCTTGGTGTTATCGTAAACAGCAGTCTAACGTGGTCCGACCACATTACTTCTATTTGTAAACGTGCGAACTCCAGACTATATCTTATTCGGAGGTGTTTTTCGAGAGTTTCAATGCAGTCATTCTGTAAACTTTACACTATTTACGTAAGACCGATTCTTGAATACGCTGGTCCAACGTGGCATCCTGATTTGGTTCGAGACAAAACATTGTTGGAAAACGTCCAAAGAAAAGCAACTCGAATTCCATTGGGACTGAGAAGACCCTCCTATGCAGAGAGACTTAGTATGGCCAATCTAACTTCCTTCGAACTTCGTCGACAACGTGGAGACTTAATAACCACTTTTAAAATATTAAAATTCAGTTTCGGAAATCTCGTCGAAATGTTTACTATAAACCAAGATGAACGCCTCAGAGGTCACCAGTTCAAACTTAAAAAAGAGAACTTTTCTACGAGATCAAGGCAGAACTTCCTACCAAATAGAGTGTTCGAGAGTTGGAATAACCTTAGTGATAACATTGTCACGGCCCCCTCTACTAACACGTTTAAAAACAGACTTGACCGTTTCTTATTATAGCTGAACTATTTTATTTTTTTTTATGTAAACAAAAATTATATCTTTTTTCTTTTGTTTTATATTGTATCTACTAGTAGGTTAGTTATGTAATTTCTTTGTTTTTGGGCATAATAGGGACTTGTCCCTCTGCCCTTGCTTATGTATAATAATAATAATAATAATAATAATAATACAGAGAAAAGAAGTTATGAAAAAGAACCTCAAATATTGAAATCTGAAATTGAGTCGGCAATTAAAAAAGCTAAAATGTAGAAAAGTACAAGGAGAGGATGGAATAACAGCTGAAATACAGAGAAAAGAAGTTATGAAAAAGAACCTCAAATATTGAAATCTGAAATTGAGTCGGCAATTAAAAAAGCTAAAATGTATAAAAGCACAAGGAGAGGATGGAATAACAGCTGAAATACTCAAAGAAATGGGAGAATTAGGGACGGAAGTAATGCTTAGAGTTTGCAATGAGATCTGGAATACCGGAAAGTGGCCAAATGACTGGGGTAAACTTACGTTTATTCCCATATATAAAAAAGGTTCTCCGACAGATTGCAGTAATCACCGTACAGTAGCGTTGATATCTCACGCGAGCAAAGTACTTCTAACAATAATCAATGAAAGATTAAAATCCATTCTCTTACCGCAAATTCCACAAGAACAATGCGGATTCGTCCCAGGTAGGGGAACAAGAGAACACATTCCTAATATTCATCGAGTTTAACATAGAAACATATTTGTGCTTTGTTGACTACTCCAAGGCCTTCGATAACGTAAAATGGGATAAAATGTGGCATATACCTAGAGAAATGGGTACGCCAGAACATCTAATCTATCTATTACAAGCACTTTATGTAAATAACACCGCTAATGTAAGAGTTAATAATGTGGTTTCGAAAAACTTCAAATTAAAATCTGGAGTGCGGCAGGGATGTATAATATCCCCCATTCTATTCAATATATATAGTGAACACATTATGCGTCAAGTTTTTGAGGAATGGCAAGGTGGAGCAACGATAGGAGGAAGAAAAATAAAAAACCTACGTTATGCTGATGACACTGTTATATTGGCGTCTTCACCAGAAGAACTGGAAGAAATTATGAATAGGCTAGGAACGGTGAGTACAGAATATGGTTTGAAAATAAATATACAGAAAACCAAAGTAATGATCATCGATAGAATCAGAAACAACCAACCGGATATAAGAGACTTGGCAGGTTACGAAGTGGTCAGACAATTTAATTACTTAGGCTCCGTTATTACTAACAGTGGTGGATGCGAAGACGAGATCCGTAGGCGCATCATAATGGCCAGATCGGCAACAGCCAAACTCACAAAAATATGGAAGAATACTGACATTACAAAAAACACAAAATTACGCCTTGTTCGAGCGTTAATATTTCCTATCGCCACCTACGCTTCAGAGACTTGGACCATCAAAAAAGCAGATTCAAAACGTATAATGGCATTTGAAATGTGGGTCTACCGGAGAATGTTGCGCATACCATGGACCGCACATCGCACAAGTAATTCAATATTAGCCGAACTTAACGTAAAAACTAGACTCAGCACAACTATCAACCAAAATATACTGAGATATTTTGGACATATATCTAGAAGAAGGGAAGGCATGGAACGAATGATAGTTGAAGGCAACGTAGAGGGCAGAAGATCCAGAGGAAGATCTCCATTACGATGGTCGGACCAAATAAGGGACATGACTGGTTACTCGTTCTCCGAAGCAAAACAACACGCACAGGAGAGAGAGGATTGGATAGAAATAGTCAAACGACTTACATGACGCCACTACATCCTTACGAAGGAGAACAGATAGAGGAGAGATTTATGTTGACGTTTCTCTTCTTTCTTGAACGAATTTCTACGTAGAGTTCTTAGTAAGATTCAATATTATATAGATGATACAAAGATTTAATCAGATTAGTTTGTTATTAAACAGCAGAACTGCAAACTATCTTGATGTTGACCACAGCTGGGATATGAAGAAAAATTGGTAAAGTTCTAAGGCTGTTCCACTACAAAACACAGTACAATTGGGCGATGAAAAAAAAATACATAAGAAAATACTGTTAGATTAAATCCATGAGTAAAAGTGAATAATTATCCAAAATAAATCGGAGAGCTTATAACAGAAAAATGGAAACTAATGTAAAGATGGCAGCAAACTAAGACCCCACAAGGGAAAACCCATTTAGTCCGGAAAGCCACTGAGCATCCGCTAGGAAAAATATTCTGATTCGGATTTTTTGCACAATCTTACTCAAAAAGGACTCCTTTTAACAAATTTGCATGTTGCCAAGACCAAAAGGTGGTCAAAAATTTTTTAAACATTTTTTTTTGTTTTTTCCTAAAATTATTTTTTTTGCACGGAAAAACGTTTTTTTATGTTTTTTTGATCATTCCAAACAGAAAATGTCTTTAGCGACTTTTCTCTAAAAATGATAGTTTTTGACACATAAGCGATTAAAAATTGAAAAATTGCGAAATCGGCCATTTTTAACCCTCAAAAACTATGTGAAAAACTGAAAATTTGAATGTTGCCAAGGTAGCTAGATATTCTTTAAAGATCGATTGATGAAATCCTGAAAATTTTTTTGCAATGCAATATTCAAAACTCCTTTGTTTTTTAATTGCTAATCAGGCGTGCGCGACACTATTTTCCACCGACAGTATGGTGCAAATGAAAGGAATAAATTCGTTATTTCGTAAACCGGCGACTTTAAGGAAAAATGCCGAAACAGGTCGATTTTTATTTTTAAGTTATGATATTGTGGCATATATGGTATACTAGTGACGTCATCCATCTGGACGTGATGACGTAATCGATGATTTTTTTAAATGAGAATAGGACTCGTGTGCTAGCTCATTTGAAAGGTTCTTCAATTCTCTATTCAGTAATATAAACATTTACATAATTATTTATACAGGGTGTCCAAAAAATTTTTATTAAATTAAATTATTTGACAAAAAAAGAAGTAGAAGGACACCGTGTATAAATAATTATGTAAATGTTTATATTACTGAATATAGAATTGAAGAACCTTTCAAATGAGCTACCACACGACCCCTATTCTCATTTTAAAAAATCATCGATTACGTCATCACGCTCAGACGGATGACGTCACTAGTATACCATATATGCCACAATATCATAACTTAAAAATAAAAATCGACCTGTTTCGGGATTTTTCCTTAAAGTCGCCGGTTTACGAAATAACGAATTTATTCCTTTCATTTGCACCATACTGTCGGTGGAAAATAGTGTCGCGCACGCTTGATTAGCAATTAAAAAACAAAGGAGTTTTGAATATTGTATTGCAAATTGCAAAAAACTCTTCGGTATTTCATCAATCGATGTTTAAAGAATATCTACCTACCTTGCCAACATTCAAATTTTCAGTTTCTCACATAGTTTTTGACGGTTAAAAATGGCCGATTTCGCAATTTTTCAATTTTTAATCGCTTATATGTCAAAAACTATCATTTTTAGAAAAAAGTCACTAAAGACCTTTTCTGTTTGGAATGATCCAAAAAACCTAAAAAAACCTTTTTTCCGTGAAAAAAAAATAATTTTAGGAAAAAAACAAAAAAAGAAACGTTTAAAAAATTTTTTACCACCTTTTGGTCCTGGCAACATGCAAATTTGTTTCAGAGTCACCATTGGCGTACATACGAGTAATATGATCGGTCATATTACCCGTATGCGCGCCGATGGTGAATATTAAATTCTTAATTTTATGTCAAAAAATCCGCAATAACTATCTCTTAAAACCTACCAAATCAATACGTATCAATACTGCACATCGACGTACGTTTCACTTTATTTTTTTATTTAGCATGTTTGAAAATGAATCGTGATATATCCATGTTTCTTACGCAATATCAGCAAACCTGTATTTAAATTCTTGTGTACGCTTCTGGAACTTCATGTTGGTGATTTATATTTGTTTTCGTTTGTTTTCACAGCACAAGCACACACACCTTGCGGTAGGAATTAAGAACATACGAGACACGAGAAACATATAAGGAGCTTTTGGCGGTTAAGCTTAAATATTTGCAAAACCAGAAATCCAAAATTAGAAGTTTGCTTTTGTTGCTTTATATTCCTTTTTGTTTCTTGGTGAGCTTAAGTTACAGACGAGTACTGAATAACTATTGTTTGTTTGTATGTGAGCTTAGTAGACACAATATTGGGGTTTTAGGTATACTTTTTGTTTTATGAATAGCTATTAAAAACGGACCGCATGCTGTATATTAAAAGTCATTTCTCTACAACCGTTTAATAATATGCTCATTATTCACTATTTTTGAATAGATAATAACACCCATTACTTTACCCGTGAGTAATAGTTCATTACTCACGGGCTGAAGTTACCCACGGGTCATTACTCACGGGTTGAAGTTAGGTTCACGTGGTGAATGCCACTTTTAATAAATGAAATTACTTAAACTTGTTTATTTTATACAATAGTTATTGTAATTTACATGTATAAAGGATTTTTAACTGTAATAATGGGTAAGCATATTTATTACTTTTATAACTTGTTTATTATGAATTTTAACGTTTATCATTTTCAGTGGCAGTGACGTTAGAGTATTTGCTGTGTTTATTAGAATTTATTTATAACTTATATTGTGTTTTGTGTTTATTTTATAAAATTATATTGGGCTAAATATATTATAACATATTATATATTATTATATATTTCTAAATATTATTATTATATATTTATAATATTATTATTATAATTTATTTTTTTATTTATTTTGTTTATTTATTTTATTTATTTTGATTGTTTTGTTTTATTTTGTTTTATGCCAAATATTATGTATTTTAATATTAATATTTATTTATTAAATTTTTTTATTTATTAAAGTTATTTTATTTTAATTAGATATTTATATTTATTATTATATTTTGAATAAATCAATAATAAAGAAAATCCAAAAATTTTATTAATTGAGCGCCATCTATGAAGAAATTAACGTAATAAGAACAGTTTACCTTCACAAGAATAGTTCCCTGTATATCCAACTGTAGCATTAAGACTCCATCTCTTGAGGGTGGGTGAAAACATTTTAAAACAAAAAATTTTAATTCCTGTAACAAATTTGTTTGTTCGGCAAATGACGTAAAATCTTAGAGTATGGAAAATTTTTAGGGAAAAATTTTCCATGCTCTGAGCGTAAAATTGAAATCAAATCAAAATGGAAAAATACACAGTTCTGGATGTGAAAAATTTTTTTAACGAATATATGGCTTTATGCAACATCAAATAAAAAAGATAATTACACATTATAAAAAAAAATTAATAGAATTCAAGATTGTAATATCTTTAACACTTTCTTAAACGAAAATTATACACATTTTTAGGTTATCTCGCATCACCAAACAAAGGACAAACATAATGAAAAACAAATTTTTGTGGAAGATAAACTAAAAAAATGCAAAATTGAATATATTCAAATAGCTGTCTTAACAAGGTGATTGTTAAGATGAAATCTTTACTTTTGACTGATCATGATCTTATATGGAAATAATTTTGTACAAACTTTTACGAAGATATGGTCCTCATCTGCGACTATCACCCTTGGATCCACTTGGAGCTAAAATTAGCCTCCAAAACAGCAAAATGTTGATTTCCTGTAGAAGTTCAGGTACTGTAAGCTGAACACAAGTCTATGCCAGTTATTATACCATTTTCTTGACTTAATTAAAAGTCCTATTTGTTGAAAACACTTTTAAGACGAAGATGATTAAGGTCAGTATTGTGAACACTTTTTTTACTGTATTTACAAAATTTACTACATTTTACAACAAAATTTTGGGAGCAGCTTCAAAAAGCGTCTTTCCCCTTGTAATGTCTAAAAACTTCTCCTAAAAATTCAATTTTTTTTCTTGGCGTCCTTTTACAGCCAATGAAAATTAAACAAAACTAATAGTTCATGCTTTGGAAATTCAAATGCACCATTTAGCCAAACATTGTAATTTTGATCTAAAATTTGGAAATATATGCCTAAATGGTGATTTTATTTTATTATCTGAGTAAAATTGAATCTTGGAATTAAATTCAGTGAACTTTCTAGATTATTTTTATATAATTTGCATATTTGAGGACGCTCCCTATAAAATTTTATAGATATTTTATTCGAACTATGTCAGTGAACTTTATAGTCCTTTTATCCTTTTGTCATTAAATCTACAAGTCAAAATCCAAATATTTTAACAATTAATACAAATAAAGTATTAAAATAACTTTCAAATTACTCACAAATAAATTACCGATTCTGCATTCGCCATTTTCTAGAAAAATCATTTTTATACTATAAAATTGATATCGAGCTTTGACATTTGTCAAAATTCTGATTTTAATGAACTATTTTCAAAATTTTTGTTAAATTTTTATTAATAAACCCTAAAATTGGTCTAACCATTGTTCTCAATTTTTAAATTGAAGTCTATTCTAACATAATTTCATAAATTTACAAACTGAACTGAATCATACAGGACTTGTCATGTCAATGAAATTCCTCTCTAAGTGACTTCTAGAAAAATGGAATCTTTTCATGATTATCACACAGAAATAAGGCTATTATGGAACAAAACTGTAAGCAATTCTTTAGTTAGACTCAAATTTCAAATAATTATATGTTTAGTAACAAATTTATAAATTAGATGCCATTAAAATAGCTTCCTTCATATAGGATGGTCTATTTTGAAATCTCTTGTTATTCAAACTGCATAACTCTAAATAAAATCATCTTATAACTATTTAATCACTATATCCTTCATAACTTATACCTTCATAACTTTAATTGTAATATTCTTATTCTATTCAACCTTCCAACTCAACGACACATCTTGACCATAATTAAGATACCTACTTATTTGATTGCTTTGGGCAGTACAAAATCATTAAATTAACTATTATTTCATTTATTCTATCGCTTGGGTATCTTAAAATCATAATAAATTCTTAAAATCATGACAATACATATTGTTTTATTATTTTACTAACATTTCCTTTTTCATTACATACTGTAGAAAAGACGGAAAATATTTGTAACAAAAACTCATACCGAAAGAAAAGAAATTAGATTGTCTTACTCTGAACTTATTCCTTTTAAGGAATCGGATTAAGATTGAATCTACATAGAGATTTTCCAATACAATTTCAATTTCTCAGCGGAAATTAGTAATCTAATCAAATGAAGTTGCAGTGAAACTGATCCCTTCGTTCCTCCGACTAGTGTTACATCTTCAACAATTGACTATTCTCGCCAAATATTCTAGTTGATTAGACCCAGTATTTTATCGTCCATCCTATGATACGATCCACGTACTCCCATTTTCCTTGTTGACTTATGATGATTAATTTCGTTTCATTTCGTTCTATTTTTACGACGCATTTCTCTATTTGGTATTTTATGACTCTGTAGCATGTACAGGGTTATTCACTATATTTTGACCCCCTATAAACTGCATTATTTACAGAATTAGAAATAAATATAAAATACAAAAGTTATTCGATTTTTAAATTATGATTTTTTGACATATACATCATACTAGTGACGTCATCCATCTGGGCGCGTTGACGTAATCGACTATTTTTTTAAATGAAAATAGGGGTCGTGTGCTAGCTCATTTGAAAGGCTATTCAATTCTCCATTCAATATTATAAACATTAAGATAATTATTTATACAGAGTGTCCAAAATTTTTTTTTAAATAAATTAATTGACACAAAAAGAAGAATGTACCTATGTAATTTATTTAATTTAAAATATCTTCTACTGCTGTTAAAAAACAGAAATAAAAGTTGATTGCACAAATAAACATTGCTTTTTCCTTAAATTCAATGTTCAAACTGCCAAGAGGCAGATGGGTGCCAGCTTGAACATTGAATTTAAGTGAAAAGTAATGTTTTTTTGTTCAATAAACATTTATTTCTCTTTTCTGACAGCAGTAGAATGTATTTTGAATTAAATCAATTACATACATTCTTATTTTTGTGTCAATTAATTTAATTAAAAAAAATGTTAAACGCCCTGTATAAACCATGTTAATGGTTCTATCACTGAATAGGGAATTAAATAACCTTTCACATGAGCTAACACACGACCCCTATTTTCATTTAACCCGCGAGTGGTCGCGCCGTTAGATAGAATCTCACCTTTTATCCTTTTTCGTGATAACTTATGAAAAATTTTGCAATTTTGAAAAAAATTTCGTAATTGCCTCGAGGAAGGGTGTCGAAGATATTTTTTTCTTTTCTTCTTTTTCTTTTTGTGGAATTTATGGCTTTGGGGAGAGCCAATTAGCTTTAATAATATTGTTAGAAATAATATTTCTAACATAACAAGTAAATAAAAATACTATAAAATAAAAATTTGTTGTAAATTCGTATTTAAATTCGTATTGTGAGATGAAATCTAACACGCGACTGTTCACGTTACAGAAGTGAGCGCGACTACTCCCGGGTTAAAAAAATAGTCGATTACGTCATCACTAGTACGATATTATATATGTCAAAAAATAATAATTTAAAAATCGAACAACTTTTGTGCTTTACATTTTTTTTCTAATTCTGTAAATAAAACAGTTTACAGGGGGGGTCAAAATATAGTGAATAACCCTGTACAATACTCGTCTTTATATCTTTAAAATAAATAGATTTAGAGGGTTCACACATATCGTGCCCTCATTTCCTAATGTCCTCAATGATTGGTAAAGTAATCAAAAGAATGCCTCTTAGAAATCTTCTATTGTTGAAAATTTGTAAGTTATCAGAACCTACTTAAATACTAATTAAATAATTCTGGAAATTTTGAAAATAGTATGTATAATAATGTATTTAATAATTTTGGAAAAAAAGAAACGGAGAACAACAACTCTTAAAAAAATTATTTTTTAATAATTAAATCTCAAAAAATTAGAAATGGAAAATAAAGAGAAAGGTACAAATATAAAAATAAAAAATGGCAAAATTCACTATGTCAAAATTATTTAAAATACCAAATATATTATCCTAATTATCACAAAATAATCAAATAAGGTGAAAAAATATATCAAATATCACTAAGTATAGGTACGCTCTGAGCTTCGCTGGTGTCGCTCCTAGCGGATTAGTAATGCAACTTTTACCGGTAAGGACCCCGCACAAACCTTATGGAAAATAGGTCTCAGTGGATTTCGTTCATACTTTGGGAAAATACTCTTTGAAGCATTCTGATAAAAAGTTCTCATGGGCACAACTCAATCGTATGAAGGATTTTCAAGATATAGAGGCCCAAACTCGGAATATTATAAGATTTACGGGGTATTCCAATTCCGTGAGTTACTGGTTATTTGGCAACTTGTAGAAGTTTGGATCAAGGAAAAGTACTAGTAGTCTAGGATTTTTTTCTGGTTATCCAATGGCGACCTTTACTTTGACCTTGACCTTCAACGGACGTCATCTTCTAGAGTTTCGAGGGTTTTCGGCATTAAATTGATATAAACAGATTACTCATGGGTTTTTGGGATCGCAAAACAAGAATATGTTGAAAACACTGCAAGGGACGTCATCTTCTAGAGTTTAGATGGTTTTCGGCATTTAATTGATGCAAATGAATTACTGGAGGGTTTTTGAGGTCGCTAAACACGAATATGCCACCAGAACCGACTCCCAGAGCACCAGGTTTCCAAGGTCAATGAAAGGGGTTCCTGGAGTTTCGAGGGTCTTTGGTAGTACATTGATGCAAACGGATTACTTATAGGTTTTTGTATTTGCTGAACACGAATACCCCATCAGAACAGACATTGGAGAAACTGGTACCAAAGGCACGTCATGCTTTGGAGATTCGAGAGCTTTCGGTACTAAATTAATGTAAACTGATTACTCACAGGTTTTTGGGGTTGCTGAACGTGTATCGAATTCGATATGGTATCCGATCTACGGAGCACCTGGTGCCTAAGGCAGGTCTTCTTCTGGAGTTTCGACAGGTTTCGGCATTAAATTGATGCAGATGGGTATTACTCATTAGTTTTTGGGGCTGCTAAACACAAATACGCCATCAGAACAAGCACCGGGATACCTGGTGCCTAAGGCATGCCATCTTCTGGGGTTTTCTGGGGTACGTTTTCATCAATTTAATGCTTGAAACCCTCGAAACTCCAGAAGATGACGTGCCTTAGTGCATGTTCGGTAGTATGCATGTATGCATGTTAGGAAACCCCAAAAATCTAAGAGTAATCCATTTGATTCTTCCGAAACTCCAGAAGATAACCTGTCTTAGGCAGCAGGTGTTCCTGTGTCTGTGCTGATCACGTATTCGTGTTCAGCAACCCCAAAAACCTATAACTAATCCGTTTGCATTAATGTCCTTGACCTAGCCCCTTTCATTGACCTTGGAAATCAGGTGCTCCGGGAGTCGGTTCGAATGGCATATTCGTGTAAAGCGACCTCAAAAAACACTCCAGTAATTCATTTGCATCAATTAAATGCCGAAAACCATCGAAACTCTAGAAGATGACGTCCCTTGCAGTGGCCCTGTCCACCACGTGCTACAAAGGTCAATTCTGATGGCATATTCGTGTTTAGCGGTCCCAAAAACCCATGAGTAATCTGTTTATATCAATTGAATGCCGAAAACCCTCGAAACTCTAGAAGATGACGTCCGTTAAAGGGCAACGTCAAAGTAAAGGTCGCCATTGGATAGCCAGGAAAAAATCCTAGACTACTAGTACTTTTCCTTGATCCAAACTTCTACATGTTGCCAAATAACCAGTAACTCACGGAATTGGAATACCCCGTAAATCTTATAATTTTCCGAGTTTGGGCCTCTATATCTTGAAAATCCTTCATACAATTGAGTTGTGCCCATGAGAACTTTTTATCAGGATGCTTCAAAGAGTATTTTCCCAAAGTATGAATGAAATCCACTGGGTCCTATTTTCTATAAGGTTTGTGCGGGGTCCTTTTTAAATTTATTATTTAATTGTTATCGCTTAATATTTACAACGCAAAAAAGTAATTAAATTGTAATCGATTTTTTTAAGATTTTGCTAGTCATTTTGACGTTCTATTGATGAAATATTAATTTCTTACTTCGGATACTTTTACAATTATCGTGTAGATGGCGCTAAGATTAATAGATTAATTTATAATTACATAATATTACGGAACATTAAAAAAACTTAAATTCAGTATTTAAAACGTAAGTATATTTAAGGTAATAGCTATTTGTATAAAAAGGGAGGAAAGTGCTTCTTTTCCTCCCGAGAATGAAGTTTACTGCCCGACGCGTAGCGGAGGGCAGTAATCATTCAAGGGAGGAAAAGGCACTTTACTCCCATGTTATACATATGGTTTTTCCACCTTCCTCAAATAACAAGTAATTTTTTCATTTTTACTTAATTTATTTATGTAACTAACCAACAAAATTTATTAGAACTAAAACTAATTAGTAGGTACAATATAACTGTCAACTGTCAAATAAAAGTCAAATTATTAATGTAAACATTGTTAAATCAGAATAACAATTTACTGTTTTTTACCATTCTGCAAAATATAGAGTGTTTTTAAATAAACGTTAAAATGTATAGGTACTTACGTAATAGAAAATAGATATTGTACAGGGCGTCAATAAGTTATATTTCATGAATGAAATACCGTGACGTCACTTTTACTTTTCCTCCCTAGGGAGGAAAAATATTTTCCTCCCTAGGGAGAAAAAGTACAACTTTGCTCCCTACAATCAGGTCCGGAAAAGTATACTTTCGGTAGAGGTAGGTGGAAAAAATATATACCACAGCTTTGATCAACTATGTTTTATATTTAGGGCCGGTTGTTCGAATGCTAATCAACAATGATCACTATCAAATATTTAATTACTGTCACAACTGTCAATGTCAACTTTGGTTGGGTTGCTGAAAACATAATTGATTATAATTATGAGATTAGTTATTCAATTAACATAACAATTATTAACATAACTGATTAACTAATTTCATAATTGCAATCAATAATTATGTTTTCAGCAACTCAACCAAAGTTTACATTGACAGTTGGTGACAGTAATTAAATATTTGATAGTGATCATTGTTGATTAGCGTTCGAACAACCGGCCCTTATGTTTTTATTTTTAATTTTAAATTAATCAAAAATGAATAACCACTTTCAATTTCGTTGCAAAACGAAAACACAGCCGAACCATATTCTAGTCCAATCAGAGAGTGCTGCAAGCACCCCTACCGGTTTCGAAACGTATTAGTCTCTCATCAGGAGGCACATATGCTGCTCTCCCTGATCCAACCAAAACAAACCCCAGCATGCAGTCCCGGATTGCAACGAACGAAATGGCATAGATGCCCTAGCGGCACCTGCTTGCAAAAAGACTAAGGTTTCACTCTAATGGCATATAAAACAACATAATACTATTCTACATCCCACCAGAATGAAAACAATGGGAACCTTCTCTGGTTACACCTCCGAGGCTTCTACAATTTGCAAGCCATACGGATGCTGAGACTAAGGAAGATGTTTGTTTTCATTCTGGTGGGATGTAGAATAGCATTATGTTGTTTTATATGCCATTAGAGTGAAAACTTAGTCTTTTTTTAAATTAATCACTTTGACATTTATGTCAAATTTCCAGTAAACGTTTACAGACTTCTAAATACAGAATTTCTAAATATTCCCTTTACGTACGAGCTCACAGCGTATATATCATAAACAACATAAGAAATGTCTTAACTAACCTAAGTCATCTTTGCAATGGATTAAGCGTGTGTTGAAAAATAAAAAAACATGCAATAGAATGAAAAATTTAAATACGTAAAAAGAACAAAAAAATTACGATTAAGTTAATCTATTTTTATTTAAAATTATTTAAGATACAGACTGTACAAAAAATAACTTAACATTAAATATTTAATAATGAAATATGAATAAAGGAGAAGATACAGTGAGTATATTTCAAATAAGATGTTGATCAGACTAACTGGATGATGGCCTCGGCACCAGTAGAATCTTGAATAAAAAGGAAGCCTACATCCAAATTGAGACACACATGGTCTTCATACTTACATAGATTAAGTATGAAGTTCATAAAAAAACTTAAATTCTCAAAGGCCTAAACGTCATCTCAAACTGGGATAAAATTTGACTCTTCATGGAATAAACTGGGACAACTAACAGGGCTCATAAACAAATGAGCAAATAGAAGAAAGTCAAAAATGCGAAGTAGCAAAAGATAAAGAAACAAAAATTATAAAAAAAATCTTGCCCTTTGACAGGGATCTCGAAATATACCGAAAATTTCTTTACATCTAATATGAGCAAAATACCGTTTCCGAATTTGACTGAAAATATGAGAAATTTTGGGTGGTCCTAACGGTCCACCAAATTCAAAATTATTTAAAATATTTCCAAACCAACACTGTAATCTGCAATGGAAATTTTGGCGACATTTAGGCAAAAGCGTTTAAAGGGAATAAATCGGGTGGACGAAAGGATTAGGTTGAATATTGGCAAACAAACGCTATAACGCAAGTTAATCAAAAATTTTCAGAATATTAACAGGTCTCTATCATCGTACTTAATCATACACAAATATGTGGTGGATTCGACAAGTATTCAAAATATCTCGATAAACACTGGCTTATCGAAAAAGTACTACGAGACAAAAAAGTTTTAAAACCATTGTAGTTAACTAATGGTACCACAATAATAATAATTTAATTGGAACGTATACAAAAGTTTTAGGGGCGGGGGGGGGGTTAAGGGAACAAAACTCCTATAAAATTTTTATGGGGTGCACAAATTTCTCTATAATTTTTTTAAGATGTTCCTGCCACAAGAATGACACATGTCCATTTTCAACCAAAAATCTATAATAGTTTTCGATTTATATGTATTGAAAAAAATCGATTTTCATTTTGTAACTTCAAACTTTTTTTGGCTGTAACTTTTTTTGTGTTTATTTGTACTAAATGTTCAATCGAAATATTTTTGGTCCCAGAATATGTGATTTAATTTATTACCTGCATTTTTGTTACACCCTGTATACTTTTGTGTCTGATATTATTGCAACTAACTTTTTTTGTATTGTAAAAAATATTCTTTTAACCTCTTAACATCCTGTATTTTGGCTATATGTGGGCAAATTTTCAGCCAAATCGAAAATGATGTACTCGTATTTTGGAAAAGGTGGGAGATGTAAAAAACGGTATTTTAACGTTTACTACACTAAAATTTGATCAAAAACTTGTTTTTGAATCAAAATAACTTGTTATAATGCCTTATAATGACATTTTTGAGTCCCTTCTATTAAAAAATTATTTTCATTGATACTTTATGATACAACATACAAATATGTTTAAATAAATACCGAATCACTGTAAAATCGCTAAAAATCATATTTTGAAAAATAAAAGAAGAAGACTGTTAAAGGGCTTAAATGCTTCAGCTTGAGCAGGAACTGTAAACCACTTTTCAAACAAATCGGAGATCCAAAAATTTTTGTCTGAGTGATTTGACATATTTTTGTGACTGTTATTTCAATTAAAAAAAAATATGTAATTCGACATAAATCAATTTTTTTTGCTTTTGATATTTTCATTCCATATCACTAATTAAATACATCTTTCTTTAATAGGTTTTTAAAACATTTTAAGGCGGCCGGTTTTTTGCCTGTCAGTGTGTATACAGCTATAGTATTTTTACTACAAAAACGTTATTACGTAGGTCAAAATTTTTGACGTAAGAGAACTGTCAAAACATTAGAATGTGACTTTTCATTATTGCCATGTTTATAATAAACATGACAATAATGAAAGTCACATTCTAATGTTTTGACAGTTCTCTTACGTCAAAAATTTTGACCTACGTCTTATGTTTATAATAAACATGACAATAATGAAAGTCACATTCTAATGTTTTGACAGTTCTCTTACGTCAAAAATTTTGACCTACGTAATAACGTTTTTGTAGTAAAAATACTATATACGACATTTTATTTCAAGCTAAGAAATAATCAAATTAAAATTCATTCCCTAAGTTTCCGTTGTCGTTAGCTTTTTCTTTGAATTCGTACTTGGACTTGTCTTTGTTTCTTTTGTAATATAATTTGAAAAGAAATTAATAAAAATCACCAAAACCCAAGAGCTGTTTAGACATAAAAATATTAAAATTCCGAACTTTAAATCTCTTTTTAAGATTTTAATCAAAACCGCCGTTTCGACTATTTGAAAACTCGTAGACAACTCATTGAAAGGATATTTAAGCTTGATGAATATTTATATTTCGAGATGAGAATTCTAAGCGGAATGTCGGTAAGTACTTACTCATTGCTTCCCGATTAATAAATAGTCGTTTTACCATTTGCAGTAAAATATTTAGTTTTTATTATGCACTGCATTTTTTAGTGACGGTTTAAGGTTACATTACAGAAAATCATAACTGTTTTACGTAAAAATATGAAAACAGGTTTTTATAATAGGAATAATTATTCTCACGTGTACATTATAGTTATTTGAGACAGACGAAACCTAGTTTGGATTTAGGAATGCACCGCACACATCGTATGGAAAATATAATGTCACTCAAATGAAATAAAATTTACATGAATAGATGCGTCCTGAAATTTGCGCCAACTCACAATTTTGCTTAATTAGGGCGTTAATTGTAATTAAAGTTTATCAAAATCGCATTTTAAATGCGATAAAACTGACATTTATAAATAATATTAGTTTAGCGCCTATTGAAATCAGTCTATTCACCACAACCTTAAGCCGATTAGAGACAGTACGACTAACCAAATTATACCTACTTTATTATCAATAATAATAGGACAAGATAAGAGTCAGCCTCTGCCTTAATCCCTCGAGAAAGATTTATGGAGTAAGCGAATCAGAAGATCTTTTTTCTCTCTTTGACACACGTACATTCCTATTTGATTTTAAATTTATTTTTATCAATTTACGCTCTGGTTAATCAAAATACAGAGTTGGTGCAATGGTATTAAATTATTGAAATTTCAGGACGCATCTATTCATGTAAATTTTATTTCATTTGAGATATATTTCATTATATATTCCTTGAGATGTGTGCAGTCTCCTTTGTTTTTTATTTTTGTATAAAAGTCTTTTCTGCTTTCAATCTGGCTAAACTAATCCTACTATATCTCTTTTCTGTGTATATGTGTGAGAGTGAAATGAAAATGTTTAAATTGGACAATATTTTAAGTTAAGGCTTGTATTATTAAACATGCCGAGCAGTCCAATTTTCCCCTATTCCGTTCCAGAGAATTTTTGACCAAGATTTATTATTTCTCTCATAAAATTTCTGGAGCGAAAATAACAGAAAGCCTATTCCACATTTCATCGGAAGAGGTGAATGTGGCGTAAGGAAATCTCAAATAAAATCATGTGGAAATATCTGTGTCAGAATACATTTACATTTCGGATTTCAGATTCTAATAGCACGTATATTAAAATTTGGAAGTACCTATCGCATTCATAAAGATGAAATATACGGTCTGTCGGAGATATGATTTATAGAATTCTGGCTTTTCAATTTCATGAAAAATAATGTACACGAATTCCCTTTTCGATATGTTAAACAGTGGAAGCATGTTTCTTCCTGTTACAGACTGAATAATTAAACAGCCACAAAATGTAACTACATAATATTATGAATTTATGATTACATATGTGATTCATATAATCATAAATTCATAGCATATAAGTGTCATTTATTCACTAAAATATTTTCTTCCTTTTGTTTTATTATAGGCCTAGATCCCGCGTACCAAAAAAAGTTGATTAATATCAAGCTGAAAATTTGATAATAGCTTAACGGTGTCTAGTCGGACAAACTTTGATGTACGAGAACACTGGAACAGGGGAAGTTTTAATTGTGGAATAGGTTAAAAATTTGAAACGTCAGACTACGAAACCGTCACAAGTATTTAGTCGGACAGAACTTCCAATTGATTTGTTGCCCTTTCATTAAACTCTCATGCAAAAATCAGACTGCTATTAATCACCAACATAATTCCTGTCATTTAACATGTTCTACGTGTCGGACTTTTCAAAATGCCTAGTTGGTGATAAATACCAGTCTGATTCTTGCATGAGAGTTTAATGAAAGGGTAACAAATCAATTGGGAGTTCTGTCCGACAAAATACATGTGACGTTTTCGTAGTCTAACGTTTCCAAATTTTAACCTGTTCCACAAATTAAAACTTCCCCTGTGCCAGTGTTCTCATACATCAAAGTTTGTCCGACTAGACACCCTTAAACTATTAACAAATTTTCAACTTGCTATTAATCAACTTTTTTTTGGTACGCTGGATCCAAGAATATTAGCGGTCGAATAAGTTATTTACCTGTCTTAGATACGAGAGGCCGTGACTGTTTAAATTTTCCGTCTCTAAATTGAAGTATCACTACTGCTCCTGCATCTTTTAGTATTTGGTATACTTCAAACATCCAAAAAGTTTGAAACCAAGGAAGGATTAGGACAAGGAGACCCACTATCAACAACGGCATTCAATCTAACATTGGAAGGAATAATCTGGAAAAGCAGAATAAACATGCAAGAAACGATATTTAAAAACGGCCACCAATGCATAGCATTTGCAGATGATCTGACGCTATTAGCAACAAGCAAAAAAGAACTACAAAAGTTAATGAAAAACATAATAACAGAAGCCAGAAAATTCGGACTTAAAATAAATGAAGAGAAGACAAAGTATATGATAATGGGAGAGATACAAAAAGAAAAAGAGAATAACATCATAGTACAAATAGATTGAAAAAAAACATACTCGTTCAAAAGAGCCAAAGAAATTATTTACCTGGGAGCCAAAATAGATGAAAATGGTCATGAAGAAGGGGAGATAAAGGCAAGAATAGCCAAAGGAAATAAAAAATATGGAGCATTACGCACATTATTGAAATCCAAATACGTATCAAGAAAAACAAAAATAAGAATTTATAAGACTGTTATCAGACCTACAGTAACATACGCATGCGAAACATGGGTGCTCAAAAAGTCAGAAACAGACCTTTTAGAAAGATGGGAGAGAAAAATGCAACGAGCAATATATGGAGGTATGAAAATAGAAGGTCAGTGGAGAAGAAGAACCAATAAAACATTGGAAGAACTATATCAAGAGCCAACGATCACGACGACGATCAAAGCACAGAGAATACGATACTTGGGGCACATCGAGAGAATGGGAAGTAGACGAATGCCAAAAATGGTACTTTCACGAAGACCAATACAAAAAAAGAGGAAAGGCAGGCCAAGGAAAAGATGGAAGGACAGTGTGTATGAAGACTTGAAGAAAAGTAACATTTACAGATGGAAAAAACTAGCATTGGACAGAAGGAGATGGAGAGAGGTGGTGAAGGAGTGTATAAAAAGACTGAAGTGTAATTAAATAAAAATTTTAAGTTTTATAAGTTATGTAAGTTATAATATTAAGTTATTTATTATATTATTTATGTAATCAGAAATGTAAACATTTTAGCCCTAGGCCTACAAGGCCTGTTGCGATTAATAAATATACTTCGTCAATTTCTGATACCATAATTAAGTCAGTTAATAACGAATCTTGCAGATGTAAGTTTTGTATTAGTTCTTCAGTACCGTCAACTAGAGCAATTTGTTGAATAATGAAGGATTTCAGCTGTGTAGCTGCTTCCTCTCCCTCTAACTCGATGGTCTTTGTCTTTCGTTACCTTAGCTACAAAATTATACCCTGTTACTTTTTCTTATAGACGTTGTAGCCTTTGATTTTCAATCATGTCCAGGGTGTAATTGTTTAATATTGGTAAAAGCGGTTTGTGATCTGTTACAATCTTAAATTCACTCAAACCTAGCAAATATAGCCTACACTTCTTGACTGCCCATACTATAGAAAGAAGTTCTATCTCGATCATAGCATATCTGTTTTATGTATCGGACAGAAATCTTGACCCACACTGTATAAGCTTCCAGTTTTCGTCGTGTTTTTGTAGAAGCACATAACCAAGGCCATTTGATCGAGAAGTATCTGTATGAAACGCGGTTGGTAATAATGGATTGAAGTGGGCTTAGATTGGAGGTTTAATCAAAGCCTCGCGAATTTTATCAAAAGCTTCATCATTTCTGCTTTCTCATTGCGGCTTTCTGATCTGCTTCTATGACATTTCTTCCTACGATGTACTCGACATATTCAACTTCTTTCTGGGCAAAAACAAATTTATCAGGGTTAACAGTTATCTTTTTTTCTCTACATGTATCAAGAAATTGTATCATTCTATTACAGTGTTCACGAAATGTTTCATCCTATATCAGTATGTCATCTACGACCTTCACCAAATTCTTAAAGCCTGCTAAGGCATCATCACCTCTCATCTCCAGAACTTACAAGACCCATTGGAGCTCTTAAAAACATATACCGTCCCCAAGGAGTAAGAAATGTAGTGAGCTTTTGGCTTTCCTTATCGAGCAACACTTGCCAATAACCACTAGTAGTATTTAGCGTACTGAAGTTCTGCGGATTGCCGGATATGTTCGAAACTGCTTCCCATGGGTACTTAAAAGGATGGACTGGTCGTTTTATAAATGAATTAAGCTTACACTCTTAGCAAGACTCTTATTTTACCATTTTTCTTCTATACAATTACCAAGGGGGAAACAAAATCTGAAGGTACCTCATCAGCTGGTTTAATGATGTTTTTCTTAACTAGGCTACCTAATTTAGCTTTTACAATGACACAATCCCTCCAAGCGAATGGAATCCTAGGACAGGTTACACTATACGGGACACTTTTCAAATAGATATGCATAGGTTGCAAAATGTCGTTTGAGTTAAATATATCTTTGTACATGCCCAAAATTTTATTTTTTATGTCTTCGCAAAATGCTAATGAAGGATTTTCAGGAATTTCATTAACATTGAAAGAAGTAACACTGAAGATTGGCTTTGGGAACTCTGAATGAATTATACCCAAATGGATCATGGACATTCTGTCGATTAACAGCTCTTTAACTCCACTACAAATGTATACCCTGGTATTAACAGAACGACCTTCATAGATTATTTGACACTGCAAACTTCCAATTACGTTAAGTTTCGATTTGTCTGCGGATTCCAAGGCCAAAGTAGAGCGTTTTAAATCAGATCTGGTATATTTATGCAAATGCATAAGCTCTTCACCTGCCGCACAGACTTCTGCACCTGTATCAGGGGTGGCTTATAAGAAAATGTTGGGTTTTTGTTTGAAATTGAATTTATTTTTACTTCAATTTATCGATAATTCAATACTTCGATCGATAGAAGTAAGTTTTAAACACCCTATATTGAAAGAATCTTGTATGGGTTCAGTTGCAATATCTACGGAACGAATCTCTTTTGATAAACAGCATTTTGTATAATGCCCCTTTCTGTTACATTTTTCACAAGTTGCATTGCTAGCCGGGCACTTGTAATTATTATTCCTTGAAAAACCGCACTTTAGGCATTTCTTTTTATTTAAATTGCTACTAGGCTGATTAACTTTGATTTTTGCAATGCTTTGGTTGCATATTTTTTTTCAGTTGAGGCTACTTCCTCAGCTTCGCATAATTTGATAATGTCTTCCATCTTTGCATAATGTGAGTTCTGCATTTTTTTCTTATGTTAGCATCAAAAAGTGACTCTACATCATGATCGGCTAAAAACTGATCGTAGCAAGTAAAAAATGGTGTTGCTTGCTTTTGATTCAGAGGGATGCACAATCGCCGGACAGTTGTTTCCACCGTTTCAGGCTTTTTCAACAGCGCTAGCGTGCACTCCACTGAATCGAAAAAACTGCTCAACCATCTAGGGGAGTGCATTTAGATTTTCACTTCGGAAAAAATCAAACAAGATAAAACTTTTTGTAATTTCATTAAGAAATGTTTAATAAACAACATATCAAAAAGTTCTACTCGAGAAGTGGGTGCTTCATTTTTTATTAAACAAATGAACAGCGAAGTTAGATGTTTTTTAAATAACTATAAAAATATAATTTTTAGAAAAAAACTGACTTGACCATTGAAAAATTTAGAAAATTTTACAAAAAACCTTATATAAAGATTTTTCTAAAATTAAATCTCTAGCTTCTGTAATTTTTTATTTATAACGCTAAAGTCACCCTTCTCACACACATTGGCGCACTGTAAACTAGCGTTGGAAGAATTGCACGGTTGAGTGTTTTTAATGTAATTCTTTAACTAATGGATAAAAAGAAATTTTACAAATTGGACATGAAAGAAGATGAGGTAAGCTATCTTATGGTTGTAATATAAAGAAATGAAATCTATGGACATAAGTACGGTGTGGGCGGAAAATGAGCCTTACATGAATTTTGTTTAAAAATGATTTAAAAATGTGTAACTAATACAGTTTTACTTATAAAACTCTCAAATTTGCACAACTTACCTCTCAATCATCTTATTAAACGATGTTTTATTAAAAAAAAAATCTCAAAAATTTAATTCAAATAATACGATGTCTCAAAAAATGTAATTTTTGAAAACTTCGTAGTTTTACAGAATTCCCACCAATTTAAGACGGTATTACTCAAGTTTGAATAAATCTAATAAAATTTTTTTGCTATTTTTTTAAAGCTTGGGATGTAATCTTTAAAAATCACTGAATTATTTTAGTTTAAAAATAAAATAAACAATTTATTTTTGAGAAAACTAAGAAAGATAACAAAAATGTAATACAAAAACTGAAAATTATCAGTTGAAAAAATGTATATACAGAGTGATCAAAACTTTTTCCTGTAAAACTTACCTAAAATACATTTAATAAGCTTCAACAATAATAAATGTTCAACAAAAAAATTTTTTTTTAGCTCTTATACAGTATGTCTGCGTAACGTGGAACCTATTGATAACTTTTTTAATATCAGTTTTACGAAAAAAAGTTATTCTTTATAAAGTACTCTGCATCGTATATAACATAAGATTTATCCATCAAATATGAAATTTTGTTAATTTTGTACGAGTTATATAAAAAAATATGAATTTCACTCAAGAGTAAAGTAGCTTTATATTTCACAATATCGAAATTTTTTATAAAGAAAAGTTGTTTGGAATTAAAAACTATGTTCCAATATGTAATTATATCCTTCTAATCGAAAATTTGTTTTTTTTAATATTCTTTCTAATACATTTTAATTTTTAATATTATTGTGAAAATTATTTGTTTATCTTTTTTTTAAGAATTAAATTCCATATTTGTTTGATTGGATTCTACTTCGTTTTTCATTTAAATATCCGCCATTTTGGATCCGCCATTTTGAAATTTAAATTTTTAATCTTTAATTCAGATTCAACAACCTGTTAAAAATAAATACAATAAATGTTTTAGAAAAATGTTCTTTTTTATGTCCTTTTTAGAAAATCCGCATTTTGGATCCGCCATTTTATAGTTTATAATGTTAACATTTAAGTTAGGTTTATCAAAGCTCTCAAAATTAAATATATGCAGAAATAAATACATTTTGTAAAGAAATTATGATTTTACAACTATTTTTTAAGTTATCCGCCATTTTGGATCTGCCATTTTATAATCTAAATTATTAAAATTTGATTCAGGTTCAGCAACCTCTCAAAAATATCCACATATATGTAAACAAACACGTTTTATAAAAAAAATTCGGATTTTACAACTACTTTTTAAGGATTTTTAGGAAGAATCCGCCATTTTGAATCCGCCATTTTGAATTTGCAAATTGTAATGTCAGATTCGGGTTCAGCATAATCAAAACTAAAATAAAAACATTTTTTAGCAAAATAAAATGTTGAATTCACCCATATTCTTAACATTATTTATACAAAACAATTGTTATTGTTTAAACAATTAATAAACAATTAGCGGCGAAATTTGTGAGTAGAACTTTTTACTTTAACATATTTATAAACTAACAAAAAAAGTTTTAGAAAAATATAACCTTGTTTGATTTTTTCCGAAACATTGTATCTTTTCGTTCTAATTGCACTCCCCTAATCAATAATTTAAGGGGAATTTGAAAAATCATTCAGATTCCATTGGGACGCGATCCAGAGACATCTCCTAACAAATTGAAGAGTCTCAGATGAAGAATTCACCATTAAAAATGGTAAATAGTTATTTAAATCTGAGACTTTTCGTGTTGAAAGTTCTTTCTGGTACATCCTTAATCTGCGACTTTAACAATTTATAAGACCGCAGACGAGGAATATAGAAAACAAAAAGGATTCCTTGCAATCACATTCTGTTTTCATTCGTCTAGGAAAAGGACAGAAGAGGAACTTTCTAGTACTCAAATCTGAGTAAAGATAGAAAAGTAAAAGATGGTTTTGCTTGTTTTTGATTAAGAGGGATGCACAATCGCCGGACAGCTGTTTCCACCGTTTCAGTCTTTTTCAACAGCGCTAGAGTGCACTCGTCTGAATCGAAAAACTGCTCAACCATCAATTCACTGCTCAACTGCTCATTAAATTTGTTAAAAGATGTCGCTGGATCGCGTCTCAATGGGAATTTGAATGATTTTTCAAATTCCCCTTAAATTGATGGTTAAGCAGTTTTTCGATTCACGTGCACGCTAGCGCTGTTGAAAAACGCTGTGTCTAGGTACACGCTAACGTGTACGCAAATAAAAAAGTTAGGTACACGCTTCAACGTCATCAAGTCAGTGACGTCATTATTTAGCGTGTACTATGACTGGGTTTTTTGGTACACGCTAATTTGAGCCGCGTGTAGGCGTGTATGCTGTGGTATTAAGTATCTGTAAGTATCGGGAGTGGTCGAGTGTGGTTAGAATTTTCTAATGGCTTTATGTTTACACTGTAGTATTGATTTGTAAAGAGTTTCCTTATTTTTTACTTGTTTAGTTTTTTTTTTTAAATTAACTATGGAGTGTGGACAATTATTTAGTTCTTTAATGAGTTTAACAACATTCTAAAACAGTATGAAAAAGATAAGAGACAAAAATTCGTGATTAGGTAGCAGAAGTAATAAGGGTAGCAGCCACTAGCAGAAGTAATAAGATAAAATATACTAGGCGATTAATTAGTGTGATAAAGCGTAATAGATAGCAATAAAAGTTAGTAACAAAAATTTTAGCAAACTTTGAGCTTCATATTAAAAAATTAGTAAAATTAGTTAGAATGTTACATGGCGTTCGATAATATAGTGGCAGACCAAACTTATGTTTTTCTAAATGGAACACCCTATAATTTAGTTTATGTTCAAAATCTTCTTAGCTTCCATATCACAAAAATATAAAGGTTTATTATGTTATACAGGGTATTTACAAAGTTATAACCAATTTTCTATGAAAATCGTAACAAGTTCAACTCCCTGTATAAATAAAAATAAACACCACAGCAAAAATTAACACCAATATAAACTGGTATAATTAATTTACGTATGAAAATTATTTTAGCAGTATTTTGTATATATCATGTTAACTAATATTTATTTTGCTAACCTGAATATATTAATACTTTTATATACATATTGTTTTATTACAATTAAGTTTGCTTCCCTTTCCCTTCCCTTAATAAAAATATTTTCTATCAAACAAAAAACAAACACTAAAAATATCAAAATAGCGTGTACCAAAATTAGTCCAGAAAGCCACTGCGCATCCGCTAGGAAAAATATTCTAATTCGGATTTTTTGCACAATCTTACTCAAAAAGGACTCCTTTTAACAAATTTGCATGTTGCCAGGACCAAAAGGTGGTCAAAAATTTTTTAAACGTTTTTTTTTTGTTTTTTCCCTAAAATTATTTTTTTTGCATGGAAAAAAGTTTTTTTAGGTTTTCTGGATCATTCCAAACAGAAAAGGTCTTTAGTGACTTTTCTCTAAAAATGATAGTTTTTGACATATAAGCGATTAAAAATTGAAAAATTGCGAAATCGACCATTTTAACCCTCGAAAACTATATGAAAAACTGAAAATTTTAATGTTGCCAAGGTAGGTAGATATTCTTTAAACGTCGGTTGATGAAATCCCGAAGAGTTTTTTGCAATACACTATTCAAAACTCCTTTGTTTTTTAATTGCTAATCAAGCGTGCGCGACACTATTTTCCACCGACAGTATGGTGCAAATGAAAGGAATAAATTCGTTATTTCGTAAACCGGCGACTTTAAGGAAAAATCCCGAAACAGGTCGATTTTTATTTTTAAGTTATGATATTGTGGCATATATGGTATACTAGTGACGTCATCCATCTGGACGTGATGACGTAATCGATGATTTTTTTAAACGAGAATAGGGGTCGTGTGCTAGCTCATTTGAAAGGTTCTTTAATTCTCTATTCAGTAATATAAACATTTACATAATTATTTATACAGGGTGTCCAAAAAATTTTTATTAAATTAAATTATTTGACAAAAACAGAAGTAGAAGGACACCCTGTATAAATAATTATGTAAATGTTTACATTACTGAATAGAGAATTGAAGAACCTTTCAGATGAGCTACCACACGACCCCTATTCTCATTTAAAAAAATAATCGATTACGTCATCACGACCAGACGGATGACGTCACTAGTATACCATGTATGCCACAATATCATAACTTAAAAATAAAAATCGACCTGTTTCGGGATTTGTCCTTAAAGTGGCCGGCTTACGAAATAACGAATTTATTCCTTTCATTTGCACCATACTGTCGGTGGAAAATAGTGTCGCGCACGCTTGATTAGCAATTAAAAAACAAAGGTGTTTTGAATATTGTATTGCAAAAAACTCTTCGGGATTTCATCAATCGATGTTTAAAGAATATCTACCTACCTTGGCAACATTAAAATTTTCAGTTTTTGACATAGTTTTCCAGGGTTAAAAATGTCCGATTTCGCAATTTTTAAATTTTTAATCGCTTATATGTCAAAAACTATCATTTTTAGAGAAAAGTCACTAAAGACCTTTTCTGTTTGGAATGATCCAAAAAACCTAAAGAAACTTTTTTCCATGCAAAAAAATAGGTTTAGGAAAAAAACAAAAAAAAAACGTTTAAAAATTTTTTGACCACCTTTTGGTCCTGGCAACATGCAAATTTGTTAAAAGGAGTCCTTTTTGAGTAAGATTGTGCAAAAAATCCGAATTAGAATATTTTTCCTAGCGGATGCGCAGTGGCTTTCTGGACTAAATATAAAGTCACTGCGCACGCTAAATAATGACGTCACTGGCTTGATGAAGTTTAATTCGCGTGTACCTAACTTTTTTATTTGCGTACACGTTAGCGTGTACCTAGACACAGCGGTTGAAAAAGCCTGAAACGGTGGAAACAGCTGTCCGGCGATTGTGCATCCCTCTTAATCAAAAACAAGCAAAACCATCTTTTACTTTTCTATCTTTACTCAGATTTGATTACTAGAAAGTTCCTCTTCTGTCCTTTTCCTAGACGAATGAAAACAGAATGTGATTGCAAGGAATCCTTTTTGTTTTCTATATTCGTCGTCTGCGGTGTTATAAATTGTTAAAGTCGCAGATTAAGGATGTACCAGAATGAACTTTCAACATGAAAAGTCTCAGATTGAAATAACTATTTACCATTTTTAATGGTGAATTCTGCATCTGAGACTCTTCAATTTGTGATCGTAACAACTTGAGCATGGATCTGTAAGTTGGAACAATTTTACTTTCTCTCTAAAAAAAGGGGGAAAAGATTCTCCTTGCTCTTGCTTTCTGTTCATGAAGTGACTTCGTCTCAAGCGACCATTCTCCTTCTTTTTAAAATAATCTTCCAACTTATTTAGTAGATTTATGTAATTTGAGCCACTTTCTTTACCAAATTTTATTACTAACCGGACCATATCTGATATATCTGGATTAAAATATGATTCGAGAAGAGCTAATAATTTTTTTGGGAGCGTCTTCTACGTTTCGAAAGGATGTAATATACAGTTCTCAAATTTTCGTCTCCAGTCCTTAAACTGTAAGTAAGTCAAGCTTTCTACCAATTTTTCAGGACCAGCCACGGTATTTGATAAATGTAAGTGGTAGTTTATACTGTTAGTCAACGTTTTTGAACTCTCAGCCACTTCTCCTATTGAAGATGTTGCTGCGGGGTTATCAGTCGAGACAACATTAGTTTTTGACAGCAGTACTTGCATCATATCTTGCAAAGCTTTGATGCTATCTTGTGTGGAACTTACAAAATGTTCGAGATTTGTAATCCGATCATTGGAACTATTTTCTTCATTAAAAGAAATACTGGTTTTGGTATTTCTTTTTGGCATCTTCTATTTTGTAGGTTTTAGAACTGCGTCATGATATCTTTAATACCTATAAGTAATTTATTTATTGACACTGGCAATCTGGAAGAAAAAACACCTAAGACAAAACACAAAAGCAAGAATCTATAAAGCAGCAATTAGACCTATATTGACAAACACGGCGGAGACAAGACCTGACACATCTAAAACGAGACGACTACCAGAAACAACAGAGACGAAAATACTCCGACGAATATCAGGGAAAAGTCCGTTGGATAGGGAGAGAAGCGAAAACATAAGAAGATCATGCAAGGTAGAAGACTTAAATGGATGGGTGACAAAACGGAAACAGGAGTGGAACGAACATATTATTAGAATGGCAGAGAATTAAAGCTCGGATTATAGGCAAAATGCCTTTTTTTTGCCTACTATAATTGTTTTTTGCACTTTTTGCCTTTTTTCGTAAATTCCGCCTATTTGTGCCTTTTTTAAAATTTCATGGTACTACCCATGATATTATTCTATTACTAAACCATTCTATAATAAAATTTTGGGTCAATAATAAAATATCAATGGTTTGTTTATATAACAGATTTCTAGGAAAATGTACCTGATCGAGACTTGAGGGTTAACTATTTGGAAATCCCTAAGCTTTATTAGTTTATTATCAGTTGTACAGTCGGTTACTGTATCAGAGTTTAGTCACAAATTGCTATATCCTAGTTTAGTTTTGTTGCGTATACCGAAAAGCAAAGAACACGTTTTAAAACGTTTTAGACATTTGTGTGAAAAGATGACATCTAAATTAAGGCTATGGATCGCACCTTATTCTGAACTTTCTCTAGAAGGAGATGGAGCATTTTGTAAACCATGCGGCAAATCGGTAAGTTTTATTTTTTCTCTTTTTTTCTCGTCCCACAACATAACTAAATTCTAAAGCGGTTTTAGAATTCTAATTATTTTTTTTTAATTCTCAGATTTCAAGTAGAAAAAAGTACTTTATTGACCAGCATTGTGGAACCCCACTTCATAAACGTAATTTGGAAAAATTAAATTCCTCTAAGTTAGCCCAAATATCTCTGCGGGATAGTTTAAGCAGTTCAAAAAAAAGGAGGAAGACGCATTTAAATTTGATTTATGCCAGATGATGATTGCATCCAACATTCCTCTATATAAATCTTAATAAATCCTTACCGGACGAGAGAACATTGAGAAAACATACTGTGGAAAAATGTTATGTGGAATGTATTTCAAAAATTAAGCGGGAGTTAGAGGGCAATTTTTTGTATATTATCGTGGATGAAACGACAGATGTATGCGGCAGGTATATAGCTAATTTAATGATTGGAATTTTGAACGAAAACTTTGCGAGGAAACCTTATTTAGTTGCCGTTAAAGAATTGGAAAAAACAAACAATTTAACAATAAGTCGATTTATACAAGATAGTTTAACAAACCTCTTTTTACCCAACCCTATATCAGTGAATAAAATAGTTTTAATGCTTTCAGATGCTGCGGCATATATGTTAAAAGCTGCTGTTAATTTAAAGATTTTTTATCCTAATTTAATTCATTGCACTTGTGTAGCCCACGGGGTAAATAGAATTGCTGAAGAAATAAGAAATCTGTTTCCGTTGGTAAATAATTTTATAAATTTTATAAAAAAAGTTTTTGTAAAGGCTCCGTTGAGGGTGCAAATATATAAAGAAAGACTTCCCGGTGTCCCTTTGCCACCTAAACCAGTAACTTCAAGGTGGGGAACCTGGCTCGAAGCAGTTTTTTTTACTTTGAACACTGCAATGAAATATAATTATTTATGTCAGAATTTGATGATGATATTTCCGAAGACATTCGAGAAGCAAAAAAAATATGTAAAAATC
Source organism: Diabrotica virgifera virgifera (assembly GCF_917563875.1). Taxonomy (NCBI): domain Eukaryota; kingdom Metazoa; phylum Arthropoda; class Insecta; order Coleoptera; family Chrysomelidae; genus Diabrotica; species Diabrotica virgifera. Next base: position 210,273,543 of record NC_065444.1, read on the forward strand.
CCAAATTGAAACAGGAACTCGCTTATATCAATGACAATTATAAATTAATAGTTACCACAATTACCTTATTAGAAAAACAAGAGATATATTTATGTGAGTCAGTAAAATTAATAGATAATTTAAAGACGAAAATTAAATCGGCACCTGGAAGTAACGGTCAATTAATTTAAAAAAAAAATGAAATATGTTTTCGACAAGAATGAAGGTTTTTCGTTTTTATCTAATGTTGCTAAAGTTTTGAATGGGACATTTTCCGAGGAATTACAAATTATGCCAGATTTATTATCCGCTCTGAAATATGCTCCAATTACATCTGTCGATGTCGAACGTTCGTTTTCAATGTACAAATTAATTTTAAGTGATCGAAGACATAGTTTTAAGACCGAAAATATTGAAAAACATTTAGTTGTTTCTATTAATGATAAAATTTTAAGTGGTTATAAATAATAAGTTATATTCCTTTATTGCCTATATTTTGCCTAAATGTTAATATTCCTGCCTTTTTTAATAAAAATCTTTGCCTATATAGGCGCCTTTTTCTTCAATTTTTGTTGCCTATAAATCCGAGCTTTACAGAGAATAGTACGAATAGCCCGAGATAAGTCACCAAATAGACGAAGAAGTATTGGCAGACCAAGAAAAAGATGGTGCGATAACTTAAATAATTTAGGAGGCTAACATTGAAGAAGAAACAGGCTTTAAAGCCTACATACAAGAAGGAAGAATAAGAAGACACTGACAATCAACAAACTAAACTAACCTAAGTACATAGTATAAATCTAAGTACATATCCTCGTCCAATTTACTTACCGTTGCACGTCATCCGCGCCATAGCCTGTGACACGATACCAACACGAAATATTTAGGCGGTGGGTGTGTTCTTTTTTAGAATCAAAAAGATTCTAAAGGGGAACACACCTACCGCCTAGATATTTCGTGTTGGTATCGTGTCACAGGCTATGGCGCGGATGACGTGCAACGGTAAGTAAATTGGACGAGATATATATATTAACTAAAACGATAATAAGTGCGTTCGCGGGTGCCTGTCGACGACTAGTCGGCGACAAATTAGCAGCGAAACGCATGCGCACTTTAAAATGATATAAACAATATCGTTAATAGATAAATATACAAGGCATATTTACCTAGTATAATTTAATAATTAGTTATTAATATTAATTAAAAGTAAATGTAAATATACCTTGTATATTTATCTATTAACGGTATTATTTATATTAAGTCAGGTTAGAAATTGTCGGCGACAATTTGTCAACTGTACCCGCCAACGCAACTAATAATATTCCTACAGAAAACAAGGACCAGTAAGGCGAAGGATTTCCTGGCTGGAGAATCTACGTACGTGGTTCAACACAACAACCACAAATCTTTTTAGAGCAGCAGTGTGCGAAGTACAGATTGACATGATGGTCGCCAACATCCGAAACGGATGGGCACTACAAGAAGAAGAATAACAGGGTTTATGGAATTAGTTATGACTTATTTTAGACTTGACTGAATATCTATTTTTGTACTACTGTACCCATTTACACAAACAAAATAGGTAAAAATTTTGCATATTTCCGTAAATATGATCAAGAATTGGAATGAACACATATAACTGGATTAGTGAACACTTATTTTGTAAGGTCAACACTGTTATAGTCATCAAAAATGCAGCTTACCTTAATGTGTAGATATCCCTGGTTCTTCTTGACGTTTTGACTGCAAAGAAAATAAACCAGTGTGATTAAAAGTATTTATTCGTAGTTCCATATATGATTTTAAAACAATAATATTAATATTTTTATTCAATACAATAAATTACTCGTGAACTGAAACAATAAAAAAATCAACATGTTCTTGGGCAGGAGTAGAGAATGGTCAAAAATGACAGATTTTCGTTTAAATCGCTAAAGGTAAAAATAGGGTAATTAAATATCTTATTTAGAGTATTCATCTTTTATTATAGTGCAGTCACTGAAGGTTTTCACCTCCGATTTCGTTGAACTTCCATAGATTTTCATGAAAATTGGTGAGTAATTAGAGGATACCTCAAGGAACAAAGGTGACGCTGGATGCCACTCCTTCTCGGGGGTGAAAATTATTTTATTAAAAATAATACCGTAAGTCGATAGAGGGACAAATTATAAGCAACATTTGTTATATAAAGTTATTAAAATAAATCAACACTTTTTGAGTTATTAAAGACCAAAGATTTTATATTTTCGTAAAAAATGCATGTTTTAAATCGGTTTTTCACGTATAAATCAAAAACTATAAGCCTTTACAAAAAAGTTGTTGTTACTGAAATTAAAGATAATAAAAAATTGAATGCACTCCTCACATAAAGAACTAAACTAATGTTAGTTTAAAGTGAGTTATTGGCAATTGAATGTGTATTTTTTTCGACAAGTACTCAAATCTAATTATTCAAGCTTAAATAACGGGAAAACGATGCAGTGTATAAAATATTCCTGCTAAACATTTGTCAAAGTACTTCGGAATACCTATCAAATGAGCTTCAGAGCAAGGTAATAGCGTCAAAATTAACTAAGTTATAATGAAAATAAAAGAACTGTTTCGAATTTTTTAGGAAAAAGTGAAAAATAAAACATACGCCATTTCCACAAAAATTAAAATGTATAGTAATCCTTACAATAACTTCTTTATATTAGCATAAGTAATGTTTTCGATAATTTTGACTGGTTTAGAATGCATATTTTTGAAAAAAAGATATAATTTACAAAAAATCATAATTTTTAAAATTATTGTAATTCTCATATTTTTTTGATAATACTCCAAAAATACTGAATACCTATACGTAAAAAATTATATATAACGAAATTTTAGTTTTTTCTGTGCCAAATATATTACCTGTTTTACTATTTCTATAGGGTAAAAAATAACCGAGATAGAAACGTTTAAATCTTAAATTTTTGCTGTGGGAAACATGCAACCGGGGCCATTTAACCTTTTATTTTTAAAAAACTAAGGGGTTTAGAAAATTAGGTTTAACGTGCTTAAATTGCACTTGGAATTAACTTTCAAACAGTTTTTAGATGAGCCTGATATCGTAAACAGGAACGGAGTTATTAAAAAAAAAAACAATAACATTTTTTTTGAAAAATTATTAAAAGATAAATTTTGAAAAAATTTTGGAGCACAAGTTTTAACGCTGTCAACATATTTGGGGGCTCATTTTGATAGATATTTTTAAGTACTTTGATAAGTTTAATAAGTTTATGTTATAAAATGCATCAATGTCCCGTTATTTCAGCTTGAATACTTAAGAGTTTTTTACTCGCCGAAAAAAAAATATACATTCAAATCTATAACTCACTTTTAATTAACATTAAAAGGTTTTTCTAGTAAACGATTTATTTCATTTTTTATTAGCTTCAATTTTAATAATAATAAGTTTTTTGTAAAAAGTTACACTTTTTGAGTTATTGATGAAAAATTGGTTAAAAACATGCATTTTTCTCAAGAAAAATTAAAATCTTTGATCTTTATTAACTTATGAAAGTTTTGATTTATTTTAATAAAATATTGAATGGGTTGCATATGTGAGTCCATATTAAATGAAGTAAAGAAACACAGACTTACTCACAATCATTTAATAATACTTTGACGACCGGTTTCGATCTCTACACTATTCAGATCATCTTCAGGTCGGTGTTACAAGTAGTTAAATGATGCCGTTACAAGGGATGCGTTGCAAGTTCATCGATAACATGTTTAAACGTCCAACTTATGCTAATAGCATAGCTAGATGAGGGACATGGTAAGCGGACATGCTTCGTAGGTCAAAACATAGTGAAATGAAACGTCCAATTAACGTTTAAACATGTTATCGATGAACTTGCAACGCATCCCTTGTAACGGCATCATTTAACTACTTGTAACGCCGACCTGAAGATGATTTGATAAGTGTAGAGATCGAAACCGGTCGTCAAAGTATTATTAAATGATTGTGAGTAAGTCTGTGTTTCTTTACTTCATTTATTTTAATAACTTTATACAACAAATTTTGCTTGAAATTTGTCCCTCTATAGAATTATGGGGTTATTTTTAATAAAATAGTTTTCACCCCGAGAAGGAGTGGCATTTACCCCCAGGGTAAAAGCGCAAGTTGGCACCATGTCACTTTTGTTACTTGAGATATCCTCTAACCACTCACCAATTTTCATGTAAATCGATGGAGGTTCAACGAAATCGGAGGTAATAGCTCATATCCACCTTCAGTGACTCCACTTTTAGATAAGCAAATGGTTAAGGCAGTTTTTGAATTTTGTTACGATTATTTGTTGGTTCGGAAATTGCAAAATAATACTAAAATTTCTAAAATCAAAAATCATTTTTGCGAGAATGAATTTAAGACTGATATTACATGAAAAGTAGAGTCAAACAGTCCATATAATACACAAAAAAATTCAGAACAGCTTTTTTTATAAAGATACAGAAATTCTGTGGGAACCACATGAAAGAAGAATACCTATATTTTCAACGTATTAAAAAAACAATAAAAAGTAATTTTTACCATTCTAAGAACCTTTTACTAAAGTAGAATCATTTGTGGCTTATAATTAATTTGAATAATTTTGTTAATATTGACTATAGACAAATCTACTTTGGGATTTGAAAAGCTGGTATTTTTACAAGAATTTTTGAAAAACAAATTTTAGCCTAGGCCAACGACGGTCAAAGTTAGCCATTTTTTTTACTTAATTCACAGATACTTCTCTAAATATAAAATTCTCACTGTAAGAAAGCTCTGTGGGATAAACAAATTTAATAAAATGTAAACTAATTGACGAATCGTCTTGAAATTTTTTGTGTACTATATGGACTGTTTGACTCTACTTTTCATGCGATATCAAAGTCTTAAGTTCATTTTCGCAAAAGTTACAGCGAATTTTTGATTTTCGAAATTTTAGTCTTGTTTTGCAATTTCCCAAGTAACAAATTATCGGGCCAACATTCAAAAACTCCCATTTTAAACATTTGCTTATTTACTAAAAGATGAATTCTCTAAATAAGATATTTAATTACCCTATTTTTACCTGTATCATGTAAAATTATTTTGCTCTTGTAGTAAATCTGTGAACTAGTTTTCAAAGGCAATCTATGTTCGTTTTAGGCTATAAATTTGCATTGCATTGCAAAACACGTTGAGTCAAATCGTAATATTTTAAACTGTAGAATATACTGAATATTTTGTACAATTACTTAATTTCTTTTGTCTATCCAAATATTTTTATAGATTATCACAAAGCTATTATTTCCGTTACATTAACTTCAACAAAGTAAAGAACATGAAAAATCAAAATTACTTCCACACGATTTACATACATTCCTAAATTACATCAAAGTTGACGTTATACAAACAACGATGGACACCTAAATAAATATCTGTGCTAACAATCGATTTGTTTTCAAACACTCGCATGACATTTCTGTTGCAGACACAATAAATTATTACAGGCGTGCATCGGAACTGCGATCTTTTGTAAATGAGAATTTTCTATAGGGTGTACACTACATTCATATTTATTTAAAATATTCTATTTATTGAGAAACTTTACATTAGAAATACACTGATGAGCGCGCTAATAACCGGCAAAATAACGCAAAAGATGGAAAACATACATAATACATTGTGAACTAAAAAGAGATGCAACTAGTAGAGGTGGAAATTATCGATATAAACGTATAAATTAACATTACATTATGTAGCTTCCTAGCTTTAGACGTCTGTAACAGGAGTCTTTTATAAAATTCTACTGTCACAGTGACAGTTGTCATACTCCTCCGATACGTCTAAGGATGGGAAACTATGTAAGTAATGTAATGTTAATTTATACGTTTATATCGATTATTTCCACCGCTACAGATTCATCTCTTTTTACTTCACAATCCTATTATGTTTTCCATCTTTTGCGTTATTTTGTCGGTTATTAGCGCGCTCATCACTGTATATACGGTGCAAAATAACGCAAAAGATGAAAAACATATTTTATGTTGTCAGATAAAAAGAGATGAAACCAGTAGAGGCGAGAAATTTAGCGATATAAACCTGTAAATTGTCATGATATTGATTGTTTCCCACCTTTAGACGTATCGAAACAGTTTGGCAACTACCACTGTGACAGTGACAGTTTTAGTTCACATACTCTTCTGATACCTACTTATAGAGGTGGGAAACAATCAATATCATATCAATTTATAGGTTTCTATCGCTAAATTTTTTACCTCTACAAGTATCATCTCTTTTTATCTCACAACCTTATTGATTTCCATCTTTTTACGTTATTTTGCCAGTTATTAGTGCGCTGATCACCGTATTTTAAATCATCACAAGTAATATTTGAAAAATGTTCGTTATAAAATGAACATCAACTTTAACTTCGTGGATTACTTAAAGCTTGTTTAGACGTTGCGATATGCAATCCATGCAATCCAACTCCAATTCCGATAAATCGCTGCGATGTACCGTTTACACACAACGATATATTGAAACAACTTGATCGATATCGATAAATTACTCGGATTTATCCCGGCGTCTAAACGCTGCCTTATAGTCCACCAATATAATGAAGAGGGTTACTCATTCTCAAAAACGAAATCTGACACCGTGAACTGTTTAGGAATTCCATCCTTATTTTATTTTTTTTTATTTCTTACTTCACTAGTGTTGTTCTGAAGCTACTTTCTTGTAGTATTTTTGTAATTAACTAGTTTTGATGGGAAATAAGACACAATTTTACTAAAAAAATTATTTTATTAACGTTTCGACGTCCAAATCGGATGCCGTTGTCGAAATACAAAAATTATTAATGAATTAAACAAAAATATTGTGCTTAGTAAAAAATTCTTCTAATAATTTATTTAATCTGACTCATTTATATCGGCAATTCAGACATATATTATACAATATTTATTAGTTGCATTCCTGGGACGACTTTACTTAAAGATAGTTCATTCGTTGGGGTTGATTTCATGTAATCGAATGAACTATCTTTCAGTAAAGTCGTCCCAGGAACGCAACTCATAAATATTGGCATTAATATTGGTATAATATATGTCTGAATTGCCGATATAAATGAGTCAGATTAAATAAATTGTTAGAAGAATTTTTTACTAAGCAACAATATTTTTGTTTAATTCATTAATAATTTTTGTATTTTGACAACGGCATCTGATTTGGACATCGAAACGTTAATAAAATCATTTTTTTAGTAAAATTGTGGCTTATTTCCCATCAAAACTAGTTAACTGCTTCACCAGTTTTAAATATTGTATTTATAAGCGATTAAGCAACAAAAGAACACATTGATATCGAGTTAAACATCTTAATACAGATACGAAAACTAAAGCGCATAAGACAGCAAGAACAAAACGAATAATAAAAACAACAGACATAAAGATACTAAAAAGAATAACCAGTAATACTTTACATGATTGACAAAGAACTGCATTAGAAAACAGTGAAAATATATCCTGTTTAGACATAGAAAAAACACATCGCGCCCCGACTTCAATAGTGCCATAACCCTAAAAAATGGAAAATCTGTTTTTTTTTGCAGTTTTTGGAAAAAAAACACGTACCTACTTTTAGTACCCTTTTAGATTAAGACACTGGTGTCTGACACCGGTGTCCGCCACCGGTGTTCCATTGGCAAAGCATTGTTGGACACCATTGTGTCAGACACCAGTGTGTTAGTCTGAAAGGGTACTTAGACGTTGCCTTCATTGTGCAATAATGTCATATAATTTTGTTATCTTAAAATTGGCATAGTGCGCCTGTGTCGTTATTAGCATTTCCCGCTTTCGCTCTCTCACCATTAGCAAGAGCGCCACAAGGCAGTTTGCGTTACGCTTTGGTTGAGAGTGGATTTGTTCTAAGTACCGTTCATTTTTCAATATTACCCTAACATGGGATAATGCATTTGTTAGACAAGAAAAATTACCAAAATAAAACTTCTCTAGTGCCATAATTATGGTACTAGAGAACCTAAGCCTCGAATTTTGAATATGGATGCCTTAGCAATAACGCCTTATCATATTTTAAGGGTGAATTTCAGGGTAAAGCAATGCCAATAATAAAAATAAATACTAGCATTGGATAGCTACACACATAATCAACATGAGTGCAGAACTTGGTTAACTTAAATAAGGTAGTAGCTTCAAAAGAAAACATTAAGAGTTCACATAACATCTTGTTCTTGCTCCACTGAAAAGTTTGCGATTTTAGGGTTATAGCACTAATGATATCGGGGTGTGAAATACACAAAATAAGAAAAATAGAATAAAATAAACATATTGAGAGAATGACGCAAAACGTAATAATGTAGTAAGAATATATTAAGCCGTATCGTGAACAGGACGAAGATAAGCAAGGGACGACTTAAAAACGCTGCTCTGACTGTTTTAAACTTACTGAGGATCACGAGGAACAGACACGTTGGATATTAAGATAAATGAAAAAGAAATATTTAAATAGCTGTTACTTAACTTTAACTTTCTACCGAGCTCTATAAAACAACTTTAGTCTTACGCGATTGGCTCCCAACCCCATACTGGCTACGAACTGGCTACTGCTCATTACGAAATTCCCAGAACTTCAATCTTCTTCTAAAACTTAGATTTTGAGGAAAACAGGTATAATATACACTATTAATTAGAAATGTAGTCTTAACCATTTATTTATTAAAGAGACTGCAACTTACAGACTACACAGGTTGATTTCTGTTTGACAGATTACCTTTTACAAACTGAAAAGCAAGTATACGTTCTTCCTCTAAAAGAATATTTTGAAATTTAATGAAATTTCTTTTAAGAGATATTGCTTTTCAGTATACTCTTTTAGGGACACTAATACTAATACTACTTACTTTATGGACAAGGCAAAAACGGCGGGTTCTTTGGAGAAAATACTGCCATGAAAATTTCTTGCATAATCACATTCGTGAGACATTCCAAAATAAGATTCAAGAAGTCGCCCACGCGAAAAGTGGTCCAAATTTTTTTTAACAATTTTTTTTAATCAAATGGCAAAAATCCATATTTTTGGTCCGAACAATTTTTTTTAGGTTTTTGGACTATTCTGGATAAATAAGGTCTCTTATAATGTTTCTCTAAAGTTGATAGTTTTCGAGGTAAAAGCATTTTAAAATTGAAAAAACGAAAAATGGCGATTTTCAAGGCTTAATAACTCGGTTAAAAGTTATTACTATCAAAGTCAGAAAGTGACTAAATCAAAGTTTAAAGCCCCCCCTACAAGATCCTGAAGAAATTTTTGTCATTATTTGATTACTAAGCTGATATTTTGAAGTAAAAATAATGAGAGCCATGCACGTATTAGGCGGTCATCCATGACGAGTGCGAAAGAGATGCCATTCAGGCAGTTCAATGGCGCATCTCACTAGCACTCACATTTACAGCCGCGTCAATACGATCTTACCACTCATTACACAGCCCAACAAAAAAAAATTTGTCTTGCTGCCGAAAAAAAATCAACTAATTTTGGTTAATTTATCTGTGCTGATTCCAAAAACACAAACCATTTCTTTGTATCAGCTCTAGTTTTCGAGATATAACATACTGATCAAATACTTAAATTATTATTCTTACATTTCTGTATATTCCACCACTATAGCTGCACTATATCTTTTGCATTTTTTTCTCAAAAAGATAATATGGTATTTTGTAAAAATATTAAAGGACTGTTATAGAAAAAATTATACACCACATCACTGGCGTCTTTTTATCGACGGTTACAGTTACAACCGAAGTTTAAAGTGTGTCCTTCTACATAATGGCAACAAATATGGAAGTATACCAATTGGGCATTCTACAAAAATAAAAGAAGAATATAAAACAATATTGCTGGAACTAAAAAACATCAATTATTATGATCAACATCAGTGGGCGATCTGTGTTGATTTTAAGATGGTGAATTTTTTCCTGGGACAACAAGGTGGCTATACAAAATATCCTTGTTTCCTGTGTATTTGTGATAGCAGGGCTAAGGACCAACACTGAAGTAGAAGAAAATGGAGTTTTAATAGATGCTTTAGTTTAAGGAAAAGCTACCGTAGGTAACGAAGTGAAGCATTGGTCGACCGAGAGAAAATAATATTACCTCCGTTACATATTAAACTAGGGCTGATGAAACAATTTGTAAAGGCCCTAGACCAGAATCGTCCTTGTTTTGAATACTTGTCCAGCAAATTCCCTGCACTTAGTAAAGAAAAATTGAAAGCCGGAATAGTTGATGGGCCTCAGAGACGACAACTTATAAAAGATTCGCATTTTACAGAATCGATGACTGAAATTGAATGTAATGCATGATGTTTTTTTGTGAAAGTTGTGAAAAATTTTCTTGGAAACAATAAATCCAAAATTACCGGGATATAGTGGAAGAAATGCTCAAAAATTTTAACAAACACGGTTGGCATATGAGTATTCAAATTCATTACCTCTACAGCCACTTAGACCGTTTCCCAGAAAATCTTGGTGACCTTAGCACAGTATAAAAAGGGACAGTAAAACCTCTTCCATGTCGGCACTTTGATCTCAAGAAGTAATACCGGCAGTACGCAATTCAACTTTAAACCCGTACGTTTATATGCGACTAGCAATGCGAGAGTGGGGCAAAAGCGACTGGGAACATTGCGCGGTCGCTATGCGCGACTAAAGATTTTACTTCCAATTTTTCGAAGAGTGGTTTTACTGTCCCTCTTTATAATGTGACCTTAGTGAGGAACAATGGGAACGCTTTCACCAAGATATCAAAACGATGGAAGAGAAGTATCTGGGGAGATGGGACACTCACATGATGGAGGATTACTGCTGGAGTCTTCAAAGGGACCGTCCTTTTAAAGCCATTGCAAGAAACTCATAGAAAAGGAAGTTTTTAGGTGACGTCGAATAACAGATTTGTGCTGCGATGCCGGTTAGGTTAGATTGTTAGATGAAAAGTTAACTTTTTTTGGCAGATATATGTAATGATTTTTGTAAGTATATTGTTATACAATAAATATCTTACTTTTTATTCGTGTTTTGTTTATTTGATGGGTAGCAGCACTACATATAGGTAGGTGGTGCTGCGGTAAATTACCCTATATATTAGATATGTGATATGTTTTCGAATTTTCTGAAAACGATCTTATGGAGCAAATCTGGTGGCATTTTTGGATTCAACAGACCCAAATTACCTAGAAACGGTAACAAAATTCCGGCAGCAAATTGTGTGTTTACCAGTGTTATTAATAAATAAAAATAACAGCTTAGTAATAAATTAATGACACAAATTTCTTCAGGATCATGAAGGGGGGCTTTAAGTTTAATTTAGTCACTTTTTGACTTTCATAATAATAATCTTTAACCAAGTTATTAAGTTTAAAAATGGCCATTTTCGAGTTTTTCAAATTTTAAATTGCTTATAACTCAAACACGATCAACTTTAGAGAAAAATTTCTAGAGTGCTTTTCTGTCCAGAATGGTCCGAAAAATCTAAAAAAAATTTGTCCGGGCCAAAAATATTGAGTTTTACAATTTTATTAAAAAAAATTGTTAAAAAAATGGACCACTTTTCGCGTGGGCGACTTCTTGAACCTTATTCTGGGGTGTCTCACGAATGTGATTATGCAAAAAAATCTCATGGGAATATTTCTTTCAACGAACCCGCCGTTTTCGTCTTGTCTATTAATATATTTGAACATTTTTCAGAACCTCCAAAAATTGGAAAATGTTAGGATGACATGTATAAACCAAAGAATTAAATTTTGAATTGAAGCTCGCGCATGTATTCGTCGTAGTGAAGTACTATTCTTGGAACAAATGGTAGGTGAAAATTTGGCATCTTCAGCCATGTAAGTTCTCCACCAACATCCATTGCAAAACAATCGCCTACATCTTCGTAGTCCAGAAAAGAAAGACCTAACACGTATTTTAAGTAACACGAAATGTCTGATTCCTTCAAGTATTCCGTCTAGTTTGTGAATCTTTCGTCCCCCGTTTCATCTAATTAAAGTTAAATTCACACAGACTAACAATCGTTTAATAAACATACCAACTCTGTCCAAGGTGAAAACGACATCCTTTCAAATCAGTATTTAAGAAAACTTGGCGAACTGCTGTGGATTGCTATTCAAAATCCACATACAGAATGACCTGGTCAAAAATTATGCCTCTTCTGGTACATTCCTCTTTCAAAAAACTGGAACACACGTACATAGGGAACGGTTTTCTTGTGGGGAAGCAAGACATATACAAAAGAGGTACGTAGTGTTCATTCATGAGCCCATGATTGCACAAAATTTTTTTGTCTCCTAAGAAAACAACACAGAATTGACGTCAGAAACGCCCTTTAACAAGAACTGATCTCCTTCAGTTGACGTTATTTTAATTATTGTATATAGCACTTCATACACTTCCTTTAAACTGGTTGATAGTTTCGGTAATACCTTCATACAGTTCCATATCAAATGTACATCATTCACATAATATCAGAACTCTTCACTTATTTGTGAGAATGGTTCATCGGCTTCTCCTAAATGTCTTCAACGACCTTTGTCTTCAGGTAATTGTTGATTTTTCGGCGATTTAAGGGAAGCGTCCACAGTTCCGCATCGTACGCATCGAACGCATCGTACCCATCGGATTAATTTTTCATACTGCGTCCACTGTATCGGCAGCGATCGGATTGCCGATGCCACTACCTGCTAGGGTTGAAAAATTACTAAGATAGACTTTAAAATTGGTTGTTTATTAATTAGTTTTTTATTTAGTTTAATAATTAAGTTATGCATATTAACTACATTTATTAGTATGATATTTTAATGTATCTGTTTAGTAATAAAAAATCCGCAAAAACGTAAAACATATAGTTCTTTTTTAAATATCTACAAAACCAAACATGCTAGGTACATACAACCTGATATCAGAAGAAAGACATTTACTACAAAATGCAATACTAATATACAATATATTATAGGGTGTACCATTTAAAAAAATATATAAAAAAGTGTATTTGCAAATAGTGATCACATTGTATTTTATATTGATGTACCTATGTCAAAGATATTAAATTATTTAAAAATTACACTATACTTATAAAACTCATATGTCATTTTAAATATTTCGAAAATTATTAACTTTAGACCTATATAACCTTACACAAACTCTACATGTTTTTAAAAAATATATTCAAAAATGATTTGTAAACATTTTTTTTATCGGCATAGTAATATTACAGCTTACACACTAATTCTCTCGCTAGATAGCAAGCTATAGCAGAAACACTACGGTAGACAGCATCCCTTTTTTAGAAATAATTATACATTTGAATACAAAGGAATACACAAAGTTCTTACAATTTGATTTAAATGAAAAACAGTAACAACACCAGTAAAAGTTTCTTTAAAGATTAAAGTTACCTTTCTGAAATCGGTAAAATACTTTTTGTGATTTTCAACTACTTGTAACATACTTTGCTTGCTTTTTCATCTTTTGTGGGGGACAATGAAATGTCATGCATCTTTTGTGGGGGACAATGAAATGTCATGCATCAATTTTACACTTCTCTCAGAAACATCAATAACAAGTCTAATATTTTTTAAAAATTTCATTGCTTTAAAATAGAAAAATGTGTTGTTTTTTTTTAACGACAATAATCTTCATAGATAGGAAACATCAATAACAAGTCTAATATTTTTAACGAGAATAATCTTCATAGTTAGATACTCAAGATATCTTGAAAAAGACCAATAAACATGAAAAATGAGGAATATTTATGATATTTTAATCCCCATAATCAACTTATCATGGCCCGTAATATGTTTATCTGAATATACCTATAATGTAAAATAACAGTTAAAACTGAGTTTACTTGTTTCATTACGGACAAGACGATCGTCAAATGCAAATAGCCGTAGAGTAGCTCCCACTGGACCAAGCGAAATTCCGAACAGAGCGCGTGGGGTGCGTCCACTGATTGGCATTCCGAATGATTTATCGGCATGCATCGCAAAAGTTGCCTCTCGAAGCAACCCATCGGCATTGCCGATGATGCTATCCGTACGATGCGGATCAGTGGACGCAGTTACATAAGTTTTTGTACAAGGCAAACTAAAATCCGTTGCGTACGCATCGGATTAATTTTTCATACTGCGTCCACTGTATCGGCAGCGATCGGATTGCCGATTCCACTACCTGCTAGGGTAGAAAAATTACTAAGGTAGACTTTAAAGTTAGTTGTTTATTTATTTATTGGTTGTTTATTTAAAATAATTAATTTATGCATATTAACCACATTTATTGGTATGATATTTTAATATATCTGTTTAGTAATAAAAACTCTGCAAAAACGTATAATATATAGTTCTTTTTTAAATATCTACAAAACGAAACATGCTAGGTACATACAACCATACATCAAAAGAAAACCTGTAATATTTACTACAAAATACAATACTAATATACAATATACAGGGTGTATCATTTAAAAAAATTAAAAAAAGCGTATTTCCAAATAGTGATCACATTGTATTTTATATTGTTATACCTATGTCAAAGATATTAAATTATTTAAAAATAACACTATACTGATAAAACTCTCATATGTCATTTTAAATATTTCGAAACTTACTAACTTTAGATCTATAAAACCTTACATAAACTCTTCATGTTTTTAAAAAATATATCAAAAATGATTTGTAAACATTTTTATCAGCACATTTTTTGTATTACAGCTTACACACCAATTCTCTCAGTAGACCGCAACCTATAACAGAAACCCGACGGTAGACCGCATAGTAGCACCCATTTTTCTAAGTTATTATACATTTGAATATAAAGGAATACATCAAGCTGTTACAATTTGCTTTAAATGGAAAATAGTAACTACATCAGTAAAAGTTTCAGTAAAAGTTTAATTAAAGTTACCTTTCTGAAATCGGTAAAATACTTTTTGTGGTTTTCAACTACTTGTAACACACTTTGCTTGCTTTTTCATCTTTTGTGAAGGACAATGAAATGTCTTGCATCAATTCTCTCAAAAACATCATTAACAAGTCTAATATTTTTTAAAAAGTTCATTGCTTTAAGATGTTTAAGAAAAATGAAATGAAAGAGAAATGAAAAATGATTGCTTTAAGAAAAATGTTTTGTTTTTTAACGAGAATAATTTTCGTAGTTAGATACTTAAGATATCTTGAAAAAGTCTAATAAACATGAAAAATGAGTAATATTTATGATATTTTAATCCCCATGATCAACTTATCATGGCCTATAATATTTTTTCTGAATATACCTATATATAAAATAACAGTTAAAACTGAGTTTACTTGTTTCATTACGGACAAGACGATCGTCAAATGCAAATAGCCGTAGATTAGCTCCCACTGGACCAAGCGAAATTCCAAACAGAGCGCGTGGGATGCGTCCACTGATCGGCATTCCGAATGATTCATCGGCACGCATCGCAAAAGTTGCCTCTCGAACAACCCATCGGCATTGCCGATGATGCGATCCGTACGATGCGGATCAGTGGACGCAGTTACATAAGTTTTTGTACAAGGCAAATTAAAATCCGTTGCGTACGATGCGGGTCTGTGGACGCTTGCCTTTAGTGGTTGTGCTCACCACCAGTGTGTACTGTGTACGATGCAGAAGTTTCTATTTTCACATACGACTGACATTCACGGTGTGCACACTGCCATCGCTCCAATTCTCCCGACAATAACTTATGTAAATTAAATTTTTCACCATTAGTATGGATTTTCTTAGTTCTCTTAACATTTCTGTAGCTTGCATCTTCTACAACGATATGATCAAGGTCAAGCAAGACGCAAAACTATCAGCAAACTAATTGGAAATAAGTTATGGTATAAGGGGTGCGAAGGGGTATACGAATTTAAAGAACGATGAGAAAATTTAGTTTCTAACTGGCCACCTCAATAAAATCCATCGCCTACCTACTTAAATTACCAATAATTTATCGGGAGCCAATTCTCGCAAACCGCTTAGTGGTTTATCCATATTACCTGTTATCCATATTACCTGTCAGCAGGAGACAATTCATATGCACCCATTAGGTAATACATGCATTTTTTTTATATGGTATGTATTATTATATTCTGTACGCTTTTAGAGATATACTTGTTATTTTTATGTTTTGTTTAGAAAGGATTTAAAAACACGTTATAAATATTTTTGGGTCGATATAATTAATACATAACCTCTATAAAAACAACAAAATAGGTTTGTTAAATTTATAATCCGAATTTACGATTTAGTATAAAATTGAAATACACTTTGAAATTTAATTTTCATGGCATTCCAAACAATACGAACGAATTTGTAATTTTTGTATTCGGTTTAGTATTCCGTATAGTTTTAAATTTCAGTTTCATGGCAATCGAAATCCAAACAATGCGAACAAATTTGGAATTTTTCTATTCGGTTCAGTATTGCCTTTTTGCAAAATACAATAAAACCAATTTTTTTTAAAGCGAAGTGTATGTACTATGATATATGATTCTCTAGAGATAGAGATAGTTTTGATGTATAAAGTATAAATGATTTACTCAAAAATGATGGAGGTAAAAAGTAAATATTGTTACAGTCTAGGTCAAGTATATCGGGTAATGGTGCTCGAGCAAAGGGAACGCAGGGAGAATAATTATTATTTCTTCTTCTTTTGGTGCCTATTCGTTTCGAAAATTAGCGATCATTCTGGCTATAATTATTTTATTAACTGATGCTTTAAATAGATTCGTTGTTGTTGTGGAGAACCATTTCCTCATGTTTTTTAACCATGATATTCTTCTTTTCCCAATTCCTTGCTTTCCAAATACTTTGCCTTGAAGGATTATTTTCAGTAATCTATATTTAGTGCTGTTTCTCATAAGGCGTCCGAGATATTCTAAATTTCTCTTTTTAATCGTATACATCACCTCTCTTTCTTTGCCCACTCTTCGTAATACGGTCTCGTTGGTTATCTTGTCCGTCCATGATATTCTGAGGATTCGCTTGTATACGTATAGCCACATCTCGAAGGCTTCAAGTTTTTTCTCCATCGATTCAATTGTGGTGGTTGCTGGGGTAGTTTACCCCTACTAGGGGTTGATTAACTTGAATGCACTAAATACTCATATCTACTTTATTGGTTCACTAATTAAAATGATTGAAAGTACTCAGTTGGCGTATGACATCGACTGATAATCATTAAATTCTTTCTTAACCTTCGGATGACCAAGCGGGGGAAATTTGGACCCCAGCGTATGTTTTTCTTTAATAAATTCAAAAGTATTTTCAATTTTTAACTCATAATTTTTTTATTTGACTTTAATATCATTCTAGATATCCTTATATTTTGAAATAAAAAAAATTCCCTATATTTTACGAATAAAACATATATTCTGAAGTTGATGTTTAGTAAAATACCGTCTATTATGTGTAATTCCAAGTAGTTTTACGCTAATGACGTCGACTTTGCAAAGTAACAAGACACTTACTCAACATACACACTACACATGACACTAATACTCATGTTGTGACTGGCTGAATGACATAAAGTCCATGCCATAAAAAAACTTCATTTTTTCGTTAATTGTCATTTTTGACCTGGGTCATTTTTTACCCCCTTGGTCATCCGTGTAACAAAAAAAAGGTTGGTCATCGGAAGGTTAAGAGTCCTTCTCACGTTATGTCCGTATGTATATGTCTCATGTGTATTTGTTTATATGAATTCGGTTTTACTAACATAATTATAAATACAACAACAAGCTTTATCATTACTCTGCAACTTTCTCTGGGTCAAGCCAGCAGTGCGTATACTACTTACATCAATATATTCAATGTTATATTATAATTTAATACAAACAAATACAAACAATCGTATTGAGTAATAATTGGTCTATTTTTATAAAAAAGGATTTTAGATTTAAAACTGCATTGACTAAATTAAATCTGAATTTCTGGATGCTTAATTATATCCCGTTACACAGTGAGTGTCTAGGATTTGCAAGGACATAAACATGAATGTATATATTTAGCAACATCGCCAAAGTTCTCGTTCCCTTCCCAGATTAAACAATAATTGATTGTAATGAGAATCACATTTTACATTTGTTTTGACGTTTCGATTTCCAATGCGGAAATTACCTTCAATTTTTTTGAATTAAGAAATAATTACATAACCTGCAAATGTTTATTAATTCCATCTTGTAAACAAATAGCCATATATTTTAATATGTGCTCAAAATAGCTCAATCCGAGGGTATATCTCTCAGAATTTCACTCAAAATATGGCATTTACCTACAAGATCAAGGACAAGTAAGTCAACTGCCTACCACTTGCAACTGATTCTACCACCCCGCACCAAATTATAAACATGTACATTGTACACGTTGGCATAACAACTTGACATAAACAGTGAGCTGGTAACTTTTGTCAGACCAAGACGTGGTCACCATGACGAGTAAGGGTAAGTATGTTCCTTTCGGTTAAACCCTAAATCATTCACATTATATCGTTTAAATTTTGATTTTTAGCACGTTTAAAATATAATTGAAAGGGTTTTACACCTTTTTTCTCTTCTTCTTTTTTGTGGAAATGACTCTGCCTGTTTTTTCAATGTGCCTCCAGTAAGTTGTCGGTCCATAGTTTTCGTGGTCTTTCCATTGATCGTCTTCCTATTGGGGAACCGGCTCTCGCCGTCTTTACTACTTTATTTGTTGCCATTCGGCTTATGTGGTCGTTCCATTTTACTCTAATGTTTCTTACCCAGTTCTTAATGTTCTCCACCTTGTATCTTGCTACTCCGTTTGCAGTGGCGGCTTGTTAAAGGAGGCAGTGACGGCTTGTTAAAGGAGGCACGGGAGGCTTAGCCTCCCCATAAGTTTTTTACACATGCTACACTGTTTTGTTTACTTTGCTATTTTGCTTCGCGTTAGAGATATCGGAAAAAGGTATTTGAACAAGTTGTTCCAAATAATGTTCTAACCCCACATACCCAAACATCACAAAATTCGCACTTTTAGTTTTTTTATTATTTTGTAGTCAGGATCCTAAAATTTTAGCGGAGGCTGCTGGCCGGAATATTTCACTTGCTAATGCTCCGCGTCCCCACATGAAATAGAGAAGAACTACTTACTACACATAGTTCAATACTTCTATCAAGAACTATACACAAGCCAAAGAGAAGACCAAAAGAATTTGGAAGCCGCTGCATCACGCAAAATTATCAACCAGGGTTCAGAGCGCATGCCAGAGATCATACTAAGCAAAATCCGGGACGCAATGAAAAAGATGAAAAACAACAAAGCGCCAGGAGAAGATGGAGTCGTAATAAAAGCTATAAAGATGGGTGGACGTGCCCTTCTCAACCAAATAAAAATTTTGTTAAACCTTTGTCCAACAGATTGTTGCATACCGGAAACATGGAACAATGCAGTAACAATTTTACTACACAAGAAAGGAGACAAGGCGCACATAGAAAAATATAGACCAATCAGCTTATTGAACCACATCTATAAAATGTGTACCCGAATAATTACGACTAGAATTATAATTAAGACTAGAAAAAAAAGTTAGATTTCTACCAACCCCGAGAACAAGCTGGATTCCGCTCAAAATTCGGAACAAACGATCAGCTACAAACAGTAAAAACCTTAATAGAAAAGTCGATAGGATATAACAGACCACTGGTACTTATCTTCGTAGATTTTCACAAAGCCTTCGACACTGTGGAATTAGACAGCATTATAATTGCTCTGAACAATAGTAGAATAGATTACCGGTTTACAAAGTTAGTGCACACATTATACCAAAACGCAACAATGTGTGTAAAACTACATGATACTAGCGGATAAATTCATATCAAGCGAGGTGTGAGACAGGGCGACACTCTCTCACCTAAATTATTTATAGAGGTCCTCGAATACGCCTTTAAAATGCTAAAGTGGGAAAATAGAGGAATAAAAATAGATGGAGAAATGCTCAATCATCTGCGGTTTGCCGACGATATAGTACTTATTACCGAAGATCTGGGTGAAGCACAACAAATGCTACTAGAATTAGAAAACGTATCTTCAACAATAGGTCTAAAAATGAACATCAGTAAGACCAAATTTATGACAAATTTAGTTCCCAGCGAACACCTAACCATCCAAAATCAAGTAGTAGAATTGACAGAAAAGTACATATATCTCGGTCATGAAATCAGAATAGGCAAGGACAATCAGACTTGCGAATTTCAACGACGAATAACACTTGCTTGGGCGGCGTATGGTTCACTAAGAGACATCTTTAAGAGCAACATCCCGACAGCTATGAAACGGAAGACATTTGACCAATGCGTTCTTCCTATTATGACATACGGAGCAGAAACTCTCACGCTCACAAAAACAACAGCACTAAAAATGCGAGTGGCACAAAGGCGCATGGACAGATCGATTCTCGGCGTGACAAAAAAAGACAAAATAAGGAACCAAGACTTAAGGAAACGAACGGGTATCACTGATGTCGTTGAACGTATAGCCAAGCTGAAATGGAATTGGGCAGGTCACATAGCGCGACTGAAAGACTCAAGATGGACCAGAAAACTAATTGACTGGCGGCCAAGAGAAGACAAACGCAGCAGAGGACGACCACCAACACGCTGGATGGACGACATTAACCGAATATCCAAGAAATGGCAACAAGAAGCACAGAACCGTGAAGAGTGGCGAAGAATGGGAGAGAATGGTCCAGCAGTGGACAGAAGAGGTTGCATGATGAATGCTCCGCGCAGCCCAGCAGCGTTCAAGGAGACCCGGTCTCCTTAGAGCTGCATTATCGCTTAACGCACACGCTGCTCGGAGATTGGGCAAGGGCGGCTGATCGGTCAGCAGCCTCCTCTTCGGTTTTAGGATCCTGACTACAGGTGGTGCGAATTTTGTGATAAAATTTGGTATGTGGGATTAGAATAATATTTGGAACAACTTGTTCAAATAACTCTTTCCGATATCTATATTGCAAAGCAAAATATCGGTAATTTACCGTGTTTTTGGAATCGCAGTAGGCCAGTAGGCCGCTTTTAGAATAAAATTCAGTTGAGTATCTTAAAAAATGTGAACCTTCAACCTGTATGGACTGCAAAACTTCAAATGTGTATTTATTTTGATATGCATATCTACTTACAGAGACATAATTGTTAACAAATAAACGACACAAACTTTGGCAATACACTTTTACAATTAGATTAACTATTTTTAACATGATATGATATTATGAAATTATGAATTATTATGATATTATAAAATGTAAATATAAAATGGTCAAAAAAATGGGACCTTAAATTAGATTTTTTGGCGGATTTTTTTTGCTATTGCAAATTTGTCTAGATATTTTACAGTTAGGTATAGCCTCCCCTATTGTAAAAATCACGAGCCGCCATTGTCTGTTTGCCCTATTCACTTGATCTTCTACTTCTCTTTCGACCTTTTCGTAAGCTAGATAGTGTGATACCTAGATATTTAAACTCCATTATTTGTTTTATTATCTGATCTTCCAGCTCTTCAAAACCATGCATTTTGTTTTTTTGGGGTAATTAACAGGTTCAATTTTAAGGCGGTTATATTAAATTGGTGGAGAATTATCTTCACTTTCAGAGATTAGTATTGCATCGTCTGCATAGCAGATTCTCTTAAGTTGTTTTTCTCTCATTTAGTATACTTTTTAGTTCTTACTTTTTTTTATTGTTTCATCCATGAAAAAGTTTAACAATAGATGATTCAGGCCCTGGCTTATCCCATTGTCAGCTTCAATTGGGTTATTTAGTTCTTCCTCTACTTTTACTTTTGCTGTTCTGGTAGATATTTTCGATCATTTTGATAATTTCTAGAAGTATCTCTCTTGCGTACAATAAGTAGATAACGTCTTTTAATTTGACCCTGTCAAATGCATTCTTAAGGTCCACGAAGCATAATTATGCCGGTTTGGTGTATTCTAATGATTTCTCTTTCATTTGCCTAATTATAAATGTAGCATCGGTGCACGACCTTGCCGTTCTAATTCCTTGTTGTTCTTATAATTTCATTCAGGGCCGGTTGTTCCAACGCTAATCAACAATGATCACTATCAAATATTTAATTACTGTCACCAACTGTCAATGTCAACTTTGATTGGGTTGCTGAAAACATCATCATCATCATCAGTGGCGTTGTAGCCCTTTATGAGCCAAAGCCAACTCTTGTCCATGCTCTTCTTCTTCTTCTTGTGCCACTCCTATCGGAGATTGGAAATCATCAAGGCTACCCTGACTTTGTTCACAGCTGACCTAAAAAGTTCATTAGTGGTGCAGCCAAACCACTCTCTCAAATTCCGCATCCACGACATTCTTCTACGGCCTGGATTCCGTTTTCCTTCTATTTTTCCTTGCATTATATTTTGAAGTAATGCGTATTTATGACCTCTAATCAGGTGACCCAAATACTCGAGTTTTCTTCGTTTTATCGTTAACTTCAAGATTTGTATTACTCCGTTCGTATTACTTCAAGATTTGTGATTCTTTCAACCCAACTTATCTTCAGCATTCGACGGTAGTACCACATCTCGAAACTTTCAATATTTTTTATGTTGTTCTGTTTGAGAGTCCAGGCCTCTACACCGTATAATAGCGTGTTAAATACGTAGCCTTTTAGCATTCTTAATCGTAGAGGGATGCTTATATCACTGTTGCAGAAGAATTTTCTCATCTTTATGAAGGTGGCCCTGGCAATTTCGATACGTGTTTTTATTTCACTGTTTTGGTCTCCAGTTTCGTTTATTAAAGTTCCCAAGTATTTATAACTTGATACTTTTTCAATTTGAATGCCGTTTATAATAATATGTGCTGGTTGTGTCATGATTTTACTGAAGACTATATACTTGGTTTTTTTGACATTAATGTTTATGCCATAATTGTTGCAAGCAATATTTATGTTTGTAAGTAATCGTTGTAATTCTTCTACTGTTCTTGTAACTAGTACAGTGTCGTCTGCGTATCGAATATTATTTACAACCTCTCCATTGATTACGATTCCTTCATTTGCTTGCAAAAGGGCTTCCTGACAGATGCTTTCACTATATACATTAAATAGCAGTGGTGACAAAATGCATCCCTGTCTTACTTCTCTACATATTTCTATTGCTTTTGATATCTCGTTTTCTATTTTGATGTTATCTTTCTGATTCCAATATTTGAGAATTATTCGCAGATCTTTATTATCTATGTCTTTTCTTTCAAGAATGCCTTAGCCTATCGTGGCGTACTCTGTCAAACGCTTTTTCAAAATCGATAAAACATGCATGTACTTCTTGATTAACGTCTAGGCATCTTTGTGTAAGAACATTCAAACCGAAGAGAGCTTCTCGAGTACCTAGTCCTTTTCTGAACCCCATCTGTGTATTACTAATATCTGACTCCAACTTTTGATAAACTCGGTTGTGGATGATTTTTAGAAATATCTTTAGTAGATGGCTCATTAAAGATATTGTTCGATGTTCTGAACATTCTTTTGCATTGGATTTCTTTGGCAGTGTAACGAATGTAGACAGCAGCCACTCTTGAGGTATAATACCAGTATTGTATCCTGTGTTAAATAAGTGCAATATTATACCTATTGATTCATCATTCAACAGCTTTAGTAATTCAGTAGGAACCTCATCGGGTCCATTTGCCTTTCCAGTTTTGGAATTATTAAGTGCCATTTCTACTTCACATTTTAGGGTTTCAGGCCCCGTTTCACCATTTACCTTGTCAATGTTATTTCTGTTGTCCTCAAACAATTCTCTTATGTATTCACTCCATCTATAAATTTTTTCTGTTAAGTCTATAATAATATTTCCGTCTTTGTCCTTAAGCAAACTTATATGATGTCTTCTTGGGTTCCTGTAAATTCTTTTACTTTTTTATGTATATTGAATGTGTCATACTTTCTTTCATAGTCTTCCATTTCTACACATTGTTCTTTAATCCATGATTCTTTAGCCTTCTTTATTATTTGCTTTATGTTCTTATCACCCTCTCTGTATTTTTCTGAATTATTCTTCAATTTGCGGCTTTCATCCATTAGTTGTAGTATGTCTGGTGTCATCCACACCTTATGTTTCTTTGGAGATTTGGTTAGGTGTTTCTTTCCCGTAGTTCTTATTATAGTGTTTATATACTTCAGTTTTTCATCTATGTTGTCTGTTCTGCGGATTTGGTTTTCTGCTACACTGAGGCCGGTGTTGATTTCTTCGCGCACTGTTTGAGGTCGGTGTTCACTTTTAAGCTGACTTAAGTCTAACGCCGGGATGATGGTTTTTTCATTTTCTTTGGTCTAGCTTCTAACACAGATACTACTGGATTATGATCCGAACCGATATCAGTTCCAGGGTAAGTTTTAGTAGATTTCACGGCATTACGGTATCTTTTTGTCACCATTATGTAATTTATTTGGTTTCTGATTACTTTTTCTTGTGTGTGTTGAGGTGACGTCCACGTATACAGTCTCCTTGGGGGTAATTTAAAGAATGTATTAGTTATTATTAAATCTTCGCTTTGACAAAACTGAACCAAACGATCACCCCTTTCATTTCTATTACCTAAGCCGTATTCACCGACATTTTCTCCAACTTTACCCTGACCTACCTTGGCGTTCAGATCGCCCATTACTATGTTAATGTGTTGTCTCTTTGTTGTTCTTATCACCTCTTCTAAGTTATTATAGAATTGTTCTATTTCCTCTTCGTCTTTGTCTGCTGTAGGAGCGTACACTTGTATGATGTTTATTATGTTCTTCTTATCTTTCAGTTGTATTAACATCACGCGCTCTGAGAATGGAGTAAAATTTGCTACAGCATCTTTCCATTTTTTTGAGATGATGACTCCAACTCCGTATCGATGGGTTGTGGTGTCACTTCCGGCATAATAAAACATACCATGATTAGTTGTGGGGCATTTGCCATTTCCTGGCCATTGTGTATCGCTTATGCCTAATATGTCTATACCCAAACGATCCATTTCCATCACGGCGTTATCTAATTTTCCCGAAGAGAATAAGCTCCTCACATTCCACGTAGCAATTTTTATGGTTGTCTTTCTCTTATTAAAAGGGTTTCGCAGGTTTACGACCGAGGAAGCCTTGTACTTATCTATTTGTCTTCCTCTGCCGGATCTTGGTATCCGATGTCCATGATCAATACTTCTTTGCATGTCCTCCATGCTCTACAACTGCTGAAAACATAATTGATTACAATTATGAGATTAATTGATTAGTTAATCAATTATGTTAATAATTGTTATGTTAATTAATAATTAATAATTAATTAATCAATCAATCATGTTAATTATCATAATGATAATTAACATAATTAATTACTAGAGAGCGGAATATATGCAACACAACATTACCAAAATATGCGCATATATGTATATGCATTACTTTTACTACAAATATGCAGGTATTTTTTCTAAATTTGTCTAAATATGCAAATGCATATTAAAAATACTCAAAAATAAAACAGTATATTAAATATAAACATTTATGTTTAAAAAATTCAACCTACATTTATGTTTAATACATATTTATTTTTCACATAAAAACAAATGAAATGGCACACAAAAACTGATATTATAATTAAATTAAGAATCTAAATTATAGTATGAATTTATAATCAAATATTTTTCAAAATTTTCAACTAGCAACTTTTGCCTTCTATCACTAAAAACGTGTTTGGACACAGAAAAAGTTCGTTCTACATCTACTGATGTTATAGGACAATATTTTAATTTAGGCAGTAAACTAATTTGCCAAAACTAATTTGAACAAAAGCGGAATTGTTTACAATTTGATGGATTTTTGTATTTTGATGCTTCTCTCTATGTCCGTCTTTATAGAAGTAAAAGCGAATTTGTCGAATAAAAACACTCTTACCAGAAAAATTTCTTTTGTGGGACATGATGCTTTTGTTTGTCAGTTCCTCATTTAAAAAATTAAATGTGAAAATGAATGTAACTTACGATTTTGGAACAGGCCTTGCAAAATACTTTGTCTCCACTTAGCTTTAACTCGGGAAAACACTTTATCCAAGCACTTTTTTGAATGGTAGACATATTTAAATTTAATATATATATACCAATCACTTCAAAAACACTAAATACGATACAACGTTTACTTTAAACAAATGTTGGCCGGAAACTGACAAAATAAATATTAGACCCTTAAAAGCAGGTAGGTACCTACGGGCGTAATTAATCTGGTCACATTTTAATACTTTTACCCTCCGGTAAGTGCAGGTAACAAATAAATATGTAAGAAAGTGGTCACAACAAGCGCAGGTAATACGACCCTAATTAGGTAGGCACTAAGTACCTTTTAATCTAAATTTAATGACTTTCGTACATATTTAATAACTTTATTTAATATTTTAGGGCGATCCATCAGTTCCAATATAGAGGTTGAAGTGCAAACAAGTGAAAAAATTTTGTTAGCGAATATTTTTTCTAATGTTGAAGTTATGTCGAGTCAGCGAGGGCAGAGCCAAATTTTATATTAACATTATAAATTTTCTATACGTCGAACAATTAAAACTAGGACTTGCTACGCTAATAAAATAATATTTTTCTAGGAACACCCATAATTGTTAAATTCAGGTAGTAATGGGAAAGTCCAGATAGATAATAATGAGCGATAGATAGATAAATAACGAGCTCGTTCATATCGAAGTTATAAAGTTCCAACTAAGAGAGGACAATTTTAAATTTTTATATAATTTATTTTTAAAATATGCAAAATAAATCGTGTTTAGCTTCAATATGCAATGTTGTGTTTGTTGTCTGAAAAAATGCAATATATGCATCTATATGCACTTTGCATATATTCCGCTCTCTATTAATTACAATCAACTGATTGGCGTACGAACAACGGATTTTGTTATTTGATGGTTGTTAAGGGGACTCGATTATAATCAACTTCTTGATTAGCGTTTAATTATGTTTAATACATTTTACTTACGTAACCGGGCAACTCGGGTCCGTTGGGCCCACCACTCTTCTTGAATGTAATCTTTTTATTAAAGTTAAATTTAAATTGTCTAGATTAAAAAAAGGTGCTACTATAGTATGCGGTCTACCTCGAGGGTGGGATCTACCAGAAGGATTTGCACAAAATAATGAAATGCAAGAAAACTTTTGTAGAAAAACTATGTATTCACAAGTAATAAACATTTGGAGTCAAATACAGACTAATAAATAAATAAAAACTTTTGTAAATCTACCAGGCCATTTTATTTAAAAGGAGGGGTTGATGTTTACGCATAACCTGGAAAAAGATTACGGTGTTGTTGCCTTTCATTATTGTGTGAAAACCATTCTGAGAAAAGATTATGGTAATTAGCAGTTCATGTATAAAGTACCGACAAAAACAATCTTTACAAAATGAATAAAACGCATCAGTCCGAAGAATATTATTTTACTTTTACAAATTAATACTTTGTCATATCAATTTACTATTTTAGTTGGCACTAAGCCACAAGATTAGCTTATTCCCATATAGAATAGCAAATTGACATGACAAATTAAATTATTATTAAGTATTAGGTTAAAAAATCAATAAAAACAAAAAACCATAGATTAGTTTTCGGGATATTTTATTCGCACTATTTACTTTCACTGTAATTCAATATAATTTTAGGAGCTTAGTTGTCGACACTAACATCGATATCAAACGACTGATAGCCGATGCATTATTTATTTCAAAATATTGGCCCTTTACGTGACAAAATTCTTTCTACGCAATAATTTCAAAAATGATAATGAATATTTTGAATAGCTCATGACTATGTTGAAGGAAACATACTTCTAAACAAATTCAGTAATGCATAAAATTCAATAAAATTTTTTTATCAGTTTATGATAAAAGAATTGGCGTCTCGGGCCAGTTGGACCCACCTTGCCTGGATAAGGGTTGATATAAGACTATAGAAATTTTTTTATAAATAAGCTGGAGACAAAAAGACTATGTTGATAATCTCTAATTATTTTTTTTTTCGTGCATAGGTACTCTAGACATATATCGCTAACCAATCTGACACCTATGGCCCACGTCCAGCCAATAACAATAAATGTATAAATCCAATTCTATTGTGTTTGGACCAATAAAGTTCACATTCTGTCCTCTCTGTCCACTTCTAAACGAGCCAATTGCAAGAATTTTATAATAAATTTATGTTATTAAATCCAAACCGCTCTAATTTCTGCTATTCTTAATCCCACTGCATACTGGAGCTAATTCAAGCCATAAATCACTATCCTAATATATCGTTTCATAAATTGTCGATACCTCCGTTAATAACCCTCCGTAATTCAGCTTAAAACGTAATTCAACTGAACACTAGCTTCCTGCAATAATCTAGCCGTAATCTATGACTGGCAAAATTTATAGATCATAAAAACGATTTATAAGTAACACTTTTATAGGATAATGAATCCTTGATGGCCGAAAGCATTAGCAGTACGAGTATTAGAGAAAAATCTAATAAATACTTGATAGCCGCTATTTCTTGCAATACCAAATTATTAATTATGATCTTCATTCTAATCCTACGTTTCTGTATGTTTTATTTATGAGCTGGGAGTTTTAATATCATCATGCTTTTTTAATAGCAATAGAAGATAAAGCAATAAGAAAACTAAAAAACCAAAAAAGAGGCATGGACATAGGAGGAAAGATGGCAAGCCTTCAAAGGAGTTCTAAAGTTACAGCAATAGACATAAATGTGAAATCAAGAAACAACAAACACCATAAAAGAACGAGGTTGTGGAACAATCAAAAGACAGCAGTGAAGAAGAAGAAAATAGAATGGAAAAATACATTGAAATCGAGCTGGAAGAAGATAAAAAAAGGTTATAGAAGGCTGGGACGATTAACAAAAAACACCATAAGACAATTAAAAGCAAAGACGTGGGAAGAGTTTGGAAAACAATTACAGGAAAACTAGGTGTAACAAATAATAGAAGCTTTTGGACAACTATGTGACAATAATATAATTTTATCGTTTAGGTTATGCCAATGATTTAAGTAAAACACGTTTTTGTACTGTTTCGAACGATATAAAAATCGGATCGAAAAGCCTAGTTGATTATTATTCTTGGAGCGTTGATCGAAGAATAATAGACAACAGCGAGGTACAAGAGGTGAGTTTATGTAGGTAGTATTTCCCGATTATTTTTCGCTATCGTTTTGGCGAGCTGAGCGAAACCGACAGTTTTCTTCTTACCTATCCTTTTACCTATCCTTATATGAGCGGTGATCATATATCCTTTATATGTCTTTCCAATCCGGCGAGGTGAGCGGGATCTCCTTTCTCCCCTTTCCTTATACATTCATGTCGTATTAATAATAGTCTAAGAGCTAGTGAACCCTCCGACTAACGGTCGTCCTGTAAGGCTAGAAATTTGTCTAGTGATAATTCATAGCACACCAAGGCTAAAAACCATGACCTGGCAGGCATCAGCCGTGCACGTGTATCTACTAGGTGAATCGAAAAGTGCAAATTTATGGGGTAAAATAAACTTTCTCCTGTAAGGTTTAAATTTAAGTATGTGCTTAAGTAAGTCATTTAGAAGAAATGTATACAATGACAGGCGATTCTGAAGAGCATAAGACCTTGCCAGGCGAGGGAAAGATTAGGGGTTTTTCCTAAAATTATCCTTTTTGCATCGAACAATTTTTTTTAGGTTTTTTGAATCATTCCAAACCAAAAAGGTCTTTAGTGATTTTTCGGTTAAGTTAATAGTTTTTGTTATATAAGCAATTGGAAATTACGAAATCGGTCATTTTTAACCCTAAATCGGCCATTTATCTAAAAATTTTAATGTTGCCAAGGTACGTAGATATTCTTTAAACATTGATTGATGAAATCCCGAAGAGTTTTTTGCAATAAAATATCGAAAACCCCTTTGTTTTTTTAATTGCTAATCAAGCGGGCGCGACACTGTAGTATAAGTGAGGACGTTTGAGTTTGCATAAATTCATTATCTCGAGAATGGGCAAATTTTAAGAGAAATCCTCAGACAGGTCGATTTTTATTTTTGAATTAGGACTTTTTGGCATATATACTAGTGACGTCATCCATCTGGGCGTGATGACGTAATCGATGATTTTTTTAAATAAGAGTAGGGGTTGTGTGATAGCTCATTTGAAAGGTTATTTAATTCTCTATTCAGTAATATAATCGTAAACATAATTATTTATACAGGGTGTACAAAAAAATTTTTTCTTCTATTTGTCAAATTTAATCAAAGTTAATTTAATAAAAAAATTGTTTTTGTACACCCTGTAAAAATAATTATGTTAATGTTTATATTAGTGAATAGAGAATTAAATAACCTTTCAAATGAGCTATCACACAACCCCTACTCTCATTTAAAAAAATCATCGATTACGTCATCACGCTCAGATGGATGACGTCACTAGTATTATATATATGCCAAAAAGTCCTAATTTAAAAATAAAAATCGACCTGTCTGAGGATTTCTCTTGAAATTTGCCCATTCTCGAGATAATGAATTTATGCCAACTCAAACGTCCTCACT
The DNA here is from genome assembly GCF_917563875.1 of Diabrotica virgifera virgifera. Classification (NCBI taxonomy): domain Eukaryota; kingdom Metazoa; phylum Arthropoda; class Insecta; order Coleoptera; family Chrysomelidae; genus Diabrotica; species Diabrotica virgifera. The sequence continues at coordinate 210,304,154 of NC_065444.1, forward strand.
TATACTACAGTGTCGCGCCCGCTTGATTAGCAATTAAAAAACAAAGGGGTTTCCGATATCGTATTGCAAAAACTCTTTGGGATTTCATCAATCAATGTTTAAAGAATATCTACCTACCTTGGCCACTTTGAAATTTTTAGATAAATGTCCGATTTAGGGTTTCTTCTTCTTCAGGTGCCATCTCCGCTACGGAGGTTGGCAATCATCATAGCTATTTTAATTTTTGAGGCAGTAGCTCTAAATAGTTGTTTCGAGCTGCATCCAAACCACTCTCTCAGGTTCTTCAACCATGAAATTCGTCTTCTTCCGATGCTTCTTCTGCCATCTATCTTTCCCTGCATTATGAGTCGTAGGATGCCATACTTCTCGCCCCGCATCACATGTCCGAGATACTGTAGATTTAGGGTTAAAAATGGCTAATTTCGCAATTTTCAAAATTTTCAATCGCTTATATAAAAAAACCATTAACTTCAGAGAAAAATCACTAAAGACCTTTTTTGTCTGGAATGATTCAAAAAACCTAAAAAAAATTTGGTCGATGCAAAAAGAATAATTTTAGGAAAAACCCCTAATCTTTCCCCTCGCCTGACAACGTCTTATGCTCTTCAAAATCGCCTGTCATTGTACACATTTCTTCTAAATGACTTACTCAAACACATACTTAAATTTAAACCTTACAGGAGAAAGTTTATTTTACCCTATAAATTTGCACTTTTCGATTCACCTGGTAGATACACGTGCACCGCTGATGCCTGCCAGGTCATGGTTTTTAGCCTTGGTGTGCTATGAATTATCACTAGAATAATTTCTAGCCTTACAGGACGACCGTTAGTCGGAGAGTTCACTAGCTCTTAGACTATAAAAGCAATTTCTATTTCGCGCGATCGTCAGAATCATTCATTCATGTACAAAAATATCGTCACATCGGCCCGAACAATAAGCTCGATGCGTAGAAATTATAAATATAATTTATTAACGAACTTAATGAGTAATTAAGGCTAATTATCGTATCTTCTGTTTATTTTGATTCCGAATAAAAATGTTTTAAAAAGCGAACTCTTTTTCTTCGACTGATAGTTACCTGGAGCAACGAAACGCAACGACCTCGTTACAACTAGCAGATCTATGAAGAAAGGAAAACATAAAGAAATAACAGTAGTAGGAGATACAATAAACCAAATCCAGAAATATGCAGAACAGATAGCTAAATTATGGAAAGAATACTATGAAAATAAATTTAGAAATAAAACAATAGACGCTAGAACATATCAAGATGACGAGAACAAAGAAATAGAGCAAATAATTAGAGAAGAAGTAATAGAGGAAGTATAAAACATAAAAAATAAAAATAGGCACATTTGTAGAGGATGATGACATACTCCCGAAAATAGTAAAATACATACATAAGAGAAGACGGGATATACTGGCTATGAAAAATATACAAAGAGGCATGGAAAAAGCAAGAAATCTCAAAAGATTGGCGAAATAACCTTATATTGCCAATATACACAAAAGGAGAACTTATAAACTGCGAAAATTATAGAGCAATAAGTTTGTCATCGGTATGTTTTAAAATATACACGAAAATAGTAGAAAAGAAGCTACGACAAGACGTAGAAAAAGAACTGGGAGAAAAACAAGCAGCGTTTAGACCAGAACGACAGACAAACAATAACATTGACCAACAAGCGCAACCATGAGACCACTTCAGAACAGTACCAGGCTGTTTAAGCGTAATACGAAGGCGTTTCTACATGGCTTCTTAACCGTCGACGAAACAGGGATCCACCCTTACTCTCCAGAGACCAAAGAGTAGTTGATAGAGTAGACCTCACATCGCCAACGTGCTCGAAGAAGGCGAAGACTGTCCTAGTTCTATCGGCCGGAAAGTTGATGGCCACCATTTTCTGGGATTAACAAGGTGTGATCTATATCAAATTCCTGGAAAAGGGAAAAACGACCACAAGGCTTTAGTATGCCACAAAAGTGCCTGATTTGACGCCGAATTGCACAAGAAACAGACCCAATTGGGAAGAAAAAAATGCTCTTCCACCATGACAACGCACCGGCTCACACCTCCACTGTCGCCATTGGGAATTGGGTTACGAACTTCTATCCCATCTACCGCATTCTCCAGATTTGACCCTGTACGATTTCTTTTTATTTCCAAACTTAAGAAAATCACTCGCAGAGTAGAACTTTAAGTCGAATGAGGAGTTCATCACCGCCATGGGAGCATATTTTTCAGACCTCGAGGGTCTTTTCAGACGGGTTAAAGAAGTCAGAGCTTCGCTGGGTTATGTATATCGAGCTAAAAGGAGACCACGTTCAGGAATAAATCACAAATTTTCCAAAATTTTCCTTATTCTTTTTGAGGCTAAGTACTTATCGGACCGCCCTAGTATATAACTTAGAATGTAGGGTTTTTGGGCAGAACAACTTTTCTCAATCAAAATTACAACTGCCTTGGGCGAAAAAGACCACCGTTCAACAAGCAAACTTTCAATATTTATTTATGGAAAATATCGCTTAAAGGGAATAGGGAACTTTGTAAACGCAGCGGTGAAAGTGCTAAGGGTTGTATGTGGAGAGTTTTTATAAAGTTTTTCTCTTTTCATACCTGTTCTTTTGAAACAAGCTGGTTAAAAATTTACGCTTTCAGATAATATATATGTTTGAATTCAGAGGTGGAGTTCGTAATAGAAGAGGAAATAATATTTTTGTTTTTACCTACGTTTGTATTCAAATGAGTCGTTCTAAATTAAAAACACAATTAGCAAGAGTTTATTATATGTTTCACCGACAAAAGCACATATTACATTCTTTGTCCGCTTAACAACTTGTTCCAACAGAAATATATAAATGTCTTAAATGTTTACTAAAAATTATAGCTCAATTTAGTGTAGAATGGAAATTTGTTGAAGTAGTTCAAAATTGTTTTGCCAGAAAGTTACATAGAATCAGCAGAAAATATACTTTTTAAGGTTAATATTGTTGTCTTTAAAGGCACGGATCCATTATGTTAATGCTCCGCGCTCCCTGCAACTGCTCCAATCGATGCGGCATGCGCTCTTCTACCTATAAACAGCCACCGAGGGCGAGCGCCAACGTATCCACTATGTACTATGTGGAGCAGTTGCAGGAGCGCGGAGCACCAACATAGTGGATACGTTTCTTTACATGAGTATTAAAGCTCACCATCTCCATAGTAACTTTAATCGAATGCAGTGAAGAACAGGAAGAAATATTCCATCAGGATATTAAAGATAGGCAGACTCATTATCAAGGAAGATGAAATCATCATATGATGGCCGATTATTATTAGAGACTTGATCTGGATAGCCAAAAGCTATAGAATCGTACAAAAGGAAATTTTTTGGTCATGAGTAACATATGTCGAATGTTTCAGGGGCTATGTGTTTTCTCCTTGTTTGTTTTTAAATGTTAATAAGTACATAATAGAAATAAAAATAACGTAATTGCTATTATTTTATTAGTAAATTACAAAGTGAAAAACTTAAAAATACTTTGTTCTGTTCTATAAAAGGTCAATATTAGCTTGTTCTTTCAAAAATATCTTATAAACTAGAACTGTTTAAAAACAGCTTGAAATCAGAGCATCAAAAAAATTTAATTTAGTTCTTACTTCTTATGTATCAAAATGACAGGTTGTGTTATTGGTTTATTTACTTTTTTTAATATTATGATTTTTAAGTAAAACATTTTACAGAGGGGGAAGATAACATAAAAGAGGTTCGTATAAAAGGACACCCAAATTCGTTAGAGATAAAAATGGAGAAATGCTCACCGCCGAAAACAAAATAACTGAAAGATGGGCTGAATATTTTGAAGAGCTCCTGAATATTCAAAATGTCACTGAAGAAAACGACCAAAACAATAAAAGTGATGGAAATAACGGAAAACATGAGTATCAAACGGTCGAATTAAAAATACCCCCACCAAGCCTAGAAGAAATTAGACATGCCATAAAAACGCTTAAAAACGATAAAGCCCTTGGTCTGGACAATATTAATGCCAAGTTAATAAAAAAGGCGAATACGAACTCATAAATAAAATCAATCAATGAATAGAAAAGGACTGGAAACAATAAACAATGCCGAAAGAAAGGTGCGGTAGTATTATAGCACCAATACACAAGAAAGGAAAAAAGGAATTTATTATGTATGAACTACAGAGAAATTTCACTAATCAACACTACGGATAAAATATTGGCTTCGATATTACTCAAAATATTAGGTACTACCATACGCCGAAGAAGTAGTTGGTGACTATCAGTGTGGTTTCAGGCCTGGAATATCGACTATTGATCAAATATTTACTATTAGACAAATGCTTGAAAAGTACTGGAAGTCTAATCAAGACGTGCATCATATCTTTATAGATTAAGGGTTCGAAAGCTAATTAACGATGATCACTATCAAATATTTAATTACTGTCACAACTGTCAATGTCCACTTTGGTTGGGTTGCTGAAAACATAATTAATTATAATTATGAGATTAGTTAATCAATTAACATAACAATTATTAACATAATTGATTAACTAATTTCATAATTGTAATCAATAATTATGTTTTCAGCAACCCAATCAAAGTTGACATTGACAGTTGTGACAGTAATTAAATATTTGATAATGATCATTTTTGATTAGCGTTCGAACAACCGGCCCTTAAAATAGGCTTTTGATTCAATTAATCGTCCAACAATATGAAAGGCAATGGTCATGCTGGGCGTACCCAAGAAACTAACTGCGATAACGCACATGTGTGTAAGTAATACCTTTGCACAAGTTAGAATAGGGGGAAAATATCAAATACAAAAGGAAAATCGCCTTATAAACAATATGTCTTGGGAAAGGCCAGATGGGAGAAGGTCTGTAGGACGGCGTAGAAAAAGGTGGAGAGATGCAGTCAGAGAAGATCTGGAGAAGATGGAATTACAGAGACAATGGAAAATAGTGGCACAGGACCGTCAAATATGGATCGCAATAGTAAACGCGGCAAAGACACACGAAGAGTTGTAACGCCATTGGTGATGATGATGATGATACTATTAATACTTAGCGTTTAGTTTAACTTATTTCGTTAAAACAAAATTTTTTAATGCCATAGAATATCCTTTCTATATTTAATATTTTGAATGGCAAAATCCCATTTTGATAGAAACACCTCTAATATTTATTGGTGTCCTACAATTCAGAACGCTTGTTAAACTAGAAGGCAGTAAAACTACAGTGATGTAAAATCCGTCCGACAAGCCGATTATGTTTTGCCCTTAGAGACATGACATAATATAAAATTCGGTGGAAAAAAGTACTTTCCTCTCAGTTAGTGTAGGTCCAAGTTAATCAATATTAGAGATGGAACAGTATTTCAGTAACTGCTATTTTGCATCGTAAATTTCGTATGTCTTCTATCTCAGTTACTTTTTGTTTGTTTACTACAGTATTGGTGTAAAAAAACTTCTGGTGTAAAATGGTAAACTTATAAAACGAGGAAGACAAAAAGTCTCAGATACAAAGTTTACTACAATAAAACAATTAAAATAATTGAAATAAAATAATAAACAATATTTTAAATCTAAGACTTTTCGTTAAAAGAAACTTCTTTCTGACAGCATCCTTAATCTCCGGCTTTAACAATTTATAAGCACGGAGACGACGAATATAGAAGAAAGCAGAAAGGACAACGGTCACGTATCTACTTTCTTTTCGTCTAGGAAAAGGGCCGAAAGACAGTTTCAAGTACCTATTCAAAAATCTGGGTAAAGATGAACTTTTCATCTTCCTCGTTTTACGAGAGATGTCGCTGATTTGCGTCTCAAAGGTGGAATTATTGCATTCGCGGTAATTTCCCTTAAATAAGGCAGTCTGTTGATGTTTGTTTCAAAGTGTGACTGCATACCTCTATTGATAACGCCTGAGAGGCAGAAATAGCTATCTGGAGATGGTGGTCCAACTCTGAATCAAATAGAAACAAAAACTGCCTTTCCCCCCTGGTAAAGTTACATATGTATTTAAACAATTTCACTAACAAAATGAAAATATCCAAACGGGATATAGTCCAGGGCGCATCTGTAAAAATATTAGTAGATTTGGACGTTGAGATGTGACTCAAATTTTTTTGCAGAAATTGCTTGAAAATAACTCAAATAATATTATTTGAGTTATCCTCCCTCTCAAAAAGGTCCGGAACATTGTTTAAATAATCACAACGTCAAAAAATGAAGGAAAAATTCGATTTTTTTCTTCGTTTTTTTGATTATAACTTTAGAAGTATTCATTTCCAAGAAAAGTTGTAACGACATAAAAGTTGCGTAATTAAATTTCCTACAATATAAAATTGGTTAAAAATTTTAAAAATAGTCACCCTTGTTGCAAAATAGCAATAATTGCGAAAAAAACATACAAAAACAAGTACTCGCATTTTACCTTTTTCAAACATTTATACTACACTTAAGACCTTCATATTTCACCCAGAAAAACTTTATAATACAGTAAAACAGAACTGTGACTTAGATCGGTTCAATAGATTCTGCAAAATAAATTATGCAATCCAACTTTCGCAAAAAAAATTAATTTTTTCAAAATGTTACAGGACTGAAAATAAAGCAGATAGCTAGTTAAATTTTTTTTTGCTTATAGAAGTGTACTGTACCTTTTATTTGCAATTTACAAAACTAAAATCGATTGACTACCACGGCGTCAGGAATTTTTTTAAATAAACATTAATTATTGGTGCTACGCGCAGGACAGCGGATAGTTTGCTCTGATTGGGCATTCCAATGACCTTTGATAATGATTGATACATTTTAATTTTTATTACATGTCGATATAAATGAATAAATTTGTTTATTGCAAAATAAAAACACATACTCTATGCTTTGAAATAACACTTTTTTTAGCAAAAACTTTCTTTGTTCATATATTTTAACTTGAAGAATAAAAGTTTATTATTTTGAAACATATGCAATTGTTTAAACAATATTTCACAAACAATAATAAAATTAGTTTGATTTTTGTGGAATTAAAATATATACAACAAAATATAGAGTAAGAAAATAATATATTATATAATGATTGGAAGAAATTTTGGTGGAAATCAACTTGTGTGAATCGAACACCGCTATCCTGCGCGTAGCACCAAAAATTAATGTTTATTTAAAAAATTTCCTGACGCCGTGGTAATTAATCGATTTTAATTTTGCAACTTCCAAATGAAAGGTACAGTACACTTCTATAAGCAAAAAAAAATTCAACTTGCTATCTGCTTTACTTTGACTCCTGCAACATTAAAAAAAAATGAATTTTTTTGTGAAAGCTGAATTGCAAAATTGATTTTGCAAAATCTATTAAACCGATCTTAATTAAATTTACAGTTGTTTTACTATATCATAAAATTTTTCTGGGTAAAATATAAAGGTCCTAAGTGTAGCATAAATGGTTAAAAAACGTAAAAGGCGAATACTTGTTTTTGTATGGTTTTTTTTTTCGCAATTATTGCTATTTTGCAACAAGGGTGACTATTTTTTAAATTTTTAACCAATTCTATATTATAGGAAATTTAATTACGCAACTTTTATGTCAGTACAACTTTTCTCAGAAATGAATAGTTAAGTTATAATCAAAAAACCAATAAAAAAAATCGAATTTTTGCTTCATTTTTGACATTTTGATTATTTAAACAATGTTCCAGACCTTTTTGAGTGGGAGGATAACTCAAGTATTATTATTTGAGTTATTTTCAAGCAATTTCTGCAAAAAAAAATTGAGTCACCTCTCAACGTCCATCTCAAAACAGATGCGCCCTAGCCCTGGACTAATACATATTCCATCAGAATGCTTCCGGTACTATCAAACCATCATCAGTGAAACCATAATTTGCTTATTGCAAATAGCTACTTAAAAAGGTGTACCTAATAACGTTTGGATTTAAACATACTGACCCCTACTCGAAACGGAGTCTGAGCGACGATACCTACCAACTAAGCTGATTGACTATGGTATACAGCCAACCAGTGGGATCCTTCTCTTTTAAGCTGGAACCATCGAACCCCAAGCGTTGCACCCCAAGAGAAATAGAAAATAAGTAGTAGAAAAAAATATAATCTAAAGACGGGAATAATCGTAATGTGAAATAGCGTTATTTCCTAGGTCCGAACCCACTATTTATGGCCGGCGTGGATCGGCGCGCAAAGTCTCCCATCGTTTGTCGGTAAATTAACGCGGTTCAAGGAAAGTCAGAAGCTAAGTACGTATCCCTCCAACCCTTCCGACTCAACTAGGGACTGTTACGGTCAGTGTCGTGGTAATTTTTACTATGGAGTGGTCTAACGACGCTGTGATGGAGTTTTTATCATTGTATGAATTAAACAACTTACTAAAATTTCTACCGCCAATACTGGGAATGTGCTCTCAATACTCGACGGGACACGTTCTATCGAAATGGTCGATAACGTGGGGTGCCAACTGTGCTGGCTTTTCTTTTCACTATGATCAATTTTCTATTTCTCTTTGCCGACGTGAAATATCTTACTTATTTGAATATTTCGGTCACATAGTAAGAAGTCCTCGTTATAGTCTACTACGTTTGATTATAGAGGGAAAATAAAAGGTAAATGAGATGTAGGAAGAAGACGAACCTCTTGGCCACCAAGGCTAACCAACTATTTAGAGATGCTGTAACTAAAATAAGAATCGCCATGTTGATATCCAACTTTAGATAGAAGATGGAACCTTAAGAAGAAGATGGGATTCCGTTTTTCTTCTTTCTTCTCTCTCAAAATCCTTAGTGCCCTTCAGGGCGTCGGATGTCGGGTTCCGCCTTTTATCCATTTCTTCCAATTGCTTCTATTGGTGGCCAGGTTCTTCATATCCCTCATACTCATGTGTCTCCTTTCACCTATATCCTAGATCTGGTCCATCCATGTCTTCCTCGGCCTTCCCTTTTTTCTTTTGTTTCCCATTTTAGCTTCATGTACCTTGTTTGTAAGTCTTTTTTGCTCCATTCGTTGTATGTGTCCAAACTAGCTTAATTGCTGGTTTTTGATTTTGCTCATTATCGGTTCTTGTTCCAGCTCCCTTCTTATATCCTCATTTCTGAATCTATCAAACTTCGTAACTCCCGCTATTCTTCTCATGTATTTCATCTCGGTCGCGTTTATCATTGATTCATGTTTCTTTTGCACAATCCATGTTTCCGCCCCATACGTCATTATCGGATTTACTATGCTGTTATATACTCTGAGTTTAGTTTTGTTGTTTACTTCTGACTTTCCAAAAATCGTATTATTTAAAGAGTAATACACGTTAGTAGCCTTCTTCAGTGTATTACTTATTGCCAAGTCCGTTTTCCCATCATCTGTTATTGTATTTCCCAAATATTCAAAGGGAGCGTTCAAGTATTACGTAACGCGATTTTTGAAGATTTTTGACCACCCGTCCCCGCTATGTAACGCACCTTGATGGGGCGTTTAAGTATTACGTAACGCAATTTTTGAAGATTTTTGACCCCCTCCTCCCCAACCTGCGTTACGTAATACTTGAACGGCCCCAAAAGTAGATACGTGTTCTATTATTTGTTCCCTTACTATTATATTAGTATTCCTTTCTTTTTTCTCATCTTCATTTATTATCATAAGTTTTGTATTGTTGAGATTCATTTCCATTTTTAAATTCTGTATCTCTTTTTGCCAAATATCTATTAGTTTCTGCATTTTCTCTACTGTGTCTGTGATTAAAACTATATCTTCAGCGTATAGAAAGGAGTTGATCTTTAAGTTTTTATATTCTACTATATGTATTGAAGGTTTCTTGTTTGATCTTTGGTATTTTTGATTAAAGTATCCATGACTGTCCTTAAGCGAGCAAATGCTACCCGTGAGCTGCTTGATAACATCAAATATAGAAAGATGGCCTATTTTGGACACGTAGTAAGGGGAGACCGGTATAATATTCTTCAACTTATTATGATGGGTAAAATCGAAGGACGCAGAGGAATTGGTAGAAAGCAGGCCTCTTGGTTGAAGAATATCCGGGAGTGGACATGAATAAAGAAAGCAGAACACCTATTTAGAATAGCTCGAGACAGAGACAGTTTCGCCATGTTAATCGCCAACGTCAAGGGGACTTGATAGGGCACGTTAAGAAGAAGAAGATCCATGACTATTATAAACAAGGGGGGCTTAGTCCATCTCCTTGTTTAATTCCCTTCCGTTTTTAATAAGTTAATAGATAATTTTACTAATTTTAACAGGTTTTGGTAAGTATTGCCCGTTTAAGGCAAATCTTCCAACAGCTAGCGTGTCTAGCACGTACCACGTAAAAAGAACACACCTAGCGTGTCCAGCACATATTGTAATCTACATTATTTATATGTATAGTTAAAAGATTGACTTTTTAGGAATTGAGTGCTGTCATGTAATACCTTTACTCCGACCCTGCATTCTTTATTACAGATTGCCAAGTAACCGTTTACTGTGGTTTTTGTATAGAGCATTTTAGAGTGTTTTTCGCGAAGTTGTGAAATGTTTGTGTTTGTGTTTACACTAAATAGAACAGGGTTGTGTTAAAACTTCAAATCGGGATTAAAAGAACACAGGCTATATTATTAATCAACCGCGTTGGCTGGTTAATGAGTATGCTGAAAACAAACTGAACAACGAGAAAATGGGAACGCATTTTAATCTTTTTAATGGAGTGCTTTAGAGCACTTTTCCTCACCACTATAATTTTAGAAATTTAATTTCAAATAATTTTCCTGTTATTCTTAGTTCTTTAGTTAAATAAAAAAGAGTGCCAAAGCTTCGGGAAGCTTTGGCAATAAAATAGTTTTTTTAGTTTATAAATTCGCAGTATGTTCGTTCGTTTGTGTATCTACCGATGGACTCCCATGAAGTTTTGTCTCCTGAATCCAAATCTGAAATCCGCATTTCGATATCTCGAACTATCTTCGAGATAGCCAACCTCAAGGTCGAAAAATCGAATTTTCGACTTAAGAGAAAATATACATAATAATATATCAATTCAATGTGTTTTTTTACGTAGATTACGAATATCATATGATTTTCAATGTGTTTTTTTACGTAGATTACGAATATCATATTTCCAGTTCGATATCTCAAACCAAATTCGATATAACCGATCTCAAGTAGAGCAACTTGTGAAGCGGTAACGATTAATTCATTTGGGATGCTAATTATTAGGGAGTGATTTTCACGACTTTTTTACCAAAGAAAAAAGGGCACCAACTTTATTTTGACCATACCTTGCTTACGCTTGATGCTAGAAACTTTTTTAAAAAACAAAAATAAAGCTTTTTTTAAAAAAGTTGTAATAAGTATTCCACAAGTGCTTCATTTTTTGGTTATTTCACGTTGAAATATTCGATTGAATTTGACGAATATGAACCCATTTTTCACTAGTTACAACTCTTCTTCTACTGGGTCTAGAGATCTCATACATACACGATTTTTTTTCACTTTCTTATAGGCTATATTTTTACTAAGAATGTTTTTTTCAATAAAATACTTACTTTTTGAGTTATTTGCGAAAAACCGTCTAACAACGTGGTTTTTTTGTTGAAAAACGAACATATTCACTCGCAAATAATTCGGAAAGTATTAACTTAGTGAAAAAACGCTATAAAACAAAAGTTGCATAAAATTAGTCAGCCAGGACTTATTTTGAACGTATATCTTTTCACCCCCGAGAAGGGGTGAAACTCACCCCCACGGCAAAAGCACACATCGGCACAATATCACTTTGTTGACATGTTAGCTATGTATATGCCAAATCTCATATCAATATAAGCGATTCCTTAAAATTTGGAGGTTTTGCAATATTTTACCGTGAGTGAATAGAGTATTATATATTGTATGCAGTTGGCAATTTCCCTTTTCCTCTTACGGTGCCTATCCGTGCCGCATGTTTTACGATCAGCATTGCTATCCTAACTTTGCTTGCTGCTATTCGGAATAGTCCGGTTGCCGATGGATTGAACCAATTTCTTAGGTTTTGAAGCCAAGATATTCTTCTTCTCCCTGGTCCTCTCTTTCCAAATAGCTCGACCTGAAGAATGAGTTGCAGCAAGCCATAGCTATGTTCATTCCTCATAACGTGGCCCAGTTGATGGTGTTAGTAATCTCGCATTCCTTGCCTATTCTATGTATGACCTCAACATTAGTCACACAATCCACCCACGAAATTCTTAAAATGCGTCTGTAACACCACATCTCAAATGCCTCGAGTTTTCTTAAAGAAGCTTCGGAAAGTGTGCAGGCCTCTACTCCGGATAATAATGTAGAAAATACAAAGCATCTGATGGTAGAGATTTTGGTCATCATCATCATCATCATCATCAATCAGCCCTTTGCATCCACTGCTGGATATAGGACTTTCCTATTTCCGTCCACTGTCTTCTGTCCTGGGCGCTTAGAATCGTAGTCATTCTTTTTGAAAATTTTGGTACCAAGTGGTAAATCGTGACTTCTGAAAAGAGACTTCATCATTATGAACGCTGAACTCGCTTTTCCTATGCGTTGTTTTATTTCACTTGAGTTGTCCTATGCCCTGCCAATTTGGTTGTGGTTAACCAAAACCTGTTGTATTTAAGGTGAATCAGTAGCGATCAATAGGTAGCGAAAACGCGTTCCAAGATTGCGGCTGTAATTTTGAATATTTGTTCGAGATTTTTGGCACACGTATTCGTAATATAATAAAGAATGGCGGTACAGAGCCCAATTTAAAAAATATATTAATATGTGGAAATTACTCCGTAATTAAATACAATATTAAAAAAACGAGCCTGTACCGCCATTAAGAAGAACAAAAAAATACACTTTCTTCAAATAAACTTTTTTATCCGATGCCTAGATTTTGTGTCATTTTGGAACTACTAATGAAATATAAAATTTTAGTAGTTCCAAAATGACACAAAATCTAGGCATCGGATAAAAAAGTTTATTTGAAGAAAGTGTATTTTTTGTTCTTCTTAATGGCGGTACAGGCTCGTTTTTTAATATTGTATTTAATTACAGAGTAATTTCCACATATTAATATATTTTTCAAATTGGGCTCTGTACCGTCATTCTTTATTATATTACGAATATGTGTGCCAAATATCTCGAAAAAATATTCAAAATTACAGCCGCAATCTTGGAACGCGTTTTTGCTACCTGTTGATCGCTACCGTTTCCTCTTAATATTTCGCGCTTACTGACTACCACGTACTTTGTTTTTTTTTGTATTGGGATCAATTCAAATTCATCATTGAGATATTGAGATTCATCAAATTGAGATCAATTCGACGTTCTCTGCTTATATCTGATATGCGCAACATTATTCTTTGCAAACCATCTAGACCAGTGGTGTTTCCCATCCTTTTTTGGGCCATGCTCCCCCTTAGCCTTTCTTAAATTCCTATGCACCCCTCCTATGTAACATAATATATAATTTTTAATAAGTATTAAAAAATTGAATTATTCAAAGATTTTTCTATATTACTTTATTATTTTACTTTGGTGAGGTTCTTGTACTGATAAATTCTGCACAGAGATTTTATATTAGGTTCCAATTTGGTTAGCTTCAGTCTCAAGTCTTTATGTTGGTTTATATCCAGCTGATTCTTTTTGTTTACCAGAAAATCATTTAAAACACTGCATTCACATTCAGCTAAATATGACGATATAAATGGTAGCAATAGTTTTCTTCCACATTTGGTTTGATTTGCCATCGTTCCTTTTTTATTAAATCAATTTTTACCCGACTCCATATTTTGAAATTCTACGAGTTCTTGATACTGTACATTTTTTTCATATATTAAATTTTGATATATCAGGCAAATCTTCTAACATTGGCTGCATCATTCATGTTCAAAATCAATTTGTTTTAAATCAGAAAATATTTCTTTTAGTAAAGCGGTATCAGTTACTTCACATTTCTGGAGTTAATGAAACTGTTCAAACAATTTCAAAGGGTATCAAATAACTACACAAAAATCTTTTCAAGCATCTTAGGTAGTCTCTTACTTCAGTATGATGAAGTAAAAATCTCATGGGGTCTTATCTTGTTCTTCATAAAATAGCTTGAAGAGACGCTCACATTTGGTATTCGTTTTAATAGCATTAACACACTTTATTACGGAATGCAGTACATACTTCATTTAGAACAGACAAGATGTTTTTAGCTACCAAGTTTTCCCTATGGACAACACAATGAACAATAAATATTTCTGGATTCGCATCTTTCATCAGTTTTAAGCAGCCATTTTTCTTGTCCATCATATTAGGAGCACCATCTGCATCACACGATTTTATATTTTTATTGGTGTATCATTACGTAGTGGTGCTTTCTAGTTATTTACAGAACAACAATTTTTTGACAAACTACTCTTTATCTTACCCTAAGTTATCAACACTGCCTCACTATCTCTCAAAGTTGATTCATCCATTTTCACTGTCAAATTTCTAATTTTTAGTTTTTCAACAAGTTGTTTTTCAGTATCTTCATCCATTTTGTCTATTCTGCTGCTAACAGTATTGTTATTGAGTTGCAAAGCTTTTACATATTTGTCATATTTTTCAAGAACCGTTAAGAAATGCTGATGTTGATGATGTTATTAAATTTTCCCCTGTAGTATGATTTTTTCCTGTTTAAGGACTTGTTCATATGTGGGCGGTTTGCCAACGTCGACTGCGCGGTTTACATGTTTCCCTAAGCGTGTAATACATAAATTTAAAAATTAGCCTCAAGAACACGATTATTAGTTGAAGTATGAGCAGTAAACAGAGACTTTAATGTTGATCTCTTTTCAAAATTTTAAGTTTGACTTGACGCCGAAAACATCCAGTTGATATTTTGGTCTAGCGAAATACCTAACAATTTATTATTCACCGTAATTATTTAAGAATTTGCTTTTTCCTTAAATTTGGTGCCGAAACATTGAATTTAAGTGACCAGCAGCGAAAGGGTTAACTCGTGTCAAGTCCATTTTCGATTGCCCCCCTTAACGATCAAATTTCCCCCTGTGGGGCGTGGGCCCCACGTTGGGAAATACTGATCTAGACTATCTGTAAAAACTACTGCCTCATCGGCATATCTAATGTTGTTTAGACGCACTCTAGTTCTCCCAGTTATTCGAAGATATATTTAGAGTATATATTAAGCAACACCGGGGACAGAATGCATCCTTGCCTCACTCCTCTATCTATGGAGATTGCCTCTTTCAAATGACCATCCCAATTTCCCAATCATGTTCAATTTTCAATTTGTATTGTTGTCTAATATTGTCATTAGCTATGTTGTGTCTTTTAATATTTTATTTTTCTTTGTGTTCCAGAAATTCCATAAACTCCAATACTGTTTTAAATATATTTATGTTGGTAATATTATACTTGACGGTTTCAATAAATATAATAAATTTACAGTAGCCTCAGCTTTTCCGGACATTTACCCACAACACTGGTGTTACAATCCTACGAAATGCTCGTGTCGTTTTATCCCAGCCAACTTGTGTTATTACAGCCTTCCAGCGTCGAGACATCACGCCATTTATATTGAATACCCCAAAGGGTGCTACATCTATCGAAAAGGATACAATTTCGGTGACAAAACGTCAAGCCAGTTTCAGTTATTCCGTGACTTCCAATACCCACATATCAAAATATATAGAAACAAACCCAACAAGAGATTGTTTGGAAATATGCAACAATATTGCTTGGGACAAAAAATCAATGAAACTACAGAGTCGGGCTAGGTTCGGCATTGTAGAATGAGTAATGTTTACAATAAAGCAAATTGTTGCTTGCAGCCTATAACGTTAAATAAACCGATTTAATAACCCAATCGATATAAAACAAACATGAACTAAATATATTGAAGATCTTTTCATGAAGAACACAGAGACAGAGAACTGATGACCATCAATAAAAGAAGAAAGACAGCGTATTTGTGGCACATGCTTAATGATAAGTACGAGTTGTTGCAGCTTGAAACGAAAAACGCGATAGACTACCCCAACTAATTGAAATACTATTCTCAAATAATACTTTAACCAACCAAGATAGTTATCGTTCACCCCAGCACAGCGCAGTCTCTCAGTATGTGTGTTCGTTTTGTCCTAATCTTAGATCTGAACTCTGAAAATTTAGAATGGAAGCAAACAAAACAATATTTTTAACCAATCATGTTTATTGTCCAATAAGGATATAATAAAAATGTGACTTATCAAATGCATGAACAAATATATTCAAATTCTTGCCAAAAACAATAATTCTTGGATTATACTTATGCATGACTTGTGGTACTGGTTCGATGGTAACTTCTTGATGTCGAATGGTACTGCTGTAGACTTTTTGTAGACCTGGGCAGATGTTGTGGCCCTAGGCCCCTGCGGCTGGAGATGGTAGTCGTTGCAATCTAGATGACATGGTCTTCATTGTGTCAGCCTTAGTGCCATCGCCGGCGATGGGGGCTTCATGCTTGAGGCTTCCGAAGGGAGAAAGGTTTAATTTCTTTCCAAAAACTATAAGAGTGAAACACATATCAAACATCAAGAAGCTGAAACCAAAATGTGCGAAGTCTGCCATTCTTTTAAGAAATAATCGAAAGAGTAGCAGATGACAAGAATAAATTAAATGGAATTATTAATTATTAATAGTTAAACTATCTGCTTACTAAAAGCATATCAATAGATGAAATAAAATATGAAACATGTGCTTTTCGACATGGAAGGTTAGGTATAGGAAAAAATGACTATAAAAATTAGTACTAGGCCTAGAGTACTAATTAGTATTAGGCCTAGAATAAAAACTCACCCCAAAAGAATATCAAAGTCTGGAAATAAATAGCTATTGAAGCTTCTGTGGCTTTTATACCGAAATTAATTTTACACCACCATTCTGAGAATTGAGAGACGAAGTGTCACTGTCATGACAGTGCAACGTAGGAGGTGGCAGGCATGTTCCGTATTAAGGCAGATATCTACAGAGTAAGGATATATGAAGTACGTTCAGTATGACTTAGATGAAAAGTCAGTCAGTTTTTAACGAAGAAAACAGGTAAAACAAATAGAAGAAAATTATTACTAATGAAATATTAAAGAAAATAAAGTAAAATAATTATTTAAAGATAAAATAGCAAATATGTGAGGTTTATAACGTTACAAGCTGATTATGAAGGGTAAAATCAAAGAAAAAAGAGGTCCTGGTAGACGACAAATATCCTGGCTAAAAAACATTCGCGACTAGACCGGTTAAACCTACAGCCGCTAAGAAAAACAGAAGATAGAGACGAATTTGCCATGGTTATAACCAACCCTCATTAGTGGAGTCGGCACTAGAAGAAGAAGTAGCTTGCCTGATTTTATATTTGTGAAGAACAAAATATCATTAAGAAAACTCCACCTGTGGTCAGTATGGTGATTGGATGGATCCAGTAGCTCAGAAACCATCATCACCATAGCCTGTCCCAAGCCTGAATGAAGGAGGATGGTTCCTAGATATGGTTAGATCCCTGCCTAGATAAAACATTATTTTGCTCAGCATTGGAATAATAGCCTGTTGACATGTTAATACAAACACGTAACTCTATTACAACTTTACAATATTTAAAGAGTTTTCACCCGTATATTTTTTTGGCTGATAGCCCGATCAAAGAACAATCTGACCCCAAAAAAAAAATAAAGGAAGGATGAAAATTTGGGAATAGGTAATTGAAATTATCTATTATTATATAAGAAAAAGTTTACAATTTTACATCCCCTCCATTTTACAAAAATGGGAATACCCCCCTCTCGAAGATGAAAAAAACACATTCAAAATAAGACCGGAATTGGATAAAATGACTGGTTCTAAACAACTTTTCTTCTATAGAGTTTTTTCACTAAGTCAATACTTTTCGAGTTATTTGCGAGTGAATATAGTCATGTTTAACAAAATAAAACATGTTTTTGGACGGTTTTTCGGAGATAACTCAAAAAGTAAGTATTTTAGCGAAAAAAATTTTCTTAGCAAAAATATAGCCCATCAAAAATTGAAAAAAACGGTGTATACATGAGGTCTGTAGACCCAGTAGAAGCAGAGTTGCAGCTAATGAAAAGTAGGTTATCCTTCGTCAAATTCCAAATCGAATATTTCAATGTGAAATAACCCAAAAACGGAGCACTTTTAGGGGAAAATTAAGTTTAACTTTATTAAAGTGTTTAAAAAAAGGTTTATTTTTGTTTTTAAAGAAAACTTGTAATGTTAAAAGTAAGTGAATTACGCTCCAAATATTGTTGGTCCCTTTTATTTTTTGGTAAAAAAATCGCGAAAATCACCCCCTAATTAGCATCACATATACGTTTTAACATTACCACTTCACAAGTTACTTTGTCTATTTTTGTATGTCTGTAAGTTTCATCGGTTCAAAGTGGTTAGTTTTGAAAAAGCTGTAGTTAAAATGGCTTGCACGAGTAACTAATCAGGAGTTTAGGCAAATTTTGAACAGCCATAGCATAACCAATTTTTGTCTAACAAGAAGACAAAAAATCAAAAATATTCAGAAAAGCAAAACGTACATTTTATTACTCTCTGAGATTTTTGGTATTCCTAATTGTTTTTAAATTAATTCCATCAACAATTACGATTTTTTTTCAAAATTAAAAAAAAAGTTTTATTTTAAACCCAATTTTTTTCAAAATTGAGCACTTTGAACCAATGAAACTTATAGATAATATAAACAATACATAAGTAAAGTAACTTGTAAAACGGTAACGATTAATTTTATTTGAGAAGCTAATTAAGGGGTGATTTACGCAATTTTTTTACCCAAAAATAAAAGGGACCAACAATATTTTGAGCGTAACTCACTTACTTTTAATGTTTAGAAATTTTTTTTTTAATAAAAATAAACCTTTTTTTAACACTTTAAAAAAGTTGTAATGAATTTTCCCCGAAAAGTACTCCGTTTTTTGGTTATTTCAAACTGAAATATTCGATTTGGAATTTGACGAAGAAGAACCTACATTTCATTAGCTACAACTCTGCTTCTACTGGGTCTGCAGACCTCATGCATACACCATTTTTTTCAATTTTTTATAAGCTATATTTTTACTAAGAATATTTTTTTCGCTAAAATACTTACTTTTTGAGTTATCTCCGAAAAACCGTGCAAAAAAATTTTTTTTTGGTTAAAAATGAACACATTCACTCGCAAATAACTTAAAAAGTATTGACTTAGTAAACAAACTTTATAGAACAAAAGTTGCTTAGAATTAGTCACATTATCCAATTCCGGACTTATATTGAACGTATATTTTTTCACCCCCGAGAAAAAATTTTTCACCCCGTATTTTCCAATTTTTGTAAAATGGAGGGGATGTAGAATTGTAAACTTTTTCTTATATAATAATAGACAATTTCAACTACCTATTGCCAAATTTTCATCCTTCCTTTATTTTTTTGGAGGTTTTCGTAAAATTTTGCGTTCCCTGATCGGGCTATGAAGCATGTGCACCTGTTAGCAGCACTGACGATGAAATTTTTATGTCGAGAACGTTCTGTGATGTAGCCCAAAAGGATTGTTTTACTATAAAAGTATACCTTCTACAATGGATTTTAATTAATTTCTTTAACTGCGAAATCCATTACCATCAAAATGTGATTCCAATCGAAAAAAATTACTAGAAATACTACATAATATTTTCTATTATGTTATTATTACCACTTTAACCACTAAATCATTCATAACATTCGTAAATTGTCTTATAGATCAAATCAATACTGATTGCTACAAGAAGCACGTTACACGTCTTTGTTATAATTCAATTTTCATAGATTGTTTTCTCTCTTCTCAACATTGAATTATACGAGCCTCATTTTAAACGGAGCTCAATTGGAAGACAGCGATAACCGGCAGTAAAATTACTAAATGAGCGGTATGCAGAAGATAAAGGAATGCTCTGAGTGGTTTGAATGCATCAATTTAATATAATACGAATTCCTTGAACTAATTTTAGTTTCATTATCTCTGTTTAAAGGTCGTTCATATTTTACTGGAGATGTAGACATCGCGATGTTAAAGCTTACTGGATAGTTTGATGTCTTTTGAAAATAGATCGACAACTGTATTTTATTTATAATATAATAATATCTATAATAATTACGCTGAAGATCAATGCTAAAAAAATTCGGTTGAGTGTGATTTTTGACATATTTAATGGCTATTCAGATTCAAATTTACTCTCTTTTAACGTAGATAAAACAGTAGCATTGTCCTATAAAGGAGCTCTTCAACCCTTACCTCTTCATAACAGCCAGATCAGTATCGCTGATTCTGTAAAGTTTCTTGGTATTTTTTTAGATAGCAATCTGAAATGGTCCCTTCATATTGATGTGTTAAGCAAGAAACTATCCTCAGCTTGCTTTTCAATAAGATCTGTTTCGAAGGAAATGAATTTAGCCTCTTCCAAAATAACATATTTTTCTTTGTTCGAGTCACATCTTCGATATGGTCTCCCTTTTTGGGGTTCTGGTACGGCTGCCCAAACTGATGTTATTTTTAAATTACAAAAAAGAGCAATAAGATATCTGTTTGGCCTCAGAAGAACAACACATTGCAGAAGCTACTTCAAAGATCACAGGATTCTAACACTACCTTCTTTATATATTTTAGAAACTGTTTGCTTAATTCGTAAACATCTACATGTCTTTCCAGCAAGACCTAGACATGACTATTCCACCAGAAATTCTACCTTTGACATCTATTTACCGATCCCGTCCAGTGAGTTAGTAAAGAAATCTATATTATATTCTGCAAAAAAACTTTACAACCATCTCCCTCTACAACTTAAATCTGCAACATTTTCCCCAAGTTCCGTAAAATGACTAAAGTCTATTTATTTGAAAGACCATATTATTCAACAGCAGAGTTTCTTAACCAATAACTAAGAAAGTACAGTATTCTTATTTATAAGTATAATCTTAATCTATATTTGAGTGTCATATGCAGCAGCTTAACTTAATTTATTAAATTTCTTAAGGTAGAATATGCAATTTGCAATTTTTTTTTAATTTTGCAATAGATTGTTACTGTGTTTTTTTTGTTTCTCTTCATTATTTTTATTTATATAGACGATTTATATCATTTTAGTAAATTGTATTTGTTATTTGTTATTGTTCTTATTTATGATTCTTGTAAGCTTTGTCTATAAAATTGTTAAATTTTTCATGACAATAAAGCATATTTCTATTTCTATCTATTTCTATTTTGACCACAAGCACGCTGGTTTTAAAACTGTAATTAGTTTTTCTCTTCTTCATCTAGCATGGATGACGGCAGCACTAGTGTCCTCCTACTTGCTGATACTAACCGATAGTGATGTTGAAAAAGTAACTATTCGTTACGAAGTACTCGTTACTTACGAATACCGAAAGTAACGATTACTATACAGAGAGGAGAATCGTTACTTTGATTACTCTGATTACTTCGTTACTTCGTACCAATCGTATTAGAGCGAGTAACGACTATTGTATCTACTTTGATTACTTTGATTACTCTGACTCTGTTCGTACCAATCGTAACAGCGAGTAACGACTATTATTACTATATAAACCACTTTTATTACTTTGATTACTCTGATTACTTCGTACTTCGTGAAGGTCGTTATTATATCGGAATACCTATACAAAATACCTACCTACTGAGAAATAAGATTCTCGATATGATTACTCAAATGCAACAGTAACAAAAGTAATCATAGTAATCAAACTAACGAATACTGTAAATGATTACTTTATACAAAATAGCTACCTACTGAGAAATACGATTCTCGATATGATTACTGGTACTCAAATACAAAAGTAACAAAAGTAATTATAGTAATCAAAGTAAGGAATACTGTAAATGATTACTTTATACAAAAGTAACGATTTGTAACGAATACTCGAAAGTAACTATAATCAACATCACTACTAACCGACTCCGATTTATTATTGAGCGGCCGTATATTACGCATACTATAACAGCGACAGAAATGACAGGTAAAAACAGAAAGAGACAAGCAACAATATTAAGAAACAATAATAACGAAATAATAATTACAGTACAGAAGTATACTGCTCTGCATAGCAGCTGCAGAATGCTCTGGTTAATGCTGCATTTTCGTGTTGCAAAGAAATTGAAAATGTTTATACATTTTTAATTCATTTACTCTTTTGTAGGAGTATTAAGGAATCTTTCTTGTGGGAACTTTTACCACGCTGTTGTCAATGTGGTGTTATGGGAACGATATTTATTGTCGTTTTCTGTGCTACTTCGATTGAAAACTTACTTTGTTATTCGGTAGATGGCTCTAGTTCATCCGTGACATTTCTTTCTTTGCAATACGGAAAGGCTTAAAGTTTGATGCCTGGGGAAATCGGAGAGAAGAGGAAATGGGACTACTGATGAGGGGAAAAGACCTCCGAAACCGGTATAGACTCTTCCTGCACTCTCCGATTTAACCAGAGCATTATGCAGCTGCTGCATTTTCGTAGTGCAAAGAATTGAAAATGTTTATACATTTTTAATTCATTTACTTGTTTGTATGAGTATTAACGAATCTTTCTTGTTGGAACTTTTACCACGCTGAGCAGATGAGTTTTGAATTATTTAAAATTC
This sequence comes from Diabrotica virgifera virgifera, assembly GCF_917563875.1. NCBI lineage: Eukaryota > Metazoa > Arthropoda > Insecta > Coleoptera > Chrysomelidae > Diabrotica > Diabrotica virgifera. The sequence goes on from NC_065444.1 coordinate 210,326,810, forward strand.
TCTCATCGTAATTTCCTCAGCATCGTGTACGATTTATAAATTTTGAAAATCTCAGGAGGTGTAACCAAAAAAGTATTCCACCTGTTGTCAATCTGGTGGTATGGGAACGATATTTATTGTCGTTTTCTGTGATACTTCGATTGATAACGTACTTTGTCTTACGGTAGATGGCTCTAGTTAATCCGTGACATTTCTTTGCAATTTGGAAAGGCACAAAGTGTGATGCCTGGGGAAATCGGAGAGAAGAGGATATGGGACTACTGAAACCGGTATAGACTCTTCCTGCACTCTCCGATTTAACCAGAGCATTATGCAGCTGCTGTATTTTCGTGTTGCAAGGAAATTGAAAATGTTTATTCATTTTTAGAAATAGAAAAGATGCCTTCGAGATGTATATCGTCGCTGATTTGCAAAAAGGGGCCAAGTAACATTTTTATATTTTTACTAAGCGGAACTTAGCTCCTTTTTACACAACCAGTTTAAAAAAAATGTTACTTGGCATCAAAAAATTATGAGACTATCTCAACAACAATAAGTAATACACTTGACCCATTTTTACACAATAGGTAGAACCATCGTACATATCATTTTTGCACATAACCCCTATTTTGAATAAAATGTCACTTGGCACCTTCTTGCAAATCAGCAACGATATATATACAAACGGACGCTGAGAATTTCATGGGTACAAAAAGTTACTAATAATGATGTACTTGAGCGCATGAATAAACAAACAAAAATTAAGAACTAAGACCAATCAAAGAAAAGAAAATACAATATTTGGGTCATGTGCTGAAATAAAAGGTCAAAAATATGAATTACATACTTCAATCAATGGTAAAGTTCAGGGATAAAGATTAGTAGGAAGACGCCAAAACTCGTGGCTGAAAGCGCTCATCCACACAAATCTTTTGTGCAGCAGTTTCCAAAGCTCGAAAGAGGCAATATGCAGTCCATAAATAATAAACTCGCATGTTAGTACATTCTCTCACGGTTTTTGCTGTAAATTTTAAAGAACCGCTTGGATTGACATGAAATTTGGCACACGCATAGCTAACAAGTCAAAGAAAAAAAGTGATATTGTGCCGATATGTGCTTTTGTCCTAGGGGTGAGTTTCACCCCGTCTCGGGGTTGAAAAAATATATGTCCAAGCTAAGTCCCGAAATGAAAAAACTGACTAATTATAAGGAACTTTTGTTCTATAGAGTTTGTTCACCAAATCAAGACTTTTCGAGTTATTTGCAAGTGAATATGTTCATTTTTCAACAAAATAACCACGTTTTTAGACGGTTTTTCGCAAATAACTCAAAACGTAGGGATTTTGTCGAAAAAAATATTCTTACCAAAACTATAGCCTATAAAAAAGTGAAAAAAACGGTGTATATATTAGGTTTCTATACCTAGCAAAAGCAGAGTTATAGCTAATGAAAAATAGGTTCATATTCGAAAAATTCCAAATAGAATAATTCAATGTGAAATATCCAAATAATGAAGCATTCTTGGGGAAAACCCATTACAACTTTTTTAAAGTGTTTAAAAAAAGCATTATTTCTGTTTTTATAAAAAAAACATTTCTAGCATCATATGTAACCAAGTTACGTTCAAAATAAAGTTGGTCCCTTTTGTTTTGGCAAAAAAAAATCAGGAAGATCACCCCCCAATTAGCAACTTAAATTAAATTAATCGTTACCGCTTCACAAGTTACTTTACTTATGTTGTGTTTATATGATCTGTAAGTTTCATCGATTCACAGTGCTTATTTTTGAAAAAATTTAGTTCTAAAGTAAAATTTTTAAAAATTTTAATTTTGAAAAAATGCTTTTTTTCAAAATAACTTAAAAATTAAAATTAAAATCAATGGAAAAAATCCCAATAGTTGGCTGTATACCATAGTTTAAAAACCTATACAGAAGTAAAAACTTCAAATTGTATTTTGGTATAAAATAGTTTATTTAAAACTTCTAAAAGTCATCCACATGGATTGCAAAACGTTTTCGTTCTGAACAGAACATCTTCAGTGCATTCCGCAAAGTAGTTGTAACTAGCACACCAATGAAGGTGGTAACTTCAAAATATATGGCTTACATTATACCTTATGATAAAATATTATGACTACAAGTCGATGTTACTAGATTAAAATATGTATGTGCCTAAAGATCAACATGCTTCCCTGCTCGAAAAAACTAGGTACTTGCCATTTGAATTAGCACAGACCAAAAATTGTTAAAGACACCAAAAATCTTAAACAAAAAAAAAGTCGGCGTTACTTTTCTGAATATTTTGTATTTTTTTGTTTTTCTGTAAGACAAAAATTGGTTAAAATTCGGTGTTTCTAAATTTGCATACACCCGTGATAAGTGACTCGTTCAAGCACTTTTAACTACAGCTCTTTCAAAAATAAGGACTTTGAACCGATGAAACTTACAGATCATAATATAATCAATACATACGCGAGTAAAAAACTTATAAAGTGGTAACAATTAAGTTCAATTGAAATGCTAATTAGGGGGTGATTTTCCCGACTTCTTACCAAAAAAAAGGCCAACTTTATTTTGAGCGTAACTTGTTTACTTTTGCTGCTTTTTTTAAACACTTTAAAAAAGTTAAAATGAGTTTTGCCCAAAAAAATGTTTCGTTTTTTGGTTATGGCATGTTAAATGCGATTTGTAATTTGACGAATATGAACCTATTTTTCATTAGCTATAACTCTGCTTCTACTAGGTATAGTGACCTAATATATACACCATGTTTTCACTTTTTTACGTGCTATATTTTTGATAAGAATTTTTTTCGACCAAATACTTACTTTTTGAGTTATTTGCGAAGAACCGTCTGAAAACGTGGTTATTTTGTAAAAAAATTAACATATTCAGTCGCAAATAACTCGAAAAGTATTAACTTGGTGAAAAAACTTTATAGAACAAAAATTGCTTAGAATTAGTCATTATATCCATTTCCGGACTTATTTGGAACATATATTTTTCACCCAAAAAAGGGGGTGAAACTCACACCTAGGGCAAAAGTACACATCGGCACAATATCACTTTTTTTGTTTGACTTGCTAGCTATGTGTATAGCTTTAAAATATAGAGGTTTTGCAATATTTTACCTTTAAAGAACCTACTATATTTGGGTCACCAGATGACAGGACATAAATACGCATTACTTCAAAATATAATGCAAGGAAAAATATAAGGAAAACGGAATCCAGGCCGTAGAAGAATGTCGTGGATGCGGAATTTGAGAGAGTGGTTTCGCTGCACCATTAATGAACTCTTTAGGTCAGCTGTAAACAAGGTCAAGATAGCCTTGATGATTTCCAATCTCCGATAGTAGTGGCACAAGAAGAAGAAAAGTCAAACAAATTCCGTGACGCCGCAATATCCTTACGAACAAGAATAAAACATTAATATCTTCAAGATTAGGATATCTCTCTAAAATATTTTAAATCTTCAATATGACTGAGTTCCATAAATTCAGAGTAAGTCAAACTGCTTTAAAAATCATCGCTACTTCTCATAGTAACAAACTGTAATATGAATTTGTGAATGCTATAGACGGAGAGGCAGCGCTGAAAAATCTCTTTGAATTTATGAAAGCTAAATTTTTCACAGCTGATTACTGTGATTGTGTAGAGAAACATACTGCGGTCGGTCAAGCGAAACGTAGAACAGGGGTTACTGAGAGGGTATCAAAGTTGCTTTCCTGCGAAGGTAATTAAATCCATTTACTAAGGCTGAAAATCAGTACACACATTCTCAATTGAATATAAATAAAAGTTGTTATAGCCGGTCAGCTGTACGACGGGACAGAGTCGGTCGGTCGGCCTCAATGAATGTACAGGGTTATTCACTATATTTTGACCCCTCTTGTAAACTGATTTATTTACAGGATTAGAAAAAAATGTTAAATACAAAAGTTATTCGATTTTTAAATTATGATTTTTTTCACATATATATCGTAATAGTGACGTCATCCATCTGGGCGTGATGACGTAATCGAATATTTTTTTAAATGAGAATAGGGGTCGCGTGCTAGCTCATTTGAAAGGTTATTTAATTCTCTATACAGTAATATAAACATTAAGATAATTGTTTATACAGGGTGTCCAAAAATTTTTTTTGAATTATTAATTAAACAATTAATTTAATTTAAAAAAATGTTTTTGAACACCTTGTATAATTAATCATATTAATGTTTATATTACTGAATAGGGCATTGAATATCCTTTCAAATGAGCTAGCACTCGACCCCTGTTCCCATTTAAAAAATAGTCGATTGCGTTATCACACCCAAAGGGATGACGTCACTAGTACGATATATATGTCAAAAAATCATAATTAAAAAATCGAATAACATTTGTATTTTACATTTTTTTCTAATTCTGTAAATAAAGCAGTATACAAGGGGGTCAAAATATAGTGAATAACCCTGTACATTCACTGGGGCCGACCTACCGGCTCTGTCCCGTCATACAGCTGACCGACTATAATAAATTTTATTTATATTTAATTTAGAATGTGTGTACTGATTTTCAGCTTTAGTAAATGGATTTAATTACCTTCGTAGGAAAGCAACTTTGATACCCTCTCAGTAACCCCTGTTCTACGTTTCGCTTGACCGACCGCAGTATGTTTCTCTACACACTCACAGTAATCAACTGTGAAAAATCTAGCTTTAGTAAATTCAAAAAGATTTTTCAGCACTGCCTCTTGGACTACTACAGAAGGGACGCATATAAGCCAATCCCTCTTTGCACCACCACTAATAATAAACTAATAATAAACTCACATATTATTTCTATGAGAGAATTCAAAACATAAACAACCCCCGTACATATTTTTAGATCCTCAAAAAGATCCTCAAAAGAGTTAAAACAAGTGGTATTTTCATTTTGTTATACAAGATTAATCTCCATAAATTCGATCAGGGTCGAGAGTTAAGAGCTTTCTGACAGTATTCATTCAACGTTGTTGAAATTTTAAAATTTAGTCCCGTTCTTCGGATTTACAGTTCTATCTACTTTAAAATTTCCAAAAAATCTAAACTAAGACACATTGTATGCAAAGTAAGGATGTCTCTTCACATTTGTAAAATAAAACATATTTTACAAATAAAACATTATTATTTAAAAGCAAAATACTGACTATGAAAACCAAGACGAGAATATATTAACACAATAATTAGACCAATATTATTATACGCAGCAGAAACAATGACGATGACTAAAAAAGATGAAGAAAACTTAAGAATAGTGGAGAGAAATATCATGAGAACTTTACTGGAATCAATCAGAACAGAGCCAAATGAATATAGATAGATAGATACGTTTATTGACAATTTTTACATAGTAAACACTACATGTCATGTCACAATATAAATAAGTCACTTTTGTATACATAGGAAATAACTAAGAAATAATACAAGAACACATAATATAGCGTGAAAAATAGAAATATAGAAATATAAAAAAAAACAATTCAATTAGGTGTAATATAGTTTTCATAAAAACGACCACACTAGGAGCTCAAACAAACAAATTCCTGTATACTATAGAAACAGTGTTCCAGTAGGAAGTGTTTTGCTAATTTATAAAATTGTTTAGAATTCATTGCCTTAATATCAATATTTTTGTTTAGGTTTAAAAAACAATTATACAGATTATAATCTATGGTATTAAGTTGTGTAACACACAATCTGGAATATGGTATAATGATATGACTTTTGTTTCTTGTATTATACTGATGTTGATCAGCATGTGTTTTTACATCTTGTATATTATTATGAACAGTTAACAAAGTTTCAAATATATATATAGACAAATATAGACGCCGAATAAATGCAAAGATTAGGAAAGTACTGAAAGAAGATATCGTGATCAAAATAAAGCAATGTTGAGTAAGATGCTGGGCAAAAGGAGAAACAGTGACATGCTATGATAGAATGCAATCCAGGAGAAAGAAAGAAAAGAAGATGGCAAAGATCAAAGTGGCTGCAAGAAGTTGAAGTAGATTTAAAAAAAGAAAGGAGTCAGAGAATGGCAGAGAAAAACTAGAGACAGGAAAAAATAAAAAAAAAATCGTTAAGAAGATAACATAAGAAAAAGGAAACTGATGATCCAAATAAATAGGATCTAGAAACCTTTCGCGACTTAGCCCTACATCGGTGTGTACATTCATTATGTAAGGATTTGTCGTACAATATATATTTTTTCTACAAGCACTATTCAAAATGCACTTTTCTGCAGTTTTATGTTAGCAAACTTGGTATTTTCTCACAGTATAAGATATTTGACATTAGTGTGCAGAAAAGTGACGTCTCTGTGCCGGAAAGTTCTTTTTCTACGGCCGTGCTAAAAGAGCCATTTTCACGCACGCAGTTCGTTTCCGAAAGTTTCACTTTCCCACACGGCGTGCGTAAAAGTAAATTTTCCCGCACGGCGTGCGGGAAAGTAAAATACCTTGAATATGGCATTATAATATATTATAATACATGCAATAAACTAATATTTAGACATTATTTACTAATTTATTTCAAATTTCTCTTATTGTGTTCATGTTTTAATGAAATTAGCGCGATTATTTCATTCATAGGAGATTCTGACCAATAGAAAGCTACAGAAATCAAAATTAAACTGATAATTTTTGATAATATCCCGTCGTCAAGTATATTACGTCAGATGACCTTCGTTGCTACGAAAAAATACATTCAGTGACATTAATGACAATTAGGGCCGGTTGTTCGAACGCTAATCAACAATGATCCCTATCAAATATTTAATTACTGTCACCAAAACTGTCAATGTCAACTTTTATTGGGTTGCTGAAAACATAATTGATTAAAATTATGAGATTAGTTAATTAATTAACATAACAATTATTAACATAATTGATTAACTAATTTCATATTATGCTTTCAGCAACTCAAACAAAGTTGACATTGACAGTTGGTGACAGTAATTAAATATTTGATAATGATCATTGTTGATTAGCTTTCGAACAACCGGCCCTTAATGTTTTAAAAGTTATAAAAGTGATGACTTTCAACCGTCAAATATTTATAACAACTGTGTGTTTAATTGAACTAATTTGTACTTACATAAATAAATTACAATAAAATGTTGGTTTTGAACAGTTTTATTCATGAAATAATCGCAGCAAATTGCACTCGATCTCTAAAATTATTATCGAATTGTTGCCCTCGTGACACTTTGACATAATTTCACTCCCCTTCGGGTCGTGAAATTAAAACTGTCAAAGTGTCACTCGGGAAACATTCGATAATTTTAGAGCTCTTGTGCAATTACTACTGATTATTCCATTCATAGGAGATTCTGACCAATAGAAACCTACAGACCTACTGACCTACAGAAATAAAAATTAAACTGATAATTTTTGAAAATATCCCGTCGTCAAGTATATTACGTCAGATGCCTTTCGTTGCTACGAAAAAATACATTTAGTGACATTAATGACAATTAATGTTTTAAAAATTATAAAAGTGATGACTTTCAACCGTCAAATATTTGTAACAACTGTGTGGTTAATTGTACTAATTTGTACTTACATAAATAAATTACAATAAAATTTTGGTTTTGAACAGTTTTATTCATGAAATAATCGCAACAAATTGCACTCGATCTCTAAAATTATTATGGAATTTTTGCCCTCGTGACACTTTGACATAATTTCACTCCCCTTCGGGTCGTGAAATTAAAACTGTCAAAGTGTCACTCGAGAAAAATTCGATAATTTTAGAGCTCTTGTGCAATTACTACTGATAATTCGATGAGATAAAATTATTTTGACATAATATTTAAAAGTCAGATCAGTAGACAATTACAATGGTTTTGAATCTTTGTCATGGAAACCAATATCGTCGTCGTGGTAATCCATTATATGGAAAGTTTGGTTTTGACCACCTTGCCAAAGAATTAATTTTTGTATTTTCACTTCTAAATAAAAATTGATATAACTCTATTTTTTCTGGCTTTTTTCCAAACGTACGGCCCTAGAAAAAATATTGTTCCTAACTCATGCGGAAAGTGTCTTCCCCGCACTCGACTGCTTGCCCGAACTCCGCTATCGCGTCGTTCGGATCAACGGCAGTCTCGTGCGTGAAAATATCACTTTCTGCACTAGTTAGGAAAATAACCATTTCCGCACAGTTGACTACTTCATTCTGATAATATTCTGTTTAAATCCGTGGTTAAAGTATAGACAAATATATAACCTATTAGGCAATTATTATATTTAACTATAGAATAGAAATTAAATTACGAATTTAAAAAAAAATATTTTTGGATAGGGTAAAATTTCTTAAGCATTTTAAAAACTCTAGATATTGTTTGTAAACAATCACTAAGCGCTCAAACATTTAAAATACAATCTAACAAAAACTTACTAACTGCAGAGGATTAAAATGGGATAGGTACCAAATGAAAGTTGTTCTTAAATTTACAAAATTCTAGTCGTTTGGTGGCCGAAAATTGTTAAAAATGTCAATTATTTCAAATTGCCAAGCGACAAAAAATTCATCGCAGCCACATGAGGATACAACCAATCGACGCAGAAAAATTTTCTGATTTCAGTGATATATATAACTCAATAACGCCCAAATTGGCGTTTGGTAACTTTTGCCTTTCAACCTGGATCTAAACTAAAAAATATGCGGCGCCTTTTCATAAAGATTTTGTTGGACTAATGTTAAGTGAATCTAAGTAAAGTACTTATACCATCATTTGATGAGCAAACGAGCAATAAACAAATCCTAAACGCTAAGCGCTTCCTGTCATATATCATTTCCTAAATTTATTATTTGGTAGTGAAAACTGGCCTAACTCCAAAATCAACATTGCGAATGAAGGAAATGGCTGTTTGCCACTAGAATGTAATTTATTACCATAATTGAATTGCAAGTTTGGAACAACGTTGATATAAGTTCCTACAGGTTAGCTGAAACTAACCTTATCTCGATTCCAAAGTGATCATACTCTGATGGTGTAATTTAGTTTAGATTTAATTTAATCTTTCACCATATTGATCGTGTTGGTGAATAATTATTAGTTATTATAAACTACAGATAATTTTTAAAGTGAAGTTATATGAAATAATCAGAATTTGATATCGACAGTATCATAATCATTGTTATCAATAAAATGACTGTAGGTAGAGGACGAGAAAGTGTGAAATATTACAAACTTAAAAACTTCGATTTGGTTTTAACTGTTTATTGTGAACTTATAATAATAATGTAAGAGGAAGTGTGATAACATTGACTTTGCTAACGAAAACAACCGCGAATACTGAGTGAAACTCGAAAAGAGTAGAGTAGGAATTTTGTCTTCGCAAAAATAAACATAATATTAATTATTTCTTTACACTGACAAACATTTTCGAGAGAGAAAAAGAGAAACAATTGAATTCCGAACCAGAAGGTTCACTCTAAGGTCGAATTTCTCATATACAGCTCAACTCAAGTTTTAGCTGGACTTCCAGTGAACCACAGTTAAAACTGCAGTTCACCAAAATTTTGACGTTTAACTGTAGTTCTCCAAAAGTTAAGGTTAAACTTGAGTTGAACTCGACATTCCAAAGCGGCGCTAAAGCGCTGGTTTCCTCGAACAACCTCCGATCGTAACACTGCGGTGAATGACATCATAAAAAACTGTACCATGCAAAATAATAGCGTTGGTTTCCAAGGATGCGTTGGAAGCCACCGCTTGCTGAGCTTGCACATTCCATTGCCCCAGTGAAGAATCTTGAGTTTTTCACCGTAATCTGACGTAATTCATCGCAGTGCTACGATCGCTGTTTGTCGGTGCCGCTTTCGAGGAAACCCAGGCTTAAGTGTTTATTTGTACAGCCTTAACTGCATCGAATAAAAGGAACCGCGTGCTTTTTAAATCATTAAATTAAATCCTCAAATCTCAAAGTTCCTATTTAGTCCATGTGGTGAGACCGCTCCCGCCTGAAAAAAATTTCTGATTCGGTTTCTTTGTGGATTCCTATTCAAAAATGTCCCCTTTAAACAAATCTGAACGGTGCCGGGCGAAATTTTTGGGCAGAAATTGTTTAAACAATTTTTTAAACAAAAACAAAAGATTACGTTTTTTTGCCCTGGAACATATATTTTTAGGTTTTTTGAGTCATTTTAAACAAGAAAGGTATCTTGTAATTTTTCTTAAAAATTGATAGTTTTCGAGTTATATGCGATTTAACATCTGAAAAATGCGAAAATACGCATTTTCAAGGCCTAAAAACTCATATTTAAATTAGTAATTTTGAGGTTACATTATATTTAACAATTAAAAACAACGGTATAAATTAAGGTTAGACGCAATCACTCTTCAGAATCTTGAAGCTGAATGTCTAAACTTCAATTTAAGTATCTGACAACCTCAAAAATACAATTTAAATATGAGTTTTTAGGCCTCGAAAATGCGTATTTTCGCATTTTTCAGATTTTGAATCGCCTGTAACTCGAAAACTATCGATTCTTGAGAAAATTTACAAGATACCTTTCTTGTTTAGAATTATCCACGAAACTTAAAAATATATGCTCCGGAGAAAAAAAAGTGATCTTTTGTATTTGTTTAAAAAAATTGTTTAAACAATTTCTGCCCAAAAATTCCGCCCGGTACCCTTCAGATTTGTTTAAAGGGGGCATTTTTGAACAGGAATCCACAAAGAAGCCGAATCAGAAATTTTTCCAGACGGGAGCGGTCTCACCACATGGACTAATTTAAGGAAACTTATTTTATTTATATGTATATTGGAATCGCTTCGATTAATAAAGACATTGGCGCAGCGTAAGAGCGTCGTTTCACTATACAAAAAAGTGAAAAATCTAGATAGATTAGAAGCATTAGAGTTGTGGTGCTGGACCGTAGCTTGCTCAAAATCAGGTGGATAATACACATGTCCAACGAACATGTGCTAGAAACGCACAATATATGCATAAATAGCGAGAATTGATCAACGCCATGAGAATGAGAAGCGTCTAATACTTCGGTCATGACAATTAGGCCAGGGCTCCACGAGCTACAGATTGACGCTAGCAGTAGCAGTAAAATGGAAAACAACAGTGATAATTGATAATACTGGGCAGCTCCACCGAGCTGTAGATTATCGCTCCAGAGGGGAATGACACGCGTGGTCATAAGGAAATGTCACAGACGGATAGGTCCAGACCTATTTTTTATCAGTTATTTGCAGTCTGTTCCTGGTTCCACAGAGAGGCAGTATTGTGTTGCCCTTAAGAGCAATTGCCATTGCAACGCTATCACAGAGCGCAAATTAGAATCTCTTGGCCATGTTATGTGAAATGAACAGAGATATGGTAGTCTAAGATCCGAATTCTTTCTTCCTTTAGTGCCTATTCGTTTCGAATATTGGCGATCATTCTGGCTATAATTATTTTATTAACTGATGCTTTAAATAGATTAGTTGTTGTTGTGGAGAACCATTTCCTCAGGTTCTTTAACCATGATATTCTTCTTCTCCCAATTCCTCGCTTTCCGAATACTTTACCTTGAAGGATTACTTTCAGTAATCTGTATTTGGTGCCGTTTCTCATTATGTGCCCGAGATATTCTAACTTTCTCCTTTTAATGGTATACATCACCTCTCTTTCTTTGCCAACTCTTCGTAATACGGTCTCGCTGGTTATCTTGTCCGTCCATGATATCCTTAGGATTCGCCTGTATAGCCACATCTCGAAGGCTTAAAGTTTTTTCTCGATTGCTTCAGTTAGTGTCCAGGATTCAACTCCGTAATACAATATTGAGAAGATATAACATCGTAGGAGCCTTACTTTTATCTCCAGATTAAGGTTGTGGCTTTTAAAGAGTTTGTCCATGTTATTGAATGCACTCCTAGCCTTCTCTATTCTACATTTTATTTCCTGTAAGTGATGCCATTGTTCATTTACTATTGTTCCAAGATAGTTATACTGTTTTACTCGGTCCACTGGAGTATTATTGATAAGTAGTTGGGCGTCTCTAATTTTATTTTTGCTGATGATCATAAATTTAGTTTTTGTTATATTTACTTGAAGTCCAAATCTTTCACTTACTTTATTTACTTTGTTTATTAGTTGCTGTAAACTGTTCAAACTGTCTGCAAAAATAACGGTGTTTAGGCGTTCTCCATTTAGAAGTATTCCATGTTCGCAATTTTCCAAGGCTTCACTAAATATTTCCTCTGAATATAGATTAAATAATATAGGTGAAAGTATACAACATTGTCTAACTCCTCGTATAATCTGGATCGCTTCCGTTGGTTCACCTTCAAGATTCGTTCTTATTGTGGCTGATTGGTTCCAGTATAAATTTTGTATCATACGCCGATCTTTATCATATATTTGGGCTTTTGTTAGAACATCCATCATTTTTCGGTGTTGAACTGTCAGAAGATCAGAATAGGAAGTCAAAATGTATCCATCTGCTTGCCGGATGAAACATTTTTTTTATTAAATTTAATACATAGACAAATATGTCTAGCATGGGTTGCCTATCAAAATCGTGTCATAGCTTTCCGTAAGGGGGGGGGGGCGAATGGCTTGAAATCAATATTCCAAACACATTTTTTTTGAAAGTATAGTAGGATTATTTTATTTCTAAATTAAATAGGCATATTCAGTACAATTCATAGATTACTCAAGAAAAATTCAAGGAAAATACTGAAAAATAAGCCAACGGTGGCAAATCTTTAAAAGACACCTCAAAATATAATGAATTTTGTGGTGGACATCAGAACTCATAATTGAGTCAGGGTAAACAAAATATTCAAAAAGATTTTATTAGCTTATGAGTTTATCGAGGTAACGCTGTCAAGTTTTTTAGTTTTATCTAATTTTGACTTTTTGATACCACCAGGGCCCCCGCTACCATATGTGCAAAGTGTGCAATGCACACGGGCGCCATCCTTTAGGGGCGCCAAAACAGAGGGTCAAAAATTGCAAAAATATTTACAAAAAAATCAAAAAGCAAAAATTAATTTTAAAACAAAATTTGCGGAATTAAATAGTTCAGTTTTACTTTGTTTGGATGGCATATGGCATTATTAGTCTCTCTATAGATATAAAATAAAAAATCCGACTATAAAAATACCAAACACCCATTCTGTAGATAACAAATACCTAATTATACCCTGATTTCGTGGAAAAACTCCAGACATAGTGCAATAGTGTGTGGGCGGTAATTCTATCTAATCGATAAGCGAACGATTATGTGGCGCTCAAATGATAATTCGACAAGATTTAAAAATCGCATACCTATCAAATAACTAATTAGACCGAGCTGTAACGTCGCCCCCGTTGGCGAAATTATTCTGATTCGATTTTTGCACAAACTTACTCAAAAAGAGGTCCTTTTAACAAATCCACAGGGTGCCAGGCGTTGCCGTGGTTGAAAAATTGTTAAAACGAATTCACAAAAATAATGTTTTGATTTCGAACAATTTTTTTAGATCACTTGGGTCATTCTGAGTAAAAAAGGTCTCTTGTCATTTTTCACTAAAATTGATTGTTGTCGAGTTATACGCGATTTAAAATTTAAAAAATGCGAAAATGGCCATTTTCAAGGCTTAATAACTCTATTAAAAATTATTCAAATCAAAGTTTAAAACCCCTCCATGAAGATCCTGAAGAAATTTTTGTGATTATTTTATTACAAAGCTGTCGATTTTAATTATTAACAATTAGCGCTGTAGTCCAGAATGTATCGTTTGCCCACGTTAGCGAAATTATTTTGGTTAGATTTTTTTGCAAAAACTTACACAAAAAGACGTTCTTATAACAAATTCTGAGGGTTCCAGGCGGTACCTTGGTCGAAAAATTGTGAACAATTTTTTTTAAACAAATTCACAAAAATAATTTTTTCACGTTGAACAATTTTTTTTAGATAATTTGGGTCATTCTGAACAAAAAAGGTCTCTTGTGATTTTTCTCTAAAATTGATTGTTGTTGATTTATATGGCCATTTTCGCATTTTTCAAATCTTAAATCGCGTATAACTCGACAACAATCAATTTTAGAGAAAAATGACAAGGAACCTTTTTTACTCAAAATGACCCAATAGACCTGGATACCGCGTACCAAAAAAAAAGTTGATTAAAGCTAAAAATTTGTTAATGGTTTAACGGTGTCTAGTCGGATAAACTTTGATGTATGGGAACACTGGAGCAGGGAAAGTTTAAAATGTGGAACAGGTTAAAAATTTGAAACGTCAGACTACGAAAACGTCACATGTATTTTGTCGGACAGAACTTCCAATTGATTTGTTGCCCATTCATTAAATTCTCATGCAAAAAATCAGACTGGTATTTATCACCAACTGGGCATTTTAATAAGTCCGACACGTAGAACATGTTAAATGACAGGAATTATGTTGGTGATAAATAGCAGTCTAATTTTTGTATGAGACTTTAATGAAAGGGCAACAAATCAATTGGAAGTTCTCTCCGACAAAATACATGGGAAGTTTTCATAGTCTGGCGTTCCAAATTTTTAACCTGTTCCACAATTAAAACATCCCCTGTTCCAGTGTTCCCTTACATCAAAGTTTGTCCGTCCGTTAAGCTATTAACAAATTTTCAGCTTGCTATTAATTAATTTTTTTGGTATGCGAGATCCAGGCCTACAAGTTGTTCGAAATAAAAAAAAATTGTGAATTTGTTTAAAAAAAATTGTTTAAACAATTTTTCGACCACAGGACCGCCTGGCACCCTGTGGCTTTGTTATAAGGGACCTCTTTTTGAGTAAGTTTGTGCAAAAAATCGAATCGGAATAATTTCGCTAACGGGGGTGACGATACAGTCCCGTCTAAATGCACAAAATTTGAAAATCGCGGTACTCTGGGTTCGTCATCCACAACAAGGTGGGATGTTGTGGGTGGGGTGAGAAAAAATGTTTTTGGGTTAAGTTTAAACCCCTTTAAGTGTGACAAGATGGTCCAGCAGAATTTATTCAATAGAGCCCCTTAAACCTTATTCAATTAAGGTTTGCTATGGTGTTATTTGTACCTATTTTGCTTTATTTAAAGCACCTACCTACCTACCTTCAAAAAATAAATAAAAAAACATTATCAAAATGCCTTAAGAGGAAACAGTAGCGATCAACAGGTGGCAAAAACGCGTTCCAAGATTGCGGCTGTAATTTTGAATATTTTTTCGAGATATTTGGCAAACGTATTCGTAATATAATAAAGAATGGCGGTACAGAGCACAATTTGAAAAATATATTAATATGTGGAAATTACTCTGTAATTAAATACAATATTAAAAAAAAAAGCCTGTACCGCCATTAAGAAGAACAAAAAAATACACTTTCTTCAAATAAACTTTCTTATCCAATGCCTAGATTTTGTGTCATTTTGGAACTACTAAATTTTTTTATTTCATTAGTAGTTCCAAAATGACACAAAATCTAGGCATCGGATAAAAAAGTTTATTTGAAGAAAGTGTATTTTTTGTTCTTTTTAATGGCTGTACAGGCTCCTTTTTTAATATTGTATTTAATTACAGAGTAATTTCCACATATTAATATATTTTTCAAATTGGGCTCTGTACCGCCATTCTTTATTATATTACGAATACGTGTGCCAAATATCTCGAAAAAATATTCAAAATTACAGCCGCAATCTTGGAACTCGTTTTCGCTACCTGTTGATCGCTACTGTTTGCTCTTAAGGGGCGCCAAAATCCTTTTTTGCACACAGGCGCCAGTAGTTCTTACGGGGGCCCTGGATACCACTCAGAAGTCAAAACAACGAATTTTTTTGTAAAAAGGGTGAAAATTAACATATTTATTATTGTTAAACAAAAAATAAGCATACAACAAAAAATATCTCAACAGCTTTACCTCAAGGAATGTCTAAAGAAAATATATACAAAATTCCAGGTGGGTTGATCAAGTAGTTTGTGAGTTACAATGTCTACCTACAGCCTTTGAAAAAAGGAGTTTTTAGGAAAACGCGTTTAAAGTATTGTCAACCTTTATTTTCAATTTCTTTTTGTCTTTTAAATCGTAAAATGATGCATACCGGAATATCTTTTTGAATCGCGGAGTAATTTACAAAAGAAAATAACAGTTGTTGACCGTTGTTCACTACGATTAAGCGTGCTGGCGCGAACCTGCTGCAAATCGAGTCGAAGCTAGGGCTATTTAACACTATCTCCCTACCCCCCTACCTCCGACTCGTTTTATAGCAATTTCGTGCCAACGCACTTGAGCGTAGTGAGAAACGGTCAACAGCTGTTCTTATTTTCTGTTGTAAATTACTCCGCGATTTAAAAACATATTTCGGTGTGCATCACTTTACCATTTGACAGATAAAAAAGAAATTGAAAATAAAAGTTGACAATACTTTAAATACGTTTTTCTCAAAAGTGCTTTTTTCAGGCTGTACACATTGTAACTCAAAAAGTACTTGACTAACTCACCTGAAATTTTGTATATATTTTCTTTAGACATTCCTTGAGGTAACGCTGCCTTCTTTTATGCTTATTTTTTGTTTAACAATAATAAATATGTTGATTTTCACCATTTTTGCAAAAAAATTCTTTGTTTAGATTTCTAAGTGATTACAAAAAGTCAAAATTAGATAAAATTAAAAAAACTTGACACCGTTACCTCGAGAAAGTCATAAGCTAGTAAAATCTATTTGAATTTTTTGTTTACCATGATTCAATGATGAGTTCTGATGTCCACCGCAAAATACATTATATTTTGAGTTGTCTTTTAAAAATTTGCCACCGCTGGCTTATTTTTCAGTATTTTTCCTTGAATTTTTTCTTGAGTAATCTATGAATTGTACTGAATATGCCTATTATTTAATTTAAAAATAAAATAATTCTACCATACTTTCAAAAAAAATGTGTTTGGAATATCGATTTCAACCCCTTCGGCCCCCCTTAAGGATAACTATGGCACGATTTTGATAGGCAACCCATGCTAGAAATATTTGTCTATGTATGAAATTTAATAAAAAAAATGTTTCATCCGACAAGCAGATACGTACATTTTGACCTCCTATTCAGATCTCGTACTATGGCTTGTTGCAACTCATTATCCAGAGCAAGTTATTTGAAAAGAAGGGAGAAAAAGAATGACATAGCTTCAAAACCTGATAGAGTCTGGTCTACAGCCGGACTATTCCGAGTAGCTCAGAAAATGTTCTCAATAGTTTCTTACCTTTCTAGATTCTTTCCGACACTAAATTTGATACACTTGATCGATTGTATTGTCAATAACCGCCGTGCTCGCTGCGCCGGTAAAACCACGTCTCAAAACAATCCAGACGTGATATGGTTCTTACCTGTAACGTCTACCCTTAACTCTGAACAACAGTGTAGACAGTTATCTTCATTCCTCAAGTCCTTGTCAGGTCGTGGTGTTACTCTACGTATTGCTAACTTGCTATCTCCATTGGCTGCAATCCTGTACCATATGGATGGCCTCATGTAGGGATTTTCCCACTAGAGTCTTTATTTGTTGTGCCTATCGAGTTGAAAATCTTTCTCTTGGTCTTCGACCTTCTACCTTTCCTTAAGGCCGAAGTAGCCTTAGGTGCCTACGCTCGGCTTCCTTTTTTGAATAGCCTTTCTTTTATATGAAGTTCTTCCTGGGTTTGATAGGTTGATTCTTTTGATAGGTTGATTCTGTGTTCTGTCCAGGAGACGTGTAGAATTCTTCTGCAGACCCACATTAAGAAGTCTTAGGTCTTACTTATACAGAGTGAGATTTATGTATGGAAACCCTCAATTATCTCGAAAACGCCTTGCACGATTTTTATAGATTTTGGTGGCTAAGGGTTTTCTAATACGGCCGATCTTATAGTGGTAATTACATTGTTGTCAGATCTTTAGTTTTTCCGGAAATCTAATGAACTTTGATATTTCAAACGAGACACCCTGTATAATTTTTGCGTTTTGAAGTCCTTAAGAAATACTGATTATTTTTCATGTGACATTCCCTATACCTAAATGCCATAATTTCTGAGTTATTGCTACATTTAAGTATTTAAAAAAAATTTGAGCAAATTACAAAAATGAATTTTTTCGGCCTGGGTAGACATTATTTCCGGTTCTTTGGGTTATTGGGAACAAAAAAGTTCTTTTGTAATTTTTCTCTAAAGGTAATCGAAAAAAAAAACAAAAAACTACGATTTTTCAGGTTCAAAAACAAAAGTAAAAAATAAAATTTTTGAAATTACGAAATTCCTAAATTTAAGCTCAAACCTTCTATCAGATTCATATAAGAATTTTTGGCAGGTTTTATTCTAAAGCATTTTTTTTATTGTTAATGAAGCGCATATGAGAGGACGGGCGATCAAGCATTAACAACTAAAAAACAATGTTTGAAAATCTAATAAGCCAAAATTACTTATCGGTAGCTAATAAAATAAGGTTTGATCTTGAATTTAGGCACTTCGCAGTTTCAAAAATAATATTTTCTATTTGTGTTTTTGAACCTTGAAAATCGTCATTTTTAGATTTTTTTTAGTTTTAAATTATTTATAACTCGGAAACGATTAACTTTAGACAAAAATTACGAAAGACCTTTGTTGTTCCTAAAAAAAATTATTTTTATAATTTGTTTAATTTTTTTTAATAAATGTAGCAATAACTCCGAAATTATGGCATTTAGGTATAGGGAATATAAGATAAAAAATAATCAGTATTTCTTAAGGACTTCAAAACACAAAAAATATACAGGGTGTTCCATTTTAAATAAGAAAGTTTATTAGATTTTCAGAAAAATGGAAGATCTGACAACAGTGTAATTACCACTATAAAGCCATATTAGAAAACCCTTACTCACCAAAATCTATAAAAATCGTGCAAGCCGTTTTCGAGATAATTGAGAGTTTCCATACATAAAACTCACTCTGTATAGTATTTTTTGAGAGTTCATGTTTTAGCTGCGTATATAGCTGCTTTAAATCTGCATATAGGTATCTTCGTTCAAAGTCCACTATCCAAAAAAGGACAGAGAAGACGTAGCCTCACAGCATTCTTACTTTTATACCAAGAGAGGTGCTAAAAGAAAAGCTGCTGGTATTTGAAAGGAAACGAATTAAGCTCAGTGTTTAGTTGGCAGGAGATTGGAGAAGTCGCCGTAATGCTGAATTGGTGAGTACTGAAATGGTACTGAAAACGTCGTCAGACATATAAAAGCTAATCAAATAAGATGGGCAAGTCATATGGTAAGATCAGAGGAAGACAGAGTGTCAAAGACAGTTTTTTTGGATATTTGGATATACCAGATGGTAGAAGATCAGTAGGCCATCCCAGAAAAAGATGGAAGGATGATGTTGAAGCCGATTTATCTAGGATTGGGGTACAACAATGGTAAATGTAAGTGCAAGATCAAAGAAGATGACTACAGTGGATACGACAAAGACTAATCCCGAGCTGAAAAGCTAGTCAAGAAGAAGAAGAAGATACCAAGAGAGAGGTTGTGTCTCTTAAAGAAGGTCCTCATCAGGTTGAAGGTGGATCTAGCTTTACCGATGCATGCTCTTCTCTCCTGGTTGTACGTCCATTCTTTATTTATGATGGTGCCGAGATTGTAGTGCGTCACACTTTCCACCGGGGTTTGGTTGACGTAGGGTTGATCTTCTGTTATCTTTTTTTTTACTAATTCTCATAAAGCCTGGGTTTCCTCGAAAGCGGCACTGACAAACTGCGACCGTAACACTGCGATGAATTACGCCAGATTACGGTGAAAAATGCAAGGTTCTTTACTGCGGCAATGGACTGTGCAAACTCAGCAAGCGGTGGCTTCCAACGCATCCTATGGAAACCACCGCTATTATTTTGCGTGATACAGTTTTTCATGACGTCATTCATCGCAGTGTTACGGTCGCAGTTTGTCGGTGCTGCTTTCGAGGAAACCGAGACTTTAGCTTTATCTTCCTTGCGTTTATATTGAGTCCACATTATGGTGTGGAAATACTGTGCCGTTATCTGCATATGATGTTGTTTAGCCAGTACCCGTTTAGAAGAATGCCCTTTTTAAGTGTCTTGGAAAGCTTCGATAAATATTATTTTGGAGTAGATATTGAAGATTAGAGGAGAGATTTCCACGCACCACACATGATTTCACATATTTGGTGTGTTCACTTTCAACTCTTGAGATAACTACTTGACTTGACTTTATTTTGTAGTGTTTTGTTAAAAAACATAAATTTTCATCAAATGTACCCCGCACAAACCTTATGGAAATTAGGTCCCAGTGGATTTAGTTCATACTTTGGGAAAATACTCTTTGAAGCATCCTGATAAAAAGTTCTCATCGTAAGAAGGATTTTTAAGATATAGAGGCACAAACTCGGAAAATTATAAGATTTACTGGGTATTCCAATTCCCTGAGTTACTGGTTATCCGGCAACATGTAGAAGTTTGGATCAAGAAAAAGTACTAGTAGTCTAGGATTTTTTCCTGGCTATCCAATGGTCCTTTATGTTGACCTTGACCTTCAACGGACGTCATCTTCTAGAGTTTCGAGGGTTTTCGTCATTAAATTGATTATTAACCCATTACTCATGGGTTTTTGGGATCGCTGAACACGAATATGCCATCAGAATTGACCTCCAGACGACGTGGTGGCCAGGGCCACTGCAAGGGACGTCATCTTCTTGAGTTTCGATGGTTTTCGACATTTAATTGATGCAAATAAATTACTGGACGGATTTTTGAAGTCGTTAAACTCGAATATGCCACCAGAACCAACTCCAGGAGCACCTGGTTTCCAAGGTCAATGAAAGTCGTTCCTCGAGTTTCGAGGTTCTTTGGTACTACATTAATGCAAACGGATTAGTTATAGGTTTTTGGGGTTGCTGAACACGAATACGTGATCAGCACAGACACAGGAGCACCTGGTGCCCAAGACAAGTTATCTCCTCGAGTTAAAAACCTAAGAGCAATCTATTGGATTTCTCCGAAACTCCAGAAGATAACCTGTCTTAGGCACCAGGTGCTTCTGTGTCTGTGCTGATCACGTATTCGTGTTCAGCAACCAAAAAAACCTATAACTAATCCGTTTGCATTAATGTAGTACCAAAGATCCTCGAAACTCGAGGAGCGCCTTTCATTTACCTTGGAAACCAGGTGCTCCAGGAGTTGGTTCTGGTGGCATATTCGTGTTTAGCGACCTCAAAAAACCCTCCAGTAATTCATTTGCATCAATTAAATGCCGAAAACCATGAAAACTCTAGAAGATGACGTCCCTTGCAGTTACCCTGGCCACCACCTCCTCCAGAGGTCAATTCTGATGGCATATTCGTGTTTAGCGATCCCAAAAACCCATGAGTAATCTGGTTATATCAATTTAATGCCGAAAACCCTCGAAACTCTAGAAGATGACGTCAGTTGAAGGTCAAGGTCAAAGTAAAGGTCGCAATTTTATAGCCAGGAAAAAATGCTAGACTACTAGTACTTTTCCTTGATCAAAACTTCTACATGTTGCCAGATAACCAGTAACTCAAAGAATAATTGGAATACATAGTAAATCTTATTATTTTCCGAGTTTGTGCCTCTATATCTTGAAAATCCTTTATACGATTGAGTTGTGCCCATGAGAACATTTTATCAGGATGTTTCAGAGTATTTTCCCAAAGTATGAACGAAATCCACTGATACCTAATTTCCATAAGGTTTGTGCGGGGTACTTTCGGTTCAACCTTTATCAAAATTAGTATCCCTTGAGCTGATAAAAAATCTAAATTAATTACGCTACATTCACATAAATTTATTTATTCCTTTTCACATTGGTTTCAATATAACTGATTCTTTATTTGCCCGTTATATGTGGCGTTGATTGTTTTATTTAAATGTATAATCCCAAAAATGGTTTATCCGCGGAAATGTATGCAAAGAATTGATGTAAAAACCCGGAAACCATTCAATAGCTTCAATTGTTTTCCAACAAGTCCTCCTCTAGACTAAAAACCAACAAAGCCAAAAACAATTTTTCGCATAAATGTACAATTCATATTCAAATGCAATCCAAGAGATTTTGATGGAGTTTCGAGCGTAAACATAAATAAATCAAATTTGTTCCAAGTTGAGAGTCACGAATGGAAAATTATTAAGCATCTCATTAGCCTCGCTTTCAAAAGCAAAATTTGGGGCCTAGGAAAATGTGCAGAGCAGGGTTAGGAAATAAAATGGATGTACTTACCAGTAGATGACGAATAGTTCTGAATCTGAAACAAAAAATTGCGTTTATAATAAATGACAGTAGTAACTGGAAGTCTGATAAATAGTAGGCCAGGGCAGTGTTGCCAATCGCATTTCTCTAGATTATCCGATGATCGCTCGAAAAATATCCGATTTGTCACGAAAAGGTACGCTAGGTCAAAAATGATTCTGTTATTAAAATCAATGTTGCCAATGTTATTCTTTTAGTCATCTTAACAACCATCAAATAACAAAATCCGTTGTTCGTACGCCAATCAGTTAATTGTAATCAATTATCATTATGATAATTAACATAATTGATTGATTAATTAATTATTAATTATCAATTAACGTAACAATTATTAAAATAATTGATTAATTAATTAATTAATCCCATAATTATTGTAATCAATTATGTTTTCAGCAACCCAATCAAAGTTGACATTGACAGTAATTAAATATTTGATAATGATCAGTTGATTCCATTTCTGATTAGCGTTCGAACAACCGGCCCTTTAATCTACTGGATTCTCTATTTCACAGTTTAAAAATTTTCGTTTATAGATGAAAATCTCGTATCCTAGCTGATTATTACCTAATTCATGTATGTAAATTAATACTATTTACTTACTATTATTATATTATTCGTATTTTGTATTATCGTAAGTGTTAAATTCTAAATAAATAAATAAATCTAAATATTTCATTATTTGGATCGTTATATTAATTTATTATAATTATTTCAGTAAAGAAACACTTAAATATTATTTTATTAAAACGTAATTACTACCTAAAACTAGGTACTGGAAAAATAAATAATTAATAAATCAATACAAAATAAACTAAGTTAAGTACAGCTACATTAATAGCATAGGCGCAAAATTTCTGGTGAATACTTTTAAAATGCATTATTTTTTTTCGAGTCCTGAGAAAGCTAATAAGTATTATTTAAAAATTTAAACGCAGAATGAAAGATTACATTATTACCGAGAGCCGAAGGTCCCTGAAGACTTTTATAATTTTTATTCTAATATGTGACAGCAGTGAAAGAAAAAAAGAATATTAAGTGTGACTTTTAATTTCAAATATCTCATTCAAAAGAAACATTTTGTTTATTCTAAGGGACTTTCAGCCCTCGGTAATAATGCAATCTTTCACTCTGCGTTCAAATTTTTCCAAAATATTTATTAGTTTTCTCAGGATTCGAAAAAATGAATACGTTTAAAGATTATTGGTCCGAAATTTTGAGCCTACGCTCTTTTAACAACTAAAGATTTATTACAACTAAAACAATAGAAATGTATTTGACAGTCTTGTAGTTATTAAGGTATCAAAGTTATTATCCATAATACCCGTGGTGCGTTCAACGTTAATGCCCGACTAAATAATTTTTATAGGCAAAAAATTTGAAGGATTTTTGAGTTAATTAGTAGATATCTAGATATTACTAGTTTCAAATAAGTAGATTTTTCTACAACCACTGTTCCAAATGCATTTTTCTGCACAATTTTATGTTAACAAACTTAATATTTTCTCACAGAATAACTGACAGTAGTGTGCAGAAAAGTGACGTTTCTGTGCCGAAAAGTTCTTTTCTGCATAGTACCATTACATTCCTCAAAAAATCATAAATATAAATAATTAGGTAAGTATAACATGTTTTGATGAAATGGTTTTGTTTAAGATATTATATTTGATAGAACTTTACAAAAAGAACTAGATTTAACTACATCTCATGTCCGAGAAATCTAGAAACGTTTACTTAAGCTATTAGCTTTCAAAGTTTAAAGACTAAAAACTAAAAACTCATAAATAACATCGGACGGCAGACGGTTTTTGAAATTTGAATTGGATTAGTATGCCTTAAGTGGATGCACTTGTGCATTTAAATTCTAAACAAAAGAATCGGCACATGTCCCTTTTGTCAAAAGATGAAAAGTATCGGATGCCACTAACAATTATTCAGTATAGGCTATTTATAAAAATTTGGGTGCAACCAAACAAAATTAATGTGTTGTTTGTGTTGGAAATATATGGATGAAAAAGTTTTAGTCGATGGTAGATACACTGAAAAATATCCGCAAATATCCGATTTATTTAAAGATACGAAGAAGATACGACAACTCTCAAAAAGGTACGCAAATCGGATAATTATCCGCCGATTGGCAACACTGGGCCAGGGTAATAAGACAAAAATATACCCTGTGCGTGACACTTCAGCAGCCAGGGTAATGAAGCGTTTTTGCGACAGGTAATACCTATAGGAACAAATTATAACTATTTCCTGCGTATGATTCAAAGCGATTCATTCAATTGTTTAAATTTTATTCAAATTGTTTATCCCAGAGAGCATTTTTTTTTCAATGACATAAGTCAGAAAAAAATGAACTTAGAACCATTCCACAGGTGTCAAATGAAAGAGCATGAGCTACATTTTCAACATATGGTTTAAAAAAGTGAATAAAAAATGCATTTATTAGTAATAAATAATTATTTAAAAGTATCGTCAACCTTTCTTTATAAACTTTTTGAATAACTTTTTCCAAAAAAATTAACTTTTTTACCCTGTTTTATTAAGTGCACAACTACCAATTAATGTTAACTATATCATAATTGGTAAAAAATTGTAATAAATATGTATAATTTCTTATTACTAATTATTTATTACTAATAAATGCATTTTTTATTCACTTTTTTAAACCAAGTTGAAAATATAACTACTCATGTTCTTTCATTTGACACATGTGAAATGGTTCTAACGTCATTTTCTTCTGACTTATGATATTGCAAAAAAATGCTCAAAGAACCCTTATTTGACAAAAATTTCAAAGCTGTACACTAATTTTTACAACAGTTATTGCGAAAAATTTTTTTTTTTGCAATTCCGACCTTTTTTCGCAATTAAATTAACAATAAATGAGTATATCAAACTTTGTAATACGTCATTTTAAAGCTTTTTCCATAATTTCGAAGATATTTGTACTAAAAAACCATAAGTTTCCCTGTTTTCCATTGATTTGAAAAAAAAAGACAAAAATGCCATTTTTTTGACACTTCATTGTTTATAAATACAAATGGCCGCCAGATCCTACGCAGGAAATAGTTACAATTTGCTCTTATAGGTATTACCTGTCGAAAAAATGCTTCAGTACCCTGGCTGTTTAAGTGTCATGGAAAAAACCTTATTACCCTGGACTATAGAGGCATAGAGGTAATGGATTTTGACAAGAGCTATGAGTCATGCCGATGTAGTACACAAGTTTACGTGTTATTTAAGTCATATAAGTCATAGCTCTTGTCAAAATCCATTATCTCTAGCCTCCATCGCTGATGAGAGCGTTGTGATCTCAAAAACAATATTAATTCTAGCAATCCTAATTTTTTTAGGTATACATATCAAATTTTAGGGCGATGCAGTTATTAGTATGTTTATGACAACTACATAACGTTGACGCGTTTGGAAAAATGACGCATATGAAGAAATAGTTATTTTCCTAACTATACCACATTCACAATCAAGATGCAGTCAGTCGAAGTAAACAAACCGAGACACGTTAACTGTACAAGGAGCACTCCTGAATCATGATTTAAAATGTAATACATTGTAAATCACAAATGATGATTTACAAATTTTATACATTGTAAATCATGATTCAGGAGTGCTCCTTGTAACAGTTAACGTGTCTCGGTTTGTTTACTTCTACAGCATCTTGATTGGGATTTTAGTATAGTGCGGAAACTGATTTCACGCACGAGACTACCGTTGACCCGAACGACGCGATAGCGGAGTTTGGGCAAGCAGTCGAGTGCGGGGAAGACACTTTCCGCATGAGTTAGGAACAAAATTTTTTCTAGGGCCGTACGTTTGGAAAAAGCCACAAAAATAGAGCTATATCAATTTTTATTTAGAAGTGAAAATACACAAATTAATTCTTTGACAAGGTTGTCAAAACCAAACTTTCAATATAATGGGTTACCACGACGACGATATTCGTTTCCATGACGATGATTCAAAACCATTGTAATTGTCTACTGATCTGACTTTTAAATATTATGTCAAAATAATTTTTTTGTACGATTGATCATTTTTGACTGTTTACCGTGACAGATTTTACGTCAGTAGGTGACATTTACTAGCAACTCGACGGTAAGTAATCCAACTCGACGGTAAGTAATTCACTTACCGTCGAGTTAAAAAATCTCTTAATTTTAATTTATTTTTTGAAAGAATAAAGAAAACTAACGAATTATTTATTAATATTGAAACTTATGGTATAATTTGTTAAATTATTTAATGAAATCCCACTTGTTTGGGCTGTGGTTTCACTTCTAACAGAAACTCCTGCAGAATCGCATACATTAGTAGTATTACTAGTATTGCACAACATTTTTTCGGCAAAATCTATTTTATTTTGAAGAGAATCTTCTACATAGCTTTCTGCCACTGTCGATGAACGCCAACCTCCATGACGCTTTATTCCGAGGACATCAACACCTTTATTAGCCAAAAGCGTTGCTGATGTCCTCCTGAACGAATGGCCAGTATAGTTCTCGGGATTAGGCAAATTTAAGAATTTGGCAATTTGAGAAGGCCAGCCCCCGATTATCCCTTTCCCTATTACTTGAGCACAACATTTTCCTTTGGCGTATCTTAAGAACAAATTATTTGATTTTACTTGTAATGGACGAAGTTTTATATACTTTTGGTAGGTATTTTGATAACGGATTTTGGATTTTTCGGGAATAATTGCGGAACACCCTTCTTCCCAAGCCCGTTCAATTTCTTCAAATTCACTTTCGCTCATATTTTAATTTATAATAATCAAAATTTTACTTAAAATTATTGACAACTAAATAAAAACTCAATTCTCCATTGTTGTTATGCACCCTAGTTACTACCTAACAACCAAAGTATCTATCTTGATAAAATGAATGAAACTAGTCAATATGACGAAAATGTTTAATTTTATAATTTATAATGGTATCAATCGTGCAAAAAACGTTATAAGCATGTCGAACGTTAAGGGTAACCGATCTCAGACAATAATTGGAGTCGTCGCTCCGCTCCTCCTCCAAACAATTGTCTTCGATCGGTATAAAACCCTTACCGTTCTCCATACTTAATATACTATATTTCATCGAATTGTCAGTAGTAATTGCACAAGACCTCTAAAATTATCGAATTTTTCCCGAGTGACACTTTGACAGTTTTAATTTCACGACCCAAAGGGGAGTGAAATTATGTCAAAGTGTCACGAGGGCAAATGGCATCTTGTAGCTCATAATCCAATGTACAACAGAAGGCAGAAGAAGTTTCCGAAGAAGACAAATATCTTGGCTAACGAATGTAGGAGAATTGGTATAGTTACTGCTTAAAATAATCAAAGGTTAGAATGGCTATAATGATTGCTCCTCTTGGTAACATAGATGGAACTTTAAGAAGTTAATTACTTTCCATAATATACGTGATAACTGGACTTAGACAAATATGCAAATAAAAGGGTATAAAATATGCAGTATTTTACGTAAAAATATGCAAAACTAGGCAAAAAAATTTGACAATATTTACAAAAATATTAATATATTATGAAATATCTTCACATGTTATATTAATTAACATGGACGTATGTATTTTACAAACTAAGTTTATGCATGTAATTAAATATTTAAGTATTTAAACAAATAAATAATATTATTTCGAATTGTGGTAACAATAAATTATCCAATGCTGTTCAAAATTTTCTAACAAAAACTTATGGCTTGTATCTGAGTATATATTGCCACAAAATGAGCAATAAACTTTATTCATATCCACAGATAGCTCTTTAAAAGTAGGTTTTATTCAAGTTGAAATACAGTATATTTTTGGCATTTTCAAAGCACAATAATATTCACAAATTACAAAAACACATGTTCAGGCCTTTAATTTTACAATAGGAAAACTGACCCTCAAAATAAAAATGTTTACCTTCTGTATAAATTGCAGATTTTGGAACCGTCATATTCAAAACGTGACAAAACTATAGGCCGCTTTCTTTTATTAGTTTGGTACTACATTCCGATACCAAAAATTTGAATACCAAGAGATTATAAAACAAAATTAAATATTGGGATTTCCAAGTTATTTGTTACATTAATATAAAAATGGGTATATACAACAAAAATTTTTAATTATATGCACTTTATGCACACTTTTATAAAAATATGAAAAATTTGACATTTTGGCATTTTTTATGCATAAAATGCAAAATATGCTATTTGTATATTTGCCTATGAAGTCTAGTGATAACAGAAATTTGCCTTCATATTTTAATATTATTTTGCCAGTTTCTCGGATAATAAAACATCCAAAACTGCTCTAATCAATGAGAAACCATTAGAGAAGGCAATACAATGAAGACAAAATAGATATTTTACAGCATAATAGATCTGTCCTGAAACTAGTAGCAGTACCAGAAGGATAATATGCAGTGGCCACCAACTTCAGAAAATTAAAAAAGAGTTCGGCTCTGCATTTACAACTTTCAGTACAAACCTTTCATTTGCGAGAGCATGACGTTATCTGGCAACTCAATTTATTTAGCGATGTTATCTCAATGTGACGCAAAGATATCAAAAGCCAACGCGAATTTAATAGCTGCACGCCGTTTGGTAATGTGATGTATGTGTTGATAGTACTGTTTCTCTCTGTGTACAATTGAAATAATTTTGATTCGAAACTAACAGGGGTTAATCTGGGAATGTATTCTATTTAGTAAACGCAGTTTTACAAATGACATCAGTTTAACGTAATGAGGTAGATCATGGGCGTCGGCAGCGTGGTGCAAGGGGGTGCAATTGAACCTCCTGTCGGGAAAGAAAGTATACATAAGAACAAATACATATTTTTTACCCGACTGAACCAGCAGGAGGGTAATTCTATTCGGGCTATGTGCTATATGCATATATGTTTGTATACAGAGTGTTTGGTAAAGAATGGGCCATAGCTTAACCTTAGATTTTTGAGGTTAAAATAGGTCGATTTAAGCTTACTTATAATAATAATAATAATATTTATTCATCCTTTAAGACATACAATGTATAGGACATGTCATTAGTTTTACAAACAAACAAACAATAAAATTAATATATTTATAAATTTTATAAACATTTTAAGGTAGGTAGATAGAGTTGATAACATTTAGGTAATATTTCTGTCCGAAACAAACTCTTCCACAGTATAATAACATTTGGTAAGCAATAAGCTTTTAATGGATTTCTTAAATAAATATTTATTCATTGTTCTATATTTTTTTGGTAAAACGTTAAACAATCTAATGCTCATATACTTTACTGACATTTCAAATTTACTCGATCTATGACCAGGTACCCTCAGCAAGTCGCCACCTCGTGTCGAATAATTGTGGAAACTAGAATTTCTGTCATACATATGAATATTATCAACAGCATATAGTAACATTCTGAAGATATAAATACATGGAAAACTTAAAATATTATTCTTAATAAATATGGGCTTACAGCTCTCAAGAGGTCTAATTCCAAACATTTTTCGTATTATACGTTTTTGTGTTATAAATATTCTGTCACTGTTGACTGCATTCCCCCATGTAACAAAGTCTACTATAAACAAGGCTATAGTATACATTTAAAAGCGCAGAGATGGGCATAATATTTTTAATACGGGATAATGCATAGTACGACTTATTAAGGGACTTACTGAGCATGTCTATGTGAACTGACCATTTTAATTTTGAGTCGAGATGGATACCTAAAAATTTAGTATGATTTGAGGAATCCAGTAGTACATTGTTAAAACTTAGATGTAGTACAGGATTAACAGAATTTAAGTTATTAAAATATATTACTTTCGTTTTGTCTACATTTAAAATTAGGTTATTAGACCGACACCAGTCATTAAACCGAGCTAAAAAACTATTGCAAGTAGATGCCAATTTCTCATAGGTCTGTGCTGAGACCACAAGAGAAGTATCATCTGCAAATAACGTCAGGTCCAAAATATCAAACTGGTTAGATGCATCGTTAATAAACAACAAAAAAATCAGGGGTCCTAATACAGAGCCCTGTGGAACTCCCAGATTAATAAAACGTTCCTCCGAAAGAGCTTCATTGATTTTAACAGAAATGATCCTATCTGATAGATAATTGATTAGCCAATCTAAAAATATGCCTCTAAAACCAATATTATACAGTTTATTGCTAACAAAACGACTATCAAGACAATCAAAGGCACGGGTTAGATCAAAAAAGAGACCTGCCACATATTCACCTGCATCCAAAGATCTGTAGACCCTTTCACAAAATCTGCAGGCAGCAGACTGAGTGGATCTACCGGTACGGAAGCCATGTTGACAATCACTTACAATTTTAAATCTACCCAAAAACTCAGACATACGGTTATACACAATTCTCTCAAATACTTTGGAAAGTACACACAATAAGGAAATAGGTCTATAATTTGAAATGTCTTCCGGATCGTCTTTTTTGTAAATAGGAATAACGATTGCTTTTTTTAGAATACTTGGAAAGACTCCTTTACCTATTCATAAATTGATCAAATATGCAATGTGGTTTATTATATCAGATGACATAGCCTTTAATACTCGTATCGAGATAGAATCAAGTCCAGTACTTTTTTTATTTTTTAAATTATTGATCACATTCATTACCTCATTACCAACAACAGGTCTAAAGAAGAAACTGTTTTTAAGAATAGTAGAAGATGTGCAACTATTAGATCGAGAATTCCCAAAATGATTTGACAGTTTCTCTTCGGTTACTGTAGCAAAATAATCACAAAAAACTTCAGACAACTGCTTAGAATCAGTACAACTTTCACCATCTATATTTAATGCTATGTTTTTTTGGATAGACTTCCTGCCAGTTTCCTTGTTAACAAGATTCCATACAGTCTTATTTTTATTACTTGAATTATTTATCAATTGATCATGGAATTTTAATTTAGATTTTTGTAATAGTTCCGCGTGGTCTTTCTTAATTTTGTTATAATTTGCAAGAGAATTGGCATCTTTTAGTTCCTTATTAAGCCAGTAAGCATTTTTTAAATGAACACTAGACTGCTTAACTTCCGGAGTAATCCATTTTTTATTGCAAGTCTGCTTACTGATATTATACCGTTTTACTGGACAGCAATAATCTAATACATATATTAAACTACTTATAAAATTTTCAAAGGATTTATCAACATTATCGGTTAAATAAATATCATCAAAGTCAGTTACAGATAGCACAGAAGAAATTTGTTTAAGGTTGTTGTCAGACAAGTCTCTAAAATATTTATAATTAGGCTGGTCATTGGATTTAGTACAGCTACTATTAATGTCTACTACAAATTCCAAACTGATTGCTCTATGGTCACTTAAATGCGCTTCAAAAACATTAGAATTGCATTGAAGTATATTAGCTGTATTGGTTAAAATATAGTCAATCTTACTGATAGAAGTTTGGTTCAAACAATTTGTCGCTACCCTTGTGGGAACCATAGAGGTTATGCTAAGATTGTAGCTCATTAGAACATCGTTAAAAAGAATTTTAAATAAACTATTTTCTAAATAATCAATGTTTAAGTCACCACAAATAAAAATATCGTCAACATACCTATTACAGAGTTCAATCGTATAGGAAAACTGCTTCAAAAACAAATAAAAGTCTCCACTGGTAGGCCTGTAGATACTGATGACTGCAACTTTTCTTTCACAAAACATTATTTTTACCGCACTGCACTCATAATGCATCTCCACAGCGAACTGGCACACATTGATGATCTGATATTCATACCCACATTTCACATACAGAACTGATCCGCCATGCTCATGGATAGATCGACAATAACTGGTTACAAGATCGTAACCCGGAGTTACCATTAGAGATATTTCATCCTGCTTACACCAGTGCTCCGCAATACTGACGACAATGGGATTTTCTTGGTCAAGCAGAATTTCCAACCTTTCAAGTTTGTTTCTAATAGACGCTGTATTTGACTGTATAATTTTAAAAATTGCCGTATGTTTTGTTTCATTGTCGATAGATACTTCTACTCGATTTGCTCTTTCTTTTTCCTCAATTGAAAAAAATTTCGTATACAGGCTTTGTTTGGCCAAATCGAGGCATCCAACGCCTTATTGTAGTTTGCTTTCGAGATTTCCACTTTGAAAGAAGAATATATATCAGGACGACGAGATGGAAGAGCTGAGCAGCTGGCTTCTGGCAGGTTTTTTGATAAAAATGATTGAAGATCTTCTGCAGATGTTTGCGGTTTCAGATTAAATACGTGTAAAGCAACTGTTTGATCCACTCCTTCTACATTAGAATTTCCAGAATAGTTACCCACTAATAAGTTTTTTTTGGGTGTTCTTTTTTTGTAAGTCACTTTCTGCCAATCAGTAGGAATGTTACTGATTATTTGCATGTTGGCATCTCCAGTCTTTTCGGTTCGGCTAGATGCAGGTATTATATTTTGCGCTCGGTTTATGGCTTCGCTGACATCTTTAGCGCTAATTGAATTGTTTTCCTTATGTTTCTCCTGGCCTATTGTTGACTCTGGTGAATTGAAGACTTGTTTATTGTTATCAGCTTTGTGTTTAGATTTTTTAAATAAAGAATAGTCAGTTTTTTCCGGAACTTGTTTTGTTTCTAATTGTTTTAATGAGTCAATTTGGGTATTTAATAGGAATATTTTTTCCTTTAGTTCTGATATTAAGAGATCTTTTTGTTTGATAATATATTTAAAGATGTGTATATCTACCTTATTTTCTGTCGACGCAGCTAAGTTTTCGATGGCATCGAAAAATTTGTCATCACAGTCGCCGTTTGCTTTATCTTCGGTTTTTTCACAACATTTAGTAAAAACTTTGTCAAAAATTTGTAACTCCAGTTTTTTGGCACAACTGGGATGATAACAGCTATATTACTACTGATATCGGCAGTGTGATTTGAACGTGCTTCTCCTGCCATGGCTACTGACTGAATGACTTACTGAATGAATGAATGAATGACTGAATGACTAAATAACTTACCTTTGTACAAAAGTTGATAATAACCGAAATACAGGGTGTCAAAGTTAAACTTTTATTTTATTTATTTTTGAATATTTTCTGACAGGCATGGGACAACAACACGAAATTTGGTAAGTGGTGCTGGTATAATACTGTAAATCTTACTAAATTATGTTAAACAAAAGTTTCTGGCTACTACTACAGGCGTACGACGGGGGAATATGAATGGTTGACCCTTCCCAAATTCTGCGCCACTGGCGGAATTGCTATTTTAGTACAGTTTTTTTATTCTCCAATTATTTCTATGTAAAAAACATACTCTTTATTCGTAACGATAAAGCTAGTTTTAGAGATATTTGAAGCTAAAAACGAAGGAGCACAATACATTAATCAAAATAAGTGTGCCTTTTCATTTTTAACTTCAAATATCTCGAAAACTTGACTTTATCGTTACGAATGAAGAGTATATTATTTACATAGAAAGTATTGGAGAATCTAAAAATTATGCTAAAATAGCAGTTTCATCAGTGGCGTAGAATTTTGGAAGGGTCAATCATCCACTTTCCCCTTTCGTACGCCTCTGGTAGTAGCCAGAAACGATTATTTAGCATAATTTAGGGGTAGGATGTACAGTGCCTACACTTTCTGTCAATATATTCTTTATTTAAAACTTTAAGAACTATCTGTGCCCGGTACTATAAAACTATTTGACATATCCTTATGATACTTGACAGAAGGTGCAGGTACTGTACACCCTACTAAATTATGTTAAATAATCGTTTCTGGTTAATACCAGAGGCGTATGACAGGGGACAGTTAATGATTGGCCCTTCCCAAATTCTACGCCAATGATGAAACTGCTATTTTAGCATAATTTTTAGATTCTCCAATACTTTCTATGCAAATAATATACTCTTCACTCGTAACGATAAAGTCATTAGCTTTCAAGATATTTGAAGTTAAAAATGAAAAGGCACACTTATTTTGATTAATGTATTATTATTCGTTTTTAGCTTAAAAATCTCGAAAACTAATGGCTTTATCGTTATGAATGAGGAGTATGCTAATTACATAGAAAGTATTGGAGAATCAAAAAATTGCACTAAAATAGAAATTCTGTCAGTGGCGCAGAACTTGGGAAGGGTCAACCATTCACGTTCCCCGTCGTACGCCTCTGGTAGTAGCCAGAAACGTTTGCTTAACATAATCTAGTAGGGTGTACAATACCAGCACCACTTTCCAGCACCAAATTTCGTGTTGTTGTCCCATGCCTGTCAGAAAATATTCAAAAATACATAAAATAAAGGTTTAACTTTGACACCCTGTATCGGTTTAACTTTGACATCGGTTATTATCAACTTTTGTACTGAGGTAAATTAGCTTAAATGGACCTATTTTAACCTCACGAATCTAAATTAGTATTAGTACACGGAATAAAAATTAGTATTCGAAAAGAAGTGAGGGTCATGTAGAGTTAAAGTTGTCTACGGAAATTCCAGACAACGTTTTTAAAGAATCTTTTCGCCTGAACCGAAGACAGTTCTCGGAAGACCATCACAAATATTATCCAGGATAATATTTATAGTAGGGAGAGAATGTAAATGCTCAGAAATCTATTGATAGCGAACAAAAATT
Source organism: Diabrotica virgifera virgifera (assembly GCF_917563875.1). Lineage (NCBI taxonomy): Eukaryota > Metazoa > Arthropoda > Insecta > Coleoptera > Chrysomelidae > Diabrotica > Diabrotica virgifera. The sequence continues at coordinate 210,361,663 of NC_065444.1, forward strand.
AGCCGTATGTCTCAAAACCTTAATTTTCATAAGGTACTTTAATATAAAACAACCGTGACAAGAAAAGTTGGATAGTAAATATTTTAATTTAATATACATATATATATAATACCGGGTTCTATACCGGGTACTATATGTACCGAGTACCTATAACTTCTAAACGGCTCGAGATACAAATATGCGGTTTTCGCTGAAATGGTTTATTTTAGTAAAATTTTGGTTTGAATGGAATGAATTTTTTATATCGCTTTCAATGACGAAAACAAAAATAGCGGATTTTTGAAAAAAAACGTTGTTGGCTTTTTTTAATAGAACACCCAGTATATTTTTTTGTAAATTGAAAGAACGGTCATTCGCCTATCCAGCGATTTGAAGTTTTTTAAAATCGGTTGTCAAATGACTGAGTAATGCATCTCTCATTTTAAAAATGGCAACGTGGAAATCACCTATCTAAATAACATGATTAAAATAACTATACTCCGACGCACGGTACAAAAATTACCATCAAGCTGAAAATTGGCAGGATTGTTCAAAATGAAATCTAAAAAGTCCTCATAAATCCGACCCGAGCTAAAAAATTTACGCGGGGTCAAAGGTCACCAAATATAGTTTCTAGCGATTTTCAGCGAAACCGTAAGTTTTATCATAAAATTAGTTCTAACAAAAAATGTAGATTAGATAATTATCTATAAAAAATATCTTATTACCTTTTTTCCTAAGAGCCACCGTTTTTGAGATACAACGATTCAAAAAGTTGTAATCATCATAATATGCGCACACGTTTACGCACCACGTTTGAGGTAGTGCACTTAGCGCGTTTTTTTAAAGTGGTTTCCCCAGTAGGCCTATTCCACGGATCTGTTATGATTCTGTTTAATTTGAAGCTATTGAATAATTGATATTGGAAAGGGTTAAAAATGATCAAAGGTATAAAAAGCGGTAGCTATAAATTTAAAAAAAACGGAAATTCATCCAACTGGTTCATAATTTTCTAATACTTCTGCTTCCTCTTCTCCTTGTTCTTCTTCTTCTTCACCTTCTAGTTTTTCTTGTTCTTCTTCTTCACCTTCTAGTTCTTCTTGATCTTCTTCTTCTTGTTCTTATTCTTCTTGTTCTTCTTCTTCTTGTTCATCCTCGGTGCAAGTAAATTGCCCCAATAATGACACATCGCATGGCTCCTCGATAGAATCAATTGTTGATGATTCAACATTGGAGCACGACCGGTTTTGACAATTAGTGCATGCTACCGAACAAGACAGTCCAACCTTTCAGTTCAGGAGTTTTTCCGGCGCAGGTAGGAGTAAAGTTTGAATTGGTTTTAATGAACTGTCGACTAATTTCCATCCCCCGTCTTTTGGATCTAGCTGATAACCAAGCCAAACTTGAACTTGGTAATATACCCGAAACAGATGTTGATGAGCAGCCGCTGAGGTTGGAGAAAGACAAGATAATTGCACTTGTTTTTTATTTCGAGTATTTTTAAAGAAACATGCATATCAAAACTTATCTAAGCACGTAGTTTTTTTAGGCGCTCCATACACAGAGAGAAGAAAGCTGATTCCGTTGGAAATAACTTCTTGTGGAGTTGAATTAGTTTTTTTTTAAACTTCAGCACATTTAAGTAAAATTAGGTTTAACACGTATACACAGTATATAGAGGTTCCTCTTTATACTGTGACGTATATTCACTCCGGAGTAGTTCTTAAGATTAATTAATACCTCGAGAGTGTCATCTACCAGAAGGATTTCGCCACCCAGTAGGATAACGGTGTAATTTGCATAATAATAAACAAACTAGATTTGCATAAAGTTTATTGTATATTGAAATGTTTATTAGTAGGCACTTAGCAATAAACATTTTGCCTAGAAAGTTGGCTTTTATTATTATGTTCAAACCCTTCTGAGAAAAGAATAGGTAGGTTAATTAGATTAGCCGACATACCTATAGAACGTGTTTATTCCGACAAAACACATCTTTACAAATTGAATAAGACGCATAAGTAAGAAGAATATTAAAAGTTAATACTTTGTCATATCAATTTACTATTTTTGTTGGGAATAAGCCGTAAAATTTAAATAATAATTCTTATTGTTTTCGCGTTACATTCACTTTGTAAAGATTTTTTTGTTGCCACTGTAATATAATACAGCTTATACATTGCACCCCTCGGTAGACCGCAAGCTGTATAGTAGAAACATTATCTTATAATATCTTATATTATTATGTTTAATAGAAGTTAGGTTGACCGATAGAATATTATGTTTACTTGTATTACAGCTTCAGTGATGTACATAATATATACGTGGTGTACTAATACATAAATATGACGATTAGAACTCTTTCAACTCTTTGAATCGTTGTATCTCAAAAACGGTGACTCTTACGAAAAAAAGTATTAAAATATTTTTTATAGATGATTATCTAATCTACATTTTTTCTTAGAACTAATTTTATGATAAAACTTACCGTTTCGCTGAAAATCGCTAAAAACCATATTTGGTGACCTTTCACCCCGCGTAAATTTTTTAGCTCGGGTAGGATTTACGAGGACTTTTTAGATTTCATTTATTATGGTATTTTGAACAATCCTAATTTTCAGCTTGATGGTAATTATTGTAACCTCACTCCTATTTTTGAGTCTAACTAGACCGGTCTACTAAGCAAATTGATATTCTGTATATGTGATTTCCGCAATGCATCTCTCATTTTAAAAATTAATTACTCAGTCATTTGATGTATTTCAAAAACTTTGTATCGCTGGATAGGTGAATGGCCGTTCTTTCAATTTACAAAAAATATACTGTGGATTTCAATAAAAAAACAGTCAACAACGTTTTTCTCAAAAATGTGACTTTTTTTTAAAGCGATATAAAAAATTAAATACATTCAACAAAACTTTTACTAAAATACAATATTTAAACGAAAACCGCATATTTCTATCTTGAGCCGTTTAGAAGTTACAGGCAGTTAAAATGGGGGAAAATATAAGTGGACACTCGGTAAATGGATCCGAACGAGTTTAATTAGCTGCTGCAACAACTCGGAGTGGAACAACACGAGCTACGACACAGATCAGGTTTATATAAAATTTATGTTGGCCCTCAACATTTACAGATCAAAAATCCGGTGCCTTTTTAGTACTTTTGCGTCTACCATGTGGAATCATGTGGTTCCGGGGAGAAGATCAAGAGGACGATAACCAACTAGATGGTCCGACCAAATAAAGAATTCAGCTGGAAACTCATTCTGCGAAGCTCTTAGAGCAGCTGAAGATAGAGACCACTGGAGAAACATTGTTAGGAATATTGGAAGAAATCACGATCCTCAGTAATGGGGAAGCGACAAGAGAGAGAGAGAGAGATGTGGAATATTCTAGAATGTAAAAACGATGACATTCCGAGCATGCGCAGATGTGATCAAATTTTTTTAAATAAGGAGAAGGAAATGTTCCGTAACGCCAATTTTAACTCCAGCCAGTCTTATTTGAGTTACAGATGGGACTTTACCTGTCTGGCTATGTCCCTCCAATTCAGATCTCTCTTGCGTCCTTCTCCTCCATTGTATTCAAAGTTTTCAGGTCGTGTTCCACGTCAACCAACCATCCCATTCTAGGTCTTCCTTGTTTGTCGTCCTATCGGCTTCTATTGTAATATTTTCTTTCCTTTTTTGCATCTTCTTGTCTCTGGACATGTGCCAGCCATGATAGTCTTTGCCTTTTCAGATAAATACTTATAATTTTGGAAATAGATGATTTTTAAAAAGTTTCCTTCGCTAAATCGTTCAAATAACCCCAACTACACCAAGATATGACCAACAAATAAAAATTTAATTATAGTTTCCTTCGCGCGAAAATTTTGAGAATAAAAATGAAGAAAATGAACACCTACCCCCGTATGAAGCATTTTGAAAATCACCCTTAGCCGGGAAGGTTAAACGAACCGAAACCTAAAAGCACAAAATATGAAAAATAGTGGACATACATAAAGCACAACTACTATTTTTAGAATAAATCAAAGCTCTCTAGATTCCATTTATTACTTGTTTATTTAAGCCAGCATGAAACATGTATATGAGATGCACTGAATGAAATATGATTCAAATTTTATGATGTAAGACCTTAATAAAAATAACCTTTGAATATTTCTTGGCAATAAAATTTATGACATGTTATTAAAAAGTCACCAATAGCAAATCATAAATCAAATCTCTTACTACTATTTTCTAAAGTATAAATATAGAAAAAGGGTATGCAGCCATTAAAAAACTTCAATAAAATTTATAATAGAAAAGTAATGAAAACGGGATCTATGGAATTCTATACTAAATTTACAATCAAGATGCAGTAGAAATATACAAACCAAGACACGTTAAATGCTACTAGGAGCACTCCCGAAGCATAATTTACAATGTATAATATACATTGCAAATCCCAAATCATGATTTCCAAAATTTATACATTGTAAATTATGCTTCGGAAGTGCTCCTAGTAGCATTTAACGTGTCTTGGTTTGTTTATTTCTACTGTATCTTGATTGTAAATTTAGTATAACCTTGCCATTTGTTTATACCCAACTTAACGATGGATCTTAAAATAAAAAAAGACAAAACAAGGATTATGATAATTAATAGAGCTAATAACAATCAAAATCATCTAAGGCTAATAAACAATATTGTAGATAAATGTGTCTATCTGGGCTCTTTAATAACTAACAAGATACCTAACAGTTATATGGATTCCGTCTCACATTGGTATATCTGGCAATGAACTCGCAGGTAAGCATGCTAAAACGGCTTCAACAGATACCACGTCAACAACCCACATCCAAATTTACAAGATTTAAAAACATAAGCGCACAGATTCACCTGGAGATTATGGCAAACCCACTGGAGTTCTTTAAATACATCCTTACATGCAATCCAGCCCTCATTGTATAAACCACTTTACACTGGCCCCACAGGACTCTCTAGACAAGATCTTAGAATAATTATAAGAAGAATCCGTATAGGCCACACCAAACTTACTTACAGCTTCTTGATGACATCAGATGCCCGGCCTATGTGTCTAACATGCCAGTGCCAACTTACACGGAATCACATTATTAACGAATGTCATCAGTTTAGTGAAGTAAGATGACAGCTAAAACTCAAACCCAAACCGCAGCTATGTGACATTGTAAGTGATACCAACCAGTTAGACAGAGTTTTTCAGTTCTTCAAAAAAATATTGTGTCATAAACTCGAAAAATATTTTTTTATATGACATAACTTATTAATCCTATTATACTCTGTTTGTAATCGTCCCATGATCTGTCAGACCATGGAGTTTAGGGTGTCTACATAGTAAAATTTACGTGAACCTTATCCTCCATGCTATGGCATGCTGGACGAGCCATACAGTCTGTAGTCAACACCCCGAAGTATGAGCGGGAACAAACACAAAGCGTACCAATACTCATACGCTTATGAAACGCACCTGGCGGATCATAAGGGCCTTCACATTTTACTCTTCTTCAACTTGTCTTGAGTGAAATGTCTTTAATCTTTTCTATCAGCCTCTCTTGGCTAACTCTTGTTTTTTTCCGACCCCGAATGGCGATTAGGTTTCCGAAGGCAGACGGGTCACTATATTTCTTTCTACTACAGATTCTTCCCATATACACCTTTTTTCCTCCCCATCTTACCCAACAAAATATGGAGAAAACCAGATGCAAAAAATCCGTAAGTTAAGGTGGAAGCTATCGTGCTAAAAACTGAATGGTCGCACGTCACGCGGCCGCTAACGATGCTCTTGGGACACCGGGCGAAATCCCATTGAAAATTAGCCTTGTTCCTGTACGCGGGGCTCTACAGGAATCGACAACGATCCCCAGCTACTCGTGGGAATAAATATGAATACTCACCAACATGCAAGGCAAGCACGGTGTTTAAATGCCACAAACCCGACCAGTGTAAACCAACCCTATTCAAAGTGGGTCAAAAATATAAACCTCAACATCGCCACATATAATGCTCGGTCGCTCTCTACCGAAGAAAGGTTCGAAGAAATGGAGGAAGAACTTTCAAAAGTGAATTGGGATATTGTGGGTATCAGCGAAGTTAGAAAAAAAGGAGAGAATCTTATCTCACTCCCCATCAGGCCATCTGTGGTACTACAAAGTAGGGCTTCCAATCCCGCAGCCTAAGTTCAATCTCGGTATTTGCGGGACTACCAATTTTCAATCCCGCGGGATCTCGGTATTTGCGAGATCCCGCATATTGAAAATAGTCATATTTATTTAAGACAAATAGAACAATGAATTAATCAACTAACTCCACATTTATTACTATTAAGTAGTTATGAGATCAATCAAATTACACCGTTTATTCTTCACAAAAAAACAGTAACAAATACTGAAAAAACAAAAAAACTATCTTCTTCAAAAAATACACCAATTATTAAAAATCAACAAAAAACACATTTTCAACTGGAAATTGACATAGTTTACTTTACTTATTTAGTTAATATATTACTTAGCTTTAGGTTACTGTTATTTAGCTAAAGCTTTCAAATGAAAATGCTTGCGAAGGAAATACCTACATCTAAACTGTCGTCTGCCAAACTACTGCGTATTTTAGAGGCAATATAGCCGGCAGCACAAAATGCCCTTTCGACTTCCACACTTGTCGGCGGTGTTCCTTTTAAGGCTTTATATATAAATGTAAGATATTTTCCCATTGACCCTCCAGATTCGTAGAGTAATTTCTTTTTTATAATGGACTTAAAAGTATTAACTCGGTATGGTTACATTACACGCTGATCATAAAGTTAACTCTAACTCCTTTTGCAATGTAAGATCAAGATCGGAACCCCATGACAGAACCTCTACATTGACGTTTCTTACTTGATCAGCCTCTTCGTCATCATTGCTCTTAGCCTCTTCGTCACACGACGCGTGATAAATCAGTAGTGCAGTCAAATTTCTACGTTGTTGTAAAATACGTCAGCGCAAAGAAAAAGCTAATAATTCTGAAGCTAACGTTGAATGATTATCTTCCAGTTTCTTAACAATAAATTTAAGCGTAGCTTCAGCAGTAATGAGATTGGCATCTTGACGGCAAAGAAGTTCGGCAGCAAGTTTTATCGGCTTCAAGATATTTTTTGGATTTACTAAAGCATCAAAACTCACAAAAGTCACGGGCCGATAGCTCTGGCGAGAGGTCGAATGTACGCTTTTTACAGTCCCGCAAATCCCGCGGATCCCGCGCCTATAATCCCGCATCATGCGGGATTGGAAAATGACGCGGGATCCCGCAATACCGAGATCTCGGTATTCCGGGATTGAAAGCCCTACTACAAAGGAGAAGAGGAATCGACAGTCGGAGGAGTCGGCTTCTTTGTTCACAAAAGAATTGCGAACAGAATTGTGTCAATAAACCAAATATCAACAAGGGTGGTCTACTTAAACATCAAAATGAGCACCAGATATATCCTAAAGTTCATTCAAGTATACGCACCTACTACAGGCCATTCAGATGAAGAAGTCCAAATATTCTACGACCAAATATCCTGTGCAATCAAGGAAAATCCTGGCCACTTCTTAATAATAGGCGGTGATTTCAACGCCAAAATAGGTACCAAGGAAGACCCCTCTGAAATAATATTGGGAAATTTTGGAAGCGAAGGCAGAAATGATAGAGGCAAACAACTGTTAACTTTTCTTTTGGAAAACAATCTCTATCAAATGAACAGCTTCTTTAAAAAGAAAAAACACAGAAGATGGACCTGGGAAAGTCCAGATGGAAAAACAAGGAACGAAATCGACTATTTCTTAACAAATAAAAATTAATTATTTAAAGACGTAAATGTTTTAAACCAGTTCAGCACAAGCAGTGATCACAGGTTAGTAAGAGCTAAAATAACGATATCGATCGAAAAGGAAAGACTCAAAATGATAAATAAGAAACACACAAAGAAATGGGTAAAACCAACTAATATTCAGGAGTTCGAAAAATATATTAATGATACATTGAAAGATACAACAACAACAGACATTAATATACTGAACAAGCAAATAATCACCACAATACAACAGGCTCAAACTAAATACTGTCCAACAAACCAAAAAGATGAAAAACTAAGTCAACCTACTAAAACCCTTATAGAACTAAGACGACAGATGAAAGGAGATACAAGTTCCAGCAAAGAAGCGCTAAATCAAATAAATAAGACTATCACAAAGTCAATAAGAAAAGACATAAGAAACTACAATGTAGAAAAAACAAAACAAGCAATAGAGCAAAATAAGAACATGAAAGTTTTGAAGAACGTAAGCGTACAAAAAGGAAAAATAGAAATCAACAAACTAAGAAACAGAACTGGAAAAGAAACTACAAACAGAGATGAAATATTAACAATAGTCGAAGAGTTCTACACAGAGTTATACAAATCACGAAAAAAAGATGACAATGCGCAACCTCCAATTACAGTAAAAACTGGGGTATTAAATCAAGGATCGGATTTAATGCCCGATATAACAAAATCAGAAATCAAAGAGGCTCTGAAGAAAATGAAAAATAATCGAACCCCAGGTGAAGATGGAATAGTATCAGAAGCACTAAAAATTGGAGGAAATATACTACTTGAAAAAATTAAACAACTTTTCAATATCTGCCTTCACAACGCCAATATTCCAACAGACTGGAACAACGCTACTATGATTATATTACACAAAGCAGGAGACAAAGCCAATTTAGAGAATTACAGACCGATTAGCCTCCTCAGCCATTTATATAAGTTATTTACGCGAATAATAGTTAAGAGGATGGATAGAAAGTTAGAGACTTATCAACCAAGAGAACAGGCAGGATTCCGAAAAAATTACGGAACAAATGACCATCTACAAAGTATAAAAACCCTGATAGAGAAAGTAGTGGAATACAATAAACCCCTAGTTCTACTTTTTGTCGATTTTCATAAAGCCTTTGACACAGTTGAACTTAGCAAAATATTACAGGCGCTTAAAGAATGCAGGCTAGATTATAGGTATACAAAATTATTACACAAAATATACTTACAGGCAACAACCACTGTCAAATTACATACTAACAGTAATCGCATAAAAATAGAACGGGGGGTTAGACAAGGAGACCCAATGTCACCTAAACTTTTTAATACGGTCTTAGAACATCCTTTCAAGAGTTTGGATTGGATGACAAAGGGAATAAAAATAGATGGAGAATACCTAAACAACTTACGTTTCGCCGATGATATAGTCATAGTAGCTGAGGATCTAGGTATGGCAAGAGAGATGGTACAAGAACTCGTTGTAGCTACAGAAAATGTAGGTTTAAATATAAACATCTCGAAAACAAAAATAATGACAAATTTGGTACCCAACCAGAACATCAGTATTGGTGGGAAGGAAATAGAACTCGTAGATAGATATAAATACCTGGGACATGAAATTACGATTGGCAGGGATAACCAGACAGATAATTTAAAAGTGAGTTACCCACATGTCTAAAGAGAAAGGTATTCGATCAGTGCGTCCTCCCAGTCTTGACGTACGGATCAGAAACACTTACCTTAACTAAAGCCTCGGCTACCAAACTAAGAGTCACGCAGAGAAGAATGGAGCGGTCAATGTTAGGAATAACTCTGCGAGACAAAATCAGAAACGAAGAAATCAGGAGAAGAACAAAGGTGACTGACGTCATCGAGAGGATAGCCAGGTTGAAGTGGAGATGGGCAGGACACGTAGCCAGAATGACAGATGGGCGATGGACGAAGAGGTTATTGGAATGGAGGTCAAGAGAAGACAAGAGAAGCGTCGGTCGACCGCCTACAAGATGGACTGACGACTTAAGAAAGGTAAATAAAAACTGGATGAGGGCGGCGCAGGATAGATGGGGTTGGAAACGAGGGGAGGAGGCCTATGTTCAGCAGTGGACTTTTGAGGCTGGATGATGATGATGAATCGTCCCGTGCGAGTGGCCACAGTTGCCGAGCACGTAAATGTAAATAGAAAAATAACTAATAAAGGCGTTATACTGAAGAAATAAAGCGCCGGCCAGCAATAATTGCAAAGAGCTACAAGGCAAAATAAACAAAAAATTAGAAAATCCATGAAATAACTATTCACATGAAAATGAAACTGGTAAGAAGACTTATTTTTTCAGTTATCACTTATTTATAGAAATTATAGATCATTATGAATAAAGACAAAAAAATTATAATTAATTTGAGATGTACTGCTGGAAACGAATGCTAAGAATAAGATGGGTGGCCCGAACATCCAATGAATCTATGCTGCATCGGCTAAACATAAAAAAGAACGAAAATATTAAAACAAATTATTATACAAATATGTTATTATTTAATAATAACCTATTTTGGACACGTGTTTCGAAGCAATGTTATTCAAATACTTACCAACCAGGAAAAGGCAGAAGTGTGTCAATAAGTAAAAAATGTGTCATTTCAATGCACTAATGATGAATATAATCATAACAAAATTATTTTGTTTGTCTGATTATTTAATTAATTATTATATAAATCATAATTTTTCAGTATATTATACGCTCTCTCTAAAATTAGAAAAAATGTTTTCTGCGTTTCCATCCCCAAAGCACAGAATCGTACTAACGAGAGGATATACAGAAGTTTTATCTATCAGCAATGATGCACAGAACGATCCATAGAAAAGGTGCCGTCCTGTATGGGATTATGCTGAATGAACTTTTTTTGCTTCTGAAAAAATGAAAAGTTTTTTCAGTCTGTCGGATTCGAACCCTACTCCGATCGACCGCATTGATTACAATTCAACCTCTAAAACCACTTGGCTATGAAGCCTCGCTAAACATCCAACGTTGAATGTCGCAGACATTGGAATTACTGTAATGTGTGTTGCCTACGTTGACAATTTTTGAGTAATACAACATTGTTGTTTTCAAAATGAATAATTTATTATTTTTATTGATAAGTTTAATTATAAAATACAAATATTTACACAAATAACAAATAAATACTAATTAAAACAAACTGTTACTTATAATAAAAATTATAAGAGAAAATAAGCGCCGAAAAAGAGAGTTACAAACGGAAGAATAACAGTGAATAATAATTGCATGGGATTATAATAATTATTTACACAACAATTTATTGACAAACTGCTGATGCTGGACATTGTATTATGAAAAAAAAATAATTTGCATGTTCTAAAAGAGCAGGAATGAAAATCGAATAAAAAATATTCTGGACTTGGATTTCTTTTAGGTTATACCGTTGATTGAGGTATTGGAGATATTGGACCCATATCAATATTTCAATCAACGGTTATACATAAGGGATGAAATACAACTAAGTAATTTTTATGAAATTACGAAATGAAATTAAGAAAAAATTTATCCACAAATCAAACCGGACCAACCGTGTAACCAGAACCAGGATGATCCTAAGGGGGGGGGGGGGGGGGTTACAACTACTGGAGGGTCTCTGAGGGTATGGAATTAAGTCTCTCTCTCTCTCTCTCTCGTATCCTCTACTAATTGTTTTGTTTGAACTTTGACTAACTTTCTACTTCTAATATTTCTGATGGTAACACATAAATATTATTAAACACTTCAACTTTGACTAACTTTCTACTTCTAATATTTCTGATGGTAACACATAAATATTATTAAACACTTCGATCATTACTTATTTATCCCCAAGTAATAGAACATCTTGTAAGTCATAAGCTTTGTTTATTCTATTTTGTGTATATTTATTCGAGTTACTTGGATTAAGGCACTTTGATATAAAAATACAGTTGGTTGATGAACAGTATTTGAAGATGACAATCTAACTTAAACAGAATGTGTGTTTCTTATCAGAACACTAATATGCATTTTTAGGCTATTGATTATGTAGTTTAGAAAGGAACTACAACGTTAACAGGGTTTTATTGTTTCATATGGTCAATGGACCTCTAAATATGAAAAACTACGAAGTGCTACCTTTTAAAGGGGTGCGTTTTTGAGAAAGGGGTGAATTAGTCCATAGGCACAGGGTGCATTATTGTGAGTTCTATGCACTTTTGGTATAAACACTTCTATAGAAAAATTGCTTCAGATTAAATTTACTACCGAGATATCACCTTTTAATGTCAAAAATATTTTTTTGACAAAAATATATTAAAAAAGAGTAAAAAAAATCACGAAAGAAAGCAATTTTGATTTTGTCCCATAACTTTTTCCACGGAAATATAGATATAGACATTGCTTCACCGAAAAAAAACTTCCATCCTTTTTCTTTAAAATGAGGTTTGGTGGAAGTCTCTAAGTTTTACAGTTTCCGAAATATGATTTTTCTTTTCCGAATTCGCCACTTACAGCGATTTTGTGCCATTTTCCTTGTTATTTCGCAAACATTGTTCTGTAACTTTTTCTACACAGTTTTAGGTATATATGCAATGGTACATTTAATATACCATTTAATATAAGGCAGTTGATGGAAAAATACAGGAGTAAAGAAACAAACGCTCATATGGTATTCATTGATCTTGGGAAAGCCTATGATAGAGTTCCTCGAGAGATTCTGTGGCGGGCACTCAATAAGAAAGGAGTCCCTGGTGAATATGTAAAGATTGTGAGGGATATGTATGAGGGAGTAACGACTAGTGTTAGGGCAGGTGTGGAAGAGACTGATAAATTTCATGTGAAAGTAGGATTGCACCAAGGCTCGGTGCTTAGTCCGTATTTATTCTCATTAGTTTTGGACCAGATAACAGCGAAACTACAGGGTAACATTCCATGGTGTTTAATGTATGCTGATGATGAAAGATGATATTTCGATAGTAAATTTAACCTGAAACAATTTTTCTGTAAGCGTGTTTGTACCAAACGTGCATCGAACTCACCCTAATTCACCCTGTGCCTAGGGACTTATTCAGCCCTTTCTCAAAAACGCACCCCTTTAAATGGTAGCATTTCGCGGTTTTCTCATATTTAGAGGTCCATTGATCATATGAAACAATAAAACCCCGTTAAGCTTGTAGTTCCTTTTAGCTCTCTTATTTTGAACATAATAATAATCTTCTTCTTATGGTGCCTATCCGTTACGGATGTTGGACACTAACATGGCTATTCTGACTTTGTTGACTGCTGCCCTGAAAAGTCCGGTAGTGGTTAAGTTAAACCATTTTCGCAGGTTATGCAGCCAGGATATCCTTCTTCATCCTGGACCTCTTTTCCCATGCACTTTACCTTGAAGTATGGTCCGAAGTAGGTCATATCGTTGTTCATTGCGCATTATATGGCCCAGGTATTCCAGTTTGCGACGTTTTATGGTTATGACTAGTTCGCGCTCTTTACCAATTCTATGTAGAACTTCCTCGTTGGTAACTCTGTCTATCCAGGAAATCCTCAACATCCGTCTATAGCACCACATCTCAAATGCTTCGAGTCTCTTCAGTGATGCTTCAGTTAAGGTCCATGACTCCACGCCATATAAAAGAACGGAGAATACGTAGCATTTTAGTAAACGAACCTTTATTTCCAATTTTATATCGTGGCTGTTAATAGTAATAATAATAATAATAGTATTTGTAAGCCATACTGTACATATTGAGAATATATAAAGTCGATGATAATATAGTGACCTTTTTACAACATATAATGACAGAGTGGAAAACTAGAATTCACCTTCAAATACCTGGTGAAAGTAACAACGAAACTGAAAATATCGCAATCAGCCGGGGCCTGTTTCAAGGAGATTCGTTGAGTCCTCTGTGGTTCTGTCTAGCTATGAACCCACTATCTCAGCTACTGAACTCCACAGATGCAGGTTTTAGCATCAAAAATAACAACAATGTGGTGGCGAAGCTTAATCATTTATTGTACATGGTACAAATATTGTACAAATAGTGGTGCACGTTAAGTGGAGACCTATGTATAGTAGTGAACGTTCATATAAGATCCATGTTGAGCAGTGATCGTTCAGCTGATATTTTTATCGAATAAGATACGTTTTTATTGTCTGGCCATACTGTAAGACTGGTTCATGCTCATTAATTAAATCACAAAAAGAATATTGTATATTGCCTTTTAATAATATAGTGGATGTTTGTTGGCTTGGTCATACTGTAAGAATTCGCTGGTTAATACCCATAATTACATAGGAATATTGTAGGTCATCTGTGTGTATCTGTGTGAGAGACGAGAGCCGTGTAGGTACCTATACTTAGACACGTTCGGTGGTTTGGTCATAATGTGAGGATGACCTGCGGTATGATGTGTTTGATTTTTCATCTATTCGCAATAGGTTTTCAAGCGATATCTTGCATGTACATTGAGCTGCTTAGAAGATTAATATCCCTTTGTCCTGTTATAGCAGCTTCTCCTTCTGCATATACAGTAATACCTATGTGTAGGTACCTACATGCTTTTGTGTTTTGTATAAATGTACCTATTTACGAATGTTTCTTCTAAAATTTAGGAATATATTAATTTTATAATACATTTAAGTATGTAGTAATTTTCTTTACAATTTTTACCTATCTATTTGCTTTTTTTTATACCTTATATTACCAGTGTCTAGCAAGCGTTTGCGTGGGTTAGCGGAATGTGTATCTAGTTACTGTCGTGTTAGTACTTGGTTCAATTCCCTCCTAAGGAAAAGTTTTTTGTTTAATATTAATGGTTATTGACATACTTAGACCAGGGGTCTCCAAACTACGGCCCGAGGGCCACATCCGGTCCGCAGACAGATTTTGTCCGGCCCGCGGAGACATACTTGAAAACTCCTTAATATTTTTTATAGCAAATAAAATGTTTGTGATAAGTTGGATAAAGAAACACAGAATGGTAATGAGTAAAGACATGTATAATTTATGCAGTAAATTTAACTTCAGCATATAATAACTAACAAATTATTGAAATGAATCCAACTAACATTTTATACATTGTAAGTAATGAACAACACATACCTTATAACAAACATGACATATGAAATGCTAATGAGATGTATGTAATTGAGATTTTCCACCGACAATAGTTTGTAGTTGTGGACTAATTTTACTTGTACCAATTATTA
Source organism: Diabrotica virgifera virgifera (assembly GCF_917563875.1). Classification (NCBI taxonomy): domain Eukaryota; kingdom Metazoa; phylum Arthropoda; class Insecta; order Coleoptera; family Chrysomelidae; genus Diabrotica; species Diabrotica virgifera. The sequence continues at coordinate 210,376,716 of NC_065444.1, forward strand.
AAAGAGATTTAAGATGCTCGTCAGTTAATTTAGATCTGTATACATTTTTTGTGTACTTCATTTTGGAGAAGGTTTTCTCACACAAATAAGTAGTACCAAAAACGGAAAACAGCCCACGAGCAAATTTATGCAAATTATCAAATTGTGTCAGTGGAAGACTCTTATAAAATTCCAACAAAGATGAGTTTTCATATTTGTTCTTAATTATATCACTGCACTGAAGATCAATCATTTCCATTTGAAGTTCCGGGGCTAGGGTTTCAATGTCAGCATCAAAAGGATTCTGAAAAATCTTAATTTGATTCGCAATGGCATCAAAGTCCGAGAAACGAGTATCAAAATTTATCTTCAAAGCACTCAAAGTTTCGATTGCAAAATCGATAGGAAACTCAGTCTCAGTAGTGTGGCTGAATATTTCACATGTTTTAAAATGTGAAAAACATTTACTTCGTAGTTGTGATTGAAACAGTATCAATTTCATCCGGAATGACTTGATATTAGTGTATAAATCAGGAAGATGCTGGTTTTCTCCTTGCAATCTCAAATTCAGTTCGTTCACATGTTTTGTCAAATCAACATAGAATGCTAACTTCCATAGCCATGCGTTGTTTTGTAATTCAGTAAGAGGGCGGTGCTTTTCATTCAAAAAAATTTCGATCACTGCTCGAAGTTCAAAAAAGCGCTGAAGGACTTTCCCACAACTAAGCCAGCGTATGGCAGTATGATAAGGTAAGTCTGTTTCTCCAATCTCTGCAATAAATTGTCGGAATTGTCGGTGATTCAGCCCAAAAGATCTGATGAAATTAACAGTTGATATGACTGGTTTCAGAACGTCAGACATATCCAAACATTTTCCGCACAAAGACTGTTGATGAATGATACAATGTAAGGCTAATGGTTTTGAGCCGCCGTCATTTTCTACAGCCTTTGACACAAGAGCGACCACTGCTTTATCTTTCCCACTCATGTTTTTGCCTCCATCAGTTGTAATACATTTCAAGTTTTTCCATCGAAGGTTCTTTTTATTAATGGCCATTTCAACTCCTTTAAAAATATCGATACCAGTAGTTGTGCCATGAATACTATACATATCAAGAAGTTCTTCGTGCACTTCATAGCTTTTATCTACTCCTCTAATATAAATCAACACCTGAGCAGTATCTGACACATCCGTTGACTCATCCAAGGCCAAAGAAAATCACTCAACATGTCCATTTTTGTCGAACAGTTGAGAGGATATATTTTCAGCGATGTTTTGTACCCTTCGAGCCACAGTGTTTGCTGACATACTGACAGTTTTTAATAAATTTACCTTTTCAGGGCACATTTCTTCGACTACTGCAATTATGCATTCCTTGATCATTTCTCCATCGGTAAATGGTTTTCCACGTTTTGCAATTTCAAGAGCCACACGAAAGCTGGCACGAGTTGCCGCCTCTTGTTCAGTTTTGACTTTTGTAAATAAAGATTGCTGCGATTTCAATCCGCACTTCAAAGCTTCGAATTTTTCTGTCCGCACAATTCCTGTATATTTTGAGTAATTTTGAGAATGTTTTGTTTCATAATGACGTTTCATGTTATATTCTTTGAGAACGGCTATGCTTTCATTGCAAATCAAACATAGCGCCTTGTTACTGGACTCAATTACGAAATACTGAATGTTCCACTGATCTTTGAATTTTCTGCATTCACTATCAATTTTTCGCTTCTTTTCCATTCTACTAAATCACACACAAAAGCAACAATTCAAATCAAATCAAAATACTGTTACACGCACAAACTTGTTTTAAGGAGGTACGCCCTATTTTATTTCACAACAGTTTCATAGGAACTGACTTGTAGTTACGCCACTATTGTCATCGCCAGCTAACTTGGCGGAGCGCACAAACCCAAAATTGCTTACTGGCTTAGGTGGGGTCTTTAGTCTCCTCCCAGTTATCAGGGGCGTAACACTTAAGTGATTTGCGGCTATTATTTTTCAGACTTCTTATTATTTCGGATAGTTAAGTGTGTTTGTGACAATTTCTAACGATGGCGTTGAAAAATAGTAGAAAGAATAATTATGTTATTAGTGAACAATCTCGGGAGAGATTGGAGATTTCCACTGGTGGAAATATTTTGTTTGTTTATGTCTACCTTGTATTAAATTAAAATATATCAAAAATAGGTGAATATTTGACATACTTAATAATGTTGACAGCTTACCACACTTACAAAAAATTAAATTATTCGTTATTTTACGGGAAAAAATTAAATACAGGAAAATTAATAATATGCAGTGTTGCCATCTTGGCCCTCGGAACTTACAGGAGTAATCAGTATGGCCCTAAGGCTGGAAAGTTTGGAGACCCCTGACTTAGACTATTATAATGACTTAAAATATGATTAAAAATAATTAAAATAATTAATCGCAGTTGTGGTCCACTAACGTCACCCGACAAGCTCCCCAATGACGTCACCCAACAAGTGCCGACAAGTTACCCCACTGACGTTACCCGACAAGTCCCGACAAGTTACCCCAATGACGTCACCCCTACACGTCGGAGTCACGCGGTGCATCGACAGTCACGCGCGATGTTGTATCGCGAGGGTTCAAAAGGGTTAAAACTGTAGAAACTTTTTCTAATGATATTAGTATGCACTTCGGACTAGACAAGTGCCGTATTTTAAATATAGTCAGAGGAAAAGTACAGCCCGGAGGATTCGATATGCAAAATGGCCAGAACATCGAGGCCATGGGTGAAAACGATATGTACAAATATCTTGGAGTAAAGCAAGCGCAGAAAATAGACCATAAACAAATGAAAACAGAGATAACTACTGAGTTTATACGAAGGGTAAAACAGCTGCTTCGCTCACACCTTAACAGTAGAAATTTGTTTAAGGCACTAAACACCTACGCATGTTCCGCGCTTAGCTACTCATTTGGTATTGTTAAGTGGACAAAAACAGATATAGAAGCCCTTCAGCGAAAAGTACGAACACATCTCACAAAGGCACAAAAACACCATCCTAAAAGTGCAGTAGAAAGAACAACATTACCACGGAATCTAGGAGGAAGAGGACTTATGGATATAGGTGAGCAATTAGATAAACAAATTGCTAATTTAAGAACTTATTTTCAGATGCAGGCTGAGAAAAAAATAAAGAAATGAGGTCGCGATGACGGTCGCCAAACAAATCCTTTTTCCCCATCTTAAAATAGGTTTTACATTTATTTTAAATTTAAATACTTCTATACAATTTATATATACATACACATAATATATATTTATATATACGTACAAAATTTATTTCGCCGAAGAAATGACGGTCGCGATGACGGTCGCCAAATAAATCCTTTTTCCCCATCCAAAAATAGGTTTTACATTTATTTTAAATTTAAATACTTTTATACAATTTATATATACGTACACATAATATAGCATAAGCGATGACGGTCGCAATGACGGTCGCGATGACGGTCGCGAATTCAATGCTTTTTCCCCTATCCAAAAAGTGCACAAACTCCCTAAAGAAGTTTTCACTTCAAAAATATGAGTATTAATAATGGATTTTGCCACCTCTGACATTTAGGACTTCTTGGAGCCGGTTCAGCAATCCATGCATGATATCCTGGATATCCGATTGGAAATATTGTGCCACTCCTCTATTTTGAGCTATCTGAAGGATATAGGGGCAGGTACTCTTGCTCTTCCCGGTTTTTGAGGTTGTCCCAAATGTGTTATGCCGGCTATGGTTAAAACTTAAATCTCGACCTTATTAAGGTACACACGGGTGAATCTTGCGGTGTGGTAACGTGCATTTTCATGCAATAATCTAAATTTTTCATCACTCAACGGTGCGAAAGCTTGGTCTTGTAGAACTTCTTCCACGTATCTTTGAGCATTTACACTACCTCTATCGACAACAACAAGATCAGTACGAGCTTCGTAACAGATACCTCCCCAAATCTGTTGTGTAGTATCTAATTCTAGTAAATATAACTTATTCTCATATTCTCTATTCAGGGTGATTGATTAATGGGTTAAAGCACCGTAGATCCGTTATAGTAATAGATAGCAATAAAAGTTAATAACAAAAATTGTAGCCAACTTTGAGACATTTCAAAATTAATTAGAATGTTACAATGTTACTATATTTTATTTTACATTAGACAACTTCTTAACTTCCTCATTACAAAAATTTAAAGGTTTGTTAGGTTATACACGGTATTTACAAAGTTATAACTAATTTGATACGAAAATCATAACAAGTTCAAAAGCAATGGATTATTGAAGCCATATTTTTTTTTATTTATTCTCAAAATATTCATAAATATTGCTAATTTTCTTTATATTAAATACAGAGTGAGTCAAAACGCAAATACATTATTTTCTCAGTAATTTTAAATGGAACCCCCTGTATTTTATATCACTATCGAAAAGTACTATTACCGTACTTTTATATATAACATTCCTAATATCTAAATTTATTAGTTTTCGTGATATTTTCATTTTTCAGGGCAAATTATTAACTACGGGTCTAAATCTTTCCAAATTTTAACAGTTGAGTCCCTGAATCTTTACCCGTGCGTCATCATTTAAAGCATACGAAATAAGTCGATGATAAGTCGGAAATTGAAATTTACTAAACGCAACAGCAAGTGACAGTAAGTGACTTACCTTTCATTTATGAAAATTTTGACAATACATAAAAAATATGGCATCAATAAACCATTCCGCTGTGCTTATTTTTATTTATACAGGGAGTTGAACTTGTTACGATTTTCGTATAAAATTCGTTATAACTTTGTAAATACCCTGTATAACATACCACACTTTTATATTTTTGTAATTGAGAAGTTAAGAAGATTTATCGAACAACGTGTAACATTCTAACTAATTTTGTAATGTGAAGCTCAAAGTTGGCTAAAATCTTTGTTATTAACTTTTATGGCTCTCTATTACTACATATAACGGATCTACGGGCCCTTACCCCACTAATCAATCACCCTGTATATATTTTTGATTTTCATTAATTAAATTCTGAAAGCACGTAGTTAGAACATAAATGAAAATGCATCCGACAGTCAAAAGACTATATAAAAAACACTTTTATACTTTTTTTTTCGTTAAAATGTTTCTGTATTTCATCAAGAGTAAAATAAATTTAATTCCAACTGACAACTAAATATATATACCCATTCGAATTTGATTAACCTCTTTGAAGCAACAAAACGTTAAAAGAGCGTAATTGAATTTTCCCCGTTTGGCACAAAGCTCTAGATAAGAGAAAAATCAATTTAAGTGACATTGTAGAGCATCATTTTTTCTTGCGCTTTCGCCGATTAACTTCCAAAGTAGCCGCTCAACTATTTTCCTCCGGAACATTTTCCAGTAAGTACTTGGTATTCCGGAGTCAAAAGCTAATTTATTACTTTCCTTCTTTTGCACACTTTATGGATTTCAGAAAGTCAGTGAAGTACTTCGTTTTGAAGAAAATGAAAGGATTTTTAATGTGCAACATACGACAATAAGAAGTATGTAGATTCTTTGGTAAAATTTACTAAAAATATTTAAAAAAAAATGGCGACTTGACAGAATTAGTTGTCCATATGAATCGCAATGAAGTCATAATAAATAATGAAGTTTTGAGAAAATTTAAAAAAGTGTTTATATTTGAAATAAATAGAAAATTTATTATTTTTCCTGGAAAATTAATTATTTTATTATAAGTTCGATAACAATATTGTATGTATATTGATTTTTGTTGATTAATACATATTTTATTTAATATTCTATTCGTCTGACATACCTTTTCGCGAATTAATTAAAAAATATATGTCTAAACTATTATTTTTGGCAGTATTTGTTCAAATTAACAAAAAAAAAAACGTTTATTGACCAACTTTATTACCAATTATTAATGAACGAAATATTTTAAACAAAAAAAAAATTAAAAGCAGTTTTTTATAAGATACTCATACGTCAGTACTTTACACTTCAGTTGTTGGCCAATCAATTACTTCCTCATAAAATTCTTGATAATTTTCAGGAAGATACCTAGTAATCTTTCGAATATTATTGATTATTTTAATGTTAATCGGAATTTTTTCGTAGGATAAGCTCGTTCGTTTGGAAGTTGAACATTTTCGTCGTGATGACTTTTTAGAACAAAGGGACTGATTAGTGTTCCATCGATAAAATTCAATGCTTCAACAAATCCTTTTTCTGTATGATTGTAGCGGAATTCCATAAAGCTGGAAACTGCGAATGACTCCTTTTGTGAACGCTGAATAGATGTATCGGAAGTTTCAACAGAGTGCCACGTTTTTCGTAATATTTAGACCACCAATTTTTAAAATCCAAAATGTCATTAGTTCTGACCATTTGTACAGTAAAATTTGCAGAACTTACAGATTGCTTCACATACTTCCATTGGTGTATACAGCCTATCCATGCATTGAGTTTGCGTTTTACCAATCCAAAATGCCATTCAAAGATCAGCGGCAAATTTATGAAATGATGTAAGTCAATGACTTATATTGTTTCATAAATAAATGAAATATTCTGTTGACTGCCTACTTATCAGCAGTAGACTATCAACAAGACATATTCCTTTAGGACTAAACGTTAGATAGAACTATTGAAAACAAATTTTCGTCATAATCTCAATTTATACAGGGTGTTTCATTAATAATTGTTCATATAGTAACTGGAGAAACCTTCGCACAAAATACGAAGATTTAACCTAAAACACTTAAATAAAATGTGGTTCCTTACTGAGTTACAGGGTGTTTTATCTAAAAATTTAAAAACTATTTTTGTTCAGCATTTTAAAACTATTCGACGTATCCTTTGCATACTTGACAGGTAGTATAGGTACTGTACAAACTACTAAATTATGTTAAACAAACGTTTCTGGTTATTACCAGAGGCGTACGGCGGGGGAAAGTGAATGGTTGACTTTTTCCAAATTCTACGCCACTGGCGAAATTGCTATTTTAGTTCAATTTTTGGATTCTCCAATACTTTCTATGCAAATAATATACTCTTCATTCCTAACGATAAAGTCATTAGTTTTCGAGATCTTTGAAGTTACAAATGAAAGGACACGGTTATTTTGATTAATGTATTGTGTCGCTTCATTTTTAATTTCCAATATCTCGAAAACTAATCATTTTATCGTTACGAATGAAGAGTATATTATTTACATAAAAAGTATTGCAAAATCAAAAAATTACACTAAAATAGCAATTTCGTCAGTGGCGTAGAATTTGGGAAGGGTCAGCCAGCCACTATCCCCTGTCGTACGCCTCTGGTAGTAGCTAGAAACGTTAATTTATCTTAATTTAGTACGGTGCACAGTACCTATACTTTCTGCCACGTATGATAAGGATACGACAAATAGTTTTAAAGTACTGGGTACAAATAATTTTTAAATTTTAATCATATGAATCATATCATAAATTAATCAAAATAACTGTGCATTCATATTTAACTTCAAATATCTCGAAAACTAATGACTTTATCGTTACCAATAAGGAGAATATTATTTACGTAGAAAGTATTGGAGAATCTAAAAATGGCACTAAAATAGTAATTCCTCCAGTGGCGTAGAATTTGAGAAGGGTCAACCATTCACCATCCCCTGTCGTACGCCTCTGGTAGTAGCTAGAAACGTTTGTTTATCATAATTTAGTAGGGTGTCTAGTAGTCACACGTTCTGCCAAGTATGAAAAGGATTCGTCGAATAGTTTTAAAATGCTGAGCCAGAATTGTTTTTAAATTTTTAGATAAAACACCCTGTAACTCGGCAAGAAACCACATTTTATTTAAGTGTTTTAGGTTAAATCTTTGTATTTTGTGCTAAGGTTTCTCCAGTTACTGTATGAACAATTATTAATGAAACACCCTGTATAAAGTAGTGACATATCCTATCATAAATAAGCGATTCATATAATATCTTTCAGGACGAAGTTTTTTCCCAAGAAAAAAAATATTTTTTTGGTAGTAGTTTTGGTATTAATTTATTTAGTAGGTGAAGAAGTAGGTGTAGAAGTCATAGCTTCTCTTCTTCTTCTTCCTAAATCAGGCGAGACTTGCTAACCTCTGGCGCTTAATTTTGATTTAATACGACGTATTGCAACATGTTGCAAGAATGCAACGTTGCAAGAATGCAACGCCAGTCCTTAGGCGCACCAAAATGTTACAAATTGATAATAATTAAAATATGTGAAAGTGAACATTATATTTTGTACATATTCAAACAACTTTATAAAGTTTACGTTTATATGACATACGTAGACACATCGTCAGTACACCGTCATCATTTGTTAGTTTCAATAGAGTCTGAGTGTATCTGTATTGTCGTAACGAGTCCTCTTTTTCTTTGGGTGCTGTCTACGTAATCAGTAATATCGAAAACTCAAGAAAATATAAATGTAAAGCTGAATAATGAGACCATTACACAAGTAGAGGACTTCAAGTATCTAGGATCAACAATGAATGGACAAGGAAATATAGAACCAGAAATAAACAGCAGGGTAATGAGTGCAACAAAATTATACTATTCACTAAATAAAAATTTTATTAGGAAGAAAGAAGTAAACCTGAAAACAAAAATGAAAGTATTTCAAACTGTATACGAGCCGGTGCTACTCTACGGTAGTGAAACGTGGACAGTGAACGACAACATCCGTAGTAAAATTCAAGCATGTGAAATGCGATATTTACGTGCGGTATCCGGGGTGACCAGACGTGATCGTATAAGAAATAAAGACATACGTGAAAGGTGCGGTATTAGAAGGACCTTAGACAGACTTGAAACGAAACAGTTATCGTGGTTCGGACATATGGCGAGAATAAGTAAAGGTAGAACTGTAAAGAGGGTATTTAAAGCGGCATCCGACAACAAACGACGAAGAGGCAGGTCAACAAGAACGTGGAACGCAAATATTGGAAAGGCATGCGTAAAAAGAAATATTGGGTGGAGAGAAGCAGAAAGACTAGCTACTGACCGAACGGCATGGAGACGTCTGATTTCTCCACTTACCTCGACACCGTAAGGTACAAGAGGACGACTTAAGTAAGTAAGCTATTCAGTAGGTGAAGAAGTAGGTGTAGAGGTAATAGCTTCTCTTCTTCTTCCCTAAATCAGGCGAGACTTGCTAACCTCTGGCGCTTAATTTTTATTTAATACGACGTATTGTAACATGTTGCAAGAATGCAACGCCAGTCCTTAGGCGCACCAAAATGTTACAAATTGATCATGATTAAAATATGTGAAAGTCAACATTATATTTTGTACATATTCAAACAACTTTATAAAGTTGAAGTTCATATGCTATACGTAGACACATCTTCAGTACACAGTAATCATTTGTTAGTTCCAATAGAGTCTAAAGTGTAGCTGTATTGTCGAGTCTTCTTTTTCTTTGGGTCCTGTCTACGTAATCAGACGTTGACCGTCATCGTGTTTACAATTTGATGAAACTTTTCTCTATCGGCTGCTGCGCGAAATAATTCTTCTACTGTGGAACCACAGCACTGTCTAATATTACGCAGACATGAAAGTTTCTTTCGACCAATCTATCTCTTTTCCTCCACTTTTTTCCCTGTATTATAAGGCAAAGTGGATGGTATTTAGGATCTCTAATGATATGGCCGAAGTATTCTGTTTTTCTCCTATTTATGATGTTTATGAGCAGACGTTCTGAATTCGTCATTTTAGGAACATCTTCATTGAAAGTTTGCGAACCCACGATATTTTTAGGATCCGTCGATAGCACCACAACTCGAATGTTTCTAATTTGTTAAGTATTGTGGTTTTTAATGTCCATGTGTAACAACCATATAATAGGATAGACTACACAAAACATTGCAGGACTTTCTTGCGAGCTTCCATCGGCAGGTCTTTGTTACTAGTGATGAGCGAGACTGGTCTTGGTCTTCTGTTGGTCTTGGTCTTGGTCTTGCAGCATGACCAAGACCAAGACCGCCTTTTGGTTTGCAAGACCAATACCAAGACCAGGTATTCAAGACCAAGACCAAGACCAAGACCGAACCTTGCAAGACTACGCAAGACCAAGACCAACCTGCAAGACTCTTGCACTATTTTGCGAATTTTTTTTATTATTTAACTTTATTTTTTTAGTTCAATAATATATACTGACATTGTAATAAACCTTAAACAATATCGAATTTTTAAAATACATAATATTTTAAGCTAAAAATCAACAATTTTGATATATACTTTGATCGGTAGTAAAACAGATTAAGGGGAATTGGTTTTAACATTCCTCTTCTAACTTGACTAGCGTTATCTTATAATTTTACAATAGTAAGTACAGGGTATTTAACGTAAGCAGGCCACTCAAATAACAAAAACAGCAATCGAACGTCAAAAAAAGGGAGGCACAATCGAATTTAAAAAAAAATGCTCCGTATTAGACTGTCGTATAAAAACACTTTTTATGAAAAGAATACTGATGACGTCGTTTCTGTAGTACCTAAAAATGACATTTAAAAAACCGTAGATGTAGAAACTGAAATAAAATTATTCCTATGATAGTTTAACAGTTTCCAGTATAATAGATTTTCCGCCATATTTGTTTCTAATTGGAACTTAAAAACTAAAAATAATGAAATTTTTTTGAGTGATACTGGATTCTTCGGAAAATGATTTTCTTTAATTGTTCTATTTTCAGTTATTCTCTATTAACAGTTTCCGAGATATCGAGCTTTGTCACACTGTACAGCCACCCTGTATATGCAGAATGTTTAAGTATGTGTACAAACTTTATAGGTTAAACGTTCATACTTATGAACTGAAAATAAATTTTTTTTAATGAGAAATCAGTGTTCATATGTATGGATCCCGCGTATGAAAAAAAAGTTGATTAATAGCAAGCTGAAAATTTGTTAAAAGCTTAAGGGTGTCTAGTCGGATAATCTTTGATATATGGGAACACTGGAACAGGGGCAGTTTTAATTGTGGAACAGGTTAAAAATTTGGAACGGTGAGACCACGAAAACGGCACATTTATTTTGTCCGACAGAATAGACTTAAACTCTCCGAACAGAGATTAAATTCTCATGCAAAAATCAGATTGCCATTTATCACCAAATGGGCGTTTTAATGAGTGGAACATGTAGAATATTTCAAATGACAGGAATTATGACAGGTGATAAATAGCAGTCTGATTTTTGCATGAGAGTTTAATCTCTGTTCGGAGAGTCTAAGTCTATTCTGTCGGACAAAATAAATGTGCCGTTTTCGTGGTCTGACCGTTCCAAATTTTTAACCTGTTCCACAATTAAAACTGCCCCTGTTACAGTGTTCCCATATATCAAAGTTTATCCGATTAGACACCCTTAAGCTATTAACAAATTTTCAGCTTGCTATTAATCAACTTTTTTTTCATACGCGGGATCCAGACCTATCACGTTCGATACATCATTTCAATAGGAATTTTACATCTGGTTAAAATTGAAGGTTTTTTAAATTTTTTCTCCACATAAAAAAACACAGTGGTTTTGCTTTTGTCTTGTATATAAGTATGTATAATTAAATAAAGCGCGTATTTCCTCCAAATAAAATAAAATGTAACTAATAACTTTTTCTTTTTTCTTCTTTTTTTTTTCACTTTTTTTTTCTTTTATATTATGCTATTGAATGTATAAAAAGCAGATTGTGTCTCAATTCAACTTTAAATTGAAATTTGAAAATAAACCTTTATATTTGAAACATACTTTTTAATAAAATAGTTAGGTTAATGTATAATGTTAAAATTGGTATCCGTTTGAAACTACATTCTACATTCTTTTAAAATTTTAAAGCAAAAAATATAGTTTCATTCTTCACAACTTTATTTATTTCAATGTACAATGTATGAATTTTATTCGAAATTGTTTGGTTCAAATTATTACTACCAAAAAAGCAAGTCCAGCACGACTCTTGCAGCAAGACCAAGACCAAGAACAAGACCGGCTAGTGCAAGACCAAGACCAAGACTGCCTTTTATCTGCAAGACCAAGACCAAGACTAAGCTTGCAAGAACAAGACACAAGACCAAGACTAGCCTGGTCTTGGTCTTGTTCTTGTTTTGCTCATCACTATTTGTTACATAAAACTGGAATCCTGGTCAAAATTGAAATTTAACCAGCTGGTAGGGTATTTAATATAGTTTGCACGTTCTATCTCCTCTATATTCTTTATCTCTATTAATCTCCAACTGCCATCCACTTTGTGTTAAAATGTTAATTTCAAGGCCTCTCAAATAACTTGCTTCACTGGCTAGATTTACTAACATCTGTAAATGTTATGCAAAAACGAACATATCGTCAACGTAACTGATATTGTTGATTACTTTTTCGCCTACGGTTTTTGATATATCTTGCTAGAAATGGTCTAGGAACTAGAGAGGCACTATTTTGTATGCGTGTTCTCTTACAAAAAAGTTGTGAGTTTCGAAAGAACGTTTATGTTTGTTTCATCAACTTCGAAAAGGCATTCGACCGAGTTCAACATGATACACTTTTCGATTGCCTGCGGGCAGCAGGACTTGACTACTACGATATAAGACTGCTGTAATACTTATATTACAAACCAAGTAACCTCTATCCAAATTGGAGACAGTCGTACTGAAAAACTACCCATAAAACGTGGAGTATGACAGGGTTGTGTTTTGTCACCCAGTCGTTTTAATATGTACATACTCTGAAGAAACCTTTAGCAAGGCTTTGGATGACAGACAAGAGGGAGTAAGACTAGGCGGAGAAGTAATCAACAATACAAAATATTAATGTAATCAACAATAATACGAGTAGATACCCTGACGATACAGCCATTCTTGCAGAAAATTTACTTCAGAGACTAGTCAGAGAGATCTAGTCAGTGAAGCCAGTTATCGGAGAGGCCCTAAAGTCAACATTTCAGAGACAAAGTGGATGGCAGTTGGAAAGATTTATATAAATCAAGGTCTGCTTTCTCTTAATCGAGAAGAGATAGAACGGGTAAATCGTTTCAAATATCTTAGCAGCTGGTTAAGTGTAAATTGTGACTCTAATCAAGAGATAATAACCAGGATCAAATATTAAGTAAGGCTTTTATGACCTGGAAACCAGTTTTATGTAACAGAAACCTGTGGATGAATATTCGCAAGGAGGTCCTGAAATGTTATGTGTGGTGTATCTATCTTATTGTATGGTTGTGAAACATGGACGTTACAAACCACAATGCCAAACAAATTAGAAGCATTCGAATTGTGGTGCTATCGACGAATTCTAAAGATATCGTGAGTTTCGCACACTTCCAATGAAGATGTTCTTCAAATGATGAATTCGGAACGTCTGGTCTTAAGCATCATAAAGGAGAGAAAAACAGAATACTTCGGCCATATAATTCGAGGACCTAAATACCATCTGCTTCGCCTTATAATACAAGGAAAACTGGAAGGAAAGAGATGGATTGGTCGAAAAAACTTTCAAGGCTGCGTAATATTAGACAGTGGTGTGGCTCCACACTAGAATAATTATTTCTTGCATTAGCCGATGGAGAAAAGCTTGAGAAAATTGTAAACATGATGACCGCCAACGTCTCAATACAGACACGACACCTAAAAGAGAAGAAGATATCTCGCTTAGTTTTCGAGAGAGTCAATTAAAAAACGATCCTAAAGGGAATATGATAACCTACATGCTTATGAAAGTTGAGAATTTCTTAAGCCCCTTATATCTAAAAGGGCAACATATAAACGGTTTCAAAATGTACAAGTCACACGCTAATGCAAACTAAAGAATTTTGTTTCTTTAAAAAAATCTGTCAATTCTTGAGCTACAACAATTCAAATTGCAACATTTTTCGTGTACGCCTCTGGACTACCTACATTGTTAGATTGGGAAATTAAAGAATTTTGTTTCTTTAAAAAAATCTGTCAATTATTGAGCTACAACAATTCAAATTGCGACATTTTTCGTGTACGCCTCTGGACTACCTACATTGTTAGATTGGGAAATTTTTCCAAGCTTAACAGAATGGCGATTATAATTCAGGAAAATTGTCGACAAAAAGCCATTATGGCAGACAGAGTATTATAAAGGCCCACCCTTTTTTAATATAAAAGGTATCACTTATAGATCGATTGACAACATAAAAAAGAGTTTGGTAAAAAAATTCTGAGAATTTTTCATTGTCCTGTCTTGAAGTTTATCACTTAATAAACGTAGCAAAGATTGATCACGCCAAACATACATTTTAAATGATTAAAATACACTCACGGACAAAAATATTGCATATTTTGAAATTAGCGTGTGAAATAAAATTCTTTGTGCTGCCCCGAGTGTCATAGGAATAGGATTTCTTTTCCGAATGTGATGTTTTAAAGTATCATATAAATGCTATATTCGGATTTAAATTTGATATGGGCTATATGGTGGCCAATATTATTTTTAGATTGAACCTCATCAATGTAAGTATTCACTATTCTACCGAGATGAAGACCTGAGTCTTCATCTAACGGTGTATTAACACGAATTTGTTATCCAATATGGCTGTCAAATGGCAAAAGATGATCTTCTAATAAAACAGAGGTTCCCAACCTTGTAGCAACTGCGTACCACCTGAAATATTTTAAGATTTTGACGTACCACCAAACATTGGGTGGGGGGATCATGAAATGAAAAGAACCAGTCTCACACAAGTAACTAGTAACAAATGGCATCAAAAATATCACAGCTTGCCGAAAGAGCATTGGATACTCCGGATTTACACCGGATCTAGAAGTCAATTAATGATTTCTGTTTAAAACTGTCTCTTATAGAACTGTCTTCTGTTAGGTAGATGAATGATCTCTGTAATTCCATCCAACACATTTGGTGAGATTCCTACAAAAGGATTTCTGATCCAGTCAAGTGTGGAATAATCTTCAAATACATATTTATTAAAACTTTCTTGAAGAGATTCCCTGTGAAGAATTATATCAGCAATTACATCTGGTATTGGAGATATTTCGGTTTCTTCAAAAAATGATGACAGTGTAGGAAATGCAGACATTTTATTTTCAAGAAGTTTATTTTCTCATTGACTGTGAAGGGTATTTGTGTTTACTCTCTGAAGACCCATGTTCAGCGTGTTGAGTCTGTCAAAAAGTCAGCTAGATATGCCAACCGTGACAAACATTCTTCATAATAGGACAATTTGTTCACGTCATTATTTTTTTCAGTTAAAAGCATTAAAACTTCTGACCTCAGTTCAAAGAGGCGGGTGAACATTTTCCCTCGAGATAACCATCTTACTTCTATTTGCAACAGAAGAGTTTTGACCTTGCCACCCATATCTTCACACATCAAGGAGAATAATCTTGAATTAAGAGCTTGAATTTACGAGTATAAAGTATGTGATACAACAGATATATCCTATTTTCTGGCACACTTTTAGCAGCTTATTCTTCTTGATGTAGACCCAATGTGTACTTCTGCATTCAGAAGAAACTTTCTTTATTTTTGCTGCTAGTCCTCTCAATTTTCCTGATATAGCTTTTGCTCCATCTGTACATAAACCAATACATTTTGACCAAGGAACGCCTAATTTGAGCACATACTCATTTCTTGTATTAAAATAAGTTCCGCTGTAGTGTTTGATTACTATGTAGTGATACGTGGTTTGCAGAACAAAGACTCTTCTATAACTTCTTCATGAAAATCAAATCGTACAAATACGAGTAGCGCTCTGGCACTTCCGCAGATAGAGGCCCAGCGTAATCGCTTATTTCGCCCACCAGTGGTACGTGTACCACCGGTTGGGAACCCCTGTTCTAAAATGTTTTTAATGTACGTCTCAGCTGTCATTCAAACAATTACTTCCATGAGTTGGTATCTACTTTCCAAGAAATAACACTCCATAGCACTATGCCGCCACCACCAAAATTAACACACTGAATGAGGTTACATCTGGCATAGCGTTCATTATATAGAAGCAAGATTTACAAAACTTCGTCTACAGAAGAGTTGGCAAACAGTATGTCAGTTGTAACCTCATACAGAGCGTTAGTTTTGGTGGTGGCGGATAGTGCTACAGAGCGGTATTGCGTTGAAAGGACGTACCGAACACGTGGAGGTGACTAGGCGAATGGCGACTTATATGTACATTGAAAACATTTAAGAAGATCATGTTTTGCCATTTAAAGGCCATATTGGATATGACATATTGGTGTTAATGAACGTGTCCATGTCGCTATCATACTGAAGACTAACCTTGATGATATTCGATTTAAAAATTATACTGGCCAGCATACAGCCCAGATCAGATTTAAATCCGATTAGAGCACTTATATGATACTGTCAAACATCGCATTCGGAAAATAAATCCGATTCCTATGATATACGAGTAGGGGCTAAGGATAACAGCACAAAAATTTCATTCCACATGCATATGCAATATTTTTGTCCGTGAGTAGTATATAAATGGGTTGAAGAAATAACATTTTGACTTACTCAAAATCTGTTATATTAATAAAAAGGATGAACGAACGCTTTTCCGACACACAATTTACTGTCCATCCTCAGGTCTTCCTCTCCACTCCTCAGGTAAATGTTCACTCAAAATGATGCCGGTTCTAGGAACATAGCAGAAAAGACGCGTACTAAGCGCTAATTTATACCATGGTGTTGTGTAGTGGTTTTCAACTTCATAACATATCGAAAAAGTGGGATATATCTTAAGGAGGTGGTTGGGAAGAAAGCTATTATTTTTAACTTGATAAAACGAAAATTACTTGATTCAATATTCAAAGGTAATAGACAAGGCGAAAACGGCGGGTTCTTTGGAGAAAATATTCTCATCAGATTTTTTCCATAATCACATTCGTGAGACATTCCAGAATAAGAATCAAGAAGTCGCCCACGCGAAAAGTTGTCCAAATTTTTTTTAACAATTTTTTTTAATCAAATTGCAAAAATCAATATTTTGTCCGGAACCATTTTATTTTAGGGTTTTTGGACCATTCTGGATAAAAAAGGTCTCTCATAATTTTTCTCTAAAGTTATTCGTTTTAGAGGTAAAAGCATTTTAAAATTGAAAAAAAAACAATAAATGACGATTTTCAAGACGATAACAAGAACTCAGTTAAAAGTTATTACTATGAAAGTCAGAAAGTAACTAAATCAAAGTTTAAAGCCCCCCCTACAAGATCCTGAAGAAATTTTTGTCATTATTTTATTACTAAGCTATTATTTTTAAGTAAAAATAATGAGCACCATGCACGTTTTAGGCGGCCGTCCATGATGAGTGCGAAAGAGATGCCATTCAGGCAGTCCAATGGCGCACCAATCTCACTCGCACTTACATTTACAGCCGCGTCAATACGATCTTACCACTCATTAATAATAATTAAAAGTAACAGCTTAGTAATAAATTAATGACACAAATTTCTTCAACATCATTAAACAAGGGCTTTAAATTTGATTTAGTCACTTTCTGACTGTCATAGTAATAATTTTTAACCGAGTTATTAAGTCTTAAAAATGGCCATTCTCGCGTTTTTCAAATTTTAAATTGCTTATAACTCGAACACGATCAACTTTAGAGAAAAATTATAAGATACCTTTTCTGTCCGGAATGGTCCGAAAAATCTAAAAAAAATATGCCCTACCTATGCCCTAATCTATTAACCTTGATATTGTTTGTGTTAACATTTTCATTCAGGGAAAAAGTACTTTCTCCGTACCAAAAATATTGATTTTTGCAATTTGATTAAAAAAAATTGTTAAAAAAATTGGACCACTTTTCGCGTGGGCGACTTCTTGAACATTATTCTGGGGTGCCTCACGAATGCGATTATGCAAAAAAAATCTCATGGGAATATTTTTTCCAACGAACCCGCCGTTTTCGCCTTGTCTATAAAGCCAGATGCATATTTTAAATAGGCGCAAAAAACCTTGGCTTTGACGATTTTGTTTTCCTCAATATTGTATCTACTCACCTTTCTTTGTTATAACGTACGTTGTAGCTTACCTGTAACAGAAAAATAATGTTACTATTTAGAATATTACTATATTAAATTTTACGTTTTCTATATTTTCTACTAACACTACATCTCATTTACCATTTTACTGGAGAAATAAGCCACAATTTAAGCTGTAAACTAAATTTATTTAACTAAAATTATTTACAAAATATTAACCACAAAGAAATAGCTTCAGAACCAGTGGTGTAACCAGGATGATCCTAAGGAGGGGGGAGATACAAGTACTTGATCGTCTCTGGGGGGTATGGAATAGTAATGGTGTTAAGCGTATAGAGCTCAAAGTACATCCAAATGGGGGGGGGGGTTACAACCCCCAAAACGTAACCCCATAGGCGTAACCCCTGGTTACGCCTATGTTCAGAACAATAACACTCATCCAGATCATCCTCAGCTTACATTAAGCACTAAAGAATGTTACCCTGAAGTTTAGCTAATATCTGACCCAACACTAATGAGAATAGATACAGGAAATTTACCAGTCTCTTCCACACCTGTCCTATGGGCCATTCCACGAACATACGCCTGTTTTGGATTACTTCGACAACGAATATTTTACTGTGCAACATAAGAAGTACAAAAGTAAATGGCGCTAATAATTATTCCAATAAACAACAATGTAATTTGCAATTTACATTCGTTCTTCTTATTTTGCACAGTAAAATATTCGTTGTCGAAGTAATCCAAAACAAGCGTATGTTCGTGGAATAGGGTATAACACTAGTTGTTACTCCTCCATACATGTCTCTAACAATCTTTCCATATTCACCGAGGACTCCTTTCTTATTGAGTGCCCACCCCAGAATCTCTCCAGGATCTTTTTCATATGCGTTCTCAAGATCCATGAATATCGTATCCTCAGCCTATGTGAACAATGCATAAGTCCAAAATACCTGATTTTACAGGAGAGACAAAAAACTAACTGTACATAACTCCAATTGTATACAACTAAATATACGAGGTCTGGCTATTAAATAACGAGACTGCGCGCGCAGAAGGCGTCCTAAAGGGGAAGAGTGGGAAACGAATGCAGCATTGGATAGCTTTGCAGTGTCTACTCTTCCAGTACGAAAACACGTTTTTGTCTCTGTAGTAGTATTTTTTCTGTAGAGGTTAGAAAAGAAAGTGTTTTTTTTTGTCGTGCCGATAACAATGTGTGACGAAAAACATGAGCAACGGATTAATGTGAAATTTCTCGTTAAATTAAGAAAAACTTCGACTGAGTGCTATAATTTGTTTAAAGAGGCCTATGGTGAGAATTCTCTATCTCATGCGCGTGTTTTCGAATGGTATAAACGGTTTTCTGAAGGCCGAGAGAGCGCCGAAGATGACCAACATCCAGGTCGACCTGTCTCTGTTTCAACTCCGCAAATAGTGACCAAAACAAATGAAATAAATGAAACCTGGATATTCAAATACGATGTTGAAACTAAGCTACAATCCATGCACTGGAAAACTCCTGCATCGCCAAGAATGAAAAAAGCAAGGATGTCAAAATCAAATTTTTTTTTCGACATTAACGGCATCGTGATGACTGAATGGGTTCCAAAGGGTCAAACTGTAAACCAAACTTACTATTTGAAAGTTTTGGCAAAGCTCCGAGAGCGAGTTTGTAAGAACCGGCCGGAGTTGTGGAAAAACAAGTCGTGGATCTTGCACCAGGACAACGCACCTGCACATAACGCGCTGTCTGTGAAGCGTTATTTAGCCGCTAGAGGCATTGCAGTGCTCGAACACATGCCGTACTCGACTGATAGCACTTTGTGACTTTTTCCTGTTTCCAAAGATCAACTCTGCCTTAAAAGAAATCCGGTTCGAGTCGATGGAAGAGGTGAAGCGAAAAACGGCGAAGCTCCTAAAAGCTCTAACAAAATAAGACTTCCAGCATTGCTTTGACCAATGAAAAAAAAAAACGAATGGAACGGTGTGTGGCAAGGGAAGGGGAATATATTGAAGGAGAGCATTCGATTGAAGAATAATTTTTAAAATAAAACTCTTTTTCATAAGCAGTCTCGTTATTTAATAGCCAGACCTCGTAAGGTGAAAATTGCATGTTCCTTAAATTTAAAGACAAGATTTTAGTAATCAATTTGTTTAATTATCAAACAATATGTTGTGTCATTTTAACCTGTAGGATGTAGGTACCCACCCGTTTACAATAAGACTTTTTATTGTATAAACATCAGAAAAGCACCGATAAGTCTGAACGGTTTGGCAGCTAACAAGAGCGAACTTGTCGGACTTATGCAGATTTCATATGGTTTTCAACATTAATGGAGTTATGCAGACTTCATTTTCACAATTTTAGCAGAATCTAGTAAACTATATTAGAAGAAAACAGAGCCGTATATAGCTTCTAGATAATGTTAACAGATGCCATCAAAAGTATAAAATTAAATATTTTGGACATATGCATTTTTTAGACTATGCCGACGATATGACAGTCCGCTATCAGTCCTAGGCCAAAATGGTTGGGTGATACACGAACACCATGAAAAAGGTTTTAATGTGTTTGTAACGTTTATGTGGCCGTTTTTTCTGTTTTTCATGTTTGGGAGTTGTAAGGAGGACAAAATTCTATAGTATACATGATTATACATTGTAATGCAGATTAATATTATCAAGGTGCTTACGCATATGCCTCTATACTAAATTTACAATCAAGATGCAGTAGAAATAAACAAACCAAGACACGTTAAATGCTACTAGGAGCACTCCCGAATCATAATTTACAATGTATAAACTTTGGAAATTACGATTTGGGATTTACAATGTATATAATGTATATATAATGTAATACAATGTATATACATTGTAAATTATGATTCGGAAGTGCTCCTAGTAGCATTTAACGTATCTTGGTTTGTTTATTTCTACTACATCTTCATTGTAAATTTAGTATAGTAGTGGTATTTTCTATAATTGACCATTAGCTCGGATGATGACAATTTGGTCGAAAGCGCTCAGCTAAAGAAATAAATTACTTCTTAGGGACTGTTCAAGTATTACGTAACGCATGTTGGGGGGGGGGGGGGTCAAAAATCTTCAAAAATTGCGTTACGTAATAGTTAAACGCCCATTACAGTGCGTTACGTAGAGGGGGAGGGGGGTCAAAAATCGCGTTACGTAATACTTGAACGCTCCCTTACACACTTTGATATACATACTATTCTTTCAAATCCTTTATTCAGTCAAGTGTGTACATCAGTCTTTCAACTAAATAACACAATATTACGGTTGTAAATACATCCATGATTTATTAAAAATTAATAAATGAAAATATATAGTTTATATCCTTGTGGGAGGGATCGGTGCACGGGACGAACAGCAGACGTTCGGATACAATTAGCATCTCTTTGCAAAGACAATAAAGTCGACTTTACTAAGTAATAAGACATTCACTCAGCACACACTACACATTACACTATCTGATTGCAACATCCACTGTACCATACTATTAGCCGTTAGTTGTCGAGGCGTAAAGTTAAATAAAAAAAAAATAAAATTTATTTAAGACGTGTATATACGTAAATGAGAAAGTGTAAAATAAATATGTAACACTAAATATTAAAATAAAAGCTATAAAAATATAAGTAAAAAAACATAAAAAATAACTTAAGATTTTATCAGTAGTTGGGTTTATATAAAAAAACATGTTTATTATGTGGGTGTATTACATTCATAAAATCAATAATCCCTTCTGGTATTGTTACTGAGAACTCTAAATCAACCAGTACTTTATTTCCGTATTTTTCTACTAGCTGCTCCCTTATTGATTGATGGCACCCTCAGGAACACTTCTGAGCTACTACGCCTTTCGCCAAACCGACAGGTAATAACATCATGATATTTACATTCCATTTCCCTTTTATTCCATTGTACTTCCCAAATATAATATTTATTTGTGCGCCTTGGCATTTAGCAAAGCATTAAACGTTTATTTTAGCGACGTCCACGAGCAGTAGACAGAAGGTTAATGCTCTGAATCCAGTAACGGATTAGGACTAACAATAGTCGTTGTTTTAGCCCTGCCTCATCGCCGGGAATGATTTAGAAATTATTACCGACGTCGACGCTATCTTCAGCCTTTCCATCTTTTGATAATCCAATCCTATTGTCTTAAAATTACTTATAATCAAATTAATGAAATTTCAGTAAAGCAACTTGATAATTATAAATCAAAAAACTTAAGTGGAATCAAGCTGTATACGCCAGTCAGTGGGAGCATGATAGGATATTACGTCCGAATTCTATCCTACTGCATGGATTTTAATAAAATTTTGGGAATAGACTCTGTTTATCTCTTTAATCAAAATCTACCCTCAGCCGATGTGTGCTTTTATCTTGGGGGTGGTTCCCACCCCTTCTCGGGGATGGAAAATTTTTTTGTTAAAATAACCACGGAAGTCGCTAGAGAATCTTATTCTAAGCAAAAACTGTTCTATAATATTTTTTTTAAACTCAATACTCTTTGAGTATTCGCAGTTGAAATTGGCCATTTTCATTGAAAAATGACAACTTTGCGGACGTTTTTTGCGAATACCCTAAAAACTATGCACCTAACGAAAAAACTATATAAAATATTTTTGTAGCTTATAAAAAAGCAAAGAGATTCGTTCCTTCATTAATTTTCTACTTATAATACAAAAAGAGATATGGTAGGTAAGAAGAGTTTGTTTTTTTTTGGTGCATGCTACAATCGGTGTATTTAAAAAAAATAACTTGAAATAACAGAGACACGGTCGATTTTACATGTATAATGATACTAATACCTTTTGTAGTGCTTGAAATACCTTTAAAACAAGCAATATTAAATGTCGATCACATTCAAACTAAGCGAGATATGCTGCAAAAAAGTTGATGGCTAATGTATTTTAAGAAAAAAAATGAGATGTACATCTAACCCCTCATCCGTCAGAATTTAAATGCATTGTTTTCCTTCTACAATACTTTTTACTATAGTGTTGTTTCTATGTTCAAAAAGTTGGACGGGTTTAAAGTGAATTGTTTTGAAAAAGGTCAAATTATAGAGCGCATTTTTAAATTTTCTTAAAAATCTTCCTTTTTCCCTATGTAACTTGAAAATGATAATTAATGATAAGTAATGAAAAATATAAACAAAATTTGTATCTAAAAAGACCTTCATTTTTGTGCAGTATCTTCTTTTCGTATCTCTTATCATTTTCGAGTTACATGGAGAAAAAGGAAGATTTTAAAGAAAATTTAAAAATGCGCTCTATAATTTGATTTTATTTTTTTCAAAAAATATTCATCTTAAACCCGTCCAACTTTTTGAACATAGAAATAACACTACTGTAAAAAGTATTGTAGAAGGAAAACGATGTATTTAAAATTTGACGGATGAGGGGTTAAAATATACTTCTCATTTTTTCTTAAAATACGTTAGTCATCATTTTTTTGCAGCATATATCGCTCAGTTTGAATGTAATTGACATTTAATGTTGCTCGTTTTAAAGGCATTTTCAAGCACTACAAAAGGTATTAGTAACATTATACAAGTAAAATCGACCGTTTTTCTGTTATTTTAGGTTAAATACACCGATTTGAGCATGCATCAAAAAAACAAACTCTTCTCACATACCATATCTCTTTTTGTATTATACCTAGATGATTTATGAAGGAACGAGTCTCTTTGCTTTTTTATAAGCTACAAAAATATTTTAAATAATTTTTTCGTTAGATCCACAGTTTTTAGGGTTTTCGCAAAAAACCGTCCGCTCAAAAATTATTGAGTTTTAAAAAAAATTATAAAACAGTTTTTGCTTAGAATTAGGTTCTGTAGCCATTTCCGTGGCTATTTTAACCAAAAAAATTTCCACCCCAAAGAAGGGGTGGGAGCCACTCCCACGATAAAAGCACACATCGGCATAGGGTAGACTTTGTTTCTCAATCTATTCCCTACTTTCTGTGAAAATATCAAGTAAATCGATGTAGTAGGATGGAATTCGGAGCCAAATACCCTCATTGACTGCCCTAATACATGCATAAGGAAATTTCGTGCCTCGAGAAATAATGTAATTTACGTAATTTCGTGTCAGATAGCCTACGTTATCTGTCTGATTATACTACAAGATAAATGGTTCTATCTTGCTGAAAACATGGACCCAAAAATTTCGAATAAAAGTATGCCTTTCGAGCAGTCTACTGCTGTCGTGTATCTTATGGCTAGTCCACACCAATAGACACGTTGCGCGATTTTGGTCTCAGAGACGTGTCTCAGGATGTCTCAGTAGACATGTTGCAGAGCTGGGCCGGGTACTGATAAATTGTACTCGGGTACAGAGTACCGGGTACTTTTCATATTTGAGGAACGAGTACAGAGTACCGAGTACATTGCTCCAGAAAAGTACTCAGAGTACAATACTCAAAATACCTATTTCGAGTACATTCGAATGTAAAACCCGAAAAAGGTAAGAAGGTAATACAGTAGACTCTCTCTATAACGAACACGGTTATTACGAAGTTTCGCTTATAACGAGGTATGCTAGATGTCCCATGAAATTCCTATTGAACTGACACACCTCCATAACGAGGCATATTTGGTTATAACGAGGAAAAATGAAATCGAAGAGTATGTTTCTTTACCTATTTTTAGCGCAGTAATGGCTATAAATAAACTGCCTGTATACAGAAATCCCCAACATCTGTGTGGTGATCGAGGCCAGTACTGTAATAAAATCTACCGCCTATAATAAACTTCTTCCTAATCTGTTTATTTTTCGACAGATACTGATTATTATAGGGAATTTACAATTTATGATGGCCGAAGCCTTATTGTCGAGGAAACAATATTTAGCATTTTATATTGCTCCGAATGGCTTAACTATAGGAAGTTAATGTCTTAGAAAACTATATTCATTCATACGTATGCACAATATTATTGTTGTCTGATGTAACGTGATCCGCTTATAACGAGGTAATTAGTCCGCCATTTCAGTTTTTGTTATAGAGGGAGTCTACTGTAATTATCTCTGCATCCTTAAACATATTTATGAGTCATGAAAACATAAAATAACGTACAATTCCAACTGACATACAAAATAATAATTTTAAAAATTAATCATCAATTCACACTCACTGATTAATTTTATTGGCTTTTAAGATTACTCAGTTTTCAAAGTTTTCATCAGTTTTAGAGCATTTCTACGAGGGCTATTAATTATTGTAGCATAAGAGATTAGGCCTTCTGTAGGCGCAGAAGAAGGCAAGCATATATTATATCTAAAGCCTGGATTATATACACTAAAAAATGGTTAAAATATGCATGCAATATGCACTTAAAAAGTAAACCAATATGCTTTTATTATATGCAATATGCATTTATATGTGAATATAAATATAATTTTCAAGGCTTGAGATTTGGCGAGAAATAAAATTATTGTATAACTTAGAGAGTTTTTATTTATTACTACATTTAATAATAAAATATAAATGAAAATTCACAAAAAAATGTCCTCGCTCCTGCTGTTACAATATATAATAATAAAATATTCAATATTTTCCAGACTAATGCTATGCCTTCTGTCAGTTAATAAGTGTTTATATGAGGAAAACGAGCTTTCAACATCACAAGATGTAATGGACGCAAATCTTAAGTTTGACAATAATTAGCGAGGGATCCATATTAACAACTTCGTCAAAACTTCCATTGAATATGTTATTTATTGATCGCAATAAACAAAAGCCTTAATTTCTGTTTAAAACGTTACGCAATTTATCTTTAATTTTTTTTTTCAATTATTGTCCCTCAAAGATTTATTATTTATTATTCTTTCTTTGATATTATTATTTGCAAATACTTTATTTACTCTGAGGTGCTCCTTCTATCTTTGACTCTCTAGTTTTGTAATAGAGTTTATAATAATTACTAATTACATATTATGTCAAAATTCGATTTTAGATAGAACAGTTCATTCTGAACAGAATTCTCACTAAAATTTTTTGGCATTTAAAGGACGTTTTGGCGTAGAGGATTTAAAAACGAATTTACTATACCTATCTATCTGTTGACCCTATTCTACTGATAAACAGTTCCAGATGGGTTTTCCCAAACAATAAAACTTGTAATAAAGCTTTAATTATAGGAAACTTTTTTTTCCTTCTAGAAATTTAACAAGTTCTAGTTGTATTTTGGATGTTTTGATTGTTTCATTTTCAGACGATTGAGACTGCATAATGAGATGGGTTTCTTGTGTCTTGTTTAGGTGAATACTCTGTTTCATTAAAATCGAAAAAGCCATCTGGGGTGGAATCACTTGAATTCCCGGATCTAGTTCTCGGCAATAATCAAAATAAGTTAGTTTTTCAGCAGCATTCATCACTATCTTTTTCAAAGCGTCTATAGAAATTTTTTTGCATTTTTTAAGACATTATACTAACGCAATTTAAACTTAGGATGGACAATTGCGGATATAATGGCCTCTTCCGATGACAAATTAAGTAATAAAGCTTTAATTATAGGAAACTTTTTTTTCCTTCTAGAAATTTAACAAGTTCTAGTTGTATTTTGGATGTTTTGATTGTTTCATTTTCAGACGATTGAGACTGCATAATGAGATGGGTTTCTTGTGTCTTGTTTAGGTGAATACTCTGTTTCATTAAAATCGAAAAAGCCATCTGGGGTGGAATCACTTGAATTCCCGGATCTAGTTCTCGGCAATAATCAAAATAAGTTAGTTTTTCAGCAGCATTCATCACTATCTTTTTCAAAGCGTCTATAGAAATTTTTTTGCATTTTTTAAGACATTATACTAACGCAATTTAAACTTAGAATGGACAATTGCGGATATAATGGCCTCTTCCGATGACAAATTAAGTATTTCAGAGAATATTTTCTCCAAGCTCTGCATATTTTTTTAGGAAAAATTCACCGCCAGAACTCAGCGTTTGAAGCTTTAACTTCTCCCATTTATTCCTCAAAGATAGCAGACATGGAAGTACCCATAATAAACACAATCTTCTCCTTGCAGAACATCGAAGGTTGTAGCGAGAGGTTTCAAGACCTTACAGTACTCCTCTAAGTACAGCAAGTCGGTTTCTTTAAAGTTTTTTATATCAAGCATTTGAAAAGCAGACGGTAGCTTTCTTTTTCACTTAAAATTTGCGAAACCGAGTCATATAGGAGTTCCATCTTGTTACAGCTGGATAACTTTTGACGAATGGACTGATATTGAAAACGGCGTTTTTGCGTGTTGCTATTAATTTACTCTCCCACATGCAGCGATAAGTTTAGACGTGCAAAAAGTACTCGAAAAATGTACTCGTATAATAAACGCGGGTACCGGGTATTTTACTCATATGCTACGGGTACGAGTACCGAGTACTTTATTGAAAATGTACTCGAGTACCGGGTACTGAATACCCAAAATGTACTCAGAGTACAAAATTCGGGTACTTGTACCTGGGTATTGCCCAGCTCTGCATGTTGGTGACCAAACTCGTACTATGGGCAGTTGTGAGACCAAAAATCGCAGGTATAAAATTGAAATGGGAAACTTTATGCAACATTGAGACACGTTACCCACTTGCGCAGCAAGTTGATAGAGAGCATGATACATTTCATGTTTTATTGTATCATGGATAGAGAGTCTTTTTCTTCTTGTTCAGCCTGTGTTCGTCCACTGCTGGACATAGGCCTCTTCCATTTGCTTCCATTGATTTCTACTCTTGGCAATTCTCATCCACTGCTTGCCCGCGACTTGTTTGATATCATCTGCCCACCTCTTCTGCGGTCTGCTCCAGTTTGTTAGTCTCTATGTACATTTTTCGGAATTATCTCGGGCAACATGTCCGACCCACTGCCACTTGGACCTTGCTATACGTTCTGCGACATCAGTAATCTTCGTTCTTTCACGAATGTCGATTTTGAGCCACGCTGAACGATCTGAAGGGTGTTTATGGCAATCTCTTAACGAACTGAAATATAAGGCATCTCTTGATTTCGTTTTACAGCCAAATTATTATTTTCTATTAGTCTTACTGCTGAGTATCGAGACCAAATTTTCGTTGGAATTTTGCCACGCTGAACGGACAGGAAGTTAGATGCAAATTATAGATCTCCCCTGGCCGTCTTTGATTTTAGCATTCGGTTGGTTTGTAAATAACAGAAACTACGAATGCGTTACCAGAAACTTGGACTCAATAAAAGTTTTATTTTTAATATTATTTTTAATTTTATTAAAGTAAAACTTTGAATTCCTCCAAAATAATAAATAAACCCCACGTAGGTTAGTTAATCCCTGTATCTAGGGCCCGCTCTTCTATTGAATAAAGGCTACACTGACTATTATAACACACTGCGATCGTTAATATTAGGGATTTTAATTGTTTCGATTGTTCAAAGTTTGAAATTAATTAATGTTAAAGACAGCACGCTGCCGTGCTGCCGATGAAGTTTGCGTCAGTTTTCGGCATTATGAGAAGATTTGTTTTATTTACATTTCAAAGGTTTATAAAATTTTGATATAGACAGCCTAGAATTATAACGTTTATATTCCTGGACCATAAAATTAAATCGTTTTTAAGTGAATATCGACAAAATATTTAATTATTCTCTTTACACTTGTAACTATACGGGAGAGGCACTATTTGTAAACAAACAGTGAGAAATACAGGCAGACTAGGCACCGGTACTAGGCACAAGGTACTAGGCACAAGGTAGAGGGAATAAGTTTTGATGAGAGGCGAATAGGTGAGTTAGATTGTATGAGACAGACTGTGGTAAAAAAGCTCCAATTAAAAAAAAACATACAAAAACCCAATTCTGGGACCAAAAAAAGGGGGAAAAGGAAGGGCATCCTTGCTTACAGTCTGTGGATAATTGAAGGTAAAGGTCTTCAGGAGCGATGTTGACCTTGCAGCGGCCATTCCGCTTTCGGAGCGCTGGATGACAGAGGAGGGTCTGGTTTAGCAGGTAGGCATTCGGCGTAGCCTCGACGACGAGAGAGTGATTTTAAAGTACCTCGGGAACTATCGCTGGGGCTACGAAGAATGAATCCTGCACTAAGGTTAGTCAGGCGGCGTTCTAGACTGAGATGTCTTTTGAAGATTCCAGACCCCTCCCTCTTTAAAGATGAAAAAAAAAGACTAGGCACCGAAGAATGTTACATTGGGAAGAAATCAAAACAAAAATAATTGACGTTGACGTAGCAAGAAAGGTCATAGGCAAAAAAAATAGAAAAAAACAAAAAGAGAATGGTTCAATTGTTCAGTTCAGACGTTAAGGAAGACGCCGAAAATATAGAACTCCTATTGATGGAAGAGGTAAAGCAACAAATACGAACACAACATAAGAACAAGGCTAGGTATTGACAACGTCCTTCTGAGCTATACATATTAGGTAACGAATACCTAGTAGGAAAAGTGCATAATATGCTCTTAAACATGATCTGTAATGATAAAAGATCCCTATCGCCTGGAAAATCGGGATCATATGCCGATATGCCCAATCTCTAAAAAGGAATAAAATGAAATGCGAAAGTTATCGCGCCATATAGGCAGACACCACCAAAATGACATGGTACTGACCACGGTCAGGTGAATGGCTAATTAAAAAAAAAACTCAATTTACCTCAAAAATAAAAAAAAATGAAATAACGATATTCTGAGTTTAACTCGCTACAGCTCTGCTCGATTTTATTATTTTTTTTTTCTGAAATTTTTGTAGCATATAATTTTTACCTTTCTGAAGACTATGTGCAAGTATTCAGGCTTATTCTAATAAAAGTTATGAATTTTTTAAGGCAACATGTACACATTTGTGATTTGCAAAATTAAGTCGCAAAAGTTGAGTGACAAAATTTTAAATTTAGCTTTTTAATCACATTTATGTTAAAATATAGAGTACAAAGAAGTTTTCTGGGGTGTTTTAGATTAAAATGTTTTATAGACAAAAAAGAATGTGTGTGTACTTTGTACGCACGTAAGAAGTTATACTTCTATTATATGATTTAAACGAAATTAATATACTTTTTATTTATATTTTGTTTAAATATTAAACTAATTTATACTTACTACTTCTCAAACATTTTTATTAGAACAGTGCCAAAAATTAAAATAATAAAAGAATAAAACACACACAAACACATTCAACAAGCCACAAATGATGTCTGAACATTAATTGTCGAAAATTTTTTTTAACTAAATACGTATTTTCTGAAAATACAATTATATAATAAATATAAAATTTCCCATAAAAAATACGTAATAATAAATATACTTACAATCATAAAATGTATTAAAAAAAAAACAAAAAAGAAAGTTTCTATTGGGCCTCGAACCAGCGCTGATAAGAGCGGTTGGTATTGGAATTCATTCGCCTTCTCCGCTTAGCCACGGGCACTATGTGTCATTACTTACGAAGATCGACTAACTAAACGGATTAAACTTGTGATATTTTGATATTTTGAAAATTGATCAAATTATTTTAATTTTGAATTGAAATGATTTAGAATTGAAAAAATACAACAAAACATAGAGTAAAAAAACAATATATTAGGTGAATATTGATAGAAATTTTGATGGTAATCAAATTATATAAATAAAAGTATTACATACTATGTATTTTGGCAGATCAAATAGGTAGGTTTATACCCATGATACATTAACAATTATTACGTACCTGTTGCTTTTAAAAACTATTTAAAAGTCACTACAATATTATAAACTTTTTTGTTTCTGTCCTCACAACAATAAAACTAATATATTATACATTTGTTTACCTTTACCTCCAAACCACAGCTGCCATATCGGATAATTTTTGACATGTCATCTGAACATCCAATCAGAACAAAGTTATAATGCGCATGCGCCGGGCTGATAGGTTTTAACATATAAAAAAATCACCCTCTATCGCCGGTAAAGAAGTATAACTTCAAAAATTGTGCAACTTTTAATACCGACGTTATACACCCCCAAAATGACGCTTTTTTCTAGAGATACTGACCACGGGTGGTGACTGACTAATTTTGGTCTTACTTTATGTTTTTGATGGTGATGAAAACGAAAATTACATTTTGAATATTATGTGGGGGACCACTTACAGAAAACTTCTTTGTACCATATATTTTAAAATAGACGGGATTAAAAAGTTAAATTTCAAATCTTGTAACTTGTAACTTGTAACTTTTGCGATTTAATTTTCGAATTCACGAATCTGCACCAGTTACTTCAAAAAATATATAGACGGCAAATATGTAGAATACGGTGGATAGGACAGCAGTTCGTAGCCCAATTTGACCAATTTGGCCATGGAGACGACGGAGGTGTGAGCCAGAGCATTGCCATGACGGAAGAGTAGTTTTTTATTTCCCAATTGGGACTGCTTCTTTTTTGAAATTCGGCATCTAATCGGCCCAATAATGCGGCACACGAAGGCCCTGTGACAGTTTTGTACCACGAATACTAGACTGAAGCGAATACTGGACCGAATACCAGAAAATGGCGGCCATCACATTCCCTGGAGACAGGACAGTCCTCGCCCTCTACGTCCGCGGGGTGACGTATACTGTATCGACTGTTCCTTGGTCTTTGGTGTGTGCCAGTGGCACCATGTTTCGTTGACGGTTATGAAACAACATATAATCTCATTTAAATTAGACTTAAACAGCCTCAGACACTAATCTGAAGTGGTCTCATGGTTGCCCTTATTGTACAGAGTGAGAAAATGCGGCATCCATCGCGCCGACATCGTTTTTATGCCCAAAATTTCATAAAGGAAATGACCCAGATCTTTTGAGAGACCTACTGTGTCAGCTATCTCGCACACCTTCAGTTGGCTGTCTGCGAATACGAGATCGTGGATTTATTTCACGTTATCCTCCGTGATAGCCGTTTTCAGGGCACCTAGGGAGGACTTACCAAAACCCGACGTGCGACCACGTTTAAACTCGTTAAACCAAGTTTTGACGGTCGAAGGAAGAGAGCCACTGTACCGGGTGTCCCAATAAGAATTGCTCTCGGCCATATCTCAGGAACCATTTATAGTACTTACAGCTTTGAGAAAAAAATATTTATAACAAAGGTTGCCTCGGGAAAAGCCTCGAAATTATTTTCATAATTGTAGGTCCACCGCTAGAGGGCGTAATTAAATATCAAAAATTAAAAAATCAAAATTTTACAAAATTTACCTAATGAAAGGGCACTGGAAATCCAATCATCGTATTCTTCATAAAATTCTGCCCATATTTGCCCAAGAGGTGGGTGTGAGTGGGAACCTTCTTATGAAAAAATGGCTGTAAGTCCGGTTCTGCTAAATCGAATTTTGCATACTTGGTCTTGTTGAAAGCAGCTCTTTTTCGTCAATGTAAGAGTCTTATTTTCGAAATAGACAAATAAGTAATATCCCAGCTAGTAGGCGTTATGTAATTATTTTCGGAAATCTAGTTTTCTTTGCAGAATATTAAATACAAGTCTTCATTTTTAATCCTGTATTACAAAATAAGACCAAATTAGCAAGATAATACAGAAAACCGCACATCGATAACTTTTTCTATCTCGAGATATCTTCAGAAACGTGTAAATTTTAAACAACTGTTAATGTCACCGGTAAACGAAGTTAAACAAAAGTAGTGTGCTATGGAAAAAACAAATAAACATTTTCCAGATGTAAATGTATATAATTAATTAAAACAACAATAAGACAAACAACACTATAAAATATAAAAGAAATAAAAACAACTACTTACTTATGTAGTGACGACCTAAATGTTCCAATTGTTGCCCATCATTTTCGATGCAAGCATTTACTCTTTCAGGAGTAGATTGAACAGCAGTCTCAATTTCTGTTTTCTCAATGCTTTGAATGGCGTTCCGTATTCTCTAGATTCTAGATCATGTTTTCTCCCGTAGTGGGCGTAGCGGCAAAAACAAGGTCTTTACTCCGTCCCCATAAATAAAAGTCTAAAACAGTTTAAATATGTTTCTATTCAATCTACTCTTGAAAGAGTAAATGCTTGCATCGAAAATGATGGGCAACAATTTGAACATTTAGGCATTTCCTAAGACTAAGTAAGTAGTTGCTTTTATTTATTTGTTATATTTTATAGTGTTGTTTGTCTTTTTGTTGTTTTAATTAATTATATAAGTTTACATCTGGAAAATGTTTATTTGATTTTTTCCATAGCACACTACTTTTCCTTAACCTCGTTTACCGGTGACAATAACAGTTACGTTACTTAAGGTATCAACATTCGGTTTTCGGTATTATGTTGCTAATTTTGGTTAATTTTGTAATACAGGATTAAAAATGCACACTTGTATTTAATATTTTCAAAAGAAAACTAGATTTCTGAAAATAATTAAATAACGCCTCCTAGTTTGCATATTACTTATTAGGGTATTTCGAAAATAAGACAATTACATTGAAGAAAAAGAGCTGTTTGCAACAAGACCAAGTACGCAAAATTCGATTTGGCAGAACCGGACTTACAGCCATTTTTTCATAAGAAGGTTCCCCCCCCCCCTCTTATTTGCAAAGGTAGACTTCAACTTGTGAAATTAAATATGCGCAGAATTTTATGAAGAATACGATGATTGGATTTACAGTGCCCTTTCATTAGGTAAATTTTGTAACATTTTGATTTTTTAATTTTTGATATTCAATTACGCCCTCTAGCGGTGGACCTACAATTATGAAAATAATTTCCAGGCTTTTCCCAAGGCAACTTTTGTTATAAATATTTTTTTCTCAAAGCTGTACTATAAACGGTTCCTGAGATATGGCCGAGAGCCATTCTTATTGGGACACCCGGTACACAGAATTCAAGCGCTATTCTTTTTATTCCACTGCGGAATTTTCCTTCCAGAAACAAGAGTGGAATCACCGACCGATATGGCCTTTTTTTTCATTTTTCTAAGATCACCAGACACGCCCGCTTACACACGCGGTCAAAACAAAAACACTAGGCTACTACTGCTACTAGTCCAATCGGGCTGAGATTTTGACATAAGCCGTCTATATATTACACCAGTGGAACGGAACCCAACCTTTTATGTCTGGCGACCCACTTTCTGATATTTTTTCATATTCGCTACCCATCCCTCACCCTCGCTACCCATCCCTTACCCATGAAAATAAAGAACACAGTCCCTGTACGCTACTCACCTACTGTAAGGCCCAAACCAGACGGGTCACTCTGCAGCACTACTTTGTGGATCCACAGAGTGGCTGAAACACGATTTTCTAGCGCCGGCGACTACGCTGCGAAGTGGATCCTTTGGAAGGGTGCGGCGTTTAATGTAATGGATGAGAAAATACAGTAAGTTTAATCAAATTATTAAACCTTGTCGGCTAATATTTGTTTAAAAGAGTGTGTTCGTCAAAATCAGTGTTTGTAATGTCCATAGTTTTAAATATTTTATAAAATTTCAACGCTTTTAAAGAAATACCAATAATCTCCATAAATAAAATTAAGAAGAACCAGACAAAAACAGCTATATCACAGAAAGAAGCACATAAAAAATAAACCAGTACATCTGGTATCCTACAGGCGTAAAATAGTTTGATACAACCTGACAACTGAGTGAAAGTGAAAAACATGTTAGCTATAAATAATATAATATCGTATGGCATTTTTGCCGGGGAGATCCTTTCGGATAGTTCCAGCGCCAATTACATCTTTAACCCAGTTTCAAGTAACTAGTGTCGATGTACACTAGCCCAGGGGGACCGACGGTTTAACGTACTCTCCGAGGTACGGTGAGACGGCTCGTGTCATTATTGGAAATGAAAATGGTTTGTCTTTGGCAGGGCTCGAACCCACGTATACTGGCGTATGAGGCCAGCGATTATGCCGTTACTCCACGGCCGCTCACAACATGTTAGCTTGCAACCCCCTTTTAACTGATATCTTATCGTTTTGTTTTCAACAACAAACAAGAAAACCTTTCTTGGCCTAGGACAGGATCCCACTATTTAACATAAATAAAGAAACAATATTGTCAGTATATATTTGTTTTGTTCAGTTCAAATGCATCCAATTTATAATAAAATGTAAATATAAATAGAGAAAACATTGCTTATGGGATTTATTGTTTTCATCCCACGCGTTTTCTTTTAATGCCCTATAAATATGCCCTCTGGTTCTTGTATTACATATATCCGGTCTGTTTTGCACTTCAATCAAAAACCGTTCCGAATCTAAATTCATTTTAGGTGCTCACCCTATAAATTCTCGTAAACATCTGCGGCAGCTATAAAAGTGGTCCGTCTGAATGGCGTTTGCCACTAGTGGACGCCACTAGCAGTGAGGCTCGGCGACTGTGGCTGGCCACAGTCGCTCGTCTGGGGTGCGACGTCCACTTCACCCACGAACCTACGGTAAATCATCGGAAGCTGCTTTGTGGATCCACAGAGTAGCGCTGCAGAGTGGCGCGTCTGGTTTGGGCCTTAGAGCCACGGCGCGACCCATCTGAAATCCGCCCGCGACCCACTAGTGCAGCGATACTCAACCTTTTTCTTTCGTGGACGTCATAGTAGCCATTGCTACAGCTTGCGCCTTGCGGGCCGCAATCAAGATGAAGTAGTATACAGGGTGTTTATTTGGGAAACGGAAATACTTGAATGGTGAATGGAGGTAAATGAGGCGGTTCTAGATATACTAAATTTATTGCTCCGCCGACTTTATAACCGTGTTACAGGGTGTTTTATCGATTTTGCCCATTTCTTTATGGACCCATAACTTTAGAACCACCTTGTATATTTTTTTTTGATATTTGGTACACATATGTCACATTTAGAATCCAAACCACCCAAATACTAATCAAAGGAAAAATCCAGGTCCGGATTAAACCAAATTTTAAATCCATTGTGACCTTGAAACAACATCCTGTATATTGAAATTTTCAAAATCCGTTTGCACATTTGAAAGGAGCTCTAATGGAGCTTCCCTTTTTTGTAGAGTCAATTCAATGACTTTAATTTTGAAATTATGTCGAACTTTCAAAACAAAAATTTCGATATAATTTCAAAATTAATGTCATTAAATAATCTGCGCAAAAAATTGAAGCGAGCAATTAAACTTAGTTTTTTGTGCTATTTTCAAATGTGCAGACAAATTTTTAAAATTTTAATATACAGGGTGTTGTTTCAAGGTCACAATTATTTAAAAAAAATTTTTGTTAATCCGGACCTTAATTTTGTGATTACCAAATGGGTTGTTGCAATGTAGTAAATAAGTATTGATTATTTTTAAAATGAGTATTTGTTCATTAACTTTAATAATTTATTATTAAAAGTTAATAATGCCCTGCTTTTTAATCAGAGTTCTTAAAAATTTCAAAACAATTTAAAATTAAAATCATTAAATTGTCTGCCTCACGCCCAAATACGCCTCAAACACATCGACACACTATCAAATAATTTGAAAAACACGTGAAAGACAATTAATTTGATCACAGGGCCCTTTAGTTAGCCTTCGGGCCGCATAAAAAACGCTAGAGGGCCGCATGCGGCCCGCGGCCCGCAGGTTGGGTATCACTGCTAGTGGGTCGCAACCCACCGGTTGGGAAACGTTTTATTACACGATAGTAGATTTCTCTTGAGATAGTGGCGCCATCGGGCTGAGAGGCTAAGTATTTATCGGACCACCCACGTATATCCAAACTTAAGCGAACTAAACATCCCTAACATATATGTTATACAGGGTGTTTCATTGGGAAACGGAAATACTTTAATGGTGAATAGAGGTCACCGAGCCGGTTCTAGATATACTACATTTTTTGCAAAACCGACTTTTATAACCGAGTTACAGGTTGTTTTATCGATTTTGCTCATTTCTTTCCTAAGCCATAACTTTAGAACCACTCTGTATATTTTTTTGATATTTGGTACACATATGTCTCATTCAAAACCCAAACGACCGACATACTAACCATAAGAAAAATCCAGGTCCAGATTAACAAAAAATTATAAAGTAATTGTGACCTTAAAACAACACACTTTATATTCAAATTTTGAAAATCTGTTTGCATATTTGAAAAGAGCACAAAAAAGTAAATTTAATGGTTTGCTTCAATTTTTCGGCCAGACAATTTTATGACTTTAATTTTGAAATTATATTGAATTTTTTAAGAACTCTGACATTAAAAATCAGATATTATTATTAATTTTTAGTTATAAATTATTAAAGTTAATAAATAAATACTCATTTTAAAAATAATCAATACTTATCTACCACATTGGAACGACCCAATTACTAATGACAAAAAAAAACCAGGTCCGGATTAACAAAAAAATATAAAGTAATTGTGACCTAGAAACAACACCCTGTATATTGAAATTTTGTAAATTTGTTTGCGTATTTTAAAAGAGCATAAAAACTGCGTTAAAAGGTGCATGTCAAATTTTTGCGCAGATAATTTAATTACGGCAATTTTGAAATCATATTGATTAATTCTGTCAAGGTCACAAGAAGCTGCCAGAAAAATGAAGAACAATCCCAATGTAATTGGAAAATTGATTCGACATCTTTTAAAACGAGCAAGGACATTTTGAGCAACTGTTATATTTCAAATATTTTTAATTTATGTTAAATTGTTGACTTGTTAACGAATTTTATTTTATTAGATATAGCTGTTTTTTTAATTCTTTACTAAATCATTAAAATATCCCAATTCTCGCAATTCTAAGTTTTAATGATGTGCATACAGCTACACATCCATAGAATCCATAAAGCCAACGTAGTAAATAAGTATTAAGTATTTTTAAAATAAGTATTGATTCATTAACATTAAATTATTAAAAGTTAATAACACCTGGTTTGTAATCTCAGAGTCTTTATTTCAATATAATTTCAAAATTGATGTAATTAAATCAACGGCGAAAAAATTAAAATGAACCTTTAATCACAGTTTTTTATGCTCTTTTAAAATGCGCAGACAAATTTTCAAAATATCGATATACAGGGTGTTGGTTCAAGGTCACAATTACTTTATATTTTTTGTTAATCCGGGCCTGGATTTTTCTTGTAATTAGTAATTGGGTCGTTCCAATGTGGTAAATAAGTATTGATTATTTTTATAATGAGTATTTATTCATTAACTTTAATAATTTATAACTAAATACTACCTAAATAATACCTGCTTTTTAATGTCCGAGTTCTTAAAAAATTCAATATAATTTCAAAATAAAGTCATAAAATTGACTGGCCGAAAAATTGAAGCAAACCATTAAACTTACTTTTTTGTGCTCTTTTCAAATATGCAAAAAGATTTTCAAAATTTGAATATACAGGGTGTTGTTTTAAGGTCACAATTACTTTATAATTTTTTGTTAATCCGGACCTGGATTTTCTTATGGTTAGTATGTCGGCCGTTTGGGTTTTGAATGAGACATATGTGTACCAAATATCAAAAAAATATACAGGGTGGTTCTAAAGTTATGGCTTAGGAAAGAAATGGGCAAAATCGATAAAACACCCTGTAACTCGGTTATAAAAGTCGATAGGACAAAAAATGTAGTATATCTAGAACCGGCTCGGTGACCTCTATTCACCGTTAAAGTATTTCCGTTTCCCAATGAAACACCCTGTATAACAACTCTAAATTCACAAATGATAAAATGTTAATAAATGGAGAAACTGACAAACAGCCAAAAATGATTTGGCAAGATCTAATTTGAGAAAAACACCTTTTTAATTATTTCTTATTTTATAAGTTAATAAATCGTTTTTTAATAACGAAAAGCTTGGGTGATAATTTTGTAACGTTATCGAGTATTCTCCATCCAATTACGTGCGTCTGCTATTAACATGATTGAGAAACTTCTCTCAAAACTTTGATATAAACTCCAGTTTGTAACATCCATCTTTAATTAAACTTTCTTAAGGATAAACGGGTCTTAAGTTTATTATTGACAGGCGACACGGATACGAAGAGGTTGTTAGTAATATAGGGGCGAATGTAAAATGAAATACCATTGACAAATTTTAATGAAAACTGACTGATGAAAACTAACTATCTTTTTAAGAAACTAAGGTTAGATACCCCTGATACCCATACCCCCCTTGAAGTATTGTAATATACAGAGTGGGCCAAAGAAAACAGTCCACCTCGATATTTGGCAGTATTTATTAGATTTTAAAGAAATGACGAAACAGGTCGATTTTTGATCTAAGGGGGACACATTTTTACGGTACGTACATGTGTAATTTGTCAACCTCCTCCCTTCCACTTCCCCCACCCCTTATAATAATAATAATAATAATAATAATCCCCGCTGCCTGGGGATCGCCAGGGCACGTCTGGAGCTGACGCTGGACGTGACAGCATGCGGGACGTCGGTGGCAGGGTGTTGAGGAGGCGGGCCCCTGTCACACAAACAGCTACAGCCCAACAACAAGAACAACAACCACAAGCGAGCCAAACAACAGCAAGAGCTCCACTCGCTGAAGGTGCTGCGCCGGAACATCAGCCGGCGGTCACTCAAGCGGGACGACCGAGGCAGCGCATGAAATGGACTGTGTCCATTAACGAAAGCATTTTGCGCTTCTATTATAAGGTGACAAACCTCGGTCAAGAAACGATCGGCTACAGACAACAGCTGTATGCCGAATTTTGCAGGGAGTACCCAGATATTCAAGTATCGGAGCAAAGAGTATCAGATCAATACCGGGTAATCGTAAGAAACAACCTTATCCCAGAGACTAGACGCAATACGATCAAAAGCGAAGTCGAACGGGAGATTAACCTTCGGAGTACGGAGATTATTTGACTTACTTAGATTACGATGATGGGTCAAGCGTGACCCATTCTCATTTTATTTATAAGGATGTTTTAAATAGTCAGTAGTAATAAACAGTATCTTTAATTCAACAAAAAAACGAACAAAAACCTAAATTATTGTATTTAAATTTTTTAAGATGGTTACCCATGAGCATATACTAGTTCGCTCCGGCGGCCAGGTTTTAATACCTTACAGAAAACGGGCATAGGTAAATTTGCTCCGGCCACATATTTGAATACAGTGGAACCTCGATAAGTCGGATTAATCGAGACTGCGGCCGATCCGAGTTATCGAAAATCTGAGTTAACCGGAAAATATGGTAAACATTAATAAAACACGGTATACTTACAGATAAAATCCATTATAATTGCAAAAACATGCAATACATAAAATATGCACAATACATCTAAATTACAAATATGCACAATACATCTAAATTACAAATTGTACGTACAGTTGTATACAGTATTGTTTATTTCTTGGTAAAAAACTTGGTCAAAGTGAAAAAATGTTTGTTTTGTCTGATGAAAATCGGTTCGGGTTAGCCGGACTTCCGGGTTATCGGAGGCCGACTTATCGGGGTTCCACTGTACGTATACCCGTAAACAGAGACGGCTGCGATTTACGTGTACCTACAAACATATTGAAAATATTCTTCGAAATCCGAAGTCCGGGTCAGAACTGACCCGGCATCATAGATGTTACGTAGAGGAAAAACTGTAATTTGCATGTTCACGAATTATATACGAAAAAATAGATTGAAACAAATAAGGAGAACTTACGATCAATCGGATTTGTAAAAAAATTATTTCATAAAATATTAAGAAATAACTGAATTTCGGGTCACGCTTGACCCAGTCTTCGTACTCCGAAGGTTAATAACCAAGAGCTAGTTTTAGATCAAGTCCCTAATGAAATCCTTGATGAGCAGATTCCTGAGATTCCCATACCAGAAACTCAACCTGACAATACACAGCAGGAAAACAACGAGTTGCGCGATAGTCTAGAGAACGAAATGGCTCGTGCCGTACAAGAGTTTAATGGAACAAATCCACTTAGCAGACCACCGCTACCACGAATAAACTCTTGTAAGAAACTAGGTGCCCTGTTACAAATTGTGAATACTGAAGTCCTACCCAATTATGTCGTAGAAGCCCACACATTGGAATATCTGCATATGCTAATCTACTGTGCAGCTACAGCAATTGCCAATGTAATGGGCGTTAAGATCAGAACACGACGGGGTACTAATAACGGAAGGACTGGTAACAGAATTGCACCCTGGGAAAAAAGACTTCTCGGAAAAATTGAATTACTGCGTAGGGATATTGGTCAAGTCACAGAATATATAAGAGGTGTTACAAGTAGAAAAGTCATTAAAAGAGCTGAAGAAATAATGCGGAGCACTGCAAGACACTCGAGATACGATCCAGAAAATAACACAGCCCAACAGTGTCTGGATACATTAAAACAAAAACTCTCCGTCTACTCAGGACGATTAAGAAGGTATAAAGTTAGTAACAACCGAAAATGTGACAATGCACTTTTTGAGAACTCTGAGAAGGCGTTCTACCGAAAACTCAATTCCACCGTAGAAAGTGTCGACAAGTCTTACCCAAGCCAAGAAGAAATTCATGAGTTTTGGGGAAATCAACTTTCCACACCAGCTGCTTTTAACAACAATGCTGGCTGGATAGAAGATACGACGCACAACTGTCACCACTACGTCACTGCTAACTACGAACCATTCACGACTGAAGAAGTCTCAAATGTCATCAAAGAGCTTCATAACTGGAAATCTCCTGGACTAGACGGAGTTCAGAACTTCTGGCTTAAAAAGTTTTGGAGTATTCATGAGTGCTTATCAACATTAATTAATCATGTTATTTCTAATCTGCAGGAATTACCATCATTTCTAACTCAGGGAACTACTTATTTAATATCCAAGGATCAAAATAACACCCAAGATCCATCCAAGTACCGCCCAATTACTTGTCTTCCAACTTTGTATAAATTGGTCACATCCTGTGTAACCCGGCGTATCTACCAACACTGTGCTCTAAACAATATCATAGAGCCTCAACAGAAAGGATGCGCTAAGGGTTCCATGGGCTGCAAAGAACAGCTTATCATCGACTCAGTCATTTCTAACCAGGCATTCACTAAAAAAAGGAACCTTTTTACTGCTTTTATTGACTATAAAAAGGCCTTTGATTCAGAACCGCATGAATGGCTAATAGATATATTGAAAATATACAAAGTAGATGATAACATAGTGACCTTTTTAAGGCATATAATGAGAGATTGGAAGACTAAAATTCACCTCCAAATACCTGGTGAAAACAATATCGAAACCGAAAATATCGCAATCAACCGGGGCCTATTTCAAGGAGACTCGTTGAGTCCATTGTGGTTCTGTTTAGCTTTGAACCCCCTTTCCCAGCTATTAAACTCCACTGACTCAGGTTTTAGCATTAAAAGCAATAATACTGTGGTAGCGAAGCTCAATCATCTGTTGTATATGGATGATTTGAAATTAATGGCTTCCACTCGAGAACACCTAGAAGAGATGCTAAAAACTGTAGAAACATTTTCTAATGATATTAGTATGCAGTTCGGTCTAGACAAGTGCCGTGTTTTGAATATAGTCAGAGGAAAGGTACAGCCCGGTGGATTCGATATGCAAAATGGCCAGAACATCGAGGCCATGGGCGACAACGATATGTACAAATATCTTGGAGTAAAGCAGGCGCGGAAAATTGACCATAAGCAAATGAAAACTGAGATAACTACTGAGTTTATAAGAAGGGTAAAACAGCTGCTTCGGTAACAGCTTAACAGTAAAAATTTGTTTAAGGCACTAAACACCTACGCTTGTTACGCGCTTAGCTATTCATTTGGTATTGTTAAGTGGACAAAAACGGATATAGAAAATCTTCAGCGAAAAGTACGAACACACCTCACAAAGGCACAAAAACACCACCCTAAAAGTGCAGTAGAACGAACGACATTACCCCGGTATTTAGGAGGAAGAGGACTTATGGATATAGGTGAGCAATTAGATAAACAAATTGCTAATTTAAGAACTTATTTTCAGATGCAGGCTTAGACATCTACTCTACATCGCGCTATCTGCGCATAAACCACCTTACTAAGGACGAAAAAGTGCGCGCCTGGATGGGTAAACCTTTGCACGGGCGACATCCCAATGAGGTCAGCCAAGATTATGTCGACAATATAGCGTCGAACTACTGGTTGACATCAGGAAAG
Organism: Diabrotica virgifera virgifera; assembly: GCF_917563875.1. NCBI lineage: Eukaryota > Metazoa > Arthropoda > Insecta > Coleoptera > Chrysomelidae > Diabrotica > Diabrotica virgifera. Next base: position 210,419,732 of record NC_065444.1, read on the forward strand.
ATGTTCCCTGAAACGGAGGGTTCATTACTGGCCATTCAGGATCAGGTTATACCAACCAGAAACTACCTGAAATATATCATCAAAGACCCTCAGGTTCAAAACGACAGATGCCGATATGGATGTCAAGCCCAAGAAACCATCCAACATCTTACAGGGGGCTGCCAGGCATTTGCTGCAACTGAATACAAGGAACGGCATGACGCAGTGGGAAAAATCCTTCATCAAGAGATAGCTATCAAGCTGGGACTTCTCCAAACGGACCATCTCCCGTATTATCAATACGTCCCTGAGAGTATGCTTGAGGATGGCAACTACAAGCTATACTGGGACCGCACTGTGCTCACAGACCAAACAGTGGCACATAATAGACCAGATCTCGTACTAGTTAATAAATTAACAAGACAAACAACACTAATTGATGTGGCGATACCTAACAACAATAATCTACGTAGTAAATTCACTGAAAAGATCGCTAAGTACAGAGATCTAGAAATTCAAATACGAAGGCAATGGAGAATGCAAAGTACCCAGACGATACCTATTGTTATGTCTACTACTGGAGTCATTCCGAAGAACCTCCTCGAAAGCATAAAAAGGCTGGGTCTAAATGAACATCTCTACAAGACCATGCAGAAAGCTGTACTACTCGCAACGGCCAGATGTGTACGAAAATTTTTGGGAGATACACCTGCATACCAAGTCACCTAGGGCTCGACAACACGGAAAGAGTCCCACCAGAGCTCAATCCTTTTGATACCGTAGGTATCTGGGATGAGTCAATTTTCCCCTTAGAGGGAGTGTGAGCCGTATGGCTAAATCTGGATAATAATAATAATAATAAAATAAGCCTGTGGGAGTTTTATGTCAGTTCTTCTATCAGGCGCGGCCACCTGCGAATGGGGGATGCTTTCTGGGTATTCGTAGCGCCAATACCCAGAGAGTAGCAGGGATACCTGCCGTGGAACAAAAACTGACACCTGGCAGTAGGTATAAAATGCACACCCATGAGAATGGAGATAAATAATTTATGTTTAGGAACGCTGCCTGGGGATCGCCAGGGCACGTCTGGAGCCGGCGCTGGACGTGACAGCATGCGGGACGTCGGTGGCAGGGTGTTGAGGAGGCGGGCCCCTGTCATACAATCAGCTACAGCCCAACCACAACCACAACCACAAGCGAGCCAAATAACAACAAGAGCTCCACCCGCCGAAGGTGCTGCGCTGGATCATCAGCCGGCGCTCACTCAAGCGGGACGACCGAGGCAGCGCATGAAATGGACTGTGTCCATTAATGAAAACATTTTGCGCTTCTATTACAAGGTGACAAACCTCAGTCAAGAAACAATCGGCTACCGACAACAGCTGTATGCCGAATTTTGAGGACGTACCCAGATATTCAAGTATCGGAGCAAAGAGTATCAGATCAATACCGGGTAATCATAAGGAACAACCTTATCCCAGAGACTAGACGCAATTCGATCAAAAGCGAAGTCGAACGGGAGATTAATAACCAAGAACAAGTTTTAGATCAAGTCCCTAATGAAATCCTCGATGAGCAGAATCCTGAGATTCGCATGCCAGAAACTCAACCTGATAATACACAGCAGGAAAACAACGAGTTGCGCGATAGTCTAGCAATCGAAATGGCTCGTGCCGTACAAGAGTTTAATGGAACAAACCCACTTAGCAGACCACCGCTACCACGAATAAACTCTTGTAAGAAACTAGGTGCGCTGTTACAAATTGTGAACACTGAAGTCCTACCCAACTATGTCGTAGAAGCTCACACGTTGGAATATTTGCATATGCTAATCTACTGTGCAGCAACAGCAATTGCTAATGTAATGGGCGTTAAGATCAGAACACGACGGGTTACTAATAACGAAAGAACTGGTAACAGAATTGCACCCTGGGAAAAAAGACTGCTCGGAAAGATCGAATTATTACGTAGGGATATTGGTATAGTCACAGAATACATACGAGGTGTAACAAGTAGAAAAGTCATCAGAAGAGCTGAAGATATAATGCTGACTACCGCAAGACACTCAAGATATGATCCAGAAAACAACACAGCCCATCAGTGTCTGGACACATTAAAACAAAAGTTCTCCGTTTATTCAGGACGGCTAAGGAGGTACAAAGTTAGTAACAACCGCAAAAGCGACAATGCTCTTTTTGAAAGTTCTGAAAAGGCGTTCTATCGAAAACTCAATTCCCCTGTAGAACGTGTCGATAAGACTTACCCAAGCCAAGAAGAAATTCATGAGTTTTGGGGAAATCAACTTTCCACGCCAGCTGCTCTTAACAACAATGCTGGATGGATAGAAGAAACGACACAGAACTGCCAACACTACATTACCACCCTTTACGAACCCTTCACTACACAGAAGTATCAAATACTATCAAAGAGCTTCACAACTGGAAATCTCCTGGACCAGACGGAGTTCAAAACTTTTGGCTCAAGAAATTTTGGAGTGTTCATGAATGCTTATCAACACTAATTAATCATGTTATTTCTAATCCGCAGGATATACCATCATTCCTAACTCAGGGAACCACTTATTTAATTCCGAAGGATCAAAATAACACCCAAGACCCAGCCAAATACCGCCCAATTACTTGTCTTCCAACTTTGTATAAATTGGTCACATCCTGTGTAGCCCGGCGTATCTACCAACACTGTGCTCTGAACAATATCATAGAGCCTCAACAGAAAGGATGCGCTAAGGGTTCCATGGGTTGCAAAGAACAACTCATCATCGACTCAGTCATTTCTAACCAGGCATATTCCAAAAAGAGGAATCTTTTTACTGCCTTCATTGATTACAAGAAGGCCTTTGATTCAGTGCCGCATGAATGGCTTATAGATATATTGAGAATATATAAAGTCGATGATAATATAGTGACCTTTTTAGAGCATATAATGACGGAGCGGAAGACTAGAATTCACCTTCAAATACCTGGTGAAAATAACATCGAAACTGAAAATATCGCAATCATCCGGGGCCTGTTTCAAGGAGATTCGTTGAGTCCACTCTGGTTCTGTCTAGCTATGAACCCTCTATCTCAGCTATTGAACTCCACAGACGCAGGTTTTAGCATCAAAAATAACAACAATGTGGTGGCGAAGCTTAATCATTTATTGTATATGGATGATTTGAAATTAATGGCTTCCACTCGAAACCAACTCGATGAGATGCTAAAAACTGTAGAAACTTTTTCCAATGATATTAGCATGCACTTCGGACTAGACAAGTGCCGTATTTTAAATATAGTCAGAGGAAAAGTACAGCCCGGAGGATTCGATATGCAAAATGGCCAGAACATCGAGGCCATGGGTGAAAATTATATGTATAAATATCTTGGAGTAAAGCAAGCGCGGAGAATTGACCATAAACAAATGAAAACAGAGATAACTACTGAGTTTATATGAAGAGTAAAACAGCTGCTTCGCTCACACCTTAATAGTAGAAATTTGTTTAAGGCACTAAACACCTACGCATGTTCCGCGCTTAGCTATTCATTTGGCATTGTTAAGTGGACAAAAACGGACACAGAAAATCTTCAGCGAAAAGTAAGAACGCACCTCACAAAGGCACAAAAACACCATCCAAAAAGTGCAGTAGAAAGAACGACATTACCACGGAATTTAGGAGGAAGAGGACTTATGGATATAGGTGAGCAATTAGACAAACAAATTGCTAATTTAAGATCTTATTTTCAGATGCAGGCTGAAACATCTACTCTACATCGCGCTATCTGCGCAGTAGATGACTCAACACCGATAAAACTGAGGGAAGCAGAACTGCGCATAAACCACCTTACTAAAGACGAAAAAGTGCGCGCCTGGATGGGTAAACCTCTGCACGGGCGACATCCCAATGAGGTCAGCCAAGATTATGTCGACAATATAGCGTCGAACTACTGGTTGACATCAGGAAAGATGTTCCCTGAAACGGAGGGTTCATTACTGGCCATTCAGGATCAGGTTATACCAACCAGAAATTACCTGAAATATATCATCAAAGACCCTCATGTTCAAAACGACAGATGCCGATATGGATGTCAAGCCCAGGAAACCATCCAACATCTTACAGGGGGCTGCCAGGCATTTGCTGCAACTGAGTACAAGGAACGGCATGACGCAGTGGGAAAAATTCTTCATCAGGAGATAGCTATCAAGCTGGGACTTCTCCAAACCGACCATCTCCCATATTATCAATACGTCCCTGAGAGTATGCTTGAGGATGGCAACTACAAGCTATACTGGGACCGCACTGTGCTCACAGACCAAACAGTGGCGCATAATAGACCAGATCTCGTATTAGTCAATAAATTAACGAGGCAAACAACCCTCATTGATGTGGCGATTCCTAACAACAATAATCTACGTACTAAATTTACTGAAAAGATCGCCAAGTACAGAGATCTGGAAATTCAAATACGGAGACAATGGAGAATGCAAAGTACCCAGACGATACCGATTATTATGTCTACTACTGGAGTCATTCCGAAGACCCTCCTCGAAAGCATAAAAAAGCTGGGTCTTAATGAACATCTTTATAAGACCATGCAGAAAGCAGTACTACTCGCAACGGCCAGATGTGTACGAAAATTTTTGGGAGATACACCTGCATACCAAGTCACCTAGGGCTCGATAACACGGAAAGAGTCCCACCAGAGCTCAATCCTTTTGATACCGTAGGTATCTGGGATGAGTCAATTTTCCCCTTAGAGGGAGTGTGAGCCGTATGGCTAAATCTGGACAATAATAATAATGATGTTTATTTAGGAATAACAATAAAGATTTACAAAAAAAATATATATACAGCGTGTCTACTTGAGTTGGAAACATATGGGAAACTTTTTTATTATTAATTTTACGAAAAAAAGTTGTTCTTTATAAAAAGTTCTGCATGCCCCAAAACCTAAGATTCAATTATCAGATATCAAATTTTCTCAATATTATACGAGGTATGTAAAAAAATATGAATTTCGGCTAAGGGTAAAGTACCTTTATTTCTCTCAATATCGAAAATTCTTATGATAAAAAGTTGTTTGGAATTAAAAACTAAGATGAAATATGCAATTACATGCTTCTTATTGAAAAAAAAAAATATTTTTCTCAAATTTATGGATACCCAACATCGTTTTTAATTATTACAAATATCATAACTCGTTTATTATTCATTTTACGAAAAAAAGTTATTCTTCATAAAAAACTTTGCATGGTCTAAAATCTAAGACACAACCATGATATATCAACTTTTATTAATTTAATACGAGGTGTGTCAAAAAATATGAAATTCGCTCAATATTATAGCACCTTTATATTTCACAGTATTTCAATTAGAAGGATGTAATTGCATACTGACACATAGTTTTTAATTCTAAACAACTTTTTTAATAACCGTTTTCAATATTGTGAAAAATAAAGGTACTTTACTCTTAAGTGAAATTCATATTTTTTGACATAACTCGTATAAAATTAATAAAATGTCATATCTGTTGGTTGAATCTTCGGTCTTAGGACATACAGAGATTTTTATAAAGAATACCTTTTTTTCGTAAAAGTAATAATAAAAGAGTTATCGTATGTGTAATGAATAAAAACGAAGTTAGTATCAATAAATTTGAGAAAAATTTGGAAAATATTTTTTTCCAATTAGAAGCATGTAATTACATATTTGAGCTTGGTTTTTATTTCCAAACAACTTTTCATAATAAGAATTTTCGATATTGAGAGAAATAAAGGTACTTTACCCTTAGCCGAAATTCATATTTTTTGACATACCTCGTATAATATTGAGAAAATTTGATATCTGATAATTGAATCTTAGGTTTTGGGGCATGCAGAACTTTTCATAAAGAATAACTTTTTTTCGTAAAATTAATAATAAAAAAGTTTCCCATATGTTTCCAACTCAAGTAGACACGCTGTACATATACAGTGCTAGTCAAAAGTCCGTACCCCCCCTCGTATCTTTTGAACGGTTATACATATAATAGTGAAATTTGGAGGGAGGAAATAAACGGACGTATGCTTCTTAACTAGTCATGACAGGTGACGTAATAGTGACATATGACTTTACAGCGCCACTGTGACAGATAATTTTAAATGGGACCTTATGGCAAGTGATACTTCATTTGAAAGGTATTGAAAATACCTATTCAGTCATACTAATTTTTTTGCGTTTAAGTTGATTTTGATTTTGGTGAATAAATGAAATAAATATAACTTTGTAGTTTCGCATTTAATTATTAAAAATTCAAATGTCCGCCCATGGTTATTTTGTCAAAAAAGTTGACATTTTTCAGCTCTCTAGTAGTTTTTACGTCAACGTCAACCTTTTTGACAAGTAACCATAGGCGGAGGTTTGAATTTTTATTAATTAAATACAAAACTACAATTTTATATTATTTTATTTATTCATCCAAATGAGCTTAAACTCAAACAAAATTATTATAGCTGAATGGGTATTTTCAATACCTATCAAACGAGGTATCGCTTACCATAGGGTACCATTTAAAATTATCTGTCACAATGGCGCTGTAAAGTCATCTGTCACTTTTACGTCACCTGTCATGACTAGTTAAGAAGCCTACGTCCGTTCATTTCCTTCCTTAAAATTTCACTATTATAAGTATAACCGTTCAAAAGATACGAGGGGGGGGTACGGACTTTTGACTAGCACTGTATATATTGTTATATTTCTATTTGATATAAAATTAAATTTTGATAATTATAAACAGAATTCAATTTAATATAAAATATTTTCAATTTTCTCAACCACGGGCATATAAATTTAGAACAACCTGTATACAACAAATTGTTACATGTAATTTTAAGAAGTGATTAGAAGAAGCTTACGAAACTCGGGACAAAGCGCTTAGAATAAACAAAGTGAATGGCGCGTACCATTATCGTTGTTCGCGGAAGGTTCGATCATTAGCCTATGCTAAATAAGACTCAGTTGAAATAGATAATAGTTCATTATCGTTTTCGCGGAAGGTTCGATCATTAGCCTATGCTAAATAAGACTCAGTTGAAGTAGATAATAGGTCATTAAATTTTGTAAATAGTAGAAAGTAATTTTAGAATGGGAATTAACTATTTTTTTTGGAAATGCATTAAGCATATTTAGAAAGATTAAAAATTGGTTTTGAGGAATACTGCGAATGAGAGTTGGTGGTGGAAGGTTGATTTGTGAATCTGGAAGGGATATTTAGAAAGTAGGGGAATGAATGACAAATATAGATCAGAATGTTTTGAGCTGTCGAGAAGTGAAGTCGAGTAGTAGACGGTAGTGTACGGAGAGTGAGAAAGCCGGTGTAGTTCCGTGAGTGTTGAGATCTATCGTGGAACGAGAGGTAGGCCAGGTTGAGAGTAAAGAACCTCCTTGAGCCAAGAGTGTCCCGGTAGCTGATTGCAGTTTCGAAAAAGGTAGAACACAGCATCACGACAGAAGCAGGAGCGAGAGCTATACGAGCTAATCTTCAAAGGAGAACATTACTGAAAGCTAGGACGAGGTTTTGATCGCAGCCAAGGATAGCAGGAAACGGGTCTTGTGTGAAGACATTCTCAGTTCACCAGAAAAAGGTCAGTCTCATTTGTTTGGACATGAATGTATGGGTTTTTCGTATTAAATACCACATTATAAATTGAAGAACATAATCAATAATATCAGAAAAGCTTCATCAAACTTAAATAGAATTGTTGCTAATAAATCCTAATAGTTAAATGTTAATAAAAACTTTCAATTGGAAACCAAAAGGAAATAAGATTCCCATTTGTAAATGTTATGTTTAAGAATAATAAGATCTAGCACATATTAAGCAGTGATTGCCATTTAAATAAAATAAACAATATTTTGATTATAATTGTAACCCATATGTGTGTATTATTTTACTCTTTTCTTTCCTATCCCGATTAGGAACCATTGAGAAATACTGAGAAGCCACGTAAGTAAGTAATTAATTTTCTAATTCGCCCTGAGATTGAAAACATATTGATATGTGATCTGGTTAATTAATTAAATTATTATTAATGCATTGATTAAATTAAATGACAAATAAGAATATTATCTCATATCAATAATCAAGATCACATCAACTGGCGCCCAACGTGGGGCTTTTGAAAAGTATTTCTAGTGGCAAATTTGAAGGATAGAAAGAGTAAAGCCGGTATTTGAAAATTTATATGCCTGTGGTAAAAAGTGAGATACTTACATTTGATAACATAAAATTTTAGATCTCTTTAGGTACAAATTTTACATAACTGATTTAATATTTTATTTTTACGATATTTACATTTGATATATTTATTGACAATTTATAATATTTGGGTGAGAAAAAGTCGTCTTGGTAACATACTAGTAAAATTTCATATTTGGCGGGGACAGTACTTCTTGAAAACAAATGTCTGTGACAAGAAGCCAAAGCAAAGACAACAAAAAACAAAAAGAACATTAAAATCAAGAGAATAAGTCAGACCAAGAAGATATTTTAGACACGACAATCATGGCATCAGAACAGCAAGAATTATCAGGAATAGATAAATTATTACAAATGATGCAACTCCAGTCACAAAGAATGGAACAGAAAATGGATGAAACACAACAAAAACTGGATGACAATCAAAGAGAAACAAAACAGAAAATGGATGAAACACAACAAAAACTGGATGACAATCAAAATTGGATCAAAAAATGGATGAAACAAAAAGAATAATGCAAGAAAATCAGAAGGAAACAAAACAAGCCATAGAAGAGAACAACAAGACAATGGAGGAACGCATAGAAAAGTATGAAATGAAAATTCAAGATAAAATAAAGGAGTTAACGAATGGCCAGAAAAAGGAACTAGAAAATTTGGAAAATAAGTTGGAAAATGCTATTCAAGTAGACAGAGAAGAAGTGGAAAAAAGAATCACAGAAATAGAAAAACAAGTCACCGAAAACCGGACGCAACAAAATGTAGGAGAAAGAAGAGAAATGGTTATACATAGCACAGATGACGTGAAGATACGGTTTGGCGGGGATGTAAGAAGATTACACCCAGTGCCGTTCATAAATAGCCTGAAAAAGAAAATACAACACATCGGAAATTTCGAAACAGCAAAAGAAACTATCAGAAACCATCTCAAATATGAAGCAAGCCTATGGTTCGATAGTAAAGAAGAAGAATTCGGCAATTGGCAACAATTTGAACAAAAATTTTTGAATTATTTCTGGGGAAAAGTCCAACAATTAGAAATCAACAAGGAATTGCAAAATGGGAAATACAATGATAGGATGGGGGTATCAGAAAGGACATATGCTTTACAAATTTACAATAATGCAAAACATTTACAATATAATTACTCATCGGAACAATTAGTCGAGCTGATTGCAAGACATTTCGAAGAAACGCTGGAAGACCATATCACATTGCAAAACTACAAAGACATAGATAGTCTATGCCAATTCTTACAAATAAGAGAATCACGTCTAAGAGAAAGAAAATCAAGAAGGTCGCGAGAAGATTACAGGCCCCGAGAGACACAGGATTACAGAGAGAGAAATCAAAATAGGAGAGACTATACAAGACGAGATTTTAATCCCAGAAGGGAAAACGAAAATAGAGACAACGGAAGAGGAAATTATGAACAAAGAAATAGGCAATGGAATGAGGACAGAAATCGAGAATACCAGAGTAGAAACATCACACGCTCAAATCAAGAAAACAGAAATAATGGTAGACAAAATGAACAGGGATATCGAGAAAACCGAAACAGATCCGACAGACCAAGAGAAAATAGAAGAGAAGTAAATAATACCCAGACAGATGAATATGACGGAGAGAGACATTATGACGAAAATATAAACAACGATGAGCAACCGGCGTCTTTTCACGACGGCGCTCACTAAAAACCAAAAAACAAACAGGAATCTTTTGTCACCCCAAGTTGTTTCCTAAATTGTTAAATTGGCAGGAAACAACGAAAAGAAAAATGGAGTTAATTTAAAATTTGTGGATGGATTTATCAACGAGAAACCAATTAAAATTATGATAGACACTGGATCTGAAATAACATTGGTCAACAGAAAACTAATAGAAGAAGTTAACTTAACAAATTTAATTTACAAAATACTTAGGGTAAATTTAGTGGGCGCAAACAAACGGACATTGGCAACTATAAATGAAGGCATACGAGTAATGGTACGACTGGGTAAGAATATGTATGCACTACAATGTGTAATAATGCCAAACATGTCACATGACATGATAGTAGGAGTTGACGAATTGGCAGAAAAACATGTAGTGATAGATTTTAAAAATAATACGATGAAACTAACAGAAGAAAAAGAAAAAGAACAGGACAAGGAACATGAGAAACAAAATACGGACGAATCAGGTAAAGAACAAACAGTGGAAATGAATTTGGCAGCGAAGCAAGGACAAAGAAAAAAAAGGAGAAAAGGTCAGAAAAAGATAAAAGAAAATGAAACCTGTGGCTCCTCAAAAGAAGAGTTGAGCCCAGAAGAAGAAAATTTGAGAGTATCAGAAACAAAGGAAACCTGGGATTCCTCAAAAGAAGAGACGAGCTCAGGAGAAGAAGAAATAAAGCTAAAAAATGAAAGTGAAAAGAATATGATTGAAACAGTGGTATTTGAAGAGGAGGTATATGCAAACGAGGATGCAGAATGCACGGTAAACATGTGTGAAGAATCTGAGAAAAAAGACAGAAAATTGATATGTGGAGAAGGGAAAGAAAAAGAATTGCGGTTGATGTTAAGAAACTACGAAAATTTGATAAATGAGGAAAACAGAGTGGCTAAAAAGTACGAACATTCATTTGAGGTGAAAAACTTGGGAAATTTTCGATCAAAGACTTACCCGATTCCATACAAGTATCGACAAAAGGTGAAAGAAGAAATAAATAAAATGTTGGAAGATCAAATCATCGAAAGATGTGATTCACCATATGTTAACCCGATTGTGATAGTAAAGAAAAGCAATGGAGAATTGAGATTATGTTTAGATGCCAGGAATATCAACCAGCACACTGTATCACAATATGAATCACCTCTAAACATCGAGGCCATTTTTGGAAGAATCACCGGGTCACACATATTTTCGAAAATTGACTTAAAACACAGTTTTTGGTTGATACCGTTAGCTGAAAAGTGTAGAAACTACACCGCTTTTTCTATTGATGGTATTGTCTACCGGTTTAAGGTAGTGCCATTTGGATTGCAGAGTGCTTGTGCTGCACTCGTACGAGCTTTACATACCATTTTGAATCGCCATGAAGATTTCATAGTTCATTATATCGATGATTTATTAATTTTTTCACAAGATACTCAGAGTCATCTGGAACACATAGAAATAATTCTGGAAGAATTGGACACAGCGGGATTGAAATTAAACATTGAAAAATGTCAATTTTTTCAAAAAGAAGTCATTTATTTGGGTTTTCAATTGGACACCAAAACAGTAAGATTAGCCGAAGACAGAGTCTCATAGATGAATACCCAAGACCAACGAATTTGAAAACATTGAGAGGTTTTCTTGGCACGATTAATTATTTTAAAAAGCTGATTCCCGATTTGAGCCAAAAGGAAATCCCTCTGATAAAATTGCTTAAAAAAGGAATAAAATGGAATTGGAAAGAAGAACAGGAGGAAGCTTTCGAAACATTAAAACGAGAATTCGCAAAAGGAACGAAAATATACCACCCCATTTACAATTTACCTTTTATACTCCGAACTGATGCGTCCATACAAAAATTTGCAGGAGTTCTGTCTCAAATACAAAACGACCAAGAAGTGCCGATATGTTTTATATCTCGAGTGACTAAAACACATGAGAGAAAATATAGTGTTACAGAATTGGAGTTTGCCAGTGTACTATATTGCGTAAACAAATTGAGGTTTTACTTATTGGGAGCAAAATTCACAATCGAAACAGACCATGCAGCTTTAGTACATATCATGAAGAATAGATTAGTAAATAATAGAATACATAGAGGCATTCTATTATTACAGGAGTATGATTTTGAGTTCCGATATATAAAAGGAAAAGACAACATAATAGCCGACGCTCTAACACGGGATGAGGACACCGGAAAAAAGGAAACAATTACTCTACAGGTGGGACTAAATAGATTAATACAAGAAGAAGGGATATATTCGTTAAATGAGATAAGGACAAACCAGGAAGACCTAGAGGAAAGAGAGAAAAGAAGAGCGGAAGTAGAAAATAACATATATTTTAAGAGAATAGACGGAAAGGAACTATATTTAGTGACACAGACATTGGCCGAAAAGCTAATAAAGAAATTACATGAGGACAATGGGCATATCGGTAGCAGAAAAGTTTGGCTCGTTTTTAGGAAAAATTACATCAGCCGACAGGATTACCGCATTGCAAAGGAAATTACCCAGAAGTGCGATGTATGTCAAAAATATAAGAGTCGGAATTTCAAAAACGAAAATGTTGCCAAAAATATTGAAGCCCGAAACAAACTAGACATTGTAGCAATAGATATGTTAAGCGATCTAATTATGTTAAGCGATAATCTTATCAACATTAATTAATCATGTTATTTCTAATCCGCAGGAATTACCATCATTTCTAACTCAAGGAACTACTTATTTAATACCCAAGGATCAAAATAACATCCAAGATCCATCCAAGTACCGCCCAATTACTTGTCTTCCAACTTTGTATAAATTGGTCACATCCTGTGTAACCCGGCGTATCTACCAACACTGTGCTCTAAACAATATCATAGAGCCTCAACAGAAAGGATGCGCTAAAGGTTCCATGGGTTGCAAAGAACAGCTTATCATCGACTCAGTCATTTCTAACCAGGCATTCACTAAAAAAAGGAACCTTTTTACAGCTTTTATTGACTATAAAAAGGCTTTTGATTGAGTACCGCATGAATGGCTAATAGATATATTGAAAATATACAAAGTCGATGATAACATGGTGACCTTTTTAAGGCATATAATGAGAGATTGGAAGACTAAAATTCACCTCCAAATACCTGGTGAAAACAATATCGAAACCGAAAATATCGCAATCAACCGGGGCCTGTTTCAAGGAGACTCGTTGAGTCCACTGTGGTTCTGTTTAGCTTTGAACCCCCTTTCCCAACTAATAAACTCCACTGACTCAGGTTTTAGCATTAAAAGCAATAATACTGTAGTAGCGAAGCTCAATCATCTGTTGTATATGGATGATTTGAAATTAATGGCTTCCACTCGAGAACACCTAGAAGAGATGCTAAAAACTGTAGAAACATTCTCTAATGATATTAGTATGCAGTTCGGTCTAGACAAGTGCCGTGTTTTAAATATAGTCAGAGGAATGGTACAGCCCGGTGGATTCGATATGCAAAATGGCCAGAACATCGAGGCCATGGGCGATAACGATATGTACAAATATCTTGGAGTAAAGCAGGCGCGGAAAATTGACCATAAGCAAATGAAAACTGAGATAACAACTGAGTTTATAAGAAGGGTAAAACAACTGCTTCGTTCACAGCTTAACAGTAAAAATTTGTTTAAGGCACTGAACATCTACGCTTGTTCCGCGCTTAGCTATTCGTTTGGTATTGTTAAGTGGACAAAAACGGATATAGAAAATCTTCAGCGAAAAGTACGAACACACCTCACAAAGGCACAAAAACACCACCCTAAAAGTGCAGTAGAACGAACGACATTACCCCGGTATTTAGGAGGAAGAGGACTTATGGATATAGGTGAGCAATTAGATAAACAGATTGCTAATTTAAGAACTTATTTTCAGATGCAGGCTGAGACATCTACTCTACACCGCGCAATTTGCGCAGTAGATGACACAACACCGATCAAACTGAGGGAACCAGAAATGCGCATAAACCACCTTACTAAGGACGAAAAACTGCGCACCTGGATGGGTAAACCTCTGCACGGGCGACATCCCAATGAGGTTAGCCAAGACTATGTCGACAATACAGCGTCGAACTATTGGTTGACATCAGGAAAGATGTTCCCTGAAACGGAGGGTTCATTACTGGCCATTCAGGATCAGGTTATACCAACCAGAAATTACCTGAAATATATCGTCAAAGACCCTCAGGTTCAAAACGACAGATGCCGATATGGATGTCAAGCCCAAGAAACCATCCAACATATTACAGGGGGCTGCCAGGCATTTGCTGCAACTGAATACAAGGAACGGCATGACGCAGTGGGAAAAATCCTTCATCAAGAGATAGCTAACAACCTGGGACTTCTCCAAACGGACCATCTCCCATATTATCAATACGTTCCTGAGAGTATGCTTGAGGATGGCAACTACAAGCTATACTGGGACCGCAGTGTGCTCACAGACCAAACAGTGGCACATAATAGACCATATCTCGTACTAGTTAATAAATTAACAAGACAAACAACACTAATTGATGTGGCGATACCTAACAACAATAATCTACGTAGTAAATTTACTGAAAAGATCGCCAAGTATAGAGATCTGGAAATTCAAATACGGAGACAATGGAGAATGCAAAGTACCCAGACGATACCTATTGTTATGTCTACTACTGGAGTCATTCCGAAGACCCTCCTCGAAAGCATAAAAAAGCTGGGTCTCAATGAACATATTTATAAGACCATGCAGAAAGCTGTACTACTTGCGACGGCCAGAAGTGTAAGAAAATTTTTGGGAGATACACCTGCATTCCAAGTCACCTAGGGCTCGATAACACGGAAAGAGCCCCACCAGAGCTCAATCCTTTTGATACCGTAGGTATCTGGGATGAGTCAATTTTCCCCTCAGAGGGGGTGTGAGCCGTATGGCTAAATCTGGATAATGATGTTTATTTAGGAATAACAATAAAGATTTACAAAAAAAAATATATATAATTATATCATTTTAAATTTTAAAAACTAACAAAAAAAAGACCGTAAATTAATATTAATTGTTTTTCTTTGATGACTTTTGAAGGTCAATTATTTATACGCAATTTGCTTAATTAGTAAAAAGATAAGCTTAGCCTGTCAGGCCACGGCTATGACGTAAAACATTATTTTTTAAAAAATAATCTATATTGCCGGGATTTTCAGTACCTACGTTTCATAAAAATGAACACTTTATTTTACACAAACTGGAACATGAAGTAAAACCACTTCTATGTAAAAGGTATATTTACTAAAATTTTTAAAAATCCCAATGGATTGAATAAAATGTGTTCATCAGAACGTTTTCGAACCTATCGGTCCATCATCAGTGAATTTGAAATACTTTCAAAATAGCCCCAGAACCAAACAATGGTTGTGATTATAAATCAATCTACATTGTGTTATAATAATATTGTAAAGGCTAAACGCCGATGTTCATGGATATAACCTCTGGGAACATGGTGATGCTCTACCCGAGGACCCAATCAACCATCTTAGGTCAACGATGACTACCAAGTGAATTTTTGTGAATTTGAGTGAATTTGATGACTACCAAGTGAAAGTATTTTGCAACTATTTCAAATTCACTGATGATGGACCGATAGGTTAGAAAACGTTCTGATGAACACATTTTATTCAATCCATTGGGATTTTTAAAAATTTTAGTAAATATACCTTTTACATAGAAGTGGTTTTACTTCAGACAACAGATGTTAATGACAAATGGAACATGATACAAGAAACGTTAGTAGAGGCAGGAAAGAAAATATTACAGACAAAAATAAGAAAAAAACAGAGATGGATGACTTCAGAAATCCTAAAGTTAATGAAGGAAAGAAGAAAACATAAAGGCAGGAATAAGGTAAAATACAAAGAAACACAGAGGTTAATAATAAAGAAAATAAAAGAGGCCAAATCCACCTGGCTGACAAATCAATGCAGTGAAATAGAGGAATATTCTAAAAAACATGATAGCTTTAATATGCATAAGAAAATAAAGGAAATCACAAATACACAGCGTAAAAAGAAAGATGGCCTTCTTAAAGATATAAATGGAAAAATTATTATAGAAGTCAAAGAGAAATTAAAAAAGTGGAAGGCGTACATAACAGATCTGTTTGAGGATAATAGACAAGAACCGGAAGAAATCGATAGCGAAACGGGACCAGAGATCATAATGGAGGAAATCGAACAAGCAATACGAAACGCAAAAAACGGAAAAACTGTAGGTCCAGACGAAATACCTGCAGAATTACTGAAATGTCTAGACGATGAAACTCTACCTGTACTACTGGATCTGTTTAATGAAGTATAAAACCGGAAAAATACCTCAGGAATGGTTGGTGTCCACCTTTGTAACAATACCTAAAACAATATATGCCAAAGATTGTTCAGACTATAGGACAATATCACTAATAAGCCATACCCTCAAAATATTTCTAAAGGTGATTCATGGAAGATTATACAGAAAGCTAGAAAATGGTATGGATGATACTCAATTTGGGTTCCGCAAAGGACTTGGAACAAGAGAGGCATTGTTTGCATTTAATGTCCTCTCTCAAAGATGCTTAGATATGAACCTGGATATTTATTCCTGTTTCATCGACTTCGAAAAAGCGTTCGACAGAGTCCGACATGAAAAACTAATAGAATTATTGAAAAACAGAGATATAGACAGACGAGACTTACGAATTATCATCAATCTGTATTGGAATCAAAAGGCCAATATAAAGATAGACGAACAAGAGTCCGAGAATATTGATATAAAGAGAGGGGTAAGACAGGGTTGTGTACTGTCGCCGCTACTGTTTAACGTGTACAGTGAAGCCATATTTCAGGAAGCGATAGCGGAACTAAGTGATGGAATCTCTATAAACGGAAGAACAGTAAATAACATAAGATTCGCTGATGACACCGTTATAATGCCAGACACCCTTGAGTCGCTACAAGAATTGTTAAATAGGATTAACGATTATTGCATTCGATATGGACTCAAAATAAACAAGAAAAAAACTAAATTTATGATTGTCTCAAAAACACAACATGGAAATGAAAGGTTAACACTAGAGCAAACCCAAATAGAAAAAGTAAAGACATACAAATATCTGGGAACTTGGGTTGATGACAAAAATGACCAAAGCAAAGAAATTAAAGTCCGAATTGAAACTGCAAGGCAAACATTTATAAAAATGAAGACACTGCTTACAAACAAAGACCTTCAGTTGCCTCTCAGATTGAGGGCTCTAAGATGCTACATATTTTCTATATTACTATACGGAATGGAAGCTTGGACATTGAAAAGGCAACATATAAGAAAAATAGTAGCGTTCGAAATGTGGTGTTACAGAAGAATGTTGAAAACTCAGTGGGTTCAAAGGATTACCAATGTTGAAGTGCTACGACGTTTAAATAAGGAGTTAGAAATTATGAACAGTATAAAAACAAGAAAACTAGAATATTTGGGTCACATTACCAGAGGAGAGAAATATGAGCTGCTGAGAGTTATTATGCAAGGAAGGATCCAAGGAAAAAGAAGCATAGGAAGAAGACGCATCTCCTGGCTGAGGAACCTTAGAGAATGGTTTAACTGTAGTTCATTACAACTGTTCAGAGCAGCAGCCAACAAAGTGACCATAGCCATTATGATATCCAACCTCCGCTAGGAGATGGAACTTTAAGAAGAAGAAGGTTTTACTTCATGTTCCAGTTTGTTTAACTATAAGGTATACAGCCAACCCAGGGAACTACCCCTTTTACTTTATTTTACATTATATTTTACAAAAAATATCGTTTTATTTTTTTTTCAAAAAAAAAATAATAATTTGTCCTGATAGACCACCGTCGTTCATTTATATGTCTAATTATTGTGTCTAATTTTTTTCGTACGGCTGTGGGTACGATTCAGTCCTAAAGAAAGGGTTTGGCTGCCAATTATGACAAATGTGAAAGGCCGCCCTGTAGGATCCTTAATTTTTGGTTTTGGAGCACAATATTTATGAAGGTGACATCGCATGTACCCAAAAAAGAATAGAAATGTATTACTGGTTTCATCATTTTATCACACTGATACAGCAGACTGAATAAACGAAGCTATACTCCATCTAATTTACTTACCGTTGCACGTCATCCGCGTCATAGCCCGAGACGTCACATGATACCAACACGAAATATTTAGGCGGTAGGTGTGTTCTTTTTTAGAATCACTTTGCCGAGTACACTGGCGTTACAGCCACTAGGCATATTTTATTATATACGCGTAGAAATAATATTTTAAGATCTCTATTAATGTTAACTTAAAGAAATACACAATAATATGTTTCATTTAATTTGTATAAATGGATTATAAAGCGTTTTTATGAAGCACATTTCTTCGGAATACACTATAACTATAATCGAACGAAGGTGATATTTTGGCATAAATTGGTAACATTTATTTGACAGTTGCGGTGATGACACTTCATATTTGTTTATATTCTTTACTATAAGTATTTGTTTCATTATATTTAGTGTTTTTATTATGTACTTTAACGTAAGATTATAACTTAATTATTGTTTTCTATTTCTAAAGTTTTTATTTATTTACATTGAATAATAATTTGTTTTGCTGTATAATCCACTTCCGCAAAAATTGTGTGATGTATTTGATTTAAACTGGATTCAAGAATTTTTTGTAATTGGGCAACAATGTCAACTCAGATCTCCAACGTAAATAATGACGTGCAACGGTAAGTAAATTAGACGGACTGTACATAGCAACACGCCAGAGATGATTTTGTTTTATAATGATACCAAATGTGGAGTAGATATTGTACATAAAATGGCGTAACCTTATAATGTGTCTAGAAATATTAAACGATGGCCACTTGTAATTTTTATGGGGTCCTAAATATCGCCAATATAAACGCTTACCAAACATAGATAATAACCCTAATAGGGAATATACTAAACAACGAAGACAATTTATTAAAAAATTACGAATAGACCTAGTTAAAAGTTATTTGCAAATTAAGGCTGCATCCTCAGAATTACTTTCTCATATTCGATAAGCTGTTATGAAATACTCTGGAATCGACAAAACCGACCTAATCCACCACCAGGTGCATTGCAAATTCTGTAAAAAAAGGAAAAAAAGATATTTTGCACACTTTGCAAATGTTGGTTATGCATGGATCCTATCGTAGCCTGCTGTGAGAAGTGTATTTAGCAAAAAAACTTAAAAACTGTCCTCGTGATTAAACTGTCTATTTTCTGTATAACTAATTTTGCTGAAATTTTTATGTTTTTTAGTAGAGTTTGATTTATTGTTTTGATTAGGTTTTGTTAAATAGAAGCATAATTTGATTTTTTGTAAGTGTGGTACGCTGTAAAAATTATGATGTGAAATATATCACTTGTTTTTGATCTATTTTAATTTAATACAAGGTAGGCATAAACAAACAAAATATTTTCATCCAGAGAAAGAAAACAGCCTATAAATAATTAGGTTAACTTAAAAACAAATAATCAAAAATAATTTAGTATAGCCTTAAATAATTTTTCACGGTTTTCTGAAAACTTATAAAATGTAACTTGTCTCCTTTCAACAATAAACGATTCAATTATTTATAGGCAATTTGCTTAATTAGTGAAAATATAGGCGTAACTTAAACGTACTAAAATGACGGCTCGCGGCTCGAAGCAGTTATACACGTACGGACTACGAGTAAAGCCGGGCTCAAACGACTCGTGTACTAGGCGAATAATCGTTACTTGCGTTACCTACTATGTCTTTTGGGAGGGTTACTAGAACAATTCTTTGTCAACTAATAGTAGTATTAACATTATTATTATTAGTGTTTGACAAATAGTACAATAATTTTACTAGTAACCCACTCACACAGCATTGCCAGTATACGCAAGTGACGATTATTCGCCAAGTACACGAGTCGTTTGCGTCCGGCTTAAGATTTCAAACTGGTTGGATTGACGGTGTACTAAGTACGCGAAACACGGTGACACACGTGCGAAACAGGTCGTCGAGCCATAAGTTCGCGTACTTACTCGCGTGTCTGTCACCCCTTTTAAGAAGAAGAATATTAGAAATCAAAAATATTCAAATTAATATTTAGTAGACTGGATTTATCTCAGTATGGCATGAAATAAGAAAAAACAAAAATCAAGAGATTGCAAACGAATGTAAAATCTGTATTCATAGAACCCCATATACAAAACTATACAACCGTACTCCAGTCTTTTTTAAAAGAGTGTGGTATTTAATTTCTGCAATACATCTCAATCTAAAAGCACTCTATCCCGAATATCCACGTGGTTAAAATCATTTCCGTTGCAGCGCATCAGTAAAACCTAAAATTGCGAAAAGCAGTATTGTATTCATCATTCACTAGTAAATAATCAGTTCTAATGGAAGTACTAAGGAAAGGCAACCACCACCCTTTGTCCGCCCCTCAGAGGTTGGAATTTAATATTTTATACCGTCTAGACGCTCGGGGATTTTGCAGCAGTGTGACGCTTAGAATTTTTACGCTCAGTGCACGAACTGAAAATATCAAATTACAGCTCTAAAAGAGGAAGGAGCATTCTGAAAATATTCATTAAACTCTTTAGATTTTAACGAAATTGTATCTCTTTCACAGTAGATACAGATTATACGGTGTGGGATTTTCATTATGGCCTGAATCGTTTTTATTCAAGCGTAAAATTTCCCTAGTTTTGAATTCCAATAGTATCCAATAGTAGCTAAATTGTGGTGGTAATTCGTGAGCTCTAAATTTATTATACATTAAAACACACTCTTGTTGCTGTATAGATGTTGTTTTTGAAGGCAACATAAGTAAATGTATAAATCTTTAGGATACCATAAGTATTTTATCTTTTCATCTTCATCATCATCATCATCAAGGCTTTATTATTCCGGATGGAATGTTTGCCGCTCTTCCTTAGGGCTCTCTGATTCGCTAACTGCGATAAATCTCTCCGCATTATTCTTGACCATTGTCAAAATTTGTTGTATGACTTAGCTTTCATTACAATTTTCTTCCAGTCATTTCGATATGTGCATAGTTCCCTCTAGTTTCTCACTTTCAGGATTTTGATGTCTCTCTTGGTAACCTTCCTAATTAGTAGGTGGTTTTTCCTTCTCTCTAGGTTTCCCAGCCATCTCAGTCTCTATACTTTAATAAATCGAGCTATATCTTCTCCCTTTAATATGTCTCTTAGTCAATGATTCTTCTCATGATTATCTTTTCGACCATTTTTCTTCATCTTTATCTGAGGCACATCGTCTCAGCTGCGTATGTAACTACTGGTCTCATTGCAACTCTGTATATTTTTAGTTTCGTATTTCTTGTCCTTCATTGGCCTAGGATAACTCCAGTATCTTTTGTTGCCTGTTAGTATTTGCTTCGTTACGTCTTCACTTGTCTTATTTTTGCCACTCCCAATTACTCCAAAATATATAAATTGTTGAACTCTTTCAAAAGTGTAGTTTTCTATCTTGATTTCTCTCATCTTGATATTTTGTGTTTTCTTCGTGAATTTCTAAATCTCTTTATCGTGCTTCTTTTGCTAGGATTGTTACTGCTTCTTCTAATATTTCCTTATCTCTTCCCATAAGAACTATATCGTCTACATATGCTACTATATGTATTTGTGTTAAGGAGTGGGGTATAGCTCCTTTAATTCCGTTATCCTTGACTATTCCTTCTACTGCTATGTTAAATAGTGTGATTGATAGGGAATAACATTGTCGCACTTCTGTTTCTTATGCTATTGATTTTGTGCTACCTTCTTCTGCTGTAACTTTAGGTTGAGGTCCATCCATAGTCATTTTTGTTAATCTGATTAGCTATTCTGGTATACATTAATTTTCATTTCAATAAAATAATTTGTTTCTTCCAGTACAGTCCAAGGCTTGTCTGAAGTCTACGAAGAAGGTGCGGAGTTCCATGTTGTGTTGGTGGCATAAGCCCATCCTTATCCCCACTATTAGCTGATATATTCACGGAGGACTTCGAAAACAACATAGTACACAAGCAAGCCAAACAACTCACAGTATGTTGGAGATATGTAGACGATGAACATGCCAAGGCATGTTATCCTCATGGACGCAAAGCATTGTATAAATTTCTGATGGACATCAATAATGAAGAAGGATCCATCAAATTCACCATGGAACAAGAAAAAATTATTCACTTTTTTCTGGATTTGCTAATTACAAAAGAAGACACATAATATGCAAGCAAAGTCTACATAAAACCAACCTACACCAACAGCATTGGTACCTATGATTAATGTGATTCCTAATACATTTCCAATGAAAATAATAACTCTTTGATAAGTATTGGCGATTACAATTTTTTATATATGCGTGTCCGCGAAAATTATAACTCCCAAAATATTTATAATGAAAAGATTTAGTTCATAATAGATGCTGACGAAAACAATTATTTCCCTTTCTGTTTCTGTTTCTGCCGACGAAAACAATTATTGCTGAAAACTTTTTACTAATTATAATTTTCGTGGACCCAAAAACAGAAATGATGTGTTTTGCCGATACTCCTCAAAAAATAAATTTTTTCGCTAACACTTTAGGGATTATAATTTTCACAAACATATAATCGAAAATAATATTTTTCGCGGCGTTCATTGAAAGTTCTACTCTTAACGGCATTTTTCGGAGTTATATTTTTCGTAGGCGGCGGCGAGATATTTAAATTACCACTCTAACCACAACGTAAACATCAAAAAAGGAATTATCAGATATCTATATGATAGAGCTCGAAACAACTGCTCAAATGAAAATGCATTTCAGGAAGAAGAAAACTTACTAACAAAGGTTTTGAATAAAAATAACTACCCGTTGTCATTTATAAACCAAGAATTCCACAAGATCGAATAAAAGAAACAAAACACCTCAAGCATGTCGGACACACTCACAAGAAGGGATTAAAAAATGACAAAAATACCATATGAAGGGAACTGGCAAAGAAGGTGCTATGTCAATTTTTGCAAAAAATGAGTTTCTGGTCCTCTCTGTTAGCCCGCGATCTCGACTACCATTATATAAATCAATCACAGCTATGAACGTGTTCAGTCAGGAATAATAACAAATTTTAATTTCTCTAGTCAGGCTAATAGTAGGGGAGCAAAATATGCTAAATGTGCAGTCATTCGAGCGCTTTGGGGACCTATCGGGTTGTGAAGAGTAGGTCCTAAAACCAAAAAAAGTTAAGTAAAGTTTTCCATCTTAGTGGGCGCTTGCCATTTTTTAATTTAATTTTCCATTTCCAACAATCGTTTTTTCCGATTAAAGCGCCATCTATGCATAATTTGAAAAAATATTTCGAATAAAAGTTGCTTATTTTTACGTAAAGAATCCAAATCTGGAATACAAATTTGGGGCTCCTATTTAAGATTTTAAAGTAACCCCCACCCCACCTCCGTGGAGGGTCGTGTTTGGTACCATTCGATAAATTCGTCAAAAATATTGATTAAGTGTATTTTGCACTTTTTCGATCTAATGTTTAGTTTGCGAAATATCGCGGGATTTGTAGTTAAAATTTTAAATTTACCCCTCTCCGTGGGTTTTCAATATTTTGAAAAATATTGAAAACGTATTTTTTAGTTTTTCGAATTAACGTTCATTTTGCGAATTACTCGCTTTTTAAGAAACTTTTTAACTCGTACATTTCCTTGCTCAAATCGTCAGATTTTTGAAATATACACTCTTTTGCATGTACTTAATTTATATTATCGTAATCTGACAATTTCGAGTATTTTTAAAGATAGATTTTTTTTTCGTGCCCCCTTTAACGAACTCCCCTATGTTAAGCCAATATATGGTAGAGGTACATCTGCAGGGCACCAGGTTTCTCCCCATATGATAACCTAACGCGCTCGAGGAACTGCAAAAATCCCCGCTTGGGCTCCCCTACCATAAGAATACATTGGCGAGTCCGAGCGGTCCCGGCGAAAAAAGTGCTATGTCATGTTTGTAGACGTAGGCTGATGCCATCCCTGTAATTCCAGCCAATTTAGTAAATAAACGAGTTTTTGTCAGTGCCTAAATAATAAACAAACACCAGAGAGTCTTAACCTTTAAAACCATTTTACTCGAAACTTATTATTTTGACATAGCACCTTGTTTGCCTGTACCCTTCATATGTAAAGGAATTATTAGAAAAATTGTAGAGGGAATTGAGAGAATTGTAAAAAGAGAAAACAAGTACATCACAACAACATTCAAAACAACCAAAACTGCGATATCTATCCTGTCCAAAACCAAACCCAAAAACACACAAGAAGGCTCCAAAAACTGCGTCTATAAAATACCCAGTGAATGCAACAATTTCTACGTGGGAGAAACTGCGAGACCAGCAAGTGTCAGGGTAAACTAGCATGAAGCATACATCAAGAACAGAGACTTCATGAAACATACATAAATAACAGAGACTTCGAGAAATCCTGATCTCCAATCATGCATAGAACAACAAGCATAGACTACAATTATTGAACGATGCTTCAAGAATTATGAAAGAAACAACATATTATGAAAAAGATAAAATTCAAAGAATCAGCAACATTTTCTGTGGCCTGCAAGATCTAGGCCAAGTATGTCAATTGGTTCGAAAGATAAACACCTATAACCTAATACAATTAGGCTATTCTTTCCAGAATTTTTTAAAATATTTTTTGAGCAACTTAAGACAAATAGCTCCCCACTTCTCAACCCATTCAATTAGAGAATGTGTACACGCATTTTAATCGTCAAAACCCCATCACTTGAGAAAGGCGCTCTGTCGAAACAGCTGTAATAACATATACTAAACTTTGTGGGAATAATAAAAACAAAATTTTTAGTGATTTATTGTTAGAGACAATGAATTTCCATTAAGTAACGGTCGAATCCATCAATCATAATACAGTAGACTCTTTCTATAACGAACACGGGCATTACGGGGTACACTAGATGTCCCATGAAATTCCTATTCCGGTGGTGTGTGTTGACGGAATTAATTAAAAATAAGTGTAAAAACGAACATTAATATATTTATTTATTTTGGGTAAACAAGCGTGGTGTTTTGCTTATATCTCGAAAGGGTATTGTTAGCGAGAGCGAGGGTGTGTCTGAATCGTTCGCATGCTGTGTAGAGACTGACTGGCCGAACCACCAAATATTATGTCAACTGGTTTGCGGTTTTGCGATAATGGCCAGAAGGGCCGTAAATTACTGCATTTGATTTTTAAAAGATGAGATACCTTTTTGTATTTTAAGAAGTTGACATGAAGAGTGTGGCAATCTGGCATCGTAATCAATTAGTGTTTCCTTGAAAAAAACATTAATTTTATACAATCTGTTTAGGGATACATTTTCGTTTCTCAAAATCAACAGCCCTTGTTGGCATATGGTTTCTGTATTACATGTGAATTTTAAATGACTAATGTTGTTTCGTTTTGAGAAAAGTTATTAAAAATTAAGAAAATAAAATTAGGTAGCAAAAATAGTAATTAAAGCGTATCGCTATATTCCTATTGAACTATAACATCTCTATAACGAGGCATATTTGATTATAACGAGGAAAAATGAAATCGACCTGTTTTTACCGCAGTAATGGCTATAAATAAATACCCCAACTGCCTATACAGGAATGCCCAGCATCTGTGTGCTTATCGAGGACAGTGCTGTAATAAACTCCACCGCCTGTAATACACTTTTTCCTTCCTGTTTATTTATCGACCGATATTGAATATTGGAGGAAATTTACAATTTACGATGGCCAAGTTTTATTGTTGAGGTCCACCATCGACACCTAATAAACTATGTAAGAGGCATCAAAACATTTCAGTGGTAGTGGTGTGCAGAATATTATTGTTGTCTAATATAAGGAGATCCGCTTATAACGAGGTAATTAGTCCGCCATTTCAGTTCTCGTTATAGAGGGAGTCTTCTTCTTCTTCGTTTAGCCATCACGTCCACATCTGAACATAAGCCTCTTCAAGTCTTCCTTTCCATTGTTTTTTGTTGTACACTACTTGTAGCCAATTTTTCCCGGCAGTTCGTTTCAGATCATCTGTCCATCTCATAGGTGGTCTGCATCTGGGTCTATTGTGTTGGTGTGGTCTCCAGGTTAGAATTGTTCTGTGCCATTTGTTTAGATCGCTCCTAGCTACATGTCCAGCGTATTCCCATTTCAATTTTAATGATTTTTGTACCACATCGGTGACTTCGGTCTTATCCCTGTGTTTGTTTTCCTGTCCTTAAGTGATATGCCAAGCATTGCTCTTTCCATCGCGTGTTGAGTGACTCTGAGTATGTTCATATTCTTTTTTGTGATTGTCCATGTTTGTGCCCCATATGTTAATATCGGAATAATGCATGCATCAAAACTTTAGGACTAAGATGTAGTTGAATTTGCTGATTTCTGAGTATATAGTTCAGTTTGCCGAATGCTGCTCATGCTAACTTTCTTCTTCTTTTTATTTCTTCCGTTTGAATTTCCCTATTTAGTATTCTTTTTTGTCTTAAGTATATATATTCTTCAACTTTTTCTATAACTTTGTCGTTTATTATTGTCACGGCTTCTTCGGAGTGCATGACTTTTGTTTTGTTTAAATTCATTTTCAGTCCTATTTTAGAAGATTCTGTGTGTAGTTCTGAAAGCATGGTTTGCAGTTCTTGTAGGTAAGTAGCTATCAGGATTATGTCATCCGCAAATCGTAGATTACTGAGGTAGCGGCCATTGATGTTTATTCCCTTATATTTCCAATTTAGATTTTTCAACACGTCCTCCAAAACTAAGGCAAACAGTTTGGGTGATAGAGTCTCCCTGTTTGACTCCCCTGTTTAATGGTACAGGGTTCGTGTATTCATTTTCATTTAGGTAGTATGTAGCTGTAGCTTGGTTCATAGTTTCTTTTATTAAGTTAATATATCTGCTGTCTATTCTACAATTTTGCATTGCGTTTATTACGGCCGTGTGTTCTATAGTGTCGAAAGCTTTTTCGTAGTCTACAAATGCTATAAAAACTGCAAACTTGTATTCGTTACATTTTTCTATTAATATTTTTGTGGATAACAGTTGATCGGAAGTTGAATAGCCTTTTCTAAAACCTGCCTGTTCATATGGTTGGTATTCATCTGATTTCCTTGTGGTAGGGGAGCCCAAGCGGGGATTTTTGCAGTTACTCGAGCGCGTCAGATTATCATATGGGGAGAAACCTGGTATCCTGTAGATGTACCTCTACCATATATTGGCTCTAAACACAGGGGAGTTCGTTAAGGGGGGCCCGAAAAAAAAATCTATCCTTAAAAAAACTCGAAATTGTCAGATTAAGATAAGGTAAATTAGGTACATGCAAACGAGTGTATATTTCAAAAATCTGACGATTTGAGCCGGACGTAAGGAAATGGGTGAGTCCCAAAGTTTCACACGAAAAAAGCGAATATTTCGCAAAATGAATGACAGATCGAAAAACTAAAAAATGTGTGCTCAATATTTTTTAAAAATCTATCGAATGATACCAAACACGACTTCCCAAGAAGAGGGGTGGGGGGTAAATTTAATATTTTAAATACGAATCCCGCGATATTTCGCGAAATGAACATCAGATCGAAAAACTGTAAAATACACTTATTCAATATTTTTGAAAAATCTATCGAATGGCACCAAACACGACACCCCACGGAGGTGTGGTGGGGGGTTACTTTAAAATCTTAAATAGGAGCCCCATTTTTTATTGCAGTTTTCGATTTCTTACGTAAAAATAAGTAACTTTTATTCGAAACATTTTTTCGAATTATGGATAGATGGCGTTGTAATCGGAAAAAACGATTGTTAGAAATGGAAAATTAAATTAAAAAATGGCAAGCGCCCACTAAAATGGAAAACTTTACTTAAATTTTTTTGGTTTTAGGACCTACTCTTTACAACCCAATGGGTCCCCAAAGCGCTCGAGTGACTGCACATTTAGCATACTTTGCTCCCCTACCATTGTTAGTCAGGCAGTTATGACTTTGGTGAGTATTTTAAACAGGTGTGACAGTAGACTGATGGGCCTGTAGTTTTCCAACTTTCGATTATCACCTCTCTTGTGATAATCGGAGTAGAGGGAGTCTACTGTACTTAAATTAGACATACCATAAGAAAACAGTTTCAGCACTTTGTAAAAAGTTAAGTTTTTAATACAATATGCGGCAAAATAAACAGTACTGAAATGAATATTGAAATGTTTATAATTATTTAAATATTTAGTATACATGATAAACAGCCTTGCAAACATAATTCACGACGACGTTCCCGATAAGATTAAGATGCCCTATGGCACGAAAAAATCTTTAATTCTAGTTCGCAATTTCGGAATGTCAGACGGTGGATCTGTCTGTCTCCTTCAGCATTATCCATATGTACGCATCAGTTGGCGTTAGGTCTGGTAAGTGACGATCTCCCAAAATGATCACGCATTATTCCAAGAAACGTTCAGAAACCACTCCGTACGTTTCAGCTCATGACACATACAAGTTTGAGGCATACGTTTAAGGATGTACCAGGAAGAAAAGTAACAAGAAAAGTTTCAGGCATACGCGTTTCAGTATTGTTTATTTTTAGACTTGGATAGCGCGTACCAAAAAAAAGTTGATTAATAGCAAGCTGAAAATTTGTTAATAGCTTATCAGTGTCTAGTCGGACAAACTTTGATGTATGGGAACACTGGAACAGGGGAAGTTTTAATTGTGGAACAGTTTAAAAATTTGGAACGTCAGATTACTAAAACGTTCCATGTATTTTGTTGGACAGAACATCCAATTGATTTGTTACCCTTTCATTACACTCTAATGCAAAAATCAGACTGCTATTACTAACCAACATGATTCTTGTCATTTGATATGTTCTTCGTGTTCCACTCATTAAAATGCTCAGTTGGTGGTAAATACCAATCTGATTTTTGCATGAGAGTTTAATGTAATGGTAACAAATCAATTGGAAGTTCTGTCCGACAAAATACATGGAACGTTTTCGTAATCTGACGTTCCAAATTTTTAAACTGTTCCACAATTAAAACTTCCCCTGTTTTAGTGTTCCCGTACATTAAAGTTTGTCCGACTAGACACCGGTAAGCTATTAATAAATTTTCAGCTTGTTATTAATCAAGTTTTTTTTGGTACGCGGGATCCAGGTCTATTTGCCTCACACCATATATTCGTTTCTAGTAGGAAATTTCTTCTTATTGTGTGTTGCTTAGTTTGTTCCGTTTACAAAAATAATATAAAATCACCAAATAGGCTAACGTTAAAAAGTTTCCGAAGAATAAGTTTATTAGCGGGTGATTCGACGTCTCGTAAATACAAAAACACGGTTAACACCAGAACGTTCATTGCAGATGGCCCAAATTGTTGAGAACGAGAACACCCTCTACGCCGGAAAATATTGCGATAGACCGTAACACTAAATCAAGCCAGTTTTAGTCCCTAATAAGAACGAGGTTGCAGAGGAATGGAAACTCTAGCTCTCTCTCTCTCGTCCCTTACGTCTTTGCCTTAGCGCGTGACAGATTTCCCAGTCCTGCTGAAACTATTGTGGATTTTAAGCTTGGACGGTTTTCGCGACTTTTTACGTGTGGCCGAAAATAGCACTCAACGATAAAATTTTTTTCTGCAAAATTGAGAACCATCCTAAATCACCTAACATAAACACGACATTCACGTACGTTATAACGACGTTCAGAAACCACTCAGTACGTTTCAGCTCATGACACATACAAGTTTGAGGCATACGTTTAAGGATGTACCAGGAAGAACTTCCAACAAGAAAAGTTTCAGGCATACGCGTTTCAGTATTGTTTATTTTTAGACCTGGATACCGCGTACCAAAAAAAAGTTGATTAATAGCAAGCTGAAAATTTGTTAATAGCTTATCGGTGTCTAGTCGGACAAACTTTGATGTATGGGAATACTGGAATAGGGGAAGTTTTAATTGTGGAACAGTTTAAAAATATGGAACGTAAGATTACGAAAACGTTCCATGTATTTTGTCGGACAGAACATCCAATTGATTTGTTACCTTTCATTACACTCTCGTGCAAAAATCAGACTGCTATTACTAACCAACATGATTCTTGTCATTTGATATGTTCTTCGTGTTCCACTCATTAAAATGCTCAGTTGGTGGTAAATACCAATCTGATTTTTGCATGAGAGTTTAATGTAATGGTAACAAATCAATTGGAAGTTCTGTCCGACAAAATAAATGGAAGGTTTTCGTAATCTGACGTTCCAAATTTTTAAACTATTCCATAATTAAAACTTCCTCTGTTCCAGTGTTCCCGTACATTAAAGTTTGTCTGACTAGACACCGGTAAGCTACACTGGGGTGCAAAGTTAATCGGACACCTTAAAAATGGGTCATTTTTGATGTCTCGAATTTCCTAAACCTGTTGTCCGATTTAATAGATTTTTTAATATGTTATAGCCTTATTCTTTATCAATATCGCTGGGTGTGCCAATGAAACTGTGTTTTTTTCTTAAACCTCGCATCACCCTGTGGAATATTCTAGCATTTATAAAATACTCAAATTAAAACCCAACTATAGCCTTATGTTTTCTCAACATTCTGTTTTTTTATTCATTCGCTTAAGTAGGATCATAAAAAAGTTTGGAAATTTAAGAACTAGTCATGTTTTTTATCAATACTGAGTGTTTCTAAATAAGTGCAACAAACTTTAAATGGTAATTCTACATGAAAAAATAATGACAGTTTGCTCTTTAAATCTATGTCCGCAAATGGTTCATTTCTGAGATAGAGGGTGTTAAAATTTTTCTTACAAACTTACCATTTATTTATTGCTTAAAAACCAATTGAGATATGCAAATAAAATTTGTTGGGTGTTAAAACGTAGTTATTGTACATTTTTTGACATACAAGTAAGAATTTAATATTCACCATTGGCGCGCATACGGGTAATATAAGCCTTCATATTACCCGTATGCGCGTCAATGGTGAATATTAAATTCTTAATTGTATGTCAAAAAATGTGCAATAATTACTCCTTAAAGCCCACCAAATTTAATTTGCATACCTCAACCGGTTTTAAAGCAATAAATAAATCGTCACTTTGTAAGAAAACTTTCAACACCCCCTATCACGGAAACAAAGCATTTGCAGACATATCGTTGATAAAGCAAACTGTCATTATTTTTTCATGCAGAATTACCGCTTAAAGTTTGTAAATTATTATTTAAAAACACGCCGTATTGATGAAAAACATGGCTAGTTGTTAAAGTACCTAACTTTTTTATTATCCAACACAAGCGAATGAATCAAAAACAAAATGTTGAGAAAACATGAGGCTGTTAACGCACGTGATGGATTTATTTTGTGGACTGTAATTTAGGTCTGCTATTGGTACTTCCATGCACTAACATCCAAATTTGATATCGATAGATAAAAAGATAAAATGATGTTCCGCCAAACACACAACTGATATAAAAATTGGGTACTAACCTTTAGTGTCGTGGTTTTCTTCTAATGTGGGGCCCCAGCGTTGCGCACTTAAATGCACCAAACCAGCAACTTTAGATTCGTGTATCACGCCGATGATTGATTTTAGACGAGAATTTTTGTTACACGCGCACGGTGCTTAGATGTTAATTCTTCGCCGGTTTTAGGATGTCTCTCTACTCGTAGTACTTCTAGCGCCTATGCGCAGCAATGGTACCCTGCGTAGAACCAGCTGTGTGTTTTTTGAAGCTTTAAATTTAAATATTTAGCGGCAAAGTGTTGCGCTAACATTACCGGCCTCCAAAACACACAAAATTGATGTAGATTTGATAAGACTTCATATTGAATAAAGTTAGATACTGAAGAACTAAAGATTGAATTGATGAGATTTGATATTGAATTGATCGGATTGAATTTAGAACATGTAACTTAAAATAATAAATATTAAACTCAGTTTTAAAAAACCCAAAAAAAAAATAATAAAAAATTCTAAAGTATAATCTATTGATTTGTTTAGCTGAAAATCAATAGAGAAGAAGAAAATAATAAAAATTAATTTTCTATAGGTAAGGGACACAGTTTAACTACCGGTCTCTTGTATGTACTTGTAGCTGTTTTTACAGTAGCAACTCGAACGCAGCCATCTTCACCCGGATGCAATTGTAAAACACGACCTAACGGCCATTTAAGTGAATTTTTGAGATTGTCACTCGAAATAACTATTAAGTCGTTAACTTTTACTTCTGGACATGAATCATACCATTTATATCTCTGTTGAAGAGTATGTAAATATTCACGCGAATATCTCTTCCAAAAGTCGTTATGAAGTTGTTGTATAAGTTGCCATCTCGAGAGCCGATTAATTGGAACTTCGGATAAGTCAGATTCTGGTATGACTGAATTTAAAGGTTCGAGGGTTAGAAAATGTGCGGGGGTGAGAGGCTGAAGATCATTAGGATCGGAAGATGCCGCTGAAAGGGGTCGTGAGTTAAGGACAGCCTCGATACGACACATAAGAGTTGACATCTCCATAATGGTTAGTTTTTGCTCTCCTACAACTCTTATGAAATGGTTTTTAAAACTCTTCACGCCGGCTTCCGCTAAACCATTGAAGTGAGGGCTAAGTGGAGGTCCCAGATGCCAACGGATAGATAGTTGGTCTGATGCTTCCTTGGCATATTCCAGTAATTGATTATGAAACCCTAAGAAATTGCTACCTCGATCGCTCCAACAGTCGCTCACTCTACCACGACGAGATACAAAACGGTGAAACGCAGCCACGAAACCTTCGGTGGACAACTCCATGGTAAGTTCGAGGTGTATACAGTGTGTTGTCGTGCAAACAAACACACAGACATACGACTTAAAAGATTTAGAACCCCTATAACGATGCGTTGTATTTTTAATAGAGAAGAATATTTCTCCAATAGACAATCCAAGAAATTAGACTCTGTAAGGGTAGTTAGAGACAATTTAGGTTTTTCTTCAAGATCGAAGTCCTCTAATTGCTCCTTTTGTTTCGCTTTATTAAAATCGGGCCATTCATTTTGAGATAACCATAAGAAAGAAGGCGCATTCCACCACATTTCGTGTGAAAGCAATTGCGAAGGAGTTGCACCCCTAGATGCAATGTCTGCTGCATTCAATGCCGATGGAATGTACCGCCAAGAAGTTGAAGGTATGATTTCTTGGATGTGGTTTACTCGATTGGCCACAAACGTTTTCCAACGACTAGGTGGGGATGATAACCAATTTAAAACCACTTGAGAGTCACAGAACGTAATTATCTCGGTGACTGTTAATTGATTTGAATACGTAGATAAGATAAAATCGATAAGATCACTTAAAAGATAAGCGCCGAGGAGCTCTAATCTCGCTAAGGTTTGTGTTTTGATAGGTGCAACTCTCGATTTTGCACAAGTGAGAGAGATAGATATGTGGTTTTCTTCTTCCACTCGAAAATACACAACGCATGCATATCCTCGGTTGGAAGCGTCACAAAAACCGATTAATTGACAAGATTGATTTTTTGATAATTTGATTTGTCTAGGTAGAGTGATATTAGATAATAATGGAAACTCTGAATGAAGATTATTCCAACAATCGATAATAGCTTGGTCTGGAGTGTCATCCCAGCCAATGTTTAAAATCCAAAGCTGTTGGAGAAGAAATTTAGCTAACAAAAGTATTGGACATAAAAAACCCAAAGGATCGAAAATAGTTCCAATGATAGATAAGATAGAGCGTTTTGTAGGAGGCTTGTTTTTCATTTGACAATTATAAGAAAAAATGTCATTTTTGGGGTGCCATTGCAACCCTAGGACCTTGATAAAATGTGGTTTTTCTTTATCAAAGGAAAGAGGCATTTGCCGATCAGATTCTGGCAGGGTAGATAATAATTCTGGGCAGTTACTAGCCCACTTTTTAAGTTCAAACCCCCCAGATTTTAATAAGCCAATAAGTTCCTTTTGAACCGTTAACGCATGCGCAATAGAAGGACTGGTTCCTAATATGTCATCACAATAAACTGATGATTTTAAGACCTCACATGCCAAAGGAAAGCTTTCTTGTTCTTGACAAGCCAGTTCATTCAATGTGCGCATGGCCAGATAAGGTGAACATGTCATGCCAAAAGTGACAGTATTGAGCTCATATTCCGAAATAGGATCATTGGGCGAAAAGCGCCATAATATCCTTTGAAAAGGACGATGTACAGGATTAACTAAAACTTGCCTGAACATTGCTTTGATGTCTGTAATATAAGCTATTGGATTTAATCGAAAAGTAAGCAATAAAGAACCGATGTCCTTTTGGAGTTTAGGGCCTGATAATAAGGTGTCATTGAGAGAAATGTTTTTGGGGCCTTTCGCTGAACAGTCCCAAACAACACGCAATTTTGTGGATACGCTCTCTGGTTTTAAGACACAATGATGCGGCAAGTAACATGATAAGATAGGTTTTTCCGAATTAGGTAAAACCAAAGACATATGATTTGTGTCTAGATACTCTTTCATGAATTCTGAATATGATGAGTAAAGATCAGGATTTTTGATAAGACGATTTTCGAGAAGAAAAAACCTGCGAAGTGACTGAGAATAGGTATTTCCTAGATCAGGGATAATTTCATTTTTGAAAGGTAAGTCTACCATAAACCGACCTGTCGAAAGACGCTGCACAGTCGATTTAAAAATAGATTCTGCTTGTTGATCCTCAGGTGATAATATTTGTAAAGAAGGGATTTTTTCCACCTCCCAGAATTTGGCAATGATATTTTCTATGGACGGTGAGGAGTTAGTGAGATACCAGTTTGTTTGTGATAAACTACCAAGATTTTCGTCAATTTTACCCATGATTACCCAGCCGAAAATTGTCTCAAGGGCAGAAGGTTGGCCTTCTGGACCTTCCACTTTACCTCCTGTAAGAAAGTTTACAAAATATTCACAGCCAAGGAGGACATCTATAGGTTTAGATTCAAAATAATTAGGATCAGCTAACTTTAAATTTTTTAAATGTTCCCACGGACCGCAAGTATAAGTAAATGAAGGCGCCCTTGCCGAAATGGTATCTACAACAACGGCCTGAAAATTAAATAAGGGTTTGATTTGATTTTGAGGCTTAATCTGACACTGAACGAGTCCCTTTGATGTAGATGATGACATTTGATTTATGCCGCCAATTTCAGTGGAATAGTTATATCTAGGTAAATTTAGACGATTCAAACATTTCTCAGTGATATAACTTACGTCAGAACAACAGTCCAATAATGCCCTTATTGGTTGAAAATTACCATACTTATCTCTGATATCTATGACAGCTGAACCAAGCAAGAATTTTCCAGTTAAGGTAGAAAAAGTGTGATAAGTAGTAGATGTGTGTGGTTGATTATTTTGCACCACATTTTCTGTGCTTGACATCTGAATGGATGGATTAGTTTCTGAGATATGTAAAAGTGAGTTATGCCATTTTGACGAACAAGTTTTACAAGAATATTTTGATGAACAGGAATCCACTGTATGAGAATGATGAAGACACGCTAAACAAAGCTTTTTTTGTTTAACGAATGATAAGCGATTAGTTGGGGATAAATCTAGGAATTTTTTGCATTTTGACAGCACGTGACCCGATTCGCCGCACTGGAAACAGCTGATAGTGTGATTTTTGGTATTTTCAGTGTTAGTCAACGCAGAAAAAGTTTGATTTAATTTGAAAGGTTGTTTTTGAGATTTCTGATAATTGTTTTGATTATTTTGAGAAGAATTTTGATTTGTTGATTTAGATGGTTTGTTAGAATGTAAATGTTGGACTGATTCTAAGGCCTTACATTTATTTTCTAGAAATTTATAGAGTGACTCATAGGTATGAAAGGAAACTGAGGTATGTGCCATTTCAAAATCAGTGCGTGTGTTGACATCCAATTTTTCGGCCAAGATAAAGTATTTTATATAATCGTAATAGTCAGGGAGCTGAAGGGAATTTAAGATTTCGATAGATTCTGAATATTTATCTAGCAATGATCGTAATTCTTTGGGCGAATCATTTTTTAAACTACTTTTTAGCATAGTACCAATAGAATTATCAGCAATAAGCCTTTTGTTCTGATATCTGTTTACTAATTTATCATAACAAATTTGATAATTATCTGATGTGATTTGAATACGCGAAAGCAATTTTAAGGGCTCCCCTTCAAGGTAAGATAGTAAATATTGCAATTTTCTGACGTTAGATGTAATGTTTTGATTATTGTGAACAAGATTATTAAAGAGCTCAAAAAATGTAGGCCACAGATTTCTGTCCCCTCTGAAAGTAGGTATTCCCAATTCTTTCAAATGAGGGGCGGATTCAGCACGCACATAATCTGCCTTACTTGAAGAACTGGTATCTGGAAACAGCTCGGAGAACGCAATTTTGCAGGAATAATAGTACTTTTGGACTTCCGACCTTATTTTATCCTGGGCTTTAAATTCGTCCTCCTCCTTTTCGTCTATTTCCATGATGACCTCGTTGTGAGCCTCCCCAAAGCTTTCGTAAATGTTTTCCAAGTCAAGAAATCTTACATGAAACTGTTCCTTTGCTTGTGCATCGGTGGTGGCTTGTTGAGAAAAAACATAACACTCTGTAATCGTGTTTGTGTAATTATCCCGTTTTCTTACGGCTTTTTTCAGAGACATTCTGATACGATTTGATTTTAATAGATTTCAAAGATAATAAAGATAATGATTTTAAAGATAAAGATAATTTTAAAGCTAAAATAACGATAAATATTACACTAGATATGAATGATGGGATAGATAATTGATAATTGTATAATATTTAATCACTATGATCGAAAATTGACTGATTTTATAATTTTAATTAGTTAAATATTACACTAGATGCGATCGATAATTGATATTATAATATTTAACCACTATGATTAAAAATTAATTGATTTTATGTGATTTTAATGGATATTCGATATAAATGGTCTAATTTACAAAAACTTAAAAACATTTAATGATAGGCAGATACGATAGATTATTTTTAGAATATAAACAAATAGGTACTAGTGCGATGCTCGATTTGAGTAGTTTGGGCACCTATGATTTTTACTGACCGGCGTATACTAAATATATCGATCGCTAACGATGAATGGGAAAATGGCTGATACGAGTTGCTTCTGACTGTATAAACACGTTTGAATTTAAAAATTATTTAATTAAAGTAGAGGGTTGAAAATATCCGGCTCGAAGGACCATAAATGTTAACGCACGTGATGGATTTATTTTGTGGACTGTAATTTAGGTCTGCTATTGGTACTTCCATGCACTAACATCCAAATTTGATATCGATAGATAAAAAGATAAAATGATGTTCCGCCAAACACACAACTGATATAAAAATTGGGTACTAACCTTTAGTGTCGTGGTTTTCTTCTAATGTGGGGCCCCAGCGTTGCGCACTTAAATGCACCAAACCAGCAACTTTAGATTCGTGTATCACGCCGATGATTGATTTTAGACGAGAATTTTTGTTACACGCGCACGGTGCTTAGATGTTAATTCTTCGCCGGTTTTAGGATGTCTCTCTACTCGTAGTACTTCTAGCGCCTATGCGCAGCAATGGTACCCTGCGTAGAACCAGCTGTGTGTTTTTTGAAGCTTTAAATTGAAATATTTAGCGGCAAAGTGTTGCGCTAACAGAGGCTATAGTTTGATTTTAATTTCAGTATTTCATAAATGCTAGAATATTCCACAGGGTGATGCGAACTTTGAGAAAAAAACACAGTTTGATTGATACACCCGGTATACAATGAAAATTTAACTGTTTAGCAACAATACTTTTACAGCGATATTGTTAAATAATAAGCCTATAATATATTAAAAAATCACTTAAATCGGACAACAGGTTTAGGAAATTCGAGACATCAAAAATGACCCATTTTTAATGTGTCCGGTTAATTTTGCACCCCAGTGTCTTAACAAATTTTCAGCTTGCTATTAATCAACTTTTTTTTTGTACGCGGGATCCAGATCTATTTGCCTCACACCATATATTCGTTTCTAGTAGGAAATTCCATCTTATTATGTGTTGCTTAGTTCGTTCCGTATACAAAAATAATATAAAATCACCAAATAGGCTAACGTTAAAAAGTTTCCGAAGAATAAGTTTATTAGCGGGTGCTTCGACCGTCTCGTAAATACAAAAACACGGTTAACACCAGAACGTTCATTGCAGATGGCCCAAATTGTTGAGAACGAGAACACCCTCTACGCTGGAAAATATTGCGATAGACCGTAACACTAAATCAAGCCAGTTTTAGTCCCTAATAAGAACAAGCTTGCAGAGAAATGGAAACTCTAGCTATCTCTCTCGTCCCGAACGTCTTTTCTCTGCCTTTAAACGTAAGTAGCTAAGTTGTGTTTAAATTGGGGAAGAGGAAGAGACAAAGTAAATTATTTTTTCCATTTCCATTATACTATGAATGCTATTATGATGTTGCTTTTATATGAGTAACTTAATTTAACTTCGTGCTGGTTGATGGAACGCTACAGTAGTAAATTGATTATGTAAGTGTATATCAAGGGGTCCTTATAAATACATACTTTACCAGTTTTTTGGAAACGTAGCTTTCTTATAGCTACGGAAGAAATGCACTGATTGATAGTATGGATCGCACAGAGGTGTGAAAAAATAAAAACAAAAGAAAGACAATGAAACGCAATGTAACGCAATTAGGGGTCGACAAGACAAGAATTCTTGTCTTGACAACAACTTCTTGTCTTGTCTTGAGAAAAAATCAAGATATTTAAAAAAAATCTTGTCTTGACGTTTTCTTGAGATCTTATATCTTGTCTTGGCTCAATAAATTTCAAGATCTTGAAATTTCTTGATTACCCGGTCGGGTGATTCCACGGCGACCTTTTTATTGCGTTGCGTGCTAACACGGCCTCCACTGCCACTGGGGGGAGTCCCTGATCTGCATTTGTTTCCTGACGACCCCAAAATTGATGTGTAGTTGCATGCTTACAATAAGCATTTTGTATGTTTCGCACATATTCTAAGCTTAGCTGTCCAGGATTTCATAAAAATTGCTGAGCCAAATCGAAACAGTTTAGACATCGAAAAGGATTTTGATTATTTGGAGGATAAGATCGAAGTAGAAAATGCTATTAACGCTAGTACTTTATATTTTAAGTTTTCTGTGAATAAAATTAAATACCTTGTAAAAAAAATTAAAAACTCAGGGCAAATGCAACTTAAACTTAACAGTGCTTGCGAGGCCATAAATTGTAAGATTACTTTGCCAGAACTAGATGTGCCTACAATATGGCATTCAACTTTCGAGATGCTAACATGGGGCTTAAGTGTAAAAAATTTTTAAAACTATATTTTGTGAAGACAATCAAAATCTAAATAA
The DNA here is from genome assembly GCF_917563875.1 of Diabrotica virgifera virgifera. Classification (NCBI taxonomy): domain Eukaryota; kingdom Metazoa; phylum Arthropoda; class Insecta; order Coleoptera; family Chrysomelidae; genus Diabrotica; species Diabrotica virgifera. The sequence goes on from NC_065444.1 coordinate 210,459,054, forward strand.
TTGGATAATGTTAGATAAAAAATGGTTCTGATCAGTAAATTTTGTCAGTATCTGAGAAGGTTTAAAACACTTTCTTCAATTCTCAAAGGGGAAAAATATTGCACACTCCCATTGGTGGTAATTGGAGTAAATTTACTTTTAGACAAACTGGAAATATGGGCTCATGAACTTAATAATAAAATTGATAGAGACACTACCGATGAGCAATTAATTTACTGCATTCAAGCTGCGAGAGATAAAATACTGAAACACTATAACAAAATTAATTGGATATACTGTATTATTGTTGTTTTGAATCCTCGCCATAAAGTAGAGACATTTTCCTCTTCATCTTGGGAAAAGCTTCTACATATAATCAGAGGCAGTACAAAATTTGGACAAATACTCGTATTTAAAGCTAACTACTTTAATAAATCCCAGAATGATCTATAGAATCCAATCCCAGAGTCAGTACTTAATCTGAAAAATGAAGATAACAAATTTGATTTAGAATTTAGATATTACTTACCTATTTAAGAAAGCTGATAAAGATAACTTACAATCTTGGAAGTATGAAATTGACAAATACTTTCAGAAGATTCTGAGAATATACATACTTGATTGGTGGAAAAGACACGAAAATATCTACCCGTCATTATCGAAAATGGCCAAGGATTTTCTCGGAACGCCAGCAACATCTGTACCTGCGGAAAGGCTATTTTCAACAGTAACTTTAACAATAACAAAGCCAAGAAATCAGCTAGGCGTTGACTCCATAAGAGGTGTTATCTGCCTTAATTCATGGCTGATCAATCCCGATTTAAAAATGTGCTAAAGGGCCTAGCCGGGTAAGATGGTGAAAAGTGCCCCCAACCCAATCTAAATTCCATATAGGCCACTTTTTAGCACATATAGAGGAACTCACTTTCTGAAATTTTTAGCCCCCTAGGTGGTCACGTGACCCCCCTAGAGCCTAATTAGGCTTTTTATGTTTTTATTTTTTATCTTAGCCGCATTAAGAGCTAGCCAAAAACTTTATTTAAAAAAGTTGTAAGTTTCAAAAAGATCTATAAGAAATTTTTTTTTTATTTTTTTGGCGGAAAATTTGAATTTTTAGAACAATTTTAAACTTTTAAATAAATCTGAAAAAAAAACTAAGACACTCGTTTTTACGAAAATTAATTATAATCTGTATTTTTGCACAATCTTTCACCCTGAATTTTTTCAGATTTTTAAAATTGGTGAAACGTACCTTTAAAAATAAAAAACCGCGTTTTTTCGATTTTTTTTTTCGTTTTTTTGATACAATTTTATACATATTTTTCAAAAAATTTAACAGTCACTAGAATAGGTAAAAAACTGAAAAATAATTGGGATTTGCTTCATCAAAATTTTTTGTAACGCCATCCATTTTCAAGATACAGGGCGTTGAAGAAAACAAAATTTTACATATTTTTTACGATTTTGCCGAAACTACTGGCAACATTGTAATAAAACTTGGCGGGTTTTAAGAGGTAGTTATTGTGCATGATTTGACATACAACTAATGATTTAATATTCATCATTGGCGCGCATAGGGGTAATGGTCTGAACTTTTCAAAGAAAAAAAGATAGTACGCCACTGACATATTTCAAATTAACAATCATTTTTGAATTCCTCGTTCAATTTGCAATAAAAAATCTATCTTCTCATTTTTTCATACGACGCGCTGTTTTGCTGCAAAAAATAAAATATCTTAACGCTTCCAAAGTATTCGAATTAATTTTGATAATGGATGTATGAGTTTATATTATTATGTATGTAGATGTAGAAACTACTAGAAGTTCGAATACTTTGTAAGGGTTAAGATCTTTTATTTTTTGAATAAAAATAACGCGTCGTATGAAAAAATAAGAAGATACATTTTTTGTCACAAATTGAACGAGAAATTAAAAAACGATTGTTAATTTGAAATATGTCAGTGGCATACTATCTTTATTCTTTAAAAAGTTCAGACCATCACCCCTATGCGAGCCAATGATGAATATGAAATCATTCATTGTATGTCAAAATATGCACAATAACCAGCTCTTAAATCCCGCCAAGTTTTATTACAATGTTGCCAGTAGTTTCAGCAAAATCGTAAAAAATGTGTAAAATTTTGTTTTCTTCAACGCCCTGTATTTTGAAAATGGATGGCTTTACAAAAAATTTTTATTAAGCAAACCCCAATTATTTTTCAGTTTTTTACCTATTCTAGTGACAGTGTTACCTTTTTTGAAAAATATGTATAAAATTGTTTCAAAATACGAAAAAAAACTGAAAAAATGCGGTTTTTTATTTTTAAAGGTACGTTTCACCAATTTTAAAAGTCTGAAAAAATTCAGGGTGAAAGATTGTGCAAAAATACACATTATAATTAATTTTCGTAAAAACGAGTGTCTTAGTTTTTTTTTTTCAGTCATTTAAAAGTTTAAAATTGTTCTAAAAATTCGAATTTCCCTCCAAAAAATTAAAAAAAAAATTTTTCTTATAGATCTTTGTGGAACTTACAACTTTTTTTAATAAAGTTTTTGGCTAGCTCTTGATGCGCCTGAGATAAAAAATAAAAACATAAAAAGCCTAATTAGGCTCTAGGGGGGTCACGTGACCACCTAGGGGGCTAAAAATTTCAGAAAGTGAGTTCCTCTATATGTGCTAAAAATTGGCCTATATGGAATTTAAATCGAGCTGGGGGCACTTTTCACCATCTTACCCGGCTAGGCCCTTTGTTATTTAAAATAAAATCTAGTTTTTATTATTAGCTAGTCAAGATATTTCAAGATTTCTTGATTTCTTGACAAGAAATCTTGGTATTGACATAAAAATTTTTGTCTTGTCTTGAAATCTAAAATTACTTCTAGTCTTGATCTTGTCTTGAATTCGAGACAAGATCAAGATAAGATTTTGAAGTTTTCAAGAAGTTGGCGACCCCTAAACGCAATATCCCGCGACCACACTCTAGGTCAGCGATACTCGACCTTTTTTTTTTCCTGGGCCACATATAGCTATTACCACAGCTTGCGGGCCGCAATCTATGTGAAGTAATATACAGTATGGCGCAAGGGAATAAATTCGTTATTTAGTAGGCCGACGACTTTAAGGAAAATCATAAAAGGTCGATTTTTATTTTTAAATATTGATTTTTGACATTTATATGTCATACTAGTGACGTCATCCATCTGTGTGATGACGATGACTAATCTATGGTTTTTTAAAATAAGAATAGGGGCCGTGTGCTAGCTCATCTGAAAGGATATTCAATTCTCTATTCAGTAACATAAACATTAACATAATTATGTATACAGGGTGCCCAAAATTTTTTGTTTTGAATTAAATTAATTGATACAAAAGGAAGAACGTATGTGATTTATTTAATTCAAAATCTATTTTACTGTTTGTCAGAAAACAGAAAAAAATGTTTATTTCACAAATAAACATTGCTTTTCGCTTAGATTCAATGTTCAAGCTTCCACCCACCTGCCTCTTGACAGCTTTTTTTTGTAATTTTTTGCATATTTTCATTTTTGAATATGAGGATTCACAGAGGTATGTTGAAGCAAACAATGTGAGGAGAAAGTAAACTCAACTTTTGAGAGTTTTAAAGTTATCCAGTACTAATTTCCAGAATTCTTCATATTAACTTTCGTCTCTTGTTTCTTTAAAAATTGCCTCCAGATTTGTATCAACTTTAAAATCAATTAGTTCATCTGACAACTTTGCAGCCATTTAAACCAGTTTCTTAAAATATTCAAGCATGACAGTCTCCTTCTTTCTATAGGTACCTACTTCTTTCTCTTCTCAGTTTTTCCTGCGTTATCAGTCTTAGCAGTTCATATCGCTGTTGCCTCATTATGTTTCGAAGTTTATTATTTTTAAATTTATTATTAACCGTTAGCTTAGGTTCTCTTCTTCCTCCGTACCAAGTTTGAACTGTTTTCAAATTAACTCGTTACACTCTGGTATGCGGAACAACAAAAGGCTATAGCGGGATAAGATGGTCAAAAATGCCCCCGCACCGATCAGCGCCGCCACTTATGTTTTCGATAAAGGATATAGAATTATGCCCTCATGCAAATTTTTATCTTCCCAGAGGTCCTAAAACCTCATGAATCGAGAAAAGAAGAATTTTTAGGTTTTATTTTTTGTGAGCGCAATTTTAATTTAAAAAATCTGAAAAAATTCAAGAGGATGTATATATTTTGAATACAAAGTAGCCTGATTTTTTTCAGATTTTTGTAATAAAAAATGAGCCCAGGAAAAATTTTTGAAATTTTCAAAAAATTTTTAGGTTATGTAAATATAATTTGGCCAACTTTTAAGTAGTATTTTTTTGTGTGCTTTTTGTCGTTCTTTTGAATGGCAGAGGCAGGATTTTTAATATCTGAGCGGAAAGAACGAAAAAATTGAAAAAACCGTTTTTGGTTGTCTCGAGATGCATCTCGGGACAGCCAATTTTAGGATTTAGGATCCTGACTACAACAACAGAAAAAACGCTACAAGTGTGAATTTTGTTATAAAATTTGGTAAATGTGGGCTTATAATATCATTTGGAACAGCTTTTCCAAATAACTTTTTTCGATATCTCTAACGCGAAGCAAATCGAATCGCATATCGAAAATTCACCCTATTTGTGGATATATTATCAATTTGATAATTTATTGCAACTGATATAGTCGTATTTTTTATACCTAGATTCAAAATATACATTTAAAATACTGACTAATTCACTAATTTTATAATAAAAAGATCAAATTGATTGCATTGAAGTATTGAACCAATTAATGTGTAATAATAATATATACTATACAGAGTGAGGTTTATGTACGGAAACCCTCAATTATCTCGAAAACGGTTTGTACGATTTTTATAAATTTTGGTGGCTAGGGGTTTTCTAATGCGGCCGATATTATAGTGATAATTACATTGTTGTCAGATCTTCCGTTTTTCTAAAAATCTAATTAAATTTTGTACTTCAATTGGAATATCTTCTATATTTTTTGCGTTTTGAAGTCCTTAAAAAATACTAATTATTTTTCATGTTATATTCCCCATACCTAAAGGCCATAATTTCGGAGTTATTGCTACATTTATTTAAAAAAAATAAACAAATTATAAAAATCATTTTTTTTGGCCCGGGTAGACATTATTTTACGTTTTTTGGACCATTGGGAACAAGAAATTTCTTTTGAAATTTTTCTCTAAAGTTAATCGTTTTCGAGTTATAAACAATTTAAAACTGAAAAGAAAATCGAATAATGACGATTTTCAAGGTTCAAAAACACAAATCAAAAATATTATTTTTGTTACTACCCAGTAAACAAATTCAAGTTCAAGCCCTGTTTTATCAGTTACCAATAAGTAATTTAAGTTTGTTTCATTCTAAAATATTGTTTTTTAGTTGTTAATGCAGCCCGATCGCCCGTCCTCTCATATGCGCTTCACTAACAATTATTAAAAAGCAATGTTTTAGAATAAGACGGGCCAAAAAAGTTTATATCGAGCGCCTAGAACAAGGCCTTAGCTTGAATTTGTGTACTCAGCAGTTTCAAAAATAATATTTTTTATTTTTGTTTTTGAACCTTGAAAATCGTCATTATTCGTTTTTTTTTTCAATTTTAAATTGTTTATAACTCGAAAACGATTAACTTTAGAGAAAAATTACAAAAGACCTTTTTTCTTCCCAATGATCCAAAGAATGTAAAATAATGTCTACACGGGCCGAAAAAATTGATTTTTATAATTTGTTTAAATTTTTTTTAAATACATGTAGTAATAACTCAGAAACTATGGCATTTAGGTATAGGGAATATAACATGAAAAATAATCAGTATTTCTTAAGGACTTCAAAACGCAAAAGACATACAGGGTATTCTATTTGAAATAAAAAAGTTCATTAGATTTCCAGAAAAACGGAAGATCTGACAACAATGTAATTATCACTATAATATCGGCTGCATTAGAAAACCCCTACCCACCGAAACCTATAAAAATCGTGCAATACGTTTCAGAGATAATTGAGGGTTTCTACACATAAACATCGCTCTGTATATTGTAATTACTATAATTAATTGGTTCACTACTTCAATGCAATCAATTTGAACTTTTTATGATAAAATTAGTGAATTAGTCAGTATTTCGAATGTATATTTTGAATCTAGGTATAAAAAATACGACTATATTAGTTGCAATAAATTGCATCAAATTGATAATATACAGTGTGTCGCATTTAAGATGAAGACACCCCTATATTTCGGCTATCAAAATATATACAGATTTGAAATTTGGCACAGTCATACAGGTTGATGGTTCACAATTTTTAAAATAGTCAATTGAAATTTAAATTTTAAACGCGGTCTACTGCGAATCCACAAACAGGGTGAATTTTCGATATGCGATTCGATTTGCTTCGCGTTAAAGATATCGAAAAAAGTTATTTGGAAAAGCTGTTCCAAATATCAGTATAAGCCCACAGACCAAATTTTATGACAAAATTCACACTTTTAGTGTTTTTTCAGATGTTGTAGTCAGGATCCTAAATCCTAAAATTGGCTGTCCCGAGATGCATCTCGAGACAGCCACAAACGGTTTTTTCAATTTTTTCGTTCTTTCCGCTCAGATATTAAAAATTCTGGCTGTGCCATTCAAAAGAACGACAAAAAATACATAAAAAAATACTATTTAGAAGTTGGCCAAATCATATTTACATAACCTAAAAATGTTTTGAAAATTTCAAAAATTTTTCCTGGGCTCATTTTTTATTACAAACATCTGAAAAAAATCAGGCTGTTTTGTATTCAAAATATACATCCTCTTGAATTTTTTCAGATTTTTTAAGTTAAAATTGCGCTCACAAAAAAATAAAACCTAAAAATTCTTCTTTTCTCGATTTAAGAGGTTTTAGGACCTCTGGGAAGCTAAAAATTTGTATGAGGGCATAATTTTATATCCTTTATCGAAAAAATAAGTAGCTGGGCTGATCGGTGCGGGGGCATTTTTTACCATCTCATCCCGCTATAGCCTTTAATTCTGACCTTTTTTATCCGATTTAACTGTTCTAAATAATTTATTTATTAATCTAGATAATAAACATAGTTAATATAACTTGTCTTGCGATTTCCCAGACTAATTTTGAGCTTCTCTCACATTTAATTCAGTTATCCAACTCTATTCCGGCAGAAACCGATTCATTTACTCAAACTGCTTTATAAAGAGTTAACAACCAATTTAAATTATAAAACCGTGTTACTCCATTAAGTTAAAACTCCTAATCTCAGCCAATTTGTACCGGCACCAAGCCCTTTGCCTCCGTTGGGCCAACTTTGTATCGGCTGCAGATTTTCTGTGCTATTTTCATTTCTATATCTTTTATACAAGTACCATATCGACTTATCTTTGACCCTAAATACTGAAAAGTCTTACAACTCTGTTATATCTGCAGATTGAATAAGTAGAACATTTCGATAAATATATTTTGACAACTAATAAAAAATATGAACTGACATAACTACATATATAACATTACATAACAACTGCTATAAATAGAGGAGGATACTATAATCTCCCACGCTATTTTGAACTTAAATAGAAAAGAATTAAAAACCTAAATTTAAAATCTTGACTTGAAAAGTCGAATCCGTTCAGATCTTCTTAACTGTGGAAGATCATTACGTTCTTCAACAGCAGGTTCATTAATGGGTACCGCAGCAGGTTCATTAATGGGTACCAGTTCATTATCAGGATGATCAGGTTCTATCATTGGATCTACATTTTCTTTGATTGGATTTGGATGTAAATGGACTGGAGGTTGGATAGATGGCAGAAGATGCAGGGGGAATTCTTGATACTGTGGCTGATAATGAATTACTTCTGGTTCGTTTACAAAGGTTACATTCTTTTTAGGTACCATGGTTTTGCGAATTTGGTCAATGTGACGTTTTAAACAATAGCCATCATCAAGTTGGACTTCGTAATGTAACAATCCATACTTTTTAACAATTGTGCCAAATTTCCAAAATTCCTGGTTACCTTGGTAATACCGTACTTGTACTCTCTCCCCCACATTTAATTGTCTTGCACCATTGGGTTGATTTTCTGATCTTCTAAGTTTTGGTGGACGTAGTGCGTCGAGTTCGATTCTTAAACATCTGTTCAGGTACATTTCAGCTGGTGATTTTCCACAGGAAAGTGGTGTCGCTCTATATTTTAAAAGAATTTCTTGTACTTTCTTACTCATGGGTAAACGATCAGTAGACATAGCTTTTAGTCTCATTTTTAGGGTTTGAACGTTTCGTTCAGCTAAGCCGTTTGTAGCAGGATGACCAGGAGCAATAAACTTTTGAAAAATACCATGAGTTTTTGAAAATTTTTTAAATTGATCGCTTACAAAAATTGTAGCGTTGTCTGACACCATAACCTGAGGATATCCGTGAGTAGAACATATCTCTAACAGAAGATCGATGGTTTTTTCTGATGTTGGCGCATCCCTAAGAATTTTGATTTCAGCCCAGCGTGATTTAGCGTCAACCACAACAAAAAAATAAAAACCTTGGAATGGACCCGCATAATCAATATGGATGCGGTCCCAATTTTCTGTTGGAGTATCCCAGTGGTGCAGTGGAGCTTTTGAAGGTGATTTTCGAATTTCAGCGCAAGTTTGACATGACTTGACCATAATTTCAATGTCTTTGTCAATGTTTTTCCAATAGCAATACTTTCTTGCAAGTTGTTTCATATTTGTAATACCTATGTGAGTTCTGTGGAGTTCCGATAGGACCAGTCGTTGGAGTTGAGTTGGAATAACAATTCTCTGACCTTTAAAAAGGATCTCGTCTTCTAAAATAAAATCATGTTCATTTTGATTTTGTGATTTTAAATCAGATTTAATTCTTGATAAAATAGGATCTTCGTCTGTGGCATCTTTGATATTTTGATAGGTTAGATCGTATGTTGAAATTTCTTTTATTGACTCATGACAGATAGATTTAATTTCTTCGTTGAGAATTTTTTCTAAAGAAGATGAAGGTTGATTGATAGAAGCTCTAGAAAAACAGTCGACGTTAACGTGATCAGAAGATTTTCTGTATTCGACTTCGTAATCAAATCCTGATAAAAATAATGCATATCGAAGTAGTCTAGCAGAAGGTAATTTTGAATTTTGATGAAAAATTCTCGTTAGAGGGCTGTTATCAGTGATGAGTTTAAACTTACTCCCAAAAAGATACATGAAGAAGTGATTTACTGAAAACATAATTGCAAGTGCTTCTCTGTCTAACTGACTATAATTTTGTTCACATTTGGTAAGAGATCTTGAAGCAAATGCGATAGGCCTTTCGATTCCATCAATAACATGAGGTAGTACCCCTGCAACACCGGTTGGACTTGCATCACAAGCTAATACTACGGGCAAACTTGGGTCATATGGAATTAGACTTGATCACTCGCAATTTCCTCTTTTAATTTGTTGAAAGCTGTTTCACATGAATTATTCCAAATAAATTTTGCTCTTTTCTGTAAAAGTTTCCGTAGAGGGTACGTTTTAGTTGAAGCATTAGGAATGAATCGGGTATAATACATTACCATACCAAGAAACCTTCGAACTCCATCCACATCTGTGGGACGTGGCATGTCGATAATAGCTTGAATCTTTTTTGGAGACTTTAATATTTCGTTGTGCTTGATAAGATGACCAAGATATTCTGTACTGGTTTCGAAAAAAGCACACTTTTTGCGATTAAGGTGTAGATTGAACATTTTTAGTCGTTGAAGGCATGCGTCAAGATTTTGTCGACATTCTTGTCTACTGGATCCATGAACAATTATGTCATCAAAGTATGAGTGAGTTTTTGATAGACCGGATAGAATTTGATCAATAATTCGATTGAACTCTGAAGGGGCAGTTTTAATTCCAAAAGACAGTCGATGCATTCGATATGTTCCTCGATGTGTTGATATAGTTTGGATAATACTGCTCTCTTCGTCTACTGCTAGATGAAGATATGCTTTGAACAGATCCAATCGACAAAAAGATCGTGAATCTTTTAAGCTGTTCAGTATATCTTCGATTTTTCTGATTGGATAGTTTGCGGACACAATTCTCTCATTAACACCAATTTTGTAATCTACACAAAGTCTCACACCTCCATCAGCTTTTGGAATAACAACCAGTGGTGAACCCCAATCACTATGGTTGACTTTCGATATAATTCCTTGAGCTTCTAAATTGTCAAGTTCTTTCTCAACTTTCTCTCTAAGTGCATACGGTACATCTCGTTCTTTAAAATAGACTGGCTTGGCATTTTTACGCAGTTGCAAATTTACTTTAAAATTTGATACAAGTCCAATTGATTCTTCAAATATGTCTGAATATTTTTGAACAAATTCTTCTTCATTAGCCGGTATATTTTTGATTTGTCTGATTCCTGTTGAGCTATCGATGTCTTGAAGGTTAATGTTTAAATGTCTTATCCATACACGCCCTAATAGGAGTCTAATTCATCAGGAACTACGTAAAATTCTTCTGTTGAAATTTTATTTTGATATTGTATTGATGTTTTTGCTTTCCCTTGGGGATAAAATAAGTTTTTTGTATATGATCTAAAGGCAATATCGGATTTTTGAAGTGGTAAATCAAGATCTAGTTCTTTAAATTTTGATTCTGAGATGAGTGTAAATCCTGCTCCAGAATCAACTTCAAATGTTGCCGGTTTGTTTTTAATAAGGACTGTCACATAAAACTTTTGAGCATCCGTGTAAGATTGATTTTCATAAATATCTACAATTTTATTAATGCCAAAAGTATCCTCTGGTTCTGTTTGGCTGGTTGATGGTTGATATTCATTAATTAGATGATGGGTCGAGTTAGTTTTATCTTTGTTTGCTAAAAGCGTTGAAATACAGACTAAAATGACGTGACCATATTTTTTACAACCTTTGCAAAAAAGTCGTTTAGGATTGATTTTACAGTTTTTAACAAGATGTTGTTGACCACATCGTAAACATCGATTGTCTATCCCCAACTCTTGAAAATTGATTTTTGATCTAGACTGGGAACGCTTCCTATTATAAGACGCTGAATTTGGTCTCTGTCTAGATTGATTGATTTGGTTGATATTTAAAGAATTGTTACTTGATGAAAATTCTTTACTGTCGATGATTGACGATTCAAAGATTAAAGCCTTTCTTCTAATTTTTCAAATGATTTTTCATTGGATGCCTCGAATAAACTGAGCTCGTAAAAAATGTTCAGAAATGTTTGCCTGACATTCGCACGTAGAGATAAATTCACATTCAAGAGTAGCTTGTTTTAGAGCAGTAGTATATTCGGAAATTGACTGATTTTCTTGTTGATATAAGGAAAGAAATTTATGCTGCAACACTAAAATATTTTTCTTTGGATTCAGGCGATTATCAAGTTTCTTTACAATGGTGTTGTAATCAAAATCTCTAATTTTGTGAGGTGCAACTAAAGATGAAAGCATTGAAAAAGTTGCAGAGCCAATAGAATTCAATAGTAAGTCTAAAGCAAATTTCTTGTCATCGAAAACGTGTTTGATTTTAAGGTAGTTTTCGAAAGGTTCTATGTAAATTTTGAAGTTTTCTTTTTGTTCATCAAAATTTTCGAATAGAGGTATAAAATTATTAGTATTATTTGAATTTGAAGTACTTGCCAAACTTTTATGCAGTTGATTTAAAATTTCCTGGTTTACCATCATAAATTGTTTAAATTGATCTGGATCCATGTTTGATATGTAGTTTAAAAATCTGGTTATTCAGTGATTTACCTCGTCGCCAATTTGTTATATCTGCAGATTGAATAAGTAGAACATTTCGATAAATATATTTTGACAACTAATAAAAAATATGAACTGACATAACTACATATAACATTACATAACAACTGCTATAAATAGAGGAGGATACTATAAACTCTTTATAGGCTTTTTTAAACTTAAGTTTAAATCTGAAAACTCGGATATAATACATCGTATTCGTTCTTACAAATATTTATCTTGAGTCCCCATAGCTCATAGTCTTTCTTTAATGTCCTTATATTCCGCGTCCTCCCTGTCTTGTGCAAAAATGATTTGGTCATCGGCGAAAAGTAGTGAATGTATTTAGTCCAGAAAGCCACTGCGCATCCGCTAGGAAAAATATTCTAATTCGGATTTTTTGCACAATCTTACTCAAAAAGGACTCCTTTTAACAAATTTCCATGTTGCAGGACCAAAAGGTGGTCAAAAATTTTTTAAACGTTTTTTTTTGTTTTTTTCCTAACATTATATTTTTTGCATGAAAAAAAGTTTTTTTAGGTTTTTTGGATCATTCCAAACAGAAAAGGTCTTTAGTGACTTTTCTCTAAAAATGATAGTTTTTGACATATCAGCGATTAAAAATTGAAAAATTGCGAAATCGGCCATTTTTAACCCTCGAACACTATGTGAAAAACTTAAAATTTTAATGTTGCCAAGGTAGGTAGATATTCTTTAAACATCGATTGATGAAATTCCGAAGAGTTTTTTGCAATACAATATTCAAAACTTCTTTGTTTTTTAATTGCTAATCAAGCGTGCGCGACACTATTTTCCACCGACAGTATGGTGCAAATGAAAGGAATAAATTCGTTATTTCGTAAACGGGCGACTTTAAGGAAAAATCCCGAAACAGGTCGATTTTTATTTTTAAGTTATGATATTGTGGCATATATGGTATACTAGTGACGTCATCCGTCTGGGCGTGATGACGTAATCGATGATTTCTTTAAATGAGAATAGGGGTCGTGTGGGAGCTCATTTGAAAGGTTCTTCAATTCTTTATTCAGTAATGTAAACATTTACAGAATTATTTTTACAGGGTGTCCTTCTACTTCTTTTTTGTCAAATAATTTAATTTAATAAAAATTTTTTGGACACCCTGTATAAATAATTATGTAAATGTTTATATTACTGAATAGAGAATTGAAGAACCTTTCAAATGAGCTAGCACACGACCCCTATTCTCATTTAAAAAAATCATCGATTACGTCATCACGCCCAGATGGATGACGTCACTAGTATACCATATATGCCACAATATCATAACTTAAAAATAAAAATCGACCTGTTTCTGGATTTTTCCTTAAAGTCGCCGGTTTATGAAATAACGAGTTTATTCCTTTCATTTGCACCATACTGTCGGTAGAAAATAGTGTCGCGCACGCTTGATTAGCAATTAAAAAACAAAGAAGTTTTGAATATTGTATTGCAAAAAACTCTTCAGGATTTCATCAATCGATGTTTAAAGAATACCCACCTACCTTGGCAACATTGAAATTTTCAGTTTTTCACATAGTTTTTGAGGGTTAAAAATGGCCGATTTCGCAATTTTTCAATTTTTTAATCGCTTATACCTATGTCAAAAACTATCATTTTTAGAGAAAAGTCACTAAAGACCTTTTCTGTTTGGAATGATCCAAGAAACATAAAAAAACTTTTTTCCATGCAAAAAAAAATAATTTTAGGAAAAAAACAAAAAAAAAACGTTTAAAAAATTTTTGACCACCTTTTGGTCCTGGCAACATGCGAATTTGATAAAAGGAGTCCTTTTTGAGTAAGATTGTGCAAAAAATCCGAATTAGAATATTTTTCCTAGCGGATGCGCAGTGGCTTTCTGGACTAATTATATTCTCTTGTATTACTGGTATGCCGATTGTTCCACATTTTCTATACCATCTATTCAAAGCCTTATCTATGTATATGTTAAAAAGTGTAGTTGATACACCACATCCCTGTTTGCGGCCTTCTGTTACGATGATCGGTTTTAATACTTTCTTAGTTGTAACTTTTTTTTGATAATTCATCATAAAAAAGAAGCAATACAATGTACGTAAAAAGTAGTTTTGTGAAATGTAACCTTATTCTTCAAAGTTATTTTATTTTATGTGAATTATCCTTTTTTTGCATTGCAAAGATTTTATAAACAAGTGGGAATATCTGAAGCTAGAAAAAAAGGACTCTTGTCTTTAATAGAGAAAAGTTTTCCTGAATACTATTTAAGTTTTCACAAAAATTTGTAAAGAAAAACAATGATTACTATTATTGCTTTATGGTTTATTATGTGTTGTAGAATGAATACGAACTACTTAATAAGTTTTTTTAATGTTTTATTAAATCATAATTGATATAATGGCATTTTTAATAATTTTTATTAATAAAATTCCTAAAAAATGTAACTTTATGAGCAAACATAGGGTATTTAAAAGATAATATTTCTTTATCCAAGAAGGTTATATCTAAGTTGTTTTTCTAAACCTGATATATTAAAAAAGAAAATTATTGTCAGAGCGATAAAAAGCTCAGAAATCTATCATACCCAATCATTAAATACTATAATATCAATAAACACTGCACAAAATAAATGAAATAAACTAATATGAGTATTAAAACCTTTCTAATGAAAAAGTGAAAATTCTTAGCTATAACCCTCTTCTTCCAAATAAACGATATAGACTTAGCAATGTAACACTAAGGAATGTTGGGAAGCTAGCAGCAGAAAAGTACTTGGGAATGACTAGAAACAACCTATGCTTGACAGTCGGTTTTGTAACTGGGCATTGTCAACTAAGTAAATTCCTCACACACTGGGGCTAGTAGACACACCCTTTATGCAGGAAGTATGAACAAGACGACGAAACTGTCGAGCATGTCCTATGGAAATGTCCGAAGTTATCGTCAATACGAGAGTATGCGTTCGGCGAACCCTGACCTTCACCTGCCCACATAAGAGGAATGTCCTTTGATGACTTTTCTACCTTCTTGGAAATGACAGGATGCACAATGAGCTAAGGACTACAGCTCCCTAGGAGAATGCATAATGGGTCAATTGTGTCTTAAGTGTGGCGGAAGATGACTTGCCCTCCCTACTCTACAGATTAAGAACTCAGTAATCCTTCAACTATCAGCTACTATTCCTGAAAACATTAATAAGCTTAGCTTAGGGCCTCTTTTTCCTCCTTCCAAGTTTTACCTGTTTTCAAATTAACTCCCTACAGTCTGGTATGCACGGAACAGGACATTCTGAACGTTTTTATCCGATTTAACTGTTCTCAAGAATTTATTTATTAATCTAGATAATAAAAATAGTTAATATAACTCGTTTTGCGCTTTCCCAGAATAATTTTGAGCTTTTCTCACATTTAATTCAGTTATCCAACTCTATTCCGACAGAAACCGATTCATTTACCCAAACTGCTTTATAAAGAGTTAACAAACAACTTAAATTATAAAACCGTGTTACTCCATTAAGTTAAAACTCCTAATCTCAGCCAATTTGTAACGGCACTGAGCCCTTTGCCTCCGTCGTGCCAACTTTGTGTCGGCTGCAGATTTTCCGTGATACATGGAGCTGGACCAAAATGAAACGTACTGCACAATAAAGCATACTAGTTAATCCACATGTCCAATGGATTTTAACTGTAATGTTGTAATTGATAGCCCCGACGTTGTTTTTCGATATCGTCTATCTTCTTGATTCAGATGCAATTTTCAGCCAGTTAGAGCAATATGTAGATAATACATATTATGACTTGATAAAATAGTTTGGAAAATTCTTTACTTTTTTTATATACGAACGTTTCTTTTTTTCTGATCTATCGTTCTTTTTATAGGCAATAGCCTAGTACATTGTAACATGATAAACTACACATATTTGTTATTTAAATTTAAATAATTAATTTATTTCAATTTCGATTGATTTTATTCATTTCTTAACTTTCTGCTCTGTTTTACTATTTTTCTTCTAAAATTAGTTGGTGCCCAGTTCTCTTATTACCTTAATATCGTGCTTGGTGTTTCACGTATCTGCCGTTCTCATTTTACCCGTATTGAAACGCAATAGCTAATTTAATCATAGTATAAAATTTTTATGATTCCTATGTCATGTATTTTTGTCAGTTAGCAACTATTTGACTTCCATTCTATCATCCAGTCTATGCTAAAATGGAAGTGGCAAATATTTTTCTCTGCATCTTGTGTTTTTAAGACCATGTTTCTATGCAAAACTCATTTTATTTCGTCAAACTTCTTAGGGTTTTGGCCTATTTTATATCTCATATCCTTAGTATTAAATACATCTCATATTTTATATAAATCTCATTTCATTTTAGTGTCAAGTGCCAATTAAATATGAATATTTAATTTTATATTTTATCGCCAACCGTCACTAAAGTCATTCATTATTGTACTCATTTGCGGCAGTAAAGTAACACTTTATTGTACAGAAAAAAGAATTTTGCTTTACCTGCCGCGACTATTAATCAAATTAACCGAGACTGAATGTAAGTGGTCTATGACAGTATTCGATTATTTATTTGAGTGAACTTAAAATTTATTTACTTTAATTATTGAAAATATTGTACACAATTTACGTTATTATTAATTAAATTTATGTCAAAAAGTGAAATTCTGTAGTATTTTGTAAATATTATATTCTATCAAAATAAATGAAAACTTTACAGATTTAGTAATTAGGTATTCAATATTGATAACAACAAATTTTTATTTCATCTGACATTAAAAAAATTCTTAAATCTTTTAAGTTACGTAGTAATGCAAATAAAGTGCAAAATGGTGATTTTGTTAATTTGATTATATACATATAGGACGGTGATAGATATTTACTGGTAATTTGTTAGTAAATATATTTATGTAGATTTTCTACGATACATCAAGGGAAAAGTAACTGCGGGGAGACTACAGTTCATAAAAAAGGACGTAATTATTAACGTTATTTTTAATTTTTGGTATTACATATTTCAAGTATTAAAATTAGTTTAATATTTAATTATATCGATTATTGTAATATTTAAATAAAAATACAATTAAACTGTTTAAAATATGTTTATTTCGTTGAAATAGAAGTATAGTTAGGCCGCACCTACATTGGATCCGTTTTTCTCCGATCCGATCCGATCAGATCAGATCAGATCCGACGTCGGATTAAAAAATAAACCCATAGTATTAAATGGCGGTAACTACATTGGATCCCTTTTTCTCCGATCCGATCAGATTAGATCAGATCAGATCCGATATCGGCCGACGTCAGGAGTAGCTTCTCCTATTTTCATGGAGAAGTGTTCGGTTTCATTCCGGTTTTTGCATATTTATAAGTAATTTAATTTTTTGTTTTAATAATTTCATGAAAAAAATCAACAATAAATAGCTTCCAAATCTTAATATTTAATTTTGTAATATGTGTCTCTACAAGATAGATATTTTATAATATTGTCTTGAATATAAGGTTTACAAAATCTCTTTATTTATAGGTATAAAATTTAATACCTGTAGCACAAAATAGGAAACAATTATTGTTTCCTATTCTGTCCCTTTAGGTAAATAGTTTTATTGAGATGTTCAATTTCACTTTGGTTATAAAATTCTAACGGGTACTACGTGTCTTTGAAATTGCCAAAATAATCTTGGATAAAACCTTACAAAGAGAACCGAAGTTTATTACTGCTCAAATTGTGATAAAACCGGAAGTATAATTATTATACTACCTATTATGTGTTACTATATCTTTTTATATGAGAATAGTTTTTAATACGTACCAATACAAGGCTAGTTTGTAATAAATCAATGTATTTTTCCTTTTCTCATGAATTATTTAACATTCTTGTAAGGAAAAAATAGGATCTTCAATTTATCAGGATAGTTACGTAGATTTTTGTTTATATTAAATTCTCCTGAACATCTGTCTTTATTAAAGTTATGCATCCATCTACGTATTTTTCTATGTTTTTTAAAAACGTTGTTTTCCAACAACAGCCAACACATTAACACATCTACATTGGAACTCATTGTCGGTGGTCGGTGGTCGGAAGTTAACGGAACCAATGTAGGCACCCTCGAAGGAAAATAGGTCTATATCGGATCTGATCTGATCGGAGAAATACGGATCCAATGTAGGTGCCGCCTATCGGATCGGATCTAATCTGATCTGATCGGAGAAAAACGGATCCAATGTAGGTGCGGCCTTAGTGTTAATGTTTTTTATGATTTGCGATAAAAATTTGAATGCATCACGTCAGTAAAGACTTTATGGAACTCGTCTGTTTATCAGATTCGTTCGATAAAGAGTCACTTTAATGACTTGGTACATAATTAACTATTATTTGTTCCTGCCAAGACCCATTGTTCACTTTTTCAACTAAGATAAGGCGAACTTACACCATAATGACTGAGCTAGACGAAGCCTTAACAATTGGCTCCCATAGTTAGTTGACGTTTTATTGTTATACAACTAACCCCCCAACTTTCTGTGGTAGATACTTCCAATGTTACAAGATTTAGTCGAAAAAGTTTGCAAATGTAAATTATTAGGTCCACTTTCTGATAGACGGTTTATTGACGCTTTTCTATTTGTGAATTTCATATTGCTACTTTCATGCGGTAATCTCAATTTCGCACTAGAAATTAAAGCCTATTATATAGGACAGTCAATGAGGGTATGTGGCTCCGAATTCCATCCTACTACATCGATTTACTTGATATTTTCACAGTAAGTGGGGAATAGCTCAAGAAACAAAGCCTCCCCTATGCCGATGTGTGCTTTTGTCTTGAGGACGGTTCCCACCCCTTCTCGGGGGTGGACATTTTTTTGCTTAAATAACTACGGAAGTTGCTGGAATACCTAATACTAAGCAAAAACTGTTCTATATTTTTTTTTTCGAAAACTCAATACTTTTTGAGTTATTCCTGGTTGAAAATTGGCCATTTTCATTGAAACATAACACCTTTTCAAACGGTTTTTTGCGAATACCTTAAAAACCATACATTCAACTGAAAAAACCATATATACCCTATTCCACGAACATACGCCTGTTTTGGATTACTTCGACAACGAATATTTTACTGTGCAAAATAAGAAGAACGAAAGTAAATTGCAAATTACATTGTTGTTTATTGGAATAATTATTAGCGCCATTTACTTTCGTACTTCTTATGTTGCACAGTAAAATATTCGTTGTCGAAGTAATCCAAAACAGGCGTATGTTCGTGGAATGGCCCATAAAACATTTTTGTAGCTTATAAAATAACAAAGAGATTCTTTCCTTTACGAATCTTCTAGTTATAACACAAAAAGAGATATGGTAAGTAAAAAAACTTGTTTTCTTGGTGCATGCTCAAATCAGTGTATTTAACTTGAAATAACAGAGAAACGGTCGATTTTCGGTGTATAATGCTACCAATAACTTTTGTTGTGCTTGAAAAGACCTTTAAAATAAGCAATATTAAATGTCGTTTACATTCAAACTATGCGAGATAAACTGTAAAAAATTTGATGACTAACGTATTTTAAGAAAAAAATGAGAAGTATTAGTATGTTCCTTAACGGTAACCTCTATATTTTAAAGAACCGCTTGGATGACATGAAATTTGGCATACAGATAGCTAACTAGTCAAAGAAAAAAAGTGATATTGTGCCGATATGTGCTTTTGCCTCGGGGGTGCTTTTCACCCCCTCTTGGGGGTGAAAAAGTATTCGTTCAAGGTAAGTCCGGAAATTGATAAGCTGACTAATTTTAAGTAACTTTTGTTCTATAGAGTTTTTTCACTAAGTCAATACTTTTCGAGTTATTTGCCAGTGAATATGTTCATTTTTTAACAAAATAACCACGCCGTTAGACGGTTTTTTGCAAATAACTCAAATAGTACATATTTTGTCGAAAAAACATTCCTAGCAGAAATATAGCCTGTAGAAAATTTAACAAAATGGTGTATATATCACGTTTCTATACCTAGTAGAAGCAGAGTTATAGCTAATTAAAAATAGGTTCATATTCGTCAAATTCCAAATGGAATACTTTAATGTGAAATAACCAAAAATGAAGCACATTTCGGGGAAAACTCATTACAACTTATTTAAAGTGTTTAAAAAAAGCTTCATTTTTGTTTTATAAAAAAAATTACTAGCATCAAAATAAACAAGTTACGATCAAAATAAAGTTAGTCCCTTTTTTTGGTAAAAGAATCGGGAAAATCACCCCCTAATTAGTATCTCAAATGAACTTAATCGTTACGACTTCACAAGTTTCTTGACTCGTGTATGTATTGCTTATATAATCTGTAAGTTTCATCGGTCCAAAGTCCTTATTTTTGAAAGGACTGTAGTTAAAAGGGGTTGAACGAGTCACTGATCACGAATGTATGCAAATTTAGAAACACCAAATCTCAATCAATTTGTGTCTAACAGAAAAACAAAAAAATACATGATATTCAGAAAAGCAATGCTGACTTTTTTTGCTTTTCGAGATTTTTGGTATCTCTAACAATTTTTAGGTTATTTTGAAAATAAGCATATTTTTCAAAATTAAAATTTTTAAAAATTTTACTTTAAAACCAAATTTTTTCCAAAATAAACACTTTAAATCGATGAAACTTACAGATCATATAAACACAACATAAGTAAAATAATTTGTGGAGCGCTAACGATTAATCTCATTTAAGTTGCTAATTAGGGGGTGGTCTTCCCGATTTTTTTTGTCAAAACAAAAGTGACAAACTTTATTTTGATCGTAACTTGCTTAAAGGACATCGCACACATCTTATGGAAAATATAATGTCACTCAAATTCAATAAAATTTATATGAATAGATTCGTTTTAAATTAACGGTCAAATCTTATCATTGCGCCAACTCCATATTTTCAATAATAAGAGCAGAAATTGATATAAATAAATCTGAAATCAAATGGATAAGGACATAAGTTAGAGAGACAGAAAATATTTTATAATACCCAAATTATCGGTACTCCATAAATCAGCGGATTAGTTTTACTAATCAGCTTAGGCCCAGCGGGGTTTAAGCTCTTTTGAATAGCACCCAGAGCAATAGTAATTGTAACTGACAGTTTTACTGACTCCAAAAATGTGATTTCGATAAACTTTAATTGCAATTTGCGCCGTAATTAATCATAATTAAAAGTTGGCGCAATGATAAGATTTGACCGTTAATTTAAAACGAATACATTTGTATAAATTTTATTGAATTTGAGTGACATTATATTTTCCATAAGATGTGTGCGATGTCCTTTAGAAACTTTTTATAAAAACAGAAATAAAGATTTTTTTAAACACTTTAAAAAAAGCTTTAATGGGTTTCCCCAAGAAGTGTCTAATTTTTTGGATATTTCACTTCGAAATATTCTATTTGAAATTTGATGAATATGAATCTATTTTTCTTTGGCTATAACTCTGGTTTTACGAGGTCCAGAGACCTAACGCGTACACCAATTTTTTACTTTTTTACAGGATATATTTTTGCTAAGAACGTTTTTTCGACAAAATACTTACTTTTTGAGTTATTTGCAAAAAACCGTCTAAAAGCGTGGTTATTTTGTTCAAAAAATGAACATATTCACTCGCAAATAATTCGAAAAGTATTGAATTAGTGAAAAAACTCTATAGAATAAAAGTTACTTAAAATTAGTCAGTTTATCAATTTCCGGACTTACTTTGGACGAATACTTTTTCACCCCCAAGAGGGGGTGAAAAGCACCCCGGGACAAAAGCACATATCGGCACAATATCAGTTTTTTTCTTTAACGTGTAAGCTATGCGCACGCCAAATTTCATGTCAATCCAAGCGGTTCTTTAAAATTTAGAGCAAAAACCGTGAAAGAATGGACTATATATTTAACCCCTCATCCACAAGAATTTAAATGCATCGTTTTACTTCTACAATACATTTATTATAGTGTTCTTTTTATGTTCAAAAAGTTGGGCGGGTTTAAAATTAATGGTTTTTGAAAAAAATAAGATCAAATTATTGAGCGCATTTTTAAATTTTCTTAAAAATCCTCCTATTTCTCCATGTAACTCGAAAATGATAGAGATGCTAAAAAAAGATACCATACAAAAATGTAGGTTTCTTCTAGATAAACATTTTGATTTTATGTTTTATAAAGTATCTCTTATCATTTTCAAGTTACATGGAGAAAAAGAAATATTTTTAAGAAAATTTAAATATGCGCTCTATAATTTCATCTTATTTTTTTCTAAAACCATTAATTTTAAACCCGCTCAACTTTTTGAACATAAAAATAACACTGTAGTAAAATGTATTGTAGAAGGAAAACGATGCATTTAAATTCTTGTGGATGAGGGGTTAAATATACTTCTCAATTTTTTTCTTAAAATTGGTTAGTCATTAATTTTTTGTAGCATATCTCGCTTAGTTTGAATGTAATCGACATTTAATATTGCTTATTTGAAAGGACTTTTCAAGCACAATAAAAGGCATTGGTAGCATTATACACCTAACCTCGACCGTGTCTCTGTTATTTGAAGTTGAATACACTGATTTGAGCATGTACCAAAAAAACAAACTCTTTTTACCTAACGTATCTCTTTTTGTGTTATAACTAGAAGATTGAAGAAGGAACGAATCTCTTTGTTTTTTTATGAGCTACAAAAATGTTTGATATAATTTTTTTAGTTAATGCATTTTTTTAAGGTATTCGCAAAAAACCGTTTGAAAAGGTTCAATGAAAATAGCCAATTTTCAACCACGAATAACTCGAAAAGTATTGAGTTTTCGAAAAAAAAAATTATAGAACAGTTTTTGCTTAGAATTAGGTTCTCTAGCAACTTCCGTAGTTGTTTAACCAAAACATTTTCCACCGCCGAGAAAGGGTGGGAAGCGCCCCCAAGACAAAAGCACACATCGGCATAGGGTAGACTTTGAATAAGGAGATATTTTCAGGGTATTCCTAAAATTTCATTAAAATCCATGCAGCAGGATAGAATTCGGAGATAATAACCTGTTCTTGCTCTCATTGACTGGCGTAATAGTGAATCATTGGATCACATCACACATAGTCTGAAAAGAAATTTGGGTGCACAAAAATATTTGAATGTTCTGCCAATTAACTGTTAAGCTAGTTGCTGACTAAATTGCTTGGGGTTAAAAAATCTAATAAAATGTAGAAAAACTACTTACCCTAATTATTTCACCATCGACTTTGGAATATCTGCAATAAAACAAAATCAAAATGAAAAGCCTTGTAAAACAGTATAATTCTTATAGATTTAACTTTTGCAGTAACTACAGCAGTACTTTGAGCAAACGTCATTTGGTAAAGTCCGCGAAATTATATAAAGCATATATTATGGTGAAAAAAAGATATTAAAAACACAAAAGTTCAAGTAAACTAAATTGAGACTAAGTATAAGTGAGAAATATACCATGTGAAGATGTAGCACAGGATGAAACATTGGTTAAGGAAAAAAGACCACGAGATAGCTGGAAGAACCAAGTACTAGAAGATAAAGGTGAATTAAGAATAATAGAGATATAAAAAATATAAGTTAAGGTATACAGTGCTAATCAAAAGTCCGTACCCCCCCTCGTATCTTTTGAACGGTTATACATATAATAGTGAAATTTGGAGGGAGGAAATAAACGGACGTACGCTTCTTAACTAGTCATGACAGGTGACGTAATAGTGACAGATGACTTTACAGCGCCACTGTGACAGATCATTTTAAATAGGACCTTATGGCAAGTGACACCTCATTTGAAAGGTATTGATAATACCTATTCAGTCATACTAATTTTTTTGGGTTTAATTTGATTTTGATCTTGGTGAATAAATGAAATAAATATAACTTTGTAGTTTCGCATTTAATTATTAAAAATTCAAATGTCCGCCCATGGTTATTTTGTCAAAAAAGTTGACATTTTTCAGCTCTCTAGTAGTTTTTACGTCAACGTCAACCTTTTTGACAAGTAACCATAGCCGGAGGTTTGAATTTTTATTAATTAAATGCGAAACTACAATTTTATATTATTTCATTTATTCATACAAATGAGTTTAAACTCAAACAAAATTAGTATAGCTGAATGGGTATTTTCAATACCTATCAAACGAGGTATCGCTTACCATAGGGTACCATTTAAAATTATCTGTCACAGTGGCGCTGTAAAGTCATCTGTCACTATTACGTCACCTGTCATGACTAGTTAAGAAGCATACGTCAGTTCATTTCCTTCCTCCAAATTTCACTATTATAAGTATACCCGTTCAAAAGTTACAAGGGGGGGTACGGACTTTTGACTAGCACTGTATAAAATGAAAAGGCCTAGTCTGTGATGCGAAAACACAAGAATAGTTGAAGATATAAGAAAATAAGGTCTAATCCAACTTTTTGGGTAATATAAGTTCTCGCTTAGTAGCACAATTTTAATTTTCAAAGCGATGTAAGATCTTAAAGAAAAAAATAAATGACTATGTTTTCAATCCAACGGCATATAAAACAACATGTTATTCTACACCCCACCAGACTGAAAACAATGGGAACCTTCTCTGGTTACACCTACGAGGCTTCTACAATTTGCAAGCCATAACGGATGCGGAGACTAAGGAAGATGAGGGAATTTTACAATTTATAATTCACGTCCCATCTGCTCAGCGCGGTAAAGTTCCAACGAGAATGGTTCCCTTCGTACTCCAATCAGAGTAAACATGTAATGTAAATCAAAAATGAATAACCATTTCCAATTTCGTTACAAAACGAAAATACAGCCGCATCATATTCTAGTCTGTTTAAATAAATGTTCTGTATTTTTATTTGAGTTCCTTTGATGTATAGCAAAATTACAATTTTTCATCATAAAATGATTTTACATACAAAATAATTATTCTTCAAAATTCACTTTGTCACTTTCAAACAGTAGATCCTATAATAAACTAATGCCTGACCCCATATTCCATACAATTTTCGTAATCTAATTAAAATATGGCCCTCAGCTCAGCTGCCAAATTTCCTTTTATGGCCCCAATCGACTCTAATTTGTCCCTCGGAAATAAGAAAGGATTCGATGGAACCGTATCACTGTTGTGAACTATTAATTATATGTTTTGGATGTGCCGAAACCAGTCGGTAATGATTTACGATGATAGTAGACCAGGGCATTTAGCACTAAAAACACCGCGGAATAAATCGATTTTTAAATACAGCAGCTAGAGACTTGCAACTTTTTGCATTGTGTTCAGGATGATGTCATGAACAAAGTGTACTATAGAAAAATGGGTGGAAATGCATAATTGCATTTTAAAGTGCATAAGATGCAACCAAAATAAATACACTGACTGGCACAAAAAACGGCCACCCCAAAAAATGGGCAATATTTGATGTCTCTAATTTCCTAAACCTGTTGTCCGATTTAAGTGATTTTTTTAATATGTTATAGCCTTATTCTCTAACAAAATTTCTGTAATAATATTCTTGCTGGACAGGTAAACTATCATTGTATACCGGGTGTACCAATCAAACTGTGTTTTATTCTCAAAGTTCACCACACTTTATGGAATATTCTAGCATTTATAAAATACTGAAATTAAAACTAAACTATAGCCTCAGGTTTTAATAACATTTTGTTTTTTGATTCATTCGCTTATGTTGGATAATAAAAAAGTTAGGTACTTTAACAACTTGCCATGTTATTAATTAATACAGATTGTTTCTAAATAAGTGCGGCAAACTTTAAGGGGTAAATCTGCATGAAAAATAATGGCCGTTTGCTTTATAAAAACATGTCCGCAAATGCTTCTTTTCTGACATACTGGATTTTGAATTATTTTCTTACAAACTGACGATTTATTTATTGCTCTAAAGCGGTTGAGATATGAAAATGAAATTTGGTAGGATTTAAGATACAGTTATTGCATATTTTTTGACATGCAATTAAGAATTTTATATTCTCCATTGGCGCGCATAAGGGTAATATGACAGGTAATATTAGCCGCATGCACGCCAATGGTGAATATAAAATTCTTAATTGTATATCAAAAAATGCGCAATAAAAACCTCTTAAAACCTGCCAAATTTTATTTGCATATCTCGACTGGTTTTTAGAGCAATAAATAAATCGTCAGTTTGTAAGAAAAAATTTAACATCCAGTATATCGGAAACGAAGCATTTGCGGGCATATGTTTATAAGAAAACGGTCAATATTTTTTTTATGCAGAATTATGCCTTAAAATTTGTCGCACTTATTTAAAAACAGCCTGTATTAATGAAGAACATGGCTAGTTGTTAAAATACCTAACTTTTTATTTTTAAACGCTTTTCTTTACTTCAATAGTTTGCATCAAATCTTTAGACGTTAAATTGACTAACATTTCTTCAAAATTTCATGCAAATGAATGAAAATTTGCAGACATATGCATTCGCGGGAACAATACACGAATAGTCAATAAAAAAAAATTATGTTTATTAATTGTTTAAATAAAAAACGATTTTAATGGAAAATGCTTAAATTCTCTTGTTTTTAACAATGTATAAACTTGAAACTTTTACGGATTGTAGCTAATGATATGAACTATACATCATTTCACTTTTTACCTTAATTGGTTACGTTATGCTTTATAAATAACCAATAAAATTTCAAATTTTTAACGCTCATATATTTGTTTATATATAAATCGGCGTTTATTCGTGTCAAATTTCAAAACGATACTAAACAAAACTTCAACCAAAACTCGAATTCAAAAAATTCGTGTTTTTATCGTAGTCTTATAAAAAAACCACCGGTAGAGACGTTTTGTGCTACAATTAACATTAGAATTCGTTTTGTCGTATTAATTAATTAAACGCTTTTCTTTAGTTCAATCGTTTGGGTCAAATCTTTAGACGTTAATTTGACTGCCTTTTCTTCAATGCAAATGACTTAAAATTTGCAGACATGTGCATTCGCGGGAACAATAAACGAATAGTCAATAAAAAATTTTTTGTTTATTAATTGTTTAAATAAAAAAACGAATTAACGGAAACGGAATTACAATGAAGAAACTTGAAACTTTTACAGATTGTAGCTAATTATATGAACTATACATAATTTCACTTTTTACGTTAATTGTTTACGTTATGCTTCATAAATAAACAATAAATTTTTTGCCGATTCCGATTAGTTTTCATGTTTGTACATCATTTGTTTTATACATATTTTAATAAACATGACGATATATTTTAATGTTTGAAAAGTGTAAGACTAAAAAGTAAAAAATAAAAAATATGAAAAAACTATTTTTAAGAAACGCTTTTCTTCAGTTAAGAGTGACTAAAATTAAACATATAAAAAAATCAACTAAAAAGTAAAAAATAAAAAATATTGAAAAAATCTAACACATTCATTAAAGAAAAGCGTGGTGCGATTTATTCGTTTATTCGATGAAGACGCGCCACGCTTTTCTTTGACGAATGTGTTAGTTAGATTTTTTCAATTTTTTTTTTTATTTTTTGCTTTTTAGTTGATTTTTTTTTATAATAATATGTTTAATTTTAGTCACTCGTAACTAAAGAAAAGCGTTACTTAAAAATATTTTTTTCATATTTTTTTATTTATTATTCAACATAAGCGAATGAATCAAAAAATAGAATGTTAAGAAAACCTGAGGCTATAGTTGGGTTTTAATTTCAATATTTTATAAATGCTAGAATATTCCACACGGTGTGGTGAACTTTGAGAATAAAACACAGTTTGATTGGTACACCCGGTATACAATGATAATTTACCTGTCTAGCAACAATTTTATTACAGCAATATTGTTAAAAGATAAGGCTATAAAGTATTAAAAAAATTACTTAAATCGGACACCAGCTTTAGAAAATTCAAGACATCAAAAATTACCCATTTTGTGGGGTGGCCGTTTTTGAAGTTATACTTCTTTAGGCGCGATTGAGAGTAAAATTTCATAATACTGCGCGCATGCGCACACAGACAGTATGGCGTTTAGTTGCTATCTTTCAAGTTATGTATAAATATATCAGTGCAAGAAAAGTTGTGAAAAGAATATATTAGTGTTTTTAGTAAATATATTTATTATAATTTTTGTGTCTTTGGATTTGTCTTCCTCAGGAGTAAGATGAGTATTATTAAAACATTTTATTGTA
This sequence comes from Diabrotica virgifera virgifera, assembly GCF_917563875.1. Classification (NCBI taxonomy): domain Eukaryota; kingdom Metazoa; phylum Arthropoda; class Insecta; order Coleoptera; family Chrysomelidae; genus Diabrotica; species Diabrotica virgifera. Next base: position 210,486,983 of record NC_065444.1, read on the forward strand.
TATTTATTATACTTCACACCTTGACTGTTTGTTACCTTGAATTGTCATTAGGTACGTCCGAACCGATACAGACACAGTCTTCGTAGCGTATTTGGTATAGCATTCGGCCAGAGATCGAGAGGTCTTTAGTTCGAATCCGGAGCAATCCTATACTTTTTTTTTATTTTTTTGAAGGCGGTAAGCACAAAATCAGTTTGGTGTTTAAAAAAAATAAAACAAACTGTTTAAAGTATATTTTTCTACAAACGTGTTAAAAATGCAACTTTTAGCACTCCATAGGAGCGTTAAAAATGTTACTTTAAAGCAATAGTGCATTAAAATTTAAGGCACTGCAGTTAAAATTGAAATGTTAAATTTTGAAAAAAAAACGTCAAAATATTTTTTATATTTCATTTATTTACATTAACATTAACAATTAACATTAATATTAACAGTAAAACTTGCGCAATTTGAAAAAGGTTTTTTAGAAGTTTTTTTTTTTAATTTAATTTAAACTGTATTATTGCATTTCTAACACGTTTGTAGAAAAAAGCTATTAAAATTTGTTAGAATATAATATAACAATAAAAGTAGATGTTATTCTATAGCTGTTATGATTTACGTATAGGGCTTTTCATCGATTGTCATTTGTTTCGAGCTGCTGTCATGTGTCACATTATATTAATATATCTACGTCAACGTCTTTGGTTTGTATCATTGGCAATACCAATAACGTATGACGTAGATATATTAATATTATGTGACACATGACAGAAGCTCGAAACAAATGACTGTGAATGAAAAGCCCTATTGACAGTATAGACAGTTTTGATGTAATGTCAAGAAAAATATAAAAATGGAATGTCAGTCAAGTTCAAGTAAAAGTTTTTGTAGGTATTGTCCTGTAATTGAGAATGAATAAATTATAATTGTTGATATATAAGACGTTTGTAAAAAAAAATTGTATGATATACGTGTTAAAATTACATTTTTAAGGCACTCATGTGAATTGCAGAATTCGCTTCGCTCATTCTGCAAACCTTCACATGCGTGCCTTAAAATTGTATTTGTAACACTTATATCATAAATAACTATTATTTTTAAGAAATCATATAATAGAAGTATAACTTCTTACGTGCGTACAAAGTACACACACATTCTTTTTTGTGCTGGTCAGTGTATATTAAGGGCCAGATTTTCTTGCTCGGGGCTTTTTGGGGTTGATGAACACGACTACGCCTTCAAAACCTACCTCCAACTGAAGATTCGACGATTATCGGCAATAAATTGATACAAACAGACTACTAGGGGCATTTTTAGGTTTCTCAACAAGCATACGCCATCAGAACCGGCCTCCCGACCACCTGGTGTCTAGGGTCACGTTCTCTTCTGGAGTTTCGAGCGAGGTCGACACTAAAGCTTTGATCGCGCAGTACGTCCTGGGTATACCCAGAGGGAGAACGCCTGCGCATTACAAAATTGGGCGTTCGCGGAGTACAAATCTTTCCCTCTGAACACCCTCCGGATTTTTAATTCCGTGTTCGCGCAGTACAGAAAAAAGATCCTGAACATGTCCGGGATACGCTCTCGACGTTCGAGGATTTTGTTTCGGATTTTAAGTTCGCACAGGCGCACAAAATATTTGGGAAGAATTTTTTGATATTCTGTTCTTACTCCTTCCAATTCTTAACCTAAAATATTGTTTTCCGCAAATCGCCAGGACATTTTGACATTCTTGTCAAAATTTCTTGAAGAAAAAGTCAGGACTTCCTTACTGTAAGGAAATGTCATTTCCTTACTGTAAGGAAATGATATTTCCGTACAGTTGTTAGTGTTCTACATAAATGATAGAAAACACATTGCTATTAAAACCTTGTAAATTACTTTAATCATTAAATTTTCTTTATAGTCCTGTCGCCAGGGGGGGTACAACGGCCTCGTTAATTCAGATGGACTTACTCAAGTTTTTTTTATGTATTTTGACCCGTAGAACACGAATTTTTTGGGTAACAGTTGATCCGGATGTCGATAAGATTGTTATAGACCAAGAACTTGAGGAATCAAATAACAGCGATTTTTGGCAAAACAAAACAATATTTTGTATTTTTTGGGCCATTTTAAGTAAAAAATATTTCTACAAGTTTTTTCGTAGGATGCACAGTTTTCGAGATAAACGCGGTTGAACTTTAAAAAAATCGAAAAATTGCAATTTTTGAACCCGAATAACTTTTGATTAAAAAATAAAATAGCAAGTCTGCTTACCGCATTTGAAAGTTTAAGTCAAATTATATCGGTTTTGATTATTTGCATTGGTAAAAATTTATTTTTTTATTGTTTAACAAAGCTATAAACACGTAGGGTTTCCCGTGCTTTTACATGCGTTTTAACGCATGTAACGTAGAAATAGTCTTGATTGCACTAGTACCTATTCTACCTACTCGTTCGATTTTAAATGAGAAATCATAGAAACATCACTCACGCACTAGTTGTTTGTAGCTTTGTTTAGCAATAACACAATAAATTTTTAGCAATGCAAATAATCAAAACCGACATAATTTGACTTGAACTTTCAAAGGCGCTAAGCAGAATTGCTATTTTATTTTTTAATCAAAAGTTATTCGGGTTTAAAAATTGCAGTTTTTCGATTTTTTGAAAGTTCAACCGCGTTTATCTCGAAAACTGTGCATCCTACTAAAAAACTTGTAGAAATATTTTTTGCTTAAAATGACCCAAAAAATACAAAATATTGTTTTGTTTTGCCAAAAATCGCTGTTATTTGATTCCTCAAGTTCTTGGTCTATAACAATCTTATCGACATCCGGATCAACTGTTACCCAAAAAATTCGTGTTCTACGGGTCAAAATACATAAAAAAAATTTGGGTAAGTCCATCTGAATTAACGAGGCCGTTGTACCCCCCCTGGCGACAGGACTATTATCTGGAGCTTCCTGGATAAATTTTTCAATTTCTTTCTTCGTTAAAATCTTAGATTTCTTTGCCCTATAACCTTGAGCTTGCCGTTTCAATAAAGAACGAAGTTTTGAGTATGTAGATATATCTACATTGTGTTTAAGTGCAAGGGTTGACTTCAGCATTGAATAATTGGCCCATAATGTTGAAGATTTCATCTTTAAACAAAGGTCTAGGAAGTATGCCATTACAACATTTTCTGAGAAAGAACTCGTATTTTTACTCATGCGATAATCCATAAAACGTCTGTATGCATTTTCGTACTTTTCTCTTAATTTCTTTGGCAATAATTCTAATGAAGCAGTATTCACTGCCTCAACCAGCTCTGGAGGAGTCCCAGGAATGGAAATTTCATCATCACTTATCATTTTACTTTCGAGAACACCAGCAATTAAATTTATAAGCGTCAAGTTTGACAATTCAACCTCAATACGTTTCCATAGTAACCCAAGTAATTTTATTAGGAATTTCAAAGCACCATTTATTTGGGAATAAAATTATCGCGTTTTTTTTAAATCAATCAATATCTGTCGAATTTTAAACGATTTGCGGAAAAATAGTATGTTTACCTCGTAGGAAAAGCCACATTCCTGGACTCTGTGTTGCTAAGTCTCGGCTTGCGCCTCGACTTAGCAATCTTCACAGTCGTCCAGGAATGTTAAGCTTTTCCTACCCGGTAAACAATGTACTATTTGTTAAACAGCTTGTAGATGTAGATTCTGGTTTTTAAAGTTTTGAAATTATGTAAAGTGTTGTATCATTTAAATATTCTTCAAACAAATTTTAATATTTTTTATATTAAAGCTTTTTTAGTTGTTTTTGTCAATGTTTTCCATTTCGTATGTTTATAAATAAGTAGGTACCTTTTCTAGTATTATTTTCATTCGATATTCGATAATTATCTATTACGGTAGTATGTATTACAATAAATTGTACTCTGTTTTTACTTAATTTCTTCTATCTAAATGAGCTTATAAGTATCTACATATTCTTGTGGTTTATTTTTCAGTTTAATTTATGAGTTAAATTAGTCTCTTATTGAATACAATGATAATGAAACATAAACAATACATCAAACTTATTCTGAAACTATTTCTTGTGTCTTGTTATATTTCATTATTTTTGTGGTGTAATAAACCACAACCCATTAAATTCAATACATAGATATCAAAATTGGAAATGATTGTTTTACTAAATTATTCCTTCCTTCAGATAATGTTCAACCCCCATGAAGTTAAAGGTAATTTTTATATCTAAATATCAACAATCTTTTACTCTCTACAAGACTGTAAGCTGGATTTCAGAGTGGAATTAACCACATTATATTGTGGAAATAATAAAGAAAGACTCTAATCAAATTTCTACCTTCTAAGAAAGGCATTGAATTATTGAATAGAAAGTTAATCGTTTGCCTGTTGCCTTTATTCTCTTTTCTCTTTCTCTTTGTTGACATACAAATTTGTTGCATTTGCATTTTTTTTGACATTTATTTCGAAATAAGAAAGAGACAACAAAAGGCTTCCTTCTCTAACCTTAATGTATGCAACCAGTCATTACATTGCGAATCCGAAAATTGTTCGCGGAGCGAAAAATCCTGAGCATGTCCAGGATAAGTTTACGTTGACGCCTGCGCATTGGAAACTAATCCCGAACTTACTCTGGGTATGCTCGATTTGTACTGCGCGAACACTACTTAAGTTGATGCAAGCAGAGTACAAGGGAGATTTTGGGTTTACTGAACACGAATACGCCATCAGAATCGACCCTCGAACCACCTGGTGCGAAGGCATGTTATCTTCTGGTGTTTGGAGGGTTTTTGGGCACCAGGTGCATCGGGGGGTTGGTTCTAACTAGGGATGGACTCGAGCCGAGCGGAGCCGAGCTTTTGACAAGCTTGAGTTCGGTTCGAAATTTCGAGCCGAGTTCGTGATAGAAGCTCGGCTTGAACTTCGAGCTGCAGGATAAGCATGTGGCTCCTAACTGCTCGACTCGAATTTATTCCATATTTTACGGACACACATGTATATTAAAAATACATATTTGTAGTATGAATTATTTATTCTCAAACAAAAGTATCAGTCGTAGCAGAAATAAATGAATTAGAAAAAATATTAATACTCTGGGCTAATTAGTAAAATACAAGGAAAAGTTATTTACCAGCAATTTTATTGCTGGAATCGAATCTTATGATTGTATATAGTAATAATATAGGCATGCAAAGTCCGCAGATAGTGTGCTACTTTTTTATAAACAAAATGGCGCACGAAAATCGAGTTTTTTCCAATTTTTGCTCTATAACTCTAAAGATTTTAACTTTACACCGAAAACACTCAAATAAAAATTCACCGTAATTAAATTCTGCATAGAGACGTGTTTTTCACGATTTACTTCGATGAGAATTTTCCCCGGAAAATGCGGGTTTTTCCAACAATATCTTTAATTTTTAACTAAAATTAAAAAAAAAAGTAATTGTTTATCAGTAATTAAATAACTTCGTAATATAAACGCTCTTTTCATATAGATGATAATTCCAAAAGCCGATGGAAATTAAATGAACAGTTTAGCAACAATTGAATTGTTAATTAAAAATTTACGGTTTCTATAATAACCACAATAATTATGATACATAAGAGTAACTATGGTTTTTGTATAAACAGATATTGTACCTATCTATTGTACTTTACATAATTGAAATTGGACTATTTAAGCGGCCTCAGGAATATTTTAAAATTATAAACAATTTTTTGGCTTATAAACAAATAGAATATCTCGGGAAATATTAAATTAAATTAAATCAAGAAAACGGTATTGGAAAAAAAGCGCCAGGACGCTTCTTTTGGAAGAAAAAACGTTTAATTCTGATGAGTGATTCCTGAGATACACCCGGTCAAAGTGGACCGGCATTTACGGCCAAGATATAAACAATAGGATCATAGTTTTCTAACCATCACCTTTCTTTTTTTATTCTCTTTCTCCACACCAATTTTAATATCTTTGAGATACTCATAACATATATTATTATAATAAAAACTATCGATATTATGAGTGAAAATTGCCAAAAATAGTAAAATTCCAATCAAAAATTAGGTTGGAGAAAATGTTATCTCAAAGTTCAAAATCGGTATACGTTAAAAAAATGCATTTTCTCGGCTTCCCATGGAGCAATTTTCTTCATTCTTTTTTTGTTTCCAAGTAACTCGAGTAGAGCCATCTAAGTAAAGTATTATCAAATGTCAAACTTGCTTTTGTTTTGTTATAATAGATTAATTTATTTATAAGAAAAGAACTACATTTTTTTCCAGTGGTAGACTTTTTTTTAGATAAAATTACTACAAGTGTACCCTTTAACGTTAAAAACACAAATATTCTCATTTAAAAGCTGTATAATTATTTAAACAATCTTTGTTACAAATCAAAACTTTCGTTATAATAAATAAATTAAATTATTATAACAAAACAAAAGCAACTTTGCCATTTAATAATGCGTTAGTTAGATAGCTCTATTCGAGTTACTTGGGAACAAAAAAAGAATGAAGAAAATTGTTCCATGGGAAGCTGAGAAAATACATTTTTTTTTAATGTATACCAATATTGAACTTTGAGATTACATTTTCTTTAACCTAAATTTTGATGGGAATTTTGCTATTTTTGGTAATTTTCACTCGTAATATCGATAGTTTTTATTATTATAATATATGTTATGAGTATTTTAAAGATATGAAAATTGGAGAGGAGAAAGAGGACCGAAATAAATAGGTGATGGATCGAAAATTATGATCCTATTGTTTATATCTTTACCGTAAATGCCGATCAACTTTGACCGGTTGTATCTCAGGAACCACTTATCACAATTAAACGTTTTTTCTTTTAAAAGAAGGGTCCTGCCGCTTTTTTTCCAATGCCGTTTTCATGATTTAATTTACTTTAATATTTCCAGAAATATTCTATTCTTTTAGAAGCCAAAAAATTGTTTATAATTTTAAAATATTCCCGAGGCCGCTTTAATATTCCAATTTCAATTCTGTAAAGTACATTAGATAGGTACAGTGTCTTTTTATACAAAAATCATAGTTATTATTATGTATCATGGTTGGAAAAACCCGCATTTCCGGGGAAAATTTTCGTCGAAATAAATCGGGAAAAACACGTTTCCATGCAGAATTTAATTATGGTGAATTTTTACTTGAGTGTTTTTGGTGTAAAGTTAAAATATTTTGGAGTTATAGAGCAAAAATTGAAAAAAATAGGATTTTCGGGCGCCATTTTGTTTATAAAAAAAGCAGCACACTATCTGCAGACTTTGCATACCTATATTATTAATATATACAATCATAAGATTCGATTCCAGCAATAAAATTGCTGGTAAATAACTTTTCCCAAAAACGGCCTATTCTCCGATAATCTGCCCAGACTATTAAGCATTAGCTAAAATATTGACAAGCTCGTTGAGGAAAACTTGGCTCCTTTCGAATTCAGCTCGACTCGGCTCGAAAAAAATTAGATTCGGCTCGAAGTTCTGCTAGCAAGAAACAAACCGGCTTGAGCTCGAAGCTCGGCTTGTCAAACGAGCCGAGCCTCGAACCCAGCCGAGCTAAGTTCTAGCTTGTGACCATTAGTGATGTTGATTATAGTTACTTTCGAGTATTCGTTACAAATCGTTACTTTTGTATAAAATAATAATTTACAGTATAATATAGGTATTCCGATATAACAACGACCTTCACCGATCTGTTTAAGGGATAAAAATGATTTGATTACAATGATTACTTTTGTATTTATGTACCGGTAATCATATCGAGAATCGCATTTCTCAGTAGGTAGGTCTGTATAGGTATTCCGATATAACAACGACCTTCACCAATCTGTTTAAGAGATAAAAATGATTTGATTACTATGATTACTTTTGCATTTTAGTAGAGGTAATCATATCGAGAATCGTATTTCTCAGTAGGTACGTATTTTGTATAGGTATTCCGATATAATAACGACCTTCACCAAGTACGAAGTAATCAGAGTAATCAAAGTAATCAAAGTAGATACAATAGGCGTTACTCGCTCTGATACGATTGGTACGAAATAATCAAAGTAATAAAAGTAATCAAAGTAGATACAATAGTCGTTACTCGCTCTGATACGATTGACACGAAGTAACGAAGTAATCAGAGTAATCAAAGTAGAAACAATAGTCGCTACTCTCTCTAACACGATTGGTACGAAATAACGAAGTAATCAGAGTAATTAAAGTAACGATTTGCCTCTATGTATAGTAATCGTTACTTTCGGTATTCGTAAGTAACGAGTACTTTGTAACGAATAGTTACTTTTTCAACATCACTAGTGACCATCCCTAGTTCCGATGCATCATTCTGTTTGGATCAATTTATTGTTGAAAACACTCGAAACTTTAGAAACTGACGAGCCTTAGTAGTGAACCTGGGCACTATGTGTTCCGGTTGTTGGTTCTGATGACGTATTCGTCTTCAGCGACCCTAAAAACCACCGAGTAACAAAATTTGGCCCGTAATACCCTTATTTTGAGATGTTTATGCACTTTTGGATGCATTTTATCCACTTAAAAATGCAACTTTGCATTACCACCCATTTTTGTACAGTAGACTTTTTTCCTGACATCATCCTGGCCACAATATAAATAATTGCAAGTCTCTAGGTGTATTTAAAAATCGATTTAATTTGTGCTAAATGCCCTGGTCTATATATAAACAAGATTGGAAGTCCAAGAAATGAATATACAAAATTTAGGCAACAGTAAATACCTATTTATGATTTATTGGTCTTCATCTGTACTGTGAATAGGTAAAATTAGTTAGGCATTTAATCACTAAAGAAGCACTGTAACTAGTTTCTGTCAATATTACATATTTACGATTCACTTCAATCTTTTAGACTTTTCCGTTCATCTATACATTTTCATGTACTTTGTCTCGGTTTTCACTCAGACCGAGAACTGAGCGTCGGCGTCCGGCCCCTCTTCCAATGTTTTATAATGTCTCTCTTTGATTAGGATGCCAATTTATAGCCAATGTTAGCAACCATACTTATAGTCTAGGCGCCAGAGGGTCACCGTGTCTCTCTTTGATTAGGATGCCAATTTATAGCCAATGTTAGCAACCATACTTATAGTCTAGGCGCCAGAGGGTCACCGTGTCCTTTTTTATTCACATGGACAAACTCAACGGTTTCTTATGGATTTTTTGTTTGTTGATTACGAATTTCGAGGGTGGATTTCGATCCAAGTGATCAAAAAATTGTTATAAACAATTTAATTGTTTATAAGGCTCTGGCTCATAAACTAAAAGAGATCCAAAAAATTTTTCGAATAAAATATGTTCCCTAATAAAAAACGAAGAGAAAAACGTTTACTAAATTCAAAACCAATAATTAGAACTCAACATATTGTAAAATTAGTGCACAATGCAAATTTTAAATTGTAAAATAAGTATATTTCGAAGCTTTATCGATCGTAACTCGGCTTCTACGCATGCAAATGAGCACTAGAAGGTCTCATTTTAAAGCTTAATTAATAGGTTTCCAAACATAGTTTGTTAAATTATTTTGTCTTCATTTGTTTTAAAGTTATATCCGTTTGAATTTATCATTTTCTTTAAAAAATTGTACATTAATTTGTTTATAAGGATTTCAAGCAAATTTGGGCCATAAACATTTATACTTTAAGTAACAATAATGATAGAAGAACTCAAAAGAAACAATTTGAGCTTATGAAAATGTTCGTAAGTTTATTTTTGGCCAAGATATAGATATTTTAATGGCGCGCTATGAGGTGCAAGATCGGCTCACAGTCAAGTAATATCGCGGTAAAGACACCGATCGACTGCTCTTGTGTTACATTATTTTGCCCAGGAGGCCTTGCCTATTCTTAATAAATATACCCTATTCCACGAACATACGACTGTTGTGGATTATCTCGGCAACGAATATTTTACTGTGCAAATTATGAAGATCGAAAGTAAATTGCAAAATACATTGTTTACTGAAACAATTATTAGAGCCATTTACTTTCGCACTTCTTATGTTGCACACTAAAATATTCGTTGTCGCGATAATCCAAGACAGTCGTATATTCGTGGAATAGCCCATAATATCAGCTGACTTTTTAGTTATATTTCTGAAATATTAGTTTTTAATGGTTTTTTTTTTCTCATTTAGTACAAAAAATAGAAGACAACGTAAATAGAATGAAAGGTTATACGAGGTACAGTATGATGATTTAATATAAGAATTATATAAAATTTTATTAGGATCTTCAAAAATAAAATATGATAATAAAGATAACATATATATACACAGAAATTATAATTTGCATGGAGAAGTTAGCACGTGAACCTTTACACTGTGAGCATGAGCCGATCTTGCTCCTCATAGCGCGCCATTAAAATGTCGATATCGTGGCCAAAAATAAACTTACGAACATTTTTATAGACTCAAATTGTTCCCTTTGAGTTCTTCTATCATTATTGTTAATTAAAGTAAAAATTTTTATGGGTCAAATTTGCTTGAAACCATTATAAACAAATTAATGTCCAATTTTTAAGAAAATTATAACTTCAAACGGGTATAACTTTAAAATAAATGAAGACAAAATAATTTAACAAACTTTGTTTGGAAGCCTATTAATTAGGCTTTAAAATGAGACCTTCTAAAGCTCATTTGCATGCGTAGAAGCCGAGTTACGATCGATAAAGTTTGGAAAATACTTATTTTACAATTTCCAATTTGCATTGTGCACTAATATTCCAATACCTTGAGTTCTAATGAGTTCTAATTATTGGATTTAAGTTTAATTTAATAAAAAATTTTCTTCTTGGTAAAAGGTGTATTAGTTTAAAAAGCCCTAAAGGGCTACAAACTTATGAACAAAACGTTTTCGCTCTGTAACAAGAACATCATCAGTGTTACAAGAACATGGTGAGCCAACCAAAAATACAAAGGTCAAAGCCTTTCAAAAAACAGAAAAGTCTTATATAAATGAATATATCGAAAAATCCAAAGGATGGATAAAATTCCTAAGGATACGGCCCTAGGGCAACATATGACTCCCACACGTTGTAAGTGGGTCAAAAGGTAACTAGGTCATTATGTTATAAGAGGTGGCAGGCAAAGATCCTTTGGATTTTTCGATGTATTCATTTATATAAGACTTTTGTCTGTTTTTTGAAAGGCTTTGACCTTTGTATTTTTTGGTTGGTTCACCATGTTCTTGTAACACTGACGATGCTCTTGTTACAGAGCGAAAACGTTTTGTTCTTATGTTTGTAGCCCTTTAGGGCTTTTTAAACTAATATACCTTTTACCAAGAAGAAATTTTTTATTAAATTTCACTTGTAATTAATGGTATATACAGCCAACTACAGGAAGTTCTTCCTTGTGGATTTAAGTTTAGTAAAAGATTTTTTCTTCTTTTTTATTAAGGAACAAATTTTATTTGAAATATTTCTTTGTATCTCTTTTAGTTTATGAGGCAGAGCCTTATAAACAATTAAATTGTTTATAACAATAATTTTTCGACCACTCGGATCGAAATCCACCCTCGAAATTCGTAATCAGCAGCCAAAAATCCAAAAGAAACCGTTGAGTTTGCCCATAAGAATTGAAAAGGACACGGTGACCTCTATTTGGCGCCTAGACTATTAGTAGACACTACAATTACACATTGTTTTACTATTAGTCTAAGAGCTAGTGAACCTTTTGACTAACGGTCGTCCTGTAAGGCTAAAAATTTGTAGAGTGATAATTCATAGCACACCAAAGCTAAAAACCATGACCTGGCAGGCCTCAGCGGTGCACGTGTATCTACCAGGTGAATCGAAAAGTGCAAATTTAGGGGGTAAAATAAACTTTCTCCTGTAAGGTTTAAATTTAAGTATGTGTTTGAGTAAGTCATTTAGAAGAAATGTGTACAATGACAGGCGATTCTGAAGAGCATAAGACCTTGCCAGGCGAGGGGAAAGATTAGGGGTTTTTATTAAAATTATTCTTTTTGCATCGAACAAATTTTTTTTAGGCTTTTTGAATCATTCCAAACAGAAAAGGTCCTTAGTTATTTTTCTCTTAAGTTAATAGTTTTTGTTATATAAGCGATTGAAAATTTTGAAAATTGCGAAATCGGCCATTTTTAACCCAAATCGGACATTTATCTAAAAATTTCAATATTGGCAAGGTACGCAGATATTCCTTAAACATTGATTGATGAAATCCCGAAGAGTTTTTTGCAATAAAATAACGAAAACCGCTTTGTTTTTTTAATTGCTAATCAAGCGGGCGCTACACTGTAGTATAATTGAGGACGTTTGAGCTTGCATAAATTCATTATCTCGAGAATGGGCAAATTTGAAGAGAAATCCTCAGACAGGTCGATTTTTATTTTTGAATTAGGACTTTTTGGTATATATATAATACTAGTGACGTCATCCATCTGGGCGTGATGACGTAATCGATTATTTTTTTAAATAAGAGTAGGTGTTGTGTGATAGCTCATTTGAAAGGTTATTTAATTCTCTATTCAGTAATATAAACATTAACATAATTATTTATACAGGGTGTACAAAAAAAATTTTTTCTTCTATTTGTCAAATTTAATCAAAGTTAATTTAATAAAAAAAATTTTTTTGTACACCCTGTATAAATAATTATGTTATTGTTTATATTAGTGAATAGAGAATTAAATAACCTTTCAAATGAGCTATCACACAACCCCTACTCTCATTTAAAAAAATCATCGATTACGTCATCACGCTCAGATGGATGACGTCACTAGTATTATATATATGCCAAAAAGTCCTAATTTAAAAATAAAAATCGACCTGTCTGAAGATTGCTCTTGAAATTTGCCAATTCTCGAGATAATGAATTTATGCCAACTCAAACGTCCTCACTTATACTACAGTGAAGCGTCCGCTTGATTAGCAATTAAAAAACAAAGGGGTTTCCGATATTGTATTGCAAAAAACTCTTTGGGATTTCATCAATCAATGTTTAAAGAATATCTACCTACCTTGGCAACTTTGAGATTTTTAGATAAATATCCGATTTGGGGTTAAAAATGGTCGATTTCGCAATTTTCAAAATTTTCAATCGCTTATATAACAAAAACTATTAACTTAAGAGAAAAATCACCAAAGACCTTTTCTGTTTGGAATGATTCAAAAAACTTAAAAAAAATTTGTTCGATGCAAAAAAAATAAATTTAGGAAAAACCCCTAATCTTTCCCCTCGCCTGGCAAGGTCTTATGCTCTTCAGAATCGCCTGTCATTTTACACATTTCTTTTAAATGACTTACTCAAACACATACTTAAATTTAAACCTTACAGGAGAAAGTTTATTTTACCCCCTAAATTTGCACTTTTCGATTCACCTGGTAGATACACGTGCACCGCTGAGGCCTGCCAGGTCATGGTTTTTAGCTTTGGTGTGCTATGAATTATCACTCTACAAATTTCTAGCCTTACAGGACGACCGTTAGTCAAAAGGTTCACTAGCTCTTAGACTATATGTAGGTACGTACCTTTACCTTAATAGTCGCTGCATATTATCATGTACCTAGAGTAGTCTCCGAAAAACCTGCATAGGGATTACGTACACTCGATACGCATCGTATCCGCCATGTTTTCCCGTAAGGCGCTATGGGAAAACATGGCGGATACGATGCGTATCGAGTGTACGTAATCCGGGCCCTGATTTTTTTCTGAAAGGAGTCTGATGCGATACGTTCCAGACAGTGTGAATTGTTTCTATTTAAAACCATTTGATCATATTTTTCGAAAACTAAACGCTACATACTGGAAACGCTACGTGCATGATAATATGCAGCGACCTTAATCCCTAAATCTACTATAATTTTTATAAAATATATTTTAGAGCGAAACAATAGTACATTGTTTACCGGGTAGGAAAAGCTTAACATTCCTGGACGACTGTGAAGATTGCTAAGTCGAGGCGCAAGCCGAGACTTAGCAACACAGAGTCCAGGAATGTGGCTTTTCCTACGAGGTAAACATACTATTTTTCCGCAAATCGTTTAAAATTCGACAGATATTGATTGATTTAAAACAAACGCGATAATTTTATTCCCAAATAAATGGTGCTTTGAAATTCCTAATAAAATTACTTGGGTTACTATGGAAACGTATTGAGGTTGAATTGTCAAACTTGACGCTTATAAATTTATTTGCTGGTGTTCTCGAAAGTAAAATGATAAGTGATGATGAAATTTCCATTCCTGGGAGTCCTCCAGAGCTGGTTGAGGCAGTGAATACTGCTTCATTAGAATTATTGCCAAAGAAATCAAGAGAAAAGTACGAAAATGCATACAGACGTTTTATGGATTATCGCATGAGTAAAAATACGAGTTCTTTCTCAGAAAATGTTGTAATGGCATACTTCCTAGACCTTTGTTTAAAGATGAAATCTTCAACATTATGGGCCAATTATTCAATGCTGAAGTCAACCCTTGCACTTACACACAATGTAGATATATCTACATACTCAAAACTTCGTTCTTTATTGAAACGGCAAGCTCAAGGTTATAGGGCAAAGAAATATAAGATTTTAACGAAGGAAGAAATTGAAAAATTTATCCAGGAAGCTCCAGATAAAGAAAATTTAATGATTAAGGTAATTTACAAGGTTTTAATAGCAATGTGTTTTCTATCATTTATGTAGAACACTAACAACTGTACGGAAATATCATTTCCTTACAGTAAGGAAATGACATTTCCTTACAGTAAGGAAGTCCTGACTTTTTCTTCAAGAAATTTTGACAGGAATGTCAAAATTTCCTGGCGATTTGCGGAAAACAAATTTTTCGTAATTAATTTGAAAATGTTTTTCATTTGGCGCCAAAATAATGATTGTGGATTTAAATACATTTGGTGTATTTCAATATAGTGCTCCTAGCGTACAACACATCAATTACTTCAATTGAAGCATGTAAACATCCGCAATTCAACCGTTTCATACAAACAATTAATACCCATTAACCAATATTTAATATAGCCCAGTAAATGAACAGGAAATTCGGCGATACCGTGTAATTTTCAGGGGCAACTCCGAATTGCATGAAACTTTGGATTTAGGTTCTACTTACCCTCCACTTCAAAGTTGAAATTGCGCCGTTGGTTGCTTTTACTTGGGGGGTGACAATCACCCCTTCTGAGGGGTGAAAAAACATACGTTCAAGATAAGACCGGAAATGGATAAATTGACTGATTTTAAGTAATTTTTGTTCTATAGAGTTTTTTACGTAAGTCAATACTTTTCGAGTTATTTGCCATTGAAAATGTTGATTTTTCGACAAAAAAACTACGTTTTCAGACGGTTTTTCGCAAATAACTCAAAAAGTAAATATTTTATCGAAAAAAATATCCTTAGCAAAAGTGTAGCTTATAAAAAACGCAAAAAAATGGTGTATCAGCAAAGTCTATCAGTCAAACAAAAACAAAATTGTAGCTCATGAAAAATACGTTCTTATTTTTCTAATTCCAAATCGAATATTTCACGGTGAAATCACCGAAAAATTAAGCACTTTTCGGGAAAAACCCATTTAAACTTTTTTAAAGTGTTTATAAAAAGCTTTGTTTTAATTGTTAACAAAACTTTTAGCATTAAAAATAAGCGAGTTACGCTCAAAATAAAGTTGGTTTTTTTTTGTAAAAAATCATGAAAATCTCGCCGTGTTTAGCTCCCCAAATAAAATTAATCGCTACCGCTTTACAAACAATTCACTTACCTATCTATTTTTTATATGATCTGTCAGTCTCACCGGTTTAAAGTGTTTATTTTTGAAAGGGTTATAATTAAGAAAGCTTGAATGGGTCACTAATCACGAGTGTATGCAAATTTTGAACAGCCATATCTTAACCAATTTTTGTCTTACGGAGAAACAAAATGAAACTAGGATATTTATAATAGCAAAACCTACATTTTTTTACTCTTTAAGATTTTTCTTATCACTAATACTTTTTAAGTTATTTAAAAAAAAAGAAATTTTTCAAAAATTTTTAGAATTTTTTTTTTATTATAAAACCAAATGTCTTCAAAAATAAGCACTTCAAACCAATAAAACTTACAGATCATATAAAAAATACACATGCAGTTAAAATAGATGGTAAAGCCAAACGAATAATTTCATTTAGGGTGCTAAAGAAATGGGAGGTTTTCACGATTTTTTTTTACGAAAAAAAAGGGCCAACATTTTTTTCAGTGTAAATCGTTTATTTTTGATGTTAGAAACTTTTGTAAAAAACAAATAATAGCTTTTTTCCATACTTTAAAAATGTTAACAAGGTTTTCTCGAAAAACGCTTCTTTCTACGGTGATTTCGCGTTGAATTATTCGATTTGGAATTAGACGAATAAGAACGTATTTTTCATGAGCTACAACTTTGCTTCTACTCAATTTGTAGACTTTACTGGTACACCATTTTTTCGTTTTTTTATAGGCTACACTTTTGCTAAAAATATTTTTTCGATAAAATATTTACTTTTTGAGTTATTTGGGAAAAACGGTCTGAAAACGTAGTTTTTTTGTCGAAAAATCAACATTTTAAATAGCGAATAACTCGAAAACTATTGACTTACGTAAAAAACTTTATAGAACAAAAGGTGCTTAAAATAAGTCAATTTATCCATGTCCGGCCTTATTTTAAACACGCGTGTGTCACCCCCCGAGAAGGGATAAATGTCATCCCCCAAGTAAAAGCAACCAACGGCACAAATTCAACTTTGAAGTGGAGGGTAAGTAGAACCTAAATCCAAATTTTCATGCAATTCAGAGTTGCCCCTGGAAATTACACTCCAAAACGGTTATTTATTGGGCTAATACGATAAAATTGAATTTGATGATAATTTTATCTCATCGACTAAGGATCGGTACTTTATGATATGTTTCACATTATAAGAATTTTGAACGTGCGAGGGTTTTCTAGTGCGGTAGTTTTGACGCACCTATCCTTTTCACACAATAAGAATTGAGTCGCACGAAGATATTTTGCTGTGTTGTTTGGTATATTATTTCTATTTACACTTTGTGGCTGAGGTAGGTACATGATACGATGTCGGATATGTATCATTACGATGTATAATTACAAATGGGTATTTTTTGTCCATACTTTTGTCCTTATGTACTGTAATGCGTATTTAATTCATTTGCAATTTCTATTTTGTCAGCTATTATTTCTTGTGTTTTTAAATAAAAGTCTTAATTTGTTTTTACAATCGTTGTTCTACTAAGTTATTTGTGGGATCTTGGATTAGCTTATCTAGTTTGCTCATACAATCTATGTAATAAACTATTCTAAATGGGAAATAAGCCTCAATTTAACTAAAAAAATGATTTTATTGACGTTTCCACATCCGATATAGGCGTCGAAACGTTAATAAAATCTTTTTTTTTTAGTTAAATTGTGGCTTATTTCCCATTTAGAATAGTTTATTCCAAAATTGCCACAAGGAAATAGCTTCAGAACAACAGCACAATCTATCTTTTACATGTACAGAGTTTAAAAGACCCTCTGTCATCCACCCGTTTTTAAATGTTGTTCCACTCGTTTTAAATGTTGTTTTTAGATAATTTCACACAAGACGTGACGGCCGCCCTACTCCAGTCTTCACCGAGTCGTTTACCCTATAAAACTAAATATATTTTCGTATCATTTCTCGTCAAGTTTCTATCTTTATATATTTCTATTGTTTCGTCCCAAATAACAAGTCTCGCTTAAATTAATGTTATTAATATTTCACTATCAATCTGAGACATCATATAAAATATATGCACTTACTTCAAACAGCCATAAAATGTAAGCGACTGAACGACAGTACAATATGAAAGGATGCATTAAGTCCCCTATATTACTGGATGCGTAAAGTCGGCACGGCTGCCGTCTGTTGTTGTAGCAAGGGACGGTATAAACACGGCGACTTCACCGAACGTTCCAATCACCGTCTAGTGAGAAAGACTCCATATGATTTCATGAGCCACCATTGGAATGTCGTCCTGCGTTCTAACCCTAGCACGTTTAAATTCTTATAATGTGAAACAGCGCTATGTCTCGATTAAACCCCGGTTTAACCGGGGTTTATTCGACACCCGGGGTTTATTCGAGGCTTGTTGCCTGGCTAGACACAAGAGCTCGCAGGGCTCGAGTGACTATTGCTGAATGGTAACAAGTTTGAGAAACAAACTGGAGTATTATGTTCTTATTTATTCTTACTATCGTGTGATATTCGACAGATAATATTTTAACACTAACCTACAAAACTAATAGTCTGGGCAGATTATCGGAGAACAGGCCATTTTTGGGAAAAGTTATTAACCAGCAATTTTATTGCTGGAATAGAATCCTATGATTGTATATATTAATAATATAGATATGCAAAGTCCGCAGATAGTGTGCTACTTTTTTTATAAACAAAATGGCGCCCGCAAATCGTGTTTTTTTCAATTTTTGCTCTATAACTTCAAAGATTTTAGCTTTACACCAAAAACACTGAAATAAGAATTCACCGTAATTAAATTCTGCATAGAGACGTGGTTTTCCCGATTTCCTTCGACGAAAATTTTCCTCGGAAAATGCCGGTTTTTCCAACAAAATCTTTAATTTTCAACTAAAATTTTAGAAAAGTAATTGCTTATCAATAATTGAATAACTTGGTAGCATAAAATCTCTTCTCGTTGTAGAGTATAATTCCAGAAGCCGATGAAAATTTAATAAACAGTTTGGCAACAATTGAAATATTAATTAAAAATTTACGGTCGCTATAATAACCACAATAATTATGATACATAAGAATATTCATGGTTTTTGTATAAAAAGACACTGTACCTATCTGATGTACTTTACAGAATTGAAATTGGACTATTTAAGCGGCCTTAGGAATATTTCAACATTATAAACAATTTTTTGGCTTATAAACAAATAGAATATCTCGGGAAATATTAAATTAAATTAAATCACGAAAACGGTATTGGAAAAAAACCGGCAGAACGCTTCTTTTAAAAGAAAAAACGTTTAATTGTGATGAGTGGTTCCTGAGATACAACCGGTCAAAGTTGACCGGCATTTACGGCAAAGATATAAATAATAGGATCATAATTTTCGAACCATCACCTTTTTATTTTTATCCTCTCTCTTCACACCAATTTTCATATCTTTAAAATAATTATAACATTATATTATTATAATAAAAACTATCGATATTACGAGTGAAACTTGCCAAAAATAGCAAAATTCCAATCAAAAATTAGGTTGGAGAAAATGTAATCTCAAAGTTCAACATCGGTATACGTTAAAAAAATGCATTTTCTCGGCTTCCCATGGAGCAATTTACATCATTCTTTTTTTGTTCCCAAGTAACTCGAGTAGAGCCATCTAACTAACGCATTATTAAATGTCAAACTTGCTTTTGTTTTGTTATAATAGATTAATTTATTTATAAGAAAAGAAAAGTACATATTTTTACTACAGGTGTACCTTTTAACGATAAAAACACAAATATTCTCATTTGAAAGCTGTATTATTATTTAAACAATCTTTATTTAAACAAATTAAAAATTTTGTTATAATAAATAACTGTATTATAACAAAACAAAAGCAAGTTTGACATTTAATAATACGTTAGTTAGATGGCTCTACTCGAGTTACTTGGGAATAAAAAAAGAATGATGTAAATTGCTCTATGGGAAGCCGAGAAAATGCATTTTTTTAACGTACACCGATGTTGAACTTTGAGATTACATTTTCTCCAACCTAATTTTTGATTGGAATTTACCAATTTCTCCTCCCTTTCCCCCCAAACCCGTCGCGCTCAAAATGGTGTGACTTTTTTCTGAACATTATGTGGACCAAATAGAACAATTTGGTGTTGGAAGATAATTTTCACTTTGGATGTCTGGGTTTGGGTCTAGTTATACCATACTATAACTAGACAGTAACAAGTTACTTAAATTTATTCTCAGTATAATAATGTAAGTAGATTATTCCCAATATAATATTAATTTGATCGGACAGAATTAAACACGCGATGAAAAATTTTACTACACGATTCAAATTAGAATCATTAAAAAATAATCGTTGAAATTTTTATTTTTGTAGGTTTCTATTGGTCAGAGTTTCTATGAATGAAATAATCACAAAGATCGTTTTTAAATATTGTTTTGTCCGTTCAAAATTCAATCTAGCAGAATTATTGGCTTCTCATAATAGATAGTTGAGGGGTAAACATGTATTAGGGTGATAAATGAATAGGAAAAACTTTGCAGGACAGAATGGTACTTGAAAATGTCTTGTTTTATACCCTATTCCACAAATATACGAGTGTTTTAAATTATCTCGATAACGAATATTTTACTGTGCAAAATATGAAGAACGAAAGTAAATTGCAAATTACATTTTTGTTTATTAGAATAATTATTCAAGCCATTTACTTTCGTACTTCTTATGTTGCAGATTAAAATATTCGCTGAGGGGTGAAAAATTACTAGGGTGGTAATTAATTCGTAAAAACCTAGCAGAACACAAGAATATTTTAAGAACATTTTTTTTAATTCTACTGGCCATTAAAAGTGGTTTAGGGGTGAAAAAGTATTAGAGGTCAATAAATTAATGAAAAATGGGTGAAAAATATGGCGCAGGTTAAATTGGATTCCGCTTATGTGCCCCCGCTAGGCTTGTGAGCCTTAAGCTACCCAAAATTAGTAATCAAAAGTTTTTTCGTTTAAGTTTAGATGATTTTTTGTTTTCCCTGTAATGAATACGCAGTCAGGAATTCTCGGGAAATGGATATTTAATACATTTAAAAGAAATTGGATCAGAAAATTTTAGAGTGTAATCACCAAATATTTTATTAAATTATCAAGCATTCTTAATTATCAAATCGTCTTACCTTGTACAACGGAATTTCTCGTTTGAAATGCTTGATAAATTATATTTAGGGCTTTCATCAGATATAAAGTTAAATAGATATACTTCCCAAATTATTTTCCCGCCACACACAACATTACATTACGCTATATTTTTATTAATCAGGTAATTTAAATTTTAAGAGATAAAAACTTTCCTTGGAAGTGAATTATCTCGCCAGTAACAGCAAATAATCTTCGGAAACGCTTATTCAGTAAATACACACTACATCAAGCGTCAGCTACAAATTGTTGTCCTTCGAGCCGGATGTACATATATAACAATGCTCTTTTATTTGTATATTGGCCACATAACAAATTCCAAGCTATTGGAAAATTATCATGTGTCACCATTATATTTGCTATAATTTTTAATGCCTCGCCCTATAAAAAAACAATAAATGGAAAAATAAATAATGAAATATTTGTACATTACTAATTGAACTATTACTATATATCAAACTATCAAATGAATCCAGAAATTGAAGCCATTTATTTGATTCACTTGTAAATGTTGACGAATTGATGGCATAAAACTCAATTAGAAAAAGTTCAAAACAGATTTTTAAGGATATGTGGTTATAAAATGGGTTTAAGACGTGGAGATTATAATTACAGTTATATTCTTAATCAACTTAAAATGAACAAATTAGAGACAAGAAGAGCTGAATTCGAATTATATTGTTTACATAAGCTTCTAAATGGATTTATTAATGGCCCTGAAATTTTGGGTTTAATCTCATTTAATATACCTATGCAAAGAACCCGCAATTCTGACCTGTTTTTTGCAGATTTTCATTCTACTAATTATGGACTTAATGAAGTTATTTATAGGATGATAGGTACGGCGAACAATTACCAAACAGATTTAGAATTATTTAATACTTCAACTGCATCATTTAAAAAACATGTTAAAAAACTGTTGTAGCTAGCTTATGTATATTACTGTATTTTATACATATTGTACAAAAACTGAAAAATGGTTTAGCCCTTCAATAAATAAATAAATAAAATAACCTTATTTCTGAAGAATTTTGATGAATCTATTATTAGTTGAATTTACAAATGAACCTGTATTATCTGTATAATTTCCTTTACAAGAGCTTGCATGCTGATGATTTACAGAGCAGTTGCGAAAGATACCAGAGCCAAAGAAGGAGTCGCCGTGCTAGTACACAGAAAACTTTTTCACTAAGTACAAGAATGTAAATATATCTCAGAAAGAACAGTTAGTGTAAAATTCCAACTGTATGTCCAACCTCTGAATGTGATAGCAATCTATGCACCTGAGAACAACAGAGATGCCACCACCATAAAGAACTTATATTAACACCGTCACACTGTAATAAACGAGATCTCAAATGACGAATATATAATCATTATGGGTGATTTTCATGCCCGTGTTGCATTAACAATGTGCTACCTATACAGGGTGTAACAAAAATACAGGTCATAAATTAAATCACATATTCTGGGACCAAAAATAGTTCGAATGAACCTAACTTACCTTAGTACAAATATGCACATAAAAAAAGTTATAGCCCTTTGAAGTTACAAAATGAAAATCGATTTTTTCGAATATATCGAAAACTATTAGAGATTTTTTATTGAAAATGAATATGTGGCATTCTTATGGCAGGAGCATCTTAAATAAAAATTATAGTGAAATTTGTGCTCCCCATAAAAAATTTATGGGGGTTTTGTTCCCTTAAACCCCCCCAAACTTTTCTGTACGTTCCAATTAAATTATTATTGTGGTACCATTAGTTAAATTCAATATTTTTAAAACTTTTTTGACTCTTAGTATTTTTTCGATAAGGCAGTTTTTATCGAGTTGCGGCTTCTTTTTTAATATGTTTACATAAAATTTTTATGGGGGTTTTGTTCTTTAAACCCCCCAAATGTTTGTGTACGCTCCAATTAAACTATTACTGCGATACCATTAGTTAAACAAAATGTTTTTAAAACTTTTTTGCCTCTTTGTATTTTTTCGAGAAGGCAAGTTTTATCGAGATATGGCTTCTTTTTTAATACGGTTCAAAATATACCTAAAAATGTAAATCATACATAAATTTTCATATTATTACCAAGTCTTCATAATCGTACTTAACCATATACAAATATGTGGTGGATTTGAAAAATATTCAAAATATCTCGATAAAAACTAACTTTTCGAAAAAGTACTAAGAGCCAAAAAAGTTTTAAAAATATTGTGTTTAAGTAATGGTACTACAATAATAATTTAATTGGAACGTACACAAAAGTTTGGGAGGGTTTAAAGGAACTAAACCCCCATAAAATTTTTATAGGGTGTCGAAATTTCACTATAATTTTTTTTAAGATGCTACTGTCATAAGAATGCCATATGTCCATTTTCAATAAAAAATATTTAATAGTTTTCGATATATTGGAAAAAATCGATTTGCATTTTGTAACTTCAAAGGGTTGTAACTTTTTTTATATGCACATTTGTACTAAGGTAAGTTAGGTTCAATCAAACTATTTTTGGTCCCAGAATATGTGGTTAAATTTATGACCTGTATTTTCGTTACACCCTGTATAATGGCTTGATTACACGTAACCAGTACAATGGCGAGACAGCAAACTGTTACTAGGCCGAGACAGTGGTGAGGGCGAGAGATGGTTTATAGTTTATACGTATTTGACAATCTTTGAATTTGGAGGCAAGTGAGTCAGTTCAGTTTCGATTCATAAAAACAAGAAGTAGTGCACTTATGGATCGTAAAGCTAACATTAAAAGAAAAATATCAAGCGGCTTATACCACTACTTATAAGAGAATTGACGGATGTATTATGAGCCGGAGATAAGCGTCTTTGGACTAGGCAAGTGCTCCCGATTTCTTCGACTAATTGATTTTTTTATTTCTTGGCTATATGCCGAATTTAAATTTTTTATTTTATTTTTGACTTTTTGAGTTTTAAAACCAACAATATTTATTTCTTCTACAATCGATACATAAGCTGCATCACGTTTTTGTTTATTTTTATACTCCGGAGGTTTGAAATTTCATAAGCATGGTTGTGACATACAACTGAATAAACTTTATTGTCCTATCTGAGTTCCATTTGTTAGCTGTTTTTGAGAATCACAAATCACATTGATAGACTAAGGGCCGGTTGTTCGACCGCTAATCAACAGTGATCATTATCAAATAATTAATTACTGTCAATGTCAACTTTGTTTGGGTTGTCAAAACATAATTAATTACAATTCTGAGACTATAATAAATTAATATAACAATAATTATTAACATAATTAATAATAAATCTCATAATTGTAATTAATTATGTTTTCAGCAACCCAAACAAAGTTGACATTGACAGTTTTGGTGACAGTAATTAAATATTTAATAATGATCATTGTTGATTAGTGTTCGAACAACCGGCCCTAAGAGCCGCTATAGGTGAAATTTCTTAATCATTTTAGGCACGATGGGACCCTATAACTTAAATAGTAGAACCTAAAAGAAAATGTTTGAACACTGTGTTGTCACTTTTCAGTGGCACATGCGTCGACAGTGGCGCATCAAACTTTCCACTTATGGACGGGATAAATAAATTAAAAGTTACCCTCCCTTACTAACAGAATTACATTTTTTTATTTTTTAACGTCCTATGTGATTAACACATAGGATCCAGCGTAATTTTAACCCACCACCCCCTTCCCCCTGCCCCCACTATCAAAAACTTAATTTTTCGTTTTTATTTTTTTTTGGTGGGATGCAATCAATTTTAAAATTTCAAAAAATTCACACGCATAGCTGAGGCTTTTATAAAACATGCCTATTTTTTATAGACCCATAGGTAGAGTGTACATAACCTCAAAAAATTAAAAGAAA
The DNA here is from genome assembly GCF_917563875.1 of Diabrotica virgifera virgifera. Classification (NCBI taxonomy): domain Eukaryota; kingdom Metazoa; phylum Arthropoda; class Insecta; order Coleoptera; family Chrysomelidae; genus Diabrotica; species Diabrotica virgifera. The sequence continues at coordinate 210,511,724 of NC_065444.1, forward strand.
TTTTTTTTCAAAAAAGCGTTTAACTTTTTTTGAGGAATAGTTGCAGGTCTAATTTTTTCTTAATCTTGTGTGTTTTATCAAACACTATATTTTTAAATTTTTTTCAGATTTTTCCGTAACGCTCCCCACCTTCAAAAATCCGAAAAACTGTTTTTTGGGGAGTTTTGGGGGATTTTCCCTATTTTATAGACTTCATAATATATCAAATCAATTTTGTTTTTATAGGTTATATGTAACTTGAAGTAACTGAGTCCTTAAGAATATTTAAAAATCAGAAAAACAAGTTGAAACCCCCGAAAATCCCCTTAAAAAACAGTTTTTTGGATTTTTGAAGGTGACCAGCGTTACAGAAAAATCTGAAAAAAATTAGAAATATAGTGTTTGATAAAATACACAAGACTAAGAAAAAATTAGATCTGCAGCTATCCCCAAAAAAAAGTTATACTTTTTTCCAAATTTTTTTTTAAATTTTCTGAGGTTATGTACACTCAACCTACAGGTCTATAAAAAAATAGACGTGTTTTATAAAAGCCTTAGCTATGCGTGTGAATTTTTTGAAATTTTAAAATTGATTTCATCCCACCAAAAAAAAATAAAATCGAAAAATAAAGTTTTTGATGATGGGGCAGGGAGAAGGGGGTGGTGGGTTAAAATTACGATGAATCTTATGTCTTAATCACATAGAACTTAAAAAAATGAAAAAAATTAAATTCTGGTAATGAGGGAGGGTATTTTTTAATTTATGTATCCCGTCCATAAGTGGAAAGTTTGATGCGCCACTGTAGACGCATGCGCCACTGAAAAGTGACGGCACAGTGCTCAAATGTTTTCTTTTAGGTTCTACTATTTAAGTTATAGGGTCCCGTCGTGCCTAAAATGATTAAGAAATTTCACCTATAGCGGCTCTTAGTCTATGATCAACACAAGTCGTCTCCTCTGATGAAGTGGTAATGTGCATAGCGAGTGTTGTTTACACGTACCGAGTAGATTGGCGAGTACACGATTGAAGGGTGGGAGGTCTAAGACTCGGCCTAGTAAATAGAATAAGATCCGAGTGACTGTCTCGCCATATAACTGGGTCGAATGTTCGGCCGAGTACTCGTTAATATGTTTATACCAAACGAGCACTCGGCCGAGAACACTGTCTCGCTACAATACTTGTTACGTGTAATCAAGGTTTAAGCACTAGCTTTTAAAGGAATTCTCGTGAAGTGGGGATATTATCTACTGGCGAAGTGGAAATATTGTTAAAAGAAATTGGATCAGAAAGTTTCGAGTGCAATTACCGAATATTTTATTAAATCATCAGGCATTATTAATTACCAAATCTTCTTACCTTGTCTAACGAAATTCCTCGTTTGAAATACTTGATAAATTATAATCAGGGCTTTCATCAGATATAAAGTTAAAAATATATACTTCCCAAATTATATTCCAGCCAAACACAACATCAGGGTATAGAGTTATTATTCAGGTATTAATTTAAATTTAAAAGAGAAAAAAACTTTTGTTGAAAGTAGATTATCTCGCCAGTAACAGCAAATAATAATCCTCGATAGCGCCACAAATTTTTGTCTCTTGAACCGGATGTACATAATATAACAATGCTCTTTTATTTGTATACTGGTCACATAATAATTTTCAAGCTATGGGCAAATTGTCATGTGTCACCATCATATTTGCAATAATTTCTAACGTCTCACCCCATAAAACTCTTTTTAAATAATGACATCTTTGTACATTACTAATTGAACTATAACTCTATCAAACAATCCAAACTAATGTATCAAACTATCCAATGAAATCCATAAAGTGAACCGCGTGAATCCACGATACATCTTTGTACATTACTAATTGAACTATAACTATGTATCAAACTATCCAATGAAATCCATAAAGTGAACCGCGTGAATCCACGATTCACGTGGTTCACCTGAAAATGTTGGCAAATTGATGACAGGTAACTTTACTTCTGAAGAATTAATGAATCTATTATTATTTGAATTTACCACGAAACTTGTATTTTCTGTATAATTTCCTTTACAAGAGCTTGCATGCTGGATTCTTATCTAATGATTTACATAAGCAAAGAAAAAACAGAGCCAAAGAAGGAGTCGCCGTGTTGATACACAGAAAATTTTTACAATAAAAGTACATGAATGCAAGTATATCTCAGAAAGAATAGTTGGTGTAAAATTCAAACTGTTTGTCCAACCTCTAAATGTGATAGCGACCTATGCAGCTGAGAAGAACAGAGATGCCACCACAAGAGAAAACTTATATTTACACCGTCACTCTGTAATAAACGAGATCCCAAATGACGAATTTATAATCATAATGGGTGATTTTAACGCCCGTGTAGCATTGATAATGTCCTCCCTGTAATGAATAAGCAGTAAGTACTAAGTTTTTAAGGAATTCTCGTGAAGTGGGGATATTATATACTGGCGAAGTGGAAATACTGTTAAAAGAAATTGGATCAGAAAGTTTGGAAAGTAATTATAATTACCAAATACTTTATTAAATTATCAGGCATTATTAATTATCAAATATTTTTACCATCTCTTACGGAATTTCAGGTTTCAAATATGTACTTGATAAATTATATTCAGGGCTTTCATCAGATACAAAGTTAAAAAGATATACTCCCCAAATTATATTCCAGCCAAACACAACATAAGGCTATAGAGTTATTATTCAGGTATTAATTTAAATTTAAAGAGATAAAAACTTTTCTTGATAGTTAACATGTCGCTAGTAACAGCAAATAATCCTTGGAAACGCTTATTCAGTAAATACACAAATCATTAAGCGTTAGCGATTATGAATCAAACTATCAAATAAATCACTAAATTGAAGCCATTCACGTAATTCACCTGAAAATGTTGGCAAACTGATGGCAGATAACTTTAGTTCTGAAGAATTATTGAATTTATTATTACCTGAATTTACAACGTAACTTATAGTATTTTTACTACAAAAGTGATATTACGTAGGTCAAAATTTTTGACGTAAGAGAACTGTCAAAACATCAGAATGCGACTTTTCATTATTGCCATGTTTATAATAAACATGGCAATAATGAAAAGTCACATTCTAATGTTTTGACAGTTCTCTTACGTCAAAAATTTTGACCTACGTAATATCGCTTTTGTAGTAAAAATACTATATCTGTATTATTTTCGTCTGCAAGAGCTTGCATGCTGAATGACTATCTCATGATTTACAATGGTGGTGTTGCGAAAGAAACCAGAGCCAAACAAGGAGTCACCCTGTTAGTACACAGAAAATTTTTAAACCAGTACAAGAATGCAAATACATCTCCGAAATAAGAGTTTGTGTAAAAGTCAAACTGTATGTTCATCATCTGAATGTGACAGCAATTTACTTACCTTAAAACAACAGAGATGCCATCTCAAGAGAAAACTTTATATTAACACTGTCAGACTGTAATAAACGAGATCCCAAATGAGGAACATATAATAATTATGGGGGATTTTAACAAAATCAGTCCACAAAAAAGGAAAAAAAAATTATTTATTGACGTGCAATAAATAGATTTAAGATATGGATGTTTCGAGAATGTTCAAAATCTCTTACACGGAAAGTATCATGCATAGAGACGCTCTAAGACGAATGGCATATGGTAAAGAATTACTTGCAATCCAGGGGAATATTTATAGAGGCCTGACATGTGTTTTTATAAGGCTATTTTATAGAAAGAAAAATAGATGGTAGGAGGAGATCGCAGAAAGTCCTCAAGAATGAATAGCATAATGGAGTAAAGCGGAATGGACACGTAGAACGTTAGAATAGCAAAGATAGAACAGTTTAGCCAACCGTCAGTAATGTAAAAGGCACCGAAATACGAATACTATCCGGCCTTACTCTTATAGCTTAAGTTTGAAACTTACAACTTTTTGAGGCAGCCACGCAAAATTATATACTAATCAAAATAAGTCTGGATGATTGTTTGTCCTCGCGGTAATGAATGAGTAGTAAGTAAGTTTTGAAGAAATTCTTGTGAATTGGGGATATGATAATACTGGCGAAGTGGAAATACTGTTAAAAGAAATTAGATCAGAAAGTTTGGAGTCTAATTACCGAATATTTTATTAAATTATCAAGCATTATTAATTATCAAATCTTCTTACCTTGTGTAACGAATTCCCGGTTTCAAATACTTTTGATAAATTATATTTAGGGCTTTCATCAGATATAAAGTTAAAAAGATATACTTCCCAAATTATATTCCAGCCAAACACAACATTAGGCTATAGAGTTATTATTCAGGTATTAATTTAAATTTAAAGAGATAAAAACTTTTCTTGAAAGTTAATTATCTCGCCGGTAACAGCAAATAATCCCCGGAAAGTTTCCGCAGTTTCATAAAATTTCCTCTGGTACATTCGTTTACCGAAAAGCACAAAAAATAAATAATTTACAGCGTAATCAGGCCACGTTTAAAGCTTGAAAAGTTTGATCAAGAGCTAAACGAGTTTTTAAGAAAAAAGTCGATTTTTAAAGTACTTACGCCAGAATTTGTAGTTGGATAACATTTTCATCTATTGAATCACATTAATTATTTTTATTTCATTTCATTCATTTCAATATTGTGAAAAAACTAAGCACTGTAGGTAAAAATGTTCAATAGACGACTTTCTTGTAACTACTTACTATTTAAAATGAGATTTTCTAAATTAAATGTTTATGACATTATGAAAAGTAATAGTTATTTATGTACCAAGTCAGTAAAGTGACTCTTTATCGAACGAGTATGATATTACGAGCAGAGCGAGCGAAGCGAGCGAGGCGAGTAACAGACGAGTTTGATAAAGAGCTAAACGAGTTTTGAATTGAAGTTTGAATTTGCAACAATCTATAAAAACTGATCTAGCATATTTCATCAACTGTTTAGTGAGTGGTTCAGAAAACTCCTACAGGTAGCTGTAAGCCACGACTGGAGTCTTTATCTAGTTGGTCACTCTACTCATCTGAAGTTTTCTTCTTCTCTTATATTCATATGGTCGTCAATAGAATTTCTAGTTATTCTATTCTCATTATCTTTTCCTTCACCGTTTCCCTCATCATGATTTTCATTCTCTACCACTTTCTACCACGCCAGTTATTATTCTGTAGACGCCTTTCGGTCATGACTTGTATGCTGACCTCATGCCAGGTCTGTTTCAGGCGTCTTCTTCGTTTTCTTTGCACTGGTTTCCAGTCCACCTTTTCTGCATTCACCTGTCTCTATTCATAAGTCTTACATATCCCTACTATCTTAATCTGTTGGCTTCAATGGTGTCAATTTGTTTTCAATACCCATTCTCGTCCTTTTTTATTTTGTCGTAAAGTATAAACCTACAAAGTTTCCAAATCCCCATTTTCAATGACAACAGTTTTTTGAAGTTATACAGTGAAACTTGGATATTATGGCCTCGGTAGTTACGTCATCTCGGTTGTAACGTCAATTTTTAATAGGTCCGGCCAAACACTATTCGATAACATTATTAAAAACCCGGTTGTATCGGCTTAAAATGAAGTAACCCTAATCTATAGCGTCATAAAATTGTACAGTAGGTTGTCCTTTTTTTATTTTATGAAGAATAAAGTGCACTGCGTTTCCGACTTTGTGGCATTGTTCCTTCTAAGAATGTGAGAAAGGTCAATAAAATTATCTCTTCTGTATACAGTTACGTGACCTTGACAACTGTGTACAGTTATTTGATTTCTCATTTTATCAGTGCCATCCTAACAGTCAAATTTTCTGTTTCAGAACAGTCTTTTTAAGAAATTTTTGCTACCATAAAATTGTGTTCGGCTCGTTTTGTTTTTAGATTTTAATTTAGTAATTGGCTTTTTATTTTTTAATATGGCAAGTTGTAGTACAGTTATATTAAAAAAAAAAGGGTACAAGTATTAGAAAGAGAAGTGAACGTCATCCTATTTGTGTAAAACCGGCTGGGATTTTTGGAGGTTATCAAATGTCACAGGTTATTAAAAATATAAATCATTGGCGTTGAGCATTAATTAGACGAAACCATTTATTCAACAATTATATAAAGAATAATTTTAATGACTGTTACAAATAGAATTTAGTATTTGGTGATAGAACCGTCTGCTTCTATAACTTTATTTAGTATATTTGGCATACTTTGAATTATATTAGATATCATATTTGGATCAAGATCTTCCCAGCACTCTAAGATTGTATCCCACAATTGATCTGAATTTTGTGGCATAAAATTTCTTTTATATAATTTTTTAACAATTATGCCCCAAATGTTTTCAATTGGATTTATATCTGGACTGTGCGCAGGCCATGGCAATACTTCCAGGTTTTGCGTTTGAAACCAATTAATTACGGCATGGGCAGTGTGGACTGAACAATTATCTTGTTGATATATAAAAGTATTATTAGGATACAATTGCTCAATAGAAGGGAGCATTACGTGGTCCAAAACGTTAATGTAATTGTCGGCAGTAAATCTTCCCTCTAATCGCCAACAAACACCAGGTCCATGTATACTAATCCAACCCCATACATTTACAGAAAAACGTCCAGATTTATTATGAGAGTGAATATATCGTTCTTCAAACCTAGTATTGGCTGGACGATAAACACGGATTTGACCGTTATAGGTCGACTGAAAAGTCTTTTCATCAGTAAAAATGACGTTCCAAAATTGTGGGTTGCGGTAAATATAGTTTAGTGCAAATATTACTCTTGCTTGCCGATGTTCAACAGTTACTAATGGTTTTTTAGCAGCTGGTCGGTTTTTTAATTCAGATTCATTGATCCTTCTGCTTACAGTAGGTTGGGTACCAGGAAATCCCGTATGAATCCTTGAATCCTTCGACGTCGCAAATGGATTATCTCTTAAGAATTGAACTAAAACAGCATCTTGTTGAGGAGTGGATACTTTGGAACGCCCTGAACCAACTTTTCTTTTTAATGATTGTTGTTGGACCTATCGTTGCTTAATTCTGAAGATTGTTTTCAAATTTCTATTATAGAAATTTGCTAGCGCACGAATTGACCATCCTTCTTCCATTTTCGTAATTATTTGAGCCTTTTCAATCTCACTTAAATGACGAGGCATATTAATTTTTTATTGTACGTAACGTTAAACCTTCTATCAAATTAAACGTCTTTGACGTCTATGAGTTGCATTTTTGATCACTTATGACATTTGATAACCTCCAAAAATCCCAGTCGGTTGTACACAAATAGGATGACGTTAACTTCCCTTTCTAACACTTGTACCCTTTTTTTTGAATATAACTGTACTAAAAGGAAGTATACATACTTTCAATTTTCCCTATCTCCTTTATAACGTCACTCTGATATAGCGTCATTCTTTTACTGGGCCCTTCAATGACGCTATAAGCAAGTTCCACTGTACTTCTTTAGGTGCGATTGAGAGAAAAATTTCATAATACTGCGCGCATGCGCACACAGACAGTATAGCGTTTAGTTGCTAAATCTTTCTAATAGTTATGTATAAATATATCAGTGCAAGAAAAGGTGTGAAAAGAATATATTAGTGTTTTTACTAAATATATTTATTATAATTTTTGTGTCTTTGGATTTGTCTTCCTTAGGAGTAAGATGAGTATTATTAAAACATTTTATTGTATATTTATTATAATCTTATCCGACTTATCCAGTAAGAAATTCGATTACATTCAGAAATACACAAGCTAGAACTAACCTTATGTTGAATTCTCCTCTATTCGTCATGTGCAGCTATTATAATGCCTTAAGTATTTACTGCGATATATTTAACTGCAGTTTAAAGCAACTTGTTTCTATTGGTGCAGTCACTGAAGGTTTTGACCTCCGATTTCGTTAAACCTCCATCGATTTTCATGAACATTGGTGAGTAATTAGAGGATACCTCAAAGAACAAAGGTGACATGATGACAACTTGCGCTTTTACCCTGGGGGTGGATGACACCCCTTCTCGGGTGTGAAAATTATTTTATTAAAAATAATACCATACGTCGATAGAGGGACAAATTATAAGCAAAATTTGTTATGTAAAGTTATTAAAATAAATCAACACTTTTTGAATTATTAAAGACCGAAGATTTTATTGTTTCGTAAAAAAATGCATGTTTTAAATTGGTTTTTCACGTATAAATCAAAAATTATAAGCTTTTACAAAAAAGTTATTATTACTGAAATTGAAGATAACAAAAAATTTAATACATTCCTCACATAAAGAACTAAACTAATGTCAGTTCAAAGTGAGTTATTGCAATTGGATGTGTATTTTTTTCGACGAGTACTCAAATCTAAGTATTCAAGCTTAAATAACGGGAAAACGATGCAATGTATAAAATATTCCTGCTAAACATTTGTCAAAGTACTTCGGAATACCTATCAAATGAGCTTCAGAACAAGATAATAGCGTCAAAATTAAGCAAGTTATAATGAAAATAAAGGAACCGTTTCGAATTTTTTAGGAAAAAGTGAAAAATAAAATATACGCCATTTCCACAAAAATTAAAATTTATAGTACTCCTTACAAAAACTTCTTTATATTAGCATAATTAATGTTTTCGATAATTTTGACCGGTTTAGAATGCATATTTTTGAAAAAAAGATATACATAATTAGAAAAATCATAATTTTTAAAATTATTGTCTCACATTCTTTTGATAATAACTCCAAAAATACTTAATATACGTAAAAAATTATATTTAACCAAATTTTAGTTTTTTCTGTGCCAAATATTTTATCTGTTTCAATATTTCTATAGGGTAAAAAATAACCGAGATAGAAACGTTTAAATCTTAAATTTTGCAGTGGGAACTATGCAACCGAGGTCATTTAACCTTTTATTTTTTTAAAAGTGAAGGGTTTAAAAGATTAAGTTTAAGGTGCTTAAATAGCACTTGTAATTAGCTTTGAAACAGTTTTTAGATGGACTTAATATCGTAAACACGAACGGAGCTATTAAAAAAAAACAATAACATTTTTTGGAAAAAATTTTAAAAGGTAAATTTTGAAAAAAATTTGGAGCATAAATTTTAACGCTATCAACATGTTCGGGGGCTCATTTGATACATATTTTTAAGTACTTTGACAAATGTTTAATAAGTTTATGTTATAAAATGCATCAATTTCCCGTTATTTCAGCTTGAATACTTATAGTTTTTTACTCACCGAAAAAAATATACATTCAATTACCTATAACTCACTTTTATTTAACATTAAAAGGTTTTTTCTAGTAAGGGGTTTATTTCATTTTTTATTAGCTTTAATTTTTATAATAATAACTTTTTTGTAAAAACACACACTTTTTGAGTTATTGATGAAAAATTGGTTAAAAACATTCATTTTTCTCAAGAAAAATTAAAATAATAAATGAAACAATCGAAAACAAGCAAAACCATCATTTATTATTTTATTTCCTTTACTCGGTTTAAGTACTGAAAGTTCCTCTGCTGTCTTTTTCCGAGACGAATGAAGGCGGAATGTGATCGTTTCCCTTTCGTTTTCTATATTCGTCGTCTGCTGTCTTATTAATTGAAAAAGTCGCAGATTAAGGATGTACCAGTAAGAACTTTCAACGCGAAAAGTCTCAGGTTTAAATTACTATTTACCATTTTAATTTTTATTAAATTGGTGGATTCTGCATCTGAGACTCTTCAATTTGTTAAAAATTAAAATCTTTGATCTTTAATAACTCAAAAAGTTTTGAATTATTTTAATAACTTTATATAACAAATTTTGCTTGAAATTTGTCCCTCTATCGAATTATGGGGTTAATTTTAATAAAAATAATTTTCACCCCCGAGAAGGGGTGGCATCCACCCCCAACGTAAAAGTGCAAGTTGGCACCATATCACCTTTGTTCCTTGAGATATCCTCTAACCATTCACCAATTTTCATATAAATCGATGGAGATTCAACGAAATCGGAGGTAATAGCTCATACCCACCTTCAGTGACTCCACTATATGGCCAAGATCTACCTAGATGATTAATAATTTATTTCTTTACGTTCAATAGTATGTTGTTCGTTGCTAATCTTTCAAATTATGTATCAGCGCAAATAAGCCATTAAAATAATATATTAGTGTTCTTTAGTAAATGTATTATTTAATATAATTTTTGTATCTTTGGATTTGTCTTCCTTAGGCGTAAAATAATAAAATATCTATTTTTATATTTCACTTGTCACCGTGATGTGTAATTATGTATATGCGAAACGTCAATAACAGGCGCCTTGATAGCCTGGTTGGTAGGGTATTGGACCAGAGATCGAGAGATCGCGAGATCGCGGGTTCAAATCCCGGACGATTCATATTCTTTTCTTTTATTTTTTTTTATTTTTGGCATTGTTAAGTTTTGGTTAATTTTTGGTAATTATTGTTAATTTTTTGTATTGTAACTGTTAAATATTATTTCATTGAAATTATATAATAGAAGTATAACTTCTTACGTGCGTACAAAGTACACACACATTCTTTTTTTTTTTTAAATTGTGTCATTGGCCATACCTCAGCTGCAATAAGTTGCGATGCTTTCAACTACGGTCTTGTATATTCTGATTTTTGTATCTTGTCTAATTTCAAAAAAAAAAAAATTATTTGCTGCCTAACATGAACTGTATTATAAAAAATATGCTATTAAAACAAACTGTTTTTTTCTTGGTTTTGGTTTTTGTGTATACTATTTCTTTTCAAACTTACTTTTTTGGTTTTAGTTTTGAACACATAAATACTTTCATATATGATCACCTCTTCTTCTTCTTTTTATTTTTGACATCATAACCGTGGATGAGTCTTTTCCTGTCTGGCGATGTCCTTTCATTCCGATCTCTCTTGTGCCCTTCTCCTCTATTGTCTTATATTCATGGTTTTGAGATCGTTATATGGTCACATACTACTTTAGAATTGATACATGAGAAAACTAACACAGTCTAAGCGCAAAGGCCATAGTACTCAAGATGTTCAAATGCAAATATTATTTCTATAAATTAATAAATAAAGATGCAAGTAGAGAGTGTATAACTTCTTCTTAAGGTGCCGAGACTGCTTGTCGATCGTTGGCTCTCATGTTGTCCAGCATACTAACAGCTGTCTTATTTACAGCCGCACGAAATAGTTCAGTGCTAGTTTTTCCAAACCACTGGCGTAGGTTTTTAAGCCAAGAAGTTGTACGGCGGCCCACACTTCTTTTTCCCATTATTTTGCCTTGCATGGCAAAGTGAAGTATGTCATATTTATCTGAGTGACGCATTATATGACCAAAGTATTCCAATTTACGCCTTTTAACTGTGTTCACTTCTTCACAACTTTTATTCAAACGTTGCAAAACCCTTTCGTTTGTGACTCTTTCCCGGTGGTAGTGGGAATATATAACATCGAACCATTCTTATGCGAAGTTCCAAATTGAGATCATGACTGCAAAGGATTTTCTTAAATTTCATAAAAGTTGTTCTTGCTTTGGCAATTCTACTTTTTAATTCTGTACTAGGGTTCCAGCTTTCATTAATGGGAGTTCCCAGATATACAAGATAACTTACGCGTTCAATTGAGTTATTACCAATTGTTACGTTATATAGGAGAAGACTAAGTCTTCAATCTAATGGCATATAAAACAGCATAATGCTACTCTACATCCCACCAGACTGAAAACAATGGGAACCTTCTCTGGTTACACCTCCAAGGCTTCTACAATTTGCAAGCCATTACGGATGCTGAGACTAAGGAAGATGAAGGAATTTTACCATTTATAATTCACATCCCATCTGCTCAGCGCGGTAAAGATCCAACGAGAATGGTTCCCTTCGTACTCCGATCAGAGTAAACATGTAAATCAAAAATGAATAACCATTTTCAATTTCGTTGCAAAACGAAAATACAGCCGCATCATATTCTAGTCCAATCAGAGAGTACAGCAAGCACCTCTACCGGTTTCGAAACTTATTAGTCTCTCATCAGGAGGCACATATGCTGCTCTCCCTGATCCAACCAAAACAAACCCCGGCGTGAGGTCACGGATTGCAACGAACGAAATGGCATAGATGCCCTATCGGCAACTGCTAGCAAAAGACAAAGTCTTCAATCTAATGGCATATAAAACAGCATAATGCTACTCTACATCACACCAGACTGAAAACAATGGGAACCTTCTCTGGTTACACCTCCGAGGCTTCTACAATTTGCAAGCCATAACGGATGCTGAGACTAAGGAAGATAAGGGCATTTTACAATTTACAATTCACGTCCCATCTGCTCAGCCCAGTAAATTTCCAACGAGAATGGTTCCCTTCGTACTCCAATCAGGGTCAACATGTAAATCAAAAATGAATAACCATTTTCAATTTCGTTGCAAAACGAAAATACAGTCGCATCATATTCAAGTCCAATCAGAGAGTGCAGCAAGCACCTCTTCATCATCATCTTGGTGCTACAGCCCTTAGAGGGCCTCGACCTTCTCAAGCTTTCTACGCCATTCTGTTCTGTCCCTTGCTTGCATTTTCCAGTTGCCGACTCCGATCTTATCGGCATCCTGTGTTATCCCGTTCATCCACCTCAGCTTTGGTCTACCCCGCCTTCTCATTCCCACGGGTTGCGCTGTTAGAATCTTTTTTATCATGTTCGATTCAGGGGCCCGGGCTACATGTCCTGCCCACTGCAGGCGGTTTCGTTTAAGTATAGTGATAATATCTTTTCCACCAAACGTATGCTTGTAGATATTCTGCAGTTCAAAGTTATATCTACGCCTCCATATTCCGTTCTCACGGACCGCTCCGAATATCTTACGTAGCACCTTTCTTTCAAAAATCGACAGAGCGGATTCATCTGTTTTAGTTAGCGTCCATGCCTCTGATCCATATGTGAGAACGGGGACTATCAATGTTCTATACAGCCTTATACGAGTTTTTTGAGACAGACGTTTGTTACCTAAGTACTTTGATAGACTATGATAACACCTGTTTGCAATTATTATTCGTCTTTTTATTTCCTCTGATGTGTTATTATTGGGGTTAACCGATGTCCCTAGATATATGAACTCTTTGACCGCTTCGAAGTTTTGGTCATTGATGATTAGATCTGCGTAAAGTTCCAACGAGAACGGTTGCCTTCGTACTCCAATCAGAGTAAACATGTAAATCAAAAATGAATAACCATTTTCAATTTCGTTGCAAAACGAAAATACAGTCGCATCATATTCAAGTCTAATCAGAGCGTGCAGCAAGCACCTCTTCATCATCATCTTGGTGCTACAGCCCTTAGAAGGCCTCGACCTTCTCAAGCTTTCTACGCCATTCTGTTCTGTCCCTTGCTTGCATTTTCCAGTTGCCGACTCCGTTCTTATCGGCATCCTGTGTTATCCCGTTCATCCACCTCAGCTTTGGTCTACCCCGCCTTCTCATTCCCACGGGTTGCGCTGTTAGAATCTTTTTTATCATGTTCGATTCAGGGGCCCGGGCTACATGTCCTGCCCACTGCAGGCGGTTTCGTTTAAGTATAGTGATAATATCTTTTCCACCAAACGTATGCTTGTAGATATTCTGCAGTTCAAAGTTATATCTACGCCTCCATATTCCGTTCTCACAGACCGCTCCGAATATCTTACGTAGCACCTTTCTTTCAAAAATCGACAGAGCGGATTCATCTGTTTTAGTTAGCGTCCATGCCTCTGATCCATATGTGAGAACGGGGACTATCAATGTTCTATACAGCCTTATACGAGTTTTTTGAGACAGACGTTTGTTACCTAAGTACTTTGATAGACTATGATAACACCTGTTTGCAATTATTATTCGTCTTTTTATTTCCTCTGATGTGTTATTATTGGGGTTAACCGATGTCCCTAGATATATGAACTCTTTGACCGCTTCGAAGTTTTGGTCATTGATGATTAGATCTGCGTAAAGTTCCAACGAGAATGGTTGCCTTCGTACTCCAATCAGAGTAAACATGTAAATCAAAAATGAATAACCATTTTCAATTTCGTTGCAAAACGAAAATACAGTCGCATCATATTCAAGTCCAATCAGAGAGTGCAGCAAGCACCTCTACCGGTTTCGAATCTTATTAGTCTCTCATCAGGATGCACATATGCTGCTTTCCCTGATCCAACCAAAACAAACCCCGGCGTGCAGTAACGGATTCGTTTTGCAACGAAATTGAAATGGTTATTCATTTTTGATTTACATGTTTACTCTGAGCAGATGGGACGTAAATTATAAATTGTAAAATTCCCTCATCTTCCTTAGTCTCAGCATCCGTTATGGCTTGCAAATTGTAGAAGCCTCGGAGGTGTAACCAGAGAAGGTTCCCATTGTTTTCAGTCTGGTGGGATGTAGAGTAGCATTATGCTGTTTTATATGCCATTAGATTGAAGACTTAGTCTTTTGCTAGTAGTTGCCGCTAGGGCATCTATGTCATTTCGTTCGTTGCAATCCGTGACTGCACGCCGGGGTTTGTTTTGGTTGGATCAGGGAAAGCAGCATATGTGCCTCCTGATAACAGACTAATAAGTTTCGAAACCGATAGAGGTGCTTGCTGCACTCTCTGATTGGACTAGAATATGATGGGGCTGTATTTTCGTTTTGCAACGAAATTGAAAATGGTTATCCATTTTTGTTACGTTATAGTTATTATTATTTACGGTTGCCTGTTTACTAATAACCATAACTTTGTGTTTCTTGCGTTGAAAACGCCATGATTTACATCTCTGCATCTTTAAATTATAACTAGGATTGCAAATAGTACATCACGCGTTCCAAGGCCACAGCGAAAACCGAAATGAGTTGTTGAGATTCTGTCCTCAATTTTTCTATACGTTCTTTGATTAGGCATATAATAGTGTAGTACAACAGCTCAATCTCGATATTTGTAATGAGAGGAACGGTACTGCAATTTAATGTTAAATAAACTTTTTGTCTGTCATGTCATAAGCTATTACTAAGTCACTAACACATTTGTAAAAATGTCTCGAAATACTTATAAAATATTTCGAACTTTCAATAGTCATCCATGAAATAAATAATTGGTACTAAACAATGTTACGGCTCTTTCAAATTGTGAAACCGGAACTACCGGCCCTTTAAATTTCCCATTGTTAGTTTAATAGCTACCACTCCTACTGCACTCTTTACTGGTTATTATCGAGGCACTTCAATATACTTCTAAGATGGTCGTTTGTTGCTTTTGTAACTCTTGAAAATATACGACGTTAAGGCATTGCTGATTCTTCACAAATAACCTGAAGCAGTAATACACGTTGCGAACAAAAAGAACCATATCAATAGAATCTAGAATGGAAAAAATATAAATTTGATATAAAATATGAATGTCCGCTACCAACCAATTCATGGCCGATCTGTTGTGTTTCTGATAAGGAGAGAATTACAACGAATGTTAGGAAAGTAGACAAAAAAATGTAAAAAATACGTTAAAAATATTTAAGGAAATGTCATCTAAGAATACGTTTTTATTAAATTTAATGTTTTTGTAACAAAATTACGTGAAGTTTGTTTAGCGTTTAAAAATTAGTATCATATAAAAAACGTATAATACGTATATTGCATTTACATTGTATGAAAACAAAATTACGAATGTGCTTCCAACTTTCCCTATTTGAGCTCAGTAATAAATGATAGGAACAACATCAGTAAAAAATACAAGCACGGATTCTTATAAGCGACAATAAGGGTTTTTATACTGTATTACTGCTTATAACGGTAATAAGGGTTTTTATACATACAAAGACATATTGAAAAAAAAATTCTGAACCGAGTGTCTAAGCTCAGAATTTACAAAACAATTATTAGCTACTGGTCAAATATCTTCTTCTAAAAGTGCCATCTCCGCGAAGGAGTTCGATAATCATCATAGCTATTCGGACTTGGAGACGGCTGCTTTGTCATGATATTCTACGTCTCCTTTTATTGCTTCTTTTACCTTGGGTGTTTCCTGAATACTATAATCAATTTGGGAATATTGTATCTACCTCCATGTGTAATATATTCGAAATATTCCAATTTTGTTGTTCAATTAAGAACAATTATCTCGCATTACAGAAATAAGACGAAGTATAATTATCAATTAAACGAGAACGTCCTAGATCCTAGACTATGCAAAGTTTTGACCGTTTAATAAAAGAACCTACCTTGGATTGAGAGTGCTTGATATCCGTGACATGCGTAAATTTTGTGACCTTTGTTATTGCAATATGAGCATTTATTGACACATGCCGAAATGTGCTTTAAGATTTACCACGAAACGAGGTCTCCTTTCTATAAAGAGATTTATTCCTCTCTTTAACATTTAAATTCTCTATGAATAGTTGGGAACATCATCTATCATCTAGAAAGTTAAGCTATTCATCAAGAGACTCTATTCTTTCGCTTCTTCTTTCAAATTCCATAAACCTGCCTGTACCAAAATCTAAATGTCTATCAATAATATTAATCAAAATCAGTTGCAATAGTTGTAAGTCAGTGAGAGTTAAATTTTTTATAGCTTGCAATGTATTTTTTATCTGAATATAAATATTGAGTACCTCTGAACAAGGTTTGCATTATATTACTATACTACATTCACAATAAAGATGCACTTGAAATACACAAACCAAGACACGTTAACTGTTACAAGGAGCACTCCTGAATCCTCATTTATAATGTATAAACTTTGTAAATCATCATTTGGGATTTACAATGTTTACACACTGTAAATAATGATTCAGAAGTGCTCCTTGTAACAGTTAACGTGTCTGGGTTTGTTTATTTTTACTGCATCTTGATTGTGACTGTAGTATAATCAAATCCAGTAATTCGTTTAACGATGCTTTTATGATAGTACAATTAGTTAAATATCTTGTCAAAGCTATTTTAAAGTTAGCATACAAAACAGTAGTTATATTATTAAACATTTGAAGACTTATGAGATATTAAACTTATGAGATACGATTTTAAATAAATAAAACGTTGCAAATAGGGATTCTAGGTCAATTGCTCGAATGCAATTGCTCGAAATCAATTGCTCGAAACCAATTGCGCGAAAATGAATTGCTCGACATGAAAATTGCTCGAATAAAGTAGAAAATTCTATATTTACCCAAATATTTATTCACAATAATGCAGAATATATACCTAAATATACATAAGAAAGACACTTTTCATATGACAAATTATGTAATTTTCTGGAAATTGTCATAATCGCTATATCATAATAGGACTAAATCAAAATCGTTATTTTTCTTTTCACTTCCAAAGTTCAAAGATATTTTAGATTTGTAATAAATATTTTTTCAGCATAAATTAATATACGATTATATATACCCTATTCCACGAATATACGACTGTGTTGGATTATTTCGACAACGAATATTTTATTGTGCAAAATATGAAGAACTAAAATAAATTGCAAATTAAATTGCTGTTTATTGGAATAATTATTAGAGCCATTTACTTTCGTACTTCTTATGTTGCACACTGAAATATTCGTTGTCGCGATAATCCAAAAGAGTCGTATGTTGGTGGAATGAACCATATGTAGAATATCACATAAGTTGTTCTATTTAAAATATTTTTCTTATATCTATATTTTGTATTATTTTGAATAAATATTTAGATATATAATTTTCTTTTTTATCCGGGCAATTTGTATTTCGAGCAATTTTCATGTCGAGCAATTCGTTTTCGAGCCATTCATTTCGAGCAATTGATTTCGAACAATTGCATTCGAGCAATTGACCGGTTACCGTACATAGGTAATTTCCATTATTATTTGTGATAAGGGCGGAAAATAAATTGAAAAAGTTAGACCATTCACTAGGTTTGCCAGAAAAACATGGAATATAAATATTGGGCAATGTGTCATTAGGCGCTGCATTTATACCAGATAAACATGGAATAGAAATATCGCGTAATATTACACTAGGTCGCACTTGTCTTATAACAATTCGCTCTTGCGCGTGCAAACGGAGTTAAGTCTGAAAATATACAAATGGAGATAACTTCATAAATGAACACGTTTTAGATCGAAATTTGAGTGTGCAAAAGGATTTATCTCAGTTGTTTACGTTTACGAGCAAAACTTATTAGTGGTACCGAAGATAACTCATTTTGAAATGTGTTCAAGGAATTTATGTCAAATAGACTCTGTTGACACTATAATGTCGGTCAGTGCCAATGGAGTTAAGTCTATTTGTATTACATGCTTCAATTTTTCGGAGTTTGCCTAATTCTGCACTAAACACGATGCATCACGTGTTTTCGACTCGCAAGTGAATCACATTGAGTGGCTTATTGGTATTTTGTTTTCATTTGCGTTTTTGACAGTGAGACGTGCACATATTGTGAGATTATTGCCTACTACTCGTATTAAAGAATAATATCGTAAGTAAAAATGTTTGCAGAAAGACGAGAATTTCTTGCCGCTCTGAAAAAACGGGCATTAAATTCAGAAGGTAAGTAAACTAGTTTAAGTTGGATAAATTAGTAATGATTTTTTTTACCTCTGACGTAAAATCAGAAGTGTTATCACTTATCAGTTATACGCTTAATATGTAATGTGTGTGTATGTTTATGTTTATGTGTGTGCGTGTGTGTCTGTGTCTATGATATCGTAGCTCCTCAACGATTGTGCCGATTTAAATGCGTTTTTTTTTTATTTAAAAGCTGACGTAATCGAGACAGCTCTTAGGTATAATTTTTGTTTGTTTGTGAACTTCTGTCTGTCTGTGGCATTGTAGCTCCTCAATAAATGAACCAAATTATGATACGTTTTTTTTTGTTTGAAGTCGGCACAATTAATTATTTAGATGGTTTTTAGCTATAATTTATGAAGAACTAATAAGGCGTTGAGCTCATTTCGTCGGGGGTAAGTAAATACTGACCAGTCCATTACACCAGAAAGTGATACAGCTAGATTTTCTAATTTGGAAGGTGAAAAACGAGAAAACAGGAAAAAACAAGAAAATATCGATTCTGGTTTTGACATTTCTAAAGCTGATATTTCTGAAGCTGGTTGTAGCAGAGGTCAGTTTTGTTACAATTTAGAAAATAGCAAACAATAATACTAAATTTTTTTGCAGATGCACCTAGTGAAAGGATTACTGAGTTCTTTGGAAGCGATATCGACGACAGTGACAAGGATCCAGATTATGAACTTCCTGAATCAGAAGACAGTGACAAGGATCCAGATTATGAACTTCCTGAATCAGAAGACTCAAACAGTATTCCATTGGTTTCGTTTGAAAATACAATAGATGCAAATCAATCGAATAAAAATAAAAGAGGAAGAAAATCGGTAAAAGGTGATACTAGAGCAATGAGGAAAAAAAGAAAAATGGACAGAAATGCAGGTAAAGAATACGTGACTCTAAAAAATAAGTTGATGAAAGGCAAAAAATGCAAGGTACTTGGAGATTGCCGAAAAGGATGCGGTAAAAAAGTTGATAACGAGGTATGTAAACAGTTATTTACTGAATTTTGGGAGTTAGGAGATTATAATAATAGGGTTGCTTACTGTTCAAGTCTTATTTTGAGACAGGAAAAAAAGACAATGAAACTTAATTCATCAAAAACAAGAGCCTGTAGCTATCAGTATCACTTTAAGATCGCTGGTGAGCTCGTTGAAGTTTGTAAACGGTGCTTTCAAAAAACATTTGATTTGTCGAATAAGTTTATAGAAAATGCTATTACAAAAACTAGTTTTTCCGGTATAACAAAAGAAGATAAAAGAGGAAGCCATACACCTGCGAATAAAATAAGTTCAGACAGAATTGACATGATAAAGCAACATATAGGTCTTATACCTACATACAAAAGTCATTATTGTCGTGAAAAAACTGGAGATAGACGTTTTTTACCTTCTTTTTATACATTGACGAGAATGTATGACGAATATAAAGCTTGGATCCAACCTCAAAGTCCCGTACGTAGAAAGATATATGAGACTATTTTTCATACAATGAACATTTCAATAAAAAAATATAGTAAGGATACATGTCAAACGTGTGACAAGTTACATAACACTATAGTGAATGAAAAGAAAGAAGAACAAAAGGAAAAAATAAGAAGAGACCTAAATCGGCATCAAGAAGAAGCAGAAGCTGCATATGCAGCAAAAAGAAAAGATAAAATAATTTGTCAAGATGACAAGACCCAGAGAGTTTTTGCTTTTGATTTGCAGCAGTGTTTACCCACGCCCAGCCTAAACACTTCAATAGCTTTTTATAAAAGGCAACTATGGACGTACAACCTTACAATTCATGATTGTGGTAATAACAAAACTACTTGTTGTATGTGGTATGAAACCATTTCTGGTCGTGGAGCCAATCAAATAGCTTCTTGTTTGTATAAAGAGCTCTTAGAAATCCCACCAGAAGTAAGAAAAATAACATTGTATTCGGACACTTGTGGAGGGCAAAATAAAAACTCTCATCTCATTGCAATGTTTATGGTCTTAATGGTTAATTCTGGTCTCGATACATTGGATCATAAATTTTTAATTCCAGGACACACAAGAATGGAGTGTGACAGCGACCATTCGATCATTGAAAAAAAAAAAAAGAAAAAATATGAAAGCCGAATTGAACATCCAAGAGACTGGTATCAACTTGTTCGACTGTGTCGTAAAAGATATCCCTTTAAGGTTCAAGAAATGACTAGAAATGATTTTATTGATTTTGCAAGATTACTAAAGAGTTCATTACAAGTAAGAAAGGTAGATAATGACGGTAACCGCTTTATTTGGAAAGATGTTAAATGGATTAGATATCAAAAAGAATTTGGACTGTTTTCATATAAAAATAGTTACAAAGAGGATGAACCATTTAAAACAATGAATTTTGTTAGAAGAGGTTTTTCATCTCCTCCATTAAATCTACCAAAATGTAAATATCCAAATCCAATTTCTTCAGAAAAAAAAATCTAATGGATTTATTACCATACATAGATGACCTATTTCACGATTTCTATAAAAACTTACCTACACAGAGCGATGTTGCAGACTACTGTTCAGAAGATGAAGAAGATTTACCAGATGAAGATTAGTGCAGATAGGATTATGTACGCTAACGTTTTGTGCATTTGGATATAACTATTTTTTTTTCTCATGTTATAATGATTTTCAAAATTTCAGTTTAATATTTTCTTTTAGTTTGTAAAATTAAATAAAGTTTTTAATTCATCTTTAATCAGATTTAAGTTGTTGTTTTATTTAAAATTTGCTTAGAAGTTCATAAAAATTTTTAAACGCTTGTATCTCACAATGGCAATTTTGGACTTATCTCCGTTTGCACGCGCAAGGGCGAATTGACTCCTATTTGCGTTGTACCTAGTATAGCGATAAATGATTCAGAGGATGGGAGTATATAAATAATGTATGGTACCCTACAGCAATTCTTACGCAATTGGATTTTCTTAAGGTGATACAGTAGCGATCAACAGGTAGCCAAAACGCGTTCCAAGACTGCGGCTGTAATTTTGAATATTTTTTCGAGATATTTGGCACACGTATTCGTAATATAATAAAGAATGGCGGTACAGAGCCCAATTTGAAAAATATATTAATATGTGGAAATTACTCTGTAATTAAATACAATATTAAAAAAACGAGCCTGTACCGCCATTAAGAAGAACAAAAAAAATACACTCTCTTCAAATAAACTTTTTTATCCAATGCCTAGATTTTGTGTCATTTTGGAACTACTAATGAAATAAAAAAATTTAGTAGTTCCAAAATGACACAAAATCTAGGCATCGGATAAAAAAGTTTATTTGAAGAAAGTGTATTTTTTTGTTCTTCTTAATGGCGGTACAGGCTCGTTTTTTTAATATTGTATTTAATTACAGAGTAATTTCCACATATTAATATATTTTTCAAATTGGGCTCTGTACTAGCTCTTTATTATATTACGAATACGTGTGCCAAATATCTCGAAAAAATATTCAAAATTACAGCCGTAATCTTGGAACGCGTTTTCGCTACCTGTTGATCGCTACTGTTTCCTCTTAACAGTGGAAAACTACTTTATCTAGATCTATTTTAAAGAGAATCGCAGACATATATTATGGCACCATTGACGTAGTTATTTAGGGGACTACATCTTAGACTAAGAGCCGTATAGGAAAAATTGCCAACCTAAGAGTCTATAACCCAAAAGAAAACATATGCGCACTATGCCGTCAATTTTCAGTGGTATATGGGTCGATGGTGGAAAATAAAAGATATCCCCCCCTTTTAGATAGACAAAATACGCTCATGCCCAGAAATCAATTTTTTTACATTCTATGTGATTAAAACATAAGACTACTTTAAAATTTCAAAAGATAAACTGTTTTTAAGGGTTTTGGGAGTGATAACGTGTTTCTCCCATTTATGAATGTTCTAAAGCAGCGATACTCAACCTTTCTCTTTCCTGGGCCACATAGTAGCTATTGCCACAGCTTGCGGGCCGCAATCAAGATGAAGTAGTATACAGGGTGTTTCATTGGGAAACGCAAATACTTGAATGGTGAATAGAGGTAAATAAGGCGGTTCTAGACATACTATAGTTATTTTCCTAACAAGTGCAGAAAGTCATTCTTTTCCGCACGCGACTGCAGTTTGCCGAACGACGCGAAGCAGGAGTTCGGCAAGCAGTCGAGTGCGGAAAAGAGACTTTCTGCAAGAGTTAGGAACAATATTTTTTCTAAGAGTCTTTAAAAAATTACCAAATCTTAATCAATTGATTTAATTAATATGAAAATACACACACAAATTAATTCTTTGACAAGGTTGTCAAAACCAAACTTTCAATATAATTAGTTAGCATGACGACGATCTTGGTTTCCATGACGATGATTCAAAACGACTGTTATTGTCTACCGATTTGACTTTCAAATATTATGTCAAAATAATTTTATTTAATCGAATTGTCGCGTTAATTTCATTAAAACAGGAACACCATAAGATATATTTGAAATAAATTAGTAAATAATATCTAAATATTAGTTTATTGCATGTATTATAATTACTTTAAGGCCATATTAACATCTCTAAATTAACACGCGTGCGGAAAAGTAAAAACCGCGTGCGGAAAAGTAAAAATCGCGTGCGGAAAAGTAACACGCGTGCGGAAAAACTTTCTAAACTAAAATGCGTGCGCGAAAGTAGACAATTTTGCACGCTCGTAGAAAAAATTTATTGCTCCATCGACTTTATAACCGAGTTACAGGGTGTTTTATCGATTTTGCCCATAACTTTAGAATCACCTTATATATTGTTTTGATATTTGGTACACATAGGTATGTCACATTTAGAACCCCAATCACCCAACTACTAATCACAAGAAAAATCCAGGTCCGGAGTAAACAAAATTATAATTCCATTGTGACCTTGAATCAACATCCTGTATATTGAAATTTTTAAAACCAGTTTGCACATTATTTGAAAAGAGCTTTAATGGAGCTTCTATTTTTTGCGCAGACAATTCAATGATTTTAACTTTGAAATTATGTCGAAATTTTTAAGAACTTGAACTTTCAAAAGAAAACTTTTGATATATGTAATTTCAAAATCAATGTCATTAAATTATCTGCGCAAGAAATTGAAGCGAGCAATTCAACTTAGCTTTTGTGCCCTTTTCAAAATAATTTGCAGACGAATTTTGAAAATTTTAATATACAGGGTGTTGTTTCAAGGTCACAATTATTTTAAATTTTTTTTTGTTAATCCCGACCTGAATTTTTCTTGTGATTACTAAATGGGTCTGTAACGATGAGTTACTACTATCGTTACTAAAATGTTATTCCGATGGGAACTAGGTATGCAACCAACTTTACAAGCACTCGTATTAGAGGTTGCAGTTGATAGACGATAAAGTTGGTAATATCTGGTAGATTAGAGTCTAGCAGTTGGCAATGACGATATCCGGCAGGGGTGTATGTCATATCGGCCATAGCGGCTGGCACTTCACTTGAATTTTCGTTCTTGTCCGATCAAGAAGTCCTCCGGTGGCCATTGTAAGAATTTACCTTTTGGTTGAAATAAGTTATAAGAAGATTAATTTACGTTGGAGGAAGTTTTTATTTTTTTGTTTGGGGTTGTGAAGAGTTTTTGGTTCCAATATTTTTTGAAGAAAACAATGGGTATGTATGAAAAAAAATATCACTTAACTATGGTTTGCCATTTCTTTTTCATGCTAAGAAAAAATAACCATCTAAATTATTTTTAATACCATATTTAGATCATATGAAAAGCATTGCTATTCTTTAATTATCACTTTTTCAATACTTCTAATATACACTCACAGGAAAAAATATTCTTAGAACTACATTTTCACTCTCAAATAAATTGAAAATCAATGATAATTTTCATTCTATCATGTATTTAACTCCATATAGTAATCTTTGATTACAAGATCCACATTTTTTTTGTCCAAATACTTCCTTATATTCGTTTAAAAAGGCTTTTTCCAGTCAAGAAGAATCAAGGTCAATGAAAACATATACATCAAACCTCACTTTTTCCGTAGTTTTTTCTCTGTCAAGTTCTGATAAGGTGAAACACCTTTTTATAGAGGCCCTGTTTCTTAGATACTTAAGGAAAACCAGCTAATAGAAGGTTTTCTGTTCTTTTAGCCACTGGAGGGAGACTATAACAAAATTTAAGTCACATTTGGATGCTTCATTTATTTATGGAATAAACAATCATTTTGGTATTATTTTGGGTTTGGATTGGAAGAGTTTTGGATGTTTTTTTTTTCTCGTTTCTGGAATAGACACTAAGTTCTATCGACACTAGCAAGTACCTCCTCGTCAATACTCTGTGTTGCTGTTCCTTACCTCCCGAGGATTGGGAAGATCGGAGGATACGTACCTGGCTCTCTCATCATCAACCTCACCAGGATTTTGGAGAAGCCACAGGCCTACTTTTGTAGAAACGCCAGGTTTTTATAATAAAATTTGAATTTTCAATCCTTTTAAATAATAGTTTTCAATTTTCAATTTTTTTCAATAACTCAAATACATAACCTTAATAATAATATAAATTCACCTTCTTAAACCCTATTATCTTTATAATATTCAATAATTTTTTTTTGTCAACGAATTTTATATTTCATTTTCATGATTGTATCAGGTATTTAAAATAATCTCAGGATTGTAAACTATCTGGGACGATACTGTGCACACTATCGAAGGGTTTATTTCCTACTCAATAATATTTATTCCATTCACCAGATATTGTCAGGTTGTCACTTCCGATCAGATACGGGATTGTCAGCCAATCTTGTATTCTACAGTAATAATTAGTTTGTACATGCATATTTAGATCAAATCACTTCCTTAGTAGAATAAATTCATTACATATATTAGTTTTTTCATACTGTAAAACCTGCATTATCGACAGGAGTGTACTACCATAGTACGTCGGATATTTAGCTAGTGTATAAAATTGTATATAGGGTTTATAGGTATTTTTTTTTTATTAAATGTGGTTGTACATACTTATATGTTTTATTATCCTATCATTTTAATAGTATCTATTAATAGTATTAGTTAGGTACAGCAATATAGGTCACGTGGAGAAGAATTTATTCAATTCTTCCCTGGCGCTCAACACTACTTCTGAATATCTTCTTGGTCAATAGTTCTCTTCTTGTCATTACTCCTTATATTAATTTATTTTCTTTATCATTCAAGTATTTCAGTAGGTACCGTCTTACTAGGGCGTGCAAATACGGCCTGATCCTTCCCTGAGCCCTACTGTTTAGTCTCTTCAATTTCCAGCTAGCCTATTTCTGTAAAACTTTAGTCATTTATTAAGCTACCCCATTCAAACAGAAGAATCATACGTTACAATTGGCGCCCAACGTGGGGCCCGACTTTCAGTAAGACAGTACCTTTCTTTATTTTGTTGCTTATTGTAAATTTTTCTAGTAAGTATCTTTCTGGTCTATTGTTGTATATTTTGTAATTATATAGAGATACATTTTTGATTCCTTTTGTACGTTATTTGGAAAATACACTAGTGCACTTATATTGCTGTATTGGTACTATTTTAATTTATTTAAAATAATAATTGTAAATCGTGAGTAGGATAATATTTGAACAGGTGTATTGGTTGACATTTCGGTCTGGTCGGTTTGGTGATACCTGGATATTTATTTTGAAAAATTTTGAATGATTTATTTTTTTTGATATCTAGGTACATTACTACTTTTGATTTAGGTTCAGCCACAATATACTACAGTTAGCTAAATTTTTGCTTACCATACCTATATATAATTTATAAAGTTTTCATTTTTTTATATACATTTTCGTTTAAACATTTACTTAAATTATTTTAAATATCTACCCCAAATATATATCTCGGTTATATTTGGTTTGTCGGTTTGTTAGGTCGTTAGTTTAGCAGCTCGTTGGTTGAGCAGCTCGCTTAGTAGATTGTCGGTTAATTGGGTCGTTAGTTGTTGGGGTGGGTTCGGTTTGTCGTTGTTGGGTTGGGTTTATTGTTACTAAATTTTTCCTACTACCATGTGTACCTTTCAGCCAGAACATTTGTTAGTTAGGGAGTTAGATTATGAGCTGAGGATAAGGGAAATAGAGGTGGAAGAAGCTGCTAAATGTGATAGAAAACGCAGTCTATTGCGTGGTGCTCTTAAACAGGAGCAAGGAAATAGGAGTTTCCGTCAGATTTCAGCTGCAGCTATTCCTTTCCTGGAACAACAACAGGGAATAAATGAGACACTAGAGGATCTTACGCAAAAGATAAATAATTTTAGAGGGACTGTCCATGATAGCATGTATTCTAGATACATTTCACGTCTTGCTCATATCTCTGGTCGTGTCCACTTATTATGTTGCTCAGATGAGGAGCAACAACTTTACAAACGCTCTATGTCCATTAGGATTCTCAGTCTAGAAGGTGAACTCGATTCTCGAGTAAATCCTCTAGCCACGTCCACTCCTGTTTCTTCAGTTCAAGCCTCTAATTCCTTGTTACATCCCAAGCCTGTGCAGGTACATAAGTGGGGAGTTTCGTTTTCTGGTGAAGGTCATTATGACCAAGTAATTTCATTTTTAGATAGGGTAGAATGTCTTCGTGTTTCGAGAGGTGTGAGTGAGGAAGATCTTTTTTCGGCTTCTGCCGAATTATTTACAGGCCATGCTTTTACGTGGTTTATGAACAACCGTGGTAGCTTTACCACTTGGACTGGTTTGGCTCAGAAACTAAAATCCGATTTTCTGCCTTATTCTTTCCAAACTGATCTCTTAGACGAGATCAAGAACCGCAAGCAGAAACCTGGAGAATCAGTGACTATGTTTATTAACACTATGTTGGGTATGTGTAGTCGTTTAGATACTCCTTTAACAGATAATGCAAAAATTAAGATAATTTTAAAATGTTTGCTACCTTTTTACCATGCCCAATTGGCACTTGTTGATATAGACACTATCGAAGACCTGACAGATAAGTGTAAACGGTTAGAGGAAACTCTATCCTGGTCTTTTCATCCTCCTACAACACCTAATTCTGGTGCTGGATTTAACTCTTACTCCTCGAGAAATCGTTCTTGGCAATCTAGACCCCATACACCGAATGTGTCTGTGACTACTTATTCTTTGTCTTGCTGGAATTGTCAGGTTGTTGGTCACGCATTTCGGGATTGTACCAGACCCCAAACACGGATTTTCTGCCACGGTTGTGGTAGAGAAAATACGCTTAAACGTAACTGTTTTAAGTGTTCGGGAAACGAGCATGCAGAGGCTCGTACCCTGAGCGTTCCTCAAACAGCAGCCCCATCAGGGAACATGACCGCAGCTGTAGACGAAGCTTCAGGTCCAATACCCGCCAGCAGCTCGAACACCTCTCAGGAAGGAAGAAACACTTCCAACCGGAGACCAGCACGCAAACCGAAATCAGGGAAAAAGTAATTGTTAGTAACACTTCAGTTGACTCGTGCGGTTCGCTTGATCGTAGATTATCCCCTCCAGTCTTAAACTGGAATTTTAGTAATAAGCATAATCAAGACGAGGAGACAGTTCCAAATTCTAT
This sequence comes from Diabrotica virgifera virgifera, assembly GCF_917563875.1. Lineage (NCBI taxonomy): Eukaryota > Metazoa > Arthropoda > Insecta > Coleoptera > Chrysomelidae > Diabrotica > Diabrotica virgifera. The sequence continues at coordinate 210,539,746 of NC_065444.1, forward strand.
ACCAGGTTGTACGTTTGTAAATAATAATAATATGTCTATGTTAATACCAGATAATTTTGAAAATAAATCAGAGATTTTGGATTTTGATATAAATTCGTTATTAGTTAGGAAACATAATGATAACCGACCTTATCTTGAAATTGAAATTTTAGGACAATCTTGTTTAGCTCTATTAGATAGTGGCTCGAACATTTCTCTAATAGGTTCGTATTCGCTGAAATTATTAGAAAATACTGATATTAATGTTATGCCTATTTCTTCTTTACAAGTCTCTACTGCGGATGGTGCTATCCAGTCAATTACAGGTAAATTTGACACAGAAATCGTAGTTGCCAATATTCGGAAAATGGTTACATTTTATGTTATACCTTCAGTTAAAAATTCTATAATTCTTGGCATGGATTTCTTGAATGCATTTAATAGTACACTAAATTGCTCAGATTTTTCGTTGTTTATATCTTCCTTTAATGTCGCAACTGTAAGTGCCATTCGTGAGTTTTCTAGTTTGTCTAGCTTAGAACAAAACCAGTTAGAGAATATTATCTCTAAATTTTCTTCTATCTCTTCCAAAGATAGATTAGGCCGTACACATTTAATATCTCATACGATCGAAGTGAACACTTCAACTCCTTTCAGACAATATCAATATCCCATACCTCAGGCATGGCAAGCAGATTTAAGTAAAGAAATTGATTCGATGCTCTCTTTAAACATTATCGAAAAGTCGACGTCGTCATTTTGTTCGCCGTTATGGATGACAAAGAAGAAGGATGGATCATTCCGAGTATGCTTTGATGGTCGCAAACTTAATAGTATCACTACTAATCGAGATGCTTATCCCATCCCTCGGATAGATATAATTCTGAGCAAACTTCAGAATGCCAAATATATCTCTTCGATCGATTTATCCAAAGCTTTCTTACAAATTCCGTTAAGCGAAGAGAGTAAGAAGTATACTGCTTTCGCTGTCAGTGGTAAAGGGTTATTTCAATTTGTCACAATGCCTTTCGGTCTAGTTTCAGCTCCGCAAACAATGTGTCGTTTAATGGACTTGGTTATTGGTCCCCAACTCGAACCATTCGTATTCTATTATTTAGACGACATCATAGTTGTTACTCCTGATTTTTCTTCACATATTGAAATATTGGAGAAATTATTTTCACGCCTTAAAGAGGCTAATCTCACTGTTAATTTAGAGAAATGTAATTTTTGTCGTCCTAATTTGAAATTTCTAGGATATGTTGTTGATCATCAAGGTTTGAGAACAGACCCTGATAAAGTAACCGCTATTAAGGACTTCCCCATTCCTAAAACTACTACACAACTACGTAGGATCTTGGGCATGTGTGGATACTATCGTCGATTTGTGCCTTCTTATTCTACTTTATTATCACCTCTTACTGACCTCCTTAAGAATAGGAAAAAGGGCCAGACTATCACCTGGACTCCTGAAGCCGACGATGCTTTTCATCGTATTAAAGAAGCCCTTACGAGTGCTCCGGTCATGACTTCACCTGATTTCAGTGAACATTTCTACCTCATGACTGATTGTTCAAATACCGCCTCAGGTGGTGTACTCTTTCAGATGAAAGATGGTTCTGAACACCCCATAGCATATACTAGTAAGAAGCTCAATAAGGCCCAGAAAAATTATTCCACTACCGAGCGTGAACTCCTTGCTATTATTCACGGCTTGGAGGCTTTCCGTTACTATTTGGAAGGTCGTAAGTGTACCCTTATTACTGATCATAGTTCTTTACTCTGGATGCATTCTATGCGTAACCCATCCCAACGTTTGTCTCGATGGATTTGTAAGTTGTCAGCCTTTGATTATAATATCGTCCATCGTAAGGCAAATGGTGTTGTAGTAGCCGATGCTTTGTCTCGAACGTTTGATGTCAATCTTCTTGACTTATCCACTTTAGTTCCGGATACATGGTATCAAAAAATGTTAGAAAAGGTTACTCAAGCACCTGATCAGTACCCTGATTTTAAAGTAGAGAATAATATTCTTTATAAGCATGTCGTTAGTTCAGTGGAAGCTTTGTCTAATATGTCTGATTGGAAGATTGTTGTCCCAACAGCAAACCGGGATGAAATTCTTCGTACATTTCATGATAATGTGACATCTGGTCATTTTGGTTCTTATAAAACATTTAGTAGGATAGCAGAATTATATTATTGGCCTGGCATGCGCAACTATATCAAGAAATATATTTCTAGATGTAGAGTTTGTGCTACTTGCAAGCCAAGTACTATGCCACAAGCTGGATTAATGGGTACTTTTAGGAACATTGACTTCCCATGGCAGATGATATCCATGGATCTGATTGGACCATATCCTCGTAGTTACAATGGCTATACCTATTGTTTGGTGGTTGTGGACTACTTTACTAAATTTCCACTAGTTTTTCCTCTTCGTAATGCCACTGTCCCTGCTATTGTGAAATATTTGGAGGAGCAAGTCTTTTTGTTGTTTGGTGTTCCACAAATTGTTTCTTGTGACAATGGTCCTCAATTTGTGTCTAAGGCTTTTAAAAACCTTCTAACTAAATACAAAGTTCAGAAGATCTTTTATAATGCTGCATACCATCCGCAAGCTAATCATAGTGAGCGAGTGAACCGCAGTATTGTAACAGCCCTTAGATCATACACTTATCCAGATCACAGAGCTTGGGACCAGTATATTCACTCAATAGCTCAAGCCATAAGAACTTCGGTCCATGAAGTTACTCAATGTTCTCCAGCTTATTTGAATTTTGGTAGAAATATTGCTTTGTGTGGTGATTATTTTGGTTTAATTTCGGACAATTCCACAAATCTCCCTCAGATCTCTGAGAAACTCCATCGTTTAGATGATCTTCAGACTTTACCCCCAATATTTGCAGACATCAGGAAGAAGTTAAAATCTTCTTACCTTAAGTCACAGAGTCAATACAATTTGAGGAAAAGAGATTTGCGATTCTTTGTTGGTGATCGGGTATTAAAACGTAATTTTGTTAAGTCAAGCAAAGGTGATGCTATTTCTGCCAAATTTTGTCAGAAATATGTCCCATGTGTTGTCAGTAAAGTAATCTCTCCTTTAATATATGAACTAAAAGATAGTTCGTCCAACAGGAAACTTGGTCGATTTCATATAAAGGACTTACTACCAGATAATACTGTCAACGACTTAGCATCTTCGTCGTCAGAAGAAGAAGATTAACTTAACAATATTGATCAAGTTAATTCCTCTTTCTAAATTTTAGAAATACTCGATTGTTCAATGAATAGGTTAACGATTGGATTTTGATTTTAGTCACCAGATAGGTACTCTATGTTTTATCTATTATAGTAATTTTTCTAGCTTTCCATATTCTATGTATGTTAGATGTCATTAGTTATTATTGAGATTTAGCTTAATTTGGCTTATTATTGAACTGGTATGGAACTGTAACACCTTGTATGTAATTATGCTTATATATGTCATCACTTGTAGATTAGTGTATCTACAAAATAGGTTTAGATTATGTTTATCTGGTGTTGTGTTTAATTTTGTAGTTTCTACTGGAAAGTTATTCCAATGCTTAGTATGATTCCTTGGTACATTAGCTTATTGTGGTCTAAAGAAGTCATCATGATATTTGTTTTGGTAAAGGCAATTTGAGTATACAGTGTGATTCCAAAGTTATACTTCATTGGTCAAAATTTAATTAAGATAAAAATTTATGATAAAGACTATGAAGCCATTTCGTTATGTACCGTATTGAATATTTCTTAGGAAAATGGTTTGCCTAGCTTGGCTATGCAAATACGTGGGTTCGAAACTTGTATTACTTATCAACTGTGCACATGATAGGAGACGGATTTCCTGGCTCACAGTTGCCTAGTCCTGGGTCATACCTTAATTAGTTCAGATGCTGAATTTTTATGATAGAATGTTTAATCATCATTTTAATCATGCACTAGGCATTCTTATTCCATGTTCAGTTTATGATCATTCTATAGAGACTTAGTCTTAAACTTGTCTGTCTATTGTATACTTACTCTCCTTTAGTTTTATCAATTTATTGTTCTGATAATAATGGTAACTTCTTGGATATCAGTCCTATGGAAATATGGTAGCTTTTGCCTACACCAAGGGATTATTGTGTTCGAGCATCAGCTTTCCTGAAAACTCATTATTTTTGTTTGTATGTGAATTAGAGTCAGGATCAACGTCCTGTTGTCTGTGCGTGACTAGGGAACATTTCCTTAATCTGCAGTTTCTTTAGAAATTGATTTACTTGTTCTCTAGTATTTACTTAATTGGATTTATTTATAAGAGTTAATAATATGTGACTTCTTGAAGTATTTCATGAGAGATGATTCCGAAATATTGGTTAGCTTTTTCTGGCTATTCCCATAAATTTGTTGTAGCTATAGCTATAGTTAGAGAATCCCAGAGTAAGCTAACTTCTGTTATGTCTACCATTTAATTAGGTAGACCTCCCGTTGCATCTGATACAAATCTGATGATCAGTTGAGTGAGGGTCATATTACCCAATATGTAATCATTATTAGCACATTGAGTGTTAGGTTGTAGCGTTGCTAATTAAATCTGCCTGATTGTTCCACCTTGGATATGCTTCCATATAAATCTATTGTCCACAGTCGGATCAATTTAGGATAAAAGGCTTGCTACAATAATTTCTTTTCTTGTCCATACATAACTCTTATATTTATTTTGGTTTATACTATGGTCTATGTTTTAGCTTTTTGGAACTGGCTACGAGATTTCTACTGATTGTTCACTTTGGATATGCTCTATTTAAATCTGTTGTCCATCGATAGAACAATTTTGTACTACTCGTCCCACTTGACTTTTTTGAGAATAGAATTTTTCTAAATTATGGAATTTAGTAAAGGGTTATAATAAACCTTAAGTATGTATGTTGGTACCATATGAGATATATCGGGCATTAAGACAACTCCATTTACATGACTCATAATTTGCGGTTAGGTATGATCGATCGAGTCAGCTGTAAGTGTAAGTTAGTCGTCGTATAGGTTATATTGAGTTTTCTATTCGAATATTGTTGTTATGGTGTTCTTGTTGACTATAATTTGGGGTTTTATAGAAATCTACTGAATCAACTTGAACACAACTTGGTCTTTAGGATATATATCAGAGTTTGGACGATGTCCTACGGTAGGTTAGTTTAGAGTAGTGAAGTATTCGTAGGTTCGTATTATATTTTAGAAATTTGGTTTGGTCACGCCTGTGTTGGATCCCACAGCGTGTGATTTTTTCTCTGTGGATACTTGTATGGAGTATCTATATGAGTATATATATGTATATGCATAATAAAAAAAAAAGATTGATCATAGGATCAATTTTTTTTCTTACAAGTAATGGGGGAATGTAACGATGAGTTACTACTATCGTTACTAAAATGTTATTCCGATGGGAACTAGGTATGCAACCAACTTTACAAGCACTCGTATTAGAGGTTGCAGTTGATAGACGATAAAGTTGGTAATATCTGGTAGATTAGAGTCTAGCAGTTGGTAATGACGATATCCGGCAGGGGTGTATGTCATATCGGCCATAGCGGCTGGCACTTCACTTGAATTTTCGTTCTTGTCCGATCAAGAAGTCCTCCGGTGGCCATTGTAAGAATTTACCTTTTGGTTGAAATAAGTTATAAGAAGATTAATTTACGTTGGAGGAAGTTTTTATTTTTTTGTTTGGGGTTGTGAAGAGTTTTTGGTTCCAATATTTTTTGAAGAAAACAATGGGTATGTATGAAAAAAAATATCACTTAACTATGGTTTGCCATTTCTTTTTCATGCTAAGAAAAAATAACCATCTAAATTATTTTTAATACCATATTTAGATCATATGAAAAGCATTGCTATTCTTTAATTATCACTTTTTCAATACTTCTAATATACACTCACAGGAAAAAATATTCTTAGAACTACATTTTCACTCTCAAATAAATTGAAAATCAATGATAATTTTCATTCTATCATGTATTTAACTCCATATAGTAATCTTTGATTACAAGATCCACATTTTTTTTGTCCAAATACTTCCTTATATTCGTTTAAAAAGGCTTTTTCCAGTCAAGAAGAATCAAGGTCAATGAAAACATATACATCAAACCTCACTTTTTCCGTAGTTTTTTCTCTGTCAAGTTCTGATAAGGTGAAACACCTTTTTATAGAGGCCCTGTTTCTTAGATACTTAAGGAAAACCAGCTAATAGAAGGTTTTCTGTTCTTTTAGCCACTGGAGGGAGACTATAACAAAATTTAAGTCACATTTGGATGCTTCATTTATTTATGGAATAAACAATCATTTTGGTATTATTTTGGGTTTGGATTGGAAGAGTTTTGGATGTTTTTTTTTCTCGTTTCTGGAATAGACACTAAGTTCTATCGACACTAGCAAGTACCTCCTCGTCAATACTCTGTGTTGCTGTTCCTTACCTCCCGAGGATTGGGAAGATCGGAGGATACGTACCTGGCTCTCTCATCATCAACCTCACCAGGATTTTGGAGAAGCCACAGGCCTACTTTTGTAGAAACGCCAGGTTTTTATAATAAAATTTGAATTTTCAATCCTTTTAAATAATAGTTTTCAATTTTCAATTTTTTTCAATAACTCAAATACATAACCTTAATAATAATATAAATTCACCTTCTTAAACCCTATTATCTTTATAATATTCAATAATTTTTTTTTGTCAACGAATTTTATATTTCATTTTCATGATTGTATCAGGTATTTAAAATAATCTCAGGATTGTAAACTATCTGGGACGATACTGTGCACACTATCGAAGGGTTTATTTCCTACTCAATAATATTTATTCCATTCACCAGATATTGTCAGGTTGTCACTTCCGATCAGATACGGGATTGTCAGCCAATCTTGTATTCTACAGTAATAATTAGTTTGTACATGCATATTTAGATCAAATCACTTCCTTAGTAGAATAAATTCATTACATATATTAGTTTTTTCATACTGTAAAACCTGCATTATCGACAGGAGTGTACTACCATAGTACGTCGGATATTTAGCTAGTGTATAAAATTGTATATAGGGTTTATAGGTATTTTTTTTTATTAAATGTGGTTGTACATACTTATATGTTTTATTATCCTATCATTTTAATAGTATCTATTAATAGTATTAGTTAGGTACAGCAATATAGGTCACGTGGAGAAGAATTTATTCAATTCTTCCCTGGCGCTCAACACTACTTCTGAATATCTTCTTGGTCAATAGTTCTCTTCTTGTCATTACTCCTTATATTAATTTATTTTCTTTATCATTCAAGTATTTCAGTAGGTACCGTCTTACTAGGGCGTGCAAATACGGCCTGATCCTTCCCTGAGCCCTACTGTTTAGTCTCTTCAATTTCCAGCTAGCCTATTTCTGTAAAACTTTAGTCATTTATTAAGCTACCCCATTCAAACAGAAGAATCATACGTTACAGGTCGTTGCAATGTAGTAAATAAGTATTGATTATTTTAATATTTTAATATTGATAACTTTAATAATTTATTATTAAAAGTTAATAATACCTTGCTTTTTAATCAGAGTTCTTAAAAATGTCAATATAATTTAAAATTAAAGTCATTAAATTGTCTGCCTCACGCCCAAACACGCCTCAAACACATCGGCATTAAATAATTTGAAAAACACGTGAAATTTGACAAATAATTTGATCACAGGGCCGTTTAGTTAGCCTTCGGGCCACATAAAAACTCTAGAGGGCCGCATGCGGGCCGCGGGCCGCAGGTTGAGTATTACTGTTCTAAAGGCTGCTACAGGTCATCGTGCAAGGAAGAGTGGATGGGAAAAAGGCTTGGGAAGAAAGAAAAAATCTTTGCAGAGGAATATCAGGGATTGGATTAACCTCAATGTTAAACAGATATTTCACGTTGCAAAAGATAGACGAGCGTCGTTAGAAGACTGATTTAAATATATAATGTAACCCATAAAAAACCTTGATTTGTTCTCTTTTGAAATCTATAAAATAGGAAAACTCCACAAAACCCCATAAAAAAGGATTTTAGATTTTTGAAGGTAGTGAACCTTACGAAAAAACCTGGAAAAAGAATTAGAAATGTAGTGTTTGATAAAATACACAAAATAAAAAAATGGAGATGAAGCCATCTCAAAAAAAAGTAAAGGGCTTTAAAACAATGCATTTTGAGGTTAAAAACATTCGACCTATGGATTGAAAATTGATTGTATCCATCAAAACAGAAAAAATGACGTGTTTATGGTGGGGTGAAAGGGAAGGGGTGGTGAAGAAAGTTTGATTTTTCCGCTGTCAACCTATGTGCCACTGAAAAGTGACGGCATTGTTCCCATACGTTATCATTTGGGTTTACTATTTAAGTTATAGACTCTCCGGTGCCTACTTAAAATGATTGGCAAATTTTACCTATCGCGGCTCTTTTAGTCTATGACTTTTTCCGAGTTGAGTATATCAACACGTAGACTTTTATATTTTTATAGATTTTTATACATCTATAAATTAAATGTTTGTGAATGAAGTAAAAGTCAGACTTACTCTCAATCTTTGATTGAGAGTAAGTCTGTCTGACTTTTACTTCATTTAAAATGAACTCTCACATGCAACCCATTCAAGATTTAAATGTTTGTGATTTATGATACGTTTTTATACCTTTATGCAGTTTATTGGTTTTGTTATTTAGATTTAAACTTAGATTTTCTAACTATTATCTAACGTTCAGATTTTTATAATACTAATCAAACTGCTAAAACAAATGACTACATGAGCTCCTACGGCCAATAGTAAGCACAAAGTTTATATACACATAAAAAATATCGGCCATTGTGTTATACAAATATGCGTCCAACGAAAACAAAAACCATTATTACAGCATAATACGTTTTTCACACACCTTTGTATTTTAGGTAATTTTCCGTTTTAGATCTGGACAACCAGAAAATTGATTCACAATGTAAATGATTAAAAATAAAAAGTAGATCTATTGTTCTCTTTTGTATACTTTTATAAAAAAAGCAAATTGTAACGTAATACATTATATGTAAAACACAATAATTGGAATTCGGTTAATGACAACGATTTTTTTTTTTTGATAAAGATCGATTAAATACAGGGTGAGTCATGAGGAACTGTACATACTTCTACCTCGTATGGAGAACCCTATGAGGAATAACAAGTAACCATTAAAAATTGTTCCTCTTTATTAATAATATACAGGGTGTGTTTCAGTATGTTTGAGTTATTATTCTGGACTATCAACAAAATAAGAAAATTAGTTAGTGAAGAAATCTTAGGTAGTTTTTCAGTCGCTATCTACGGTTTGTAAGTTAGTATTAAGTCTCTCCTATTTAGCTATTTATAGTCTGTCCGCTATAGCTTTTCCCACGCGGTGCGATTCATTTTCAGTCAAATTGAGTCAAAACAGAAAGTGAAACGTACGCCGATGTGTGTAGGATAAAGTATACAGTATACAAAATGTATACAGCGTGTCTACTTAAGTTGGAAACATATGGGAAAATTTTTTATTATTAATTTTACGAAAAAAAGTTATTCTTTATAAAAAGTTCTGCATGCCCCAAAACTTAAGATTCAATCATCAGATATCAAATTTTCTCAATATTATACGAGCTATGTCAAAAAATATGAATTTCGGTCAAGGGTAAAGTACCTTTATTTCTCTCAATATCGAAAATTCTTATGATAAAAAGTTGTTTGGAATTAAAAACTAAGATCAAATATGCAATTACATGCTTTTAATAAAAAAAAAAAAAATTAAAAATTTTTTCTCAAATTTATGGATACCTACCCAACATCGTTTTTAATTATTACAAATATGATAACTCGTTTATTATTCAGTTTACGAAAAAAAGTTATTCTTCATAAAAAGCTTTGCATGGTCTAAAATCTAAGACACAACCATGATATATCAACTTTTATTAATTTTATATGAGGTGTGTCAAAAAATATGAAATTCGCTGAAGATTATAGTACAGTAGAACCTCGATTATCCGTCAGGGCACCGGACCAAGGGTATGACGGATAATCGAAAAGACGGTTAACAGAACATAAAAAAAAATAAAAATTGATAATAAAACTCTCAAATTTTATTTGTATGTTTCGTTTGATTATATAAGACAAATTTGTGTTCGTGTTAATATTGTCGAATTTGGTAAATATTCTGAAGTCTTTGTTTGTTTTACTGATGCTTCACATTTTGCAAGGGCTGATTTTCTTATTTGGCGTAAGATTATGCAATCTACTTTATTGGATTCTTTTTGTCGAGAATACCACTCGATGAATGGTTCCATGAGATGCAGCTTCTCTAGCTTCTTTAGGCAAATCTTTGTCAGTTGCAAAAGCATCATCGACATCGCCACTGCCAAATTTCAAGTTTGTGTCAGCTTCTGAACCTGTTTCGTCAGCTTCTGTTTTGCTATTTCAACGATTTCATCATCTGTCAGCAATCGATAGTCATTTGTGTCCTCATCACAAATTAACCATTCGTCATCTTTAGGCAACGAAAACAAAACAGTTGATTCAGCCATAACTTCATTTGTAACCGCACTGTACATTTCAGCGAATTTCGTTTGGCTTATCACAATGCTCAAAAAAAATGAATTGATGACTCAATTTTTGCTTATGTACTCAATACAACTTATGTTCGGACCCTGACGGTTAACAGAGGTGACGGTTAATGGAGAGACGGATAATCGAGGTTCAACTGTACCTTTATATTTCACAATATTTCAATTAGAAGGATGTAATTGCATATTGAAACATAGTTTTTAATTCTAAACAACTTTTTTAATAACCGTTTTCAATATTGTGAAAAATAAAGGTGCTTTACTCTTAAGTGAAATTTATATTTTTTGACATACCTCGTATAAAATTAATAAAATGTGTTATCTGATGGTTGCATCTTCCGTCTTAGGACATACAGAGCTTTTTATAAAGAATAGCTTTTTTCGTAAAAGTAATAATAAAAGAGTTATCGTATGTGTAATAAATAAAAACGAAGTTAGTATCAATAAATTTGAGAAAAATTTGGAAAATATATTTTTCCAATTAGAAGCATGTAATTACATATTTGATCTTAGTTTTTAATTCCAAACAACCTTTCATAATAAGAATTTTCGATATTGAGAGAAATAAAGGTACTTTACTCTTGAACGAAGTTCATATTTTTTGACATACCTCGTATAATATTGACAAAATTTGATATCTGATGATTGAATCTTAGGTTTTAGAGCATGCAGAACTTTTTATAAAGAATAACTTTTTTTCGTAAAATGAATAACAAAAAAGTTTCCCATATGTTTCCAACTTAAGTAGACACGCTGTATACACATCGACGTTCGTTTCAATTTATGTTTTGACTTGATTGAGGATGAGTCGGGCCGCATGTGAGAAGTTATAGCGGATGGACTATATATATAAAAAATTGATAATTGTCAGTGTCAGTAGAAAAAGTAATAAAAAGTTTAAATTTTTTAAAAAGAACGATATTTGACTGAGTTTCTATTGTTCAGTTGCAGCTTACCTAATTTGACTGATTCTTACTTCGAAACCTGGCAAGTTAAGGAGTAGAACAAGATAAATAAGTTAATCTAAAGTAAAAGTTATCTTGTTCGAAACATTTTGGTGCCGAAACCCGGGAATTGAAGTAATTAAGAAGAGGTTAGCTGCTCTCCAAAGGAAGAAAACAGTCATTTTAAGTTCGAAGGTAAACTACTGTCTACAACAATGTCAGTAAGTGATGGTGAAAGTAAGCGGATATCAAGACACCCTCCAAGAATGACATATTATAACGAGTTTGTAAATCCAATAGATGCCCCAACTCCAGTGAGAGTAAGACAACCAATAGTCAATTTAAACAGAAGAAGCTCATTGTCAAGAGCTTCATCAGTATACTCAACAAGCAGTAACCAGTCCGTAATTGCCCTTGAAAAAGAATACGCTTCAAGGGGCAAACTGTCCGAGATAAAGGAAAAGATTGCTGAATTACAAATTAAGATCATAGAAGAAGAAGAAAAGGTTGAACAATGCTTTGAGGACTTTTCAACCCTGAAAGAGATCTCTCCAGAAGACCTGAGTGTAGATGATGCTGAGAAGCTAGTCAATGTGCAAAAAAGCCTGCAAGAAAGTAAGAAGACATTGAGGCACCTTCAGCTAAAACTACAAGGCCTTCAATCGTTACGATGAAAAAGATGAGTTTGTAAAGAAGAGTCGTATGTGCTTCCGCTGTTTAAAGAAAAATCACGCAGTCAAGAATTGCAAATCAAGAATGACTTGTAAAGTTGCAGGATGTAGAGGAAGGCACCATACATCTTTACATGATAATTCAAGGTTCAATGAAGTTCAGGAAAAAGATGAATCCTTTATGATGAAAAAGATTTATTACGGTGTTTTTGTGCTAACTGCCCTGGTCTAACTATACATAATATCTACATGTTCGTTTCTCCACTATGCAGGTAGTTGCACCCAGTAATAGATCTATTCAAAAGATTCAACATGCAAAATGCCTCTAGTGCAATAGCAACGTATATAATATCTTTTCCAAAGATCACCGAGATGTGAATGCCTAATACGTTTGTCATTTCGAACAAATAACTAATATTACATTTCACTTCCGATCACGTTGCAATTCAAATACGTTTGTATTTAAACCGACACTACACCAATGTGACCACAATCAGTATTCGCATACAAACCACAGGATACATTGTGCACACATTCAGTGTTTCAAAACGTGTAGATAGATCCAATTCAATATAAATTATAAATTATAAAAAATGCACAGTGTTGTTAGTTTAACTCAGATCCAATGAAAATTAATGGAATATTGTAACAGATATTTTTATTTACTTTTCGAATATGATCACATATGTGTATTTACCTGTATTACTATTTAGATGAGATCAGAGGGAAAAAATAATCACAAATAAAACCGTTTTTTCCTGTAGCATTTATTATTTAGCTTATAAATTGAATAGGTAGGTATTTATATGTATAGGTATCCACGTATCCATATTTGAATAAATATTTTGCCGATCTATTCATTACTGTTTCTCGACTGTACAAAGGGTGAGTGATGAGGAACTATATATACTTCTACCTCGTATGGAGACCTCTATGGGAATAACAAATGATAATTAAAATGTGTCTACTTCCATTAAGAATATAAAGGGCGAGTTGTAAAATTTGACTGAAATCTGAGACGTAACTTTTGAAAGGACGTCGAGGAAGAAGTGGCGTTTGTTTTCCGCGATGTGGCGCAAGCTTTTCATAAAGTATGGCACAAAGGACTTAAAAATAGAAATTAGGCAGGATTTTGCCAAGACAATGCACATAATTATTGGAATCTTATATATCAAAGAGAACTTTTAGGGTTAAGCAAGAAGAAGCCTACTCGGAACTATCAACGCAATCAACGCAGGTGGTCCACAAGGTAGTGTGATAGGACCGGTCCTATATAATTGCATAATTGGTAGGGGAGCCCAAGCGGGGATTTTTGCAGTTACTCGAGCGCGTCAGATTATTACATGGGCAGAAACCTTGTACCCTGAAAATGTACCTCTGCCATATATTGGCTCTTAATGCAGGGGAGTTCGTTAAGATAGGACCGAAAAAAAGAATCTATCCTTAGAAAAACTCGAAATCGTCAGATTAAGATAAGGAAAGTTAAGTACATGCAAAGCAGTGTATATTTCAAAAATCTGACGATTTAAGGATCCCCCAAACCGACGCGAAAGTTTTGCGACGCGAATTTTCCGTAGCGGAACATTCGCAGGCGGAGCGGTAGCGGACAAGGGTTCCCCATATTGACGCGAAATCCGACGCGACTATTCGCCATACAAATGTGAACAAATTATATTTTTAAATCGGCCAACAGGTTTAGGAAATACAAGACATCAAAAATGACCAAATTTTTAAGTGGGCGTAATCTCTATGCACGCAAATTAATAATAATATTATAATATATAATGAAAATTTATCATTTTCTCCTAATTCTGACCCTATACTATTCCAGACTTTATCCTTTTTTCTTATATTTTTATAATCTTCGTCCGTTAAATCATATATTATAGGATATTGTTTAACAATTTCAATGAGTTTTTCTGTAACAACCATTTTAAAACATGCGAAACTACAACGGTAGCGGAAAAAACCGTGCATGCTGCGTTTCATGAAAGGAACGCTGTTCTGCCGCGACCGTTGCGGATTCCGCGCAAAGTGGTCTGAACACCTTCATAATCCGCCGTGAATATCGGTTCGCCGCGATTCCGCGTAGGTTGCGGCTGCGAAAGTTTCGCGTTGGTTTGGGGGATCCTTTAAGGACCAACGCGAAACTTTCGCAACCGCAACCTACGCGGAATCGCGGCGAATCGATAGACACGGCGGATTATGAACGTGTTCACACCACTTAGCGCGGAATCCGCAACGGTCGCGGCAGAACAGCGTTCCTTTCATGAAACGCTGCACGCACGGTTTTTTTCCGCTACCGTTGTAGTTTCGCGTGTTTTAAAATGGTTGTTACAGAAAAACTCATTGAAATTGTTAAACAATATCCTGTAATATATGATTTAACGGACAAAGATTATAAAAATATAAGAAAAAAAGGTAAAGTCTGGAATAGTATAGGGTCAGAATTAGGAGAAAATGATAAGTTTTCATTATACATATATTATAATATTATTATTAATTTGCTTGCATAGAGATTACGCCCACTTAAAAATTTGGTCATTTTTGATGTCTTGTATTTCCTAAACCTGTTGGCCGATTTAAAAATATAATTTGTTCACATTTGTATGGCGAATAGTCGCGTCGGCTTTCGCGTCAATATGGGGAACCCTTGTCCGCTACCGCTCCGCCTGCGAATGTTCCGCTACGGAAAATTCGCGTCGCAAAACTTTCGCGTCGGTTTGGGGGATCCTTTAAGCGGGGCGTAAGGAAATGGGTGTCCCAAAGTTACACAAGAAAAAAGCGAATATTTCGCGAAATGAATGACAGATCGAAAAACTAAAAAATACGTGCTCAATATTTTTCAAAAATCTATCGAATGATACCAAAAACGACTTCCCACGGAGAGGGGTGGGGGGTAAATTTAATATTTTAAATACGAATCCCGCGATATTTCGCGAAATGAACATTCAATCGAAAAACTGAAAAATACACTTATAAAATATTTTTGAAAAATCTATCGAATGGCACCAAACACGATCACTACGGAGGTGGGGTGGAGGGTTACTTTAAAATCTTAAATGGGAGCCCCCATTTTTTATTATAGATTTGGATTCCTTACGTAAAAATAAGTAACTTTTATTCGAGACATTCTTTCGAATTATGGATAGATGGCGCTATAATCTAAAAAAACGATTATATTATTGGAAATGGAAAATTAAATTAAAAATGGAAAGTCCCCACTAAAATGGAAAACTTTACTTAACTTTTTTGGTTTTAGGACCTACTCTTCACAACCCAATAGGTCCCCATAGCGCTCGAGTGCCTGCACATTTAGCATACTTTTCTCCTCTTCCATTATACACTAGTGATATCTCTGTAGCAAATCATAACAAAATAGCTACCTTTGCTGATGATACTGCCGTCTTACCCGTAGGTGAAGACCATGAAGAAGCAGCAAGAAAACTGCAAGTCTCTGTTAACAGACTTACTTAACAACTGGACTAAATGCTGACGAATTAAATTAAATGACATGAAGTTACTGCATACTAATTTTACTAACAAGAAGAAATAAAATATTTCTGTTAACGTAAATAATTAACTATTCTAATTGAAAAATAAGCCACAATTTAACTTGAAAAAATAATTTTATTAACGTTTCGACTTCCATTTCGGACGTCGTTGTCAAAATACGAAATATTAATAAATTAAACAAAAATGTTGCG
The DNA here is from genome assembly GCF_917563875.1 of Diabrotica virgifera virgifera. NCBI lineage: Eukaryota > Metazoa > Arthropoda > Insecta > Coleoptera > Chrysomelidae > Diabrotica > Diabrotica virgifera. Next base: position 210,555,670 of record NC_065444.1, read on the forward strand.
TAGTAAAAAATTCTTCTAATAATTTAATTTAATCTGGCTCATTCATATCAGCAATTCTGACATATATTATACATTTTAAAGTAGAAGACCTTACAATGATATTGCCAATATTTATGAGTTCCGTTCCTGGGAGGACTTTATTGAAAGATAGTTCATTCGATTACATGAAATCAACTTTAACTCAAGAATATCTAATTTAATAACTTTTTAAAGTTGATTTCATGTAATCGAATGAACTTTCTTTCAATAAAGTCGTCCCAGGAACGCAACTCATAAATATTGGCAATATCATTTTAAAGTCTTCTACTTTAGATTGTATAATATATGTCTGAATTGCCGATATAAATGAATCAGATTAAATTAAATTATTAGAAGAATTTTTTTACTAGGCAACAACAGTTTTATTTAATTTATAAATATTTTGTATTTTGACAACGACGTCCAATGTGGACGTCGAAACATTCTAGACCAGTCAAACTTCTAGAATCTATTAAAAATACATAAATAAAGAAGAATTAATAAGGCCAATGACTAAAAACACCGCTAACTTACATTATTATGCTTCCAATTAGATTTCTCCTTTTTTTTTTCTAAAAAATATATTGATTTTTTAACCGTAACTTTTTTATTTGTTATCTTAGAAAGTTTGGTAAAAAAAATTTTTGTAGGTTTTTACAAGATCTATAAGCTTATTAATATTATCTTTTTAAAATCCTTAGTCGCAAATAGAGGTGACTTTGTTTTGCATGTTATTGCAAGTTTTAATTGTCAATAGCTCACTCAATTTTTGCAAACCAGGTTCTTGGGAATTAAATAAGCTACAATTTCATATTTAAACATTTTCTCGTATTTCTGATGCTAGTCTTTCTATTCTGAAGAAAAGGCCATTTTTTCCAAACTACAAAAATTCGTTATTCGCTTTTAACTCAATTTTTTTAAGACTAATCATTCTAAGCCGGTCAAACTTCTAGAACCTATTAATAATACTTAAAGAAGACCAAATAAGGTATATGACTAATTTTAACTAGGGTGGTGATTAGGGGGTTGCTTCCGATCACTTTTTCGCTGAAAAAAATAAGGACTGACATCCTTTTCATTATAAGTCACTTAATTTTTGAACTAGAGACTTTTTTTATTTCTGGAGATAGATATTTTTAAATACATACTTTAAATTAGTTTGAACAAGTTATCCTCGAAAAATACATAGTTTTCCCGTCTTTTAACTTTGAAACTACAATATTTAGCATTTGACGAAGAAGAGCTAACATATAATAAAGTATAGCTCGATTACTATTTTTGGAGTTATTAGCAAAAAAACTTATTAAAAACATTTATTTTTCCGATATAAATCTAACACTTTCGATAGCGAATAAATCGAAAACTATTAATTTGATCAAAAAAATGTATAGAACGTTTTTTGCTTATAATGAATGTTTTAACCAACTCTTGCGGTCAAAATATAATAAAAATTTCCACCCCCGAGAAGGGGTGGCAACCACCCCTATGGTAAAAGCGCCTTTTGGCATGATATAGATTTTTATTATTTGATTTACTTATTCTCAAATTTTCAAGCAAATCTATCCATTCTGTAAAAATTGCGAGGTTTTGTCCTATTTTAAGCTTCATTACTTGGACTAAAAGTAGTTTCAGAATCTTAAAAGTATAAATCTCAAAATCCGAATCCTATAATCCTGTATATTCACTATCATCTTATTTGATGCGAAAACTGCCTCCATGGCTAAATCCATGATTGAAAAATGTTATGTAGATACAGTTACCAATCAAGAAGGAGTCTTGCGAAGACTATCAAAAGGAAGCGAACTGGCCGATGAAAGAAAGTAATAAAGTTTAAAATACTGAGCTCAAAAATTTGTAAAACTTTATCTTACTAGGATGCATGAATTATAGGTCGTGGAATATATAATAATATGGATGAATATTAATAGTTATTTAGGATATAAGTGTTAAATGTACACGTTTAAGGCACGCGAAGCGAATTCTGCAATTCACATGAGTGCCTTAAAAATGTACTTTTTAACACGTATATCATACAATATTATTTTTTCTACAAACGTTATAAATTTATAAAATACAATATTTTTGTTGGTTACTGAAACCATGAAACCTATGACCCGTAAAAGGTAGAACTGGTTGTCTACACTCGAGGGGAATGTCTAAAAATTCTTAGCGAAAATATTATACCGTTACATAAACTTGTTTTTTCTACAAACGTGTTAAAAAAGCAATAATACAGTTTAAATTAAATTTTAAAAAACCTTTTAAACCACCTTTTTCAAATGGCGCAAGTTGTACTATTAATATTAATGTTAATAAATGAAATGTAAATATTTTGACGTTTCACAATTTGACAATTCACTTTTAACTGCAGTGCCTTAAAAATTTTAAAGCACTAAAGTAGCATTTTTAACGCTCCTATGGAGTGCTAAAAATTACATTTTTAACACGGTTGTAGAAAAAATAAATTAATAATAAAATATACAGAGTCGACCAAAAGTCTGGAAACCCTTAATTATGGATGGACCGAATTGTATAAAAACCGAGATACGCCTATTCTGCAATATTGGGATAAACCGTAATCGTACCCCCTCCTAACTGCCAAAGTGTCATGGCCGCCGTCGGGACCTATTGTGCTGACATTTACAATGTTTACATATAGAAAAGTTTGTTTTTTTCTGCTTATAATGCCGTTTTCTAAAGATAGTAGTGAACAAAATCGATTTGCTAACAATATTTAATATATTTTAAATGTGCTAAAATTGGATTCAACAGCAAAAGTCGCATAAATAACATATAAATAACGAATTTGTTTACCTATTACAAATGGGGTTATGTGGTTGTAACTGTTTATTTTGGGAATAAAATGAAAATGATCAATTAAACGACTGGAAAACTGTAAGTATTACAATTAAAACATGTTTATCCTATCACAAGAGTTCACTTCATTTTAAGAAAGCTAATTATTATTATACAATAGACATTTATAAACTGCCATGTACTTTTAAGGTTACTTTTGATCTGTTTTCAAAGCTTATGATTAAATGTTACCTCTTTATTAATTAGATTTGCCAACAAAAGATGCATGGTTAAGGCTAAATGCAATTCCTTTGCTAAAGTCATAAAAAAAGTACCAATACAGTTAAAAAAATTATTTTAAAAAGGTCTCTCAAAAGACATGAAAATATACAACAACTCAAAAAACTAGAGAATGTAAAGAAAGCCAGGTTATTGGAAATGGAATTCCTGTTTAATTGAAAGCCAGTAAACTATCCAAGACTTTTCAGAATCAAATGTGTCAACTTGTAAAACGATTCTTCTGACATTTTTAGTAAAAACCAGATTATCCTCAAGAAAAATTCTGTTTTAAGTGAAACTCAAAGTCATATATACAGTGATGAGCGCACTAATAACCGGCAAAATAACGCAAAAGATGGAAAACATAATTAAGTTGTGAGATAAAAAGAGATGAACATAGTGGAGGTGTTAAATTTAGGGATAGTAACTTATAGATTGACATTATATTGATTGTTTCCCACCTTTAGACGTATCGAACGAATTTGAGAAATGCCACTGTCACAGTGACAGTTTTAGTCGACATACTCCTCTGATACGTCTAAAGGTGGGAAACAATCAATATAATGTCAATTGATATGTTACTATCGCTAAATTTAACAACTCTACTAGTTTTATTTCTATTTATCTCACAATTTAATATGTTTTCCATCTTTTACGCTATTTTGCCGGTTATTAGCACGCTCATCACTGTATAAATATAATTTTGTGAATATGTCATCTTTGAATGAAACAAATTTTTTACCTAAACAAATAAATGTTTGGATCTAATTAAAAACAATGCTGAATCAAGTACAGTAGAAATACAATCCTTTGAACTTCTAAATGTGATTGTTAAAAGTGTCGAGATAGCTACTGCATAGGGATTCGAAAGGGATAGACTTGTTATGAACACACTTGATCATGTACTTCTTACTGTTATAAAGTTGAAACAAAACTTATTTTATGCTTTTTTATCAGTCACTTTTAATTGTGTATCAACTTTACGTGGTACATCGTGCAAAAATTGCTAAAATGCAAACATTATATTTATTTTCTGTGTTACATTGGATACTATGATTGGATGTCTTCCTCTTTTAGATAGTGAAGTGAAGAACATCTTGAAGTTCCAATGATGTTTCAAGATGAGATAAATCGAAATAATGGTTGTATGTTAGAAGGACAGAGAATACGAAGAAATGTTATTGCTGCATACTTAGTGTAGTGAAATACAAACTTCAAACATTATAATATATTTTTTTATTTCAAACATTTCATATGATTATGAAAGAACATCTTCCTCTTTAAAACAATGAAGAAGTGAAGAACATAATAAAGTTCCAACGAAAATGATTCCAGATGAGAAAAATCGAAATAATGGTTGTATGTTACGTGTATAGAGAATACGAAGAAATGTTATTGCTGCAAACTTAGTGTAGTGAATTAAAAACTTATTGTCAAATACAAATCAATTTATTTCATACTTTTATAATATATAGTGGTACAATTTTATATGTGTTCAAATAAAAATATTAATAAATAAAATGCAATAAACACAAATCATGTATATCTTACAATGAATTACAAAATCAAAAATTAATTACAAAAATATCAAAATAAATCTAAAATATTAAAAAGTAACCCATAATTTTTATAGTACCTTCATACTTTGGTTGGTACTCTAATAATTTGGAAATCCATTAAAGTTTGTAGATGGAAATTGCAGGTATCTAAAAAATATATAAAGTAACTCAACAATCTCTTTTCAATTAGGGTTGCAGTTGATAAAGATGAATGACCCTTGCTCGGGAAATCAAATGTATCTAAAAAAAATTAAGTAACAGCTTTCTAACAAAACAATCTTAAGGCTGTAGGACACTATGCATTTTCTTGTATCATTTCTAATATCGTTTCTTGTATACATTTTCTTGTATCATTTCTTGTACGTACATTTGTGCCCTGTATGACACTATGCAAGTTCTTGTATCGAAAACTGTATGAAATTTGGCACGTGATTGGTCGAAATTTTGTTTGTCACCCTGTCACGTTACATTGGTATGGTACTTATGGTAGTACTGTGTCTACAGCTGATTTTAAGGATTTTATAAAATTTATAAACTTTTAAAAACAAATATTTTAATGTTATAATAACTAGAATTTTTACGTTGACTGTTGATTATTTGTGTTTTTTATTTTGTTTTGATATTTGTGCTAAAATATTTGCATTATAATTATCTTCAGTTTGATCCAAATTGGAACTATTGTATTTTCCTCTATTAAAAAATTATGCAATATGAAACCCAAAGTTATTCTAAATATATGGTTATTAGTAGAACAGTAGTCCATACCAAACGGTATATTAAGTATCAATAAAATATTTATAAATAATACCTACAAAACACAAATAAATTCATCAAGACATAAATCATATGATCTCATTTTCAGCCGCCATTATGACATTTAGAAGTTTTACCAGCAGGTTTTACGTTTTTGCTCTTTGCGCAGAAATTGGCGCAGTTATTGTACAAGAATCTGTGCCTGACACAAATTCTTGTATCGTTTCTTGTATCTGTGTATGACACTATACATTTTTTTGACATATCAGAAACGATATTAGAAATGATACAAGAAAATGCATAGTGTCATACAGCCTTTAGCACTAAACGGAAACAAAGATACTGGTAAGTATTAAAACATTTTTTGAAAAATCTTTCTGAAAGTGAAAATAAAGACTACTCTCTATGGGAACAACTAAAACTGGGTATGCTTTACAAAAAAATGTATCCAGAACAAACTTCTTCTCTATAAGGCAATACTACTACAAGTCTGGATGTACAGGATTTAATTCTGGGGAACTGCCAGTAACACAAATATGCAAAGACTACAAAGATTCCAATCCAAAGTCTTTCATGATGTCCGATTTTTTTAGTACCACTACCAAATATCACGCTAAACTTAAAATTCTTACAATGAAGATAGCTAAAGCTTGAGTACACATAGATAGATCCAACCAAATAAATAAAAACAATTAATGTATGTAAAATGTATGTTAGTCTTCTTCCACTTGCAGAAGATATTTTCAGTTGTTTGTGCCACTGTGAACTTAAGATCTCTAATATTAACCGATGATAAATTTATGAAAACTGATTTTAAATATTAAAAACTTTCAGAGATATTTCAATTTTCGAAACATCTTATAAAAGAGTGAAAAATATTCAGAGACACCTTACAGCCATAAACCAGTAAAACTAAAATATTTAATGTTTTTGTATAAATTAATATTAATATTTATGAACTTTTTAAATATATCTTTAAAAATTTTATGATAAAATGTTTTTGAGTAAAGGCAAGATTTTTTTTGTATGGTAATAGAAAAGATTAATATTTGAAATCATATACAGCATCACATTTTATAAATTATAATCTTTTTGTTATAAAAATAGTAATACAGTGTGTCTACGGATGGGGTGCCCAAGAGGAAAAACTTTTTTATTTTCAATTTTAGCGAAAAATGTCATTCTTGATAAAAAGTTTTGCTTGTTCTAAAACCCCATAAAATGAACTAAAATTCAAGTTTTTCAAATCCTGCTTATTTTTATAGCCAATTTTATGTAAATCCCTATAAATTTTTGCACTAAGTTCGAAATTGTAACAATAATAACTTGGGAGAACAACCCTTTCACTTCTCTGGATTACGAAGCCAGACTTTGTCGTTCTCCTTGAATCATCCAATTATTTATTAATTAAATAATTATTAATACAACAATTTTAATAATGAAATTTATCACAAGATAAATTCTTTATTGATAGCTTAACATTGTCAAAAAAATTGACAATTCGCAAATTATTTATCGAAATTGATAGTTACTAAGCTACATTGTGGCTTGGCAACACTAGATTATTGTTAAGATTTCAAACTTAGTGCAAAAATTTACATAAAATAGGGATTTACATAAAATTGGCTACAAAATTAAGCAGGATTTAAAAAACTTGAATTTTATTTCGTTTTATGGGGTTTTAGAACAAGCAAAACTTTTTATCAATAATGACATTTTTCGCTAAAATTGAAAATAAAAAAGTTTTTCCTCTTGGGCACCCCAACCGTGGACACACTGTATATAATTATAATACTAAAATCACAATAAAGATGCACTATTGTGCGTCCCACTTTGACTTTACAGTACAGGTTCTTATGACCAACAGTGATGCCACATTTTATCAGAAACAGATTTTAAGCAAACATACTTTTTTCTATAGGATAACTATTATATATTAATAACTTAGAAATTAATACTATTGACATTTTGTGGCTGTCAGGGGTTCTAAAACATTTTTTTTTCGAAAAATAGCTTTATGTGAACAAAATAAAAATAATTTTGTATAAAACCTTTATATAATAATGTATTTAAGCGCATAAATATGTTAAACCTTAATAAATACGTAGGTACCTACAGAAATAATTAAAATACATTTAAACTATATATTTTAGCTTCTTTCTATAATCCTGTCTTCCTCACTTTCACTGCCACTGTCGTAGGGTGTAAACACATTAAAATGACATTAATTTCATCTTGGAAATCAGTCATTAAGAATAACAATAAACTGCAATTAGGATCCAAATTTTCCAAATAAGCAATGAGTTACTCAATACAATGTTGTCAGTAATAATTTTAAGCTTATTTAATATTCTTTGTTATAATTTAATTTAGGTGAACTGACCATCAACAATAATTATACTCTATTTATTCTCAACTGTAGGACCTGGTAGGATAATATAAAACTTTACTTAAACTTGACTGACAATCTATTTTATATTTTTCTTGACATTACTTTAGAACTGTCTATACTGTCAATACATAAATTAACAACTATAGAACAACATCCACTTTTAATGTTGAATATTCTAACATTCTTAACCAAAAAAAGTTATTACGCATATCGATTATAAAATTGCTGATTACTTTTCGAAAATGACTATCACTCACAAAAAAACAATGAAAAATATTGTTTTACTTGACTGTAAACGGGATAGTTTTAATTTAACATTTTTAGGGACCTACATTTTTAGGACCTTAGTAATGTCCGATTGAAAATTCTTTTGAAGAAAATCGGCATCGCCGCGCTAAAAATTCGCATAAGGATTGTATTGCCGTATGTTCGTGTACTGTAAAGTCAAGGTGGGACAGACAATAGAAAGAAACAAACACAAGACATGATGAATGTTATGAGGAGCACTCACAAATCATGATTTACAAAGTTTATACATTGTAAATCATGATTCGGGAGTGCTATTTGTATCATTCAACATGTCTTGGGTTGTTTATTTCTGGTGCATCTTTATTGTGAGTTTAGTATAAGAGAATTACAAGTTTTATGTTAAATCTTCTGAATCAAATTTTTGTTAGGTATCATGTCACTCTTACTAATTTTATCCCATAAACACTTTGAAATAATACATTTTTTAGTTCCATGACTGTTATCAATTGTTGGATATCATATATTGGCTACCATATTCGCTATTGTGGCTTTATTGACAGCAGCTCTAACTAATGATGATGGAGTCGATTTTCCATACTATGGTCTTAGATTGTTCAGCTATGATTGTGAGATTCTACCAGAACCACATTTACCTTGGATCTTTCTCTGAATTATCAAATGCAAAAGTTCATATTTTTTAGGGTGTTTCATACCTAAGTATTATTGACCTAAGTATTCCAGCTTGTGTCTCTTTAGTCAAATGGAAATTATTATATGAAACTCTACAAGAACACATTCATATTATAATCAATTAAGTATATTAATTTTAATCACAAATGTTTATTGGTTGAGAGAGTGACTTTTTTACTTATGCTCAATCAAATATTTTTACTATTTTCTGTTAGTTTTTTAATAGTTATTTATGATATAAGTGTTAAAAGTACACATTTAAGGCACGCATGTGAAAGTCTGCAATTCACATGAGTGCCTTAAAAATGTACTTTTTAACACACGTATCATACAATATTTTTTCTGCAAACGTAATTACAGAATAATATCTACAAAAACTTTTTTCTACAACCGTGTTAAAAATTCAATTTTTAGCACTCCATAAGAGCATTAAAAATGCTACTTTAAGGCACAAGTGCTTTAAAATTTTTATGGCACTGCAATTCGTATTGACCGTATAGACAATTTTGATGTAATGTCACAAAAATATAAAAATGGAATGTCAGTCAAGTTCAAGTAAAAGTTTTTGTAGATATTGTCCTGTAATTACGTTTGTAGAAAAAATATTGTATGATATGCGTGTTAAAAAGTACATTTTTAAGGCAAACTTTCACATGCGTGCCTTAAACGTGTACTTTTAACACTTATATCATAAATAACTACCTATTACTTGAACTGACATTCCATTTTTATATTTTTTTGACATTACATCAAAATTGCCTATACAGTCAATACGAGGCGCGCTAAATGGAAGTAACCGAAAACAATTTTGTTATTAGTAAATAAATATTTATAAAAATAAACCCAAATGGGTGAAAATTTTATGTTAACATAGGTATTTGTGAAATACGTGAAATTAGAACCTACTATTTTGAAAGTGAAGAAGTAGCAAGTATCAATCAAACAAAGTTCAACGAAACAAAAAACAAATACTGGCCAAACTATGATTCTATATTCACTGATGGATCAAAGTCAAAAGAATATACCAGTTGTGCCTTCTACCATTTTGAGGAAAATACTGACAAAAAATTTATTTTACCAAAGGAAGCTTCCATATACACTGCAGAACTAACAGCAATAGTGCAAGCTATGAAATACGTACTCGGCTCTAACCACGACAAATTTATAATATGTACGGACAGCAAAAGTGCAGTAGATAAACTTAAAAATGTTAAAATAAATAGATCAGTTAATCATATTGAAGCAAAAATCCTGTATTTACATAATGAGATACACATCAAGAATAAAGTCGTCATATATCTATGGGTAAAGGGACACGCAGGCATAACAGGTAATGAAATGGTGGATGCCTTAGCAAAAACAGCTCCAACATCAGGAGAAGAACTAAATCTTAAACTACCCCCGTCCGATTTATTCTTAAATCAAAGGAACAAAATAAATGAGATGTGGCAAAACCTATACAGTGCATCAACAACTGGAACAAACTTTTGTAAACACCAGCCAAGGATCCCCAGAAAACCATGGTTTCACAAAATACCAAACAGAAACTTTGTCGCCACAATAAATCGAATACGTGCAAACCATGCACTAACACCTTATTATAAACACAAAATAAAAATTACAGACAATCCACTGTGTAGTTGTGGTAAAATGGGTACATTGGTACATGTTTTACTTGAATGTCCAATAAATATTGTAAACATTAATAATCTATATAAAAACTTAATTCACTACAAGATAAACCTTCCAATAGACCTAAATTGTATTATTTTTTCAGGAAATAATAATATACTTTATGTACTTCATCAACACATCATAAACTGTAAACTAAAATTGTAAAATTACTAACCAATTTTGTAAGCAATTCTGCAAAACAAACTAAATGTAAAGCATTAAAGGAAAAAAAAAGGTGAATACAAAAAAAAAAAAAAAAATAATAAAAAAAATAAACCAAGTAAAAAAAAATTAACCAATTAAAAAAAAAAACAAAAAAAAAACAAAAAAAAACAAAAAAAAACAAAAAAAAAACAAAAAAAAAAAAAACAAAAAAAAAGAAAACAAAAAAAAAATAAAAACACACACAAAGAGGGCTAAAACCTCCGCGGCGTTGAACCGGGTTGATGCTCTAGCGCGGAAGAAAAAAAAATTAAACACCTTACACTTTACTAATGCTACATATTACTAACAAAACAAATGAATACATCATGCTCAAGTTTGATACTATGAAACAATTTACACAAACTATTTATACAATCTAACATAGTCTGGCTAATTGGTCCTCACCAAAGCCATAAATTCCACGAAAAAAAAAAAAAAAAAAAATAGGTATTTGTACGAAAAAATAATAATCCATAATAATTTCATTGTGAAGCGAAACGAGAGCAGTCTTATTTTATTTAGTTCATAGAGCGCCAAAGGCACTCTAGAACACCCTTTAACCTTTCTTAGGGTCCCATCAGAGGTGCATATTTCATTCTCTTTGAACTACTAAAATTCGGGCTACCGTTATCGGTTCACAACGAAATGATGGCATGAATGCCGTGGCGGTATCTGCTAAAGACGAACGAAAGTTTTACTTCTAATATTAACAATATCAAAAATAAAATAAAACTTAGAACTAGTCTTCTGGTTAAACCAATCGTGGCTTGTGGCTTCTAAAATTTGCAAGCCAACGAATTGCCGGAGCTAAGAAGGCAGAGGGAAATCTACCAGGGGGCTGATTCTAATTCATTTCGACAGTCGCAATTTCATTTCGACACCGCCATGACAGCCGCAGAATATAGCGATTCTTATTCATTTCGATATTAGTTACAACTGGGGATATTAACCTTATCATGTTGAGACTGCTCAGAATTTGGGTTGGCGCTCCCGTTTATTGGAACTTGTTGATAGTCTGGGAAAATTATAGAAAAAATGCCATTTTTGGGAAAAATTATTTACCAGCTATTTTATTGCTAAAATCGAATCTTAAGATTGCATATACAGTGCGTCCATAAAGTAACGCATAAATTCATTATTTCGTAAACCAGCGACATTAATGAAAAATCCTGAAACGGGTCGATTTTTATTTTTAGATTCAGATTTTTTGGCATATAATATATCATACTAGTGACGTCATCCATCTGGGCGCGATGACGTAATCGATGATTTTTTTAAATGAGAATGGTCATGTGATAGCTCATTTGAAAGGGTACTGAATTCTCTATTCACTAATATAAACATTTACCTAATTATTTATACAAGGTGTTCAAAAAACATTTTTTTAATTAAAATAATTGAAACAAAAAGAAGAATGTACGTAATTTATTTAATTCAAAATACGTTTTACTGTTGTCAGAAAACAGGAAAAAAATGTTTATTTGAGAAATAAATATTGTTTTTTGCTTAAATTCAATGTTAAAGCTGCCACCCACCTGTCGCTTGGCAGTTTGAACATTTCGTTTAAGCGAAAATCAATGTTTATTTGTGAAATAAATTTTTTTTCTGTTTACTGACAGTAGTAAAATGTATTTTGAATGAAATAATTACATTATATTCTTCTTTTTGTCTCACTTATTTTAATTAAAAAATGTTTTTTGAACACACTGTATAAATAATTATGTTAATGTTTATATTCTTGGATAGAGAATTGAATACCCTTTTAAATGAGCTATCATATGACCCCTATTCTCATTTAAAAAAATCATCGATTACGTCATCACACCCAGATGGATGACTTCACTAGTATGATATATATGCCAAAAAACCGTAATTTAAAAATAAAAATCGATGTGTTTCGGGAATTTTCCTTAAAGTAACCAGTTTACGAAATAACGAATTTATGCGTTACTTTATTAGTAATATGGGGTATGACAAGTCCGCAGAAAGTGTGTTATTTTATTTATAAACAAATTAGCACTTCTAAATCTTCTTTATTTTAAAATTAGTGGTCTGTAACTCCTTAAATTTTTCCTTTGAGCCAAAAACACTCAAATAAAAATTCACCGTAATTTAGTTCTGCACAAAGTTATTTTTTTTTTCCGATTTCCTTCAACAAAAATTTTACTCAGAAAATCCGACTTTTCCCAAAAAATCTGCAATTTTCAATTAAAATTTTAGGGAAGTACCTAATTATTTATCAATAATTAAATAATTGATGACATGAAAGATTTATTATAGTAGATTATACAGAGGGGCTAAATTATGGAATAAATTCATTTCTTTAAAACGGACGATTTTGGAGCAAAATCCCGAAAGAGGTCGATTTTTATTTTTAAATTAGAATTTTTTGGCATATATTTCTTACTAGTGACGTCATCCATCTGAGCGTGATGACGTATTCGATAATTTTGTTAATGGGAATAGGGGTCGTGTGGTAGGTCATTTGAAAGGGCGTTCAATTCTCTATTCAGTAATATAAACATTATTATCATTAGGTATTTATACAGGGTTGGCAAAAAAATTTTTGAATTAAATTAATTGGCGCAAAAAGAAGAATGTATGTAATTTATTTAACTCAAAATACATTGTACTGCTGTCAGAAAATAGAAGAAAAGGTTTATTTCACAAATAAGCATTTCTTTTCGCTTAAATTAAATCACAAACAGCCTCCCTCCTACCTATTGGCAGTTTGAACATTTAATTTAAGCTAAAAGCAATGTTTATTTGCAAAATAAACATTTTTTTCTATTTTCTGCATGCATTCTTCTATGCGTCAATTAATTTAATTCAAAAATTTTTTTGGCCTCCCTGTATAAATAATGATATTAATGTTTATAATACTGAATAGAGAATTGAACGCCTTTGTAAATGAGCTACAACGCGAACCCCTATTCCTATTTAAAAAAATAATCGATTACGTCATCACGCTCGGATGGATGACGTCACTGGTTTGAAATATATGCCAAGAAATTTAATTTAAAAATAAAAATCGACCTGTTTCGGGATTTTTCTCTAAAATCGTCCATTTTAGAGAAAATGAATTTATTCCATAATTTAGCCCCTCTCTGTATATCAGGAGACCGGCGACAATCTAACCAATAGTTTAGCAATAATTAAAATGTTAATTAAAAAATTTCGGTCGAAATAATAACCAGAAAGATTATGATACACCAGAATAACTATGATTTTCGTATAAAAAAGCACTATACCTATTCAACGTACCTTACAGGATTGAAATTGGACCATTTGAGCGGTCTCAGGAATGTTATAAAGAAACAATTTTTTGGCTTATAAACAAATAGAACCCCTCAGAAAATATTAGATTTAATTAAATTAAGTTAACGCTGTTGAAAAGGGTACGGCTTCTGTGTCCTTTTCGAAGAAAAACAAATTGAATTGCGAGGAGTGATTCCAGGTATAAATGGTCAAATTTGACCGGCATTTGCGACAGAGTTATAAACAACAGGATTTTAATCTTTGAACCATTAGATACCTTTTAATTCCGGTCCTCTTTGTACATACAAATTTTCATATCTTCAAGACACTTATAACAAAAAAGATTTATGTCACTGTCACCAAATTATTTAATTATTGATAAATAATTACTTCCCTCAAATTTTAGTTGAAAATTAAAGATTTTGTTTGGAAAACCCGAATTTTCCGAGGAAAATTTCCGTCGAAGGAAATTGGAATAAATTATCAATGTACAGAATTAAATTACTGTCAATTTTTATGTGAGTGTTTTGGTTTAAAGTTAAAATTTTCGGAGTTATAGAGCAATAATAAAAAAAAGATTTCGGAGCGCTAATTTGTTTATAAACAAAATAGCACACTTTCTGTGGACTTTGCACAGCTATATTACTAATATAGGAAATCTTAAGATTTGATTTCAGCATGTCCAGCAATAAAATAGTTGGTAATTAATTTTTCTTGTTTTTTACTAATTTTCCCAGATTATTACCTTACATCTTTCATTGAGTTGATGATTCATGTTGTGGACATTCTCAATTATTATTATTTCTAATTTAATACTATTCTATCTAATTCCTCAAAACAAGCAAATTTCAATTAAACCCAGCTATATTATAATACCTTTTGCTTTAGGTTTCCTTGCAAGAAATAAACAAAACACATCTAAACTAAACCTAACCTCGCTTTTGGCCATTCATTCATCTCCGTGTCAAATAATTTCGACAGTCGAAATTATAATATCAACACCCTTTTTAAAGTCGCTATTAATTTCGATAGTCGCTATTTCATGACGTCACTTCGTTAGTTCAACTAAAATCCACAAGGCTCGCACAATCGCATTTCAACCGTCGCCATATTGAAAGCGACTTGTTTAGTGTCGAAATTTGATTTAGAATCAGGGCCCAGGTTAAGTACTTCATGGAATGATTATTTATTATTTTGATTAGTTCTACTCGTAATCTGAGTATTCGGAACTAAGCTTTGTTGGAATTTTACCGTGCTGGACAGGCGGGAAGTGAGATGCAGCCTGATAGATCTTCCTCGGCATTGTTAGCTCCTGCACTTTTTATAAAAATACACTTTCTTCAATTTTTTTATCCGATGCCTAGATTTTGTGTCATTTTGGAACTACTAATGAAATAAAAAAATTTAGTAGTTCCAAAATTACACAAAATCTAGGCATCGGATAAAAAAGTTTATTTGAAGAAATTGTATTTTTTTGTTCTTCTTAATGACGGTACAGGCTCGTTTTTTTAATATTGTATTTAATTACAGAGTAATTTCCACATATTAATATATTTTTCAAATTGGGCCCTGTACCGCCATTCTTTATTTTATTACGAATACGTGTGCCAAATATCTCGAAAAAATATTCAAAATTACAGCCGCAATCTTGGAACGCGTTTTTGCTACCTGTTGATCGCTACTGTATCACCTTTAGCAAAAATAATTTTTTTCGGGTTCAAAAATTGCAATTTTTCGATTTTATGTTCAACCGCGTTTATCTCGAAAACTATGCATCCTACGAAAAAACTTGTCAGAACAGTTTTTGCTTAGAATGACCCAAAAAATACAAAAAAAATGTTTTGTTTTGCGAGAAATCGCTGTTATGTAATTCCTTAAGTTCTTTGTTTATAACAATCTTATCGACATCCGGATCAACTGTTACCCAACAAATTCGTGTTCTACGGGTCAAGATACATAAAAAAATCTTGGGTAAGACCATCTGAATAAAGGAGGCCGTTGTACCCCCTTGGCGACAGGACTATGAATATCTACCTAAAAAAAATTGGCATTTGTACTGTAGTCAGGATTTCTGTACCTAAACATAGATTTATTACGAATTTCATTTTCATGGGAAACAACTTTTCACACTTTTTTATGTATGACAACAGTAGATTACTTCTCATAGGTACTTACATTGTTAAAATTTGTGGTGGTTCCAATTTCGATGTTCTAATAATTTTGGCACGGCTTTTAATGGACTTTTTCTTGGAATTATTCGCTTTATTTGTCGTTTGATTAACTTTTCCCATTTCGTTAAACTATTGATAATATGTTGAAAATAAAATATCCACCTAAATCTTTATACTCGCATTAGAATTCGAAATGTTTTTACGTAAAATATACTTACCTACCTACATAGAACTGAACTAAAACACAATTAACAACAATCTATTATTTCAAACAGGCCAAAAACTTATACAACAACAACAAAAATATAATAAATAACTATCAATAAACACTATTTTCCTATGAAACAACTATAACGAATTCTTAAATTAACACACTACTGCACTGGACTGATATCAATAAAGATGACAGTACAAATTAGAGAAAATCTGACGCAGGTTTGTCAAAATGACACTGATAATTTCTCTATGTTGGCTAATTAGTTATTTAGTTATAATATGTTCGATTTCTTGTTAGAAATAAAAAATTTTAGTAGTTCCAAGATTACACAAAATCTAGGCTTGAGATAAAAAAGTTTATTTGAAGAAAGTTTATTATTTTTTTCTTCTTAATGGCGGTACAGGCTCCTTTTTTCAATATTTTATTTAGTTATAGAGTAATTTCCACGTACTAACATATTTCTAAAATTGGGCTCTGTACCGCCATTCTTTATTATATTACGAATATGTGTGCCAAATATCTCGACAAAATATTCAAAATTAGAGCCGCAATATTGGAACGCGTTTGCTGCTACCTGTTGCTCGCTACTGTAGCCTCTTAAGGTAGCATTTTTAACGCTTGTATAGAGTGCTGAAAGTTGCATTTTTAACACGGTTGTAGAAAAAATAAATTTTATGTATATTTTATCTAAAAAAGTATTTAAGCACTTAAATATTTTTTCAAAAATAGAATATTTTTATGAACTTCTTTAATTCTTTTTTATTTTAACTTTAATGCAATCTGTTATCATTATAACAATATGACAGATATAAAAAATGACACAGTGGGAACTACACTCAGGGGTGAGAACTCTTTACATATTTATATTAATTTAGTCTACATTACCATATTTCTGACTTTTTTACAAATTAGTAACTACTATCTACTTCCCAGTGGTGTAGAGATCTGTAACTTTTCTTAACCCTCTGGTGCCCTAGTTTGCCTCAAGGCGGACCATAATAAAAATTTCCATCCTTACTATTTAAGTATTTTATAGCTGCAATACCGAAACCAGCCTCTGGACTAGATCAGATAAGCATCCAGCTTTTAAAAGTTTGGGTGATCAGACAGATTTTTACCCTATAATTTTCAGTTTAGCATGATATTTGGTAGTGGTACTAAAAACATCGGACATCATAAAAGACTTCGGATTAGAATCTTAATAGTTTTTGCATATTTGTATTACTGGCAGTTCCCCAGATTTAAATCCTGTACATCCAGACTTGTCGTAGTATTGCCTTATAGAGAAGAAGTTTGTTCTGGATACATTTTTTTGTAAAGCATGCCCAGTTTTAGTTGTTCCCATAGAGAGTAGTCTTTATTTTCACTTTCAGAAAGATTTTTCAAAAAATGTTTTAATGCTTACCAGTATCTTTGTTTCCGTTTAGTGCTAAGATTGTTTTGTTAGAAAGCTGTTACTTAATTTTTTTTATATACATTTGATTTCCCGAGCAAGGGTCATCTTTATCAACTGCTACCCTAATTAAAAAGAGATTGTTGAGTTACTTTATATTATTATATTTTTTAGATACCTGCAATTTCCATCTACAAACTTTAATGGATCTCCAAATTATTAGAGTACCAACCAAAGTATGTAGGTACTATAAAAATTATATGTAACTTTTTAATATTTTAGATTTATTTTGATATTTTTGTAATTAATTTTTGATTTTGTAATTCATTGTAAGATATACATGATTTGTGTTTATTGTATTTTATTTATTAATATTTTTATTTGAATACATATAAAATTATATCACTATATATTATAAAAGTATGAAATAAATTGATTTGTATTTGACAATAAGTTTTTAATTCACTACACTAAGTTTGCAGCAATAACATTTCTTCGTATTCTCTATACACGTAACATACAACCATTATTTCGATTTTCCTCATCTGGAATCATTTTCGTTGGAACTTTATTATGTTCTTCACTTCTTCATTGTTTTAAAAAGAAAGATGTTCTTTCATAATCATATGAAATGTTTGAAATCAAAAAATATATTATAATGTTTGAAGTTTGTATTTCACTACACTAAAGCAATAACATTTCTTCATATTCTCTGTCCTTCTAACATACAATTATTTCGATTTACCTCATCTTGAAACATCATTGGAACTTCAAGATGTTCTTCACTTCACTATCTAAAAGAGGAAGACATTCAATCATACTATCCAATGTAACACAGAAAATAAATATAATGTTTGCATTTTTAGCAATTTTTGCACGATGTACCACGTAAAGTTGATACACAATTAAAAGTGACTGATAAAAAAGCATAAAATAAGTTTTGTTTCAACTTTATAACAGTAAGAAGTACATGATCAAGTGCGTTCATAACAAGTCTATCCCTTTCGAATCCCTATGCAGTAGCTATTTCGACACTTTCAACAATCACATTTAGAAGTTCAAAGGATTGTATTTCTGTAACTGTACTTGATTCAGCATTGTTTTTAATTAGATCCATACATTTAAATTGTTTAGGTAAAAAAATTGTTTCATTCAAAGATGACACATTCACAAATATGACTTTGAGTCTCATTTAAACAGAATTTTTCTTGAGGATAATCTGGTTTTTACTAAAAATGTCAGAAGAATCGTTTTTACAAGTTGACACATTTGATTCTGAAAAGTCTTGGATAGTTTACTGGCTTTCAATTAAACAGGAATTCCATTTCCAATAACCTGGCTTTCTTTACATTCTCTAGTTTTTTGAGTTGTTGTATATTTTCATGTCTTTTGAGAGACCTTTTTAAAATAATTTTTTTAACTGTATTGGTACTTTTTTTATGACTTTAGCAAAGGAATTGCATTTGGCCTTAATCATGCATCTTTTGTTGGCAAATCTAATTAATAAAGAGGTAACATTTAATCATAAGCTTTGAAAACCCATCAAAAGTAACCTTGAAAAGTACATGGCAGTTTATAAATGTCTATTGTATAATAATAATTAGCTTTCTTAAAATGAAGTGAACTCTTTTGATAGGATAAACATGTTTTAATTGTAATACTTACAGTTTTCCAGTCGTTTAATTGATCATTTTCATTTTATTCCCAAAATAAACAGTTACAACCACATAACCCCATTTGTAATAGGTGAACAAATTCGTTATTTATATGTTATTTATGCGACTTTTGCTGTTGAATCCAATTTTAGCACATTTAAAATATATTAAATATTGTTAGTAAATCGATTTTGTTCACTAATATCTTTAGAAAACGGCATTATAAGCAGAAAAAAAACAAACTTTTCTATATGTAAACATTGTAAATGTCAGCACAATAGGTCCCGACGGCGGCCATGACACTTTGGCAGTTAGGAGGGGGTACGATTACGGTTTATCCCAATAGAGATTTAAAATTTGATGCTTGCAATGTTGCCAGACTCTCTTATATCAGTAGTCATCATCATCATCACGTGGCGCTACAACCCAGGGTGGGTCATGGCTGACTGTATAACTTTTTTCCAATTTGTTTGGTCTTGCATCAACCTAGAGTCAAATGGAATGTTCATTTTCTGGAGATCTGCTTAGATGTCTTGATATTAGATCTCTTGATATTAGAGAGTTATTGCCAACGTCTTTTAAGTCGGCCTGTAATAAAAGATCCTTTATTTTGACATATAAGCATGCGCAGTAGTGCGTCTTTTATTTTTGTCCTTTAATAAAATACAGGCCGCCTGTATTTAAGGAAAATAGAAGACACCCTTCTTTTAATAAAAGTTCCTTTATTTTGACATAACGTGTCAAAAATGTGAAGAAAGGTCTAATAACTTCACTTGTATTTTGAATTTATCTTGTCTTGTCCCTTCTTTTTTTGGATTGATAATTTATGTATATTGATATTTGATTAAACTTGCATCATTAAAGTTGTGTGTTGGGTTTTATTTATTAAAAAGAACTCTAAGTAATATTCTCAGATATAGATTATTGATGTTTTGACCCAAACGAATATAAAAAAGAACATTTTATTGAAGCTTGAGTTATTACAAAAAGTTGTAAAAAGGAATATATAATGTAAATAATTTTAAAGTGTTACTAATTACAATGATCAGACATAGAATATCATTAATTCATTTATTAAACTCAATATGTTTTTCATTTTTGTATAGAAATAAATATTTATTATAGATATAAGAGGTAATTTCAATAAATTTTAATGAAGGTTAGGATTTGTTAAAATTCTAGATTCAAAATAGAGTTCAATTCAACAGATATATAACAACAGGTTAACAAAATAAAAAAAAGTTTCAAGTATGTATTTATTTTTGAAAATTTATTCTTTTGTAGATTAGAAACTATAAAATTTTTAATCAAAAGTATTAATACACTTTCATTTTCATATCATCTTCTTTTGGTTCCTACCCGTTTCAAATCGTATTGCAAATCATATTAGCAATCATAACCTTCCTAGCTGCGATTTGAAACAGGTCCATTGATATTCTCCCTCTACCGGGTTTTCACTTACCTTTGACTGTACCTTTTAATATGTACTGCAGCAGGGAGTAATGGTGCTGATTTCACATATGTGTCCTAGATACTGCAGTTTTATGCGTTTAATGGTAAACACAATGTCTAATTCCTTCTTCATTCCTCCTAGAACCCCCTTGTTCGTGATCCATTCCATGCCATCATTATTTGTTTATTTAAACACTGACAAAAAAATTAATAAAAAACCACCATAAAGCTTAATTCTTCTATTATATTTTTGTCTATCGGGAAGTTTATCTGACAGATTAGATATTAGAGGCCTTTTCATTTCCAGATAACTAATTGTTGGGAAGTTTATATAACAGTATCCTTGGTACACGACAATTAGACCGAAAAGCACTTTACCGAAACCTCACTAGACCGAACAGCATTAGACGGAAATGGTACGTACATACCTACATTGAAAAAGATTGCAGTAAATAATTATGCTAAGATTTTGAATATCTGTCTTCCTGTTTATTGTATTTTTTTTTGTATTATTTTATATATAGACTGTGTACAGTCTGATATAAAATAATTTTCATCCGTTAAACAAATTAGTGGAGGTAAAAATAAATTAAGGGTAGAGTGACGTTAACACCATTTTAACTGTTTCTAATAACGATCCAAATAACATTTAGTTGTAATTATATTATTTGTCTTATCTCTTTTACTGCGACAAATAAAAAGAAGAAGAAAAAATAAACAAAAAACAAAGCAAAAAAAACAACCTCTAAACACGCCAGTACTTTGTGCTGCGAGTCCTAAGCCTGGTTAAAGGGTGAGGGGAGGTTGATGTTACCCTTGCTCAGATTACAATCCTGTTTGAGCACCCTGTATTATGTACCTATTGCTTTTCGGGCTCCTACTGTTCGGTCTAGTGAGGTTTCGGTAAAGTGCTTTTCGGTCTATGAGTTCGGTCTACTGCTTTCGGTCTAATGATTTCGGTCTCTACAGTAAACCAGTATCCTTAATATCTGTCTTTTCAGCTCCGGATTACTAGTTAACGGAAGTTTTTCTCTGTCAGGTATCTGTTAGTATTTAATCTGTCAGATAAACTTCCTGATACCAGAGGTGAAAAGAGAGGCCCATAATGGATCGTAATGAACATATTTTAAATAATAAAAGATTTTAAACACCAATAGCATGTATATATTTATAAATTTATTATTTAAAACCTGCTAATGATCATAAAATACTTAAAATCAGTCACCAATATAATATTTATTTATAAATTTATTAACAAACTACAGTCCAATAAAAATAAAATTAGTTTAAGCTAGCTTTAAATGTCGAACAATATTTTTAAACAAACACACACACACACAATTTAGTTGCATTAGATTAGCTCCTGGTTGAAAATGTACTGCCACAGCTTCTATACTATATCAATATCAACAGCACACTCATTTGCCAGTATTTCAATGTTTTCTCTATTATCTACTGCAATATTATGTAAAACTGAACAAACTGATATTATTCTTTGAATAAAAGGTGACTTGCATCTCATTATATGTTAAAACGGGAAATGTCTTCAAAATACTAAATGTTCTTTTAATAACAATTCTTGAAGGGATTTGTGATTGAAAAACACAACTTCTGTCTGAAAATTCTGCAATGGTGTCATAGTCATAAGGTAGTTGTAGACTGGATATCCACTATTCCCTAATAATATAAATTCTCCAGAAATTACCCATTTTATATACCCATAAGCCCATAATGCAAAAGTATTTAAAAACTCGTAAAATAGTATTTCCAATTGCACTTCCATATTATTGAACGATGAGTATTATGGGATATATTAGAGAGATATCGAAACCCTATTTAACATCGTCCTTTAATAAAAGATCCTTTATTTTGACATAAATAACCATGCTTATATGTCAGAAGTGTCAAAATAAAGGATCTTTTATTACCAAACGACGGTTTCGATATCTCTCTATTATGTTGTTCTCTAAACATCTTTAAATCACAAAATAATTAAATTTAACGTTATGCTCTTTTCAATTATCTTATTTTAATTTTTATCAACAAATGGAATTTTATAGGTTATTTTTATATTTACAAAAATATTTCATGTCATTTGTCAAAATAAAAGATTCCTTACTGCGTTTGCAATACCACTCTTTTAGACCCGTCCTGTATCTGTCCTTTATTAAAGTATCCTCTAATAAAGGATCCTTTATTTTGCGTTGGCAATATCTCTCTATTCTCAAAAATCTATTTCATGTGTTAGGTTATCCTTTATTAAATTTAATTAATATGAGTTTAGAGAAGGGCCTGGTGCCCAAGCAATTTAAAATATCAACTATAGTTCCTGTTCCAAAAGTTCCTAATACTAATAAACTTGATCAATTACGTCCAATAAATATGCTCCCATTTTGTGAAAAAGTTTTAGAAATTGTGGTGTACAATCAGAGGATTAAATTTATTACTTCAAATAATATCCTGTATAATTACCAGTCTGGATTTAGAAATTCTCATTCATGTGAGACCGCATTACAGTTAGTTGTCTCAGATATGAAAAGTATTTTAGATACGACAGGGGTCGGTATATGCGCAGTTTTTATAGATCTCAAAAGAGCATTTGAAACAAAATATACTTCTTTTGAAATTAAAGAAATATGGTTTTAACGGGACAGTTTTTAATTGGCTGGAAAATTATCTGTCAAATAGGTACCAAAGGACTAAATTAAATAGTGAAATGTCAAATCCACAGTTAAATGATATTGGTGTGCCGCAAGGCAGTATACTTGGACCTCTACTTTTCATATTATAAATTAATGATTTGGGAAACGTATTAAGTAAATGTAAAATTCATCTTTTTGCTGATGACACATTAATATATTTTTATGGGGAAGATTTTGTTGATGTAGTGGACACGATGAATCGTGAATTGCATTTATTAACTGAAAGATTTAAGTTAAACAAATTGAAAGTCAATGAGTTAAAATCCAAATACATGTTTATTGGTAATAATACTCTTTTCGGGAAATTCTTAAGTTTGGATGTTCACATTAAATTAAATAATGAAAAAATTGAAATGGTTCAGGAAATAAAGTATTTGGGATTCATATTGGATAGGGAACTAACTTCTAGTAAACATGTTGATTACATTTGCAGAAAGATAGGCAAAAAATAGGTTTTTTTCGAAGAGTATCACCATTTTTGACATTTCAAACTAAATTAACAATTTATAATTCGTTAATATCTCACTTTTTATATTGTTGTTCAATGATTTATACAGGATGTTCTAATTATGACAGGCTTCAAATTCTCCAAAATAAGGCTATGCGAGTAATATTGAGATGCAATCGAGATACTCGAATTCAAGATATGCTGAAAACTTTAAATTGGTTAAAAGTTGAACATTTTATGTATGTCCAATCTATGACATTCTTATTTAAGATGGTAAACCATTTATTGCCTGCGTATTTGAACAGTCAGTTGGTCCCGATAGCAAATGTTCATGAGCATAACACTAGAGCTGCAAATTCAATAAATTTTTATGTTAGAACAACCAACAAGTCCAGTTCAATGAAAAGCTTGTTTCATAAAGGAATTGTACAGTTTAATAATATACCTTATCACATTAAAAATAGCCATAATGCAACTATCTTTAAGAGATTATTAGTCCATTATATTAAAACTAAGACCTAGAAACCAATTGGCAATGTTTGTTGTACTTCCAGTGTTTTTATTTTTATTTTATTTTCTCTTTTTTTTTATATATTGAATGTTTCTGATTAATGTAATTTGACAATGCTTATTTCTTTATTTGTTTAGTCTCATGTTTTTAATTTTTGTAATACTTTATGATAATTATACAGCGCTCCTTGCCTTGACAATTCTTATGTAATTTGTACAGGTGTGGAGTGCAATGTTTTTGTTTTGTATTATCTATTATGATAAATAAATAAATATCTATCTATGTTATCTCTTCATCGCATTCTCGGACGTCTGAGTGATCATTAGGAATCTCCTCCCATACCAGTCTTACAAGTCTCTTGTTATGAAGCCCATCTTAGTCGCTGTAATTTAATTTCTTGGACAATATCGGCATCATTGTAGAGTGCTTTTAATTCGATATTAGTTTTGATCGTATACTGGTTTGTGTTGATGTCGTGGTAAGGTCCGAAAATTTTCGTTTTTGAGTTTTTTTCGTTCAAAACGTCTGAGCTTTTCTTCGTTTGCATTGGTCATGGCCCACGTTTCGCACCCATATGTTAGTACAGGTCTGACGATGGATTTATTGATTTTCATCTTGGAACTTCTTGTAAGATTTGTTCATTTTATAAGCTTATCCAGTGCGAATACACAGCGATTTGCCGATTGGATTCTGTCTTTTATTTCTTCAGTAACATCGTTGTCAGCTGTGATTACGGCCCCCAGATACTTAAAACGTTGTACTCTTTCGAAATTGAAGGTGTTGATCGTCACATTTTGCTCTACCCTGTTTCTTCGTGTCGTTCTATTTATACACATATATTTCGTCTTATAGGAGTATCCCAATTTTTGTTCAATTCTAACTATCCATTTAAGAGATAGTTAGGCGTTCTCAGACTTTTGGTCCACTTGGTATATCTTATATTTCCGTCCTCTGATCTCACTTAGACCTTTATAAGTTTGTAGAAGTGAAAGCCATAATATACAAAATACAAACTCTATAATAAAGACCAAGACCTTTCTAATACCATTGAAAACTTTTGTTATATTCAACTTTAAAATTTTACTAACATATGGAAAAGCAATTTCCTTATAAATTCTCAAAAGAATAGAAGTAATTTTCCGAGTTGTCTGAATACTGCATTGCAGTTTTAGATAACAGCATATCGTAAGAACTTTACGCTTTTTGATTTCCCGGTAAATTGTGTTTCCAATTGCATATTAAGTTTATCTTAATATAACTTTTTCAAATTTGAATGCAAACATGCATATCGCGTGTTCGGTTTGTTGATGAAAGTGCCCGCAAGTTAATTGAACTCATTATTGGTTGAGCTCAACAGCAAATGGGAGTTGACCTAATAAAACATGATTATTTGGAACGAAATATTAATACCGAATTGCAAAACAACATTCAGTGCAGTGCATGTTTTTAAGCCTGTATTTCGTTAATGTTGAGAATTTAATATAGCAGGATTATTATGGTTTCTTTCTCATCTGGTATTTTCAAACTCTTTTGGGCTTACTGCGAAGTGAATGCAGCTATTTTTTTGTATTAACATTTTTCGTGTTTTCCGCTTTATTCCTGCATCGGTTTCTATCGCACATTCCGTTCTAAACCGTAGCAACTCAAAATATTGAAATTTTACAGGAGAGCGAAAACAAAAATATTCGCTTTAATTATTTCCTAGTATATTTTTTGTTTTAGTTAGTATAAATCTGATTTTTATATCAATATTTTACCTATTACTACCTACTTAGCTAGAGTAACATGAAAAATATTTGTTAAAAGAAATTAACAACACTATATATAACAGGGGTGGCCAAACTGTGGCTCGCGAGCCACATGTGGCTCTTTGAAGGAATATTTGTGGCTCTCAATAAATGTCCCTGAATTACTTTTAATTTTTGTTTCAAAATGTGGCAACAAATATAAAACACTAAGGGCCGGTACTTTATGTCTCGATTAACAGCCCGTTAGTTAACGGAGGTTTAATCGGGACCTCTTTTCTTGCGTTGTAATAAATGCAATTACAATATTACAAGTATTATAATAATTATAAATAAGTATAATATATTGTAATATAATGCCTTTATAATTGCGTTGTAATAATTGCCTTTATTACAACGCAAGAAACCCTAAAGAGGTCCCGATTAAACCTCCGTTAACTAACGAGCTGTTAATCGAGAATCGAGACATAAAGTACCGGCCCTAAGCGTAACATCGGGACTTGGCCAAGGAGACCCCTTATCACTGTTGCTATTCAGATTGGCCTTAGAATATCTAATAAGTAAAATATCAACTGAGCTGACAGGAGGATTTGCGAATCGAGGATCAAAACTATTGTTGGCCTTTGCTGATGATATAGGTGCAGTCGATCATTCTACAAGAGACGTGAGAGAGGTGTTTTCACAACTCGAGGAAGAAACAAGTAGTCTGGGTCTTCGAATAAATTAAAGAACACGAAATACATGCTAGTAACCAAAAATCTAAGATCAAGAGGTAGGCAGAACATAACTATTAATGACCACAACTTCGAAGTAGTAAAAGAGTTTAAATATCTAGGAACGGTAATCACAGATGACAATCACATTATAAAAAGAGGTCTTAGCAAGGATAGCTGCGTGAAATAGACCATTGTACTCCCTATCATCATTACTAAGATCTAAGAGGCTAACAAAACATTTTAAATTAAGACTATACAGCCAATTATTTGCCCAATTGTTAAATATGGAAGTACTCTGGGCTAATTAGCAAAATTCATGGAAAAGTTATTTACCAGCAATTTTATTGCTGGAATCGAATTATAAGATCCTATATATTAATAATATAGGTATGCAAAGTCCGCAGATAGTGTGCTACTTTTTTTATAAACAAACTGGCGCCGACAAATCGTATTTTTTTCAATTATAGCTCTATAACTCCGAAGATTATAACTTTACAACCAAAACACCTTAATAAAAATTCACCGCAATTAAATTCTGCATAGAGATATGTTTTTCACGATTTGCTCCGACGAAAATTTTTCTCGGAAAATGCGGGTTTTCCTAACAAAAACTCTAATTTTCAAATAAAGTTTTAGGTAAGTAATTATTAATCAATAATTAAATAACTTAGTAACATCAAAGCTTTCTTGGTATAGATTGTAATTCCAGAAGCCGGTGAAAATTAAACGAATATTTTAGCAACAATTCAATTGTTAATTAACAAATTACGATCGCAATAATAACCAAAATAATCATGATACATTGATCAAACTTATAAAGATTATAAAGATGAGATGCTTATTTAATATTTTATTGACAAAATATAAATTTTTCTTTTTTTTGCATAATCTTTCAATTTTGAAAAAAAAATAGTTATAATACGCTGGTCTAATTAGTAAAGTACAAAGAAAGGTTATTTACCAGCAATTTTATTGCTGGAATCGAATTATAAGATCCTATATATTATTAATATAGGTATGCAAAGTCCACATATAGTGTGCTACTTTTTTATAAACAAAATGGCGCCGACAAATCGTATTTTTTCAATTATTGCCCTATAACTCCGAAGGTTTTAACTTTACACCAAAAACACTCAAATAAAAATTCACCCCAATTTAATTCTGCATAGAGTCATGTTTTTCCCGATTTGCTCCGACGAAAATTTTCCTCGGAAAACGTGGGTTTTCCCAACAAAATCTCGAATTTTCAAATAAATTTTTTGGGCCAGTAATTATTTATAAATAATTATATAGCTTGGTGAAATAAAAGCTTTCTTGTTATAGATTAGAATTCAGAAGCCGGTGAAAATAAAACGAATATTTTAGCAACAATTCAATTGTTAATTAACAATTTACAGTCGCAATAACAACCAAAATAATCATGAGACATTGATCAAACTTAGAAAGATTATAAAGGTGTGATGCCTATTTAATATTTTGTCGACAAAATATAAATTTTTCATTTTTTTGCATAATCTTTAAATGTTTAAAAAAATTGTTATAAACAAATTAAGATTTCTCAGAAATTGTTTATTATATTCTAATTTAAAAAAATACTTAAAATGCGTATTTCATAGGTCTTGAAAATGAATGCTTTAAAAAATTTTTCCAACCATTTGCAAAAAAGTTATGAAACAGCAAAGTAAATATATCAAATCTTCGTTGTTTATAATTTGTTTTAATTGTTTCAAAGCTTAAAAGTTAGTCTATGGTACAACCTAATTACTCACAAAGAATGTCGAAAATTAGTGCAATGGTTATATTTTAATCAAAGATTAAAAATACTTTTTTTTGTAATTTTTAGTGCAAACGTAGGCCTGATACAGAGTCGGAGCTAAAATGTTCACTCGAAGCGACTGACACACAGCATGCATTATTTATTAAAAGTGTACATCACGCGGCCGGTCGTCGCTCCTAGTGAACATTTTAGCTACAGTACTGTGTTACTCTACTTTCGCGCGTGTAAATTACAAAAAAATATATTTATAATCTTTAATTAAAATATAACTATTAAACTGATAATCGATATTTTTTTGTAAATAATTAGCTTGTACTTTAGACTCACTTCTACGCTTTGAAAGAATTAAAAAATATTATAAACACAGTAGTAATCGTATGTTTACTTTGCTGTTTCGTAACTTTTTTACAAATGGTTGCACAAAAGTTTTAAAGCATTTATTTTAAAGATATTTAAAATGCGCATTTTAGCTATTTTTTAAAATTATAATATAATAAAAACTTTCTGAGAAACGTTAATTTGTTTATAACTATTTTTTTTAAACATTTAAAGATTATGCAAAAAAATAAAAAATTCATATTTTGTCGACAAAATATTAAATAGGCATCTCATCTTTATAAGATTTCAAAGCTTGATCAGTGTATCATAATTATTTTGGTTATTATTGCGACCGTAAATTATTAATTAACAATTGAATTGTTGCTAAAATATTTGTTTAATTTTCATCAGCTTCTGTAACTATAATCTAAACCAAAAAGGCTTTTAAGTCACCAAAATATTTAATTATTGGTAGATAATTACTTATCTAAAACTTTATTTGAAAATTAAAGATTTTGTTGGGAAACCCGCATTGTCCGAGGAAAATTTTCGTCGGAGCAGATCGGGAGAAACGCGTCTCTATGCAGAATTTAATCACGGTGAATTTTTATTTTGGTGTTTTTGTTGTAAAATTAAAATCTTCGGAGTTATAGAGCAATAATTGAAAAAAACACGATTTTCGTGCGCCATTTTGTTTATAAAAAAAGTAGCACACTATCTGAGGACTTTGCATACTTATATTATTAATATATAGGATCTTATAATTCGATTCCAGCAATAAAATTGCTGGTAAATAACTTTTCCCAAAAATGGCCTATTCTCCGATAATCAGCCCAGACTAAAGTGAAACTTGGACTCTACATCAGTGGGAAATAAATCTTGTTCAGATGCAAATCCACTAATGGATGTTAGCGATCGCAATTTTCATTAACTCTCTGTTTCTTGCAAAATGTATCAGAGATTGATTGTCGTTAATGCCTCTCCACTGCCTTATGTTTCGGAGCCAGGACATTTTCTTGCGTCCCATTCCTCTCTTGCCTTAAATTTTACCCTCAATTATAAGTTGGATTAACTGGTATTTTTCATTTCACCTGGTGCGACCTTGATACAGAGTTTTCCTTTTCTTGATGATTTCGAAAAGTTGGCGTTCTTGGTTGATTCTTTTAAGGACATCTACATTTGTGACTTTCGCTGTGCATGGTATCTTTAGGATATGGCAATAAAGCCACATTTCGAAAGCTTCTAATCTGCTTATATCCCTCGTTTTGAGTGTCCAGCCCTCTACGCCATATAGCAGCACCGACCATACGTGCACTTAGTAAACCTTAGTCTCAGTTGAAGATCGAACTCTGAACAGGTCAGTACCTTCCTGATACGACCTTTTACTTCCCTGTCCGATGCCCAGTCTTCAAAAAGCCACGGTCCCACGTATTTAAATTTGCTCACTTTTTCAATGGACGGTATTCAGTGTTATGGTGGAGTTTTAAAGTGCATCCATGTTTCTGGAGATGATCATGAATTTGATCTTTTTGGTATTAATCTCCAATCCCATTCTCTTACTGTATTCTCCGATTATAGTGACAAGTTGTTGAATATCGGCTATGTTGTCACAAATTAAATAAATAAGCTACTGGGAAATAAATAAGCTGCTGGTATTTAAGAGAAAAGTCCTTAGAATGATATTTTTGGTCCTCAAAGAGATGAATTGACAGGAGACTGATACTGAAAACATCGTCAGACATACAAAAGCTAAGATAAGATGGACAAGCGATGTGGTAGATCAGAGGAAGACAGAGTGCTAAAGACGGTGTTTTTTGAGAGGCGATAGAAGATCAATAGGCCATCCCAGAAAAGGATGGATGATGAAAGAATCGAAGTATCCTGAATTAGTAAAGGCTGCTTGTAGAATTATTTGCATATTTGAAACAACGATGTGAACCATTTTATTTCACTTTAAAATTCGTGAACTCCAAACGGTTAGAGAAAAATTTAATACCTTTCATACACTTTTTAGATAATTGTTTAATTCCTTTTGTTCTTGTGCCACTCCTATCGGAGATTGGAAATCATCAAGGCTACCCTGACTTTGTTTACAGCTGACCTAAAAAGTTCATGAGTGGTGCAGCCAAACCACTATCTCAAATTCCGCAACCATGACATTCTTCTACGGCCTGGATTCAGTTTTCCTTTGCGATTGCGAGCCGCAATTGTTTAATCGCGGCTCGCTAAAAATTTCAAATTTTGAAAAATGGCTCGGACTATCAAGGAGCTTGGCCACCCCTGATCTATAACATTATAGAAACGACATTTCTTGAATCAAAATACTGCAATTTTCAAAAAACATAATTAGGCACTATTAAAGTTTTGGACTAATAAAGTGCAAAACTTTAATATACTTAATAATTTTCTTATATTATGTAGCAATTCGATTTATAACACATTTTCTTTGTCTATCAACGCCATGGGCGTTGTATAATATTAGAAATAAACATATATGTTACCGTTAAAAAAGATTTCAGTTAAAACCCGAATTTACCAGCAAAAACTAGTTTTAACTATGCGCTTTACAGGGGCGGCCCGACGGGGTAGGCAAGGTAGGCGCTGCCTAACCTCTACAAATGTACAATACAATAATAAATTATTTATTAATATAAATTACTTATTCCAAAATTGTAATTTACAAATTTTGACACAATGCGTAAGTATCTAAAATAAATAAGCTACTTTTTAATTTCTCTTCAAAGTTGTAATTCTAGAGTGCTATGTATTAAGAGTATAAGTCAAAAATGAAAATTTTTTATTAGGACTTTTCAAAGTCTTTTTTGCCACTGATGAAATAACTATTACAACTAAATATGAGAATGGTGACGAAATATGATTAATAAGTTAGTAATTAACTATTTTACTTTCTACTTTGATAATACCTTATTAGTTATATAATTCAAAATATAGAAGAATCCCGAAAAATCTTTCTTATGACTTATACTCTTAGTACATACATAGCACGTTAGAATTATTGTACGCTCCTCGTAGTAGTACTACTGATTTCTAAATTATGGCACTACCCTATGGTCAGGCACTTTAAAATCCACCTAACCTAAAGAACAGAACAGAATGATATGCGTCTCTCATTCTTACGCTAAGCACAGCGCTGCTGTATGGGCTATTCCACGAACATACGCCTGTCTTGGATTATCGCGACAACGAATATTTTAGTGTGCAACATAAGAAGTGCGAAAATAAATGGCTTTAATAATTGTTCCAATAAACAACAATGTATTTTGCAATTTACTTTCGTTCTTCATAATTTGCACACTAAAATATTCGTTGTCGCGGTAATCCAAGACAGGCGTATGTTCGTGGAACAGGGTATAACTGTGGTTGTGGCTTGTCTAGCCCTAGTGAACGAGAATTTCTGGGAACTTTTTGGGGCTAGGTTAGGCTACATTTGTTTGCGCCTTCGGCAATGGTTGTCTCGAGCTGCATCTCGGGATAGCCAATTGTATGTTTTAGGATCCTGACTACAAATACTGAAAAAACTAAAAGTGCCCTGTTTGTAAATTCGCAGTAGATAGCAAAATTTTAAATCTGTATTTATTTTGATATCCGCAATATAGGGGTGTCTTCATCTTAAATGCGACACACTGTGTATATAGGTATACGAGTATATAATATGTAGCGTATAGTAGAGTATAGAGCAGGGGTGAGCCAACTTTTTTTAGTAAGGGCCACAAAATATTTTTGGTCTATTACCGAGGGCCGCAATATTTGTTACCTTAACATGTTCGAATTTTTAACTTTTTACTATTTTTGTTTACGGGTGGGGGTAAGAGGGGCATGGTTAAATTAAATAAACATATTCAGTACAATTCAAAGATTATTCAAAAAAAAATTCAAGACCAAATATTGAAAAATAAGCCAACGGTGGCAAATTTTTACAGGCAGCTCCAAGAAAAAATGAATTTTGCAGTAGAACTCGTCAATGGATCATATGAAACAAAAAATTTAAAAATATTTTATTAGCTTATGAGTTTCTCGGGGTAACGCTGTTGAGTCTTTTAGTTTTAACGATTTTTGAGTTTTTGATATCACTCAAAATACCAGTCAATGTAAGGAAATTTTTGTAAAAAAGGGTGAAAATCAACACATTTATTATTGTTAACAAAAACATATTATCTCGACAGAGTTACCTCACGAAATGTCCAAAGAAAATCTATGAAAAATTTCAGGTGGATCTGTCGAATAGGTAGTTTTTGAGTTACAATGTCCACCGCCTTTGAAAAAAGCAGTTTTGAGAAAAACGCGTTTGGTTTGTTTCAATTTGTTTTTTGACTGTCAAATCGTAAAGTGATGCACGCCGGAATAGGTTTTTAAATCGTAAAGTAATTTACAAAAGAGACGGGAACATCTGTTGAACGTTTCTCACTACACTCAAGCTACTGCAAAGCGAGTCGAAGGTAGGTATATTAAACATGCTTTACTTCCGGTAATTTTACTTCGGTGAAACTGAAAATTTTAGAGAGTATTCTTGAAGTTTATTTATTTATTTATGTACTTTCTTTTAAAATAATAAAAAAAAATCAAAAATTTCAAACAAAAAATTTTTTCAAACCGTACCCTTCCCCCCTAAACAGAATTCGCACTTAATTAAGCATGGTATTTCCCTCAAATATATGTGTATCTATATATTTATTTATTTTTATTTTATCTCTGAACCTATTTTTTTTGCCTACTATTGTTCTGAAGCTATTTCCTTGTGATATCTTATGCAATTTACTATTTTATTTGGGAATAAGCCACAATTTAAGTTTAAAATTAAATTTATTTGACGTTTCGATTTCCATTTCAAAAATCGTTATCAAAATACAAAACATTAATAAATTAAGCATTTATTTAATTAGTTTAATTAGTTAGAAATCGTTATCAAAATACAAAACATAATTAAATTAAGCATTTATTTAATTAGTTTAATTTATTAATGTTTGTATTTTGATAACGATTTCCGAAGTGGAAATGGAAACGTCAAATAAGTTTAATTTCAAACTTAAATTGTGGCTTATTCCCAAATAAAGTAGTGATTTCTATTTTCACATTGCTATTAGTTACTTAAATATTTGAAGGGAAATTCCGTGCTTAAATACATGCAAACACGCATCATACGTAATATGCAACACGCGTCATTTAAATCAAAATAAACAAAGTTATAAATTTGAAAAATCTTAGATTCCCTTCATTGTTTTTGTTTTTTTTTGAAAGAATTAAATAATATAAAAATATGCACGATGATTTAATCCAATTGAACGAATAATTAACAATATTCGTTATAATTGAAATGACGTTGGCGTTGACTACTTGCAAAACATTTTTGCACAATACCTGCTGATGGATTAAGCAGTGAAAAATAATAACTAATGTTCTGAAAATTGTTCATGGAAGTAATCTTTAAGTTTTCTCAACATGTCAATATTTGTTCCTCTTAAATTTGGTGCTCCGTCAGTTGTTACACTTACTAGGTTATAGCGTTAATTTAAAGTTTTCCAAATAGTTCCAGACTACTTCAAAAATATCGTTTCCATTTGTTGAAATTTCGTGGATTTCATTCAGGGAGCCGACAAAACTCTGCCGGAAACCCAAATAATTGCCCGCGTTATGTTGAAAATTTGCGGAAAAATCACCCGCTGCAAAATGGTTAATTAATAGCTGCATTATCTATATTTATTTATTAATATTAGCACTAATTAAAAAAATCTTTAAATGAACATAATTCACTTTTTTCCGCGGGCCGCAAAAAATGTATAAAGGGCCGCATGCGGCCCGAGGGCTGCACTTTGCCCACCCCTAGTATAGAGTATATATAAAGGTATATGTGTCGCCTACCCGCATACTGAGGTCACGAGCCGCCACTGCCGCTTTAGACAAAACTACATTTGACTGTTAAATTCAGTTAAAACTAGAAATCCCGAACACATTTCATTTAGAGTAGCTTATACTAGTTCAAACTAGTTTTTACTGGAATTACTAGCGAATACCAGTAAAATCGCTGCGAGAAGAGACAAATACGATATGGCTTGTTCGGGTAGTGTTAATGACGAAGGCGACCGGTCGGTAACAAACTAGTGTGTGCAACTATTGATTGTTCTGGATCGTTTTTATTGGTTATATTACACTACTGTGACTGTGTATTATTCACCATGAGTGACAATGCCAAAGATCATGTTCAGATCAGAGATATAAGAACGTGGAAAGAAGGTTTTTTGGAAAAGATTTTAAAAAAGGAAGAGACCGAGAAGAAAAAAAAGTCACTACATTTTGGTGACCAAAAGCATGTATACCAAGTATACCTAGTGAATTAATGGCCGAAGTACAAGATGCGCAACTGTCTGCTAAGAAAACACCGTTACAAAATCGAAGACTAAAATGATTTAGAATTATTGATGTTGCAGAAATAAAAAAGTTGGCTTCTAGAATTGATCCCTTCAAATATTATGTACCTGCCGAAGACATTTTTGACATAATTGAAGCAGCCCACATTGCTATTGTCCATGCAGGTCGGGATAGGTTGAAGACTGAAATTGACAGAAAATACGCAAATAACAATAAATACTTTTATACCAATATGTGAAACCTGCCACCGAAAGAAGAGTAAAAATATGAAAGCGAAGGGCAAAGAGGGGTCTTGTGTCGAAACCTATTGTTCCGTCTCCTTACAGTTTAGTTAATTTTAGTTTTTTAAATTTTATTTTACGATGTAAATTCATATACAAATAGTTGAGATAACAACCGGAGAGTTAAGCGAAGCCCTCAAAAGATCTAAAAACGGTAAAGCAGCAGGACCTGGAGACATCCCAATTGAGTTGGTAAAGTACGGACCAAACATATTACATGAGATGTTGGTTCAACTATTTAATAAATGCTTAAAAGGACAAAATATCCCTGATGATTGGAATGTTGGATACATCAGCTCAGTATTCAAGAAAGGGGATAAACGCATATGCTCTAATTATAGAGGAATAACTGTTACCAGCTCAGTAGGGAGGTTGTACGGTCGAATAATAAAGAAAAGAATAGAATCAGAATACGAAGACATGGAAGAACAAAGTGGATTTCGTGCAGGAAGATCGTGCACTGATAATATATTCGTTCTGCAGCAGGTAATAGAAAAACGGAAGGCAAGGAATCTATCTACCCACCTATTGTTTGTAGATTTGGAGAAGGCATACGATACGGTACCTTTGAAAAAACTGTTTCAAAAATTGACGAAGGTAGGTCTCAGTAGAGAGTATGTGGATGCTATCGCAAATATATACAAAAATGCAAGAAGTGTCGTTAAAGAAGGAAACTTTATATCTGAATCATTCCCTATATCAAAGGGGCTTAAACAAGGATGTTGTCTGTCTCCGACTTTATTTAAAATATATATTCAATCATCGCTAGAGCAGTGGAGGAAACAAGTATCCGGAATGGGAATAGACATAGGCAGTGGTAAATGTCTAACAACTTTGTTTTTTGCAGATGATCAGGTAGTCGTAGCGAATGATGAGGAAGACATGGACTACATGTTTAGAAAACTAAAGAAAGAATATGAAAAATGGGGCCTTAATATGAATATGTCAAAGACAGAGTATCTTAAAATATGGGATGATGAAGAAGATCCAGAGTTAGAAATTAGAACCACGAAAAGATGTAATGAATATAAATATCTCGGATCTATAATATCTAAAGAAGGCACTACCAAAAGAGACATCGAAAAGAGAACGCAGCAGGGCAAAAAAGCGGTAAACATTCTGAGCTCTCTACTGTGGTCTAAAGATATAAGGCAAGAAACGAAATTGACAATCTATCGTACCTTGGTAGAGCCTATTATGACTTATGGGGCAGAAGTTTGGCAGATGACAAAAAAAGATAGGAAAAGAATAGAAGTAGTAGAAATGGATTATCTAAGGAGAGCGTGTGGTATATCTAAAAAAGATCACATCAGGAATGAAGATATTAGAAGGAGGACACATACTGTATATTCCAGTGTAGATAAAATTGAAACTAGACAACTAGTGTGGTATGGTCACGTGAAACGAATGGATGAAGATAGATGGCCAAAGAAAGCTTTAAATTACATACCACACCAAAGAAGAAGAAGGGGAAGACCTTCAGTTGCCTGGGAAGAAAATGTACGGCACATCATGAAAGATAGAGCCATCAAAGAAGACGAATGGATGGACAGAAAACGATGGCGGTCGAAATGCGAGAAGCGGCAGAGGCTGTAGGAACCTCGCTGATAGATAGATAGAAATTCATATGAGACCATTCTTAAAGTTTGGGTAAATTATTTTCCAGAAATCTCTTAAAAGATTAAAATACATTCATTCTTACCCATAGTTCTGGGTAACATTTATCATAATCCTCTTTAGAAAGTAGGTATTTGAAAAGTTATGCGAGTGAAGCGATATTGTCAGCTTCTGAGAAGGACAGTGATGACGATTAGTTAATTACGTTTTTTCCAAAGTGAAATTTTGTAGGACAGATATAGACATTTTTTGTTTTCCCCACCACCAGGGGATTTCTGGTCGAGAGCCGTTTTGTAATTTTAGTAGTATTCAGTAGCGAGCGAAAATTAGATCTGTAAACACGTATAGCAATCAATAAAGAGTTTTATCGAAAAGTGTCGTCGCATATTATTTTAATTTGCTAAACTAATACTTTATAGCAACGTATACTCACGGTAAACTAATCGTGGGTCAAACACCTATATGGCATTCAGAAATGGATAGTCACTGTCAGGTATAGTCACTGTCAGGTAGATTTGATCGATATGCAATCACAAGAGGATCGCAGCTACAAGTTTATTATGGTTCAAGAAATGAAATAGAGAATGTGGAAAAATCCCCTTACGAATAATTCACACATCCACTATTTCGGGCTGGGAAAAATTTTCTAAATAGAAACAAAGATCCAAACACCAGTTCTCAGAAATGTGTTTCGCCCTGGGCCCGATTAGCCCAGGGAGGTTGAAGAGGGCGAAACACATTTCTGAGAACTGGTGTTTGGATCTTTGTTTCTATTTAGAAAATTTTTCCCAGCCCGAAATAGTGGATGTGTGAGTTATTCGTAAGGGGATTTTTCCACATTCTCTATTTCATTTGTTGATTTTGTTACGATTGGTCGGTGAACCAACTTTGTATCTTTTGATCACTGAGTGTGTTCTAAGATTGACTTCTTTTTTTTATTATGGTTGTTCAGGAGTTGAGATCGGAAAATAATGAATTTGATGTTGAAGAGGCCGGTCTTTTGGAGAACATCCAATTTTGTTAGCGTCAAAGGAAGCATACGAGAATTTGAAAAAGCCTAAACAAATTATTTATTAACAAGAAATTATTTACCGAGTTTTAGTCGCATCTGGAAATTACTGAAAATGTAAAGTATAAACTAGTTTTGACTGAAGTATGTTTAGTCTCAATTATAATTAACTGATAATATTTGATAGTTCTACTTTTTATTAGTTAAAACTAGAATTAGAAACTTTTACTAGTAAATTCGGGTTTTAACTGAAATCGGGTTTGAACGGTAACATATTATATGTTTATAAAAACAGGTGGATTTCATTTCCAAAATTTGATATAATCCCAAAAATTTTACCTTTGGTTGTCGTTACGTCCTGTTCGTTTATTTAGTTCTTTTTTCTATACGGGTCATTCCATTTCAAATCACTCAATTTTGGAGCAAAAAAAATTTTGGACCTCCGATTTGTCTGAAAATTGGTATATAGCTTCTGCGGGACGTACAAATAAGATATTTAAGGTCAAAAAATCTTCTTCTTTTTTTCTCAAAATGTTATTTTATGCGATTTTACAGTGATTTGGTGTTTATTTATACAAATTTGCATTTTCTATCGTAAAGTATCAGTGAAAAACATAATATTTTAATAGAAAGGACTCAGGAATGTCATTATATGGCATTATAACAAGGTACTTTGATTCAAAACAAGCTTTTGATCAAATTTTATAGTGTAGAAAACGTTAAAATACCGTTTTTTACATTTTTCTCCATTCCCAAAATACATAATAATCGATTTGGCTGAAAATTTGCCCACAGATAGACAAAACATAGGACTTTAAGTGGTGAGAAGGATTTGAATTATATTACAATACCAAAAAAGTTACATGCAATATTATAGTCAAAAATATAGGCGTCTACTGTAAGTAAAATTAACTCGAAAATATCGACCTCACGACAAAAATTGTTAAAAAGAAATTGTAATAATTGTAAATACAATTTATTTCGAACAATTTCAGTTCCTTCCATTTTTGTCGAAAAGTTAAAAATGGCGGAGATATTGAGCCAAACAGGTTCTCCTTTAAAATCAAGATGGCGGCTAACGTAACGGAGGAATTCATTCGTGATTTTAAATTTAGGCTACTATTGACTCCCTTAAAGATCAGAAAAATAAAATTTTGGGCAGCTCGGCATTCAAGGTCAAATGCTATCCCGACTTGACTAATATATACTTTTGAGTCTGATATTACTGCATGTAACTTTTTTGGTATTGTAATAAACAAATTTTCAGCCAAATCGATGATGATGTATTTTGGGAATGGAGGAAAATGTAAAAAACGGTATTTTAACGTTTTTTACACTATAAAATTTGATCAAAAACTTGTTTTGATTCAAAATAACTTGTTATAATGCCATATAATGACATTTTTGAGTCCTTTCTATTAAAATATTATGTTTTTCATTGATACTTTACGACAAAAAATGCAAATTTGTTTAAATAAACACCAAATCACTGTAAAATCGCATAAAATCACATTTTGAGAAAAAAAGAAGAAGAAGATTTTTTGACCTTAAATATCTTATTTTTACGTCCCGCAGAAGCTATATACTAATTTTCAGACAAATCGGAGATCCAAAATTTTTTGCCTGAGTGATTTGACATGGAATGTACCATACTCATATTTTAATATATAAATTGTGATATGAATGATTTCAATATCTGTATCATAATAGGCTTCATTATGTCACAGATTTTCGTTACGATACAGATTTTTAACCAATGATTTTTAACTCAAATTCATTTTAATAATATATTCAAAATATAAATAATAATCGACGTAAGATGCCTCAACTCAGCAGATGTAGGGGTAGCGACCATAGCTTAGTATTATGTAAAATAGGGATCATTATGAAATATTTCACACCCAAGAGGGCAGCACCAACACAAACAAAAATCAAAGTCAAAGGACTACATACGGAATCCACAGAATACTTATACAGGAAAATAATATCAGAGGAGATTGCTGAGAATGTAATATTAGAAAACGATAACATCGATGAAAGCTGGCAAAAACTTAAAGATTACATAATCAACGCTGCAACAGAATCACTTGGAGAGAGAAAAGTAACGAATACTCCCACATTAAAGAAGAAAACCCCGTGGTTTAGAGAGGAATTTAAGATAAAATGTGATAAAAAGAAGAAAGCCTTTTTACAATACAGAACGAAACAAACACAACAGGCATACAACCACTACAAACGAATCAGAAACGAAACGAATACTTCAGTGAGGCAAATAAAATGGGAGCACTGGCAGAGTTTCTCAAAACAGACCGAACACGACTTCTACGGAACACAAAAAGAAGTATGGAGAATGATCAGAAGGCAAAGAAAGGAGATCGAACGAATTAATAAAAGCGCAACACATGCAGAAGGAAACATGGGCAGACTACTTCCGATCTATATTTGCTAAAGGCGACGATAATAAACCACCAACACCTGAAGTTACAACAAACGAATAAATAAACTTCGAGGTAAAGGAAGCATTAACAAAACTAAAAAATAGAAAATCTCCAGGGGAGGACAGAATATCGAACGAACTCCTAAAGTACGGAGGATAAGATCTAACTAAACAACTATTAAAACTAATACAAAAAATAATAGAACAAAACAGAATACCACAAGAATGGAGATCAAGCATCCTAATATTTCTCTTCAAAAAAGGAGACAAATCGGACCCGGAGAATTACAGAGGAATTAACTTATTAAACACAACATTAATATTAACAATCAAAGTGACAACAAACAAATTGAATGAAATTATAACATTAGCTGAAAAACAACAAGGTTTTAGGTCGGGAAGGTCATGCACTGACGCTATATTTATAATGAGGCAAATTAAAGTGAAATCGTTGGAATACAACAAACCGGCATATTTATGTTTCGTGGACCTTAAGAAAGCATTTGACAGGGTCACATTAAAGGACGTTATCCATTTGTTATACTCGAGAGAGCTACCTCTAGGAATAATTAAAACGATCGAAAACATCTACCAGAATAACACAATAAAAGTAAAAGTGGACGATGAAATAACTGACCCTATTGAAGCCGGCAATGGGATACAGGACAGGAGAATTTCTTGAGTCCTTTATTGTTCAACCTGATCATGGACGAAATAATAAAAAAAGTAAGAACTAAAAAAGGATACCAAATGGGAGAAAAACAACTTAAAATAATCTGCTATGCGGACGATGCAATACTAATCTCTCAAAGTGAAGATGATTTAAAACGTATGCTGCACCAATTCAACATAATCGACGAAAATTTAACATGTTAATTTCCTCACAAAAGACAAAATGCATGGTTATAACAGCAGATCCAATAAGATGTAAATTGGAGCTGGAAGGTCAGATAATAGAACAAGTGATGGAGTTTAAATACCTATGCATCACACTATCTAGCTATGAAAGGCTCGAAACAGAAGTGGAAGATAAAGTGAATAGAGCAAACAGAGCCGCAGGTTGCCTGAATGACACAATATGGAGAAAATATCGGAAAAGAAATGAAAGGCAGAATTTATACCACAGTTATCAGACCAATAATGGCATACGCGACAGAAACAGGACCTGACACAGAGAGGACAAAAAGATTGCTCGAAAGAGCGGAGATGAAAACCCTTCGAAAAATCGATGGTAAGACTCTATGGAACAGAGCTAGAAGATATACGACGGAGATGCAAGGTGTATAACATTAATAACTGGGTAAGAAACAGAAGAATAGAATGGAATAACCACATAAGCCGAATGACAACAAATAGAGCAATAAGGACAGCGAGAGACGGTCCCCAATAGGAAGACGATCAGTGGGAAGACCAAGAAAACGATGGAACGACAACTTACTAGAGGCACATTGAAAAAAACAGACAATCATGTCTATACAAAAAGAAGAAGAAGAAGAAGGAGAAGAAAATATAAATGTATCCCCAAAATAATTAATTTTATCGTGGAACCGGACCGATTTTCATCAGATAAACATTTTGATTTTCAATATTTTGTATTTTGACAACGACCCGATTTGGGCGTCGCGAAACGTTAATAAAATTATTTTTCAATTTAATTGTGGCTTATTTCCCACCTAAATAGTTAATCATAAAAATTCCACAAGGAAATAGCTTCAGAACAACATTAAAACTTAGTTTATATTTTTACATTTCTTCAACTATTTATATTTCTTTATCATTTAATGATATTAAGTTCTAACGTGCTATGACTGCTATGATAGTGTTATTTTTATATTCTTCTGTTTCATCCATTTTTTTTTCTTTTGCGCTTTCATTTTATTATTTGTTTTGCTCTCAGTTGATCCTTGCGTTACTTCTTCTTTGGGTTCGTATTTTGTATCAGTTTTTTAGTTATTTTTGAGAGT
The DNA here is from genome assembly GCF_917563875.1 of Diabrotica virgifera virgifera. NCBI lineage: Eukaryota > Metazoa > Arthropoda > Insecta > Coleoptera > Chrysomelidae > Diabrotica > Diabrotica virgifera. Next base: position 210,598,339 of record NC_065444.1, read on the forward strand.
TTTTTCATCATCATGTTCTGATTTTGGAAAACTACTAAATGACGAATAAATCGATTTAAAAGAAAAAAATCCTAATGATTATGTATTTTGCACTATGTTCAGAGACGTTCATGATACAAAAGAATAATATTTTTGTTTACCTTAAGTTTTTTTAAGTTTAGAACTATAAGATAGTAAAAAAAAATAATAATGAGCACACGCCGCAGAAACAACAGGCACCTGTCTGTAGTACCTATTCCTTTTTATTTCAAACTGTCTTAGCATTGTTTAGGAAAGACTATTTAAAAAATTCTTTTATAAACAATGGTCTTTAGTTTTCACTGTTCTTAAATAACATTACATCGTTGTGACTGTATTGTGTGTCTTGTATTGTTCGCTTCCGTTTGCCTACGTTTGTGTTTGGTGTTTTTTTTGGTAATTTTGATGTGTAGGTACTGTGCGTATTTATAAATATATTTCATGTTATTTTAATTCTAACGGAGTTTATCTGTAAGTATACCGTATTTTATTAATTTTTACCATATTCTCCGGCTATCTCGGATTTTCGATAACCCGGATCGGCCGCGGTCCCGATTAATCTGAGTTATCGAGGTTCCACTGTAACTACTTAATTTGTTTGTATTATACAATAAGTTTTGAATATATTTTTTGTTGTGAATGATCATAGAAAAAATCATGTATATAATTTGCATTTAATTATTATTATGATGCTCGTATTCCATATGAAACTCGCATCATAATGACCATCATTAAATGCTCGTTGTATAATATACTATTATGTAATTGTATATATTCCGGTATAACCGGAAGCAGCAAACAGATGAAAATATTTTCATTAAACAGTTCAAAGTAAACCCTTTAATTCAAATTTTCATGATTCAGTCTCCTTTAGTTCTCGAGATATTTTTAATTGGCCCTTTATCTACGTGACCCTGTACAATACATATTTTTAGCTGTCAAAATATTTGAGGGATTTATGAAGATAGGAAGGTTTCAAGTGATAATTAAACTCACATAAAAATGCTTTCGTATTGGCTCAATTTCTTTGCTCTTCCGTAGTATAGACCTAAGGGATAAAAATGATTGATTTGACTAAATCCTTTCAAACTTCTCCCTACTTACCACATAATCAAAATCTTAGATATTGTGAGGTATGCGACGAGATGCGACGCGCAATTCTTCTTGTGTCATTCAATAAAAAAGCGGAAATTCGTCGCTATTCATGGATGATTGATGTAAAGCCCCGCCGGAAGTACACGAATCACCATCTTAGATGATGGCACGTGATGTAAATTCAGAATAAGTCGTTGTCATAAGCGTATCGGTTTTTATTGTTAAAGTGAGTAACAGTTAAGAGTTGGTCTGCTTTATAAAACGATTAAATAACGACACAGATCATAAATTACAGGCGCCATTAAAACGATATCAGAGGAAGAGTATAGGCAATAAAAACTTAAAGAAGTAATGTATACTGAGCGTGTTCACATCAGTATCATTCCTTGTCGGGTCTGATATGCTTTTATCTTTATTTATTTATCTTCCAATATGCTTTCTTCATAAGAAACTCAAAAGGTAAAATAACTCTCGACTTAAACGAAAAAAAAAAAAAAAAAGAAGAATGGACTAATTACATGAAGGAGCTCTTCCTGGATACGAAAGCCACTACAGTCTGTTCGCTAAACTCAGACACAACTGGCTAGTGATTTTGGTAGGTAATTTTTTTGTTTTTGGCCAATTTTGCCAAAATTGGCAAAAATACTAACTATGTATTTAGTAATTATTAACTATTTAGTAATTTTTTTTGCCAATTTTACCAAATTGACAAAATTGTTTACTAAAATCACTAGCCAGTTGTTAGCGAACAGACTATACTTAACACCGCAAAGTAAGCGACATGTCTTTCCCACTGACTACTTGAGCGAGATGTCCTCTCTTTATACGTCTATTTCATATTGGTAAATAAATAATGTAATTCCTAATAGACTAGGGCAGATCTGTTTTGAGGTAGATGTGAGAGGTGACATTCGGATTTTTGCAGATAAAATTAGGTGACAACTTTATTAATTATAATTGACTTATGCTCCTTCTTAAATATGCCCGGAACATTAATAAAAAAATTTAAATATTTAAAAATTTCGAAAAATATCGATTTTTTTCTACTTTCATTGCTTATTACTTTAAAACGATTCATTTTGGAACAAAGTCGTAGGGAAATAAAATAAAGATAATTGAATTTTGTATAATATACGACTGGTTTAAAATGTCTTAAATTATTACCCTTTCTGCAAAATAGCAATAAATAGAAAATAAGGGGGCAAGAAAGACTGTTTTTATTCAATGTTTTTCAACCACATTGGTTACACTTAGAAGCTTCATAATTCGCTTAGAAAATTCTTACGACATACTTAAACCATCCACCAAATTTCATTAAAATCGACCTAATAGATTTTGCATAGTAATTTTGCAATCTAATTTTTTTTAAAAAGTTCAAAATTTTTTAAAAACACTCTGAACAAAAAGTAGACTATTTAGAAGTTTGCAAATTTTTTTACATATAAAGCGGTTTTCTACCTATCTAATACACTTTACAGAATTAAAATCTGATTATTTAAAAAGCCTTAGCACTGTTTTAACCTTATAAACAAATACAGTGAGGACATTTGAGTTGGAATAAATTCATTTTCTTGAGAATCGGCGACTCTGAAGATAAATCCCGTAACAGATCGATTTTTATTTTTAAAGTATAATTTTTTGGCATAAATATCAAATTAGTGATGTCGTCCATCTGGGTGTGATGACGTAATCTAAATATTGGAATTAATTTAATCCAAAACAATGTTTTTAATTCAAACCCTGTATAAATAATTATGTTAATGTTTATATTAGTGAATACAAAATTGAATAGCCTTTCGATTGAGCTATCACACGGCACCTATTCTCATTTAAAAAATCATCGATTACGTCATCACACCCAGATGGATGACGTCACTAGTATGATATATATACCAAAAAAAATAGAATTTAAAAATAAAAATCGACCTGTTTCGGGATTTATCTCCAAAGACGCCCATTCTCATGAATTTATGCCAACTCAAACGTCCTCACTGTATTTGTTTATAAGCCAAAAAATTGTTTCGGCCGCTTTCATAATCCGATTTTCATTCTGTAAAGTGTATTAGATAGGTAGAGAACCTCTTTATATGTAAAAAAATTAGAAAACTTCTAAATGGTCTACTTTTTCTTCAGAAAGTTTTTAAAAAATTTGAACTTTAAAAATAATTTAGATTGCAAAATTATTCTGCAAAATTTATCAAGTCGATTTTAATGAAATTTGGTGAACGGTTTAAGTATGTTGTAAGAATTTTTTAAGCGAATTACAAAAGTCCTAAGTGCAACCAAAGTGGTTGAAAAACGTTGAATAAAAACAGGCTTATTTTGCCCCCTTATTTTGTATTTATTGCTATTTTGCAGAAAGGGTAATAATTTAAGACATTTTTAACCAGTCGTATATTATACAAAATTCAATTATCTTTATTTTCTTTCCCTACGACTTTGTTCCAAAATGAATCGTTTTAGAGTTATGAGCAAAGAAAGTAGAAAAAAATCGATGTTCCGGGCATATTTGAGGAGAATAAGTCAATTATTATTGTTGAAGTTGTCATCTAACTTTATCTGCAAAAATCCGAATGCCACCTCGCACATCCAAAAATAGACGTTTTTTCATAGATCTGCCCTGGTCTATAATCCACGCGATCGTCGATATTATTCAATCATGTATCAAATATCGTCACATCGACCCGAACCAAAAGTTCGACACGTAGCGTAGATTATATAGTAATTAACGTAAGCCCGCACTTCACTCTCGCCGAAGTCGATCGAGGTTCAACAAGTACGAGAATGTAGACGGCCACCTTGTGTAACTTTGCCTGACTTCGTTCTACTTCCATTTTCTGGCGGTCTGGTCAAAGGGATCTTTGTCGGTATCGCACCGCTCTTTGTCGGTATCGCACTTCGAACGAGTGTGTAGAGAGGGTACTTCGGACCAGTGGCGGCTCGTGGCTTTAGGGACAGGGTCGGCAAGGTTTTGTCTCCTCAGATAGGTATGCCATCTAATTAAAAGGATTCAATTTCATAGAAGATTTTTGGTTATTGTTTTTTTTTATTATTTTTTTTAATTTTTTTTTTGTTTTTTTTTTTTGTAAACCTGTTTATAAATTAACTCTAGTCTATGTTGTTTCGAAGTAGCAAAATGGGTTATAAGTTCATTGTAAAATTTATTATTGTTTTGGAGAGGTTTTAAAAGTTTTTTTCTCTTGACATTTGAGACAAGTTTGACATTCTCTCTTGTTTCATGGTGTTTCGACAATACGTTTTGACTCTTTTTAGACAAGAGAAATCCCGTTCATTTGAGGCAGAATTTGCCCACATTTGAGCACAATAATTTATTAAATTCGGGAACAGTTTGTTATACCTAATGAATTGCAGTATATAAAATTAAACATATTTTGTAACTTATCCCACATCCATTTTCTTATTTTATTTGATTAAAGAATGATGGATAATTTTTACTTGTCTAATAGATATTTTGAAAATTCTTTGGAAATAATAATTGAGTTATCCTTTCACTCAAAAAGGTCCGGAACATTGTTTAAATAATCAAAATGTCAAAAAATGAAGAAAAACTTCGATTTTTTTCTTCGTTTTTTGATTTTAACTTTCAAAGTATTCACTTCTGAGAAAAGTTACACTGATATAAAAGTTGGGTAATTAAATTTCCTACAATATAGGATTGGTTAAAAATTTTAAAAAGTGTCATCCTTGTTGCAAAATAGCAATAACTGCGAAAACATAAAAAATAAGTATTCGCATTTTACGTTTTTCAACCATTTATGCTACACTTATGACCTTCATATTTTAACCAGAAAACCTTTAGAAAGCTGGATTGCAAAATTTATCTTGCAAAATCTATTGAACCGCTCTTAATGAAATTCACAGTATTGTTTTATTATATGATATAGTTTTTCTGTGTAAAATTATGAAGGTCCTAAGTGTAGCATAAACGGTTGAAAAACGTAAAATGCAAATAATTGTTTTTTATGATTTTTTCGCATTTATTGCTATTTTGCAACAAGGGTGTCAATTTTTAAAATTTTTAGCTAATCCTATATTATAGGAAATTTAATTACGCAACTTTTCTCGAAAATGAATACTTTTAAAGTTATAATCAAAAAATGAAGAAAATTTTGATGCATTTGACATTTTGATTATTTAAACAATGTTCCGGACCTTTTTGAGTGGAAGGATAACTCAAATATTATTATACGAGTTATTTTCAAGCAATTTCTGCAAATAAATATGAGTCACCTCTCAACGTCCAAATTAATGTTACTAATATTTTTACAGTCTATAAGTATGTGTCTTGTTGCCGTTTGCAGATCACCGCTGCGCTCGGCAGATCGTTTTTCTGCCGTACTTGTCATTCAAATAAACACGGGGAATGTATAATTGGTTGCCTATCGGCTAATATTCCATAGCGTCTTATTACAAGCAAATGGTCACTATGGGTACGGCTTGCCGAAGTGGGCCTTGAATTCACACAATCGCAGTCGGGTGTATGGCTGGCTAGGATCATTAATTTGAAAAGTCTCTTACGCACAGCGCCCAGGGATCACTTAACGTATCGGATCGAGAGAATTTTTTTAAAAACAATGAATAAAATTAAGTCTGTATTATCTCACAGATATTTTTTTTATTTCACAGAAACCAATATTATCAACTCTGATTACCTTATATATTTAAAAAAATCTATAATGTGTCCATAAATGTGTGGGTCGGCACTGCCGACCCTGACTAGCCGCCACTGCTTCGGACTTCGGTCAATTTTGGCGAAGTAACTTCGCCGAGAGTGTGGAGCCCGTTTAACAAGTTCCGAAAGTGATATTTTACGAGACGAGTAAGGACGTTTTCAGGGCGAGCCGTAGGCGACTCCTGGAATCCTGCGAGTCTCGTAAAATCACTTTTGGATCGTGTTACGTACAATATTTTTTCTGCAGCCGTTTTGTATGTTAAAAAGAATATATGGATAAACTTTACTTCTATCTATCTATCTAATCGGCCCTAAACATCAATCCCTGAATATAGGCCTCATCTTCCTTCTTCCATGCCTCTCTATCATGGGCAATTTGCATCCAATTTGACCCAGTGTGTTTCTTCAGGTCATCCGACCATCGCATCTGTCGCAAACTTTACTTATGAACTTTTATTAACACTTTAAAGTTACTCTCGTGAATTCAACATTAGAAAAATCTACTCATGAATATTAATAACACAATTATAACAATTATTTACATTGATATTGTTAGGAATATTAACAGAAATGGCAGTATTGAAATTAGTGTTAGACGTGTCAGTACTTTTACTATTTTTTGAGATATTAATTTGGTTGCGGCCATTTTCACACACACGAACCTTAAATGACAAGCGTTGTCATAATAAAAAGTTTATGTTATTGTCAAAGCCGTTACCTAGCTACCCAAAATCGTCCCGAAAGTAAAGAAAGCGTCCCGAAAGTGAAAAAATTAGTCCCGAAAGTAGCTACTTTCGGTACGAGTTGTGTAAAATGATACTTTCGATTTAATAAATCATACCGAAAGTTTTATTTTCAGAACGGCTGCAGAAAAATAGTATATTATTCAACGAGCATGTAATGATGGCTATTACTCACGATGATGAAGTTTGCGACACGAGCCGTAGACGAGTGTCGTAATTCATCAGAGTGAGTAATAGCCATTACATGCGAGTAGAATACTATACTTTTTCTACGACCTTTTTTTTTAATTTTAATTAGTAAAAAATTTAATTATCAACTACTCGAGATTTAAATTATAATAATTTACAAAAACACCTAAATCCTATTTACCCCTAGTACGTGGCTAATTGGTTGCCTACTATTACTAAATTCTTATTTATTGTAAAAATACAACTAGAAATAGTCAATATAAGTTCTATTCGTTTCCGAAAAATTATAAGCTTAAATTTGTACCTACTGTCAGTGAATCTAATAAATAGGAAATGGCTTTTGTCGGTGGACGTATTTCATATATTATAGTTATAATGTATATAACATTTAACTATATATAATATAATAATATAACTATACATAATATGTTATAACATATTTAACACAATATAACTTGAAAAACAAACACAATATTAGTTATAAATTCCAATTAATATAAACAAAATGCGCTAATGTCACTGTCACTAAATTAAATGATAAACGTCAAAATTTTTAGTAAACAAGATATAAACGTAAAAAATATACTACAGTTAAAATTCCTTTAAAAATTTTTCGAAGTTAATTATTGGTATAAATTACAATAATTATTGTAAAAAATTGAAGAATCTCAGATGCAGAATCCACCAATTTAATAAATTAAAATGGTAGAAAACTGAGATTTTTCGTAATTGAAAGTTCTTACTGGTACATCCTTAATCTGCGACTTTTTCAATTAATAAGACAGCAGACGACGAATATAGAAAACGAAAGGGAAACGATCACATTTCGCTATCATTCGTCTAGGAAAAACGGACAGCAGAGGAACTTTCAGTACTCAAATCCGAGTAAAGGAAATAAAAATAATAAATGATGGTTTTGCTTGTTTTCGATTCAGAGGGTTGCACACCAGCTAGACAGGCCCTGTTTCTACCCTTTCAGGCGTCATCAGTAGCTTTCCAAAGTGTGCCCACCTCTGAACCGAAAAATAGCTCCACCATCATTTTAAAGGGAATCTGAAAAATAATTCAAATTTCCCATCAGACGCGATACAGCGACATCTACTAAAAAATTGAAGAATCTCAGATGCAGAATCCACCAATTTAATAAATTAAAATGGTAGAAAACTGAGATTTTTCGTGTTTGAAAGTTCTTACTGGTACATCCTTAATCTGCGACTTTTTCAATTAATAAGACAGCAGACGACGAATATAGAAAACGAAAGGGAAACGATCACATTTCGCTTTCTGTCTGAAACAGGGCCTGTCTAGCTGGTGTGCAACCCTCTCAATCGAAAACAAGCAAAACCATCATTTATTATTTTTATTTCCTTTACTCGGATTTGAGTACTGAAAGTTCCTCTGCTGTCCGTTTTTCCTAGACGAATGAAAGCGAAATGTGATCGTTTCCCTTTCGTTTTCTATATTCGTCGTCTGCTGTCTTATTAATTGAAAAAGTCGCAGATTAAGGATGTACCAGTAAGAACTTTCAAACACGAAAAATCTCAGTTTTCTACCATTTTAATTTATTAAATTGGTGGATTCTGCATCTGAGATTCTTCAATTTTTTAGTAGATGTCGTTGTATCGCGTCTGATGGGAAATTTGAATTATTTTTCAGATTCCCTTTAAAATGATGGTGGAGCTATTTTTCGGTTCAGAGGTGGGCACACTTTGGAAAGCTACTGATGACGCCTGAAAGGGTAGAAACAGGGCCTGTCTAGCTGGTGTGCAACCCTCTGAATCGAAAACAAGCAAAACCATCATTTATTATTTTTATTTCCTTTACTCGGATTTGAGTACTGAAAGTTCCTCTGCTGTCCGTTTTTCCTAGACGAATGATAGCGAAATGTGATCGTTTCCCTTTCGTTTTCTATATTCGTCGTCTGCTGTCTTATTAATTGAAAAAGTCGCAGATTAAGGATGTACCAGTAAGAACTTTCAAACACGAAAAATCTCAGTTTTCTACCATTTTAATTTATTAAATTGGTGGATTCTGCATCTGAGATTCTTCAATTTTTTAGTAGATGTCGCTGTATCGCGTCTGATGGGAAATTTGAACTATTTTTCAGATTCCCTTTAAAATGATGGTGGAGCTATTTTTCGGTTCAGAGGTGGGCACACTTTGGAAAGCTACTGATGACGCCTGAAAGGGTAGAAACAGGGCCTGTCTAGCTGGTGTGCAACCCTCTGAATCGAAAACAAGCAAAACCATCATTTATTATTTTTATTTCCTTTACTCGGATTTGAGTACTGAAAGTTCCTCTGCTGTCCGTTTTTCCTAGACGAATGATAGCGAAATGTGATCGTTTCCCTTTCGTTTTCTATATTCGTCGTCTGCTGTCTTATTAATTGAAAAAGTCGCAGATTAAGGATGTACCAGTAAGAACTTTCAAACACGAAAAATCTCAGTTTTCTACCATTTTAATTTATTAAATTGGTGGATTCTGCATCTGAGATTCTTCAATTTTTTAGTAGATGTCGCTGTATCGCGTCTGATGGGAAATTTGAATTATTTTTCAGATTCCCTTTAAAATGATGGTGGAGCTATTTTTCGGTTCACAGGTGGGCACACTTTGGAAAGCTACTGATGACGCCTGAAAGGGTAGAAACAGGGCCTGTCTAGCTGGTGTGCAACCCTCTGAATCGAAAACAAGCAAAACCATCATTTATTATTAATAATTATTGTATTAAATAAACAAGTTTAAGTAATTTTATTTGCAGTTTATTTACGATTAATATTAAAAGTGGCAAGCGCCACTTGAATCTAACTTCAGCCCGTGAGTAATGACCCGTGAGTAACTTCAGCCCGTGAGTAATGAATTATTACTCACGGGTACAGTAATAGGTGCTATTATCTAGGAAAAATTAGCAAATAATGAGCATGTTATTAAACGGTCGTAGAAAAATATATTTTATTAACGAAATTAACGAGTAATTAAGGCTAATTATCTTATCTTCTGTATGTTTTGATTCTAAATAAAAATGTCTTAAAAAGAGAACCTTGTCTTCGACTATATTTTGTTACCCGGAGCATCACATTGAACGAGAACGTTACAGTCTACAAGACTTAGATAAGTTTTAGCTTCTAAGGAAATATAAACAGCAATAAGTACTCTCATTGTCAAAAAAAAAAAACAGTAAATTTATATTTAGCTAGTTTTTTAAAGGATAATATCACTCGTTGGAGGGATACTCTATATGTCAGTGTCACATTTGTCAAGCAAACGCTTATTGCCCTTCCGGCAGATTGCAGAATCCATTACGGATTATAAAAAAATCTCTGAAGACTGGACTATTATATTTAAATATAGACTCTGTTTTCGTTTGTCTCCATTCCTTTTAAATAATTCCCTATTTCCCAAGATAGTAAGCCACCTTCTTACCGTGAAGAACCACATTTATATTTCAATATATCTGATGTCATGGGATTTAAAATGCATCTTTCTGAAAGTAGTCTTCTTCCCCCACAAAAAATCGCATATCTTTATGTCAATTGAATGGAAAAATTTATACAAATACGAACAACGAAAGAGCTGCGTGAAAATAATCATAATAAACATAAATCATTTCATTCACGTAGTTCTCATATTGTTCCCAAGTATTGTTTAGTTGGAACCTCGGGCGAGTTAGATGACTGACCTTAGCTGAAGAATTAAATTGTTATTACGATAAAACTACGAGGCTCATTTAATTATTCAAACTGTTGATCATAATAATTTTCTCAATGTTTAATTAAAGCCATTTTATACAGGGTAGCCGGATGAAAAGGAAACAGGCATTATAGTCTAGGCGCCAGAGGGGTCACGGTGTCCTTTTCAATTTTGATGGACCAACTCAACGGTTTCTTATGGATTTTTGGCTGCTGATTACGAATTTCAAGGGTGGATTTCGATCCGAGTGGTCAAAAAATTGTTAAACAATTTAATTGTTTATAAATTGTTTATAAGGCTCCGGCTCATAAACTAAAAGAGATAAAAAAATGTTTCAAATAAAATTTGTTCCCTAATAAAAAACGAAGAAAAAAACGTTTATTAATCTTAAATCCAACAATTATAACTCAAGATATTGTAAAATTAGTGCAGAATGCAAATTGAAAATTGCAAAATAAGTATTTTTCGAAGATCTATTGATCGTAACTCGGATTCTATGCACGAAAATAGCATTAGAAGGTCTCATTTTAAAGCTTAATTAATAGCCTTTAAAACAAAGTTTGTTAAATTACTTTATCTTCATTGGTTTTAAAGTTACACCCGTTCGAAGTTATAATTTTCTTAAAAAAATTGTACATTAATTTGTTTATAAGGGTTTCAAGCAAATTTGAGCTATAAATATTTATACTTTTATTAACAATAATGATGGAAGAACTCAAAAGGAACATTTTGAGCTTACGAATATGTTCGTAACTTTATTTTTGGCCAATATATCGATATTTTAATAGCAAAAGCTCTGAGGCGCAAGATCGGCTCACAGCGTAAAGTTGTTCTAAAGCTTTTTGATTTCCTTGTGGCATTAATTATTCTAAATGGGAAATAAGCCACAATTTAACTAAAAAATTATTTTATTAACATTTTCATGTCCAAATCAGACGTCGTTGTCAAAATACAAAATATTAATAATTAAAACAAAAATGTTGTTGCTTAAAAAAACATTCTTCTAATAATTTAATTTAATCTAACTCAAAAGACTTTAAAATGATATTGCCAATATTTATGAGTTGCATTCCTGGGACGACTTTACTGAAAGATAGTTCATTAAACCTTTAATTAAAAATTTGATTTAGGGTTGGCTTCATGTAATCGAATGAACTATCTTTCAGTAAAGTCGTCCCAGGAACGCCACTTATAAATGTTGGCAATATCATTTTAAACTACTTTAAAATGTATATGTCTGAATTCAGTCAGATAAAATTAAATTATTAGAAGATTTTTTTAATAAGCAACAACATCTTTGTTTAATTTATTAATATTTTTTATTTTGCCAACGACGTCCGATTTGGACGTCAAAACGTTAATAAAATAATTTTTTAGTTAAATTGTGGCGTATTTTAAATTTAGAATAATTAATGCCACAATGAAATAGCTTCAGAACAACTTTACGCTGTGAGTCGATCTTGTGCCTCAGAGCTTGCGCTATTAAAGTATCGATATCTTGGCCAAAAATAAAGTTACGAACATTTTCATAAGCTCTAAATGTTCCTTTTGAGTTCTTCTATTATTATTGTTAATTAAAGTATAAATGTTTATACCTCCAATTTGCTTGAAACCCTTATAAACAAATTAATGTACAATTTTTTTAAGAAAATTATAAGTTCAAACGGGTATAACTTTAAAACAAATGAAGATAGAGTAATTTAATAAACTTTGTTTGAAAGCCTATTAATCGACCTTTAAAATGAGACCCTCTAAGGCTCATTTGCATGCGCAAAAGCCGAGTTACGATCGATAAATCTTCGAAAAATACATATTTTGCAATTTTCAATTTGCATTGTGCACTAATTTTACAATATCTTCAGTTATAACTGTTGGATTTAAGTTTAGTAAACGTTTTTTTCTTCATTTTTTATTAAGGAACAAATTTTATTTGAAACTTTTTTGTCTCTTTTAGTTTATCAGCCAGAGCCTTATAAACAATTTATAAACAATTAAATTGTTTATAACAATTTTTTGACCACTCGGATCGAAATCCACCCTCGAAATTAGTAATCAGCAGCCAAAAATCCATAAGAAACCGTTGAGTCTGTCCATCATAACTGAAAAGGACACGGTGACCTCTATTTGGCGCCTAGACTATTATCAGAAACACGGAACTTTTGAAAACTCCAGCGACAAGTCAATTTTTGATTAAAGGGGTACACATTTTTCAACTATTTTTCATTATTTTACTTTCTCCCCTAAGTCGGGGTAAGAAACACTCACAACATTTTTAATGGCAATAGGAGTCAAATAAGACATTTGCAAGCCTTTGTGATGCTTTACAAATTAGTCATTAAACTGGATCCACTACCTGCTTGGTTAATTTATAAAAAAAAATAAATTTTAAAATTTATTATTTTATATAATAATTTATAAATTTATTTTTATATAAAAAAATGTATACCATTTTTATTCAGTTGCAATGCGAAGGCAAAACTGTCTTATTTTTCACTTAGAACAGGGAGCGCAGACCAGCACTCTGAATCGACGATTTTCGACTCTTTTTGGAGTCATTATCAGAGAGGCGTAAGCTTGCTCTGCTCTCTGCTCGAAGCGACAAAACCACGAAAGCTAATCCTCGCATTGCAACTGACGTTCATGGAGTAGGTGACTAGCGTCATCTGGCCACTGAAAGGCAAACTTTTCAACCTAATACAAACATTAATAATATTGAAAAATATTAAAAATATTACTAAAATATTTTTAATTGAAAACTTATTGGTACATTTTCCCTGGTAACACCTCCATGGCTTCTGAAAATTGCAAGCCAGATGGATGCTGCAGTGAAGACAAGAGGGAATTCTAAAAAGTTGCAATTCACAACCCCGTCTACAGCTTGGTAAAGTTCCAACGGAATATTTTTTATTATTAACGTTATTTTTATATATTATAAATTTATTATTAACTGGTTACTTTTTGGTTGATACGAATGTGTATACATTCGGTTACTTTACTTTTTTCGGTTACGATTTAAGGTGAGAGTTGGACAGCAATACTCGAAGATATTTGAAATAAACAATGGACTAAAACAGGGAGATGCACTTTCACCACAACCCTTCAACTTAGCTCTGGAACACATAATCAGAAGTGCAAGAATCGAAAAACCGAATATGTACAGTATTTCATCGAGAAGGACCAAACTTGATTTGGACCAATGAAGGAGATTTTCGTCACGTTCGAGAAGAAAGCAGAGAAGATGGGGCTCCAAATCAACGAAAACAAGACGAAATATATGTATATGAGCCGCGATAACCAAAACAGAGACAGAATCGGTCAGAACATCACCATCGATGACTTTAACTTTGAGAGTGTTAGAGAATTTAAGTATCTTGGAACAACAATAACTGAAGATAATATCGGATCACAAAAAATAAACAATAAGATACAGGCCAGCAACGGATTTCTTGTTGCCCTCCAAAACCTTATAAAATCGAAACAACAAGACGTACGAAGATACAAGTGTATAAAACAATCATACGACCCGTTGTGATGTATGGAAGCGAAACGTGGACGATAAGAAAGGCAAACGAAGAGAGACTACGTGTTTCGGAAAGAAAAATCCTAAGGAAGATATTTGGGCATGTGCTGGACGAAGCATCATGACAATATAGGATAAGAACTAACAAGGAGCTCGAAGAACTTTAGCCAGACACCAACATCATAAAAGAAATATAGTCCAGAAGACTCCAATGGGCAGGACACCTCAGAAGACATTCTGACCACAGAACGGTAAGACTGATGTGGGAGGAAGTCCCAACTGGAAGAAGACCACGCGGACGTCCTCGAGTCCGGTGGCGAGATAATATTGGGACCGGGCAAGTTCCGAAAAGCGACACCTGGATTCATAGCTCCGCAACATTTTTCGCACTTTTAATTATATTGTTCCTGGTTACTGGACAACTGTCAAGGCCATAGCCCAAAAAAATTATAAGAAGAAAAAGTAATATAAAGGTTATGTTACTAAAAGGTAAACAATGGTATGTAGTAAATAAAATTAATTATTAAAATGCACTACTACAAGCAAAATACAATAAATTAAATTTACTTTTATACAGGGTGTCCCAAAAAGATTGGTCATTAATTATACCACACATTCTGGGGTCAAAAATAGTTCGATTGAACCTAACTTATCTTAGTACAAATGTGCTCATAAAATAAATTACATTCTTTGAAGTTACAAAATGAAAATCGATTTTTTTCAATATATCGAAAACTATTAAAGATTTTTTATTGAAAATGGACATGTATCATTCTTATGGCAGGAATATCTTAAAACAAAATTATAGTGAAATTTGTGCACCACACAAAAATTTTATTGGGGTTTTGTTCCCTTAAATCCTTCCAAACTTTTGTGTACGTTCCAATTAATTGATTATTGTGGTACCATTAGTTAAACACAACGTTTTTAAACCTATTTTGCCTCTTAGTATTTTTTCGATAAGCCAGTTTTTATCGAGATGCGGCTTCTTTTTTAATATATTTATATAAAAATTTTATGGGGATTTTGTTCCTTTAAACCCCTCAAATGTTTCTGTACGTTCCAATTAAACTATTTTTGTGGTACCATTAGTTAAACACAGTGTTTTTTGCCACTTAGTCTTTTTTTGATAAGTCATCTTTTATCGAGATGCGGCTTCTTTTTCAAAATATACCTAAAAATGTAAATTATAAATAAATTTCAGATTATATTTAACAGGTCTATAATCGTACTTAACCATATACAAATATGTGGTGGATTCGACAAATATTCAAAATATCTCGATAAACACCGGCTTATCGAAAAAGTACTAAGAGACAAAAAAAGTTTTAAAAACATTGTGTTTAACTGATGGTGCCACAATAATAATTTAATTGGAACGTACACAGAAGTTTGGGGGGGTTGAAGGGAACAAAACCCCCATAAATTTTTTATGGAGTGCACAAATTTCACTTTAATTTTTTTTAAGATGTTGCTGCCATAAGAATGCCACATGTCCATTTTCAATAAAAAATCGATATTTATTTTTCGAGTTTTCGATATATGAAAAAACTCGATTTTTATTTTGTAACTTCAAAGGACTGTAACTTTTTTGTATGCACTATTGTATATAGGTAAGTGAGGTTCAATAAATCTATTTTTGACCCCAGAATCTGTGGTATAATTTATGACCAATCTTTTCGGGACACCCTGTATAATTATTGCATATCATCAATATTGCGGAGCAACATATAATTTTTCTTCTTCATTGACAGTAGATAATATGAAATATACGTCAATTTGAAAATTTCAATTGACAAAGAATTATTTAAGAAAGTTGCAAGATTTCTCCGCTATTCACGCACGATCGTTTCTCGTATCCCCTCCAAGTACTTGCACACGGCGAATAGCAGGAGACCTGAACACTTTGGGCGTGGAGAATTGGATGGAGGTTGTTCAGAGAAACCTCTAAATTATATTATTGATACTAATTATTAATTGTAATTTACTAATTACATATTGATAATTTAGAGGTTTTTACACCTATTAAAGTGGCTAGTTTCAATTACTTGTATACTGGACGTAAGTAACCACATTTTCTATTTTTTCTACTGTCACAATTTCACCCTTTTGCTTTTAAATTTAAGTGGTTTACTTATTTCCAGGTTCACACTGATAGTGGTCAGTTTTGACTGAAAGCGTTTTGTGCATTGTAATTTCCACTATCTTGTGGATAAATTTTAAGGAATGTTTTAATAAATTCATATACCTATATAGAATAGAAGAGTTTACTTCATTATACGTTGTCTTATTGAAGGTATACAGCCAACTACAGGGTTTACCTTTTTTAAAGTTTAAAAAAAAGTTCAATTATTTAGGTACTACCTTTGTCAGCGCGAAACTTCATTGGGTCTCCGTATTCGTGTCTTAAAATTCTACATATATGGTCAATAATAATGTACGGTAGCCAGACTTGATCATATGTATAAAGTAAGATCGCTAAATCGTATTAAGGGGCTATCCTAATGTAAAAGTACGAAATTCATATACTTTTTTGGGAATTTCTAAAATAAAAAGTACTGTACCAATTGTTTTGAAAATTTAAATGAGGATTTATAATAAAATGAAGTACAGGTAAAACAATTTTCATAAAAAAATATTGAAAATTAAACGATTTATGCGCCATCTACTGGCACCGTGAAAATAAAAACATAGCTCCACTGATGCAGTGGTTGGGACTAATAGAGATCCTGAAACATAAAATTTTAAAGTGATTATTGAAATATAATACCATCAACTAGGATTTATGAAAAATATAAAAATTTGGAAAAATGACGAAATGTTGAATTTTTTTTTAACATTAGCTAAAACATTCTCAGTTTCCAAAACTGCCAAATTGACATTTTTCATCCGATCAAAAAACCCCTAGTTAATGGTATAGAAAATAACATATTTCAATAATAACTTTGAAATTTTATGTTTCAGGATCTCTATTAGTCCCAATCACTGCAGCAGGGGAGCTATGTTTTTTCCACGGTGCCAGCAGATGGCACATAAATTGTTTAATTTTCAATATTGTTTTATTAATATTTTTTACATATACTTCTTTTTATAGTAAATGCTTATGCAAAATTTTCAAAACAATTATTGGTACAGTACTTTTTATTCCAGAAATTCCCAAAAATGTATACGATTTTCGTTCTTTTACACTAGGATAGCCCCTTAAAGCGTTCAAAATATGGGGTCTCAGAAGGTTGCTTAAAATTCCATGGGTCGACCATATAAGCTACAAATCTTAAGAAGAAAAGTCTTAAGAAGAATTTATACACAAAGAGAGCTTCTAAACATCGTTACAGCGAAAGGTCTCATATCTGGCCATATTTTAAGAGGTGACAATAGTCTTTTAAAGCTCATTTTAGTAGGCAAAACTGAAAGACGGAGAGGACCAGGTTGCAAATGACATTCATGGTTCCGATAAATATCTAACTGGTGCGACATACTTGATATCAATAGAATAATATGAAGAGCAGAAGGATCCTTACGCATAGTCCAACCAACATGAACTCTTACACGCTGCATAACGCACGGCACTAGAAAAAGAAGAAGAATCGTAACGTTTACCCTTGATAAGCGTTGAAACATGTAAATATAAAAATATTTATTGAAAGTTTCTCTCCGTCTTTCCGATTTTTCAGATTACTTCTTCTTGTTGTAGTGTCTATCTGTTTCGGATGTTGGCGACCATCATGACAATCTGTACTTTGTACACTGCTGTTCTGAAATGATTTGTGGTTGTGTTGAACGATGTATGCAGATTTTTTAGCCAGCAAACTTTTTTCTTTTACTTTTTCCTGTAAAATTAGTTACAGCAGTCCATATCTCTCATGATGTGACCGAACTTTGGCTGTGTTTATTGTGATTAACAGCTGTTTTTACTTTTTTGTTTTATTCTAAAACACCCTGATTAGTAAAGTGGTCGGTATAAGATATCTTTAGGATTTGACAATACAGCCATGGGGTCCGGACAAATAATCTCGGACAAAAAATCCCCAAAAAATATCCCTGGACAAAAATTCCCGGACAAATAATTCCCGGACAAAAAATTCCCACAAAAAATCCCGGACAAATAATCCCCACAATTTTTTTGACAAAATATCCCCACAAAAAGTCCCGAACAAAAAATCCCCAAGAAATATTTGCTGCCGAATAGTTCTCTAAAAGTTTTCCCGAAATTTTAACAAATTTCGAATTCCAATTCCATGCTGAAAACTTCAAATTTTACATGACAAAAGAGTGTGAGTTTTTTCAAAAATCGTGGAAGATATGGGAAAGAGCTAAGGCCCCGTTTTCATGACAGGTGTTTAACGCGCGATTACAACTACATACATTTTACTGAAGACCGTTCACATGCTAACGCGCGTTTTAGGTCATTAAGACGCGCTTTGGCATTTGGCATGTGAACGTAAAGTAAAATGTATGTAGTTGTAATCGCGCGTTATTAAAATGCGCGTTAAGCGCCTGTCAAGAAAACGGGGCCTTAGCTCATTCCCCATATCTTCATCTCATCCCCCCACGATTTTTGAAAAAACTCACCCTTTTTTGTCATGTATAATTTAATGGTAGGGGAGCCCAAGCGGGGATTTTTGCAGTTACTCGAGCGCGTCAGATTAGCATATGGGAAGAAACCTGGTACCCTGCAGATGTGCCTCTGCCATATATTGGCTCTTAACTCAGGGGAGTTCGTTAAGGGGGACCCGAAAAAAAATCTGTCCTTAAAAAAACTCGAAATTGTCAGATTAAGATAAGGTAAGTTAAGTACATGCAAAAGAGTGTATATTTCAAAAATCTGACGATTTAAACCGGGTGTAAGGAAACGGGTGAGTCCCAAAGTTTCACAAGAAAAAAGCGAATATTTCGCGAAATGAATGACAGATCGAAAAACTAAAAAATATGTGCTCAATATTTTTTAAAAATCTATCGAATGATACCAAACACGACTTCCCATGGAGACGGGTGGGAGGTATATTTAATATTTTAAATACGAATCCCGCGATATTTCACGAAATGAACATCAGATCGAAAAACTGTAAAATACACTTATTCAATATTTTTGAAAAATCTATCGAATGGCCAAAGACGACCCCCCACGAAGGTGGGGTGGGGGGTTACTTTAAAATCTTAAATAGGAGCCCCCATTTTTTATTGCAGATTTGGACTCCTTACGTAAAAATAAGTAACTTTTATTCGAAACATTTTTTCGAATTATGGATAGATGGAGTTATAATCGGAAAAAACGATTGTTGGAAATGGAAAATTAAATTAAAAAATGGCAAGCGCCCACTAAAATGGAAAACTTTACTTAACTTTTTTAGGTTTTAGGACCTAATAATCACAACCCAATAGATCCCCAAAGCGCTCGAGTGACTGCACATTTAGCATACTTTGCTCCCCTGCTATAAAGTTTTCAGCATGGAATTCGAATTCGAAATTTTTTAAAATTCCAGGAAAACTTTTAGAGAACTATTCGACAGCAAATATTTCTTGGGAATTTTTTGTGGGGATATTTTGTCCAAAAAAATTTGTGTTGATTATTTGTCTGGGATTTTTTTGTGGGGATTTTTTGTCCGGGCAATATTTCGGGGATTTATTGTCCGGGGATTTTTTGTCCAGGAATAATTTGTGGGAATTTTTTGTCCGGGATTATTTGTCCTAGCTTCACAGCCACATTTCGAAAACCTCAATTTTCTTGCAGGTGGTGTATGTAAGAGTCAACCACTCAACTCCGTACAGAGGTATAGGAAATATATAACGTCGTAGTAATCTAATTTTATGGGTATTGATATATTATCATGAAATTGGAATAGTTTAGCCATTTTTTGAAACGCAGATCTTGCTTTGTCTATCCTACATATTATGATTTCTAGAAAATGGTCCCAATTTTCATTGATTATTCAAATTATTTACGAGATCAAATGATTGACGCTCAGAATATTTCAGATTCACCCTGTATTTATTTCGGATTGTACAAACAAGAACTTTGTTAAATACAAAATTCTAACATATTCATATAACCCACAACTCGTTAAAAAATCTCCATGGCGCTTATTTAAACGAACATCATAAATTATCACCATAAGATACGTTTCCCACACGAACACGCGACCAAAAGTACTAAACTTTTAAACCATTTAAAGATAAATCGGATAAAATATTCATTATAAATTCGTCTGTGGAGTGGAAACAAAATGCAGTTGTAACAACGACAAAAATATTTCGAAGGCTTCCTACACATTTTTGCTTATATGGAGAACAGGTTCAGTACCTCGTTAAAAAGATACACGTTTTATGAATAATTGACAATCCTACTACCAGTGCTGTCCTGGGAAACTACTCATCTAACGAAAATTATGATACCAATTAGAATTTACAAGCAGTTGTGTTCAGCATCAGCATCATTATTGTACATCAGCAACCTTTGGTTATATTTTTACGACTGTTATTACATACTAAAACAAATAGAAAAATCTTTGCAGTCATGACCATGCATATGAGTTTATGTAAAACCATCCAGTATAAGGGTCACATCATTAATGCTCTTGCATTAGAACTTCAATAATTGTTGTTCCTATAGTTGCATAATATAATGTAGGTAAGAGGTGTATTATGTAACCATGAATAATTTTTACATACTCTATGTCATATTATGTATAAGTTTTTAGTTTGTGAAAACTGTCATTATAGATAGTAGTGCGTGAAGGGTTTAAAGTGTGCGTGAAGTAACAATGTATTTTAAATGGGATTTACTTTTTCGCACTGTTTTTGACACACTTTCATATAATCAAATATCCTCAACAACTTTCGCGTTGTCATGGTGATGACATAATGAGCAATAAATTACAACAACAATTTTGACAGTTTTGTGGTTTGAAAGAAATTAGAATTTTTAAATGTCAAAGTACATTTTTTTTATTTGTTTATCGTAGATAAAATATTTATGAAACTGTGCGTGAAGTATTTTCTGCGAACTTACGAGATGTATAGCACTCGCTCCGTTGTCGCTCGTGCTCTAAACATCGCGTACGTTCGCAAAAAGCATACTTCACGAACTGTTTCATAAATAACTATTGAACTACAGTAAAAATTCTATATTTTAATAAAAAAGCTATAACTAAAATCGTTAAAACCTATAAATTTCGGTTTAATACAAAGTATCAAATGCGCCAGTGTCATTTATAAAAATAAAGGTTTTATATAGGTCTTCCACTATAATGTTTCCCATGCGTCACGATTCATTTTCAAATAGTATAGTATAGTTGATCCAAAAGATGGCATAACCCAGACATCCAAAGTGAAAGTTATCCTTCAACACCGAATTGTTCTATATGGTCCACATAATGTCCAGAAAAAAGTCACACCATTTTGAGCGTCGGGTTTGGGGGAGAGGGGGAGAAATCGGCAAAATCGTAGTTTTTTAAGTTTTTCGCCAATATTTCTAAAACTATGCGGTTTAGCATGAATAACCCTCTATACAAAATTGTTCTACAATAAATTTTAAATAAAAAAGGCCCTATGCATAATCTTTCTAAAATGAATGATTCCAAAGTTACGGAGGTAGTATAGTATAACTGGTCCAAAAAAAGGCCCAACCCAAACATCCAAAGTAAAAGTTTTCCTCCAACACCAAAATGTTCTATATGGTCCACATATTGTTCAGTAAAAAGTTACACCATTTTGAGCGTCCGGTTTGGGAGGGAGATGGGAGAGAAGCCGGTAAATTAGTAGTTTTTTTTTAGTTTTTCGTCAATATTTCTAAAACTATGCTTTATCGTAAACAATGTTATATACAAAAATGTTCTACATGAAATTTAAAACAAAAAATGTTCTATACATAATTGTTATAAAATCAACGGTTCCACAGTTACGGAGGGTGAAAAGTCGAGGTTTTCGATACTTTTTATATTTTTTGGGCAATATTTATGATATAACTTTACCAAAAACCCAGACATCCAAAGTGAAAGTTATCCTCCAACACCAAATTGTTCTATATGGTTCACATAATGTTCAGAAAAAGTCACACCATTTTGAGCGTCGAGTTTGGGGGGTGGAGAGGGGGGAGAAATCGGTAAATATAAAAAGTATCAAACACCTCCACATTTCACCCTCCGTAACACTGGAACCGTTGATTTTATAACAATTATGTATCAACCTTTTTTGTTTTAAATTTTATGTAGAACATTTTTCTATAGAACATTCCTTACGCTAAAGCATAGTTTTAGAAATATTGACGAAAAACGTAAAAAAACTACTAATATACCCGACTTCTCCCCCATCTCCCCCCCAAACCGGACGCTCAAAATGGTGTAACCTTTTACTGAACAATATGTGGACCATTTAGAACAATTTGGTGTTGAAGGAAAACTTTTACTTTGGATGTCTGGGTTAGGCCTTTTTTTGGACCAATTATACTATACTACCTCCGTAACTTTGGAACCGTTCATTTTAGAAGGGTTATGCATAGGGCCTTTTTTATTTCAAATTTAATGTAGAACAATTTTGTGTAGAAGGTTGTTCATGCTAAACCGCTTAGTTTTAGAAATACTGACGAAAACCGTAAAAAACTACGAATTTGCAGATTTCTCCCCCCTCTCCCCCCCAAACCCGACGCTCAAAATGGTGTGACTTTTTTCTGAACATTATGTGGACCATATAGAACAATTTGGTATTGGAGGATAACTTTCACTTTGGATGTCTGGGTTTGGATATAACTATACCATACTAAAACAAGTTGATTAAAAAAGTAAAGTAAAACGAACGTCGATGTGTATTGTAGTATTGATACGTACTGTCAGAGTGTCAGTGGTAATAATTAGGAAATTATTACCAAATAAATTAAACTATTATCCCGTGACCGTATTTTATAAAGTTATTTTATTGAAGTGCTTAATCTTTTTTCACTATTGAGGAGATTGATGGAGTCAACATTAAACAGCTTGAACACCGTACAGACTATTACGAATATAAAGATAAACATAGAACTAGGGATATTAAAAATCAGAAGATGGCGACAGGTCACCATAAACCGAACAAAATGGGAATAAAAAGGAAAAGATTCCTAAAATGGGAATCTTAGAGCAGGCAGATAAAAATAATATCTTAACATGGAATTAAGCCATAATTGATTATAATGAAAATGTTATCTTTAACTAATAGTCCTACATCTCCTTGTTGGAAGATGATTACAAAAGTCTTAAAAATGGTCTTAACTGCTTCGTTTGAGCGAGTCTACCACTTTCTGAAAAATTTCAGAGTGCAGGTTGGGCGCGTTTCCTCGTCCCGTGTCATTAACATATTTACGTTGTCGGACTAACGAAACGCGGCTGTAAATTTGTCGGACAAGAGATCGGCAATATTTATTAATTAAATATAAGTATAAAATAAAAATTTTATTTTTAATTCAGTTGCAATGCGAAGGCAAAACAATCTTACTTTTCAATTAGAATACGGAGCGCAGTCCAGTCCCTTGAATCGCGATTTTCGGCTCTTATTGGAGCCTCATCGGAAAGAACGTAGGCTTGTTCTCCATAGGGTTCATCTTTTAAATATAAGTACTTTATATATATAGATAAGGACACACCATTAAACTTGATAAAAATAATAAACTTAAAGATAAAACCCATAACTAAATTAAAATTCATGGTAACGTTTCAATTATTACTTTAATCATCGTCAGAATATTAAGTTTCTTGAGCGGATGCTTTAAAATAATTTTAAAGGAACAAACAATAATTAATGAAAACGTAAAAATGACATTGACAATCACTGGGTTAAGTCAATAATTTCAAACACGCCATGTCTTGTTGCGTGTTTAAGGGTGGCTTCAAAAGAAATATGGATAATGCCTCCTTGATGCTGAGTTCCGTTGGAGAACTTGCATGGCCATTGATTGAGAAGTCCTTACGACTAATAGGGTGGTCAGAATCAGTCATATGTTGGAATACCGCTGAATTTGGAATTGTTCTTGATCGTCTTCCTAAGTGAGGAGTGACACCTAAGTGTTCGCAACATCTGACATTAAAGTGACGTCGAGTCTTCCCGACGTACGTAGCTGCACAGCTACTACATTTGAATTGGTATATAATGTTAGATGCGAGATCACTAGGAATCATGTCTTTCACATGGAAACGAGATCCTATTCTTTCCAAAGTCGTGAAAGCAAATCTTAATTCTATAGAGGGAAATGCTTTTTTAATTGTTCTACGGATGTTGCGTCGGATTTGTAAGCTGTGGTAACCAGTATAAGGAAGTTTGATATAGATCTTTTCTTTGATTTCTTCTACTTTGCTATTTTCACCGGCCTGTATATAAACGCATATAGCTTCATTCCCAACAAATACAAAACAAGTTTAATCAATATACTTGTTCACCGCGCTTTCACTATCTGTTCAACCTGGCAATTCCTACATGAAGAGCTAGAAAACATAAAGGTGATCTTAAGTAAAAATGGTTTTTCGTTGAACTTCTTAGAAAGATACATCAGACGTTTTTCAATAACAAATTCCAACCAAACAGCAAAGTAGAAGAAATCAAAGAAAATATCTATATCAAACTTCCATATACTGGTTACCACAGCTTACAAATCCGACGCAACATCCGTAGAACAATTAAAAAAGCATTTCCCTCTATAGAATTAAGATTTGCTTTCACGACTTTGGAAAGAATAGGATCTCGTTTCCATGTGAAAGACATGATTCCTAGTGATCTCGCATCATATACCAATTCAAATGTAGTAGCTGTGCAGCTATGTACGTCGGGAAGACTCGACGTCACTTTAATGTCAGATGTTGCGAACACTTAGGTGTCACTCCTCACTTAGGAAGACGATCAAGAACAATTCCAAATTCAGCGGTTTTTCAACATATGACTGATTCTGACCACCCTATTAGTCGTAAGGACTTCTCAATCATTGGTCATGCAAGTTCTCCAACGGAACTCAGTATCAAGGAGGCATTATCCATATTATAAGCCACCCTTAAACACACAACAAGACATGGCGTGTTTGAAATTATTAACTTAACCCAATGATTGTCAATGTCATTTTTTACGTTTTCATTAATTATGTTTGTTCCTTTAAAATTATTTAAAAGCATCCGTTCAAGAAGCTTATTATTCTGACGATGATTAAAGTAATAATTGAAACGTCACCATGAATTTTAATTTAGTTATGGGTTTTATCTTTAAGTTTATTATTTTTAATAAGTACTTTAAATTGAAAATTAAGAGTTTTGTAATAACAACATCGTAGAGTCCGACACCCGCAAGATGTCCCTCTAGCGCGGTAGTTTTGTTTTTCCAAAACTCTTAATTTTCATCAAAAATGAATAACCATTTTCAAATTCGTTGCAACAGGAAACTACAGCCGCATCATATTCTAGTTCAATCAGAGAGTAGAGGAAGCACCTCTACCGGTTTCGAAACTTATTAGTCTCTCATCAGGAGGTACATCTCTGACCAAACCAGGACAAACCCCGCATTGCAACGAACGAAATGGCAGGGATGCGACCTAGCGACAACTGCTAGCAAAATATTAATTTTTCAATCTAATAGCACATACAATGATATCAAAAATATTACTCTACATTCCACCAGATTAAAAACAATGGGAACCTTCTCTGGTTACACCTCCGAGGCTTCTAAAATTTGCAAGCCATAACGGATGCTGAGACTAAAGACTTGAACTTTACCGCGCTGAGCAGATGGGACGTGAATTATAGATTGTAAAGTTCCCTCATCTTCTTTAATCTCAGCATCCGTTATGGCTCAGATGTGTAAGCAGAGAAGGTTCCCATTGTTTTCAATCTGGTGGGATGTAGAGTAATATTTCTGATAATATTATATGTGCTATTAGTTTGAAAACTAAGCCTACGGCTCCACGGGCGAGAAATTGACGCTAGCAGTGGCAGCAAAATGGACTTAAGGTTCCGCGGAACGGAATGGGAACAGCCGAACTGAACCGACTACGCACAAGTCCTGTAGTCGGACAGTCCGGCCATTCAGGCGCGGATCTAGAAATTCATAATAGGGGGGTCAGACTTACTTCAAATCTTATATTTTCCAGATTTAGCCATACCTACGACTCACACTTACTCTAACGATAAAATACACTATATTTATAATCCCAGATACCTTCTTTTCTTCTTCTTCTTAGCCTTCTATCGTCCACGTTTGGACATAGGCCTCTCCCAACTCCTTCCATCGGTCTCTATCCTGAGCAACATATTTCCAATTCGTTTCGGCTACTCTTTTAATATCATCAACCCATCTCATCTGTGGTCTTCCTTATATAGTCCGTTCGCTAAACTCAGACACAATTGGCTAGTAATTTTAGAAAATAACTTTTCCAATTTGATAAAATTGGCAAAAAAAATAATTACTAAATAGTTAATAATTACTAAATAGTTAGTAATTTTGCCAATTTTGGCAAAATTGGCCAAAAACAAAAAAATTACCCACTAAAATCACTAGCCAGTTGTGTCTGAGTTTAGCGAACAGACTATATATTCGCTGATAGTAGTGCACGAAGAAAGTTGCTATCTCAGATACCTACAGTATCAAAAAGATTGAGCTCTGGTATAGTCGGTTAGCTAAACTCAGACGCAAATGGCTAATGATTTTAGTACGTAACTTTTTTGTTTTTTGCCAATTTTGACAAAATTTGCAAAATTACTAAATATTTAGTAATTATTAACTATTTAGTAATTATTTTTTTGGCAATTTTATCAAATGGGCAAAATTATTAGCTTAAATCACTAGCCAGTTGAGTCTGAATTTAGCGAACGGACTATAGGACTCTTTCCGTATTATCAAGCCGTAGTTGCAAGTAAAATAAAACTGAATTATCATAAATACATTTAATATTAAATCATTATTAATATACACAATTTTAAATATGAAGTGACAAATGTGACAAAAATCTTTATCTAAGGTCGGGAATAATATAATAACAATAAAGACAAATATATTAATATAATGGTTTCTACAAGTTGTGAATAAAGTAACTATAAACCAGATTTACGGAAAGCAATACATACGCTACTAAACACAATTTGTGATACTGGGAACAGTTTGGTTTAACAATGCACATATAGAAAACAAAACTAAGTTATCCTAGTTTATCTAAGAAAACTTACGGTTATCAGTAAGAAATGTAAAGTCATAACAAGAATCCAGATAAAAAATGAAGATATTGAACAAATGGACAAAATGAAATACTTAGGAGTCTGGATTAAGGAAAATTTAAATATGCAATAAGAAATTTAATCAAGAATAGACCAATCAAAAGGAGCCTTTTTGAAGATAAGGAAATTACTAAGTATGAGTAACCAAAGACTCAAATTGCAACTCCTATATCGAGTGGTAAAATGTCCACTCTATTCTTCTTTTAAGGTACTGAAGCTTGGACAGCTAATGTTGACATAATTAGAAAGTTGGAGACTTTTGAGATGTGCCTTCTTAGAAAAATTTTGAAAATACCATGGACTGATCATATTACGAACGAAATGTTGTTGCAAAAACCGGAGGAGACAGAGGACCTTTGACCACCATTTAAAGGAGGAAAACTTACTTGAGGAAGTGGCCTCTTTATGAACTGCATTATGTCGGTTTGAGTCTTTCGTTTGGACATAATTCACTATTAATAATTAATGAATAATTATTAGTCAACGCTAGCAAATACAATTCACGACTATTAATCTCACTGGTCACTGTTTTCCAACTGTAGGTGTAAATATTAACGTTTCTACCATCAATGAGTAGGTACGCGCCCCTGGATTATCTAGTAAAATTCAAATTTTTATATCTTTATTATACCTACCCCAAATTTGAAACGTGACTTTTCATGAGGCAAGGTTTATACCCAGTGTAATGTATTTGCATTTTAAGATATCACTTCTGCTATTCTTTGAATTGAGAAAAATATTTCAGTTGTTTACGGCTCCATCGGTACCCAACCAAATTCGGCTTCAATTTATTTTTCAGAAAAGGCTGGTTTTATTAGATTTTATTGCTTCTTTCAATAATTCTTTGGAAGCGGTTGTCGTTTAATTTAGTGTTCTACTGATGGCTTAAAGTTTAAGAGTTGGCAGAAAAAAATAATAAATAATAAAATAATACTTATAGACTAAATACAATAGGGGGGTCTATAGACCCTTTGACCCCCCCCCTGTATCCGCGCCTGCGGCCATTCCCATTCCGTTCCGCGGAACCTCAAGTTCACTTCACTGCTACTGCCAGCGTCAATTTCTCGCCCGTGGAGCCGTTCGCTTAGTCTTTTGCTAGCAGTTGCCGCTAGGGCATCCCTTGCACGCCGGGGTTTGTCCTGGTTGGGTCAGAGAGAGCAGCAGATGTGCTTCCTGATGAGAAACTAATAAGTTTCGAAACCGGTAGAGGTGCTTGCTGCACTCTCTGATTGAACTAGAATATGATGCGGCTGTAGTGTTGCAACGAAATTAAAAATGGTTATTAATTTTTGATTTACATGTTTACTCTGATTGGCGTACTAAGGGAACCATTCTCGTTGGAACTTTACCGCGCTGAGCAGATGGGACGTGAATTATAAATTGTAAAATTCCCTCAACTTTTT
Source organism: Diabrotica virgifera virgifera (assembly GCF_917563875.1). Taxonomy (NCBI): domain Eukaryota; kingdom Metazoa; phylum Arthropoda; class Insecta; order Coleoptera; family Chrysomelidae; genus Diabrotica; species Diabrotica virgifera. The sequence goes on from NC_065444.1 coordinate 210,626,902, forward strand.
TAGTCTCAGCATCCGTTATGGCTTGCAAATTTTAGAAGCCTCGGAGGTGTAACCAGAGAAGGTTCCCATTGTTTTCAATCTGGTGGAATGTAGAGTAATATTTTTGATATTATTTTATGTGCTCTGCTATTAGATTGAAAACTTAGTCTCTTAATTTTCAATTTAAAGTATGTACTTATATTTAATTAATAAAGATTGTCGATCTCTTGTCCGACAAATTTACGGCCGCGTTTCGTTAGTCCGACAACGTAAATATGTTAATGACGCGGGACGCGGAAACGCGTCCAACCTGCACTCCTAAAATTTTTCAGAAAGTAGCAGACTTGCTCAAACGAATCAAGACCATTGTTAAGACTTTTGTAATCATCTTCCAAAAAGGACGATGTACGATGGATTATAACTATGTTTGAAGTTTTAATCTGCATTCTGGGAAAATGAATAGCCAACAAGTTGTTTTTGTTAGTAGGTTGTTTTTAAAATTTGATCGTTGACTTACTTGGCCGCGATGTTGTAGGTAACAGCAGCATTAAAATTGAAAAAGGGCTGATCAGAAAAATTAAAAGGACAGAAAACACGTATGTACGTCACAACTTTCAAAACAATCGACACACTGAGATCTATCCTGTCCAAAACCAAACCTAACAACACACAAGAAAGATAAAAACACTGTATAATAATGATGAAAGAAGCAGCTCTCATACTATATAATGAAGAAAAATGTGTACCAAACCCATCTGCAGAATGTAGCAGGGTTTGGTTGAAGACAGGTTTACAAGAAGAAGTCTATGACAAATAGGGCTTACAATACCGGAATTCCGGGATCCCGAATACCGGATCCCGAATACCGGGATTCCGGACGATTTTTGTCTGGTATTCGATACCGATATTTATTATAAAAATACCGGTATTTCGGTATTAGCTTAATTTATAAAAAGTGAATTGATGCACAATAAACTTTCTTCTAAGATATTTTTTGCTATTACAAGAAATTATTTTTGAAGATAAACAACCAATATCATTGCCAAAAATATTTATTAAACACGTTTATTACACATACAAGTCAAGTATAGCGCTTTCTAAAAGCGTGAATGGCGAAGGGTTATATCAGCTTCTACAACCAAATTATTAAATCTCGTCTATACAAATATATAAAATGAGTTAACTATATAAAAATTCTTAAATATTTATAATTAGATTACTTTATTTTATAAATAAGCCGTAAAATTTATTAATCAGAATTGTTTTTACATTTTCAGATCTATTTTTCATTATTTTGTGTATTAATTGTGGTGTATGAATTATAGTCGGAGAGATGGAAGCGGATTTTGTGCGTGATAAGTAATATGGAAAAACTATACAGGGATATGTTGAATTAGTTGTGTACATGACTTTCACCAACTACCGGAAACCAGAGTTGGGGCCGAGGGTAGTTATAAGTTATAAGGGGTCAAAGTCGCGGATTTTATAATTTTTTTATGACGCTCATGATCGAGATAGTGCACCAAAATTTGGGAATAAGTAGGTCATGACATAACTTAGTAAAATCTCTAGGGGCGGAACGCTGCATGGCCGACAAAGGGGTGGGGGTAGGGGTGAATATAAAAAATATAAAGGGTTTTTTGCGACGTTCGTGATTGAGATAGTGGACCAAAATTTGGGAATAAGTAGATCACGACATTACTAAGTAAAATCCCCAGAGCCGGAAACCAGAGTTAGGGGTGAGGGTAGTTATAAGGGGTCAAAGTCGCCGTTTTTATTATTTTTTTGTGACGCTCATGATCGAGAGAGTGCACCAAAATTTGGGAATAAGTAGGTCATGACGTAACTAAGTAAAATCTCTAGGCGTGGCACGCTGCGTGGCCGACAAAGGGGTGGGGCAGGGGTGAATACAAAAAATATAAGGGGCTTTTTTGCGACGTTCGTGATTGAGCGAGTGTACCAAAATTTGGGAATATGTAGACCATGACATAACTAAGTAAAATCCTCAGAGCCGGAAACCAGAGTTGGGCATGAGGGTAGTTATAAGGGGTCAAAATCGCCGTTTTTATTATTTTTTTTTTGTGAGACGTCCATGATCGAGATAGTGCACCAAAATTTGGGAATAAGTAGGTCATGAGGTAACTAAATACAATCTCCAGGGGTGGAACGCTGCGTGGCCGATAAAGGGGTGAGGGTAGGTGTGAATATAAAAAATATAAGGGATTTTTTGCGACGTGCTAGATTGTGATAGTGCACCAAAATTTGGGAATAAGTAGACCATGACTTAGCTAAGTAAAATCCCCAGAGCTGGAAACCAGAGTTGGGGATGAGGGTAGTTTAAAGGGGTCAAAGTCGCAGTGTGTATTATTTTTTTTGTGACCCGGCACAACATTTGTCCCCCAGGCAGCGTTCCGCCCCTGGAGATTTTACTTAGTAATGTCATGATCTACTTATTCCCAAATTTTGGTGCACTATCTCGATCAAGAACGGCAAAAAACCCCCATATATTTTTATACTCACCCCTGCCTACCACCCCTTTGTACCCCAAGCAGCGTTCCGCCCCTGAAGATTTTACTTAGTTACGTCATAACCTACTTACTCCCAAAAAACCGCGACTTTTACCCCTTATAACTACCCTCGTCCACCACTCTGGTTTCCGCCTCTGGGAATATTACTTACTTATGTCATGGTCTACTTATTCCCAAATTTTGGTGCACTATCTCAATCACGAACGCCGCAAAAAACCCCTTACATTTTTTTATATTCACCCCTGCCCCACCCCTTTGTCGGCCACGCAGCATTCCACTCCTGGAGATTTTACTTAGTTACGTCATGACCTACTTATTCCCAAATTTTGGCGCGCTATCTCGATCATGAGCGTCATAAAAAAAATAATAAAATCCGCGACTTTGACCCCTTATAACTACCCTCGGCCCCAACTCTGGTTTCCGGCCGTTGGTGAAAGTCATGTACACAACTAATTCAACATATCCCCGTATAGTTTTTCCATATTACTTATCACGCACAAAATCCGCTCCCAGCTCTTAGACTATTAGGCTCACTTATTTTCTGAATTATTAATAATAATTCCATATAAAATATTTATTTGTCACAATAAGTTAATATTTGTATTAATATATTTTGAAGTTAAATTAATTTACAATAGCAAATTTCATAAGTAAAAGTACTTTCCTATTGTATGCAAAATTTATCCTAGAATCAAATATATAGTTTTTCTATTTGCACATTTTTTGAATCTATTTATTCCTACTCTCTATGTAATGTTATAAAAATCATCTACTCATTTCAAAACAAAATTTAATTGGTTTCATAACATTAACTAGTTTTGATGGGAAATAAGCCACAATTTTACTAAAAAAAAAAAATGATTTTATTAACGTGTCGACGCCCAAATCGGGTGTCGTTGTCAAAATACAAAAAATATTAATGAATTAAACAAAAATGTTGCTGCTTAGTAAAAAAATTCTTCTAATAATTTATTTAATCTGACTCATTTATATCGGCAATTCAGACATATACAATAGACAATATACATTTTAAAGTAGAAGACTTTAAAATGATATTGCCAATATTTTTATGAGTTGCGTTCCTGGGACGACTTTATTGAAAGATAGTTCATTCGATTACATGAAATCAACCCCAATTCAAGAATATCCGTCACAAAAAAATCCTAACATGTGATCTGTCTTTAAAAGACAACCACATGCAATGGTTACAGTACAATTCTCGCGCAGATTCCATAAAATTTCGAAACGTTAATAAAATCATTTTTTTAGTAAAATTGTGGCTTATTTCCCATCAAAACTAGTTAATTACAAAAATGCCACAAGAAAATAGCTTCAGAATTTCATATATTATTTAATAACAAGTCGATATAACAACTGAGGATAGTATAAATACATATAACGTGTACATTTTTATTCATAATACCGCTTTTAATACCAGGATCCCGGTATTTGAAATTTTAAATACCAAATACCGGTATTGAGATTTTGGCTCGGTATTGTAAGCCCTAATGACAAACAAAGTCAAAGAATTAACCAACGATAGCGGGGGAATAGGAAGTATCACCTACAATTTATACACAATACATATGCAATAGACAATACACAAACAGAAAATTTACGTTACCCAACCACAATTAGGACACACACCGCCACTCTCAGATTTTTTAAACAATAAGCTTGCTCTGTTGCCTACAAGATCGAGGCTATTTAAGTCAAACATCAATTTTGAAAAATATAACCTACTACCTAACACAAACAACTAGTTGGTAATACATTTTTTCAAATTTTTTAAAAAGTCTTTTTTAGTCCCAGTCTTTTTGAGAATGATATTCGCATTGGAGAGCGAAACGTCAAACATTAGTTAGTTAAAAATGTAATTTTCATTACAATAAATTGTGACTTAATCCCATATAAACATAACATTTATGCATCACGAATAACAAAAAAAAATATTATTTGTCCAATCTACGTAACATTTTTTCTTAATTAATATGCAATTATTTATAAAAAAAATAATACCTTGAACCAACCTAAACCGCCGTCTGTGGACACATCAAAATAATGAGTAGTTCTTCTGTCAATTAAACTAAACGTCTCAAAAGTTGTCTTCTCGAAAAGATAAATAAAGTGTTTTTAATAGTATAAAGCCGGTAGTGATTAAAGCCTCCTATACCCTTTCTAGAAATGGAAAAACTTTAACAAAAATATACTTAATTCTCGAGTCCGAAAGACATTTAAATTTGATTGATGGATTCGACCATTACTTGATGGAAGTTCATTTTATCTAACCATAAAACACTGAAAACGTTTGTTTTCTATACTTCCACAAAATTTATTATAACTATGTGAATACAGCTGTTTCGGCAGAGTGCCTTTCTCAAGTTATTTAGTTTACTAAGTGTTTGCATTTTAAAGTCTTTAACTGAAGAGATTGAGGAGTGGGTAGCTGTTTGTCTCGAGTTGGTCATTCAGAATTATATCTGCATTTTTCAATTCAATAATTTCCATAGATTCTAATCAAGATAGCTTAAGACCTTTATTTTGAATATGAAGAATTTGAAACTGTTATTTAAAAGAATGATTATGGTCTAGAAGGTGAAGTGCGTATGTAGAATCTGTTTTCCTATTGTTGAAAGCCCTTTTGTGCTCTGCTATCCGTTTGTCAAATGTTCTGCCAGTTTGACCGAAGTAAGTTTTTGGACATTGGATTTGGTCATTACAAGTTAGTTTGTAAACACCACTCTGTAGTTGCTTACTATTTCGGCTTGTATTGTTTTTAATATATTTGCTTAAGTTGTTGTTAGTTCTGAAAGCTGATTTCATTCCTTTCTTTTTTATATATCTGGTTATTTTTGTTGTTATCTTGCCTATATATGTGATAGAGCAGAAAGTACTGGGATCTTTCTGTGGTGGTGGATAGACTAATTAGAAAAAAGGAGAAAAAACTCCATAAGAAAGCCCTAAAATTAGTCTATCCACCACCACAGAAAGAACCCAGTACTTTCTGCTCTATCAAATATATATTATAGGCAAGATAACAACAAAAATAACCAGATATATAAAAAAGAAAGGAATAAAACCAGCTTTAAGAACTAACAACAACTTAAGCAAGTATATTAAAAACAATAAAAGCCGAAAGAGAAAGCAACTACAGAGTGGTGTTTACAAACTAAATTGTGGTGAGTGTCCGAAAACTTACTTCGGTCAAACTGGCAGAACCTTTGACAAATGGATAGCAGAACACAAAAGGGCTTTCAACAATAGAAAAACAGATTATACATACGCACTTCACCTTCTAGATTCTAGACCATAATCATTCTTTTAACGAACAGTTTCAAATTTTTCATATTCAAAATAAAGGTCTTAAGCTATCTTTATTAGAATCTATGGAAATTAATAAATTGAGAAATACAGATATAATTCTGAATGACCAACTCGAGACAAACAGCTACTTAACCTCTTCAGTTAAAGACTTGGAAATGCAAACACATAGTAAACTAAATCACTTGAGAAAGGCACTCTGTCGAAACATCTGCAGTCACATAGTTATAATAAATTTTGTGGAAGTATAGAAAACAAATGTTTTCAGTGTTTTATGGTTACATTTAAATTCTTTAACTATTTTAAAGGAAGAAATTTTATCAATAAAAGCAAATCGTTCCCAGTCAATTTCATTCTAGATTTCGATTTTGAATAGTTGCAGATTCTCTTTGAAGTGTCAGATATAAAAGCAAGTCCACTTCAGAGAAAATAACGGGTTTCGAAAACTCAAGAGTGGAAATAAGAGTACGGCTTTTATATAAGAAAATTTATACAACAAATAATCTCATGACAGTCGCTGGAAATAAACAGAATTTTCTCTTCTTTTTTTGGGGATGAATAAATTCAATAACAGTATATTTTATCATTTTACTGACCTATCAAAAATCTTATTTTAGTTTAATATCAGATTTGCTTGTTTGTCAACGAGAAATAGGTCATGTTCATCTTTTTATGAGCTCGCGCTTGCCTATACAGGGTGTCACAATAAGGTAGATCATAAATTAAATCATATATTCTGGGACCAAAAATAGTTCGATTGAACCTAACTTACCTTATCTGCACATAAAAAGAGTTACAGCGCTTTGAAGTTACAAAATGAAAATCGATTTTTTCCAATATATTAAGAACTGTTGTTAAAAATAGACATGTATCTTTCCTATTGTATTTTTCATGTGATTTCCTATTGAAATTTTTGCAACCCATAAAAATTTTATGAGGGTTTTGCTCCCTTAAATCCCGAAATCTTTGTGTACGTTCTAGTTAAATTATTATTGTGGTACCTACCATGAGTTAAACACAATATTTTTAAAACTTTTTGCCTCTTAGTACTTTTTCGATAAGCCAGTTTTTATCGGGCTGCGGCTTCTGTTTTAATATGCTTCAAAATTTCCTAGTGCCTAACAAAAGGTAAACTAAATATAAATAAATTTTCATATTATTACCAGGTCTCTATTAACTTACTTAACCATTTACAAATATGTGGTATATTTTACAAATATTGTAACCTCAAAGGGCAAAATTTTTTATATGCATAATTGTATTAAGGTACGTTAGGTTCAATCGAACTATTTTTGATCCCAGAATATGTGATTTAATTTATGACATATCATTTTGTTACACTTTGTATATAGTTTGATCTTGTCTAAAAGTATGTCTGGATAAATATAATAAAAATTTTGTTATTACTACAGTCACGGTCAAAAATATGGCATATTTTGAAAATATCATGTGAAGTGAAATTTCTTGCGCCATCTATAGCTCTCCCAGTGCAGTAGAAACAGGATTTCTTTACCGAATGCGACGTCTTAAGGTGTCCCACAAATGCTCGATCGAATATACTTATCTGACGGGCTATATGGTGGCCCACAGGACTTTGTAGGTGGTACAAAGTTAATGGCGGTAGTCGGTAGTTGATACATTGCTTTTTGTTTAATTTTTTGTGGATTGGTACAGTAACCCATTTTTTACATTCATCTGGCACTGTTTCTTGTCGCCAAATATTTTGGATTAGCTTGTATATAGAATTTTACAACGCTTCTCCTACTTGTTTTAAGCACTCTGCGGGTATACCATCGCTACCCGGTAACTTATTATTTTTAAGTTTTTTAATTATCTAAGTTACTTCTTTATATGTCGGGTATTGGTCTTCAACTTCAGCTGTATGTACTTCTATGTTTATGTATTTCTACTGGATTGGTCGTTTAACAGTTAACAGAAGTATCCCAGATTTTTAGTATTTCCTTGGAGGAAGTTCATAACTTCAATTTATGCGTATACGATTCTATGCTAGCTTAGTTGCCCCCAAAATAGATATATTCCTGGAAGGCTAATTATTTTGATCACATTCTAAATAAGTGGTATTTTACATAAAACATTGTTTATGCATCCAAGTAGATTTCAATCATTACAACCAGATGATTACATCCACAAACATACCTTACTTAATTTATACAGTATACAGGGTGTCCAGAAGAGATTCCTAACATAATTTTGAGACAATTTAAACAAATTCACCTAATCCGAAAATGCTTCCTAAGGGAGCTAGAGCTCTTTGAAGATGGCGTCTTATAATTAGTTTTTCTTAAATATCTCCAAAACGCTTCTAGTTAGAAAAACGAAAATTGGTACGCATATTTATCTTCCAGGGATAAACCGATTCCATATGTTGCCAATTTCTAGTACCGATCATAGGAGTCCGTTTTCGGTAGGGCAACGGTTATTTTTTGTCTTTAATTTTTAAGCATTTTTTACTCTGGATTGTTAAATTCTGAGGTATACTAGTACTAACAGGTACTCTCACTTTAAGTCGGTAGGACACACCGTTCTCTAGAAAAATCGATCTGAAAATTTTTCGTCCCTTAAATTAAAAAAAAATAAAAAATTTTTCAAAAAAAACGGTGTATTTTACCAACTTAAAGCAAGAGTTACTTTTAGTACTAGAATACCTCATAATTTATTAATCTAGTGTCAAAAATGCTTAAAAATTAAAACAAAAAGTTATGCGATAAAATAATCGTTGACCTACCCAAAATCTGCGCATATTACCGGTACTAAACGACAAGTTTTCGTTTTCCTAAAAAGTGTTTTTTTTTGAAATTTTTTTTAATTTTAAAAACGAAAAATTTTCAAATCGATTTTTCTTGAAAACAATATATCCTATCGACTTAAAGCAAGAGTACCTTTTAGTACTACAATAACTAACAATTTAAAAATCCAGAGTCAAAAGTGCTTAAAAGTTAAATACAAAAGAGTTATATGATAAAGTAACCGTTGCCCTACCCAAAACGGACGCCTATGACCGGTACTAGAAATTCGCAATGGATGGAATCTATTTATCTCTGAAATATAAATAGGCATACCAATTTTTGTTTTTCTATATAGAAGCGTTCCGTAGGAAGTATTTTCGGACTAGGTGAATTGGGTTAAATTGTCTTAAAATTATCTGAGGAATCTCCTGTCTTCGTTTGTCGGTAGAGTTTCTGGACACACTGTATATTTGGGACATCCCACGACTTTCATCAAAGCTTTAATAGGAACATATTCATTCCAATTAAAGGTCAAGGGATTTAATTTAACAATGTGTATCAGATATTTTTTGTAGATTAAATTAGGAATATTCCCTACTAAGCAGAATAATTGGCATTATTTGAAATCCTTTATTCCTTGAAGTATGAGCAATTCAAGAGAATAATGCTCACAATTAGTTAATTGTTTATTCGATTATCATACATAAACATAGGTATAGTCGGTTCGCTAAACTCAGACACAACTGGCTAGTGATTTTAGTCGGTAATTTTTTTGTTTTTGGCCAATTTGGCCTAAATTTGCAAAATTAATAATTATTTAGTAATTATTTTTTTTGCCAATTTTACCAAATTGGCAAAACTATTTACTAAAATCACTAGCCAGTTGTGTCTGAGTTTAGCGAACCGACTATATACTCTATTTTCTATAATAGTTTTAAATAATACACCAAATTGGATGTTTATATATTTGAAATTTTTGTTTTGAAATGCCACGCTATCTTTCAAGAAATCTATATTTATTCCATATTTCTTAGATTTCGATATATCGTCACAAAATAATGCATTTTTGATCAACACACACAATATTTTCGCTTATGCAGCTTCACTCAAAGAATATTAAAAAAATTAGTTTGCAAAGACTGGTCCACAGATTTACCATAAAAACAAACGAATAATATTAGAATCTCTAAGTAGAAACTTAAAACAAGGCAATTAGTAAAAAACCAACCAGATATAAAATAGAAATGATTGGTATCAGGATTGAACAAGTAATAAAAATAAAATACCTTGAAATTACACTGTCCAGTAGTGATGTTGATTATAGTTACTTTCGAGTATTCGTTACAAATCGTTACTTTTGTATAAAGTAATCATTTACAGTATTCGTTACTTTGATTACTACGATTACTTTTGTTACTTTTGTATTTGAGTACCGGTAATCATTAAGGGTCGACAAGACAAGAATTCTTGTCTTGACAACAACTTTTTGTCTTGTCTTGAGAAAAAATCAAGAAATTTAAAAAAAATCTTGTCTTGACGTTTTCTTGACATTTTATATCTTGCCATGACTCAAGAAATTTCAAGATTTTGAAATTTCCCCGGCGACCATTTTATTGCGTTGCGTGCTAACACGGCTAACACGTGCTAAAGAATGGGTTCTGATCAGTAAATTTTGTCAGTATCTGAGAAGCTTTAAAACACTGTCTTCAATACTCGCAGGCTCGAAGGGAAAAATATTGCACACTCCCATTGGTGGTAATTGGAGTAAACTTACTTTTAGACAAACTGGATATATTGGGCTCATTAACTTGATAATTAAATTGATAGAGACACTACCGACGAGTAATTAATTTACTTCATTCAAGCTGCGAGAGATAAAATACTGAAATACTATAAAAAAACTAATTGGATATACTGTATAGTTCTTATTTTGGATCCTCGGCATAAAGTAGAGGCATTTTCCTCTTCATCTTGGAGAAAGCTTCTACAATCAGAGGCAGTACAAACATTTGAAGAAATATTTAAGGCTTACTATTTCAATAAATCCCAGAATGATCTACAGAATCCAATACCAGAGCCATCACTTAGTCTGAACAAAGAAGATAACGAATTTGATTTACATATTACTTACCTATTTAAAAACGCTGACAATGATAACTCACAATCTTGGAAATGAGGGGTGTAAAATCAAAGGCGGCAATCTCCACTTTTTCATGTTTTGAGTTAGGGACGCCATTTGTTGCGTTTTTTTTTATTATCTGTTACATAAAACTATTTGTAAAAACCAAAAGCGGTCTTAACTGTATACAAATCGCAGTGAAAAATTCATGTTAGGATCAAAAGCGGCAATATCCATAGCTGAGTGCGTACGAAACACGGCAATCTCAGCTGCGGGCCAATAAGAACCACGTTGCGCTCGCACGTGATCAACTGTGAATGTCGTGAACTCTGTCGAAACCTGTGAATATATACCCGAACTTCCGGATATTTTGGTTTACGTGATATGCATTTAAATTGCTTTTACGTTATTGATGAATATCAAAATATATTTTCCTTCACTAAGTAACCGACACAATGATGTTTAATTAGTTTCAAAACTTGTAATATCCTTATAGATCATTTTCATATCAGTCAAACTACTAGCGTTGCAAACAAAAGCGGCAATCTCCAAACAAAAATATAAAAAAAAAGGAAAATAAATAATTTCTAAGTTCCTCCTTCTGGACATCCGATCACAAACCAAATTTTATATGATTCTTATCAGTTTTATTGCGTTAATTTAATTTTGCTACTTTCTACAGTTTTTCGCGGTTTCCCAAAATTATGGAAATGGGAGATTGCCGACTTTGATTTTACACCCCTCAAGTATGAAATTTAAAAATACATAAATGGGCCTAGGTCGGTGGAAAAGGCACGAAAATATCTACCCGTCATTATCGAAAATGGCCAAGGATTTTCTCCGAACGCCAGCAACATCCGTACCTGCGGAAATGCTATTTTCAAGAGCAGCTTTAACAATAACAAAGCCAAGAAATCTACTAGGCGTTGACTCCATGAGAAGTGTTATCTGCCTTAATTCATGGCTTATCCAAGGGCGCCCATATAAAAATTTTTAGGGGGGGGGGCAAACGTGAAGATGTTGCACATTACATTTTGTATATTTCGGATGACAATTGATACAGTAGACTCTCTCTATAACGAACACGGATATAACGAGGTTTCGCTTATAACGAGGTACATTAGGTGCCCCATGAAAATCCTATTGAACTATAACGCTTTATAACGAGGCATATTTGGTTACAACGAAGAAAATTGAAATCGAAGAATACGTGTCTTTACCTGTTTTTAGCGTTGTAATGGGCCACCTGTAATAAACTTCTGCCTGTTTATCGACCGATATTGAATATTATAGGAAATTTACAATTTATGACGGCGAAGTCTCATTGTTTACTGTTCAGGTTGACCATCGACACGTAATAAACTACGTAAGAGGCATCAAAACATTTCAATATTATTGTTTTTAAATTATTTTAAATTATTATTTCCAATTTAAAGTAGTTCAATATTATTGTTGTTTGATATAACGAGATCCGCTTATAACGAGATAATTAGTTCACCATTTCAGTTCTCGCTATAGAAGGAGTCTACTGTAGTTTAAACTACCTAAAAAAACTAGTTTGAACCCTGTTGTGAGAAATTATTCATACATTTAAATACTAGACCAGGTTTTTAAATGGAAATGTAATGGGTACCACAAAAGTTGCGCCTCTCTTTAAAACCCGTTTGAAAAGAATCCAATGCTTGCAAAGCCCTGCCTTTAACTTTGGCTAGTAGACTAACCATGACTATTTGTCGAACCAAGTTTTTACTTTAAAATCTTAAAAAGGAGCCCCCTTTATTTTTGCAGAATTAGAATCCTTATGAAAAATAAGTCACATATATATTCCAAACATTTTTAGAATCGTTGATAGATGGAGCAAATCAATCGCATTTTCCGATTATAGCGGCATCCTCAACAATTCTAAAAAAAGTTTCGAATAAATGTTACTTATTTTTTGAGGAGGAAACTCAATCTGCAATAAAAAACGGGGTTCCTATTTAAAATTTTAAAGTTAATTCTCACCCTTACCTCCAGAGTGTGGAATGAAAAATCCTGTTTGGTGTCATTCCATAGATTTTTGAAAAATATTAAACACGTGTTTTTTAGTTTTTCATTTGGAAGTATATTTCTCGAGATATTAGACCGTTTCTATAATTTTGCTATGGCATCACGATATATCGTTTTTTCCGATTATAGCGCTCTCTATCCACAATTCGCAAAATGGCTCGAATAATATTTGCTTATTTTTACAAGGAAAATCCAAATCTGCAATAAAAATTAGGGGTTCTATTTAAGATTTTAAAGCTTCACACCCAGGCCAGGGTTTGAAGTGTTGGACATGTTTAGTGTCATCGCATAGATTTTTGAAAAATATTTAATTATATTTTTCAGTTTTTCGATCCGATGTTCATTTCGCGAATTATTCGACCTTTCTGCTACTTTTGGGAGACCCTGTATATAACACTCATTCGTCATGAAAGATCACCTGTCTTCATTTAAATAAAATTGTTCTGTTCATCATAATGTACACTTTAAAATACATAATCTACTTACTAAAAATATACTTTTGCAAACTAAAATTTGACTATGTTCAATCAATTTAAAAAAAAATGGCTCATTATAGGTCAGGAACCAAAGCTTTTCACCTCGCAATTTTTACAGAATGGATCGATTTGCTTAAAAATTTGAGAATAAGTAGTGGATAGTCCACGGATCAAAATCTATATGATTTCAAAAGGCGCTTTTACCATTTTGCCACCCTATCTCGGGGGTGGAAACTTTTTATTATATTTTGACCGCAAAAGTTGATAAAATCGTTCATTCTAAGCAAAAAATGTTTTATACATTGTTTTGATAAAATTAATAGTTTTCGATTTATTCGCTATCGAAAGTGTTAGTTTTGTATAAAAAAAATCAATGTTTTTCGATATACTCATTTACGATTCACTCAATTTTTGCCGTAGAAAAATTTTTCTCAAACCAGGTTCTTGGGAATTAAATAACCTGCAATTTTATATCGAAACATTTTTTCGTATCTCTGATGCTAATCTTTCTATTCTGAAGAAAATGGCATTTTTCACCAAAATACAAAAATTCCTTATTCGCTTTTAATTCCAGTTTTTTTAAAACTAATCATTCTAAGCCAGTCAAACTTCTAGAATCTATCATTAATGCATAAATAAATAAGAAGTAATAAGCCCAATGACTAAAAATACCGCTAACTTACATTATTATGCTTTCAATTGGATTTCTCCTTTTTTTTTTTTTTTCAAAAAAATATATTATTTTTTAACCGAAACTTTTTTATTTTTATCTTAGAAAGTTTTGTAAAAATGCTTTTGTAGGCTTTTAAAAGATCAAACCCCTGCTTGCGATCACTTTTCCGCTGAAAAAAATGGGGACTGATATTCTTTTCAGTATAAATCACTTAATTTTTGAGCTAGAGACTCCTTTTTAATTTCTGGAGATGGATATTTTTAAGTACTTTAAATTAGTTTCAACAAATTGTCCTCGAAAAATGCATTGTTTTCCCGTCGTTTGACTTCGAATCTACAATATTTAGCATTTGACGAAGAAGAGCCAACATATTATAAAGTATAGCTCGATTACTATTGGTCTTAAAGAAAATTAAAAAAAATGGTTTTGTTTATTTTTTCAAAACGTACATTTTTGTTAAGTAAAATTGTTTTGATAAACGAAAACTTTTGGAGTTATTAGCAGAAAACTTATTAAAAACATTGGTTTTTTCGATATAAAACTAACACTTTTGATAGCGAATAAATCGAAAATTATCAATTTTGGCAAAAAAATGTATAGAACGTTTTTTGTTTAGAATGAACGTTTTCACCAACTTTTGCAATTAAAATATAATAAAAAATTTTCACCCCCGAGATGCGGTGGCAACCACCCCGCATGGTAACAGCGCCTTTCGGCATGATATATATTTTGATCCTTGGACTATCCACTACTTATTCTCAAAAATTTTCAAGCAAATCGATCCATTCTGTAAAAATTGCGAGGTTTTGTCATATTTTAAGCTTCATTACTTGGACTATTAGTGATTATCGGCCAGAGATCGGATTTCTTGCTGATATGATTTTCTTTGCAGTATTATAAATGATTCATTTAATTTGTAATTTTGGGTGTCGATTACAGTATAGATATATTATGTTCCCACGTTTCTAATATCTTTCAATGTTTTCGTTAATAGCATACCGTGACTGTGCGAAATGTGTATTATGCACATTCCATATAGACCGCTGTCACAGACACACAGATTTATTTTCTGTTAAACTATTAATTACCCAATATGTGAATTTTTTATTAATAAATATGTTGTTTCCAATTTATCTCTCAAAATTATCCAATAATTTTTTGATAAAAATACGTTTTGTAATATAATTTTAATTTTTGTTCTTTCCCGAAAAGCTAGGGGAGCCACGGCCCCCCCTGCCCGTGTGTATGGGCGCCTATGGGCTTATCAATTCCGATTTAAAAATGTGCTCAATTTGTTGTTTAAAATAAAATCTAGTTTGCAATTTTATTTTCAACAGGATTAGGTAAGTAGCATTATTTATTATTTTTAATTTACATTTTTGTAAATCGTTTTAGCAAAACAGTGTTCAATATATTAAAATATGTTATGTTAAAATAATGTTATCTTTTTCACAAATAAATACGTTTTAGAGTTTTCATTATTAGTCAAGATATTTCAAGATTTCTTGTTTTCTTGACAAGAAATCTTGATATTGATATAAAATTTCTTGTCTTGTCTTGAAATCTAAAATTACTTCTTGTCTTGAAATCAAGACAAGATCAAGACAAGACCTTGAAATTTTCAAGAAGTTGGCGACCCCTACGGGTAACCGAGCAAAAGATGGAGTGACAGCCTGCAGCACACAACAATTTTGTGTGCTGAGTGCATACTTTTACTTGAAATATGGCCACTATCTTTTCTGATACATAACTAAAGAACATGCAGGAATGTACAAGATACAGTAACATATGTTGCAAATGTCATAAAACATTGACTTGCGTTTAACCTCAGCCTAGAACAATTCATTTAACTATAATTATTCAACAAACATGCCGAGTCGTAAACTACAAAATTCTTATTGCTTGTCATAAATTCGTTTATGTTTTCAGTTTGCCATCATTTGAGTTTTTGCCGGTATTAGTCATGTTTTTCAGCTCGCATGTTGTGTCCCATCTGTAAACAGAGATAGCGTCGTGTTACAGAATAAATGAATGTTCGCAACTACATACAATATTCGCTGCCTACGAAAAATGAAAAAGGAGACACTTTTAAACTGTTGCAACGGAAAAAACAGAAAATTACACTATAAAATACTTGTTGGAATTGGCAATATAATATTTTTGCCAAAGTAATTAATTAAAATAAAAAAGAAAACATATTGCATGGCTACAGATAAAAGCTTGAAATTTAATGAAAGTTCTTAGAAGAGGAAATGACATTGATATTCTTGGAAGTAGACTTTGACTATACTGAACTTACCTTATCTTAACCTGACGATTTGGAGTTTTTCTAAGGATATATTTTTTTTCGGCCCCAACTTAACGAACTCCTCTGTATTGAGAGCCAATATATGGTAGAGGTACATTTATAGCGTACAAGGTTTCTCCCCATATGATAATCTGACACGCTCGAGTAACTGCAAAAATCTCCGCTTGGGCTCCCCTACCACAATGCCAATTTAAAAGGGAGAAAATTTCAACTCGGTTATCGTAGCATTAAGAGGATTTTTGACAAATTTGATTTAAAGTTTACAAGATTGATAATAGTTATTTATGTACCAAGTCAGTAAAGTGACTCTTTATCGAACGAGTCTGATATTATGAGCCGAGCGAGCGTAGCGAGCAAGGCGAATAACAGACGAGTTCGATAAAGAGTCTTTACTGACGTGGTGGTATTCGCGGCAGGTAAAGTAAAATTCTTCTTTCAGTACAATAAAGTGTTACTTTACTGCCGCAAATGGCGTCAAATGAATACAATAATGAATGACTTTAGTGACGGTTGGCGATAAAAGCTAATTTATCAGAATAAGATATAATTTTTTTACTACGAAATATTTTTATGATTTTAATCTCCAATCTTGTAGTAAGATATTTCATCACGTATTTAATTCTGTCCAATGAGATAATTATTTTACTGGGAATATTCTACTGCACACTATTATAGTGGAAATAAATTTGAGGTATTTTGTTTCTGTTTAATTACAACGAGTTTTACTGTTTTGACAACTATCACATTTAACAAAATGAACCATAATAAACTTTTAGTTTTGCATCTAATGTCAAATTCTCACGAGGACAACACAAATCGATACCTTTACTTTTATAAATAATTTTAACTAATATTTTATTGATATCATCGTCAGAATATTTGCTAAACAGTGCTGTTTACTTTGACAAGTTGAAAAACATTAATTACGATAAATGTCACTGAATGTTTATATTTGCTTGAATTTTGTATGTAAGTATTACCAAATTAATAATCTTACGAATATCAGACCATAGTAAGAATAAATAAGAAAATAATGCTCCAATTTGCTTCTCAAACTTGTTTCCATTCGGCAATAGTCACTCGAGCCCTGTAGGCTCTCATGTCTATAGCCAGGAAACAAGTTATCAAAAAATTGTCCCATTGTTTTCAATTTATTCTCACTCTCTTGTGATATTAATGTTGAACATATTATTGCGCTTTTCGTGGATATTTGTACCAGAGCCGCACTTAATGAGCCAAAGAGCCACATGCGGCTCTGGAGCTGCACTTTTCCGAAGACTGGACTATAGCAATATTCTGGTGTAAAAAATATTGTTTTGAAAATGATGTTATTGTCTTACGAGTTTCAAATTGTCCCTGTTTGTGTGTGTTATTTTGCGTTAATTTGTCTAAGATCTGTATCGTAGATGTGATTATTGAAAATATTAATTTTTAATTATGATTGTGTTGTGACTGTTATCATCATTGCGTTGATTTTCAATAGTTTGTTCTCTAACTTCCTTTATTCTGCTACACTGTCGATATGTTCTTGTTTTCAACTTCTTGAATGAATAAAGATATATTTGTATTGAACGTTTCCCATAATTTTACATGAATGTATGCATAAATGCATAATAATTTGACAGCTTTTACTCGCATGATTATCTTTTTATAATATTAGTTAAATATTTGAAAACACTTCAATAGGTTTCGATTACTTAACTGCATACAAACTACCTACTAATTTTACAAGTCACCTGCAATAACGGTATTTAAAATAATAATTATGAACGCAATAAAAAAATTATAAGTATCTCTTTCAATATTTTTGTAATATTTGTATTTGTCAATGGCAATCAATGTAATATGGATGTTTAACTAGCAATTATTATTTTTTTAGAATACTAAATACCTACTCATTTCAACAGGCAACGATTTTTAATGGTCTTTAGACAAGTATCCTTTAACCTTCCGTAGACCAACCTTTTTTTGTTACACGGATGACCAACGGGAGTCAAAAATGACAATTGACAAAAAAATTAAGTTGTTTTAAGAAATAAAATAATGTATTCTAACTTTAATGTTACTGTTCTATCAATAAATGATAAATAAACATCAGTAAGACATATTTTTAATGACAAATGTACAAAAACAGGAATCATCGTTTTGAACTTAGAAATAAAGAAATTTTAAAATATACTAATATACGTCGCCACAGGTTTAACACACAATTTTTTTTTAATATTGGAATGCTTCTTACATACAATTCCGCATAATAGACGGTATTTACTTAATATAAAATTGGAACATGGAAGACCAAGGGAGTTCGTCTTTGAGCCCAAATTCAGAAAACTTTTTTTTTCGTAAAATATAGGGAATTTTTTTTATTACAAATATGAGGGTATCTAGAATTATATTAAAGTCAAATAAAAAAATAATGAGTTTAAAATTGAAAATATTTCTGAATTTATTAAATAAAAACATGCATTGGGGTCAAAATTTACCCCCTTGGTCATCCGAAGGTTAAAGAAATTATGGATCAGAGAAAAAGAAAAGTAACTAACTATTATACTCTGAAAATTATGGATTATAATAATTATAAATAATAATCTTGTTCTAACAATAAAACACTGAAAACGTTTGTTTTCTATACTTCCACAAAATTTATTACAACTATGTGACTACAGCTGTTTCGGCAGAGTGCCTTTCTCTAGACTCTAGATCATAATCATTCTTTTAATGAACAGTTTCAAATTCTGCATATTCAAAATACAGGAATTAAGCTATCTTTATTAGAATCTATGGAAATTAATAAATTGAAAAATACAGATTAAATTCTGAATGACCAACTCGAGACAAACAGCTCCCCACTCCTCAACCTCTTCAGTTAAAGACTTTAAATAGGCAAACCATTGTAAACTAAATCACTTAAGAAAGGAACTCTGCCGAAACAGCTGTAGTCACATAGTTGTAATAAATTTTGTGGAAGTATAGAAAACAAACGTTTTCAGTGTTTTATTGTTAGATAAAATGAACTTCCATCAAGTAACGGTCGAATCCATCAATTAATAATCTTGTTCTTTATCTCGTAGCACTACAACCCACTAGGTCTTGGCTGACTGCTTCCATCTCGAACAGTTGTCCATGATAGTTGATTCAGTTAAATCTAATTCTTAAATCTAACTATACATATGTTATCACTCCATCACATTCGTGAAAGTCCTAAGGGCCTTCTCCCCGGGGACACTTAGGGATTAAACTCTTGCACTACGTTGCTAGCCCTATACATCTGTTTGACCTCTACATTTGTTCCCATTCGGTATTGGTGAGTATTCGGGTGGGTCATTATAGGGTCCGAAAATTCTTCTGAGAATGTTTCTCTGTTGCATTTGTCAGCGTTCACGTCTCTCACCCATACATGAGCACCATCCTAATCACTTATATATCCTGATTTTTGATGTTCGTGTTCGGCTCTTCGATTTAATAGTGTCATGGAGGCTACAAATACATCTGCGTCTGAAATCCTCCTTTTATCTCTTCCGTGATTACCGTTATCTGCGGCGATTGTCGCTACAGGATGTTTATTCTCCACAGTAGGTTTCAAAAATGAATGCACTTTTTTTGACCCACAGATTGTGCTAGTATCGGTTTGCCACTCTGATGTAGGTATAACAAAAAATGTAAAATATTAATGCGATGTGTAGAATTAGTAAATGAGTTAAGAATAAGAATATCAAATTTTGTTCATCAGACAATCACAGTGAAATAATTACACTATCAGTTCCAAAGCCCTTTACTTCTTTTACACTATTTTTTCAATATATTTGTTGTTCCGTTATCCATGTTGGACAATTTTCAAGATGTCAGAGATACGGGTGGTTGTATTATTCTCAAAATGCTGTCTATTATTCGTAAAATTATAATTAATAGTAAAAATGATACTACATAAAATTTCTTCTTCTTCTTCTTCTTCGTTTAGCCATTCACGTCCACATCTGAACATAAGCCTCTTCAAGTCTTCCTTTCCATTGTTTTTTGTTGTACGCTACTTGTAGCCAGTTTTTCCCGGCTTCGTTTCAGATCATCTGTCCATCTCATAGGAGGTCTGCCTCTGGGTCTTTTGTGTTCGTATGGTCTCCAGGTTAGAATTGTTCTGTGCCATTTGTTAAGATCGCTCCTAGCTACATGTCCATCGTATTCCTATTTCAATTTTAGTGATTTTTGTACAACATGGTAACTTTGGTTTTCTGTCTTATACATGTGTTTGTTTTCCTGTCCTTAAGTGATATGCCAAGCACTGCCTTTCCATCGCGTGTTGAGTGACTCTGAGTATGTTCATATTCTTTTTTGTGATTGTCCATGTTTGTGCCCCATATGTTAATATCGGAATAATGCATGCATCAAAAACTTTAGATCTAAGATGTAGTAGAATTTGCTGATTTCTGAGTATATAGTTCAGTTTGCCGAATGCTACCCATGCTAACTTTCTTCTTCTTTTTATTTCTTCCGTTTGAATTTCCCTATTTAGTATTATTTTTTGTCCTAAGTATATATATTCTTCAACTTTTTCTATAACTTTGTTGTTTATTATTGTCATCGTTTCTTCCGGAGTGCATGACTTTGGTTTTGTTTAAATCCATTTTCAGTCCTATTTTAGAAGATTCTGTGTGTAGTTCTGAACGCATGGTTTGCAGTTCTTGTAGGTCGGTAGCTATCAGGATTATGTCATCCGCAAATCGTAGATTACTGAGGTAGCGGCCATTGATGTTTATTCCCTTATATTTCCAATTTATATTTTTAAAAACGTCCTCCAGAACTAAAGTGAACAGTTTGGGTGATAGAGTGTTTCCCTGTTTGACTCCCCTGTTTAATGGTATGAAATTTACTATCCGATAAAAAATACTTACATTACATAGAACCTTAGATGTTCGTCGGCCAGCGAAATCTGAAAAAGAAAATGTTATATAATTAGTGTTACTACTGAAAATTAACAATAATCATAAATGATTAATATAAGAAAACGATTTATGTTAAACAGTTTTTATTAGTCATCATTAGACTTAGGCAAATATGCAAATAAAAAAGTATGAAATATGCGCATAAATATGCAGTATTTTATCCAAGAATATGCAATATTTTATGAAAAATATGCATATTTATCTAGAAAATATGCATGCATTTTTTATTTACAAAAATACTTACAATAAATATTATAAATACATAACGTATACAATTATTTTAACATATAAATATTATTTTGAATTGTGGTAACAATAGATTCAAATGATGTTCAAAATTTTCTAATAAATAGAAAACTTCTTTCGAAATCAACTGATGTAACTGGGGAATTTTTCAAATTGACTATAATAGATGGTTCTAAATTAAGTGGTTAGGAAAATGTCCCAGCTAGTACTTGAACCACTTCAGAAAGAACCTGGAAACCACTATTTTTTCCATGGTTACTTTAAATGTTTGAAAAATTTCCTTTGCAATAGTACCTTTAACGTTTTGACATAATGAGTCAAATTCTTTTATTAAAACTGTACTCTCTGACAATGATAATTTGGAGGATTCTATTGAGTTATAGTTTTCTGAACAAAACTATAATTTTATTTTATGAATGACAGTTGCTGTTGGTGGATATTATTTTGGAAGGCTTGCTTAGCTTCCAATAAAGATTGGCAACTATCATCCGTTAAAAGGTTAATTTTTTTTTAATCAACAAAATGATCAGCATAGAAATTAGCTGCTTCCAACCATGTTCCCCAACGTGTTAAAATGGGTTGTGGTGGCAGTGGAACAGCAGGAAGCATATCTCTGTAACATTGTATTCTTACAGGTGATTTCAGGAATACATTTTTGACGCTCCCTATTAAACTGTTAACTAGTGGAAATTTTTTTCTCACTTCCTCCGCAACTCTGTTTATTCCATGCCCTAAACAAGTGACATGTATTGTCACATGTATTGTCACAACAAGTTTGGATAAAATATTTTAAATTTTGTCCTGCTTTCACCATATATGGTGCGGCATCAGATAAAATAAGCAATAATTTATTCAAAGTTACGGAGGTAGTATAGTATAATTGGTCAAAAAAAAGGCCTAACCCAGACATCCAAAATAAAAGTTTTTCTTCAACACCAAATTGTTCTATATGGTCCACATATTGTTCAGTAAAAAGTTACACCATTTTGAGCATCCGGTTTGGGGGGAAGATGGGGGAGAAGTCTGTAAATTAGTAGTTTCTTTACGTTTTTCGTCAATATTTCTAAAACTATGTTTAATTGTAAACAATGTTCCATAAAAAGTTCTACATAAAATTTAAAACAAAAATGGTTCTATCCATAATTGTTATAAAATCAACGGTTCCAGAGTTATGGAGGGTGAAATGTGGAGGTTTTCGATACTTTTTATATTATTTGGGCAATTGATGATGATTTTGGGTGGTGAGGTTGACGTTTCTTCAAGGGCTTATCACTAACATACCATCGGCCACTGAAATAGCAAATCCTGTTAAAGAAAATTTCTTTCAATCAGTAAAAATATTATAAATTGCCCAAAAAATATAAAAAGTATCGAAAACCTCCACTTTTCACCTCCGTAACTCTGGAATCGTTGATTTTATAACAATTATGTATAAGAACTTTTTTGTTTTAAATTTGATGTAGAACATTTTTGTATAGAATATTGTGAATATTGACGAAAAACATACAAAAACTACTAATTTACCGATTTCTCCCCCATCTCCCCCCCAAACCGGACGCTTAAAATGATGTAACTTTGTACTGAACAATATCTGGACCATATAGAACAAGGAGGAAAACTTTTACTTTCAATGTCTGGGTTAGGCCTTTTTTGGACCAATTATACTATACTACCTCCGTAATTTTGAAACCGTTCATTTTAGAAGGATTATGCATAGGGCCTTTTTTGTTTCAAATTTAATGTAGAACATCTTTGTATAGAAGGTTGTTCAGGCTAAACCGCATAGTTTTAGAAATATTGACGAAAAACTGAAAAAAACTACGAATTTACTGATTTCTCCCCCCTCCCCCCCCCAAACCCGACACTCAAAATGGTATGACTTTTTTCTGAACATTATCTGGACCATATAGAACAATTTGGTGTTGGAGGATAACTTTCACGTTGGATGTCTGGGTTTGGATCTAGTTATACCATACTAATACCAAGAATTTGAATACCAAATGATTATAAAACAAAATTAAATATTTGCATTTTCAAGCTATCTATAGCTTTGAATATAAAAATATATAAAAAACCATACAGAAGTAAAAACTTCTTTTGTATATTGGTATAAAAAGTTTTATTAAAAAACATAAATTCCTCCAAAAGGATTTGCAAAACGTTTTCAATCTGAATCAGATCATCCTCAGTGCGTTCTGCTTCGTAAAAGAAACTAGCAACTTTTTTAAAAAGGTTACATCGATATAAATGGTTTACATAATAATTAAGTGATATTTGTAGCGACTCCAAGTCGATGTTACAAGATGAAATGTGCTAGGAGTGCTCAAAGGGCAACATGGTTCCCTGCTCGTTAAGAACTCGTGGTTCTTGCCAGTTCAATGGACACAGACCGACTGGCAAGAGTTGGTCTGTGTCCATTGAACTGGCAAGAACCACAAGTTCTTAACGAGCAGGGAACCATGTTGCCCTTTGAGCACTCCTAGCACATTTCATCTTGTAACATCGACTTGGAGTCGCTACAAATATCACTTAATTATTATGTAAACCATTTATATCGATGTAACCTTTTTAAAAAAGTTGCTAGTTTCTTTTACGAAGCAGAACGCACTGAAGATGATCTGATTCAGATTGAAAACGTTTTGCAAATCCTTTTGGAGGACTTTTATGTTTTTTAATAAAACTTTTTATACCAATATACAAAAGAAGTTTTTACTTCTGTATGGTTTTTTCACTATGGTATACAGCCAGCTACGGGGACTTTCCCATTGATTTTATTTTATAAAAATATATAGTTAACACCAAATTTTCAAATTATATGCACTTTATGCTCACTTTTATAAAAATATGCAAAATTTGACATTTTTGCATTTTTTATGCATTATATGCAAAATATGCAATTTGCATGTTTGCCTAAGTCTAGTCATCATGGAGCCTCAGTCATGGTACTTCAAACTATAAAATTGTGTTTTTCTTATCGAACCGCAAAACTCACAGACTAGTATTATATCTGTGCTACAAAGCATACAACTACAAACTAACACTTTAAAAAGACTAATTTTTCTCTTATATTTATAAAAACGCATAAAATAATATTTTACCACTTCCCATTATTCGCTGCGGTTATCTGACATATTAATGCAGGTTTAATGGTTGCCAGTGTGCACTATAAAGTGCCCCTTTTCACCACTTCCTGATTACCGTTATTCGTTTTAATCTAATTCGGACTTTAAAGATGTTAAATTTTATGGTTATACTAGGAAGATATATTATGGTCTAATTATATCTACAGCTTATAAGGCTTTATTATATGGAAATTATCGTATAAATCATCTACTTTTGTTTTATTAGACATACATTGTAACTGAGATGATATAGATAATGACGTGTTATATCTGACCACTCTTTTAATGAAAGAAAGTGCCAGAAGACATTAAATACACAATGTAATTCTATCTGAGCTTGAAAACATTTACGATTTCGAAGAAAGCGACGAAGAATTTCGACGTACACTAAACAAACTAACCAGATCATGACCATGAACTAAAAAGATCATGACTATAGACTGAAAACCCAACTTGAAGATAAACATAAATATCTACTGTAAGTCCATACAACACTTGGGCTGCTAGATAATAGACAACCCAGACCCAGACCTAGAAATAAGAACTATTTTTCTTCTTCTACTCATATTCATCTCATATCAGACGTCGCCGTCGGATTGGGATTCCGATTCTTCCTTTATCTATACCTGCATGGATATTAGAGTGGGTCGTTTTTATACTTTTTTTTTAATTCCAAGACGCCTGTAGTTGAGAAAGTAGCTATTGGTAGAATTATTTTGTACAAATTTTTTTAAATTTTTGAAGTTATACTTCTTTACCGGCGATAGAGGGTAAATTTTTATATGGGAAAACCTAGCGACCGGGCGCATGCGCATTATAACTTTGTTCTGATTGGATGTTCAAATGACATGTCAAAAATTATTCAATATGGTGGCTGTGGCACAGCTGTAGTTAGATTATTTATGGTTGTTGCGTTTTAAAATTTGTGTGAAAAGAAACAACAAACAAAAGTTAGTTAATAGTTATACTGCCTTTTTAAATAGTTTTCATATACCTATATTTTTGGACTTTTGGACTATTTTGGACAAGGAAAACTCATTCTAATTTGGTAAGTACCTAGTTTTTATTATAATCATATTGTAATTATACATTTGGATTAGGTTGAAATACATACATTTATTTTCTCAAGAATGCGGATTTTAGAGAGAAATCCCAAATTAGGTTCGATTTTTATTTTTAAATTATGATTTTTTGGCGTAGATTTATTTATCTAACGTGTGATCCAAAATTATTGTCACCATAGGTGGCTTTGAACGACAGAGATAGCTATACAGTACATGTCTATTCTTAATTCAGATATACTTTCCAGTTTACGTCAACTTTGCAGTGTACGTCAACTTAACAAGAAAAGTTAGGTTATGTAGTTTGTTTGTTACTTATAAGTTTGTTAATTTCTTTTTATTTCTGAATTAAGTTCTGTGTTAGGCTTTGACTGATTTTTTATGTTTTATAATGTTAATCAAAATTAAGTGATAAACCAATGATATAAATTCAGATTAAAACAAGACATACGTAATTTTTTGCACGGCTAGCTTTGATCCCAATAATTGTGGATCGCTCGTTAGTAGGTATGTAATGCTTTGATTTACATACTTAATTTGATTACCAACAAAAGTTCTACCAATCTTCATCTAATATATTGTTTTCTTACTGTTTTGTTATATTTTTATATTTTCTTCCACAAAATTTAAACTACATAATTTTCAAAACAATTGTCAAACAGTAAAACGTTCAGTTACCGTATTTTTCCACATGATAAATAATGTGCGATTGGACGAGTGAGTCTACGCTTCGATTACGAGTCAAAGCGGCACGAAATTCAAGGGTTCAATTCCCGATGCAAGTTTTATTTTTTTATTTTTTTATGCATATTATGATTGTAAGTATATTTGTTATATATTTTTTTTTTCAGCAAATGCGTATTTAAAATTTTTGCCAACAATTATTATCGTCCAGAAATCATTTTTTCTTTGTGGCATTTTTCAATGTGTTTGTGTGCGTTTTATTCTTTTATTTTTTTAAATTTTTGGTATAGTCTTAAAAATCACATAATATGTAGTAGAAGTATAACTTTTTACGTGCGTACAAAGTACACACACATTCTTGTTTTCGTCACTGTTTGAGCCCCCGCCAGCCCCCCAAAAAACAAAAAAAGAGAATGTGTGTGTACTTTGTACGCACGTAAGAAGTTATACTTCTATTATATGATTAAAACGAAAGTAATATACTTTTTATTTATATTTTATTTAAATATTAAACTAATTTATACTTACTACTTCTCAAACATTTTTATTAAAACAGTGCCAAAAATTAAAACAATAAAAGAATAAAACACAAACAAACACATTAAAAATTCCACAAATGATTTCTGAACATTAATTGTCGGAAATTTTTTTAACTAAATACGTATTTTCTGAAAATAAAATTATATAATAAATATACTTACAATCATAAAATGTATAAAAAAAAAATAAAAAATAAAAGTTTTTATTGGGATTCGAACCAGCTATCAGCGCGGTTGGTATATTGGGGTTCATTCGCCTTAAACGCTTCGCCACGGAGGCAATGTGTCATTATGTGCGAAGATCGACTAACTAAACGGATTAAGCTTTTGACATTTTTGAATTAAATTAAATTATTTTGATTTTAAATTGAAATGATTTAGAATTGAGAAAATACAACAAAACACAGAGTAAGAAAACAATATATTAGGTGAACATTGATAGAAATTTTTATGGTAATCAAATTATGTAAATAAAATTATTACATACTATGTATTTTGGTAGGTTCAAATAGGTAGGTACCTATGATACATTTACAATTATTACGTACCTGTTGCTTTTAAAAACTATTTAAATGTCACTACAATTATAAACTTTTTTGTTTCTGTCCTCACAACAATAAAACTAATATAGTATACATTTGTTTACTTTCATATTGAACAATTATTTATTATTGACAGATCATTTCAACACCCAATCAGAGTCCGTATAACGACTAATACCATACTGTCGGTGTGCGCATGCGCGCAGATCAATATAAATTCACCCTCAATCTCAATCGCGCCTAAAGAAGTATAACTTCAAAAAAAATTAAATCAACAAATTAATTCCCTGTACTATAAAATAATGCAATATATACATATAATGCTATACTATATATTATTATATTATATCATGCTCTCTATAGTAATGAGTGAGCCTGCATACATGGAACTAATGCTTCCGTGTGTGCAGGCTCACTCATTACTATAGTGAGCGATATGATATAAGATAATATAATATTATACGATAGCTCTCCGTGCGTGACAAGCTTTAGGCTAAAAACAATCAACTACTTTTCAAATTTTCCACTTAGGAGCAGCTCTTGGCTTATATTGCGGATTAAAATATACAAAATAACCTAGAACTCACCACGGGGAGGTAGCTGCCATCGAGTTCCATCCCTGCCCACCCATCCACCCTACCATGTGAGCAATTTTTAATTTTCTACTTCATAGTCTGGTTTACTATTAAACTTTGGCATGTTGCTTCTATAGATTCTATAGTTGTACGTATCCAACCATCCCTATTAGTAAACCCACATACGGCCAAAGATGCCTCCATCACTAATTTGACACCTCTTTCACCAGCCTGTGTATGGCAGAGTAACTTCCATAAATCTCCTTCTGGATAGCTACCAGTTTTAATAAATTCTTGAATGTCTTCATCGGCCAGATGTTTCGTCATTAGCGGCTCCGATTATCTGCACTCTTGCCAATTTAATTAATCAATCTAGGATTCCTCTTCAAAATTATTGAACTTGGGAATTTCCAATTTTCTCACAGTGTTATTCAAATTTATAAGATTTTATTTCGCTTTCCACCTGCACTTTCAATATCCGTTTGTATTTTAATTCTCTTATATGACTAATACGTGAGTCAAAGGTCATCGTTAGTAAAATATTTTCAGGATGGCCACAAAAGCCATTTCGTTGAATCACAGGGTCAACTACAGCTTTAAGTTCGTCACTTAAATATCTGGAATATTCAATTAGCTTCCAAAGGTGAAGAGTTCCAAAAATGTACACACTGGTACAGTTTTTATTAGAAACCAAACCTTAGCATATACCTACTCATAGAATATACTCTATTAAAATTTTTAAACTAGTCGGCGGATTCTTTACTGCAATGTAAGCTCTCAAGATACGATTCGCCGTAGTTAGCCATCTTGCATGAGATAACTTGCCAGGAGGGTTATTCGCTAAATTTTTTGGACAGTTTTCGGTAGATATGGCAGTGCACATCTGGTAGAAATATTTTTGATTGTTGCTTAGTTCTTTTAAATTTACCTAAAGCAACTCAACTTTGAATTTTTGTAGCACACCACAGGTAATCGCTCATAAATATCAATAAGTTTGCCGATAGAACATGAGAATGATAGAGATCCTGTGGTATTTCCGTCCAGATATCTAACCAAATGTCGCAGTGGCAATTCGTTTGTATGTGGTTGACATATATTGCATGGGTCGTTTATGACGTACTCGCAATTCAATCAAATGTATTACACCACCGTGGGGCCCAGTGTTAACAACAGTACATCGCAGCCAACTCGCTAATTGACACCTGATTTTCTGTTAAATAGTTAAAAATCGTTGAAGCTATGGTCTTTGCAGTACCATATTGAGGTGTTACGTGCCCTATATAGTCGCTACCAGGTTCCTTGAAGAACACTTTATGTTCTTCGACAGTGGTTTTTCTAGATGACAATTCTCCCTGTTTTTAAATGTGAAGGGTTTGATCTTTGCGACCATCAAAATAGAGAGCTTGAAGACTAGCATCATCCTTTATGTTTTTTTTTGTAAATCAAGTCGTTGCCTTTTTCTTTGTCGATCTATTACAGATCGTTATTTATTACATAGACTTGTCATTTTTCGATATTGATCCAATATTTTCAAAAACTGCACTAGCGATCATTGCTCCTTTTCTACTCGATAACCCAGTTCGGTCTATTCCAGTCAAAAGTAGGCGGTGTAGGTGTAGAGTTCTTAGGGGTATTAGGGGTCGTTCTGGACCTGGACAAATTTACCTGGCAGTAAAGTTTAAGGTTGTTTAAATTAAATAAGTATTTTTTTAGTGCATTTGAAGCTATTTTTAGTCGTTTGAAGCATCGGGCTTCATTGACGTAAGAATTAAATTTTTATATTTTATTATATTATTTTTATTATAGTAAGAATTAAATAATATTAAAATAAAAAAAATAAAAATATCACTATTCATTCTAGACCATGTGGCAACTTTCTTCACTACAGGCATAAAAAATATAGAGAACCGACCCACCCTAATGGATATATCATTTCTATTTTTGGCCATCGTTTTTAATTCCTCAATACTTTTCCCTTTCATCATCATCATTATCATCAGAGCACGATTTAAGGACCAGGTGAAAGACGACTTACGAGTTTAAGAGTACGAAATTGGTAAATCCAAGGCGAGGGATAGAAAGGAATGGAATAGACCAAGAGGCAGCGCTGAAAAATCTCTTTGAATTTACTAAAGCTAGATTTTTCACAGTTGATTACTGTGAGTGTGTAGAGAAACATACTGCGGTCGGTCAAGCGAAACGTAGAACAGGGGTTACTGAGAGGGTATCAAAGTTGCTTTGCTACGATGGTAATTATTTCCATTTACTAAGGCTGAAAATCAGTACACACATTCTAAATTAAATATAAATAAAAGTTAGTATAGTCGGTCAGCTGTATGACGGGACAGAGCCGGTCGGTCGGCCCAAATAGTCGACTAAGGAAATGAAGCATTTTGGCTCGCAATTTTTTCGTCCAGCATGGATTTACTTGAAATTTTCACAGAAGGTAGGGAATAGTCCAAGGATCATTTTATGTATCATGCCACTATCGTACGCTAAAACCTTGGGGGTGGTTGCCACCCCGTCTCGGGAGTGGGAATTTTTTATTGCATTTTAACCATGTAATTCGATGGAAAAAGTGATTCTAAGAAAAAAATGTTTTTTACATTTCCTTTGTAAAACTAATATTTTTCGAGTTATTCGAGCTTGAAAATAACAGTTTTTCGACTAAAAAATCGACTTTTTTAGAGGGTTTTTTGAGAATACCTCGAAAAATATGCATTTAATTAAAAAAAAAGTGGATATCTAAATTGTATCTTTTAGTAACACAAACCAAATTCTTTTCCTACAATATCTTTAAGACCAATACATACCGAGATACGGCATGTTAAAGGTTAGCTTTTTTCGTCAAATGCATAATTTGAAATATTCAAAGCCAAATAATGGGAAAAATTTGCATTTTTTCGAGGAAAACTTAAATATTCGTTTTTCAAGTACACAATTAGACCTTTCAAAAAAAAAATAATAAAAAGTTTCTAGCATAAAAATTAAGCGACTTATAATCAAAAAAATGTCGGTACCTGCTTTTCTCTACGAAAAAATGAGTGAAAACCTTCCTAATTCAAAATTGGTCTTCACCCTTCTGTAGTTCCTTTTATATTTATATTATCAATACACTCAAGAAGTTTGACCTATTTAAATACCTAATTTTGGAAAAATTGGAGTTTAAAGGAAAATTTATTTTTTGCAATTTGGTATTTTTCACCTTTCACTTCAAAATATCACCGAAAATACTGAAGATACGAAAAAAATTATAAACTACTAAATTGTAAATTTTTTAATGACTAAAATTACCCTTTACATATATTTTCATTACAGTGAATAGTTAGCCAGATATAGCTGTTTAAAACCTCTATTTACCAGCAAACATCTCCTTATTCGGGCCCTTTAAACCCGCCCCAATTAAAAACTAAGGGATCTTACAGAATTTAATTTACACAGTCTTATAGCTCTTTAAAAATCCTACAAAATCATTTTTGAAGAAACTTTTTATCGCCAAAAATATATAGAATATTTTTCGAGGTATTCTCAAAAAACCCTGTAAAAAAGTCGATTTTTTCGTCTAAAAACTGTTATTTTCAAGCGCGAATAACTCGAAAAATATTAGTTTTACCAAGAAAATGTAAAAACATTTTTTTCTTAGAAACACTTTTTCCATCGAATTACATGGCTAAAATGTAATAAAAAATTCCCACCCCCGAGATGGGGTGGCAACCACTCCCAAGGTTTTAGCGTATGATAGCGGCATGATATAGAAAATGATCCTTAGACTATTCCCTACCTTCTGTGAAAATTTTAAGTAAATCCATGCTGGACGAAAAAATTGCGAGCCAAAATGCTCCATTTCATCAATCGACTATTGGGCGACCGACCGGCTCTGTCCCGTCAGACAGCTGACCGATTATCATAACTTTTATTTATATTTAATTTAAAATGTGTGTACTACTGATTTTCAGCCTTAGTAAATGGAAATAATTACCTTCGTAGGAAAGTAACTTTGATACCATCTCAGTAACCCCTGTTCTACGTTTCGGTTGACCGACCGCAGTATATCACTCGGTGTGTAGAGACTACACACTCTACACACATTTCTCTACACACTCTACCAAATACACCAAATTTTCAGTAGTAATTGCACAAGAGCTCTAAAATTCGATAATAATTTTAGAGATCGAGTGCAATTTGTTGAGATTATTTCATGAATAAAACTGTTCAAAACCAAAATTTTATTGTAATTTATTTATGTAAGTACAAATTAGTAGGTACAATTAAACACACAGTTGTTATAAATATTTGACGGCTGAATGTCATCACTTTTATAATTTTTAAAACATTAATAATTATTGTCATTAATGTCACTGAATGATTTTTTCGTAGCAACGAAGGGCATGTGACGTAATATACTTGACGACGGGATATTATCAAAAACTATCAGTAGTAATTGCACAAGAGCTCTGAAATTATTGAATTTTTCCCGAGTGACACTTTGACAGTTTTAATTTCACGAGCCGAAGGCGAGTGAAATTATGTCAAAGTGTCACGAGAGCAAAAATTCTATATTTCAGAGGTCGAGTGCAATTTGTTGCGATTATTTCATGAATAAAACTGTTCAAAACCAAAATTTTATTGTAATTTATTTATGTAAGTACCATTAAACACACAGTTTTTATAAACATTTGACGATTGAAAGTCACCACTTTTATAATTTTTAAAACATTAATTGTCATTAATGTCACTGAATGTATTTTTTCGTAGCATCGAAGGGCATCTGACGTAATATACTTAACGACGGGAGATTATCAAAAATTATCGATTTAATTCAGATTTCTGTAGCTTTCTATTGGTCAGAGACTCCTATGAATGAAATAATCAGTAGTAATTGCACAAGAGCTCTGAAATTATTGAATTTTTCCCGAGTGACACTTTGACAGTTTTAATTTCACGAGCCGAAGGCGAGTGAAATTATGTCAAAGTGTCACGAGAGCAAAAATTCTATATTAATTTCAGAGGCCGAGTGCAATGTGTTGCAATTATTTCATAAATAAAACTGTTCAAAACCAAAATTTTATTGTAATTTATTTATGTAAGTACCATTAAACACACAGTTTTTATAAATATTTGACGATTGAAAGTCATCACTTTTATAATTTTTAAAACATTAATTGTCATTAATGTCACTGAATGTATTTTTTCGTAGCAACGAAGGGCATCTGACGTAATATACTTTACGACGGGAGATTATCAAAAATTATCGATTTAATTAAGATTTCTGTAGCTTTCTATTGGTCAGAATCTCCTATGAATGAAATAATCAGTAGTAATTGCACAAGAGCTCTGAAATTATTGAATTTTTCCCGAGTGACACTTTGACAGTTTTAATTTCACGAGCCGAAGGCGAGTGATATTATGTCAAAGTGTCACGAGAGCAAAAATTCTATATTAATTTCAGAGGTCGAGTGCAATTTGTTGCGATTATTTCATGAATAAAACTGTTCAAAACCAAAATTTTATTGTAATTTATTTATGTAAGTACCATTAAACACACAGTTTTTATAAATATTTGACGATAGAAAGTCATCACTTTTATAATTTTTAAAACATTAATTGTCATTAATGTCACTGAATGTATTTTTTCGTAGCAACGAAGGGCATCTGACGTAATATACTTAACGACGAGAGATTATCAAAAATTAGCGATTTAATTCATATTTCTGTAGCTTTCTATTGGTCAGAATCTCCTATGAATGAAATAATCACCTAAATTCACCGTAAAAAATACACTAGAACTAGTTAATAAAATACAACATTTTCGATTGCCCAACAATTCCAGACTAATCTCATTTGACGTAAAAAATTTTTTTCCTAGTGTTCCTCCAACAGAAACTTTTGTTTTAGTTAAAAATCTTTTAGACCGTAATAGTACAAATCCGATCATTGCATCTGAAATTTTACACCTTCTTGAAATTTGCGTAAATCAAGACTATTTTGAATTCAATAATCAAATATACACAAACAACAGTGCAGGACTTATTATGGGTAATCCTCTAAGCTCATTGCTATCAGATATATTTATGAACCAGCTTGAAACAACAATTTCTATATTGGTGGATATACGTGGATGACATACTAGTATGCTTTACAGGAACTAACAGGCAACTTGACCAATTTCTATCATACATTAATTCACTTCATAGTAATATTGAGTTTACAATAGAAACCGAACAGAATAAGTCCATAAACTTTCTAGATGTAACAATTATCAGACTACACAACAAACATGAGTTCTCCGTATATCATAAACCTACCCATACTGACACAACTATACACAATTCATCATCCCATCCTACACAACACAAATTAGCAGCCTACCATAGCACGATATATAGACTGACAGAAATTCCCAAGTCAAAAAATAACTTCGAGATAGAACTGAACATCATTAAACAAATAGCAGTAAACAATAGCTATAACGCACAAACAATTAACAAAATTTTAAACCAAAAACTCCATAAGAAAGGCCTGAAACTAGTCTATCCACCACCACAGAAAGAACCCAGCACCTTCTGCTCTATCACATATACTGGCAAGATAACAACAAAAATAGCCAGATACATAAAAAAGAAAGGAATAACACCAACTTTCAGAACTAACAACAACTTAAGCAAATATATTAAGAACAATAAGAGCCAAAAGTGAAAACAACTACAGAGTGGTGTTTACAGACTAACTTGTGGTGACTGTCCGAAAACTTACATCGGTCAAACTGGCAGAAGCTTTGACAAACGGATAGCAGAACACAAAAGGGCTTTCAACAATAGAAAAACAGACACTTTTACATACGCACTTCACCTTCTAGATCATAATCATTCTTTTAATGAACAGTTCTGCATATTCAAAATAAAGGCCTTAAGCTATCTTTATTAGAATCTATGGAAATTAATAAATTGAAAAATAGAGATATAATTCTGAATTACTAACTCGAGACAAACAGCTCCCCACTCCTCAACCTCTTCAGTTAAAGACTTTAAAAAGACAAACCCATAGTAATCTAAATCACTTGAGATAGGCACTCTGCTGAAACAGCTGTAGTCACATAGTTGTCATAAATTTTGTGGAAGTATAGAAAACAAACGTTTTCAGTGTTTTATTGTTAGATAAAATAAACTTCCATCAAGTAACGGTCAAATCCATCAATTTTTGGTTAATAGATACCAGACGGCAGTTTCCTATTTTTAACGTGATCGTGATGTGTGTTGATTTAGTATTGTTTACTATGACACAAACGCCGTAGTTTTAACCACTTTTCTCATTGGTTTCAATTTTTTTGCAAATTTTTGTATGCTAATGATGTGAACCGTATATTTTAAAATATCTTCCAGCCTATTTATATCCCTGCGCAAAAGATGGCACTGTAGCAAAATCTTGATGTACAAACTAATCTCTTCTTACTAATTATATGGATACATCTTGTCACACTAAGTTCTCCGCGCGACACAAGAAAGCATCTTTTTTATTTTCCTTAATTTATTAAAGATTAACAACACGCTCAATAAATACTTCTGGATTTTGTTCTTCTCTCGGAATTTCCGTTTATGCAAACGATTTACCGAATTAATGTCAAGACATTAAAATTCAAATCGAATTATAAGACAGAAATATTTCTATTTCAGACTTTAATTGTCACATTGTTTTTCTGGGGACTCCAAATTAGAACAGGCGTGATTTATACTTATTCCCGATTGAATTTTGCAATGAAGTTTTGTTTGCCAGATACTTCGATCCGATTAGGAGTGACGGATTTTAATGTTTACTCCAGGGTAATAAGTTAGAAATAGACCATGTTCGTGACACTCAAAGATCCAGGTAGCTGATTACTTTTTTAGTCATTGTATACCTATAGGATGAAAACCTACCTGTTTCGTGCCTAGAGTTCGCATCCGTTTTTTAATTATTAACAAGTTAGTGCAAAAAATCGCGATTTTTTCCATTTTTTGCACCCCATTCAAAAGCTGAATAGTTGACATAAAATTACAAAATTTAATATTTTAAAACATTAAATAACCTTCAAAATGCCGATTTTTGAAAGTTAAAAAGTTAATTTGTTGCTACGCAAACTGCAAAATAAGTGACAATCGTTATTTGTTAATAACTTTTACTAAAACTACCTTAGAACTTTAGTGTTTCACCTAAAGTTGGGTATTGGGGTTCTTAACAAACCCTCAAAATTTGAGACCGATCCATTAAATAGTTTAAGAGTTATTCTAATTGTTTATTCCAGAGACCTTTGTTTTGCAATTCTGCGTATGCCAAATGAAAGTAGAGAACTTATACTATCAAAATGTACTAAAAAATGATAAAAAATTATCTAATATAGTGAAAAATCCTAATGCCAAATTTGTGAAATTTTGTAATTTAAAAACATTTAGAATAACTTTAAAAATATTGTCCGTAGAAAAAGTCATTTTACATATTAGAAAAGCTGGTATTTTACACGAATTTTTAAAAATGTAGTTCAATTGGTGACTAGTCGTGGTAAGTGAAGGGGTAGCTGGGAGCCGACAAATGCACGAGTTCAAAAACTAAAAAAAGCAACTTAAAACTACTATCATTTTCTATATCTCGGGATCTACTGAATATATTTTGATCGTTCTTTTTTAATTTGTATGTAATTTTTCGGTACATTACAAATATGCAATTTGTCTAGACATTTATTAATTAATCTTCTTCTTCTTCATCTTTTTATATAGACATTACTCTGTCTGGTTTTCAATGTGCCTCCAGTAAGTTGTCATTCCATATTTTTCGTGGTCTTCCCACTGATCGTCTTCCTATTGGGGAACCGTCTCTCGCCGTCCTTACTACTCTATTTGTTGTCATTCGGCTTATGTGGTCGTTCCATTCTACTCTTCTGCTTTTTACCCAGTTATTAATGTTGTCCACCTTGCATCTCCTTTATATATCTGCACTTCTAGTTCTATCCCACAGCGTCTTACCATCGATTTTTCGCAATGTTTTCATCTCTGCTGTTTCTAGCATTCTTTTTGTCCTTTCTGTATCAGGTCATGTTTCTGCCGCGTATGTCATTATTGGTCTGATGACCGTTTTGTAAATTCTGCCTTTCACAGCTTTTCCGATGTTTTTATTTCTCCATATTGTTTTATTCAGGCAATTTTTATTGGGGCTCTGGGGCTCTGTTTGCTTTATTCACCTGATCTTCCACTTCTGTTTCGAGCTTTCCGTAGCTGCATAGTGTGATGCCTAGATATTTAAACTCCATGACTTGTTCTATTATTTGACCCTCCAGATCTAATTTACACCTTATTAGATCTGCTATCATAGCCATGCATTTAGTCTTTTTTGGGGAAATTAACATGTTAAATTTTCTAGCGGTTATATTAAATTCGTGCAGCATACGTTGTAAATCATCTTCACTTTGAGAGATTAGAATTGTGTCGTCTGCAAGCAGATTATTTTAAGTTGTTTTTATCCCATTTGGTATCCTTTTTTGTTCTTACTTTTTTTATTATTTCGTCCATGATCAGGTTGAACAAATACAACAATGCATTAATTAATAAATAGTCTAATTTGTTTAAACAATTTTTGAAAAAATAATTTTTTTCCCAAAAATCCATGATTTTAATTATACTATCCCTATTAATCATAGAAAAAGTTAAGGTATATTTTAATAAATATATTATTTTCAATAAATAATTATCTAATAAAAATCATTTATTTATTAAAGTGTACTTTAACTTTTTCTGTGATCATTAATGATACTATGATTAAAAAAATAGATTTTTGTAAAAAAATATTTTTTCAAGAATTGTTTAAACAAATTAGACTGTTTATTAATTAATACATTTATAAACAAATTGCATATTTGTAATGTACGTAAAAATTACATACCAATTAAAAAAAGAAAGATCAAAATCCATTGAGTTGGTCCGGAGATACAGCAAATTATATTCGTTTGAAATTGCTTTTTCGGTATTTTAACTCGCTGGGTTTGTAGGTCCCACTAGTAATCGTTTGCACTACATTTTTGACAAATCGTAGAGGGTGCTGTGAAGGTATAACGTTTGTGCAAATTTTTTAAGAAAAAATACAAATCCCATTCTTTAAAATGGCATTAATGAGATTCCTTAATTATTATAAACAAATTAGCGGTGAACTAAAAAAAAAACATATGGCTAACTTTGTCCCAAATAAGCCCAGGATAAATTTTTTTATTTGAAAATTCGTGTTAAAATACTATCTTTTCGAATATATAAAAAGACTGTTTCTACGGACAACATTTTTAAAGTTATTCTAAATGTTTAAAAAAAAAACAAAATTTGAAAAATTTGGCATTAGGATTTTTGACTATGTTAATTATTTTTTATCTTTTCTTAATATATTTTGATACTATCACTCTTCTACTTTCATTTGGCATAATCAGAATTGCTCTATCTTCATTATTTTCTGTCTTATCTTATTGCAAAATAAAGGTCTCTGGGATAAACAAATAGAATAACTCTTACTAATTAATGGATCGGTCTCAAATTTTGAGGGTTTGTTAAGTACCCTAGTATCCAACTTTGGGTGAAAGTTCTAAGGTTGTTTAAGTAAAAATTATCAACAAATAACGATTTTCACTTATTTTGCAGTTTGCGTAGCAACAAATTAACTTTTCAATGTTCTACAAAACTGAATTTTGTAATTTTATGTCAACTATTTAGTTTTTGAATGGAGTGCAAAAAATCGAAAAAATCGCGATTTTTGCACTAAATTGTTAATAATTAAAAAACGGACGCGAACTCTAAGCAGGAAATAGGTAGGTTTTCTTCCTATAGGTATACAATAACTAAAAAAGTAGTCAGCTACCTGGATCTTTGAGTGTCCCGAGAAAATCCTTATTACCCTGGACTAAAATTATTATTGTACGATTTTATCAATTATTGTAAAAAGTAATTACGAATTTTGTGTTTCCATAAAGACTAGAACTACACAACAGTGGGAGAATTGGTGAACATGCTCGCAATGCAATGCTCGCAATTTTTAGATTGGATAAAAAAACTGATTAATACTTATCTGAATAAAAAAACTGTTCTCAAGCTACTTTCTTAGCACAATTAAGTTAATTACGTTACTATCTTCAGTAGTAATAACCCAAGGACATTGATCATTGTTCGAAAAAATTTTATAACAGATTTCGAAAGCTTGTTGCTTGGAAACAGACCGACGCCGTAGGCGGAGGTCTGTTGCCTGTAAGCAACAAGCCTGAGAAAGTTGTTAAAAAATTTTTGAGCATTTATCAATGTTCGAGGGTCACTCGGATAGAAAATTTTTTGCTGGTTATGAAAAAAAAATACAGAGCAGAAACAATTTATTTAAATGTGCAATTAACAAAGGAACAATTAGAAAAATTTAATGAAGATCCAGACATGTTAGTTTCTATAACTGATGAAGATGTATTTCCACTACGCATGCTGTTAATAATTTTATTATGATGTTCTTCGTCAATGTTCAAGTACGGTTTTATTGAGTTGGGATTGTTATGCCCCGTAATTTTTATAAGCTCTTGCTCTTGAACACCACTTTTGGCCAACCAACTGACCGCGGTCGATCTATTGGAGTGATTAGTAATTTTTTTTCCTTAGTTTTCAAGCCAATCGCTTCGGCAGACGTTTTTGTCCAATTTTGAATCATATTTTTTCCAATGGGCATATTATCATACCAATGATCATTTTCGGTTTTCCAGTAACGATTTGTTCTTAGGAATAATCTATCCGTTTTAATATTTGGGCCCCTTTTTGATAACAATTTTTTAAATAATCTGACAGGACATACGTTACTGTCGTTGTTTTCTATTAAAAATTTGCTGTCAGTACACCTTCTTGAACCACCTTGGCAAGTATTAAAAATAAACATAAATACATAAACGCTTTCCATACAAATTTTTTACTGTAAAAAGTATTCTTTGGTATATTTGATTCGATAATTTCATTAATATTCTCATCAGTATTACAACCAAATCGTGAAATTTTGAAATATTGAATATTTGAAATGTCAAAATCGAAATGAAACGAAATGTAGGTATCCATAGCTACATGATTGAGTGAAAACAGCCCATGGGATCTGTTTTCAGTATAATGTTGGTTGTATTCAATCAGATGACCACAAATTAATTGATTTCATTGGATTTCTAATTGAGCAAAAAATTTTCAGTGGTAATTAACTACAATTTAAGTTTAATTAATTTAACCACCATTAATCAAGAGAAAAACATCCAAATGCAACATTAAATCGCTCAACACACGAGACCAAGAAATAACCCAAGTGTCGAAAGAATACCAAATAGACATGTGCGTCATACAGAAACCGAAAAAAAAAATGGATAAAGATAATCAAAATTAAGAGAATACTAATCTACAGTGGAGTAGCAAAATAAAACAGGACCAAAGAAGGTGTAACCCCTACTAATAGACCAATGATACCAAAATCAGATCAAAGAGTGTCACATATCACAGAGCATTGTAACAAAAAGGATAGACAAAAAACGATTCTCTTATCTTAATTTCCTCGGCATCCTGTATGATTTAAATTTTTTGAAAATCTCGGGAGGTTGTAACCAAAGAAAGTATTCCACCTGTTGTCAATCTGGTGGTATGGGAACGATATTTATTGTCCTTTTCTGTGCTACTTCGATTGATAACTTATTTTGTTTTTTGGTAGATGGCTCTAGTTCATCCGCGGCATTTCGTTATTTGCAATTCGGAAAGGCCCAAAGTATGATGCCTGGTGAAGTCGGAGAGAAGAGGATATGGGACTACCGATGAGGAGAAAAAAACTTACGAAACCGGTACAGACTCTTCCTGCACTCTCCGATTTAACCAGAGTATTATGCAGCTGCTGCTTTTTCGTGTTGCAAAGAAATTGAAAATGTTTATACATTTTAATTCATTTACTCTTTTGTTGAGTACTAAGGAATCTTTCTTATCTGGTGGTATGGGAACAATATTTATTGTCGTATTCTCTGCTACTTCGATTAATCACTTACTATGTTTTTCGGTAGATGGCTCTAGTTTATCCGCGGCATTTCGTTCTTTGCAATTCGGAAAGGCCCAAAGTATGATACCTGGTGAAGTGGGAGAGAAGAGGATATGGGACTACTGATGAGGAGGAAAAAACCTCCGAAACCGGTATAGACTCTTCCTGCACTCTCCGATTTAACCAGAGTATTATGCAGCTGCTGCTTTTTCGTGTTGCAAAGAAATTGAAAATGTTTATACATTTTAATTCATTTACTCTTTTGTTGAGTACTAAGGAATCTTTCTTGTTGGAACTTTTACCGCGCTGAGCAGATGGGTTGTGAATTATTTAAAATTCTCTCATCTTAATTTCCTCGGCATCCTGTACGATTTATAATTTTTGAAAATCTCGGGAGGTTGTAACCAAAGAAAGTGTTCCACCTGTTGTCAATCTGGTGGTATGGGAACGATATTTATTGTCGTTTTCTGTGCTACTTCGATTGATAACTTACTTTGAAAAAACGATTTTGTTTAATCGCTTTTTTTTCATAGCCATCAATGTACATAGCACCTTTCTACGCTAACCACTGAAGTGGAAAATATTCTGGAGACATTGGTTGGA
Organism: Diabrotica virgifera virgifera; assembly: GCF_917563875.1. Lineage (NCBI taxonomy): Eukaryota > Metazoa > Arthropoda > Insecta > Coleoptera > Chrysomelidae > Diabrotica > Diabrotica virgifera. The sequence continues at coordinate 210,668,440 of NC_065444.1, forward strand.
CCGTCCGAGTTCGAATTTGTGTCATCAGACCGATTTGCCTGAAGATACGGGAACGCTGAAAAACCTGTTATTACACTCTATTGACACCGATCTGGGAGGAATTATATCTCCTTAATCTTTTATCGTTCATCTTTGAACATAGGCCTCTGAAAATTCCTTCCCCGGATCTCTATCCTGATCTTTATCCAGAGCAACGATCTCTATCCTGAGCAACATATTTCTAATTTGTTCCGGCTATTTTTTTATAAATATTATCTATCCACCGGGGCCGGGTCCATCGGGGTCCTGGACCTCGATTTTTGACCCTTCGCTTCGTTACTGATCATTCGCTATCTGTACACTAAACAGATACGAAGCGAGTACGTTCGATAACGAAGCGAACGGTCAAAAATCGAGGTCCTGGAGCTTTATTATTTTTTAGCTCTTTTAAAGCTCCTTTTATTCCGAAGCCCTGTATAGTTGGTAGTACCTATGTAAGTACCTCTGATAGACTAGGAGCCGGTATAGGTGCAATCTGCTAATGATTTTAGGCACGATAAGAGTCTATAACTTAAATAGTAGAACCTAAAAGAAAACGTATGAACACTGTGCTGTCACTTTTTAGTTGGACATGCGTCGACAGTGGCGCATCAAACTTTCCACTTATCTTCTTCTTCTCCGCGGCGGAGGTCGGCAATCATCATAGCTATTCGTATTTTAGAGACGGCTGCTCTGAAAAGTTCATTTGATGTACATCCGTACCACTCTCTCAGGTTGCGCAGCCACGATATTCTGCGTCTGCCTATGCTTCTCTTTCCTTGAATCTTTCCCTGCATAATCAATTGGAGCAAGCTGTATCTCCCTTCACGTGTAATATGTCCGAGATATTCCAATTTTCTTGTTTTGATGGTAGTTAGGATTTCCATTTCTTTATTCATCTTTCTCAGAACCTCTTTGTTTGTGACGTGTTCTGTCCACGATATTTTCATAATTCTTCTGTACACCCACAGCTCAAATGATTCTAATATTTTCATTGATGCAGCATTCAAGGTCCAAGCTTTCATTCCATAAAACAAAGTCGAGAAAACGTAGCACCTAGTTAACCTAACTCTTAGCTCCAACCTCAAATCTCTTGTGCAGAGCACTTTTCTCATTTTGTTAAAATTTACTCTAGCCTTTTCTATTCTGATTTTGATTTCCTGTAAGTAATCTCCTGTGGAATTGATCATTGTTCCAAGGTATGCATATTGGTCGACTCGTTCGATATTGGATCCGTTTATGAAGATATTTTCGCTGTTTCTTTGAGTTTTCGATATTCTCATAAACTTTGTCTTCTTGACATTCATTGTTAGCACGTATTCTTGTCCAAACTCTGCTACTCTGGTCACCAGCCTTTGAAGATCCCCAATATTTTCAGCTAAGATGACAGTGCCATCCGACTATCTAACGTTGTTAATGGGAACTCCATTTACCTTTATTCCAGCTGTTTCACCCTCGAGAGCTTTTTTCAAGATTTCTTCCGAGTATACATTAAAAAGAATTGGCGACAACACGCATCCCTGTCTCACTCCACGTCTGATTTCAATTTCTTTTGACAGCTGGTCGTTACCACGTACTTTTGCTCGTTGCTTATAGTATAAATTCGATATAATCCTGAGGTCATTGTGGTTCAGCTTCTTTGAATCCAGGACAATATATTAATTGTTCATGTTGTACTTTGTCGAATGCTTTATTATAGTCAATAAAACACGCATATATATCTTGATTGACGTCCACGCACCTTTGTATAAGTATGTTAAGTGAAAAAACCACTTCACGAGTTCCCAGGCCTTTGCGAAACCCAAATTGCGTATCATTAATGTCTATGTCCAGTTTATGATATATTCCACTTATGGACGGAATAAATAAATTAAAAGATACCCTCCCTCACTACCAGAATTCAATTTTTTTCATTTTTTAAGTTTTATGTGATTAAAAAAGAAGACTCAGAGTATACCCCCTTCCCCCTAACCCCATCATCAAAAACTGCATTTTTCGTTTTTATTTTTTTATGTGGGATGCAATCAATTTTAAAATTTCAAAAAATTCACAGGCATAGTTGAGGCTTTTACAAAACATTTTCTATTTCTTATCTATTTTTTCTATTTTTTATAGATCCGTAGGTTGAGTGTACATCACATAAAAAAAATTTAATTGTTTTTGGAAAATACCATAACTTTTTTTTGGAGATGGCAACACATCTATTTTTTGAAGTTATACTTCTTTAGGCGCGATTGAGAGTAAAATTTCATAATTCTGCGCGCATGCGCACACAGACAGTATGGTATAAACGGTATACGGGATCTGATTGGGTGTTAAAATCATCTTTCAATAATTGTTCAATATGGAGATTTTGGATAAACAAATTAATGTTGTGTATATTAGTTTTTATTGTTGTGATGGCAGAGAAAAATGTCAGTTTATAATACCGGGTGTCCACTTATATTTTCCCCCATTTTAACTGCCTATAGTGGTAATTCTGTAAGGAATATGTTAAATTTTAAAGGACGTTAAAAAAAATAACGTACGTTAAAATAGAAAGGTTATTCCGTATTGTTTAACGTAAACTATTTAACTGCTGTTTTTAACAGTAGTTCAAATAATTCAATATTTCAATAATAAATGTGTTATAAAACAGGCGTTAAAATTGTAATTTAAACACCTGCTTGCCTAGTACCCTTTAAAAACTAACCTGTTGTTAAAAATATTGGAAAATGGCGTTTGATGGATTTTTACATCTATTTATTGAAGATTATGATGAAAATCGGCAAAGAATGTAAGTATTATTTTGTGTGCGTGTAATCTATAACAAATGTTATGAAACATTTGATTTATTTTTTAGAGCCCTTAATAACTTAAAATATCGACATTTAAGAGACGCGAGCAATCCATTTGAAATACCAGACAGGCTTTTTTTGAAGCTATTTAGATTGGATAAAGAAACATGCCAAAACATAATTGACTGGCTATCTCCTCATTTGACTCCTCACCTCAGAAATACTAGAATTCCTGTTCATTTGAGAATATTATTGGTCCTGAATTTCTTTGGACAAGGAAGCTACCAGACAGGAATAGGTGTAGGGTGGTGTTTTGCTGTGAGTCAACCAATAGTAAGTAGATGTTTGCAGGAAGTGTGCAGAGCCATTAACCAACAATTGGCAAATCGCTGGATAAAATTCCCTTCAACTCAAGAAGACAAGCAAATAATTAAACGAGGTTTTAGGGAACTGGCGCCTTGTTTTCAAAATTGTTTGGGAATTGTGGATGGTAGCCTAATTCGAATAGTATCACCTCCTGCCCATCATCCAGTTTATCCAGGTCCAATATTTTATTGCCGTAAAAACTTTTACGCCATTAATATTCAAGCCATCTGTGACCATAATAATAAATTTCTTGCGATAAATGCCCGTTTTCCTGGATCAGTTCACGATTCTGCAATTTGGATGATGTCTAGGGTTAGAGAAGAATTGGAAAGAGAATATATAAACAATAATTCACCTAACTACTTGATAGGAGATAGTGGGTACCCTTTGGAACCTTGGTTACTGGTTCCAGTGAATGCTCCTCCACCCAATTCTCCTCATTCAAGATTTAATAGCAGGCTTTCAGCTTTAAGAGTAAAAATTGAACATTCAATAGGTCTACTAAAAAACAGGTTTCGTTGTATACATGGACAAAGGGCCTTATATTACAGTCCCAATAAACTAGCAGAAATCATTCACAGTTGTGTTATTTTACACAACATAGCACGAACAAGAAGAGTCGACATGCCTGATGATGAGGATTTAATAGATGAAGAGCCAGAACATGAAAATCCAGGACCAGTTATAGATAATGGTTGGTATAATGTTGGTGAAGCCCGTCGAGAGGAGATAATTCATAGATATTTCATGTAATATGTTCTTCTAAACTTTGTTTATCTATTTATTTTTTGTTATAATTCAAAATAAAAATGCAGAGATGTGAAAAGAGTTTATTATCAAAAGCGAAAACTTTTTTATTATTAACTTACGAAAAATGTAATTGGGTGTAAAATTTTTGTTTTAATATTTTTTAATGTGCCATCGAACAGAAAATGCTCAATTCATTGAAAAAACTTAACAGGACTGTGGTCACCTTTTACATCAAAAACAGTAAAATTTTGTTGTTTAAGGAAATTACTTTTTTCGTAAGGTTTCTATTAAAGATATCTAACCAAGCTGCAAAAATAAAAATAAATATTTTAAAAACAAAAAAGTAGTAAATAATATGCCAAATTCCACTATACTAGATTGAGTTTGTAAGAGGAAAAAATTATTAAGTTACAAAAATTATTTCAAAAATAAGGTCAAAATTTTTATATTGAATGAATAGGGCATTAGTAAATTAAGAAAACATGAAAATGTCTCCAACGACAAAGCCTTGTATATTATTTTTTAGAGAAAACTTTTATTAAAGGAGCTTTTTTAATCTTAAATAAAATCAGAATAGAAATTTTCAGATTAAAATTTCAGAATTAAAATAAATTTGAAAATAAATCCAATAACTATATTTCCATTTAACGTTTCGTTCATAAATATTTTTTAATCATTTTCAAAAATTTGCAAATGGGCAGAGAATATTTTTGATCGAAACGTTAAATGGAAATATATTTATTGGTTTTACTTTCAAATTTATTTTAATTCTCAAGTTTAACGGATCACTATATCACTATGTCACTATATCTTCTTATATTAAAATATCAATTTTAAATATTCTATAATATTTTGCGACTTTACAATGTTTATTAAAAAGCAGCCAATTAAGAGGTTATTGCCCAAACCAGGACTAAATGCAGTTTAAAAAAGAGAAACGTGAAGTTTCCTAATGTAGCCATTTTGATTTTTTTAATATTAGTGTAGGAAACAAAGGTTGAACCTTGCAAAATGGACACAAGTCCGGTTTTATTTTTTTTCTGGTATATCAAGGGGTGCTTATTATAAGACTAACTTTTTCTGAAAATATTTCGCCCCGGAACCTCCCTTTTCACCCCTTTAAAGGGGGTAATTTGTGGTTTTTGCGGAACGTAGCCCTTCCTGTAACTTTTACAAAAAATTTCTTTTATAGAAATATGAAGAGGACTATATTTTCTACGATTTATTTCCAACACCATCTCTCTATCATCCACCGTTTAGCGGGGGTGGAGCCCTAAAGTTGACAAGTTTTTAAAAAAGATGTTTTTAAAAAAAATATATTTTTCCCTAACTGTAACGGAAATTAAGAAGAAATCATGAGGCAATTATTCACAAATAATTGACTGATTTTTTGGTATAGGTTTGACTTAAGGGTAATTGCCTTTTTTTTAATTACAGGGTGTTACATTTTAAAAAACCTCTTTTTATACCATCTGAACCGTTTATGCTAGAGTAAAAAGACTTTCAGCGATTACCCATGTACTGGTGCTATTTACAAATTTGTATAATGCACCCCCATTTTTTCCCCGGAACCACCCAAAAAAAAGAAGAATTAATAAATACATTGATTTTCTTGGAATCCTTCACACACAATGCCCTTTATTAATATGCTTCATATATCATTTTGTGGACGTTATTATTACCCATACATGGACACCAAAAGCAATTTCCTAGTGCAACCCCTGTAGCAAAAAAAAATAAATAAAATGGGGGGTTGAAAATTTTTTTTTGTTTTTTGCTTTTTGATCCATATGAGCATATGCTTCATCAATAGTGCTTTTCAAAAATATATATGGTTATTGCAACATCTCTGCGAAAACCACCCCTATCCTTGAAAATATACTGCATAAACTACCCCTATCCCTTGGCGAGCATGTTTTTACGATTTTCTCATTACCTATGTATTCTTTTCAAACAAAACTTATACAAGGTTAAAGACCACTATTTACTCTAAAAATTATGTCCTATTCATTTTTTCGTATAAGCAACCGTTACGGCACAGTGGCGCCGTAAACCTCATATATGCTTTGGCGGGCTCCAGTTTTTGTTTTTTTTTTCGTCATCTGTTCGTTTTATTGATAAAGTACTTATGCAAAATAAAACAACACAGTGTAACCTACAAATTATGACTTATGCACATTTTACATTCTTTGCTCCCCAAAGCCACAGTGGTGGCCCAAAATAAATTTTTGCATATTTTCGCCACCTACATGCATTTTATTGCATTAATGCTACCTTAACAGCACAATATTTACCCTTAGGTGGTCGCTACGCAGTGGCGGATCCAGGGAGGGGTAATGGGGGTGATCACCTCCCCCCTCTCAAACCAAGTGATATTATATTCAAAGATTATAAAAATATTCATTTATTTTTATAGAAATTTAACCAATTGGCACCCCCCTCTTAACGATGCTGGATCCGCCACTGTCGCTAAAGCATAAAAAGTCATTCTTATAAAAATAATATTAATATAATATAAGTATTTCTATAAAAATAAATGAATATTTTTATAATCTTCAAATATAATATCATTTGGTTTGAGTGGGGTGGGGGTGATCGCCCCCATCGCCCTCCCTGGATCCGCCACTGCTTAACGACCACTTAGGGGTGAATATTGTGCTATTAAGGTAGCATTAACGCAATAAAATGCGTGTAGGTGGCGAAAATATGAAAAAATTTATTTTGGGCCACCATTGTAGCTTTGGGGAGCAAAGAATGTAAAATGTGCATAGGTCATGATTTGTAGGTTACACTGTGTTGTTTTATTTTACATAAGTACTTTATCAGTAAAACAAACAGATGACGAAAAAATAAACAAAAACTGGAGCCCGTCAAAGCATATATGAGGTTTACGGCGCCACTGTGCCGTAACGGTTGCTTAAACGAAAAAAATGAATAGGACCTAATATTTAGAGTAAATAGTGGTCTTTAACCTTGTATAAGTTTTGTTTAAAAAAAATGAATAGGTAATGAGAAAATCGTAAAAACAGGCTGGATAAGGTATAGGGGTAGTTTCTGCAGTATATTTTCAAGGATAGGGGTGGTTTGCGCAGGGATGTTGCAATAACCATATATATTTTTGAAAAGCACTATTGATGAAGCATATGCCCATATGGATTAAAAAGCAAAAAACAAAAAAAAAATTTCAACCCCCCATTTTATTTATTGTTTTTGGCTACAGGGGTTGCACTAGGAAATCGCTTTTAGTGTCCATGCATGGGTAATAATAACTTGCACAAAATGATATATGAAGCATATTAATGAAGTGCATTGTGTGTGAAGGATTCCAAGAAAATCACTTTATTTAATAATTCTTCTTTTTTTTTGGATGGTTGCGGGGAAAAAATGGGGGTGCATTATACAAATTTGTAAATAACACCAGTACATGGGTAATCGCTGAAAGTCTTTTTACTCTAGCATAAACGGTTCAGATGGTATAAAAAGGGGTTTTTTAAAATGTAACACCCTGTAATTAAAAAAAGGGCAATTACCCTTAAGTGAAACCTATACCAAAAAATCAATCATCTATTTATGAATAATCTCCGCAGCATTTCTTTTTAATTTCCGTTACAGTTAGGGAAAAATATATATTTTTTAAAAACATCTTTTTTAAAAACTTGTCAACTTTGGGGCGCCACCCTTGCTAAACGGTGGATAATAGAGAAATGCTGTCGGAAATAAATCGTAGAAAATATAGTCCTCTTCATATTTCTATAAAAGAAATTTTTTGTAAAAGGTACAGGAAGGGCTACGTTCTGCAAAAACCATAAATTACCCCCTTTAAAGGGGTGAAAAGGGGGGTTCCGGGGCGAAATTTTTTCAGAAAAAGTTAGTCTTATAATAAGCACCCCTTGATATGCCAGAAAAAAAATAAAACCGGACTTGTGTCCATTTTGCAAGGTTCAACCTCTGTTGCCTACACTATATCTAAAATACACTGTGAAGAGTAAATTTAAAAACTGCAATGTTAATCTGAAAAGTTGTAGTCGGCTTCTATTTTAGATTTCAAATAATTTTTTTTTTCATAATTTTTTTCTCTAAAATAATAAATAAGGGTACTTCCCTCTTAAAACATTTTTAGGATTTTTTTATTCAGTAATTAAAAATAGAACCAAAACATTTTAAAAATAAAAATCTAAAATAATTAATAACAATTAGAAAAAATTGTCTTAAAAAGTTAACGAAAATACAGAACTTTTTGTTTTTGTTTTGTTTAATTTTGCCACAGCAGCAGCTAATCTATCATTAGATTCGGCTAATTTATAATTAGATTTTGCCATATTTTTCAGACACTCCTCATGATTGCTCGCCATTTTTTGAATTTTGGTTTCAATTGATGATTTTTTTTGACCACTTGCAGCCCTTTTATTTGCCTAAAAAATAATATATTTTTAATATTACAATTTTTGTAATTACGTATTTATAATTTTACTAATTGGTACATGGAAATTGTAAGTTTACTTACAGTTACATTCTCTATTGGTCTTAATATGTTTGTTCCGGTATAACCTCTTGAAGTAGAAGGAACAGATATTTCTGAATAATCTGTTGAAGTAGAGGGAACAGATTCAATGTCCTCAAATACTATTTCAATATTTTCAACCTAAAAGAAATAACAGATAACCAGTATTCAAATCGCCTTCTGGCAACGATATCGGGACAACTCAAAAAAACGTAATTCGAGAAAATCGAGTTGCAAGTTTTTGTCATTTTGCACAGCTATTTTATGCTTTGAGTTATATTATTTGTTTCAGTTGATATCAAAGATTGTTTCTCAGTTAATTGTGGCAATCTTTTGGTACCACTCGAACTAATAATTAGCAATTAATTGAAAAATTTTTGAATTGTCCTAGTATTGTTGGAAGAATCATTTCATTATTATGAATTTTTTGTGATCATTGTGGCATACACACTGAGACAATTCAAAAGGTTCACGACGGATTTTAGCGTTAGCCCACTACTCGTGCTGCGTTTACCTCCTACCACTCTGAATGTAACAGTGGACCTTGCGCCCTCACACGGAGAGTATTGCACTTAAAAATGTCCCAGTCATCGCGGATTATAGAGCTTAAAATCCTCTATATGTTAGTGTAGACATCTCAAAAACGACCAATTTTGAGTTGTCCCAGTATCGTTGCCGAAAGGCGAAATAATGTTAAAAAAAATCAGTCTAAAATAAATTCTGTACCTCATTTACATTTTCAATTTCAAGAGGTTCTGCAGAACCAACTCCCATTTCTTCCACAGCTGGAAATCCTGTTACCACTGTTTTTGAAAGAAGACCTAGTAACCTCTCTTCTAAATCTGTCAAATCTTTGGCAACTTTAGGTCCTCCACCTGTGCCAGTCTGATCTCTATAAAGTAAACGTGCCTTTTTTCTGGCACTGGTTTTAACTTCATTTAATGCCTAAAAGTAAAAATGTGTTATTAAAATAAAAATTTTGTTTTCTAGGTTAGACTGGCAAAAGCTAAATTCTGAATTGAAAAGTATGTATACTTACATCTTTCCACTGCCTTATATCTTTTTTTGCTCCTGGCAAATTATTTAATTCAATGGAAAGCTCCATCCAATTATCTTTAATTTTTTGTATATCACATGGAGCTACCTTAGTCTCCAACATCATTTTATGGTTTTCTAAATAAAGAATTAAATGCTCTTTTTGCTTTTTGCTCATTCTTGTTGAACGCGATTTAAAATTTTCCATAATTAAGAACGACGGCAAAAGAAAACAATCGACAAAAACTAACGAAAACAAATTGAAACATAACCGCACTTAATCTTCTATTTTGGATGGTCAAACAAGTGGTAAAATTGAATTTGAACTAATTTTTAACGTATCCGTTAAAATATTAAAATTTACCAGGACGTTATTTGGAAGAGTTATGAAATTGCTTCTTGGGTTAAAACTACAAAAAATAACGTACCGGTAAAATTTAACATATTCGTTACAGAATCGCCATTTATAACTTCTAAACGGCTTAAGATAGAAATATGCGATTTTTGATGAAATGTTTTATTTTAGTAAAAGTTTTGTCTGAATGGATTGAATTTTTTATATCGCTTTCAAATACGAAAACAAAAATGGCGGATTTTTGAAAAAAACCTTGTTGACTTTTTTTTAATGGATCACTCAGTATATTTTTCTGTAAATTGAAAGAAAGGACCTATCCAGCGATATAAAGTTTTTCAAAATCGGTTGTCAAATCACCGAGTAATCAATTTTTAAAATGAGCGGTGCAACGTGGATATCACATGCCTAAATAACATAACTAAGCAATAGTATATTGTGCAACAAGTGCAGAAAGGTACTAATTTCTCACGAGTTTGAAAAGTTGCGATACGAGCGCAAGCGAGTGCCGCAATTCAAACGAGTGAGAAATTACCTTTCTGCACGTGTTTCACACTATACTTTTTCTACAAGCACAGTTTTTCCTAAAAATAAAAATCACAATTTCCAAACGACGATTAATTATAATAGGTACCTATGTGATAAATTTTAAACTGTATTTAATTAATACCTACTAATCAATTTAAATTCCTTATACCTAAATAAATTGCACAGAAATCAGTTAAAAAATTAATGCACTGCCTTAATTTGTTTAAATTTAAACAATTATTACACATTATTGACATTATATTTATGCAGTCACGGATTTACACAAAACCTACTTCATTCGACGTCTCTTGCAGAGGTTGCTAAATCCTTATTGGTTATTTGATAATTATAAAATGTTTAATAAGAATAAAATTGTAAAATAAAACAGTTGTAACATCCATAATTTAGTTTCTATGCTATAGTTAAATATAATAATTGTCTTATAGGTTATATATTTGTCTAAAGTTTAACCACGGATGTAAAAAGAATATAACGTTACTCAGAATGCGGTAGTCCACGGATGTAAACAGAATATAACGTTACTCAGAATGAGGTAGTCAACTGTGCAGAAAAGAACTTTGCGGCACAGAAACGTCACTTTGCGGCACAGAAACGTCACTTTTCTGCACACTAATGTCAAATATCTTATACTGTGAGAAAATATCAAGTTTGCTAACATAAAACCGTGCAGAAAAGTGCACTTTGAATAGTGGTTGTAGAAAAAATGATATTATGTTATGTAATTTCCACATTGCATCTTTCATTTTAAAAATTATTTACTCAGTCATTTGACAACCGATTTTAAAAAATAGCGCTGGATAGGTAAATGACGCTGAGGTAAAGGTGTTTCAATAAAAAAATTTAACAACGTTTTTTTTCCAAAAATCCGCCATTTTTAATTTAAAAACGACATAAAAAATGGTCATTTACCTAAAAACTTGAAAAAACGGTCATTTCCCTATCCAACGATACAATTTTTTTTAAATCGGTGGTCAAATGACTGAGCAGTTAATTTTTAAAATGAGAGAAGCAATGTGGAAATCACATAACATAATATCAATTTGCTTAGTTATGTTATTTAGTTAGGTATGTGTGGTCAAATGACTGAGCAGTTAATTTTTAAAATGAGAGAAGCAATGTGGAAATCACATAACATAATATCAATTTGCTTAGTTATGTTATTTAGTTAGGTATGCGATATCCACGTTGCACCTCTCATTTTAAAAATTAATTACTCAGTGATTTGACAACCGATTTTGAAAAACTTTATATCGATGGATAGGTGAATGACCTTTCTTTCAATTTACAAAAAATATACTGGGTGTTCTATTAAAAAAAAGTCAACAATGTTTTTTTCAAAAATCTGCCATTTTTCTTTTCGTATTTGAAAGCGATATAAAAAATTCAGTCCATTCAGACAAAACTTTTACTAAAATAAAACATTTCAGCGAAAACCGCATATTTCTATGTTGAGCCTTTAGAAGTTATAGGCAGTTAAAATGGGGGAAATATAAGTGGACACCCGGTATTGTAGTGACTTTTTAAATAGTTTTTAAAAGCGACAGGTACGTAATAATTGTAAATGTTTCAGTATCCTAATAAAAAATTTCATAGGTAGGACCTACCTATTTGGAAAATTTAAAAAGAACCTACTAAAATAGTATGTAATGCTTTGATTTACATAATTTGATTACCATCAAAATTTCTATCAATATTCACCTAATATATTGTTTTCCTACTCCATGTTTTGTTGTATTCTAATATTTCTTTCAATTCTAAATAATTTCAATTAAAAATCAAAATAATTTGGTTAAATTCAGAACCGTCAAAAGTTTAATCCGTTTAATAAGTTGATCTTCGCACATGATGACACATGGTCTCCGTGGGTAAAAGTTTAAGGTGAATGAATTTCAATACTAACTGCGCTGATAAGCGGGTTCGAACCCCAATGGAAACTTTTATTTTTTTTATACATTTTATGATTGTAAGTTTATTATATAATTTTTTTTTTCAGAAACTACCTAATTAGTTAAAATTTTTTCTTACATTGTTCAGAAATCATTTGTGGCATTTTTCAATGTGTTTGTTTGTGTGTGTTCTATTCTTTTATTATTTTAATTTTTGGCACTGCTTTAATAAAATTTTTTGAAAAGTAGTAAGTATTAAAATTAGTTTAATATTTAAATAAAATACAAATAACCTGTTGAAAGCATATTTATTTCGTTGAAATCATATAATAGAAGTATAACTTCTTACGTGCGTACAAAGTACACACACATTCTTTTTTTTTTAATCTTGTGTATTTTATCTTGTGTATTTTATCAACAAATATATTTCAAATTTTTTTCAGGTTTTTCCGGAAGGTTCGCCACCTTCAAAAAAACCAAAAAAACTGGTTTTTAGGGTTTTTTTGGGTGTTTAAACGTGTTTCTCCCACTTTTAAATGTTCTAAAGGACTCAGTATTTCAATTTATATAATAACCTACAAAAACATTGAATTTATCTATTTTAAAGTCTATAAACTAGGAAAAACTACCAAAAATCCCCTAAAAATAACAGTTTTTTGGATTTTGAAGGTGTCGAAAATTACGGAAAAATCTGAAAAAAATTAAAAATATAGTGTTTGGTAAAATACACAAAATAGAAACTCACGGGTCTATAAAAGATAAACATGTTTTGTAAAAGCCTTAGATATGCCTGTGAATTTTTTAAAATTGATTGCATCCTACCAAAAAAAAAAAAATAAAAACGAAAAATGAAGTTTTTGATGGTGGGGGAAGGAGGAAGGGGGTGGTGGGTTAAAATTACGTTGAGTCTTAATTTTTAATCACATAGAACTTAATAAATAAAAAAAAATTAATTCTGGGAGTGAGTGAGGGTAGCTTTTAATATATTTATCCCGTTCATAAGTGGAAAATTTGATGCACCACTGTCGGCGCATGTCCCACTAAAAAGTGACGGCACAGTGTTCAACCGTTTTCTTTTAGGTTCTACTATTTAAGTTATAGACTCTTATCGTGCTTAAAATGATTAACAAATTTCACCTATACCGGCTCCTAGTCTATGAAATTTTTTACACAGTTACTTAGTCACACTTTTTACTTTATCGTACTACATACGTAGTATAATAGATAAAGTTATAGGATCGTGCAAAAAAAATTTTCAGATTTCACTTTTTTTCGACGTTTTGAGTCCCCCTGAGTCTAAAAAGCAGATAAAAAAAACATGTCGGAAGTATGTACGTACTGTTGTAGAATTGTTTTTTTTTTGTAAAGAAATTCAGAAGAAATTAAATTTATATCAAAGACCATAAAATGATAGTTTTCCATCACCCTGTATTTTCATCACCAAAATTGTTTAGAATTTAATTTTACTATTAAGCAAGTGTTTCGGGAAAAAGTGAAACAACTAATAAGTGATGCGACGAAATTCATGGGACATGAACACACATTTCGGTGATTAGAAAGTGGCATCGTTGACGAAAACAAAGACGGCTTTAAGATCCTTTCCGGGAAGGTTTTTAATGTGGTATACAATTGCATGAGACTTTAGATGTTGAAGTAGAAAGTAGGAAATAACTAATTATGATATCTCTTGAAAAATGACAAATTGGATAAGTTCTGTGGAAAAATATTTGTTTCAGAAGAAATGGGTATGAATGGTTTTGAGAGAGGCGTGGTTTTGATAGAGTGGGAAAGATGAGGTAGAAGGGAGAAGAAATTAGGAGTGAGAATTTGGCGAGAGACGAAAGGTCACTGGGTAATTAACATCGGTGGAAGACAGTCCAGTTTTTTGTTTTAAAAGTTTAGTAATCAGTGTAGTGTGTGTGATCAGCCTTTGCGAGCAGAATCAAGTTGAAACCAAATTGTCGACCGGTTGAAGAGTCAATTTTCCTTGTCCGAGGGAGCTTCCTTGTTTTGTCTAGAACGAGTAGCTGATTAATATCTTTTTGCACAAGATATCGAACAAGGAAAACTGAGTAACAGAATTCAAGCAAATCCTGTATGATTTTTGGAAGCAGTCGTGACGAGAGGGACTTTTTCGCAACATACAGTACGTATGTACGTCTGTACGTACGTATGTCGCCACCGCCCAGCAAAAACTACTAGACCGATTTCGATGAAATTCGGTATGAGTAAGTTTAAGAGAATTTTGTAGAGAAACTAAGCTTAAAAAAAACCTGTCAAAGGGGGGCCGAAATAGGGGGGTTATTTGGGGCCCATTTTTGCAAATTTTTACCCAAACGAATGAAATTTAACTCAAAGTTAGCTCATCGATAGGTAAATAGAAATACGGAATTTGACATTTCCAAATTCAAAATGGCGGCCAACATGGCCGACCGCCCACCCGATACATTTCCTTACCTATCTAAAAACTTGTTTAAGATAAGTTTAATTTGAAAAAGCCGTTATATAGCATAAAGATGGGGCTATAAGAAGAATATTATCGTTTTTCAGAAAAATTTATGGGTTGCCTATATTTAAGGGGTGAAAATTTGACATAACTTTGAACTAGATTTACTCAAAAACGGCTCAAAGGAATTTGTTTATTTTTTGATATATTTTTGATATCCTATCGGTAAATTGCATGACATTAGTCAGATTTTTTAACTCCCCATAGGAGGAGAGTTATGAATTTTTTATAAAAAAATATTTGAGTGCCCGTAACTTCCTTTGTAATAGAAACTAAAATTTTAAATTTGGCAGACATATATGGTACTTTATTATCTGTTATCACCATAATTTTTACCCAAAATGTCTTCCGGTTGAACCGGAAATGAAAAAAAAATCGTAATTTTTTAGACGCGCCCTGTTTATTTTTACATATTTTGAAAGAATGCAAAATTACCTTTCCAATGACATAAAACTCGTTGCTGTAGCTCAAAAACTCGAAAAGTTACAGTAAATAAAAATGTTGCTATAATTTTGTGTGCGTCCTTTCTCACGCGATCATAGCAGAGCATTATTATGGGACAGTCAATGAGGGTATTTGGCTCCGAATTACATCCTACCACATCGATGTACTTGATATTTTCACAGTAAGTAGGGAATAGCTCACGAAACAAAATCTACCCTACACATGTATACTATGACGATTTTATCTTGGGGCGGTTCCCACCCCTTCAAGGGGGTGGAAAATTTGTTGGTCAAAATAACCACGGAAGTGGCTAGAGAACTTAATTCTAAGCAAAAACTAGTCTATACTTTTTTTTGAGAACTCCATACTTTTTGAGTTATGCGTAGTTGAAAACTGGCCATTTTCATTGAAAAATGACACCTTTTCGGACGGTTTTCTGTGAATACCTTAAAAACTATCTCTCTCTCCTGTCATTTCCCCATTACTGAGGATCGTGATTTCTTCCAATATTCCTAACAATGTTTCTCCATTGGTCTCTATCTTCAGCTGCTCTAAGAGCTTCGCAGAATGAGTTTCCAGCTGAATGCTTTATTTGGTCAGACCATCTAGTTGGTGATCGTCCTCTTGATCTTCTCCCCGGAACGTTTCCAGAAACAATTAATCTCTCCAAACTGTCGTCACCTCTGCGAACCACGTGACCAAAGAACTGCATAATTCGTTGCAGACATATTGTGGACAGCCTTTTTTAATATTGAGTTGGTTTAGAATGGAAACGTTTGTCCTATGAGCTGTCCTATGTCCTCAAAAAACTATGCATCGAACTAAAAATACTATATAAAACATTTTTTAGATTGTAAATAACAAAGAGATTCGTTCCTTCGTAAATCTTCTATTTATAATACAAAAAGAAATATGGTAGGTGAAAAGAGTTTGTTTTTTGGTGCAAGCTCAAATTGGTGTATTCAACTTGAAATAACAGAGAAACAGTAGGTTTTAGGTGTATAATGCTACCAACGCCTTTTGTAGTGTTTGAAAAGGCCATTAAAACGAGTACCGTTAAATGTCGGTTACATTCAAACTAAGCGAGATATGGTGCAAAAAAATATAGGACTAATGTACTTTAAGGAAAAATACGTATGCCCTATTCTACGAACATACGCCTGTTTTGGATTACTTTGACAACGAATATTTTACTGTGTAAAATAAGAAGAACGAAAGTAAATTGCAAATTACATTGTTGTTTATTGGAATAATTATTAGCGCCATTTACTTTCGTACTTCTTATGTTGCACAGTAAAATATTCGTTGTCGAAGTAATCCAAAACAGGCGTATGTTCGTGGAATGGCCCATACATACATAATAAGTACATATATTTAACCCCTCATCCACCGGAATTTAAATGCATCGTTTTTCTTCTGCAATACCTTTTAATATAGTGTTATTTCTACTTTCAAAAAGTTGGACGGGCTTAAAATGAAAGGGTTTTGAAAAAAAATAAGATCAGATTATAGAGAGCATTTTTAAAATTTCTTAAAAATCTTCCTTTTTCTCCATGTAATTCGAAAATAAAAACGTTTCAATCCCAAAAAGGGGTGGGAATCGCGCCCATGATAAAAGCGCCATAGTATATAGGATAGACTTTGAATTAGGAGATTAAGCTACTCCCAAAATTTCATTAAAATCGATGCAGTAGGGTAGAATTCGGAGGTAATATCTTGTTCTTACTCTCGCGCATTGACTGGCGTAATAGAAATATGTAGAATGAAAATGCAAATATTGTAAACAATTAATTTCTCTGAAAAATGAACTAATTTGAAATGAAAGTATGACTAATATTCTATTGATTTATGCAATAATCTATAAGTATGTCCCCGAAATATGGCATCGAACATTTTCTCAAATGCAGGAATTAATGATGCGTAGAACCATAAAATATTTTGAAGTATACAAGGTGTCTCTAAAATATCAAAATAACGAGTAACTGTGTTATTTTTATAGAATGCCAGTATCTAGTACAATAACGATAACAGATCGGTACGATAAAGTTCTCGGGCGGCCCTTCCGTCCAGCATTTTTTAAACTTTTTTTAAGTTTTTTTTTAACAAAAAAGCTGGCTGTCTTTGCTATCGTTGCTTCCTTATTATTATTGATGCCGAATTTTGATAATTTTCTGAACAACCAGTGTTAAACATTTTAGGCCTCTGTTGATTTCAATTACTTGCTATATTAAGTTCTGGTTCCATTTTTTACGATGTACATTATTTAATAACTGTATATCAAATATTTTTACAAAACCAATGACTTTTTACATTACAATGAAATTTCCTTAACCATTACCTGGAGTTATATTTACCCCAGTAAATATCTTTTTGTATATAATACTCGTGAAGTAATTCCTATCTTTATTCTCTCTAATGATGCTTATTTCTTTACTTTTTAATACGAAGCGTTACCTTACGGATCTTGTTTCAAATACAAAGCAAAATAAACAAAGGATGTACAATGGACAAATTCAAAGACATTTACATGCCACCCTTAATCCCTTTGTGACGAAGACTCATGGCGCTTACACAAAGGGTGTATCCAAAGACGGGCTACAGGTTATGTTTATAATACAAATCAAATAACAAGAAGGAAATACTATTTGAAATAATTTATTTATACAAATGAATTAAACATAGGCTTATATTTCATTATTCTTTACTTTGGTTTTGTTAATGTTTGACAATAATAACGTATTTGTTTAGAATATTATAATAAAATAATACAGAATAATATATTCTAATAGAATACTAGGTCAAAATACACACACCCAAACTTATATGGAATCACCATGTATTTCAAAGTAATATTTATTTCATTTGAAAAAACTTGTTATTGTTGCGAAGAATAAAGGTTTTTATTGAAAGTAAACAAAATATATAAGACAATCGGATAGTACAGCTCGGTACGGTGTAGGTTATTTGCTTCAGTTGCAAATTGAACGAAAATAAATAAACTAACTTTTGCGTCCAAAAACGAAAATATGCCTGATGTGCGGTCATAGAACTTACAACGAGGAAATATTATTGGTCTTGTGGAGATAGTAATGTTCTCAGAGGGACATAGCTGTAGAGCTAGGCGTAATACAAGGCGTTCTGTCCAAAACCTATTCTGGGTAAAAGGAACTAGGAAAGCTCAAAAATAAAGCAAAGGAAAGTCGCCAAAAATAATAACGGCTCTCCAAGATCGTTTAATTGTCCAATCAGCTGGAAGACACCCAACTATTTCTCACCTGCAGCTCCAAAGGCAGCTTTTGGAAGCTACAAGTGTAACTGTTTCAGTTGAAACGATAAGAGGAAGAGTTCGTACCAAGAATTATGGGTTCCCGAGTTGTCCAGGCACTACAAGATTGATCGCCTACATTGGTGTCTTCACTACCAAAACTGGAACATTGGGAATTGACAAAATTCCCAATGCACAAGGTGCTATTTTAAAAAAAAGTCAGAATTTGTGTAAAATCAGATGAACCATGAAATCGTGTATTTAGAGGTCGAGGAAGACAAGCAAGAACGAAAACTGTCAGATCTGTTCACAAATATACAAGGAGAAGTGTAATGTTCTGGAGAGGAATTGTGATCCGTAAAAAAACTCCTTTAATTTTCATCCAATCAACTTTAACTGCTCACAGGTATGTTGATAACCAGTAGTCAGGCTCTGGAGATGTGCAACAGGAGCAAATTTAATTTAATTGCATGATAATGGACCTCTACATACCATCAGAGTGATTACAGATATCATAGAAGCTGAAGATATCCCTTGATTGGAGTGGCCTGCTTGCTCTTCTTCTTCTTCTTCTTCTTATGCAATCCACTAATGGATGTTCGCAATCACGTTTGACCATTTTTCTCTATCCCTTACAGTATGTATTAGGTCTCCTATGTTTTTTAGTCCTGTCCATTGTTTGACATCTTTCCTTCAATTAAGGTTTGCAGAAACTAGTATCTTTCATTTCAAACAGCTTGCTCACCCGAGCTTAATCCTATAGAGTCTTTGTGGGGTGTGATTAAAAGAAAAATTAGAGCTCGCCGGGATAATCCACAAAACACCGCACGGCTAGTACAAGCTGCTCTTAAAGGATGGAGCAACCTACCACAACAAAATGTTGATAATTTGATTAGGAGCGTTCCCACTCCCACGCAAACTGAAGCTGCATAAGGACTAGATGTGATAACACTGACTACCACAAAATACAAAAAAAAAACAAATAAAAACAATTTAAATATTATTCGTTTTAGATTGAAATTTTGTATGCTATTGACTTTAAAACAACTACTTTCAATTTGTTTGTTAAATACTTTATTGTTTTATTTAATGGGCCATTCCATTTCAAATCACTCAATTTTGGAGCAAAAAAAATTTTGGACCTCCGATTTGTCTGAAAATTGGTATATAGCTTCTACGGGACGTAAAAATAAGATATTTAAGGTCAAAAAATTTTTTTCTTTTTTTTCTCAAAATGTTATTTTATGTGATTTTACAGTGATTTGGTGTTTATTTATACAAATTTGCATTTTCTATCGTAAAGTATCAATGGAAAACATAATATTTTAATAGAAGGGACTCAAAAATGTCATTATATGGCATTATAACAAGTTACTTTGATTCAAAACAAGCTTTTGATCAAATTTTATAGCGTAGAAAACGTTAAAATACCGTTTTTTACATTTTTCTCCATTCCCAAAATACATCATAATCGATTTGGCTGAAAATTTGCCCACAGATAGACAAAACATAGGACTTTAAGTAGTGAGAAGGATTTGAATTATATTACAATACCAAAAAAGTTACATGCAATATTATAGTAAAAAATATAGCCGTCTACTGTAAGTACAATTAACTCGAAAATATCGACCTCACGACAAAAATTGTTAAAAAAAAAATTGTAATAATTGTAAATACGATTTATTTGGAACAATTTCAGTTCCTACCATTTTTGTCGAAAATTTAAAAATGGCGGAGATATTGAGCAAAACAGGTTCTCCTTTAATATCAAGATGGCTGCTAACGTAACGGAGGAATTCATTCGTGATTTTAAATTTAGGCTACTATTGACTCCCCTAAACACCAGAAAAATAAAATTTTGGGCAGCTCGGCATTCAAGGTCAAATTGTACCCCGACTGGACTAATATATACTTTTGAGTCTGATATTACTGCATGTAACTTTTTTGGTATTGTAATATAATTCAAATCCTTCTAACCACTTAAAGTCCTATCTTTTGGCTATCTGTGGGCAAATTTTCAGTCAAATCGATGATAATGTATTTTGGGAATGGAGGAAAATGCAAAAAACGGTATTTTAACGTTTTTTACACTATAAAATTTGATCAAAAACTTGTTTTAATTCAAAATAACTTGTTAAAATGCCATATAATGACATTTTTGAGTCCTTTCTATCAAAATATTATGTTTTTCATCGATACTTTACGACAGAAAATTCAAATTTGTTTAAATAAACACCAAATCACTGTAAAATCGCATAAAATAACATTTTGAGAAAAAAAGATGAAGAAGATTTTTTGACCTTAAATATCTTATTTTTACGTCCCGCAGAAGCTATATACCAATTTTCAGACAAATCGGAGATCTAAAATTTTTTGCCTGAGTGATTTGACATGGAATGTACCTAATTGTTATGTATTTGTTATTAAATTGCTTTAAAATAAATATTGTTTGACTTTGTGACTTGTGTGTTCGTTTCTTTAAATTCGCACGAAATAGTAAGAAATATCAGATGATTCCATATAAGTTTGGGTGTGTATATATCGGCGGGCGAGCTTTCGACACCAAATTGTGTTATTCAGGGTAATCCAAGGGTCAAATTTTATGTTAAGTACAGAAAATTTCGACATCGTGCCGTAACAACATCATCATCATGCAACCTCTTTTGTCCACTGCTGGACATAGGTCTCTCCCATTTTTCGCCACTCTCCACGGTTCCGTGCGTCTTGTTGCCATTTCTTGGATATTCGTTTAATGTCGTCCATGCAGCGTGTTGGTGGTCGTCCTCTGCTGCGTTTGTTTTCTCTTTGGCGCCAGTTAATTAGTTTTGTGGCCCATCTCGAGTCTTTTAGTCTGGCTATGTGACCTGCCCAATTCCATTTCAGCTTGGCTATACGTTCGACGACATCAGTGATACCTATTCTTTTCCTTAGGTATTAGTTCTTTATTTTGTCTTTGTTTGTCTCGCCGAGAATCGATCTTTTCATGCGCCTTTGTGCCACTCGCATTTTTAGTGATGTTGTTTTTGTGGAAATGGAATACCAAAATGAGGAGCTCGTGGAACCCCCCTCGGTAGAAGTGAAAATATCTATTGAAAAACTAAGGAACCACAAATCTCCAGGCAGCGATGGCATCCCAGCAGAGTTATTTAAGTACGGTGGAGAGCAGATCACCAAGGTGATGCGAGAAATTGTTTGTAAAATTTGGTCTGAGGAGCAAATACCTGAAGAATGGAGTTTAGCCTTAATATGCCCGTTACACAAAAAGGGAAACCAACTGGAATGCAATAATTACCGCGGAATAATTCTCCTAAATACAGCATACAAGATATTGTCAAACATTTTACATGAGAGATTGAAGCCCTATACCGAAACGTTTCTAGGAGAATATCAGGCAGGATTCAGGCGCGGACGTTCAACCATTAACCAGATCTTTACACTACGACAGATCCTCGAAAAAGCGCAAGAGTTTAACATAGATATGTACCATATTTCTGTCGATTTTAAAGCGGCATATGACAGTGTCTTAAGACCAAGTCTTTACAATGCTATGAATGAGTTGGAAATTCCAAAAAAGACTTATATCTATGATAAAAGTGACAATGGCGAAGATGCTATCAGCAGTAAAAATTCAAAACGACTCGTCAACCCCATTCGAAATACATAAGGGGTTAAGACAGGGAGATGCGCTGGCGTGTCAGCTTTTTAATGTAGCCTTAGAAAAAGTTGTACGAGACGCTAATTTAGATAGCAGAGAAACAATATTTAATAGATCAGTCCAAATTCTTGCATATGCAGATGACGTGGACATTATAACAAGAACCAGGGCGAGAACTGCGGAAATCCTAACCGATCTAGTAGCAGCAGCAGAACTAATGGGGTTACATATAAATCAAAATAAAACAAAATTCATGGCGACCAACACAACCACAAGAGCTGGAAATGTTGATGCAGATCTAATCATCAATGACCAAAACTTCGAAGCGGTCAAAGAGTTCATATATCTAGGGACATCGGTTAACCCCAATAATGACACATCTGAGGAAATAAAAAGGCGAATAATAATTGCAAACAGGTGTTATCATGGTCTATCAAAGTACTTATATAACAAACGTCTGTCTCAAAAAACTCGTATAAGGCTGTATAGAACATTGATAGTCCCCGTTCTCACATATGGTTCAGAGGCATGGACGCTAACTAAAACAGATGAATCCGCTCTATCAATTTTTGAAAGAAAGCTACGCAAGATATTCGGAGCGGTTTGTGAGAACGGAATATGGAGGCGTAGATATAACTTTGAACTGCAGAATATCTACAAGCAAACGTTTGGTGGAAAAGATATTATCACTATAATTAAGCGAAATCGCCTGCAGTGGGCAGGACATGTAGCCCGAGCCCCTGAATCGAACATGATAAAAATGATTCTAACAGCTCAACCCGTGGGAATGAGAAGACGGGGTAGACCAAAGTTGAGGTGGATGGACGGGGTAACACAAGATGCCGAGAAGATCGGAGTCGGCAACTGGAAAGTGCAGGCAAGGGACAGAACAGAATGGCGTAGAACGCTTGAGAAGGTCGAGGCCCTCTAAGTGCTGTAGCACCAGGATGATGATGATGTTTTTG
This sequence comes from Diabrotica virgifera virgifera, assembly GCF_917563875.1. Lineage (NCBI taxonomy): Eukaryota > Metazoa > Arthropoda > Insecta > Coleoptera > Chrysomelidae > Diabrotica > Diabrotica virgifera. Next base: position 210,691,509 of record NC_065444.1, read on the forward strand.
TGAGCGTGAGAGTTTCTGCTCCCTATGTCATAATAGGAAGAACACATTGGTCAAATGTCTTCCGTTTCATAGCTATCGGAATGTTGCTCTTAAAGAGGTCTTTTAGTGAACCATACGTAGCCCAAGCAAGTGTTCTTCGTCGTTGAAATTCGCGAGTCTGATTATCCTTGCTTATTCTTATCATTACCGAGATATATGTAATTTTCTGTCAATTCTACCACGTGATTTTGGATGATTAGGTGTTTTCTGGGAACTAAATTTGTCATAAATTTAGTCTTACTGATGTTCATATTAGACCTATTGTTAAAAATATGTTTTCTAATTCTTGTAGCATTGCTGTGCTTTACCCAGATCTTCGGTAATAAGTACTATATCGTCGGCAAAACGCAGACGATTGACCATTTCCCCATCTATTTTTATTCTTGTGTCGCCCGGTATCATGTAGTTTTACACGCATTGTGGCGTTTTGATACAATGTTTGTACTAACTTTGTAAACCGGTAGTCTATTCTACTATTGCTCAGAGCACTTAGCACTTATAATGCTGTCTAATTCCACAGTGTCGAAGGCTTTGTGAAAGTCTACGAAGATAAGTACCAGCGATCTGTTATATTCTATCGACTTTTATATTAAGGGTTTTACTGTTTGTAGTTGATCGTTTGTTTTGAATTTTGAGCGGAAGCGAGCTTGTTCTCGGGGCTGGTACAAATCCAACTTTTTTTCTAGTCTTGTCGTAATTATTCGGGTAAACATTTTATAGATGTGGTTCAATAAGCTGATTGGTCTATAGTTTTCTATGTATGCCTTGTATCCTTTCTTGTGTAGTAAAATTGTTACTGCATTGTTCCATGTTTCCAGTATGCAACAATCTGTTAGACAAAGGTTAAACAAAATTTTTATTTAGTTGAGAAGGAACGTTCGCCCTATAGCTTCTATTACGACTCCATCTTCTCCTGGTGCTTTGTTGTTTTTCATCTTTTTCATTGCGTCCTGGATTTCGCGCCGTAACGCACGTAGGTAATTAGTTGGGTTTTCCCAATGTCACTTACGTCGCACACATCTTATGGAAAATATAATGTCACTCAAATTTAATAAAATTTATACCAATAGATTCGTTTTAAATTAACGATCAAATCTTATCATTGCGCCAACTCTCTATTTTCAAAAATAAGAGCAGACATTGATATAAATAAATCTGAAATCAAATGGGTAGGTACATAAGTTAGAGAGAGAAAAAATATTTTAAAATACCCAGATTTTCGGTACTCCATAAATCAGCGGATTAGTTTCACTAATCCGCTTAGGCCCAGCGGGATTTAAGCTGTTATGAATAGCACTCAGAGCAATAACGATTGTAAACTAACATTTTATGGACTCCAAAAATGTGATTTCGATAAACTTTAATAGCAATTTGCGCCGTAATTAATCATAATTAAGAGTTGGCGCAATGATAAGAATTGATCGTTATATTAAAACGAATCTAATCGTATAAATTTTATTGAATTTGAGTGACATTATATTTTCCATAAGATGTGTGCGATATCCTACACGATTATTTCATTCGTAGGAGATTCTGACCAATAAAATTGAACGTGCTCAATATTTTTTAAAAATCTATCGAATGATACCAAACACGACTTCCCACGGAGAGGGGTGGGGGGTAAAGTTAATATTTTAAATACGAATCCCGCGATATTTCGCGAAATGAACATCAGATCGAAAAACTGTAAAATACACTTATTTAATGTTTTTTAAAAATCTATCGAATGGCACCAAACACGATCCCCCACGGAGGTGGGGTAGGGGTTACTTTAAAATCTTAAATAGGAGCCCCATTTTTTTATTGCAGATTTTGATTCCTTACGAAAAAATAAGTAACTTTTATTCGAAACATTTTTTCGAATTATCATAGATGGCTTTATATCGGAAAAACGATTGTTGGAAATGGAAAATTTAATTAAAAAATGGCAAGCGCCCACTAAAATGGAAAATGTTACTTAACTTTTTTTGGTTTTAGGACCTACTCTTCACAACCCAATAGGTCTCCAAAGCGCTCGAGTGACTGCACATTTAGCATACTTTGCTCCCCTATTAGAAGATAAGAACGGCAAAAAATAAGTGGATAAAGAAACAGTGTGAGGAAATGGAAGTTACAAAAACAACATCTTGACCACAGTCTACATAAGAAACTAAAGGAGTTAACTGGAATATACACAAAAAAGAAGTTTTCTAACTTAGAAAATTTAAAATAACTAAAACAAGGACAAATGGCACAAGATGATAGAGAGAGGAAGCTCATATGGGAGCAATACATCAAAAATCTCTTTGCAGACGAGAGACCTGAGATAGAAGTCGTTCACAATTGAAGAAATTACTAGAGCAATAAATACCTCGAAAGACGGAAAAGCAATTGGACCTGATCAAATTCCTGTTGAGTTACTCAGATTGTTAGATGAAGAGGGAATTATGATACTCCCAAAGATTTTTCAACCAAATCTATAAAAAAAGGAAAATTCCCTGTCCAATGGCTTGTATCTACCTTTATCTCTTTGACAAAAAGAACAACGCAACAAAGTGTAAAGACCACCAACTGGTAAGTCTGATGAACAATTCTTTAAAATTATTCCTCAAAGTTCTTCACCACAGAATCTCCACAAAATACGATAAGGTTATTGGTTGCTCACAATTTGGATTTAGAAAAGGCCTGGGTACCAGGGAAGCACTATTTGCAGCCCAAGTCCTGGCTCAGAACTGCTACGATCAAAGGAAAGATGTAATGATGTGCTTTATAGATTATGAAAAAGCCTTCGATCAAGCACAACATCATAAACTCGTACATATACTAAAACAACTCGACATAGATCAAAAAGACATCCGTTGCATAGAAGTTCTTTACTGGAATCAAACAACTGTCGTCAAGGTGGATAATGAAACAACGCAAGCTCAAAAAATTCTCAGAGGTGTAAGACAGGGAGGCATTCTCTCCCTACTACTGTTCAATTTATATTCAGAAAGTATCTTCCAGGAAGCTCTTCAGGAATGCGAAAGCGGCATCAAAGAAAATGGTTCCTGGGTCAATAATATACGATATGCGTATGACTCGGTCTTAATAGCAGACAATAATGTAGAAGACCTCCAAAACCTTCTTAATAAAATTGGAGAACATAGCGAGAACATGGGACTTAGCATCAACATAAAAAAGACGAAGTTCCGTATAATAAGCCGTCAATTATGTCAACATCAAAATGCAAGACTAGCATATAACAATCAGGATGTAGAGCTCGTAAGAAAATTTATGTACCTGGTAACCTGGTTATGTGAAGACTGGATGTCGGATATAGAAATTAAATATCGGATAGAAAGGGCCAGAAGTGCATTCATGAAATTCAAAAACGTCTTTACGAACTCTGACTTTGACCTGAACCTAAGACTAAAATTCACGAAATGCTATACAGGGTGTCCCGGAAAATAGTGCGTTCCTTCAAGGTATGGGCTAAGTGCACCATTTAGAGCAAAAAAGTCTAATAAATTTTTTTTGTTAAGTCAACCGTTTTCAAAAAAATAATTTATTAATTTTAATGCATTTGATTAATGTCCACAGAAAAGCAAATACAGCCGGCAGCGCTGCGTTCCTTCTGTGCTAAAATAATTTTACTGTAACTCAACTATCATGAATCATCGATCATAGGCATAATATACATTGATAAAATACTGATAACAGTAATAGAAAAACAGCATAATATTTGTGTTTATTAAATATCTAATAAATAAGGTTTGTATAGTGTTTTAACTTACAGAAAAATTTTTTATTACAATAAAGCTAATACGTCTTCAAGAAGCATCGATAGAACATGTTGCAAACATTTATTTGAGTACCTGCATTTCTCCATTCAATCTTCTGGGAAGTTCGAATGGTTCAATTAGATGATTATAAAAAATATTCCCAGCCCACAAATTCATACTTTTGTCAACCACGAAAGTTAAACACACCATTCGTAAAAATAAACTTTATCTGCACATAACACTTTACACAGAAATTCGGGTTCTCTGAAGATCTTATTTTACTTGGAGGTAAATAGCCTTGCTGTAAATCTTGCACTAAACGTAATTAACATAATATCATGATACTCGCTATCTAAATCATGACAATATCACAACAATAGGATGTACCTACTCTGGGGTTACAGGTGATTATGATATGACTGTTTGTGTTTACAATTTGTATATTTTTATCTAAGCTGTGTCAAAATAAATAAAACTGCCGTGTTGCCAAATGTAAATTTTAGTAAAATACATTATTCTAATTTTTTGGGGCAACAGATGACTTTAGAAAAAAAATTTATAAGAAAGTTTTCTTTTAAATGGTGCATTCTACCCACACCTTTAAGGAACGCACTATTTTCCGGGTCACCCTGTATATGGTCGGTGCTCCTATATGGCATGGAAGGATGGACTTTAAAAATAAACACATATTACTTTATAAACACACTTTATTTTTAAACACAATGAATAAGCTAGAGACATTTGAGATGTGGATGTATCGACGAATCCTTAAATTTCCCTGAACCGCACGAATAACAAATGAAAAAATCCTGAGGAGAATTTGTACAGAACGATAACTGCTATGCACAATTAAACATAGAAAAACGGCACACCCTGGGCACCTAATTAGAAACGAAAGATACCAGTTTCTGCAAACCTTAATTGAAGGAAAGATCGAAGGAAGAAGGGGATTGGGCAGGAAGAAAATGTTACGGCTCCTTAATGTCAAACAATGGACAGGGCTAAGAAACATAGGAGACCTAATACATACTGCAAGGGATACGAAGAAGAAGAAGAAGAAAAAGACGTACTAATGAGCTAAGTTTTTCTGTGATGTGTTTAGAATTGTTTCGATAATCTTCCAGGCGGTACGTGTTCATCAACAGGTTAAGAAACTTTTTAGCAAAAATGAATATCTATTTTATTGTAAACACTTAATTTAAAATATTTGCATTATTAAGATATTACCTTTAAAGCTAATATATTATCTGTTATTATATTACATATTATTAGGTATTCCTAAAAGGGACAAGTAAAATCGTCAGCAGCACAAGCTTATGCATTCAAATAATATCAACTGGTATTATTATTGCCAAAATTGTTTACTTTTACTTTAAAGTATACAGTGGCAATTTGATAGATGTATCTTGTCAGAGTTGTTCTTTGATCTATACTAGCAAAACATTTCTTTGAAACGCTGCAGGCAGCATTTTATCTGAATATTATAATTAGTGTACATCTTTCAAGTGTTATTTTTTGAACTGCAATGTTATGCTTTAGTTTGATATTGACAAAGGAATATTCCATTGTACTAATGTCGTTTTCTCTATCTACTTGTCTTAAATTTAATTATGTACTCTTTATTTCTTTTAAACCACAAATGTATAAAATATTTTGAGGAAATACCACCAATCTACAGAAATATGTGTTTCATTTTTCGACTCTATTGGAATAAACATAGCTGACAATTTTTTTTGGAAGCTTAGGATCTAAGGAAGTAGCCACGAAATTGGATGGGACATTTACCATAATAAAAATGAGAATCGGAGGGCAGAGTAATGGAGAAATAGATGGAGATGCATGCAGTAGAATTAGGGCTGGATGGATGAAGTGGAAAGAAGCGAGTGGTGTGTTGTGTGACAGAAAAATTCCAATGAAGCTGAAGGGAAAATTCTATAAAACAGCCATAAGACCAGCTATGATGTACGGAACTGAATGTTGGGCAGTGAAAAAGAAAGAGGAACAGCGAATGCATGTGGCGGAAATGAGAATGCTTAGATGGATGAGTGGAGTGACAAAGAAGGATAAAATTAGAAATGAGTATATTAGGGGAAGTCTAGGTGTGGCACCAATTGATGCCAAAATGAGAGAGCATAGGTTAAGATGGTTTGGTCATGTTCAACGTCGAGACGTTAACCACCCAATACGAAGAATAGCTGAAGTGCAGATTCCTGGAAGGAGTAGGAGAGGAAGACCAAAGAAGAGCTGGGGGGAGACGATAAGGCAGGACATGTTGGTAAAGGGGATTAACATTGATATGGCCCAAGATAGAATTGTGTGGAGAAATGCAATTAGGGAAGCCGACCCCGCATAGGGATAAGGCAAAGAGAATGATGATGACCACCAATCTACAGAAATATGTGTTTCATTTTTCGACTCTATTGGAATAAACATAGCTGACAATTTTTTTTGGAAGCTTAGGATCTAAGGAAGTAGCCACGAAATTGGATGGGACATTTACCATAATAAAAATGAGAATCGGAGGGCAGTGTTTGACATTGGAAAAAAATAGATGGTATTATGTATAATCTTGAAATTTTGTTTGTCCAAGCAGTGGAAACCTCGATATTCTTTTAATTAATTTACTAACCTCACCATCACAACTATGGTTCTAAAGGATTGCTCTAAAACCAGGGAAACTAGAGATACTTTGGGGAGGACTAAGCATCCTAAAAACAAGCTACTGGTAATACTTTACCTTCAGGGATACACAATTTTCACTTAAGTTGAATTAAACCACCCATCTGTGAATTAAGAGATAGTATATCGTGATACTGTTTTTGGTTTTTCTTAAGGTTTCTAGTGGTCCTTCTAACAAAAGAATTGTGTCATCGACTTTTGGGTCTGATTAGGATTCGACCAATAACTCTCTAGTCCAGAGAGCTCTCAATAGTTCCTGCCTTTTAAATAAGAATATAAACACTTAAAAAGCACCTGATCCCTCGTTCTTCCTGAACACATGTAGATCAGACAGGTCCACTTCGACATAGCAATGTTGTTTTACTTTCTATCTTCTTATTACGATCAGAAAAGTGAACCGTGAATGTTGCCCTGTACAATCGAAAGCATAGGTACTCAGCGGGTTAACTCCAAATGTCACAGTAACCAATCCGCCCTGTTACTTCCAACTAATGCCCAGAGGCCACCACATGACCACTACGTAGATCAGTATTGGCCTGACATCGGCAAATAAATCTAACCTAGAATTTTTTTGGCTCTACAAGCTCTTCGGTATAGGTTACAATGGCCTTCCCCTGCTTTAGGTTCAGGAGTTCCTTCCACGACAATTTATTATCTAGGATTATTCCTAGATACTGTAGTAAGTTGGAAAAATCTATATTTTGCCATAGAAGACAAGCTCTCTGGTTAGAATACCTCCTGGTTGGTTTACCTCGTCCGTGTAAAGAGGATCACAGCAGTTTTCTAATGAAAAACCACAAGTGATTCTCCAGGTCTCTTCATGTGAAAAAGGTTCTCTCAATCAGCAGCACTACGTCATCAGCGTAGGTTTGTGTGTACAAACCTTGTTCCGACATTTTTTACTACAACAGGTTGTCAACGACCAGATAACAGGCTCATGCTAACATGTTAGTGTAGACCCGTCTAACAGAAACTGCTAAAACTGCAGACTTCTGTTTCGAAAAAAATATCTACATTATCTTTTATCTGAGGGTTATAAAAGTTAAGAGATAATTTGAAAAAATAATTCTCCGATGGTGCAAAAAAGGGGAAAATGTCTGTTCAGGAGCATTGTAATATAAATATTAATTTTTAATTCAAACTTTTAACTGCCTGTATCTCAGCAAATACGTCTTTTATCCCTGTATTGTAGCTTGTATATTGGAGTACACAAATATTATTTCTGGTCTTGCCACGCTTTATATAGACTACCGAAATCGTTTAATGTAGCTTGTAAAATACGTGTCTGAATAGAGGTTGTAGGGAAGTTTTGTTGGAAAGTTTGAATAGCGCCACGACAAAAAAATGGCAATATTATGTATAGTCTAGTTTGTTCTTAATAATGTTGAATTTTTTTCGCCAATATAGGTATACCAACAGATGCCATAAACTGGTCCACAGTCGAAAAAGTCTTTCCTAGTTAGTTCTCCCCTTTAAAATGTAAAAAGACACGACGTTTTTCTGTTTTATAATTATTATCTTTATATAAAATGTGACTATTGATACCGCCAATATTTAACATTGAAAAATATATGGTAAGTGACCATCTAAAACTAACCCGTGCAAGAGAATATAGGATTTTCATATCATCGACCACATCCACGGCGCCTTTTATTACATCAAAAAAGCATATTATTTTAGGTTTTAAGGGGAAAAATAAAATTATTTTTTATACACAGTTGGTGACGCCGGTGGTAGCTTGATGAGAGAATCTCTCACATGAAGCGCACTGACTCAACAATATGGTGATACTAAGAAAACTGAGTCACTGTCTGAGCGGACGAGTCTATTAGATTGTCGAGGGAGGATAGTTAGGAGACTAGACGGAACTACAGCGCGTATAATTTCCCAGAAAAAAAGTTGTGCGCAATTTTCTGAAACCGTGAGATAAAATCTCATATAGCGACCACTGGCGGGTTAAGAACAAACTAGACTGGGGATTGAAATTTGTCTGCATCGGTTTTAGATGTTCTGTAACCTTTATTATCCTCATAAAAATTTAAATAAACATTTGATCTACATAGCGTGACTAATTTTTATACAACGGAATTTTTACTTTATTTTGTTCTCCATAAAAATGTACAAGATCCATAATAGAAATAATTTAAATATAAAAATACAGTCACGTCTGTACAGTAGGTATATATCCGAATATATTAAAGAAAGTAATGATAATTTCCACGAATCAGATTTTGAAAGAGCCATACAGCTTCAAGATCAATAGAATACAAGTGATTAAATACCAGTTTTTATCCATTCGATTTCCATAACGTATACATAATATTGCCATTTTTTTGTCGTGGCGCTATTCAAACTTTCCAACAAAACTTCCCTACAACCTCTATTCAGACACGTATTTTACAATCTACATTAAACGATTTCGGTAGTCTATATAAAGCGTGGCAAGACCAGAAATAATATTTGTGTACTCAAATATACAAGCTACAATACAGGGATAAAAGACGTATTTGCTGAGATACAGGCAGTTAAAAGTTTGAATTAAAATTTAATATTTATATTACAATGCTCCTGAACAGACATTTTCCCCTTTTTTGCACCATCGGAGAATTATTTTTTCAAATTATCTCTTAACTTTTATAACCCTCAGATAAAAAATAATGTAGATATTTTTTTCGAAACAGAAGTCTGCAGTTTTAGCAGTTTCTGTTAGACGGGTCTACACTAACATGTTAGCATGAGCCTGTTATCTGGTCGTTGACAACCTGTTGTAGTAAAAAATGTCGGAACAAGGTTTGTACACACAAACCTACGCTGATGACGTAGTGCTGCTGATTGAGAGAACCTTTTTCACATGAAGAGACCTGGAGAATCACTTGTGGTTTTTCATTAGAAAACTGCTGTGATCCTCTTTACACGGACGAGGTAAACCAACCAGGAGGTATTCCAACCAGAGAGCTTGTCTTCTATGGCAAAATATAGATTTTTCCAACTTACTACAGTATCTAGGAATAATCCTAGATAATAAATTGTCGTGGAAGGAACTCCTGAACCTAAAGCAGGGGAAGGCCATTGTAACCTATACCGAAGAGCTTGTAGAGCCAAAAAAATTCTAGGTTAGATTTATTTGCCGATGTCAGGCCAATACTGATCTACGTAGTGGTCATGTGGTGGCCTCTGGGCATTAGTTGGAAGTAACAGGGCGGATTGGTTACTGTGACATTTGGAGTTAACCCGCTGAGTACCTATGCTTTCGATTGTACAGGGCAACATTCACGGTTCACTTTTCTGATCGTAATAAGAAGATAGAAAGTAAAACAACATTGCTCTTCATTCTTTGGCCATCTATCTTCATTCATTCGTTTCACGTGACCATACCACACTAGTTGTCTAGTTTCAATTTTATCTACACTGGAATAGACAGTATGTGTCCTCCTTCTAATATCTTCATTCCTGATGTGATCTTTTTAGATATACCACACGCTCTCCTTAGATAATCCATTTCTACTACTTCTATTCTTTTCCTATCTTTTTTTGTCATCTGCCAAACTTCTGCCCCATAAGTCATAATAGGCTCTACCAAGGTACGATAGATTGTCAATTTCGTTTCTTGCCTTATATCTTTAGACAACAGTAGAGAGCTCAGAATGTTTACCGCTTTTTTGCCCTGCTGCGTTCTCTTTTCGATGTCTCTTTTGGTAGTGCCTTCTTTAGATATTATAGATCCGAGATATTTATATTCATTACATCTTTTCGTGGTTCTAATTTCTAACTCTGGATCTTCTTCATCATCCCCCATTTTAAGATACTCTGTCTTTGACATATTCATATTGAGGCCCCATTTTTCATATTATTTCTTTAGTTTTCTAAACGTGTAGTCCATGTCTTCCTCATCATTCGCTACGACTACCTGATCATCTGCAAAAAACAAAGTTGTTAGATATTTACCACTGCCTATGTCTATTCCCATTCCGGATACTTGTTTCCTCCACTGCTCTAGCGATGATTGAATATATATTTTAAATAAAGTCGGAGACAGACAACATCCTTGTTTAAGCCCCTTTGATATAGGGAATGATTCAGATATAAAGTTTCCTTCTTTAACGACACTTCTTGCATTTTTGTATATATTTGCGATAGCATCCACATACTCTCTACTGAGACCTACCTTCGTCAATGTTTGACAATGTTTTTTCAAAGGTACCGTATCGTATGCCTTCTCCAAATCTACAAACAATAGGTGGGTAGATAGATTCCTTGCCTTCCGTTTTTTTATTACTTGCTGCAGAACGAATATATTATCAGTGCACGATCTTCCTGCACGAAATCCACTTTGTTCTTCCATGTCTTCGTATTCTGATTCTATTCTTTTCTTTATTATTCGACCGTACAACCGTTTCAAATATTTAAGTAACTAATAGCAATGTGAAAATAGAATTCACTATTTTAATTGGGAATAAGCCACAATTTAAGTTTGAAATTAAATTTATTTGACATTTCCATTTCCACTTCGGAAGTCGTTATCAAAATACAAAACATTAATAAATTAAACTAATTAAGTAAATGCTTAATTTATTAATGTTTTGTATTTTGATAACGATTTCCGAAGTGGAAATCGAAACGTCAAATACATTTAATTTCAGACTTAAATTGTGGCTTATTCCCAAATAAAATAGTAAATTGCATAAGATGTTACAAGGAAATATGTTCCGAACAATATTAGGGAAAAAAGAAATAGATTCAGAGATAAAATAAAAATAAATAAATGTATAGATACACATATACAGTATTTGAAGGAAATATATATATATATATATATATATATATATATATATATATATATATATATATATATATATATATATATCCCGTTCACAGCGTAATACGCCTTTGGGTTCCCGTTCGCCAAGCCTGTCTATTCTGCCAGTCTTCTTCAGATAGATTTCTTGCTGACATTGCTTTTGTGATTCCTTGGATCCATGTTGTTGGTGGTCGTCCTCGTTTTCTTTTCTCTGGTGGTACCCATTCTAATATCTTTTTGGGTAGTCTTTCTTCCCCCATACGTCTAACATGTCCGTACCATATTAGTTGTTGTTTTTCGATGTCTTCTATAATTGATCTTTGTACTTTCATTTGTCTCCTGATGTCCTCATTTTTCACATGTTCTAATCTAGACTTTCCCGCTGCTCTCCTCCAAAAATCCATTTCAACTGCCAATAGGTTACCTTTAAGTTTTTGTGATAACTGCCACACTTCTGAGCCATAGACGATTACTGGTTTTAATATGGTATTATATATTCGTTTTTTCGTTTCCGGTCTTATATTTTTTTGCCATAATACTGAATTCAACGCACCTATAACTTGTTTTCCTTTGGTTATTCTGTCTTTTATGGCTTCATCACTTCGTCCTGTCTTTGTCAGTTTTACCCCCAAATATGTACATTGGTCACATTTGAAGGAAATACCATGCTTAATTAAGTGCAAATGCTGTTTAGGGGGGAGGGGTACGGTTGGAAAAAAATTTTTGTTTGAAATTTTTGATTTTTTTTATTATTTTAAATGAAAGTACATAAACAAATAAATAAATAAACTTCAAGAATACTCTCTAAAATTTTCAGCTTGACCGGAGTAAAATTACCGAAAGTAAAGCATGTTTAATATCCCTATCTTCGACTCGCTTTGCAGTAGCTTGGGCGTAGTTAGAAACTCTCAACAGCTGTTCCCGTCTCTTTTGAAAATTACTCTACCATTTAAAAACATATTCCGGCGTGCATCACTTTACGATTTGACAGACAAAAAGCAAATTGAAATAAAAGTTGTCAAACCAAACGCGTTTTTCTCAAAACTGCTTTTTTCAAAGGCGGTGGACATTGTAACTCAAAAACTACCTACTTGACAGATCCACCTGAAATTTTTCATAGATTTTCTTTGGACATTTCGTGAGGTAACTCTGTCGAGATATGTTTTGGTAAACAATAATAAATATGTTGATTTTCACCTTTTTTACAAAAATTTCCTTATTTTGACTGGTATTTTGAGTGATATCAAAAACTCAAAAATCGTTAAAACTAAAAAACTTAACAGCGTTACCTCGAGAGCCTCATAAGCTAATAAAATATTTTTGAATTTTTTGTTTCACATGATCCATTGACGAGTTCTACTGCAAAATACATTTTTTACCTGTAAAAATTTGCCACCGTTGGCTTATTTTAAAACCTTTTTATATACTTGGCTTGGTTGGTGTCACGGACTCCGCAAATTTTGTAATCCATTTTAACAATAGTTCTGGACTAACTAGGTACTTGAAATTTTCAGGATAGCTAAGAGCTGACTAACAATGCAATATTTAACTGCTGTTGTATGGATAAATGGATTCTTTTTTAAATTTCAAACTGTTTTAAAAATGTGATTTTTATGACATTTTATATTAACTATGACATTTGAATTCCATTTTGATGTAAGTCAAAACGTCGAGGGCCGATAGCTCTGTTGTTGAGCGTTAGTTCGGAGATCTACTGGTCTTGAGTTCAAATCCTACCTCTCGCTTACCTTTTTTATTTTTTTTAATACATAATTAAAACTTAATATACTTAAAATTCATATTTTATAAGTTAATTATTATATTATGCCATTGTAAACAACCGTGGTATTATAAAAAGTACTTTTTTATACTAGTGTAATTTTTGGAAAATAATCTTGAACTCTGAGGTAAACAACTACACTATGTTATTTCGAGTAATTGTGTTTAGCGTGTGTTTATAATAAATTTAAGAGCACTTAGGATGTTAATAAAAATCTGATATATCCCATAATTGGTTGAAAAACCATTACTTGCTATTGTATGGATAAATGAATTTTTTTTTAATTCCAAACTATTTTAAAAATGTGACTAATGCTATGACATTTAAATTCCATTTTAACGTAAAATAATACATCGAGTCCTGAGAGCTCAGTGGTAGAACGTTAGGCTGGAGATTTACTGGTCCTGAGTTCAAATCCTACCTCTCGCTTACCTTTTTTTAATTTTTTTAATACATAATTAAAAGTTAATATACTTAAAATTCATACTTTATAAGTTAATTATTATATATGCCATTTTAAATAACCGTGGTGTTATAAAAAGTACTTTTTTATACTAGTGTAATGTTTGGAATTATAATCTGGGACCTCGGAGTTTAAACTACACTATATATTATTTCGAGTAACTGTGTTTAGCGTGCGTTTGCAACAAAGTTAAGAGCACTTAGGATGTTGCTAAAAATCTGATATATCTCATAATTGGTTGAAAGACCATATTAAAACGACAGAAACCGCAGCCGGCTGCGTTAATAAAATAATGCAGTGTTGGTTCTTGTTATGTCGCCGCGGCTTTATATAAAAGATGACGCTACTAGTTTACTCGGTTGATGTTTACTTTTAATAGATGGCGTTACTTTATATGTCATATTAATTTCATATTTTATTTGTGAAAACTATTGAATATTATTAAAACCTTTTTATATACTTGGCTTGGTCGGTGTCACGGACTTCGCAAATTTTGTAATCCATTTTAAAAATAGTTCTAGGCTACCTAGGCACCTGAAATTTTCAGAAAAGCTCCGAACTAGCTAACAATGCAATATTTAACTGCTATTATACAGGGTGATTAATTATTGGGGTAAAGCTCCGTAGATCCGTTATAGTAATGTATAGCGATAAAACTTAATATCAAAAATTGTAGCGAACTTTGAGCTGCACATTAAAAAATTAGTTAGAATGTTAGAGGGTGGTCGATAACATAGTGGCAGACCAAACTTATTTTTTTTTAAATAGTACACCCTGTATTTTATTTTATATTCGAACTCTTCATAACTTTTCCATTATAAAAATATAAAGGTTTGGTATGTTATACAGGGTATTTACAAAGTTATAACCAATTTTATATGAAAATCGTAACAAGTTCAACTCCCTGTATAAATAAAAGTAAGCACAAGGGCAATGGTTTATTGACGTCATATTGTTTTACTTATTGTCAAAATTTTCGTAAATGATTGATATTGCTAATTTTCTTTATATTGAATACAGGGTGAGTCAAAGTGCAAGTAAATTATTTTCTCAGTAATTTTAAATAGAACATCCTGTATTTTATATCATCGAAAAGTACCATTACCATACTTTAATTTTTATATACCTAACATTGCCTATGTGTAAATTTATTAGTTTTCGAGATATTTTCATTTTTCAGAGAAAAATTATGAATAATTACGGGTCTAAATCTTTCCAAATTTTAAGTAAGCCATGACTGAATTGTCTAAAACTGATAATTTACGATTACTGATTATCAATCTATAATCAAAATTACAATTTTTGTTATTAACTTTTATTACTATTTATTACTATAATAAATCTACAGAGCTTTACCCACTAACCAATCACACTGTATGGATAAATCGATTTTTTTAAATTTCAAACTATTTTAAAAATGTGACTAATGCAATGATATTTTAAAGTACGTTAATAAATCGATATCTGCTACATAAAACTTGATGGTGGCTCAGTGGCATTAGACTGCAGCTCGAGAGGTCCCGAGTTGGAACCCGGCTGTTGCGTATCTTTTTTAAATTGTTTTAATAAATAATTAAAAGTTTATATACTTAAAATTATATATACTATTTTAAACAACCGTGGTATTATAAAAAGTACTATTTTATACTAGTGTAATTTTTGGAATCATAATTATAAATAACAAAATACACCTACTAAAAATTCATATTTTCTAAGTTAATTATTCTTTCCAAACATGTTGTGTCATATAATATACAATAACAAAACCGTGATATTATAAAAAGTACTTTTTTATTACAGTGTATTTTTTGGAATTTTAAGAATTTTATATCGCTAAATTATTTTATATTTTCTCCTATAAATAATAAAAAGGTTTTCTATAAAAAAGTTCTTTTTTATAAAAGTGTAATTATTTCAATATTTGGTCTTAAATTTTTTTTTAATAATCTTAACCATGACCCCTCCCCTACCCGTAAACAAAATTAGTAAAAGTTAAAAATTCGAACATGTTAAGGTAACAAATATTGCGGCCCTCGGTAATACACCAAAAATATTTTGTGGCCCTTACTAAAAAAAGTTTGCGAACCCCTGGTCTAGTGGTTAGAATACCTGGTTTTCACAAAGGCAAGCAGGCGGGTCGGGTTCGATTTCCGGCGTCGGAAATCCTTTTTGTTTTTAAAATTGACATTTTGATTTGAGAAATAATTGCTTTTATTATACTTTTTTATATTGGGTCATATAAATAATAAAAACGTGGTATTATAAAAAGTTCTTTTTATAAAAGTGTAATTATTTTTATTATTAATTTTCATGTTCTTTTTTCATTTTATGCCACGGTTTTGGGCCAGCTGACACATCATTTGTTAATACGCTTTGGAACAACTGACTATATAGAAAACAGCCATGCCAAAATGCTCCGGTCAAATTTGACGCTATCTCCCGGACTATTATAATAAGCTTTGTAATAAACTTCTTTATTACTCAAAAATGAATATAACCATTTTCAATTTCGTTGCAATACGAAACTACAGCCGCATCATTATTCCAGTTCAATCAGAGAGTGCAGCAAGCACCTCTACCGGTTTCGAAACTTATTAGTCTCTCATCAAGAGGCACATATGCTGCCCTCTCTGATCCAACTGGACAAACATTATTTTCATTCTGGTAGGATGTAGAGTAACATTTTTTGATGTTGTTTTATGTGCTATTAGATTGAAAACTTAGTTTTTTCTTTACTACTATTTATTTCCATATCTGATGGTTTTTTCTTAGTCGCAGACCAACCAAAATCACAAAATACAAAACATAATTGAAAGTATGTACCCATACACAAAGAATTTTTAAGACCGAATAGAGAAAAAACAAAATGATATACTTCTTGTATGTAAACACTGTGCTTCTGTACAAGAATGCTAATATTAAATTAGACAAGTAATTGTACGGTCTATTGACAACGGTTTCGGACAGATAAGATAAGGGTATGTGGGTAGTGGATATCGTCATCAAAGAGAATTCTGATATTAGCTAATTAGCCAATCAACCACACGTCTACCGTTATTAGACATAATACATATATCGTAAAGTGTAAAAGAAAGAAATTTTGAGAAAGAGATGGATAATCTAGTGGGAGAAAAATAAAGGAAGAAGAGCAGGGGCAAGTCTGAAACTCCTATGCTCTAAAATCTAAAAAACCATGTAAAACCTGATATTGGGCATACATCAAAAATGAGATCAAAACAATTAAACGCGTAAATTAAATAGTAATAAGAGCTTAATAAACACAAACTGTTAAGGTGATACAGTAGCGATCAACAGGTAGCCAAAATGCGTTCGTAGATTGCGGCTGTAATTTTAAATATTTTTTCGAGATATTTGGCACACGTATTCGTAATATAATAAAGAATGGCGGTACAGAGCCCAATTTGAAAAATATATTAATATGTGGAAATTACTCTGTAATTAAATGCAATATTAAAAAAACGAGCCTGTACCGCCATTAAGAAGAACAAAAAAATACACTTTCTTCAAATAAACTTTTTTATCCGATGCCTAGATTATGTGTCATTTTGGAACTACTAATGAAATAAAAAATTTTAGTAGTTCCAAAATGACACAAAATCTAGGCATCGGATAAAAAATTTATTTGAAGAAAGTGTATTTTTTTGTTCTTCTTAATGGCGGTACAGGCTCGTTTTTTTAATATTGTATTTAATTACAGAGTAATTTCCACATATTAATATATTTTTCAAATTGGGCCCTGTACCGCCATTCTTTATTATATTACGAATACGTGTGCCAAATATCTCGAAAAAATATTCAAAATTACAGCCGAAATCTTGGAACGCGTTTTGGCTACCTGTTGATCGCTACTGTTTCCTCTTAATATACACAACTATTTAGAAAAAAAAAAGAATGTGTTTGTACTTTCTACGCACGTTAGCAGTTATACTTCTATTATATGATTTCAACGAAATAAATATACTTTCAACAGGTTATTTCTATTTTATTTAAAGATTAAACTAATTTTTACTTACTACTTTCCAAAATTTTTTATTAAAACAATACCAAAAATAAAAAAATAGAAAACACACGGATTTGAACCGGCAACTCTCGATCTCCGGTCACACGCTCTACCACTGAGCTATACTCCCTTTGCTTTGAGAGGTTACAAGATTTCTCATACATACTGACAAATTTAATAGACCAAGTGAAGTATACAAAAATTCTTTAAATATACTTAGTATTATTATAAAATATCTTATTCCCGAGGAAGACAAATCCAAAGACACAAAAATTATAATAAATATAATTACTAAAAACACTAATAGTATATTATTTTCACGCACACCTTATTTGCGCTACATAAAGATGTAGCGACTATAATACCATACTGTCGGTGTGCGCATGCGCCAGGGAATGTAAAAATTCACCCTCGTGCCTAAAGAAGTATAACTTCAAAAAAGGTACTACCTTAGTATGCGGTCTACCTCTAGGGTGCGATCTAACTGGAGGCTTTGCACAGAATACTGATATGCAAGAAAATTCTTATGGAAAAAAAATATATGTATATAAAAAAAGGAAGAAATGGCATCTGAGTCTTTTGCTGAATAATTACGGTTGGTAAAAATGAAACAAAAACAACAATTCTTACAGAAGAAATATA
This sequence comes from Diabrotica virgifera virgifera, assembly GCF_917563875.1. Taxonomy (NCBI): domain Eukaryota; kingdom Metazoa; phylum Arthropoda; class Insecta; order Coleoptera; family Chrysomelidae; genus Diabrotica; species Diabrotica virgifera. Next base: position 210,709,674 of record NC_065444.1, read on the forward strand.
TATCTCCATCAAGTGCCTCTTTCGTCTTCTGTTGCTATATTAGTACATCCTCAAATTTCGATTTCATAAACACAAATGGATTTGATAACTGTTCTATATACAGGGTGTTCTTAGATACGGGATGTTGAGATTTTTTTTCAAACTGCCAATTTACGTATTGCTCTAAGACTGGTTGAGCTATGAAAATGAAATTTGGTAGGTTTTGAGAGGTACTTATTGCGCATTTTTTGACATACAATTAATAATTTTGTATTAATCATTGGTGCGCCTACGGGTAATGATCTGATTTTTTTTAAGACAAAGAAATAATGCGCCACTGAGATATATGTCAAATTAAAAATAATTTTTGAATTCCACGTTATATTTGCGATAAAAAACGTCTCTCATCTTATATGGTGCACCGTTTTTATGCAAAAAAATAAAACGTATTGGCGCGTATTTTTCATTTCTTAATACATTATCAAGATCTATCCAATATAATAATACTAAACTAAAAAAATAACAGAAAATATTACTAATAAGACTTAAATTAGGTGCAAAGTTACAACCAATGTTCAAAATAACCTCCTTCACTGGTGACAGAAGAATTTTATATTCATCATTAGCGCGCGTACGGGTAAAAAAGTAATACGCCACTGAGATATGTCAAATTAAAAATAATTGTTGAATTCCTCGTATAATTTGTGACAAAAAAACATATCTTGCCATTTTTTCATACGAGGCGCCGTTTTAACAAAAAAAATAAAACATCTTAACGCTTACAAGGTATTCGAGGTAGTTTCCATACGCGTAGAAACTTACTTCAAATGCTTTGTAAACCTTAAGATGTTTTATTTTTTGCATAAAAACGGCACCTCATATGAAAAGGGCTAGAAAGATTTTTTGTCGTAAATTGAACATAGAATTAAAAACTGATTCTTAATTTGACATATCTCAGTGGCGTACTACTTTTTTCTTTAAAAAATTCAGACGATTACCCGTATGATTACCCGTGCCAATGATGAATACAAAGTTCTTAGTTGTATGACAAAAAATGCGCTATAACTACCTCTTAAAACTCTTTAAACTAACATAGCTCAACCGGTCTTAGAGCAAAAAATAAATTGGCAGTTTGAAAGAAAAATTTCAACACCTCGTATCTCGGAAACAAAACATTTGCGGGCATACGTTTATAGAGTAAACTGTTATTATTTTTTAATGTAGAATTACCCTTTAAAGATTTAAAGTTTACCTTTTAAACTGTTATTATTTTTTCATGTAGAATTACCCTTTAAAGATTGTCATATTTACTAATACCCTGTATATAAGAAGTTTATTCCCAAACGATAGCTTGCGAGCTTCTGCCGGTTAGTCCAAAGAGTGTGAAGTCTCACAAAATAAGAAGCAGGATATAAATTGATAACATAATCACAAAATTCTTACGGAAAGTGGTTACAACTCAAGCATTTAATCCATATTTATAATACATACACGTATATAATTCTTTTATACAATATTACTTAAGCCAGAGCAGAATTGCAGCCATTCAAAAATTAAGTGAAACTTTAACAATTAGCCTTAAAAGTTTCTCGGTGTTTTCTACGACAGCTTTTCAAGCCAATGTCGACATCGTTTCTATAAAAAAAAAAAAACAACAAAATCCAGACTCTTATCAGTATCCGTGCAGAGCGCAATTTTCTCTAATTGTTCCTCACAATCTCGCGCCATTATTTTAAACTTTTAGCTGACTGCTTAGAAAAGCGTACTTAAGAAAATTGCTGCTTTAATTTAGGAATCTTGTAAAAGCTGGGATTTAAAAGAAATTTGCTCAAACGTGTGATGATGATCTAACTTTCAAAAGGTCTTATATAAGGAATGTGAAGTCACGTTTTACAGGTTATTAAATGTTGTACTTACCTTATAACTAAGATTATAACTATGGCTTTTTGCTTAATATTTTTCAGTAAAGTAAGATTTGATTATTGAACGTTTACATATTTATATCTGTTTATATTCCATATTATATACATATACAGATATATCTTACACAGTAACCATACAGATGCTTGCTGCATTTCTGTTCTCAGTTTTTGCCGTGATCTGTCTAGATCTGCCTTCTTTAAACCGCGAGATTTCAGACATTATTTTTATTCGTTCGCTGCAAGTCCTGTAGTAGGGCAGTCAATGAGGGTATTTGGCTCCGAATTCCATCCTACTTACATCGATTTACTGGATATTTTCACAGTAAGTAGGGAATAGATCGAGAAACAAAGTCTACCCTATGCCGATGTGCGTTTTTATCTTGGGGGTGGTTCCCACCCCTTCTCGGGAGTGAAAAATGTTTTGGTTAAATTAGACACAGAAGAGGCTATAGAACCTAATTTTAAGCAAAAACTGTTCTATAATTATTTTTTTAACAACTCAATACTTTTTGAGTTATTCGTGGTTGAAAATTGGCCATTTTCATTGAAAAATGACACCTTTTCGAAAGTTTTTTTGCGACTATCTTAAAAACTATGCATCTAACTAAAAAAAAACTATATTTAACATTTTTGTAAGTTATAAAAAAAACAAAGAGACACATGCCTCCATAGAATAGAATAGAATAGAAATATGCTTTATTGTCATGAAAAATTTAACAATTTTATAGACAAAGCTTACAAGAATCATAAATAAAAACAATAACAAATACAATTTACTAAAATTATACAAATCGTCAATATAAATAAAACATAATAAAGTCAAATAAAAATCAGTAACAATCTATTGCAAAATTAAAAAAAAATTGCAAGTTGCGTAATCTACCTTAAGAAATTTAATAAGAAATTTAATAAGTTTAATAAGTTATGCTGCTGCATATTATGACACTCAAATATAGATAAGGATTCTACTTATACATAACAATACTGTAATTTCTTAGTTATTGGTTAAGAAACTCTGCTATTGAATAATATGGTCTTTCAGATAAATAGGCTTTAGTCATTTTACGGAACTTGGGGAAAGATGTTGCAGATTTAAGTTGTAGAGGGAGATGGTTGTATAGTTTTTTTGCAGAATAAAATATAGATTTCTTTATTAACTCACTGGACGGGATCGGTAAATAGATGTCAAAAGTAGAATTTCTGGTGGAATAGTCATGTCTAGGTCTCTCTGAAAAAAAATGTAGATGTTTACGAATTAAGCAAACAGTTTCTAAAATATATAAAGAAGGTAATGTTAGAATTCTGTGATCTTTGAAGTAGCTTCTGCAATGTGTTGTTCTTCTGAGGCCAAACAGATATCTGATTGCTCTTTTTTGCAATTTAAAAATAACATCGGATTGGGCAGCTGTACCAAAACCCCAAAAAGGCAGACCATATCGAAGATGGGACTCGAACAATGAAAAGTATGTTATTTTGGAAGAGGCTAAATCCATTTCCTTAGAGACAGATCTTATTGCAAAGCAAGCTGAGGATAGCTTCTTGCTTAACACATCGATATGAAGGGACCATTTAAGGTTGCTATCTAAAAAAATACCAAGAAACTTTACAGAATCAACGATACTGATCTGGCTGTTATGAAGAGGTAAGGGTTGAAGAGTTCCTTTATAGGGTAATGCTACTGTTTTATCTACGTTAAAAGAGAGTAAATTAGAATCTGACCAGGATTTTATTGTGAGTAGATCAGAAGTTATAGTAGCATGAAGAGTTGCGATATTTGAGTTGCTCCAAGTGATACTGGTATCGTCAGCAAAAAGAAAAACTTTTCCATCGATTTTTAAACTAGTGATGTCATTAATAAAGATAAGGAAAAGTAGAGGACCCAATACTGAACCTTGCGGTACCCCACATACAACATTTTTGAGACTAGAGTCTGTATCATTTGCTCTAACCAGTTGTTTCCTATTTTCCAAGTAAGATTGAAACCAGTTCAAAGAAATACCTCGAATTCCATAGAAATCTAGTTTTTTTATCAAAATGTCGTGATTTACACAATCAAAAGATTTGGCATAATCACAAAAAACAGTGGCAGTGTGGAGATTATTGTTTAATGCTTGATAAACCTCATGTAGTACAGAAAACATGGCATCGGTGGTACATTTATTATTTAAAAATCCAAACTGATTTTGTGATAAAATCTTGTTATCAACGAGAAAGGACATAAGTAGGGCTTTTAGGAGTTTTTCAATAATTTTGGAGAGTACCGGTAGTAATGCAATAGGTCTATAATTGCAGGCAATAGATTTTTCTCCACCCTTATGAAGAGGAATAATGATGGCCGTCTTTAGGCACTCTGGAAATTTACCTTTCTCAAAAGAATCATTTATTAGAGAGATGAGGACTCCCAACACATTGTCTGGGAGATTTGAGAAAATTTTTATGGATAGTCCATCGGTACTACAGGAAGATTTGCTTTTGATACTATTGATTGTTTGGATCAGTTCAGATTTACCAACCGGTCTTATAAAGAATGAATTCGAAACCTTTCCTGAATTAGGGAGATAGGAAATGGGATCTTGTTGTGACACAATAGTTGATGTTATATTTTTACTCACATTAACAAAATATTCATTTAGATTTTCTGGGTCTGGAAGGGAAAATGTTTGAGCTGTGTGAGTTTTATTTCGAAGATCGTTTATTATGGACCAAGTTTCTTTTGCAACACTTTTGGAGCTTCTGAGACGATTTTGATAATACAATTTTTTAGCCGATTTTATAAGTTTTAAATAGATTGCCCTGTACTTGGTGATATATTCAGTAACAGAGACGTTGGTAGTAAATTTCTTGATATACAGTAGTGAACGCATGTTTTTGGCTGATATGCGGACACCTTTGGTAGTCCAGGGTTTGCGATGTTTTTGCTTAATTGTGATTAAAGGAAATGCTTTATTGAAGATACAGACCAGCTTATTCAAAAAATCACTGAAATTATAATCGACGTCCATGGAAGGAAAGTGCCACTCAGAGGTTAAGCATAAATTTTGGAATTTACGAAAGTTCCGACCGGAAAAAATCCTGCCTAAACGTCGAGTTTTCGAGGAGGACTTGCTAAAGATGTTAAACTTCGTATAAACCGCTTCATGATCAGATAGTCCCGCATTAACAGTTGTAGCGCAGACATCAAGGGGTGAGAAATCTGAGACAATATAATCAATTATGGTAGATGAAGTTTTTGTAATCCTTGTAGGAGAATCAATGTGCATTGATAGACCATATGATTCAAATATGTTGACCAGGGATATTTGTGTAGCACAAGCAGCAGCATAATTAATGTTGAAGTCCCCGCATAAAATTTTTCTGCTTTTATGGGGCAGGTCATCTAACAAATTAAGCAGGTTCTGAAAAAACAGTTCCACGGAAGAGTCAGGTGATCTATAAATGCAAATGCCATAACTCTTCTAGTTATAATACAAAAAGAGATATGGTAGGTGAAAATAGTTTGTTTTTTGGTACATTCTCAAATTGGTGTATTAAACTTGAAATAACAGAGAAACAGTCGATTTTAGGTGTATAATGATACTTACAACTTTTATAGTACTTGAAAAGACCTTTAAAATGAGCAATACTAAATGTCGATTACATTCAAACTAAGCAAGATATTCTGCAAAAAAGTTGATGACTAATGTATTTTAAGAAGAAATGAGAAGTATACTTAACCCCTCATTCATCAGAATTTAAATACATCGTTTTTCTTCTACAATACTTTTTACTATAGTGTTATTTATATGTTCAAAAAGTTGGACTGGTTTAAAATTAATTGTTTTTGAAAAATATAAGATCAAATTATAGAGCGCACTTTTCAATTTTCTTAAAAATCTTCCTTTTTCTCCATGTAACTCGAAAATGATAAGAGATACTAAAAAAGATGCCACACAAAAATGTAAGGTTCTTTCAGAAAAAAATTTCCTTTTTATTTTTCATTACTGTATCTCTTATCATTTTCAAATTAGAAGAAGATTTTTAGAGAAGAAGAAAGATTTTTAAGAAAATTTAAAAATGCTCTTTATAATTTGATCTTTTTGAAGTTATACTTCTTTAGGCACGAGGGTGAATTTTTACATTCCCTGGCGCATGCGCACACCGACAGTATGTTTTTAGTTGCTAAATCATCCAATGTATGTATGTATTAGCGCAACTAAGGTTTGAAAATAATATATTAGTGTTTTTAGTAAATATATTTATTATAATTTTTGTGTCTTTGGATTTGTCTTCCTTGAGAGTAAGATAATAAGTATTTTAAACATTTTTATATTTAATACTTCACTTGATCTATTTGTCACCGTCGTTTGTAATTACGTCCCAGAAGCCGTAAAAACAAAACCCTGATGGGTTATTGGTAGAGCATTCGACTACATAACGCGAAGGTCCCGGGCTCAAATCCTGACACGGACGATTTTTATCCTTTTTTTTTTAATTTTTGGTGTTGTTTTAATAAAAAAATTTTGAAAGTGGTAATATCAAAATTAGTTTATTAATTAAATAAAATACAAATAGACTTTTAAGTATATTTATTTCGTTGACATCATATAATAAAAGTATAACTTCTTACGTGCGTACAAAGTACACACACATTATTTTTTTTTTCAAAAACCATTCATTTTAAACTCGTCCACCTTTCTGAACATAGAAATAACACTATAGTAAAAGAGTTAAAGGTATTGTAGAAGAAAAATGATGCATTTACTTTTTGCTGGATGGGGGTTAAAATTACTTCTCATTTTTCTTAAGAGGATCGGTACGTATTTTCGGCTGCAATGCTATTCAAATGGGGATTCATTTTTTTTCGAATCCTGAGAAAACTAATAGGTAGTTTTGAAAAATTTAAAGGCAGAATGAAAGATTACGTTATTAGCGAGGGCCGAAAGTCCATGAACACTTCTATAATGTTTATTTTAATAAGTTACAGGGGTAAAAAACTAAGAGAAAATGTAGTGTGATTTTTAATTTCAAATATCTCATTCGAAAGAAACTTCTTATATATTCTAAGGGACTTTCGGCCCTCGATAATAATTTAGTCTTTCATTTTGTGTTTAAATTTTTAAAAAATATTTATTAGTTTTTTCAGGATTCGAAAAAAAATGGACACCATGTCCGTGGAAATCGAACATTCGCTATCTTTGTCATACAACGCACTCATTCGAATATAATGTTATGACAAGACTCAAGACAGTGACAAGTAGAGATGTGTCCAACCCGCTATTTTGATATAGCAGTTCATTCTGCTACTGCTTTTTAACGCTTTTACGATGATAATAAAATCAATCAAAGAGTTGTTTTTTAAATAGTATTGATAGTGTATTTGAAAAATAATAATTGATTTAAGGCGTACAATTAATAAAAAGTTATTTATTGTTTATATATTATTTATGGAAAATCCAAGTATTTCAAGTCATTAAAGTTCAAATAAAAGTATTATTTTATAAGAGTTTGCTCCGATAACAGTAAATAGGTACGAGTTTAGCTATAAAGTAAAGTGCCCATGGTGGCATAAAATGTAGTAAATGCTAATGCTTTAAGTACGTACTACATTTTTGAAGATTTCACTACACTTAAAAAGCATATTTGCTTTTCTCCGTAGTATTTGCTACACTTCGCGTCAAAAAAAATTGGTACAACTCTTATAACCGAAAATCGTGTTTTTCAAGTTGTGTAAGTCGGTCTTGTCAAATGTGTCATTCTAATTTCTAGGGCATCGTTGCCAGTTCAACGAAAATATTATTGAACTCTTGGGCCAGTTGCCGGACAGACCAACCATCTTCTATTTTAGAAATTATTTTTGTTTTAGCACACTTACTTAATTGACGTGGCATCGTTAAAAAACTTTGACCAACTTGTCAAATCTGACTGATGTTATGTAATTAAATAAGTCATCGAGGACTGGACCTATTGCTTTTTATTATGTTTAGTCGTTTAATTTTTCAGTTTGTTCGACGTTGAGTACCGTCACACAGTGGTTCCAAATGCTGAAAACGTGGTCATGAACCTTTAAAAGCATATATTGTTTATTCATTTTGAAATTACATTCGTTCGAAATACAAAAATAGCAGAAAACAAAATAGCAGATCCAACATGGCGGAAAGAAATTGAAAATATCAATCAAAAAGGAAAATTGTTTGTCAAGTTTGGTAGGTTAAGGTCGCTGACTACACATCTAACATTACTTTTTTTTTTAACAAAATGGCGGATGAAAGAAATGGACGAAAGAAATTCGAAAATTTTATTTTAGCTGCATTTTTGTTTAAAATGTTATATTATAAGGGGCTTTTGAAACTGTTGATTAGCAATACATTTTCTTTATGAAGTACAATATTCAGAACCTATTACTTATGTACAACAGTTGTACATACTCAACAATCGCCAGAGTCATGTAATATGCGTCATTTCCCACTTTTGTATTCAAACAACTGCCAGCAATGCATAGGCAGAAGTGATTCTGAATCTCCTTACTATATATTTTAAGATTAATAAACATTAGTCGCAGAATTATGCAGCATTTTGTACTTTTTGAATGTATCTTTACAAAATTTTAATTATTTCAAGTATATTTTCACTATTTATGCATTAACAAATTTAAGGCATTTATTGTTAATAAATGTTGATTTAAGTTACATCTTACGTCACTACATACTTAAAAAAGAAGAATCTGCTTTACATCGATAAAATTGATAAACTACAAAACGTTTTACAGCGTTTTCAATATACGCGTTCTTTTTCACTTTCTCTGCCGGCCAAAATAACCCCGGACATGGCCCACTTGTTCCTGAGTTGTGAACCAGAATACATCCAGTCTGATCCTCATACCTGCGTATTAGGACTCTACGATAGTATAAGAAAACAACTGTAAACATGAAAATCCCTAAATAGGGACTCCTTTTTTCGCCTCATGACCACGTTTTCAGCAATTGGAACCACTGTGCGTCAGTACAAAATTTTTATGAGGTAAGCAGATGCATTGTCAGGTCCAGGAGCTTTGGCATTTTCTTTAATTGTGATATTGCTTTTTCACTTCATCTGATGTGATTGGTAAGTGGTCATTACATATATAGGATGCAGGTTGTTTGGACCTATTATTATCAAAAAGTTCTTGTATGTATTTGCTCCATCATCATCATCATTGGCTCGACAGCCCTTTATGGGTCTTAGCCTGTTCCAGGATTCTTCTCCACTCTGATCTGTTTCGTGCTTTTTTTCTCCAGTTTTTTATTTTTAAGGTTTTTATATCATTTTCTATTTGTTCTAAATATCTCAGCTTCGGTCTTCCTCTTGTTCTTTTTCCTACTGGCATCTGTTTGAATATTTTGTTTGGTAGTTCGCCTTCTTCCATTCTTTCTACATGTCCCATCCAACGCAGCCGTCCTATTTTAATGAATGTTATGATATCCGGATCCTGGTATATTTCGTATAGTTCAAAGTTGTACCTTCTTCGCCAAATTCCATTTTCTTTTGTGCCCTTATATATGTGTCGCAAGATTTTTCTTTCAAAGGTGGCTAGCAATGTTTCCTCTCTTTTAGCGAGTGTCCAGGTTTCTGAGCCGTACGTTGTCTGATCTTAGTTGCCGAATTAAGCTATGGTAACTTTTATTGGCAATAAATATTCGCCTCTTCACTTCCTCTGCTACGTTATTATCAGATGTGACTAGGGATCCCAAGTATGTAAAGTTTTTTACCCCCTCAATGTTGTATTCTCCTATTGTTATATTTTGCGGCTGCCTTATTTCTGTGTTTTTACTTACCTGCATATATTTTGTTTTGTTCTGGTTGATTTTAAGGCCACTATTTTGTGCAGCTCGTTCTATTAGATTGAATGCCTCTATCATTTCTCTTCTTGATCTTGCAATTATGTCAACATCATCTGCAAATGCTTTTGCACGCTTTTATTAATTATTGTTCCTCGAGTATTGACTGTTGTGTCCCTCATTATTTTCTCGAGTACGATGTTGAACAAGATGCATGATAGAGCGTTTCCCTGGCGTAGTGCCTTTTTCACATCTATTGTTTCCGTTAGTTCGTTTTGTATCCGGATTTTACTTTCTACTTTTAGAGATTCTTTTATCAGTTCTATTAGTTCTGTTGGTATATTAAATTCTTTCATTGCTTTTATTAAGAATTCTCGATTTATATTGTCATATGCGCTTTCGAAGTCTATGAAGAGATGATGTGTGTCGATGTTATGTTCACTTGTTTTTTCGATTTGCTCCATATGATTATGCAATTAACTACATTAACATTATTTTTCTCACATTATCGTTAAATATACCTTTTTGGCATGTATTTTTTATCATATCAATATGTGGTATTTGTGTACGTCCCCGTTTTATCCTTCGGTTTGGGTCAAAGTTTGGAAAAAGAAACACAAAAGGTCACACTGAAAATGAGAATTTTTCGAAATAGCTTTGAATACCATTGCGTTTGAAATTTTTTATCAAATACACCGCCGCCGCCGTGAGGTGCGTGCACAGTGCCTCATCAAAAGTATGACATTTCGTCCCGAGGCACAAAGAGCCCGAGATTATTTTACTTTCATGCACTAGGTTCATGTGTTTGAAACAACATTTGTGTTTCGAATATTGTTCAATTTCAGAAAAATGAATTTGGCGTTGCAAAATAAAGCGGTGAGTAAAAAAGAACTTAGTAAACGGTTGTTAAATATATAAAATTACTTCATTAAAAATTGTAATCAACGCACAGATTTTACGTAAAAGACCAGAAATTGCACCACATCTCAAAAGAACGGATGTGTACGTATTTTCGGCTGCAATGCAATTCAAATGGGGATTCATTTTTTTCGAATCCTGAGAAAACTAATAAGTATTTTTGAAAAATTTAAACGCAGAATGAAAGAATACGTTATTACCAAGGGCCGAAAGCTCCTGAGAACTTCTATAATGTTTATTTAAATAAGTTACAGGGGTAAAAAACTAAGAGAAAATTTAGTGTAATTTTTAATTTCAAATATCTCATTCAAAATAAACTTTTTATTTATTCTAAGTGACTTTCGGCCCTCTTTCATTCTGCGTTTAAATTTTTCAAAAATATTTATTAGTTTTTTCACGATTCGAAGAAAATGAACACAATATCCGTGGTAATATTTTCCAAATCTATCTTTGTCTTACAACGCAATCAGTCGAATAGAATATTGTCAGCATATTGTCAGTCAGACAGTGACAATCAGTGACAATTTTAAATATTTGACATGGCATCGGGAATATTTTTAGTTGTTGATTAAATAATGTTGATATTTGATAAATAATTGATTTAAGACGTGAACTTAATAAAAAGTTATTTATTGTGTATTATTTGTAGAAGATCCAAGCAGGACTACATCAGGATAATATATTCTGTGATCCACGTATTTTGTTGTTAAAGGTGTTCAAAATTGTAAGCGTTCCATAGTAACAATATCACAATTAAAAAATCACTTTAACACTTTTCCTATTTTCTCGATTGAGTATTAGTTTTTGTTGTACATATAAATTATTACAATCACAGAATACATAATTAGTGAAGAAATTATCACATTTATTAACTGAATTAATAATTTGCAACTATACAAATAACAAATATCCAAGAACATTCAAAAGCCATCTATTTAAAGTTAATAATGACATTGTCAAGTAGAATGACGTTCTAGTAATGTTTACATATCCATACCAGTGTGAATTTTACTACACGTAATTTGCCGTGTAAAGACAGAAAAAGTAGGCATAGCCGTAAAATATTTGCGAATTATGTACCCATGGCCTTAGGTACACCAATTTCGTGTATTTTCACAAGTGATCAATAAGCATTGATTGATGAAATAATTGTTTTGCTTTTAAGCGAATTGTTAAAAAAATAATTGTTTTCCAAGAAATTTTTATACAGACCAGTTACTAATAAATGATAAATATATGAAAAGATTTTATTTAGATGTATGCAAAAAACTGGAATATCTGTGTGTAAGTGGCTCACTAAAGGAAACTGTATAACAGCATCATAAAGAAAATATAGAAAATAGTAAAGAAATGGTTCTTTTCAGCTCCGATCATACATAACTTAACTAAATAACAGATGGTAATTATCTCACCAAGCAACGAGAGAAACAAGAAAAAGTTTTCCTCTACACAAATAATCCACATTAAAATCACTTTGTGGGTGATTTCGATCTATTTGATCAATATTTTACGTCGTATTTTAATTCTTGGAAATTATTGATGTTGACTAAAATTTAAATACTATCTAGATCCTGCGAGGAAAAACAAATGACACTTTCACAGTTCTCTATTAGCAAACGACCTTATCGTTGTTCTAGAAGAGAAAATTAAAGGGCACTAGATTCTATTTCGATAGAAAATATTATAACAAGTATATTAATTAGATTTATATTCATATAAACCCAAATTCCGATTCAGAACACTCTATAAAACGTATCTTAATCATATACAAAGTCATTTGTATTTGAGTAGAATCGTTAATTAGTATCGAATTCTACCATCAAATAGAAGAAGTGCTAAAAACAACAAAGAAACACGAAACAACAATAATTATGGGAGACTTTAACGCTAAAGTTGGACAAAAGATGACACAAAACATCACCGGAAAGTTCGGCTTGGGAGAGAGAAATCAAAGAGGTGAGCGTCTAATAGAATTCTGCCAAGAGAATGACTTCGTCATTACAAATACCTGGTTTCAGCTTCCAGAAAGGCGTCTCTACACGTGGAAATCCCCTCAAGATGGACATCAAGGCAAAATAGTACGGAATCAAATAGACTACATCCTAATAAACCATCGATTTCGGAACAATATTAAAGATGTAAGACATAGCACAGCAGATAAATAGTAAAATGCACAGAATATCAAATATACCAAACGAAAACAGAACTATTAACGAATGTTGGTACGATATTCAAAACTCGATTTTAGAGGACGTAAGGGAATCTTTAAAAACACCTACAATGTTGGCAAAAAATGAATGGATGAACCAAGAAATTCTAGACTTGATGGAAGTTCGACGAAAATACAAAAATAGAAATATTATCAAATACCGTGAAATTAACAAACTCATAAAAAGAAAAATTAAACAGGCCAAAGAATCCTGGCTCGAGAATTCATGTAAAGAAATAGAAGACCTCCAAAAAAAGCATGACAGTTTCAACCTCCACAAGAAACTTAAATATACCTCCGGAATTAGAAAACAGAAAAATGCTCACGTACTTAAAACCGCAGACGGAAAAATTTGTGATCACGAACAACAGTGCAAAGAATGGGAAAGACACATCAGTGACCTTTTTGACGATGCTTCTCGAGAAAATGCTCCAAATACTACCTGTGACAACCAATTAGACAGAGGTCCCAGTATACTGAAGTCAGAAGTCATAAAAGCAATACAACAAGCCAAAAACAATAAAGCACCTGGACCAGATCAAATCCCTGTTGAGCTACTTAAACTTTTGGATGAGGAAAACATTACCTACTTGACTACTTTCTTTAACAAAATTTACAACGAAGGAAAATTACCACATGATTGGTTGGAGTCACTGTTTATAACATTACCAAAGAAAAGCAGGCCCACCAAATGCAGCGATTTTAGACTAATCAGTTTGATGAGTCACACACTTAAGATACTTTTACGTATTATACAAAACCGAGTATTCCTTCTGTGCGAAACTAGAATGGGTAATAAGCAATTTGGATTTAGAAATGGTCTAGGAACTAGAGAAGCACTATTTTGTATGCGCGTTCTATTACAAAAAAGTTGTGAATTCCGAAAGAACGTTTATGTTTGTTTCATCGACTTCGAGAAGGCATTCGACCGAGTACAACATGATACACTTTTCGATTGCCTGCAAGCAGCAGGACTTGACCACTACGATATAAGACTGCTGAAATACTTATATTACAATCAAGTAGCCTCTATCCAAATTGGAGACAGTCGTACTGAAAAACTGCCGATAAAACGTGGAGTACGACAAGGTTGTGTTTTATCACCCACCCTTTTTAATCTGTACTCTGAAGAAATCTTTAGGGAGGCTTTGGATGACAGACAAGAGGGAGTAAGGCTAGGCGGAGAAGTAATCAACAATATTAGATACGCTGACGATACAGCCATTCTTGCTGAAAATTTACAAGAACTTCAGACACTACTAAATCTAGTCAGTGAAGCAAGCTATCGGAGAGGCCTTAAAATCAACATTTCAAAAACAAAGTGGATGACAGTTGGAAAGATTAATATAGATCAAGGTGGTCAGCTTTCTCTTGATGGAGAGGAGTTAGAACGGGTAAATCATTTCAAGTACCTTGGCAGCTGGTTAAATGTAAATTGTGACTCTGATGAAGAGATAATAACTAGGATCGAAATATCACGGAAGGCTTTTATGACCTGGAAACCAGTTTTATGTAATAGAAACCTGTCAATGAATATTCGAAAGAAGGTGCTGAAATGTTACGTGTGGTCTATCCTATTGTATGGTTGTGAGACATGGACGTTAAAAACCACAAAGCTAAACAAAATAGAAGCATTCGAATTGTGGTGCTATCGACGAATCCTAAAGATATCGTGGGTTTCGCACACTTCCAATGAAGATGTTCTTCAAATGATGAATTCGGAACGTCTGCTCATAAGCATCATAAAGAGGAGAAAAACAGAATACTTCGGCCATATAATTAGAGGACCTAAATACCATCTGCTTCGCCTTATAATACAAGGAAAAGTGGAGGGAAAGAGATGGATTGGTCGAAAGAAGCCTTCATGGCTGCGTAATATTAGACAATGGTGTGGCTGCACAGTAGAAGAATTATTTCGCGCAGCAGCCGATAGAGAGAGATTTCAGAAAATTGTAAACATGATGACGGCCAACGTCTGAATACAGACACGGCACCTAAAGAAGAAGAAGAAGAAGTATCGTTAAATTTCGAGAGGTGAACATAATGAATAGCAGCTATAATAATTAAAAGTCAAATAAATTAAAATTTATTAATTTCTATCTGGACCGAAAACTTGCGAAAAATTTCGGCTGCAATGATTTTTGAAATGCATTAAATTTTTTCGAATCTTGAGAAAAATAATAAAAATTTTAAATGCAGAATGAAAGAGTATGTCATTACCGGGAGCAACTTCTATAATGTTTATTTTAATAAGTTACAGGGGTGAAAAAAAAGAGAAAATTTAGTGTGACCCTTTTTTTCAAAAGGGACTTTCGGTCCTCGGTAATAATGTAATCTTTCATTCTGTGTTTAAATTTTTCAAAAATACTTAGTTTTCTCAGGGTTTGGAAAAAATGAATCACCATTTGAATAGCATTGAAGACGAAATTTTGCGCCTAGGCCCTTAACGACACCACTCAAATACAAATGACTTTTTAATAAGTTTAAGATTGAGGTTTGCTAAAATATTTTGATAGGTACTATACAAAGTGTAATGAAGGATTTGGAATGTGTTTGGAATATTTTTTTTCATTTTACAAAAATGCTAAGCAGTTCATGTGTTTTAGTGTAACAGATGATTCTAAATGTTTTCCTTTACAAACTTTTATGAAACTGTTTTTTTAAAAGTTTGCAGTAACGGATCGTACTGCAGCCAACGACTGGCCTCTTGTATATTTTCCATTCGTGAAACCTTCCTGATCAGGTTTTAGTGTTAACGATCTCTAATCGGTGAACTTACATTAGTTCCGGATTAAATAAATTAGCAACAGTGTAACTGACCATCTGTACAAATTATTGTATACAGTGCTAGTCAAAAGTCCGTATCCCCCCTCGTATCTTTTGAACGGTTATACCTATAATAGTGAAATTTGGAGGGAGGAAATAAATGGACCTAAGCTTCTTAAGTAGTCATGACAGGTGACGTAATAGTGACAGATAACGTTGCAGAGAAACTGTGACCGATAATTTTAAATGGGACCCTATGGCAAGTGATACCTCGTTTGAAAGGTACTCAAAATACCTATTCAGTCATACTAATTTTTTTGGGTTTTAGTTGATTTGAATTTTGGTGAACAAATTAAATGAATATAATATTTTAGTTTCGCATTTAATTAATAAAAATTCAACTGTCCGCCTCTGGTTTTTTTGTCAAAAAGGTTGACGTTTATCAATTCTCTAGTAGTTTTTACGTCAACGTTAACCTTTTTGACAAGTAGT
Organism: Diabrotica virgifera virgifera; assembly: GCF_917563875.1. Taxonomy (NCBI): domain Eukaryota; kingdom Metazoa; phylum Arthropoda; class Insecta; order Coleoptera; family Chrysomelidae; genus Diabrotica; species Diabrotica virgifera. Next base: position 210,725,753 of record NC_065444.1, read on the forward strand.
TATATGCGGAATTTTGAATTTTTATTAATTAAATGCGAAAATCCAATTTTATATTTATTTCATTTATTTATCAAAGTTAGCTTAAACTCAAACAAAATTAGTATGACTGAATAGGTATTTTGAATACCTTTCAAACGAGGTATCACTTGCCATAAGGTCCCATTTAAAATTATCGGTCACAGTGGCTCTGTAACGTCATCTGTCACTATTACGTCACCTGTCATGACTAGTTAAGAAGCTTACGTCCGTTTATTTCCTCCCTCCAAATTTCACTATTATAGGTATAACCGTTCAAAAGATACGAGGGGGGTACGGACTTTTGACTAGCACTGTATATGTTACAGTTCAAGTTGATTATCCAGTTGGAGTTTGTAGCGTTCCGCTACGTTTACGAGTAGCCACTCCCGACAACCGTAATAATTAACATCGAATAACAAAAAGTTACCTTACGATCGAGGTAGGAAAATGAAAACAGAATTAGTGCTAGCTAACCAACGACTTAAGAAGGTCAAATACAGACAAATATGTGTTGGAGAAAAAACGGCAGATGTCATACATAAAAGAATAGGAGATATTCAATAAATCTATTTTGGAATTGCAATTACAAAGCAAGCTAAATATATCTGTAAAGATATAATATACCTAAAATGAACGTCTGGTAAGTGATTTTATTTTAAAAAATCTCTTTTGGAAATTTAGGAAACACATATATCAAAATGAATAATTTTATACCTTAAAAAGTCAAATCTAGCAAAGCTACTTTTAGAAATATATTACTTAAGTAATAATGTAATTTCATTTTGGATAAATGACCTTCCCATTTATGTGGAAGAATATGTTCGGTTATCTTTTGTAACCGGTCTGTCTCACCTTGTATCCAGGAAAAAATTTCTAGATACCTAATGAGAACCTCTCTTTTTAGCCGTACCTAGAGAATTATAAAATAGAACCAAGCTTTTAATATCCCACAAAGACAACTTATATGGAAAATGCACTAAGAATAACATTCCTATTAATTATCTGGAACGTAAATCTTCCCTAAGATGTGTATACTCATAGAGCCGCTTACCGTCTGATAAACCGGCACGTCCATAAGCCAACACTTGGAATTAGAGCTGAAGGAATTTCATCTAGATTGGAACAAAGATAAGTGTACTTAATTAATGTTCTCATTTATAGACCGAATTGTGTTCCGCAATATGTTATATATTTATTCTACATTTGTTGTTAAGCATTAGATTATTTTTTAACTTCCCTTATCATATCTTTTACTATCGGTTGTGTCTACACAACAAATAATATTTTGTCAATTTTTCATCTAAATCTCAATGCATGTAAGGGAACATAAGTACTTATAGACCTAGAGCATTGGTCTCTATAGGGTTCATTACATAATAACTTAGGTATTGTGGTAGATAATATACAAGTATATTAATACGGTATTATGAAGAATATCATCTGGTTCTGTTGACTAGCACTCACTATTGTTTTTCTGTCTCTTTATTGTTTGTATCTGAAAGAAACGTAAACTCATAGAAATCATTTAATAGTCGGAAACTTTTACGTTATCTGCTTATATCTTGGCAACCAAAATTTTAACATTACTCATATTCATTATTTATATTATTAATTAAATTTTACTATTATATATTCATCTTGCAAGCCAATGTTTTACATTATTATACATTATTTATATTTTTAGCTAGAAATTTTACATTATATATATATACATTAGTTACCAAAATCTTACTTTACATATATCTAGGTATTTTTTTTACACAATAAAAATAAGGTATACCTATTGGGTTTGTATCATTTCACCTGCACCTGATATCTCTCAACTATATGTGTTCATATAATATTTTATTTCAGGATTAAGTTATTTGGATTGTTTATATCTGTCTCCTTATTTCTCTCTCTCTCTTTTTCTCTCTCTCTTTCCCCCCCCCCCTCTCTCTCTCTCTTTCTATATCTCTCTCTCTATATATATATATATATATATATATATATATATATATATATATATATATATATATATATATATATATATCTCTATATCTCTCTCTATATATCTCTCTCTCTATATCTCTCTCTCTCTCTTTTCTAGTCTCCCACACTGTTCTATCAACGAAGTAAAGGCTCTAAAAGGCATTTACTTCTGGCGCCCATCTTTGGTTTATTGATCATAGGTCAGTTCTTTTCTTTTAAGTATTTCATTACTTTTTAATTTTTCTGGTTTCTTCCTTTATCACTATCTCTTTCTCCCCTAAACAACAGCACGAAAATAAGCCGATCTCCACTTCCTGAGCTTTTACGTCTCATCCTCATCCTCATAATTAATTTGTTATCTTCATTCTAATTTTAACTTGTTAAGCCGTTTCTCACTACTCCTTTCTCTTCATCAATCAAATTTTAGTACAAAAAAAAAAATATAACCCTACTATAAGGGTTACAAAGTGGCGAGCCCATCGTGGAGCTGTTGTTTTTCATTTAGGTGGTGATTTAGTGTCAGTTACACTACATTCTCTTATTCAATTTGGTTATTGCGAATTATCACTTACAGTTTGTTTGTTGTTTTGGAATAAAAAAAACAGAAAAAGTTGATAGTAGCAGTGTATCAGTTTGTTTTTTTTTTGAGAGAGTATACAGGTGTAAGGGAAATTATTTTAGAATTGAGGATATAGCATTAATTGTTGGGTGGTATACGAACATAAGTTAAAAGGTAATATAAATGTTTATTGAAGGTGACGTTAATATTTAATAAACTGAATTTTTACATTTTTATACGTTACATATTTTTTGGTATCTTATAATTATTATGATATCCTGTACTGGCACTTGTATCCACACAATTATATATTTTGGGTTATAGGTATATGTTTATTAGGTTCTGATTTCTATCTCAATTTTAGATTACTGTATGCGATTAAATTTGCGGGCTTTGTGCCAGTTGTAAATTTTTTTTATTGAGTTTATCTATCTAAACTTCATTGGGGTGTTTTGTCTTGATACTGAAAGTTTCTTTTTTAAAATGTCCACTTTTAAAGTTGATCATTTACTGGTAAAAGAGTTAGATTACGAGCTTAAAATCCGAAGTATTGATGTTACTGAATATCCTACCGTCGAGGCTAAACGCAAAATATTGCGTGGAGCTCTGCGACAGGAGAAGGAAAATAGGAGTTTTCGGCAAATTTCTTCCTCCTGTATTCCCTTTGACAAGCATAAGGAGGAGATTGAGGACACACTGAAAGACCTTACCCAGAAAATCGGGATATTCAGGGTTACAATACTGGATCCTACCTTTGCTAGATTGTCGTCTAGAGTAGCTCATTTATCTGAACGAGTAAGTCGCTTAGAGTGTGATACCGATGAACAGGAATTATACCAGAAAACCGTCGCAGTCAAAATCTTGGATATTGAAGGTGACCTCGATGCTCGGGGAAACCCAGCTGCTACCTCCACTCCAAATGCACCCATACACAATGCGTCACCCTTCCCATTTTCTAAATCTGCCCAAGTTCATAAATGGGGTATTTCTTTTTCTGGTACAGGTGATCGTGATACTGTTGTCGCTTTCTTAGAGAAAGTTGAATGTTTGCGAATCTCTAGATGTATTCCAGAGGATGACTTATTTGCAGCCTCCGCTGAGTTGTTTACCGGTCCTGCGTTCACTTGGTTTATGAATAATCGCTCTAACCTTTCTTGCTGGAAAGATCTGGTGCAAAAACTTAAAGCTGATTTCCTACCATATTCCTACCAAGATGATCTTTTGGATGACATTAAAAAGCGGAAACAACTCCAGAATGAACCCGTTACTATGTTTATCAACAACATCCTTGGGTTGTGTAGTCGTCTTGACATTCCTCTCACGGAATCCGAAAAGGTAAGAATCATCATGAAATCTTTGTTACCCTCATATCACTCTCAACTAGCTCTTGTAGAAATCCGTAGTATCGACGAACTTACGGAAAAATGTAAGCGGTTAGAAGAAACATTTTCTTGGTCTAATCAACCCTCAACTGTAGTTTCGTCTCGTCCTTTTCCGTCTTCTAGTCAGAATTCCTTTTCACAAAATCGATCATGGCAAAATAAAGTACCGAAACACAATGTATCTACCGTTACCTCCACGATCGTATGTTGGAATTGTTATACTCAGGGACATGCCTTCTCTGCATGCCCAAACCCCAGATTGCGTCCCTTTTGTTTTGGGTGTGGCCTTGAAAATACCACTAAACCCAACTGTAGGAATTGTCAGGGAAACGGTCGTTTAGAGGATTGTACCCTGAGCCCTCCTCTGACAGTCTCTCCATCAGGGAATTCCGTAACTTCCATAAACAATACAGGACTCAACACGTCAAGCCCTCCCGTACCTTCTACCAGTCGAAAAGGGAAAGGTATTTCGTCCAAAAAGACAACAACTTCAAACAACAACCGATCTCAAGATTAAGTTTTCTGAAGCAGACACCCTTTAATGTCGAATCAGATAATGATAGTGTTTCTTTCTCAGTATCTTCATTAAATCTCCCATCTCCTTGTCTCGAACAAGAACTTAACTCTGCGTTAATTCCGTTACCTTTACCTTCTTCTTCCAGAAAAAGTAAGGAAGGAGATACCTGTCTACCTATATCTCAATATTCTGGCAACACCATAGTGATTGATAAAACAACCTTAGATTTAAATTCTCTATTAGTTAGGAAACATAACGATAATCGTCCGTATCTCCCTATCGAAGTATTAGGTCAATCTTGTTTAGCACTTCTGGACAGTGGTTCAAACATATCTTTACTAGGTTCTTTATCTCTTCGTTTAATAGACAACGATAAAGTCAAAGTTAACCCGATTTCTTCTCTTCAAGTATCGACTGCTGATGGCACTGTACAACCCATCACGGGAAAATTCGTAACAGAAGTCTCTGTATCGAATATACGCAGAAATGTTACTTTTTATGTTATCCCCTCAGTGCAAAATTCAGTTATCCTTGGAATGGACTTTCTTAATGTTTTTAATAGCACACTTAACTGCTCTGATTTTTCTATGTCTATATCTTCATTTAATATTTCGAGCTTGAATGCCGTACAAGATTTTTCTAGTTTATCAAATGAGGAACAAAATCAGTTGCAAGAAACTATCTCCAAGTTTAATTCTATTTCCTCTACGGATAAGTTAGGCCGTACTACCTTGCTTTCCCATTCTATTGAAGTGAATAATCCCACACCATTTAGGCAATACCAATATCCGATACCCCAAGCGTGGCAAAAAGATTTAGACCAAGAGACTGATGAAATGCTTAAACTTAATATCATCGAACCGTCTACCTCTTCCTATAGTAGTCCATTATGGCTCACGAAAAAAAAGAATGGATCATTTAGGGTCTGTTTTGATGGACGTAAGTTAAACAGCATCACAGTAAATCGGGATGCTTACCCGATCCCTCGAATTGATATTATCTTGAGCAAACTTCAAAACTCGAAGTTCATATCGTCTATAGATCTTTCAAAAGCTTTTTTACAAATACCTCTTAGTACTGAAAGTAGGAAATATACCGCTTTTGCCGTCAACGGTAAAGGATTGTTTCAATTTGTAACAATGCCTTTTGGGTTAGTATCTGCTCCCCAAACTATGTGTCGTCTCATGGATATAGTAATAGGTCCTCAGTTAGAGCCCTACGTGTTTTATTATCTTGATGATATCTTGGTAGTCACCCCGGATTTTTCTACTCATATCGAAATTTTGAATAAATTATTTGTCCGGTTAAAAGAGGCCAATTTAACGGTTAATCTTGATAAATGTCAATTTTGTCGACCAAGTTTGAAGTTTTTAGGCTATATGGTTGATAACCAGGGTCTTAGGACAGACCCTGAAAAGGTCGCCGCTATAAGAGATTTTCCCATCCCAAAAACTACCACCCAAGTTCGCAGAATTTTAGGCATGTGTGGATATTATCGTCGGTTTGTTCCGTCTTATTCTACCTTACTATCACCCCTTACTGATCTTCTGAAGGATAGGAAAAAAGGCCAAACGATTATTTGGACTCCTGAGGCCGATGAAGCGTTTAGGCGCGTTAAAGATGCACTAACGAACGCTTCAGTCATGATCTCACCTAATTTTAACGAACATTTTTATCTGATGACCGATTGTTCTAACACCGCTTCTGGTGGCGTGCTATTTCAGGTGAAAGATGGCTCTGAACACCCAATAGCTTATACAAGTAAGAAACTGAATAAGGCGCAGAAAAACTATTCGACTACGGAGAAAGAACTCTTAGCTATTATTCAGGGTTTAGAAGCTTTTCGTTATTATTTAGAGGGTCGTAATTTCACGATAATTACGGACCATAGTTCTTTGGTATGGCTTCACAGCATGAAAAACCCTTCTCAGAGACTTTCCCGATGGATATGTAAACTGACTGCCTATTCGTATAAGATTGTCCATCGAAAGGCAGCCGGAGTAGTGGTTGCTGATGCTCTTTCCCGTGTTTTTGATATTAATGTTTTAGATCTATCTTCGTTAACTCCTGATGCGTGGTATCAAAATATGGTCGATAAGGTTACTCAAGACCCACAAAGATATCCCGATTTTAAGGTGGAGAACAATGTGCTGTACAAACACATTTTAAGTCCTGTTGAGGTATTATCGAATATGACCGAATGGAAAATAGTTGTACCTATGCCAAACAGGGAAAATATTTTGCGTATGTGTCATGACGAAGTTACTGCTGGCCATTTGGTTTCTATAAAACTTACCACCGTATTGCTGAGTTATATTATTGGCCTGGCATGCGCAAATCCATTAAAAGGTACATCTCTAAATGCATAGTTTGTGCTACTTGTAAACCAAGTAACTTACCACAAGCTGGTCTTATGGGTTCTTTTAGAAATATTAATTTCCCTTGGCAGATGATTTCTCTCGATTTAATTGGTCCATACCCTCGTAGCTATACAGGAAATACTTATTGTCTCGTAGTAGTGGACTATTTCACCAAATTTCCTTTGGTTTGCCCTCTTCGGAAAGCCACAGTCCCAGCAATTATTAAGTATTTGGAAGAACAAGTATTTTTAGTATTTGGTGTTCCTCAAATTGTCTCCTGTGACAATGGGCCCCAATTTATCTCGAACGCTTTCAAGACTCTGATGTGCAAATATAGGGTGCAGAAGATTTTCTATAATGCTGCATATCACCCTCAAGCGAACCACTCAGAACGTGTAAATCGTAGTATTGTTACCGCTTTAAGGTCTTATACATTTGAGGACCATAGGTCGTGGGATCAATACATTCATTCTGTTGCCCAAGCCATAAGGACTTCCACTCACGAGGTCACTAAATGTTCTCCCGCGTATCTTAACTTTGGTCGAAATGTTCCTCTCTCAGGCGATTATTTTGGTTTAATTTCCGATAATGCAACTACTTTACCACAAGTTTCTGAGAATCTTCATCGACAAGAGGATCTCCAAAACCTACCCCCTATATTTGCCGATATTCGGAAGAGATTGAAATCTTCTTATTTACGTTCCCAGAAATATTATAATTTAAGGAAAAGACCGTTACGTTTTTATCCTGGAGACCGAGTCCTAAAACGAAATTTTGTGAAATCAAGTAAAAATGATGCCATAGCGGCGAAATTTTGTCAGAAGTATATTCAATGTACGGTTTTAAAAGTCATATCGCCTCTTGTCTATGAACTAAAAGACAATTCGTCCAATAAACGAATTGGTCGTTTTCATGTCAAAGATCTCCTACCTGATAAAACAGTCATGGATTCTGAGTCCTCGACCTCAGAGGATGATTAGGTATTAACTTGCGTTCTGCATTAATTTTGGAACCTTTTATCGCAGTCTGCAACTTGCTAGTTTCCTAAAAAAAACTCTTATTTTTGCTATTTGGTAATTATTATTTTTACCTCTGCTCTTGATTTTACCTTGATAGTTAAGTGTTCACATATATTATGGACTCAGCGTTTGCACAGGGAATGTCATAACATTTGTCTGGTGTAATAAATGCATTATACAGGGTATTCCATTATTATCACTTCTCAAAATATTAGACTGTTATAGGTAAATTGCTTTTAAATATTGTCTTTTCACTTTTATTAGTAAATTTTGTTGTATATGGGTATATAGGTGTATCTAAGCATAATACGTGGGTTCGAATTCGTTGATCAAATTCCGGACTAGATCGTTAGCGGATTTCGTAATCCATGCTATATTTTGTGATGGATGTACTTTTACCTGGAGTCGCTATGTGGCGAATATGGTCGTTGACCATCTTCGGTTCTGTAGCATAGATTAAGTCTTCATCAAGTTATACAATGGATTTTTTTCTTGTACAAGGCGATAACCCAATACCTTTAATATTAATTTCGTTGATGGTTGTTATATCAATAATTTTGGAAAATACATTCATTAGCTGTTGTTTAGTGACTACTCTAATATTTGATTTTCGTTTTCTTACGCATTGGTCCACTATAGTAGTCCAGTTCGGACCTCTTCTGTCATTGATTTTAGGAACTGATCTATAAATATACGGTTTCAGATGAAATTGTTTGATTTTGGTTCTTAAATTTTAGTTTTACCTTTGAGAAATTGTAGTTAAGAACTTACTTGTGTTGATGCTTATACATGTGTTAGTATAAAAATACACTGATTATCAAACGTTTTGGTATATCGTACACTGAAATCAGCTGTAGCCTTAGGCTATAGATTTATCGGATACAGATATTAAGTTAGGTTATCTTTAGGTTACCTTTCAATGATTACCTGTGATTATATTAAGTCAATTCGGGAATGGATTATGAATTATACTGACGGAACCATATTTGGATGGATACGATAATGGCTATCCATTTGTGGAACTGTTTAGTTTGTCCATTTTTTGTTTTGCTGTGCATTCTTAACTACCTGGTTTATATCTGCATTGGATATATAATATATTTAACTTAGCGTATCGTACTTCACTTTATCTTATCTTATCTTATCTTAACTAAGAGAGTTATGTTACATCTCTATTTCCTTACCTTAAGTTATCTTTGATACCATGTTTTGAATCGGTTGGAGAATATCCTGGTTACTCTCGGTTGAATATGTCAACAATAAATTTTGTGTTCATCTTTGGATTAACTTAGGTGCTAATATCCAAATCGATAGTGAGTCCGATAGTGAGTAAGGCCAAATTTAATGGTTCTTTATGTAGTTGGGTGGATACTTTGTTTTAGTCAGGAATATTTTTTTCTAGTACCTTTAGTTCACGTTGATCACAATTTGGGGTTACGTGTAATCTAAGCCTTTAATGTGAACGATTTAATAAGTTTAATTGATGTAAGTAATGGTACAACAAGAATAACTATTAGTAAACTTTAAGATACCTAGTATACGGTTCATTCGTAAATAAAGTCTGGATGCAGATCATCAGACTAGTCCTTGTCTACGTTAAGGAAGGAAAAGTTCCTTTCTCGCGATCTCCGTAAACCATACCGGTTCCGGAATCTTGGGAACTTACCTTGATGCACTCTTGTGTTGGATCCACACAAGTGTGTCATACTTTTGTGCCCGCACTCTTCCATGCTCGGAAGCATGAGAAGTGTTGCCTTTTATTTCTATTGTGTAAATATGTGGTATAATGTGGATGTTTACCCACTTTGAGCCAAATTCAAAATTAATGTTTTAGGTTAGATTAGATTAGTTAGTTGATGTACTAATCCTATCTTTAACTTTGTGGAGTGGTTGTGACTGTAACTACAGCTACAACTGCTAGGAGCTACTACTCCTGACCCATATTAAAGTACTAACCCTGCCAAGAATAAACTTCGTTTTGGTTTTTGCCAGAATAATTTTCTGAAGGAAAATTATATCGAGTGGAGGGGGAATGTAGCGTTCCGCTACGTTTACGAGTAGCCACTCCCGACAACCGTAATAATTAACATCGAATAACAAAAAGTTACCTTACGATCGAGGTAGGAAAATGAAAACAGAATTAGTGCTAGCTAACCAACGACTTAAGAAGGTCAAATACAGACAAATATGTGTTGGAGAAAAAACGGCAGATGTCATACATAAAAGAATAGGAGATATTCAATAAATCTATTTTGGAATTGCAATTACAAAGCAAGCTAAATATATCTGTAAAGATATAATATACCTAAAATGAACGTCTGGTAAGTGATTTTATTTTAAAAAATCTCTTTTGGAAATTTAGGAAACACATATATCAAAATGAATAATTTTATACCTTAAAAAGTCAAATCTAGCAAAGCTACTTTTAGAAATATATTACTTAAGTAATAATGTAATTTCATTTTGGATAAATGACCTTCCCATTTATGTGGAAGAATATGTTTGGTTATCTTTTGTAACCGGTCTGTCTCACCTTGTATCCAGGAAAAAATTTCTAGATACCTAATGAGAACCTCTCTTTTTAGCCGTACCTAGAGAATTATAAAATAGAACCAAGCTTTTAATATCCCACAAAGACAACTTATATGGAAAATGCACTAAGAATAACATTCCTATTAATTATCTGGAACGTAAATCTTCCCTAAGATGTGTATACTCATAGAGCCGCTTACCGTCTGATAAACCGGCACGTCCATAAGCCAACACTTGGAATTAGAGCTGAAGGAATTTCATCTAGATTGGAACAAAGATAAGTGTACTTAATTAATGTTCTCATTTATAGACCGAATTGTGTTCCGCAATATATTATATATTTATTCTACATTTGTTGTTAAGCATTAGATTATTTTTTTAACTTCCCTTATCATATCTTTTACTATCGGTTGTGTCTACACAACAAATAATATTTTGTCAATTTTTCATCTAAATCTCAATGCATGTAAGGGAACATAAGTACTTATAGACCTAGAGCATTGGTCTCTATAGGGTTCATTACATAATAACTTAGGTATTGTGGTAGATAATATACAAGTATATTAATACGGTATTATGAAGAATATCATCTGGTTCTGTTGACTAGCACTCACTATTGTTTTTCTGTCTCTTTATTGTTTGTATCTGAAAGAAACGTAAACTCATAGAAATCATTTAATAGTCGGAAACTTTTACGTTATCTGCTTATATCTTGGCAACCAAAATTTTAACATTACTCATATTCATTATTTATATTATTAATTAAATTTTACTATTATATATTCATCTTGCAAGCCAATGTTTTACATTATTATACATTATTTATATTTTTAGCTAGAAATTTTACATTATATATATATATATATATATATATATATATATATATATATACATTAGTTACCAAAATCTTACTTTACATATATCTAGGTATTTTTTTTACACAATAAAAATAAGGTATACCTATTGGGTTTGTATCATTTCACCTGCACCTGATATCTCTCAACTATATGTGTTCATATAATATTTTATTTCAGGATTAAGTTATTTGGATTGTTTATATCTGTCTCCTTATTTCTCTCTCTCTCTTTTTCTCTCTCTCTTTCCCCCTCTCTCTCTCTTTCTATATCTCTCTCTCTATATATATATATCTCTCTCTCTATATCTCTCTCTATATATCTCTCTCTCTATATCTCTCTCTCTCTCTTTTCTAGTCTCCCACACTGTTCTATCAACGAAGTAAAGGCTCTAAAAGGCATTTACTTCTGGCGCCCATCTTTGGTTTATTGATCATAGGTCAGTTCTTTTCTTTTAAGTATTTCATTACTTTTTAATTTTTCTGGTTTCTTCCTTTATCACTATCTCTTTCTCCCCTAAACAACAGCACGAAAATAAGCCGATCTCCACTTCCTGAGCTTTTACGTCTCATCCTCATCCTCATAATTAATTTGTTATCTTCATTCTAATTTTAACTTGTTAAGCCGTTTCTCACTACTCCTTTCTCTTCATCAATCAAATTTTAGTACCAAAAAAAAATATAACCCTACTATAAGGGTTACAAGTTGACTCCAACTAGTTGGATGGTTTCAGTAAAAGTTGATTATAAATATAAAATGAAGATTTATATTCAACATTTACTAGTAAAAGTAGACTCCAACTAGGAAAAGTATACTCTTCCCAATGCCATTTAGTAAAAGTTGATTCTGATTCACACAAACAGCCGATTCTAGAAATTAAATTAATGTTACTGAATATGTTCAAATTAGTCTAGGCTGTATCGTCGTCCCCGTTAGTGAAATTACCGATTCGAATTTTTTGCACAAACTTACTCAAAAAGAGGTCCTTATAACAAATATACTGGGTGCCAGGCAGTACCTTGATCAATAAATTGTATAAAACAATTTTTTTTAGATAAATTCACAAAAATCATTTTTTCACTTCGAACAATTTTTCTTTAGATCATTTGAATTATTCTGAGCAAAATTTTTCTGAGTATTTTGTGATTTTTCTCTAAAATTGATTGTTGTCGAGTTATACGCGATTTAAAATTTGAAAAATGCAAAAATAGCCATTTTCAAGGCTTAATAACTCAGTTAAAAATTATATTAGTCACCGAAAGTGACGAGAAAGTCACCGAAAGTCACGAGAAAGTCCGAAAGTCACCAAATAAAATTTTAACGACCCCCCTACAAGATACTGAAGAAATTTTTGACAACAATGAGCGCTAGGAGCGTATTGACGCAGCTATCAATGTGAGTGCGAGTGAGATGCACCATTGCACCATTTTGACATTTAAAAATTCAAACTTCTGTCAAACCACAAAAATACTTTTTTTGTAATTTATTGCTCACATGTCATCACCATGACAAGGCGAAAGTTCTTCTTGTGGTGCTTTCTCCTTTAGTGGAGGTTAGCGACTACACTGGCAAATCTGTCTCTGTCCAATGCGGCTCTAAACAAAGATGTTGAATCAAGGCCGGTCCAGTCTCTGATATTTCTAAGCCATGAAATCTGGCGCCTACCGGGACCCCGTTTTCCTTCAATCTTACCCTGGATGATCAGTTGCGTGAGGCGGTACTTTTCGTTTCTCATTATGTCTCCCAGGTAGCTAACTTTTCTGAATTTAATGATTTTTAGCAGTTCCCTACCTGTACCTATTCTCCTCAGAACATATTCGTTGGTGGTGTGGGTTGTCCAAGGTATTTTCAAGTCACTTCTATAAAGCCAGAGTTCAAAGGCGTCCAACTTGTTCATCAGTATTGTGTTGTGTCCAGGCCTCCGTTCCATACAAAAGTATTGACCACACATAGCAATGCAGAAAACGACATCTAAGGCTGATATTAATGCTACTGTTACAAAATAAGCTTTTCATTTTGATAAACCCCTGTCGGGCTACCTGTATTTTCGCTCTTGACTTCTTGTTTATAATCAAGTTGATTGTTGAACCAGCAAGCAAGATATTTGTACTGGCTTACGTATTCAAGCTGTTGGTGTTTCACATATTTATTGGAAGAGGTAAATTTTTGTTCCTTGATATTTTTATAACTTTGGTTTTCGCAGTATTGATCTTCATCCCCATTTTTTCACAACTCTCAGTATCCCTATCCAACAGTATCTGCAGACTATGGTCCGAATCAGTCATTAATACTGTGTCATCTGCATAGCGGATGTTATTTACTCTCTGACCGTTTATCCTGATTCCTTCTGAAGAGTGCGATAAAGAGTTCGCAAATATTACCTAAGAGTAGACGTTAAAAGTATGGGTGATAGCACACAACCCTGTCTAACACCTCGTTGTATTTCAATTGGCCTTGACGTATTACCATTGGTCTTTACCATTGCTGCCTGATTCAATTAAATAGCCTCTATAATTTTAGAATCTCTTTTGTCGACTCCGATGTTGTTCAATCTTTCTATCAAGGTCTTGTGCATCACCCTATCGAACGCTTTTTCAAAATCTATGAAACAGATAAAAAGGTGTGCTTGCTGATCTTTGTATCTTTGTGCCAGAGTTTGAAGACAGAATATTGCTTCTCGTGTCCCCATACCTTTCCTGAAGCCAAATTGTTCTTGACCGGTGACCTCATCACATTTTTTATAATACAGTAGAATTTCGGTTATCCGCCATAAACAGGCCGACGGAAGGGCGAATAAGCAAAAATGGCGGATAATAGGGAGCGTTAAATGAAACACAAGTTGAGCCCTTGATAATTTCCAGTCTCCGATAGGAGTGGCACAAGAAGAAGAAGAAGAGAATCAGTTTAATTTTGACTGACATTGGACATTGTAGATAGAACGATTTAGGATGAACGAAAAAAACTAGCGATTTTCATCTGCCTTGCTGATGTATCTCGTTTTGTTGCTGCCAATACTCGCCCTCTTGTAGCATCATAATATCGACAGCTCTTTCTTCTTGTTGCTCGGAATGCTCGGCTTATTTTATCTCATCTTAAAAAAATTTTACTCATTCTTTAATATTTTCAAAGTTATATAAATTTGAAAAAAAATATTACTTAAATGGAGCGGCGGATAAAACGGAACGGCGGATAAATGAAGGGCGGATAACCGAGACTCTACTGTATATTCTGTTCTGTATGATACGCAAGAAAAGCTTTAGAATGTTATTTAATAGACTTATAAGGCGGAAGACCTGGCATAATTTGGCATTCTTCTTTTTAGGTAGTAGTATGAAGACTGATTCAAGCCATATTTTAGGGATAGTCCCTGTATTGTAAACATTATTAAATAGTCCAAGAAGAAGGTCTAAGTTTTCTCGTTGATTAACTTCAACAGCTCAGCTGGTTTTTCATCTTTTCCTACAGATTTGTTGTTTTTTAGTTGACGTAGAGCATATTCCAGTTCGGACTTCAGTATTGGAAGACCTTCGTCGTTTTCGGTATTTAATGTAGGAGGTTCTCTGATGTGATAGAAGAGTTCCTTTATATAGTCTTCCCACATGTTTATTTGTTCTTCAGGGCTTGAAATCAGTTTGCCTTCTGCGTTGATTAGATTATTTAGTCCTTGTGAATATGTCGTGCCTGTGAATTCCTGAGTTTCTTATACAGATGGAAGTCATCATGTTTTTTATATAAGTTTTCGATTTCTTCACATTGTTCTGTTATCCATTTTTCTTTTGCAATTTTAATTTTTTGTTTAATGGTTCTATTTAATGCTTTGTACATTGCTTTGTGCTGTTTGAATTTTCTTCTTTTATCCATTAAATCCAATATTTCCTCTGTCATCCATCTTTGCTTCCGTGGTCGCTGTTTTGTAAGCATTTCAGTTGCCGTTGCAAGGGCGAGTCTGATTTCCTCCGGAAGGCGAAAGTTAAGGATGTTTAATTATATGAAAGTGTGCTAAAAAACAGTGCGAAAAATTAAAAGCCGTTTAAAATACATTGTTACTTCAGACACACTTTAAGCCCTTCATGTACTGCTATCTATATTTACAATTTTCACACAATAAAACGTTTACTTACATAATATGAGATAAAGTAGATAAAAATTATTTTTGTGAATTTAACAAAAATTGGTTAAACAATTTTTCGACCGCGGTACCGCGTGACACCCTGTGTATTTGTTATAAGGATTGTTATACGGATGTATTTCTTTGAGTAAGTTTGTGGAAAAAATCGAATCAGAATAATTAACCTAACGGGGACGACGTTACAGACTCTACTAATAAGTAGTTAAAACGGTCAAACAAAGAAACGCACACTCATCAAAAATGCACTTGAGATTCTCGTATAATCAACATTTACTGAATTGGTCCAGGAAGAGTCAACTACAACTAGTACAAGTTGATTTAAATTTTTCAAAATCAACTTTTACTGCTCGTTTCAGTTGGAGTTGACTCCAACTAGTTGGAGTAGACTCTAACTGAGAATCAACTTGAACTGTAACATATACATAGATTGATATCTCTTAATGGGTAACGACCGTAGAAGGCCAGCCGATCGTCTAAAATTCAACCTCCACATATCGTTCGTTTTGAGTGACAGGAGAGTTTTGCGGTCATCGTTTTCCGGCATTTCACTATTCTCATTTTTAATTGCAGATCTTAATTTTGATTCGCTAATTTCTAAAGCATCGCACACGCATTGTTGTACAGACGCACAGTGGTTCCAAACGCTGATAACATGGTCATGAGGCGAAAAAAGAGTCCCTCTCTAGGGATTTACATGTTTACAGTGGTTTTCTCATACTATCGTAGAGTCGTAATATGCATATATAAGGATCAGACTGGATGTATTCTGGTTCATAGCTCAGGAACAAGTAAGCCATGTCCGAGGTTATTTTGGCCGGCACCAAGTGAAAAAGAGCGCGTATATTGAAAACGCTGTAAAACGTTTTGTAGTATATCAATTTTATCAGTGTAAAGCAGATTCTTCTTTTTTTTATGTATGTAGTAATGTAAGATGTAAGTTAATTCAAGATTTAGTAACAATAAATGCCTTAAATTTGTTAATGCATAAAACGTGAAAATATACTTGAAATAATCAGAATTTTGTAAAGATTCATTTAAAAAGTACAAAATTCTGTATCCACAAAAGTGGGAACTGACGCACATTACATGATTCTGGTGATTGTTGAGTATGTATGGGCGGTTGTAGATAATAAGTAATAAGTAATAAGTTCTGAATATTATACTTCATAACAAAATGTATTGGTAGTCAGCAATTTCAGAAGTCCCTTATAATATAAAATTTTAAATAAATATGCGTTTAAAATAAAATTCTAGAATTTCTTTCGGCCATATTGGATACGACATTTTGTAAAAAAAAGTAATGCTAAATTTGTAATCAGCGACCTTAAACTACCAAATTTGACAAAAAAATTGCGTTTTGATTCATATGTTCAATTTCATTCAGCCATGTTGGATCCGCCATTTTGTTTTTCAGAAAAAATAATGTCAGATTCGTAATCAGCGATGCCAAAAACCCTTAAAAACGAAAGTAATTCCGAAGTGTATAAACAATATACGCTTTTATAGGTTCATGACCACGTTTTCGGCATTTGGAACTATAGCGATACGCTTTAATTACTATTTTTGCTAGTTTTAATTTTAATATTTTTTCTCAAAAACGAAACACCGTTAGTCATTCGAAATGCACATTCAAATACAAATGTTAAGAGAGACATGGCTTTACCCTGTCACCATCTGTTTTCTCACCCACATAAATTAGTTACCATATCAGACCATTATGTCAACAACTCACTTAATGACTGGTGATTTATTGACATCTGGTCAGAGGAAAAGGAACACAAACATATTATCGTTTGTGGCTTTTTTCTTTAGTAATAGCTCAGCAGGCAAACACGTCGGACCACACCCAACGACCCTTCTTCCGAGTGTCTTAAGCGAAACACATTTTTGTGCAATAATAAAATAAATATTTACCGTTCGTTTTATTACATTCATTTCAATTAAATTCCGCCATACACCAATCGGAATAGAACCATAGTGAGACGTCACTAACCGATTATAAAAAATCAAATTTTTTTCTTCGGCAATAAAGTACTTATATGTAGGTTACAACTTAGAGTATCTACATCTAAAACACGTCGTGGTATTTTCAATGAAACAGCTCGAACATATTTTCAAAAAATTTGCAATATAATAAATATGTTAACAAGTCTGTTTGCAAATAGCTTTGAAAAATACATTTTTATTATATTACTAGAAATTAGATGTGCATCCAATCAATTGCCATCTACAGTCACTTCACCCAATTTTTTACAAATTTTAGAATCGACAAATTTTCAAAAGAATTAAAAATTACATTTTTACCTCTAGTGCACTAGTCCGCCTCAAGGCGGACCGTAATAAAAGTTTATCGCCAACCGTCACTAAAGTCATTCATTATTGTACTCATTTGCCCTCATTTGCTGCAGTAAAGTAACACTTTATTGTAGTGAAAGAAGAGTTTTACTTTACCTGCCGCGATTAATCGAGATTGAATGTAATTGGTCGATGGCAGTAATCGATTATGCATTTGACTTAACTTACAATTTATGTATTTTAATTATTAAAAATACTGTACAAAATTTATGACACGGTTAATTAAATTTATGTCAAAAAGTGAAATTCTGTAGTATTTTGTAATTATATTCATATAAAATAAATCAAAACTTTACCGATTTAGTAATTATTTAATATTCATAACTACCTATACGCTCTCAGCTTCGCTCGTGTCGCCCCTAGATTAATTTTTAAATTAATTATTTAATTGTTATCGCTTAATATTTACAACGCTAAAAAGTAATTAAATTGTAATAGATTTTTTTAAGATTTTGCTAATCATTTTAACGTTCTATTAATGAAATATTAATTTCTTACTTCGGATACTTTCACAATTATCGTGTAGATGGCGCTAAGATTAATAGATTAATTTATAATTACATATTACGGAACATTAAAAAAACGTAAATTCAGTATTTAAAACGTAAGTATATTTAAGGTAAAAATATATAACACAGCTTTGACCAACTAATATTTTTTATAATTAATGTTTTTAATTTTAATTTTAAATTAATCACTTTGACATTTATGTCAAATTTCCAGTAAACGTTTACAGACTTGTCACTACTGGCGCTCGCGAATTTATAAATATCCCCTCTACGTACAAGCTCACAGCGTATAGATTAAAAATCGAAAGCGGCTATCATGCAAAAATCATCTGTCATCACATCACTGTCATGAAATTTTTATTACGTCTAAAATTTATAAAATTCTTAAATTGTAAATTGTAAGTAAGTGTTAAAACCTATATCAAATTGTTGGCGATATGCTCGCTCTGCTCCTAATATCAGACTCGTTCGATAAAGAGTAACTTTACTGACTTGGTACATAAATAACTATTTCAGGCTTATAAGCTGTGAGCCCGTACGTAGAGGGGATATTTATAAATTCGTGAGCGCCAGTAGTGACAAGTTTGTAAACGTTTACCGGAAATTTGACATAAATGTCAAAGTGATTAATTTTAAATTAAAATTAAAAACATTAATTATAAAAAATATTAGTTGATCAAAGCTGTGGTTTATATTTTTACCTTAAATATACTTACGTTTTAAATACTGAATTTGCGTTTTTTAATGTTCTGTAATATGTAATTATAAATTAATCTTGGCGCCATCTACATGATAATTGTGAAAGTATCCGAAGTAAGAAATTAATATTTCATCAATAGAACGTCAAAATGATTAGCCAAATCTTAAAAAAATCTATTACAATTTAATTACTTTTTAGCGTTGTAAATATTAAGCGATAAGAATTAAATAATAAATTTAAAAATTACCGGTGAAAGTTGAATTAGTAACCGCTAGGAGCGACACCAGCGAAGCTCAGAGCGTATAGGCTATTGATTATGTATTTTAGAAAGGAACTACAACGTTAACGAAGTTTTATTGTTTCATATAGTCGATGGACCTTTACATAATAAAAAACCGCGGAGTGCTACCATTTAAAAGGGTGCGTTTTTGAGAAAGGAGTGAATTAGTCCCTAGGCACAGGGCGAATTAGGCTAAGTTCTATACACTTTTGGTACAAATACGTCTACAGGAAAATTGTTCCAGGTTAAATTTACTATCGAAATATCACATCTTAAGGTCAAAAATATTTTTTTTACAAAAATATATCCAAATGAAAAGCAAGAAAAAAACACGAAAGATAGCAATTTTGTTTTTTGTCCCATAACTTTTTTCCGGGGATATAGGTATAGGCATTGCTGCAGCGAAAAATAACTTCAGTCCGTTCTCTTTAAAATGACGTTTAGTAAAAGTCTCTGTTATTTATAGTTTCCACAATATGATTTTTCAAAGTTTGCCACTCACGGCGATTTTGGGCTATTTTCCTTGTTTCTTCGCAAACATTGTTCTGTAACTTTTTTCTACGCAGATTTAGGTTTATGCAATGTTACATTTAGTAGGAAGAAAAGTCAATTACCTTTAAAATGGTCTATTGTAGAAGGCTGTTTGACTCTTTTTAAGCAAGATATGGTTTTTCAAAGTTTTATACTTATAATGATTTTGGATATATTTTATGATTATTTTTAAATTTCTTAATATAACTTTTTTATTGTATATTTAGGTATATACATTGTGAAATGAAAAAGAAAGCCTATTTTCTTTACTTTAAAATGGTGTAATGTAAAAAATACTGGGACTATTTTTAAACAAGATACGCTTTTTCAAAGTGTGACATATACACATGCAATAGGTCCCACTAAGTTGAAACCATATGGAACTTTTTTATTGTTAAGTTCATAAAAAAAATATTTTTTATAAAATGCTCTGCATAGTTTAAAACCTAAGAAGCAATCTTCAAATATAAAATTTTATCAATAGTGTACGAGGTATGTTAAAAATATGAATTTCGCTTAAGAGTAAAGTACCTTTATATTTCACAATATCGAAAAGTGTTATTAAGAAAAGTTATTTGGAATTAAAAATTATGTTATAATATGCAATTATGTTCTTCTAATTAAAAAAAAACAAAAAATTTTTAATATTTTTTTAATTTCGGATACCCTTGGATATCCTAGGGATATCTTGTTTAAAAAGAGTCCTAGAATTTTTTGCAATACACCATTTTAAAGTAAAGAAAATAAGCCTTTTTTATTCCACAATGTATAGAACTAAATGTACAAGAAAAAAAGTCATAATGAGAAAGTTAACAAATAATCATAAAAAATATCAAAAATCATTAAAAGTATAAAACCTTGAAAAAGCATAACTTGCTTAATAATAGTCGTACAACCTTATTCAATAGACCAATTTAAAGGCAATTGACTTCACTTTTTAATAAATGTACCATTGCCTATACCTAGAGATTCGTATAAAAAAATTACAGAACAATGTTTGCGAAATAATGGGGAAAATGGCCCAAAAATGCTGTGAGCGGCGAACTTTGAGAAATACTATTTCGGAAACTGTAAATCCCAGAGAGTTCTACCTAACGGCATTTTAAAGAAAAAGGATGGAATTTATTTTTCACTGAAGCAATGCCTATGCCTATATCCCTTTGGAAAAACGTTATGGGGCAAAAAACAAAATTGCTATCTTTCGTGTTCTATTCTTGCTTTTCTTTTGAATATATTTTTGTAAAATAAATCATTCTTGACTTAAGAATGTGATATTTCGATAGTAAATTTAACCTGAAACAATTTTCCTGTAGACCTGTTTGTACCAAAAGTGCATATTTATTCCTCACCCGAATTCGCCCTGTGCCTAGGGACTAATTCACCCCTTTCTCAAAAACGCACCCATTTAAATGGTAGCACTCCGCGGTTTTTTCAAATATAGATGTCCATTGACCACATGCGACAATAAAATCTCCTTTTAACGTTAGTTCCTTTTAGCTCTCTTATTTTGAACATAATTAATAGCCTATTACTATTTAAGTATTTTATAGCTACAATACCCAAATCAGCCTCTGGACTAGATCTAGTCCTGTCGCCAGGGGGGGTACAACGGCCTTCTAAATTCAGATGGACTTACCCAAGTTTTTTTTATATATTTTGATCCGTAGAACACGAATTTTTTGGGTAACAGTTGATCCGGATGTCGATAAGATTGTTATAAACGAAGAAGTTGAGGAATTACATAACAGCGATTTCTCGCAAAACAAAACATTTTTTTGTATTTTTTGGGTCATTCTAACCAAAAAATGTTCCTACAAGTTTTTTCGTAGGATGCATAGTTTTCGAGATAAACGCGGTTGAACTTTCAAAAAATCGAAAAATTGCAATTTTTGAACCCGAATAACGTTTGAATAAAAAATAAAATAGCAATTCTGCTTACCGCCTTTAAAGGTTTAAGTCAAATTATATCTGTTTTGAATATTTGCATTGCTAAAAATTTATTTTTTGATTGTTAAAAAAGCTATAAACACATAGTGTTTCCCGTGCCTAATACATGCGTTTTAATGCATGCTACTTAGAAATAGCCCCGCTTGCACTTTTACCTCCTCTACGTACTCGTTCGATTTTAAATGAGAAATCATTGAAACATCACTCAAGCACTAGGTGTTTATAGCTTTGTTTTAACAATAAAATAATACATTTTTAGCAATACAAATAATTAAAACCGATATAATTTGACTTGAACTTTCAAATGCGGTAAGCAGAATTGCTATTTTATTTTTTAATCAAAAGTTTGTCGGGTTAAAAAATTCCAATTTTTCGTTTTTTTTTAAAGTTCAACCGCGTTTATCTCGAAAACTATGCATCCTACGAAAAAATTTGTATGAACATTTTTTTGGTTAGAATGGCCCAAAAAATACAAAAAAATGTTTTGTTTTGCGAGAAATCGCTGTTATGTGATTCCTCAACTTCTTGGTTTATAACAATCTTATCGACATCCGGATCAACTGTTACCCAAAAAATTCGTGTTCTACAGGTCAAAATATATAAAAAAAAACTTGGGTAAGTCCATCTGAATACAGGAGGCCGTTGTAGCCCCCCTGGCGACAGGACTAATCGGATAAGCATCGACTGTTAAAAATTTGGCCGATCAGAAAAATTTTTACACCGTAAGTTTCAGTTTAGAGAGAAATTTGGTAGTGGTACTAAAAAAATTCGGGCACTAGAGGGTTGAAATAATAATAGTCTTGCATGTAAACCAAGTAAATATAAAGTAACAATGTTTTAAATTATTTTCCTTCATAAAGTAACCCATATTTTTGTTAATTTTAACGTTAGTTGTTAATAATTAATAAATAACCGAACTCAATAAATATTTGTTGTTTGCTTTGATATTAATCGCAGTTAATTATTTAAATTTTTTTTTTTGGGAATTGCCCCGGTAGATTACTGGATAGATTTGGCAATACAGTCAGAACGTTTGAATTTGCAGTTGCCAGATTGTCACAGATGTTCAGCAGATATCAATTTTATGACCATTTCTTTATTATTTTGGAATGCATGTATAGGGTTATTCACTATATTTTGACCCCCCTGTTAACAGTTTTATTTACAGAATAAGAAAAAAATATAAAATACAAAAGTTATTCGATTTTTAAAATACGATTTTTTGACATATATAACATACTAGTGACGTCATCCATCTGGGTGTGATGACGTAATCGACTATTTTTTTACATGAAAATAGGTATCGTGTGCTAGCTCATTTGAAAGGTAATTCAATTCTCTATTCAGTAATATAAACATGAAGATAATTATTTATACAGGATGTCCAAAATTTTTTTTTGAATTAAATTAATTGACACAAGAAGAAGAATGCATGTAATTTATTTAATTTAAAATACATTTTACTGCTGTTAGAAAACAGAAATAAAAGTCTATTGCACAAATAAACATTGATTTTTGCTTAAATTCAATGTTCAAACTGCCAAGAGGCAGATGGGTGGCAGTTTGAATATTGAATTTAAGTGAAAAGTAATGTTTATTTGTTCAATAAACATTTATTTCTGTTTTCTGACAGCAGTAGAATGTATTTTGAATTAAATTAATTACATACATTCTTCTTTTTGTGTCAATTAATTTAACACTAAATTTCGTTAGATTTGTAGCTATCTTCACAGACTCTCAATCTAAATGTTGTCCGCAATTTATATACTTCCAATGTTTTCATTTCATTTTAAAGCAAAAACCATTAAATTTTATAAAAAGACAGCATGAATAATATATTCAGTATTATATGTATATAACAAAGTGAAGTCCTCGTATATGTTTACCAGTTGAGCTAAAAATGAGTTTTTAAGTCGAACATATGCCAGCCATATGGACGGGATCAGTTCGATTTTTAACCTCACAATAAAAACATATCGGAGTAAACCGAGAATAAAAATTCGACAAAATAACCCAATTACACGCCTGAACATGTGAACAGCTTACCATTATATTATCCTATATTTCCCAAAAGTAAGTTATAATATAATTATTTATGAAACAGTTCGTGAAGTATGCTTTTTGCACACTCACAGTTTCACACAATATTTGCACACTTGTGCACACGCACAGTTTTTATCTACGATAAACAAATAAAACACTGCAACTCTTCGTCACTGGAATACATTTCTATTCTACAATTTTTAAAACTTTGACATTTAAAAATTCAAACTTTTTTCAAACCAAAAAACTGTCAAAACTTTTGTTGTAATTTATTGCTCACATGTTATCACCATGATAACGAGAAAGATAAGGATATTTGATTATATTATGAAAGTGTGCCAAAAATAGTGAGAAAAAGTAAATCCCATTTAATAGTTAATTATGTATTAAGAGCGAAAAGTGATACATTATTGCTTGAGAGTAATAGTTACCGCGCTACGCGAGGCGGAGAGCGGTAATTATTCGAAAGCAATAATGTCATTTTTTTATTATTATTATTATTATTACATAACAAGTAAGGGCAGAGGAGCAAGCTCCTATTATGCCCAAAAACAAAGAAAAATAACAATGTAAAATAACTACTGACAGTTACATAAAATAAGAGATATTAGTAAAATATCCATAGAAAATTTAACATCGTGCAATTTTTTATGTATGAAATATTGTCGTATCCAGTCTGTTTTTAAACGTATTCACTGTAGTTGCTGATATGGTGTCTCGATCTAAATTATTCCAAATATTAAATATCCTGTTAGGCAAGAAGTTTACTCTGGACCGTGCTATTGCCTGCTCCTTCTTTAATTTGTATTGGTGGCCTCTTAATCTATCATCTCGGTTTATGGTAAACATGGTATTTAGGTTTCCAAAGTTGTATTTCAGAATTCGGAAGCACAAAATTAGATCACCTCGAAGACGTCGACGCTCGAAAGTCGTTAGATGAGCCATGGTGAGTCTATCTTCATAACAAGGTCTTACGCGGCCGAATGCGAGTCTTGTAGCTTTACGCTGCACATTTTCGATTAATACCTTGTCACGAGCGAGATCTGGATTCCAAACCGGTCCTGCAAACTCAAGAGTAGGTCTGACGTATATTGAATAAAGTCTGCACATGGAATTTAAGAAATACGTGTAAAACACTTACGTATCAGAAATAGTTTCGAGTTTGCACGTTTACACACCGACACAATATGCTCCGACCAATTTAAGTCACTGTTAATTATCACTCCGAGGTCGTTGTGGGAGGTTACCGAGCTTAAGGGATGTCCATTTATAAAGTACGGTAGTGACGGGTTGTTCTTGCCAATGTGTAGTACAACGCATTTCTCAATGTTTAGAGGAAGTAACCAGTCCAAGGACCACTTCAATATTGTATCGAGATCATGTTGAAGAACATGTTGGTTAACAATAGGATTAACGTACAACTTGGTATCATCAGCGTAAATGGAAACCTTACTAGATATAATGAGTGGAAGATCGCTTGTATAGACACAGAAGAGAAGTGGTCCAAGTACCGATCCTTGTGGAACTCCGCTCTTGACTGCTGAACGACCTTTAATAAAACCATGTTGTTGGTGAGGAATCACATTTTCCTGAAGGAGAAACTCAGACATAGCTTCAGAAATAATGGCTTCCATGATCTTGCTGACAATAGGTACTAGGCTGATTGGGCGATAATTATTGCAATCAAGTTTATTGCCTTTCTTAAAAATAGGAGTAACCGAAGCCAATTTCCACGATGAAGGGAGATAACCCTGATTAAAGGAAGTATTCATCATAAGGGATAGAGGGATTGCTACAGAATCTGCGCATTGTTTTAGGAAAAAGGAGGTTAGTCCGTCCAAACCAGGCGATGAATTGTTGCGTAGTTTCCGTAAATGTTGTTTAATTACCTCCGGTGTGAAAGAGATGTCATTAAGAGTTGCATGCAAACGTGGACACATTATTTGAGGAACGGCATCATTAGGTTCATCTGTAAAAACCTGAGTGAAAAACAGCGATAAAGCATCAGAGGATTCTTTATTCGAGGAACATAAAGACCCGTCGGCTTTTTGAAGCAATGGTATGGAGACTTTAGATGATAAAGATGTGCGAATGTACCGGAAAATTTTCTTACTATTATCACTTGCAATGATAGATTCTTCAAAATCTTTCCTTAGGTTTAGCAAAGATTGTTTTACTCTATTGGAAAATCTACGGTGAACAAGAAAATCATCAAGGGAACCTGTGCTTTTATAAGATTGCCAAAGCTTCCGTTTATGTCGAATTAAGCGTGTAGCGGCAAGGTTGATCCAAGGTTTTAATTGATTTCTAAACAGCTGACGTTCAGTTGTATGAACTGAAATAGTTCTAGTTGTAGTGTCAAGAAAAGTGTCCCACATTGACGAGGGATCGATTAAGTTATGAAAAAGGTTATTCCAATTAAGTTGATGTAAAGCGGAATTAACTTTAAAGAAATCTGTAACTGTTATAGTCTTTGTATACATTTTGTTAAGACTTTTCGATAAGTTAAACTGAATGTGGAAAGTTATCACTGCATGATCGGATTTTCCAATTGGAGAAGACATGTCTATCGTTGAAATTAATTGTTCTTCGTTTGTAATTACCAGGTCGACCGTTGATGGTTGATTATTAAGTCTAAATCTAGTAGGTTTGGTGATAAGTTGCGACAGGTTGGAATTTATAATAAAATTTTTAAATAAATTATGAGAGCTAACACCGTCAGATAACGAAATAGCTGGCCATGAGATATCGGGAAAGTTAAAGTCACCTACGATAACAAGATTGTCAAGAAGTGATATTTCCTCAAGTAATTCAATAAAAAGATTATCAGTTCCTGGTTGGGTATCAGGGGGACGATACAAGCAAATTAGATTCATGGTAAATGAATTTCTGGTGATAGTCAGGTGAAGAATATCTAATCCGGCAGTCTGAATATCTTTAGCACAAGTAGAAAAGTTATTAGTAATTAACTCCGAAAGATAAATACAGACCCCACCTCCTACGCGATTTTGTCGGTCTTTACGATAAATAGTGTAACTAGGTATGGCAATTAAAGAGTCAGGAATATTATTATTCAACCAACTTTCAGCTATACAGATAATATGAGGTGTTATTAATTGAATATTACATACAAATTCAGTAAATTTAGCATTAAGTGAAGCAATGTTTGTATAAAGAAGTAGCCAATCGTTGAACATAGAGGAGTTTGGGTCAATGGCGAAATGTAGTAATTTTAGGAATGCCTTGGATGTACTTAATTGTCAAGTCCCGTTCACCATTGTTTTTTCTAGTTTCCAGTTCGCTTCGAAGGTCTTTCAGACGTTGTTGTTGAATTGGAGTTTTCTCGTCAATTATGGAGAAGGATTCAGTGTCTTTATCTTCTAGAAGCTTGGATTTGTTACGTAGAATTTGTTTAGCAAAATAGTCGGAAGACATAACCACTTTTAACATACGAGGGAAACGTTGATTAGGTTTGCCAACCCTGTAAAAACTCAGCGGAGTTTCTTGACACCCAACAGAACTCAATACCGATGTAATAACATTATTGTTATTTATATATTATTATATTATTTTACATATATATATATATATACATATATTATTTTATACATTATTATTATTATAATAAAAACTATCGATATTTTTGCTTGTAATATATACAACACTTTTTTTACAATCACTTAATAATAGTGAAACTATTTTTAAATCTTTAACTTTATTATTTAGAATGTTCAATTTGTTTGTATTGTATGATTGTATGGTTACCACCGGCCAACGGCATAGTAAATGATTCACCCTTCCCAAATTCTACGCCGCTGAGGGACCTGCTCTGTTAATGCATAATTTTTAAAATCTCCAATACCTTCTATGTAAATAATATAGTCTTTAGTTTTAGATATATTTGAAGTTAAAACCGAAGGGGCATAATACATTAATCAAAATAACTGCCCGTTTCATTTTTAACTTCAAATATCTCGAAAACTAATGACCTTATCGTTACGAATGAAGAGTATATTATTTACATATACAGTATTGAAAAATCGAGAAATTGCACAAAAACAGCAATTTCGTCAGTGGCGTAGAATTTGAGAAGAGTCAATCAATGACTTTCTAGTACTAGCCAGAAACATTTGTTTAACATAATTTAGTAGAGTATACAGTACCTACACTTGCTGCCAAGTATGACAAGAATACGTCAAAAGGTTTTAAAATACTGGGTACAAATAGATTTTCAATTTTTAAATAAAACACCCTATAACTCAGTAAGTAGCCACATTTTATTTAAGTGTATTGGGTTCAGTCTTAATATTTTGAGTCCAAGAATCAACAGTTAAAATATTTTCAATTATTAATGAAACATCCTGTATATGTGTACCTTAAGGGCACATTCACGTGACAATCGCTTAACGCGCGTTTTGATAGCGCGAGGTTAGAACTCATACTGTAATACAAACATTTTTTTTATTAAGCTAATGCCTCGACAGCTAATGGCCATTGGCATGGTAGGTACGGTGAATTTTTGGCGATTTACTTCGACGAAAATTTTCCCGGAAAATGCGCGTTTTTCCAACAAAATCTTTAATTTTCAACTAAAATTTTAGATAAGTAATTGTTTATCCATAATTAAATAACTTGGTAATATAAAAGCTCTTTTCGTATAGATTATAATTCCAGAAGCCCATGGAAATTGAATGAACAGTTTAGCAACAACTGAATTGTTAATTAAAAATTTACAGTCCCTATAATAACCACAATAATTATGATACATAAGAATTACTATGATTTTTGTATCAAAAGACACTGTACCTATCTATAATATACTTTACAGAATTGAAATTGGACTATTTAAGCTGCCTCAGGAATATTTTAAAATTATAAACAATTTTTTGGCTTATAAACAAATATAATATCTCGGGAAATATTAAATTAAGTTAAATCATAAAAACGGTATCGGAAAAAAAGCATCAGGACGCTTCTTTTAAAAGAAAAAACGTTTAATTGTGATGAGTGGTTCCTGAGATACAACCGGTCAAAGTTGACCGGCATTTACGGCAAAGATATAAACAATAGGATCATAATCTTCGAACCATCACCTTTTTATTTTTGTCCCCTTTTTGCACACCAATTTTCATATCTTTAAAATACTCATAGCATATATTTATTATTATAATAAAAACTATCGATATTACGAGTAAAAATTGCCAAAAATAGCAAAATTCCAATCAAAAATTAGGATGGAGAAAATGTAATCTCAAAGTTCAAAATCGGTATACGTTAAAAAATGCATTTTATCGGCTTCCCATGGAGCAATTTTCTTCATTCTTTTTTATTCCCAAGTAACTCGAGTAGAGCCATCTAATTAACGCAATATTAAATGTCAAACTTGCTTTTGTTTTGTTTTAATAAATCAATTTTAATAATAGATTAATTTATTTATAAGAAAAGAAAACTACATATTTTTTCCAGTTGTACACTTTTTTTAGATAAACTTACTACAAGTGTACCTTTTAACGTTAAAAACACAAATATACTTAATTGAAAGCTGTATAATTATTTAAACAATCTTTATTTAAACAAATTAAAATTTTTTGTTATAATAAATAAATAAATTTATTATAACAAAACAAAAGCTCTTTGATATTTAACAATGCGTTAGTTAGATGGCCCTACTCGAGTTACTTGGGAACAAAAAAAGATTGAAGAAAATTGCTCTATGGGAAGCCGAGAAAATGCATATTTTTAACGTACACCGATTTTGAACTTTGAGATTACGACACTTTCTCCAACGTAATTTTTGATTGGAATTTTGCTATTTTTGTCAATTTTCAATGGTAATATCGATAGTTTTTATTATAATAATATATGTTATGAGCATTTTAAAAATATGAAAATTGGTGTGAAGAAAGAGGACCGAAATTAAAAGGTGACAGTTTGAAAATTATGATCGTATTGTTTATATATTTGCCGTAAATGCCGGTCAAATTTGACAGTTTGTATCTCAGGAACCACTCATCACAATTAAACGTTTTTTCTTTTAAAAGAAGCGTCCTGTCGGTTTTTTACAATACCGCTTTCATGATTTAATTTAATATTTCCCGAGATATTCTATTTGTTCATAAGCCAAAAAATTATTTATGATATTAAAATATTCCTGAGGCCGCTTAAATAGTCCAATTTCAATTCTGTAAAGTACATTTGATAGGTACAGTGTCTTTTTATACAAAAATCATAGTTATTCTTATGTATCATAATTATTGTGGTTATTATAGCGACCGCAAATTTTTAATTAACAATTCAATTGCTGCTAAACTGTTCATTCAATTTCCATCGGCTTCAGGAATTATAATTTATACGAAAAGAGCTTTTATATTACCAAGTTATTTAAATATTGATAAACAATTACTCATCTAAAATTTTAGTTGAAAATTAAAGATTTGGTTGGAAAAACCCACATTTTCCGGGGAAAATTTTGGTCGAAGTAAATCGGGAAAAACATGTCTCTATTCAGAATTTAATTACGGTGAATTTTTATTTGGGTGTTTTTGGTGTAAAGTTAAAATCTTTGGAGTTATAGATCAAAAATTCCAAAAAAAGACGATTTTCGGGTGCCATTTTGTTTATAAAAAAAGCAGTACACTATCTGCGGTCTTTGCATACCTATATTATTAATATATACAATCATAAGATTCGATTCCAGCAATAAAATTGCTGATAAATAACTTTTCCCAAAAATGGCCTATTCCCCGATAATCTGCCCAGACTATTTATTACCGAGGGCCGAAAGTCCCTTAGAGTAAATAAAAAGTTTATTTGGAATGAAATATTTGCAATTAAAAATCACACTAAATTTTCTCATTGATTTTCACCCCTGTAACTCATGAAAATAAATATTATAGAAGTTTTCAGGGACTTTCGGCCCTCAGTAATAATATAATCTTTCATGATTTTCAAAAATATTTATTAGTTTTCTCAGGATTGGAAATAAATGAATACATTGAAAACACATTGAAAATTTTGAGATGCGTCAAAATTTTGCATTTTGCTCCGTTCCCCTTAAGTGCGCCAAAACCTGACAAATCACTAATACAAGACAACGGAACAAAAACTCCTTGTTCAGTTGTACATGCGCCAAATGGTTGTTGAGATAGAATACATAATGAATGATGAATTGGGTTGCTTGTTTTTAATGAGTTTTATTTGTAGTAAGTTCACATAATGTTTAAAGCCTCTTCCATTGTTGACTCGACTTGTGTGAGGTTTTCCTTTATACAGTGATAATAAGGTCGTTACCGTAAACACAACTCTCAGTTTGGGGGTGCATTGGCTGATTGTTGGTGTAGATGTTAAATAGGGACGCGCCAGAACGTTTTCTTGAAGTTAGCTATTTTTTTGAGTTCTCCATCTGCACTTCTTTCTGTTCAGCACAACTTACAAGCGTCTATTATACCATCGTGATCGAATAATCTTTACCAGGTCATAGACACAATGTTATAGATATTAGTTAGCAAGGTTCTGTGGTTTATTGTATCGTATGTCACACTGACGTCTATCAAGGTTGACCCCCTCTATTCTTCTATATCATCGTATTCTTAATTCAACTCTGTTCTTTAATATTCAGTCGTACAACTTCCTCATCGCACTGGCGATCATTAATCTTCTATTAGTTAAGTAATAAACTTCCTAGTTTATAGTAAAACAGAAGATCATAATTTTAAAGCAAATTTCATAATTATTATCCTATTAACCGTTTCTGAGATACGAGTTATTCAAGCGTTCCAACGTTTACCTCACATTGTATTATATTATGTACACATAATAAATAACATGAGGTAATAAAGTTGGCGCTAGTCTATTCTTATTCGCTAGCATCACAAATTTTCATTAGAAATAATAATTACGGCATGAGTTAAGTACGAGACAGCCACAATCCTTTCTTTAAACTTCTTAATTAGAAGTTTTAAGTTCTGGTACATAACTTTATAAATTGGCGCTGCTACAAAAAGTAATTAAGCTAATCAATTTTTGGGGCCATTTGGCTCTTTAGGCAGTCGTATCCTAATGTCGAAGCACAGAAGCTCTAATTATAGTGGTAACTAATTTGCTCCGGTTAAAGCCACTTTAATACCTAAACTTTAAGAAACTGATGAATTCGCTCAATTAAAAAATAATTGTAGAAGAAGAACTTCCAGTCAGAGGCTCAACAATAATAATCGTAGTAGGGAAATGCGAGTGAAATAAAGAAGTAGTGCAGAAGTTTGTTAACGATTTGGTATTTTTGCCATAATCTTATCTGCCATAAGCTATTATTTTTTGTTTATTAAGTTTTGATTCCTCGTCTCTCGTACCTATCTATTTTCTTCTAAGAGAACAAATTATGCAAGAAACTCCATTACCCTATCCCCACCGGAAAGCGTCTGCCACAATGTAGGTGTAATATCCGGTTTATAGCTTCCTTTGAAAGGAAGTCTTGATTCCGTCTTGATACGGTCCTGGAAATCGAAAGTGAACAGCGTAAAAAATTTAGCTCTCATAAAAATAAAAAATTAAGTGGTATATAATAAAATATTAAAAATAAGATAAATAGTTAAAGGAAAGTGCAATGTAAGACACAACGCAAACATAGTTTATGCGAGAAACCTAGAAGATAAAATACATAACGTCTTAACTGAAAAGAAACCGGAACTAGCTACAGAGCACAGGATGGTTACTGCAAAACTCGAGGATGAAAAAATAAAGGAGGTGTAAAGAAAACGAGAACATTACAAATAAGACACAAATAGAAGATTAAGCCAACTAGAAAACCAAAAAGAGGCATGGACACTGGAGGAAAGATGGAACGCCTTCAAAGTAGTCATAAAGTCTACAGCAACAGAAATATGTGGAATCAGAAAACATAACAAACACCATAAAAGAACGAGATGGTGAAACAATGAATTTAAAACAGCAGTGAAGAAAAAGAAAATAGCATGGAAAAAATACATTGAAACCGAGCTGGAAGAAGATAAAGAAAATACAAAACGCTGAGACGATTAGCGAAAAACACCATAAGACAAGTAAAAACAAAGACGTGGGAAGAGTTTGGAGAAGAATTACAGAAAAACTATATAACAAACAATAGAAGCTTCTCGACAACAATCAGGCATATGAAGAAAAGAAAAAATAAAGAAATAACAGCCGTAAGGGACACAATACAATCAGATATGCAGACGATACAGTTATTTTAAGTGATGATATGAATGGATTACAACACCTTTTAAATGCCATTGACAGAGTGGGAAGAGAGTTTGGCCTAAATATAAACTGTTCAAAAACAAAGTACATGGTATTTAGCCGTTTGGCCCATCAATATTCACGGTTATATGTTGATGGTCATATGATTCAAAGAGTACCCAGTTTTAAATATCTTGGTTGCCATATTACTGAACGACTAGATCCAGATAAAGAGATAAAATGTAGAATCGACATTTTTAAAAATGAGGTCATTCTTCTGTAATGATACCTTGCAACTTCAACTTCGAAAGCGCATGATTAAATGCTACATTTGGTCAGTCCTCTTGTATGGTGTCGAAGCATGGACATTAAAAATATCCACCATTAACCGTTTGGAGGCCTTTGAAATGTGGCTGCACAGACGTATTCTAAAAATACCATGGACGGCTATGCTGACAAATGTGGCAGTCCTTAAGAGAGCAAATGCTACCCGTGAGCTGCTTGATAACATCAAATATAGAAAGATGGCCTATTTTGGACACGTAGTAAGGGGAGACCGGTATAATATTCTTCAACTTATTATGATGGGTAAAATCGAAGGACGCAGAGGAATTGGTAGAAAGCAGGCCTCTTGGTTGAAGAATATCCGGGAGTGGACAGGAATAAAGAAAGCAGAACACCTATTTAGAATAGCTCGAGACAGAGACAGTTTCGCCATGTTAATCGCCAACGTCAAGGGGACTTGATAGGGCACGTTAAGAAGAAGGGACACAACAAACCAAATCCAAACAAATCTAGAACAGATAGCTAAAGTATGGAAAGAATACTATGACAACAAATTTAGAAATGAAACAATAGATGATAGAAATGAAACATATCAAGATAACGAGAACAAAGAATTAGAGCAAATAAGTAGAGAAGAAGTAATACAGGAAGTATCAAACGTAAAAATAGGTAAAGCTGGAGGGGATGATGACATAGACCCGGAAATGGTCAAGTACATGGGAGAAGAAGGGATAAACTGGTTGTTGAAAATAAACAAAGTGGCATGGGAAAAGCAGCAAATCCCAAGAGACTGGCAAAGTAACCTTATAGTGCCGATATACAAAAAGGGAGAACACGTCAACTGCGAAAATTATAGAGCAAAGCAATATGTTTATCATCGGTATGTTTTAAAATATACACGAAAATAGTAGAGAAGAGGCTAAGCTAAATAGTAGCAGGCTACTACGCACTAAATAGCGCCAGTTCTAAAGAAAAAAGAATTGTCCCACGAAACAAAAATTAAAATATATAATACGATTGTGATAACGACGGTACTCTACACGAGAGAAAATTGAGCTTTACAGAAAAAGCATAATAGTAGGATAAATGCAATTGAGATCTACGAGCCATCTACGAGCTATATCCGGAAAGACCAAATGGGATAGAATAAGAAATGAGGCAATAAGAGGGATAACTAAACAGAAACCAATAATGAATAAAATAATAAAGAGACAATAATTAAACTGGTATGGACATCTGATGAGAATGAAACCTAGTATACTAACGAGGAAAATTCACGAAACAAGGAATATTACAAAAAAGAAAAAGGCAGACCGAGGGAAAATGGATACAGCAAATAGTAGAAGCAGGAAAAATTAAATAGAAAACGCTAGAAGAAATAAAACTAATAGCACAAGACAAAAAAGAATGGAAGAGATGGGTGAATATGTAGCTAAACTAAACCCAAATCGGACACCTAAAAGGGTATAAAGAACCGGAGAAAGAAAGAAAGAAAGACTCCACGTCTTTCGTGCCTATCTATTTTCTTCTAAGAGAACAAATTGTAGAATTCTAGATATTCTGATCTGCGCCAAAAATCTGTTTACGTTTCAATTATTGGATACTTTCTAAAATATGTTTCTGAGTGGTACAGAGTAGTGGTCGACAAAGTGCGGCCCCGGAGCCGCATGTGGCCCTTTGGCTCCTTAGGTGCGGCTCTGGCACAAATATCCACGGAAAGCGCAATAATATTTTCTTTAAAAAAAAGGATATGTCGGATCAACACACAATCGACGAAGTCAACAGAGATTACGACAGGATAACAGGAAGAAACCAGTTCGTCATAGAAGAAGAAGACCAGCTACACCCAACAGAAGTCCACAAGATCATCAAAAGGCTCAAAGGATCCAGAGCTCCAGGAATGGAAGGAATACACAACATCGTCCTCAAGGAACTATCAAAGAAAATGAGTATAACTGTATTACATTTTCAGATACTGCCTTGAAAAAGCTCATTTCCCGAACAACTGGAAACACGCCAAGACGATTCCACTCCTGAAGCCAAGAAAAGATGGAAGAAGACCAGAAAACTACAGGCCAATATTCCTACTGGAACCATTAGGAAAAATATTGGAAAAAATCACCAACAAGAGGCTGACGAAACACGCAGAAAGAAGAAGAATCATACAAGAAGACCAATTTGGATTCAGAAAAGGAAGAAACTGCGAACTACAACTGGCAAGAGTTGTCAGCGACACCAAAATACGGTTCAACAGAAATCAAAAAACAGGAATGGCTATTCTAGACATAGAAAAAGCTTACGACACGGTCTGGAAGAAAGCTCTAATCTTCAAGATGGACAAGGCTAGGCTACCTCATTATTTAGTTAACATTTGTGATAAATATTTAACTAACAGAACTTTTCAGGTTTCAGCTGACAGGAAGATATCCAGGATGCAAGAAGTCCAGGAAGGGATGCCACAAGGCAGTATACTATCCCCAATATTATATAACATTTTTGTTTCAGATTTACCAACAGATGCCAGAACCAGCACAGCTTTGTATGCAGATGATACAGCAGTCTACACTTCAGGTAAACAGGAAAGAAGAATAGTCCAAACACTAGGAAACCACCTAGATAGAATAGCCGACTTCACTGATAAATGGAAAATAAAAATCAACACCGAGAAGACGCAGTTCATCATCTTCACACAACAAAGCGGACCACCTCCAACTGAGCTAACGATGAGAGGAAACATCATCCAATCAACTCCATCAGTGAAGTATCTAGGCGTTCACCTGGACAGTAGACTCAACTTCAACCTGCATACAAAGAATATCAAAGAAAAAGCCACTGCGGCAAAAAGACTAATTTTACCTTATATTTTCAGGACATCTCCATTGTCAAAGAAGAAGAAGATTCAACTATACCAAGCATACGTGAGGTCCATGATGTTATATGCAGTACCAGTTTGGAGTTCCACAGCCAACACCAACTGGAGAAGATTAGAAGGCACAGAAACGTCATGCTACAGAATCATCGAAGGCTCAGCATGGCAGGACCGGCTGACAAATGCAACCATCCAGGAAAGGCTCCAGTACACACCACTGAGGGAGGCGGCTGAGAAAAGGACACATTACTTCTTCCACCAGGCCACAAGAAGACTCCTAAAGACCAGGAACATCCTCGAGAATAACAGGATCCAGAGGATGTTACGAGAAAAACACCGTCTGATCGACCACATGATCAGACGATAGCCAGGTGGTTGCAAACCGGTCAGGAAAGTAGGTACGTAGCCAGAAAAAGTACCTACAGAAGAAGACGTCCAGGAAACAATCAACGAGTGAAGAATCAAGTCCCAAGGATGCAGTTCAAAGGAGGTGGTGCACATAGCGGAACAATTAGATGAAGAAATAAAATATCTTAAGTTTTTAGAATGCAATGTAAATATTATTAAGGCAATAAACGTTTTTATTTTTATTTTATTTTTATTTTATTTATTATTAAAAAAAACTTGGTAGGAAAAACATTACATCTTATTCTGATAAACTAGCTTTTATCTCCTATCAAAACCTTATAGACAAGGCGAAAACGGCGGGTTCTTTGGAGAAAATACTCCCATGAGATTTTTCTGCATAATCACATTCGTGAGACATTCCAGAATAAGATTCAAGAAGTCGCCCACGCGAAAAGTGGTCCAAATTTTTTTAACAATTTTTTTAATCAAATTACAAAAATCAATATTTTTGGCCCGGACATTGTTTTTAGGTTTTTTGGACTATTCTGGATAAAAAAGGTCTCTTATAATTTTTCTCTAAAGTTGATAGTTTTCGAGGTAAAAGCATTTTAAAATTGAAAAAAAACGAAAAATGGCGATTTTCAAGGCTTAATACCTCGGTTAAAAGTTATTACTATGAAATTATGACTAAATCAAAGATTAAAGCCCCCCCTACAAGATCCTGAAGACATTTTTGTCATTATTTGATTACTAAGCTATTATTTTTAAGTAAAAATAATGAGCGCCATGCACGTATTAGGCGGCCGTCCATGATGAGTGCGAAAGAGATGCCATTCAGCATTGATTATAGACACAGGCAGTCCAATGGCGCATCTCACTCGCGTCAATATAATCTTACCGCTCAGTATTAATAAATAAAATAACAGCTTAGAAATAAATTAATGACACAAATGTCTTCAGGATCATGAAGGGGGGCTTTAAATTTGATTTAGTCACTTTCTGACTTTCATAATAATAATCTTTAACCGAGTTATTAAGTCTTAAAAAGGGCCATTTCCGTTTTTCAAATTTTAAATTGCTTATAACTCAAACACGATCAACTTTAGAGAAAAATTACAAGACACCTTTTCTGTCCAGAATGGTCCGAAAAATCTAAAAAAAAATTGTCCGAGCCGAAAATATTGATTTTTGCAATTTGATTAAAAAAATTGTTAAAAAAAATTGGACCACTTTTCGCGTGCGCTACTTCTTGAACCTTATTCTGGGGTGTCTCACAAATGTGATTATGCAAAAAAATCTCATGGGAATATTTCTTCCAACGAACTCGCCGTTTTCGTCTTGTCTATTAGCATTTCTCAAAAATCCTCTTAATGCTACGATAACCGAGTTGATATTTTCTCCTTTTTAAATTGGCATTAATAGCTTTGAAATAAAATTTCTGGACTTAAAAACAAAGAGGCATGCCGCTCTAAATTCGAACGTCTTTGTGTTGAATTGGAAATATTGGAGAAGAAAAAAATGTTTAACACAAGTGGTCTGCTTTGAATGATGTAGAGAAAGGAAGACATTATCATTTTCAATGCTTGAAATAGTATTCCTGATTCTTATGACCAGCTGAAAAAGCTCACGTTTGCTGTTCTTTCCCTTTTCGGTTCTACATATCAACGTTTAAAAAAATTGGACCTTGCGCCAAAAAATTTGTAAAAAATACAGTGTTGTATAAAATAAAACTCTACAAAACGAAAGACAGAAGTTTCTACGATGGCGATGATTATAAACGAAGATATCACCAGAAAACGAAAAAACACCTTTTAATTTTTTGGGGGGTTATGGATGGGGCTAGGGGTTTAAACATTTTTTGGTCGAATACTTTTTGATGTAGAACATGAGTTTTTTTTATTTTTGGAATATCGCTTAGAGCATTTTTCACTATCTTAACCGACTAGATACTAGACCTTTTAATTTTATTAAGTGTAATAAAAGTTTGCTGAACAAGAAGATTTGGCTCGCAGTTTTGTTAATGTTAATAAATTGTTGTAATGTGCATATTTGGCTTTTTGGCTAAAAAGTTTGCCGACCACTGGTACAGAGCATTGAAAACTTTTCTCAGTTAGAGCTTTTGTTAGTAATAATTCTTTGAGAGTATCAAATTTAAGAGGAAAATTCATTTTAGGGCCCTTTCAATACAAAATTATTACGGGTAGAGTATTAAGTTACATGAGTGATACTGACAGGTTTATTACCGAAGCAAATGGAAATTATAAGGCTGATGAATATTAGTGTGTGGGAAAATTTTGTATAATATTCTGGCTATTTATTAGATAGCTAAGATTAAATCAATACCCTGTAGGATAAAAACTGCTATAGAATCTCTACTGCTGCTGGATTCCGTGCACTGTAGATATCTACAGTCGCCTTCTATCGATGACAATTGTCATGAAAATATTTGAATTTTTAGCTTTAATTGAATTATTTTCTAGTTTTGCTAGGTTATACTCTAATTGATGCTGAAGTGACACTTAGTAAAACAAGAAAATATTTGAATTAAAACTAAAAATTCAAATATTTTCATGACAATTGCCATCGACAGAAAGCGACTGTAGATATCTACAGTGCACGGAATCCGGACCCTGATTTGAATATATCTAGTTTTGTCTAATGGAATATTTGTAAATGAACTAGTCAGGATACAATTTACCAAACAACATTTACAAGCAATACATTATTAATAATTATGTTATGAAAAGTTACCTGGCTCCATAACTCGGAATTTGTTTAAAATTATTATTACTGTTTTGAAAAAAACTAACATTTCAGTGGAAAATGTCACTTTTAGTGTAGTTTTAGAAAAGTTTTGTATAATAATCCACAAGGAAGAAATTCCTGTAGCTGGCTGTATACCAAATAAAAAATTTTTGTGCTGGTAAAAGGTATATTAGTTTAAAAAGCCCCTGTAGGGCTACAAACATATAAACAAAACGTTTTCGCTCTGTAACAAAAGCATCATCAGTGTTACCTAAAATAAATATAATTGTATTAATTAAAGCAAAATGTTTAAGTTAAAATGATGACCAAGGTAAAAGCAAAGTTTATTTATACCTACAAGCACATGGTGAGACACCCAAAAATACAAAGGTTGAAACCTTTTAAAAATAGACTAAAAGTCTTATATAAATATAAACATCCTAAAATCCAAAGGATGGATAAAATTCCTATGGATGTGGCTTTAGGGCAACATATGACTCCCACACGTGGTAAGTGGGTTAATTAATTAGGTCATTGTGTTATAAGAGGTGACAGGCAACTAATAGCAGATGAGATTTCAAAGCGAATCTGTCTGATGTCAGGATAGTATGATGTGGATAATAAATATGATATGATGTCAGGATGTAATACGGTTATACGACATATTTTAGGTAACACTGATGATGCTCTTGTTACAGAGCGAAAACGTTTTGTTTATGTTTGTAGCCCTATAGGAGCTTTTTAAACTAATATACCTTTTACCAGGACAAAAATGTTTTATTAAATTTTCCTTATTGTATAATAATTTTCAAAAAATCGAGTTTGATTGTATTTTTGCAATAATTAAGCAAAAAATTAACAAAAATAACTTTTAAACTCTGATTTTTAAGTATTCTCTATGCCTTTTCAGTAAAATGGTCTCACTTTTCCATATAATTTACCGGTCTTCGCCATTAGTATTTATTATCAAATAGCTATCTTAAATTGTTTAATATATTGTTTATAGGTAAAAAAATGACGTTCAATCTTTTGTATATTTTGTTTCTTATACAGGGTGTCCAGAAACTCTACCGACAAACGAAGACAGGAGATTCCTCAGATAGTTTTAAGATAATTTAACCCAAATCACCTAGTCCGAAAATGCTTCCTAGGGGAGCTTAGAGCTCTTCGAAGATGGCGCCATGTAATTAGTTTTTCTTAAATACCTCCAGAACGCTTCTATTTAGAAAAACGAAAATTTGTATACATATTTACTTTCCAGAAATGAATCGATTTCATCCATTGCGAATTTCTAGTACCGGTCATAGGCGTCCGTTTTGGGTAGGGCAACGTTTATTTTATCGCATAACTTTTTTGTCTTCAACTTTTAAGCATTTTTGATACTGGATTATTAAATTATGAGGTATTCTAGTACTAAAAGGTACTCTTACTTTAAGTTGGTAGGACACACCGTTTTCTAGAAAAATCGATTTGAATATTTTTAGTTTAGGGAATTTGAAAAAAAAAATTGAAAAAAGTTAAAAAAAAACGATGTATTTTACCAACTTAAAGCAAGAGTAACTTTTAGTACTCGAATATCTCATAATTGAATAATCTAGTGTAAAAAATAATTAAAAATTAAAGACAATA
This sequence comes from Diabrotica virgifera virgifera, assembly GCF_917563875.1. NCBI lineage: Eukaryota > Metazoa > Arthropoda > Insecta > Coleoptera > Chrysomelidae > Diabrotica > Diabrotica virgifera. Next base: position 210,766,545 of record NC_065444.1, read on the forward strand.
AAGTTATGCTATAAAATAACTGTTGACCTACCCAAAACGGACGCCTATGGCCGGTACTAGAAATTCGCCATTAATGAAATCGATTAATCTCTGGAATATAAATAAATGTACCAGTTTTCATCTTTCTAAATAGTTTTTTTTTGAATTTTTTTTTGAAATTCAAAGAACGAAAAATTTTCAAATGGATTTTTCTAGAAAACTGTGAATCCTATCGACTTAAAGTAAGAGTACCTTTTAGTACTAGAATACCTCACAATTTAATAATTCAGAGTCAAAAATGCCTAAAAATTCAAGACAAAAAAGTTAGGCGATAAAATATCCGTTGCCCTACCCAAAACGGACGCCTATGACTGGTACTAGAAATTCGCAATGGATGTAATCGATTCATTTCTGAAAAGTAAATAAGCATACAAATTTTCGTTTTTTTAAATAGAAGCGTTCTGGAGGTATTTAAGAAAAACTAATTTCATGACGCCATCTTCAAAGAGCTCTAGCTCCTTTAGGAAGCATTTTCGGACTAGGTGAATTGGGTTAAATTGTCTTAAAATTATCTGAGAAATCTCCTGTCTTCGTTTGTCGGTAGAGTTTCTGGACACCCTGTATATTATATTGTTAGCCCAAGAACGTCTTGGGAAAATTGTAACTTCCCCGGTCTAAAAGTCCCATTGACAGTATTGCGATTAAATTTCCATCGCATTAAGATTTTTCACTCTTACCGAAAAATCATGATTTTTAAAAATATTTCCATATATAAAATTCGGTGACAAGGTAATTTGTGTACTTATTTTTCTTCGTTATGTACAGTTACGATCACTGAATAGTAGTTTACACCTTAATTTTTATATTGTAATACTCTACAATTGCAGTGTTGTACGGATTTGATAAATGTCAAAGTAAAAAAATTTCAAAAAGTTAATGCTTGTCAAAACTAGTGTTGAAAAATAAAATAAAATAAAACGATATCAAACTCCTTCAAAATGGTTAGAATGCATTTGAGTGATATGCAAAAAGCAAGAGCAATTGCCAAACTCGAAGAATGTTGTTCACTAAGGAAAGTTGCTACATATTTGTACGTGAGCCATATGTGCATATTATGGAAAATCAAAGAAAGATGGAATCTATAGCAAGGTTGGGCGGTTCAAGAGGGCAGAAAATCTCCACAGATCAACAGGATGAGTTATTAGTAGATTATTTGAGAGAATCTCCTTTTGCCAGAGCTCAAAAAGCTAACGAAGAGACAGCGTTTCCGGGCAGTATTTGCACTGCACGTAGAATTACACAAATTATTGTTTGGTATTTAACACTGTTTATCATTATTTAATATAAAATAGATTTAAAATAAAATGGATATTTTAAAACCATACTTCCCTATTTTCGTTACCTATTAGACCATATTCTATTTTATTAAAAAAACACATAAAATCCTCTATAAAAGGTATATTTGTTAAAATCCCTATACAGGGCTACATCAATAACTAGTTTTCGATCGGTTGACCGATCATCATCAGTATAATCTTAGAATCTACAGGCTAACAACCAAAGTAAAAATATTTGGGTATAAACCCTTTATAATTGATCCGTCATAGGAATGAGCTCATTGGTACCTCGGGCGTATAACATTGGATATTTTATTCAACTTTTTCCTCGTGGATTTTCAAAAAAAACTTCTTTCTATTATTTTGATTTTTTAATGTTAATCAACATATTATAGATACACCGCTGTTAACGTCTCTTTGACGTAAAAGGTGGGTTTAAATGAGGTAAAAATTAGAAAAATTGGCTCGTAGATACGTAAGCCTGTTAGTGCAGCCGATATGTGAAACAATTGTGCATTTGATGATAGAAGTATATAATTTGGACCACATATACTACACATACAGTCGGAAAAATGAAAGAATACCCATGAACGAACATATAAAACACGCTGTATTTTCCTGTCATCGTGTCACAAAGAAAATTGTCCAGTGCAAGTACATGTAACAATAATTATTACATGTACTTGCGCTGGCCAATTTTTTGTGTGACACGGTGACAGGAAAATACAGCGTGTTTTATATGTTCGTTCATGGGTATTCTTTCATTTTTCCTACTGTATAAAGGTTTAAATTTAGATACGAGGCCATCTCAGTTTTTACTCCTTTTACAAAAATGGCGGGCATTCAAAATGGTTACTATACACATGTGACTAATAGAACGATAACTTTTGAACGAGACGTCAGATTTCAAACAAATTTGGTATATAGGTTCTTTTTTTGATGAGTAAGATCGAGGTCTTGAACCGGAAGAATCGGTTTACCAGAAGTTGTGTTTTTACTTTTTTTTTTATGTAAAAATATGTTGTTTCTTGTTCACCTCTTTTACCCTGTATATATAAATTTTTCAAAAAGGTAATACCGCCAGTAAAAAGAGTGTAAAAAAATTTTTAGGAAATATTTTGAACTTTTTGGTTATGTTAATTACCATTTAATAAAGGCATAACGTATGTTCACATGTACTTATGGGCGGCAGATTCATTTTGAATGCTCTTCATTTTTGTAAAAGACAAAATCTGAGATGGCCTCATATCTAAATTTGAATCTTTGTATGTGTAGTATATGTGTAGTATGTGTGGTCCAAATTATATGCTTCTACCATTAAATGCACAATAATTCTTATATTATTATTTGCACGAATCTGCCGCACATAGGGTATTATTTCTTTTTCTTACCTACATGTAAAGATACGTTATGAATTTATTAAATGGTAATTAATGTAACTAAAGGGTTCAAAATATTTCCTAAAAAATAATTTTACGCTATTTTCAACGCCGGTATTACCTTTTTGAAAAATTAATATATACAGGGTGAAAGAATTGAAAAAATAAAGAACATATTTTTACCAAAAAATCTAGCAAAACACAACTTCTGGTAAACAGATTCTACGAATTCAAGAGATCGATCTTATACATCAAAAAAGAACCTATATACCAAATTTGGTTGAAATCGGAGTTTTCGTTCAAAGTTATCGTGCTATTAGTCACATATGTGTAGTCGCCATTTTGAATGCCCGCCTTTTTTGTAAAAGGCAAAATCTGAGATGGCCTCATATCTAAATTTGAACCTTTGTATGTGTAGTATATGTGGTCGAAATTATATGCTTCTACCATTAAATGCGCAATAATTCTTATAATATTTGCATGAATCTGCCGCATATGGGTCTACCCCAAAATCCCGACAGCCAAAATCCCGACAGCCACAATCCCGACGGCCAAAATCCCGACACGATAGAATCCCGACAGGCCAAAATTCTGACAGGCCAGAATCCCGACAGGTTTGATAAGTTTCTTTTTCACATATAATTACATTTATTTCTTGTTTTTTGTTTATGGCCATCTGTTTTTTATTTTTTGTTACTAAACAAAAGTATTTACCATTTAGTATGAACTAATTTTCTAAATAAAATTTCTAACATGGGATATGAATTAAATTATCTTTTTTGTCAATATATAGTCCAACAATATATGTATAATCAAATCCTGAATTCAAGTTTACTTTCAAATAATAGATATTATCATGTCACTTACAACCTTCCATTTCAGTAAGTATAGCTTTTATGTTAGTATAAAATGAAGTGTTCAAATAGTTTTTTCTTTTAAAATACATAATAATTTACATGTCGGGATTTTGGCCTGTCGGGATTCTGGCGTGTCGGAATTCTGGCGTGTCGGTGTTTTGGCCGTCGGGATTTTGGCTGTCGGGATTTTGGCTGCCGGGATTTTGGCTGTCGGGATTTTGGGCGGCACCGGCCGCATATAGGTACATGTGAAGATAAGTTATGCATTGATTACATGGTAATTAACATAACTAAAAAGTTCAAAATATTTCCTAAAAAGACTTTTACGCTCTTTTCAACGCCGGTATTACCTTTTTGAAAAATTAATATATACAGGGTGAAAGAATTGAAAAAAAATCAACATATTTTTACCCAAAAAATCAGGAAAACTACAACTTCTGGCAAACCGATTCTTCCGGTTCAGGAGCTCGATCTTATACATCAAAACAAGAACCATATACCAAATTTGGTTGAAGTTGGACTTTTCGTTTAAAAGATATCGTGCTATTAGTCACATATGTATAGCCGCCATTTTGAATGCCCGCCATTTTTGTAAAAGGTAAAATCTGAGATGGCCTTGTATCTGAATTTGAACCTTTGTATGTGTAGTATGTGTGGTCCAAATTATACGCTTCTATCATTAAATGCACAATTCTTATATTACGAGTATTTGCACGAATCTGCCGCACTATGTAAACTATTCAATGATCATGCACCACTTGCCTAAAGGTAGTACAGGTGGTTTTACGTTAAATTTTAAAAGCAAAAAGATATCTACTGCATGGCCTATTACCGTATATTACTCTAAATAGCCAGCTGCACAAAACTGTCTAAAATTGGCAATAAAGAAATTTTTGTTCCTTGGTATCCCCAAAATGTCAAACTACATTAACAGTTGTCGCATTGTGAATGTACAATTTGGATGTACAGATGTTTACGGTCTTTGTTGTGCTCTTGTCCTTGCAAAATGTGTAGGAGGATTATTGTATCACCGAAAACAATTTAGAGGATATTCGTTTTATACTATGATAACTTTGAAAACAATTACTGTCGACAGATGCCACATTTGTTTTGTGTGCTGATTCAATTATTAATATAAATACTATTTGACACAAGTTGTCCCCTATTGTTATGTTCATACTGTGAGTGTCATTTAAAATCAATTATAAGGCAAACGAGTGTAATATTTAAATAAAATGATACAAAAACGAGCCTGTACCGTTATTAAGACGAGCAAAAAAATACACTTTCTTCAAATAAATTTTTTTACCACATGCCTACATTTGGTATCACATTGGAATTACTAAAAATCGATTATCGATAACAAGAAATCGAACTTCACTGACTTGGCAACATTTAGAACGCCTATGAGTATAATAATTATTGTTATCACAATATTATGCCTTCGTTTTTGACAGTATAATGTCACTGTCGCACTGCCGACGCACTGTTGCCGCGCAGTTGAAAGTTCGCAGAAATTTCGAAAAAAAATTTTTTGATGACGCGCTAATGTTACAAAATAGCCTCTTATTACTCAACTAAAAAGTTATAATCGAGAATTTTTCAGTTGTCTTCCCTATCATTCATATTTTCCAGACAATTGATTTAATCAAACTTATTGGCTTTTTTCACGTAAAGCCCTATATGAAGGTCATAATCCGCCTGATTTTTATTTTTAACGGATACATGAAAGACACAGCTTGCCTATAGAATTATCAAAACACGATAAACGAATTATTATAAATCGATATTATCTAAAAATTCTGTACAAAAATTTTAAATGTCACACTATTATCCCTTGTTATAAGTTAAGGAGTCATTAAAACGTTCATAGCGACGACGATTTTCAGAAGACATTCGATATCCTTGATTAAGACGAGTGTAACCTATTCTGATAATAACATTTTCTTTTCTGCTCATGTGAGTCATGATGATGGGGAAAAGTTGGTTGAATTGTGTGTGGTTTTGTATTTTGCAGGTTCCTGGTGAAGTTGTATGTTTTTCAGCCTGTATTGCTGCTTGATCAGCGTTCTCATTTCCATTGATACCAACATGAGATGGTATCCAGATGATGGTTACTGCAATACCATTTTTTGATTGCTGTTGACAGATACTGTGGATGTATGTACTGTACTATGTATCTATGGAGTATATATTTTTGATTGAATTAATTGTAGAGCTATCGGTACACATTGCTAATGATTTTTCATTAGTTATGGGTGAGTATAATGCATTGATAGTTCAGAGAAATAAAAAAAAATATCCTGTTGGTGACATTTCCCTCTCCAGGCCAAAACCAAATTTTTTGAGTAGTATGGACACCTAATATGTTTCCTGCAGCTGATTTTGATGATATACATAGTTATAAACAAATGAAGATCAAAAAACGGTAAATTTTCGCTTCTTTTCGTCTATTGCCAAAAAGTTAAGCATTTTAAACAAATTTAAGAGTGAGAAACTCATAAACCGTATAAAAAACTGCAATATGGCGTTCGCTGAATATGTCTATCCTTATTGGTTGCTTAGAAAATTGCAAAATAAATCATAAATTTTGAGTTTTTATACATATTCATAACTTATGTAAAAATTAACTTAGAACCTTCTTATTAAACGGAATGCTGAGACTTCTGGTGCTTAAATCATACCCTAAATTTCAAAGCAATTGGTCAAATACTTTAAAAGTTATTTAATTTGTATTTCTCAAATTAATTCTTTTTTTGCAACAATATAAGTCAGGAAATGATGAAGTTACAGTAATACTTTAGATCGTTTATGAAATAAGAAGATTTACACTATTAATTTAAATAAAAAAAAAATGACAAAAAATAATTCTAAATATTGCAAAATTATTTTGCATGAACATGTTAAAAAAAGGGGGGGGCTAACTTCGTCCCTAATTGTCCTAGGACAATTGTTTTTCTTTCTGAATGTGTATAAAAATTCAGTCTTTCTAAATATGAAAAACTATTTTTTCTACGGGTAACGGTTAAAAAGTTATTTTAATTGTTTATACGCTGTGAGCTCGTACGTAGAGGGGATATTTACAAATTCGCGAGCGCCAGTAGTGGCAAGTCTGTAAACGTTTACCGGAAATTTGACATACATGTCAAAGTGATTAATTTAAAATTAAAATTAAAAACATTAATTATAAAAAATATTAGTTGGTCAAAGCTGTGGTATATATTTTTACCTTAAATATATGTACAGTGGAACCCCGATAAGTCGGCCCCCGATAACCCGGAAGTCCGGCTAACCCGGACCGATTTTCATCAGATAAACATTTTGATTTTCAATATTTTGTATTTTTCAATTTAATTGTGGGTTATTTCCAATCAAAATAGTTAATTATCAGACAAACCTTTCAACAATAAAAATGTATGTAATATAATATTTGAGAGATAATGTGTACTTATGTGTGTAATTTGAACTATACGATATTAAAAATGACTCATAGCACACGCCGCAGAAACAACAGCCACCTGTCTGTAGTATCTATTCCTTTTTATTTCAAACTGTCAGCATTGTTTAGGAAAGACTATTTAAAAAATTCTTTTATAAACAATGGTCTTTAGTATTGTGTGTCTTGTATTGTTCGCTTCCATTTGCTTACGTTTGGGTTTGGTGTTTTTTTTAGTAATTTTAATGAGTAGGTACTGTGACTGTGCATATTTATAAATATATTTCATGTTATTTCAATTTTATTCTAACGGAGTTTATCTGTAAGTATACCGTATTTTATTAATTTTTACCATATTCTCCGGCTATCTCGGATTTTCGATAACCCGGATCGGTCGCGGTCCCGATTAATCCGAGTTATCGAGGTTCCACTGTACTTACGTTTTAAATACTGAATTTAAGTTTCTTTAATGTTCCGTAATATGTAATTATAAATTAATCTCTTAATCTTAGCGCCATCTACACGATAATTGTGAAAGTATCCGAAGTAAGAAATTCATATTTTATCAATAGAACGTCAAAATGATTAGCAAAATCTTAAAAAAATTGACTACAATTTAATTACTTTTTTGCGTTGTAAATATTAAGCGATAACAATTAAATAATAAATTTAAAAATTACCGGTGAAAGTTGAATTAGTAACCGCTAGGAGCGACACCAGCGAAGCTCAGAGCGTATAAGTAAGCAAAAATCAACATATTTTTGCAAAATAATTTTACACTGTTTAAAATGACTTTTTGCCATTTTTTTTAATTAAGTTAATAGTATAAATGTTCTTCTTTCATAAACTGTCCGAAGTATTATTGTAACCTCATAATTTTCTGACTTGATAGTGTTGCAAAAAACAGTTATATAGTGTTACAGTTACAGTTCAGATGTGTGTTACTGGGAGAAAGTCGATATGATGCTATACTGTTGTATTTAAGTTGTTGATGGAAAAATCGACTGCCTGTTCTTCTTTAGAGGCAAAATAATTTTATTAATGGAATAAAGTTTCTAGCAATGTAATTAACAAACTTTTATAATTGCTAATTTACTATTTTATTTGGAAATAAAGCCACAATTTATAATTGACAAACCTTAGACCACAACTTTGAAGTAGTAAAAGAGTTTAAATATCTGGGAGCAGTAATCACAGAGGACAATCACATAGAAAAAGAGGTCTCAGCAAGAATAGCTGCGGGAAATAGAGCATTATACTCCCTATCATCATTATTAAGATCTAAGCTGCTGAAAAGACAATCTAAATTAAGACTGTACATGTCAATTATTCGCCCAGTTGTTACATATGGGAGTGAAACATGGACTCTACATAAGCGAGAAATAAATAAATTGCTGATATTTGAAAGGAAAGTCCTCAGAATGATATTTGGTCCTCAAAGAGATGAATTGACAGGAGAGTGGAGAAGGCGCCGCAATGCTGAATTGGTGACTCTATATGGTACTGAAAACATTGTCAGACATATAAAAGCTAATCGGATAAGATGGGCAGGTCATGTAGTACGATCAGAGGAAGACAGAGTGCTAAAGACAGTGTTCTTCGAGAGACCAGACGGTAGAAGATCAGTGGGCCGTCCCAGAAAAAGATGGAAGGCTGATGTTGAAACCGATCTATCTAGGATTGGGGTACAACAATGGCAAATCGAAGCGCAAGATCGCAGACGATGGAGGGCCATAGTGGATGCGGCGAAGACTCACCCCGAGTTGTAAAGCCAGTCAAGAAGAAGAAAACCTTAGACCACATTATCAAAAGTTGAACGCAACTTGTACCACTGTAAATGTGAATAATTTCATATTAGATATAGAACAAATAAAAAATACTCATTTGACCTTTAAAACAGACCGAAGAGTCGAACATGAATTATTGTAAAACCTTAGATAACGAGACAGGCATTTGAAGACATTCCGGCTCTGTGTATTCAAACGCAGACAAGTAACATTTCTTCAAAGAAGACAATGTTAATTACTGTATTAAATGTGCCGATTGAGGACAACTTGACAATAAACTCAGGAAGTAATTGTCTATTAACCATAAGAGAATACGTATACAATCTGTAACTATAAAAAAGTAGTATCACGGGCACTAAAGTTGCGGTTCGTTTACCGTCGTAAAAAACTCGTATCTGCTGAATTTTTGCGAGACCGTAAAGCAATCTGAGTGAAAGATAATAACGGTTAGCATGTGGTATTTCAACACCTACAGCTATAAAACGATTTCGGTTGAAAAAGTTTGCTGTAGATCAAAGTATGTTTCATTCGACACATTTACCATAAGTAAAACCGTAAAATGAAAAATAACAAATCGATAGAGTGTATGAATTACAATAAATATACTTATCACATCAATTGAAGACGTGTTTCACTGTAAATTTAAAATATCTTACGTTATCAACAAAAGCATATCTATATACTGTTGTAGAATGGCTTTTTGGAAAAATTCAGAAAATAAATTTATATCAGGGACCACAAGATCATAGATTTTCTTCACCCTGTATATGACCAAAAATTGTATAGAGTCTAATTTAGTTAATAAACAGTGCTTTTTCGGGGAAGGTGAAATCGTTAATGTGGTTTTCGTTAATGGGTTTTTTGAAAGGATTTACAGACAATGGTTCGAAAATATTGAAAAGTGCATGTTATTTCGTTTTGTGAACATCAATAGGATTTTTGTAAATAATTCGTAAAAGGTTTAAACGATAAACAAATTTTATTGAGTTTAGAATGTAAGGCCCTTTGTTTAGTTTTTTGAAAAAACGATAGTAATTTGATGTCTCTTAGAATTTTAACAAAATGGAAAATTGGATACAAATTAAGTTGGTTTTCTTAGGAAAGGAAAGTATGGATGTTTTGGGTAGAGAGGTTGTTTTTGATTGGTAGAGAAAGATCGATGGAAGGGATGAGAATGTGGAGTCGGAATTTGAGAGAGAAAAGATAGACACTGTGTGATGAATATGGGGAGAGAGCAGTCCAGTTTTCGAAAAGTGAAGCAGAATCAAGTTGAAACGAAATTGTTGATTGGTTGAGAAGTAAAATTTTCGTGTGTCCGAGGAAGATTCCTTTTGTTCTGTCTAGAACGAGTAGCTGATTGGTATCTATTTGCACAAGATATCGAGCAAGGAGAAAACTGAGTGGAGAATGCGAGTGAGTCCTGGTTTTGTTTGTTTTTGAAGCAGTTTAGACGAGAGGGACCTTTTCGCAACATCAAAAGAGTACGTGTGGGAGAATCAAGGACAACGCAATCTGGGAAAAGAAGGAGTGAAGAAACAAAAAGGTTAGTCAAATCATTTGTCGAAACGGAGAGAGCTTGTTTATATCCACACCATATATGCTCATTTTTTTGTATTGAAGAGTTGTATAATTCAATTAGTCATTCCAACTTTAAGTAATCAATTCAAAAGGAGAAAAGTAAATTTTATTAAATTTAGTATGAATAAACAATAATTTATTTAAATAATTTTTTTTTTGTTAAAACAAGGAGACATCAGAATTAAAGCTTGATTTATTAAGTGAGAAATTGTTGCAACAAATTTAGATTTTAGTATTTCTTTTCAAATCTTAGTTATACGGCATATGGGATAAATAAATAATAGATTACATTTATATGATATTGAATGTGTTTAATTTCCCTGTTTTATCCTGGAAGAAGTAAGCAACTAGAGATACTAGAAGCCACCATCAAAGGCTTTTGTTTTTACATAGGCAGAAATTAAAATAATGGAGTAATTAATTAAATTCAGAATTTGCTAATCAATCTAATAAAAGAGATAAAGTATAGCATAACAATACACTGCTCAACAAATATAAGTGGATATTGGAAACATATATTTATGTTAGACAGAGCCTAATAATATAAATTCACTGGAAGAACATATCAACAGCATTCCCGAAAGCAATAGGAAAACAGTCCTGAATGTTAACACCCTTAACCCTTAAATGCGCAACCTTTTGTAGACTACATGTATGCCCAAGGGTGGGTAAAAAATGTCAACATCGAAAATAGCTAATATATTTATTGAGTGTTGTCAAAATTGTTAGAAATGGATTACACTTAAGAATCTTATGCTTTATTAGTAAACACAGCATTTTCTAAAATATTAATATAAACGATGTACAAAACTTTAACAAAATTACGATGTATCATACATCAAGATTAAAATACCAGTAAAAGTCAGTAATTCAGATTTGTACATTTTTTCCACATTTTTCTATTCTGCTTCCTCATTAGTGTAGCAGATAATTATGTCTATTATGTAATTATACGTCAATAACTATGTGGATTATGTTTCTGCCAACAAGCAATTATATAGAAACCTTTAGTAACAAGTTTTACCAAAGGTGTGTTCATACCCATTGACTGTGTGTCAATAATGGGTGTGTAGCGGGTCTTTTTGCTCTCTAGTTTATGCTTGCTTCTAAGTTGCATAGCAATGTCCACTTGAGACAAACCTTCCTGTCAATCCTTAAATGACAGAAGAGCATCAGCTACAAAAGACTTCAGTTCAGAGCTTGTCATGAGAGTGCCAAAAAGCATCGTCCGCGACCGGCAAAAAGCGTGGAACCGAAGTCAACACAACTCACACTGGGGAAATATTCACTGGCAAGATGTATATTGGACGGACATATTGGTGCTAATAAGGCTGGACTATTACTCCATTTGACTAAATTGGCCGTCTTTGAATTTTGGTGTTACAGAAGAATCCTAGGAATATCATGGATTCAAAGAATGTCGAACGTGGAAGTAACTAGAAGGATAGGGAAATCAACCGGAAACAATACTAACTATCAAAAGACGAAAACTTGAATACTTGAGACATGTGATGAGAGGACAAAAATACCCATTATTACAACTTATTATGCAAGGCAAAATCCGAGGAAAGCGAAATGTGGAAAGTCGAAGAACATCCTGACTTAAGAACTTAAGGGAATGGTTCAACTACAGTAGTGCAGAGCTATTTAGAGCGGCAGTCAACAGGGTCCGCATTGCCATGATGATTTCCAACCTTCGATAGAAGATGGAACTTTAAGAAGAATACTGCGAAAAACAAGCAGGAATCAGCTCGGAGTAATAACTAGAGGTCTCCACTTCTTGAAAATTTCAAGATCTTGTCTGGATCTTGTCTTGATTTCAAGACAAGATCAAGACAAGAAGTAATTTTAGATTTCAAGACAAGACAAGAAATTTTATGTCAATACCAAGATTTCTTGTCAAGAAAACAAGAAATCTTGAAATATCTTGATTAATAATGAAAACTCTAAAACGTATTTATTTGTGAAAAAGATAACATTATTTTGACATAACATAACATATTTTAATTTATTGAACCCTTTTTTTGCTAAATATATTTGCAAAAATGTAAATTAAAAATAATAACTAATAATAATAATAATATAATAATAATGGAGTTTATTTGTAGCAAATAAATTGTACATATAAAATAAACTCAGTTCCTCACTGAAGTTGTATGTCAATACCAAGATTTCTTGTCAAGAAAACAAGAAATCTTGAAATATCTTGATTAATAATGAAAACTCTAATGTTAAATGCTTACCTAAACCTGTTTTAACAACTAGATTTTATTTTAAATTACAAATTTAGCACCTTTTTGAAATCGGAATTGATAAGCCAGATAACACTTCTCATGGAGTCAACGCCCAGCCGATTTCTCGGCTTTGTTCTTGTTAAAGCTGCGCTTGAAAATAGTCTATCCGCAGGTACAGAAGTTGCTGGCGTTTCCAGAAAATCCTTGGCCATTTTCGATAATGACGGATATATATTTTCGTGTCTTCTCCACCAATCAGGTATATTCTCAGAATCGTCTGACCTATACTAAATTTATATTCAAGATGCAGTAGAAATAAACAAACCAAGACACGTTAAATGCTACTAAGAGCACTCCCGAATCATAATTTACAATGGATAAACTTTGGAAAACATGATTTGGGATTTACAATGTATACACATGTAAATTATGATTCGGGAGTGCTCCTAGTAGCATTTAACGTGTCTTGGTTTGTTTATTTCTACTGCATCTTGATTGTAAATTTAATAAAGGCCCGTTTATGTATTTTTCAATTTCATACTTCAAAGATTGTAGGTTATCATTATCAACTTTCTAAATAATATCTAAATCAAGTTCGTTATCTTCTTTTTTCAGACTAAGTGTATTGGATTCTGTAAATCATTCTGCGATTTATTACAGTAGTCAGCTTTAACTATTTCTTCAAATTTTTGTATTGCCTCTGATTGTAGAAGCTTTCCCCAAGATGAAGAGGAAAATGCCTCTACTTTGTGCCGAGGATCCAAAATAAGAACTATACAGTATAATATATAATTAGTTTTATTATAGTTTTTCAGTATTTTATCTCTCGCAGCTTGAATGCAGTAACGTCTCTCTATCAATTTTATTATCAAGTTCATGAGCCCAATATTTCCAGTTTATCTAAAAGTAAGTTTACTCCAGTTACCACCAATGGGAATGTGCAATATTTTTGCCCTTCGAGTATTAAAGAAAGTGTTTTAAAGCTTCTCAGATGCTGACAAAATTTACTGATCAGAACCCATTCTTCATCTAATATTTTGCAATTATTTAGATTTTTGATGTTGTCGCAAAATATAGTTAAACATTTTTACACTTAAACACCATGTTGACATTTCAAACGTTGAATGCCACTTTGTAGGCACATCTAATTTTGGCATAGTCATTTAGTTATCCTACCCTGTTTTTGATATTTTTTGACAAGATGTTTAATTTGACTGACAGGAGAGTTGAAATGCAAAGTTGAAATCCATTTCGATGTCGACACTGTTATGATTTGGTTCAATCATTTTTATGAAATCCTGGACAGCTAAGTTAAGAATATGTGCGAAACATACAATATGATTATTTTAAGCATGCAACTACAAATCAAATTTGGCGTTCGTCAAGAAAACAAACGCAGATCGGGGACTCCCCCCAGTGGCAGTGGAGGCCGTGTTGACAAGCAACGCAATAAAAAGGTCACCGGGGAATCACCGGACTGGGTAATCAAGAAATTTCAAGATCTTGAAATTTCTTGAGTCAAGACAAGGTATAAGATGTCAAGAAAACGTCAAGACAAGATTTTTTAAATTTCTTGATTTTTTCTCAAGACAAGACAAGAAGTTGTTGTCAAGACAAGAATTCTTGTCTTGTCGACCCCTAGTAATAACAGGCTTCCTTACTGGATATGCGCGTGTTAAGGGACATCTGCATAAAATGGGACTGTTTCATGAGACTTAAGCAGCAGATAACCTGATACAGTCAACCATATTTTGCATGACTGCGAGGCATTGGCTGGGAGGTCATAACCACTTTTGTGATGGGAACGAAGTGACTGCAAATATATATTTATGGTTCCCATTCACTAGACCCGTATGTATAAGCTGGTACAGGGTGCCACAATCCTGGAGTGAATATCCTAAAGGCATGGCAGATGCACATTACGGAAAAGGAAAAACTATGACACTATGTTTGGTTGCAACATTTATATTTCGAGGGAAGATATATCTTGTAGTTTACTTTTAAAAATTGAATTATATTGTTTAGTTTTTGTTCAGTATATCGAAATCGATCCTCATAAGACTTAATGACGATCTCATATTGTCTATAAAAGTACTTGAATTATTAATTTATGTTAAAAGCTTCAGTTTCTTGTTTTGCTCTTGTTTTTGACAATTGCACAAATATGTTTTGAGCGAAACCTTCTGCAGTGGGCAGTACATGTAGCCCTGGCCTCGGAATACAACATGATAAAAAATATTATTACATCATAACCGGTGAGAATGAGAAAACAGGTTGGACCAAAGCTAAAAGAATAGACGGGTTAACTCAGGGTGTTGAGAAGATCAGTGTTGTCAACCGGAAAATCCAAGCAAGGGACAGAGAAGAATGACGCAGAAAGCCGAGAAAGTCGAGGCCATTTAAGGGCTATTTCACCGTATTGGTTATGAAGACAAATATGTTTTTGCTTTCTTTAGACAAAGAAACCGATCTTTTTTGAAAAACGGCATACTTTTCACAATTCTAGGAAACCAAACACAATTACATATACTCGTGAACTTCTAATTTTCCTGTATTTCATATGAACAACAACTACAAACTACTATACGCGTATATTTATTTTTCAGGCGATTACATCCAAAAAGTATTTTATAAGCGAAAGATTAAGTTTTCAATGTAATAGCAAATAAAATAACATTAAGAATATTACTCCACATCCCACCAGATTGAAAACAACGGCAACCTTCTCTGGTTACACCTCCGAAGCTTCTAAAATTTGCAAGCCATAACGTTGCAAGCCATAACGGATGCTGATACTAAAGAAGATGGGGGAATTTTACAATTTATAATTCATCTCCCATCTGCTCAGCGCGGTAAAGTTTCAACGAGAATGGTTCCCTTCATACTCCAATTAGAGTATTTCATAAGCATTTAACGAAGAAGAAAGTAATCCGTCAGGAAAATGTCTTAAAAAAATAATTGATTAATTAACCAAAAGAAATACCAGCGTACATCTAAAAATAACCATTTCGATTAACTTTAAGAGTCGGTCCTGTCGACCGCACGAACAAGATGACTGTTAAGAGTAGGAAAAGTAGATTAATGTTTTCGCAGAAAAGAAAAAGAGCTCTTGCACATACGTAGAAGGCATGGCGCGCGGCGTGATGGGAAAAATTAAACTTCTTCTCTAAGATCTTGAGTTATTGCTCGGTTTCGCGAAACAAGGATTTTATTTTTATATCAAGATTAAAAGTGTTCTCTAAAAATTTCAAAGTCGTTTCGGTCGAGGATGCTATTTATCTTTATGTTGCGGAATCTGCAGAAAATGAAAAAAGTAAAAACGTGATTTCCTGTCAAATCATTTTCTATTTGAAAAACATGACTTTAAAATATACACAGAAAAATGATTTTCTATAGGAAACCTTTATTTCTCATGAATATCCCATAATTATTACTGATTTTTTTTACTGTCATTCATGCTTGTATGTTTAACTAAAAACTTACCTAAAGTCGTTACCCGTCAAATAATTCTAATTCTGAAAATAAAAAAATACGTTAATATAACTATCATAACAAGTCGATTTTCATTTTTAAATTATAATTTTTTGGCACGCATAATACATAGCTTACTATGCGTTATATAACATGTATCTGGGAGTGATGACTGAATCGATGATTTATTTAAATGAGAATAGGGGTCGTGTGCTAGCTCATCTGAAAGGTAATTCAATTGTCCATTCAGTAATACAAACATTAAAATAATTATTTAGAGACGGTATGAAATCTGATATTAGTGTTAGTGGTTGATACCTTTTAACAAAGAATATGTTTTGGATATGCAGTTAGGCAGATATACATATTAAAATAAGATATGGTTGAATGCTCGAATAGGGTTTTTCATTCACATATTAATATTATATACGGATTATACGACATTTGACAGAAGCTCGAAACAAATGACAATCGATGAAAAGCCCTATTTATGAATTTTAAATAAGTTATAAGTTAAATATAGTTATTTGTTAAATCTTGCCCAAGTACTTTCGCTCTTAGAGCATCATCAGGGACATTTCGTCAGAAAAAGAAAGATATTCCAGAATGTTGTAGACATTTTAACTTAAAATTAACAATACAAATAAAACACACTGGACAAAGGACAGATTAAAATAATCTAACGGGGTTACATTGTTCGGAGTTTTGAAGTACAATGCATTGTACTTTGATCCTTCTTTAAGGATCGACAGGAGTGGTGACTGCTCTGTGACCAGACGAAGATTCATAAAGGATTCTCGAGCCAATCATGATGAAGATCTTTTTATGCAGACGAGCTAGCTATACTGGTTAGAACTAAGCATGCCAGTATTATTGCTAATCGTATGAAATTTCAGAAATTGGACTTAAGAGCATACAGTAGCGATCAAAAGGTAGCAACAAACGCGGTCCAAGATTGCGGCTGTAGTTTTAAATATTTTGTCGAGATATTTGGCACACATATTCGTAATATAGTAAAGAATGGCGGTACAGAGCCAAATTTGAGAAATATGTTAGTATGTGGAAATTACACTATAACTAAATAAAATATTGCAAAAGCGAGCCTGTACCGCCATTAAGAAAAACAAAAAAATGCACTTTCTTCAAATAAACTTTTTTATCCCATGCCTAGATTTTGTGTCACATTGGATCTACTAAAAATCTATTATCTATAACAGAGTTTCCCAACCGGTGGGTCGCGACCCACTAGTGGGTCGCGGACAGATTTCAGGTGGGTCGCGGCGTGGCTCTTACAGTAGCTGAGTGGCGTACAGAGTACAGAATAGCGTATCATCATGGGTGAGGGATATGGGTCGCGAATATGAAAAAACATCAGAAGGTGGGTCGCCAGATATAAAAGGTAGGGAACCACTGATCTATAACAAGAAGTCGAACGTGACTGACACGGCAACATTTCGCGCCTATGAGTATAAAAATTATTGTTTTTGATAGTATAAATGGCACTGTCAGTGTCGAATTACAGACGCACTGTTGCCTCACTGTTGAAAGTTCGCAGAACTTTCGAAAAACAAAAATACTGATGACGCGCTACTGTTTACTCTTAAATCTAGTAACCTGGTGTTCCAAAGAACTTTTAGGGCCGGAAAAACCATCGACAAATAGCGGTCTATTCAATGAATAAAGTTATTCGACCAATAAAACTGACATATATCTCCGTTTCACCAACGTCAAATAAGACTTATTCTATGAATAAACTCCAAATAAGTTATTAGTCCAATATCGGGCAGATAAATATTTATTCTTAGAATAAGTTGGCAGCTAACCTCACTTTAAATATCAATAATAAAGAAAATTCATTAGTTTAACTTGAATTTATCTACAATGTTTTATAACAGGTAAACGTAATTATGTCAAATGATTTTGAGTGCCTGCCACTTGTATAATAGTGAACTGTGCAAGTCCAACTGATCAGAATAATGTTAATTTTAATTTGTTTTTTGTCGTGATTTTGAGCTTAACATAGTATTTAAAGACATTCATTAGATTAATTATTTTATAAACTTTACGTTTTTGGTGATTTTGAGTGCTGACAACATGCCTGTGACTTGTATAGTAGTGAACTGTGGAAGTCCAACTGATCAGAATAATGTTAATTTTAATTTGTTTTTTGTCGTGATTTTGAGCTTAATATAGTATTTCAAGACATTCATTAGATTAATTATTTTATAAACTTTACGTTTTTGGTGATTTTGAGTGCTGACAACATGCCTGTGACTTGTATAGTAGTGAACTGTGGAAGTCCAACTGATCAGAATAATGTTAATTTTAACTTGTTTTTTGTCGTGATTTTGAGCTTAATATAATATTTAAAGACATTCATTAGATTGATTATTTTATAAACTTTTCGTTTTTGGTGATTTTAAGTGCTGAAAACATGCCTGTAACTTGTATAGTAGTGGAAGTCGAGCTGATCGGATAATGTTAATTTTTTTCGTGTTCCCTCTATAGGGCTTTTCATTCAGTCATTTGTTTTGAGCTTCTGTCATATGTCGTATAATCCTTGTATAGTAATATTATACACGGATTATACAACATCTAACAGGAGCTCGAAACAAATGACAATCGATGAAAAGCCCTATTAGAAACTCATTTATGTTTAAAACTAAAACCTAACTAAATTATCAAAAAACAGGACGCACTCATGCTAGGAATTACGATTTTTATTAATATTATTACAATTATTTATATGTGACACTAACGTAACTAGTGACATTAATTTTAGGCCAATGTGACAAACTTTATTAATACTAAATTTTAACATTTATCCCCTATTTTGTTAAAACAATATTATTTTGTTTTTCATTATATTGTAGCGGTTATCAGTGTAATTACTTCTAATTACAATAAAACTAGCGGTTCGTATTTATATACGACTTTATTTATATTTATACAAGTTTACTTTACAAACTTTAGCTTAAGACTAACTCTATTTACAAATATGTCCTATTTATATATGCGATACAGATATTCCAGAAATATCTATATATCTCCAGCTATGTCCATGTGACCGCTTGCACGTCATCGTCGCTGCATCGGCGTATCTCGAAACATCGATAGTGTTCTGTCTGTCCGGAGACGGGAGCTGGTATACGAGGGTAGGTCAATAATTATTTTGTTACACTGCTCCCCTCTTAAGATCTGAGCGTCCCGATCAGCAACTCTAGATGGCCCAGGATGGCGGAATCTACAGGATTCTCCGGCTCTGCATACACCCCTAGAAAAGAAGTAACAGTCTACTGTCTTTGAAGGGTATGACATCTTCGGGTTCATGCAACACACAGTAATCCGTACGCCAGTTTTTCTGAAGATCACTTCCAGCATGCTTCTCACAATCTTCCAATCCAGATTTTCTACTGCATGGCCAATTTTTGGTAAAGCCAAATCTTTGATGTCATAATTACAGACCATTTTCTTCAAATTAGTTAGAGCACGCCATATGTTCTCGTAGCTTGGCGTGTCCGTATAAGACTTCCTGGTCACTATATACAGCAAAGATCGAGGACCATCTTCCAATCGCAATACTCTTCCAATTTTAGGTTGTTGATTCCTTAACTCGTCCAGGCGGCCGAACTTTCTATTGAATACGGACGAGATTCCTTTAGTCATCTCGAGGTCTTGTGCAACACAGTGGGCTAGAGAGACGTTTTCTGGAACACCAAACAGATCTTGCTGAACTTCTGTGGTCACGCCGAATCTAGCACTCTTTCTTTCTGCGTAATTTGACATAAATTGATTAAAACTTGGCTGTGCGACATCTTTCATCTCCTGTTGGAGGACTCGTGCTTCTTCTGTTTCATTTGAGCCAGCATATGGTGCAAGACGATTTATGTGAATAACTTTTGGTTTACCGTTTGGCAACTTCTTAATTCTATATATTACGTCATTTATTTTCTTCTTAACTTCATACGGACCTTCCCATTGTCTTTGCAGTTTAGGACACAAGCCTCGACGACGTTGCGGATTATAAAGCCAGACAAGATCACCTACTTCGAAGCTTTCATTCTTGCATCGAGAATCATATTGATCTTTCATTCTGTCACTGGCTATCTGAATGTGTTGTCGGGCAAGTTCATGAATGTTGTTCATTCGTAATTTCAGGCGGTCAACGTAGTCTTCGCCTGCAACATGTTCCTCGGAAGGTCCGCAGCCAAACTCTAGGTCGCAGGGCAACCGAACTTCACGACCCAACATCAGGCAGGTTGGTGTTTGACCTGTAGTTTCATTTACGGCCGAGCGGTAGGCCATCAGGAATAAATGAATGTGTTGGTCCCAATCTCGCTGATGTTCAGATACAACTTTGGACAAGTGTTTACCCATCGTTCGGTTCATCCTCTCGACCATCCCATCTGATTGAGGATGCAGGGGTGTTGTTCTGGTCTTATTGGCACCAATCAATTTACAAACGTTTTGGAAAAGAGCTGACTCAAAGTTTCGCCCTTGGTCGGAGTGGATCTCCAAGGGAACACCAAATCGGCTAAAGAATTCTTTAACAAGTACCTCTGCAACGGTAGCAGCTTCTTGATTTGGTAATGCATAGGCCTCAGTCCATTTTGTAAAATAATCCATGGCTACCAGGATGTATTTATTTCCAGCATCGGTTTCTGGAAATGGACCTGCAATGTCGATAGCTACTCTTTCCATAGGACTTCCAACATTGTACTGTCTCATGGGTGCTCTCTTTTTACCAACCGGACCATTACCGGGTATGGTTACGTCGCATGTAGTTAGTAAGCGGATGACATCTTCTTTGTCGTCGTGAAAGGGCAACTCTTCACCGTTGATCCTGAGAACTCCATTTTGAACATCCAATATTGCCCCCACTTTTCGTAGTACGTCCATCCCCAATATGAACTCGTCGGAGATCTCGGCAATTAATACTTGATGTTCAACTGTGGTCTGGCCAATGGATAATGACATATTAGCCTCGCCATATGTATTAATTAGCTCACCAGTCGCTGTTCTAAGCTTTACTGTTGCAGGTGATAATTTATTATGGTCTCGTACTACATCTGGACGTGCGATAGTTCTCGTTGCACCTGTATCCACCAAAAATGATCTACATCTATTACTGATACGACCTTCGATGTATAAGTTGTGGATTCCACCGGAGGACGTAAGGTTGACAGTTACTATGGGGGCTCTAGTTCTCGAGGTCGGCAGTTGCCCCTTGGTGTCGACCCGCTCTAGTTTTCCGACGGCTGTACGATCTTCTTACAATTACGACGAATGTGGCCTACGTCTCCACAATTCCAACATCTAGGCTCGCGTCTCTTTGGCATCTGATTACTTAATACTCTCCGTATCATTTCCTCCAGACGTTCATCGTTGTGTTCGTCACTTTCTTCAATGGTTCTTACTCTATGGCCTCGTGAAGTTTGACTAGCCGTTTCGTGTTCCAATGCAATAGCAAGTGCTTCATCTAAAACTTTCGGTCTTGCTAGTCGTAAAGCTTTCTGTAGTTCATTATCTTTCAGCCCATTGACGAAGGTATCTACTGCAATTTCTTCTAAAACGCTGTCTGGCACCTCTGGATAAGCCAACCGCACCACACGAGCCACATCTGCTTCAAATTCTTGCAGATTCTCACTTGCTCGTTGACTTCTACTTCGCAGTTGTGCTTTGTATACTTGTTGTAGATGGGCATCTCCATAGCGTTTTTCTAGACGAGTGAACAAGGTCTGGTAACAATTTTCTTGACCCTTGGGAATTGACCTTAATATATCTGCAGCATCACCTCGTAAAGCAGCAGTCAAGGAAACAGCCTTTTCTTGTTCGGTCCAATGATTGGCGGTCGCAATAGCTTCAAACTGTCTAAGATATATGGACCAAGAGGACTTTCCATCAAATGGTGGTAATTTGAATCTCATATTATGCGACATTTCTTCTCTCGGTAGTTCATCTTTCACTACAGGATCTAAAGCTACTGCATGAACTGACGGTTGCACTTTTGTATCGGTTATCATGCTCTCTAATTCTTTGATCTTCTCTTCTACGGCCAAAACTACTGCATTAACTGAAGGTAGCACTTTCGTATTGGTTACCATAGTCTCTAGTTGTTTGATCTTATCTTCTAACATTTCTTTACTGTCGTCTACGCTTTTCTGTATCTTATCGAATGTTCTAGAAACCTCTTCAAATTTCTCGTCGTTCTGTCTACAAACGTCTTTAATTACTTGAGAAACACTTTCAAATTTCTCGTTGCTCTGTCTACAAACTTCTTTAATTACTTGAGAAGTCTCGTCAAATCTTTTAGCAACATTTTCGAATTTATCGTCGCTTTTTCTAGAAGTTTCATCGATCTTTTGAGAAACACTTTCAAATTTCTCGTTGTTCTGTCTACTAACTTCTTCAAGTTTCTCGTTGTTCTGTCTAGAAGTTTCATCGATCGTTTCAGAAACAGTTTTTAATTTCGATAAGATTACTTGTTCTGCTGACTGGAAGTGGAACGTCTCTGGGTCATCTCCGTTCTTCGTGAGGACATCCTTGAGTCGTGCTTGTAGGACTATCTTGCACCCACTGCTGTCTAATTCGTACTCTTCTAATTGTTCACGGAGCTGTTTTATGGTCAGTTCTTGTAGCAACATCTTTGGTCGGCACACACGTACTTTTCAAAATGTCTAAGTCTTTCCGAATACCGAACAATCAACGCACTTCAATTATTCCCGACGAATAAAGTTCAAAAGTCTTTCCGAATACCGAACAATTAACGCACTCCGATTATTTCCGACGAATAAAGTTCAAAAGTCTTTTTTTTTCACTTTTCATTTATTTACACTCCACACCGTTAACACCAACTGTAGCGGTTATCAGTGTAATTACTTCTAATTACAATAAAACTAGCGGTTCGTATTTATATACGACTTTATTTATATTTATACAAGTTTACTTTACAAACTTTAGCTTAAGACTAACTCTATTTACAAATATGTCCTATTTATATATGCGATACAGATATTCCAGAAATATCTATATATCTCCAGCTATGTCCATGTGACCGCTTGCACGTCATCGTCGCTGCATCGGCGTATCTCGAAACATCGATAGTGTTCTGTCTGTCCGGAGACGGGAGCTGGTATACGAGGGTAGGTCAATAATTATTTTGTTACAATATTCAAAATAAATGCAGTTTTGACAGGGAATTTGTTTTGTTATTTATTTATTCCATATAGACCTGGATCCCGCGTACCAAAAAAAAGTTGATTAATAGCAAGCTGAAAATTTATTAATAGCTTAACGGTGTCTAGTCCGACAAACTTTGATGTATGGGAACACTGGAAGTTTTAACTGTGGAACAGGTTAAAAATTTGAAACGTCAAACTACGAAAATGTTTATGTAATTTGTCAGATAAAACTTCCAATTGATTTGCTACCAATTCATTAAACTCTCATGCAAAAACCAGACTGGTGAAAAAATCACCAACTGGGCATTTTAATGAGTAGAACACGAAGACCATGTCAAACTACAGGAATCATGTTGGCGAGTAATAGCAGTCTGATTTTTGCACGAGAATTTAATGACAGGGTAACAGATCAATTGGATGTTCTGTCTGACAAAATATATGGGATGTTTTCGTAATCTGATGTTCCAAATCTGAGTTTCCAAACTGTTTCACAATTAAAACTACCCCTGCTCCAGTGTCACAATACATCAAAGTTTGTCCAAGGGGACACCGTTAAGCTATTAACAAATTTTCAGCTTGCTTGCTATTAATCAATTTTTTTGGTACACGGGATCCAGACCTAATAGGTTTGTTCGTAGTACGACACAAACGATTAGCAACTGCTGCCAACCATCAGATGCATGAGCAGTTAACAGTTAGCGTTGTGCAGTTAATAGTTAGCATTCATAGACTACGAATGCACATGTGTCTGATGGCTGGCAAGAGTTGCTGATCGTTCTACGAACAAACCTATCAGTAAGCACAATTTGTGATATCCATGGGTAGTTACTGACAGAAAGAGGCACGATTCGATTTTTAAAACATTTATTTTAGAGTCAAAACATAGTCATACCTTAAACGATAAATGTATATTATCATTACAAGTTGATACTAATTACAAAAATAAATACACATTTAAAAGACCAATACATAATTACTCATGATGAAGAAGTACATTATAATTAAAAATGAATAACCATTTTCATATCGCTGCAACACAATGCCAAAGCCATCTGATATTTCAGTTCGTTTAGTGAGCGCAACAAGCACTCTGACCGAACAGTTTCAAAACTCATTAGTTTTTCATCAGAGAATGCATATGTTGCTATCTCCAAACCATGTAGCTGTAACATATGTACATGCATTGGGTTCTTCTTCGTCTGTCTTGCCCTGGGCATACTTCACTATTACCGGCCATACAATGTGCATTTGCTATGTCATCAGAACTGGCTATCACCCCACCCAAGCATTTAGTTGTTTAGCATTAGCTTTTGGAAATGCTTCACCTAAAAAAAAATATTTTATTTTTTTGGAAATTCTTCAACTACAAAAATTTATTTTTATTAGAGTATTTGCGTTCTTTACAATGATTGAGAATATTTTATTTAAAATCAGACATTCATATAATATAATTTTAGAACAATCATGATAGTAATTCAAATATATGGCAGTAATAAATCATTTTCAGAGAATTATGGAGTTCGCAGTATACAGATTAGGACGACGATATGTCTGGTTTCATACAGATATATAAACGTAAATAAATCTAATATTTAGAACCAATTTATCCAAAAGACACTAATACTGTTATCCATATATTTCTTAATGGTGAATAAATAAAATAAAGGCATACCTTTCAAACAATAAGATGGAAATCAGGAAATCATTAACAATTTTTACTCCATTCAAAACAAATTCAGCTGTAAAATATTTATGTGCCTGAAGGCTTTTGTATGCTTTCATCTGCTGCTTAGAGTAGCAACTGTGAGACTCCACCATATATGTATAAATATCTATAATAGTAACTTGATGGACTGCACTTTACTGTAAAATCCAATTCTGACTGAATTGCGCATGGATCTAAATCCCCAATTATTTTCAGCTTCAATAAATATCTAAAACAATAAAAGAAAGAATGTTATTGCTTGCAAAATTCATCATGATTGATAAATATCGGGGCAAAATGAACAGTAAATAAAAATTGTTTCGCCTACCTTTCTCGCAACATCTGGAGTTTCCAATAATAATTTCCTTAAATAATCAGTTTGCATTGTGGTTAAGTTTATAAAGTTCACAAAAACAGGAAACGAAATCCAAATGAATCCAAAATAGACAAAATACGACGATAAACAATGAAAAATAGATACCTACAAACATAACCTCTTTGTTAGTTTATGTGCCAACCAGAGGTCACGTGGTTTGGAATGCCTAATGCAATGTGCTTGGCAAAACACCGAAGAGGTGGAGGCCAACAAACTAATATGAGGAAGAAGAACTGTCATTCGCTTGTGTCAACGAATACAGTCTGTGGAAAATCATTATACTTTGAACTTATTTGACGAATAACTAACTGTGGATTACAAATAGTTATTGAAACGCAATAAAATTTAATCGACTAATAAATCTTATTCGACGAATAACTATTCACTGATTTATTTTTTGTTGGTGAAACCGACCCTTAGTGAATTATAACACAACGACACCCGTACGTCTCATTCACATAGCAGAAGTTCAATTCACATATAGAACTCAATCTGTGACAATTAATGGAACAACACTGTCATTTAGAAGACATCTCTGAGTTATCCTTGAAGGAAAGTTAATGCAAAAAGGCAAAAGGCAATAATAGTTGCAAAAGTGTGAAGACTAGAATAAATTTCCAATTGATTAGTGTTCATTGCAGGGTAATGAACGTAGAGTTTGATGAATACCTTATAGCATTCATAAACTCTTGTAAAAGATCGATACAGAAAAACAAATAAAGTTTATACAATTTTTAAATTGTAGACAGGATCGTATTAGTAACTTCGGTCTGCTATTATTATAATACAAATATAAGTATTTTGAAGTGTATTAGTAGGTATATTACGTATATCGCTTTTTGAGAACACATATGATGTTGAAAAGAAGCTACTTTTATGCTTGATGTATTAGTCATTTTGATTTGCTGATTGACACCTAGTCTTGCCATTAAAACAAAAAACGTAAAATCATAATGCATATAATAGGTCTGGATCCCGCGTACGAAAAAAAAGTTGATTAATAGCAAGCTGGAAATTTGTTAATAGCTTAAGGGTGTCTCGTCGGACAAACTTTGATATATGGGAACACTGAAACAGGGGCAGTTTTAATTGTGGAACAGGTTAAAAATTTGGAACGGTCAGACCACGAAAACGGCACATTTATTTTGTCCGACAGAACAGACTTAAACTCTCCGAACAGAGCTTAAACTCTCATGCAAAAATCAGACTGCTATTTATCACCAAATGGGCGTTTTAATGAGTGGAACAGGTAGAATATGTCAAATGACAGGAATTATCACAGGTGATAAATAGCAGTCTGATTTTTGCATGAGAGTTTAATCTCTGTTCGGAGAGTTTAAGTCTGTTCTGTCGGACAAAATAAATGTGCCGTTTTCGTGATCTGCCTGTTCCAAATTTTTAACCTGTTCCACAATTAAAACTGCCGCTGTTCCAGTGTTACCATATACCAAAGTTTATCCGACTAGACAACCTTAAGCTATTAACAAATTTTCAGCTTGCTATTAATCAACTTTTTTTTCGTACGCGGGATCTAGACCTATAACGTTCAATGTTACAAGCTATATTGAAATTTACTTTTATCCGTTTTGCTGTAGTATTTATAAGTTACTCTCTTAGTATTTAATTAAATATTATGGTAGGGGAGCCCAAGCGGGGATTTTTGCAGTTACTCGAGCGCGTCAGATTATCATATGGAGAGAAACCTGGTATCCTGCAGATGTACCTCTACCATATATTGGCTCTTAACACAGGGGAGTTCGTTAAGGGGGGCCCGAAAAAAAAATCTATCCTTAAAAAAGCTCGAAATTGTCAGATTAAGATAAGGTAAGTTAAGTACATGCAAAAGAGTATATATTTCAAAAATCTGACGATATGAGCCGGGCGTAAGGAAATGGGTGAGTCCCAAAGTTTCACAAGAAAAAAGCGAATATTTCGCGAAATGAATGACAGATCGAAAAACTAAAAAATATGCGCTCAATATTTTTTAAAAATCTATCGAATGATACCAAACACGACTTCCCACGGAGAGGGGTGGGGGGTAAATTTAATATTTTAAATACAAATCCCGCGATATTTCGCGAAATGAACATCAGATCGAAATACTGTAAAATACACTTATTTATTATTTTTAAAAAATCTATTGAATGGCACCAAACACGACCCCCTACGGAGATGGGGTGGGAGGTTACTTTAAAATCTTAATAGGAGCCCCTATTTTTTATTGCAGATTTGGATTCCTCACGAAAAAATAAGTAACTTTTATTGGAAACATTTTTTCGAATTATGCATAGATGGCGTTATAATCGGAAAAAACGATTGTTCGAAATGGAAAATTAAATTTAAAAATGTCAAGCGCCCACTAAAATGGAAAATTTTACTTAACTTTTTTTGGTTTTAGGACCTACTCTTCACAACCCACTAGGTCTCCAAAGCGCTCGAGTGACTGCACATTTAGCATACTTTGCTCCCCTACCATTATCAATAATTAATGACAGGTTTATAACCAAGTCAGTTATGTAGTCTTCAATTATCAACTATATTTTAATCGAAGATAACTGTACGTTTAACGACGTATTTGAAGATGTTATTAAAGTACAGGCAGGTGTTTATTAGGTCATATTAAAATGTTTACTTTTTGAGCAATCTCATTTTGAAAACATCTAGTGGAATAAAACCGAGCAGATCTTTTTTGTTGTTTATTACTGCTATTATTGCTTATTTTAAATAGTCTTCGTACTACTCTCTATAAAATTGATCTCTCGCAGTTCGATAGAAAGTTCAAGGGGAGAAGAAAGCAGTGTTGGTAGCAAAAAGTTCATTAAATAAATGGAGTAGAAGAGGCGGCAGGTCTGTCTAAAATTTGGGAGAAAATGTATCTCCCAACAATACTGCATAAGGAGCGAGACATCGTGAAATGTGCGCAATGTGAGCAGAAAGGTCAAAGAAGGTAAAAACTGTTTTTTTGTCAGCCGGAAAAATTGTGGCAATTTGTGGCCTCGAAACATACAGTTACATTTAATAAATTTTTGACCGATAAAATATCCACTATAAACATAGCAAATATAACGAACTCATTCAGCAAGAGAAAAACTCTCTTCTCCTGAGGAAATCGTGATCTTCGTGCACTAGGCTCAACCGACCGACGTCTACAGTAAACTTCCCTTGCACGTTTAGTCTAGTAACGTTTAGTCTTTGTCCAATTTGAATGTGGTAAGGATAACCACCAAGAGAATTGAACAGTCGACGTGTGGATGTTTCACTGATATTCAGTTTATACGGAGTATCTCTTCTTCTTCTTCCTTCTTGTATGTAGGAGTTAAAACCTGTTTCTTCTTTAATATAAGCCTCCTAAATTATTTAAGTTATCGCACCATCTTTTTCTTGGTCTGCCAATATTTCTTCGTCCATTTGGTGACTTATCTCGTGCTATTCGTACTATCCTATCCTCTGCCATTCTACTAATGTGTTCATTCCACTCCTGCTTCCGTTTTGTCACCCATCCATTTATGTCTTCTACATTGCATGATCTTATGTTTTCACTTCTCTCCCTATCCAACAGACTTTTCCCTGATATTCGTCGGAGTATTTTCATCTCTGTTGTTTCTAGTAGTCGTCTCGTTTTAGATGTGTCAGGTCTTGTCTCCGTCGTGTATGTCAATATAGGTCTAATTGCTGCTTTAATGTCTCAGGTGTTTGTTCTTCCAGATTGTGTCATTAAGGGATCCCGCCGCTTTAATTGCTTTTAAGCTTTGTTGTCGTACTTCCTCTTCAACATCTCCATAACTGGTTATATCTATTCCCACATATCTAAACCTTGCTTCCTGCTTTATTATCTTCACATCAATTTCGATTTTACATCGTAGTGGGTATTTAGATGTTGTCATACATTTGGTTTTTTCTCCTGATATTAGCATATTGTATTTCTTGGCTGTTGTATTGAAGATGTGTGTTAATCTTTGGAGATCGTCTTCTGTCTCGGCGATTATTGCGGCGTCGTCTGCATAACATAATATTTGGATTTCTTTATTCCCCATTCTGTAACCATGATCTTTACGTACTGCTTCTATTACTTCGTCCATTATTATATTAAAGAGCAGTGGGCTTAATGAGTCACCTTATCTGACTCTGCTTTGTACTGGTATAAACTGCGTTAGTTTTCCATTTATCTTTGCCTGTATTCGATTATGAAAATAGATGTTTTCGATGGTTTGTATAATAGTGATTGGTATGTTTTTTCTATACAGTAAATGTAAGACGTCTTCGACTTGGATGCGATCGAAAGCCTTTGCCAGGTCTATAAAACATAGATATGCTGGTTTATTGTACTCAATGGCCTTTTCTGTGATTTGTCTCAGTACAAATACGGCGTCTACGCAGGATCTTCCGGATCTGAATCCTTGTTGTTCATCTGATAAAGTTGTTAGTTTATTGATTTTGTTGGTCGGGACTTTTGTGGTTAGCTTAAGTGCGGTGTTCAGTAGATTTATACCTCTATAATTGTTGGGGGTTTCTTTGTCTCCTTTCTTGAACATTGGTATCATTATGCTGTTTCTCCATGTGTCTGGTATCTTGCAGTGCAATATTAGTTTTTGTATAAGTTTTGTCATCTCTAGGGTTATACTTTCTCCTCCGTATTTTAGAAGCTCGTTGGTTATTCCGTCTGGTCCTGGTGACTGTCTGTTTTTGAGTGAATTTATGGCTATCTCTAGTTCCTAAAAACTGATTTCTATTTCGTGTCTTAATTCAGGTAGGTTATTGTTTTGATTATTATTTTCCTTTCCTTTAAACAGTTCCGTCAAGTACTTTTCCCATTCTTTTGCTGGTATGTTATTGAATTCCTTCAATTCTGCCATTTCTTTCCGTTGGTTTCTTATGAATCTCCACATTTGTTTTTGTGTTACGTAGAAGTCGTTTTCCATCCTTTTTGTAAACTGTTCCCAGTGTTCATTTTTTGTTCTTCTCACCAATTGCTTTGTTTCATTTCGTATTCTTCTATAGGTGTCTCTGGATTCTGGAGTGTTTGATGTTTTATACTTCATGTAGGCCTCTCGCTTCTCTTTACATTTCTCTTTTATTTCTTTTCTGAACCAAGGCGTATTGTTGTTGTTTCTTTTGTTCAGTATGATTTTGCGTTTTCCTAGAGCTTCTGTTGCTGCCTCTTCAACGGAGTATTTATTCGACCTAAATAGCCTTTGCACGGACAAATGGACGGTTGCTAATATTACACTTTTAATGGGGGCAGCATTAGTAAAGTTTATATCAAACCCGTCTTTCAGTGCATCATAGTTTGTCGAATTCTCTCTATCGTGATTATTAGGTAAACATAGAACTCAGAAAGTTATGTATTCGTTGACGGATAGTTGTATACTTTTACAATATCTCTTCTTCTTCTTTTTTTTATATAGACATTACTCTGTCTGTTTTTCAATGTGCCTCCAGTAAGTTGTCATTCCATCTTTTTCGTGGTCTTCCCACTGATCGTCTTCCTATTGGGGAACCGTCTCTCGCCGTCCTTACTACTCTATTTGCTGTCATTCGGCTTATGTGGTCGTTCCATTCTACTCTTCTGCTTTTCACCCAGTTATTAATGTTGTCCACCTTGCATCTCCTTCGTATATCTGCACTTCTAGCTCTATCCCACAGCGTCTTACCATCGATTTTTCGCAATGTTTTCATCTCTGCTGTTTCTAGCATTCTTTTTGTCCTTTCTGTATCAGGTCGTGTTTCTGCCGCGTATGTCATTATTGGTCTGATGACTGTTTTGTAAATTCTGCCTTTCACTTCTTTTCCGATGTTTTTATTTCTCCATATTGTTTCATTCAGGCAACCTGCGGCTCCGTTTGCTTTATTCACCTGATCTGCCACTTCTGTTTCCAGCTTTCCGTAGCTGCATAGTGTGATGCCTAGATATTTAAATTCCATGACTTGTTCTATAACCATGCTGCCGTTATAACCATGCATTTAGTCTTTTTTGGGGAAATTAACATGTTAAATTTTCTAGCGGTTATATTAAATTCGTGCAGCATACGTTGCAAATCATCTTCACTTTGAGATTTGTATTGCATCGTCTGCATAGCAGATTATTTTAAGTTGTTTTTCTCCCATTTGGTATCCTTTTTTTGTTCTTACTTTTTTTATTATTTTGTCCATGATCAGATTGATCAACAGAGGACTCAGGGAATCTCCCTGTCTTATCCCATTGCCAGCTTCAATTGAGTCAGTTAGTTCTTCATTTACTTTTACAATATCAAGGGATATAATCACGATTGTCATTCTAGGTTAATATATTTTGACATTAATTTTATCGTTGACGCACTGAAAGAAGGGTTTGGTATGAACTTTAAGCACTTGTTGATATTTTTCACATTTCAACAATTATTTCAAATCCATTATTCCGTGGGCCATTATGCCCTCCATTTCCGTAGAAGCGGAAATAATGATCTGTTATAAATACTTCCTTCTCAGTTGTTGTGAGAATAATTTTTACGACAGTTATAATAATAGAGCAATGTCGATATGACAATTAATGATAAATAAGCCCAACCCAATAAATACGTATTGCGTGTGTAATTTTACAGACATCCATACTCAGTATAGTTTATTTTGGGGAATAGAGTACTAATATTAATAATAGTTTATTACTAATATGTGCAATCTTAAGATTTAATTCCAGCAATAACATAACTAGTAAATAACTTTTCCTTATTTTTTCCTAATTTGCCCAGAGTATAAAGAAGGATTCTTCAGAATAGGGATATGAAACCTTCACTTTATAACCCGACTTTCTGAACCACATATGTTAAACTTCTGGATGTCTCCTAGGAATTTAATGCAACATTTTGAAATATGTACATGCTATTTATATTGGAATATATACACTCTTGTCCCAAATAAAAGTCTGGGTTGCCGAGGAAATATGATCCTATCTAAAAAGCTATTTCTACTCTCAA
Source organism: Diabrotica virgifera virgifera (assembly GCF_917563875.1). Classification (NCBI taxonomy): domain Eukaryota; kingdom Metazoa; phylum Arthropoda; class Insecta; order Coleoptera; family Chrysomelidae; genus Diabrotica; species Diabrotica virgifera. Next base: position 210,798,815 of record NC_065444.1, read on the forward strand.
TCAATCATCTTTCATCCCTATTTATTTGCTTTATAACATTACAGCCGAACATAAAGAAAGTGAGGTCAATAAACAAGGTGACTATCAAAACTGTTTGTCTTTGCTGATCGATCCATTGACGTACAATAGCGATTTTATCCAACAAAATAGATAAATTCATATTATGTTGAAGTTAACTTATAATATACAGTGTGTCTGCGTACCTTAGAACCATATAGAAAACTATTTAATCGATTTGTAACGTTGCAAACTTTAGGGAATAGTCGTCAACGACAGTGCAAACCAAAAACCTGTTGCAAATTGTTCGTGAAACACATAAATAAGTCGGTCTCATCTCAAATCATATGTGCCAATAAAATCTCCCAGACTACAGAGACACCATCGTTTACACTACAATTATTTGGTCGAGACTTTGAATTTTATTACGACCTTACCTTTTGGTAAGGTCGTTTGGTACACGTCGCCCGAATCAGTGATGGGAGATGGACGAAGAGATTATTTGAGTGGAGGCCGAGATTAGACAAAAGAAGTAGAGGAAGACCACCTACTCGTTGGATTGACGATCTCAAGAAAATGTCTAGAATTTGGATGCAAAGTGCTCAAAATAGAGCACAATGGACAAAAATGAGGGAGGCCTATGTCCAGCAGTGGACGCAAAGGACTGGATAACGATGATGATTACCTTTTGGTGGAGGTTCAATTTTATTATGGTGTGGGGTCGTATATGATTGGGGGCACGAACAGAGTTAGTGGTGATTGATGGTGGAGCATTAACAGCAGATAGGTACATCAGAGTTATTCTTTAAGACCATATGCTACATTTTGCACCATACATTGGAAATGTTTTTATTTTAATGCAGGATAAGGCGCGCCCACACGCCCCACGCTGTGTGTTCTTGCTACAAGTGGGTATAACAACGATGATGGCCAGATGGTGGCGAGATAATATAGCAGGACAACTGAAAGTTATGGGCGTGGAGAAATGGATGGAGATTGCTCAAGACAGAGCAGAATGGAGGCATGTTGTCGAGTCGGCTAAAACCCACGAAGGGTTGTAATACCAGGGAGTAAGTAAGTAAGTAAGGGAGCCAATAGGGGGTCATGGGGAAGGAATATTTAAAAACTTAACATAAGACAGAAACAATTTGTCAACACCTATATAGGTGATCCATTATAATTTGTTCTAAAAACTTAAACCGGGATTGTGCCTTTCACATCAGAAGCTTATATCCGTAATTTACATTACAACCAATTGAGGCTTAATCCCATATTTATAAACATAATAATAAGATCTGTAATTTAATTTTCATTATTTTTTAATCCATCTGAATTATACACCGATTTACATATTTCTGCAATGTTTATGTTCTAGAAAGTTAACTACCTGCATAGCGTGTGGCTTGTTTCATTTCAAGCTACCGTCTTATTAGTTACTAAAATTTAAAACTCCAGTTACTGACTGAAATACGAGATTTAATATGAATTTCCTGAAGTTTCCTAATAAACAATTCTCCAACAAACGCTAGAGCTGAAAGTGGTCTGTTATTTTATTTCTTTCTTGTGTAAGTACTATATACCAAAGTTACTTGAAATCACTGTTATAACTTTAGTTAAATGTAAGAAACGTAAGCTTTCTTTCTAACTTATAACATAGGCAATATTTTTAACTTGTTTACGGTAATTAATACTACAAGAGAAGAGATCAATTTATGATACATTTCGATTGCTGGATATCGAAAAGAGATAAATATTTTAGACTTCTTTCTATTCCGCTCCACATAATGATATAGGTCTCTCGAACAAAGAGTAAAGAGACGAGGTTTTGATAACTATAGGAAGTCGGATGTCACGATTACCAAAGATTCAAGATAACAAAGAATTGTCTCATTTTTGGAAACCATTTGCAGAACTACTCAAACTAATGCACAACGAATCAAAATAGCGATAATCACAAAGATACTCAATAATATAGAAATGCGAAGAATACCTTACTATAAGCCTAATGGGTGGTATTGTCCTTTTCATGAGCATTTTTCAGTGCGTAACAAATGATAAGAAAAAGGGTAAGTCCGTGATAATACACATTTATGACATTTATTCTAACATGACATTTTAGTTAATTTTGACAGTTGTCACATTTTATTTTCAATTTGGAATAAAAACAAATCAAATGTGTTTCTTGCATTTATAAAATGGTATTTTCTTTGATTTGTATAGTCTTATAAATTATACAGATTATATTTGTAATATTATTATCTAATTAAAAAAAATTATTATTTTTATTATGGCGCCATTTATCGACAACTAGAATAACTAGAATAAATTATGTAAATGTCTGAAAATCACGGACGTGCCTTTTTTTCTGTCACATACAACTTAATGCGTCAGAAAGAAATCTAAAAACTGTGACGCACTGAAAGATGATCATGAGAAAAATAATATACTAAAATTTGGTAGGATTTACAAGCTGTGTGAAAGTGAAATTTCTCCCAACCAGTTCGGGTTGGTAAGTGCTGTTGGTACAGAGAGGACTTGTTCTCAATGCAAGTCTTATTCCAGAGAGGCAGAGAGGTCAATTTCGACGTATAAGCATATCTGGTTGATTACGAGAAACGAGATTCCGTTTGATCGAGTACAGCAGGCCAAGATGACGCAAATACTAAAAAAAGCAGGAATTAACAATCACGATCTGAAAATAATCTGCCTGATTATTTATCTAATTTAATACCTGAAAATCAAGCATCAAGGGAGGCTAGGCTGTATTGTATTACTTTTAATCTTCAATCTTTATTCGGAAAGAATATTTAGCGAAGCTTTGCACGAAACTGACAAAGGCATTGTATTAAACGGATACCGGTTAAACAACATCAGATATGCAGCGACACCATAGTGTTTGCGGGCAAGCTAGAAGTGCATATGAACAAAATCACGTATTACAGTCAACAATATGGACTCAATCATGGGCGCCCATACCCATGGGCAGGGGGGGCGTGCCCCCCTAGCTTTTCAGGTGCTGTATACTATATATATGGTTATCCAAAGTTTACAAAATATAATGTGAAACATCTTCACGTCTGGCCCACCCCAGAAAATGTTATATGGGCGCCCGTGGACTCAATATAAACAATATGGAACTTGCATAAATTTTTAAATATTGAAATAATATTAAAAAACATAAGGTAACATGATCTTAAAACGCTTGCATGCAAAAAAACAAATATTTTTAACCCATACGTTTATTACGAGGCTTTGAAAATGCTATGAAATTCAAATTTCTTAGTAGGCGCTTGAACGTCCATCTATTGGTCTGACGTCACGGACCACAAGTAAGCGGGCTACGCTACGAGTCGACAAAAACACGATTAGAGTATTACGGGACTTGTATATTACATTTTTTTCTCTCTCTGATTCTGGCCTTGGTTTAGAACTAGAACCTTTAGCCACGTAATTGTATAGGTAACTTATCACTAACTCAGGTGTAATGTGTAGTGTGTGTGTGTGTTGAGTAAGTGTCTTGTTACTTTGCAAAGTCGACGTCATTGTCTTTGCAAAGAGACGCTAATTGTATCCGAACGTCTGCGGTCCCTCCGGTGAATATTACATTTTAATCGTATTTAATTGGAAATTATTTTTAGTAGTATTTGTATTCTTGTATAGTTCTACAATCAGTTTATTTAGTTTCAAAGTGAAATTTATAAATCTTTAAAAATTGCTATTTTCTAAAGGGTTTAAAACGCATAAGTACTATTACTCACGAGGGTTTTTCAAAACAAAGCGATTAGGTTATTCTGGGGATTGTATAGCAAGCCCATTTTAGTCGTCTTTAGTTCAAATGCTAAGGGTAACTTTAATTTAATTGAACTAACTTGGGGATTAAAAATACAAGATCTTAAGTATTTACTAATTAATGGAACATATTTTGCAAATATGCTCGAAGCATTTCTTTCGCTTATGGCGAAATCATCTTCAAGAGAAATAAATGTGTGTCCTGTTATTAGAATAGAATAGAATAGAAATATGCTTTATTGTCATGAAAAATTTAACAATGTTATAGACAAAGCTTACAAGAATCATAAATAAGAACAATAACAAATAACAAATACAATTTACTAAAATGATATAAATCGTCTACATAAATAAAAATAATGAAGATAAACAAAAAAAACAGTAACAATATACATATTGCAAAATTTAAAAAAAATTTGCAAATTGCATAATCTACCTTAAGAAATTTAATAAGTTAAGTTAAGCTGCTGGATATGACACTCAAATATAGATTAAGATTATACTTATAAATAAGAATACTGTACTTTCTTAGTTATTGGTTAAGAAACTCTGCTGTTGAATAATATGGTCTTTCAGATAAATAGGCTTTAGTCATTTTACGGAACTTGGGGAAAGATGTTGCAGATTTAAGTTGTAGAGGGAGATGGTTGTAAAGTTTTTTTGCAGAATATAATATATATTTCTTTACTAACTCACTGGACGGGATCGGTAAATAGATGTCAAAGGTAGAATTTCTGGTGGAATAGTCATGTCTAGGTCTTGCTGGAAAGACATGTAGATGTTTACGAATTAAGCAAACAGTTTCTAAAATATATAAAGAGGTAGTGTTAGAATCCTGTGATCTTTGAAGTAGCTTCTGCAATGTGTTGTTCTTCTGAGGCCAAACAGATATCTTATTGCTCTTTTTTGTAATTTAAAAATATCATCAGATTGGGCAGCCGTACCAGAACTCCAAAAAGGGAGACCATATCCAAGATGTGACTCGAACAAAGAAAAATATGTTATTTTGGAAGAGGCTGAATTCATTTCCTTTGAAACAGATCTTATTGCAAAGCAAGCTGAGGATAGTTTCTTGCTTAACACATCAATATGAAGGGACCATTTCAGATTGCTATCTAAAAAAATACCAAGAAACTTTACACAATCAACGATACTGATCTGGCTGTTATGAAGAGGTAAGGGTTGAAAAGCTCCTTTATAGGACAATGCTACTGTTTTATCTACATTAAAAGAGAGTAAATTTGAATCGGACCAAGATTTTATTGTAAGTAGATCAGAAGTTATAGTAGCATGGAGAGTTGCGATATTTCAGTTGCTCCAAGTGATACTGGTATCATTAGCAAAAAGAAAAACTTTTCCATTGATTTTTAAGCTAGTGATGTCATTAATAAAGATAAGGAAAAGTAGAGGACCCAATACTAAACCATGTGGTACCCCACATTTTTTTTATCAAAATGCCGTGATTCACACAATCAAAAGCTTTGGCATAATCACAAAAAACAGTGGCAGTGTGGAGATTATTGTTTAATGCTTGATAAACCTCATGTAGTACAGAAAACATGGCATCTGTGGTACATTTATTATTTAAAAAGCCGAACTGATTTTGTGATAAAATATTGTTATCAACGAGAAAGGACATAAGTCGGGCTTTTATGAGTCTCTCAATAATTTTGGAGAGTACCGGTAGTAATGCAATAGGTCTATAATTGCAGGCATTTGATTTTTCACCACCCTTATGAAGAGGAATAATGATGGCCGTCTTTAGGCACTCTGGAAATTTACCTTTCTCAAAAGAATCATTAATTAGAGAGATGAGGACTCCCAACACACTGTCTGGGAGATTTGAGAAAATTTTTATGGATAGTCCATCGGTACTACAGGAAGATTTGCTTTTGATATTATTGATTGTCTGAATCAGTTCAGATTTATCAACCGGTCTAATAAAGAATGAATTCGAGACCTTTCCTGAATTAGGGAGATAGGAAATGGGATCTTGTTGTGACACAATAGTTGATGTTATATTTTTACTCACATTAACAAAGTATTCATTTAGATTTTCTGGGTCTGGAAGGGAAAATGTTTGAGCTGTGTGAGTTTTATTACGAAGATCGTTTATTATGGACCAAGTTTCTTTTGCAACACTTTTAGAGCTTCTCAGACGATTTTGATAGTACAATTTTTTAGCTGATTTTATAAGTTTTAAATAGATTGCCCTGTACTTGGTGATATATTCAGTAACAGAGACGTTGGTAGTAAATTTCTTGATGTACAGTAGTGAACGCATATTTTTGGCTGATATGCGGACACCTTTGGTAGTCCAGGGTTTGTGATGTTTTGGCTTAATTGTGATTAAAGGAAATGCTTTATTGAAGATACAAACAAGCTTATTCAAAAAGTCACTGAAATTATTATCGACGTTCATAGAAGGAAAGGGCCACTCAGAGGTTAAGCATAAATTTTGAAATTTACGAAAATTCCGAGCGGAAAAAATCCTGCCTAAACGTCGAGCTTTCGAAGAGTGCTTGCTAAAGATGTTAAACTTCGTATAAACCGCTTCATGATCAGATAGTCCCGCATTAACAGTTGTAGAGCAGACATCACGGGGTGAGAAATCTGAGACAATATAATCAATTATGGTAGATGAAGTTTTTGTAATCCTTGTAGGAGAATCAATGTGCATTGTTAGACCATACGATTCAAATATGTTGACCAGGGATATTTGTGTAGCACAAGCAGCAGCATAATTAATGTTAAAGTCCCCGCATAAAATTTTTCTGCTTTTATGGGGCAGGTCATCTAACAAATTAAGCAGGTTCTGAAAAAATAGTTCCACGGAAGAGTCAGGTGATCTATAAATGCAAATAATATAAAGATTAAAGTTCTTACTGTAAACTAAGGAAAACTCAAAGAATGCTTCGCTTAATAGAAAATCATATTTTGTTACCAGAGAAAAATCATTACTTGTAGAAAGAATCAGGGTGCCTCCATGCGCTGAACTTTGACGATCGTACCTAGCAATAGTGGAATATTTTTCTACAAAAAAAGGCTCGTTGACTTCAAGCCAGTGCTCAGTAACCGCAACTACCGGAGGAAACCCTAATTCCTCTAGAAATAGAAATAATTCATCAGTTTTATATCTTATAGAACGAATATTAATCAGAACCATGCTAAAGTTGTTATCACTAAAATAATTTGAGGATTCTAGTCCCTCAGAACACGTCGTGATGTTTAAAAATTTCGTTTAGGAGACACAGCGGAATAGTAATTTTGGTGACATTCCCTTGATTTTTGTAAATGGATAATTCTTTCAGAAGCGAGAAAGGACCCAAAAGCAGCAAGATCAGCTTCCACCTCATCTGGACCAATTCCATAGACTTCGTTAAATTCTAGAAGAATTTTTCGTAGATCTTCCGTGTTGGTAGGAAGCCCTTCGGAAGCCAAAAACAGTTTAACGCTTGTGTTGGTAAATCCATCGTAAAATACAGAAGCAGGTTGGTCGTGTAGATAAGCAAGATGAAGTTTAATGGCTTTTAAGATATCCGGTTCCCTTAATCTGGCTAGAAGATACCGACTATTAGAGTTATTGGTTAATCTAACTCTTGGTGGAGTCAAAGGATCCAGATTTATAGATGGTTCTAAAGTATCTTTCTTAACGAAATTAATTTGCGAATGGAAAGGATTCTTACATTTACAAATTTCGATGGCCTGCTTGTCTGAACATATATTTGTGTTCTGTACTTCATCTTTGTTGTTGCATAAACTGGTAACTGGATTTTCCGGGATAACAGGGCTTCTGATATTCTTCGGATTCTTATGTGATTCGGATGGTTCGGAATATGAAGATTCAATGGACCATTTAATGATTACACCAGGTGGCCAAATTTCCTTATTAAATAGTAAGTTAATCGATGATCTAGATTTTATGCCTATTTTAAATGAAGAACCAGTTAACGAAGGCGTAACATCTAATATATTCTTTGATACCTAGCTTCTCTTTAATGTAGTGTACCACTTGTATAGGGGTGTATATTGGGGTTAAGTTACTAATAATTACAAACTGACATTTATCTTCTGTGTTTTTTGACTTTTGCTCTGGACTTACTTCGCAACATTGAGGCTCTTCAGTTTGGGTACTTGTGGTGGCATAAAATGTTTTTTTGTTCAATACCTCTTTTTTTGTTGGTAAGGTAGGTAAATTTTTGGAAATATTGCTCAATTGATTTGAGATTTCACTGACATTTGAAGAAAGCCTTTCTAATCCCACCTTAATTTCAGTAGACGTTGAGTCTTGGATTTGAACCTTTATAGTCTCCTCTGAACCGCCGAAAAAAACTGACGATAAATTGAAAATATCATGTTCCATCTGCCTTACAGATTTTAAAACCTTTTCAGGATTCAGCAGGTTATTCAGTCTATGGATCTCGTCAATTTTTTTTAATAATATAGTCCAGTTTGTCGTCATTTTTTGTTAACAAATCGTAAGTCTCCATAAAAACCATATTACCTTTCTTAGAGTTAAAAATAGATGCATTGTTGGTGTTTTACAATATTTTTCCATTAACTAGAACGTATAAAATGAAATGTATACTGAAATAAATAAACCAAGACACGTTAAATGCTACTAGGAGCACTCCCGAATCATAATTTACAATGTATAAACTTTGGAAATCATGATTTGGAATATACAATGTATATACATTGTAAATTATGATTCGGGAGTGCTCCTAGTACTCCCTAGGGTAGCATTTAACGTGCTTGGTTCGTTTATTTCTACTGCATCTTGATTGTAAATTTAGTATAGGTTTGTATTGAAACTTCATCGCTGTACAATTCAGAGACACACTTTTAAATTGTTTTGCTTCCTCTTCTTTCGCATCTTCATCACAAGATACAGAATCACTTTCATTGTACCAATAGTCATCACTACCACCATTATATTCACTATTATCTTCAAATACAGAACTTTCTGATTCACTCTTTGTATCTTCAAATAATGTTTTAAGTCCTTCATAGGGGAAGTTCCTGCATCCTTATTATATATTTTCAATGGCGACAACCCGACTGTAATACTCTTTTGAAATTTACACTGAATACCTTTATTGAGATACCGTTTTTGAGGTAAAGCTGGCTGGTTTAATTCAGGTCCTGATTGAAATAAGTTTGTGAAATTAGGATCACACTGTCTCTTATCATCATTGTCCTCTAGAACAGACTTAGATGTAGAAGCGGCATCTTCAAGAAGCTATCGTTTAACCCTTTTAAGGGCTGCTTCCCTCACAGGCTAAGAAAAAGCTCGTTGTCTGTCTGGTTGACAGTCAAATATGTGCGGGACAACACCCGACTTGATAATTTTGGGACCACCTAAATCTTGAATTATATATAGTTATCCATGTCTTGTTGCAACTGCAACCAATAAACAAGTTTAAGTAGGCACATTTCATGAAACGACAACTAATATTTTTTCTTGAAATAGAAAATGTCTTATTAGGTATGATATTATCATTATACCTAATTACATAAATACTCACATCGAAATGATCCTCACAGGCATAAAGACCTTTGCTACTTTGTGAAATATCCTTTTTATCTCGCCAGCATGCCTTTAGCCATTTTAATCAACGTTTTGGTTCTACTTGTAGAGTAAAAAATGCTTGTTGGATGTTCTGACAGTTTTGCTTTGGCATTCCGGCACTATATAGTACTTATATTGCTCAGAATTGTTTTCAATTTTGACAAATTATATTATACACTAAATACAATAATATAAACACTGAGCAAACAACACAGTTATTCGACACGCACAACTACTAGTCCTGTCGCCAGGGGGGGTACAACGGCCTCTTTAATTCAGATGGACTTACCCAAGTTTTTTTTATATATTTTGACCCGCAGAATACGAATTTTTTGGGTAACAGTTGATCCGGATGTCGATAAGATTGTTATACACAAAGAACTTGAGGAATTACATAACAGCGATTTCTCGCAAAACAAAACATCTTTTTGTATTTTTTGGGTCATTTTAAGCAAAAAATATTCCTATAAGTTTTTTCGTAGAATGCATAGTTTTCGAGATAACCGCGGTTGAAATTTCAAAAAATCGAAAAATTGTAATTTTTGAACCCGAATAACTTTTGATTAAAAAATAAAGTAGCAATTCTGCTTACCGCATTTGAAAGTTTAGGTCAAATTATATCGGTTTTGATTAATTGCATTGCTAGAAATTTATTATTTTATTGTTAAACAAAGCTATAAACACCTAGTATGTGAGTGATGTTTTCAATGATTTCTCATTTAAAATCGAACGAGTAGGTAGAGTAGCTACGAGTGCAAGCGAGGCAATTTCTACGTAGCATGCGTTAAAACGCGTGTATTAGGCACGGGAAACACTATGTGTTTATAGATTAGTTTAACAATAAAAAAATTAATTTTCAGCAATGCAAATAATCAAAACCGATATAATTTGACTTAAACTTTCAAATGCGGTAAGCAGAATTGCTACTTTATTTTTTAATCAAAAGTTATTCGGGTTCAAAAATTGCAATTTTTCGATTTTTTGAAAGTTCAACCGCGTTTATCTCGAAAACTATGCATTCTACGAAAAAACTTGTAGGAATATTTTTTGCTTAAAATGACCCAAAAAATACAAAAAGATGTTTTGTTTTGCGAGAAATCGCTGTTATGTAATTCCCTCAAGTTCTTTGTCTATAACAATCTTATCGACATCCGGATCAACTGTTACCCAAAAGATTCGTATTCTACGGGTCAAAATATATAAAAAAAACTTGGGTATGTCCATCTGAATTAAGGAGGCCGTTGTACCCTCCCTGGCGACAGGACTATACTAGCAATGGCAAAATGCATTCAGTGCAATAGCTCACCGAACGGGCGAACGAGAACGCTGGTTGGTGACGTCAGACCCCAGCTCGCGCTTTTGAAGTTGTTTGAAACGGAAATTTTGGGCGCGGAACTTTGATCAGTTGTTGTACGTACACTATTCATTATTAAGATGTAATATTTTGAATATAACATTTTTAAACAGAAATTAACAATTTTATGCAAAAATATTTTTATGTGCAAGTTTCCTATTAGCTAGAAAAAGATAACAGAAGATCAACTCTACGTCAAACAAATCCCAGGTGAAAGATTGATGCACTACAACTACCTCCGCACCATATTAAATAACAACGGACCAATAACCAGAAGATAAGAGCACGCATCTGAAAAGCTAGATCCAACTTCAACCGGATCAGAGCTTTCTTCGAGAGCCACAACCTCTGTCTTGGTATAAAAATAAAAATGATGCCATGTTTTTTCTGTTATTTTTTATGGTGGAGGTTCTCAGAAGAATGAAGAAGAACCGATAGGTACTGACCGCTAGGTATAACATCTCGAAAGTTACTTCGGGACACATTATGTAATGAATCTAAATATCATCTACAAATCATCCTGCAAGGAAAAATATTTGGAATGCGAGGTCGAGAAAGAAGAACATCCTGGTTAAAGAACTTCAGAACCTGGTTCAGCACAAAATCTATGCAGCTTTTCCGAGCTGCCGCAGACAAGATAAAGACTGCGATGATGATCGCCAACATTCGTCACGGCTCGAGAAGATCAGCGTGTCCCATAACTTTGAAAATTTCGGCAGGTATGTTATACCTGGGATTTATTACGCATCAGTATACAGTGGAACCTCGATAACTCGGATTAATCGGGACTGCGGCCGATCCGGGTTATCGAAAATCCGGGTTAGCCGGAGAATATGGTAAAAATTAGTAAATACGGTATACTTACAGATAAACTCCATTATAATTAAAATAACATGAAATATATATATGCACAGTACCTACACATCTAAATTATTAAAAACACGCAAACACAAACCTAAGCAAATGGAAGCAAACAATACAAGACTGTACTACACACAATACAGTCACAATCGGAACGATGTTATGAGCAGTGAAAACTAAGACCATTGTTTAAAAAATAATTTTTTAAATAGTCTTCTTGTCTTTTTTAAACAATGCTAAGACAGTTTGAAATAAATAAAGGAATAACAGGTGCCTGTTGTTTTCGATAAATCCGAGACGATGACCGTCGCTCTGCCGCCGCCGCCGTGTGCCATGAGTCATTTTTACTATCGTATACATAGTTCAAATTACACAAATACACATTATCTCTCAAATATTATATTACATTTCCCAGGTTAAGAGACTGGGCCGATATCAAGCACAAAATAATCTGGGGAATTCCATCAGAATTATCTTGCAACGGATAGTACATTTTTATTGTTGAAATGCTTGTCTGATGAAAATCGGTCAGGGTTAGCCGGGGCCGACTTATCGATGTTCCACTGTAATTTGATATTTTCTTCTTCTTTAAGTGCCATCTCCGCGAATAGGGTTGGAAATCATCATGACTATTCTTACCTTGGAGGCAGCTACTGTGAACAGTTGCCTTGAACCAAACCATTCTTTCAGGTTGTTCAACCAGGAAATGCGAATCCTTCCTACGCTTCCCCTACCCTCTATTTTTCCTTGAACTATGGGTCTCAACATATTCAAGATGTCTCGAGATGTTGTATCTCTCGCCTCCTATCACATGAGATTTGATTATTCTATTTGATTGAATTTGATATTTACTTACAGCTAATTAACATACATTTTTTAAAGTACTCCTTCTTCTAAAGGCCCATCTTCTATCGAAGGTTGGAAACCATCATAGCAACGCGGACCTTGTTGACTGCCGCTCTAAATAGCTCTGCACTACTGCATTCGAACCATTCCCGTAAGTTCTTAAGCCAGGATGTTCTTGGTCTTCCCACATTTCGCTTTCCTCGGATTTTGCCTTGCATAATAAGTTGTAATCAGGATTTTTGTCCTCTCATCACATGTAACAAGTACTCAAGTTTTCGTCTTTTGATAGTTAGTATTATTTCCGGTTTATTTCCTATCCTCCTAGTTACTTCCACGTTTGACATTCTTTGAATCCGTGATATTCCTAGGATTCTTCTGTAACACCAAAATTCAAAGACGGCCAACTTATTCAAATAGACTTGTTTCAACGTCTCTTACAAGCCATAAAGAAGAGTAGAGAATACGTAACACCGAAGCATCCTTAGGCGTAGTTCTAACCTTATAATCCGACAACAAAGCAATTTTTTAAGTTTAATGAATGATGCACGTGCTATTTCAATACGTGTCTTAATTTCCTTGGTTTGGTCTACATTTGATGTTATCCATGTTCAGGCGCGGATACAGATGGGGGTCAACGGGTCCATGGACCCCTCTATTGTATTTAGTCTATAAGTATTTTTTTATTATTTTTTCTGTCAACTCTAAACTTCAAGCGATCAGTAGAACATTAAATATACACGACAACCTCTTCCAAAGAATTGAAAGAAGCCACAAAATCCAATAAAAGCAGCCTTCCCTGAAAAATAAACTGCAGGCGCATTTGTTTGGGTACCGATGGAACCATAAACAATGGATATATCTTTCTCAATTCAAATATGTAATAACAAAAACGATATTTTAAAACGCAAACACGTAGAAAGGTTAATCTTAACACCTACAATTGGAAAAGGCCATGTTCTGAAGTAAGATCTTGGTCTACTAATGTTGCCGATGATAAGAATAGGCTTATGTTAACGTCAGATGTCGGACACTGCAGTATTGGTGTAAATATATTTTTACCAGAATTAATTACGTGTGATACAGGTTCGGCAGCCCCTAATTATAACGATATCGGTTGCTTTGTGGGTAACGAAAAGTACAGTGACGAGTGAAAATATCGTGACCTAACTGATCCTTGGATTCCAGTGAATACAGCTTTCCAAAGACATTAGAATCGGAATACTCAGGACAATTCCAGCTTATGTGGTTAAATCAATTCCCGTGGCTATATTACAGCAAGAAAGATGAAGGTGCTTAATGCCGTGTGTGTGTTTAATTCGGACCTAAAGAGGGGGGTCAAAGTAAAATCGCGTTACAAAACGTAGTTACTAAGTCACTTCGGAAACTCAAGAAAACGTGTAAAATAATAAGGAGCCATTTTGATAACAACTGTCACAAAACGGTTCAATTAAAATGTAGCAACTTTAAAAAAAGTGTCTGAAAGTATGACAGAAAACATTATCTTTCAATTGAATAATGAAGTTGCAAAAACAGTAAAGGAAAATAGAATGAAACTTATTTCGATTGTAAAAGCAATATTTTTGTGAGGTCGACAAAAGATTCCTTTAAGAGGGCACATAAATGATGGTTCTATTGATTTGGAAATGGAACCGTCTGAACCAATCAATAATTCAAACAAAGGGAACTTCAGGGAACTTTTTAAATACAGAGTTGATGCAGGTGATCATATTCTGGAACAACATCTAAAAAATAAAATATTTTTCTATTTTGGTAGATGAAACAACTGACATCAGCTCCAATGAACAACTAACATTATGTGTGCGATATGTAGACAAAGGAAAGTACTGTTTAAAAGAAGTTTTTTTAAGATTAGTAGTGGTGCAGGATTTAACTGGAGAGACATTGTCAAGCGTTATAATATTTGTAAACTCAGAGACTTAGGGCTAGATATTTCAAATCTTCGTGGGCAATGTTACGATTTTGGAGCTAATATTCCAAGAAAGTTACGTGGTGTGCAAACTCGAATTTTTAAACAACAGCCTTTAGAATTGTATATGCACTGTGAATCAGCATTGTATATTTGGGATGAATGAAGTTTCCCCTTTGAGAGAGTGTGGGCCGTATCGCTAAATCTGGAATAATAAAGCTGTACTACTTTTAAAATTCAGATGTGTAAGAAATTTTTTGGAAGATACTCCGACGTAGTAAGTAACCTACGGCTTGATAACACGAAAATGGTCCCACCAGAGCTCAATCGTGAGTCGTATGGCTAAATCTGAATAATATAATATTTGCGGTAAGTCTGCCCCCCCCCCCCCCCCCTAGTATGAATTTCTAGATCCGCACCTGTCCATGTTCCTAAATATTTGTAGTTATCCACACTCTCAGTACCCCTACAAATATGTACTGTTAAAGATCCGATAATCCGATGTATTTAAAAAATCCGGACAAAAATATATTATACTTTTGTTCAAAGTTACTTTCGGACTGACGTTTCTTAAAGGGAGAAGAATTAAGGTAAAAGTCACTCTTTTTAATAGAAAAGATTAATAAAGTGTAGGCAGTCATTAGTCTTGAAAATTTCGATTATATTTTTTGACTCGAAAAGTCGTCTCCGTAATCGAGCCATTAAAATGTCAACCGTCATTATTAAATTTGGCTCTACTGAAAAATAAAATAAGCTTTTAACGGATTATAAAAGCGTTATTTAAAGCAGGCAGCGGATCTGAACTTTTCCTTTTCATAAAAATTATGTAATTATCTACGGATTTACAATATCATTGTTCCCAACACTTTGCAGAGAGTAAAAGTTTTTTAATGTAATAAAAATGAAGAAGCTTCAGAAAAAAAGTACGAATAATTTACATAAAAGCGATATAATTAATTTTTTAACTTAAAATCATTAGAGACAAACAAAATTACTGAATGTATTAAATAAATATACGCCTCCTCTATTTTTCTCTTTCGTAAGGATGTAGTGGCGTCTTGTAATTTGTTTGACTAGTTCTGTACAATTATCTTGAAACGGTGTCAAAGACACGACAATTTCACCTAATCAAAAATCCAGCAATTTTTATTTTCGTGTTAAACATTGTCGTCTCACCATGTATGCATCAGATAGATCGCTTTCAATATTGAACGATTTTGTGATGGACTTCGTTAACAAGCGTTAATTTTCTCACACATTGTCACATTTCATATCTGAGTTCAATTTCATGGGAATTAAGATGTGTATATGAATATCTTTAAGCGTTATATTTTAACTTATGAGTGTTCCATTCCATCATTTGTTTATCTAGGGTCTACCCCAAAATCCCGACAGCCAAAATCCCGACAGCCAAAATCCCGACGGCCAAAATACAGACACGCCAGAATCCCGACACGCCGGCTGTCGGTATTTTGGCTGTCGGTATTTTCGGCGCAACCGGTTTATTTGGGATATTGATTTTTCATGAGAAAAATGATATGCTGCATGTATTCAAAGAGATTTTGAATGTATTAATTATGTGATAATTTTTATAATGTGTTTTTTGTTTATGTTATACTCAGAACTGATTTGAGTTTGCAGTTAACATCTGCACGTGCAATATTGTAGACTCAACAGATTCGTGTAAAAGTTTGGTAAGTCATACGAGTTTTTGTTTATCCTTTTTTATTGGTCAAATATTAATATAGCCATGTTCAGGCGCGGATACAGAGGGGGGTCAACGGGTCCATGGACCCCATTATTGTATTTAGTCTATAAGCATTTTTTTATTATTTATTATTTTTTTCTGTCAACTCTTATTTTCAAACGATCAGTAAGTAAGTCTAGACCCCCCTATTATTAATTTCTAGATCCGTACCTGGCCATGTTGTAGGTGTGATTAGAAGTATATTGGGATTTTTTTATTGGTTAATAGTAAATGGATATTTGGTTTTTTCTATCGGACAAAGGATGCTGTGGTAAATTGTAGAAGGAGACCGTGAGACAGAGAGGTGTAGCATCGACCGAGAGACAGAGTGACCACGTTTTGAGATTCAATCAAGTCAGTTTTTAGTCTGAGTCTTGCATATAGTTCAATATGTAGATAAAATAAGGTGTGTGTTTGGCAGCCCCAGAAATCGGAGCCGGCAAATCAGTTTTAGTTATTCAGTCTAATTTCAGTTTTTGATGATAGTTTTTGAAAGCCAGTTCAAGTTATTGAAAATGTAGTGGATTGGAAGTTTTTTCTTAAGAGATCATGGCGTTGGCGTGTCCAGGCAAAAAACCGGCTAAGCTTTGGTGTATAATGAAATATCTAAGACCTTTCCTGTAAGCAATTATTATTTAAGTGTTAATAATAATACTATATACTTCAAGAAGTTAATCAGAAGTTTCAATATGAGCAATATCATTCTAAAGCTTGTTAACAGGCCAATATACTTCTTCTTCTTCTTTACGTGCCATCTCCGCAACGAAGGTTTGCAATCATCATTGCTAATTCAACTTTTGACAGTACATTCCGAAAGAGTTCAGTTGAGCTGAATCAATACAATAAGCCTTTAACGCATTATAAAGGCGTCATTTAAAGCAGGCAGCGGATTTGAACATTTCCTTTTCATAAAAATTATATAATTATCTACGGATTTACAATAGCATTGTTCCCAACACTAAAAATGAAGAAGCTTCAGGAAAAAAATACGAATATTTTACATAAAAGCAATATAATTAATTCTGTTAGCTTAAATAAAGTCTTTAGAGATAAACAAAATTATTAAATCTACTATATAAACATGCTCCCCCTCTATCTTTTCTCTTTCGAAAGGATGTAGTGGCGTCATGTAATTTGTTTGACTAATTCTGTCCAGTTATCTTTCTACTGTGCTATTTAAAATATGGAACGGGTTAGAAGAAATATGACTTATAATAATTTACCTGACGGGGGCGACGATACACCTGGACTATTACTACACTTCATTAAAGCATCTCTTTCACAACTCAAATTTAAAAACCTAAATACAGATAAATTCATCATTACTACACAATAAAGATACAAACTAGGAGAAAAGAGTTTAATTATAAAAAGAGTTGAAGAAACAGAATATTTTTAGCACCTATATTATTTTTAAAACACAAAACAAACGAGAAACTTTTTAATTCAGCATTGAAGCTGTTAAAACGCTCGAGTACGTTGTATACATATGTAGATCCAAGGATCAAAATGTAGGAGAGAATAGAATGGTGTTGTGTGATACAGAATAAAAAAGAGTGATTATTTCTGAGATATCCAGAGTGCGAAATAACGGCACTCTTTCATTGAAATACGCTGGCAATATCTAGCACACTATTTTTTATCAAATAAAAGGATTCAGTTGTAACAAAGCCAATCAACGTACGGAAATGAAATGTAAGCTGGAGATACAGACAAAAAGAATGCATTATTTTTGTAACATACGAGCTTCTGAATATGTTTAGTTCTACGTAACTGGCACGATAATTGAGTCTTTTTGTCTAAAGTTTCAATATGGATATTTATAGCTAAACACAGAATAGCATTATTTTTAAGAAATTATTTTAGTTTTGACGTTTTCACTCCAGAAATTAAAACGTTAAACAACAATTCTACAATGTAATTTCCATTAGAATTAATTATTGTGGCTTAAACCTGTATAAACAATGTTTAACTTAGAAATACCACAAGAAAACAGTTTTAGTACCTATCTAAAAATATGTACCGGGTGTCCACTTATATTTTCCCCCATTTTAACTGCCTATAACTTCTAAACGGCTCAAGATAGAAATATGCGGTTTTCGCTGAAATGTTTTATTTTAGTAAAAGTTTTGTCTGAATGGATTGAATTTTTTTATATCGCTTTTAAATACAAAAATAAAAATGGCGGATTTTTGAAAAAAACGTTGTTGACTTTTTTTTAATGGAACACCCAGTATATTTTTTTGTAAATTGAAAGAAAATTCATTCACCTATCCAGCGATGTAAAGTTTTTCAAAATCGGTTGTCAAATCACTGAGTAATTAATTTTTAAAATGAGAGGTGCAACGTGGATATTACATACCTAAATAACATAACTAAGCAAATTGATATTATGTTGTGATTTCCACATTGCATCTCTCATTTTAAAAATTAATTGCTTAGTCATTTGACAACCGATTTTAAAAATGATTATACCGCTGGATAGGTATGACCGCTTTTTCAAGTTTTTAGGTAAATGACCATTTTTTACATCGCTTTTAAATAAAAAATGGCGGATTTAAAAAAAACGTTGTTGACTTTTTTTATTAAAACACTCAGTATATTTTTTCGTAACTTAAAAAAAAACGGTCATTTACCTATCCAGCGATATAAATTTTTTTAAAATCGGTGGTCAAATGACTGAGCAATTAATTTTTAAAATGAGAGATGCAATGTGGAAATCACATAACATAATATCAATTACCTTCGTTATGATATTTAGGTATGTGATATCCACGTTGCACCTCTCATTTTAAAAATTAATTATTTAGTGATTTGACAACCGATTTTGAAAAACTTTATATCGCTGGATAGGTGAATGACATTTCTTTCAATTTACAAAAAAATATACTGGGTGTTCCATTAAAAAAAAGTCAACAACGTTTTTTTCAAAAATCCGCCATTTTTATTTTCGTATTTGAAAGCGATATAAAAAATTCAATCCTTTCAGACAAAACTTTTACTGAAATAAAACATTTCAGCGAAAACCGGATATTTCTATCTTAAGCCGTTTAGAAGTTATAGGCAGTTAAAATGGGGGAAAATATAAGTGGACACCCTATGGCTTCAAATAAATTATGGAAAAACAAATATACTGATAACCACCCTATTAAAAAGTCAGTGTTTAATCTCAAATATTCATAATTTATGAGAATTAAACAATATATTAAACGCCCTGTATAGGGAACTCACGAAATCATGGTGTCGCAAGCTGGCGTGTGTAGCCTAATTTTAGTTAAGTTCTTATTGTCTCATTGCATTATGATCGTCGAACAAATCATAAACAATATTTGGAAATGACACATAAATGCTGACGATTAAAATATCAATCCTTTGTTCTTTAATATTTCGTAATAGAGTCACGGCGCGTGGGACTGGCCCAGAAGTATATTGTCACTAAGAAAAGCGTACATTCATATTCATTATTTCGATTCACTTCATACAGTCAAGATGTAACTTTAATAAAGATCATTCATTATACTCTGGGCTAATTAGCAAAATATAAGGAAAAGTTATTTACAAGCAATTTTATTGCTGGAATCAAATCTTATGATTGTATATATTAATAAATATAGGTATGCAAAGTCCGCAGATAGTGTGCTACTTTTTTTATAAACAAAATGGCGCCCGAAAATCGTGTTTTTTTCAATTTTTGCTCTATAACTCAAAAGATTTTAACTTTACGCCAAAAACACCCAAATAAAAATTCACCGTAATTAAATTCTGCATAGAGACGTGTTTTTCTAGATTAACTTCGACGAAAATTTTTCCCGGAAAATGCAGGTTTTTCCAACAAAATTTTTAATTTTCAACTAAAATTTTAGATAAGTTGTTCATCAATAAATGAATAACTTGGTAATATAAAAGATCCTTTCGTATAGATTACAATTCCAGAAGCCAATCGAAATTGAATGAACAGGTTAGCAACAATTGAATTGTTAATTAAAAATATGCGGTCGCTATAATAACCACAATAATTATGATACATAAGAATACCTATGATTTTTGATAAAAAGATACTGTACCTATCTAATACACTTAACTGAATTGAAATTGGACTATTTAAGCGGCCTCAGGAATATTTTAAAATTATAAACAATTTTTTGGCTTATAAACAAATAGAATATCTCGGGAAATATTAAATTAAATTAAATTAAATTATGAAAACGGTATTGGGAACAAAGCGGCAGGACGCTTCTTTTAAAAAAGTGATGAGTGGTTCCTGAGATACAACCGGTCAAATTTGACCGGCATTTATGGCAAAGATATAAACAATAGGATCATAATTTTCAAACCATCACCTTTTTATTTTTGTCCTGTTTCTCCACACAATTTTTCATATCTTTAAAATACTCATAACATATATTATTATAATAAAAACTATCGATACTACGAGTGAAAATTGCCCAAAATATCAAAATTCCAATCAAAAATTAGGTTGGAGAAAATGTAATCTCAAAGTTCAAAATCGGTATACGTTAAAAAATGCATTTTCTCGGCTTCCCATGTAGCAATTTTCTTCATTCTTTTTTTGTTGCCAAGTAACTCGAGTAGAGCCATCTAACTAACGCATTATTAAATGTCAATCTTGCTTTTGTTTTATTATAATAAATTAATTTATCGATAAGAAAAGAAAACTACAAAATGTTTCCAGTTGTAGAGTTTTTTTGCTAATATTTACTAATAAACTTACTAGAAGTGTACCTTTCAACGTTAAAAACACAAATATTCTCATTTGAAAGCTGTATAGTTATTTAAACAATCTTTATGTAAACAAATTAAAAAATTTTGTTATAATAAATAAATTAATTTATTACAACAAAACAAAACAAATTTGGCATTTAATAATGCGTTAGTTGGATGGCTCTACTCGAGTTCCTTGGGAACAAAAAAAGAAAGAAGAAAATTGCTCAATGGGAAGCCGAGAAAATGCATTTTTTTAACGTATACCGATTTTGAACTTTGAGATTACATTTTCTCCAACCTAATTTTTGATTGGAATTTTGCTATTTTTGTCAATTTTCATACGCAATATCGATAGTTTTTATTATGATAATATATGTTATGAGTATTTTAAAGATATGAAAGTTGGTGTGGAGAAAGAGGACAAAAATAAAAAGGTGATGGTTCGAAAATAATGATCCTATTGTTTATATCTTTGCCGTAAATGCCGGTCAACTTTTACCGGTTTTATCTCAAGAACCACTCATTCCAATTAAACATTTTTTCTTTTAGAAGAAGCCTCCTGTAGCTTTTTTTCGAATACCGTTTTAATGATTTAATTTATTTTATTATTTCCCGAGATATTTTATTTGTTTTTAAGCCAAAAAATTGTTTATGATTTTAAAATATTCCGGAGGCCGTTTAAATAGTCCAATTTTAATTCCGTAAAGTACATTAGGTACAGTGTCTTTTTATACAAAAATCAAAGTTATTCTTATGTATCATAATTATTGTGGTTATTATAGCGACCGTAAATTTTTAATTAACAATTATTCAATTGTTGCTAAACTGTTCATTCAATTTCGATCGGCTTCTGGAATTATAATATATACAAAAGGACCTTTTATATTACTAATTACTAAATTATTTAATTATTGATGAACAAGTACTTATCTAAAATTTTAGTAGAAAAATAAAAATTTTGTTGGAAAAACCCGCATTTTCCGGGGAAAATTTTCTTCGAGGTAAATTGGGAAAAACACGTCTCTATGTAGAATTTAATTACGGTGAATTTTTATTTGAGTGTTTTTGGTGTAAAGATAAAATCTTTGGAGTTGAAAAAGCAGAAATTGAAAAAAACACGATTTTCGGGCGCTATTTTGTTTATAAAAAAAGTGCGGAGTTTGCATACCTATATTATTAATATATACAGTCAAGATTCGATTCCAGCAATAAAATTGCTGGCAAATAAGTTTTCCCAAAAACGGCCTATTATCCTACAATCTGCCCAGACTATTTATTATTATTAGCTTTTAGACGTTGTAACTGTTAACATAAGTTTGTATTTGTCCCGGGCGAGAGTGTCAGGTTAAATAAATTCGTATCATAGTAAATTTGGTGTTTCGCTACATCACGGCTCCAGCAACGATTCCAGACTCAGCTATAAGTTTTAACTGTGCTGACATTCAGTCAGTGAGTAAGTGATTATCTGTAACTTGAAAAATATGAGACTTTCACCTGTGATATCTTAATGCCATTGGTTCAAAAAGCTTTTTCAAATGGTACTAACAATTTGTTGAGAAAATACAAAATGAAGCACAACAACTAGGAGATCTAAAGAAAACATATATACAATCAAACAAATCTACACTAGACCATCAAAATAAAACAAAGTACTATAACTACAATAAGTACTACAGTGTGATAAGTCGTTCAACATGTCTTTGTGCACTCTTTGTCTATCAAAACTTCACTGGCACGCAGATCCTGGCTATAGTGGTGTGAGGAGGACGTGGCAACGTTGATTGGGTCCAGCTACCAAAAGCAATGCAAATGTTTGAACACTTGTGTACACAAAGACCGCTACGAGTAACTACTTTCTATTGACTGCTTGTATACTAACAATGCACAGTCTGTGCCAGATTGTAGAAAGCACGTGGTTTTAAGGTAGAGTAGGTACAAAGAGTTCTTGACGAACTCGTGAAAAACTTCCCAACAGAGATGTTGTTTGGCCAACGTCTTGATTGGCTCTCTTCAGTGGAGTAAAATCCGGCACAGATTTTATTGAAGCACAACAGGAAGGTTGCGTCGACTTCTTAATTCTCACTTTATCCTTAACGGATCTTTTAAACAAGATATTTACCCCTTTGAGTACCGTCTTAACTTACACTTTTGAGTGGCGTAAAATCCATTGACGGAATTTTTGAAGGGCAACAGGGTGTTGCATCGGCCTCGTCTGAAGAACATCCTCCAGGTAACGGGCGACTGGTACTTAGAGAACGTCTGTTTGAAATATGTCTTTTTAGATACGCATTAAAAAAAATTTTAACGTGATAATATGAAAAAATAGAGGATACGGCAACGATGTCACAAGTGATGGTCGGATCGAACGCCAAATCTACACAGACATATTAGGGTGCTTTAATATCCAAGATGTCCAAACTAAACATTCTCGTTCTTTGTATATTTACACTGTTGGCAATGTTGCAGACAAAGGTGGAGATAAATATACTACAGATTAAAAATATTTTAAATAGTTTTACATGCTCGAAAAATTATTCGGACAAAGAGTATTTCAACAATGGAAAAGTTTTAAGAAACCACTTGGCTTTTAATTAAAACCTCTATTTTCAGTTTGTATTAACTTTAACACTAACACTTTTACAAATTAATTTTCCCGACCACAAATCCGCCGTCCGACCTTTTCGGCGAATTAATCTAGCAATTCTGATTTGTGGTTTGTTGTTTTAGGTTTTAGAACTATCGATTTTGAAACACAGTGAATAGCACTATTAGCAAAGTTTGTCGGATTTAATTTAACGGGATCGATCTGAAAATTTGCATTGGTCAGATTTGTGAGAATATAATAGACAACACTGAGATGTTACAATAAATGTTTTAGATTTATTTGTGTTTATCTTCCGTGTAGTTAGTTTCTAACGTACCTACTCAATTTACATTATTTATTTCCATTAATTTGCTTGTAGTCTAAGAGCTGGGACCGGATTTTGTGCGTGAGAAGTAATATGGAAAAACTATATGGGTATATGTTAAATTAGTTGTGTACATGACTTACCCCCAATGGCCGGAAACCACAGTGGGGGACGAGGGTAGTTATAAGGAGTCAAAATCGCGGTTTTTATTATTTTTTTTATGACGCTCATGATCGAGATAGTGCACCAAAATTTGGGAATAAGTAGGTCATGACGTAACTAAGTAAAATCTCCATTGGTGGAATGCTGCGTGACCGACAAAGGGGTGGGGCAGGGGTGAATATAAAAAATATAAGGGGTTTTTTGCGACGTTCGTGATTGAGATAGTGCACCAAAATTTGGGAATAAGTAGACCATGACATAACTAAAATTCCCAGAGGCGAAAACCAGAGTGGGGGACGGGGGGTAGTTATTAGGGGTAAATGTCGAGGTTTTGATTATTTTTTTTGTGACGCTCATGATGGAGATAGTACACCAAAATTTTGGAGTAAGTAGATCATGACATTACTAAGTAAAATCTCCAGGGGCGGAACGCTGCGTGGGGGACAAATGTTGTGCTGCGTCACAAAAAAATAATACAAACTGCGACATTGACCCCTTTAAACTACCCTCATCCTCAACTCTGGTTTCCGCCTCTGGAGATTTTGCTTAGTTACGTCATGATCTACTTACTCCCAAATTTTGGTTCACTATCTCGATCAGGAACGTCATAAAAAATCCCTTATAATTTGTATATTCACTCCTGCCTCACCCCTTTGTACACCAAGCAGCGTTCCGCCCCTGGAGATTTTACTTAGATACGTCATGACCTACTTATTCCCAAATTTTGGTGCACTATCTCGATCATGAGCGTCACAAAAAAAATCCGCCCCTAGAGATTTTACTTAGTTACGTTATGACCTACTTATTCCCAAATTTTTTTTTTGTACTATCTCGATCATGAGCTTCATAAAAAAAATAATAAAAACCGAGACTTTGACCCCTTATAACTACCCTCGTCCCCCACTCTGGTTTCCGGCCGTTGGGGAAAGTCATGTACACAACTAATTCAACATATCCCCGTATAGTTTTTCCATAGTACTTATCACGCACAAAATCTGCTTCTATCTCTCCGACTATTGTCAGATCGTCAGATCACCATACATAAATACAGTGTGTCAATTTGAAAAGGCGACACCCTCTAAAATTTAGTATCTATAAAAAATCTAAAAATGTTTAAAAACACGTCAACTTTATTTGTGAAGGGGACACTTTGTAGATCAGTTTTCAACTAAATTACATCAACCCATAATCTTCAATAGAAAGGGGGGTTGAGTGATACCTCATTTTAAAGGCGGTTCAACCACCTTTTCAAATTATTTTTATTTTCAGCACTTTTGGAAAGATCAAGTAAAAGCGTAAAGATATTCAGCATTGAGTTCAGAACTCCAAATTTAGTTTTTTTTTAGTATTGGAGTATTTTCAGTATTTTTTTAAGAATTTTAGGAAAAATCAAGTAAAACCGTAAAAATATTAAGTATCGAGTTCAGAACTCCAAAATTTTTTTTGGAGTATCGAGTCCAAGATTTTCCAAAAGTAATGAAAAGAAATATACTGTATGTAGTATTTTTGAAAGGGCATTTGAACGACGTTTAAAATGAGGTATCACTCAACCCCCCTTTTGATTAAAGATTTTGAGGGTTGTGTCCGTAATTTACTTATAAATTGGTCTATAAAATGTCCCCCTCACAAAAAAATTAGATGTGTTTTGTATATTATTAGATTTTCTATAATGACCAACTGGTGGTATTTTTAGATTTTCTATAGACTGCTGGAGAGGATAGGGATGAATTGCCAAGAATGCAGTCTGACAATGAACACCAAGAAGACAAAATTTATGAAAACGTCTAAAACGCAAAGAAATAACGAGAATCTCCTCACAAACGGAACCAATGTCGAACGAGTAGACCAATATGCATATTTTGGAACAATGACCAACTCCACAAATAGTTACTTACAGGAAATTAAAATTAGAAGAGAAAAGGCTAGAGCGAATTTTAATAAAATAAGAAAAGCGCTCTGCACGAGAGATTTTAAGTTAGTGCTAACAGTAAGGCCCACCACATACGGTGAAACGCAGATGTAACGAAACTGAAACGGTCAGTTAATTTTGAATTTCATTTGAGTTTATGCAGTAGACGCCTATGGGAGACCACACATGATGAAACCATATGGACCGTTTCAGACCGACCGGGCCGTTTGAAACGCATATATATCAGTTTCATTGAAACCGGTATGCAGGAAACTTGTGTTTGCGTTTTTATCGGGTTTTGTGTTTTTGTGTCGTTGTGGGTACTTTAAAATGGCTGATGACGAAAATAAAAACATTCAATTTGTGTAGAAAAACATCCTTGTTTGTATAATACGACATTATCTAACTCCTACTCTCGGAGGACTTAAACTGATAATGGTAGGGGAGCCCAAGCGGGGATTTTTGCAGTTACTCGAGCGCGTGTCAGATTATCATATGGGGAGAAACCTGGTACTTTGCAGATGTACCTCTACCATATTGGCTCTTAACACAGGGGCGTTTGTTAAGGGGGGCCCAAAAAAAATCTATCCTTAAAAATACTTGAAATTGTCAGATTAAGATAAGGTAAGTTAAGTACATGCAAAAGAGTGCATATTTCAAAAATCTGACGAATTGAGCGGGGCGTAAGGAAATGGGAGGATCAAAAAGTTTCACAAACAAAAGCGAATATTTCGCGAAATAAACGTCATATCGAAAAACTAAAAAATACGTGTTCAATATTTTTCAAAAATCTATCGAATGACACCAAACATGGCCCCCACGGAGAGGGGTGGGGGGTAAATTTAAAATTTTAACAAAGTGGAATGAAGTAAACACTTCTGTTGTATATAGGTATATGAATTTATTAAAATTCTTAAAATTTATCCACAAGGGAGTGGAAGTACAAAACGTTTTCGGTCAAACTGACCATCATCAGTGTAAACGTCCAGTGTACAAGTAATTGTAACTAGCCACTTCCATAGGTGTAAAAACCTCTAAATAACATTATTGCTACATTGTATGTTATAAAGTAGTCGATATTAAGTCGATTTCTTAACACGTTCGCTACCAAACCCAAACGAATCATATATGAGCCACATCGATTTTTCCCATAGACCAGCGTATCACCCGTGAGCCATGGAAGGCACTGCACATGGCACTGGCAATTTAAATAGCCGCGGTCTGTGAGGACGAAACTTAAATACCTCCTTGATAGCGAACAGGTTAAGATTATAAATTCTTAAAATTATAAATATCAAATGTGGATGTATATCATCCTTGCTCGGAATTGCACAAAGTTGTTGTGTTCTGGTGAAAGGTTTCAGGCCAACTAGTTGGCCTGTTGGTAAGAGTTGGCCTGAAACCTCTCACCAGAACACAACAACCTTGTGCAATTCCGAGCAAGGATGATATACATCCACATTTGATATTTATAACCTTAAGACATCGACTTAATGTCGACTACTTTATAACATACAATGTAGCAACAATGTTATTTAGAGGTTTTACACCTACTGAAGTGGCTAGTTACAATTACTTGTACACTGGACGTTTACACTGATGATGGTCAGTTTGACCGAAAACGTTTTGTACTTCCATTCCCTTGTGGATAAATTTTAAGAATTTTAATAAATTCATAAACCTATATACAACAGAAGTGTTTACTTCATTCCACATTGTTTTATCAAAGGCGTATAGCCAACTACAGGGTTTACCCTTTTTAAAGTTTTAAAATTTTAAGTACAAATCCCGCGATATTTCGCAAAATAAACATCAGATCGAAAAACTGCAAAATACACTTATTCAATATTTTTGAACAAACACGACCCCCCGCGAAGGTGGGGTGGGGGGTTACTTTAAAATCTTAAATGGGAGCCCCAAATTTTTATTGCAGATTTGGAACAAGTTCAAGGTATGTAGTTTTGCTCATACTGTAACAATCCATGAACTTTCTATCCGTTTCTTGTAATTCTTTGGCAGCCACAAGCATACGACAATTGATATTCTTTTTAATATAGGGATGTATCCATATAGTTCTTCTTTTACACCTTCTTCATTGTCGAACATATAAATACATAATCACAAGCTCTTTATCACTTGAACTCGACATTTTACCAGATGTCTGTTCTCACAGAAAACTGATGTGAGGTTTGGGGTTGCGGCGTGTGTGATAAACACTTGACTCACATTTCAAACTAATAATTTCAAGAAGGTTTCGTTGCAGTTTCGTTTCACGGTATGTGCTGGCCCTAAGGTTGGCTACGTCCTACGTTTTCTCGACTTTATTTTACGGTATTAAAGCTTGGACCTTAAATGCGGCATCATGAAAAAACTGGAATCATTAGAGTTGTGACTGTATATAAGAATTCTGAAAATATCATGGACAAACAAAGAGGTTCTGAGAAAGATGAATAAAGAAATGGAAGTCTTAAATAAAATCAAAAATAGAAAATTTCTCTCGGACATATTACACGTGGAGAGAGATACACCTTGCTCCAACTCATTATGAAGGGAAATATTCAAGGAAAAATAAGCATAGGGAGACGCAGAATATCGTGCCTGTGCAACCTGAGAGAATTAAGAGAGAGAACTAACTTTTTAGAGCAGCCGTCTCTAAAGTCCGAATAGCTATGATGATTGCCGACCTCCGTCTCGGAGATGGCACTTGAAGAAGAAAAAGATAGGGACCGAATTATAGAGTGTGACACCTTTTCAAAATTGATACACTATAAATATACACAATTTCTTTGCCACTGTAAGAAAGCAAAAGGTCAATTATTATTTTTAAGTTGTTCCTAATATTCAAAGTTCATATTTTTACAAAGAAAACAATATTTGCAAATATTTACGCGCTAACCGGAATATAATAGCAATAATACATACACCTATTTATATAAGTAATTATTTTAAGCAACTAGCACCTCAAAAGATGGTTAAGGCAAACAGATTAGAAATTATTTTTAGAAATTCTACAAATTACATTTAAACTTATTTACGAAATTAAACTTTCTTGGGTGCATAAACATTGCATCAAAGAAAAGTTCCAGTTGAAGTCTTTTATCTTTCTTGTGTAGCCTCGAGATTTAAATTTCTTTCAAGAGTAATGATACTTTATTTTAAAAACAGGTTTGTAGTTTTATATTTTTTTATTTTTCCTGGTGCTTAAAGTATGCGAATGATGAAGTATTAGTAGGAAATACTGAAAGGGGATTAGAACAAAACTTGGAACAGTGGAGACAAGTTGTTGAAGAAAAAGGTTCGAAACTTAGTTGGACGAAAACAGTATATTTGAGATGTTCAGTTAAATATGGATTTACCACCATACAACTTTGAATAGTGAACTGATTGTGAAAAGTAAGAGCTACAAGCACCTAGGATCGGTAATACAGAATAATGGGGACATAGAAGCAGGTGTATGCCGTAGAGTTAGGGTTGGATGGATAAAGTAGAAGAAAGCATGTGGTGTGTTGTAAAACAGAAAGATTCCAAAAAAACTAAAAGGAAATTCTACAAAATTGCATAAGGCCCGCAAGTTATGATGTATGGAACTTCATTTTGCGTAATTAAAAATAAATAAACAATGAATGTAGCGTAAATAAGAATGATTAGAAGGACTGGTAGAGGAGTAAAAAAAAGTATGAAACTAAGAATGCGTATATCAGGGGAAGTTGAGAGGTGGAACGAATTGATGCCAAAATGAAAGAGCATAGATTAAAATGCTTTGGGCTTGTCCACCGTCGTGAAGCTAAATTACACCATACGAAGAATTGTTGACTTGCAAGTTCCCAGAAAAAGTAGAAGGGATCTGTACGAAGACCGGGAACAATGTAATTAGGAAAAGCCGATCCAGCATATGGATAAAGGAAAGAACATGATACAAATTTACATAATTAATGAGAAGCGATGGCGATGATACGAAAACACAAATGGCGTACTTGATCAGTAATATGAAGAGGGAAGAAATCACGGAAGAAGTTTTCTGTGTCCATGCTATTCGAAACATCATTCTGTAACAATAATTCAAATGACTCTATACTAAATTTACAATGAAGATGCAGTAGAAATAAATAAACCAATCAACTATTTATAATGGTAAATAAGCCACAATTTTACCAAAAAAAGATTTTATTAACGTTTCGAAGCCCAAATCGGGTTTCGTCTTCAAAATACAAAATACTACTAAAATAAACAAAAATGTTGTTGCTAAGTAAAAAAAAATCTTCTAATAATTTATTTAATCTGACTCATTTATATTGGCAATTTAGACGTATATTATACATTTTAAAGTAGAAGACTTTAAAATTATATCGTCAATATTTATGAGTTGCGTTCCTGGGACGACTTTTCTAAAAGATAGTTCATTCAATTACATGAAATCAATCCCAACTCAAGAATATCTGTCACAAAAAAATATCATAGTATGTGATCTGTCTTTAAAAAGACAACCAAATGCAACGATGACAGTAAAATTCTCGCGTTAGAGATTCCATAGTAAATCACGAGGGAAAACCAGGAAAAAACCTCGTGATACTATCCCGACATCGTAAGTATTTGGTCTTACATTTAATTTACTTTCAAAAAACTAATACCGAATTCTGACTTTAATATGTTTAAATTATAAATAATATTAATAATACATAGATATACAATAAAAAGGAAGAATCAGATAGTAAAAAGAGAAAAATCAACGAAGCGGCTCTAATTGTGCTAAATGAAACCAATTGTGTCGCAAATTCCTCGGTAGAATGCAGTAGGATGTGGTTACCCATACTGAAAGAGGAAGTCAATAGAAAGAAAATACCACGATTAGTAAGTCAATAACATATCGAGTTAGTACAAATTTTATATTTTAGTATTACTTATTGTATATCTATGTATTATTAATATTATTTATAATTTAAACATATTAAAGTCAGAATTTGGTATTAATTTTTTGAAAGTAAATTAAATTTAAGACCAAATACTTACGATGTCGGGATAGTATCACGAGGTTTTTCCTGGTTTTCCCCCGTGATCTACTATGGAATCTCTAACGCGAGAATTTTACTGTCATCGTTGCATTTGGTTGTCTTTTTAAAGACAGATCACATACTATGATATTTTTTTGTGACAGATATTCTTGAGTTGGGATTGATTTCATGTAATCGAATGAACTATCTTTTAGTAAAGTCGTCCCAGGAACGCAACTCATAAATATTGACGATATCATTTTAAAGTCTTCTACTTTAAAATGTATAATATACGTCTAAATTGCCAATATAAATGAGTGAGATTAAATAAATTATTAGAAGATTTTTTTTTACTTAGCAACAACATTTTTGTTTATTTTAGTAGTATTTTGTATTTTGACAACGAAACCCGATTTGGGCTTCGAAACGTTAATAAAATCTTTTTTTTGGTAAAATTGTGGCTTATTTCCCATTATAAATAGTTGATTATAAAAATGCCACAAGGAAAGAGCTTCAGAACAACATTAAATAAACTAAGACACGTTAAATGTTACTGGGAGCACTCCCGAATTTTAATTTACAATATGAGAGTGCTCCTAGAAGCATTTAAAGTATCTTGGTTTGTTTATTTCTACTGCATCTTGATTGTAAATTTAGTATAGCCTACTTATAATTATGTTTTTGCTTCAAGCAGGTTTCCAGGTATTTGTATGTATCAACCCTCTCTATCGGTAAATTTCCCAAATAATTTAGGCTTGTTTGAGTATTATTTGGTTTCTTAGTTATCATATATTTAGCCTTTTTTATATTGATTTTTAGTCCATATTTTTCACAGAAACTGTTTGTTTTGTTTAGTGGTAGTTGGAGTAGTACAGCAGAGCTTACCATAATCACGATATTATGTCGCTTATATTTTTAATATGTCCCATTTGTCTACGACCTACGTTATTGTCTTTAGAATTCGAACTAATTTGGACTAATTTTAAAAAACTATGTGGTACTGTGATACTGATGTTCAATGTTATATTTTAGAATGAAAAAAAAATCAAAATGATTTGAATTGTCTGTGAATGTAGAATAAATTTATAAGATCAATTAATATATAAAATGAAATCCGTTAGGGTATCGGTTTCTCTGGTTGTAACAGAAGCCACTATACCACTCGGATTAATTTCTGGGATCCAATATTAAATATTATACCGAGATCTTTCAGACGCGTTGTCAAAACAAAACATGGCATAAATGGTTGAATACACTCCAATGAATAAAACCTTTTTATCCACTTTTTTACCACGAGCGATATCTTATTGCAGTGTTTATAGTGCAGTTAATGAGGGTATTTGGCTCCGAATTCCATCCTATTGTATCAATTCACTTGGTATTTTCAGAGTAAGTAGGGAATAGCGCAAGAAACAAAATCTACCCTATGCCAAAATATGCATTAATCTTGGGGGTGGTTCTCACCCTTTCGCGAGAGTAGACTTTTTTGGATAAAATAACTACGGGAGTCGTAAGAGAACTAAATGCTAACCAAAAACTGTTTTATAATTTTATCTTTGAAAACTTTTTGAAAACACCTTTTTTTTCAGTTATTCATGGTTGAAAATTTGCCATTTTCAGTGAAAAATTACACCTTTTCCTTTTCGAACGGTTTTTCGCGAATAACTCAAAAACTATGCACCTAACGAAAAAACTGTAAGAAAAATTTTTGTAGCTTATGAAAGATAAAGACTTTCCTGTTTTCGTTAATCAATATAATACAAAGAGATATATAGTAGGTGAAAGAAGATTTTTTGTGCATGCCCGAATCGGTACGTTCAACATGAAATAGCAGAAAAATCGTCGATTTTACGGGGACACAAATACCTTTTGTAGTGCGTGAAAGGACCTTTAGCACTGTCAAATGTTGATTACATTCAAACTAAGCGAAATATTGTAAAAAGGATTCAATGACTCATATATTATAAGAAAAAATTGGCAGTAGGTATATTTAACCCAGATTTTAAATCAATCGTTTTCCTTCTACAACACCTTTTAATTTATTGTTACAGTATAGCGTCGATTATCCGAACTAATTGGGGGACATGGGTGTTTGGAAAACCGATTTGTTCGGATAATCCAACTATATTGAGATTGTCATACATATTTATCCACAAGTGAATAAAAACCATATTTATATAATTGTATTGTAGCAAAACAATGAGTCACCAGCCGCAAGGCGTAAGCCGAGAAAAGTCTAGATCGAAGCACGCTATACGTGGAACCGATGCGCGGTTGTTGGAAGGTCACACGATAGTCGGAGAGCTGGCTTAGCCCGGAATGATCGAGAATAACGACTAGGATATATAAGGCATAATTTTTGTGAATAGAGTTAGTCTTAAGCTAAAGTTTGTAAAGTAAACTTGTATAAATAAATAATAAAGTCGTAAATAAATACGAACCGCTAGTTTTATTGTAATTATAAGTCATTACAATAGTCACGTTACAGTTGGTGTCGGTGTTCGGTTAACTTAGTGCGATATAAATAAGTGAATTACAGAGAGACTTTAAAAGACTTTTGAACTTTATTCGTCGGGAATAACCGGAGTGCGTTAATTGTTCGGTATTCGGAAAGACTTTAAAAGACTTTGGACTTTATTCGTCGGGAATAGTTAAAGTGCGTTGATTGTTCGGTATTCGGAAAGACTGTTAAAAGACATTTTGGAAAGTACGTGTGTGCCGACCAAAGATGTTGCTACAAGAACTTACAGTAAAACAGCTCCGTGAACAGCTAGAGGAACGGGATCTGGACAGCAGTGGGCTCAAGATAGTCCTACAAGCACGACTCGAGGATGTCCTCACGAAGAACGGAGAAGACCCAAAGACGTTCCACTTCCAGTCAGCAGAACAAGTAATCTTATCGAAATTAAAAACTGTTTCTGAAACGATCGATGAAACTTCTAGAAGAAGCGACGAGAAACTTGAAGAAGTTAGTAGACAGAATAACGAGAAACTTGAAGAAGTTAGTAGACAGAACAACGAGAAATTTGAAAGTGTTTCTCAAAAGATCGATGAAACTTCTAGAAAAAGCGACGAGAAATTTGAAAGTGTTTCTCAAGTAATTAAAGACGTTTGTAGACAGAATGACGAGAAATTTGAAGAAGTTTCTAGAACATTCGATAAGATGCAGAAAAGTGTAGAGACCGTAGAAGAAAAGATCAAACAACTAGAGAGCATGATAACCGATACAAAAGTACAACCATCAGTTAATGCAGCAGCGTTAGATCCTGTAGTGAAAGATGAACTACCGAGAGACGAAACGTCGCATAATATGAGATTCAAATTACCACCATTCGATGGAAAGTCCTCTTGGTCCATATATCTTAGACAATTTGAAGCTATTGCGACCGCCAATCATTGGACCGAACAGGAAAAGGCTGTTTCCTTGACTGCTGCTTTGCGAGGTGATGCTGCAGATATATTAAGATCAATTCCTAAGGGGCAAGAAAATTGTTACCAGACCTTGTTCACTCGTCTAGAAAAACGCTATGGAGATGCCCATCTACAACAAGTATACAAAGCACAACTGCGAAGTAGAAGTCAACGAGCAAGTGAGAATCTTCAAGAATTTGAAGCAGATGTGGCTCGTGTGGTGCGGTTGGCTTATCCAGAGGTGCCAGACAGCGTTTTAGAAGAAATTGCAGTAGATACCTTCGTCAATGGGCTGAAAGATAATGAACTACAGAAAGCTTTACGACTAGCAAGACCGAAAGTTTTAGATGAAGCACTTGCTATTGCCTTGGAACACGAAGCAGCTAGCCAAGCTTCACGAAACAATCGAGTAATAACCGTGGAAAAAGGCGATAAGAGAAAAGATGAACGTTTGGTGGAAATGGTACGGAGGGTGATTCGTGACACGATGCCGAAGAGACGCATGAAGAGGGCTGGAAGAGTTGGTTCAAATACAGATGCTTCCTCGATACGGCCATGCAGTGAAAGTTGTAATCACCGGCTTAAACTAGATGAACAGCTTTGCCCTGTGAGACGAACTACCGTCGTTAATGAGCAATGGCAGCCACAACAGTTACAAGAAGCCCAAGAAGACGATCCATGTATAAAAAGAGTATTGGATTGGATGCGTCGAGGTGAGAGACCTAGTTGGCAAAACATTAGTGCATGTAGTCCGGAAGTCAAGGCCTACTGGAGCCAATGGAATTGCCTGATACTAAAAGATGATCTTCTGTACAGAACCTTTGAGAACGATGATGGTACAGAATCTAAGCTTCAGTTGATTGTACCTAAAAGTAAAGTGTCAGAAGTATTGCGTCAGTTGCATGACGGTACATCAGGTGGACACTTTGGTATTACGAAGACTCTGCAAAAGGTTCGAGAACGGTTCTATTGGGTGAACTGTAAAGATGATGTAAGAAGATGGTGCCAGAAATGTGAACTGTGTGCATCCGGTAATGGTCCAGTTGGTAAAAAGAGAGCACCCATGAGACAGTACAATGTTGGAAGTCCTATGGAAAGAGTAGCAATCGACATTGCAGGTCCATTTCCAGAAACCGATGCTGGAAATAAATACATTCTGGTAGCCATGGACTATTTTACGAAATGGACCGAGGCCTATGCATTACCGAATCAAGAAGCTGCTACCGTTGCAGAGGTACTTGTTAAAGAATTCTTCAGCCGATTTGGTGTTCCCTTGGAGATCCACTCCGACCAAGGGCGAAACTTTGAGTCAGCTCTTTTCCAAAACGTTTGTAAATTGATTGGTGCCAATAAGACCAGAACAACACCCCTGCATCCTCAATCAGATGGAATGGTCGAGAGGATGAACCGAACGATGGGTAAACACTTGTCCAAAGTTGTATCTGAACATCAGCGAGATTGGGACCAACACATTCATTTATTCCTGATGGCCTACCGCTCGGCCGTAAATGAAACTACAGGTCAAACTCCAACCTGCCTGATGTTGGGTCGTGAAGTTCGTTTGCCCTGCGACCTAGAGTTTGGCTGCAGACCTTCCGAGGAACATGTTGCAGGCGAAGAATACGTCGACCGCCTGAAGTTACGAATGAACAACATTCATGAACTTGCCCGACAACACATCCAGATAGCCAGTGGCAGAATGAAAGATCAATATGATTCTCGCTGCAAGAATGAAAGCTTCGAAGTAGGTGATCTTGTCTGGCTTTATAATCCACAACGTCGTCGAGGCCTGTGTCCTAAACTGCAAAGACAATGGGAAGGTCCGTATGAAGTTAAGAAGAAAATAAATGACGTAATATACAGAATTAAGAAGTTACCAAACGGTAAACCAAAAGTTATTCACATAAATCGTCTTGCACCATATGCTGGCTCAAATGAAACAGAGGAAGCCCGAGTCCTCCAACAGGAGATGAAAGATGCACCACAGCCAAGTTTTAAGGAATTTATGTCAAATTACGCAGAAAGAAAGAGTGCTAGATTCGGCGTGACCACAGAAGTTCAGCAAGATCTGTTTGGTGTTCCAGAAAACGTCTCTCTAGCCCACTGTGTTGCCCAAGACCTCGAGATGACTAAAGGAATCTCGTCCGTATTCAATAGAAAGTTCGGCCGCCTGGACGAGTTAAGGAATCAACAACCTAAAATTGGAAGAGTATTGCGATTGGAAGATGGTCCTCGATCTTTGCTGTATATAGTGACCAGGAAGTCTTATACGGACACGCCAAGCTATGAGAACATATGGCGTGCTCTATGTAATTTGAAGAAAATCGTGTGTAATTATGACATCAAAGATTTGGCTTTACCAAAAATAGGCCATGCAGTAGAAAATCTGGATTGGAAGATTGTGAGAAGCATGCTTGAAGTGGTCTTCAGAGAAACTGGCGTACGAATGACTGTGTGTTGCATGAACCCGAAGATGTCGGATCCTTCAAAGACAGTAGACTGTTATTTCTTCTTGAAGGGTGTATGCAAAGCTGGAGAGTCGTGTAAATTCCGCCATCCTGGGCCTTCATCTAGAGTTGCTGATCGGGACGCTCAGATCTTAAGAGGGGAGCAATGTAGCAAAACAATGAGTCACCAGCCGCAAGGCGTAAGCCGAGAAAAGTCTAGATCGAAGCACGCTATACGTGGAACCGATGCGCGGTTGTTGGAAGGTCACACGATAGTCGGAGAGCTGGCTTAGCCCGGAATGATCGAGAATAACGACTAGGATATATAAGGCATAATTTTTGTGAATAGAGTTAGTCTTAAGCTAAAGTTTGTAAAGTAAACTTGTATAAATTAATAATAAAGTCGTAAATAAATACGAACCGCTAGTTTTATTGTAATTATAAGTCATTACAATAGTCACGTTACAGTATATTTATTTATACCTTGATAATGACAAATGGCAATTAAACAAAAAAGTGCAGTCTTTGCAACAACATATTTTTGGATACACAATTGAAGAAAATTGAAGATATTTTAAGCGTTTATTACTAACGCTTGCTCAGTACTCGAGTGCGGGGCGCGGGAGTCGGAAGTTCGGATAACCGGTCGTTCGGTTGATCGACGTTTGAATAATCGACGCTCTACTGTATTTATATGTTTATTTAACATAAAGTTTGATTATTTATTACTCTAGCATAAAAACTGTCAGAAATATCACTAAGTTACATTGAGAGCGAGCATCACATTGCTTGCGCCCTTTAGCCATTTACCTTTTAAAAATAAATATTTTCTATAGATATAATTAATGTAGTTTTATAGTCTTTGAAATTTCCTATAAAGTGGTTTTTGAGTGAATACAATATCTTTAAAAGGAACGGAGTTATTGTAAAATAACTAAACAATTGTTTTTTTGGAGCATATATACGAATTTTGGAGCAGATGAGAATGAGATCTTGATCAACTAACTACTTGCTAACTACTCAATTTTCAGAGCTGCTGGTAAAAAGCACTGCTGTAAAATTGGCATCACTCGTACCTACATTAGATACTTCGGACGAGCACATTAAGAGACTTTATATGGTTCAAATTTAGCTAAATATTCGGTAAAGCTCTAAATCCAATTGATTGGGGATAGATAATGTTAATGGATATTTGCAGCCCACAAAAATGCATATTATTACCTGCGCCGCAGTAATTATTAGAAATAATTTTTTGCAAATGCAAAAAAGAATATTGAAAATTTTCACCAAATTCCGGATATCCAACATCATTTTTATTTAAGATAACTCCGTTATTATTAATTTTGCGAAAAAAGTTATCCTTTATAAAATTGTCTGAATAGTCAAACAACTAAAATGCAATCATAAGATATAAATTTTTTTCAATTTTATACGAGGTAAGTCAAAAAACATGAATTTCGCTCAAGAATAAAATACCTTTATAGTTCACAATATTTCAACTAGAAGGATGAAATTGCATATTGAAACATACTTTTAATTCCGAACAACTTTTTATAATAACAAATTTCAATATTGTGAAAAATAAAGATACTTTACTCTTCAGAGAATTTCATATTTTTTGACATACCTCGTATAAAATTGATAAAATTTGATATCTTGTAATTGTATCTTAGTTGTTAGACTATGCAGAACTTTTTATAAAAAATAATTTGTTTTCTAAAATTAATAATAACGGAGCTATCATAAATAACAACCATGTTGGGTGTCAAGTACTTGAGGAAAATTTTCAATTTTTTTTTTTTTTTTTTTTCAGTTAGAAGGCTATAAATGCAGATTATAACATAATTTTTAATCCCAAACAACTTTTTTTAATAAAAATTTTTAATATTGTGAAATATAAAGGCACTTTACTCTTGAGCGAAATTCATATTTTTTGACATACCTCGTATACTATTAATAAAATTTGATATAGTCGGTTCGCTAAACTCAGACACAACTGGCTCGTGATTTTAGTAGGTAATTTTTTTGTTTTTGGCCAATTTTGGCAAACATTGCTAACTACAGTGCGTTCATAAAGTAACGCATAAATTTATTATTTCGTAAACCGGCGACTTTAAGGAAAAATTCCGAAACAGGTCGATTTTTATTTTTACTTTTCGATTTTTTGGCATATCTATCATACTAGTGACGTCATCCATCTGGGCGTGATGACGTAATCGATGATTTTTTAAATGAGAATAGGGGTCGTGTGCTAGCTCATTTGAAAGGGTATCAAATTCTCTATTCCATAATATAAACAATAACATAATTATTTATACAAGGTGTTCAAAAAAACATTTTATTAATTAAAATAATTGAGACAAAAAGAAGAATGTATGTAATTTTTCTAATTCAAAATACGTTTTAATGTTGTCAGGAAACAGGAAAAAATGTTTATTTGACCAATAATTATTGTTTTTCGTTACCCACCTGCCTCTTGCCGGTTTGAATGTTTCGTTTAAGCGAAAATCAATGTTTATTTGTCAAATAATTTTTTTTTTGTTTTCTGACAGCAGTAAAACGGATTTTGAATTAAATAAATTACATACATTCTTCTTTTTGTCTAAAATTATTTTAATTAAAAAAATGTTTTTTGAACACCCTGTATAAATAATTATGTTAACGTTTATATTAGTGACTAGAGAATTGAATACCCTTTAAAATGAGCTATTTCACATGACCCCTATTCTTATTTAAAAAAATAATCGATTACGTCATCGCGCCCAGACGGATGACGTCACTAGTATGATATATATTCCAAAAAATTGCAATTTAAAAATAAAAATCGACCTGTTTCGGGATTTTTCCTTGAAGTCGCCGGTTTACGAAATAACTAATTTATGCGTTACTTTATGGACGCACTGTATACATTTCTTGTATAGTAATTATCAAGGACCGGAAAAAATGCACCAAAAAAATGTAAAAAAATGCGCATTTTAATGCAATTGATTTGTGAAAAACTTGCAAGAGCCTTTATGAAAAATGCAATATTAAAATGCAACATTAATAATCTTTTGGACTATTAGGCATTATAAATTAAATTAGTATAATGGTAGGTAATAGGTAGGTACAGTGGAACCTGCTTAATTCGAACTTCTCTAATTCGAAATCTTCTTTAATTCGAATTCTTATTCTGGTCCCTAGCATTTGCTATATAAGTAATGGTAAAAAATCGTGAATAATTCGAATTATATTTTGGATAATTCGAACTTTTCTACTATCTTCTCTGAATATCTTAGAATCTTTTGTAATTACCGAGAAGCTAGATTCTAAAAAGCAGCTAAAAATTTCGGATTTCTTTGGAAAAATTAAAGTCTGTCTTTTTTTATAGCTTGCAAATGTTTTAATTGGTATTCTTGGTCGAATTTTGTTGGCCCTTATTTTTCGGTTGACATAATTCGGGCAAAAATACCAATTAAAACGTTTGCAAGCGATATCGCGAGGTAGGTATCCATTGTTTTTGTAGATATTTTTAATTCGAATTTTTGGATAAATCGAATTTTTTAACGGTCCCTTGAGATTCGAATTATCCAAGTTTTACTGTACTTACAATTTTTGTGCACGCTGAGCAAAATAAATTACCTCCGTCCCATGAAAGCTCTGGATGCGCTTTTATCCACAAATGTTTAATACTTGTCACTTTCGGCATTTTGGCGAAAAAATTATTCGTTACTCAATTTAAACTATATGTCAAAAATAATACGCAACAACGCACTGCGAATCAAAACACGAAATGAACTTCAGCTTTTATAAACAAATATTAAATTCTGTACCTGCTTATCCCCCTACAAAGAGCAAACAGGTTTTTACAACCTATGTCAACTAATTGTTGTCCTACCGACCAAGTTATATTAGGGATTACAGCTTGTTTACATGGGGCGGTTTGCCAACGTTTGACGCCGCGGTTTACCTGAACAACCCAACCGCCGCAGTTCAAGTTAACATAGAAACAAATGCAGCCGCTCAACATCGTACACATGGAACCGATCCGTCGTCAAACCGCGGCGGTTGTAAGTTTACTATGGGAGGAATGAGTCCGTCAGTCAATCGCTGTCATGTGTACGATGCAAATCGAACCGCGGCGGTTGGGTTTTTCAGGTAAACCGCGGCGTCAAACGCTGGCAAACCGCCCTATCTGAACAAGGCCTTAGTCGGCTTAGTACCAAAAATAGATAATAGAATAAGAATATTACCTGATTTAAAAATTTTTCTTAAGAAATGGATTATACACAGTTATTGAATTTACGACTGATAGTTTTTTAATTAAAAGTGAAAGTGCACCTTTGAGATTTAAAATATCGAATTAATGCAACTTTTCTGAATTTATCAAGAAAAAATGCAAAATGTTTAAAATGCTTGAAAAAATGCAACATTTTCTAATTTATCAAAAAAAAATGCAAAAATATGCACAAAATGCAGATTGCATTTAATCCGGTCCTTGGTAATTATTAACTATTTAGTAATTAGTTTTTTGTCAATTTTACTTAACTGGCAAAATTACTTACTAAAATCACTAGCCAGTTGTTCTGTGTTTAGGGAACCGACTATATCTGATGAT
Source organism: Diabrotica virgifera virgifera (assembly GCF_917563875.1). Taxonomy (NCBI): domain Eukaryota; kingdom Metazoa; phylum Arthropoda; class Insecta; order Coleoptera; family Chrysomelidae; genus Diabrotica; species Diabrotica virgifera. Next base: position 210,840,056 of record NC_065444.1, read on the forward strand.
TGCGTCTTAGGTTTTAGACTATGCAGAGCACTTTATAAAGAATAACTTTCTTTCGTAAAATTGATATTAAAAAAGTTTCCCATATGGTTCCAAGTTACGCAGACACATTGTATGTATAATATCATAGTATGATATTATTTGTATGCTTGCAATTTACTGTTATTTTTTAGATGAAAGCAATAAACGCATTTAGTAAAGATTACGGTTATCTTATTTTTGCGATTTTTTTATTTTGTCAAATTTTTCTTTGTACATACCTACTCTTGACTATTTTTTTTGGGGTTCTATTCTTAACATGTTCAATTCTTAACATTTACCCACCGCACTAACACTGAGTTAAATTGTATATTAAAATAATCAAAAATATTAATAAAACATTTTTTTCACACAATTCATAACCAAAAGGGGTGGTTTGGAACAGTTAAATTATTCAGCCAACGAACAATAATAATGTCTTAAAATATAATAAAACCTTTATTTAACTTCACCAAACAGTATCAAAGCCTATACTAAATTTACAATCAAGATGCAGTAGAAATAAACAAACCAAGACACGTTAAATGCTACTAGGAGCACTCCCGAATCATAATTTACAATGTATAAACTTTGGAAATCATTATTTGGGATTTACAATGTATATTATTATTATTAGTGATGAGCAAAACAAGAACAATACCAAGACCAGGCTAGTCTTGGTCTTGTTCTTGCAAGCTTGGTCTTGGTCTTGCAGCTAAAAGGCAGTCTTGGTCTTGGTCTTGCACTAGCCGATCTTGTTCTTGGTATTGGTCTTGCTGCAAGAGTCTTGTTGGTCTTGCTTTTTTGGTAGTAATAATTTGAACCAAACAAATGTGAAGAATGAAACTATATTATTTGCTTTAAAATTTTAACAGAATGTAGAATGTAGTTTCAAACGGATACCAATTTTAACATTATACATTCACCCAATGACCTAATTATTTCTCTGTATATAAAGAGATTAGAGTATATTTTTATAATGGTAATGTTTATCAGTAGGAAAAACCTGCATTTACAACCCTTGTTGCAATTGCCGGCCTTCGGTTGTGTCACGTTGTGTTTTGCATGCTGTCGATTGCCGCCTGCCTTCAGACCACTTCTTGAGTCTAGATTATTGTTTATTGCCCCTGTATTTTAATAAAATGTTAAAGAAAAAGAGCTTCTTAAAGGTGCCACAAATGGTCGGGGACCTTCAATTCACGGATTTTACGAAAAGGGATAAACGGTTTATAGTTGTTAACAGATAATGATCTGCTCCTTTCACTCGAACACTGTAGTATTTATCCTACGAGGGTCAAATTTAAGAACATAAATTAAATTTTTTTAAGAGAACACAAAAATCAAATATTTTTTACTCTATTTAATCATTATTTAATATAATTAACTTTTTTTATAAACTAACTAAAACATACTTTTTAGTAAATACGTTCATATTTACCATACCTATTTATAGACCTAATACTATAACATAATAACTATACCTAATGGGGAGTTATAAACGCTTAATTCTGTAATTTGTTATCTTGCAGTTCTTTAATTTTATTTAAACTACATTGCTCTTGTAACGAGTTATTCGCACTTTTTATTTTCACATATTTTTGGATTGAATACCCACTATGACATTTAAAAAACTCGAATTTAAAAAACATGAAATGATGCGCATGCATTTCAAGTGCGGCACATACTATGTGTAGTACTGGCCCTTTCTGGGGAAAACCTAGATTCTGCCAAATAGTTTTCAACTATGAAATCAGTAAACTTCTTTACGCGTTTGTCATCCGGGATTTTCACAAATAATTCAACTTCCAACTTCCGTTGATTGTAAAAAATTAATCCAAAAAATAATTTTAAAAATTTCCCAGTATCGGAATTTTTGTCATTATATTCAGAAACTGAACCTAAGCTTTGGATTTTGCGATAGCAAGCTTGACACATTACAATCGACAACCAGTTATTTTTCATTCAGGCCACAATGCTTTCACAGCATTGTGAATCCCTTTTCAAAATTTATTATGATATTTTTTGTATTAATTTTAAATTTAACGACCTACATTTTTCCTCAATTATGCGAAAAGAATTGAAATAAGTGTCAGTATTTTTATTAGACAAAAAAGCGAAAACTACTGGTACATAAAAACCGTTTTTAATTGCATTTTTTTTAATGGATTACCCTATCTATAATTACATTTTTTTTGTCTTACAAGTAATTTCAATTGTCCTTGAACTGTCGCCGTTTGAAAACTTGCCTTCTGGACACTTTGAAGGTTGAGAAAATGCAAACCGTTTGACTTAATCAAAACGACTTAAAAATATAACCAAAATATTATGTATTTTAAAAATTCGATATTGTTTAAGGTTTCTTAAAATGTTAGTATATATTATTGAACTAAAAAATAAAGTTAAATAATAAAAACCAATTTTTCTCAAAAAAGTGCAAGAGTCTTGCAGGTTGGTCTTGGTCTTGCGTGGTCTTGCAAGGTTCGGTCTTGGTCTTGTTCTTGCAAGCTTGGTCTTGGTCTTGCAACCAAAAGGCGGTCGTGGTCTTGGTCTTGCTGCAAGACCAAGACCGCAAGACCAAGACCAGTCTCGCTCATCACTAATTATTATTATCCCGGTTATTTATAGCCTTCTTCGCCTTCCGGTTCTCAGTTTCCAGCTTCGACGGTCGTTTCATTCGCCAGGGTGAAGATTCCTTTCCGACATTGCCTTCTGAATGCCACCTAGCCATGATTGTTTCGGCATTCCTCTCTTTCTTCTTTCCCTTGGCGTCCATTTTAGAATTTGTTTTGGCAGTCTGTCGTCGTCCATTCTTTCTACATGGCCATACCAGATCAGTTGTCTCCTTTGAATTTCGTCTATGATGGTTGACTTGACTCCCATTATATTTCTGATTTGGTCATTTTGTATTCTTTCAAGCCTTGATTTTCTAGCCGATCTTCTCCAGAAGTCCATTTCCAATGCAAGTAGGCGTCGTTCCAGGGATTTAGTAAGTTGCCGTGTTTCGCATCCATAGAACACTATACTTTTAAAGATGGAGTTAAAGATAAGATGTTCTCTTTGATTAGATAGTTCTTTTGACCATAGCATCAGGTTTAGGCATCCAATCACCCTTTTTCCTTTCACGATCCTTTGCTCTATATATTTTTCCCAAATATACATATTCCTCACAGTTCTTGATTGTTTCTTGTTCGTTAACTATTAGTCTATCTTCTACTTCAGTCCCGATCCCGATGCATAAGTATTGCGTCTTGTTTCTATTTACAGAATGGCCTCACTCTTCATATGTTTGAAATAACCGTTTTGTCATGAATTCTAAACGTAGAGTATTATGTACAATGTTGTATCATCGTCAAGTTGAATTCCGATCCCTGAACAAAATCTTCTCCAGTGTGCTTCATTTAAATAGATCTTAAATAGTACTGGGGAGAGGCAGCATCCTTGTCGTAATCCTTTTGTTACTGGAAATTCTTCTGATAAGGTGTTGTTTAGTTTGATTTTTGATGTGCCTTTATTGTATAGTTGTTTAACCGCGGCGATGATCGTGTTATTTAAGGAAGATTGTTCAAGAGACTGCCACAGCTTTCTCACAGGAATGGTGTCATATGCTTTTGTGAGATCCACAAATAAAAGATGTATTTCCTGGCTTCTTGCAACTTTCTTTTCATTAAGTTGTGTTAGGGTATTATGTATATACATTGTAAATTATGATTCCGGAGTGCTCCTAGTAGCAGTCAACGTGTCTTGGTTTGTTTATTTCTACTGCATCTTGATTGTAAATTTAGTATAAAAGGTACTTTGTTTTACGTTACTACTAGTTTTATTCAATTTTGGCAATGAAGGGTAGTTTTCACCCCTAAAAAATAATAAGCGTATATCGGCATATGGTAGACTTTGTATTAGGAGGTAAGTAGAGCCTATTTTCTGGTTTGGGGGCTTGGGCATTAAAGAAAGATTTTTCGAACATATTAGAAGCCTTCGAGTTATGGCCCTACAGAAGGATATTAAGAATAAGTTGGGTGAATAGAGTCACGAATATCGAGGTGTTAGGAAGAATGGGAAAAGAAGGAGAGGTTTTAAATACAATTAAAGTTAGAAAACTGCAATATGTGGGACATGTCATGAGGGGGCGAGCGTTATAACTTGTTACAATTAATAACACAAGGAAGAATACAGCGTAGAATGAGTCGTGGAAGAAGACCCATCTCCTGATTAAACAATTTGAGGGGTTGGTTTAACTGCACTTCTGTCGATCTCTTTAGAGCAGCGGTATCGAAAGTGCGAATTTTCATGATGGTTGCCGACCTTCTTAGAGGAGATGGCATATGAAGAAGAAGAAGCCTAGGCCCAAAATTTTATCAAAATCCATGCATTAGGATAGAAATCACAGGTAATATCATATTTTGTCCTCATTGACTGGCTTATTTATTAACTTTTTTTTCACCACCAGCGATATTTTATTACAGTGTTTAATGGAATTAATGAAGTCGTTACATCTACCGCCCTATATTAAGTTCCAGCCCAAGTTATTTTGTTTTAAATTGTGGGACCTGCATCATAAATTAATTAAACTAGGCGGAAATTGGATGATATATGATCCCCGTTAGCTATAATTAAAGAAAATTGTTTCGAAATGGATAATGATAGCGCCTATCAAAATTAAAACTGGGATACATAAAATACACAGATTTAGTCTGAAGGAAAATGGTGATGACATACAATGGGTTGATTTATGATGTGTTATATATTATTTATTTTTATTTTTTTTTATTCAGCTAATGCTTCGACAACTAATGGCCATTGGCATGGTACAGTGGATTTTTACAGTTAGGTACCTAGTGTAATGTGTAGTGTGTGTGTTGAGTAACTGTCTTGTTACTTTGCAAAGTCGACGTCATTGTCTTTGCAAAGAGACGCTAATTGTATCTGAACGTCTGCGGTCCCTCCGGTGAGTACCGATTCCACAAGGACAGGAACTATTTTCATCCATTACTTTATATTAAACGAAAAATTCTCTAGCCAGGTGAGATTCGAACTCACGACCATTCGGACCTTTCGATCCAAAGGTAGGCACTCTTACCACTGAGCCACAGAGGAGGTTATTATTCATTTGAAAATTGGGAGTATGATCTTTTTTTACATTCATCTTTTACACAAGACAATAAACACTACATGTGAGTGTTAAGAAAGTGACACAGTCAGTACCCCATAAGTGAATATCTAAAAGAGTACAATAATAATTGAAATAATTTATCAAAAATGAATAACCATTTTCAATGGGTTTCGAAATTTTTTTTAAATAATTTAGTTATCAATTTATTAATTTTTAAATGTTGAATCCGTTGCATATGTGAGTTCATTTTAAATGAAGTAAAAGAAAGACAGACGTACTCACAATCATTTAATTATCACTTCGACGACCGGTTTCGATCTCTACAATATATATCATCTTCAGGTCAGCGTTCTTCTTCTTCTTCAGGTGCCGTCCTCGTTCCGAAGTTGGGCTATCATCAAGGCTATGCGTATTTTTGATACCGTAGATCTAAATAATTGGCAACTGCTGCACTTGTACCAATCTCTTAAATTCTTCAACCATGAATGTTTTCTTCTGCCAATGTATCTTTTACCTATTATTTTTCCCTGAATAATTAATTGTAGTAGCTGGTACTTTTGTCCCCTCATTATATGTCCCAAGTATTGCAGTTTGCACTTTTTAATAGTAAGCGCAAGTTCTTTTTCTTTCTGCATCCTTCGCAAAACTTCCATGTTTGTCACTCTCTCTGTCCACGATATTCTCAGTATCCTGCGGTACATCCACATCTCGAATGCTTCTATTTTCCTTGTATCGATCTTTTTCAGTGTCCAAGCTTCCATTCCATAGAAAAGAACTGACAGCACGTAACATTTCATCAGGCGAATTTTAAGATTTAAACTTAGCTCTCTTCCGCATAAAATTGTTTTTATTTTGGTAAAAGTAGCTCTAGCTTTTTCTATTCTGATCTTGATTTCTTCAGAGTTGTCGTTGTTTTCATTAATCACAGTTCCCAGGTAATTATATTTTCTAACACGCTCAATTCTTTGATCATGTACGGTTATGTCAGAAAAATTTTGTGGAGATTTCGACACCATCATTATTTTTGTTTTTTTGATGTTAAGTGATAAACCGAACTTTTCGCTGCACTCTACTATTCTGTTTATCAGTGTTTGGATATCTTCCGGGGTTTCTGCTATTAATACTGTGTCATCAGCGTATCTCAAATTGTTTATTAAAGTGCCATTTATTTTAACTCCTATATCTTGGTCAGCAAGTTCTCTGTTTATAATATCTTCTGAATATAAGTTAAACAAGGTTGGTGAAAGTATGCATCCCTGCCTTACGCCTTTTTTGATCTCGAGTTCCTCGGTTGTTTCCCGTTCTACTCTAATATTCGCCTTCTGGTTATAGTAAATATTGAAAATAATTCTGAGGTTCCTTTTATCCAAGTTATTCTCTACCAACAGTCTCATCAGGTGTTCGTGGCGAACTTTATCGAACGCCTTGTTGTAGTCAATAAAGCACACATATATATCCTGGTTAACATCCAGGCATCTTTGGCACATGATATTAAGTGCAAATAGTGCTTCCCTTGTTCCAAGCCCGTTTCGAAACCCGAACTGAGTATCACAGATGTCAACGTCCAGTTTTTTGTGAATTCTTGTATGTATCACTTTAACAAATACTTTTAGTGTGTGTCCCATTAAGCTTATTGTGCGATGGTCGGTGCAGAGTTTTGCGTTTGTTTTCTTTGGAATAGTCACAAAAGTTGACAGAAGCCATTCCTTAGGTATTTCTCCCGTTTTATAAATGCAGTTAAAGAGGTCAACCAAAACATTTACTGTTTGATCTTCCACAAGCTTAAGAAGTTCCGATGGAAGTCCATCTGGACCCGGTGATTTGCCATTTTTCATTGTTTTTATAGCATATAGTATTTCTTCTTTAGAGATTTTTGGTCCTTCCTCACCTTGTATGTTACCAATATCATGATCCTCTCTTTCATCGGCAAAGAGTTCTTCTATATAATTCTTCCAGGTCGTAAGCTTTTCTTGTAGGTCAGTTATTATTTGTCCATTTACGTTGTATAGCACATTGGGATCCTTCCTTTTTTGTATACCTGCCAATTCTTTTACCTTTTTATGTAGGTTAAACGTATCATGTTTTAATTGCAGTTCTTCAATTTCTTCACATTTTCTTTTGTAAAAGTTTTCTTTCGCTGACCTTATTTCATCTCTAATTTGCTTGTGTATCTCGTTGTATTTTTGTTTGCATTTTCCCTTAAACTGTCTTCGTTCCTCAATGAGACTTAAAATTTTCTCTGTCACCATTCTTGTCTTTTTGTCGTATTTCGTCTGCTAAGGATATTCTGAGCGGGTTTTATTAGGGCTTCTTTTAAGTCTTGCCACTTGTTTTCCACGTGCGTGTTTGGTTCCTTTGTAGACAACATTCTTAGGTTACCATTTATCTGTTGCTTTAATTCTTCTTTGATTTTTGAGTTCTGTAAGCGGCTGGTATCTATGTAATCTGGTTTTACCCTTTGTGAAGGTTTCTTAAGTTTAATGCTTACACGCGCTATCAAGGGATTGTGGTCCGAGGAAACATCTGCGCCTGGGTAGGCCTTAACCGATTTTATGCCGTTTTTGTATCTTTCATTTATCAACACAAAGTCTATTTGATTCCTAACTATTTTCTGTGCGTTATGTTGAGGTGATGTCCACGTCAGCGTTGAGGTCAGCGTTACAAGTGATTAAATGCTACAGTTAAAGATAGCCAGAGTTAGAACAGTGTCTGGTTGTACTAAAATATGCTTACAGAAAGCCAAAATTTTGAAAAGTATGTACATGTTGACATTTTTGAACAAAAAACAAATACATACGCATACACACCCATGAGCAAACAAGTTCTCATAAGGCCGCACACGCAAGTAAATGCATGAGGTTTATGAATATTTGTTAAAATTTGATCTACTTACATGCCGTTGCAAGGGATGATTTGTAAGGTCATCAGCTCATTAGTAACATGATTTCATTTTTCATTTTGCATCTACTCATCATCAGCTCATCAGTAACATGATTTCATTTGATCTACTTACATGCCGTTGCAAGGGATGATTTGTAAGATCATCAGCTCTTATGGTCATCAGCTCTTAAGGTCATCAGTTCTGACCTTACAAATCATCCCGTGCAACGGCATGCAAGTAGATCAAATTTGAACAAATATTCATAAACCTCATGCATTTACATGCGTGTGCGGGCTTATGAGTACTTGTTTGCTCATGGATGTGCATGCGTATGTATTTGTTTTTTGTTCAAAAATGTCAACATTTACATACTTTTCAAAATTTTGGCTTTCTATTAGCATCTTTTAATACAACCAGACACTGTTATAAATCTGACTTTCGTTAACTGTAGCATTTAATCACTTGTAACGCTGACCTGAAGATGATCTGTATATTGTAGAGATCGAAACCGTTCGTCCAAGTGATAATTAAATGATTGTGAGTACGTCTGTCTTTTTTTACTTCATTTATTATTTTTAATTTGAAATATTTATTAATTTGATTCTAGCGTTGAGGTAAAAAGTGTGTGCTCTTTTTAGTCTTCTATTCTGTAGGGGTGTCAGGAGATTGGTGGCCAATATGTTTGGGTGAACCTGCAGTGTATTGTGGTACTTGGGCACAGAGAAATAGTTTCTTCTTTGACGATTTGGATTTGGTTAACAACATTGGTATTGAGCTTTTTAGAGGCACAGTGTAAGTTTCAAATGATAGATAAGTCACATATCGCCATCACTCACTAGACAACACAAAATTTTTGAGAATGTTACATACCTGCTTCTTCCATTTAGATCTTCAATTGTTTTAAATACATTGATCGAAACAATTGATTTCCTCTTGTTTGTACATACATACATACAGTTCACATTTACAGTCTTACCTCCCTAGCTTCGACTCGCTTTGCAGCAAGTTCGCGCCAGCGCGCATGAGCGTAGTGAGAAACGGTCAACAGCTTTGTTTGTAAATTACTCCGCGATTCAAGAACATATTCCGGTGTGCATCACTTTACGATTTGACAGACAAAAAAATTGAAAATAAAAGTTGACAATACATACTTTAAACGCGTTTTTCTCAAAACTGCTTTTTTCAAAGGCTGTAGACATTGTAACTTAAAGCTACTTGACCAACCCACCTGGAATTTTGTATATATTTTCTTTAGACATTCCTTGAGGTAACTCTGGCGAGATATTTTTTGTTTTATGCTTATTTTTTGTTTAACAATAATAAATATGTTGTTTTTCACCCTTTTTTGCAAAAAAAATTCGTTGTTTTGATTTCTGAGTGATATCAAAATGTTAAAATTCGATAAAACTAAAAAACTCGAAAGCGTTACCTCGAAAAACTCATAAGTAGACTTAGGCAAATATACAAATTGCATATTTTGCATATTATGCATAAAAAAAGCAAAAGTTTCAAATTTTGCATATTTTTATATAAGTGTACATAAAGTGCATATAATTTAAAATGTTGGTTGTAACTATGTATACATATCTTCTTATATTCAGGTAACAAATAGCTTGGAAATCTCAATATTTGTTTATGTTTTATAATCTCTTCGTAGGTATTCAAATTTTTGGCATCGGAATGTACTAACTAATAAAAGATATTGACTTATACATTTTGTCACATTTTGTCCTTGATATAAGGATTCCAAAATCTGCCAGTTTATATCTGTAGGTAAAAATTTTCATTTTGACGGTCCATTTCGCTTTTTTTGTAAAATAAGCCGTGAACACCAATTGTGCTTTAAAAATGACGAAAATATAGGTTCAGTTACATTTATAAAATCAAACTATAGTTTTGTTTAGAAAACTATTACCCAATTATTAGAATCTTCCAAATTATCATTGTTAGACAGTACATTAATTAAAATAATACATATTGGGAAGGAAATTTTCCAAAAATTTAAAGCATCCATGGAAATAAACAGTGGTTGGTTACCAGGTTCTTTCTGAAGTGGTTCAAGTACTAGCTGGGACATTTCCGAACTACTTAATTTAGAACCAACTATTATCGTAAATTTGAAAAAAAAGATTGAAAATTGTGAACAGCATTTGATTATTTAATTCATAGGAGATTCTGACCAATAGAAAGCTACAAAAATCTAAATTAAATCGATAATTTTTGATAATTTCCCGTCGTCAAGTATATTACGTCAGATGCCCTTCGTTGCTACGAAAAAATACATTCAGTGACATTAATGACAATTAATGTTTTAAAAATTATAAAAGTGATGACTTTTAACCGTCAAATTAATACTTATAACAACTGTTTGTTTAATTGTACTAATTTGTACTTACATAAATAAATTACAATAAGATTTTGGTTTTGAACAGTTTTATTCATGAAATAATCGCAACAAATTGCACTCGATCTCTAAAATTAATATAGAATTTTAGAGCTCTTGTGCAATTACTACTGATAATTTATTGTTACCACAATTAATATAATTTACTTGTTAAAATATTTTAATATTTAATTACATAAGCTTGGGTTTTAAAATACAGGCACATGTTAATTAATACAACTGTGAAGATATTGTAAATATTTTTGTAATTAAAAAAATATTGTAGATATTGTTTTTATTATATGCATATTTTCTAGATAAACATGCATATTTTTAGGTAAAATATTGCATATTTATGCGCATATTTCATACTTTTTTATTTGCATATTTGCCTAAGTCTACATCATAAGCTAATAAAATCTTTTTGAATTTTTTGTTTACCATGATCAAGTGATGAGTTCTGATGTCCAACGCAAAAATCATTGTTTTTGAGGTGTTTTTAAAAATGTGCCACCATTGGCTTATTTTTCAATATTTTTCTTTAAATTCTGTCTTGAATAATCTATAAATTGTACTGAATATGCTTATTTCATTTAAAAATAAAATAATTCTACCATATTTAAAAAAAATGTGCTTTAAATATTGATTTCAACCCCTACGGCCCCCGTAAGTATAGCTATCACACGATTTTGAGAGGCAACCCATGCTAGAACTATTTGTCTATGTGTTAAATTTAATAAAAACAATGTTTCATCCGGCAAGCAGATGGGTACAGATCGACCTATATTCGGATCCCGTACTATGTCTTCCGACAGATTAAAAAAAATCTTATACACGTATTTTTCAGTTTTTCCATCCGATGTAAATTTTGCAAAATATTCGACTGTTCCGCTTCTTTAAACACACCCTGTATATTTTAATTATTCCTTCGTCTATACATACAGTCGATTTTCCTCTGAAACTCAAAATCCAGGTCTCTTCTTACGGGAAATCGTTCCCACTTTTCTATACCTCCTTAAATCTTCGTAAAGTGGAAAATTTTCTTAGTAAATCCATTAGGATGTCATCTCATCCTAATTTATTGTTTTGAGATCCACTCGAAATGATTTATGGTAAATTTCCTAAAACAATATTTTAGATATGGGCAACCTGTTAGACCCCTTTTTAGAATTATATTCCTTTTATGTGAAATTAACATTTTATGTCTGCCGTAGGTATCCTGTCTCTTGTTCCCGTTGTATGGGTATCTTTCTGTTACAGGAGATATATGAAACAAACATAGAGCAAAGACAACAAAAGATTTTAGTCAGATCAAATGGTAAACCAAAAAATAGTTTGGTAGTTTGTTAAACCTCCAAAATTTGGACAGAAAAACAAAACAAAATTTTGACAGAAAACTAGTAGAAGGAACGGAAATAGTAATAGTAATGGTGGACCGAACAAGGGAGGAAACTGATCAAGCACTTGCAAACTTTTAGGCAGAGCTTAAGCTCTTTTGTGCTCTTCTTATTCCCTTCGTGTTTCATAAGCTATAATATTTTTTCCATGTATTTTTCAATACGGACCCCCCAAGGTAAACGACCAATTCTTATAAAATTTAAGATGTTATTTTTCTGTGCTATGTAATATTCTTCTTTATATGCACATCCGTGACGAATGTTGGTTATCTTCATAACAATACTTATCTTACCTACATAGCAGCGCGGAAAAATTGTACAGGTAGTGTGTTGAACCAGGTTCTGCGCTTATTTTTAACCAGGATGTTGTCGTCTTCCTGGACCTCGCTTTCCTAATATTTTTTTTCTTGCAGGATCGCTTGAAGGATCATGCCACACCTTACGACAGGTGTGGGAAAGACTGATAAATTTCATGTGAAAGTAGGATTGCACCAAGGTTCGGTGCTTAGTCCGTATTTATTCTCATTAGTTTTGAACCAGATAACAGCGAAATTACAGGGTAACATTCCATGGTGCTTAATGTATGCTGATGATGTCGTGTTAGTAGGAAATAGTGAAAGAGACTTAGAACAAAAACTGGAACAGTCGAGACAAGCTCTGGAGGAAAAATGTTTAAAACCTAGTAATATAAAGACAGAGTATTTGCAATATTCATTTAAAGATGGAGTTACTACAGATAAAATGATATCTTTGGATGGTGAACTGATTGTAAAAAGCAAGAGTTTTAAGTACCTGGGATCGGTATTACAGAGCTATGGAGAAAGAGATGGAGATGCATGCAGTAGAATTAGGGCTGGATGGATGAAGTGGAAGGAAGCGAGTGGTGTGCTGTGTGACAGGAAAATTCCAATGAAGTTAAAGGGAAAATTCTATAAAACAGCCATAAGACCGGGTGTGATGTACGGAATTGAATGTTGGGCAGTGAAAAAGAAAGAGCAACAACGAATGCATGTGGCTGAAATGAGAATGCTTAATGGATGAGTGGAGTGACAAAAAAGGATAAAATTAAAAATGAGTATATTAGGGGAAGTCTAGGTGTGGCACTAATTGATGCCAAAATGAGACAGCATATGTTGAGATGGTTTGGTCATGTTCAACGTCGAGACGCTAATCACCCAATACGAAGAATTGCTGAAGTGCAGATTCCTGGAAGGAGTAGGAGAGGAAGACCAAAGAAAACGTAGGGAGAGACATGTTATTAAAGGGAATTAATATTGTATGACACTATATACCCCAATGACCCATAATATGACCCAAGATAGAATTGTATGGAGAAATACATTTAGGGAAGCCGACCCCGCATAGGGATAAGGCAAAGAGAATGATGATGAGGATCGCTTGAAGGAGGGCATATCTGGATTCATTTCGCAAAATACATATGTCCAAAGTATTACTTTCGAAATTTGATGGTGATCAGTACCTCTCGGTTTTTCTTCATTCTTGTGAGGACCACCTCATTCGTTACTCAACTAGACCAGATATATTTGTTATTGCGCACAAAGTTATGTCTGTCCTTCACAAATCCTAAAAATTTCAGATCGATCCATCAATTGGTTTAAAATTATTCTTATTGTTTATCCCAGTGACCTTTTTTGGCAATAACAATAGTCAGAAAATAATAAAGATACGATAATAGGGAACTTGCACATATTTTTTTATTACATAATAATGTTCAGTTTTGTATAAAAATGAGATTTCCAAAATTTCACGCTTCAAAACCTCATAATAACTTAGAAGTACAAATTTAAAGTCTTCGGTATTTTAAAGTAGTTCGAACGCCCCGTGACGTCACCTAGTTTTACATTAGTTATTATTATGGTTATATTTCGCTGTGTCTAGGTAAACGCTAACGTGTACGCAAATAAAAAAGTTAGGTACATACACGCGAATTAAACTTCATCAAGCCAGTGACGTCATTATTTAACGTACGCAGTGACTGTACTTGATATGTGTACTGTGTATTTTGATATGTTTAGTGTTTGTTTGATAGAAAAATATTTGTTAAGGGAAGGGAAGCAGAACTATTCAGATGTTTCAAACTTAATTGTAATAAATCAATGTATATAATAAAAGTATATATTTAGGTTAGCAAAATAAATATATGTATTTAGTTGACATGACACGTACAAAATATTGCTAAAATAATTTTTATACGTAAGTTAATTATTAAAATCAACTATTCTAAATGGGAAATGAGCCACAATTTAACTAAAAAAAGATTTTATTAACGTTTCGACGTCCAAATCGGATGTCATTGTCAAAATACAAAAATTAGTCAGATTAAATAAATTATTAGAAAAAATTTTTTACTAAGCAACAACATTTTTGTTTAATTTAATAATATTTTATATTTTGACAACGACGTCCGATTTAGACGTTGAAACGTTAATAACATCATTTTTTTAGTTAAATTGTGGCTTAGTTCCCATTTAGAATAGTTGGTTACAAAAATGCCACAAGGAAATAGCTTCATAACAAGTTAATTATTATTGTAAAAGCTTTATGGTAGGGGAGCAAAGTATGCTAAATGTGCAGTCACTCGAGCGCTTTGGAGACCTATTGGGTTGTGAATAGTAGGTTCTAAAACCAAAAAAAGTTAAGTAACATTTTCCATTTTAGTGGGCGCTTGCCTTTTTTTAATTTAATTATCCATTTCCAACAGTCGTTTTTTCCGATTATAACGCCATCTATGCATAATTCGAAAAAATGTTTTGAATAAAAGTTACTTATTTTTTCGTAAGGAATCGAAATCTGCAATAAAAAAACGGGGGCTCCTATTTAAGATTTTAAAGTAACCTCCTCCCCACCTCCGTGGGATTCGTGTTTGGTGCCATTCGATAGATTTTTTAAAAATATTGAATAAGTGTATTTTACAGTTTTTCGATCTGATGTTCATTTCGCGAAATATCGCGGGATTCGTATTTAAAATATTAAATTTACCCCCACCCCTCTCCGTGGGAAGTCGTGTTTGGTATCATTCGATAGATTTTTAAAAAATATTGAGCATATATTTTTTAGTTTTTCGATCTGTCATTCATTTCGCGAAATATTAGCTTTTTTCTTGTGAAACTTTGGGACTCGCCCATTTCCTTACGCCCGGCTCAAATCGTCAGATTTTTGAAATATACACTCTTTTGCATATACTTAACTTACCTTATCTTAACCTGACAATTTCGAGTTTTTTTAAGGATAGATTTTTTTTTTCGGGCCCCCCTTAACGAACTCCCCTGTGTTAAGAGCCAATATATGGTAGAGGTACATCTGTAGGGTACCAGGTTTCTCCCCATATGATAATCTGACGCGCTCGAGTAACTGCAAAAATCCCCGCTTGGGCTCCCCTATTATTAGGTCTTCCTTTTATTTAAATTTTGGACGGTAATACTAAATATTGTATATACTAAATTGTAATATATTGTACTATATTGTAATACTAAATACTGTATTTCACTTATAACTAAAAAAATATATATTAATTTATAGTCTCTTTTATAACTTTTTCATACTGTTTTAAAATGTTGTTAAACTCATTAAAACAACTATACAGTGCTAGTCAAAAGTCCGTACCCCCCCCCCTCGTATCTTTTGAACGGTTATACCTATAATAGTGAAATTTGGAGATAGGAAATAAGCGGACGTAAGCTTCTTAACTAGTCATGACAGGTGACGTAATAGTGACAGATGACTTTACAGCGCCACTGTGACAGATAATTTTAAATGGGACCTTATGGCAAGTGACATCTCGTTTGAAAGGTATTGAAAATACCTATTCAGTCATACTAATATTGTTTAAGTTTAAGCTAATTTTGACGAATTAATGAAATAAATATAAAATTGTAGTTTCATTTAATTAATTCAAAATTCCGCCTATGATTACTTGTCAAAAAGGTTGACGTTGACGTAAAAACTACTAGAGAATCGAAAAACGTCAACTTTTTTGACAAAAAAACCATAGGCGTACATTTGAATTTTTATTAATTAAATGCGAAGCTACAATATTATATTTATTTAATTTATTCACCAAAATCAAAATCAACTAAAACACAAAAAAATTAGTACGGCTGAGTAGGTATTTTGAATACCTTTCAAACGAGGTATCACTTGCCATAAGGTCCCATTTAAAATTATCGGTCACAGTGGCTCTGTAACGTCATCTGTCACTATTACGTCACCTGTCATAACTAGTTAAGAAGCTTACGTCAGTTAATTTCCTCCATCCAAATTTCACTATTATAGGTAAAACCGTTCAAAAGATAAGAGGGGGGGTACGGACTTTTGACTAGCACTGTATAATTGTCCACACTGCATAGTTAATTTAAAAACAAACACTAAACAAATAAAAAATAAGAAATCTCTTAACTAATCAATATTTAAATTAAAGTATAAACACAACGCAATTAAACAAATTCCAACACTCTGATACTAACTTTTTTATTTGCGTACACGTTAGCGTGTACCTAGACATAGCATTATATTTAGGTATATTCTTCTTTTCCTTCTTTAGTTTATTGGCCTCCACCTACTTGGGTATTTGGCCAGCTCGTCGTAAGGTAATAAAGGAAAAATATTTATATTCTAATGACATTTATCGTATGTCGTTGTAATAATATATACCAGTTTGTTGAGATTGGAGTTTGATACAGTTTTTGAAGGAAAGAAAAGAAGGTTTACTATTGAAAGTAAAACCATTTTGTAAAAGTAAAAATTTTCTATGAATAGTTCAAACGAACAAAAACACTTTTAACGTCACATAACTGTATTTTTTAATGACGTTTATAATGTCTAATTAATTGTGTTTACTTTTTGGTGTAAAATGTAAATGCAAAACCATATGACGTCACGACGCGTTTTTTGCTGGCTGGAATAATTTGAATTTTTAATCGTCTTTAGGAGAAAAACGAAAGACAAACAAAACTTTTTTATCATTGATACATGTTTTAAATTATGTTCTGTTGTGATTTATAACATTTTTTCCAATTTTAAATTTTATGCAAGTTCCCTATTCTACGCATACGAAATCAAAATTTACGACTCAAACAAACAAAATGTATCAAAAAAAGTTGAGAGTATGATTGAGAGTACGTCTGTTTTTTACTTCATTCGTATCAAAAAAAGTTTGAAACAGCCATTTTATGATCAAAAATCGTTTTACAAAATTACTATTATTAACATCTAAACAATTTTAGAATATCTTTGAAGCCATTACTCGTAAACGAAATATTTTTGCATATTTCAAAAGCTGAGAGTTCTACATGAATTTGAACCAAAATCAAAGTTATTCTTGAACGATTAGATAAAGGGTAGGGGTAAGCTTAAACTTTTATATGGCATGGGGTGTCTTCTGTAACATTTCCGTTAAATTTAAGAGGCCTCTAAATAGTATGGTATAACTAGACCCAAACCCAGACATCCAAAGTGAAAGTTATCCTCCAACACCAAATTGTTCTATATGGTCCACATAATGTTCAGAAAAAAGTCACACCATTTTGAGCGTCGGGTTTGGGGGAAAAACTCGGTAAATTCGTAGTTTTTTACGTTATTCGTCAATATTTCTAAATCTATGCGGTTTAGCATGAATAACCTTCTATACAAAAATGTTCTACATTAAATTTGAAATAAAAAAGGTCCTATGCATAATCCTTCTAAAATGATCGGTTCAAAAGTTACGGAGGTAGTATAGTACAATTGGTCCAAAAAAAGGCCTAACCCCAGACATCCAAAGTAAAAGTTTTCCTTCAACACCAAATTGTTCTATATGGTCCACATATTGTTCAGTAAAAAGTTACACCATTTTGAGAGTCCGGTTTGGGGGGGGGGGCAGATGGGGGAAAAGTCGGTACATTAGTAGTTTTTTACGTTTTTCGTCAATATTTCTAAAACTATGCTTTAGCAAAAACAATGTTCTATATTCTCTACAAAAATGTTCTACGTGAAATTTAAAACAAGAAAGGTCCTATAATTAATTGTTATAGAATCAACGGTTCCAGAGTTACGGAGGGTAAAAAGTGGAGGTTTTCGATACTTTTTATATTCTTTGGGCAATTCATAGAAATTTCCTTTAACAGGATTGTGTTTTGTAAATAAAATTTCCTATTTCAGTGGCCGATGATATGTTAGTGATAAGCCCTTGAAGAAACGTCAACCTCACCACCCAAAATCATCATCAATTGCCCAGATAATATAAAAAGTATCGAAAACCTCCACTTTTCACCCTCCGTAACTCTGGAACCGTTGATTTTATAACAATTATGTATCGGACCTTTTTTGTTTTAAATTGTATATAGAGCATTTCTCCCCTATCTCCCCCCAAACCGGACGCTCAAAATGGCGTAACTTTTTACTGAACAATATGTGGACCATATAGAACAATTTGGTGTTGGAGGAAAACTTTTACTTTAGATGTCTGAGTTAGGCCTTTTTTGGACCAATTATACTATACTACCTCCGTAACTTTGGAACCGTTCATTTTAGAAGGATTATGCATAGGACCTTTTTTATTGCAAATTTAATGTAGAACATTTTTGTATAGAAGGTTGTTCATGCTAAACCGCATATTTTTAGAAATATTGCCGAAAAACATTATGAACATTATGTGGACCATATAGAACAATTTGGTGTTGGAGGATAACTTTCACTTTGGATGTCTGGGTTATGCCATTATTTGGATCAATTATATCATACTAAAAATTTAACTTTTACCGGTACTCTGAAACTTTTAGGTTATATTGACATTCTGTAAACACATATTATAGAGGACCGCTAAAATAATTTGTTTTAGAGGAATCCTCTAAAAGGTTTTGAAATAAATACGGCAACATCGAACGTTTTGCTTATTTGAAGTACATACTTTTAACCTAGAAATTGACAGAAAACTAACTGTCAGAGGCCAAAATTCTTAAGAAAGAAGAAGAAATTGACAGTTTGCTAGAAAATATATTTATTTTATTTAATTATTTTTTAGTAAAACTCATATTTTCCAATTAAACACTTTTATTTATAAAGTTATACATTAAAATATTGCTGAAAAATTGCATATTGTATTTCTTCTCCCCTTCTACAATAATTTTGGTCAAATGGTCTATTTCCAATTACATTAAGGTCATCTACAGCATCTGCATTTGGTTCTAAACCTTCTGGAACTTCTCTTTTATAAACATTAAAATACGTTTTGTATTGTTCCACAATAATTTTAAATCATTTTACCTGCATTGATAGGATTTAATTGCTTGGACAAAAACATCTTGATTTCAATACTTTTTCAATCACATTTCTAGGTAGGTAGGTAGCTACCTACTTTCTTTGAAATGATATTAATTGTAGTTACTTTCAGGTCAATTACTTTTTGTTTTTGTTGTAATCTGAATTCAGCTCTACAAAAAGAAACAAAAATTTGAATTTTGTTATATTTATAATATATGGAGGTGTAGTGTGTCGATTGTAAAGTAAACTGAGACTTACCTTTCATTATTGAAGTTATACTTCTTTACGCGCGATATGAGGGTGAATTTTAATAGGATTAAAACCTTTGATCCCGGCGCAGTCGCATTACAACTTTGTTCTGATTGGATGTTCAAATGACATGACAAAAATTGTCCAATATGGCAGCTGTGGCACAGCTGTGGGACTGTGGTTTGGTTATGTATGGTTGTTGCGTTTTAAAATTTGTAGGAAGAGAAACAACAAACAAAAAGTAAGTTAATGGTTATACTGCCTTTTTAAATAGTTTTCATATTATATTTTTGGACTTATTAACATAAAAGAGATGATTGTTGCATTCCAATGTGAAAGCCCATCAAACTGTGACTAGTATGAGTGCCGCAAAATTACTGATAAAAAACCTATTAGCTCGAAGGCGTAGAGAACTGTGGATAACAACTATCAACCGGGACGATCTACGATCTCGCTTATGCAAGCTAAAGAATCTTACACTGGTAAGTGTTTTAAAAATAGTTGATCAAATTTTGTTATGATATTTGAACATAGCCACTTTGCACGATGCAAGTGATTGCGAAATTTATTAGTCGTTATCCGGGCTCTGATTGGGTGTTGAAATGATCTGTCAATAATAAATAATTGGTCAATATGAAGGTAAAAAAATGTATAATATATTAGTTTTATTGTTGTGAGGACAGAAACAAAAAAGTTTATAATTGTAGTGATTTTTAAATAGTTTTTAAAGCAACAGGTACGTAATAATTGTAAATGTATCATAGGTACCTACCTATTTGAACCTACCAAAATACATAGTATGTAATACTTTTATTTACATAATTTGATTACCCTCAAAATTTCTATCAATATTCACCTAATATATTGTTTTCTTACTCTATGTTTTGTTGTATTTTTTCAATTCTAAATCATTTCAATTCAAAATCAAAATAATTTGATTTACATAATTCAAAAATGTCAAAAGTTTAATCCGTTTAGTTAGTCGATCTTCGCACATAATGACACACTGTCTCCGTGGCGAAGCGTTTAATGCGAGTGAATCCCAATACAACGCCAATACCAGCCGCGCTGGTAAGTTGGTTCGAATCCCAATAGAAACTTTTATTTTTTTATTTTTTTTATACATTTTATGATTGTAAGTATATTTATTATATAATTTTATTTTCAGAAAATACGTATTTAGTTAAAAAAATTTCCGACAATTAATGTTCAGATATCATTTGTGGCATTTTTAATCTGTTTGTGTGTGTTTTATTCTTTTATTATTTTAATTTTTGGCACTGTTTTAATAAAAATGTTTGAGAACTAGTAAGTATAAATTAGTTTAATATTTAAATAAAATATAAATAAAAAGTATATTAATTTCGTTTATAATCATATATCATCATCAAGTACACACACATTCTTTTTATTTATTATTTCTTCACCAAATACATTATAAAAAGCCATTTGTCATTTTTAAATGTTTATCTCCATTATAAAACATAAATAAGGAACTACTATTCATATAAACATAACCAAACAAAAATAATCAAACCACATTTAACGGACTGCTAAAAATTTAGCGGGTACGTTTTGACATCCTCTAAAATATTTTTATTTGGCGGGAGTTTTACCGGTCTAGGTTATGATTTTAACGGATCCATAATTTACAGAATACCAAAATGTTTTTAGCTTGCGCAAAAATTTTGGAGGCCTCTACAATTTAACGGAAGTGTTACAGAATACACCCCATAGTTTGTGAGTGTTAAAATGAGGCTGAAATGAAGATTAGTCGGCCAAATTAAAGAGAACTAAAAATTCAGCCTTCATAAAAATGTTAATGGCCTTCAAAATATTAATTATTCTTCTGCGGTTCTAATTGATCTGGTTGATTTTTATCTTCTTCTTTTAGTTCTTATTTACTTTTTGTGTACATTACAAATATGCCACGTTTTAATCACATTCTTAATAAACAGAAAATGAAATTTGTTAAAACAGTTGAAAAATACAGTAGGCGGCAAAATAAACAGTACTGAAATGAATATTGAAATGTTTATGATTCCTTATTATTATTATTTATTATGTATATACATGATATAGCCTTGCAAACATCATTCACGACGAAGCACGTTCCCGATAAAACAGATGTTAAAGATGCCCTCTGGCCAGTGGCGGATCTACGGGGAGGGAAAATGAGGAAATGTCCACCCCAACACGATCCAAAATTAAAGAAAAAAAATTGTTCAAACATAAAAATATATTAGCTCACATGAAACCGAAACCACATAAAGACAAATTCAACCCAATAAACACGCTAATTAGGAAAATTAAGGGAACTTAATACCTATAGGTTATTATTTATGTAATTTATGTAATCTGAGTTTATCTTTTTTATGTCTTTTGATTGGTTTTTCATTGGAAGTTCCCCCCAAGGGAAAATGTTCCCCCGTAAGTTCCCCCTAAAGCAAATTTCCCATCCCAAGGGAAATTTCTAGATCCGCCACTACCTCTGGCACGAAAAAAATCTTTAATTTTAGTCCTTAATTCAGAAATGGCAAACGGTGACCCCTTCAGCATTCCCCATGTGTACGCATCTGGTGGCGTTAGTTCTGGTGAGTGGAAGTTCCAAAAATGATCACACAGTATTCGAAGAGACTCTCTGGCAGTGTGACAGCTTATCTTGTCCTGCTGAAACCACTATTAATTTTAAGCTTGGACCATTTTCGTGACCTTTTCCGTGTGGCTGAAAATAGTACTCCATTATAAAATTTTTTTGTGCAAAACTGAAAACCATCCTGAAGTATCTAACATTAACATGATATTGACAAACGTTATAACAACGTTAGAAACCACGGTACGCATACCGTAGATAGGCAGAATATATTTTTCCCAAAAAAATTCTAGTTTTTTATTTTATTCTAATTAATTTTCTGATAATAAAACTATCTTTATCTTTAAAATCTATCTAAGTCTTTATCTTTAAAATAAAACTAAGAACTTTTTAAATTATTGTAAACAAATTAGATGGGAATAATTTCCGGCGTTATCGAAATGCCTCCCACTTTTTCAGGTAAATATTTTTATACATGAAATGCCTCCCAGGTACAATCGAAATGCCTCCGTTTCGTTAATCATTTAGGCTGATATTTTGTCTATTTAATCTCTGTATAATGACACAATGTTGCCAAATCATAATTTAAATAGGTAGTTAGTATGTATTTATTTTGAATTTTCTAATTCTTAATGCAGTGTACAAAAATTTTGTTTCACATAAATATTGCGCAGTACGACATACATATTTTTTTTAGAAAAGAAAGTTGTTACCCGACAATCTAATATCCAACTTTTCTGGGTAATTCCAATTCCGATTCTAATCTCTTCCATATTTATAATTCCATTTTATAATTCCATAAATAGGTACTTTTACCTTAATCTTTTTGTTTGTTTATATTCTCTGGGTATTTTCTGAGTAATTTCAATTCCGATTCTAATCTCTTTTTAACGATTCCATGAATAGGTACTTTTACCTTAATCTTTTTGTTTGTTTATATTCTCTTTTTTAAATTGTGCTAATGGGCTAAATGTTGTATAAATACTTGAAAGTTCCTGCATCAGTTAGTTTGTCCATTTCAAGCTTGTCAGTTCGTCGATTTCAAGATCAAATTGTGTTTAAGTCATAACATCCGAAATAATGGAATCAACAATAAGTGTCAGTCAAAAGGGTAAACCGTTACTATCAATAATTGATGGTTTTACATTCGGTTTTCAAAAAATGTTGGCCAAAGATACAGTAAAACGGTGGACATGTACTAAAAAAACCTGCAAAGCATTTGTGAAAACACAGGGATGTGAAAATACGATAATTGAATCAATATTAGATCATAACCACGAGAAGTTGTCTGCCGAAGTTTACAATAGAAAAGCCGTAAGCAATTCAATAAAAAGAGCAGCCGTGGAAGATCTCAGCGAAAAACCAATGAAGCTCATCTGTAAAGAACTTAAGAAGACAAATATAGAGACATTTACTATCAATGATATCAATAGGGTGAGACAAAATTTATATTATCCTAGAACCATAAATTCATTAATTAAACTTTCCAAAAATATATCTGAATTTCATAAAGCTCTCGATTCATCTTCTATTATTACAAATAGAAATGGAAGTTTTATAATTAAAAATGACAAAGATAATAAGTTAATATTGTTATATTAACATGTTTTTCAAATCTTCGTTTTCTTTCGACTGTTTCAAATTGGTATGTTGACGGAACTTTTGAATACTGTCCTCGTTTTTTCACTCAATTGTTTAGTATACATGGCTTGAAAAATGGACATTATATTCCTCTTGTCTTTTGTTTACTTCAAGATAAAAAGTCATCTTCATATTATCTCGCTTTTAAATATATCATAGAAGAATGTTTTAAAATTAACTGTCCTGTCTCCCCTAAAGTAATAACTTCAGACTTTGAAATTTCCATTCATAATGGTATTCGTACGGCATTTCCTGAAGCAGATCTTTATGGATGTCGTTTTCATTTGGGTCAGGCATGGTATAGGAAGGTTCAAGCACTGGGATTAGCTCCAGAATACCAGAAAAAAGGTGTTATCCGAAATTACGCATTTTCTTATTTATATTTTTGGTCTTTCATTCTTACATCCTAATGATGTTAGCGATTTTTTTGCTATAGATTTGGCAGAAATTAAACCAGTCGATGAAAGAGTCACCCAGTTTTGTGATTATCTTGTTGATAATTACATATCTGAAAATTCGACATTTCATCCACATCTTTGGGCTGAGCACTCTTCATCCTTACAAAGAACCACATACCCATGCGAAAGTTTTCATTCCAAGTATAATTCTTCTTTCTACTGCCCTCATCCTAACATTAATAATTTTATTGATGTAATTTTACAATTTCAAATAAATACCTACATTAAAATGAATTCTGTTTCGACACCAAAAAAAATTGTTGCGGAAAGTACAGCAAAAATAAATTTTCTAAATGAAAAAATTTTAGAATTAAGAGACTGTAAAAGAAATAGATTAGAATTTGTCAAAGTAGTATCATATAAATTTAGGAAAACTATTTTGTAATTTTATATTTCTATACACATTTTGTAATATTTTCCAAGTAAGTTTTTTTGTGATGTTATTTTTAATAAATCTTAAAAATACTTAATATGTTTTTGTATTTTTTGTTAAATTATTAATAATAACAAATAATGGTTATTATAAAATATATATTATAATGGTTATAAAACTAATTTTATATGTATAAGTTGGTTAAAATTTATAAATACCGCCTAGTGTCAATAATGTTTAATACATAAAGGTTGAAAATAAAATAAATTAAATAACAAAATACCAATTTTGCCAAAAATTTACAAAGGGACGAAGATGCGGCAACGTCTCACCTTCACATGAAGATTAGAAGCATGTAATTTATTTAAAGCTTGGGAGGCAATTCGTATGTGACCATTTTAGCGACAGGTAAGAAATCCTATTTCGGGAGGCATTTCATATGCGACCATAATTTCTACTTTTTATCTCTAATAGTCTCACAATCACTTTTATTTCTTTCAAGTCTGTGTAAAAATCATCAGCTTTTCGAATATGAAAAAAGATTTGATCGAAGAAAAATTGTTTAAAAGGTGTTCTAAATGGTTATAGTTCAAAAGTAACCCAAATTTTGGAGAAGGGTTTTGCGATGCGATTCGCAAGATTTTTTACTTTTTTTATACATACTTAAATATTGAAAAAAAGGTCTTCGCCTAATTTTGTAGTTTTTGACGACACAAATTAATTTTACATCTTTTAGCAACCGCCATTGTGCAGCAAAGCATAAAAAGCATTAAAAATGTTTTAAACGATAAATTTGTTTAATTTTATGTGAAATACTATGCTTTTTAATCCCTAAAATCGAAAAAAAGCATTTTTTACACTAACTTATTAATTATTAAAAAAGACTCCGAAGTCTCGACAGAAAACGAATTTTTCGAGGTTTTTTTATTTAGGCCTATAACTAAAAAAATCAGATACCTGGATTTGTCACAGTCCCGAGAGAAATCTTATTTTCACGAGCTAAAACGTATAGAAATTAAACTTCTAATTACATGAGATTAAATTTCTGTAACCAATGAGGTGTCCACACAGATCACGTCGCTTCTCCGAAGAAAAAAATATTAATTTAGAGCTAGAGCTGATGATTTCTCAACTTTCTTATGTCTCTACACTTTATAGTCTTTAACATAATAAGTTGGGGAGAGGGAGCTGTTTATCTCAAGTACGTCATTCAGAATTAAATCTGTATTTTAAAATTTTTTAATTTCCCTAGATTCTAGTAAGGATAGATTAAGGCCTTTTTTATGGAGAATTTGAAAGTGTCCATTAAAAGAATGAGTATGATCTAAAAGGTTAACTGCGTACATAGAATATGTTTTTCTATTATTGAAAGCACTTATGTGTTCTGCTATACATTTGTTAAAGGTTCTATCAGTTTGACCGATGTAAGTTTTTGGACAGTTACCACATTCGAATGCCCATTTTTGGTAATTTTTTTAAACTTGGTAATTATAATGCCCATTTTTCGTAAATATAAAATAAATAGTAACGACCTAATTTTTATCTTGAAAAGTTGGATAAGTAAAATGTAAAAAGTAAAAACAAAACTCGTGTGTTGATATCTTCTTCTTCTTCTTTGTCTAGCCATTCACGTCCACATCTGAACATAAGCCTCTTCAAGTCTTCCTTTCCATTGTTTTTTGTTGTACGCTACTTGTAGCCAATTTTTTCCGGCAGTTCGTTTCAGATCATCTGTCCATCTCATAGTGTAACGGTTCGATACGTTACTGAATCATTTTTGAACTTTTTAATTATTTTTATAATTATTTTCCCTTAAAGGGACCCACTTACGTGACGTCACATTTCGGCGTCTACGGAACATACTCGTTGAATCGTTCCTTGACGTTTAATTCGTGTTCCGTGGTAATTTGACATTTACCTTGGTGGAGAAGCACATTTCGCTCGTCACTTGACTCGTGAGCCGGAATAGTGTAGTACCAGTACCCAAAATGGCGGAGAATATCTCCAGAAATTATTTAAGTTTTGTCTACAGTTCTCAGTTTGTCGTTATATAAATAATATTATAGTACCCAGCTGTGTCTTGAACCAGAAAAAATGGCAGTCCACTAGGAGTTTATTCCCGGTAATTATTCACTTTTTATATAGTCAGGTTTTTATATGGTACCGCTTATATTGTTTTTGTAAAATAGTGGATTTTCATTGTTGGACTCAAATAAATTTCAATTTGGATTTTATATAGATTAATCGATGTTCATTTAAGATTTCGTCCCGGAAAATTCTATATTCTTTTTCTAATATTTTTTTTACGTAACCAAACATATGAATTTCTAAATTAATGTTGGAAATAATCCAATTTGCACATCCAATATCTATAGATAATTCATTCAGAGAAAATTCTAATAGTCTTCATTTTTGGTTATAATTAAGTCAAAAATTTCTTTTGAAGTCTTTTAACATCATTAATAAATATCCAAATATATACAAA
Organism: Diabrotica virgifera virgifera; assembly: GCF_917563875.1. NCBI lineage: Eukaryota > Metazoa > Arthropoda > Insecta > Coleoptera > Chrysomelidae > Diabrotica > Diabrotica virgifera. Next base: position 210,866,898 of record NC_065444.1, read on the forward strand.
GTATCACATACTAAGATGTTAGATGTTCTAAGGTCAACTAATATTGACGATAAAGATCTAAAAATCATTGCTAACTTGTATTGGAATCAAAAAGCCACAGTTAGAGTAGACGGTGATCACACAGAAGAAATTCAAATTCAACGTGGAGTAAGACAGGGATGTATTCTTTCACCATTAATTTTTAACATTTATTCAGAAAAGATGTTTGAAGAGGCACTCAGTACTACACAAGGTGGAGTTGTGATAAAAGGGAAACTGATAAATAATCTCCGATATGCAGACGACACTGTACTGATTGTCAGTAGTGATACCGAATTACAATATCTATTGGATTCTGTGGTAGCACAGTGCAGTAATTATGGTCTCCACCTTAACATCAAAAAAACAAAATATATGGTCGTCAGTAAGGATAATGTCATCGATGCTGGAATTCACGTTAATGATGTACAACTTAAGAGAGTTGAAGCTATAACATACTTGGGAAGCAGAATCACTGATAATTGGGATCCATCCACCGAAATACGTTGCAGAATTGCTCAAGCCCAATCAGCATTTTTCCGTTACAAGAAAATTCTATGCGGTCATGACATAAATTTGAGTCTTAGGACAAGAATTTTAAAGTGTTACGTGTTTTCCGTTCTTCTCTACGGAGTTGAGTCATGGACCTTAACAGGAAGAATGCTTAGGATGGTTGAATCCTTTGAATTATGGTGTTATCGAAGAATGCTGAGAGTAAGCTGGATGGACAGGGTGCGTAATGATATTATTCTGAGCAGGATGAAGAAAGGCAGAGAACTGGTAAAAATGGCAGAAGAGCAATATAGCATTCTACATCTAATTATGCAGGGTAAAATATTAGGCAGAAGAAGTCGAGGAAGAAGAAGAACATCTTGGTTAAGAAATTTGAGGCAATGGTTTGGTCACACTTCGGAATCGCTCTTCAGATCTGCTGCGAATAAAGTTATGATAGCCAACATGATCGCTAACGTTCGATAAACTGGTTCAAGAGCTGTGAGAGATTTTTGATTAGGTATTTTAGGCAACCTGAAAATTTTTCAGGTGACTCTTCCATGATAGCCTAATACAAAAATGCCGGTCTGGCTGGAGGGTAGCGGTTATTTTCCCCAAAAATCCCCCTCAAAATTAAACAAAAGGGTAAAAATTGTTATTACAAAAACTATCATTGAAGTGACTTAAAAGTAAATTTAAATATTCAAATATAAATAAAATAAACAGGCCAGGCGATTTGAGGGCGATTTTAACTCTGCAAGATACTTGCATGGACGCCCAATGATTATTTTCAGGGGATGCATCTGAACTTCAGAAGATTTCATCTGAATCTGTACATACTATTAACGAGTATAAAATATACAACTATACATGCATAGCTATGTACATTCCTTCCGGACAGGGAGGTGCAATTGTTATTTTGACAGGGTATTTTTTAATATTAAAAATAAATATTCTAAAAAAGACAGGTTTTTTTTGGTGAAATTTTCCAACTGCCTGGTGATCAAACAAATTACGCGTGCATATAGATGAAAAGCGCTATAGGTAAGAAGCAGTGTGAGAAAGAGCGTATACCATTAGCTGTTGTAGCTGCGTCCTCTGTTGTAGCTGAGCGAATCCGTCCGCTCGAGAAAAATCACGTGACCTGGCGATATCCATGTTGTTGTTCCTCGAAACATTAGAGTAATTATTATATATTATAGTTTTTTAAGTAACTTTTTCTTAATTAAAGAAAAATAATACGTACTATACAATACATTTTGCAAATATGATAGAAAAAAACAAATTTATTATTATAAATATATAGGTAGAAAAGTATAAAACTATAAACTAAATTAATTCTGTGTCCGAATCTTGTACTTCTTATTCAAACTCCTCATCTGAGCTTAAATATTCATTCTCTTCTTCTTCGTCAGACTCCCCCCGAGACTCAGATTTAACAGTATTCGATAACTCCACATCTCAATAACGGCAAGTCTTTCTTCAGATGCGCCCGTGATTGTCCAGGCTTTGACACCGTATAAAAGGACGGAGAATACGTAGCAACTCAACTAATTAATCACTAATTAATTTTCAATGAATTCTAAATACATATTACAACTATTTACAGATCATGTAGAAGAGGAATCTGAGTCTCGAGTGGAGTCTGACGAAGAAGAAGAGAATGAACATTTAAGCTCAGATGAGGAGTTTGAAGAAGAAGTACAAGATTCGGACACAGAACTAATTTAGTTTATAGTTTTATACTTTTCTACCTATATATTTATAATAATAAATTTGTCTTTTTCTATCATATTTGCAAAATCTATTGTATAGTACGTATTATTTTTCTTTAATTAAGAAAAAGTTACTTAAAAAACTATAATATATAATAATTACTCTAACGTTTCGAGAAAAACAGCATGGATATCGCCAGGTCACGTGATTTTTCTCGAGCGAACGGACTCGCTCAGCTACAACAGAGGACGCAAACAGATATCGGTATACGCTCTTTCTCACACTGCTGCTTACCTATAGCGCTTTTCATTTATATGCACGCATAATTTGTTTGATCAAATGGCAATTGGAAAATTTCACCAAAAAAACCTGTCTTTTTTAGAATATTTATTTTTAAGATTAAAAATACCCTGTCAAAATAACAATTGCACCTCCCTGTCCGGAAGGAATGTACATATCTATGCATGTATAGTTGTATATTTTATACTCGTTAATAGTATGTACAGATTCAAATGAAATCTTCTGAAGTTCAGATGCACCCCCTGAAAATATTCCTGGGGCGCCAATGCAAGTATCTTGCAGAGTTAAAATCGCCCTTAAATCGCCTGGCCTGTTTATATTCTTTATATTTGAATATTTAAATTTACTTTCAAGTCATATCAATGATATTTTTTGTAATAACAATTTTTACCCTTCTTTTAACTTTGGGGGGGATTTTTGGGGACTTTGGGGGGAGGAAAAATTTTCAGGTGGCCTAAAATACCTACTCAAGAATGTCTCACAGCTCTTATACTAAACGGACATAGCACCCGAAGAAGAGAGAATAAATATCCAATAATTATTTTAAAGAAGTCATATCTATTTTGTATTTAAATTCTACACTCGTGTGTCTGTAATGTGAAATTGTCACATACATTTTTGTCAAGGTCAAGACTTCAATAATCCATAAATATTTTTGTGTGCAGCTAAGGGCCCTTTTTACATTATTGTTTTTCCTAAAAAAAAACACTTCTCTAGTTTCTCATTTTCTCCTTTGACCTTTTTTCAGACACTTTTACATTGAAACTAAGACTGGGTAAATATTTGTTTTAGACTTTTGGGGAAATAATACACAAAACAACATGGGAAGTCATAGACCCTCACACACCTGAGAGGAACCTATTCCGGCTCCAGTCAGTCAACCTGGGAGCAAGCTGGAGCGTTTCAGCTTCATTTTCACTTTTTTACACCTGGACCTACAGGAGGTACAGTTTTGCACCACCATGGTGCTCATTTTCCGGTATGCGGCAGCAACCTTTTGAGAAGTCAGTTGGGGAGCAATGAGTTTTGTGATAGAAAATTTCTGTATATGGTGTTTCATATCACAGACATTTGGTTAATGCATTATGGTTATTAATTATTTTTCTTTCAGATTTAGCTTGTATTTATTGGTTTTTAATATACATATAAGTTTAGTAAGTTCCCAAACTTACGTATAATCCTGCGGTATTGTACGTTGAGCTCGGCGTATTTGCCAAAAAGGTATTTATTGTATTTTGTTGTTAAGTTGGTCGATTTCATGTCATTATGTAAATTTAGGTTGTAAAATTAATTGCCTGTTCCCAGATATTTTGGTATTCATTTACGTATCTTCATTTATTCGGTCAATTCAAGTCGTTTGTTTAGATATTTATCATAACTTCAATCTATTTCATTCATTTGTATATTTAACTTTGCTTATTCATTATTGTATTTTCTCTTCGTCAGGATTTTGCCTATTTATTTATATTAGTCATATTTTTCGGGTTTTAATTTAGTTGTACGTAGCAAGCGTACTATGACCATTTGGTAGTCACATGCGTGTTGTACCCTATATGTAAGTAAGAGGTATATCATTTTGTAACATAAATATAGCAGGACGGTTGTTATATTATATATCATGTTTAACTATAACTTTTTGTCATGTTAGAGTCACTGTATATGCATTTGGTTTAACTCAGAGATTGTTAGCGATCTAGTAGTTATTTTTAATAAATTTTTATTATTTTGCATATAATTTCTTATTACTCTTTGATATTCACCTTTACTTATTTATTTAATATTTGACAGCAGTGTAAGATACCTGGGAGAGTGATCGAAGATCATTTTCTTGGCGCCAATGATTTGTTAGTTTTATTTAATTGGTTCTTCTTTAGCACTTATTCATCTTTATACATTTTCAGTACATTATTCTTATCTTAATATTTACCTTTTCTAGTCAACATCATTATCTACTTTGAGCTACCGACTTCGACAGGCATGCAAATGAGCCGTATCCATCCTTGAGTGTCAAGTGTCGTTCTCTTGCATCTCTTGCTAGCCCACTCCATTCAGTTTGCCTCTGTCTATTCATACTTCTATAATCAGTCCATCTATTTCTACATACATATTATCATTTTCCCCCTACATAATACACTACTGCACAAGTAGTAATTCATTACTTCAACTTTTTGTTAGTATTTTTATTACTTCGGCTTCCTCAAAAAAGAATCCACCTATATTTTTGTCATTTTAGTTCTCAATTAGCTTACATTAAGCTATTTATTTTTCCTTGCTTCTGTTGGAGTTTATCGTCCTCTTTACTTTCACTCCAACAGAAATCTTATTTTTTGTTTCAATAGGAGGTCTGCCTCTGGGTCTGTTGTGTTGGTATGGTCTCCAGGTTAGAATTGTTCTGTGCCATTTGTTTAGATCGTTCCTAGCTACATGTCCAGCGTATTCCCATTTCAATTTTAATGGTTTTTGTACCACATCGGTGACTTTGCTTTTCTTTCTTATCCATGTGTTTGTTTTCCTGTCCTTAAGTGATATGCCAAGCATTGCTCTTTCCATCGCGTGTTGAGTGACTCTGAGTATGTTCATATTCTTTTTTGTGATTGTCCATGTTTGTGCCCCATATGTTAATATCGGAATAATGCATACATCAAAAACTTTAGATCTAAGATGTAGTTGAATTTGCTGATTTCTGAGTATATAGTTCAGCTTGCCGAGTGCTGTCCATGCCAACTTTCTTCTTCTTTTTATTTCTTCCGTTTGAATTTCCCTATTTAGTATTATTTTTGTACTAAGTGTATATTATATTCTTCAAGAATCATCGGAGAAGTCATGCACTCCGAAGAAACCGTGACAATAATAAACGACAAAGTTATAGAAAAAGTGTGTTGATATAAATGCAAATAATTTCTAGGTTATTATCTGGTCAGAAATTGCAACAGAAAATTGGTATTAGTCGTGTGCAAGAATAAGAATATATACTTAATGGTGTATAAAAGGGGCTAAAGTTAAATGACCCACTATCTTATGTACAAAGCGACGTTCAACACTTATATCGGGACCTGCAATTATGTGACCGTGAATACAAGACAAGATATGGAATAATTGTGCAAGGTAATGCATAAATATTGGTATAGGTTCTCCTACGTGAAGTATAGCGATTTTGCGAATGTGTCTCTATTTAATCAATTTGTTGGAAATAATATATATTTTTTTTGATGGTCCTATGCATTTTACTGGCCAGATAAGGCAACAAGTTACTTACCAAATAATCTAAAATAAATTAAATCAAAATAAATTTACCTACACATTATAGATTACATGCTTAGACCAGCAAAGAGAAAAAAACAACTGAAAAAATCTTCGAGTGGTTTTTGAAGATTCTAAAAGGTATATTAGGGATAGCTGATGATAAATCCTTGAAGATGTATATCTTCAAGCTGATTTTGCTCTGATTTTTTAAACAATCATTCAAAGTAAACAGTGATTTTTCTTGCATTAGAAGGTGTGATCAAGAAGTCAAATTGGGAACAACGTGGAATTAAAATCGATGGCAGATTTTTAAGTCACCTGAGATTTGCCGATGACATAGTACTCATAAGCAACAATACAGAGGAACTGATCTGCATGCTGAAAAAACTTAAACGAGAATCTGAGAAAATCGGTTTAAAAATGAATTTAAATAAAACAAAAGTGAGGACAAATCAAAATATCACAATCGACTTAGATGGAAGTGAAATCGAAAGTATCGAAGAATATTTATATAGGGGAGCAGGGGGCTAGTTGTAACAATTTTCATAAAATCAAATATATCTTGACAGCTATTTTCCCAATTATCACTAATTAAACACTAAACGTTAGTTTAACTCTTTCTGAATAAAATTGAACGTAAGGAAAGTTAAAAAGACTGGTATTTTTTAATCAACTAGCATTTTACCAAAAAAGTGCATTGTTACAACTTACCCCGCGCTTGGGGCTAGTTGTAACATCTATTGGGGCAGGTTGTAACATTACGAAAATTCGAATTTGTTATAATATTTAGAAGAAAATACCAACGTTGGTCCTGTTGAAAGATGTTGCTCGACTTAACAACGTGGCTTCCGGTGTTCTTAAATATAAATGTAGATTTCTACGCATAAAATTTTAGACCCAATCTGGACGAACCGTATAATTTTGATACCAAGAAGAAAGAAGTTGCTTAGTACTGAGTTTCACAGCACATTGGTAAGGCAGCTTTCGCATCTTCATGGGAATTAGTCCAAAATATATTTCGGTGCACTTCAGAATATACGAAGCCATTTTACTTTCTTCTTCGGCTGTAAAAACTATCCCTGGTTTAGTACAGCCCACTTGCAGACTCTTAATGTTTTTCTTTTTTTCTATATCGGTATCAAGATACATGACACAGTCCGTGCTGTTTTACTTGCTTGCTTTATGCTACATTGATTATCTAAAATTTCCGCTGAACCTAACTGGTAGACTTCACTTTCTGGCTTTGAGTTGCCCTTGGTTATGGTATATTGGGGCAGGGTCCACTTGTGAGCCCTTTAGACACTTAGACCTCCTAAGTTGCCTTAAGTTGCCCTTTCTGATTTTCTTTTATGTTGTCTCATTTTGGACTATTACTAAACTAAATAATACGTTTTTATATTGCAGATCATCAATTTAGTAAGATTCAGCGCAATTTGTAACATGTTACAACAAGCCCCAACGTTTTGTTACAACATGCCCCGTAGCACACTTTTGTATATTTATTAAAATAACTGTAAAAATATCTTGCTAATCGTAAAATTGTTAAGCAACATCAAAGTATAACTAAATTTAGAAAAGAAATGAACACCGAAAGTTTCATTTCCGTTTAAAACAATAGCGATAACCCAAATTTTATGGGAGTCAAATTTTAAATTACCTCATCCAAATGAAGCACGTGCACAAAACTACTATGTATTTGCAACTACCGGAGGATGACTGGCTAGAAGGTGTCATTTGCAGGGCGATAAGAGAATAAGATTGAGTCAGTTAGATTAGTTGAAAACGCTTAAATAATCTATGAAAAAGCCGTGTTACTACTTACCCCCGTTACAACAAGCACCTTGTTCCCCTACCTAGGTCACACGATCAAACTAGGCAAATATAATCAAACGGCAGAGATAACTAGAAGAATCGAAATGACTTGGGCAGCAGTAGAAAGACTCAGTGATGTGTTGAAAAACAAAAAGATACCAATAAATCTACAGAAAAGACTATACAACAGTTGTAGTCTACCAGTTATGACTTATGGAATGAATACCGTGACACTTACAGAGCTGTCAGCCAATAGATTAAGAACAACACAGAGGGCAATCGAACGAGCTATTTTGGAAGTATCTCTGAGAGAACATATACGAAACGAGGACGTGCAAAGCACGACGAATGTGGAGGATGTAATTGGAAGAATTGCGCAAATGAAACTGAACTGGGTAGGACACGTGGCACGGCAAAACAACGCAACGACAGGTGGATGAGAGACAACATTGTACATTGAAGACTACGAGAACCCAGTCGTAATAGAAGACCACAAAAACGATCTCTAGACGACATCAAAGCCAAAGTGGCGAGAAACTGGCACCAATTACCACAAAACAGAGAATAGTGGAGGGCTCATGGGGAGGCATTTCCCACAAGTAGATGCAAACAGGCGGAAAAAGAATAGAAGAAGTTATTTCCTAACTAGTGCGGAAAGTGATACTTTCCCACACGAGACTGCCGTTGACCCGAATGACGCGATAGCGGAGTTCGGGCAAGCAGTCGAGTTATATCAACAGGGTTCTATTAATTTTTATTTACGAGTAAATACAACCTACAACAATATGTAATACAAAAATGTGTGCAAATTTAATCATTTGGAAAAACTAGAATGTTTTTACTTATGGCTTGGTAATATTAAATGTAAACGAGCAATTCGTGGCATTTTGCAAATGTATCACTGATGCAAGCTTATCCTGGAATTGGTCAATGTGTTCTCTGACAAGGTTGTCAACACCAAATTTTCAGTAGTAATTACATAAGAACTCTAAAATTATCGATTTATATCCAGAGAGACACTTTGACAGTTTTAATTTCACGACCCGAAGGGGAGTTTATATACATTTTAGAGAAAAATAGTTTCAATAAAAGTTGTAGATCTTAAAAAGTCCTTTAGTTTGCAAGTTTCTAATTTAAAATACAGAACCAATTGACAGAGATAAATACAACAACCCCTTATTTTTGCAGTAATTTATAAATATTAATAACTCTTAATAAATAAATCCACGAGGAAAAATTTCCTGTAGTTGGCTGTATACCATTACAAAAACATAAAATCCTTTATAAAAGGTATATTTGTTAAAATCCCTATACAGGGCTACATCAAAGACAGAACTAGTTTTCAATCGGTTGACCGATCATCATCAGTGCAATCTTAGAATCTACATGCAAGCCACCAAAGTAAAAATAACAGGGTAAAAACCCTTTACAATTGATCCGTCATCGGAACATATGACTAAGATGTGAATTATAACATGGATGATTAAGATATCCAATGTTTTTCGCCCGAGGTACCAGTGAGCTCTATCTGACAAGTTCACATCATGACTGTATGGAAGCAAGTCTTGCTTCCATACAGTCATGATGTGAACTTGTCAGATAGAGCTCATTGGTACCTCGGGCGAAAAACATTGGATATCTTAATCATCCATGTTATAATTCACATCTTAGTCATATGTTCCGATGACGGATCAATTGTAAAGGGTTTTTACCCTGTTATTTTTATTTTGGTGGCTTGCATGTAGATTCTAAGATTGCACTGATGATGATCGGTCAACCGATTGAAAACTAGTTCTGTCTTTGATGTAGCCCTGTATAGGGATTTTAACAAATATACCTTTTATAAAGGATTTTATGGTCTTAATAAATAATTATAGCAATTAATGAGTCTTTGCAGTATGGTATGGATTAATCAAATAATTTGTACGTTATTCAATTTGTTTATCCTGAAGAACGATAATTTAAACAAATGTACTTGCTCAAACAGTGACTCTAATGGCTTGATTACACGTAACGAGTACAGTGGTGAGACAGCAAACTGTTACTAGGCCGAGACAGTGGTGAGGGCGAGAGATGGTATTTGGCAATTTTTTATTTTGGAGGCGAGTCAGTTTCAGTTTCGATTTACAAAAACAAGGAGTAGTGTGCTTATGGATCATAAAGCTAACATTAAAAATATATCAAACGACTTATACCACTACTTATACAAGAATTGATAGATATATTATGAGAAGGAGATAAGCTTCTTTGGACTATAGACTATAGACAATGGATTTTAAGAAGACCAAAATCTCGCTGCTCCCGATTTCTTCGATTCATTGATTTTTTATTTCTTGTCTATATGTCGAATTTAAATTTTTTATTTGACTTTTTGTTTTAAAACCAACAATATTTATTTCTTCTACAATCGACACATATGCTGCATCATATTTTTGTTTATTTTTATGCTCCAAAAATTTTAAATTTCAAAAGCACGGGTGTGTCTTATACAACTGAACTAAACTTTATTTTCCTATCTGAGTTCCATTTGTTGGCTATTTTTGAGAATCACAAATCACATTGATTAACAGAAGTCGTCCCCTCTGATAAAGTGGTAATGTGCAGTTACACATCGAGTGTTGTTTACACATACCAAGTGGATTGGCAAGTATACGATTGAAGGGTGAGAGGTCCAAGACTCGGCCTAGTAAATAGAACAAGATCCGAGCGACTGTCTCGGTCTCGCCATATAACTGGGTCGAGTGCTCGGCCAAGTACAGGTTAGTATGTTTATACCAAACAAGCACTCGGCCGAGAACACTGTCTCGCTACAATACTCGTTACGTGTAATCAAGGTTTTAAGGTATTTAGCAAATCGCAATCAATTCTTTGTGGCTGAAATTTTAATATATTATATTAAAACAATTTAACATCTTATCAAAGATGTTATCAAAAAAACCGTCTGAAAAACTTTGTGAAGACTTTTTAGCTTAACCCTTAACTACAGACATCCCATTATTACCACGTAACAACAGATCCCCGATATTTTTTACCGGTCATTATAAAATAGAGTCAAAATATAAAGTTAATACTAAAAACAAAAAAATATGCATTATGTGTTTTTCTGGAGTCTCTAGATATGGGAAAAATGGCAAAATTAGTCATTTAATAATATAATACCAGATATGGAGAGGTCCGGTCCTGATAGCAAGCAAATCTTACAGCTTTATATCGGTCCTGACAAATTTATAAATTCAAGTAGTTAAAAGTTGAAATATAATTTAATTTTTACATTGTTTGCAAGATAAAGTTTAAATGTGACAGTGTGTTAAAAAACCAACGATTCTGTGAGTACAAAATTGCATTATTTATATCTAACCATAAAATCAGAAGTTAAAAGGCAATATTTTATCGATTTCAATCCAAATTATCGATTATCGACAACAACTTTTTGCTGATTCAAGTAATTAGGCTGCCGTCTAATTTTGTTAAGAGACCAGGTCCGGCTTCAGATCCGCTGTTCCAATGCATGTAAATTTTCAACGGGACGATGGCTGAACCGGAATTAGCTACTACTTCACGAAATACACCGACTACGTCACATATCTCTTACTCTCATGCATTAAACAGTTTTAAACATCCTTCAAAAGACCAAGGTATCATACTTTCAACCATACAAGGAATACAAGTTTTCGAATATGTAAAAGCTGTTGGATCAATAGTACAGCCCAAAAACGTTATTTGGGCATCCAGAATCGCAAACAACCGCATCTGCATCTACCTCTCGTCTAAATATATAGTTGACCAATTTCTTAGCTCCCACAAACATGTAATTATTGACGGCAACCAAATTGAAGTAAGAAGATTAATAACTCCTGCCCAGAGATTAATCATATCAAGTGTATGTCCTACTATACCTAATAGCATAATTGAAGACCATCTAAAAACTATGGGTATAAAATCCGTCTCCAACATGACGTTTCTACGAGTAGGCATGCAAGACCCGGAATACAGCCACGTGCTTAGCTTTAGAAGGCAAATCTTCATAAGTCCTTTAGAAAATGCATCGATTCCTGACTCATTCCTAATTTCATTCGACAATACATCATATAGAATATACATTTCCATAGACGGTTTAAACTGCTCCAGATGCAAGACGGTCGGACATCAAGATTCTGACTGTCCTTCTTTATCATCATTAAGTAGTCCAATTAATCAAACGGAAACTGACCATCCAGTGAACGTACTCAACTCTGCCAATAAAGAATATAGCCAGCCAGAAGAACAACCACGGAAAGAACACGAAGAAGGTACCCAGACATTAAAGGAACCGAAACTTAACATCACAAAACATCACGAATTAACATCAGCCACAAACGACCAAACCACTTCCTTACAAACATACAAAGAACTACAGATTTCGTCACAACCACAAATATCCCAAGATTCAGTAATTGAAAGCGATAGAAAAATCTCTGAAGCTATTCATGTTACTAAAAGACAAATTTCCACTTCTCCCGAAATCCTTGAAAATGACCTACCTCCTCCCACTACTGAAAAACAAAAAAATAAAAAGCCTAAAACTCAAGATTCTATTCCAGATATTCTCAATGAAATTAAAGAAAAAATTGAAAATAGAATCCCTTCCTTCACACTTTCTTTTCATGAAATATGTGATTTTCTGTCAAATTCCCTTCACTCAAAACATCCTGAACTTATTGCTAAAAATTATTCAAATGAAAGCGATGAAATCAAAGAAATTCTAAACTTTATATATTCTCAAACACAAAATAAAAGTTTAAAAAACAATATTACCAGATTGAAGAAGAAACTACTTCTAAGCAGTCTTTCTTCTACTGACGAAACTGACTACGAATCAAGTTCTCAAGTAAATAGTTAAAATGGCCAATAATACATTCATATTACAGTGGAACCTCAATGGTTATTTTACCCATATAGAATCCATCAAGCTTCTTATAAACGATTATCTTCCTTTAGTCATATGCATAGAAGAAACCCATTTCAAACATCAAAATGTAACATTAAAAAATTATGTTCCTTTTCTAAGAAACCGAGTTACAGATCATTCAAGCGGCGGAACAGCAATTTTCGTAAGGGATGACATAGAGTCAACCGAAATACAACTGCAAACAAACCTGGAAATAGTTGCAGTGTCAGTCACCCACAAAATGAAAATTAATATTTGCAACGTATACTTACCTCATCCTACTGATTTAGATATAACTGAACTAAGCAATGTTTTAAACCAAATTCCACACCCAAAAATAATATTAGGCGATTTTAACTGTCACAACAGTACCTGGGGAAGTAACAAAACCGACAAATGTGGTAATCTCTTAAACAATCTCATCGACAATTTAAATTTAGTGTTACTGAACACTGGCAAATCTACTAGGTTAAATTCATACAATGGTACATTTTCAGCTATAGATCTCTCTTTATGCAGTCCGTCGCTAGCTACTTTATTATACTGGGACACATTGGGGTATTTGTAAGATAGTGATCATTTCCCTATCACAATAAACATAGATACTAATGATATATTGACTTTTCCAATTCACCAAACATGGAAAATAAAGTCAGCTGACTGGGATTTGTATCGAACACTTATAGAAGGACAAACAAACAACTTTAATTTAACCAATACCGCAAACGAAAATCTGGAACTATTTAATAATATTATTATTTCTGCAGCAACAATCGCAGTGGAAAAAACAAAATCTAGTAAAAGGCAGCCAGTTCCTTGGTGGAATAACGAAATTGCGCAAGCACTTACTTTGTCTAAACACGCTTTCAACGTTTATAAGAAACATAAAACTATCGATAACCTTATAATTTTTAAAAATCTCAGAGCAAAAAGCAGACAATTGATCAAGAAAGGAAAACGAGACAGTTGGAAAAAGTATGTGGCTTCAATAAATCCTTCCACTCCCATAGGCGACATATGGAACAAAGTACGCAGAATAAAAGGAACAAAATACTTCCGAGGAATAGATACGCTATCATACAATAACCAAATGCATTCAAACAAGGTAGCTATTCCAGAAATACTAGCAGATATATAATATGAACTTAATTCTAGTGATTCCAACTATAGCATATCTTTTTTAGAATATAAAAATCTAATGGAATCGTCAAATATACAAATCACTGAGAGCGACAATCCAATAAACAAACCCATAAGTCTTCAAGAATTAGAATTTTGTTTAAGCGCAAAAAATTCGACGCCAGGACCTGATGATATCCACCCTCTTTTCTTACGAAATCTTCCTCTAAATGCAAAACTAATATTAGTTGATATTTTTAATAATATTTTCATTCAGCACGACTTTCCTGATCTATGGTCGCAAGCAACTATAATTCCAATCCTTAAATATAATAAACCAAAAGACGATCCAAATTCCTATCGTCCAATCTCACTTACTTGCTGTACCTGCAAACTTTTAGAAAAAATCCTTAATTATCGTCTTAAATGGTATCTCGAAAACAATAACCTAATAAGTATCAGACAAAGTGGATTTCGTACGGGTAGATCCACAACAGACAATCTAATAACCCTTGAATCAGCTGTACATGAATCTTTTCTGCACAATCAAAAACTTATTGCCGTATTTTTTGACATAAGAAAAGCTTTTGACACAACATGGAGACATCTTATACTAAAAACACTTCAAGAATGGAATGTCCAAGGGCATATGTTGTCGTTTATTAAAAATTTTCTAGAAACACGAACTTTTCGAGTTAGAGCCAATGGATTCACATCTTCCAGACGAGTACTGCAAAATGGCACTCCACAAGGATCTACTCTAAGTCCTACACTCTTTCTGATTGCAATAAATAGTATTATACATCAAATAAAGCTGCCTGTATTTACTAGCCTATATGCAGACGACTTAGTCATTTATCTAAAAACAAATAATGTAACTCTGGGATCACATATATTGCAAACGGCCTTACATACAATTGAAAACTGGTCGCAAAACACGGGTTTTATATTTTCTGGCGAAAAAACACGTTATTTAATTTTTAGCAAAAGGAAAGACTATCCTAATATTCAATTAACACTTAACGGAGTTATGCTGAAGCAGTCAGAAGAAATAAATTTCTTAGGACTTTCTTTTGAACGTGACTTAAAATGGAAAAACCACGTAACGAATCTGCAACGTTCTTGCCAATCCAGAATTAACCTACTAAAAATGCTGTCAAATACCTCTTGGGGGGCTGATACAACAACTTTACTTAATCTATATAGATCATTAATAAGAAGTAAATTAGACTACGGCTGTTTATGCTACGATACTGCTAACAAAACATCTTTAAAAAAACTTGACTACATTCAAAATACGTGCTTGAGATTGGTTTTAGGTGCCACAAGAACTAGTCCAGTAAGTAGTTTACAAGTTCTGGCTAATGAACTCCCTTAAAGCCAACGAAGGCAACTTCTATCACTGAATTACGTTGCCAGAATTTCAGCAAACAAAAGCAACGTAACCTACTCAACAATATTCTACAGAACAAATATATCTTCTGATCATTACGAAAACATTGCAAGAAATATGCTACCATTTCCTGAGCGAACAAAACGTATTGGTTTTAATTTAGAACAGTTCAGTCTCACTATACCCATTCATGTAAATTTTCCTCCCTGGATGATCAAACCTCCAAAAATAGATATGTCTCTAAAAGATCTCTCTAAACATTCCACACATCCTTTCCTTATCCAGCAAGCTTTTAAAAATTTAATTTCCAAATACCCAACAACTCACCGAATCTTCACTGATGCTTCCAAATGTGATGAAGGACATGCTGCAGCTTATATCTGCGGAAACATCAAGTCTACCGTACGAATCCCAACAAATTGTTGTATATATACCGGAGAACTTACAGCAATTCACCAGGCAATGAAAAAATGTGGTTCTATCCATGAAAGCAAATTTGTGATTATCACCGATTCAATGAGCGCATTACTTGGGATAAAACAGCTATATACAACTCACGCTATTCTTCTCAAAATCAAAGAAGAATTATCTTATCTACAGAATCAACAGAAAGATATTTTCTTCATCTGGGTACCTTCCCATATGGGAATAATTGGCAACGAGGAAGTGGACTCTCTAGCAAGCAATGCAACTACCGACCAAAGTATTTCTATCACAGATCAAATACCTTGGACTGATCACAAAGTAAATATCAAAGGTCATGTCCACAGAACGTGGCAAACTACTTGGGATCAGACTAACAACAAACTAAAAGAATGCCTAAGTCAAGTAGGAACTAAACTCATGTTACCAAGTAATAGAAAAGACCAAGTCATCATCAACCGACTCCGAATAGGACATACGTTACTAACACACAAGCATATCTTCAACAAGGAGGCCGCTCCGATGTGTACCAATTGCAACACGCAACTGACAGTGAAACATATAATTATCGAGTGTCCAGTGTACCAGAAAGAAAGGATCGCGTGTGCTCTTAGTGACAATATTAAAAGTGTACTGATTTCAAACCTAAACTCCTTATTAAATTATCTCAAAATGACTAAACAATACACCAGATTGTAAAGCATTTTTATATAATAATATGTATCTTACTGTTTGTGTATGTCCCCCCGCTAATAACCCTTAGTGGTTGATGCGGGTTTATTTGTGTAAATAAAAAAAAAATACCAGATATTTAAAGAATAATCTATTAAACGATAATTTTGCTAACATATTTTGTCGATTGAAACAAACGGCCATAAACAGTATAAACAAAAATTTAGACTTTATTTTAACAAATAACTGAACGTAGAGTCACAAAGGAAACATAAAATAGCATTTACGAAAAATTTTTACATCCATGAGAAAAAATCTGCAAGGGGTAAAATTATCACACAATTAAATGGCAATTCCATTTTTGCAAAGTTGCATCAAAATTTTTATCTTCAAATTTAACCTTCATTGAAGGTCCAGGATGACTTCCACAGTCCATTTCTTTACTTTTTCCATAAAAACATAAAAAAATATTGTAATCATTTCAAATTTACAAATATAGAAATACTTACTTAAAACAGACATCCGGTAATTTTTACCGGTTAAGATTTTTGATATGTGCTACAAAAGAAAATATTGTTAATACACACTACACACTTTGACTAGCACTGTTATACAAACTGCCTGAGAGGTACAGAGACACATGAACTTGTAAGTGGTGAGTTTACCACGAAATCCGCATTTTGGAAATGCCCACCGGTAAAAAATACCGGATCTCTGTAGTTAAGGGTTAAGACTAAGTTTTCAATCTAATAGCACATCAAATAACATTAAAAATGTTACTCTACATCCTACCAAATTGAAAACAATAGGAACCTTCTCTAGTTACGCCTCCGAGGCTTCTAAAATTTGCAAGCCATAACGGATGCTGAGACTAAAGAAGATGAGGGAATTTTACAATTTGTAATTCACGTCCCATCTGCTCAGCGCGGTAAAGTTCCTACGAGAATGGTTCCCTTCGTACTCCAATCAGAGTAAACATGTCATTTTTACTCTGATTACTATGTTTACATGTTTACTCTGATTGGAGTACGAAGGGAACCATTCTCGTTGGAACTTTACCACGCTGAGCAGATGGGACGTGAATTATAAATTGTAAAATTCCCTCATCTTCTTTAGTCTCAGCATGCGTTATGGCTTGCAAATTTTAGAAGCCTCGGAGATGTAACCAGAGCCTCTTCAGCTGAATCCAAAATGGATTCTTTTATATTTTTCCATATGTCCTCTGTGTTATTTGCTTGTGTTAGATTTTCCTTTAGGGTTGTCTCATATTGTTCTCTTAGTTTCTTTACTTTTAACTTCTCCAGATTCCATCTTCTTTTGTTTTGTCTTGTTCTGTCTGCTTTAATTATCATCATTTTGATTTCTCCTATTACTAGAAAGTGTTCTATGTCCGCGTTTGCTCCTCTAAAGTGTTGCCTTGGAATTAAAACCGTTTAGTTTTAATGCTGCTGTCAATAATGCCACTCGGTTTTAATGTGAATCTAACCTAAAATCGAGGCGTCGTAGTGCTGTATATGTTGTATTTTTCTTTTAAAATGACCAGTTCGTTTAATTATTAAGTACCGTAAGATGGGGTTACTTTGATCAAAATTAATCTTTCATCGCACCTAGCAATCATAAAGTTATGATTTGGTTTTTGAAAAAAATATATTTAAATCGGTTTTTACTTAGCTATTACACTATATAAAAATATTCTCAAAAAATAAAATATTTTAATAGAAAAAAAAAAGATAAATGCCTGATTAAAGTTACACTTCAAGTGGGGTTACTTTGATCACACATACAATTTACCTGATATTTGTATTGTAACCCCTAAAATTAAAAAAACAAAATATTAGAAAAAGTGTTGTTATGTTTGCTGATAATTATAAAAATTTCGCCGTACAGCAGATTCTTCTTTATCGCCTGCACGTGGCTCACTTGACCTGTGTTTGGATGGTTGAAACTTTGATTTGTCCATCTGATCTAAACACTGTCTTAAAAGGATAGGAAAACGATCTTTAGGCACAGTAGTTAGACGTAAATTTTGTAGTTTTCAAGTTGTTAGTGTAGCACGCCATGCGCTCTTCATGGGTCTAAAAAATCCGACATCTAGGGGTTGGCACAGATGAGTCGAATTTGGCACTAAGCAAACGAAACTGATGTTGTTCTCATTGCATGTTTTTATTACATCCCCATCTAGGTGTGATGAAAGGTTATCTCCTAAGAGTACTTTTCTGCCTTGTAATCTTTTGGCATGCGGTAGAAAGGAGGTCATAAACCAGTCGCGAAAAGTGACTGTATCTATCCAACCGCTAAGTGTTCTATTGTATCTACTGCCTCTCGAACAACATGGTTGATCGCAACAAGGTGCTCCAACAGGACCATTTTCTTTCCACGTGTCGTAAAGATGGGTACTTTTATAGATAATGTAAGGAGGTAACACTATTCCACTAGCAAAACCACAAATCATTACACTAGTTGCCGTCTTGGAATGATTACATATTTTTTCGGGGTGTTTTACCCCTCGTTTGTATACTCCCCATTTTTTTCCTGGGTCGTCAGATACATTGGACTCATCATAATTAAATATGTTTTCAGGTGGTACATCTTTTAAAGTATCTTTGCAAAATAAGCCTCAATCGTTTCTCTGGAAATTTTACTTCGTACTTGTTTAATGTTTGTGGATAAACGTTGGCCAAATGAATTTTTGTGTCGTATTAATAGACTAAGGGTCCAATCTTTTCCCGGCATGTTATTGACAAACTTATTGACCACCCTTCCTTGGCGTTTCAAATAACATTTGGCCATCATTCTTATATCGAGTAAAGTTTGCGGAAAACCCCAATCTGCACACTTAGCCGCTGCTGCTAAAATAGCTTTTTCTTCAACATGATCGAAGACCGGCTGAGCTCCTGGATTTTTAATATGTGCCCCTTTGAATTTTTTACGAAGTGTTCCAAACGGAATTTTATACGTTGCTGAAGCTCCTCTTAAGGTAAGACTTCCAGTAACGATGTCATTAAGTGCTCGTTCTACCGTTTCTTCATCGTAATTTTTGTAAGGCCTACTGCCAAGACGTTTTGTGTACGTACGCACCATATTTCTGAAAAAGAAAATGTACACTAGTAGACTATTTTATACGCTGGGGTTACTTTGATCACTGATTAAAGAAGCCCCACCTCTCCGATCAAAGTTACCCCACGACACAATATTAAAAATAAAAACATGATAAAATACAGTACGTTAAAATTTGAGGTTAAACCTACATCATGAAAGTACCTATATTAACATAACGAAATGATTTTGTTACCTAAATAACAGGCCTATAGCTTACCATAGAAGTAATTTTGGTGCTAAAATATGCACAAATTATTGTTTCTTAAAATAATACTTACATGTATGTATATTTGCCAGAGAACACGTGAAGCACGACTCACACGGTTAACAATAACGTTCCACTGTTGCCACGTATAAAAATTAAAGCGAAATATTCGATCAGTTTCGATTGAAATGAAGTATATTTTAGGCGGGAAGTTATGATTAAAGTAGCCCCCGGGGATTAAAGTAGCCCCATCTTACGGTACTTGTGACTTACTTCTTCCATACTAAATGTATTTCCACTTTTTACAGCACACTACATCACTGTTTTCTCTAAAACAAATGACCGACCATTTTGGACATGAAAGAAGAGGGGATGAGTTTAGTTTTATTGTTTCTAACAAGGAGCATAGTTTAGTCTTTGCGATAACCAAATTTATTCAGTTCAGAGCGTTTGGTTTTAATATAGCCTACTAATTGCTTTTAAGAAAGCAGTTTTAAAGGAAACTAAAAAAATAGTTTTAAGGCATAAGTTTTACTGACATAATAGTCTTGAGATCAAGTAGTTTTAATAACAGGTTTTATTAGTCATATCAGGAGAACCTTTAAAACTGCAATAAAACTAAAAGGTAACAAACTAGAATCTAATAAAACGAAAAAGTCCGGAAGTTCTTCATAAAACTGATTTGTTTTAAAGTGAACTGAGAATAAACCATTTTAAAACTACAATAAAACAAATTATCTATTAAGATTAATTAGTCTTATTTGATAGTCTTATTAGATACTTTCCAAGGCTACTTAAAGTAATGGTACTCGTAAAATGTCGCCTGTCTGAGCTCCGTTTTTTTTAGAATGGAATATTTTTTCTCTTTCTGTGACACGCAGATGCTTAATTTATTTTAAATTGGGGTAGCTCGATAACATAATAAGAACTGTCCATTTTTATCTTCCGAAAAAATCGGAAAATCTCGGAAAAAAGTTAATTTCGCCATAAAAAAGTTTAATTTTTATATTATATCATAAAAAATATTTAAATTTTATTGATTAACGTTACTCCGCTACGCGTCGGGCAGTAAACTTCATTCTCGGGAATTCTCGGGAGGAAAAGTAGCACTTTGCTCCCTTGCTACGCAAATGGCCATTAACCCATACTAAAATATCATAAGAATTCATTTGCATTAGACGTGTCAAAACTGAATCAAAAGAAGACAAGTTAAATAAACTAAGCAACACTTTTATTTTTTACCTCTCCGATTTATTGTATTGATTAATAATCCTGCTCTATAATTATAATAATTAAAACACCAAAATTATTTTACGGCCAGATTTAACATGTCACACTATATTGTTAATTAATATATTATTGAAAAATATTGTTATTACAAATGTAAGTCCATTAGTTATGCATAGGTTGTTTATTAGAGTGTAATAATTCAATAAATGTTTTAATTTATGGATTTTTGTAATATTTTTAAATGAATTTATATGATTTATATATATTATATTTAAATATTACTGGTGTACATAGCATAAAATATAAATTCTCAAAATAGAAAAAAACACATCACTAATATTAAAAACATTTTGAGATAATGTCTTACATTAAAGACCTATTTCATGCACTTATAAGCTGTTTTATTATAGAATTCTTGTTCTTCTTCAGCCTTAAGTAATCTAACTTTGGACATAGGCCTTCCCCAATTAAATTCAGTGTTTTCTATTTTGCACCAATTGCTTCCAGTTGTGTCCTCCAATCTTCTTAATGTCATCAGCCCGTCTCATTTATGGCCTTCCTCTGCTTCTCCTTCCTATCCACGGCCTCCGTTGTTGTATTTCGTGGTTCCATCTTTTATCCTTCAATCGGGAATTGTGTCCTGCGGAGCTTCATTTTAATTTGACAGCATGTTCTCCCGCGTCTTTTACTTCGGGCGGAGGTAAATTTCTCACCAACCAGTAAAAACATATAATCCGACAGGTATGTACCTCACCAAATTTAAGGGTTCCTATTAATCCGGTAGGTATTTTTCTCACCAACTCACTCAGGTAATAAAATAAAAATATAGATGTAATTTAAGAATGATTATTATGAAAGCATCCAAAATCCGAATAAAAGACATTAAATTCCTTACATTATAATAATAGTTTATAATATAGATAATAAGCAAAATGTATAAATTATTATTTAATATTTACTATTATACTAAGAGACACACTTTACAAAATCCATACAAAATTCATTTGATTAGACTGATATTAATAAATTTTCTAGTTATTTTTCAATTTCAGTTTAACTTCTTTATCTTTGACAGGTTTAGCAATATGCAAACTTTAAATTTTAACATACGTATATAAATATCTGAAATTCTTTAATTTATTTTAAGATATCTATATCTAAGATATATATGGATGGATGTGTATTATAAAACGATGAACTAAAATGCGACTGAAAAGATTCGCAAGCATTCGTAGTACGAATAACAGAAGAATTTGCCTCTGCTCACAAATATGGGGAGAATATGGTATTTTCGTCTACATAAGTTTCAACTAAATAATCAACATATTATCTAAAATTTCATTTTCTGGTTTGCATGACATTAAATCAAACACAAAACAATCTGATACATCTTTTTGGTTTTATATATAATATGTAAGGCAAAAAGCCTGTTTGAGTCACTTACCTACTTCAGAATCATTTTGTATATTCTGATGTTAAATCAAGAGGCTGAATTTTTCTCTACCAAGCTTGGTGTAGATGAAATCTAGAACCATGTATTTCAGTGTTCGGACACATTTGAATGATTGCATTATGTATAGCCTTTTCAAAATCTACAAAAATTTTACTAGGATTGATTGGGGGGAGGGGCGATCAAAAATCTTCAAAAATTGCGTTACGTAATACTTGAACGCCCCCAAACTGAATTTTGAGAGCTTAAAAAATTTCTGATTTTAATAAATAAAAAAATTGTTGTAAGTTTCTGTTTTTTGTTTGGCAGTAAACAGTATATCTAATAAAGATATAATGCCCATATACATAATGCCCATTACTTAACCCAAGATTAGTGAATAATGGCAAATAATATGTGGTACAGTAAGAAATGTACCATACATACGAGAGGGGCAAAATTATGAAATAAATTCATTTTCTCTAAAATGGACGATTTTGGAGAAAAATGCCGAAACAGGTCGATTTTTATCTTTAAATTACAATTTTTTGGCCTATATTTCATACTAATGACGTCATCCATCTGAACGTGATCACGTAGTCGATAATTTTTTTAAATGGGAATAGGGGTCGTGTGGTAGCTCATTTGAAAGGGTGTTTAATTCTCTATTCAGTAATATAAACATTAACATATTTATTTGTACAGGGTGGCCAAAAAAATAATTCTTGAATTAAATTAATTGACACAGAAAGAAGAATGTATTTAATTTATTTGACCCAAAATACATTATATTGCTGCCAGAGAATGGAAAAAAATGTTTATTTGGCAAATGAACATTGCTTTTCGCTTAAATTAAATGTTCGAATTGACAAGAGGCAGGTGAGAGGTTGTTTGAGATTTAATTTAAGTGAAAAGAAATGTTTATTTGTAAAATAAACATTTTTTTCTACTTGCTACTCTGACAGCAGTACAATGCATTTTGAGTTAAATAAAGTACATACCTACATTCTTCTTTCTGCGTCAATTAATTCAATTCAAAAATTCTTTTTTTGGTCACCCTGGATAAATAATGATATTAATGTTTATATTATTGAATAGAGAATTATTTTACCTTTCAAATGAGCTATTAAACTTGACTAGTATGAAAAATATATGCCACAAAATTTTAATTTAAAAATAAAAACCAACCTGTTTCGGAATTTTTTTCCAAAATCGTCCATTTTAGAGAAAATGAATTTATTCCATAATTTTTACCCTCTCTGTATAAAATTCAATGTGGCTAAAAGTCTTATATTTGTTTCACAACTAAATACAATGATCTTACTTTTGACACAGTTTATAAAGAGAAAATTTTCCCCCTTGGTTGTTTTTTGAGCACAGCTCTTCACAAATTCTTGAACCTCATCAATATTGGAAGGAGGTTGACCAGGCATCATTTTTCGTCGATAAATATATAAATATATTTTCTTATGTAACTGACATCAATCGTAGTAATTGTTTCAGTCAAATTACCTGCAAGCTCTTGGCTTATAATTTTTGCTGGTTTTTCAGTTAGATTCTCTTCGGATTTGCGTTTTCAAGAGTTAGAAACAATTTTTAGATATATCTTCTGACGATCTGGTTCATGATTATGGTGTAGGCTACTTCGAGATATTGTAAAATTTGCACCAGTAGTAAACAATTTCGCACTACAAGTTGTTTTATTACACCTCCAGAACACTTTTTCACTTCTTAAAACTTTCATTTTATAAAAAATAAAATCTTCAAATACCAGTAAAGGTTTACCGCTATTACTTTCTATTAAACATGCCATTTTTGTCAAAATTCCACTAAAAATAAAATACTATAATCAATTAACTAATTATTATTATAGGTACCTACTGTAATTTTATAGTAGATAAATAATTCCCTGAATGCCTTTTAGTAAAATCTACCTGAAAGAACCATTTCGGTTTTTGTGAGGAAAATACCTGTGGGATTATGACAAACCCTTCCAAACGCAGGTAAAAAATTATTTTGGTGAGGAAAATACACCCGCCGTTTACTTCGCTTGTGCCTCTAATCCATTTGTTTGTTTTTTTTTTGTCTATAAGTCTCACCCCGAGCTACTATTTTATCCACATTGGCCTTGGTGAGTATCCACGTCTGTGAATCACACGTGAGTATAGAGAGCACTGATGGTAGTCTGGTTTTCAAATATTGTTATATTTTAGTGTTTTTTTACGCCAGTCAATGGGATCAAGAATGGGATATTACCTCCGAATTCTATCCTACTGCATGGATTTTAATGAAATTTTGGGAATATCCTCTACTTATCTTCTAATTCAAAGTCTACCCTATGACGATGTGAGCTTTTATCTTGGGGGTGGTTCTTACACCTTCTCGGGGGTGGAAAACTTTTTGTTTAAAATTTCCACGGAAGTGGCTAGAGAGCCTATTTCTAAGCAAAAACTGTTTTATATATTTTTTTGAAAACTCAATACTTTTTGAGTTATTCGTGGTTGAAAATTGCCCATTTTCATTGAAACGTAACACCTTTTCTAACGATTTATTGCGAATACCTTAAAAACTATGAATCTAACTAAAAAAACTATATAAAACATTTTTGTAGCTTATAAAAAAAAACAAAGAGACTCGTTCCTTCGAAAATCTTGTAGTTGTAATACAAAAAGAGATATGGTAGGTGAAAAGAGTTTGTTTTTTTTGTGCATGCTATAATTGATGTATTTAACTTAAAATAACAGAGAAACGGTCCATTTTAGGTGTATAATGCTGCCAATACTTTTTGTAGTGCTTGAAAAGACCTTTAAAATGAGCAATACTAAAGGCCCATTACATTTAAACTAAGCGAGTAATGTAAGTATTTTAAGAAAAAATGAGAAGTTTATTTAACCCCTATCCACCAGATTTAAATTCATCGTTTTTCTTCTACAATACCTTTTACTATAGTGTTATTCGTATGTTTAAAAAGTTGAACGGGTTTAAAATAAATGGTTTTTGAAAAAAAGTAATATCAAATTATAGAGCGCATTTTTAAATTTTCTTAAAAAACTTCCTTTGTCTCCATGTAACTTGAAACAGTAATTCAAGACACAAACAAAATTTTTATCTAAAAATACCCTACATTTTTGTGTATTATCTTTTTTTCGTATCGCTTATCATTTTTGAGTTACATGGGGAAAAAGGAAGATTTTTAAGAAAATTTAAAAATGGGCTCTATAATTTGATCTTTTTTTTCAAAAACCATTCAGTTTAAACCCCTCCAACTTTTTGAACATAGAAATAAAACTATAATAAAAAGTATTGTAAAAGAAAAACGATGCATTTATATTCTGATGGATGAGGGGTTAAATACACTTCTCATTTTTACTTCAAATACATTAGTCATCAATTTTTTTGCAACATATCTCGCTTAGTTTGAATGTAATCGACATTTAATATTGCTCATTTTAAAGGTGTTCTCAAGCACTACAAAAGGTATTAGTATCATTATACACCTAAAATCGACCGTTTCTCTGTTATTTCAAGTTGAATGAACCAATTTGAGCGTGTACCAAAAAAACAAATTCTTCTCACCTACCATATCTCTTTTCGTATTATAACTAGAATATTTATGAAAGAACTAATCTTTTTGTTTTTTTATAAGCTACAAAAATATTTTTTTCGTTAGACGCACAGTTTTCAAGGTATTCGCCAAAAACCGTCAAAAAAGGTGTCATTTTTTGATGAAAATGACCAATTTTCAACCACGAATAACTCAAAAAGTATTGAGTTTTCAAAAAAAAAATATAGAACAGTTTTTGCTTAGAATTAGGTTCTCTCTCTAACCACATCCGTGGCTATTTTAACCAAAAAATTTTTAACCCTCGAGAAGGGGCGGGAACCACCCCCAAGATAAAAGCACACATCAGTATAGGGTAGACTTTTTTTCTTGAGCTATTCCCTACTTACTGTGAAAATATCAAATAAATCGATGTCGTAGGATGGAATTCGGAGCCAAATAACCTCATTGACTGCCCTATTTAAGATCCACCTCAGTTTTCCAAATCCTGTCCACGCTAATTTTATTCTTCTGGTAATTTCGGCAATTTGATTTTCTTTGTTAACTGTCATTATCTGTCCCAGGTAGATGTATTCGCTTATTGTTTCTAAATTTATGTCGTTCAACGTTATTTTTCTAATGTTCGGTGTATTCGTCATTATTTTTGTTTTTTCCAAGTTCATCTAAGTTCACCTACTATTTCCGAAGCTTATAATAGTTGAGTCATCATGGTCTGTAATTCTTCGAAACTTGTAGCGAATATTACAGTGTCGTCAGCATTTCTCAAATGACTCTCCGCTACGCGTCGGGCAGTAAAGTTCATTCTCGGGAGGAAAAGTAGCACTTTCCTCTCTTGATATACAAATAGATATTTAGACGGTTTTTCGCAAATAACTCAAAAAGTAAATATTTTATCAAAAAAAAATCCTTAGCAAAAATATAGCTTATAAAAAAGTGAAAGGGGGTATATATGAAGTCGTAGCTAATGAAAATTAGGTTCTTATTCGTCAAATTCCAAATCGAATAATTCAACGTGAAATAACCAAAAAATCACTCGGATCTCGGGGAAAACAACAACATTACAACTTTTTTAAAGTGTTTAAAAAAGCTATTTTTTGTATTTCAAAAACATCAAAAGTAAGTAAGTTACGCTCAAAATCATGTTGGTCCCCTGTTTTTTGGTAAAAGAAATCATAAAAACCAACCCCTAATTAGCATCCCAAATGAAATTAATCGTTACGGCTTCACAAGATACTTTAATTATGTATTGTTTAAATTATCTGTAAGTTTCATAGGATCATTCAAAAATACATTTTTTTACTCCTTGAGATTTTTGGTGTTAGAATGGTCGAGAACACTTCGTCGACGGAAAATTAGTCGAAGACAACATTTGGTCGACAAAACAGTTGGTCAAATGCACAATTCATCGAATGTACAATTCGTCGACGAACATTTGATCGAATGGATTTTTTGTCGACAAAGACCCAAAGGGAATAATGATGGTAAAAAAAAACTTCTAAACACGCCAATATATAAAGTTAGTTTCTTTGTACCATATAAAAAAAGTAATTTTATAGATTGCCAGTCCTAAGCCTTGGATAAAGTGTGAACGGAAGTTTATTCTAACGATTTCTTTACTTTTTTATTGATATTGACTGATTATTGCAGTCGAAAACATTGTACGGGAATCAAGGGCGGATCCAGGAAGGGGGCCATGGCCCCCTCCGAGAATTTAAAAAATATAAATTTAAACATTTGCAGTTTAAATGCTTTTAGTTTCAAACAGATGTATATGTACAAAATAGGAGATAAATATGTTGTCTGGACTAGAATTGAACAAAAGCAGTAACGAAAGTTTCAAGAATGACATAGGATGTTTTGCAAATCAAAATGTTGATAATTTTACAAAGTGCCAATTTTTAGAACGACCTTGGCAGCCATCAAAATCGTATCAATTTCCATATTATGTATACACATAGAAAAGAAACGAAGCATTACTTGGGTCACCAGCACTTAGAACAAAGGAGTTTATTGGTACTTTCGCACAGTCAAAAGAGATTGTTTATCATTATTGCGTTTTATTTTTCTAACGAAAAACATGGTCATAATAAAAGGATGACAGCTTAAAGTCTTGTCACGAAACCTTTAACATGTTTAGCCAAACTCATCGTCAAAGACGGAGCCATACAAACCCATGAAAAAACATCATACCACAAGGAGTGCGTTTAGGTTGGGCTGGATTTTCTATAAAGTTATCGCAACCTGTAAAAGTCAGTCATTAACCAGATATACTCTCAGAGGTCTAAATAGGTACAAGAAAATAGAGAAAGACTACGACTAATAGTAGAGTCTACAGTGTTCTTAAGTCGACAAAATACTCCTCTAAGAGGCTATCGTGATGATAGCCTTTTGCTTCTGGACGAAGATGCTGGACCTAACAACGAGGGGAATCGTTAAGGTTTAAAATCGTATCAGGAGATAAGACTCAAACAACACCTATCCACCGCATCTTCCCGAGCAACATACATTAGTAGCACCAGTCAAAATCAATGATAACATAATAACATGTTGTGGTGAAGAAATAATTGAACAAATAATGAATCAGGTTCAAAGTGCAAATTATTACTCTGTCATGTTTGACGAAATGACCGACGGATCCCACTTGGAACAGATTTCTCTAAATGTGAGATGCATACACTCATACACAATAACAACATTCGTGAAGACTTGGTCAAGTTCATTGACGCTTATGAGAACATAAAAATAATTAGTGAAAATCAGAAAGAGGGGAAGAACAAGGCCTGACAGGTGAAGCACTGGAAAAATAGTATTAAACTTGATGAAAGAACGGCATGTAGAAGAAATGTGTCCTGACTTTAATAATACTTTAATAACTATAAGCTTGGAATGTCTTTATGGCACTCAAAAGTCTGTGAAAAGTGCCTTAAAACTCACTATTATAACCGTCATTTTTAAAAATTTTCTCCAGGTCCTCCGGTACCCCTCTCAAAAAAAAGTTCATGGCCCCTCCCGAAAATCTGTCCTGGATCCGCCCTTGACGGGAATGCCTCGATTCCCTAACAATTTATTTACCTCAGCATCTCGCATATTTCGTTTTATCCGCAAGTGCCCCCAAATTTGACATGTCCGGAAATGCCCCGTTCGCAAGTGCGCCGACAGCAAAACGAAGAACGGTACAACACAGCGGCGGATCCAGCAGTGTTCAGAGGGGGGGCCGATCGGCTAAATCTTTAGATAATTTTCCACTATGCCGGCCTTTTTTTAGCCTACCGGCCCACCGGAAAAGTCCCGTACTATCTCTGTATCTTTAGAGTACGAAGGGCGAGTCAAGTCCCACAGTACTTAGGCCACAATTGACCCATTGTGCATCCTCCCAGGGGGCTGTCCTCCTTAACTCATTGTCCATCCTACCATTTCCAGGAGGGTGGACAAATAACCAGGGGACATCTCCCCTATGTCGGCACGTGTAGGTCAAGGCTCGCCGAACGCATACTCTCGTATTGACGAAAACTCCAGCCATTCATATAGAACATGCTCGACAGTTTCGTCATCTCGTTTACACTTCCTGTACAGAGGTGTGTCTACTAGCCCCAGTGTCTGGAGGTGTTTGCTTAGTTACAATGGCCAGTTAAAAAACCAACTCTCCAGCATAGGTTTTTCCTGGTCATAAGTTCTACCTTCTGGCTGAGACAATGGTCTACCAGATCTTCCATCTCCTTTGTTGGTGGTACGGTGGCTGCATCTGAGGGGAGATAGACCGATGCTAGTATTAACTCTCTATTTTTGCCTTTTGCCCATGGGAATTTTATTTTAACCGCAGTTATATCTGAGGTGCACAACTTCACGAGGGGTTTGATTTTTCTGGGAACATATATTGCTGTTCTCGGTTGTTCGTTGTTTTGTAAGCTGAATATTTGACCATTTAGACTGCTGAAACCAGTTATTTTGGTCTTAGTTATCCAAGCTTCTCGGATTAATGCTATTGCATTCTCCGTTACATCCAGGTGACGGTAGATTGTCGCCATTCCCACCTTTTTGTGTTGGAGATTACACTGAATAATAATTACCCTCTTCCCGATGTCCTTGGCCATGGCGAAGGTATCGTACTAATTCTTTTAGGCGTTCATTTCCTCCTGGATTGAGGAGGCGGCAGCCTTAGTCACTTTGCGCTTCCTCTGCAGGGTTCGTCGACCACCATCTGATGGTCGTCGTCCTGCTGTGGACCATGGGTGTCTCAGCCTCAGTGACCGTCTCCAGCTGCCGAGTAGCTGAGCTCCCTGGTTCCGAGGAGGTGCCCTTCATTTTTTTGGTGCTTGCTTTTAGAGTCAATGAGGTGGACGCGTATCTCAGCCTCATTGGTCTTTTCTTAACGACAGCCAAGTCCTCATCTCCGATTCCAAAGACGAACAGGTGTCCGTTCGGATCAGTCTTTACCTCGTGGTGGAAGGTGCACTATCTCGTAACTGACATGTCTGGACTTTACGCCGTTAGCCTCTGCAGCACTCTTTCTGAGACATCGGAGGTGGTAGTAACATCCCCCGAGATCCATAGAGAGGCTTTGGTAAGCTTCGGGAGCTTATCCTGACTTACAACAGCTAGCGATGCTTCCTCCCACGGTTTGAAGTCATCTATAACTTTCTCCAGCCACTCAGTCGTCACGACATACTACTCTGATGATCTCACCAAAATAGGTCCACAATTTAAACGTGGGTGCTTTTGCTTGACTGTTGGAGTTGGACAAGATTGCTCTGTCCAATTCATCCATCAGGCTGCGTTTGATAAGGTCTTCCCGATCGGCTGTGACCGAGTGACCTTGCCTTACAGGTTTACCTAATCTATGATAGCCACCCTAAGGTGTGCCATGGCGGTTTTCGCGAAGCTTTGTGGTCTGAGGCGTTTTGGTCGATTTCTCTGAGGTGATCCTTGTCCAGTCTTTGTTTGGGCCGATGTTTGAGGTGAACATTGCTATCCATCCTCCACTCCGGCTTGAGACTGAGGTGAACGTTTTGTCCTGTACTAATAAAATTTATTTATAATTCATATGTATTTAATACATATATCTTAGTCAATATTATAAAATTTATTATAAAAAATGTCTAATTATCTGTTTGGAAAAAAATTAAATCACTTGGTTTGAGAGGGGGGGCCGATCGCCCCCATCGCCCCCCCTTGGATCCGCCACTGGTACAACATCACTAATTAAAATATCGTTTGTCACCATTAATCCCTTTATCCTAAAGATAAATAACAGTCTGTCGACGAAAAATCCATTCGAACAAAAAATTGTCGTCGACGAATTGTTCGTTCGATGAATTGTGCATTCGACCAACTGTTTGTCGACTAAATGTTGTCGACTAATATTCCGTCGACGAAGTGTTCTCGACCAACTTTCCTAGACCCGAGATTTTTGGTATCACTAATAATTTTTAAGCTATTTTGAAAAAAAAAAGAATTTTCTTCAAAATAAAAAAAATATTTTATAACTAAATTGTTTCAAAAATGATCCCTTTGAACTGATGAAACTTACAGATCTTATAAACAATACGTAAGTTAAATAACTTGTGAAGCGATTCATTTCATTTGGGATACTAATTACAGTAGACTCTCGTAAGTTCGGCCTCGGTTAGTTCGGTCTCCGCTTAGTCCGGCCGGCTCTCTGAGCATTAGTCACACACTTTGCACATCAAAAATCATTAGAAAAGAAAATTCAGAAAAAAATTACTGACTTTTCTAAGTGTTTAAGAAGCCAAACCACCAATGTGCAATATTATTTTTAAATTTTATTAGGCCTAGAGTTCTGTAAGTATTGTTTTATAGTATTTTTGTAACGGTCTATCTTTTCATATTTATGTTAAATATATGTCGGAGTATTCCTCTGTGTTTTCTTCTACTTAATGTACAAGTGTTTTGTTTTTGCTAGATCCATACAAACACTAAATAAGCATCGGTTAGTTCGGCCACTTTTAAGTTCGGCCTAGGGTCCGGTCCCGAGATGGCTGAACTTATGGGAGTCTACTGTAGGTGGTGTTTTTTACTATTTTTTTCTACAAAAAAAAACAGCTTTCATTTGAGCGTAACTTACTCACTTTTAATGCTAGAAACTAAAAAAAAAACAAAAATAGTGTTGAAAAATTATTTTCAAACACTTTAAAAAGTTGTGATGAGTTTTCCCTGAAAAATATATAATTTTTTGGTTATTTTACGTTTAAATATTCTGTTTGAAATTTGACGAATAAGAACTTACTTTTCGTTAGCTACTACAACGCCGCGGCGCGACGGTTGTACTGGGTTTACAGACTTATTTATTTTATATACATCATTTTATTCACTTTTTTATAAGCTATGTTTTTGACAGGCTTTTTTGATAAAATTTTTACTTTTTGAGTTATTTGCGAAAAACCGCCTGAAATCGCGGTTTTTTGTTGAAAAATAAAGATTTTCACTCGAAAATAACTCAAAATGTATGGGCTCAGTGAAAAAACTCTATAAAACAAAAGTTGCTTAGAAATAGTCAGTTTATTCAATTCCCGACTTATTTTAAACGTATATTTTTTTACCCCTAAAAAGGACTGAAACTCACCCCTAGGGCAAAAGCACACATCGGCACAATATCACTTTTTTTTCTTTCTCAAGTTTGTTATATGTATGCCAAATTTCATGTCAATCCAAGCGCTTGTTTAAAATTTACAGCAAAAACCGTGAGTAAATGGGCTATAATGATAAAAGGAGAGATGGATATAACTTTTCACATACACCCGCGAAATCTTATAAACTAAGTTAAGTTAAATAAACCAGGTAAGCATCGTTTTCCTTGGAAAAGTGCGTAAGTTACTCGATTTGTTTTTCAAAAAATACTTAATATATTTTCCAGAGTTTTCTGAATCATGTGTTTATTATTTTATTAACCACGAACAGATCTATTTCAAAAGAAGAAAAATAAAGTAACCAAACATTTGAAAAAAGCGAGAAAATCAGCAAGTTACTACATAATTTTAATTAAGTGCGCATATGAAAACTTCAGGATATATTTAAACATGGATTTTAAATATTTGCTTTGCTATATGTATATGCTTCAGAAAAATAAATGATACTTAAACGACAAACTAAATAGTGTAGGAAACAGAGGTTGAACCTTGCAAAATGGACACAAGTCCGGTTTTATTTTTTTCCGTTATATCAAGGGGTGCTTATTATAAGACTAAATTTTCTGAAAAAATTTCGCCCCGGAACCCCCCTTTTCACCCCTTTGAAGGGGGTAATTTGTGGTTTTTGCGGAACGTAGCCCTTCCTGTACCTTTTACAAAAAATTTTTATATAGAAATATGAAGAGGACTATATTTTCTACGATTTATTTCCCGACAGCATCTGTCTATCATCCACCGTTTAGCGGGGGTGGCGCCCCAAAGTTGACAAGTTTTCAAAAAAGATGTTTTTAAAAAAATATATATTTTTCCCTAACTGTAACGGAAATTAAGAAGAAATCCTGCGGCAATTATTCAAAAATAATTGATTGATTTTTTGGTATAGGTTTCACTTAAGGGTAATTGCCCTATTTTTAATTACAGGGTGTTACATTTTAAAAAAAAACCTCTTTTTATACCATCTGAACCGTTTATGCTATAGTAAAAAGACTTTCAGCGATTACCCATGTACTGGTGCTATTTACAAATTTGTATAATGCACCCCCATTTTTTTCCCGGAACCACCCCAAAAAAAAAGAAGAATTAATAAATAAAGTGATTTTCTTGGAATCCTTCACACACAATGCCCTTTAATAATATGCTTCATATATCACTTTGTGCACGTTATTATTACCCATGCATGGACACCAAAAGCGATTTCCTAGTGCAACCCCTGTAACCAAAAAAAAAAATAAATAAAATGGGCTGTTGAAATTTTTTTTGTTTTTTGCTTTTTGATCCATATGGGCATAGGCTTCATCAATAGTGCTTTTCAAAAATATTTATGGTTATTGCAACATCCGTGCGGAAACCACCCCTATCCTTGAAAATGTACTGCAGAAACTACCCCTATCCCTTGGAGAGGATGTTTTTACGATTTTTTCATTACCTATGCATTCTTTTTAAACAAAACTTATACAAGGTTAAAGACCACTATTTACTCTAAAAATTAGGTCCTATTCATTTTTTTCGTATAAGCAACCGTTACGGCACTATGGCGCCGTAAACCTCATATATGCTTTGGCGGGCTCCAGTTTTTGTTTTTTTTTTCGTCATCTGTTCGTTTTATTGATAAAGTACTTATGTAAAATAAAACAACACAGTATGACAATACAAATTATGACCTATGCACATTTTACAATTTTTGCGCCCCAAAGCCACAGTGGTGGCCCAAAATCAATTATTGCATATTTTCGCCACCTACACGCATTTTATTGCATTAATGCTACCTTAATAGCACAATATTTACCCTTAAGTGGTCGCTAAGCAGTGGCGGATCCAGGGAGGGGTGATGGGGGTGATCACTACCCCCCATCTCAAACCAAGTGATATTATATTTAAAGATTATAAAAATATTCATTTATTTTTATAGAAATACATACTTATATTATATTTTTATTTTTATAAGAATGGCGTACTTTTTATGTTTTACCGACAGTGGAGGATCCAGCATCGTTAAGAGGGGGGTGCCAATTGGCTAAATTTCTATAAAAATAAAAGAATATTTTTATAAAATAAGAAAATATACGGTTTCGTTTTGATTAAAATCTGTCTTCCTCCATCCCCCGGTAGTACTATTTCTAGGTCTACCTGTTGTCAAGGAGGCTCTAAGGAAGACAGATTTTTACAATTCCGACCGTAGATTGTCGACATAAATTAAAATAATTTATATCGCAGTATGGATAGAACGCCCTCTAACTGGGAATAAGCGAAATTATAAATAGCGACTATAAATATAGCGAAATATTTTTATAATCTTTGAATATAATATCACTTGGTTTGAGAGGGGGGGGAGGTGATCACCCCATCACCCCTCCCTGGATCCGCCACTGCTTAGCGACCAGCTAAGGGTAAATATTGTGCTATTAAGGTAGCATTAATGCAATAAAATGCGTGTATGTGGCGAAAATATGCAAAAATTGATTTTCGGCCACCACTGTGGCTTTGGGGCGCAAAAATGTGTATTAGTCATAATTTGTAGGTTACACTGTGTTGTTTTATTTTACATAAGTACTTTGTCAATAAAACGAACAGATGACGAAAAAAAAAAACAAAAACTGGAGCCAGCCAAAGCATATATGAGGTTTACGGCGCCACTGTGCCGTAACGGTTGCTTATACGAAAAAAATGAATAACCATATATATTTTTGAAAAGCACTATTGATGAAGCATATGCCCATATGTATCAAAAAGAAAAAAAACAAAAAAAATTTCAACCCCCCATTTTATTTATTTTTTTTTGCTACAGGGGTTGCACCAGGAAATCGCTTTTGGTGTCCATGCATGGGTAATAATATCGTGCATAAAATGATATATGAAGCATATTAATAAAAGGCATTGTGTGTGAAGGATTTTAAGAAAATCAGTTTATTTACTAATTCTTCTTTTTTTTAGGTGGTTCCGGGGAAAAATGGGGGTGCATTATACAAATTTGTAAATAGCACCAGTACATGGGTAATCGCTGAAAGTCTTTTTACTCTAGCATAAACGGTTCAGATGGCATAAAAAGAGGTATTTTAAAATGTAACACCCTGTAATTAAATAAAGGGCAATTACCCTTAAGTGAAACCTATACCAAAAAATAAATCAATTATTTTTGAATAATTGCCGTAGGACTTCTTCTTAATTTCCGTTACAGTTAGGGAAAAATATATATTTTTTTAAAACATCTTTTTTTAAAACTTGTCAACTTTGGGGCGCCACCCCCGCTAACACCCCCTTCCCAGGTATTCTAAATCTTGAGATTTGATGGTGGTCAGTATCTCTCAATCTTCTGAGGACCTCCTCATTGGTGACCCGGTCAGTCAATAATATATGTGAATGAAAATCTGGATCTTGCTACCCGGCGCTCTTATGTGACAAGGATTTTGATAATTTGTGACCTCTACAGCACATCAGCGTGCTATCGGAAGGTGAAGGGTGGTCTGAAGCATTGGGACGAGGTTTTTTTTTTAAGGACGTAGTAAGGCGCCGAAGCTAACCAACTAGTGGCCCTTGTGAACTTGTAGTAGACCTCTCGGAACCGCTTCCTGCATTACATCAAGAGGTGAAGTTATATTTGGTGGAATGAGTCGTGAGGTACGTCCACCCGTTCCCTTCGGGAAGGGTTTAGGTGGTTCCCTCTCCATTTTTTGTCCCTGTCTTCTCCTGTGTCTTCTCTCTTCCTGTTTTCCCTAATCCCAAGTACGCTCCGCGCCTGTTATTTAGCACTCCTAGTTGTCAATTTCCCTTCTTTTATTGGACATTATTGTCGTAGCCATCTGGTTTATGATCTCCCAATTTTCTTTGCTCTCCAACATCTTCTGAACTATGTTTTCTGGGGTGAGTATTCCAAGAACATTTTCTGCCCTATTTCTTTCCAGGCTCCACCTCTGACATTCGAAGAATGTGTGTTCTGCGGTATCCCTTAAACTGCAGTAGAAGCATTCGTCTGTCTGGCTTATCTTAAATCGATGTAGATATTCTCTGAAACCTCCATGTCCTGTTAGCATTTGTGTTATAAAATAGTTGACTTGGCCGTGCTTTCTATTTATCCAGGTCCTTATGTCCGGTATCAAGCGTTTGGTCCATTGCCCCTTATCCTCATTCAGTGTCCATTTATTTTGCCATTGATCGATTATTGATCTCCAAACTTCTGCTCTGTTCTCGATTTCTCCTACTCTTATTCGTTCTTCGACAAGCAGTTCTATGGAAGGTACCCTCGCTACTACTAGAAGGGCCATAGTGGAGGTAGTTCTATATGCACTGGCTATGCGTATGGCTATCTTCCTTTGGACAGAGAGAAGGACGTTTCTATGTACTTGTTTTCTTAGAGCCCTTTGCCATATCTCTGCTCCGTAGAGTATTATGGAATTTGCCACGGAGCACAGTAGTCTTCTTGTGGATTCCTTGGGAACTCCTACGTTAGGCATAATTCGGCTGAGGTTTCCAATTGCCTTGTTTGCTTTCTCTGCTATTTTGCGAACATGTATTCCCATCCTCATGTTTTTGTCCATTGGGACGAGGTGGAGTAGTTTCTAATCTACTCGGATCGATTTCCTTCACCCCCAATCAATTTCTGTAACATATACAGCGTGTCTACTTAAGTTGGAAACATATGGGGAACTTTTTTATTATTAATTTTACGAAAAAAAGTTATTTTTTTATAAAAAGTTCTGCATACTCTAGAACCTATGATTCAATTATCGGATAACAACTTTTATCCAATATTATACGAGGTATGTCAAAAAATGTGAATTTCGTTCAAGAATATCGAATATCGAAAATTCTTATTAGGAAAAGTTGTTTGGAATTAAAAACTAAGATCAAATATGCACATGCTTCTAATTGAAAAAAAATATATATTTTCCAAACTTTTCTCAAATTTATGGATACTTAACTTCGTTTTTATTTATTACACATATGATAACTCTTTTATTATTACTTTTACGAGAAGAAGGTATTCTTTATAAAATGCTCTGTATGTACTAAGACCCAAGATGCAACCGTCAAATATCACATTTTATTAATTTTATACGAGGTATGTCAAAACAATATGAATTTCACTCAGGAGTAAAGTACCTCTATTTTTCATAAGATTAAAAATTGGTATTACAAACAGTTGTGTATAATTAAAATCTATGTTTCAGGATGCAATT
Organism: Diabrotica virgifera virgifera; assembly: GCF_917563875.1. Lineage (NCBI taxonomy): Eukaryota > Metazoa > Arthropoda > Insecta > Coleoptera > Chrysomelidae > Diabrotica > Diabrotica virgifera. The sequence continues at coordinate 210,904,356 of NC_065444.1, forward strand.
ACATCCTTCTAATTGAAATATTCATGAGCGAAATTCATATTTTTTGACAAACCTGGTATAAAATTAACAAAAGTTTATATGTAATGGTTGCACCTTAGATTTTAGATCATTCTGAGCTTTTTATAAAGAATAACTTTTTTTTCGTAAAATGAATAATAAACGAAAAGAGTTATCATATTTTTGTAATAAATAAAAACGATGTTGGGTATTCATAAAAAAATTGAGAAAAATTTGTAAATTTGTAAAATTTTTTTTCAATTAGAAACACGTAATTGCATATTTGATCTTGGTTTTTAATTCAAAACAACTTTTCCTAATAAGAATCATCGATATTCAGAGAAATAAAGGTACTTTACCCTTGGACGAAATTCATATTTTTTGACATACCTCGTATAATATTGATAGCATTTGATATCTGATTGAATCTTAGGTTTTAGAGCATGCAGAACTTTTTATGAAGAATAACTTTTTTTTTGTAAAATTAATAATAAAGAAGTTTGCCATATGTTTCCAACAAGTAGACACGCTGTATATGTTATTATTTTCTAAGTTAATATTGTCCAGAATTTAAAGCTGAAATTCAATTTTTAAGGAGTTCTTTTATTATTTTAATTGTTATTATTTTATAATTGTCGTAGAGTACCAGAAAACTGTTTAGGAATTAACCAATTCTTGATAAAATTCGAAAATTCCTTTTTATTTATAAAAATAGAAACAAAAATCATCATAGAAAAATATATATGCTCAACTCTACCGGACTTTTTTGAAACACATTTAAATACCTAACCATTCGTTATCTTTATTTAACAAAACAGTTTCAATAAAACGAGATAAATAAGCATCACCAAAAGTGTTCTATCATAGCATAAAAATATATAAAGTTTATAAAACACCAAACACCAAATTAAAGTTCACTAACCGCACAATATAAAAAGTCATCAATAAATCAACTACTAGCCAACACACATGGCTATTTGTATTTTAGTCTGTTGACCTGATAATGCTTCATTGAATCATACTTGATTGAATTTGTGGTCAGTTATCTTATAGTAAATAAATAGTAAACTAAATATATATTTTTTATTACAACGTCCTAGCACTAGAAATGATAAATGTAGAAGGTATTGAAGATGGAGTATTTAATTTGCATTTAAAAGGGAAATACCAGTGGTTAGCTTACCATAGTTCAAAAAAACGTAGGTACCTCTAACGTAAAATGATGTAATTTTTATATTAATAGAATTAGAATTAGAAATATGCTTTATTGTCATGGAAAATTGTACAATTTTATCGACAAAGCTTATAAAAAGTCAAGAAAACGAAACAATAACAATACAATTTACTAAAATTACATAACTCGTCAATATAATTAAAAGATAATAATAGTAATAAAGTAAAACAGAAACGATCAATTGAAAAATTTAAATAAATTGCAAATTGCGTAGTCTACCTATTAGTAACTAATAAGTTTAAAAGTTATGCTGCTGCATATGACACCCAAATATAAATATTTAAAAAAATACTTCTTATACAAAGGGTATTGTAATTTCTTAGTTATTGATTAAAGAAATTCTTCTAGTGAATAATATGGTCTTTCAGATAGGTAGGCTTTTGTCATTTTACGGAATTTGGGGAAAGATGCTGCAGATGTAAGTTGTAGAGGGAGATGTTTTCAGGGACTTTCGGCCCTCGGTAATAACGTAATCTTTAATTCAGCGTTTAAATTTTTTCAAAAATACTTATTAGTATTCGAAAAAAATTAATGCCATTTAAATAGCATTGGAGCGGAAAATTTTTGCACCGATCCCTTAATTGCATATTAAACTATAATTTTTAATTCCAAACAACTTTTGATGAAAGCAATTTTCAATATTGTGAAATATAAAAGTACTTTATTCTTGAGCGAAATTCTTATTTTTTGATATACCTCTTATAAGATTGATACATTTGATACCTGATGGTTAAATCTTAGGACTTAGACTATATACCATATAGAGCTTTTTATGAAGAATAACGTTTTTCGTAAAATTAATAAAATATTACCTATGTCATTTTAACTTACGTAGACACACTGTATGACGAACTAAACCATAGCTATTTTTGCAAAATAAATAATCTACTATTCTTATTTATTCTTATTTTATTTTAACGCAGGATACAAATATCTAAGTTTCTTTTTTTACGACTACTTTCGTTAGTACCCATGAGATATTTATACCCTTTTTAAGGATTCTCCGGAAAGCGTATTTTGCTGGCTAAATGTTTAATGCCACTCACTTCCATTTTCAGGGACTTTTTTGGAAAACCGAAACGAAAAAGGCGTTTCCGTGAACACATTAAACCTCTAAGCGATCGGGTCAGGTTTATAAATGTTTCCAGTTTAAAGTTTTACAGTTTTTGTTGTAGATCACGTAATAAACGCATAATATATAAAACTTCTACTAAACACCTCATTTTGGGCGCCTACTTAGTTATAACGTTTTTGATTTGTAAAATTTGCAATTTTTAAAGATTGTTAATTGTGCAGCTTATTTTCATTTTAGAGAAAAACTTTTCAATAGAAAGTTGTAGTAAATTTAAACACCTACAATTTGAGGTATGACAAGTTTAATTTCGTTCATCTGTTATTGCAAATTGGGCATATATTTCCAGTGAAGACCAATTATGGCATATGCATCGGAACCAAGAGACCATCGAAATTCTCTGAGAGATCGAAAGAAGAATGAAGGCATTTGAAGACAATGTAACGTACAGCGTATAAATGAATAAACACTAAATAGAAAAAAAAAAGAATGGAATAACCACATAAGCAGAATGTGGGATACCCGTGTGGTCAAAATAGCAAGAAATAAATCACCAATCAGTAGAAGTGTTAGTCTAGGCGCCAAATAGAGGTCAACGTGTCCTTTTTAATTCTGATGGAGGAACTCAACGGTTTCTTATGGATTTTTGGCTGCTGATTACGAATTTCGAGGGCGAATTTTGATTCGAGTGGTCGAAAAATTGTTATAAACAATTTAATTGTTTATAAGGCTCTGGCTCATAAACTAAAAGAGATACAAAAAAATGTTTCAAATAAAATTTGTTCCTTAATAAAAAACGAAGAAAAAATCGTTTACTAAACTCAAATCGAATAATTAGAACTTAAGATATTGGAATATTAGTGCACAATGCAAATTGGAAATTGCAAAATAAGTATTTTTGGAAGCTTTATCGATCGTAACTCGGCTTCTACGCATGTAAATGAGCCTTAGAAGGTCTCATTTTAAAGCTTAGTTAATAGGCTTCTACACAAAGTTTGTTTAATTACTTTGTCTTTATTTGTTTTAAAGTTATACCCGTTTGAAGTTCTAATTTTCTTAAAAAAATTGGACATTAATTTGTTTATAAGGGTTTCAAGCAAATTTGAGCCATAAACATTTGTACTTTAATTAACAATAATCATTGAAGAACTCAAAGGGAACAATTTAAGCTTATGAAAATGTTCGTAAGTTTATTTTTGGCCAAGATATCGATATTTTAATGGCGCGCTATGAGGAGCAAGATCGCCTCATGCTCACAGTGTAAAGGTTCACGTGCTAACTTCTCCATGCAAATTATAATATCTATGTATATATACGTTATCATCATTTTTCATTTTTGAAGATCCTAATAAAATTTTATATAATTCTTATATTAAATCATCATACTGTACCTCGTAATAACCTTTCATTCTATTTACTTTGTCATCTATTTTTTGTACTAAATGAGAAAAACAAACACTAAAAACTAATATTTCAGAAATATAACTAAAAAGTCAGCTGATATTATTTATTAAGAATAGGCAAGGCCTCCTGAGCAAAATAATGTAACACGAGAGAAGTCGATCGGTATCTTTACCGCGATATTACTTGAATGTGAGCCGATCTTGCCCCTCATAGCGCGCCATTAAAATATCGATATCTTGGCCAAAAATAAACTTACGAACATTCTCGTAACTTCAAATTGTTCCTTTTGAGTTCTTCTATCATTATTGTTAATTAAAGTGTAAATGTTTATGGCTCAAATTTGCTTGAAATCCTTATAAACAAATTAATGTACAATTTTCTTAAGAAAATTATAAATTCAAACGGGTACAACTTTAAAACAAATGAAGACAAAATAATTTAAAAAACTATGTTTGAAAACCTATTAATTAAGCTTTAAAATGAGACATTCTAATGTTCATCTGCATACGTAGAAGCCGAGTTACGATCGATAAAGCTTCAAAAAATACTTATTTGGAATTTCCAATTTGCATTGTGCACTAATATTCCAATATCTTGAGTTCTAATTATTGGATTTGAGTTTAGTAAACGATTTTTTCTTCGTTTTTTATTAAGGGACAAATTTTAGTTGAAACATTCTTTTGTATCTCTTTTAGTTTATGATTCAGAGCCTTATAAACAATTAAATTGCTTATAACAATTTTTTGACCACTCGGATCGAAAGCCACCCTCGAAATTCGTAATCAGCAGCCAAAAATCCATAAGAAACCGTTGAGTTTGTCCATCAGAATTAAAAAGGACACCGTGACCCCTCTGGCGCCTAGACTATATCGGTCGACTGCGCAACGGAAGTTGCTTTTTGATGAAAGCAACTTGAGTTGGGCGGTCAACCAAGTGAGAAGTAACATTCCGTAGAAGTATCAATCCGCCAATAAACAATCAAAATGTCTTATAAAGATAAAGAAATAGAAGCCAACTTCCAGTGATAAACGTCCATACTATGCTATAAAAAATTGATGTCATCGAAATTATTAGACAAAATAACCAAAATGAATACCTACAGAACATTAATTTGAACCGCAGTAACCTATAGTTGAGATCTAGGTAATGACAAAAGAAGATAAAGCTCAACTCAAGACATTCGAGAGAAAGATACTGAGAAAAGTAAGTATACGGTCCGGTGCAAGAGGAAGACGGTACGGTTCAAGTGGAAATAGGTGGGACTGTGCATTTTATCAATGAAATTACATGTCTCAGACACTCCAGAAGCCGCTAACGATAACATGTTTTAACATCGCATTAATCATTGTAAATTAGTCGACGGATATTAACACAGTGAAAATAATGAGACGAGAACTGGACGATAATGATTATAAAGAATAACTTTTAAAGTTTTTTTTACCTTTATGACAAAAAAAAGCAAGCTCATTAGCAGAAACAAATTCAAAATTATTTTGCACATCATATGTAAAACATTATTTGGTGGAAAAATCTCTATTTGTTGGCACAAAAATATATTAATTTGTCTGGACTAAATTACAGTTCTGTTTATCTGAAAAGGGATATGTTACTATCAACATTCACACAGTGTTGCCAAACTGAATTTTGTTATTTTGGGTGTAAATTTTTCCACCGATCTCCGAGGGTACAATACATTGATAATCAGGAAAAATTACTATAAATGAATTAAATAAAGGCCACGATATTGTAAGATTTGTCAAAAGTTAGAAAGTGTCATGGCTGGGACATGTCCAGATACAAAGTCAACAAAGAACATATTACAATGGAAGCCGATAGAAAGACGAAAAAAGGAAGACACAGAAAGAGATGGTTGGATAACGTGGAAGACAATCTAAAAACTATGAATGTTAAGAAAATGATGGAGGAGAATGGTACAAGAGAGGTCTGAATGCAACCACATAGCCAGACAGGCAAAGATTTTTCCAGGGTTATGACATGACGCCTAAAGAAAAACTAGATGTACCAAACAAATACAACTGGTCAACATGATAATTAGTGATGAGCGAGACTGGTCTTGGTCTTGCGGTCTTGGTCTTGCAGCAATACCAAGACCAAGACCGCCTTTTGGTTTGCAAGACCAAGACCAGGTATTCAAGACCAAGACCGAACCTTGCAAGACTACGCAAGACCAAGACCAACCTGCAAGACTCTTGCACTTTTTTGCGAAATTGGTTTTTTATTATTTAACTCATTTTTTTAGTTCAATTATACAGGGTGTAACAAAAATACAATTCATAAATTAAATCTCATATTATGGGGCCAAAAATAGTTCGATTAAACCTAACTTACCTTAGTACAAATATGCACACAAAGAAAGTTACAGCCCTTTGAAGTTACAAAATAAAAATCGATTTTTTCCGATATATCGAAAACTATTATAGATTTTTTAATGAAAATGGACATGTGGCAATACAATGGCAGGAGCATCTGAAAAATAAATTATAGTGAAATTTGTGCACCCCATAAAAATGTTATGAGGGTTTTGTTCCCTTCAATCCCCCAAACTTTTATGTACGTTCCAATTAAATTATTATTGTGGCACCATTAGTTAAGCACAATGTTTTTAAAACTTTTTCCCTCTTAAGATTTTTTCGATAAACCAGTTTTAATCGAGATGCGGCTTCTTTTTTAATATGTTTACATAAAAATTTTATGGAGGTTTTGTGTCTTTAAACCCCCCAAATGTGTGTGTACGTTCCAATTAAACTATTATTGCGGTACCGTTAGTTAAACACAGTGATTTTAAAACTTTTTTGCCTCTTAGTATTTTTCCGATAAGGCATATTTTATCGAGGTGTGGCTTCTTTTCTAATATGGTTCAAAATATACCTCAAACTGTAATTTATAAATAAATTTTCATATTATTACCAGGTCTCTTTCGTACGTAACAGCATACAATAAATATGTGGTGGATTTGACAAATACATATGCAAAATATCTCGATAAAAACTAGCTTTTCGAAAAAATACTTTAGTACAGAGACAAAAAAGTTTTAAAAATATTGTGTTTAACTAACAGTGCCACAATGATAATTTAATTGGAACGTACACAAAAGTTTGGGGGGTTTAAGGGAACAAAACCCCCATAAAATTTTTATGGGGTGCACAAATTTCACTATAATTTCTTTTTAAGATGTTCCTGTCATAAGAATTCCACATGTCCGTTTTCAAGAAGAAACCTCAAATAGTTTTCGATATATTGGAAAATATCGATTTTTATTTTGTAACTTCAAAGGGCTGCAACTTTTTTTTATGTGCACATTTGTACTAAGGTAAGTTAGGTTAAATCGAACTATTTTTGGTCCCAGAATATGTCACTTAATTTATGACCTGTATTTTTGTTACACCCTGTATATACTGACATTGTAATAAACCTTAAACAATATCGAATTTTTAAAATACATAATATTTTGGTTATATTTTTTTAAGTCGTTCTGATTAAGTTAAATGGTTTGCATTTCCTCAACCTTTAAAGTGCCCAGAAGGCAAGTTTTCAAACGGCGACAATTCAAGGACAATTGAAATTACTTGTAAGACAAAAAAATGTAATTATAGATAGGGTAATGCATTAAACCATTAAAAAAATGCCATTAAAAACGGTTTTTATGTACCAGTAGTTTTCGCTATTTTGTCTAATAAAAATACTGACACTTATTTCAATTCTTTTCGCATAATCGAGGAAAAATGTAGGTCGTTAAATTTAAAATTAATACCAAAAAATATCATAATAGATTTTGAAAAGGGATTCACAATGCTGTGAAAGCATTGTGGCCTGAATAAAAAATAACTGGTTGTCGATTGTAATGTGTGAAGCTTGGTATCGCAAAATCCAAAACTTGGGTTCAGTTTCTGAATATAATGACAAAAATTCCGATACTGGGAAGTTTTTTAAATTATTTTTTGAATTAATTTTTTACAGTCAACGAAAGTTGGAAGTTGAATTATTTGTGAAAATCCCGGATGACAAACGCGTAAAAATTTTTACTAATTTCATAGTTGAAAACTATTTGGAAGAATCTAGGTTTTCCCCAGAAAGGGCCAGTACTACAAATATTATGTGCCGCATTGAAATGCATGCGAATTATTTCAGTGTGTTTTAAATTCTAGTTTTTACTACCCACATCCCAATATTTTCAACTTTTTAAATGTCATAATGGGTATTCAATCCAAAAATATGTGAAAATAAAAAGTGCGAATAACTCGTGTTACGAGAGCAATGTAGTTTAAATAAAATTAAAGAACTGCAAGATAACAAATTACAGAATTAAGCGTTTATAACTCCTCATTAGGTTTAGTTATTATGCTATAGTATTAGGTCTATAAATAGGTATGGTAAATATGTTTGTATTTACTAAAAAATATGTTTTAGTTAGTTGATGAAAAAAGTTAATTATATTAAATAAAGTAAAAAAATGGTTGATTTTTGTGTATTTTATTCGAAATTGTTTGGTTCAAATTATTACTACCAAAAAAGCAAGACCAGCAAGACTCTTGCAGCAAGACCAAGAACAAGACCGGCTAGCGCATGACCAAGACCAAGACCAAGACCAAGACTGCCTTTTAGCTGCAAGACCAAGACCAAGCTTGCAAGAAGAAGACCAAGACCAAGACTAGCCTGGTCTTGTTCTTGTTTTGCTCATCACTAATGATAATAAAACCCATAAGCTCGAATATTTATATTTAAATAACATTATAAAGTGCTCTGAAAAACATGAACTTTTGCATGTGGCCGTGTAGGCAACAGGGGAAGATTCAAAGTAAATCTGATGCTGGCAGAAGAAAAACATCTAGGCCTGGATTACGCGTACCAAAAAAAAGTTCATTAATGGAAAGCTGAAAATTTGTCAATAGCTTAAAGGTGTCTAGTCGGACAAACTTTGATGTACGGGAACACTGGAACAGGGGAAGTTTTAATTGTGGAACAGCTTAAAAATTTGGAACGTCAGATTACGAAAACGTCCCATGTATTTTGTCGGACAGAACATCCAATTGATTTGTTACCCTTTCATTAAACTCTCATACAAAAATCAGACTGCTATTACTAACCAACATGATTCCTGTCGTTTGACATATTCTTAGTGTTCCACTCATTAAGATGCCCAGTTGGTGATAAACACCAGTCTGATTGTTGAATGAGAGTTTAATGAAATGGTAACAAATCAATTGGTAGTTCTGTCCGACAATATACATGAAACGTTTTTGTAGTCTGACGTTCCAAATTTTTAACCTGTTCCACAATTAAAACTTCCCCTGTTCCTTTGTCCGACTAGACACCGTTAAGCTATTAACAAATTTTCAGCTTGCTATTTATCAACTTTTTTTGGTACGCGGGATCCAGATCTAATCATGTTCAGCATTTAGAGCTATTGTCAATAGAGCCGTGATAACAAATACGGTAGCCAGACTGATTTACACTGATAGATAATAGCCATGGAGCAAAAGCAAAGAGAAACGAATAAAGAAAATAGGAGAAGTCAGCAAAACCATCAAACACACAAATCAAATCAAAGAAAAACAGAAAATCACAAGAACTCGGTAAATTAAATTGAAAGAAATATACCCAGGATGGTTAGAATATTTGTCTTGCATTTAAAAATAGAAAGAAGACAAAAACGACGGTCTCAACAAGCGCACCAAAACAGAAGGGTGAAGGTAAATGTCGACGGAATAAATCTGGGAAGAGTAACAAAAAATAACGTACCTTGGAAGTAATCTTGATGAAACTTGGGACCATTCACTAGAGATAATAAAGAACACGACTGGAAAATGCATGTACAGCGTTGTACAAAATGCAAAAATTTCTAAGCAACCGCCAGCTGGATATCTCATTGAGAACTAGAATACTTAAGTGCTATGTTTCCTCCAAGCAACACAAAAAGAATCCAAGCATTCGAACTCTGGTGCTACCGTAAAATGTTCAGAATATCCTACATGGGCCATACGACAAATGCGGAAGTCTTGCGGAGGATGGACAAGGAAAGGGAGCTTATGTTTATAATAAAAGAACGAAAAACACAATATTTTGGTTTCATCGTTAGAAATCAAAATTAAAAGAACTGCTCCAACTTATAATCGAAGGTAAAATCAATAGCAAAAGGGGACCAGGAAGAATACGCAACTCTTGGCTTAAAACCCTACGACAATGGACGAATTTAACCTACATAGAACTATTCAGGGCGGCTGCAAATAATATTAAATGGGCAAATGTAATGGTCAACGTCCTTAAGGATAAGGCACCGTGAGAAGAATTTAAACATAACATTTGCAATGCAACTACACAGTGCCGGATCTAGACATTTGTCTTGGAAGGGGAAAATTGCCTTAGGCGGAGGGGGATCTTTAGTCGAAACGCCAACCAACATAGAAAGATACCAAACTACATAAAAGACATAAATAATAATTTATATGCATCCAGTTTCCTTAATTTTCCTAAGTAGCGGTTTTATTGTAAGTAGTGTAGTAGTGTTAGAACTTGTTAGGGGGAGAAAATATCCCCATTTTCTCCCCACGTAGAACTGCCACTGCAATTACATGACAGAAATGGTAAACAGCAACATAAATGCAGACAAGGAAAGAACAAACAAATGGTACAAAAACTAGCAATGAAATGGATGAAGAAGAAATAACTGTATAGAGGCGAATTTAGACTATTCAATTTAGAAGTACACTGCGGGTGATTCGTCTGCAATGAAAGGTAAACATACCTTTCATCCAAGATGCACATCCAAAGTGAACAGTGAACAAAGTAGAAGGTGCTCCTACTTTCGATGAACCGGTTGGATGATTCATCCAGAGTGAACCACTAGTGTAAAGCCCGCACTTCACTCTCGCCGAAGTCGATCGTGGTTCAACAAGTACGAGAGTGTAGACGGCCACCTTGTGTAACTTTGCCTAACTTTGTTCTACTTCCGAAATCTGTCGGTCTGGTCAAAGGGATCTTTGTCGGTATCGTACTTCGAACGAGTGTGTAGAGAGGGTACTTCGGACTTCGGTCAACTTTGGAGAAGTAACTTCGCCGAGAGTGTGGAGCCCGTTTAAAGTGTAAACTTGTTTTTTCGGATCCTATGAACATTCCATACCATCAAAACGCAGTTGAATCATTTTTTTGACACGTAAAATGGCTCTTCAGTGGAAAGACGAATATATGCATGTATTTCTAGAAATATATCGTAATCATGAGTGCCTGTGGAATAATAAATCTGAGGACTACCAAAAAATGAACATCCGTGAAAATGCATACCGGTCTGTACTAAAAGTGCTACATTTATCTGGATTAAATAATATAGGCGATATAAAATCAAAAATAAAAACTATCCACACTCGCTAGCTATTGTTCAGAGTTAGCAAAAATTTTGAAGTGAGAAAAGAGTGGATCAGGAAGCACTGATGTTTATACTTCTCGTTTATTTGATTCAAGAGGCAGACTCCATCTGATTTTTTTCTAATTTTCGCCATTTTGAAAAAACTGTGAAACAAATTCCGTCAGTGAAAATGTAAATTGCTGACCTTTTCAATCTACACTTTCGCTATTCATTTATCATCTACAGTGTACATCTAAAGTGAATAAGTGTAAATTTGCCTTACGGAAATAAACAAAAAAGGACAAAAAATCAGGCACCAGTGGTGGATCTACCGGGGAGTAGGAAAAATTTCCGCCCAACAAGGTCCAAAATTAAAGAAAAATATGGTTCAAACATAAATATCTATTAGCTGGCATGAAACTTAAACTTGCTTAAACCATAGATACACAAATTCAACCCAATAAACCTGCTAGTTAGGAAAATTAGGGGAACTTAATGCATAAGTTTTTTTTCTGGTTTATGTATGTCTATACAGGGAACCCCAAGACCTAAGAAAAAGAACAGGTATCAGTGATGTAGTCGATATAGCCAAGCTGAAATGGAATTGGGCAGGTCACATAGCGAGACTAAAAGCCTCAAGATGGACCAGCAAACTAATTGACTGGCGCCCAAGAGGAGACAAACGCAGCAGAGGATGACCACCAACATGCTGGATGGAAGACATTAAACGAATGTCCAAACTCCAAGAAATGGTAACAAGACTCACAGAAACGTGGAGAGTGGCGAAAAACAAAGGCGTAACCAGGGGGTGGTTTTGGGGTTATAGCCCTCCCTATTGGATGTACTTTGAGCTCCATACGCTTAACACCATTATTATTCCATACCCCCCCCCCCCAGAGACCTTCAAGTAGATGTAACCCCCCTTACGATCATCCTGGTTACACCTCTGGCGAAAAATAGGACAGACCCATGTCCAGCAGTGCACCGAAGAGGTTGCATGATAATGTATGTCTATTGTTTTTAGTACGTTTCTTATATCACGGGTATCTGGTATATTAAATGGAGGCTATTGTCATATCTAAAAAGTACAGGCATTATAATACATGCCATTGTTTATATGACACGCTACTTTTTTAAATTTGTACTGTTAAATAAAAACAAATAGTGAATTATTTATGACAATTAAACAGTATATTCATTCATCAACTAAGCTAATTATGATTGAAGATTGACGTCTCAATCAGAGCATTTGCAGCTCGAACTCAACTTAACCTCCATGACCTGTGGCTAAACGTGAAACATAGTAGTTATAGTACTATTAATAAACCTCAGTTACAAAGCCAGCAACAACATTCATTCATGTGCAGGCATTTTGCTACATCTCACTCACCCCTCCATCGAGCAAGCGAGGGTTGCTGCCGAGAATAGAGACAGACGACAATACAAGAAAAAAAAACTGTAAAACCGGCTACAGAAATTCGTGCACATGATTTTTTAACAAGCGATTACTTAAAGTAGGGCTCATTTTTTATATAGATTGTTGTGCTTACCTTTTCTTCTGATTAAGAGGTTATTTATTTAAGAAAAGTCTAAGAAATTTGCGGGGTACACACACTCTCACTAAAGCGCCAACACTACCCTTTCATAACATCTATGAGCGAATACTGTCAAGTTTTAGATGCTATTCTGCCTTTTTGCCCCTCCTAAAACAGCTGCTTTTTCAATAATAAACAACCGGCCGGCGCGTTAGCCACCTCTAGCGGTGGATAGATTAACCACTCGGGCTAAATCCCGGGCAGGTCTTTGGATGAACCGGTTTCTGTATTGAAGTTAGGGGCTCTTCGGGTGTATTCTGTAAAATAATTCTGTAACATGTGAAACTATCAAAGTTATCTGTTGGTTTTTGGGTCGCTTGAGCGTTGATTGCGGTCATGCAATATAAGAGGACACAATATATTCCATTTCAAAGAATTTTTGACAATAATTTCGATTTCAATAATCTTTATAATTTTTTAAATAAATAAACCAATAATATCTAAACAAATTAAAAGAATAATTTATTTTTAATAAATAAACCGATAATATCTAAAAAAATTACAAGAATAATTTCTTTTATATAAAACACAATATTATAGTAAACGAAAGTTTTTATAGTCATTAAAATTATTTAACAAAAAGTTGAAAGACTAGATGACTAAATAGAAACAATTTAGATATATAAATGTATACAGGGGTAATTCAATAAATAGTAACTATATTCAAACAAATACTAACCAGTGGCGGCTCGTGATTTTTACAATAGGGGAGGCTATACCTAACTGTAAAATATCTAGACAAATTTGCACTAGCAAAAAAATGCGCCAAAAAATGTAATTTAAGGCCCCATCTTTTGACCATTTTTTATATACATTTCATAATATCATCCTAATTCATAATTTCATGATATCATATCATTTTAAAAATAGTTAGTCTAATAGTAAAAGTTTAATACCAAAGTTTGTGTAGTTTATTTGTTAACAATTCCATCTATTTGTAAATAGATACCTATGCATATCAAAATAAATACAGATTTGAAGTTTTGCAGTCCATACATAATGAAGCTTCAAATTTTTTAACTGAATTTTTTTAATTCTAAACGCGGCCTACTGCGAATTCAAAAACACGATAAATTACCGATATTTTGCTTTGAGTTAGAGATATCGGAAAAAGTTATTTGAGCAAGTTGTTCCAAATATTATTATAACCCCACATACCAAATTTCATAACAAAATTCGCACTTTTAGATTTTTCATTATTTTTAGTCAGGACCCTAAAATTCGTTGTCCCGAGACGCACCCAACCACCCAATGGAGCTGAGAAAGTACTCTGCCTCCCTTGGTATATCTCCGGGCAGCGTGTGATGCCGCCATAGATGCCACTGTTAGGAGACCGGGTCTCCTTAAACGCCTGCTGCGCTGCACGGAGCATTAGCAACGGAGAATGCTGGGCTTCTCGGCTCCGTTCATGCATCTCGGGATAACCCAGGGTCCTGCCTACAATAATATGTAATAAAACTGAGACGCGATCATGCGTTCTAATGCTAATGCTCCGTACGTATGGATAATCAGTGACAATATGGAATTTACACGTTGTATAATAGTGAGAGTAATTGTTGTTTTCGCGATTCATGATAAACAAAACAGTATAGAGTGTGTAAAAAATTTATGGGGAGGCTGAGCCTCCCTTGCCTCCTCTGACGAGCCGCCACTGATACTAACAGATATTCAACACGTTTTTTTTTTCAATTGTTTCTTATTAAATAATTTCACATAATTTGGGATGTTAAAAAATATTAATATTGTTGTATTATTTTATAAACGTAGGTTTTTGTATACTTTTATTAACTCGTTTATTTAGGAATTTTTACATGATGTAGATATTACGACATCCTTACGAAAGAGAACAAATAGATGAGGAGAAGAGGAGGAGACATGACACGAAGATACACTTTAAAGAGACATCTAAAGAGACACTTTAGATATAATTCTGATCGTTTACCAGGATGATCCCTCCCTAATTACTAATTTTTTTTCTTCTAACTTATATATCGTTCATTATCAGACTTCGTCAATGCTCTCTGGTTCAAAGTTTTGTTCTTTCTTAATATTCTTAATATTCTGCTTTGTAATATCTGAGATGGTGATTAATCTGTTCCTGATATTCCTGGCGAGTTTCGGTATTCTAATAATGCTATATTCAGATCTTCACAATTTAGTAATATGTATCTTCGTCTCTAGTAGTCTAGTCACAACATAGGGGGTCCCGTGGACACTTTTAGGTCGCCGCGATTTGATGGTGGTATTATAGGTTTCTTGGGGCGCTGAATCCAATGGAAGTGGTCTGGAAGCCCAAATGTGGTGCATTTAATTGTTATTAACAAATTATAGTTAAATTAGGTGTTTTTCAGGAATTATTAAAAGCCCTGTAAATAAATTGATAGTGTTAAGGTCTTGTCTGGTGTATTTTTGGTCGCTGAATCGAATGCGACTAGTCTCGATTACTCAAAATGTGTTCTTATTTTGTTAATAACAAAATAATTGTTCATTCGCCGAAAAGCTCGAAATGCTTTTTCTACAGCAAGTTTGTAGTCTTATTCATAGTATTTTTATACTCTAAATCGATTGTCACTAGTCGTGATAGCTTAAACCACGTTCCGACTTTGTTATTAAGAA
The DNA here is from genome assembly GCF_917563875.1 of Diabrotica virgifera virgifera. Taxonomy (NCBI): domain Eukaryota; kingdom Metazoa; phylum Arthropoda; class Insecta; order Coleoptera; family Chrysomelidae; genus Diabrotica; species Diabrotica virgifera. The sequence continues at coordinate 210,919,634 of NC_065444.1, forward strand.
ATTATTGCAAAAATAACGGTTTATAGCACGTTTACTCACGGTTTTTGCTATAAATTAAAAAAAAAACAATTGGAATGATATGAAATTTGGCATTTCCGTAGCTAACATGTCAAACAAAACAAGTGATATTGTGCCGATGTGTGCTTTTACCCTGGGTGTGAGTTTCACCCCGTTTCGGGAGTGAAAGAAGAAACCTTTAAAATAAGTCCGGAATTCGATAAACTGATTAATTCTAAGCAACGTTTGTTCCCTACAGTTTTTTCACTAAGTTAATACTTTTCAAGTTATTTGCGAGTGAATATGTTTATTTTTCAACAAAAAAACCAAATAATTTGAAAAGTATTTAGTTAGTGAAGAAACTGTATGGAACAAAAGTTCCTTAGAATTAATCAGTTTATCCACTTCCGGACTTATTTTAAATGTTTCTTTTTTCACCCCCGAAAAGGGGCGAAATTCACCCCAAGGGTAAAAGCAGTCATCGGCACAATATCACTTGTTTTGTTTGACATGTTAGCTACGTGTTTGCCAAATTTCATGTCAATCCAAGTGGTTTTTTTTATAATTTAGAGCAAAACCGCGGGTGAACCTAATATAAACCGTTATTTTTGCAATAATTTATTAATAACAAAGTCGGAAAGTAGTTTAAGCTATCACGACTAGCGGAAATTGAATTAACGTATAAAAATACTATGAAAAAGACTACAAACTTGCTGTAGATAGAGCATTTCGAGCTTTTCGGCGAATAAACTATTATTTTGTTATTAACAAAATTAGAACATAATTTGAGTAATCGCGACCAGTCGCATTCGATTCGGCGACCAAAAATACACCATAGAAGACCTTAACACTATCAATTTATGTACAGGGCTTCTAATAATTTCTGAAAAATATCTAATTTTACAATAGTTTGTTAATAACAATTAAACGCTCCACATTTGGGCTTCCAGACCACTTCTATTGGATTCAGCGACCCAAAAAACCTATAATACCACCATCAAATCCCGGCGACCTAAAAGGGTCCACGGGGCCCCCTATGTTGCGACTAGACTATAGATGCCGTCTTCGCTTCGAAGGTTGGTAATCATCAGAGCGATTTTTACATTTGAGACCGCGGCTCTAAATAATTGGTTGTTACTAAATCCAAACCATTTCCTGATGTTCTTCAGCCATGAATTGCGTCTCCTTCCTATGGATCTTTTTCCCTGGATTTTTCCTTCATAATGACCTGGGGTATTAGGTATTTATCTCCTCTCATCACATGCCCCATATCTCAATTTACTTCTCTTGATTGTTAGAAGTACTTCCCTTTCCTTATGCATACGTCTTATTACCTTTAATGAGATCTATCTACCCATGAGATCTTCAGTATTCTTGGGTACATCCATATCTCGAATGCCTCCAGTCTCCTCACATCAATTTTCTTCAGTGTCCACGCTTCAATCCCGTAGTTTAATACTGATAGCACATATCACCTAAATAGACGTATTTTTAACTAAAGGTTTAAGTCCCCACAGTAGAGGAGTCTCTTCGTTCTTGCAAATGTGCTCCTGGCCTGTTCGTTTCTGAGTCGTATTTCTTGAGAACTGTCATTGTTTTCATTAATGGTTGTACCTAGGTATTTGAATTCTCTTACTTTTTCAATAGATTGATTCTGTACATATATGTCACGAATGTCCTGAGTTGTCTTTCTTATTACACAGGGGTGGTGTGCGTTATATAGGGGTTTGCTACACTTAATATTCATTATACATGGGTTTTAATTTATCTCCGCAAATAGTAAGAATTCGTTATATCGAGGGTTAAAATCGAGGTAATTCATAGAGGGGTATTTTTTACATTGAGTGTTATGGACGTTTGAAGGGAATTTAAAAAAATTCGTTATATCGGGACTCCACTGTATCATATTGTTATGATCTGCTTCTTATTAATTTTATATTAATTATTATTTATTTGATTAATTATTTAATTGTCGCAAATCATACATAAAAAATTGAATAAAAAATCTCAGGGTGCCTTTTTATAATATTAAAAAAAGTCTAAATTATCTTACGTTATATTTATCTTCTCTCGTGGTTTCAGTATCTCTGAATTGATCCTAATCGGGATAAAATAGGAAAAAGAAATAAAGCAAAATATAAAATAAACATACAGAATTGTCTTTTATTTTTCAAAATCAATACCCTAAAAATCTATCAAACCTAAAACCTGTGGACACAGATATCCGAATGAAATTTTTACCACTTAAATTTATTATAGTTAAAAAAAACAATTTATCGGTTTGTTCCCGATGACTTTGGTAAAACAAACTAAACAAAACAAATTTATAATCAAGTATATTCAAATGGGAAATAAGCCACAATTTTACCTAAAATTGATTTTATTAACGTTTCGACGCCCAAGTCGGGTGTCGTTGTCAAAATACAAAATAATATTAAATAAACAAAAATGTTGTTGCTTAGTAAAAAATTCTTCTAATAATTTATTTAATCTGACTCATTTATATCGGCAATTCAGACACGTATTATACATTTTAAAGTAGACGACTTTAAAAATGATATTGAGTTCAGTGGAGAGATTCAAGTATAGTCCTAAAAGAAGCAGATAGTAAAAAGAGAAAAATCAAAGAAGCGGCTCTAATTATGCTAAATGAAACCAATTGTGTCGCAAATTCCTCGGTAGAATGCAGTAGGATGTGGTTACCCATACTAAAGGAGGAAGTCAATAGAAAGAAAATACCACAATTAGTAAATCAGTAACATATCGAGTTAGTACATATTTAGTATTTTAGTATTATTTAAAATTTAAAATATCAAGTCAGAATTTGGTATTAGTTTTGAGAGTAAACTAAATGTAAACCCAAATACTTGCGATGTCGGGATAGTATCACGAGGTTTTTCCTGGTTTTCCCTCGTGATTTACTATGGAATCTCTAACGCGAGAATTTCAGTACCACCGTTGCATTTGGTTGTCTTTTTAAAGACAGATCACATGCTATGATTTTTTGTGGCGGCTATTCTTGAGTTGGGATTGATTTCATGTAATCGAATGAACTATCTTTTAGTAAAGTCGTCCCAGGAACGCAACTCATCAATATTGGCAATATCATTTTTAAAGTCGTCTACTTTAAAATGTATAATACGTGTCTGAATTGCCGATATAAATGAGTCAGATTAAATAAATTATTAGAAGAATTTTTTACTAAGCAACAACATTTTTGTTTATTTAATATTATTTTGTATTTTGACAACGACACCCGACTTGGGCGTCGAAACGTTAATAAAATCAATTTTAGGTAAAATTGTGGCTTATTTCCCATTTGAATATACTTGATTATAAAAATGCCACAAGAAAATAGCTTCAGAACAACATTAAAAAACAAATTTATGTATTCGCAAGATTAACTATACTTCCTATTTACTTTTAGAAATATTGGAATTTTAATTCATATGCTTTTTACTCAAAATTTTAGTTTCCGAACATAAAAATATCTTTCACATACGTTGACTGACCTTTTTCTTCACTCGCTCTGATGTCTTCTCGTGACCCAAAAACAGCTCTCCCTCGTTGACTATGTTAAAGGCTACTCATCAAAGCCCTCTCCGTTCTCCAGCTTCAAAACTATCAGCATACCAGCACCAATTCTCCAACGAGCCAAAGCCTCTTTTGACCAGTACTCGATTCACACCAACTCCAAAAATTCTCTGCTCTCCTTCTCACAATAATACAGAACCAAAGAGGTATTTCGTCTCAATTTGATCTGTCTCTCGTTCCACTTTTCAGCACTATTCTCCACTATCAAACAACCACTGGTACTTGCTAACTGCTTGTCCACGAAAACGTCGAACTGCTCCTCAGCGATGCCAAAAACATAATAACTTCTTTTTCAAACTCACTCAACATTCAAACCACTTTTCCCCTTCCAACTTGTCAAGAATCAGAAACATTTCTCTTTTCCATTCGACAAACAAACAGTCATTTTCAAAATTATGCCGACCATCCTAATTACTTTCGGGAAACCCTACAATATTTACTCGGGTTGAAACAAAGATATTAAAATTCCAAACTTTCTTTTAAACCATTTTTCTAGAAAATGATAATTACCTCTACCTGTGGATTCTATAGTTCCCGTAATAAACAATCTTTTTCCATTTTAAATCTAAATACATCGTCCTTTTCACTTTAATTATTCACAAAAGTCTTTAATGGTTCATCGGAAAGCTCATTAAAAAAGAAATCCACTTACATCCAAACTAAATTCTAATAAATATTTACAGATCAATATACAGGGTGTATTAAATTTATGTGCCCTCGTTATTTAAAAAAAATTTAATTTAATTTTCATTTTGCCTTTGATTGATAAATTGAAAACACAATAATACATTTCATCTTACTTATGTTGAGAGTTGAGAGTTGATTTGAAAGATATGAGCGGATTGGCATCCGGATATGAGAAATGTCCGGATTTTTTTCTTTACTAAAAAAAAAAAAAATGAAAAACACTTGGCCCAACGGTGGGAAATTTCATTCTGAGCAGCACCTAGTTAAGGTTAGTTTTCGATGTTAGTTGCATAATGTAACGAAATAGCTATCTATATCTTTTAATTGTGCCATATGCATTTCGCATATATGTACAATGTAGAGGTAGCAACACAGGTCAGTCAAATTCACATTTTACATAAACTACAACCCCTTGGATTACCCCTGTCCAGATTTGGCTTAAATTATGGTAACCCTAGCGATAGTCCATAATTTTCTTCACTTACCGCGGTCACTTTATTATGCAGTATCTGTAGGTCTTCATGTGATTCGGCTAAAAGAACTATATCATCAACATATCTCGGGTTATTTATGATCATGCCATTAATTTTAATTCCTATACGTTTAGTTCATCCTTTGCCTTACTTAATATATCTTCCGAGTATATTAAATATTAAATAATATTGGTGCAAGTATACCCCCTTGTCGAACACCTCTTTGTATTTCTATTTCTTCTGATGTTATGTCTTCTATTCTTACTACTGCTATTTGACCATAGTACAAGTTTGAAATTATTCTTATATCTCTGAGGTCTAATCTTCTTTTTCTAATGCTTCAATCGGTTGGTCATGCCTAACCCTCTCAAAAGTCTTATTATAGTCTATAAAACACACGTACAGTTCTTGATTCATAGATACAGGGTGTCCAGAAACTCTACCGACAAATGAAGACAGGAGATTCCTCAGATAATTTTAAGACAATTTAACCCAATTCACCTAGTCCGAAAATGCTTCCTAAGGGAGTTAGAGCTCTTTGAAGATGGCGCCATGTAATTAGTTTTTCTTAAATACCTCCAGAACGCTCCTATTTAGAAAAACGAAAATTTGTATACATATTTCCTTTCCTGAAATGAATCGATTTCATCTATTGCGAATTTCTAGTACCGGTTATAGGCGTCCGTTTTGGGTAGGGCAAAGGTTATTTTATCCCATAACTTTTTTGTCTTCAACTTTTAAGCATTTTTGATATTGGATTATTAAACTGTGAGGTATTCTAGTACTAAAAGGTACTCTTACTTTAAGTCGGTAGGATACACCGTTTTCTAGAAAAATCGATTTGAAAGTTTTTAGTTTTGGGAATGTGAAAAAAAAAGTTAAAAAAAATTAAAAAAAAAACGATGTATTTTACGAACCTAAAGCAAGAGTAATAGTCTAAGAGCTAGTGAACCTTTTGACTAACGGTCGTCCTGTAAGGCTAGAAATTTGTAGAGTGATAATTCATAGCACACCAAAGCTAAAAACCATGACCTGGCAGGCCTCAGCGGTGCACGTGTATCTACCAGGTGAATCGAAAAGTGCAAATTTAGGGGGTAAAATAAACTTTCTCCTGTAAGGTTTAAATTTAAGTATGTGTTTGAGTAAGTCATTTAAAAGAAATGTGTAAAATGACAGGCGATTCTGAAGAGCATAAGACCTTGCCAGGCGAGGGGAAAGATTAGGAGTTTTTCCTAAATTTATTTTTTTTGCATCGAACAAATTTTTTTTAAGTTTTTTGAATCATTCCAAACAGAAAAGGTCTTTGGTGATTTTTCTCTTAAGTTAATAGTTTTTGTTATATAAGCGATTGAAAATTTTGAAAATTGCGAAATCGACCATTTTTAACCCCAAATCGGATATTTATCTAAAAATCTCAAAGTTGCCAAGGTAGGTAGATATTCTTTAAACATTGATTGATGAAATCCCAAAGAGTTTTTTGCAATACAATATCGGAAACCCCTTTGTTTTTTAATTGCTAATCAAGCGGACGCTTCACTGTAGTATAAGTGAGGACGTTTGAGTTGGCATAAATTCATTATCTCGAGAATTGGCAAATTCAAGAGCAATCTTCAGACAGGTCGATTTTTATTTTTAAATTAGGACTTTTTGGCATATATATAATACTAGTGACGTCATCCATCTGAGCGTGATGACGTAATCGATGATTTTTTTAAATGAGAGTAGGGGTTGTGTTATAGCTCATTTGAAAGGTTATTTAATTCTCTATTCACTAATATAAACAATAACATAATTATTTATACAGGGTGTACAAAAAAATTTTTTTTATTAAATTAACTTTGATTAAATTTGACAAATAGAAGAAAAAAATTTTTTTGTACACCCTGTATAAATAATTATGTTAATGTTTATATTACTGAATAGAGAATTAAATAACCTTTCAAATGAGCTATCACACAACACCTACTCTTATTTAAAAAAATAATCGATTACGTCATCACGCCCAGATGGATGACGTCACTAGTATTATATATGTACCAAAATGTCCTAATTCAAAAATAAAAATCGACCTGTCTGAGGATTTCTCTTGAAATTTGCCCATTCTCGAGATAATGAATTTATGCAAGCTCAAACGTCCTCAATTATACTACAGTGTAGCGCCCGCTTGATTAGCAATTAAAAAAACAAAGCGGTTTTCGTTATTTTATTGCAAAAAACTCTTCGGGATTTCATCAATCAATGTTTAAGGAATATCTGCGTACCTTGCCAATATTGAAATTTTTAGATAAATGTCCGATTTGGGTTAAAAATGGCCGATTTCGCAATTTTCAAAATTTTCAATCGCTTATATAACAAAAACTATTAACTTAAGAGAAAAATAAGTAAGGTCCTTTTCTGTTTGGAATGATTCAAAAAGCCTAAAAAAAATTTGTTCGATGCAAAAAGAATAATTTTAATAAAAACCCCTAATCTTTCCCCTCGCCTGGCAAGGTCTTATGCTCTTCAGAATCGCCTGTGATTGTACACATTTCTTCTAAATGACTTACTCAAACACATACTTAAATTTAAACCTTACAGGAGAAAGTTTATTTTACCCCCTAAATTTGCACTTTTCGATTCACCTGGTAGATACACGTGCACCGCTGAGGCCTGCCAGGTCATGGTTTTTAGCTTTGGTGTGCTATGAATTATCACTCTACAAATTTTTAGCCTTACAGGACGACCGTTAGTCAAAAGGTTCACTAGCTCTTAGACTATAACTTTTAGTACTCGAATATTTCATAATTAAATAATCTAGTGTCAAAAATACTTAAAAATTAAAGACAATAAAGTTATGTTATAAAATAACTGTTGACCTACCCAAAACGGACGCCTATGACCGGTACTAGAAATCCGCCATTAATGAAATCGATTAATTTCTGGAATATAAATAAATGTACCAGTTTTCATCTTTCTAAATAGTTTCTTTTTGAATCTTTTTTTTTTAAATTCAAGGAAAGAAAAATTTTCAAATCGATTTTTCTAGAAAACGGTGTATCCTATCGACTTAAACTAAGAGTACCTTTTAGTACTAGAATAACTCACAATATAATAATTCAGGGTCAAAAATGCTTAAAAATTAAAGACAAAAAAGTAAGGCGATAAAATAACCGTTGCCCTACCCAAAACGGACGCCTATGACCTGTACTAGAAATTTGCAATGGATGGAATCGATTCATTTCAGGAAAGTAAATATATATATACACAAATTTTCGTTTTTCTAAATAGAAGCGTTCTGGAGGTATTTAAGAAAAACTAATTAGTAGTGTTCGCGCAGTACAAATCGAGCATACCCAGAGTAAGTTCGGGATTAGTTTCCAATGCGCAGGCGTCAACGTAAACTTATCCTGGACATGCTCAGGATTTTTCGCTCCGCGAACAATTTTCGGATTCGCAATGTAATGACGGGTTGCATACATTAAGGTTAGAGAAAGAAGCTTTTTGTTGTCTCTTTCTTATTTCGAAATAAATGTCAAAAAAATGCAAATGCAACAAATTTGTATGTCAACAAAGAGAAAAAGAAAAGAGAATAAAGGCAACAGGCAAAGGATTAACTTTCTCTTCAATAATTCAATGCCTTTCTTAGAAGGTAGAAATTTGATTAGAGTCTTTCTTTATTATTTCCACAATATAATGTGGTTATTTCCACTCTAAAATCCAGCTTACATTTTTGTAGAGAGTAAAAGATTGTTGATATGTAGATCTAAAAATTACCTTTAACTTCATGAGGGTTGAACATTATCTGAAGGAAGGAATAATTTAGTAAAACAATCATTTCCAATTTTGATATCTATGTATTGAATTTAATGGGTTGTGGCATTGTGTTGTGGTTTATTACACCACAAAAATAATGAAATATAACAAGACACAAGAAATAGTTTCAGAATAAGTTTGATGTATTGTTTATGTTTCATTATATTCAATAAGAGACTAATTTAACTTATAAATTAAACTGAAAAATAAACCACAAGAATATGTAGGTACTTATAAGCTCATTTAGATAGAAGAAATTAAGTAAAAACAGAGTACAATTTATTGTAATACATACTACCGTAATAGATAATTATCGAATATCGAATGAAAATAATACTTGAAAAGGTACCTACTTATTTATAAACATACGAAATGGAAAACATTGACAAAAACAACTAAAAAAGCTTTAATATAAAAAATATTAAAATTTGTTTGAAGAATATTTAAATGACACAACACTTTACATAATTTCAAAACTTTAAAAACCAGAATCTACATCTACAAGTTGTTTAACAAAACAATATTTTAGGTTAAGAATTGGAAGGAGTAAGAACAGAATGTCAAGAAATTCTTCCCAAATATTTTGTGCGCCTGTGCGAACTTAAAATCCGAAACAAAATCCTCGAACGTCGAGAGCGTACCCCGGGCATGTTCAGGATCTTTTTTCTGTACTGCGCGAACCCCGAATTAAAAATCCGGAGGGTGTTCAGAGGGAAAGATTTGGACTCCGCGAACGCCCAATTTTGTAATGCGCAGGCGTTCTCCCTCTGGGTATACCCAGGACGTACTGCGCGATCAAAGCTATTACATGACGCCATCTTCAAAGAGCTCTAGCTCCCTTAGGAAGCATTTTCGGACTAGGTGAATTGGGTTAAATTGTCTTAAAATTATCTGAGGAATCTCCTGTCTTCGTTTGTCGGTAGAGTTTCTGGACACCCTGTATATCTAGACCTCTTTGTGAGATGACGTTAAGTACGAATAGTGCCTCCCTTGTTCCTAGGCCTTTACGGAATCCAAATTGTGAATCGCTATGTCTATATATCTAGTTTCCTGTGTATTCTATTATGAATCGCTTTTAGCAAGATTTCTAGGTTATTAATTTAATTAATAGGTATAGGTGCCTATTTTTCGATGTTTGGACTATTAGCCCGTTTGACCGAGAGCAATGTGGGTGGACTGGTGGTGCACAATTTAAAATTGCTCTTTTGTAAAATTCCTAAGTACACGATATTGAATCATAAGGCATATTATCTGAAACTGTCTCCAATGGGATGCAAATCTAGGAGAGTATTATCTCATTTTAAGCATTTTACTACTGTTCCATCAGTTTTACTCTTCATCTTCAGCTATTTTGAAAAGTAGTTCGTCAAAGTAAAGTACGACTTACTTCTTCTTCTTCATGTACCATCTCCTCTAAGAAGGTTGGCAACCATCACGGCAATTCGCACTTTCGATACCGCTGCTCTAAAGAGATCAGCAGAAGTGCAATTAAACCAAGCTCTCAAATTGTTTAACCAGGAGATGCGTCTTCTTCCGCGACTCCTTCTACCCTGTATTCTTCCTTGCATTATTAATTGTAACAAGTTATAACGCTCGCCCCTCATAACATGTCCCAGATATTGTAGTTTTCTGACTTTAACTGTATTTAAAACCTCTTTATCGTTTCCCATTCTTCTCAACACCTCGATGTTCGTGACTCTATCCACCCAACTTATTCTTAATATTCTTCTGTAGGCCCATAACTCGAAAGCTTCTAATCTGTCCGAAACATCCTTCTTTAATGTCCAAGCCTCCAACCCATAGAATAATACGGAGAACACGTAGCATCTCAGAAGTCTTATCTTTAAAGAAATTGTAATGTCCCTGCTACAGAGTACTTTTTTCAGTTTGTTGAAAGCATTTCTTGCCTGTCCTATTCTTGCTTTAATCTCTTCTGTGTACTCATTAGTTTCATTAATCATTGTACCCAAATATTTATATTTTTCAACCTTTATAATTTGTTCTCCATGTATTGTTATGCTTTCTTGGCGCTGCTGAGCTTTTGTGATTACCATAAATTGTGTCTTTTTTGTGTTTAGGGACAATCCGTTTTCTTGGCTGACTTCTACCACTCTGTCAACCATTTGTTGTAAATCTTCAAGACATTCGGCAAATAAAATAGTGTCGTCGGCAAACCGTATATTATTGACTGGTCGGCTATTTACTTTTATTCCCGTGGTTAGGTCTTCTAGTGTTTCCTGGATTATTTCCTCTGAATACAAATTGAACAAAGTAGGAGACAGGACACAGCCCTGTCTGACGCCCCTCTCAATCTGTATTTCATTTGAAAAGGCGTTGTTCTCTTTTACCACAGCGATCTGATTATAATAGATAGCACTAATGATCCTGATGTCCCTCATATCTAAGTTTTTCTTTTCAAGTAATTCGATAAGGCGGTTATGTCTGACCTTATCGAAGGCTTTGTTGTAATCCAAGAAACACATATATACTGGCTGATTAACATCCATGCACCTTTGCACAAGTACATTTACAGCGAACAGGGCTTCCCTCGTTCCCATTGCATTTCTAAATCCAAATTGCGTGTCGTTTATGTCCTGCTCAAGTTTGTTATGTATTCTCCGGTGTATAATTTTTAAAAATATTTTGAGTGTATGACTCATTAAACTTATTATCCGGTGGTCTTGGCATTCTTTTGCGTTTGGTTTTTTTGGCAGTGTTATGAACGTTGACAGCAGCCAATCTCTGGGAATGATTCCTGTACTGTATATTATATTAAATAAGTCGACCAATATTCCAATTTGCTGTTCTTCTATTAACCGTATTATGTCTACAGGTATTTGGTCAGGACCTGTTGCCTTGTTGTTCTTTGTTCGCTTTATCGCCTCTAATACCTCATCTTCTGTTATGTCTGGGCCGTTGTCGAACTTTTCCTGCTCTAGTACTATCTCAGTCCGTTCGTCTTTAAATAGCTCTTGAATATATTCCTGCCACCTTTTAAGCCTTTCACCGACGTCTATAATTATTTTGCCGTTTTTATCCAGCAGTATGTTTGATTTTTTCTTAATATTTGTGACTGTTATTTCCCTAATTTTCTTATGAAGGTTTAAGTTATCATGTTTCTCTACCAACTGTTCAATCTCTGCGCATCTGTCACTATACCATCTTTCCTTTGCCTCTCTGATCTTTCTCCTTATTTCTGTGTGTATAATTTACTACTTTAATCTAAAAAGTTGCTAGCCACTACTTCGAAAGGAAGCTCAGGAAAATCTCCTAAATTCAATGGTATGGCTCCTATGTCATGTTTAATTAAATAATACCTTTTAAGTGATTCCGGAACATTACTACTATCTGTAAGCCATCCCATGAAGCCATAGTTCGTCAATCTTTCTAATATGAATGTCTCTTTTGAATGAAAATTTGTATCTTACTAATGAAGTAAAAACCTCACATGTAGGTAGGTGGTATATAATTTATTAAAAAATTTTTTTTCTAAAAATGATCCAAGATGGATAAAATCACAAACGTTTTCGGACCAATCAGTCCATCATCAGGTGGTAGAAACTTCAGATCCAAAGTAGTTGGAACTAGCTACATATTTAGGTCAAAAGACCTTAATGTAATAATAATTATGCCATTTAGGCTACAAAAATGTTGACAATAAGTCGATGTCACAAGAAATTAAATTGCAACGGTATTACAAAGTGGTCTTCATCTTGGCCTCAAACTGACAGACTAAAGTATGACATAGAATGGCCTCAAACTGACAGACTAAAGTATGACATAGAATGTCATACTTTAGTCTGTCAGTTTGAGGCCAAGATGAAGACCACTTTGTAATACCGTTGCAATTTAATTACTGTTGCCGTATCCTCTATTTTTTCATACTATCACGTTACAATTTTTTGTGATATTATATTTGTGTGTGAAATGTATAATTTTTGTGTATTTTAGGTATGTTCTAATATGTTATGTATATACAGGTTTTTACTTGATTATTTTAAATCATTGTGACGTTTAACTTGCTAGAAACCTTGTAATATTGTGTACCTAATGTGTCAAAAGTAAGTAGTTTTGAAACACCAATTAAGTAAAGTTCATTATGTTGTTGTTTTCACCAATTTTGAAAAAATGTGAAAGCATTGAATTGTCCACGTCCGTCTGTCCGTCCGTCCGTCCGTCTTGTCTGTCTGTTTGCAAACTCAACTCCTTCGTCATTATACCAGGTAGAATGACAAATGAGGTGTCAAATGAAAGCTTATCCAAGGATGGTACTAAAGGTGAGAAATTTAACCTAGGCTGTCTGTCCATCTGTCTGTCCGACCGCGTATATGATTCCTTCGTGACTGTACCAGGTAGAATGACAAATGAGGTGTCAAATGAAAGCTTATAATCCAAGGATGGTACTCAAGATGAGAAGTTTGACATAGGCTGTCTGTCCGCCTGTCCGTCCGACCTGGTATAGTGACGGAGGAGTTATATTCGCGGACAGACAGACAGACGGACAGACAACCTAGGTCTAATTTCTCACCTTTACTACTATCCTTAGATTATAAACTTTCAGTTGACACCTCATTTGTCATTCTACCTGGTATAGTGACGGATGAGTTATATTCGTGGTTGGACGGACAGGCGGACAGACAGCCTATGTCAAATTTCTCACCTTTAGTACCATCCTTGTATTATAAGCTTTCATTTGACACCTCATTTGTCATTCTACCTGGTATAGTGACGAAGGAGTTATATTCGCGGTCGGACGGACAGACAGCCTATGTCAAATTTCTCACATTTAGTACGATCCTTGTATTATAAGCTTTCATTTGACACCTCATTTGTCATTCTACCTGGTATAGTAACGGAGGAGTTGTATTCGCGGTCGGACGGACAGGCGGACAGACAACCTATGTCAAATTTCTCACCTTCAGTACCATCCTTGGATTATAAGCTTTCATTTGACACCTCATTTGTCATTCTACCTGGTATAGTAACGGAGGAGTTATATTCGCGGTCAGACAGACAGACGGACAGACAAACTAGGTCTAATTTCTTACCTTTAGTACTATCCTTGGATTATAAGCTTTAATTTGACACCTCATTTATCATTATACCTAGTATAATGACGGAGAAGTAAATGTTATTATTCTATTATTCTGGTAGGTATATTTAACATTGATTGAAATTATGAAAGAAATATATAGAAAACAGCATGGCAACACTGTGATGCACAAACATAATAATGCAACCACATTCAGCTGTGCCAGCTGTGCGTTACATAGGGTGCTTTAAAAGCCAAGATGTCCCAAAATGGTAACTTGTCGCGATAAATGTATCAATACCGATCTCAACGCAAATGAGACCCTTTACAGATAATGAAACGGTTTAGACCAGCGGGTTTCAATCTGTGGTACATGTATCACTGATGGTACATATCATTATTTGTGGTGGTACACAAAACGCAAAACCAGCCAAAATCAGCATCACCATTATATTTAATTAGGTTACAAAGAAATTTGTGGTACCTAACTCAAAAAGATTGAGAACCACTGGTTTAGACAAATTGAAAAGGAGTATCTAGCCATTTTATGGGCTGGCAATAAATTACATAATTATTTTTGTGGACCTCATATTAAAATTGATTCTGAAAATCGTCTGTTAGAGGCTCTATACTAGTCTATACCTACCAATGAAAACGGAATGTCTGAAGTCCATTGACAAAGATTACAAAGAATAAAAATAAGACTTTTTAAGGTAAGAAAATATGCTAGGAAAAGAAATGCATATTGTTGATTTACTTTAAAACTTTCAGAATAATACAAGTAGAGACCTGAAGATGATAAGGTTATTACAAAAATAGTTCATTCAATTAACTTAAAACATGATAAGATACAAATTTTCTATAAAGGAAAAGATTCCTCTCATTGGCTGTATACCATAATAAAAACTTACTAATGAAGTAAAAACCTCACATGTAGGTAGGTGGTATATAATTTATTAAAAAAAATTTTTTTCTAAAAATGATCCAAGATGGATAAAATCACAAACGTTTTCGGACCAATCAGTCCATCATCAGGTGGTAGAAACTTCAGATTCAAAGTAGTTGGAACTAGCTACATATTTAGGTCAAAAGACCTTAATGTAATAATAATTATGCCATTTAGGCTACAAAAATGTCGACAATAAGTCGATGTCACAAGAAATTAAATTGCAACGGTATTACAAAGTGGTCTTCATCTTGGCCTCAAACTGACAGACTAAAGTATGACATTCTATGTCATACTTTAGTCTGTCAGTTTGAGGCCATTCTATGTCATACTTTAGTCTGTCAGTTTGAGGCCAAGATGAAGACCACTTTGTAATACCGTTGCAATTTAATTTCTTGTGACATCGACTTATTGTCGACATTTTTGTAGCCTAAATGGCATAATTATTATTACATTAAGGTCTTTTGACCTAAATATGTAGCTAGTTCCAACTACTTTGAATCTGAAGTTTCTACCACCTGATGATGGACTGATTGGTCCGAAAACGTTTGTGATTTTATCCATCTTGGATCATTTTTAGAAAAAAAATTTTTTAATAAATTATATACCACCTACCTACATGTGAGGTTTTTACTTCATTAGTAAGTTTTTATTATGGTATACAGCCAATGAGAGGAATATTTTCCTTTATAGAAAATTTGTATCTTATCATGTTTTAAGTTAATTGAATGAACTATTTTTGTAATAACCTTATCATCTTCAGGTCTCTAGTTGTATTATTCTGAAAGTTTTAAAGTAAATCAGCAATATGCATTTCTTTTCCTAGCATATTTTCTTACCTTAAAAAGTTTTATTTTTATTCTTTGTAATCTTTGTCAATGGACTTCAGACATTCCGTTTTCATTGGTAGGTATAGACTAGTATAGAGCCTCTAACAGACGATTTTCAGAATCAATTTTAATATGAGGTCCACAAAAATAATTATGTAATTTATTGCCAGCCCATAAAATGGCTAGATACTCCTTTTCAATTTGTCTAAACCAGTGGTTCTCAATCTTTTTGAGTTAGGTACCACAAATTTCTTTGTAACCTAATTAACTATAATGGTGATGCTGATTTTGGCTGGTTTTGCGTTTTGTGTACCACCACAAATAATGATATGTACCATCAGTGATACATGTACCACAGATTGAAACCCGCTGGTCTAAACCGTTTCATTATCTGTAAAGGGTCTCATTTGCGTTGAGATCGGTATTGATACATTTATCGCGACAAGTTACCATTTTGGGACATCTTGGCTTTTAAAGCACCCTATGTAACGCACAGCTGGCACAGCTGAATGTGGCTGCATTTTTATGTTTGTGCATCACAGTGTTGCCATGCTGTTTTCTATATATTTCTTTCATAATTTCAATCAATGTTAAATATACCTACAAGAATAATAGAATAATAACATTTACTTCTCCGTCATTATACTAGGTATAATGATAAATGAGGTGTCAAATTAAAGCTTATAATCCAAGTATAGTACTAAAGGTAAGAAATTAGACCTAGGTTGTCTGTCCGTCTGTCTGTCTGACCGCGAATATAACTCCTCCGTTTCTATACCAGGCAGAATGACAAATGAGGTGTCAAATGAAAGCTTATAATCCAAGGATGGTACTGAAGGTGAGATATTTGACATAGGTTGTCTGTCCGCCTGTCCGTCCGACCACGAATACAACTCCTCCGTTACTATACCAGGTAGAATGACAAATGAGGTGTCAAATGAAAGCTTATAATACAAGGATCGTACTAAATGTGAGAAATTTGACATAGGCTGTCTGTCCGTCCGACCGCGAATATAACTCCTTCGTCACTATACCAGGTAGAATGACAAATGAGGTGTCAAATGAAAGCTTATAATACAAGGATGGTACTAAAGGTGAGAAATTTGACATAGGCTGTCTGTCCGCCTGTCCGTCCAACCACGAATATAACTCATCCGTCACTATACCAGGTAGAATGACAAATGAGGTGTCAACTGAAAGTTTATAATCTAAGGATAGTAGTAAAGGTGAGAAATTAGACCTAGGTTGTCTGTCCGTCTGTCTGACTGTCCGCGAATATAACTCCTCCGTCACTATACCAGGTCGGACGGATAGGCGGACAGACAGCCTATGTCAAACTTCTCATCTTGAGTACCATCCTTGGATTATAAGCTTTCATTTGACACCTCATTTGTCATTCTACCTGGTACAGTCACGAAGGAATCATATACGCGGTCGGACAGACAGACGGACAGACAGCCTAGGTTAAATTTCTCACCTTTAGTACCATCCTTGGATAAGCTTTCATTTGACACCTCATTTGTCATTCTACCTGGTATAATGACGAAGGAGTTGAGTTTGCAAACAGACAGACAAGACGGACGGACGGACGGACAGACGGACGTGGACAATTCAATGCTTTCACATTTTTTCAAAATTGGTGAAAACAACAACATAATGAACTTTACTTAATTGGTGTTTCAAAACTACTTACTTTTGACACATTAGGTACACAATATTACAAGGTTTCTAGCAAGTTAAACGTCACAATGATTTAAAATAATCAAGTAAAAACCTATATATACATAACATATTAGAACATACCTAAAATACACAAAAATTATACATTTCACACACAAATATAATATCACAAAAAATTGTAACGTGATAGTATGAAAAAATAGAGGATACGGCAACAGTGTTACATGTGACGGTCGGCCCGGGTCGGATTCAATGCCAATATCTACAGACATATATTAGGGTGCTTTAAAATCCAAGATGTCCCCATTTTGTATCTGTTTCACGACAGTGATACAGACGGCAATATATGCGAGCGCCACACCCCTAATTTGAGGCTTAGAAATCGAAAAATCGACCATGATAGGTAAAAGGCAAATTTTGGTAATTCTTTATATTTTCAAGGTCGCTGAATCCGAATCTGAAGTTTATTTTTATCTAGAATTGTTGGAACATGTTCAAAAATCAAATGCAAAATATCATTATGCAAAAATGCTATAAATATTTCCTTTTGAAAATTTTACTGTGCCATATATGAAGAATTTAGGTAACGATGAGATTTGTCCGAGATGTTTAAACAAGTTAAAATAAAAGTTGTTAATTTTTAAACAATTTGTCGTCAGATTTCGTTAGTTTCATGTTTACTTAAAAAAGTAAACAAACTTTCACCTGCCGGGTGACAAAGTGTTTAGTTTATAATTTTAATCAATACAGAATTAAATTGTCATGAAGAAGTCTTCTGGAAAATTTCAAGTCAAAATATGGTATAGGAAAAAAGTTATGTGACTTTAAAGACGAGTGGCACTCCCCCAAAAAAACGCTTATTTCTATATACTGACCACGGTGTGGGTGTGGTGAATGACTAATTTTGATCATACTTTATGTATTGATGGTGCTAAAAACGAAAATGAGGTTTATTTTGAATTGTAGATAGGGGAACATTGTCAAAATCCAATTTTACACTAAAAATAAAATAAAAATGAAATCACGTTTTTCTTAAAATTAAAAGTCGCATTTTTTTTTCCATAGAACAGTTTGTTATTTGTACTTTTTATTTTAACATAAACTTGATTAACAAACTAAATTTCAAATTTTGTCACTCAACTTTTGCGATTAAACTTTGCAATTCAGGAATCTGCAACTTTTACTTTAAACAATTCATAACTTTTATTATAATAAGACAGAAAGATTGAAACAGGACCCATTGTCTTCAGAAAAGTAAGAAATATATACTATAAAAATTTCAGAAAAAATATTAAAATGGAACAACGTTGTAGCGAGCTAAACGCCAAAAAAACGTGATTTTTTTTTATTTTTAGGTTAAAATTGCGATTTTGACAATGTTCCCCCACGTAAAATTCAAAACAAACCTAATTTTCGTTTACAGCACCATCAAAAACATAAAGTATTATCAAAATTAGCCATTCCCCACACGCTGGTCAGTATCTCGAGAAATAAGTGTTTTTTGGGGTGTGCCGCTTGTCTATAAAGTCACATAACTTTTTTCCTATTGCATATTTTGACTTAAAATTTTCCAGAAAACTTCTTCATGAATAATGTTTAGTTGTTGTGTTGGTTAAAATAATACACTAAAAAGTTTGTCAGTCAACTTTTTTAAGTAAACATGAAACTAACGAAATCTGACGAAAAAATGTTTAAAAATTAATAACTCCTCTTATAATTCGTTTAAAGATTTTGGACAAATCTCATTGTTATCTAAAGACTAAAGATATGATACAGTAAAATTTCCAAAACAAAATATTTACAGCGACCAAAGATACAGCGAGGTAAAATTGAAAAATCTTAAAAATTGATTTTTTGAATTTTTGCATAAAATTTGATTTTTGAACATGTTTCACCAACTCTAGATTAAAATAAACTTCATATTTGGATTCAGCGACCTCGATAATATAAAGAATGACCAAAATTGGTTATTCACCTTAAAGTTGATTTTCGCGGTCGCTATAACGTAATTTTAGGGGTTGCTGCTGTTCGCGTAATATAGTTGTAGACGACGAAGTAAAGATAGAGAGTTGTGATACTGATACATCGACACTGAGACAGCCAAATACACTATGAGATTTATATCGCGATACTGATACTTGCGACATGTATCAACACCGATCTCTACCTGAATGGGGGCCTTTAGAAACCTTGAAGTAAAAGCAACAGGTTTTTAGTTTTGTAGTAAGAAACAGCCTTGTGATTTTGGCATCAGTTTAAATTACTATCTTCTGCGTTTCGTCACATTTTTAATTATTCTTAAATTTATTTTTCTACAACCGTGTTAAAAATTTATCTACTCTACATAGGTCATATTATGTATAAGTTTTTAGTTTGTGAAAACTGTCATTATAGATAGCAGTGCGTGAAGGGTTTAAAGTGTGCGTGAAGTAACAAAGTATTTTAAATGGGATTTACTTTTTCGCACACTTTCAATGGGTTTTTTGGCACACTTTCATATAATCAAATATCCTTAACCTTCGCGTTGTCATGGTAACGACAACATGAGCAATGACTTACAACAAAATTTTTGACAGTGTTGTGGTTTGAAAGTTGTTAGGATTTTTAAATGTCAAAGTTCTAAAAATTGTAGAATAAAAAGGAATTCCAGTGACGAAGAGTTACAGTTTTGTTTGTTTGTTTATCGTAGATAAAATATTCTATGAAACTGTGCGTCAAGTACTTTTTGCGAACTTACGCGATGTATAGCACTCGCTCTGTTGTCGCTCGTGCTCTAAAAATCGCGTGCGTTCGAAAAAAGCATACTTCACGAACTGTTTCATGAATAACTATTTTAGCACTCCATAGGAGCGGTAAAAATGCTACTTTAAGGCACTAGTGTTTTAAAATTTTTAAGGCAGTTAAAAATGAATAATTGTCAAATTGGGAAACGTCAAAATATTTATAGTTCTTTTATTAACATTAATATTAATTTTACAACTTGCGCAATTTGAAAATGGTGGTTTAAAAGGTTTTTTAAAATTTATTTTAAACTGTATTCTTGCATTTTTAACACGTTTGTAGAAAAATCAAGTTTATGTAACGGTATAATATTTTCGCTAAGAATTTTTAGACATTCCCCTAGAGTGTAGACAACCAGTTCTACCTTTTACGGGTCATAGGTTTCATGGTTTCAGCAATTAATAAAAATATTGTATTTTTTAAATTTATAACGTTTGTAGAAAAAATATTGTATGATATACGTCTTAAAAAGTACATTTTAAAGGCACTCATGTGAATTGCAGAATTCGCTTCGCTCATTCTGCAAACTTTCACATGCGTACCTTAAAATTGTACTTTTAACACTTATATCATAAATAACTATTAAGGTACCTGTCGGATTGCAATTTTGTCTAGCAGAACATGACATTGTTTTTTAGAAGTTTTCTAATGGAGCCGAAATACTTTGAGATATTAGAAATGTAACTTCCTAATCCTTAAATAATTTATCACTGAAAGAATACTTTAAAGTTGTTCTGAAGCTATTTTCTTGTGGCATTTTTACAATTTTAACTATTTATAATGGGAAATAAGCCACAATATTATTAAAAAATGATTTTTATTAACGTTTCGACGCCCAAATCGGGTGCCGTTGTCAAAATACAAAATACTACTAATATAAACAAAAATGTTGTTGCTTAGTAAAAAAATTCTTCTAATAATTTATTTAATTTGACTCATTTATATTTGACTCGAATAAACAAGTGGTTTATTAGGGTTGCAGTCAGAAGTTTGGCCAGGATATCAAAGAAACACTCTTTTGACTTTCTGTCTAGCTTTCGGGGTTGTTTGACCCCTTTATCAAGACTCTGTAATATAAAACAAAAATGTAAGTATTTTAAAATATTACATTGGCTTAGTAAACCTACTAGTCGTTGAGATTATTAAAAAGAAGCTTGATGATGCTCAACATTTCAAATTAACACAAATATTGAAAACAGAAGACAAAGGACACAATACATTTTAAAATTTTTGAATAATTAGCAGAAATACAATAATTATTCTGTCATGTTGACCTATTGATAATTTAAGTCAAAAGCTCTGGGCGTCGAAACGTTAATAAAAATCATTTTTTAATAATATTGTGGCTTATTTCCCATTATAAATAGTTAGAATACTTTAAAGTTCCTTTTTATTTAGTGGCTATATTTTGGGAGTAATTACACTAAAATCACAATAAAGATGCACTAGAAATAAACAAACCAAGGCACGTTGAATGTTACGAGGAGCACTCCTGAATCATGATTTACAATGTATAAACTTTGTAAATCACGATTTGGGATTTACAATGTATATACATTGTAAATTATGATTTGGAAGTGCTCCTTGTAACAATCAATGTGTCTTGGTTTGTTTATTTCTAGTGCATCTTTATTGTGATTTTAGTATAGACGGCTAAATAACTCTAGAAGGAATATAGATTCTAAGCTTCTAAATTATTCCAAGCTTGTTTGCAAATTATCCACAGATATTCCTTACCCTTTCTCCCTGGATACTTTATCATTTATGGTACAATTTCGCCAAGAAAATATATTCCCCTCAAATTTAAATTATTATAGTATTGTACGATATTTAAAACGGCATGCTGCTAAACGGGTACCTGTTAAACAACATCAGATATGCATATGAAGATCTGCGTAGAATACCTACAAGACCTTATGAACAAAATCACGTATTGCAATCAACGATGTGGACTTAATATAAACGAAAAGCATACAACCCAACCGCAGTAAACACATTGACGCAATAAAGCTGCCTCGGAAATATAATAAGTGAAAAAAGGAAAAAAAATCAGGCGAGATACCAGTGCACATCGAAAGAGCTATATCGAGTGTCAACAGGATGATCGCCTTCTTCAAGATCCACATTTTCTTTCTTAATATCCATAAAAGTACTAATACATACTGCAATTACGTATTTTCTGTCCTGTTTTATAGTGTTAAATCGTGGACTTTGATCGAAAATATGTGCCGAAGATTCGAAGCATTTGAGATGTGGCTGTATCAGAGCCACAAATGAGGAGGTCCTCAGAAAAATGAAGAAGAACCAAGAGGCACTAACCACTATCAAATCTCGATAAGCGCTCCTACAAGCCATCTTGCAAGGAAAAATATTTGCGAGAGCAAAGCCCAGGATTTAGATGAAGTTCTTGGTTAAAGAACCTTACAACCTGGTTCAACATAACACACGTTTAGAAACTTCAAAAGGAATAAGAATTTCCTGTAGTAGGCTGTATACCATTAATCACAAAAATTAACTAAAATCTTTTATAAAAGGTATATATAATTTTAACAAATCCCTTTCGGGTTACACCACAGAGCGCTTTCTAACTATAGAGTTCATGATCAGTGCTGCTAATAGGAGTTATTTTCGTCAAGATATAAGAAATTTGACCTGACGCTGGTGGGATATCCCTACTGATTTAGTATCATAATAAATAGTTGACGTTACTTATCCCTCAATTGTCTTTGCGACGGGTGGCAATAGTTTTGGAACAGCTACTAGGGCCGTACTTTATATTATTTACAGAACTGACTCGTTACCTATCAATGCAAATAAATTATTAAAATTAAAATTTCTAGACAATGTATCAAAAATTTTGTTTACTGTAGACGAATTCGTTTAGTCATCTGAAATTAACTTGCTTGGAATCAATTACAAACGATCACAAACAATTTTTATGTCCAATGCGCTCATTACGTGAATTTTATGGAGTTAGATTATAATGTGTTTTATATCGTTTTCACTTTAAACAAAATGGACTTCCGATAATGCAGCTTTTTATCTTTAAATAAAAAAATTAAAGAATCATTAGAAAGAGCATTAGTTAAAGATAAGATATACCTCTAATTATTATTCTATAGCTTTACACATAATTCTCGTGCTTATAGGTATTTAGGTAAAATTAAGTATCATTTATTTATCCAGAAAATATACATTATGGAACATTATGAAAGGGGGGCAAACATATTTAAGTTTGACATTTGCACATTCAGGCAGTTATTTTCTTGCATTTAGATAGAAGGTTAGATCGCGAGTATTCAAGTAAAATGTCTGAAGTCGGTGAAGCTAGTGCTAAGTGTAAAACACGTGTACATTTATCTGATGATGCCAAAGAAATTATTAGGAATGTTTATCAAACTGTGAAAGAAGATAATCCAAATCCAGAAGACGGTAAATTCCTCATCAAGACAACATCTCGACTGACATGGATGCCATATACAACAGTGGAAAATTGTTACGAATAGAATTCAACCTCGTAAAAAGCGGAGTGACTTTTCTACACATAAAGCAGTAAATGAAAAAGATGCTGAGGTAATTAGAAGAGCAATTTACAATTTTTATTCAAAGAACCTAGTTCCAACGCTTAGTATGATCTAGGGTCAACTTGTTAAAGACTATTCCATTACGTATTCGCCTTCAACTTTATCAAGATTTTTGAATCACATTGGTTTTCGATACAAGAAAGTTAATAAGCGATCATCAATAATGGATTCTCCTCGTCTAATTAAATGGAGAAATGAATACTTGGATGCTATATCTAAATTTAGAGATGAAGGAAGACCGATATTTTATCTAGATGAAATATGGTTCGATACCCACGATACTGCTCAAAAAGGTTGGACAGACGATTCTATTAAATGTGCACCCAATTATCCAATTAATAGAGGTCAGCGAATAATTACTCTGAACATTGGATCCAAAAATGGCTGGCTTGGAGGGGAAAGTTTTTTACTATTGGCAAAAAACATCAAAGATTCAAAGCTGGACTACCATGAAAATATGACGACTAGCTTGTTTAAGGAATGGTTTGAAAAGAAGGTGTTGCCAAATTTGCCTCCAAAAAGTGTAATTGTAATGGACAACGCAACGTATCACAGCGAACAAATTAGAAAAATCCCCGGTGTAGGTTCGACAAAAAAACAGAAAAAAACAGTATGGTGCAAATGAAAGGAATAAATTCGTTATTTCGTAAACTGGCGACTTTAAGGAAAAATCCCGAAACAAGTCGATTTTTATTTTTAAGTTATAATATTGTGACATATATGGTATACTAGTGACGTCATCCGTCTGGGCGTGATGACGTAATCGATGATTTTTTTAAATGAGAATAGGGGTCATGTGGTAGCTCATTTGAAAGGTTCTTCAATTCTCTATTCAGTAATGTAAACATTTACATCATTATTTATACAGGGTGTCCTTCTACTTCTTTTTTTGTCAAATAATTTAATTTAATAAAAATTTTTTGGACACCCTGTATAAATAATTATGTAAATGTTTTTATTACTGAATAGATAATTGAAGAACCTTTCAAATGAACTAGCACATGACCCCTATCCTCATTTAAAAAAATAATCGATTACGTCATCACGTCCAGATGGATGACGTCACTAGTATACCATATATGCCACAATATCATAACTTAAAAATAAAAATCGACCTATTTCGGGATTTTTTCTTAAAGTCGCCGGTTTACGAAATAACGAATTTATTCCTTTCATTTGCACCATACTGTCGGTGGAAAATAGTGTCGCGCACACTTGATTAGCAATTAAAAAACAAAGGAGTTTTGAATATTTTATGGCAAAAAACTCTTCGGGATTTCATCAATCGATGTTTAAAGAATATCTACCTACCTTGGCAACATTCAAATTTTCAGTTTTTCACATAGTTTTTGAGGGTTAAAAATGGCCGATTTCGCAATTTTTCAATTTTTAGTCGCTGATATGTCAAAAACTATCATTTTTAGAGAAAAGTCACTAAAGACCTTTTCTATTTGGAATGATCCAAAAAACCTAAAAAAACTTTTTTGCATGTAAAAAAAATAATTTTAGGATAAAAACAAAAAAAAAACGTTTAAAAAATTTTTGACCACCTTTTGGTCCTGGCAACATGCACATTTGTTAAAAGGAGTCCTTTTTGAGTAAGATTGTGCAAAAAATCCGAATTAGAATATTTTTCCTAATATGCGCAGTGGCTTTCTGGACTAATAGACGAATTAGCCAAACGTGATGGTCATAATATATTGCGATTACCTCCTTACTACTGTGTCTTCAACCCCATTGAATTAATCTGGAGCCAACTTAAGGAAAGTTTACGGCGAAACAACTGCTGTCCCAAATTTAGTAGCGAATCGGTGTCACATGTTGTAGAAGAAATAAAAGAGATTTCCCCAACACTGTGGCAAAATTGTGTTTCACATGTTATAAAAACGGAAGATCATTACAGAACATTAACCTCACATATTAAACCAATAATTATAACATTAGATAACGATTCTAGTGAAGATGACAGCGATAGTGACATATAGTTGTAATTTGTATTTATTTTTTTCCGTCTAAACTTCAAATTTTATTTTTCTATGTTATTTTCTGTTATTTTTTTATTATGTTATCTTTTTAATTCTGATTTTTGCTACCACTCTTTTAATCTTTTATTGTTATTATCATTAATTTCCTTAATTTCTTTAATTTGTTCATTTCTCTTATTTCATTGTACATAATAATATACCTATAACTACATAGATTAAAAAATTAAAATAGCTATGATGATTGCCAACCTCCGTAGCGGAGATGGCACCTGAAGAAGAACTACATAGATATAAATACGTAATAAATATAATGATATGATATTTAAATTTATATTTATTATTCCAACCCCATTAAAATATTATATCTACTTGAAGACTTGAATTTTTTTTTGTTAAGGGGATGGGTACGAACTTTCGGCTTTAAGCCGTTACGTTATTACCGAGGGCCGAAAGTCCCTGAAAACTTCCATAATGTTTATTTTAATTAGTTACAGGGGTGAAAAACTAAGAGAAAATTTAGTATGATTTTTAATTTCAAATATCTCATTCAAAAGAAACTTTTAATTCATTCCAAGGGACTTTCGGCCCTCGGTAATAAAGTAATTTTTCATTCTGCGTTTAAATTTGTCAAAAATACTTACATATTAGTTTTCTCAGGATTCGAAAAAAATGATTACATTTAAAACACATTGAAAATTTTGACAGGCGTCAAAATTTTGCATTTGTTCCTTTCCCCTTAATTTTAGCGAATCCGCTCCTGGAGGGTTTGTTGTTTGTTATTATGATACTAAATCGGTAGGGACATCCCACCAGCGCCAGGCCAAATTTCTTATATCTTGACGCGAAGAATACATGCTTAAGCCACCAAAATATAGAGGTGAGAAGCCTTTAATTGTTATAGAGTTTAGGAGAATTTACGTAAGAGTATTATGTGTGATGTTTAAAATATTCCTATATTTTACAGCAAGCAGCCTAGGAATGCTTACACCACGTGGGTTGCTAGTCCTGAGGGGCAGAACCTCACATTACGAAGTCTAAATAGCAACTCTAATAAGTTTAGCTTTTGCACGCTTTTGCATGTACCAAGTAAGTTTTTATAAATAAAAATGTTTTATTTTTACGTAACTTTTCTTTTATTTTAGTTTAAGAATTAAGAAATTCGTAAGGTACTTAAGTGGCAAAGAGCAACAAGTGTAAAATTTGAAGCAGAGAGGTACAAATGCGAACGTTTCTTTTCCAAATTTCAAATATTTTGAATGAAAATAAATACTAACTTTAAAAAAGCTTTAACAATTAGATAAATAGAAGGTATAAAATTAATTCAAAGGTGATCAATTTGCTTTAGAATTTACTATGCAAATTTAACTTTGACATCGTTTTTCTCAATTTAACCATTTTATCACTTATACCCCTTATAGACGGAGAGCTAGAGCCAAAAAATCATCGTCATAGGTAATATGGAGTTTTTCCTGTGAAATGTGTCCATTGTATATTGACAATTATTATGACCCCTTTCAGGTTGACACCTCAGTGGATACAAGAAGTAGCAATAAGGGATGATAGGGGAAAGTTAGTGCAGTCATTAAAGGTTTTCACCTCCTATTTTGTTAAACCTCCATCTATTTGCATGAAAATTGGTGACTAGTTAGAGCATACCTCGAGAAAAAAAACTGATTTGGTGCCAACTTGCACTTTTACCCTGGTGGTGCATACCACCACTTCCCGCAGCTGAAAACTATTTTATTAAAAATAACCCCATAAGTCGATAGAGGGACAAATTTTAAGTAAAATTTGTTATATCATGTTATTAAAATAAATCAATACTTTTTGAGTTATTAAAGATCAAAGATTTGTCTATTTAAGAGCATATGCGTGAAGTTGCGGATGATAAAAAGAACATATTAATTAATTGTGTGTTAGTAAAATATTCTTTTTATATTATTTTGATATTTAATTGAATTTTTTTTTATCAATATAAACTGAATATGTCCTGAAACTGGGGGTGTCCAATAATGGGTACATTTGAGATATTCGAATACACTTTTGCTAAATTCATAATATCGAAATAATATAATAATAATAGTTTAGTAATCTACAATTAATTAATCCGTAACTTCACGCATGTGCTCTTAAACAGACAAATATTCAATCTTTAATAACTCAAAAAGTATTGATTTATTTTAATAACAAATTTTACCTATAATTTGTCCCTCTATCGATTTGCGGGGATATTTTTAATAAAATAGTTTTTACCCACGAGAAGGGGTGGTATCCACCCCCAGGGTAAAGTGCAACTTGGCACCAAATCATTTTTATTTCTTAGGGTATGCTCTAACTATATCACCACTTTTCATGCAAATCGATGGAGGTTTAACAAAATAGGAGGTGAAAACCGTTAAAGACTACACTAACTTTCCCCTTTCATCCCTTATTGCTATTTCCTATATCCACTGAGGTGTCAGCCTGAAGGGGGTCATAATTATCAATATACAATAGACACATTTCACATGCCAAACTCTATATTACTTATGACGATGATTTTTCGGCTCTAGCTCTTAGACTATTAGCATCTGGTCCCCTCAATTGATATCAATCGTCGAATGATATCAATTAAATTAATTGATTAAGATTTGGTCATTTTTTAAAGACTCGTAGAAAAAATATTGTTCCTTACGCTTGCAGAAAGTCTCTTTTCCGCACTCCACTGCTTGCCGAACTCCCGCTTCGCGTCGTTCGGCAAACTGCAGTCGCGTGCGGAAAAGTATGACTTTCTGCACTTGTTAGGAAAATAACTATAAAAATTTACGAATAAAATTAACTTATATTTCGAAAGCCATTCGGTCCCAAAATTTATAAACCCTAAATGGGTTTTGAGATATATTTAATTTAAACTTATAGTCTTGAAGGGCTATACATGTTAATTAGTTAGTTGGAATACAGGTGGTAGAGTCGTAATAGTAATTAAAATAAATATGAAATCGATGACAAGAATATTAGAGGATACTGTTATGGCTCGCAAAATTAAGACGCGGCTTTGGAGGAAACACTATATATCTAAATAACAGGTTTGGAAGTGAGCTTCTAACATAAAATATTATACATAACTATTTAGTTTCGATTACGAAAATTTAATAAGTAGATAGGTACTAAACACACGTAGGTAGTATATAAAATAGTTATAAAAATCTATGGAATAAATTAATTATTTCGGAGATATATGACTTTAGAGACCAGGAAGGATCTGTTTTTAGGTGGATGTGAGAGGTGGCATTCAGATTTTTGCGGATAAAGTTAGGTGATAACTTCCTTAATAATAATTGACTTATGCTCCTTCTCAAATATGCCCGGAACATTAATAAAAAAAATAAAATATTTAAAAATTTCAAAAAATTTCGTTTTTTTTTCTAGTTTCTTTGCTTATAACTTTAAAACGATTCATTTTGGAACAAAGTCGTAGGAATAAAATAAACATAACTAAATTTTCTATCAGATACGATTGTTTAAAAAGTCTTAATTTAACACCCTTGTTGCAAAATAGCAATAAATATAAAATAAGGGGGCAAAACAGGCCTGTCCTTATTCAATGTTTTTCCATCACTTATGCTACACTTGGAACCTTCCTAATTCGCTTAGAAAATTTTTGTAATGCGCTAAATCCGTCCATCAAATTTAACTAAAATTGACTCACTAGATTTTGCAATCTAAACTTATTTTAAAAAATTAAAATTTTTTAAAATCTTGCACAACAAAAACTAGAACATACAAAGATTTGTTTATTTTTTTTTGCATATAAAGAAGCACTCCACCTATCTAATGCACTTTACAGAATTAAAATCGGATTATTTAAGCAGACTCAGCAATGTTTTAAAGTTATAAACAATTTTATCTACTCTATCTCATATTATGCATACGTTTTTAGTTTGTGAAAACTGTCATTACAGGTAGCAGTGCGTAAAGGATTTAAAGTGTGCGTGAAGTAACAATGTATTTTATATGGGGTTTACTTTTCGTACACTTTTATAACGAGCGATCCACAATTATTGGGATCAAAGCTAGCCGTGCAAAAAATTACGTACCTATGTCTTGTTTTAATTTGAATTTATATCATTGGTTTATCAATTAATTTTGATTAACATTAGGTTTGTTCTAGCAACAGTTTCAAACGGTTTGAAACCATCAGCGAATAGTGGACCAGCGCGAGTAGAGGGGACAGCACTGGTGACTGTATTATGTTTTCTCACTGACCAAACCTTTGCTGAAGGTTTCTGACTAGTTTGACTGTTTGCTAGAACAAACCTATTATAAAACATAAAAATTCAGTCAAAACCTTTAACACAGAACTTTAATCAAAAAAAAAAAAATTAACAAAACGATCATAAACAAAATTAAACAATATGCTCTATTTATTCCACCACCAACATCTCTACATAACCTAACTTTCCTTGTTAAGTGGACGTACACTGCAAATGTGAGGTAAACTGGAAAATATATCTGAATTAAGAATATACATGTATAGCTATCTCTGTCGTTATAATCAAATATCCTTAACTTGCGTTGTCATGGTGATGACATTTGAGCAATAAATTACGACAAAAGTTTTGACAGTTTTGTGGTTTGAAAGAAGTTAGAATTTTTAAATTTCAAAGTTCTATAAATTGTAGAAAAGAAATGAATTCCAGTGAAGAAGAGTCAGTTTTTTTATTTGTTTATCGTAGACGTAGATAAAATATTGTATGAAACTGTGCGTGAAGTACTTTTTGCGAACTTACGCGATGTATAGCACTCGCTCTGGTGTCGCTCGTTCTCTAAATATCGCGTGCGTTCGCAAAAAGCATACTTCACGAACTGTTTCATAAATAACTATTTTGGCTTATAAACAAATTAGTGCTGTGTCCAGGAGGGGGTGCTAAGGGCTCCTTTATTTAGATGGACTTACCCAAGTTTTTTTATGTATTTTGTTCCGTAGAACACGAATATTTTGGGTAACAGTTGATCCGGATGTCGATAAGATTGTTATAAACAAAGAACTTGAGGAATTACATAACCTCGATTTTTCGCAAAATAAAACATATGTTTTACATATGTTTTATTTGTGTACAAAAAAACATATTTTTTTGTAAAATTTAATAAAAAATTTTGGTCTTGGTAAAAGGTATATTATTTTAAAAAGCTCTATAGGGCTACAAACATCGAACAAAACGTTTTCGCTCTAAAAAGAGCATAATCAGTGTTGCAAGAACATGGTGAGCCAACCAAAAAATACGAAGGTCAAAGCCTTTCAAAAATGGACTAAAATTCACATCAAAATGCTAACATTGCAAATTCCAAAGGATGGATATAATTCCTAAGGATGCGGCCCTAGGATAACATATGACTCCCACACGTGGTAAGTGGGTCAAAGGTAACAAATTAGGTCATTATGTTAACTCAGTTGCCTGTCACCTCTTGTAACATAATGACCTAATTTGTTACCTTTGACCCACTTACCACGTGTGGGAGTCATATGTTATCCTAGGGCTGTGTCCTTAGGAATTATATCCATCCTTTGGAATTTGCTATGTTAGCATTTTGATGTGACTTTTAGTCCATTGTTGAAAGGCTTTGACCTTCGTATTTTTTGGTTGGCTCACCATGTTCTTGCAACACTGATGATGCTCTTTTTAGAGCGAAAACGTTTTGTTCGATGTTTGTAGCCCTATAGGGCTTTTTAAAATAATATACCTTTTACCAAGACCAAATTTTTTTTTTATTAAATTTTACTAGTAATTAATGGTATACAGCCAGCTACAGGAAATTCTTCCTTGTGGATTTTTATACTTTTTTGCATTTCTTGTGTAATTCTAAGCAAAAAAAGAATGTGTGTGTACTTTGTACGCACGTAAGAAGTTATACTTCTATTATATGATTTCAACGAAATCAATATACTTTAAACAGTTTCTCCACTACTTTCCAAAAATTTTTATTAAAACAATACCAAAAATTAAAAAAATAAAAGAATAAAACACACACAAACACATTGAAAAATGGCACAAATGATTTCTGAACAATAATTGTTGCCAAAAATTTTAATTAAATACGTATTTTCTGAAAAAAATTATATAATAATATACTTAGTTACAATCATAAAACCTATAAAGAAAATAAAAAAATAACAACTTGCTTGGGGCTTGAACCCACTTCACGTCTACCGCGCCGTACGAGAGTTGAAGCGATTTCCAACTACACCACATTCGCGTATACGTCATGTGGGAATATACAAAACCTAAACGTTTACACCATAACCTTTTTGATATTTTGTTTATTTATATGAATCAAATTATTAGTTTGATTTTTGTCGAATTAAAATACAACAAAATATAGAGTAAGAAAACGATATATTAGATGAAGATTTGTAGAAAGTTTGTTCGTAATCAGATTATGTAAATTTAAGCATTGCCTACTAATAGGTAACTACATTATTTTTTTTACATTTTCCAAATAGATAGGTATGAAGATAATTTTTATTGGAACACAACTGAAACATTTAGAATTACGTACCTGCGGCTTTTCAAAACTATTTAAAAAGTCACTATAATTATAAATTTGATTTTATTTCTGTCCTCACAACAATAAAAACTAATATATACAATATTTTTGTTTACCGATAACTTCCATATTGAACAATTATTGACAGATCATTTCAACACCCAATCAGAGCCCGTATAACGACTAATACCATACTGTCGGTGTGCGCATGCGCGCAGATCAAGCAAATTTCACCCTCAATGAAATCGCGCCTAAAGAAGTATAACTTCAAAAATGTTCTTACAAGTTTTTTCGTAGGATGCATAGTTTTCGAGATAAACGCGGTGGAACATTCAAAAAATCGAAAAATTGCAATTTTTGAACGAGAATAACTTTTGACTAAAAAATAAAATAGCAATTCTGCTGACAGCGTTTGAAAGTTTAAGTCAAATTATACCGGTTTTAATTCTTTGCATTGCTAAAAATTATTTTTTTATTAGCTATTTGTTTATAAACCAAAAAATTGTTTATAATTTTAAAACATTGCTGAGGCCCCTTAAATAATCCGATTTTAATTATGTAAAGTGTATTAGATAGGTAGAGACCTCTTTATATGTAAAAAAATTAGCCAACTTCTAAATGGTCTACTTTTTGTTCAGAAATATTTTAAAAAATTTGAACTTTTTTAAAAACATTCAAATTGCAAATCTATTATGCAAAATTTATTAGGTCGATTTTAATGAAATTTGGTAGACCATTTAAGTAAGTTATAAGAATTTTCTAAGCGAATTACTAAGGTCCTAAGTGCCACCAAAGTGGTTAAGAAACATTGAATAACAACAGGCGTATTTTGCCCCCTTATTTTGTATTCATTGCTATATTGCAGAAAAGGTAATACTTTAAGACATTTGTGACCAGTCGTATATCATACAATATTCAATTATCTTTATTTTATTTTTGAACGACTTTGTTCCAAAACGAACCGTTTTAAAGTTATAAGCAAAGAAAGCAGAAAATCGATGTTTTTCGAAATTTTTAAATATTTTAATTTTTTTAATAATGTTCCCTTATTAATCGCCCTTTTAACTATATAATTATCTGAATCTTTTTTTCTACAGGATTAACCAAACCAAAACTGTTGGTTTATTAAAATTAACTCATAACAAATGTTTATAATAAAACAAAATTGTTGAAACTGAGGTACTTTAGCAATGATGTAATGAGAAAGGTGGACAGTAAATTTGTTCTGAACGTTCTCGATGACTTCAGGAGTTTTTGTGCAATTTTCGTTCTGATGCGCTCTTTCAACTCTTTCTTCAGTCGATTATTCGGTCGACTTTAATACACTTTGCTCTTTAAATACCTCTAAAAAAGTCTAACGAAGTGAAATATGGAGACTTGGTGGCCATTCTGTAGATCTCCATTCTATCTATAACACCTACCTATGAAACCGTTCTTTAAATAATTCTGTATCTCAAAGTCGTAGTGTGGGCGAGCCCGATGCTGTTGAAACCATAAACCATTTCTTTTTGGATAGCTGATTCAGATAATCCTGAAGAGATTCCAGGTAACGAAGGGCAGTTAAGTTTTTCTCAAAAAATATGGCCTTATAATATGATTGTTTGATTGATGACCGTACCACTACTAGTATGGTATAGTTAGACCCAAACCCAGACATCCAAAGTGAAAGTTATCCTCCAACACCAAATTGTTCTATATGGTCCACATAATGTTCAGAAAAAAGTCACAATATTTTGAGCGTCGGGTTGGGGGGGGGGGGAGAGGGGGGAGGAATCTGCAAATTCGTAGTTTTTTACGTTTTTCGTCAATATTTCTAAAACTAAGTGGTTTAGCATGAACAACCTTCTACACAAAATTGTTCTACATTAAATTTGAAATAAAAAAGGCCCTATGCATAACCCTTCTAAAATGAACGGTTCCAAAGTTACGGAGGTAATATAGTATAATTGGTCCAAAAAAAGGCCTAACCCAGACATCCAAAGTAAAAGTTTTCCTTCAACACCAAATTGTTCTATAAGGTCCACATATTGTTCAGTAAAAAGTTACACCATTTTGAGCGTCAGGTTTGGGGGGGGGGGAGATGGGGGAGAAGTCGGTAAATTAGTAGTTTTTTTACGTTTTTCGTCAATGTTTCTAAAACTATGCTTTATCGTAAGGAATGTTCTATAGAAAAATGTTCTACATAAAATTTAAAACAAAAAAGGCTCTATACATAATTGTTATAAAATCAACGGTTCCAGAGTTACGGAGGGTGAAAAGTGGAGGTTTTCGATACTTTTTATATTTACCGATTTCTCCCCCCTCTCCCCCTCAAACCCGAAGCTCAAAATAATGTGACTTTTTTCTGAACATTATGTGGACCATATAGAACAATTTGGTGTTGGAGGATAACTTTCACTTTGGATGTCTGGGTATTTGGTATAGTTATATCATAAATATTGCCCAAAAAATATAAAAAGTACCGAAAACCTCGACTTTACACCCTCCGTAACTCTGGAACCGTTGATTTTATAACAATTATGTATGTAACATTTTTTGTTTTAAATTTTATGTAGAACATTTTTGTATATAACATTGTCTACGCTAAAGCATAGTTTTAGAAATATTGACGAAAAACGTAAAAAAACTACTAATTTACCGGCTTCCCTCCCATCTCCCTCCCAAACGGACGCTCAAAATGGTGTAACTTTTTACTGAACAATATGTGGACCATATAGAACATTTTGGTGTTGCAGGAAAACTTTTACTTTGAATGTTTGGGTTAGGCCTTTTTTTGGACCAGTTATACTATACTACCTCCGTAACTTTTGAACCATTCATTTTAGAAAGATTATGCATAGGGGCTTTTTTATTTCAAATTTAATGTATAACAATTTTGTATAGAACGTTGTTCATGCTAAACCGCATAGTTGTAGAAATATTGGCGAAAAACTTAAATAACTACGAATTTACCGATTTCTCCCCCCTCTCCCCCCAAACCCGACGCTCAAAATGGTGTGACTTTTTTCTGGACATTGTGTGGACCATATAGAACAATTTGGTGTTGAAGGATAACTTTCACTTTGGATGTCTGGGTTATGCCATCTTTTGGATCAACTATACTATACTATACCCAAAGTAAGCAAAATCTTCAATCTATACAAATCAGAAGAGAAATTGGACAGTGACGTCCAATACGTTATATCCCAAACTCTTTACAGCAGTTCTGGAACAGGCTTTCAAACAATTGGAGTGGGATGTCAAAGGAATCAATGTCGACGGCGTAAGACTCTCCCACCTACGATTCGCGGACGACATACTAAGTCAACAACATAACAGAAAACCTAAAAGAGACTAGAAATATGCTTACTGAGTTAGATGCCTCCTGTAAGAAAGTTGGTTTGAACAAAAATTTTGGAAAAACACACTACATGACAAATCTGGTACCAAGCGAAAATCCAAAAGTGGACTGCAACGAAAGAGCACTGGTTCATAAATATAAACACTTAGGTCATAAAATCCAGATTCCCAGAGACAATCAAACTGCCTAACTTTAAAGAAGAATCACCTTGACATGGCCCGCTATCAGACATCTTCAAGAGCAACATAACACATTATCCGAAAAAGAAGACGTTCAACCAATGTGTGCTTCCAGTTATGACTTACGGCACTGAAACACATTCGTTAACCCAGGCCCCAGCAATAAAACTAAACTTGGAGTGGCCCAAAGAAAAATGGAACGGTCACTACTTTGAACAAAGATAGGCAGGGCCGCGTTTAGGTCAATTGACGCCCTAGACAATTCTCTAGTAGCCGCCCTTCAAGCATCTACCATTTTTGCAAAAAATAAAATTACAAGCAGATTTTTTTATTTAAATAAGAATACACAAAAATTGTCATTCCAGTTCGATCACATCAGATTTCTTTCTTGATTTTTCTTTGGAAAAATCATCTATAAAGTCGTCATAATTTATCGCCTTTGTTACGTCACTTTCTATGGACCATATCGACAATTTCTTAAGAAGTTCTTGCGTCATACTTGATTGGAAATTATTTTCATGACTATTTAAAATTCTTGACATTTTCGAAAATGACCTTTTAGCGGACACGTTGATTGGCAACTGGGAGGCACAAATAAATGCGCAAAGCAATATCAAAATTAGGGAAAATGTCTTTCAATCCCCTCTTCTTTAAATATTTAGATATGTCAATTATTGGTGATTGGTGATTTTATTGTGGTATCCAAATGACCTTTTAAGTGAATGCATTCAAGTACAAATGATGTAGGTATCTATTAGTGCAGTCAATGAGGGTATTTGGCTCCGAATTCCATCCTACTGCATCAATTTACTTGATATTTTTACTGTACGTAGGGAATAGCTCAAGAAACAAAGTCTGGTGGTTCCCACCCGTTCTCGGGGGTAGAAATTTTTTTTATCAAAATAACACCGGAAGTTATCAGAGAACCTAATTCTAAGCAAAAACTGTTTTATAAATTTATTTGAAAACTCAATACTTTTTGAGTTATTCGTGGTTAACAATTTGCCATTTTTATTGAAAAATGACAATTTCCGGAGACTGTTTTTTGGGAAAACCATAAAAATTGTGCATCTAACGAAAAAACTATATAAAACATTTTTGTAGTTTATGAAAAATCAAAGAGATTCATTTTTTCATAAATCTTCTAGTTTTAATAAAAAAAAGAGGTGGTAGGTGAAAAAAGATTTTTTTTGGCGCATGCTCAAATCGTTGTATTCAACTTAAAATAACAGAGAAATGGTCGATTTTAGGGGTATAATGCTGCAAATACCTTTTGTAGCGCTTGAAAAGACCTTTAAAACGAGAACTGTTAAATGTCGGTTACATTCAAACTAAGCTAGATATGGTACAAAATAACTTATGACTAATGTATTTTAAGGAAAAATGAGTATAAAATAAGAAATAGTATATATAAATATAGAAAAAAAAGTATATTTAACCCCTCATCCACCAAAATTTAAATGTTTGTCTTCTACAATACCTTCTATTATTCGCGATGAAAAACAAAGTATCTGACCTCTGGTGGAATAAATCTAAACTACTATAAGTGGTATAAACAAACCAGAAAATTGTTGATTTGAGTGGAATTTGGTCAATATTAAGAAATTTTTAGTAAATTTTAGCATTATGAGTACATTGAAATATTTTAAATCATATCGGTGTTGTTCTGTTCCTCGATTGAATGTTTGTTTATACCATTTATATTGACCATTTTTCTGCATTCGACCTGCCCTCTATATTCAGTTTCAATCGCGAATAGTATTATTTCTATATTCAAACAGTTGGACGGGTTTAAAATGAATGGTTTTTGAAAAGAATAAGATCAAATTATAGAGCACATTTTTAAATTTCCTTAAAAATCTTCCTTTTTCTCCATGTAATTCGAAAGTGATAAGAGATACGTAAAAAAATACCTTACAAAAATGTAGGTTTTCTTTCAGATAACAATTTTATTTTTCTTTCATTACTCTATGGCATATTATCTATAGACTGCATCTCATTATCATTTTCGATTTACATGGAGAAAAAGGAAGATTAAAAAAAATGCACTCTATAATTTGATCTTATTTTTTTCACAAACCATACATTTTAAACCCGTCCAACTTGTTGAACATAGAAATAACACTATAGTAAAAGGTATTGTAGAAGCAAAACGATGCATTTAAATCTGGTGGATGAGGGGTTAAAATATACATACTTCGCATTTTATCTTAAAATAAATTAGTCATCCTTTTTTGTTGCCCCATATCTCGCTTAGTTTGAATGTAATGGAAATTAACATTGCGGTCGTTTTAAAGGTCTTTTCAGGCAGTACTTACAAAAGATATTGAAAGCATTATACCCTGAAAATCGACCATTTCTCTGTTATTAAGTTGAACACACCGATTTGAGCATGCACAAAAAAATGTCTTTTCACCTACCATATCTCTTTTTATGTTATCACTGGAAGACTTATGAAGGAACGAATATCTTTGATTTTTCATAAGCTACAAAAATGTTTTATATAGTTTTTTCGTTAGATGCATAATTTTTAAGGTATTCGCAAAAAACCGTCCGAAAAGGCGACATTTTTCAATGAAAATGGAAAATTTTCAACCACGAATAACCCAAAAGGATTGAGTTTAAAAAAATTATCGAACAGTGCGCCCGCCGCCTTTGCGGTGCTGCCGAGAGCCCAATAATCCCTAAATTTACAACTTCTGTCCTTTTTGAATCAATAGTGTTAAGAAAATGCAATTTGTATTCTAGAAATGAATGCCCATTTATATTCCATTGATGGATGTACGATGTACTTAAATGTTATTCGATTTCAATTTTTATATACAAATATTTTTTGTACAGTATTTTGGCCGCCCTCTCATAATTTTCCACCCTAGGCAACTGCCTATACTGCCTAATGGATAAAGCAGCCCTGAAGACAGGATTAGAAACGAGGAAATCAGAAGAAGGACAGGCGTCACAAATGTCATAGAGCGAACAGCATAATTGAAGTGGAATTTGATCAGTTGAGTGTGGCCAAAATGAACAACGGAGGGTGGACCCAAAAAACTACAGTCTGGAGACCACGAGCAGTCAAAAGGGTCGCTGGGAATCGGCCGCACGAAGCTCAAGACCGACAGAACTGGAAGAAATTAGGGGAAGCCTATGTTGAACTTTGGATATAGAAGGCTTGATGATGATAATGAATATGATTATTTATAGTGCCTGACAAACATTCACGTTCTCATGATATTGTGTCCTATAATATTCTTCTATGTTATTCTATAGATTTGTGGATTTCTCCATATAAAGGACCTACGGAGTGGTTGATCACTCTGGTAATTGCTAAATAAAGGTCACTTTGGTTGTGTTTATATCCAAAATTTTTAAGCATGGCATTGGAGAAAGAATATTATGTGATATCAACACTTGTTGGAATAAGAATCTATTTTAAAAATCAATCAATTTTTATTATACTTGACGATGGATTTTATCAAGCAGAATTAGAGAGAGAATTAAGTAAATAGAGCAAACAGAGCCGAAGATTGCCTGAATGACACAATATGGAGAAATAAAAATATCGAAAAAGAAATGAAAGCAGAATTTACAAAACAGTCATCAGACCAATAATGACATACACGTCAGAAACACGACTCAACACAGAGAGGACAAAAAGATTGCACGAAACAGCGGAGATGAAAACCCTTCGAAAAATCGATGGTAAGACTCTACGGGACAAACCTAGAAGTTCAGATATACGACGAAGATGCAATGTGGACAACATTAATACTAGGTAAGAAACAGAAGAATAGAATGGAATGACCACATAAACCGAATGATAACAAATAGAGTAGTAAGGACAGCGAGAGACGGTTCCCCAATTTGAAGACGATGAGTGAGAAGACGACGAAATGAATGGAACAACTTACTAGAGGCATATTGAATAAACAGGCAGAGTCATCTCTATACAAAAAGAAGAACAAGAATTTTTTCAAAAATTAAATTTAAATGTAGAAAACTTCGGTGATTTTTCAGAATGCTTATTTTACTCTGATGATTTGTTGGTTTTTGAGGCTCACTGGAATAACATGATACGGATTTAAAAAGAGTTAGGGGGAAAAGGCAGTTTTTGTTTTTATTTGACTCAGAGTTGGACCACTATCTACAGATAGCTATTTCTGCATCTCATGCTTCATCGGTGTAACTAGGCAATCACAAATCTGAATCAAAAATCAACAAGCCTGCCTTTTTAAGGGAAATCACCGCGATGCAGTAATTCCACCTTTGAGACGCAAAACAGCGACATCTCTGGTAAAACGAGACCTTCCCTTAAAATGAGTGAAAATAATTTCGACCACGAGTCAGTAATCTGTTAACCGAGATACAGTAGTACCAAGCGGCGCCGCTAGGAGAACACTCCAATAATGCGTCTCAGATTACTTTAATGAAACCTGGTCATTTGTACTCTTAAACCGTGTAAGGTATAACAAAAAACAAAAAACAAAATAATCGTTTCGTTTTGATTCAATTCGAGTTTCTTGCCATCTTCTGACACCTGGTGTTTCGGAATATATCCCTTGTCAAAGAGGCTTTACAAGTAGACTGAATTGCACCATAACGAAACGAAAGGCAATAATTTCGACCACTAATCAGTAATCTGTTAACAGATTACAGATTACTGACTCGTGGTCGAAATTATTTTCACTCATTTCGTTATTCTCCGTTAGAGGACAGTCTAACCACACTCCACTGCAAATATTTTAATATCTGCAGTTATTTTTCGTTTCGATATGTTGCAATTCAGTCTACTTGTAAAGCCTCTTTGACAAGGGATAGATTCCGAAACACCAGGTGTCAGGGGATGGCAAGAGACTCGAATTGAATCAAAACGAAACGATTATTTTGTTTTTTGTTTTTTGTTATACCTTACTCGGTTTAAGAGTACAAATGACCACGTTTCAATAAAGTAATCTGAGACGCATTATTGGATTGTTCTCCTAGCGGCGCCGCTTGGTACTACTGTATCTCGGTTAACAGATTACTGACTCGTGGTCGAAATTATTTTCACTCATTTCGTTATTCTCCGTTAGAGGACAGTCTAACCGCACTCGACTGCAAATATCTTAATATCTGCAGTTATTTTTCGTTTCGTTATTGTGCAATTCAGTCTACTTGTAAAGCCTCTTTGACAAGGGATAGATTTCGAAACACCAGGTGTCAGGGGGTGGCAAGAGACTCGAATTGAATCAAAACGAAACGATTATTTTGTTTTTTGTTCTTCCCTTAAAAGACAGGATTGTTGATTTTTGATTCATTGTGACTGCATAGCTACACCGATGAAGCATGAGATACAGAGATAGCTATCTGTAAATGGTGGTCCAACTCTGAATCAAATAAAAACAAAAACTGCCTTTCCCCCTTGTCCTTCTTTACTCAGATTTTTGAGTAGTCGAAACTGTCTTTCGGCATTTTTCCTAGACGAAAAGGGAGTAGATACGTGACCGTTGTCCTTTCTACTTTCTTCTATATTCGTCGTCTCCGTGCTTATAAAGCCGGAGATTCAGGATGTAACCAGAAAGCAGTTTCTTTCGGCGAAAAGTCTTAGATTTAAAATATTTTTTATTGTTTTATTTCAAATATTTTAATTGTTGTATTACAGTAAACTTTGAATCTGGGTCTTCTCGTCGTCTTCCTCGTTTTAAAAAGAGTTATTGACAGGGAAGACAGCTAAATGTTAAATTTAATGAGAAAATGATTCAGTATAAGGCTATCTGAATTTTTGTAAACAACTATTTTTTGAAACAAAATCAATGGGAAAATCCCAGTAGCTGGCTCTATACCATAATTAAAAATTCATACAGAAGTAAAAAACTTCGTTTGTACAATTAAATGGTATAAAAAAGTTTATTAAAACCATTAAAAGTCATCCAAATGGATTCGCAAAAGGTTTTCGATCTAGATCAGATCATCTTCAGTGCGTTGTGCTTAGTACATGAAACTAGCAACCTTATGAAATTGGCAACATCGAGAAATATGGTTTACATGATACTTATATAATATTTATAGCGACTATAAGTCGATGTTAAAAGATTGCATGTGTTAGGAGTGCTCAAAGGGCAACATGGTTCCCTGCTCGATAAAATTTGTGGTTCTTGCCAGTTCAATGCCAACTATTTTTTGGATCTTTTACTATAACAGATTTACTGAGTTTTCTACTACTAATCAAACACCTTGCATATAAAATTGTTTGTGTCTAACGTATAAAAAGAATCATCTTGTAAAAAATTCTTACTGTTTCCGAAGTGTATTCATTATGCAGAAAATCGCTTATATTCTTCGATCTAAAGCAATTGCATTTTTTTGTTTGCTTTCTTTATTAACCGCGCCACTGCACCATAGCATCAGGTAGGTGTTACGTTTCCCAATCGATGCTACTCTGGGGAAATCACTAAACAGGACGCTACAGGTCCCCCTGCTTCTCATTGCCACTCTGTCAACGATCCGGTCCGTCCTTCAGCTATATTCCTTCTAGACTTAGTTAGTCGTCTAATTACTCCCGAAAGCTCGCTTTTCCTCTATTAAATCTACATCACAAAAATTCACTTCGGACGCTTTAAAAACTCGATAGTGTTTCTGAACGTTAAAATGTTTTTCCTCGATGGAAACTCTAGACATTAACATAGTTAAGGAATTTTATAAGAGAACATACGAGAAAGCTTGGAAAATTTCAGCTTTTATATTAAGATCTTGTATGTTTAGTTAAAGTCAGATTTTGTATTTTTTAATACATGCGAAATTCG
Organism: Diabrotica virgifera virgifera; assembly: GCF_917563875.1. Lineage (NCBI taxonomy): Eukaryota > Metazoa > Arthropoda > Insecta > Coleoptera > Chrysomelidae > Diabrotica > Diabrotica virgifera. The sequence continues at coordinate 210,961,838 of NC_065444.1, forward strand.
ATTATATGATGTACTTAAATATAATCAAAAAAAGTCGAAAATATTGAAAAGAACATTAACCCAGAAGTGGGAAAATATGCGGAATAAGGAAATTAAACACATATTTTAGGATTAACTATTTAGATGGGAAATAAGCCACAATTAAATTGAAAAAATAATTTACTATCAACGAAAATTAATGACACCTCACTACAGTAAGACACCACATCATTTTTATGGAGTGCCGAAAATTCATAAAGCGAACATACCACTTATATTAGACCCATTTGTAGTACCATCAAATCTCCTTGTAGTGAACTATCAAAATTTTTATTAAACATTATAAAACCATTTGCTAATAATGATGACACATTTATAAAAAATACAAAACATTATTTAAACAAATTATCAACTATTGAATTTAATCCAAATAATATTTTAGTAAGTTTTGACATAAACAGTTTATTTACAAATGTGCCATTAGATAAAATTTTAAACATAATAGTCTAATAGCTAGTGAACCCTCCGACTAACGGTCGTCCTGTAAGGCTAAAAATTTTTCTAGTGATAATTCATAGCACACCAAGGCTAAAAACCATGACCTGGCAGGCCTCAGCGGTGCACGTGTATCTACCAGGTGAATCGAAAATTGCAAATTTAGGGGGTAAAATAAACTTTCTCCTGTAAGGTTTAAATTTAAGTATGTGTTTGAGTAAGTCATTTAGAAGAAATGTTTACAATGACAGGCGATTCTGAAGAGCATAAGACCTTGCCAGGCGTGGGGAAAGATTAGAAGTTTTTCCTAAAATTATTCTTTTTGCATCGAACAAATTTTTTTTAGGTTTTTTGAATCATTTCAAACAGAAAACGTCTTTAGTAATTTTTTTCTTAAGTTAATAGTTTTTGTTATATGAGCGATTGAAAATTTTGAAAATTGAGAAATCGGCCATTTTTAACCCTAAATCGGACATTTATCTAAAAATTTCAATGTTTCCAAGGTACGAAGATATTCTCTAAACCTTGATTGATGAAATCCCGAAGAGTTTTTTGCAATAAAATATCGAAAACCCCTTTGTATTTTTAATTGCTAATCAAGCGTGTACGACACTGTAGTATAAGTGTGGACGTTTGAGTTTGCATACATTCATTATCTCGAGAATGGGCAAATTTCAAGAGAAATCCTCAGACAGGTCGATTTTTATTTTTGAATTAGGACTTTTTGGCATATATATATATATATATATATATATATATATATATATATATATATATATATATATATATATATATATATATATATATATATATATAACACTAGTGACGTCATCCATCTGGGCGTGATGACGTAATCGATGATTTTTTTAAATAAGAGAAGGGGTTGTGTGATAGCTTATTTGAAAGGTTATGTAATTCTCTACTCAGTAATATAAACATTAACATAAGTATTTATACAGGGTGTACAAAAAAAATTTTTCTTCTATTTGTCAAATTTAATCAAAGTTAACTTAATAAAAAAAAATTTTGTACACCGTGTATAAATAATTATGTTAATGTTTATATTAGTGAATAGAAAATTCAATAACCTTTGAAATGAGCTATCACACAACCCCTACTCTCATTTAAAAAAATCATCGATTACGTCATCATGCTCAGATGGATGACGTCACTAGTATTATATATATGCCAAAAAGTCCTAACTTAAAAATAAAAATCGACCTGTCTGAGGATTTCTCTTGAAATTTGCCCATTCTTGAGATAATGAATTTATGCAAACTCAAACGTCCTCACTTATACTACAGTGTCGCACCTGCTTGATTAGCAATTAAAAAAACAAAGGTGTTTTCGATATTTATTGCAAAAAACTCTTCGGGATTTCATCAATCAATGTTTAAAGAATATCTACGTATCTTGGCAACATTGAAATTTGTAGATAAATGTCTGATTTAGGGTTAAAAATTGCCGATTTCGCAATTTTCAAAATTTTCAATCGCTTATATAACAAAAACTATTAACTTAAGAGAAAAATCACTAAAGACGTTTTGTGTTTGGAATGATTCAAAATACCTAAAAATTTGTTCGATGCAAAAAGAATAATTTTAGGAAAAACCACTAATCTTTCCCCTCGCCTGGCAAGGTCTTATGCTCTTCAGAATCGCCTGTCATTGTACACATTTCTTCTGAATGACTTACTCAAACACATACTTAAATTTAAACCTTACAGGAGAAAGTTTATTTTACCCCCTAAATTTGCACTTTTCGATTCACCTGGTAGATACACGTGCACCACTGAGGCCTGTTAGGTTATGGTTTTTAGCCTTAATGTGCTATGAATTATCACTAGAAAAATTTCTAGCCTTACAGGACGACCGTTAGTCGGAGGGTTCACTAGCTCTTAGACTATAATCAAAACGAACTTAGAGAATGATAATACATTGACAACTAGGACAAGTCTGACTAATATTAAGTTACTAGTCAGAGTTATTGACATTATGTACTAATAATACCTATTTTCAACTAAATAATGTATTCTATAAACAAAATTTTGGTCTAGCAATGGGTTCTTATTTATCTCGATTATTGGCTAATATATTTATGGAGGATTTTGAAACTAATATCATTTCTAAACAAAAATTTAAAACCCACAGTATGGTGGAGATATGTAGGTGATGGATACATTCCTGAATATTATAAACGATCAAGAAGAGACAATAAAATTTACAATGGAAAAGGAATACAATAACACTTTGCCTTTCCTCGATGTTTTAGTTTCAAAGAAGGATACTGGATATGAGACTCAAGTGTATAGAAAACCAACACACACCAACAGATACCTCAATTACATATCAAATCACAACATCAACGTTAAAAAGGGAATTATTAAATCCTTATACGATAGAGCCAAAATTACTTGTTCTAACGAAAATTCATTTTTAGAAGAAAAACAATTGTTTACATCTGTTTTATTAAAAAATGTTTATTTTTTACCATTTATAAATAAGGAATTGTCAAGATTGGAGCGAATGGAACAGAACAACTTAGAACGGTATCCTACAACATTCACAAGAAATAATACGAGGAAAATATCAATACCATATATAAAAGGACTATCCGAGAAACTTAAAACAATAGGAAATAAATTCAACATTTCAACAACATTCAAAAAAACAAACACATTGAGATCTATTCTATCTAAAACTAATCCTAACAATGAACAAGAAAGAACAAAGAATTGCATTTATAAAATACCTTGTGAAGGCGAACAATGTTATTTAGGTGAAACATCAAGACTATTAAACGTTAGAATAAGTGAACATCAGTCTTATATTAAAAGTAGAGAATTTGATAGATCTCAAATATGTCAACACGCATGGGATAATAAACATAGAGTTCAGTGGAGAGACTCAAGTATAGTCCTGAAAGAATCAGATAGTAAAAAGAGAAAAATCAAAGAAGCGGCTCTAATTATGCTAAATGAAAACAATTGTGTCGCAAATTCCTCGGTAGAATGCAGTAGTATGTGGTTACCCATAATAAAAGAGGAAGTCGATAGAAAGAAAACACCACGATTAGTAAGTCAATAACATATCGAGATTAGTACATACCTTATATTTTATTATTATTTATACATCTATGTATTATTAATATTATTTATAATTTAAACATATTAAAGTCAGAAATTGGTATTAGTTTTTGAAAGTAAATTAAATGTAAGACCAAATACTTAAGATGTCGGGATAGTATCACGAGGTTTTTTCCTGGGTTTTCCCTCGTGATTTACTATCGAATCTCTAACACGACAATTTTACTGTCATCGTTGCATTTGCTTATCTTTTTAAAGACAGATCACATGCTATGATTTTTTTGTAACGGATATTCTTGAGTTAGGATTGATTTCATGTAATCGAATGAACTATCTTTTAGTAAAATCGTCCCAGGAACGCAACTCATAAATATTGGCGATATCATTTTAAAGTCTTCTATTTTAAAATGTATAATATCCGTCTGAATTGCCAATATAAATAAGTCAAATTAAATAAATTATTAGAAGAATTTTTTTACTTAGCAACAACATTTTTGTTTAACCTAGTACTATTTTATATTTGGACAACGACACCCGATTTGGGTGTCGAAGCGTTAATAAAATTATTTTTTCAATTTAATTGTGGCTTATTTCCCATCTAAATGGTTAATCATAAAAATGCCACAATGAAATAGCTTCAGAACAACATATTTTAAGAGAACAGAGTGGTGAAAATAAGTGAAAAATATTCAAAATAACAATAACCCAGAAGGGGGAAAAGATGCGGAATAAGAAAATTTAACACACATTTTAAGAGGACAGAGTGATTGAATGAAGAAATCAAAACATTAATAAAGGAAAAAACTGCCTGGGCCTGGAAGAAACATAACCAAACACTCATAGAAAGTAATAAGAAGGACTATGTTACAAATAGAAACATACCAAAAAGAACAGTCAATTAGGCAAAAAACAAAGCTGAGAAAAATTTGGAGGTAGGCTGAACTCTGGATATAATATAAATAAGAGATATCTCTGTACTTGGCTAAAGAGGTTAAGAGGCAACAAACGAAAATAAATAAGATTAATAAAAGACAAAAACGGTGTACTTTAAATGGAGAAAAGATACATCTTTGGGGGTGAACCGGCAAAAGAATCCTTAGAAGAAATGGACGAAGTTATAAGAAAAGGAAACACATTTTAAAAGGAATAAGTGATAAAGCGATGAATTCAAAACAGGAAAGGAAAACTGGCTGAAAGAAATATAACCAAACACTGATGATAAGACGGAATATATTATTAAAAGAAGCATAGCAAAAAGAGCAGTGGAATTGGCAAAAAGAAAAAAATTAAGAAAAATTTGGAGGTAGCTTGAACGATGGATATAATTTAAATAACAGACATTTTTAGACCTGTATATTGAGGTTAAGAGGCAGCAAAACAGTTTACAAAAATGAATAAAACCTAAATATTAGAAATATTTGGGGGGAGGGGGGCCGTAAGAAGAATACTTAGAGGAAAACGAATTAGTGGAAAGTTTATTGGAGATGACAAGAGAGAAAATGGATGAAGCCATAAATAAATTCAAAACAGGAAAAACATGTGGGGAGGAAGAAATTTCGCCATAAATGGTGAAGTATCTAGGGAGAAAGAGTAAGGAATGGCTGTGGATAATTTGCAAATAAGCCTAGAAGAATCTATAAGCTTGTAAGCTATATTCCTTCTAGACTTAGTTAGCCGTCTAATTACTCCCGAAAGCTCACTTTTCCTCTATTAAATCTACATCACAAAAATTCACTTCGGACGCTTTAAAAACTCGATACTGTTTCTGAACGTTAAAATGTTTTTCCTCGATGGAAACTATAATAGACATTAACATAGTTAAGGAATTTTATAAGAGAACATACGAGAAAACTTGTAAAATTTCAGCTTTTATATTAAGATCTCGTATGTTTAGTTAAAGCCAGATTTTGTATTTTTTAGTACATGCGAAATTAGATTAAATATCATCAAAAAAATGTCGAAAATATTCAAACGAACACTAACACAGAAGTGGGAAAATATGCGGAATAAGGAAATTTAACACAAATTTTAAGAGGACAGAGTGATGGAATGAAGAAATCAAAACATTAATACAGGAAAAAACTGCCTGGGGCTGGGAGAAATATAACCAAACACTCATAGAAAGTGATAAGAAGGACTATAATCCGTCCGCTATAACTTTTCCCATGCGGTACGGTCCATTTTCAATCAAATTGAGTCAAAACAGAAAGTGAAACGTACGCCGATGTGTGTAGTATATAGTATACACTATGCAGTATACAAAATGTATATACACATCCACGTTCGTTTCAATTTATGTTTTGACTTAATTTGATTGAAAATAAATCGTACCACATGGGAAAAGTTATAGCGGACGGACTATATGTTACAAATAGAAACATAGCAAAGAGAGCAGTGAAATTGGAAAAAAGAGAAAACTGTTGGAGGTAGATTGAACCATGGATATAATTTAAATAACAGACATTTTTGGACCTGCATATTGAGGTTAAGAGGCAGCAAAGGGCAATAAAAGACCAAAACAGTTTACAAAAACGAAGAAGACATAAATATTAGAAATATTTGGGGGGAAGGGGGCGTAAGAAGAATACTAAGAGAAAAACGAATTAGTGGAAAGTTTACCGGAGATAACAAGAGAGAAAATGAACGAAGCCATAAATAGAATCAAAACAGGAAAAACATGTGGTGAGGAAGAAATTGCGCCATAAATGGTGAAGTATCTAGGGAGAAAGGGTGAATGGCTGTGGATAATTTGCAAATAAGCCTAGAAGAATCTATAAGCATGTAAGCTATATTCCTTCTAGACTTAGTTAGCCGTCTAATTACTCCCGAAAGCTCGCTTTTCCTCTAATAAATCTACATCACAAAAATTCACTTCGGACGCTTCAAAAACTCGATAGTGTTTCTGAACGTTAAAATGTTTTTCCTCGATCTAGACATTAACATAGTTAGGGAATTTTATAAGAGAACATACGAGAAAGCTTGGAAAATTTCAGCTTTTATATTAAGATCTTGTATGTTTAGTTAAAGCCAGATTTTGTATTTTTTAGTACATGCGAATAAACATTAGATTAAATATAATCAAAAAAAGTCGAAAATATTCAAAAGAACACTAACCCAGAAGTGGGAAAATATGCGGAATAAGGGAATTAAACACATATTTCAAGAGAACAGAGTGGCGAAAATAAGTGAAAAATATTAAAAATAACAATAACCTAGAGGGGAAAATATGCGGAATAAGAAAATTAAACACAAATTTTAAGAGGACAGAGTGATGGAATGAAGAAATTAAAACATTAATACAGGAAAAAACTGCCTGGGGCTGGAAGAAATATAACCAAACACTCATAGAAAGTGATAAGAAGGACTACGAGTATAGTCCGTCCACTATAACTTTTCCCATGCGGTACGATTCATTTTCAATCAAATTAAGTCAAAACAGAAAGTGAAACGTACGCCGATGTGTAGTATATAGTATATACCGTATACAAAATGTAGATACACATCGACGTTCGTTTCAATTTATGTTTTGACTTAATTTGATTGAAAATGAATCGTACCGCATGGGAAAAGTTATAGCGGACGGACTTTATGTTACAAATATGTAGAAACATAGCAAAACAGCAGTCAATTAGGCAAAACAAACAAAGTTGAAAAAAATTTGGAGGTAGGCTAAACTAAGAATATAATATAAATAAGAGATATCTCTGTACTTGGCTAAAGAGGTTAAGAGGCCACAAACGAAAATAAATAAGATTAATAAAAGACAAAAACCGTGTACTTTAAGTGGAGAAAATATAAATATTTGGGGGCGAACCGGTAGAAGAGTACGTAGAAGAAATGGACGAAGTCATAAGAAAGGAAAAGCCAACGAAGTAATGGAGCGAAGAAATCAAAACAGAAAAGGAAAACTGCCTTAAAGAAATATAACCGAACACTCATGAAAAGACGGAATATATTACAAAAAGTAGCATAGCAAAAAGAGCAGTGAAATTGGAAAAAAGAGAAAACTGAGAAAAATTTAGAGGTAGATTGAACGTTGGATATACTTTAAATAAAGACATTTTTGGACATGCATATTGAGGTTCAGAGGCAGCAAAGGGCAATAAAAGACAAAAAGAGTTTACAAAAACGAAGAAGACATAAATATTAGAAATATTTGGAGGGAAGGTGGCGTAAGAAGAATACTTAGAGAAAAACGAATTGGTGGAAAATTTACCGGATATAACAAGAGCGAAAATGAACGAAGCCATAAATAGAATCAAAACAGGAAAAACATGTGGGGAGGAAGAAATTGCGCCATAAATGCTGAAGTATCTAGGGAGAAAGGGTAAGTAATGGCTGTGGATAATTTGCAAATAAGCCTAGAAAAATCTAGAAGCTTGAAACCTATATTCCTTCTAGACTTAGTTAGCCTTCTAATTACTCTCGAAAGTTCCCCTTTCCTCTATTAAATATACATTCAAAAATTCACTTCGGACGCTTTAAAAACTCGATAGTGTTTCTGAACGTTAAAATGTTTTTCCTCGATGGAAACTCGAGACATTAACATAGTTAAGGAATTTTATAGGAGAACATATGAGAAAGCTTGGAAAATTTCAGCTTTTATATTAAGATCTTGTATGTTTAGTTACAGCCATATTTTGTATTTTTTAATACATGCGAAATTCGATTATATGATGTACTTAAATATAATCAAAAATGTCGAAAATATTCAAAAGAACACTAACCCAGGAGTGGGAGAATATGCGGAAGAAGTAAATTAAACACATAGTATATGGATATACACACTAGTATAATGGATAATCGCTGAAAGTTTTTTTACTCTAGCATATGTGGTTCAGATGGTATAAAAAGGTTTTTTTTAATATAACACCCTGTAATTAAAAAATTTGCAATTTCCCTTAAATGAAACCTATACCAAGAAATCAGCCACTTTGTTATTAATTGACGCAGGGTTTCTTCTTAATTTCCATTAGAGTTAGGGCAAGATAATTTTTTTTAAAAACACCTTTTTTTAAAATTTGTCAAATTTGGGGTGCCACCTCCGCTAAACGGTGGGTAATAGACATATGCTGTCGGGAAATAAATAGTAGGAAGTATAGTCAGTCCTCTTCATTTTACTATTAATTAAATTTTTTGCAAAACGTACAGGAAGAGCTTAGTTTCACAAAAACCACAAAATACCCCTTTAAAGGGATGAAAGGGGGGTTCCGGGCCGAAATTTTTTAAGAAAAAGTTAGTCTCATAGTAAGTACCCTTGATATACCAAAAAAACCGGACTTGTGTCCATTTTGCGAGGTTCAACCTCTGTTTTCTACACTATACAATAAAGAATAAAAAAATGAAATAGTGATGAAAAAATATTTCATCCGTTTTAAAACGGTAAAATCCAAAAAAATTAATTTCTACGGCAGTCTGTATAACGTCCACTTTTCCATTGCGTATGTAAAGTGAGTCTGTCATTTATTTGAAGCATTAAATGGAAAGAGCCGAAATTACTCCAGTGTGTTGGCATTGACGATATTAAAAACGGTGATCAATAATTACTAAATTACAAGCGATTAGCGTCTGTTTGCACTTGTCACGTGAAACTGGCCATTATGAAATTATGTGGGAGCGGCAAAACCGCACCACAACACTGGGAACAGTTACGGGGTGGTTGGCAGCTACAGCTACTGTCCACTTACTACAAATGTATGAACGTAACCTAGATAAGGGGTCAAAGACTCGATCACAAAGGAGAACTATGTTTATTAATCCGTCAACAAACCATATTATAAGTAAAATATGTTAAAGATTGAGTCTTTGAATTTTGGAAGAATTTCCGTTTATTTATTATGTTTATTTAGACAACGCAACCTATATTTCTTATAGAGTAAAATCAAAAAGTAGGTTGTATCTTGATCTTGATCTATGACAGAGGTCACCAATTATATTTCCTGAGGGTCCGTTTCGAAAACCTATGACACTTCCAAGGTCCGGGGTTAACACTACCTGTCTGGTTGTTCTAATTCGGTAAACAAATCAGAAGGGTGCAGTGCGAAATTTTTAGGTAGAAATTGAATAGTTTTTAATAAATCCAAAACATCACCTTTTTTGCTCCCGAAAACATGTTTTTAGCATTTTTGGGCCATCTTAAACAAAAAAGATTTTCTGTCATTTTTCTCAAAACTTGATAGATTTCAAGTTTTAAGCGATTTATAAACTGAAAAATGCGAGAATAAGCATTTTCGAAGCTTGAAAACTCATGTGTAGGTACATTATTATTTTTGCGGTTGTTAAATGCCTAAATTAAAGTTCAAACATTCAATTTCAAGATTCTGATGAGTTATCGGGGTTTATTTCAATTTCGAACATTTGTTTTTATTGGCTTATTTAATTAGCACATTGGCAATAATTAATTGAATAAATAAATAAATCATTAAGAAAAAAATTTTAATAAAGGTGGAGTATTTGTTGGGCATGTTTTGCATAAGTACGTATAATATGTATAATAAGTGCGACAGAGACGCACCATAAATTGCGATGTGCTGCGACTTAAAAGTTGAGTGGACTCGCATAATTAACAATTAAAAAACAACGGTCTATATTAAAGTAAGTCCCGATTACTCGTTAGAAGCTTGAAATTGAATTTATAAACTTCAATTAAGGCACTTAGCAACCTGAAAACTAATAAGTTACATATGAGTTTTCAAACCTCAAAAATGCGTAGGTATTTTTACATTTTTCAGATTTTAAATCGCTTATAACTAGAAAACCATCAACTTTTGAAAAAAATGACAAGAGACCTTTTTTTAAATACAATTTTCGGGGCTAAAAGGTAATTTTGAATTTGTATAAAAATATTGTTTTGACCGACATCCCGGACCCCTTCTGGTTTGTTTAAGGGGACATTTTTGAACAGGAATCCACAAAAAAAACCGAATCAGAAATTTTGCCATTCTTTACAAAATTAAATTTTCAGTGATAAAAATGACATTTTTTATTATGTACAACCTGTCTGAAGTTTGGAGTGAGTTTGGTGCAACTGATTCTCATTTGGGGAGTTGAGATATTCATCTGTTAGCTGAGATCTGTACCGATTTTTAATAAAGTTCATTCTTGATAAAGCGGCTTTGCACACTTAAGTTGAGTCAAACATAATATACAATTTCATGGCCAAACATTTTCAAAATTGTCAAACGCTATATTCTTAATTTAATGACGGTCCGCACAAAAGTAGCTCACGGTCCGGATGCGGACCGCGGTCCGCTAATTGGTGACCCCTGATCTACGATATTGCATGCTAAAGCAGTATGCAAACAGTATCCTACTGCTACGGAAGCCTGGTCCTTGACAAATTATTTCGTTATATTGTCTGGGAAACTTTGAGATGTGGCTCTTCCGTCACAATTACAAAATTTCAAAAATTTGGCATTAGGATTTTTGACTATATGCATTAGATAATTTTTTATTTTTTTTAATACATTTTGATACTATCACTTTTTTACTTTCATGTAGCATAAGCAGAATTGCCCTATCTTTATTACTTTCTTTCTTATGTTATTGCAAAATAAAGGTCTCTGGGGTAAACAAATAGAATAACTTTTAAACTAATAAATTGATCGGTCTCAAATTTTGGGTGAAACACTAAAGTTCTAAGTTAGTTTTAATAAATAATTTTATTAAAAAATAACGATTTTTACTTATTTTGCAGTTTACGAAGCAACAAATTACCTTTTTAACTTTTAAGAACCGGCATTTTGAAGGTTTTTGAATGTTCTAAAAAATTACATTTTGTAATTTTATGTCAACTACTTAGCTTTTGAATTGGTTGCAAAAAATCGAAAAAATCGCGTTTTTTGCACTAAATTGTTAATAATTAAAAAACGGACGCGAACTCTAGGCAGGAAATGGTAGGTTTTCTTCCTTATAGGTCAACAATAAATAAAAAAGTAGTCAACTATCCGGATATTTAAGTGTCCCGAAAATAGTCTATTTCTAGCTTATTTCCCTGGAGTAGTATTCGCAGCGAATTTGAAAGCCTATAACTGCCAGAATTTGGCTTTTGTTTTAACATCTGGGCTAATGTGGTAACAAAAAATTTTCTTTTATTATTGCATACAATAGTCTATTGTCCAATTTCCATGTTAAACTTAAAATGTAAGTTTTTGAGCTGTCAAACGAGTCAAAAATAGAAACGATCAGTGGCGTAACAAACTCCGTCGCCCCCCCACAGAATAAGAAATGGGGCCCCCTTTAAAAAATTAGTAAATGCGACTTGTGTAACAAAAACGTAAATGTGTTAGTGTATTTATGCACTGTTTATAAAAACTTATATTTTTGATCTTTATTGGTATAGAATAAAATAGAATAAAAATTGAGAGCGTAGGCGCAAAATTTCGTGCCAATGCTTTTCAAATTCATTTTTTCGAATCCTGAGAAAACTAGCAAGTATTTTTGAAAAATTTAAACGCAGAATGAAAGATTTCATATGAAACCTGAAAAATTCTATAATGTTTAATTTAATAAGTTACAGGGGTGAAAAAAATGAGAATGTTTAGTATGATTTTTAATTTCAAATATCCCATTCAAAACAAACTTTTTGTTTATTCTAAGTAACTTTCAGCCCTCGGTAATAATGTAATGTTTCTTTTTGCGTTTAAACTTTTTAAAAATTTTATTAGTTTTCTCAGGATTAATGAAAATGAATGCATTTAAAAAGCATTAGTCCGAAATTTTGCGCCTACGCTCTTTAAATTATTACATTATTACATAGTATTATTCTATGAGATGAACAATTTTCTTTGTGCACTACCATCAGCGAATATATCTACAATTCTTTTATTAATACCTATCTGATGGGCAACTTCGTTTTCAATACTTATAAGCGCTAGAGAAGATAACCGTGCTTCTGACATTGTACTACGACGATATGGTTTTATTGATTTAAGTTTAGAAATATATCTCTCTGAACTAGCGGTCATAACAAGTAAAGTTGGAAACAAGGTGTACGCATGACACACTTTTGGTACGCAAGATGCAAGCACTAGTGCAATGAAAATCTATAAGAATAATTTTGGCTGCATCATAAATTGAGTTCGCCGATTCCAACTGTGTCCTTAATGATTTTTTAACAAATTGCAGTTGCTCCAAAAACTCTTACTTAAATCTGACGGGTACGCAGCAACTAATTTACTGGCTCCTGCAAAAACTTCTGAATCCGATTTGAGAAGATGTCCACTTCTAAGATGTAATGTAAGACATTAAAATCGTTGTTCACTTTGTACATACTTATAAATCCAGCTTGAATTTGTTCAGTGACTACTTCGAGATTTCCGAAAAACACGCCTACTCTATAATATGATAATATTATATTTCTTCAGTATTTGAGATGTGTTGATTATGTAATAATTTATCAAAATATTTCTTAACTCTATCAAACATTTTGATTTTAAAAGTACAGGGAAAGTCAAAATTAGTAGCAAAATCTTTGAATTCTTGCAAAATGACTTATCGTTTTGCCTAAAGATTTGACAAAAATTCTTTAGAGTTATGTACCTAAAAGTACTACTATTTTGTAAAATAGGTGCGAAGACATATTCAAACTGTTCCATTTTACTTTTTTAATTATTAGTTGTCATTCTCTACTCACGATCTGTGGAAGTTAATAATATTTTAGACAATATTTTAAAAATTTTCATGTAGTTCTGCTTTACCCCAAGCAGAGTTTGAAATCTGGATACCCACCTAGTCACCGATAACGTTTTTAGAGTAAACGATTTTGGCTGGACGTTTTTCTGCATTCTTTGGTAAATTGAATCTAGGAAAGTTTTTGAAGAAGCCAGGCACTGCTTAAAAACGTTGCGTATGCATGCGTAAAATAATATATCAATAACATATTTTTACATATATTAGATGACAAGATGGGGCCCCCCGCAAACTTCATGCTGAGGGGGCCTCTGTTACGCCCCTGGAAACGATTCTTCTTTGACTGTTATCATCCTTTTGGCACCCGTACGAGATCGCTGTTAATAAGATCCGGTGTCAAGAGATCTTTGGTAGGTTATCTGTCTAATTCATCATCCACCCTCAAAAGACCACTGATGAACATAAGCCTCCTCCACTCGTTTCTAACCCCATCTATCCTGCGCCGCTCTCATCCAGTTTTTATTTAGCATTCTTAAGTCGTCAGTCCATCTTGTAGGCGGTTGACCTGCGCTTCTCTTGTCTTCTCTTGGCCTCCATTCTAATAACCTCTTTGTCCATCACACATCTGTCATTCTGGCTATGTGTCATGCCAATCTCCATTTCAACCTGGCTATCTTTCGATGACGTCAGTCACCTTTGTTCTTCTCCTGATTTATTCGTTTTTGATTTTGTCTTACAGAGTTGTTCCTAATATTGACCGCTCCATTCTTCTCTGCGTGACTCTAAGTCTGGTAGCCGAGGCTTTAGTTAAGGTAAGTGTTTCTGATCCGTACGTCAATACTGGGAGGACGCACTGATCAAATACCTTTCTCTGTAGGGATCTGTCTCATTGGACGACTAAAATTCAATTGTCTTGCCACATCCCTTTAGCTTGCTCCATTTTCAGCAATGCAACAATCCTAACAGACCTTGGATATTTTTCTACAGTTATTAAGAAATCGGTTCACTGTAAGGAGGTCAGTGTAATACTGAGATATCTCATAAACTATTTAGAACACTACAATAATACACAGTTAACAAAAGAGTCAATTTCGATAAGCTTCATTGATTGGTAAATAATGAGTTCTGAATATTTTAAGGTTTAATAGGTTTTGCGAATTTGTTTATTCTCTTTTCACTTTTGGTCTAATCTCATTAGTCTAGATAATTCATTTAGTATAATTAACTTAAAACAAAAGAAACTGGAGACAAGTTGATCTATCAATATTTTGTCTACAAATACAATAAGAAAGAAGTCCATTGTTATATTTTATATGTATTACAAAAGTGTTTGAAATATTGTAAAAGTGTTATACGTATGCTATTTTGATATTTCTATAAAATTCACCTTTTATGCAATATAAACTTTACGTCGTCTTTACATCTCAGACTTTATTTTTATGTTTCTACAGCAACTATAATTTGTTTCGTGCTGTACTACACGGTAGTAAAAAGATATGACTGAAAAGTAATTAACGGTGAAAATAGCTTTACTCTATCATGCATAGAGCGTGCACTATCTATATTATTACATGTGATTGCTATGACATGGTATGTGTAGTTAAATTAATTTGTTAATCTTTTGATAACCAAACCGAACCAGATAATTATCCAAACGGGTACAAAAAATACATTACAAAATATAGTCAAACACATCAAGAAGTTTATTATAATTTTAGAGATAAGATAATGAACTATATTATTATTTTTTAATTTCGAAATATCTATCTCTGATGTAAAGGTTGTTGTAGATCGTTAAAAACCTCCTTCCTGTCCTTATTCTAATAAGAAGAAGAGCACTGACAGATGATAGACGTTAGACATTTTTATGTTAAGTGATGAATTTGTATTTTTGTAGTAATCCAATTAATCCAATATAATCGTAGGAAATAAAGGATAAATATGAAAGCAGCTTCTTTTATTAATTAGACTAGTTGATGATTAAAGTAAACAAAAGGTTATGGTCCAGTTCACGGATGAAAAATAATAATTAGGTATCAATAAGCGAATATAGGTTATACACGTGTACACTAGGGTGCATCGAAAAAGGCGAAAAATTTTTTTTTTATCAATGGAAAAGTAACACCTCACAAAAGTTGCCCAATCAACTGTTAAGTATTTTGGTAAAATTTTTTCGAAATTGGAAAATATCTTCTGCCCACCCCCCAAGACAATTAAAACTTTTCAAAAAATGTTAACAGACGAAAAAAAAATTTATTTCGAAACCAAAATGTAATAGCTCACAAAAGTTGCCTAACACACTATTTAGTATTTTAGTAAAATTGCGTTGAAATAAAAAAATTTTTCTGCCCCCCACGGCAACTAAAAATTAGAAAAAATACATTAATATGCGAATTTCCTTTGTAAGGGAAATGTAATAGCTTATAGAACTTAAATAAATAAATTCGGTTTAAATTGGAAAATATGTATTTTCTGGTTTCGCAAGGCTATTAAAAATTTAACTTAAGAAAAGTATACTAAAATATTCTTTTTATAACAAAATAGCCTAACTTATCCGTCTCCCTGACGTCACCCAAATTTTTTAATAATAAAATAAATATAAAGCAAAGTACAAAATTTGGTATATAAATATTACAAAAAAATATGTTAAAAGCATTCTATTCGAAGATGTCTTCCGATTTAGCATAGTGAGGCATAGTTTTTCTGGAATCAATTCGAGTTTTATATCTCCATCCCTCGAATACGCTCCACAAACTGCTAGAGAAGCTTGTGTCACAAGCTTGACACATCGTTCGACACATTGTTTGTGGTAGCGATATTTCTCAATCTCAATGTTAAAAGGGTCTAAGTTAGGGTTCTTAATAAAATCTCGCAGATTTTCACTCGAAAATCTAGAGATATAGGTGGTTGTGTAAAGTGATATTCTTGTTAGTTAATTAACTCAAAGTAGTCGTTTGAATAAAAATTGTTATAGGAGAAAGTTTGAAGACCCTTACTTTTCTTGATTTGGTCACTGGCAAACTTCTTTTGATGTCCAAGGGCCCAAAGGGTAGATCATTTGAATGTCGCAGACATACAAACCAATGAAGCGGTTTTTTAAATGTTCTTCTAACAGCCGTATTACCCTTAACGCCAGTATTTACGACTGTTTCGTCACATGCAATAGCTGGATTTGATACTTTCTGATATACTAGACAGGGGATACCCATATCCTAAATATTTGCACCCTGGCTTATGCACAAGTGTTATGTGTTCTTCCTCGATCGATTGACAATAAAACTTGGTACTGCTTTTTACTTGAGCTAAAGTTTTGTCTTTGCGTCGGTAATTTTCTTCTTTTACAGTTGTTATCTCTGATTATATTTGTTTTTGTTTTCCCTATCAATCGAGCTTATCACCATTTTTCTGGGACCTCTTTGATTGATTGATATAAATTCGCGCTCATCCAGAGGCACTTTTTGAGATTTGCTACAAGGACAATTAGGTAATCAGAGTGTCACATTTGCATGCTGCAAGATAGAAACGTGTGTTTTACTTTTGTTCTTAAAGCATTGAATTTTATTTTTGTAAAATTAACTGTTTTGCCTGTTCTTAATTGATTTCATAAGTTTCATATATTTGTCATGATAGGCTTTTAAAAGCTGAATAATTCTTATATGTTAAATTATTGGAATTAAAGCCCTTTTCCATATTTCCTCCAATTTAATTACAACCTGTTCGGCAATACCAGAAAATTCTGGCTCTTTCTTGCTGAGTTTTTTATCCGCTTGCAACCACAAAACTTTATCGCTTGTTTGTACTTCGGTAAAACATTTTCAGGTATATTTGGTGGTTGCCCAAAAATGGGGCGGTCCACAGCACATCTTGATTTTATTCCCATGGTCCTGGTTTATCTATTCTAAAAATCTTTAATTTACAAACAACAATAATAACAAAGTAAGGCATCGCACCAAACATAAGTGAAAATTACACGCACTGACTCACGAAGCGGGACATTTCAAGGGGGTTGGTGAGACTGAAAAAACAAATAAAATTTTAAATATCGTTTAAATTTGTAATTAAAATCCACAAGGAAAAGAAAAGGTTTTCCTGTAGTTGGCTGTATACCATCAATCACAAAATTGGAAAGAAATCCTTTGTAAAAGGTATAACAATTTTTTTATTAAAAATCCCTTAAAAGGGCTACATCACAACAAAACGTTTTCGATTTTTATAAAAAATCATCATCAGTGTTCGATCTAAAAATAAGTATAACCGATTTAATGAATATAAAGTTATTATTTAAATTTTGACAAAGGTTAGAGCAAGTTGGTTATACTTACAAACTGGATGCTAGCTGAGCCACAAAAGAAAAATATCTGGGTAAAAACCCTTTACATATAATATAGATGCCTTAAAAGTGCATACTTCGATAAAAAGGCCTGTGATGGTCACATGGCAAACAGGATAATGCCCTAAGGTAAGGTATACAGGTATCCCAACACGTGGGATCCAAATTGAGTTGATCACATTTCAATGACTTAATGGCAACTGATTGCAAAATGATTGATGTTTCTGAAAGGTGTCAAAAGACAGATAGACAACGTGACGTGGAATTTACCCTGTATTACGACAGCCAACTAATTGTTAGTAAAATATTTAATGAAAATTTACATAGTAATAACAAACATCAACAAAGTTATGGCTATAATTACATTTAAGTAAGTACCTTGAATATGTAAGATGAACGTGAAGTAAAAAATGATTTTTATAATGAGAAATAGCCAGAATCTATGCAGCCATCTATACATGTTCCTATTCTAATTGAAATAAGTTCAACTGTGCTGTGGAAAATTTGATTTCTATGAATTAAAAGGAGTGTTTGGTTAAATTGTACCAATGGCAGAGTAAATTAGAGAGTCTGTAGTAAATGGAAGTCTGATATTGAAGTAGTGTTGAAATTAAGATAAGTTGTATGAGTCACAGGAGGAAACTGATATGATATAATGATATGTGAATTAATTGGTAAAGGTACCTGAGTGTTGATATTGGAAGTGAAGAAGAATATCAATTGAACTAATAACCTGGCAAAAGTATGAGGTCCTTTTATGTAACATAAACATCTAGGACTAAACATGTTTATGAAATAGGGATTTTTTTTTCTCCTATTTTTTATTCTTTATACCAAGTTATTGTGTTGAATTGAAAAGGTTTAATACTGGACGGATGTATGAAGGTGTATTGGAAAACAAGCAATATGTGTAAAATTAGATGTAAAATTAGCAATATGTGTAAATCACAAATTATTCACTACCTTCTAATTTTACACATATTGCTTGTTTTCCAATACACCTTCATACATCCGTCCAGTATTAAACCTTTTCAATTCAACACAATAACTTGGTATAAAGAATAAAAAATAGGAGAAAAAAAAATCCCTATTTCATAAACATGTTTAGTCCTAGATGTTTATGTTACATAAAAGGACCTCATACTTTTGCCAGGTTATTAGTTCAATTGATATTCTTCTTCACTTCCAATATCAACACTCAGGTACCTTTACCAATTAATTCACATATCATTATATCATATCAGTTTCCTCCTGTGACTCATACAACTTATCTTAATTTCAACACTACTTCAATATCAGACTTCCATTTACTACAGACTCTCTAATTTACTCTGCCATTGGTACAATTTAAACAAACACTCCTTTTAATTCATAGAAATCAAATTTTCCACAGCACAGTTGAACTTATTTCAATTAGAATAGGAACATGTATAGATGGCTGCATAGATTCTGGCTATTTCTCATTATAAAAATCATTTCTTACTTCACGTTCATCTTACATATTCAAGGTACTTACTTAAATGTAATTATAGCCATAACTTTGTTGATGTTTGTTATTACTATGTAAATTTTCATTAAATATTTTACTAACAATTAGTTGGCTGTCGTAATACAGGGTAAATTCCACGTCACGTTGTCTATCTGTCTTTTGACACCTTTCAGAAACATCAATCATTTTGCAATCAGTTGCCATTAAGTCATTGAAATGTGATCAACTCAATTTGGATCCCACGTGTTGGGATACCTGTATACCTTACCTTAGGGCATTATCCTGTTTGCCATGTGACCATCACAGGCCTTTTTATCGAAGTATGCACTTTTAAGGCATCTATATTATATGTAAAGGGTTTTTACCCAGATATTTTTCTTTTGTGGCTCAGCTAGCATCCAGTTTGTAAGTATAACCAACTTGCTCTAACCTTTGTCAAAATTTAAATAATAACTTTATATTCATTAAATCGGTTATACTTATTTTTAGATCGAACACTGATGATGATTTTTTATAAAAATCGAAAACGTTTTGTTGTGATGTAGCCCTTTTAAGGGATTTTTAATAAAAAAATTCTTATACCTTTTACAAAGGATTTCTTTCCAAATTTGTAATTGACAACGCACATATTTTATTTGAAATAACATAAATTGAAATTTCCATCAAAATCAGATATTTAATAAAATTCAAGGTCGTTTGGGGAGCAGAAGATTCGCTTAAAAAAAATTAAAAATACTAATATGTTGAAAAATAACACTAGCAACTTTTACACACTATTAGATATAACATTTCAAACTTTTATTTTTTCGATGCACCCTAATGTACACGATGGAACAGAGAAAAATGTATAACATTGTGGCCTTAACAGGTGAGAATTACTTATCATGGAAGTTTCGGATGGAAATAATATTGGCAGAAAATGAAGTATTAAAGTGTGTAAAAGGCGAAACAATCACAACAGGTCTAAGCGAGAACGAGATGAAAAAATTCCAAAAATGCAACAATAAAGCCAAATCAATAATTGTTCAATGTGTTTCCGATGCACAGTTAGAGATATTACAGGACAAACTGAAGCACGACAAATTAGATAAACATGTGATGTACATAAACTTAAAAAAAATACGTGCTACATAATTTAAAATCGCACCGGCGGCTCTAATCATCAAGAGATTTTAGGGTGTGAGTTCATACAACAATATTTAAGCTAAAGAAAAGAAATTATTAATTTTTTGGGCGCCATTAATAGATCAGAATCTATTGCTATTTATCAATATAAAAATTACAAAAATGTTACGAAAAAAATGGTATCCCTTTGACTACTAATGGTACTTACCCTTGTTGTCTGTGGTAGGTTGCGTTTCCTAATACAATAAGGATACATAGATGGATTGTGCGAACAGAAAAAGACGAAATAAGTTTTAACATAGTTACCATTTATTTAGATAGAAAATTGTCATTAAACTGAGTTGATTAGAAAAATAAAAAAAAAATAAGTCTTTCGCGTTTCATCCTTAAAGTTCAAAAAAAAAAGAAAAAGGAACGAAACAGTTTATTGCAAAATACCTGGTGATGATCCATTGTTGTTGAATTGCTGGAATCGGGTTAGCTCGCCAGAGTTGTGGATACGACGAAATCACTTTCACTTTTCACTTTCATTTTTAGAGTTAAAGTACTGTTACATAGTTGTTATTATATTATACGAAAAATAAAAATTCCATAGTTCTTTTTGTTTTATGAAAAGAAAATAACTGCATTCATGATTATTAGTGATACTTCTCACTGACTTGATAATTAAACATATTTTATTTAGACCATTGTCTTTAAAAAAAATGGAACTGCGTTCCACGAAGATTGAATTAAGTGCGGTTTATATGAGACATATTAAACGGAAGTCTTATCCGCAAATGTTGAACTAAGTTCTGTTTGAACGAAACATATTACACGCCGTACTAAGAAAACTATTATTTTATCGTACCGGACACAACACAGAGAATATACCGGTATGGTATTTAAGACAACATATCGCACTTGCGATTTTCACGACAGAATCTTTAAGATTCCATTTTGCCTATTTAGGCACAGACAAGAAAAAATGCAGGTCTTCACTGCATGACCGCTAGAACTTAATTGATTTCTTCTTGTCCTAATCTCGGACAAGATTCCTCTCTGCTCTCTATATTCACCTCCCTTTTTCACAGCTATCACCTAATTTTACCAATAATCATCATTCCGAAATTTTCGTACCAATCACATAGCTGGAAAATAATGTTTAGACCAGCCTTATTATGATCATACGTTTCTTTTTCGGCCAATCACCACGAGTGTCCTTTTTGTAACCGTTTAAGGATTCCCAGGAAAGTTACTGCGTTGTAATTTTGTGGAATTCCTAGATTTCTATCACTCAAACATTTAGCAATCTTTCCTATTCTTCTTTTTATGAGGCATATCCTGTGCAAAGTAAATACTTTTAGGAAAGCTGTCTCCGAGCTCTAAAGTGTCTTTGTGATTTTACTGCCTGCAATAGCTAAATTATCAGCTTAGGCGTCTAGAATTTCTTAAAATATTAATCCTTCCGCTTTCTTGTGGGTGGCCTAAGAGAAACGCGTTGGGAAGTACATTTCGTCTTACTTCTATCTATAACGACAGAGACGGACTTTTGCGATATTTAGATTGTGATTCTTCTAGCCTGTTTCAAAACAACAGGCCTACCATATGTGGAAAAGTTTAGAAGAAAAATACCTACCTGGGCTATCAGGACAACTGTTCCTAAAAAGAAAGTTGCTGTCCATGAAATTGAAAAAAGGTGAGTCATTAGAAGGATTTATTGGTGAATTTAAGGAAGTCCTGAGACAGTTAAAAGTCACTGGGGTAAAAATTGAAGATCAAGATATAATATGTACTTTGCTGTTAACTTTGCCAAAATCCTATAAAACTGTGGTAACAGTTATCGAAAATTTATCGCCTGGTGTACTATCATATGAAGAGGTAAAGAAAAGGTTATTAAGTGAAGAAGAAAAGAGGTGCCTGGGTGCAAGTGCAAGTCGAGTAGTTGGTGCTGAACAAGTTGCTTTCAATGTTGACACATCTTGTTAAGGGTGTGGAAAGAGAGGCCATTATAAAAGAGAATGTCGAGCAAGAGTATCTACAAGTTATCCAAAAGGGTCTGGCAGATTTAAAAATTTTCAGAGTCAAAGAGGTTTTCAAGATGATCTTAGAGGAAATGGGTCAGATAGAGGTAACAATAATTACAGATCAAATTTTCAGAGTCAAAGAGGTTTTCAGAATGATTTTAGAGGAAATGGGTCAAATAGAGGTAACAGTTATAGAGGTTCGAGAAACTTACATCACAACAGATGAATGCATAGAAGCAACTTCACCCAACAGCAGGACGGGTCACATGAGATTGATGATATAACTGATGAAGTGTCTAAGGTATGTTTTATAACTGACATAGGCAAAAATGTAGTTAATAGTGAAACAGTGAACAACTTAGAATTTGTGATTGATTCAGGATGTACTGATCACTTACTAAATGATAAAAGTATATTTACAGATTTGGTAATTTTGGATAAACCTATAGATATAGCATTAGTAAAAAATGGTAACTATTTACCTGGAGTTGGTATTGGAAGTATTAATGTTTTTAGCAATGTACGTGGTCGACAAGTAGAATGTAAAATTGAAAATGCTTTTTATGTACCACAGTTACGAAAAAATTTACTTTCTGTAAAACGATTAGAAATGTCTCAGATTACTGTAATTTTTGAAAATGGCGTTGTAAAATTAATTAAGAACGGTTGTTTAATAGGATTAGGTAATAGAGATGGTTTATACAAGATCAATTTTGAACTAGTTCGACAAAAATGTTACTCTGCCCAAAATGACCAAAATAAAGAATTTATTAGATGGCATGAAAGGTTATCACATTTAAATTTGAAATCATTAGAAAAATTAATTAAAAAGAATTTAGTTGTTGGAATAAACAAGGATATAAATATTGGCGGAGTGAATTTTTGTGAACCATGTGTACAGGGAAAGTTTTCAAGGTAACCTTTTTCAACCAGGACAAAAAGTAATAGAATTTTGGAAATAATTCATTCTGACGTGTGCGGGCCAATCAGTCCACAAACAATTGATGGCTGTAAGTATTTTGTCACTTTTATAGATGGTTTTTCAAATTTTACTATGCTTTTTTTAATTAAAAATAAACGTGAGGTTTTCAGTAAATTTAAGGAATATTTGAGGTTTGTAGAATCAAAATTTGATTCAAAGGTTTCTAAATTAAGGTGTGATAATGAAAGTGAATATGTTTCAAATGAATATAGAGGGTTTTGTAAAGAAAATGGCATTTTATTAGATTATACAGTACCGTACATACCTCAACAAAACGGTAAGGCAGAGAGGATGAACCGTACTTTGGTGGAAAGAGCTAGATGCATTATGAATGCTTTAATGGTTCAGGAATGTGTTGAAAAAAATTGACTCATTCTTCAACCGTTACTATAACACCTGGTTCTTTATATACGGATATTATATGTATTTTTTTTTTGATACACGAAAGTTTAACAGCTATGCAATTATAAGTAAAATTATAATTATCCAATAAATTTATCTCTTCTGTAACTATTTTATTTTTAATTAAAATTGCTGTGCCTCCGTACCCATCAGGGCGATCAGATCTAAAACAGTTATATCCTGAGAAGTTATAAAGTTTTTCTGGTTTAAACCATGTTTCTGATAACATGGCCACATATACATTTTTTTGAATAAGTAAGGCTTCTAAATTTGGTTTATTAGAAATTGCTGAGCGACAGTTCCATTGTAAAAAGTTTATAGGGTTAGTTGTGTCTGACATGATGTTTGAAATTAGTAAGTCTTGTAATGAGATCGCTGCCGTACTTAAGTATTTATTAATTTGTTGTATAATCTCTGTTTTTGATTTGTCTAAATTTTCAGTGAGTTTTAATGAACTAATTATATTAAGAACCAATTCTAAAATTACATTATTTAATTGTGATGGTACTTCTTGCGTTTGCAAGTTTGTTGTGTTTGTATGGTCTGTATATTTAGACGTATTATAAATACCACCTTTTTGCCTAGGAATATTTTCTTGAGAAAGTATTTCTTTTCTAGCTGATTCCAAAGGATTGGGAGAACTTGGCCGGTGTCGCTTAAAATTTATTTTATCTGGGTTATTACTGCTGAAGAACATTTGTTAGGAGAATTTCTTTGCGGATGAAGCTGATTGATTTGGAATTACTTGATAAGATTGCTCATTCTGATTAGAATTGGTTGGCAAGGAAGAACTACTATTTCTGGCAGCAATATTGGCATATGAAACTTTCGGAATTTGTTTACATGCATCAAAGAAATTTATATTTAATGATGACATCGTATTCTTAATTTGTTTCTGTCTAGAAAATTCAGGACATGAACTTAGGTATGTAGTCAAATGATTACCTTGACAGCTGAAACAAGTTGGAGTATATTCATTTACTGTACAAACTTTTGTATTATGGAAATCATGACATTTGTTGCACCTGGGATGTGCTTTAGAATTAAATCCAAGGCGTTCAAAACGAAGGCAAGAGAAACATAATAGAACTTTTTGAACCTAGGGTTCGACGTCTTTAATCACTTTATTAATTGTGATATATTTAGGAAGAGTTTGTGCTTTAAAATTAACAATACATGATTTTGTTGGAACTTTGTCTATTATTGTTTTGTCTTCGATATGTTTCTCTACCTTTCTATTTATTCTTCTAACCGAAACTACTTCGAACTTACAGTGCATATCATATTGTATAATTTTATTTTTGATATATTCTTCTGAAAATTGTATATCTATGTCCCTAATTATACCCTGTCTACGGAGTATAAACTTCGGAACGTAAACATCTAAATTGTTGTTTGTAAACAATGAGCAAGCCTTTTGATTGATTAAATACTGGCTGATTGATAATCTTTGAATTTAATTCTAATTCTATTCTTGCCTATTGAATCAATACTAGTAATTTTGTTATCTAAATTCGAAAAATTAGAGAGTATAATGTCGCCAATTTTGATAGCATTAAGCTGACCTTTAAAGTTCGGAGTATTATTTGCCATATATACATGAAAAGGTCCTACGTCACTGCTCTGATATAGGAAATGTTCTCTTATATTGTCTGTAGAATTATCAGATTTATTACTTACAGTTTCTCCTTTATTTTTTGATTTACCGTCCCATGTGTTATTTATATTGATGTCGCTTTTCTCTATATTATCATCTTGATCCATCCTGTTAATACCTGGAGGTTTATCTGGAGGTCTCCCTGCATAGTCCATATTAAATTTTAAAGTTTTTAATAATTGAACACTTTGTCGCTTCCAATTGACGTCTCCAAACGGAAACCCCAAATGGGGTAAAATAGATTCAAATACAATTAACTTCTAGGTTTTTCTTGGTCACTGGGAATAACAAACTATTAAGGATGTAATAGATCGAGTTTTACAAGCCCAAAATATATTATTTCACTATTTAAATAGTAATTTTCAGGTGCTCTTTTTTAGATGACTGTATTTGACGTCTACAAAAGTCAAAAAAAAGTGAATCTATGAAAGTTGTATAGAATATGAAGAAATTGGTTGCGTAATTGCAGAAACAAATAAACAAAGCTTTAAGATTGATAAAAAGGTGTGACATAAAAAATATGCAATATATTTCCTAGTATTCAATTAAGAATAATGGTGCAACACTAAAATACCACCAATAGACAGTTTATGATCTACATAATATAAATAATCAATATGAAAAAAGATCTGACTACAGTCCGTACAATATAGACACCGCTACAAGTCATTATCTACGTCAGAGATCTAAGTTGACATTGTTGCCCAAATACAAAAAATTCTTAAATTCATTTTAAATCAAAATATCACATAATTATTGCGGAAGTGGATTATACAACAAAACAAATTGATGTTCAATATAAATAAATAAAAAAATTAGAAATAGAAAACAAGAATTAAGTTATAATCTTAAAAGTAAATAATAAAAACAATAAATATAGTAAAACAAATACTTCTAGTACAGAATAAAAACAAATCTGAACTGCCAATACCGCAACTGTCAAATAAATGTTACCAATTTCTGTCAAAGTGTCACCTTTGTTCGATCGCAGTTAGAGTGTAATACAAGTGTATACAATAAAATATTTCTAGTAGCTGTAATTCCAGTGTACTCGGTTAAATGATTCTAACAAGGAACAGACTTACCACTTAAATATTTTGTGTTGGTATTATATGACGTCACGTGCTATGACGCGGATGACGTGCATCGGTATCTATATTGTACGCACTGTGAAAGGGTTCAAACAATACTAAGATCTGCAAGTAAAAACATAATTAAAGATAATTGGTTTTTATCTAATTTTATTTAAGGAGGAAGGAAATACCCAAGATTAACTAATGCCCGGTTGCACCAACAGATCTTAAGCTTAAGTTGAGAATATCATAAGAATTAATATAATATAATTTAGTCCAGAAAGCCACTGCGCATCCGCTAGGAAAAACTTTCTAATTCGGATTTTTTGCACAGTCTTACTCAAAAAGGATTTCTTTTAACAAATTTGCATGTTGCCAGGACCAAAAGGTGGTCAAAAATTTTTTAAACGTTTTTTTTTTGTTTTTTTCCAACATTATTTTTTTTGCATGGAAAAAGTTTTTTTTTAGATGTTTTGGATCATTCTAAACAGAAAAGGTCTTTAGTGACTTTTCTCTAAAAATGATAGTTTTTGACATATCAGCGATTAAAAATTGAAAAATTGCGAAATCGGACATTTTTAACCTTTAAAAACTATGTGGTCAGAGGGAATGGATAGCATGAAAGAACTAATGAATGATATCATAAATAGAGCAGAATTACCAAAGGACTGGAAGAAAGACATTATATTACCAATACACAAAAAGGGAGACAAGAGAAACTGTAATAATTACCGAGGTATCACCATATCAAGTATCCCTGGGAAGGTATTAGCAAGAATACTAGAGACAAGAATAAAAACACAAATAGAAACAACTATGGAAGACACACAGTGTGGATTCAGGAAGGACAGAAGCACGCAAGACCTAATATTCACATTAAGACAAGTAAGTGAGAAGGTAATCAAGAAAAATAGAGAGATACATATGTGCTTCATTGACCTGGAAAAGGCGTTTGACAGAATCCGAAGAAAGGACGTTTGGAAGACACTAACAGAAAGGGGAGTCGACAGACACATAATAGAAGTAATAAAGGATATGTACAAAAATAATACAAATACAGTAAGAACCAATAACGAGGAATCCAGAGAATTTTCTACAAGTCAAGGCGTCAAACAGGGATGCGTGCTGAGTCCACTGCTATTCTCAGTGGTACTGGATGAAGCGATAAAGAAAGCCAAGAGAAGAATGAGAAAACTAACATTAGGATACTGGCAAATGAAACAGACTCAACTATCGGAGCTACTATTTGCAGACGACATGGTATTGATAGCAGAAAACAGAGAAGACTTACAGAACAATCTTGAAATCCTAGAAGAAGAACTATCAAACATAAATATGAAAATTAATACAGAGAAAACAAAAACAATGATAATTTCAAATACGAGGAAGACACACGCAATAGAATTAGACGGGAAACAACTAGAGCAAGTGGAATATTTTAAATACCTAGGAGTAATAATCGAATCAAATGGTAAACAAGACATGGAAATAAACGAGAGAATGGGACGAACAGGAAGCTTATTTAACACTATGAAAACAACATTTTTTGGGAAAAAAGGGATACCGGAAAAAGTAAAAACGGCAGTCGTTAAATCAGTAGTTAGACCAACAATCATGTATAGCAGCGAGACATGGACATTGACGGGGAGACAAAAATCCAGAGTCAATGCTATGGAAATGAGGTTCCTGAGGAAAATAGCAAACAGAAAAAGGACAGACAAAATACGAAACGAAACAATTAGACAAAACCTAAAACTAGAACCAATCAATGAAAAAATAGTAGAAGGACAACTTAGATGGTTCGGGCACGTGTGTAGAATGTCGAACGAGAGGCTAACAAAACGAGTGTTCGAAACGAGAGTGCAGGGGAAAAACAAAAGAGGGAGACCAAGAGTTATGTGGGTAGATGAAATCAGGAAAGAAGTCGAGAAGAAGGGATTGACATTGGAAAGTGCAAGAAACCTAGCGCAAGATCGGAAAGCATGGAGACTACAATGCCAAACTCAACTCCACCAGCCTTACACCTAAAGGTAGAAAGGCTTAGGACTAAGTAAGTAAAGTAAAAACTATGTGAAAACTGAAAATTTTAATGTTGCCAAGGTAAGTAGATATTCTTTAAACTTCGATTGATGAAATCCCGAAGAGTTTTTTGCAATACAATATTCAAAACTCCTTTGTTTCTTAATTGTTAATCAAGCGTGCGCGACACTATTTTCCACCGACAGTATGGTGCAAATGAAAGGAATAAATTCGTTATTACGTAAACAGGCATCTTTAAGGAAAAATCACGAAACAGGTCGATTTTTATTTTTAAGTTATGATATTGTGGCACATATGGTATACTAGTGACGTCATCCATCTGGACGTGATGACGTAATCGATGATTTTATTAAATGAGAATAGGGGTCGTGTGCTAGCTCATTTGAAAGGTTCTTCAATTCTCTATTCAGTAATATAAACATTTACATAATTATTTATACAGGGTGTCCAAAAAATGTTTATTTAATTAAATTATTTGACAAAAAAAGAAGTAGAAGGACACCCTGTATAAATAATTATGTAAATGTTTAAATTACTGAATAGAGAATTGAAGAACCTTTCAAATGAGCTACCACACGACCCCTATTCTTATTTAAAAAATCATCGATTACGTCATCACGACCAGACGGATGACGTCACTAGTATACCATATATGCCTCAATATCATAACTTAAAAATAAAAATCGACTTGTTTCGGGATTTTTCCTTAAAGTCGCCCGTTTACGAAATAACGAATTTATTCCTTTCATTTGCACCATACTGTCGGTGGAAAATAGTGTCGCGCACGCTTGATTAGCAATTAAAAAACAAAGGAGTTTTGAATATTGTATTGCAAAAAAACTCTTCGGGATTTCATCAATTGCAGTTTAAAGAATATCTACCTACCTTGGCAACATTCAAATTTTCAGTTTTTCACATAGTTTTTGAGGGTTAAAAATGGCCGATTTCGCAATTTTTCAATTTTTAATCGCTTATATGTCAAAAACTATCATTTTAAGAGAAAAGTTACTAAAGACCTTTTCTGTTTGGAATGATCCAAAAAACCTAAAAAAACTTTTTTCCATGCAAAAAAAATTATTTTAGGAAAAAAACAAAAAAAAAACGTTTAAAAATTTTTTGACCACGTTTTGGTCCTGGCAACATGCAAATTTGTTAAAAGGAGTCCTTTTTGAATAAGACTGTGCAAAAAATCCGAATTAGAATATTTTTCCTAGCGGATGCGCAGTGGCTTTCTGGACTAATTATAATATATTACAATAAGAATACCATAATATAATAATAAATATAATTGATAATAAGGTAAGAATCTAAAATTATGGTGCAACGTAAGTGATACTCAAGGAGGCCCTATTTATAAGTAGAGCTTAGCTAATCTGGAACTTAAGATCTGTTGGTGCAACCAGGCATAAATAATTTATATATGGATATTATTATATAATAATGGGTTTGAGCAGTAACAAGTTTCTAATGTTCAAAGCGACGATGTTTATGCAATTACTAAGGATAATACCTGATTAGCCATATAAATCACACGGATTGGATGTATATATTGATGTATTAGTAGATGGTTAATTGCAGTATAATCAGGATATATTATGTATAACACAATCTTATTCCGATTAATTGCTTGATTTACTATAATATGTACTTTAAAGATAAAATTAAGTTTCAGATATATACAATTTAAAGATAATACAGGTTTATGCCCCCAAAACGTAGCATAGTTACGAATAAGTAGAAACACTTTTTATAGAAATATTCTCAACCCATAAAGGATCTGGTTACTTTTCAATAATATGTGGAGAATTTAACGTCAAAATAGGAATCGAGAAATATATATCAGAAACAAAACTAGGAAACATTTCCTGGAAAAACCTGGAAAATTTCTTAAAAGCTGATAAAAAGAAATAGTTAAAATATTTGAAATAAACACATTCAAAGAATAGATAAATGAACATTTTTGCTAATTCTCAAATATAGATTTTCAGAAAGGAGAAGTGCAGGACGCCCAAAAACGATACAAAAGACTGCTTAAAACATGTAGACAAGACGAAATAACATTTATTATACCAACGTGGACTAATTCGTAATTATTTATAATCTTTAGTACGGATATAGATCAATTGCTAAATGTAATCCCTAATACTACTGGACCAACCACACCAAACTTTTTAATTCGTTTTACTTAAAAAAATTTCCCAACTTTCCAGTTGATTTTGAATTTAAGCTTCTCGGTATTTTTCACTAATTTAGATGAGTAGACTATAAAAGGAATAAAAATAGTCTCAAAGGTAAAATCTGCCATCTTAGAAGATGATGATAGGGCCACAACAATCAGAGAAAATGTGTTGTCAGTTTGTTTTCGACTTATTTCCGTACTTCAAAAGTTTGTTCTTTAGTCGTATAGTGCTTGAATAAAACTTTCAACCCTCTTGAAAAAAACTTTTCATAAAGATGAATGGGAATTTCATTCCTTATTACTTTGAATTAAAAGCGATTCAGGCTATCGCATCTTAGACCAGTGAATGCCAATGAATAAATTACAAGGAGAGATATACAACAAATTTATGAAATTTAATTAATTTTACATTTTTTAGTTACTTTATTTATGCATTATTAATTTCGTTTGATTTCTAAATTTAAAAGTACATGAAGCGTATTGACTAAATACAAAAAATTCAAATATCTTGTTTGTGATATTTAGGGTGTTAATAAACAGGTGCGATAAACTTCACGGTGTAATTCTGTTTAGAAAAATATAAGAGAACTTAGAAATCTGCTGATAATGCAGGATTTCACCAAATATATCATATAGTCTTTGGTACAAGACACTGTTCCAATCTTTTATGTTAGATCTTTCTGAGGAAAAACCTATACAGGGTATAACAAAAATGAAGGTCATAAATTAATTCACATATTCTGGGACCAAAAATAGTTCGACTGAACCTAAATTACCATAGTAGAAATGTGCACATAAACAAAAATTACAGCCCTTTGAAATTCCAAACGAAAATAGATTTTTTCCAATATAGCGAAAACT
Source organism: Diabrotica virgifera virgifera (assembly GCF_917563875.1). NCBI lineage: Eukaryota > Metazoa > Arthropoda > Insecta > Coleoptera > Chrysomelidae > Diabrotica > Diabrotica virgifera. The sequence continues at coordinate 210,993,171 of NC_065444.1, forward strand.
ATTAGAGATTTTTTTATCGAAAATAGACATGTGGCATTCTTATGGCAGTACCTACAATCTTAAAATGAAATAACAGTAAAATTTGTACACCCGATAAAAATTTTATGGGGTTTCCTTACGTTGTTCCCTTAAGTCCCCCCAAACTTCTGTGTACGTTCCAATTAAATTATTATCGTGGTACCATTAGATAAACACAATATTTTAAAAACTTTTTTACTTCTTAGTATTTTTTCGATAAGCCAGTTTTTATCGAGATGCGGTTTATTTTTTAATATGTTTACATAAAAAATTAATGGAGGCTTTGTTCCTTTAAACCTCTCAAATGTTTGTGTACATTCCAATTAAACTATTTTTGTGGTACCATTAGTTAAACACAGTGTTTCTAAAAAAAATTTATCTCTTGGTATTTTTTCAGTAAGCAACCTTTTATCGCTATGAGGCATATTTTTTAATATTTTTCAAAATATACCTAAAAATACAAATTATAAATACATTTTTAGATTATTAACAGGTCTCTATAATCGTACTTAGTCTCTATAATCGTACTTAAGGGGCAATAGTTGTGCTTTATCAATATTTTTGTTTTTCGAAAGTTCTGCGAAATTTCAACATGCGGCAAGAGTGTGTCGGCAGTACGACAGTGACAGTGACGTTATACTATCAAAAACAATAATTATTATACTCATAGGCGCGCTAAATATTGCCAAGTCAGTCAAATTCGATTTCTTGTTATATATAATCGATTTTTAGTAGTTCCAATGTGACACAAAATCTAGGCATGGGATAAAATAGTTTATTTGAAGAAAGTGTATTTTTTTGTTCTTCTTAATGGCGATACAGGCTCGTTTTGCAATATTTAATTATAGAGTAATTTCCACATACTAATACATTTCTCAAATTGGGCTCTGTACCGCCATTATTTACTATATATCTAATATGTGTGCCAAATATCTCGAAAAAATATTCCAAATTTAAGCCACAATTCCGCATTCCTCACGCTAATGTTGCCTCTTAAAATATGCAAATATCTGGAGAATTCGAAAAATATTCAAAATATCCACAGAGAACGGCAGTTCTCACCAGTGGCGCACAACACCCCTACATGCGACACTATATATACACGAAATTTTCGATTTTCTAAACCTGACTGAATTGAAAATTGGGCCAAATGCCATCTTAAAGTTTAGGAAAAGACTCGTCCATTTATATGTTACTTCTTCATTTTGGTCCAAGGGTGTGGATTTTACGGCCCTTCCCATTTAAAGCCTGTTTATCGTTCTCGTCCCCAAAACTCCCAAAAATTTCAAAAATTTAAGCCCGAACTTTGCAGCTTCTGATAGCACAGATCATTACCTTTCCAACGCATGTTTAATTTTGAAAATCGGTTATACCATTCAAAAGTTATCGAGCTCAGAAATATCAATTTTTATTTAAAAAATGAAAATGTTTGTGGATATGTATGTATGTATGTTATGTATGTATGTATATGTGTTTGAAAGTTAAACCGATTTGAATTTTTTTCTGTGTTTCAAGAGGGTGTGAGGGCCGATTCAGAACCGGTCTAGTTTTTGACTTCTGACTACCCGTAAGCCAGCTAGAGGGCTAGGTATATACAAAATAGCATATTTTTTGGGCGTATATATCTTGGTTCAAGAAAAGACAGGAAAACCGCAAATACACCAAATCAATAAGGTTAAGTTAAGCTTTCAACTGGCGCCTAAGCGATCAAGCTGAGACATACACACTGCTCCCCATAGCCAAAAAACTGAAAAATTAAACTGAAAATTTTGGTTTTTCGACAATTATTCAAAATTTCAACCTACGAATTGCGCCAATAATTGAGCGTTTGTAGAAGGACTCAGGACGCGTCTAACGGTGTATAACTTATATCTGGGAAAATTCTAATTTTAAAGTTATATGCTTCATAAGTATGATCAAATCTATTTCTTATGGGAAAAACGGTTTTTCAAGCTTAATAATTCCTGTAATACGTTCAGTTAACATATACTCTGGGCTAATTAGCAAAATACAAGGAAAAGTTATTTACCAGCAATTTTATTGCTGGAATCGAATCTTATTATTGTATGTATTAATAATATAAATATGCAAAGTCCGCAGATAGTGTGCTACTTTTTTTATAAACTAAATGGCCCCCGAAAATCGTGTTTTTTTCAATTTTTGCTCTATAACTCCAAAGATTTTAACTTTACACCAAAAAGACCCAAATAAAAATTCACCGCAATTAAATTCTGCATAGACATTTGTTTTTCGCGATTCACTTCGACGAAAACTTTCCACGGAAAAAGCGGGTTTTTCCAACAAAATCTTTAATTTTCAACTAAAATTTTAGATAAGTAATTGTTAATCAATAATTAAATAACTTGGTAATATAAAAGCCCTTTTCGTATAGATTATAACTCCAGAAGCCGATGGAAATTGAATGAACAGTTTAGCAACAATTGAATTGCTAATTAAAATTTTACGGTCGCTATAATAACGACAATAATTATGGTGCATAAGAATAACTATGATTTTTTTATAAAAAGACACTATACCTATTTATTCTACTTTACAGAATTGAATTTGGTATATTTAAGCGGCCTCGGGAATACTTCAAAAATTATAAACAATTTTTTGGCTTATAAACAAATAGAATATCTCGGGAAATATTAAACTAAATTAAAATGTGAAAGCGGTATTCGAAAAACAGCGGCAGGACGCTTCTTTTAAAAGAAAAAACGTTTAATTATGACGAGTGGTTCCTGAGATACAACTGGTCAAAGTTGACCGGAATTTACGGCAAAGATATAAACAATAGGGTCATAATAATTTTCAAACCATCACCTTTTTATTTTTGTCCTCTTTCTCCACACCAATTTTCATATCTTTAAAATACTCATAACATATATTATTATAATAAAAACTATCGATAATACGTGTGAAAATTGCCAACAATAGCAAAATTCATATCAAAAATTAGGTTGGAGAAAATGTAACCCTCAAAGTTCAAAATCGGTATACGTTAAAAAAGTGCATTTTCTCGGCTTCCCATGGAGCAATTTCCTTCACTCTTTTTTTGTTCTTAAGTAACTCGAGTAGAACCATCTAACTAACGCATTATTAAATGTCAAACTTGCTTTTGTTTTGTTATAATAGATTAATTTATTTATAAGAACAGAAAACTACATATTTTTTCCAGTTGTAGGCTTTTTTTAGATAAACTTACTACAAGTGTACCTTTTAAATTTAAAAACATAAATATTCTCATTTGAAAGCTGTATAATTATTTAAAGAAATTTTATTTAAACAAATTTAAATTTTGTGTTATAATAAATAAATTAATTTATTATAACAAAACAAAAGCAAGTTTGACATTTAATAATGCATTAGTTAGATGGCTCTACTCGAGTTACTTGGGAACAAAAAAAGAATGAAGGAAATTTCTCCATGGGAAGCCGAGAAAATGAATTTTTTTAACGTATACCGATTTTGAACTTTGAGGGTTACATTTTCTCCAACCTAATTTTTGATTGGAATTTTGCTATTTTTTTTAAATTTTCACACGTATTATCGATAGTTTTTATTATAATAATATTTGTTATGAGTATTCTAAAGATATGAAAATTGGTGAGGAGAAAGAGGACAAAAATAAAAAGGTGATGGTTTAAAAATTATGATCCTATTGTTTATATCGTTGCCGTAAATTCCGGTCAAATTTGACCGGTTGTATCTCAGGAACCACTCATTACAATTAAACGTTTTTTCTTTTAGAAGAAGCGTTCTGCCGCTGTTTTTTGAATACCGCTTTCACAATTTAATTTAGTTTAATATTTCCCGAGATATTCTATTTGTTTATAAGCCAAAAAGTTGTTTATAATTTTTGAAATATTCCTGAGGCCGCTTAAATAAACCAAATTCAATTATGTAAAGTACATTATATAGGTATAGTGTCTTATTATGAAAAAATCATAGTTATTCTTATACACCATAATTATTGTCGTTATTATAGCGACCGTAAGTTTTTAATTAACAATTCAATTGTTGCTAAATTGTTCATTCAATTTCCATCAGCTTCTGGAATTATAATTTATATGAAAAGGGCTTTTAAATTGCCAAGTTATTTAATTATTGATTAAGAATTACTTATCTAAAAGTTTAGTTAAAAATTAAAGATTTTTTTGGAAAAACCCGCTTTTTCCGGAGAAAGTTTTCGTCGAAGTAAATCAGAAAAAACACGTCTCTATGCAGAATTTAATTGCGGTGAATTTTTATTTGAGTGTTTTTGGTGTAAAGTTAAAATCTTTGGAGTTATAGAGCAAAAATTGAAAAAACAGGATTTTCGGGCGCCATTTTGTTTATAAAAAAAGTAACACACTATCTGCGGACTTTGCATACCTATATTATTAATATATACAATCATAAGATTCGATTCAAGCAATAAAATTGCTGGTAAATAAGTTTTCCCAAAAATGGCCTATTCTCCGATAATCAGACAAGACTAATACTCGATCTTGGATGCATCAGATACTACTTGTCAATACGTTTCAAATTCATGTTTAGTGATCAACATCAGGTAAGCCGTTCAGAAGTTATACGCTGTGAGCTTCGCTGGTGTCGCTCCTAGCGGACTACTAATTCAACTTTCACCGGTAATTTTTAAATTTATTATTTAATTTTTATCGCTTAATATTTACAACGCAAAAAAGTAATTAAATTGTAATCGATTTTTTTAAGAGTTTGCTAATCATTTTGACGTTCTATTGACAAAATATGAATTTCTTACTTGGGATACTTTCACAATTATCGTGTAGATGGCGCTAAGATTAATAGATTAATAGAACATTAAAAAAACTTAATTCAGTATTTAAAACGTAAGTATATTTAAGATAAAAATATATACCACAGCTTTGACCAACTAATATTTTTTATAATTAATGTTTTTAATTTTAATTTTAAATTAATCACTTTGACATTTATGTCAAATTTCCGGTAAAGGTTTACAGACTTGTCACTACTGGCGCTCGCGAATTTGTAAATATCCCCTCTACGTACGAGCTCACAGCGTATAGAGCTCCAAAAGTATAATTAGTTCAGGAACTGAAATTATTCACTTCGCAATTTTTACAGAATGGATAGATTTGCTTGAAAATTTGACAATAAGTAGTGGATAGTCTAAGGATCAAAATCTATATGATGCTGAAAGACGCTTTTACCATGGGGTGGTTGCCACCTCATCTCGAGGGTGGAAATTTTTTTTATATTTTGACCGCAAATGCTGGTAAAAATATTAATTATAAGCAAAAAATGTTCATTATACATTTTATTGATAAAATTAATAGTTTTCGATTTATTAGTTATCGAAGCTGTTAGTTTTATATCGAAAAGATTACCAGATAACGGCAGTTCTCGCCAGTGGCGCAGAAATACACCCCCCTACACGCGACACTATTATATACACGAAATTTTCAGTTTTCTAAATCTGACTGAATTGAAAATTGTGCCAACTCCCATCTTCAAGTTCAGAAAAAGACACTCATTTATATGTCAACCATCCATTTTGGTTCAAGGGTGTCGATTTTACGGCCCTTCCTATTTAGGGTCGGTTTTTCGTTCTGGTCTCCAAAACTCCCAAAAACTTCGAAAATTTAAGTCCGACCTTTGCGGCTTCTAACAGTACTGATCATTACCTTTCCAACGCATGTCTAATTTTGAACATTACCAGAGAACGGCAGTTCTCGCCAGTGGCGCACACCCACACCCTCCTACACGCGACACTATATATACACAAAATTTTCGATTTTCTAAATCTGACTGAATTGAAAATTGGGCCAACTCCCATCTTAAAGTTCAGAAAAAGACTCACCCATTTATTTGTCAACCATCGATTTTGGTCCAAGGGTGTAGATTTTACGGCCCTTCCTATTTAGGGTCTGTTTTTCGTCCCCAAAACTCCCAAAAAGTTTAAAAATTTAAGTTCTACCTTTGCGGCTTCTAATAGAACTGATCATTACCTTTCCAACGCATGTCTAATTTTGAAAATCGGTTATACCATTCAAAAGTTATAGAGCTTACAAATGTGACTCAATTTTTATTTAAACAAGGGAAAATGTTTGTGGATAGGTATGTATGTATGTGTGTTTGAAAGTTAAGCCGATTTGATATTTTTTCTCTGTGTTTAAAGAGGGGGTCAGGGCCGATTTAGAACCGGTGTAGTTTGTGACTTTTGACCACCCATAAGCCAGCTATAGGGCTTGGTAGGTACAAAACGGCATATCTTTTGGGGGTATATAGATTCGGATCAAGAAGAGGCAGGAGAACCGCAAATACATTTAATCAATAGTGTCGACTTAAGCTTTCAAATGGTGTCAAAGCTGTCAGGATCAGACATACAAATGGCTCAGTATAGCCGAAAAACTGAAAAACTAAACTTTGAAAATTTTGGTTTTTCGACAATTACTCAACATTTCAACCTATGAATTGCGCTAATAACTTAGGTTTTGTAGAAGGACTCAAGACGAATCTAACGGTGTATACCTCATATCCGGGAAAATTCGAATTTTTAGGTTATAGGCTTCACAAATATGATAAAATCTATTTCCTGTGGGAAAAACGGTTTCTCAAGCTCAATAATTCGTGTAATAGCTTCAGTTATCATACTTGACCTTATATCCATCAGATATATTGGTCAATACGTTTCAAACTCATGTTTACTGATCAAAATCGGTTAAGCCGTTTATAAGTTATTAAGCTACAAAAGTATAATCCAATTAATGATTATTCCCCAAATGGTTTATGTAGTTGAAGTGGTTACGACGCTAAATTTGATCTGGCAACGGGCAATCTGACTTCATTTACCGGCCATATCAACATTTTTTTTTTCAATCTGTTTCGAATAGAAAAAAATCTAGTGTACATTCGATGGACACTAGATCATTTGGGAGATAATGCAACAAAGGTGACCATTTATAAAGCTTGACGTGTAATAGAGGAACATTGCATTCAACTTCATACATTTAATTTATAAATAACTTTGAAAAACTCCTGATACAAGAATAAAAAACCGCTAAACGCCGTAAAAATGAGTGGCGCATAAAATATTCCAGCTACAAAAGATCTGATATGAATGTTACGTGGCGCGAAAATGGATTTTCATTTGATGCAAAACAAAATTCTAGTTTTATTTTAAAATATTTTTCCATAATATTTGCTAAATTTGAAGTAAACTTGCCACAAAAGAGTATCAAAATTCAAACTGTATCAAAGTTACTCATTTGTGGCGCGTTTACTTCAAATTTAGCAAATATTATGGAAAAATCTTTTAAAATAAAACTAGAATTTTGATTTGCATCCAATGAAAATCCATTTTCGCGCCACGTAACATTCATATCAGATCTTTTGTAGCTGGAATATTTTATGCGCCACTCATTTTTACGGCGTTTAGCGGTTTTTTATTCTTGTTTCAATGTACACAAAAGTTTGGGGGGTTTAACCCTTCGTTGACGGACGATACTTAAAGTACCACTTATTTAAAAATATGTATAAAACACATCTTTATATTTACCTTGATTTTTTCCTATAGGTACTTTAAAGTACCTTATAGAGAATAAGGTGCGTTCGCGGGCACAGTTGACAAATTGTCGCCGACAATTTCTAACCTCACTTAATATAAATAATACCGTTAATAGATAAATATACAAGGTATATTTATTTTTAATTAATATTAATAACTAATTATTAAATTATACTAGGCAAATATACCTTATATATTTATCTATTAACGATATTATTTATATCATTTTAAAGTGCGCATGCGTTTTGCTGCTAATTTGTCGCCGACTAGTCGCCGACAGGCTCCCGCGAACGCACTTATTATAAGTTAATTTCAATCAACCGGCAACATTGTTTTAGCGCTGAAACAATAACGATATTAGTGCATAACCTAACTATTGTGTTGTGATTTGTCATCTATAATACATGTGCCAATAAATTAAAAATTATCAAGGTATTTCGGTATAATTAATTATAATATTGTAGACTAAACATTTGAGTGCAAACGTAAGTATTTACTTTTGATAAATAATTACTGGTATTTGAGAAAACTGATACTTTTCGCTGCGGACTTAAAAGTACCGTCAGGCATTTGGAAGTACAGTGGAACCTCGATAACTCGGATTAATCGGGACCGCGACCGATCCGGGTTATCGAAAATCCGAGATAGCCGGAGAATATGGTAAAAATTAATAAAATACGGTATACTTACAGATAAACTCCGTTAGAATTGAAATAACATGAAATATATTTATAAATATGCACAGTACCTACTCATTAAAATTACTAAAAAAACACCAAACCCAAGCGTAAGCAAATGGAAGCGAACAATACAAGACACACAATACTAAAGACCATTGTTTATAAAAGAATTTTTTAAATAGTCTTTCCTAAACAATGCTGACAGTTTGAAATAAAAAGGAATAGATACTACAGACAGGTGGCTGTTGTTTCTGCGGCGTGTGCTATGAGTCATTTTTAATATCGTATAGTTCAAATTACACACATAAGTACACATTATCTCTCAAATATTATATTACATACATTTTTATTGTTGAAAGGTTTGTCTGATAATGAACTATTTTGATTGGAAATAAGCCACAATTAAATTGAAAAATACAAAATATTGAAAATCAAAATGTTTATCTGATGAAAATCGGTCCGGGTTAGCCGGACTTCCGGGTTATCGGGGGCCGACTTATCGGGGTTCCACTGTAATTTATTACTGGACATAAACTTGTTTTGCGACTATCGCTTCTTATTATATTCTAACCGTTTCCTTTTTTAGATGAAAAAAAGACTGCACTAGCAAAAAACCTCTAAGCGATGCGGAGTTATTAAATATTGTTGACAATTTCTTATTTGATGATATACCGGATGACCTAAATTTCCAAACTGACGAAGAATCAGATAATGATGATGAGGCATTAATTAATTCTAACAATGCTGTACCAGAACCTTCAAGTACATTAGGCTACAAATTATGGTGTCTTTCCGATCAATATGGATATTATATTATGAAATTTGAAATTTACCAGGGAAAACACAGCATAGTTGAAAAAAGTATAAGGACTTTGGACTAAGAGCCCGTGTAGTTCTGCATTTTACTGAGGAAGAATGGTGAAAGCAAAGAATGATTTATTTCGATAACTATTTTACCTCCATACCCTTGTTAGAGAAGTTAAAAAGTAAACAAACTTTAGCATGTGGAACAATTAGACCGAATAAAAAGTTTCTTCCTAAGAACTTGACAGCTGATAAGTCCATGAAGCGCGGAGATTTTGATTACAGGATTTCTTCGATGGATATTGGAGTGTGGAAATGGAAGGATAATAAAGTGGTTCACTTCACTAGTAATTACCACGGTTGTGAGGAGATAACTGTTCAAAGGACCCAAAAAGATGGTGCTAAGGCTATTGTTGCTCCCATGATTGTAAAAGATTACAATAAATTCATGGGGGTGTTGACCATGCTGATCGTTTGAGAACTGCTTATGGACCAGACAGACCCAGTAAGAAGTGGTGGCATAGGCTATTTTGGGAATTAATAGATATAGCATTCGTTAATGCTTATATAATATTCTGCGACATACGAGAAAACAAATTTTTTTTTGATTCTCGAAGAGGAGTTGCTATGGGCCTGATGGCTCACAAACTTCAGCAAACTCCATCAAAACAACGAAGACCGAATAGTGATGTGTACCCTTAAAGAAGAAGAAGAGGAACATATTATTCAGTCCCATCCGATGTACGCCTTTCAAATAGAGGCTCCCACTGGGTAAAATATGGTGCCCAAAGAGGTAGATGTGAGGTATGCGACCTCATTCAACTTGTTCTACCTGCAAAGTTTATCTGTGTTCTAATGAGAAGAAGAACTGTTTCAATATATATCACGATGTTGAATGTTGATATATTTTTTACAAATAAATTGATAAAAATCTCCGTATCTATCATTAGTCACCTAATAACTTACTACCTACACTAAATTATTATCATTAGTCACCTAATAACTTACTACCTACACTATATAAATTACTCTACACAGCCTGACGGTACTTTAAAGTACCGCATCTGTTTTTTTGCGTAAAAGGTTTTGAAAAATTTTGAAAAAAATTATACTTCTTTTTGAATGTATTTTTGAACATATTTCATCAAAAAGTTTAAAAATTTTGTATTATTTTTATAATCCGGCAACTTTAAGGGAACAAAATCCTAATAACATATTTATGGGGTGCACAAATTTCACTGCCTATAAATTATTTAAGATGTTCCTGCCATAAGAATGCCACATGTCCATTTTCAATAAAAAAATTTTAATAGTTTTCGATATATTGAAAAAAATTGATTTTCATTTTGTATCTTTACAGGGCTGTACCTTTTTTATGTGCACATTTATACTAAGGTAAGTTAAGTTCAATCGAACTATTTTTGGTCCCAGAATATGTGATTTAATTTATGACCTGTATTTTTGTTACACCCTGCATATACTACGGTCACAATCAAGATGCAGTAGAAATAAACAAACCAAGACACGTTAGATGTTACTAGGAGCACTTCTGAATCATAATTTACAATGTATGTACATTGTAAATCCGAAATTATAATTTACAAAGTTTATACATTGTAAATTATGATTCGGGAGTGCTCCTAGTAACATTTAACGTGTCTTGGTTTGTTTATTCCTACTGCGCCTTGATTGTGAATATAGATTAGTGATTAATATTTTATTGAGTCCCAATTTAAAAAATGTCCTATCAAATAATGAAGATCGGGGATAGGAACGAATATAGAGAGAAAATAGAAAATATGTAGTAAAAGCAAAACTATCTTAGTTCTGACGCTAGAAATTTTTATAAAAAATAAAAACAAAACTATTTCTAAACACTTTAAAAAAAGTTTTAAAGAGTTTTTCCCGAAAATTGCTTCATTCTTTGGTTATATCACTAATTATTATTCACAAAATAACAACTGTTTTTATGAGCTACAACTTTGTTTTTGTTGGGTCTAAAGAATTCTGGAATAAACAGTTATTTTCGTTTTTTTCTATGCCCCATTTTGATTAAGAATATCTTTTTCGATAAAATACTTAGTTTTTGAGTTATTTGCAAAAAAACCGCCTGAAAACGTGTTTTTTTTTTTGTCTAAAAGTAAACATTTTCAACCGCAAATAACGCGAACAGTATTGACTTACTTAAAAAACTATAGAACTAAAGTGGCTTAGAATTACTCAGTTTATCCATTTCCAGAAATATTTTAAACGCAGTTTTTTTCATCCACAAGACTGCCGCCCCCCAAGCAAAAGCAACCAGCGGCACAAGTTCCATTATTTTGAAATGGATGGTAAGTAGAACCTAAAAACAAATTTTCATGCAATTCGCAGTTGAGAATTATACGGTATCGCCATATTTCCCGTTCACTTACTGGGCTAGAAATAGGAATCTCCATATTTTGAGCTGATCTGGATTTTTAACGCAAAATTAAGTAACTTTTATTCGAGATATTTTTTGAATTGTTAATAGATGGAGCGGTAATCGAAAAAAAAAGATTTATCTTTATTCCCTAGGAAAATTTACGTCAAAAGTCTCTGTTGATTTATAAACGATACTTTGGCTATTCTCGTATAAGATTGATCTCAAGCACGAAAAACTAGTGATTTTAAATAATCTGATGGATGACATAGAATAAAGAGAACTTTATAAATAACTTCCTATTTGGTCTTCTAATTCTTATCCAGTCCCTGATGTTCCTTGCATGTTCGTCGTAACTTTGTGTACTTCTAGCTTTATCCCATAGTGTCTAACTATCGATTTTTCTAAGAAATACCATCTATGCTATTTATGTGTCGCTGTATCAGATCGTGTTTCTGCCGTATGTCATTATTGGTTTGATGTTTTGTAATTACTTACTACACTGTTTGCTCTTTTCACTTGATCTTCGTCTTAGATATCTGCTTAGATATTTAAACTAAATCACTTGTTCTATTATCTGACCTTCCAGTGTTAATTTACATCTTAGAATATATATGTTGTTAATTTACATCTTAGAATGCTGTTATAACCATGCACTTTGTCTTTTGTAGGCAGATTACTATGTTAAATTTTCTAGCGGTTATATTAAATTGGTGCAGCATACGTTCTAATGATTTTCACTTTGAGATATTAGTATTGCGTCATCTGTATATAGCAGATTATTTTAAGTTGTTTTTCTCCAATTTGGTATCCTTATTTAGTTCTTACTTTATTTATCTTTTCGTTAAGAAATAGGTTACTTACACAATAGAGGGCTAAGAGAGTCCCCTATCTTATGCCATTACCAGCTTAATTGGGTAAGTTAATTCTTCCTCTACTTTTTCTTTTATTATATTGTTCTGGTAGATATTTTCCATCGTTTTCATTAATCCCTCTCATGCGTAGAATAAGAGGATAACGTCCTTTAATTTGATTCTGTCAAATGACTTCTTAAGGTTTGCGATACATAGATATGCCAGTTTGCTGTATTCTAGTGATTTCACTTGCACTTGCCTCATTATTAATATACCATCGGTGTATGATCTTCCCTACCTAACAAACATTATTGATCTACCCGTCTAAAAATACTATATAATATAATAATCTGGGAAAAGAAATAGCCAAATTTTTAAATCTACCTAATCCAACAGCATATATACTGAACATTATTTTCGTTGCAATTCCATGAAAATATTATTAGATTCTGGTGGTAATATAGCAACATTAAAATCTCAAGGCGTATGGAAACCCACATCGGTGGCGTAATATTGAGGTATCTGTTCAAAACAAAAGTAAAATAGGTAGTCCAGGGTAATAAGGTTTTTTCCATGACACGTCAACAGCCAGGGCTATGAAGCGTTTTTCGACAGGTAATAACAATTTGTAACTATTTCCTGCGTAGGCTCTGGCGGTCATTTTTATTTATAAATAATTTAGTGTCAAAAAACGCATTTTTTCCTTTTTTTTTTTAATTAGTGGAAACCAGTGAAACTTACGGTTTTTTAGTACAAAAATCTTCGAGAGTTTGGAAAAAGCTTTAAGAAGGCGTATTATAAAGATTTATATACTCATTTATTGTTAATATAATTGTGAAAAAAGGTCGAAATTGCAAAAATAATAATTTTGGAATAACTATTCTAAAAATTAGAGTAGAGCTTTGAAATTTTTTTCAAATGAGGGTTTTTTATGGTTAATTTGTGACAAAAATTTCAAAGCGATTCATTTAATTGTTTAAATTTTATTTAGTCCAGAAAGCCACTGCGCAAAGCTTTTGTTGCCAGGACCGAAAGTGGGTCAAAAATTTTTTAAAGATTTTTTTTTGTTTTTTTCCTAAAATTATTTTTTTTGCATGGAACAAAGTTTTTTTATTTTTTTCGGATCATTTCAAACAGAAAAGGTCTGTAGTGACTTTTCTCTAAAGTTGATAGTTTTTGACATATAAGCGATTAAAAGTTGAAAAATTGCGAAATCGGCCATTTTTAACCTTTAAAAACTACGTGAAAAACTTAAAATTTGAATGTTTGCCAAGGTAGATAGATGTTCTTTAAACATCGATTGATGAAATTCCGAAGAGTTTTGCAATAAAGTATTCAAAACTCCTTTGTTTCTTAATTTATAATCACGCGTGCGCGACACTATTACCCACCGTTGCGTTGCATGTGTATACAGTATGGTGCAAATGAAAGGAATAAATTCGTTATTTCGTAAACCGGCGACTTTAAGGAAAAAACCCGAAACAGGTCGATTTTTATTTTTAAGTTATGCTTTACAAAGACAATGACGTCGCCTTTGCTTAGTAACAAGACATTTACTCAACACACACTACACACTACACCAGGTACCTGATTGGAAAAATCCACTGTACCTTTAATGCGGCAAATTCGTGCAAATAATATAAGAATTGTTCATTTAATTATAGAAGCATATGATTTGGACCACATATACTACACGTATAAAGCTTCAAAATTAGATATCAGGCCATCTCAAATTTTACCTTTTACAAAAATGGCGGGCAGTCAAAATGGCGACGATACATATGTGACTAATAGCACGATAACTTTTAAACGAAAAGTCCGACTTCAACCAAATTTGGTATATAGGTTCATTTTTTGATGAATAAGATCGAGCGAGCTCCTGAACCGAAAGAATAGGTTTACCAGAAGTTGTGTTTTTCCTGATTTTTTATGTAAAAATATGTTTTTTTTTTCAATTCTTTCACCCTGTCACCCTGCATATATTATTTTTTTAAAAAGGTAATACCGGAATTGAAAAGAGCGTAAAAATATTTTTTAGAAAGTATTTTGAACTTTTTAGTTGTGTTAATTACCTTGTAATAAATGCATAACTTATCTTCACATGTACCTATAATGTGCGTCAGATTTGTGCGTCAGATATGTGCGTTAGATATGTGCGTCTTATATGTGCGTCAGATTTGTGCAAATATTATAAGAATTATTGTGAATTTAATGGTAGAACCATATAATTTGGACCACATATACTACACATACAAAGATTTAAATTTATATATGACGCCATCTCAGATTTGACCATTTACAAAAATGACTGGCATTCAAAATGGCGACTATACATATGTGACTAATAGCACGATAACTTTTGAACGAAAAGTCTGATTTCAACCAAATTTGGTATATAGGATTTTTTATGTATAATATTGAGCTCTTGAACCGGAAGAATCGGTTTACCAGAAGTTGCGTTTTTCTTGATTTTTTATGTAAAAATATGTTGTTTATTTTTGTCAATTATTTCACCCTGTATATATTAATTTTTCGAAAAGGTTATACCGGCGTTGAAAAGAGCGCAAAACTATTTTTTAGAAAATATTTTTAACCCTTTAGTTATATTAATTACAATTTAATAAATGCATAACGTATCTTCACATGAGGGTATCTATGTGCGGTAGATTCGTGTAAACATTAATATAAGAATTATTATGCATTTAATGGTAGAAGCATATAATTTGGACCACATATACCACACATACAAAAATTCAAATCTAAATATGAAGCCATCTCAGATTTTGTCTTTTATAAAAATGGCGGGCATTCAAAATGAATCTGCCGCCCATAGGTACATGTGAAGCTACGTTATGTATTTATTAAATGGTAATTAACATAACTAAATAGTTAAAAATATTTCCTAAAAAATATTTTTGCACTCTTTTCAATTGCGGTATTATCTTTTTGAAAGATTAATATATACAGGATGAAAGAATTGAAAAAAAACAACATATTTTTACATAAAAAAACAGTAAAAACGCAACTTCTGGTAAACCGATTCTTCCGGTTCAAGACCTCTATCTTATTTATCAAAAAAGAACCTTGATGCTAAATTTTGCTGAAATCGGACTTTTCGTTCAAAAGTTATCGTGCTATTGGTCATATGTGTATAGTCGCCATTTTGAATGACCGCCATTTTTGTAAAGGGAACAAAAACTGAGATGACCTCATATCTAAAATTTGAACCTTTATATCTGTAGTATATGTGGTCCAAATATTATGTTTCTACCTTTAAATGAACAATACTTCTTATAATATTTGCACGAATCTGCCGCACATAGGTACATGTGAAGATACGTTATGCATTTATTAAATGGTAATTAACATAATTAAAAAGTTCAAACTATTTCCAAAAAAATATTTTTACGCTCTTTTCAATGGTGGTTTTAACTTTTTGAAAAATTAATACATACAGGGTAAAATAATTGAAAGAAAAGCATATTTTTACATAAAAACCAGGAAAAACACAAGTTTTGGAAATTGATTCTTCCTGTTCAAAACCTTGATCTTTTGATTCTTCCTGTTCAAAACCTTGATCTTATACATAAAAAAACCTATGCACCAAATTTGGTTGAAATCTGACGTCTTGTTAAAAAATTATCGTACTATTAGTCACATATTATAGTCGCCATTTTAAATGCCCGCCATTTTTGTAAAAAGCAAAATCTAAAATGGCCTCATATCTAAATTTGAACCTTTATATCTGTTGTATATGTGGTTCAAATTATATACTTCTATCATTAAATGCACAAATTTTTCACATATCGGATGCACTACTTGCCGATGGCCATTAGATGTCGAGCCATTAAGCTACATAAAAAATTTTAATATTAAAAATATAAATGTATCAACAAAATAATTAATTTAATATGTACAACGACTTAATATGATTTGTTACAAACTAAATACTTTTGAATATATTTTGGATGCTGCTATTGTATACGATATTCGCCGTTAGGAGTAGAGCTCCATTTTCCCGGCCCCTTTTGATTTTCCGGGAATCGGGAGTCGATAATTTGGATTTCCCGAGACTTCCCGGGAATCGGGAAATTTCAAAATAAAAAGAAGAAATTGTTTTTTTAATTCTTTATTTTTTTCAATGCGATTACTTAGTATTCAAACGTATAAATTTGACGAAATATTAAAAGTTTTTATAAAAATTCAAAAATTTAAAAGAAAATTTTAAAAATAGGAAAATTATAAATTTGTGTTTAATTTGAATTTTCGTTGTTTTTATTATTGAAATATGCTTTAAGAAAACATAAATTGTTCAGTGTTTGATCTTTTTCTGGCTGGTTTTTTTTGTACAGAAATTTGGTGAAGTTGAAAACGCACGTTCGCTTTCTGTTGATGTAGGTCTGATGGTTTTAAGTATTTACTGTGAATAATTTTTTTATATGTCTGGTAAGCTTATTTGAATTTTCGTACCGTGCTTCTTGTTTAATGACCTTTTATAATTCTTCATAGACATAGTTTTAATTGAAAATAAATATTTATGTTATAATTCTAGATGATTCCAAATGAATCAGGTCCGTCACATAAACAATAGAATGTTTATTCTAACCGATATAGTCTAAGCAGATAATCGGAGAATAGGCCATTTTTGGGAAAAATTATTTACCAGCAATTTTACTGCTGGAATCGAATCTTATGATTGTATATATTAATAATGTAGGTATGCCAATTCCGCAGATAGTGTGCTACTTTTTTTATAAACAAAATGGCGCCCGAAAATCGTGTTTTTTTCAGTTTTTGCTCTATAACTGCAAAGGTTTTAACTTTACACCAAAAACACCTAAATAAAAATTCACCGTAATTAAATTCTGCATAGAGACGTGTTTTTTCCGATTTACTTCGATAAAATTTTTTCCCGGCAAATGTTTATAAATAATTGTTTATAAATGATTTAATAACTTGGTAATACAAAGACTTTTTTCGTATAGATTATAATTACACAAGCCGATGGAAATTGAATAAACAGTTTAGTAACAATTGAGTTGCCAATTATAAATTTACGGTCGCTATAATAACCACAATAATTATGATACATAAGAATAACTATGATTTTTGTATAAAAATATACTATACCTATCTAATGTACTTTATATAATTGAAATTGGACTATTTAAGCGGCTAAAATTATAAACAATTTTTTGGCTTAAAAACAAATATAATATCTCGGAAAATATTAAATTAAATCATGAAATCGGTGTTGGAAAAAAATCAGCAGGAAGATTAAAAAAAAAAAAAGACGTTTAATTGTGATAAGTGGTTCCTGAGATATAAGCGGTCAGGTCAAAGTTAACCGACATTTACGGCAATGATATGAATAATAGCATCATAATTTTCGAACAGTCACCTTTTTATTTCAGTCCTCTTTCTCCACACCAATTTTCATATCTTTAAAGTACTCATAACATATATTATTATAATAAAAACTATCGATATTACCAGTGAAAATTGACACAAATAGCAAAACTCCAATCAAAAATTAGGTTGGAGAAAATGTAACGTCAAAGTTCAAAATCGGTATACGTTAAAAAAATGCATTTTCTCGGCTTCCCATGGAGCAATTCTCTTCATTTTTCTTGTTTCCAAGTAACTCGAGTAGAGCCATCTAACTAACGCATTATTAAATGTCAAACTTACTTTTGTTTTGTTATAATAGATTAATTGATTTATTATAACAAAAATTTTTAATTTGTTTAAATAAAGATTGTTTAAATAATTATACAGCTTTCAAATGAGAATATTTGAGTTTTTAACGTTAAAAGCTACATTTGTAGTAAGTTTATCTAAAAAAAGTCTACAACTGGAAAAAATATATGGTTTTTGTTTTATAAGAAACATTTTTTTTTTCTTATAAGAAACACTTTTTACTAGATAAACTTACTACAAATGTACCTTTTAACGTTAAAAACACAAATATTCTCATTTGAAAGCTGTATAATTATTTAAACAATCTTTGTTTAAAGAAATTAAAAATTTTTGTTATAATAACTAAATTTATCTATTATAGCAAAACAAAAGCAAGTTTGACATTTAATAATGAATTAGTTAGATGGCTCTACTCGAGTTACTTGGAAACAAAAAAAGAATGAAGAAAATTGCTGGTGAAATTGCTGGTAAATAACTTTTCCTTGTATTTTGCTAATTAGCCCAGAGTAATATGACATTCTGATTTAATGACAAAAAAAAGGTTTAAAATATAATTAAAAAAAATATATTTCAAGTGGAATAATTAAAAATGATTATAAAGCAGACAGAGATAATTGTATCAGAATCATTTATTAATTTTGAATTAATATTATCTCGCTCATAATTTAAAATTTAATATTAAAAAAAATCCCGGGAAATCTGTAAGAATTCCCGGGAATCGGGATTTCCATTTTTTACTGATTTCCCGTGAAATTGGTCCCAGGAATATCCCGGGAATGGAGCTCTAGTTAGGAGGCACATTGTATCCCTCACAGTGGCATCATAATGACAGTCATTAAATGCTTGTTGCATAATATAATAAATATTATACCTTTAATAGGGACAAAACTTTACCAATGCAATTGTCATTGACTTATCACTTCGCCAAAGTACATCGGAAGTTCTCAGAATTGTTCGGAAGTCGCTATAGCCTGTCAGTAAACTTGAAACAACCTACAATTCAATTCACACAAACGGACCATTTAGTACATTACAAACAATATTTCCGGTTCATTACCGAAGTGTTAAATTTGATGCAGACCACTCGAGTCGATATTAATTTAAATACAAATTTGCAAATTAATGTCGAATGGTAATGGTTGGAGCCAGTCGGGCCAACACAATCAAGTGCGATGGAGTAGAAGATATTGTTTCGACTCTGGCGCGAAGATTCACGTCATAGTTCAGGCTCAATTTGCTCTCCGAAGCACTCGCTCTTGATTATGAAAATTTTAATTGATGTTAAACGGTTACTGTTTTTGTTGTGTTCGAAGCATCTCTCCTTATTTGCATTTTTACAATGAACTCTTTTAAAAGGGGCGTAAACTGATTATTACATTTTCATATAGGTTAACGTAGTGTAAATAATATAACAGGCATTACAAAACTAGCGAGTTTTAACTCACACCTCCATTCTTAATTATTATGTGAGATGAAGGCAAATGATGAAACATTTATATACCATACAGGGTGTCCCGAAAAGATTGGTCATAAATTATACCACAGATTCTAGGGTCAAAAATAGGTTGATTAAACCTCACTTACCTATATACAATAGTGCACACAAAAAAAGTTACAGCCCTTTGAAGTTACAAAATGAAAATCAATTTTTTGCAGTTATACTTTTTTAGGCACGAGGGTGAATTTTTACATTCCCTGGCGCATGCGCAGACGGACAGTATGATATTAGTCGCTACATCTTCTAAGTTATGTAGCGCAAATAAGGTGTGCGTGAAAAGAATATATTATAAGTGTTTTTAGTAAATAATATATTTATTATAATTTTTATGTCTGTGGATTTGTCTTCCTCCTTATAAGTATCATTGAAAATGTTTATTTTCAATTAATGTATCTGTCATCGTAATTGTAATTGTGTCCGAGAAATGATCGACTGAATACAAAAGCGGTGGTAGCTGATCGACAGACCATTCGCCTAGGGATCTAGAGGTCCCGTGTTCGAATCCTGACAAAGTCATATCATTTTTTTTTAAATTTCTGTTATTATTTTTGTTCTTTCTAAAATTCGTTTAATATTTAGATACAATACAAAAAAACTGTATAGGTAGATAGGTATATTAATAATACAAAAAAAGTAGATAGGTATATTGATTTCGTTGAAATCATAGAAGTTAGATTATATTATAATAGAAGTACTTCTTACGTGCGTACAAAGTACACACACATTCTTTTTTTTTCATATATCGAAAACTCTTAGAGATTTTTCATTGAAGATGGACATGTGGCATTCTTATGGCAGCAGCATCTTAAATTAAAGTTAAAGTGGAATTTGTGTACCCCATAAAAATTTTATAAAGGTTTTGTTCCCTTAAATCCCCCCAAACTTTTGTGTACATTCCAATTTAATTATTTGTGTGGCACCATTAATTAAACACAGTGTTTTTAAAACATTTTTGTCTCTTAGGACTTTTCGAACTTTCTTCTTCAGGTGCCATCTCCGCTACGGCGGTTGGCAATCATCATAGCTATTTTAATTTTTGAGGCAGTAGCTCTACCGAACCATAAGCTTAATGTCACATACCTTGAAACTTCTGCTGAAAATTATCCACGCCAGAATACACTCTAAACTGGAGCTGGATATTAGTGACACTCAATATGGGTTCCGCAAAGGTGTGGGTACCAGAGAGGCAATATTCTCCTTCATCGTGCTGACACAGAGATGCTTGGATATTAACCGTCCTTTTTACGTCTGTTTTATAAATTTATAGACTACAATAAAGCGTTTGATAAAGTAAAACACACAAAGTTTGATAAAATAACACAGCTCTATTACAATCAGCAAGCAATAGTAAGAATTGAAAAAGAAACATCTAAAGAAATGGAAATAAAGAGAGGAGTCAGGCAAGGCTGCATACTATCACCTCTATTATTTAACGCTTATTCTGAAAGGTAATGCGAGAAACTCTGGAAGATAAAACAGTCGGCATAAGAGTAAATTGAGTCTTAGTCAACAACATCAGATATGCAGATGATCCAGTAATATAATAGCCGATAGTTTACAAGACCTGCAAAAACTCATGAGTAAAATAGTAAGGTGTAGTAGGGAATACAGACTTTCTCTCAATATTAAAAAGACGAAGTTTATGAAAATTAGTAAAAACAACCATAATATTAACGAAATATTGATAGTAGAGGGCCAGCAGATCGAAAGAGTAAAAAAGTACACTTACCTATTAACACTTATAACAGAAAATAATGACTACAGTGCAGAAATCAAAGTCAGATACGAAAAAGCACGTTCTAATTTTATGAAAATGAAAAAGATCCTATGTAGCAAAGATTTAACATTAGCTCTTAAAGTACGCCTAACAAAAGGTTACGTATACAGTATACTCTACTATGGAGTGGAATCATTGACGTTAAATGTAGAGACAATGAGACGACTTAACGCCTTTGAAATGTGGACCTATAGAAGAGTTATGAGGGTTTCCTGGGTAGATAGAGTTACGAACAACGAAGTACTGAGAAGAATAGGTAAAGAGAAGGAAGTTGAACTTACGATTAAAGACAGAAAACTACAGTATCACGGACATGTGATGCGGGGCGAGAAGTATGGCATCCTGCGACTCATAATGCAAGGAAAGATAGATGACAGAAGAAGCATAGGAAGAAGATGAATTTCATGACTAAAGAACCTGAGAGAATGATTTGGATGCAGCTCAAAACAACTATTTAGAGCTACTTTTTCGATAAGCCAGTGTTTAACGAGATATTTTGAATATTTATCAAATCCACCACATATTTATATATTATGGTTAAGTAGGATTATAGAGACATGTATTTATAATTTACATTTTTAAGTAAATTTTAAAAAAGAAGCCACATCTCGATAAAAGGTGACTTATCAAAAAAGGACTGAGAGGAAAAAAGTTTTAAAAACACTGTGTTTAACTAATGGTAACACAATAATAGTTTAATTGGAACGTACACAAACATTCGGGGGGTTTAAAGCAACAAAATTCACATAAAATTTTTATGTAAATATAATAAAAAAACCGCATCTAGATAAAAACTCGCTTATCGAAAAAATACTAAGAGGCCAAAAAGTTTTAAAAACGTTGTGTTTAACTAATGGTATCACAATAATGAATTAATGGGAACGCCCACAAAAGTTTGGTAGGTTTAAGGGATCTAAACCCCATACAATTTTTATGATTTAATTTTGTTTTAAAATGATCCTGCCATAGGAATGATACATGGTCATTTTCGATAAAAAATTTTTAATAGTTTTCGATATATTGAAAAAAATCGATTTTCATTTTGTAATTTCAAAGGGCTGTAACTTTTTTTACGAGCACATTTGTACTAAGGTAAGTTAGGTTCAATCGAACTATTTTTGATCCTAGAATGATTTATGGCCAATATTTTCGGGACACCATGTATAATATAACATATTACTCATATATTATAAATATATAATATGTATAATAAAATAAAAAGAAAAAAATTCCAATATATTTGTACGTTCTTAAAAAACAACATTAAAATTTTCGTAAAAAATCTCATTTATATATTCTTAAAAAATATCAAATTTTGATTATATTTACACTAAAGTCATTTTTCGCATCATAGTTTCCACCGCTTCTGCTCCATCATTTTCTTTGACCAATTGTCTCCATTCATACGTCTTACATGTCCGTATCATCTCAAACTGTCGGCTTCAATGGTCTCAATTAGTTTCATTACAATACTAATTATTTTCCAATTTTCTTATCTCTTCCGTAATTTCTTACTTTGCTGTGAAATGTTAGCTTACAGAAACATCCTCAAAGCACTATTTGGTTTAACAGAAGCTTTTATTTAACATTCTCTCATTTGCTAAACCTCAGCTCCATAAATATTGGTCAGCATAAACAGCGATGCATTCGACTGTGGTCTTGTAAATTCTAATGTTTGTATTTTGCTTAAAGCACATAATTTAATTTTATTGTACCATGGCCAATTTTATTCTTAATTTCAGTCTCAATAGAGCCCTCTTTCGTAATTGTAACTCCAAGGTACTTGTACGACTCAACATTCCTAATTCCACAGTGGTCTAGCACCAGGTTATTTTAATCTGCTTTTACAACAACTTGATATTGGGTGTTTTGTGAAAAGTACAAACTAAAAAGTCATCTATCGGTACGTGAATCTCCATTGTCGTAATGCTCAATTTAAATACATAAGGTTGGAACCATTGCTTAACCTTTTTCTAGTCCATTTGTATTGAATATTTTTTAGAAAGCTTTTTCCCGACCTTGACACTCTGGTTGGAGTGATAATATTTAAATATCTGTTGGTATGGTGTTGTTAAATTACCAGCAATTTACCAGAGTAAAACCCATATTACAGGGGTGGCCAAGATCCTTGATAATCCGAGCCATTTTTCAAAATTTGAATTTTTTCGCGAGCAGCAATTAAACGATTATTTAAAAACTGTAAAAAAGTTATTAAATTTTTTTCTCAGTGTTTGGATTTTACGAATTTAAAAGTGAAATTAAATGGATCACATCGTTGTTTCAAATATGCAAATAATTTTACAAGCAGCCTTTACTAATTCAGGATACTTCGATTTCTCATTATCCTTCCATCTTTTTCTGGGACGGCCTACTGATATTCTACCGTATCTCAAAAAACACTGTCTTTAACGCTCTGTATTCCTCTGATCTTAACACATGACCTGCCCATGTTATCTTGGCTTTTATGTCTGATGATGTGTTCAGTACCATACACATTCAGTTGCGGCGCCTTTTCCACTCTCCAGCAAATACCAGCAGTTTATTTTATAAATAAATTTTATTTCCCACTGATTGATGTAGAGATCATGTTTCACTTCCATATGTAACAATTGGGCGAATTATTGGCATGCACAATATTAATTTAGATTAGCATCTTAGATCTTAATAATTATGATAGGGAGTATAATGGTCTATTCCACGCAACTATCCATGCTGAAAGCTCTTTTTATATGTGGTTGTCATCTGTGATTATCGCCCATAGATATTTAAACTCTTTTACAACTTCGAAGTTGTGGTCATTAATATAGTCGAAATGGTGCCTAACTCTTAGTGTTGGATTTTTGCTTACCATATATTTCGTCTTCTCTTCATTTCTTCGAAGGCCCAGACTACATCTTCCTTGAATTGTAAAAACACCTCTCTCACGTCTTTTGCAGAATGAGCAACTGAACCTATATCATCAGCAAAGGCCAACAATAGTTTGTTTTGTTCCTAGATTCAAAAATCCACTGTCAGCTCGAATCATATTTTACTTATTATATATTCTAAGGCCAAATTGAATAGCTACGGTGCTAAGGGGTCTCCTTGTCTAAGTGCTGATGTTACACTTAGTTTTTTATATTTGGTGTCAGTAATTTAAGACATTTGAAAACACAAATATTAAAAGTAAATAGGAATATTTATTGAGAGCCACAAATAATCCTTCAAAGAGCCACATGTGTCCCGCGAGCCACAGTTTGGCCACCCCATATTATATGAAAGAGTCTGAAGCACCTGCTCCAATGACAATGCATTTCAGGATGAAAAAATTTGACACCCGTTACCATTTATAAATAATGAATTCCTCAATATTGAAGAAAAGAGGCAACAAAACAAAATAAGCATTCCATAAATACTTACAAGAAGGGACTCAAAGATAAAGATGACAATGATACTATGTAAAGGGCTTTTCAGAAAAATTGAAAAAAATAGGTACAACATCACAACAAAATTTAAGACAAACAACATTCTGAGATCTGTCATATCTAAATCCAAACTCAACAACACACAAGACAGAACCAAAAACTGCATCTATAAAAATACTTTGTAAATGTAAGAATTTCTACGTATACTCTGGGCTAATTAGCAAAATGCAAGGAAAAGTTATTTACTAGCAATTTTATTGCTGGAATCGAATCTTATTATTGTATGTATTAATAATATAGGTATGCAAAGTACGCAGATAGTGTGCTACTTTTTTTATAAACAAAATGGCGCCCGAAAATCGTGCTTTTTTCAATTTTTGCTCTAAAACTCCAAAGATTTTAACTTTACACCAAAAACACTCAAATAAAAATTCACCGCAATTAAATTCTGCATAGAGACATGTTTTTCCCGATTCACTTCGACGAAAACATTCCCAGGAAAAAGCGGGTTTTTCCAACAAAATCTTTAATTTTCAACTAAAATTTTAGATAAGTAATTGTTAATCAATAATTAAATAACTTGGTAATGTAAAAACCCTTTTCTTATAGATTATAACTACAGAAGCCGGTGAAAATTGAATGGACAGTTTAGCAACAATTAAGTTGTTAATTAAAAATTTACGGTCACTATAATAACGACAATAATTATGATGTATAAGAATAACTATGATTTTTTCATAAAAAGACACTATATCTATCTAATGTACTTTACATAATTGAAATTGGACTATTTAAGCGGCCTCAGGAATATTTTAAAATTATAAACAATTTTTTGGCTTAAAACAAATAGAATATCTCGGGAAATATTAAACTAAATTAAATCGTGAAAACGGTGTTCGAAAACCAACAGCAGGACACTTCTTTTAAAAGAAAAAAAGTTTAATTACAATGAGTCGTTCCTGAGATACAACCTGTGAAAGTTGGCCGTAATTTACGGCAAAGATATAAACAATAGGATCATAATTTTTAAACCATCACCTTTTTATTTTTATTCTCTTTCTCCACACCAATTTTCATATCTTTAAAATACTCATAACATATATTATTATAACAAAAACTATCGATAATACGTGTGAAAATTGCCAAAAATAGCAAAATTCCAGTCAAAAATTAGGTTGGAGAAAGTGTAACCCTCAAAGTTCAAAATCGGTATACGTTAAAAAAATGCATTTTCTCGGCTTCCCATGGAGCAATTTCCTTCATTCTTTTTTTGTTTCCAAGTAACTCAAGTAGAGCCATCGCACTAATGCATTATTAAATGCCAAACTTGCTTTTGTTTTGTTATAATAGATTAAATTATTTATAAGAACAGAAAACTACATATTTTTTCCAGTTGTAGGCTTTTTTTTAGATAAACTTACTACGAGTGTACTTTTTAAAGTTAAAAACATAAATATTCTCATTTTAAAACTGTATAATTATTTAAACAATTTTTATTGAAACAAATTAAAATTTTGTGTTATAATAAATAAATTAATTTATTCTAACAAAACAAAAGCAAGTCTGACATTTAATAATGCGTTAGTTCGATGGCTCTAGTCGAGTTACTTGGAAACAAAAAATGAATGAAGGAAATTGCTCCATGGGAAGCCGAGAAAATGCATTTTTTTAACGTATACCGATTTTGAACTTTGAGGGTTACATTTTCTCCAACCTAATTTTTGATTGGAATTTTGCTATTTTTGGCAATTTTCACACGTATTATCGATAGTTTTTATTATAATAATATATGTTATGAGTATTTTAATGATATGAAACTTGGTGTGGAGAAAGAGGACAAAAACAAAAAGGTGATGGTTTGAAAATTATGATCCTGTTGTTTATATCTTTGCCGTAAATTCCGGTCAACTTTGACTGGTTGTATCTCAGGAACTACTCATTATAATTAAACATTTTTTCTTTTAAAAGAACCACTGCTTTTCGAGTACCGTTTTTATAATTTAATTTAGTTTAATATTTCCCGAGATATTCTATTTGTTTATAAGCCAAAAAATTCTTCAAAATTTTAAAATATTCCTGAGGCCACCTAAATAGTCCAATTTCAATTATGTAAAGTACATTAGATAGGTATAATGTCTTTTTATGAAACAATTATAGTTATTGTTATGCATGATAGTTATTGTCGTTATTATAGCGACCGTAAATTTTTAATTAACAATTCAATTGTTGCTAAACTCTTCAAGTAATTTCCATCGGCTTCTGGAATTATAATGTATAGAAAAAGGGCTTTTACATTACCAAGCTATTTAATTATTGATTAACAATTACTTATCTAAAAGTTTAGTTGAAAATTAAAGATTTTGTTGGAAAAACCCGCTTTTTCCGGGGAAAGTTTTCGTCGAAGGAAATCGGAAAAAACACGTATCTATGCAGAATTTAATTACGGTGAATTTTTATTTGAGTGTTTGTGGTGTGAAGTTTAAATCTATGGAGTATAGAGCAAAAATTGAAAAAGCACGATTTTCGGGCGCCATTTTGTTTATAAAAAAGTAGCACACTATATGCGGACTTTGCATATCCATATTATTATTATATACAATCATAAGATTCGATTCCAGCAATAAAATTGCTGGTAAATAACTTTTCCCAAAAATGGCCTATTCTCTGATAATCAGCCCAGACTAGTAGGAGAAACTGCAAGTGTACTAAGTGTTGGGGTAAACGAGTATGAAACATACATCAAAAACAGAAATTCGAGAAATCTCAAATATTATGCAAACATGCCTGGTACAACGAGCACAGAACACTCATGAATAATCATGAAAGAAACAGACATGAAAAAGAGAAAAATCAAAGAAGCAGCACTCATCCAACTAAATACAGTACAATGTGTAGCAAACCCATAAGCAGAATACAGCAGGCTTTGGTTGCCAATACTAAAAGTCAATAATAAGAACATAACCAATAATAGCGGAGTGAAGGAATACGAAGAACAAGTCATCTACAACCTCATACATAATACATATGCAACACACAATAATCGAACACAAATTTATATTGCAAAATTTTAAAAACTGAAGTTAGATGATAACATCTACAATACAGATCACACAGACAAATTAACAGAAAACAAATATACTCTGGGCTAATTAGCAAAATACAAGGAAAAGTTATTTACCAGCAATTTTATTGCTGGAATCGAACCTTATGATTGTATTTAATAATATAGGTATGCAAAGTCAGCAGATAGTGTGCTACTTTTTTTATAAACAAAATTGCGCCCGAAAATCGTATTTTTTTCAATTTTTGCTCTATAACTCCAAAGATTTTAACTTTACACCCAAAACACTCAAATAAAAATTTTTCCGTAACTAAATTCTGCATAGAGACGTGTTTTTCCCGATTTACTTTGACAAAAATTTTCTCCGGAAAATGCGGGTATTTCCAACAAAATCTTTAATTTTCAACTTAAATTTTAGATAAGTAATTGTTTATAAATAATTAAATAACTCCGTAATATGAAAGCTCTTTCTGAATAGATTATAATTGCAGAAGCCGATGGAAATTGAATGAACAGTTTGGCAACAATTGAAATGTAAATTAAATATTTAGGGTCTATAATAACCACAATAGTTATGATACATAAAAATAACTATGATTTCTGTATAAAAAGATACTGTACCTATCTAACTTTTTACATAATTGAAATTGGACTATTTAAGCGGCCTCAGGAATATTTTAAATTTATAAACTATAGGTAGTTTCTGTCCTTGTGGGATCGGTACTCACGGGAGGGACCGCAGACGTTCGGATACAATTAGCACCTCTTTGCAAAGACAATGACGTCGACTTTGCAAAGTAACAAGACACTTACTCAACACACACTACACATGACACTAGGTACCTAACTGTTCAAAATTACCGTACCTACCATGCCAATGGCCATTAGTTGTCGAGGCATTAGCTAATTAAAAAAAAAATATAAACAATTTTTTGGCTTATAAATAAATGGAATATCTCGGGAAATATTAAAATAAATTAAATCATGAAAACGGTATTGAACAAAAAAAAAACGGCAGGAAGTTTCTTTTAAGAGAAAAAATGGTTAATTGTGATGAGTGGTTCCTGAGAAAAAACCGGTCAAAGTTGACCGGCATTTACGGCAAAGATATAAACAATAGGATCATACTTTTCGAACCATCACTTTATTGTTTTTGCCCTCTTTCTCCACACCAATTTTCATATCTTTAAAATACTCATAATATACAGGGTGTAACAAAAATACAGGTCATAAATTAAAGTACATATTCTGGGAACAAAATTAGTTCGAATGAACCTAACTTACCTTAGTACAAATATGCACATAAAAAAAGTTATAGCCCCTTGAAGTTACAAAATGAAAATCGATTTTCTCGAATATATCGAAAACTATTAGAGATTTCTTATTAAAAACAGACATGTGGCATTCTTATGCCAGGAACATTTTAAAGAAAAATTATAGTAACATTTGTGCACCCCCTAAAAATTTTATGGGGTTTTGTTCCCCTAAACCCCCTCCAAACTTTTGTGTATGTGCCAATTAAATTATTATTGTGGTACCGTTAGTTAAATTCAATATTTTTAAAACTTTTTTGCCTTTTAATATTTTTTCGATAAGGCAGTTTTTATCGAGATGCGGCTTCTTTTTTAATAAGTTTACACAACAAAATTATGGGGGTTCTGTGGCTTTAAACCCCCCAAATATTTGTGTACGTTCCCATTAAACTATTACTGCGATACCATTAGTTAAACACAGCGTTTTTAAAACTTTTTTGCCTCTTTGTATTTTTTCGATAAGTTACCTTTTATCGAGATGTGGCTTCTTTTTTAATATGGTTCAAAATATACCTAAAAATGTAAATCATAAATAAATTTTCATATTTTTACCAAGTCTCTAATCATACTTAACCATATACAAATATGTGGTGAATTTGACAAATATTCAAAATATCTCGATAAAAACTAACTTTTCGAAAAATTACTAAGAGACAAAAAAGTTTTTGAAACATTGTGTTTAACTAATGTTACTACAATAATAATTAAATTGAAACGTACACAAAAGTTTGGGGGGATTTAAAGGAACAAAACCCCCATAAAACTTTTACGGGGTGTCCAAATTTCACTATAATTTTTTCTTAAGATACTACTGCCATAAGAATGCCACATGTCCGTTTTCAATAAAAAATCTCAGTTTTTGATCTATTGGAAAAAATCGATTTTCATTTTGTAATTTCAAGGGGCTATAACTTTTTTTGTGGGCACATTTGTACTAAGGTAATTTAGGTTCAATCAAACTACTTTTGGTCCCAAAATATGTGATTAAATTTATGACCTGTATTTTTGTTACACCCTGTATATTACTATAATAAAAACTATCGATATTACGAGTGAAAATTGCCAAAAATAGCAAAATTCCAATCAAACATTAGGTTGGAGGAAATGTAATCTCAAAGTTCAAAATCGGTATACGATAAAAAAATGCATTTTCTCGGCTTTCCATGGAGCAATTTTCTTCATTATTTTTTTGTTCCCAAGTAACTCGAGTAGAGCCATCTAACTAACGCATTATTATATGTCAAACTTTCTTTTGTTTTATTATAATAAATCAATTTATTTAGTATACAACAATTTTTTAATTTTTCTAAATAAATATTGTTTAAATAATTATACAGCTTTCAAATGAGAATATTTGTGTTTTTAACGTTAAAAGGTACACTTGTTGTAAGTTTATCTAAAAAAAGTCTGCAACTGGAAAAAACATGTAGTTTTCTTTTCTTATAAATAAATTAATCTACTATAAAAAAACAAAAGCAAGTTTGACATTTAATAATGCGTTAGTTAGATGGCTCTACCCGAGTTACTTGGGAACAAAAAAACAATGAAGAACATTGCTCAATGGGAGGCCGAGAGAATTCATTTTTTTAACGTATACCGATTTTGAACTTTGAGATTACATTTTCTCCAACCTAATTTTTGATTGGAATTTTGCTATTTTTGTCAATGTTCACTCGTAATATCGATAGTTTTTATTTTAATAATATATGTTATGAGTATTTTAAAGAAATGAAAATTAGTGTGGAGAAAGACGACACAAACAAAAAATTGATGGTTTGAAAATTATGGTCCTATTGTTTATATCTTTGCCGTAAATGCCGGTCAACTTTGCCGGGTTGTATCTCAGGAACCACTTATCACAATTAAACGTTTTTTCTTTAAAAAGAAACATCCTACCGGTTTTTTCCTAATACCATTTTTATAATTTAATTTAAATTAATATGTACCTAGCTTGCTTATTTGCTTATTTGGTTATAAGCCAAAAAATTGTTTAAAATTTTTTATAATGTTAAAATATTCCTGAGGACGCTTAAATAGTCCAATTTCAATTCTTTAAAATACATTAATAGGTACAGTGTATTTTTATACAAAAATCATACTTATGTATCTTAATTATTGTATTTATATTATAGCGACCGTAAATTCTTAATTAACATTTCAATTGTTGCTAAACTCATAATTCAATTTCCATTGGCTTCTGGAATTATAATCTATACAAAAAGAGCTTTTATATAACCAAGTTATTTAATTATTGATAAACAATTACTTATCTAAAATTTTAGTTAACAATTAAAGATTTTGTTGGAAAAACCCGCATTCACCGGGGAAAATTTTCGTCAAAGTAAATTGGGAAAAACACGTCTCTATGCAGAATTTAATTACGGTGAATTTTTATTTAGTGTGGCAGATTCGTGCAAATATTATAAGAATTGCACATTTAATGATACAAGCATATAATTTAGTCCACATATACTGCACATGTAAAGGTACAAATTTAGATATGAGGCCATCTCAGATTTTGCCTTTCACAAAAATGGCGGTCATTCAAAATGGTCGACTATACATATTTGACTAATAGCACGATATCTTTTGAATGAAAAGTCCGATCTCAACCAAATTTGCTACATAGGTTCTTTTTGTGATTTACAAGATCGATATCGTGAACTGGAAGAATCGGTTTACCAGAAGTTATGTTTTATCTGGTTTCTTATGTAAAATTATTTTATATTATGTAAATAATTTATTTTCAATTTTTTCAACCTGTATATTGTAATTTTTCAAAATGGTAATACCACCATTGAAAAGAGCATAAGAATATGCTTTAGGAAATATTTTGAACTTTTTAGTAATTTTAATTACCACTTAATAAATGCATAACGTATCTTCACATGTACCTATGTGTGGTAGGTTCGTGCAAATATTATAAGAATTATTGTGCATTTAATGGTAGAAGCATATAATTTGGAGCACATATACCTATACTACACATACAAAAGTTCAAATTTATATATGAGGCCATCTCAGATTTTGTCTTTTACAAAAATGGCGAGCATTCAAAATGGCGGCTGTAGATATGTGACTAATAGCACGATAACTTTTTAACGAAAAGTCCGATTTCAGTCAAATTTGGCACCAAAGTTCTTTTTTTGATGAATAAGATTTAGGTTTTGAACCGGAAGAATCGGTTTACCAGAAGTTGTGTTTTTACTGTTTTTTTTTTATGTAAAAATATGTTGTTTTTTTTTTCAATTCTTCCACCCTGTATATATTAATTTTTCAAAAAGGTAGTACCGCCATTGAAAAGAGTGTAAAAATATTTTTTAGGAAAGATTTTGAACTTTTTAGTTATGTTAATTACCTTTTAATAAATGCATAACGTATCCTCACATGTAGCTATGTGCGGCAGATTCATTTTGAATGCCCGCCATTTTTGTAAAAGACAAAATCTGAGATGGCCTCATATCTAAATTCTAATCTTTGTATGTGTAGTGTGTGTGGTCCAAATTATATGCTTTTAGCATTAAGTGCACAATAATTGTTATATTACATATTTGCACGAATCTGCCGCACATAGGTTCATAGGTACATGTGAAGATACGTTATGCATTTATTAATTGGTAATTAACATAACTAAAGAGTTCAAAATATTTGCTGAAAAATATTTTTACGCTCTTTTCAATGCCGGTATTACCTTTTTGAAAAATTAATATATACAGGGTGAAAGAATTGGTAAAAAAACAACATGTTTTTACATAAAAATTAGGAAAAACACAACTTCTCGTAAATAGATTCTTTCGTTTCAAGACCTTGGTCTTACACATCAAAAGAAGAACTTATATACCTAATTTGGTTAAAATCAGACTTTTCGTTCAAAAGTTATCGTGCTATTAGTCACATATGTATAGTCGCCAATTTGAATGCCCGCCATTTTTGTAAAAGGTAAAATCTAAGATGGCCTTATATCTAAATTTGAACCTTGATATGTTTAGTATATGTGGTCCAAGTTATATGATTCTACCATTAAATTCACAATAATTCTTATAATATTTGCACGAATCTGCCACACATAGGTACATGTGAAGATACGTTATGCATTTATTAAATGGTAATTAACATAACTAAAAAGTTCAAAATATTTTCAATTTTTTTTATTTTCAATTGCGGTATTTGAAAAAAAAAAACCATATTTTTACAAAAACAACCAGTAAAAACACAACTTCTGGTAAACCGATTCTTCTGGTTCACCACATCCCTCTTGTAAATCAAAAAAAGAACCTATTTACCAAATTTAGTTGAAATCGGACTTTTCGTTCAAGGGTTATGGTACTATTAATCACATATGTATAGTCGCCAATTTGAATGCCCGCCATTTTTGTAAAAGCCAAAATCTGAGATGGCCTCATATCTAAATTTGAACCTTTATATGTGTAGTATATGTGTTCCAAATTAAATGCTTGTATCATTAAATGTGCAATTGTTTCACATATCGGCCGCACTAATTTGAGTGTTTTTGGTGTAAGGTTAAAATCTTTTGAGTTTTAGATCAAAAATTGAAAAAACACGATTTTCGGGCGCCATTTCGTTTATAAAAAAAGTAGCACACTATCTGCGGACTTTGCATACCCAATATTATTAACACTAGAAAGTTGGAGGGGCCAATTTGGTCCATGTTGCGATTTGAAGTTATTGTAGTTTTTTTATTTGAGGCAATAATAATTTCATATTTTATGAATTTTAATATTTTGATACAAAGACTTATTTAGCACAAAAAAATATTGTTTACTAAATTTATTAAATGGTTTTTCTAACAAATCTACCGTAGAAGTCTAAAGGGGCCAAATTGGCCCTGTGTAAGTTATTATCGTTTTCTGGGAAATTCGACGAGCCTTTCTTTCAAATTCCTCTCGGATGGGTAAAATTATATTTACGTATGTTTATTGTAAATGGTTACCCTTATACTGGTACTGATCACCTACGTAATAAAGATAAAATTGTTGGTGAACACAAGTGAACACAAAGATACAATTGTGGGTGTAGAGGACCAAATAACGCGTCTTTATACTACAAAAGTAACTTCAAGACGATGGCCTATGTACGTGTTTTGTAATACTCTTGACTTGGAAGCAATAAATGCATGGATTATTTATAAAGAAATAACTGGAAGTAGACTCAGTCTTTGTAAGTTTATTCTTCGGCTGTGTGAAGAATTATGGGCCCCATACCTTGCCTCCCGAAATCTGGAACTACGCCTAGAAACACCAGGTCTACCAACAACTATCACTGTTACTATCAAAAAACGACAAAAATATCAGTTGAAAATATTTTTTAAAGCAAATCATACTTCCAATCATTGCCGCGGCTCTAACAAGGCAATGTGTGGCAAATATCAAAAACTGCAAACTGTATGGTGTTCCGAATGTTTTTGATAGGCAGCGAATATGTTAAAAAATGAAAGTAAAAATAAAATCAGATTCTATCGTCTAGAGTAGATTTAATTTCTTTAAACTGAGTTTTAATTGATTAAAGAACGTGGGGCCAAAATGATCCCTTCCGGCTTTCTAGGTAGGTAAGCTAAGCCCGACTTTCTAGTGTTAATATATACAATTATAAGATTCGATTCCAGAAATAAAATTGCTGGTAAATAAATTTTCCTTGTATTTTGCTAATTAGCCCAGAGTATACGATACAGATCACGCAGACAAATTAACAGAAAACAAATACCAAAACCAAATAGTCAGCATTTGATTTTGCAATTTTTTTTTCAACCATACCCTTGCTGTGGCCTACAAGATCTTGGGCACATTTTTGAAAAGACATACACAACCTAATAAAACTAGGTTATATATTATTTTTCCTACATTTTTTTTTGAGGGATTTCCGAAGTGAAAATCGAAACGTTAAATATTAGTTAACTAAAAAATGATATTCTCGTTCATTTTTTTTATTGCCATTACTTTTGTTATTAGAGTTGGTGTTATTGAGTTTTAGAATATTATTCTGGCAGGACATAATGGCAATATTCAGTAAAAGATTGTAAATGATCTTCAGTCAATAAATTTTAATAACAGTCTTTCCAATATTTTAGCGGTATTAGAAAAAGTGGTATTAGTAAAATTGGAAGGCAAAAGTCGATAAAGGCAGCTCTCATCTGATATCCAATGAGGGTGTAGACAAGATGATAATAGATAATATATATGTCGACAATATATATGTATAAGAGCTAAAGCTGTTTCAAAAACCTTGATTAGAACCCGCTAAACCAAAAAGGTATGAGTATACAATGCAAAAAAGTGATTGGTAAAAGTTACAGATCGAAAGAAGGAAAGTGTCATGGTTAAAGAATTTAAGGGACTGATTTAAATGCAATTCTATAGAACTCTTCAGAGAAGCGCAGCGGTAGATAGAATAAAAATAGTGATGCTGAGATTAAACCTCTCATTGGGAGACGGTACTTAACCCTAGAGGGACCAAGGAGGGTAAAAAAGTATCCACAACATTGTATTACATCCGATTTTCTAAATACCTTTTTTCCTAAACATCTCAAATAATTTGTAGTTGTCGGCGTACTACTGCCCTATTAGATGGCATAATTTGTATTTCTATAATTTAATTCATTTCCTCATATGTATATAAATTCGCGTTCAAAACGTCCTCCGACGTTGTCCGATGCCTTGTTGCCAATATCTTCTATCATTGCAGTTTTCATTTTCTAATCCTCGTACACTTATTGATCGTCTTAGTCCTTGTATCCATGTCATTCTTGGCCTTCCTCTTTGCCTGTTTTCTGTAGGTATCAATTTCATAATTTTCTTTGGCAGTCTTTCCTCCCCCATTCTCTGAACGTGTCCTTACCACGTTAATTGTTTCTTCTCAATGCATTCTACAACCGTTTCCTGTAAATTCTCTCTTTTCTTTACTTCCTCATTTCTAACCCGGTCCAATCTCGTATACATCGCGTCCATCTCAGTAGCTTCTATTTTTCTTTTTTGGTGCTCCTTTATTCTCCATGTTTCGGATCGGTATACCAATGTGCTCTTAAGCATGGAGTTGTATATTCTCATTTTTCTTTGTTTCCCTATCTCGGTACTCCACAAAACTCCGTTCAATGATTTAATTATCGTTCTTGCTTTATTTATTCTGCTCTTAATTTCTGTATCATCAGTACTTTCCTTGTTGAAATTAATTCCCAAATACTTATATTTATCACAGTTAGTTACTTTCTGGTTTTGGTTTTCAGGTAACAAAAGGACTGAAGCAAGGTTGTTGTTTATCTCCCATACTGTTCAACATATATATCGATGAAGCACTCAGGCACTGGAAGAAGAAGTGTAAAGGGATGGGGCTATCTATTGGGGATGAAACGTTATATACGTTGCACTATGCAGATGACCAGGTAGTTATTGCCCAAGACAAAGAAGACCTGGAGTATATGGCTAGAAAACTAATGGAATAGTACAAAAAATGGGGCCTCGAAGTAAATGTCCAAAAAACAAAATATCTTTGCGTAGGAGGAGAAAATACTCCAGATGACCTCGACTTAGAAGATGAAACTATTAAGAAATGTGACCAATATACATATTTGGGGGTAAAACTGACAAAGACAGGAAGAAGTGATGAAGCCATAAAAGACAGAATAACCAAAGGAAAACAAGTTATAGGTGCGTTGAATTCAGTATTATGGCAAAAAAATATAAGACCGGAAACGAAAAAACGAATATATAATACCATATTAAAACCAGTAATCGTCTCTGGCTCAGAAGTGTGGCAGTTATCACAAAAACTTAAAGGTAACCTATTGGCAGTTGAAATGGATTTTTTGAGGAGAGCAGCGGGAAAGTCTAGATTAGAACATGTGAAAAATGAGGAAATCAGGAGACAAATGAAAGTACAAAGATCAATTATAGAAGACATCGAAAAACAACAACTAATATGGTACGGATATGTTTGACGTATGGGGGAAGAAAGACTACCCAAAAATATATTAGAATGGGTACTACCAGAGAAAAGAAAACGAGGACGACCACCAACAACATGGATCCAAGGAATCTCAAAAGCAATGTCAGCAAGAAATCTATCTGAAGAAGACTGGCAGAATAGACAGGCTTGGCGAACGGGAACCCAAAGGCGTATTACGCTGTGAACGGGATATATATATATATATATATATATATATATATATATATATATATATATATATATATATATATATATAGTTACTTTCTGATTATTGTCCAATATCATATCAGTTGAATCCTCACCTAGGAAGAAATATTGTGTTTTTTCTACATTCATCTGCAGCCCCCATTTTTCGTATTCTTTCTTTCATTTCCTCATACTTTTATAAAAACTTGACAGTGGACTATAAATAAATAATCCCCTTGAATACCTTCAACACCATCCCACAATGGAAAGGGACGATATCATTCATGTGTCAAATTAGCAAAATCTAAAAGAAAAAAGGCCAATAAGTGGGCAAAAGCAACCATAGATTGTTCAAAATGCAAGTATGCATGCGGTAAGCACAGCAAGAAGACAAAAATGTTTCTGTATCCTACGATGATGCCAATTCCACTGAAGCCGAAGACTCCGGGTAAATTATAAATTCGTATCTTTTACCCGTTCCATTAACGTCTAGAAATAATACAAAAGTGTTATTTTTAAATTAGTTTAAATAAAGAAACACGTTTTTGATTAATTTATGTGTGGATATTTATTGACCCTCCTTGGTCCTCGCTATTTCTACTAAAAGGTTGGTCCTACGAGGGTTAAAGCATAAGAAGATACAGACAAAGTAGTACAGGCATATCGCATGATTATTACACCGCTATTATAAAGTTATCATTCATAGTTAAGTATACAGAGTCTTCACCTTGATAATTATCAACAATTATAAAATTATTGCATTTAAAACGGGAATGTTTATTATTCATTAATAACGTATGATTTTGATTTTAATTATTATTTACATTGTCTTTATAATGTATTTATCTTACTTTATATGATAAAGGTCTTATTCAATAACCCATTTAATACCAGCACTCAAAATTACGCATTTAATAAAATTATTTTTAAATACCATTTTGTAGTATTAAATTAATGAATAAAAGATCGGTTTTCAGAATTACACCACGAAATTTAATGTATGACACATTCAGTGATAATAAACATACTTTATAATTTAAAATTAATGTACTCCGCGACTAAGACCACGTACGCAAGGACGATTACAAAAGAAAACATAATAATTATTATAATAATAATTATTATATGTAATTTACTTAATAAAATAGCACCCAAGATCCAGCCAAATACTTGTCGCCCAAATTTGTATAAATTGATCTCATCGTATGTAACTCGACGTATCTACCCACACTGTGCTCTGAACAATATCATAAAGCCTCAACAGAAACGAGGCGTTAAGGCTTCCATGGGTTGCAAGGAACAACTTATCATCGATTCAGACATTTCTAACCAGGCGTATTCCATAAAAAGAAACCTTTTTACTCCTTTAAATGATTATAAGAAGGCTTTTGATTCAGTGCCGCATGAATGGCTTATTGATATATTGAGAATATAATATATAAGTCGATGATATTATAGTGCCCTTTACAAAGCATATAATGACAGAGTGGAAGAATTTTAATTCACCTTCAAATACCTGGTGAAAATAATGCCGAAACGGAAAATATCTCAATCAACCAGGGCCTGTTTCAAGGAGAGTAGTTGAGTCCATTGTCGTTTTGTTTAGCTGTGAACCCCCTAACCCAGTTATTAAATTCCCCTGACTCAGGTTTTGGCATCAAAAACAACAGTGATGTAGTAGCGAAGCTTAATCATCTGTTGTAGAAAAATAATCCAAGAATTTTTTTGCAAACACCATTTCAAAGTAAATAAAGTAAGCTTTCTTTTTTTATTGCACAATGTATATATGGGCCATTTCACGAACATACGCCTGTTTTGGATTACTTCGACAACGAATATTTTACTGTGTAACATAAGAAGTACGAAAGTAAATGGCGGTAATAATTATTCCAATAAACAACAATGTAATTTGCAATTTACTTTCTTTCTTCTTATTTTGCACAGTAAAATATTCGTTGTCGAAGTAACCCAAAACAGGCGTATGTTCGTGGAATAGCGTATACCTAAATGTACCGGGTGTCCCAATAAGAATGGCTCTCGGCCATATCTCAGGAACCGTTTGTAGTACAGCTTTGGGAAAAAAATTTTTATAACAAAAGTTACCTCGAGAAAAGCCTGGAAATTACTTTCATATTTGTAAGTCCACCGCTAGAGGGCGTAATTGAATGTCAAAAATTTAAAAATCAAAATTTTACAAAATTTACATAATGAAAGGGCACTGAAAATCCAATCATCGTATTCTTCTCAAGATTCTGCGAATATTTGATTTCACAAGTGTAACTCTACGTTTCCAAATAAGAGGTGGGGGTGAGTGGGAACCTTGTTATGAAAAAATGGCTGTAAGTCCGGTTCTGCTTAATCGATTTTTGAAAACTTGGTCTCGCTGAACACAGATCTTTTTCGTTAATGTAAGAGTTATAATTACGAAACAGCCTAATAAGTAATATGCCAGCTAGGGGGCGCTATTTTATGTTTTTCAGAAATCTAGTTTGCTTTGGAAAATATTAGATACAAGTATGCACTTTTAACCCTGTATTACAAAATCAGACCAAATTATCAACAGAATTTCGAAAACTGCATGTCGATACCTTTTTTCTGTCTCGAGATATCTTAAGAAACGTGTTAATTTTTAAACATAACTGATGATGTCTCCTGTAAACGAAGTTACGGAAATCAAAGTGGAAACAAGTAGTGTGCTGTGGAAAAAAATTAAAGCGTGACACTTGCGGAATGCTGACGGAAGTGAATACTTATTATAGATTCGATTATATTCGTTTGATTCAATTAGATTCCATTCGATTAGATTTAATTTTATTTAATATATATTATATCTATAATTTAATATAAATATATAATATATACCTAATTTAATACATAATATTATATACTAGTGATTTTACCCGTTAAAATTAGGATTAATAAGATATAAAGATACATAAAGCTTTAAATTATTATTTTTCTTAATAATGTAACCGATATTTTTTAATTTAAAAATTTAATTACTGATGAAGTATAGTAAATACTTCGTGTAAATTTTAATCGTAAATAATGCATGGAGGAGTTCATTTATTTTTAGATGCTCTCATTAAAGGGGAGGCCGTTATACAAAAGTGACTTTTTTAAATTTGTTGATTACATTATTCCTTTCAACCTACTTATCCTCAAATTGTATTTTTAAACATCCTATTCATTTTATATAATAATAATTAAATTCACTATCAAATTTGAAGTAAAACTTCTTTTGAAAGTTTGTTAATTCTAAAATTAATGGGTAAAATATCTAGTACAGTTTGTCAAACGTAACAAAAAGTTTAAAAATTTCGGCGATTGTAAGATTTTCAAACTCTTTCCTACGTTTGACAAACCATATATATTATGTATTAAATTGGGTATATTTTAAATATATTAAATTATAAGCATTATTATAATAAATAAAATTAAATCCAATTAAATGGAATCGAATTGAATCGAACCGAATATAATTGAATCTATGAGAAATATTCACTTCTGTTGGCACTCCGCAAGTGTCCCGCTCTAATTTGTTTCCATAGCACACTACCTGTTTTCACTTTGATTTCCTTAACTTCGCTTACCACTTTGACATTAATAAACGTCAAATACGGTTGCATCTAAAATAGCTCCAGAATAAATTAATTTTTTAGTAGTTTAACTTAAATTAATTTTATAGTGGTTTTAATTATCATTGATAAGAAGTTTCAGTCCTATGGGTTAAACAGCCTAGGCTTCTTTTCACGGTGTTTAACTTTTGTGTGAACAGTTTAAAATTTGGCCATGGTTAAACGTACCTAAATATTGACATTCAGCTCGCAGTTTTTGTGACAATTAAAACATTTAAATTTCATCGTGGGTAAAAACATTTACATATTGTAGAATAGTGATACAAAAGTGAAAATATTCTCCCCAGATGGGGGAGAATATAAAAAAGACGCCAGTGTGCGAACTAAATACTGCTGAAGTTATTAGTGATAGTAATCAAGACATGGATACAGGAACTATCACCACAAATTCTTCTGCTACAAGGGAGGTAAAACTTTTTAATATTAATTGTAATAGTTACGACTTTCAAAATTGTTGTGTTTATGTTGAGAAGACCAATGATCAGAATATTTCCCGTTTGCATCCAATGGTTGTTGCAGATATTTTACATCAAAAATTAAAGATTAATAATATTAAGCAAATTAAAAGTATAGGAAGAAACCGTGTTAAAGTAATCCTCAAATCTATTTTGGATGCAAACAATTTAGTCAATAATAGTCACTTAAAGGACGATAATTTAAAAGCGTACATTCCAAATCACCTCTTGGAAATCAAAGGACTGATACGCGATGTTGATACCAAATATAATATTGACTATTTGAAAAAATATATGAGCTCTAGTTCACCAATTATTGATATTAAAAGAATGCACAGGAAAGTAGAAAAGGATGGAAATACAGAATACGTCCCTAGACGTAATGTTATAATTACTTTTGAAGGCAATTGTTTGCCAAACTATGTTGTGATAAATTATGTATTTTTCCAAGTGGAAAAATTGTTGGGTAAAGTGACGCAATGTTATAAATGCCTCAAATATGGACATATTTCTAGACAGTGTAAAGGTACACAGGAATACTGTATACAATGTGGACAAATTAAAAATGACATACATACATGTGATGAAACAAAAAAGTATTGCATACACTGTAAAACTGATAAGCATATATCGATCTCTAAAAACTGTCCTTTTTTCGAACATCAAAAAAAAATAAAAAATATCATGATTGAACATAAAATCTCATATTTGGAGGCAAAAAATTTGAGTGACTCATCATTTTCTGGTCTTATTTCTAATAACAGATTTGAAATATTGTCAAATTCAGACAAAGAATTTCCAAAATTAACTAACTCCTCTGAAGTTAGTACATCTCCTTATTTCAAGCCATTGAGGCCTCACCTACAGAAACCCAAAAGTTTTAGCCAACCAAGCTGTAGTACATCAAGCACTGAGTATAGTGCAAATAAAAAAAGAAAAGTATCATCTCCAACTTCCGAAGATCCTACACCATATCTCATCCCTTTCAGATTTGGACCGTCTCAACCTTTACCTCCCTTAAATAAGGAAAGTTTTCCTAATACAGACAATGATAAAAATAAGTTAGTAGATTCCTTAGTACTTCTTTTCTCAAGTTTTATTCAAAATATTAATTGTTTAGAAGAGGCAAAATCACTTGACATGAATTTGTTAGCCAAAGGTATTAATAATGTTCTAGATAATATTTTAAAAAATAACTCATCTAATGACGAACAAATCTAAACTCAAAATAATACAATGGAATGCTCGATCAGCTGTTGCTAACAAAAACAGCCTTATTAACTTTTTAATAACCGAAGATATTGACATAGCTTTAATAAGTGAAACTTGGTTTAAACGGGATGTTGTATATATTTATAGAGGTTATAATGTGATACGCGAAGATCGCGATGACGGCTATTCTGGAGTTGCTATTTTAATTAAAACTGGTATTCCTTTTGAGCGCATAACAATTAAAAAAAATTATATTCAAGACTTGCTTGCTTGTGGTATTAAAATCAACTATAAACAAAGTTATTTAAGTTTACTCTCTGTATATAGGTGCCCAAAAACTAAAACCAAAACCGAAGATTGGGATAAGTTATTTTCTCAACTAAAACACCCTTGTATCATTGGAGGAGATATGAATGCACATAATTCTTTGTGGGGCTCATATAAAAATGATAATATAGGCCATCAAATTGTGGAGACAATTCAGAATTTAGATTATGTAGTAATGAATAATGGACAACCAACTTGCCAAACGAGTCCAGGAAACTCAGATTCCATGATTGATGTCACTTTTTGCTCACCATCCCTTTTTGATAAAACTTCGTGGTCTGTAGATCTTGATACCTTGGGATCAAATCATTTCGTTATAAAGGTTGTGATCGATGTCTT
Source organism: Diabrotica virgifera virgifera (assembly GCF_917563875.1). Taxonomy (NCBI): domain Eukaryota; kingdom Metazoa; phylum Arthropoda; class Insecta; order Coleoptera; family Chrysomelidae; genus Diabrotica; species Diabrotica virgifera. The sequence goes on from NC_065444.1 coordinate 211,036,346, forward strand.
GGGAACTAATGCTAATACCATTTATCCCAGTACTAAGTGGAACATTAAAAAAGCAAATTGGTCATTATACTCTCAGCTTGTTGATACCTTATTAAACGAAAAACCTCACACATCCTTAAATACCCAAGAAAAATATAATTTCCTTATTGACTGTATTAATGAAGCTTCTAAACAATCTATTTCTGAATATAAACCATTTAAATGCAAACGGACTCCCCCTCCGTGGTGGGATTCGGAATGTGATCAATCCGTTGCAGAAAGAAAGAAGGCATTAATAAACTATAAAAACAATTCTTCTCCTGAAAATTTTTGTAAATGCAAAGAAGTAAATGCTCGTGTCAAAAAACTCCTGAAATTAAAGGCCAAACAAAGTTGGGTTGCATGGTGTTCAAAATTAAATAAACAAACTCCATCTAGTCTTATTTGGAATCAAGCAAGAAAAATGAATAGGAAAAAAGTTAATTTTTCATTACCTCTAAGTAATTCATGGGTAGACGATTTTTTCGATAAAATAGCTCCACCTTACGTAAATAACCAGTTAGATGTTATTAATTCTAAAACGCTTCCATCTGATCAGAATCATTTTCTCCTTACACCTTTTTCGAGAACTGAATTAGAATTTGCCCTTGATAATCGCGTTAGTACCTCACCAGGATACGATGCAATCAAATATCCTATGATACAACATTTACCAGATAACGCAAAACAATTACTTTTAAATATATTTGACCAGATAATTATTGAAGGCAACAGCATAATAGATTTTAAGCGTATTATAGTCGTTCCTATTCCCAAACCGGGGAAAGACCCTAAATTAGCTGAAGCTTACCGACCGATATCATTATTATCATGTATATTGAAGACTCTCGAACGGACGGTTAAGATTAGGTTGGATTGGTGGCTAAGGGAACAAAATCCTTTACCCGCTAACCAACATGGTTTTAAAAAAGGTTATGGAACTTTAGATTCCTTAACAACTCTTGTTGTAGACATTCAGAACAGTTTTTCCAGGAACAGTTATGTGCCCGCTTTATTTTTAGACATCGAAGGTGCTTATGACTCTGTCTCTCTTTCAATTCTCCAAGAAAAAATGATTACATTTTTTAATATTCCATCACAGTTTGCTTCTAACATTGTAAACCTGTATAAAAATAGAATAATTTATTTAAAAAATAATCATACTCTTATAGGCCCTAGACTTAATAATAAAGGATTACCTCAGGGCTCCGTTTTGAGCCCTATTTTATTTAACATTTACACAGCAGATCTACACAACATCACTATTAACAATATTGCATTTAATGTTGTACAATATGCTGACGATTTCTGTTTGTACACAGAACACAAGAAATATCAGCAATCCATTGAAAACTTGAATAGTGTCTATGGTCTCCATAAAAAATGGTTTATTGAAAATGGCTTTGAATTATCATGCAGTAAATCACAAGTTTGTTTATTTACCAGACATAACTTTCCTAATATTAGCACAATCACCTTAGGTGGGCATAAATTTTCTTTTAAAAATAAAATTAAATATCTTGGAATGATACTCGACCAAAAATTGACCTGGAAGTTACATATTGACGACATGTTAAACAGGTGTAATAAGGGAATAAACTTTCTTAAATCAATTAATAGAACTTGGTGGGGATCGGATGTTGAAGTAAGTTTATTATTTTATAAAGCTTACATACGATCTATTTTCGATTACGGCAGTGTTTTGTATGGATCAGCAAGTAATGCACTACTAAACAAAATCAACGTTTTACAGAATTCAGCCTTACGAATATGTCTAGGAGCTATGAGATCCACTCCAGTACAAGCTTTATATTTGGAAGCCTTGGAACCTCCTTTAAATCTAAGACGAAGTTTTTTGTCCAAAAAATATTTAATGAAAGTATACTTAATTAACCCTCTTCTATACCAAAAAATAGTGACTTTAAGTTGCCATGATCTAACCAATAAATATTGGCAAAAAAAGAAATCTCCCTTACTGTGTGAAGCTTATAATCAAAATATAGTACTCTTAAAAAATATAGATAAAACGAACGACTTATTCAAAACCTACGCGTACTCTTCTTTCTTTTCTCCTACAGATATTATTGTACCAAATTATAGTGAAAATATATATTTAAATAAAAATATTCTTTTATCCATAACGAATAGTTACAATGAGTCAATAGCTCTATATACAGATGCGTCTAAATCTGCAGATGGAACTGGATGCGCCTTTTTTATACCATCGGGACATATAGAAAAGAAATTCAAACTGAAACCGGAGACTTCGATTTATACAGCAGAGGCTATTGCAATATATGAAGCTTTACTATATGTAGCTGAATTTGATTTCGCCCATATTATAATTTTGTCTGACTCCTTAGCAGTATTGAAATCTCTTGGTAAATATGGACCCCCAAACATCCAAGACTGCCCATACATTTATAAAATTAAACATATTAAACAAAATCTTTTAACCAAAGGAATCAATGTACATTTTATCTGGATTAAAGCACACGCAGGATTTGAACATAATGAGTATGTCGACTTATTAGCCAAAGAAAGCGTTTCATCCGATATCAGTATTCTACATAAAATAACACTGACTGATAGTATAATCTCTTTCAAGTCAACACTGCATCGGGAGTGGAGCTACCAGTGGAAGGAATACTCTTTTGTGAATCAAAATAGATACTCGTTAATTCAGCCCGATATTCCCAAATTTCCTTGGTACAAGTCTTGTAGAGCTTCTAGAAAGTACATAACTTCTATTATTAGAGTACGATTCGGGCACGCATGTTATCCAAAGCATTTATTTAAAATACAGGTTTTGGATAATGATAAATGTGAGCATTGTGAAGAGGAAAGTGATTTAGATCATATATTTTTTGGTTGTTCTAAAAATACAATTTACTCATCTAAATTAATAAATGATTTATTAAAATGTAAAGTAGCAACTCCTTGGAATATACTATATTTATTATCACTTGGTTCTGTAGATGTATACAACTCTTTAATTAACTTTTTAAAAGACAGCAAATTATCATTATAATTCCCTTAAACATTTTTAATTAATACCTTTGGTAGTTAGTAGTTTTAGCTGTTAAGCTTAGTGTTACTTAATGCCTTTTAGTTGTTATCTTTGTTTTAAACCTGTTTTGTATAACTTGATAACTTGTATTCCTTATGTGTCTGGCAGTATGACGGTAAGTCTAAGCCAAAATTAAAAAAAAAAAAAAAAAAAAAAAAAACTTCGCTTACCGGTGACATTATCAGTTTGTTTACAACTTATACGTTTCTTAAGATATCTTGAGATAGAAAAAAGGTATCGACATGCGGTTTTCGATATTCTGTTGATAATTTGGTCTAATTTTGTAATACAGCGTTAAAAGTTCATGCTTGTATTTAATATTTTCCAAAGAAAACTAGATTTCTGAAAAACATAAAATAGCGCCCCCTAGCTGGCATATTACTTACTAGGCTGTTTCATAATTATAACTCTTACATTAATGAAAAAGATCTGTTTTCAACGAGACCAATTTTGCAAAAATCGATTAAGCAGAACCGGACTTACAGCCATTTTTCATAACAAGGTTCCCACTCACCCCCATCTCTTATTTGCAAAGGTAGAGTTACACTTGTGAAATCAAATATTCGCAGAATTTTGCGAAGAATACGATGATCGGATTTTCAGTGCCCTTTCATTACGTAAATTTTGTAAAATTTTGATTTTTAAATTTTTGATATTCAATTACGCCCTCTAGCGGTGGACTTACAAATATGAAAATAATTTCCAGGCTTTTCTCGAGGCAACTTTTGTTATAAATTTTTTTTCCCAAAGCTGTACTATAAACGGTTCCTGAGATATGGCCGAGAGCCATTCTTATTGGGACACCCGGTACATACAAGAAAAAATTATATCGAAAATTTTTAAAAATAATCGTAAAAAATATAAAAAATTATTAAAAGTATAAAATTTTGAAAAACTATAACTTGCATAAAAATATCGTACAACCTTGCACAATAAACTATTTTAAATGTAATTGACTTCTCTTCCTACCTACTGTATCATAAAAATAGAAATGAATAGAAAAAAGTTACAGAACAAATAAAAATTACTAAAAATAGGGGAGTGCAATTAGAACGAAAGCATGCATTGTTTCGGAAAAATTCAAAAGCTTAAATTTTTCTAAAACTTTTTTGTTAGTTTATATACATTGTAAAAGTAAAAAGTTTTACTCGCGGATTTGGCCTCTAATTGTTTAAACAATAAGAATTGTTTTGTATTAATAATTTTAAAAATGTCGTTAAATTCATCATTTTACTTTGATCAAATATGTTTCTATTTTGTTTTTGATTATACTGAATCCGAATATGGCATTGCAATTTGAAAATTCTTATACAGAAGCTCTTACACAATATGTCTGCGTAGCTAGGAACCACTTGGAAAACTTTTTTATTATCAATTTTAAGAAAAAAAGTTATTATTCATAAAATGCTCTGGATAGTCAAAAACTAAAACTCAACCATCAGATATCAAATTTTATCAATTTTATACGAGTTATGTCAAAAACATGAATTTCGTTAAAGAGTAAAGTACCTTTACATTTCAGAATATCAAAAAATGCTATTATGAAGAGTTGTTTGAAATTAAAAACTATGTTTAAATATACAATTACATTATTCTTATCCAAAAAATATTTTCAATTTTATTTCAAATTACGGATACTCATCATCATTTTATTACAATTATGATAACTATTTTATTATCACTTTTATGAAAAAAAGTTATTCTTCATAAAATGCTCTCCCTGGCCTAAAATCTAAGATAAACCAATCAGATATTAAACTTTTTTAATTTAATGCGAGGTACCTATGTAAAAAATATGAAATTTTCTTTAGAGTTAAATGCCTTTATTATTCACAATATTTTAATTAGATGAATGTAATTGAACAATTAAACAAATTTTTTAATTCCAAACAACTTTTCTTAATAACAATTTTCGATATTTTGAAATTAAACGATACTTTACTCTTGAGTGAAATTCATATTTTTTGACATACCTCGTATAAAATTAATTAATTTTGATATTTGATGTTTGAATCTTAGATTATATACGATGCAAAGTATTTTATAAAGAAAAACTTTTTTTCGTAAAACTGATAATAAAAAAGTTATCAATAGGTTCCAAGTTACGCAGACATACTGTATAAGAGCAAAAAAATTTTTTTTGCTGAACATTTATTATTGTTGAAGTTTATTATTAAATGTATATTAGGTAAGTTTAACAGAAAAAAGTTTTGATCACTAAATATAAACATTTTTTAGCTGGTAATTTTCGGTTTTTTAATACATTTTCGTTATCTTTCTTAATTTTCTCAAAAAGAAATAGTCTATTTCATTCCTAAAGTAAAATAGTTTAGTGCATTTTAAAGATTGCATCCTAAGCTTTAAAAAACACCTAAAACTGTAATAGATCTCTTTAAACTTGAGTAATACCGTCTTAAAATGGTTGTAATTCTATAAATCTACGAAGATTTCAAAAATTACATTTTTTAAGACGTCATATCATTTGAATTAAATTTTTGAGATTTTTTTTTTGAATAAAACATCATTTAGTACGATGCTTGAAATGTAAGTTGTACAATATTGACGGTTTTATAAGAAAAATTGTATTAGTTACACATTTTTAAAAAATTTTTAAACAAAATTCATGTAGGGCTCATTTTCCGCCCCCACCCAACTTATGCCCATAAATTTTGTTTCCTTTTATTAAAACCATAAGATTGCTTAATTATTCCTCTTTTAGGTTCAATTTATAAAATTTGATTTGATCCATTATTTAAAGAATTACATTAAAATAACTCAACCGTGCACTTCGCCGTACGCTAGTTTACAGTGCGCCAATGTTTGTGAGAAGGGTGAATTTAGCGTTATAAATAAAAAATTATAGAAGATACAGATTTAATTTTAGAAAATTCTTTATATAAGGTTTCTTTTGTAAAATTTTCTGAATTTTTCAATGGTCAAGTCAGTTTTGTTCTAAAATTTATATTTTCGGAGTTATTTAAAAAACATCAAACTTCGTAGTTCATTTGTTTAATAAAAAATGAAGCACCCACTTCTCGAGTAGAACTTTTTGATATGTTCTTTATTAAGCATTTCTTAATGAAATTACAAAAAGTTCTATCTTGTTTGATTTTTTCCGAAGTGAAAATCTATATGTACTCCCCTAAAATGAATCTTCTTCTATACGTGCCATCTCCGCGACGAAGGTTGGCAATCATCATTGCTATTCTCACTTTTGACACTACAGCCCGAAAGAGTTCAGTTGAGCTGCATCCAAACCATTCTCTGAGATTTCTCAGCCAGGACATTTATTTCCTACCTATGCTGCGCCTTCCTTGAATCTTTTCCTGCATAATTAATTTTAGGAGTTCATATCTGTCACCACGTGTTATATAACCCAATTATTGAAGTTTTCTTATTTTGATGGAATTCAGTATCTCCGTGCTGTTCTGTATTCTCCTTAGTACTTCCTCATTGGTTATTCTGTCTGTCCAGGAGATTCTCAGCATTCTTCGATACGTCCACATCTCAAATGCTTCCAATTTATTGAGGCATTGTTTATTGAGAGTCCATGTCTCCACACCGTACAAAAGAACAGAAAATACATAACATTTTAGTACTCGCTTTCTAAGATTTAGGCTGAGGTCTCTACTACATAATATTTGTTTCATATTAATGAATGCACTTCTAGCCTTTTCTATTCTAATTCGGATTTCTTTGGTATAATCGTTTGTTTCACTAAAGTTTGTCCCTAAATAGTTATAATTCTAAACTCGTTCTATCGCCTTATTATTTACGTGTAGATTGATGTTTCTAATATTTTTCTTTGATATAACCATGAATTCCGTTTTCTTTATGTTTCGTGACAGACCAAATTCTTCACTGGTTGCATCAACCTTCTCTAAAATTCTTTGCAGATCTGTAATAGTTTCTGCTATTAGTATGGTATCATCGGCGTATCTAATTTAACATATGGGTAGGCCACTTATTTTTATGCCTGTTACTTCATAAACATTTTCAATTTCATTGCAACCCGAATTCACATTCGAATTATATTCCTAGTTCAATCAGAGAGTACAGCAATAATCTCTACCGATTCCGGGGCTTCTTAGCCCTCATCAGGAGATCCATATGCTCTTCTCTCGGAATGAACTAGACTGCGACTGCGGTTTCGGATTGCAACGAAATTGAAAATGTTTTTTAACTTTTGAAGTCTTTTTTGTTTATGTGACATAATACTTTTGCGAATGTGCAAATTGGCGGCTGAAAATATGGTGTCTGTAACTAATCATATATTTTTGTGAAAATATTGTCGGATAGTATGAGAGAAATAAAGGCAACATGTGTTTTAAGGCCATCGGTACATAATTCGCTAATATTTTACGCCTATCCATAACTTTTCTGTCTTAACACGGCAAATTACGTGTAGTAAAATTCTCACTCGTATGAATATGTAAACATTACTTGATAATGTCACCATTAACTTTAAAGAGATGGCTTTTGAATGTTGAATAACTGTTACTTCAGATTAAGCTACAGAAATAAAAATTAAACTGATAATTTTTGATAATATATCGTCGTCAAGTATATTACGTCAGATGCCCTTCGTTGCTACGAAAAAATACATTCGGTGACATTAATGACAATTAATGTTTTAAAAATTATAAAAGTGACGACTTTCAACGTCAAATATTTATAACAACTGTGTTAAATTGTGCTAATTTGTACTTATATAAATAAATTACAATAAAATTTTGGTTTTGAACAGTTTTATTCATGAAATAATCTCAACAAATTGCACTCGACCTCTAAAATTATTTTCGAATTTTTGCCCTCGTGACACTTAGACATAAAACTGTAAAAGTGTCACTCAGGAAAAATTCGATAAGTTCAGAGCTCTTGTGCAGTTACTACTGATAATATCCCGTCGTCAAGTATATTACGTCCCGGCCGCATATGAAATGCCTCCCGAAATAGGGTTTCTTACCTGTCGCTAAAATGGTCACATACGAATTGCCATCCAAGCTTTAAATAAATTACCTGCTTCTAATCTTTATGTGAAGATGAGACGTTGCCGCATCTTCGTCAATTTGGAAATTTTTGGCAAAATTGGTATATTGTTATTTAATTTATTTTATTTTCAACCTTTATGTATTAAACATTATTGACAATAGGCGGTATTTATAAATTTTGACTAACTTATACATACAAGGTGTCCCAAAAGTAGTAGAACGGTCGAATATTTCACGAACTGAACATCGGATCGAAAAACTGAAAAATACGTGTTTAATCATTTTTACACCCTCTGGAGGTAAGGTGGGGGGTAACTTTAAAATCTTAAATACCCCCCCCCCCACTTTTTATTGCAGATTCGAATTCGTCATGAAAAATTAATCAACATTTATTTAAAACATTTTTTAGAATTGTTGATAGATGGCGCTTTAATTGGAAAAATACGATTTATTAGCGCCATCTATCAGCAATTTTAAAAAATGTTCGGAATAAATGTTGCTTAATTTTTCATGACGAATTCAAATCTGCAATAAAAAGTGAGGGTGGCTATTTAAGATTTTAAAGTTACCCCCCACCCCTAACCCATTTCGAGGGGGTGGGTTGGAGGGTCATGTTTGGTGTTAAAGATAGGTTTCCGAAAAATATTAAAAACATGTTTTTTGGTTTCTTATTTGGAAGTGTACCTCTTGAGATATTAGACTGTTTCTATAATTTACCTATATAGTATCTATCCACAGTTAGAAAAAATGTCTTAAATAAAAGTTGCTTACTTTTACGTAACAAATCCAAATATGCAAGAAAAACTGGGGGTTTCCACTTGAGATTTTAAAATTACCCCCCACCCCACCTCCAGTTGGTGTAGTGGGGGTTGGAGTTTAGTGTCATTGGATAGATTTTTAAAAATTATTGAAAACGTATTTTTCATTTTTTCAATCCGATGTTTATTTTGCGAAATATTCGACCGTTCCGCTACTTTTGGGACACCCTATATATAATTAGTTTTATAACGTTGTTCTGAAGCTATCTCCTTGTGGCAGTTTTATAATCAACCATTTATAATGGGAAATAAGCCACAATTTTACCAAAAAAATTTTTATTAACGTTTCGAACCCCAAATCGGATTTCGTTGTCAAAATACAAAATACTACTAAAATAAACAAAAATGTTGTTGCTAAATAAAAAAATTCTACTAATAATTTATTTAATCTGACTCATATATTGGCAATTCAGACCTCTATTATACATTTTAAAGTAGAAGACTTGAGTTGCGTTCCTGGGACGACTTTACTAAAAGATAGTTCATTCGATTACATGAAATCAATCCCAACTCAAGAATATATTGACGATATCATTTTAAAGTCTTCTACTTTAAAATGTATAATACAGGTCTGAATTGCCAATATAAATGAGTCAGATTAAATAAATTATTAGAAGAATTTTTTTACTTATCAACAACATTTTTGTTTATTTTAGTAGTATTTTGTATTTTGACCATGAAACCCGATTTGGGCTTATTTCCCATTATAAATAGTTGATTATAGTTTTATATTTATAGCCATTATACAGGGTGTTTCGAAAAGATGGGTCATAAATAATACCACACATTCTGGGGTCAAAAATATGTAGTTCGACTGAACCTAACTTACCTTAGTACATATTATGTGCTCATAAAAAAAGTTACAGCCCTTTGAAGTTGCAAAATAAAAATCGATTTATTTCAATATATCGAAATTGGAGATTTTTTATTGAAAATGGACATGTATCATTCTTATGGAAGGCATATCTTAAAACAAAATTATAATGAAGTTTGTTTACCCCATAAAAATTTTATGGGGGTTTTGTTCCCTTAAACCCCCCGAAACTTTTCCAATTAATTCATTATTGTGGTACCATTAGTTAAACACAACGTTTTTAAATCTTTTATGCCTCCAAGTATTTTTTCGATAAGCCAGTTTTTATCGAGATGCGGCCTCTTTTTTAATATATTTACATACAAATGTTACGTTTTAAATGTTTGTGTACGTTCCAATTAAAGTATTATTGTGGTGCCATTAGATAAAAACAGTGTTTTTAAAACTTTTTGCCTCTTAGTCTTTTTTGACAAGTCACCTTTTATCGAGATGTGGCTTCTTTTTCAAAATACACTTAAAAATGCTCTATAATCGTACTTAACCATATACAAATATGTGGTGGATTCGACAAATATTCAAAATATATCGATAAACACTGGCTTATCAAAAAAGTACTAAGAGGCAAAAAAGTTTTAAAAATACTGTGTTTAACTATTGGTGTCACAATAATAATTTAATTGAAACGTACACAAAAGTTTTGGGGGCTAAAAGGAACAAAACACCCATAAAATTTTTATGGGGTGCACAAATTTCATTTTAATTTTTTTTCAAGATGATGCTGTCATAATAATGCCACATGTCCATTTTCAATAAAAAATCTCTAAGAGTTTTTGATATTCCAAAAAAAATTGATTTTCATTTTGTAACTCCAAAGGGCTGTAACTTTTTTGTGTGCCCTATTGTATATAGGTAAGTGAGGTTCAATCAACCTATTTTTGATCCCCGAATCTGTGGTATAATTTATGACCAATCTTTTCGGGACACACTGTATATACTATCCATTATTCTTTGTTATTAATAATTTGACAAAAAATAAAAATACATAATAAGTATTTTATAGATTTATTAAAAATATCATCGCAAAAAAACTTATTTGGAAAATATTACAAAATGTGTATAGAAATATAAAATTACAAAATATTCTTCCTAAATTTATATGATACTACTTTGACAAATTCTAATCTATTTATTTTACATTCTCTTAATTCTAAAATTTTTTCATTTAGAAAATTTATTTTTGCTGTACTTTCCGCAACAATTTTTTTTTGTGTCGAAACAGAATTCATTTTAATGTAGGTATTTATTTGAAATTGTAAAATTACATCAATAAAATTATTAATGTTAGGATGAGGGCAGTAGAAAGAAGAATTATACTTGGAATGAAAACTTTCGCATGGGTTTGTGGTTCTTTGTAAGGACGAAGAGTGATCAGCCTAAAGATGTGGAGGAAATGTCGAATTTTCAGATATGTAATTATCAACAAGATAATCACAAAACTGGGTGACACTTTCATCGACTGGTTTAATTTCTGCCAAATCTATAGCAAAAAAATCGCTAACATCTTTAGGATGTAAGAATGAAAGACCAAAAATATAAATAGGAAAATGCGTAATTTCGGTTGAGTCAACACCTTTTTTCTGGTATTCTGGAGCTAATCCCAGTACTTGAACCTTTCTATACCATGCCTGACCCAAATGAAAACGACATCCATGAAGATCTGCTCCAGGAAATGCCATACGAATACCATTATGAATGGAAATTTCAAAGTCTGAAGTTATTACTTTAGGGGATACAGGACAATTAATTTTAAAACATTCTTCTATGATATATTTAAAAGCGAGATAATATGAAGATGACTTTTTATCTTGAAGTAAACAAAAGACAAGAGGAATATAATGTCCATTTTTCAAGCCATGGATACTAAACAATTGAGTGAAAAGACGAGGACAGTATTCAAAAGTTCCGTCAACATACCAATTGGAAACAGTCGAAAGAAAACGAAGATTTGAAAAACATGTTAATATAACAATCTTTGTCATTTTTAATTATAAAATTTTCATTTCTATTTGTAATAATAGAAGATGAATCGAGAGCTTTATGAAATTCAGATATATTTTTGGGAAGTTTAATTGAAGAATTTGTGGTTCTAGCATAATATAAATTTTGTCTCACCCTATTGATATCATTGATAGTAAATGTCTATATTTGTATTCTTAAGTTCTTTAAAGATGAGCTTCATTGGTTTTTCGCTGAGATCTTCCACGGCTGCTCTTTTTATTGAATTGCTTACGGCTTTTCTATTGTAAACTTCGGCAGACAACTTCTCGTGGTTATGATCTAATATTGATTCAATTATCGTATTTTCACATCCCTGTGTTTTCACAAATGCTTTGCAGGTTTTTTTAGTACATGTCCACCGTTTTACTGTATCTTTGGCCAACATTTTTTGAAAACCGAATGTAAAACCATCAATTGATAGTAAAGGTTTTCCCTTTTGACTGACAATTATTGTTGATTCCATTATTTCGGATGTTATGACTTAAACACAATTTGATCTTGAAATCGACGAACTCGCAAGCTTGAAATAGACAAACTGACTGATGCAGGAACTAATAAACTTTCATGTATTTGACACAATTTGATCTTGAAATCGACGAACTCGCAAGCTTGAAATAGACAAACTGACTGATGTAGGAACTAATTAACTTTCATGTATTTATACAACATTTAGCCCATTAGCACAATTTACAAAAGAGAATATAAACAAACAAAAAGATTAAGGTAAAAGTACATACCTATTTATGGAATTATAAAATGGAATTATAAATATGAAAGAGATTAGAATCGGAATTGGAATTACCCAGAAAAGAAAATTAGATTGTCGGGTAACAACTTTCTTTTCTAAAATGAAATATGTATGTCGTACTGTGAAATATTTATGTGAAACAAATTTTATGTACACTGCATTCAGAATTAGAAAAATCAAAATAAATAGATACTACCTATTTAAATTATGATTTGGCAACATTGTGTCATTATACAGAGATTAAATAGATAAAATATCAGCCTAAATCATTAACGAAACGGATGCATTTCGATTGTACCTTGGAGGCATTTCATGTATGAAAATATTTACCTGAAAAAGTGGGAGGCATTTCGATAACGCCGAAAAATACATTCAGTGACATTAATGACAATTAATGTATTCAAAATTATAAAAGTGATGACTTTCAAACGTCAAATATTTATAACAACTGTTTGTGTAATTGTACTAATTTGTACTTACATAAATAAATTACAATAAAATTTTAGTTTTGAACAGTTTTATTCATGAAATAATCGCAACAAATTTCACTCGATCCCTAAAATTATTATGGAATTTTTGCCCTCGTGACACTTTAACATAATTTAACTCCCCTTCGGGTCGTGAAATTGAAACTGTCAAAGTGTCACTCGGGAAAAATTCGATAATTTTAGAGCTCTTGTGCAATTACTACTGATAATTTTTTCATTAACTATGTATTCAGTGATTGTAATAATGTATCTACTGTACAACAAAAACTAATCCTCAATAGAGAAAAGAGGAAAAGTGGTTCTTAATAATATGTTGTTACTATGAAACGCTTAAAATTTTGAACATCATTAACAACAAAATACTTGGATCACTGAATATATCCTGGTGTATTCTCTGCTTGGATCTTCCATAAATAAGAAACAATAAATAATTTTTATTAAGTTCACGTCTAAAATACATTATTTATCAAATACACTATCAATATTATTTAATCAACTACTCAAAATATTCCCGATGCCATGGCAAATATTTAAAATTGTTACTGTCTTGTCACCATATTCTATTCGACTCAGTGCGTTGTATGACAAAGCTAGCGAATGTTTGATATGGAAAATATCACCACGGACATGGTGTCCATTTTTTCGAATCCTGAAAAAACTAATAAATTAATATTTTTAAAAAATTTGAACACATAATGAAAGACTAAATTATTATCGAGGGCCGAAAGTCCCTTAGAATAAATAAAATGTTTCTTTTGAATGAGATATTCTACATTTTCTCTTTAGCTATACACACCTGTAACTTATTAAAATAAACATTATAGAAGTTTTTAGGGACTTTCGGCCGTCGGTAAGAACGTAAGCTTTCATTCTGCGTTTAAATTTTTCAAAAGTACTTATTAGTTTTCTCAGGATTCGAAAAAAATGAATCACATTTAAATAGCATTGAATAACAAAGTTCGTACCCATCTCCTTAAATGTGTAACTTGTCCAGTCAGCATTTTTTAGTCGCCAGTAGCTTCTGGATAGAGAGTTTGTTCAGTATTCAGAATATAAGTTTATATAAAGATAAGATAATATTAAACATACTAAGGAAGTAAAACTTCATTTGAAGGTAGACGGTATATAAATTTATTAAAATTTTTAACTAAAATTATCCAAATTGGATTGAAGTGGGTACATCTATAGTACAAAAAACACACAAACGTTTTCGGACCAATCAGTCCATCATCAGGTAGAAACCTAAAATAAGCAAACCACTGTATTTAAAAGCCAAGATGGAATTTAGACTGTTAGAAAGTCAGGAAAAATTAAAACATGTGGCTACTTACTTTAGATCCAAAGGAGTTGGAACTAGCTATACAGTTAGGTCAAAAGACCTTAATATTACAATATTAAGGTCTTTTTATTGTAATATTAAGGTCTTTTGACCTAACTATGTAGCTAGTTTCAACTACTTTGGATCTAAAGTAAGTAGCCACATGTTTTAATTTTTCTTAACTTTCTAACAGTCAAAATTTCATCTTGGATTTTTAATACAGTGGTTTGCTTATTTTAGGTTTCTACCTCATGATGGACTGATTGGTCCGAAAACGTTTGTGTGTTTTTTGTACTATAGATGTACCCACTTCAATCCAATTGGGATCATTTTATATAAAAATTTTAATAAATTTATATACCATCTACCTACAAGTGAAGTTTTACTCCCTTAGTAAGTTTTTTATTATGGTATACAGCCAATGAGAGGAATCTTTTCCTTTATGATTTAAGGATAATAGTAGGTTTGTTCTAGCAAACAAACTAGTCACAAGCCATCAGCAAACAGTTGGTCAGTGAGAGAACATAATACAGTCACCAGTGCTATCCCCTCTACTCGCGCTGGTCCACTATTCGCTGATGATTTCAAACCATTTGAAACTGATGCTAGAACAAACCTAATGATTGCTGTCAGAAAGGTCATCAGCGACTTAAGTTATTAAGGGTGCTGCTTTTATTCACTAATAAAGTGAATGCCCCAGAAAAAAATTTGAATGTTTACTAGAACTTGTATTTAGGTTGTAATTCAGAACCTGAATTAGGATCATTGAAATCGCTTAGGAGAATGTATTGTGGTGAGGCAGATAAATAAGATCTAGAAGTTCTATTTTACTTAGCGTGTGGCTGGGTGGAATATACATACTACAAATAGTAAGGGCATTTGCGCATCATGTCGTTATAGCGATAACTTCTAGCTCTAGTTCTAGCATTTCTCTATGAGACGAAAATAATTCACTAGAAATAAAAACTGAAGTCATACCACTATTAAAATTTTTAACAAAATAATCTAAAACCAAATCTTAAACTTTTCTTCTTCTTCTTTTAATAGGACTATGTCTTGTTTCCTCTGTTACAGTTTCTGCTGCGATCCGGAACTCCAGCTCTCGTACCATCGTTTTTTGGGCTTCCTATGGGTCGCTTGGTGTTGGACTTCTGTGTCTTCGTCCATTTCGCCATACGTTCATCCAAATCTTAAAGTGAATACAAAAGCACACCGTTATAATGATTTAAATAATAATAATTTGTATTATTATATATACCTATTATATATAATACTTATTATACAGTTTTTATGTAGTATTATATAATATTATCTGTATTTGTTCTGTTAACTGTTATATCTTTTATCATTTATTAACCCTCCGTTACTCGCACACGGTGTGTCAGACCGGCCTTATAGACACTTTCAGTAACTGTGATTGTAGTAGCAATTTGGAATTAGGAATAAGTAATATTAATATTGACACAAACGCATGTACACAAAAGTATATGATCATCTATTCATTAAATAATATAATTGTGCACAATTTTGCAAAAAAAATTAAATAATTATTCACTTACCCATATTTTTGGACTCGGCGTTCTGGACCGTGGGCGAGTATTCGATTAAAAAAAATTGGCGCGAGTAACGGAAGGATGATTGTCCCCAAATTTTTGCATTATTTTAATAATAAACTTTTTGTAATTTCATTAGTTTTTTCATTCTGTTGTATTTTTTCTTTATCTTTCTTGTGTAAAAGTAGTCCGTATCAATTATCTTTAACTTGTTCTCTTCATCCATTTTAATTTGACTTCCAACATTACCTTTGTTGTATCCTATTACTATAAATAAATACTTATCTATTTACACTATGATGATATATAATTGTTGACAGTAAAGTTGGTGGAGAATTTTATGTTTAATCAGGTATATATCCAAGAAACAAAGAATTTTCCATACGAAAATCGAGTATGTTATTCATGATTATTCATTCATCATATCGATTATTCAATACTGATGATATTCAAAAATTATAAGATTCAATGACGTATGGTCCAAAATATGATGCCTAATATTCACTAAACTATTTACTAGATATTTACCAAATAAACTACATTTTTATATTGAAGACCGATATCTACAAGGAGCATGTTATTAGACTTAGGGCCGGTTGTTCGAACGCTAATCAAAAATGATTATTATCAAATATTTAATTACTGTCACAACTGTCAATGTCAACTTTGATTGGGTTGCTAAAAACATAATTATTGCTTACAATTATTAAATTAGTTAATCAATTATGTTAATAATTGTTATGTTAATTGATTAACTAATCTCACAATTATAATCAATTAGTCCAGAAAGCCACTGCGCATCCGCTAGGAAAAATATTCTAATTCGGATTTTTTGCACAATCTTACTCAAAAAGGACCCCTTTTAACAAATTTGCATGTTGCCAGGACCAAAAGTTGGTCAAAAATTTTTTAAACGTTTTTTTTTTTGTTTTTTTCCTAAAATTATTTTTTTTTGCATGGAACAAAATTTTTTTCGGTTTTTTGATCATTCCAAACCGAAAAGGTCTTAGTGACTTTTCTCTAAAGTTGATAGTTTTTGACATATAAGCGATTAAAAATTGAAAAAATGCGAAATCGGCCATTTTTAACCTTCAAAAACTACGTGAAAAACTGAAAATTTGAATGTTGCCAAGGTAGGTATATATTCTTTAAACATCTATTGATGAAATCCCGAAGAGTTTTTTGCAATACAATATTCAAAACTCCTTTGTTTTTTAATTGCTAATCAAGCGTGCGCGACACTATTTTCCACCGTTGCATGTGTATGCAGTATGGTGCAAACGAAAGGAATAAATTCGTTATTTCGTAAACCGGCGAATTTGAGGAAAAATCCCGAAACAGGTCGATTTTTATTTTTAAGTTATGATATTATGACATATATGGTATACTAGTGACGTCATCCATCTGGGCGTGATGACGTAATCGATGATTTTTTTAAACGAGAATAGGGGTCGTGTGCTAGCTCATTTGAAAGGTCCTTCAATTCTCTATTCAGTAATATAAACATTTGTATAATTATTTATACACGGTGTCCAAAAAATTTTTATTAAATTAAATCATATGGCAAATTGACAAAAAAATTAAATTATTGGACACCCTGTATAAATAATTATGCAAATGCTTACCTTTGAAGAACCTTTTAAATGAGCTAGCACACGACTCCTATTCTCATTTAAAAAAATCATCGATTACGTCATCACGCCCAGATGGATGACGTCACTAGTATACCATATATGCCACAATATCATAACTTAAAAATAAAAATCGACCTGTTTCGGGATTTTTCCTTAAAGTCGCCGGTTTACGAAATAACGAATTTATTCCTTTCATTTGCACCATACTGCATACACATGCAACGGTGAAAAATAGTGTCGCGCACGCTTGATTGGCAATTAAAAAACAAAGGAGTTTTGAATATTGTATTGCAAAAAACTCTTCGGGATTTCATCAATCGATGTTTAAAAAATATCTACCTACCTTGGCAACATTCAAATTTTCAGTTTTTCACATAGTATTTGAAGGTTAAAAATGGCCGATTCCGCAATTTTTCAATATTTAATCGCTTATATGTCAAAAACTATCAACTTTAGAGAAAAGTCACTAAAGACCTTTTCTGTTTAGAATGATCCAAAAAACCGAAAAAAATTTTGTTCCATGCAAAAAAAATAATTTTAGGAAAAAAACAAAAAAAAAAACGTTTAAAAAATTTTTGACCAACTTTTGGTCCTGGCAACATGCAAATTTGTTAAAAGGGGTCCTTTTTGAGTAAGATTGTGCAAAAAATCCGAATTAGAATATTTTTCCTAGCGGATGCGCAGTGGCTTTCTGGACTAAATTATGTTTTCAGCAACCCAACCAAAGTTGACATTGACAGTTGTGACAGTAATTAAATATTTGATAGTGATCATTGTTGATTAGCGTTCGAACAACCGGCCCTAAGCCTAATAGCTCTGGATCCCGCGTATGAAAAAAAAAGTTGATTATAAAAATTATGAAAAAAAAGTCCGACAGAACAGACTTAAACTCACCGAACAGAGATTAAACTCTCATGCAAAAATCAGACTGCTGATTACGACTTTCTTGTTCTTGTCGTTAAGATAACTTGAGAGTAGCTAGATTCGGTCAGATGATGAAAAAGTAAAAGTCTGTGCTGAACACCTAACACATGTTCTTACTCCACTTCAATTCAATTGCAACTTTATTGATGATGAAATAAGATTATAATTAGTTCATTCCTGTGGTATACAATTACCAATAAGAAAAAATTTTGAAAATAACTTTTCGGCAAAGGAAGACTGCTGCCAACAATGAATTATACTAACATGCTACGTCTGTTTTACTATCCAATTATTCTTGTCCCTAACCAGAAATAACTCAAAGAGAAGCAGCACCATCAATAAGCTTGCTATCGCTAAAGGCCTATTTTTAATAAAAATATGTTATATTTATTATAATTATAATATTATCAATACGTCCCTGATAGAATGCTTGAAAACGACAACTGCAAGCTATACTGGGATCGCACTGTGCTCACAGACCAAACAGTGGCACACAATAGACCGGATCTCATACTAGTTAATAAACTTACTAGGCAAACAACATTAATAGAGGTGGAAATACCTAACAACAATAATCTGCGTGTTAAGCACAACGAAAAGATTGCCAAGGATAGAGATCTCGAAATACAAATAAGGAGACAATGGAGAATGGAAAGTACCCAGACAATACCTATTATTCTTTCTACTACTGGAGTCATTTCAAAGAACCTCATAGATTAATTTATAACTAATAACTTATCAGTTATGAAAATTACACAACCAATATTCTTCTTCTTCTTCCTCCTCTTTCTAAGCAATTCTGTTTGTTCATTAACGGATTGATACCTCTATGGAAGGTTGTCACTCCATCTTTTGCGCGGTCGGCCGATACTTCTTCTACCGATTGGTGATTTATCTTTTGCTATTTTGACCACACGTGTCTCTCCCATTCTGGTTATGTGGTTGTTCCATTCTCTTTTTCTATTTAGTGTCCATTCGTTTATACACTGTACGTTACATTGTCTTCTGATATCTTCACTCCTCTTTTGATCTCGCAGTGTATTTTCTGTAATTCTTCTCAGTACTCTCATCTCTGCCGTTTTCAGTAGTCTTTGTGTTGTGGCCGTATCGGGTCTTGTTTCTGATGCATATGTTATTATTGGTCTTACACAGGCTTTACAAATTCTTGACTTCATCTCAGTGTTCAGTAAGGCATCCTGCCAGTCTATTTGCTCTTTGTACTTGATTTCTCACTTCTTTGTCCAGGTCTCCGTAACTTGACAATGTAATTCCAAGGAATTTTAATTCCATTACTTGTTCAGTACTGATACCATCAATTTCTATTTTACATCTGATTGGTTCTTTACTGATTACTATTGTATTGGTTTTCTGAGATGAAATTGTCATATTGAATTATTTTGCTCTTATGTTAAATCTGTGGACTAATCTTTGCAGACTATCTTCATCTTCATCTTCATCTTCATCTTCAACAGCCAATATGATTGTGCATTATTGGACAAACTGAAGCAGAAGCTCAGTCAGAAATGGATATGCAAAGAAAAAGTGTTGTTTTTTAAGACAGTGCACCGACACACAAAAGGGTTATGAAAATTGGCAAAAATACATGAGTTGGTCTTTAAATTGCTTTCTTATCCGGCTTATTCTCCTGATTTGGCCCCCTTTAATTATTTATGTGTTCCCAAATCTGAAAAGATTGTTCATCATAAGTGGCTCGACAATCCGTTGTGGATCTTGGCCTGCTCACAAAGAAGTCGCCACTCTTGTCGATTTCTGGCAACTTCCCTTCATCTTCTGACTCCTAGAATCTTTAGGTCTTCTTCCACATCATCACTCCATCTTCTTCGTGGTCGTCCTCTACTTCTTGTGCCCTCTGGTTTTGAAAATGTTAATCTCTTAGTGTATTCGTGATCTGACATCCTAGCAATGTGTCCAGCCCATCTAAGTCTCTGCACTTTAACGAATTTCACAATAACTGGACCGGTGTATAACTGATACAGTTCAAAGTTGTTTTTCTCTCAAAAATACCAAGAAGTCTTTCATCACTTTGAGATAGGGTCCACGTTTCAGCTCGATATATCAAAACCGGTCTTATTAAGGTCTTGTATATATTGAGCTTTACTGCACGTTTAAATGTTTATGGAGATCGTGAACAGTTCTGTTTTCTATTGCTATGCGTCTTTTTATTTCATCGCTTGTCGTGTTTATTGAGTTTACTAGCGATCCAAGATATGTGAATTCCTTGACTTGCTCAAAAAGATTGTTAGTAAATAAAAAATTCAGCTCGAGTGAAGATATAATCTACGAAACAAACATATATTTTGCAGAATTTCCAGAATCGTAATATTTCAACGGCATTAAGAAGTTGGAAAATTGCTGAAATCGTATTAAGTTAAAAGGAGACCATATCGAATAAAACAAAAATCAGGAATAAAGTATTTTCCATTTCAAAGGAGGTTGCATATCAAACCATTTAGTATGGATCAAAAAATTAAAAAGTTTAAATTTTAAATGACGTGCTTCCTTGGAAATGTAAAAAGTTATGAAAATTAGATAAAAGGAATTAAACTAAGATAAGTCGGTCCTACAAAATTTGTATAATTTATGGTAATTTTTTTAAATTTTTTTATATATAAACACAATTAAAGAATTAAACAATTCATAATAAGTTGCACATCCAATTAATTACAAATTTAGACAAAATGAAGTTCGACAAACTTTATTATCTCTTGGTTTTGGCAGGTAAGAATATATATTAATAATGTGCAATTTATTTAAGTTCTTAATAACTAATATAATATGCAAATTTAAACATTTTAACTGCATAATCCAGCTACTTTTATTGTTTAATTTTAAACAGAGTATATCCTTTGGATGTGGCAAAATATGAAGAAATTATTTAATTATTATTAAAGGACACCTCACACGTCTTATGAAAAATAAAGCATCACTCTAGCGCAATACAATTTACATGAATAGATCCACCTCGAAATTACAATCATTTCATATCATTGCGCTACCTCTGAATTTTAATTAACAACGGTGTAACTTGTAATTAATATTTATCGAAATCACATTTTTGAAGTCCATAAAACTTTTATTTATAAATGCCATTAGTCTAGTGTAGTGTCAGCGCAAACCACTTTTGCAGCTAATTTTAGAATTCCCTCTTGTCTTCTTCGCTTCAGCATCTAGGTCTGGATCACGCGTATGAAAAAAAATTGATTAATAGCAAGCTGAAAATTTGTTAATAGCTTAAGAGTGTCTAGTCGGACAAACTTTGATATATGGGAACACTGAAAAAGGGGAAATTTTATTTGTGGAACAGGTTAAAAATTTGGAACAGTCAGACCACGAAAACGTCACATGTATTTTGTCCGACAGAACTTCCAATTGATTTGTTACCCTTTCATTATACTCTCATGCAAAAATCAGACTGCTATTTATCACCTGTCATAATTCCTGTCATTTGACATGTTCTACGTGTTCCACTCATTAAAATGCCCATTTGGTGATAAATAGCAGTCTGATTTTTGCATTAGAGTTTAATGAAAGGGTAACAAATCAAGTGGAAGTTCTGTCGGACAAAACACATGTGACGTTTTCGTGGTATGACCGTTCCAAATTTTTAACATGTTCCACAATTAAAACTTTCCCTGTTCCAGTGTTCCCATATATCAAAGTTTGTCCGACTAGACACCCTTAAGCTATTAACAAATTTTCAGCTTGCTATTAATCAACTTTTTTTTATACGCGGGATCCAGACCTAATCCATTTGCAATGGGAGCAGCAAACCTTTATTTTTTTATTTATTTATTTCTACAAACAAATTAAACAAATTCAACGGAGTACTAAAAATACGAAGGTATTAATATATGGGAGACTTAAACTTGCTTGAAAGCACAAAAGTAGCCAAGATAAAAGTGGAAAGTATGGACTTGGTAAAAAAACTAAAAGGTTTCATATGGTGATACAGTTCTCTCTGCCAATGGACTAATGCATTATAGCGATTACTTGTTCCAGCAAACTAATAGACGAAAACACGGAAAGTTTCAGCAGATTAAGAGAGCGGGATTGAGTATTATCATTGTTTAAAAAAAGGTATTATACCTCCAAATCATCTCTGAGTGTAGACTTAGTAAATAACCATATTTGATTTTTACTAAATTTAAATTTTTTTTTTTTTTTTATTTAAATTTATGTGTCTCGGCTGCAATGGCCATTGACACAAACAGTATTGGTTATACAATAGTTAATTACAATGAGGACTTAAAATTAATTATTATAACAGTTAATTTCTAAATCTTAAATAACTTTAGGTAAAAATTATGACAGAAATATTGGGAGTACAATTATTAGATACTATGGAGACTTACAACTAATTATTACAATAATTATTAATTATGGATTATAGTGATTAATTATTAATCACTAAATTTTGAATAATAGGTAGAGATTATAAAGACAAAAGATCATATTGTGTTAAATAATCGAATGTCTTTCAAGAAACTAATTAGGTTATGAAGTTGAGCGGACGAGTTTAAAATATCTTTAATATTTGGCTTAAGTTTATGTCGATTTCTTTGAGTCACATACTGAGGACACTCAATAAGGATGTGTTTCACGCTCAAAACACTACAGAAAATTTGACAATTAGGCTTCGGTTCAGACTTCATTAAGTATTCGTGTGTGTATCGGGTATGTCCAATTCTCAACCTTCGAATGACTGCTTTTTCTTTTCTAGTCATAGTTGGGAGTTCAAATATATTGACAGTCTGCCGGATCTCGTGTAATGTGCTTTTGATTGTGTTCCAGTGGATTTGCCAAGATATATGTTGTTGCTGCTTAAACATCTGCTTCAAGTCACTACAGATTTGAACATGTACTTTTGAGTGCTGACCATTTAGGGTAGAGGCTACTTTGGCGACGTGATCTGCTTTTTCATTACCGGAGATGCCGATATGGGATGGTACCCAGATGATAGTAACAACTACGCCTTGAGAGGCAAGTGTACCATATATGTTATGGATTTCATGAACTAAAGGATGTTGAACATATAAACTTTTTATGGAGAAGAGTGATGATAAGGAATCTGTTCATATTGCTTGGTTTTTACTATCGATTTCTAAGGATTTAAAAGCTTCTAATATCGCGTATAATTCACCAGTATATACGCTGCATACATCTGGTAATAAAAATGATTTTATTGTCTTATCAACTGTGGTAACAGCACATCCAGTTCCTATTTCACTTTTGGAAGCATCTGTGTATAAAATTGTTTGGAATTGGTTCTTTTCTATGATTTCTTCAAAGTATTGTCTTATTAAAATGCTCGGAGTTTCGTGTTTGTTATAGGCCAACAAAGAAGTATTTAAATGTAGGATTGATCTGCTCCAAGGAGGGGTAGTTGGAATTGGATATGGAAGTGTTTTGGTAAGATCGATGGCATTTCTTAAGGTTGATTTCTGGATTTCAATAATTGATTGGATCGTTCTCGGTAAATCCGAGAGGGGCTTTGAATTTATTAAACGATAGACGGGGTTAGATGGATTTGCAGATACTGTAGCAAAGTAAGATTGTAGGAGATACTCTCGTCGAATCCAGAGAGGTGGCTCATTAGCCTCGCAATAAAGGCTCTCTACACTCAGGACTAGATTTGAAGGCGCCTAAACAGAGACGAATGGAAGTATTATGCACAGAGTTGAGTAACTTTAAGTCAGACTTTGACGCAGACATGTAAATGAAACTACCGTAGTCCAGTTTAGAGCGAATTAAGGCTCTATAGATATTAAGTAAAATGCTTTCGTCTGCACACCAAGTATACTGTGACAGTGCCTTGATTATATTAAGCCTCTTCATTGCATTTCCTTTTAGTTTGTTAATATGCTCTTTACAAGTTAGTCTACTATCAAAAGTTAAACCAAGTATTTTGTAGTGTGTTACAGTTTGCAATGGAATTTCGTTGAGATATACAATAGGATTTTGGTTACAAGGTCTTCTGCTAAATCGAATTAATTTTGATTTGGAAGGTGATAATATTAATCCTGTGTTTTTAGCCCATTCGTTAAGTTGATTTACGGCGGTTTGCAGTACTTTACATGTGGCGGTTGTATTTTTTCCTTGACAATATAGAATAAGATCATCCGCATACATTACATATTTGACTGGTAGACAAACACTCGAACATATGTCATTTATTGCGAGAATAAACAAGGTTGTACTGAGTACGGAACCTTGTGGGACTCCATTATTTTGCGGGTATGTTGCAGATATTTCACCGTTTACTTTTACCTTGAAAGTCCTTTCTTTTAAAAAGTTTTGTATGAAGAAATAAATATTGCCTGTAATATTGTATTGAAGAAGCTTTTGAAGAATGGCTGGTCGTGAAATGCTATCAAAGGCTCCTTCTATATCAAAAGCACTAGCGATAACATCTTGTTTATTCGAAAAGGCGGTAGCTATTTGTGTTTGCAGTAACACTAAATTATCAAGTGTAGAACGGTGGCGTCTGAAACCAGATTGGGCTTTGTTAATTATAGCATATTTTTCTAGAAGCCAGGTTAATCTTGAGTTTATCATTTTCTCGAGAAGTTTGCATGACGAGCAGGTTAGTGAAATTGGCCTATATGATTTTGGCAGATTGGAAGGTTGATCAGGTTTTTTTATTGGTATTTCTTAAATTTCTTAGTAAGCCATATTCTATTGTACAGATTTAGAAGTTTTGCAAGGCTGGAATTAGATAAATTTTTTAAAAATATGTATGGAATATTATCTGGCCCGGCAGTGGAGTTTTTACAAGACGCTAGAGCTACTGTTAATTCTTCTAGTGTAAAAGGAAGGTTGATAGCGGCTATATCATGTCTAGAGACTGGAAAATATGCACTAAAAAATGTCTAAAATATGCATGCAATATGCATTTTAAAACAAGCTGAATATGCACAATTAACATGCAAATATGCATTTATATATGCACTTATTTTTATATGAATAATTTTATGGTTTACGTTAAATACATAAATAAATAAAAAATAATAAAAATAAATAAATAGGTTTGAATTTAAACCAAATTGTATTATTATTTCTTAATATATTTTTTTAACTTCAGGTTTTGTGACAAATAAAACGGCAAAATATTTTATTTTGACCACAAGATAAATAAGAGTACAATAAAATAAATGTACATATTTTTATTGTTACAATATTGATTCATATTTTCTAAACTAATATTATAAAAAGAGTACAATAAAACAAATTTACATATTTTTATTGTTACAATAAATAATCATATATTGATTCATATTTTCTAAACTAATATTATGTCTTCTATCTGTTAATATTTGTTTATAGGCAGAAAAAGATCTCTCAACGTCACAAGATGTAATTGGGGCATATTTAAACTTTGCTATTAGAGACGGATCCATATTAATATTTTCATCGAAGTTTCCAAAATTGATTATATTATTTATTGAACGCAATAAAGTGAAACCCTCATTTTTGTTTAAAACGTCATCAAGTTTATCTTTAATTTTTACTCCAATTTCCCCATTCAGATTTGTTATTTTCTGTTTAACCGAATCAACAATAGACATACTATTGTGAAGACATAAATTTTGAGCCTCTAATTTTGTAATTGAACTTTCAATGATATCGAAATTCGATTTTATATACAACAATTGATTTTTAATAGACTTTTCTTTAAAAATATTTTGACAGTTATCAATAGCGGTACAAGTCGGATCAAAACTTGAAATAACGCTTTTGATGTCGTCGTAGTGTTCAGATAAAAATATAGCACTTTTAAGCCAAGTTCCCCATCTGGTTAATACTGGTTCTGGTGGTAAAGGAATATCGGGAAGCATCTCCCTATATACCTGTACACGTAGTGGTGCTTTCAGAAATACTTTTTTTACATTATTTATTAAGGTGTTTACATTGGGAAATTCAATTCTAACTTTCTCTGCAACTCTGTTTAGGCCGTGCGCCAAACATGTACAGTGAATTAAATTAGGGAAAAAGATTTTAAGATTGGATGCAGCTTTCATCATATATGAGGCGGCATCACTAAGCATTAATAATATTTTTTCAAATGGTACTTGATCAGGTAAAAAAAAATTTGTTAGGGATTCGTTAACAAATCTAGCTATTGTAGCATAGTTTGTTTTTTCCAAACATTTTACACTAATTAAGTATGAGTTTTTAAAATCGCCAGAGTCGTTAAGAACTCCAACAATTAGATTCGCAATTTGTCGACCCTTTGTATCCGTTGTTTCGTCGACGGAAATCCAAAGATAATCGGCTTTTAACTGATTTTTAATACTCGTCATCACATCTTTGTAACATGCACTGACATATTTTTTCCGAAGAGTTGAAGAACTTGGTATTTGAGCTGGTTTATCTTTAATCTTGCAATAAGTTTTTAAAAAGTTTTGACACGATTTATGTTCTAACTTGTGCAGAGGGATATTGCAGTTCAAAAAAAAATGGCATAAATCCTTTGCAAAGGTTTCTTGCCCAACTGACGTATTCTGAATCTGCAAACTGTTCTGTAGAATCTGCTGGCGAGGTTTATTATCATTTTTTGATAGCTTAGTTTGGTGAAGTGAAGTTTTTATGTGTTGAACTACTTGGAATTTCTTTTGACATGGAATCTGGAATATAATGATAATGATGTTTTAGATGTTTTCGTAAATAGATACCTACATTAAAATGATCAAACTTTTTAAACCTCCCCCAATTTTTTTTTATTTCTCAAAGTGAAATTGAAATCGTCAAACAATAAAGTACAGTCAGTGTACCGTAGTATACAGGGTGGGCCACTCTCAACACCTCGCTCTGTATAAGCCAAACCGTTGCGAACTTTAAAAAACAGTTTTTGAAGAAATGGGACGGTTTGTCATTTTAGAATAGACAGACACATAGATGTGCAAAGAAGTTTGATAAGTTTAAAAATCTATTGAAGTGGAGAACTTACCTTTTTATCACAAATGGTGCAAAACATACTTTCACTGTCGATAACTTTTAGATGATTGTTACTTCCAATCCAACTTCTGAGAAGACTTGATTTTTCCCTTGCTACTTTAGGCATTTTCACAATAATAATAAAATGATTTTTTTACACAGTATAGTCAATAACTTGCAATCACAAAAGTTGAATAATCGGCGATTGATTTAAGACTAACCATTCATAAAATAAAATAATCTATCCTACCCTTAAAACAGTGTTGCCAACTCGACCAATATAGTATTTGCCAAACCTCACAAGAATGATGGAATGATCAGTTCAACAGTAGGTATTCCATTATCAACTAATAAAAAATCCCTATAGCAAGCATAACCCAGTACAGATAAATTATTTGTTTTAAAAAATGCTGAAACATGATCCTGTAGTTAATAGTAATCTCATGGTCCACAGACATAAGTACTAATATAAACATTATTGAAGGCGAAGGGATTTGCTGATGTAGGTGTGTATGTGTGAATGGTTAAACATTTTTTGTTAGGAATCAGATTTGACTCACTGATATCAGTTTCAAGTTCCTGTGAGAGAGTTCCTAAGTTGTTTTAGTAATTGTAAGGCCAACATAAAAATTTGTTCTGAATTAGAAGATTTTCGATTTTTACTAAATAATTTTTATATTATTTAATATGCTAGAAAATATGCTATATGCTAAACAAGAAATAAATAAGCTAAACAACACAAAAATATGCCAAATCTAGCATAAAATAAGCTAAATTGGCAACGCTGCCTTAAAATTTCGTTTTGGTTGGTTTTCCCAGAATAATTCATAGTTGGCCGACACCAGCAGAAAGTACAGGTAATATTTGTAATGTTATTCAAAATATAATCGGTATTTACTTAGGTAATTTGTAAATTCTGAGAAGTCTATAAATCTTAAATATCCGGATAATGATACCTGCAGCTATAAATAACGCCCATTATGTTTATGGGTACAACAACAAAGGAGCTTAACAGCAAAATATTTACTTTCACATTTTATTTTAATGGATGTTGATGTTACTAATATATACCTTATTTTTAAATGGGGTAGAGTAAATTCCCATCAAAATATGCATTTATATGCTCTTAAATCTCCAAATATGCAAGGCATATGCATTTATGAAAAACATGAGAAATATGCAGCATATATATGCATATGCATTTTGCATATAATCCAGTCTTTAAATCATGTCTACTAATTTGAGGAGTGTGAGAAGTTAACGGATTTTGCTCATTTAAACTTTGGTTATGCTCGAGTTCATATCTAAATTTCAGTGCGAAACTTTCAGCCATAATATGCGAAATTGTTTGGTTATCTGTAATTACTTTTCCTTCCCGTGTAATTGCTGGGATTTTTGGTGAAGATTTCTGTCCTTTCATTTGTCTTATTTTTGTCCAAAATTGTGTTGGAGAAGTATCACTGGTAAGAGTGGAAACAAAATTTTGCCAGGAATCTTTTTTACTTTTTTTAACAACATATTTAGCTTTAGCTTTTAGTCTTTTGAAGCAAATCAGGCTTTCTTGACTTCTCTTTCTTCGATATCTGTTAAGAGCAGATTTACATTCTTGCACTATTTGTTCGCATTCTGGATTCCACCATGGTACAGCCTTTTTAGAGGGGCATATTGTTATTTTCTGAACATGAGTTTCTGCAGCCATGATAATGCAATTATTAAAAAGAGTTATTGTCTCGTCTATATCTTCAGACCCTTGTACTGAGGATAGTAAGTTTTCGGCACTACTTTTGAAATGATTCCAGTCTGCTTTAGCAATATTCCACTTAGTGACGGGGCAATATTTTTTATGACTATTTGTTATGACTATCGGGAAATGATTACTATCGTATAGGCTGTCTAACGTATACCATGAGAGTGAATCAGCTAACTTGGGATCACATATACTTAAGTCAATAGAGGAGTAACTTCCTGATGCGATATTAAAATATGTGTTAGCTCCACTGTTCATCAAACAAGCATTATTGCAACTCAATACGGTTTCTATGATTTTTCCTCTTCCGAAAGTTTTCTTGGAGCCCCACATAGTATTATGGGCGTTAAAGTCTCCGACTAGTATAAATGGGCTAGGTAGTTGGCGGACTAAATCATCTAACTCGGTTTCAGAGAGGTTATAGTTAGGTGGAATATAAATACTGCATATATTTTATCTGGACACCAGATGGTTACTGCTATAGCCTCCAAATTAGTGGTTAGGATATGATGTAAAGAAAATAAATCGTTAGACACGAAAATAGAGGTTCCTCCACTTGCTCTAGTAAATGCTGTTCGAAGAAAATGGTAACCTTCAAAGTTTTTAAGCTCTCGTTTATGAGAGTGTTTAAAATTAGTTTCTTGAAAGCAAATGATATCGGCTTCTGTATTGTTGATTAACTGTTGTATGCGTTCTAAGCGAGGGTAAAACCCATCGCAATTCCACTGAACTAGCGTGAAAGTAATGGCTTTAGGTAGTTAAGGAAGAGTCTGAGAGATAATCGTTATCATTATTGGTTGATTGAGATGCTGTACTTTCCGTTTCTGTGTTGTCTATATTTAACTGTTTTTTAATTTTCTTAGAGACTCTTGTAAATCTATTTTTCGCTGTTCTGTCTTCAAGTGAGGGGTATATTTTTCTCATATCGTCAAGGAGTGCCTGGACATTTTGAGTGAACTCCTGTGCTTCGTGCAATGGGTTATCACTACCGAATGTATTTTCTAGGAAGGCCAGAAAATTTTCAAGAGGAAGGGAAAATGAGTCTGGATTTTCTTGAAAAAGATTTTGGATAGTGTGAATTGTGGAATTAGTTAATTTAAACTTATCGGGAGAGTCTTTCTTAGATCTTTTGGCTTTATGCTTAGTGGGAACAATTACATCTGGTGAGGGCATTTCATTGATTTTAGTGGGTGTATTTGTTTCTAAAGAGCTTGTATCACTGATGTCAGAGCGACTTCGTTTCTGACTGGTGGATGGGGGAATAAAATCATTATTTGAGGTTATGGAAGTAATGGAAACATCGACTGTATTTATTTGTTGACTAAGATCTATATTATTTGTTGGGTTTGATAGTGTGTCATTATTTGATATTTGGGAAGTGGGGATGGGTTCAGTAGGAAACGACTGTTCATTTAGGGAGGGATTTCTAGGAGGATTTTGACAATTATTTGCTGTGTGATTTTGTTGTTTGCATAGAAAACATACCATTTTATCCGTAGAGAGGAATATTCTGTGAGAGTTGTTGTCAAAAGGGATTATTATTGAAGTTTGGAGCTCAAAGTTTTCTGTGGATGGAGTGACATATACTTGTCTTCTGAAACTCATAATATGGGTAAATAATAGATACATCACCGGGGATTCCAGCTTTTAAATATGACACTGGTGACGCGAGTTGTAGACCAAGATCCTTGAGATGTTTCTCTATGATGTCGTGTGGAATTGATGGACAAGCGTTGGAGATTATAAGCCTTTTAGCTGGGGTTACTAATCTCCGTACTGGTAGTTCAACTGTATTTATTTTAATTGTAGGATGTTCAGTAATAATTTGATCAACAAGTTCAGAATTTGTTAGGTATATACAGATTCTATTATTGGAAATTCTTGAGGCGAAGCAGATGTTTTTCGGATTAACAATATTAGCTATGGCCTTGACATAGTCTAGTAGTACTAAATTTGGTTCTGCATGAATTAAAATAGCTTCGGTCTTCTTCGGATACTTAGGACGTGCTTTAGTCATTGTAGCGGTTGCATATGAACTAGTAAGATTACTAGAAGAATTGGGTATAGACATGGCGTTGCTAACAGTGGGGGAACATTGATTTAAATTGTTACTCATGTAGTCAAAAGTAACTCGAATTTGTTTATATTAACGCTTTGGTTGTCTGGAAATAAGCGACAACTTGGAATACATCACTGCAATACTGGTTGCCTAACCGTTTGGGGCCAGAGAGCAACCGTGGAAAACTATTGACAGTTTCACACTGAAAGTGTTTAGGTTGGAAGATTATTACGTAAAAAAGGTCTTACTGACTGAAGCTACAGCTTGTTCTTGATAATCAACACTTAACACAATTGTTATTAGTCACTGTTTGAGCGAAAAATAGTTTTAATAACTAGTATTTACAGTAATAATTACAAATTACGGCACCAATTTACAGATCGATACATACACGTTCTGACGTTAGTTTGACCAAAATTTAAAATTAAACTAAATGGAATGAACAAACAAATATAATATGTAAGTTAAAAATGAAATAACCCCCTCTGTGGCTCAGTGGTAAGAGCGCCTACCTTTGGATCGAAAGGTCCGAATGGTCGTGAGTTCAAATCTCACCAGGGTCAGGGATTTTTCGTTTATTATAAATTAATAAATGAAAATAGTTTCTGTCCTTGCGGGATCGGTATTCACCGGAGGGACCGCAGACGTTCGGATACAATTAGCGTCTCTTTGCAAAGACAATGACGTCGACTTTGCAAAGTAACAAGACACTTACTCAACACACACTACACATAACACTAGGTACCTAACTTCAAAAATTCACCGTACCTACTGTGCCAATGGCCATTAGTTGTCGAAGCTGACGAAGTTTCAAGACTAGAAAAGTTATTGAATCATGGATGAATATTAGACCTTATTTGACAAATAAGTACGTAAATAGATAACGACAATGCTCGATATACAGAAATATATCGACAGATGATGTATGAAGTTAAGACAGTAAAAGAACCCTGGATGAAACAAAGATGTCATGAAATGGTGTGACGAATTCGATATCAGTAGAAAACTGTACTCAATTGACATGTTTCGTTAAAATGTCGGATTCTTCACTAGAACAAACAGTACAGAACAGAACGGTAGCAAACGTTTTTGCATCTTTTTCCCAAAATTGACATTCTCAGCAAAACGCAGCTTGTATGATTTTTAAAGATCTTATCTCTGACAACTGGACTAGTATAAATATTATTTAATTAAAAATTATAAAAAAAGACTAAGTTTTCAATCTAATAGCACATAAAACAACACCAGAAAATGGTACTCTAAATCCTACCAGATTGAAAACAATGGGAATCTTCTCTGGTAACACCTCCGAGGCTTCTGCAATTTGCAAGCCATAACGGATGCTGAGACTAAGGAAGATGAGGGAATTTTAAAATTTATAATTCACGTCCCATCTGCTCAGCGCGGTAAAGTTTCAACGAGAATGGGTCCCTTCGTACTCCAATCAGAGTAAATATGTACATCAAAAATGAATAACAATTTTCAGTTTCGTTGCAACACGAAACTACAGCCACATCATTATTCCAGTTCAATCAGAGAGTGCAGCAAGCACCTCTACCGGTTTCGAAACTTATTAGTCTCTCATCAGGAGGCACATATGCTGCTCTCTCTGACCCAACTAGGACAAACCCCGGCGTGCAGTCACGGATTGTAAGGAACGAAATGGCAAGGATGCCCTAGCGGCAACTGTTACCAAAACACTAAGTTCTCAATCTAATAACACATAAAACAGCACCACAAAATGCTACTCTACATCCTACCAGATTGAAAACAATGGGAACCTCCTCTGGTAACACCTCCGAGGTTTCTACAATTTGCAAGTCGAT
Organism: Diabrotica virgifera virgifera; assembly: GCF_917563875.1. Lineage (NCBI taxonomy): Eukaryota > Metazoa > Arthropoda > Insecta > Coleoptera > Chrysomelidae > Diabrotica > Diabrotica virgifera. The sequence continues at coordinate 211,069,367 of NC_065444.1, forward strand.
GCAATTACGAATGCTGAGACTAAGGAAGATGAGGGAATTTTACAATTTATAATTCACGTCCCATCTGCTCAGCGCGGTAAAGTTCCAACGAGAATGGTTCCCTTCGTACTCCAATCAGAGTAAATATGTAAATCAAAAATGAATAACCATTTTCAATTTCGTTGCAACACGAAACTACAGCCGCATCATTATTCCAGTTCAATCAGAGAGTGCAGCAAGCACCTCTACCGGTTTCGAAACTTATTAGTCTCTCATCAGGAGGCACATATGCTGCTCTCTCTGACCCAACTAGGACAAACCCCGGCGTGCAGTCACGGATTGCAACGAACGAAATGGCAGGCAACTGTAGAGGTACTTCGAAACCGGTAGAGGTGCTTGCTGCACTCTCTGATTGAACTGAAATAGTGATGCGGCTATAGCTTCGTGTTGCAACGAAATTGAAAATGGTTATTCATTTTTGATAAAAATTATAAATATTTAATTAAAAATTTTTCAATGAAGAAGATTTATATAATACTTAATTAAAAATATTAATAATTCTATTTCAGGCTTAATTCTATGCACAGTAAATGGAGAACACAGTAGCCACCGCCAAAAACGTCAATTAGATTTCCACCTTCCAACGTTTCCACCGATTGAAGAAATTGTACAGGATATTGCAAAATTCTTAGGTTTGGATAACAAAGGTAATGGAGAATCTCATAAAACACCTCCACCAGTTACAGCAAATCCACCAGTAACAGCAGTTCCTCCACTACCACATGCGGGAGCGTAGTTCATATTATGTACTACCTGATGTACACCAAAATATAAAAATTAATATAATACAATGTTTTGTGTAAAAGACAATTACGTTGTGCAAATCACAATTTAAACGTGATTTATATATATTTTTTATTATACTTTCTAATTTTTTGTTAATTTTAGAAAAAATAAAAAAAAATCAACATACTATCTTCAGATCTGAATTATTTTTTCCACATATTTATTTAAGGAAAGATGTCTTTCCTGTATTTATTGACTATGAAAAGGCTTTTGATCGAGTTCAGCTTGACAAATTTATTAAAATATTAAAGGATAAAGGAGTTAATACTCAAGATCAAAATCATACAAAAATTATACAGGCGTCAAACAGCTGTAGCTTGCATAAATGGAAAATTAGCAGAAATATGTAAAATACAAGAAGGTGTCAGACAGAGTTGTATACTATCCCCACTGTTGTTCAATTTATATTCAGATAGAATATTTAAAGAAGGCCTGCATAATTTGGAATGGGACGTGAAAGTTAATGGAACTCTGAAATGCAATGAGATATGCAGACGATATAGTTTTTTTAATTAATGACATAAATGGATTACAGCTTTTTAAATGTCATTTACAAACAAATGCTCCAACCAGTATGGTCCTATGGTTTACAGTTATGGGGTTGTACTAGTAAGAGTAACACTATGCTTGCCTTCAAAGAGTCCAAAACCTAATACTAAGAAACACAGTAAACGCTCCATGGTATATCCACAACAATCAAAGAAGGAATAAAGAAGATTGCCAAGGGCCACGAAAACCGACTCCATACAAACCGGAAAGTGTTAGAACTTTTAGATAATCAAGACCTAATTAGTCCGTAGGCTCAAACGCACCAAACCTTTTGAACTTGTGTGATAGTGATTAATCTATAAATATCAGTGTGAGTTTAAATTCGGGCAGTGAACCTGCCCAACAGTGATGTGTGCAACAATAATAATTAAATTCTAAGGTGAACCGTTAGAAATACCTAGGACAGTACAGTAGTAGATTAAGTTAAATGTAAAATGCTGGTTTGTCTTAGGATTAGGTGCATTGTTTTTAATAAATAATAAAAAAAATGCAATGGGAAAAGAGTTTGGCCTAAACATAAACTGTTCAAAAACAAAATACATGGTGTTTAGCCGTTTGGCACATAAAAAATCCACGTTTATATGTTGATGGTTATATAGTTCAAAGAGTACCCAGTTTTAAAGATCTTTGTTGTCGTATTACTAAACAACTACATCCAGATGAGGAGATAAAATGTAGAATCGATATAGTCTGCACAACATTTTAAAAATCGAGGTCATTCTTTTGTAATGACAACTTGCAATTTTAACTTGAAAAGAGCATGATTAATTGTTACATTTGTTCAGTCCTCTTATACGGTGTCGAAGCATGGATTTTAAAAATCTCCACCACTAATAGTTTGGAGGCATTTGAAATATGGCTACACAGACGTACACTAAAAATGCAATGGACGGCTATGCTGAAAAAGGTGGCAGTCCTTAAGGCAGGCCGCACATCAAAGAAACATGAAACGTAAATTACGTTTCATGGAAATAAACCACTGCTAAACAAATATATGTCCGGCCATTTATGAAACTCTCCGAAAATAAAAATGTGTCATGAGCATGAATCACACTGGTTTCATTGGTAGGCGGACTTTGAGATTTGTTTAGCAGTGTTTTCTTTTCATGAAACATGTTTTTCGTTTCATGTTTCATGTTTTTCGTTTCATGTTTCTTTGGTGTGCGGCTTGCCTAAGAGAGCAAAATCTGCTGACGAGCTGCTTGATAACATAAAATGTAGAAAGATCACCTACTTTTGACACGTAGTAAGGTGAGACCGATATAATATTCTTCAACTTATTATGATGGGTAAAATCGAAGGACGCAAAGGAATTGGTAGAAGAGAGGCCACTTGGTTAAAGTATATGAGGGAGTGGACTGAAGTAAAGAAAAAACTATTTAGAATAGTTCGAGACAGAGGCAGTTTGGCCATGTTAATCGTCAACGTCAAGGGGACTTAATAGGGTACGTCAAGAGAAAGACATATTTAGTGTCTAATAAAACAACACATATACAGGGTGTTGTTTCATGACGAGCATAGACTATCTGGTATTTATGAAAATTGGTTTATGGTGATTACCGAAAGTTATGACGAACCTAAAGAAGATACTTTGACAGACATACCACTTCCAGCTATACCGGAAGTGAGAAGCAACTGTTTTTTATTTTAAATGGAATATCCTGTATAGCATTTTTAGATTTTCTGCGAGATTGTTTACAAAATCTGTAAAAGGTACCACAGGTCAAAACTTCATATTTTTAGTTATTTATCTTTTTTCAAAAATATTGGCAGATAGAGAAAAACATCATATAGCTTATCCATTTACAAACAGTATATCTAGAACACATTTGCACACAAAGAATAGGTAACGTTCTTTTAGTAATTTGCAAATCTTTCAACCACGTCAATCATTTTAAATGAAACACCCTCTATTTTATAATCTTAAAGTTGAAAATAATTCAATTTTGGAGAAAATTTCGGAATAATATTAAAAGCAAGATATTTCTTGATTTATTTTAGCAGGCCATGTACGAAGAGGTAATCCTTGTCATAATTGCCATTATTTTCATTATTTCTGATTACTAACACCTTTACAAAGAGATAGAATAAAAAAGTGAGATGACTATAAGACTGATACGAGCAATACCAAATATATTTTGGTTGTCTTTAACAAGAAGTTAAAAAATGGTGAAGTACACATTTTTTTGTTTAATTCCACATATATACGTTACACCTTAGAAAAAGTGTCCAAAATTTTTAATTTGAAATTAGAAGGATTTTAAGAGGCTGTTTTAGCACGCCTTTGTTTATTGCACTCCTAATAATTGTTAGAGGGAGATTAATTAATGTTATGTCTGGTGATCGAGGGAGGCACCGGATAGGAGGATTGTTGGCTCTCAACCTATCTTCAAAAGTTTCATATAAAAATTGGTCCACCATGTTGAAACAATGCGATTATGAAAATTAATAATTTTGGTAATCCAGGGTTTGTTTTGTTATATGATCTTCATTTTTCCTGAATGTGTGTCCAGTAGTTTTCCATTTGCGTCTATTTATCGACGTTTGCATACTAAAAAAAATGTGCAAACGTTAAATTATCCACGTCCGTCTGTCCGTCCGTCCGTTTGTTCGTACGTAAACACAACATACTCCGTTATTATACCAGGTGCAAGGAAAAGTGAGGTGTCGAATTTTCATTCGCTTATATCCCAAGGATGGTACTAAAGGTGAGAAATTTGGCCTAGGACTTCTGGTTTTAGAAATGTAACCAGAAGTACTATTTTAAAGTGACGGGAACACTACAAGCGATATATTATTCGAAGCGCCTTAGCAAGACGAGAACAAATATATACTTCCGGTTTCATGAATGACTGTCCATCCGTCCACGAATATAACTCTTCAGTTTTTAATACAGCTAGAATGACAAGTACGGTGTCGAATGAAATCTTACAACCCAAATATGCTATTAAAGATGAGAAATTTGACCTCGGATTTTGGGTTTTAGAGTTACAAGCAAAAGTACCGTTTTAAAGTAGGTAATCGAAATAGTATAAACCAGCGGTTTTCAATCTTTTTGAGTCATGTACAACCAAATACTTTTTATTATTTTTGGTACCACCTAACTAAAATATCTACCTATCTAGCTAGGTGATCTAATTGACTATAATATAGTGGTGCTGATTTTGACTGTTTTTGCGTCTTGTGTACCACCTCAAATAATGATATGTACCACCAGTGGTACCACAGATTGAGAACCGCTGGTAAAAACGATATATTATTCGACATGCCTTAGCAACATGAGAACAAGTGTATACTTTTGGTTTTTATATCATTTCCGGTTGAAAAGTTCTACCGGAAGTGCCATATTGTAGTGGCAGAAATAATCATGTGACAAATCAAACGAAGCGTATTGAAAAGTCGAGTTTGAATCTTTAGTTCTGGTTTTGAAGTCATTTCAAGATCAGTAAAAATGGTTCAAAATTACTAAAATCGTATACCAATCTAGGCAAAATTACACGAAGACAGGGCTGTGCCGTGCTATGATGCGGCGAGGCAGTCGCATCAGGCGGCATCACAAGGGGGGCGGCATAATCAGTAAAATATATCAGATTGTGTAAAAATGTCAGAAACTATAGAGAAAATGAAAAGTTACAGACAATATGGCTAATTACCAAATGAAAATTTAATTGAAAGGTTACATTATTACCGAGAGCCGTAAGTTCCTTAGAATAAACCAAAGGTTTCTTTCGAATAAGATATTTGAATTTAAAAATTACACTCAATTTTCTCTTTTTTTCACCTTGTAACTTATTTAAATAAACATTATAGGGATTTTCAGGGAGTTTCCGCTCTCGGTAATAATGTAATCTTTTATTCTGCATTTAAATTTTTCAAAAATACTAATTAGTTTTCTCAGGATTCGAAAAAAAAATGAATGCATTTAAAGAGCATTGCAAGCAAATTTTGCGCATACCCACTTAATGTAGTGTTAATACATATTCCATTTAATTTAAAGTATGTTTTATTTTTAAAATAAAAGTTATCGTTCATTTTGTGGAGTTTAATAAAAATAAAAGTCAAGTTTCAATAATACTTAAGGGGCGGCATTTTGAAGACTTGCATCATATTGAAAAGATGCACCGCACGGCTCTGCACAAAGAGTTCAAATATCAACTTCTGTTTCTACTTTTGACCACTTTGTATGAAAATTTATGACTTACGAAGAAGTCCCATTACTTGTTTTGCTTACTTTTTTTGTCACCTTTTCATACGGTGCTCTTACTAAACGTTATTTCTGTTTATTCTTGGGACATTTTGCACCACTTTTTCAAAAATAGCGGTCGGGGGACAAGGGCTCCGAACCAACAAACTTGAATTTAAGCTTTTACTAATACCGCTTCCTATGAAAACTGCAACCCTAAATATAACTTTTGAGTGGACTATGCATCTGCTTGATGAGCGCCAAATGTTGGGTGTCTCTCTGAGGGACCGAATCCCAAACAAAGAAATACGTCGTAGAACAAAAACAACGGACGCCGTCGAAAAAATCGCGTCGCTCAAGTGGAATTAAGTAGGACACGCCGCCAGATTGTCAGACAACCTATGGACAAAACGTATTGTCGAGTGGAGGCCACGAGAAGAAGCACTACGGATCAGAGGACGACCACCAATCAGATGGGCTGACGATCTGAAGCCTATTGTCGGCAACTGGATCAGAGCCGGATTTAAGGCAGTGGGGGCCCCTGGACAGATTTGGTGGGGCCCTACATTCTGCCATTAAAAAAATTGTTGTTTTAGTTATAAGTATGGTACCTACATAGTCATTCACAGGGTTTTCCCTTTTAGAAATAAAAAAATACTATTATAACTGTGAAATAGGCCACAATTTAACTTGAAAAATTATTTTTTTTCTTATTGGCTTTGGATTGCTTGATCCATTCAGCCGCGATAAAATGATTTTATTGACATTTCGACTTCCACTTCGGACGTTGTTATCAATATACAAAATATTAATGTACTTATATAAAATTAATATTTTGTATTTTGATAATGACGTCCGAAGTGGGAGCCGAAACATTAGTAAATTCATTTTTCAAGTTAAATTGTGGCTTATTTCCCAGTTAGAATAGTAAATTACATAAATGCCACAAACAAATAACTTCAGAACAATATTAAAAAAATGTTGATCTAATTTTATCAATATACGGTCTTGTTATAGTAAAATATTAATAATAAACATAGTTAAGATGCATGGTAAAGTCACGATACTTTTCGAGATTATTTTTTAATTGAAAATTCCTTGATTATGTCGGACATGTCTAGATATCTTAAAACATCGTGTTCAATGCTCATTATTATAGAGAGATGATTCAAACGCTCTTGGCTTATCATAAACCGAAGCCGATTATTAATTAACTTAAGTTTTGAGAATGATCTCTCTCCACTGCAGTTAGTTATAATAAGAACTAAATATAAACGAAGTGTCAACTCAACGTTTGGAAACACAACATTCACATTCTTTTCTTTTATCAGTCGGTACATTTGAAGCTCTTTACTTACCTATTATTGATAAGCCAACCTCCTCTTTAAATGATTTGAAAAATTCTGAAGAATTATACCAGTTAGACACCTCGGTGTACAACTAAATCATTGTTGTACGAGTCGGTAAGCTTCAGTGAGTGAGCTTCAATTTCATTGGGTGTTAAATTTTCCAAATGATGTAAAAATCCAAAATTGGAATAAATGGATTCATATGCAGAAAGCCTCTGACTTAAAGACGAAATAAAGTTATCTATAATAGCGATAAAATTTTGAGTTCTAAATTTCTCTGATTTTGTCATTTCAGTCTCTAGAAATGTTCCATAATCCAGTGGAGTCAGTCGAATATTCCTTAAAAGAACATAAATTCGTTAAGTGATCTAAGTGTCGCCCCTCCTGAATTAAGATCAATTTTTGGATATTGTAGAATACGTATTGTGCTGTTTGTCCTCTCTAAGATTTCATTCCAAAATATTGCAAATATTCCTGTTTCCTGTAAACAAATTCAAATATACAAACCATTCGCATTGTTACGAGTTTTAAATTGTTCCTCATCGTCTTCTGAAATTTTGGATTATGCTACCTTAATCTGATTATAACGTATAACTCGTGCTTCTGCGGCATCACTTCTAGATGACCATCTAGTAGTATTTACTCCTTTAGGAACAATAATTATTTTGCCACGGTCGGTGTTGCTCTCGCTTAAAGACGCAGCTTTTAAATATTCGATTAAAAAGTTGTATCTATATGTAGAGGAAGTGAACAATACATACAGTTCATATAGTGCTTCTAAGAAATCAAAGAATTCTATGGCAGCAGAACAACACTGTTTTGGAATGCTCTGACAACAACTTTTGCAACTAAATTTAGGGAGTGGGCGGCACACGGAATCCACAACACCAAGATATTATGTTATCTAATTTCAGCCTGAACACCATAATATTTTCCACTCATTGACGCGTTGTCGTAGGACAGTCCCATGCAGTTTTTCAAATCGATATCATCTTTTTAAAAGAAAAGAATTAGAGAATTAAATATATCTTCTGCTTTATGATCGTGATTTCGCAAAAATACATTTTCAACAGGAGAGAAACCTTCCATGTAACGAAATATCAGAATTAATTTATTGTCAAAAATTATTCTATGTGAATAATGTGCAGCTTTTCTAAATTTCGGGCTTTGTGGGAGCCCAGGAATATGAGGGCCCTGGGCAGCTGCCCAGCCTGCCACCCCTTAAATCCGGCCCTGAACTGGATGCAAGCCGCACAAAACAGAGAAACATGGAAAGAGTTGAGGGAGACCTATGTCCAGTACTGGACGAGTACGGGTTAATGATGATGATGTATCTGCTTTATTATCAAGCCATTAAAATTTATAATTAAAATGTACGTAAGCTTCATTCCAATTAAAAGTACAAGAAGTTTTGAAAATAATTGTGCGTGTAAAATATGAGAATGTTATCGGTGAATTACCATATTTTATGTAAAAGTTGTTTGGACTTATATAAAAAGCTGGAAACCATTTTTATTTTTTACATTTAGTACTGAAATCCATACATCATGAAGTTTCTTCAATCAGTTTGTTTCCTCGCGATCTTAGGTAAGAAATTGTTATACAGTTACCAGTTTTGTACTAAAGTTAACCAATACGAAGACTACATGTGTGTATAGAGTAACCAACATTATGTTGGATATCACATACAGTTATCACTTTCTCCTTAGTAAAATGATTTTCTGAAATATTGCCGTTTTCCATAAAATGTCACATTACATCGCTCACTTTACATTAACTAAATTAAATTGTAAAATTATTTGATGCGTCAAATGGAAGAAGATCATTGGGACGACCGAGGAAAAAATGGTCAGACAATGTCAATTGAGGCTAACAACGGAAGTAAGACAGGCATTGAGCCTATTTATAAAGTAGGAAAAAGAATAAGCAGAAATTATTTAATGTTGTCCCGTTACTCTCTTTAAATTCTTCTTCTTTGTGCATATGCCTCATCTTTTAAGGATATTGGAGATTATCACGGCCCATTTTATTCTGTCTGCAGCGGTTGTGAAGATTTCTATTGTTGTTTTTCCTCTACACTGCTTTTTCTCAATCAGGTCATGTCCTCGGTCCTCTTTTTCCTTACACTTTCCCTTGTATAACTAATCGCGCAAATTCATACTTTTCATTTCTTAGTATGTGACCAAAGTAGCTCATTTTTCTTGCCTTCATAGGGTTGCGTATTTCGTTTTTTTTTTCTTTTTCTTTTAAGAATACTACTTGTTTTTGACAATTAGAATATTCTTTGGGTATCGATTTAGTGGAGCAATAATTCTTCTACTTCAATTTTATTGTTGGTCTAGAACATTTACAAAATTACGTGGTCTATATTTAATTTTGTGACACTAAATAGTAATCTTCTGATAACTATGTACCGGTTTCTTAATATTTCTATACTATTTTTATTGAGAATGATCTACAATTTTAATTTAAAATATTATGTTTATTTGACGTTTTGATTTGCACTTCGGAAATCGTTCTCAAAATAAAAAACATGAATAAATTAAACAAATTTTTATTTCGCTACTTGGTAAAATATTTCTAATAATTTAATTTTATCTCACGCATTCATATTGACCATTCAGACATATATACAGTGAGGACGTTTGATTTGGAATAAATTCATTATCTCGAGAAGGGGCGAATTTGGAGAGAAATCCTGAGACAGGTCGATTTTTATTTTTAAATTATGACTTTTTGGCATATATATCATACTAGTGACGTCATCCATCTGGGCGTTATGACGTAATCGATAATTTTAAAAAAAGTACGGATCGTACAATAGCTCATTTGAGAGGTTATTAAATTCTCTATTCAGTAAAATAAACGTTAACATAATTATTTATACAGGGCTTTCAAAAAACATTTTTTGAATTAAATCGAGAAAAAAAGAAGAATATATGTAATTCATTTATTTTAAAATACATTTAAGCCCTGTCAGAAAACAGAAAGAAATGTTTATTTGACAAATTATTAAACATTGTTTTTCGCTTAAATCCAATGTTATAACTGCCATCCACCTGTCTCTTAGCAGTTTGAACATTGAATTTAAGCGAAAAGCAATGTTTATTTGTGAAATAAACGTTATTACCTGTTTTCCTGACAGCAGTAAAATGTATTTTGAATTAAATAAATTGCTTACATTCTTCTTTTTGTGTAAATTATTTTAATAAAATTATTTTGTACACCCGTATAAATAATTATGTTAATGTTTACATTACTGAATAGAGAATTAAATAACCTTTCAAATGAGCTATCACACAACTCCTACTCTCATTTAAAAAATCATCGATTACGTTATCACGTCCAGATGGATGACGTCACTAGTATGGTATAGATGACAAAAAGTCATAATTTAAAAATAAAATTTCTCTCCAAATTCGCCCACTCTCGAAATAATTAATTTATTCCCACTCAAACGTCCTCACTGTATATTTCATCTTTAAAAGTAGATGAACCATTATACTGTAAATATTTAAAAGTTTCGTTTCTGGGACGACTTTAGTGGAAAATATCTCGTTAGATTACAAGAAAAAAAAAGCTAACTTAGAATAGGTACCCGTCAGAAGAATTTATTAACTCTGTTATATTCTCTAATTTCTTCGATTTTATCTCGTTTATTTGTTGAGATTTCAAAGATTCTGTGATGTTGGCTCTTACTTAGGACGTAGGACTGTAATGTAGCATCTTCTTAAGACTTATTAATTTTAAATCTTACTTTTATTTGTACCTAGGTAATTGTGGTCTTCTTTGACATCTGTATCAGGATAAGCTTTTTGTCAGCAGATGTAATCAATTTGCTATCTAACTGGGTAATATAACGTGTCGTAGAAGAAACTCTCTATACAGGCTGTCCCAGACTAATTTATCCAGCCTATATCTCTTAAACGAATAGAGATTTTCGAATGGGACAAAAACTGATCTATTCCATTTGTAGTACAATTTAATATGGCTTAGAGAAAATCATCCCCTAAATATTCATCCCTTAGTTAAAACCTCTAACTTTAATTTTTTTAATAGCACTCTGTACATTTTTTTATAGTTTCGGATGTGGTATTCGATCGTCTATTCAGGACATTTTTTAGAAATAAAATCGGTTCGTAAGTAATTAATTATGTGTCCCAGACTAATTTATCCCGGATATATTTCTTAAACGAATACGGATTTTCGAATTGGGTAAAAACTGATCTATTTCATTTGTAATACACTATAATATGGCGTAGAAAAAAATCATCCCCTAAATATTCATCCCTTAGTTACAGAGTGCTATAAAAAAATTAAAGTTGGGGGCTGTAACTAGGGAATGAATATTTAGGGGATGATTTTTTTCTACGCCATATTAAAGTGTATTACAAATGGAATAGATCAGTATTTGTCCCATCCGAAAATCTCTATTCGTTTAAGAGATATAGCCTGGAAAAATTAGTCTGGGACACCCTGTATAGGTCAACTTAGGGAAGTTTGATAATGGGTTAAAAAGAAATATTTTATCCTATTGGTAGAAATGACATAATGTGTCGCCTCTTTCGTTTCTCACACCTAGTACATATTCTGTAAGGGATTCATCGCACCTAGATGATTCGTCTTAGAAAAAAAGATTCGGTGTTAGAAAAAATGATTTATACGTGTGGGTTCGAATATGTATTGATATGAGTTTAACGGCTACAAATATAAAGATTAAAAATCGAAATAGTTGATAGATCTTAAGCTGATTATACCAATTGTAGTAATTATGGTGTAAAAGTTTACGCTTATAAAGACTTCTAAGATTATAAAGGTTCGAACTTGATTTTTATAACCTGTTATAGTACTATCCTTGAAGTAATCCTCACCTAGAAATCCAAACAAATGGATATTTGCCCACGGAACATTGTATCTTAGAAGATGGCATTTATTAAGTATTATTTTGTTTCACCCATTCTACATCATTAAAAAACGGTGAAAACGTTGAATTAGCCACGTCAGTCTGTTCAGTCCGTCCGCAATCACATCTTCTCCGTAATTATGGAAGATATAATAGAAAAAAATAAGGTGTCAAATAAGAGTACTTAAATAGGGAAAGACAATAAAGGTAAATAATTTCAGTTAGGACTTGCGGTTATGGAGTTACTGCCAGAAGTGACATATATTTAAATGGGATATATGATATATCATTCGACCGGTTTTGATAAGAAGAAACCGACTATATGCTTGTACCGAGTATATGCTTCCGGTTTTGATATCACTTCCGGGTGTGCTTTATTTATAACTTAGCTGCTTCGACTGAAATAGAGAAGATTCATTTACGTGAGTGAATACCTTGAACTCCTGAAGTGTTTTTTGTTAGGGGTAACATCTTTCTTATCTTAATATAACCTGAACAGTGTTTCTGATAGGTGATTTCTAAATGGCCTTTCTATCAGGATTATGTTTACCATAATTTAGCCAAGACACTCTCAATGCTACCAAAGTGCTCTATTACCTTGAACCCACTTACATATTTCAATACGGGACAGGACCTCTACTATAAGGACTGTCATATCGACGAGAGTATTGTTTTGGACTGCCACCACTACTACGGATATGCCTACATTTTAATTTAATGATTTAGTAAAATTATCTATAAAATAATGATTGTAATCTTGTTACAGGATTGATTGGAACTTCAATAACTAAAGTAGATGGGGCTTCTCTCAATAGAGCAAAACGACAAATTAATATACCAACATTATTTCCCATTCCTACGCTTCCAAATTTATCAAATCTTAATATAACCCCACTAAATTTACCAACTATTTTACCACCAGTTAGGATTTCCTTTACTCTTCCTTCAATATTTGGATTACCAACACTACCACCAATTAATTTTAGTATACCTATCATTGGAAAATAGCTATAACCATGTTAAAAAGTGTGACTGTTAAAACTATGCAACGAAAATAGCAAATAAAATTTTAAGCATAATCAATACACACTTTATTTTTCTGGTAAAACCTAAAAAGAACCAATTTGTTACGTACAAATAATAATAAATACACCAAGAGTAACAGAAGAGATCAGCAATTTTGTTGCCAACGTTTCTCCCCGTTCATTGCGTTAGTCCAGTCCATGTTTTACAATCAAATCTTTGCATTTCTCTTTACCTACTTTGACATTCAGATCACCGATTATAATACGTATTTCATGTTTTTTTTAATACTTGCTCAATATGATTGTAGACTGGGAATTAGTAACTATAATCTTCTTGGTGGAAGTTTGTATAACGTAGATATTTTAATTTCCTTTTCTTGGAAAAATTCGAGCAACCTCTCTTCTCTTTCATTGCGCTCGTCAAGTCAACGCCCTCCAATAAAATTTTCGCATTTTGCTTTATCTATTTTGGCATTGAGATCCAGATCTCGAACTCTGAGCTGTAGTTGCATAGACTTTTACTCCATTTAGTTTAGCGTTTGCGTATGAAAAGGTAACATCATTACTCTGTCTGATAAAGGAATAATGCCAGTTTTGGTTCACCAAAATTCCGACTTCGTTTTAATGGGTTTGCTGATTGTCGCATCCAGAATAATGTAGCATTTAATTGCTGGTGCATTTACAATTATCGGACTATCTAGGTTTACTAATTTCAAGAGTATCCATTTTCAGTCTGGCCACTTTTTCATGCGTTTCACGTTCCAATTTTTAAATACCTTCATAGAATCGGTAGTACCTTCTGACTATCAAAATTCTGCCGGATACTGAGGACCTTATCTTGTATTTTAATTGTGATGATGATTAGACTAGAAAAGAGTACTAAAGTTTTTTGGCGTTGCTTTCTCCATAGCGGTCTAAAAGCCATTCTAGTATACAATAATAGAGCGATCAAGGATCATTTCTCTTACGCTCTATTATGGTACTATCTTGCTGCTGCACGACAATAAAGAAGGATATAGGAAGGAAAAATTTTGTTATTAGATGAGAGAATGAGTCTAGGATATAATTTCTACCAAGTACCAGGAGATTGGAAGATAATTTTGGCTCACGTGAGCAAGATCGGATTCCTGTTGTAGATCTGTCTTCTACCAGGCACGCAAAAGTGTATATCACAGATATCCATAAAGAGTATAAAATTATTTACCATTTAAAAAATGATCCAAAATAACATATTGAAACAAAAATATCCGTTTATAGATTTTTCTGGAGCGTTTAATGTATGAGGACATTTTCACTTAATGCTCCAACAATAGTCAGCCATCATAAGTTGGTACATCCCATCCACCTTGATACTGAACCTCCATAACCTTAAAAGATCTTCCATAGAAGATCTGTACATTTATTGTTTTCATGATATGTTAGAAGCGAAAATCCAAATGTCGACTTCAACGAAATAGCATTGGTCCATAAATATAAATACTTAAGATATGAAATTCAAATTGCCAGGGACAATCAAACTGCCGAATTACAAATAAGAATCACCTTAGCATGAGCCGCATATGGCCGCTATCAGACATCTTCGAGAGCAAAATGCCAAATTATCTGACAAAGAAGACGTTCGACCAATGTATGCTTCCAGTCATGACTTACGACGCCGAAAAGTATCGCTAACCCAGACCACAGCAACCAAACTTAGATGGCCCAAAAGAACACTGGAACGCCACTACTTGGACTGACTCTCATAGACAGGGTTGGAAACGAAGAAATCAGGACAGGTGTCACATATGTCATAAAATGAATAGCATGGGTGAAGTTGAATTAGACGGGTCATGTAGTCAGAATGAAGGACGGGAGGTGGACCCAAAAATTCACAGTCTGGAGATCACGAGCAGATACCTTAAAGTGGTAGAGATATACCACCTAGACGATAGACAGACGACGTCAAAACGGTTGCTGGGAATTGGTTGCAGGAAACCCAAGACGGACAGAACTGGAAGACATTAGGGGAGGCCTATGTTCAAATTTGGATTTAGAATGCTGGATGATGATGATGAATATATTAGTGTACGACCACAATTTCTGTACTATCCACACATTTTTCACAATCAGCGATTATGAAATGTTTCAACGGGTTCTTTGACTGTAGACTTAATCCATTATCCAAATATATGAAGTGCATACATGATTATATGTATATTATCTCCTTTAGGCAGGCCGCACATCAAAGAAACATGAAACGTAAATCACGTTTCATGGAAATAAAACACTGCTAAACAAATAGACGTCCGGCCATTTATGAAACTTTCCTAAAATAAAAATGTGTTATGAGCATGAATCACACTCGTTTCATTGGTAGGCGGACTTCAAGATTTGGTCAGCCGTGTTTAATTTTCATAAAACGTGTTTTACGTTTCATGTTTCATGTTTTTCGTTTCATGTTTCGTTGGTGTGCGGCTTGCCTTATGATAAATCATGTGCGCGGTTTCTTTATTAAGGATTTTAAGTTGAATTTAAGAAATTGTGTTTTTTGTTATTTTAGTCAGTTGCTGTCTTTTGTCTACGCTTTTTTGTTTTTAGCTTCAGCTTCCTAAACTTGTTTACTGTTCGCTATATATTTTTTTCTTCTTTAGGTATTATGTACTATTTTTTTCGACAACTAATCTTCATCTTATATAATTCATTTTATATATTGTAGAATATTTTTCCTTCTTTTTCTGATGTACATATGTTTCATGCACTAGTACTTAATTATTTTCTTCACAGATACATCTAATCTAATTCAAATCTCTAATTAAGGTCTGAAACTCTTGTAAATAGTTTACTTGAAGTTTCATAGAGTACTACATAGCAGTCCATAATAATATAATCTGTATGTTCTTTTCTTATTATTATTTTATTTCGAAAATATTTCCAATTTTTAAACGCTTTTATTTAGTTCAATAGTTTGCGTCAAATCTTTAGACGTTAATTTAATGTCTTTTCTCCAATGCAAATTAATGAAAATTTGCAGACATATGCATTCGAGGGAACAATTCACGAATAATCAATAAAAAAATTGTTTTTATGTTTGTTAATTGTTTAAATAAAAAAAAAAACGATTTTAATGGAAAATTCTAAAATTTTCTCGTTTTTTAAAATGTAAAAACTTGGAACTTTTACGGATTATAGCTAATGATATGAACTAATTATACATAATTTCACTTTTTACGTTAATTGTTTACGCTATACTTCATAAATAAACAATAAAGTTTCAAATTTTTTGCCGATTCCGACTACTTTTCATGTTAGTACATCATATATATGTTTTATACATATTTTAATAAACATGCCGATATATTTTAATGTTTGAAAAGTGTAAGACTAAAAAGTAAAAAATAAAAAAATTAAAAAAAAAATTTAAGAAACGCTTTTCTTTAGTTACGAGTGACAAATTAAAAATAGTATAAAAAAAATCAACCAAAAAGCAAAAAATAAAAAAAATTGAAAAAATCTAACACATTCGTTAAAGAAAAGCGTGGGGCGAGAACCGTTTATTCGATGAAGACGCGCCACGCTTTTCTTTGACGAATGTGTCAGATTTTTTAAATTTTTTTTATTTTTTGCTTTTTGGTTGATTTTTTTTATACTATTTTTAATTTTAGTCACTCGTAACTAAAGAAAAGCGTTTCTTAATTTTTTTTTAAATTTTTTTATTAGATCTGATATTGGCCAATATATTATTATCTTAGCATAATTTCAATTTCCAAACGCAAATTCTTCATGTGTAATTTTTTTATACCCTTTTTAATCCTGTTTCATTACTTCTTTGTAATTGCTCCAATGTTAGATTATGTTTTATTATTACTTTCTCTTCTGACAATATATCTCCTTCAGAAAAAAAGTTTGATTTCTAATTGGTTTTAGAAATGGTTTCCTTCATTTCCACCAAGATCAACTTAAAAATAATACACACACACAATATCCAATACTTCTTTCTTTATTAAGTAAAAATTTCGTATTTTATCACTCTTTCGTACCAACTCTACTACGGTTTCTTTAATTTTTCGATTTATAGGGTTATTTGCCATTATACATTTTTGTATCCACAACCCTATTACTTGTAAAACTTCTAAGATTATAAGATCCTAACCTGCAATCTCTTAATATGTTCTTTTCTTGATATTTATTATTCTATGTCGAAAATATTTTCAATTTTTGGACCTGGCGTTGGTTACAATATATCATCTTAATATCATTTCTATTTCCAAAGGCCAATTTTTCATGTATCTTTTTTTTTTATACCCTCTTTCATATCTTCTTTTTTAATTGCCCACATGTTAGATTATCTTTTAATATAATTTTCTCCTCTGACAAAACAAGTTTGATTCCTAATTGTGCTTAGAAATGGTTTCCTTCATTTCCACCAAGATCAATTTAAAAAATACACACACACACGTACACAATATCCAATAGTGTAAAACATTTTTATCTTTAAAAAATATTTAAGTAAAAATTTTACTTTCGTATTTTATTACTCCTTCGTGCCAATTCTACTAGGTTTTCTTTAATTTTTCGATTCGTAGAGTTATTTTCTATTATTCATTTTTATCAATAACACTATCCACTAATTCTACTACTTGTAAAGTGGGTAATCGACGTACGAGCTATAATACCGCGGTTTTAGGATCGACGGTTTTACTCGCGGCACAGTATATAGAGGTTCCACAGTAAAATCACTTCTCTGTCGGCGCTTTGATCTCAAGAAGTAATACCGCCAGTACGCAATTGGTAATTCACCAGTGGTGGATGCGGGTTTTCCCTGTTAAAATTCGTACATTTCTATGCGACTAGCAATGCGAGAGTGGGACAAAAGCGACTGCGAACATTGCGCGGTCGCCATGCGCGACTACAGATTTTACTTCCAATTTTTCGGAGAGTGGTTCTACTGTCCCTCTTTATACTGTGCTCGCGGCTCGTTGGTGCTGATCGACTAGCGTGCTTGATCGTTGAGAAATCGAAGCTCCTTATAATCCCATAATTTTGGCAGATAAAAATTTTCAATTTAGGAGCCTGTTCTCATGCTTTCCGTAACCTTATTACTTTCTTTCCGGTAGGAAGCTCGCATTGACTTTTTTTTCTTTACGTGGGTTATAGTTGCATCCAGTTTATATTTTTTTACGATCACCAAGAGTTGCGGAATACATATATAATACATACATATGCGTTAAGTCGAATTTCTATGTTTTTAAAAATGTAACGACGAAAATAGTTTTGTACACACTTATGAATACAGGTAAATAGGGAGAAGTGTACTTTTGAGGTGTGTAAATTAAATAATTCCTAGCTGAGCGCTTTCGGCTTATAAAGCCATCTTCAGAACTATGGTCAAAAGGTTCAAAATACCACTATGAAGAGAGGTGGATCCCATGTATGATATAAAAATACTTCTATTTTCTTATGCAGTTTTTTAATTGATGGAAAAAAATTAGAAAAAACCTTGTCTGACTGTTGAAAAATGCTCAACTTTGCTATTGTTTTGAGGACGGAAAAGTTAAAAAAATCTATTACAAGTACGAAGGACTTTCACACGAAAAATTACATTACATAAAATGAATATTTGATCATGGTAAGGTCAAGAAACCTTACCCTCTGAAGTCTACGGTTTCTGCATGCTGATATCAAGGAATGTCCAATTGAAGGAATAATTGGTTCCGGAGCATTATATCTCAGGAGATACCATTTATCCACTATAATTTTTGTTAGGGATATCTTCTTTTATTATTATGACCTAAACAGAGTTTCTGACATGTGGTTTCTGATTGATCGTTCTAGCAGCATTATATTTAACATAATTTACCCAAAATACTATGAATTCTATCAAACTGTTGTGTTATCTTCTATTCGCTTACATTTTTCTGTACGGGTCAGGATCTCTAACTGTAAGGACTGCCTTATCGGCTAAATTATTTTTGTCTCATTTCACCACTATTAGTGATATGCTCAAATTTTATTTCCAAAATTTAATAAAATTGTCAACAAAAATAATAATTGAATTTTTGTTACAGGATTGATTGGAACTTCAATAACTAAAGTAGACGGAGCTGCTCTGAATAGAGCAAAAAGACAGCTTACTATACCAACACTATTTCCCCTTCCTTCTCTTCCAAATTTAGGAACCCTCAATCTAAACCCATTAAATTTACCAACCATATTACCACCTATTAATATTGCCTTTACTTGGCCTTCATTATTAGGATTGCCAACATTACCACCATTTAATCTTAATATACCTATCGTTGGAAAATAGTTAAAACTATGTTATATATTGTAATTTTTAAACCTATGAAATAAAAGTAGCAAATAAAATTTTAAGCATAATCACTGTATCATTTATGTTTCTTATAAAACCTAAAAAATTAATTCATCCCCTTCTTCATGTGCCGTGCTCGGGTAGCGGGCGTTGGCTATCAAATTGGCTATAGTAATTTTGTTGAACGCAGCTCGAAATCTCTCAAGTTTCTAAGCGATGACGTTCTTCTTCGACCTTGTCCGCTTCTTCAGTCTACCTTGCCTTGTATTATTAAATGGAGTATATTATATCCTTCTGGGTAGCGCATAACATGGCCAAAATATTCTAGTTTGCGTTTTTGAATTAATTCATACTACCTATAAATAATAATTCATACACCGAGAGAAAAAAATTCTTGACATAAAGAAACTTTATTAATATTTCAGAAAGATCGACTTGGCATATTGCCTAAGAAATATGTCTTTGTATGTAAGATATAATTTTCTAAAATATTTCAAACAAATTTTAATATACCCAAAGAAATATATCCTAAACATGATTGAACTATCACTTTCTTGCAAACTGCAAACCCATTTGTCAGAAAGAAATTATACTTGTCATAAGAATATATTTTCTTGGCATTACAAAACTCTTCTTTCTGAGCAATAATATTTCTTAGTAAGGAATATTGTTATATTACCATTATTAATTAATGTATTTAATGTTAAGAAATATATTTTGCAGATATAATGCTATATTTAGAATTAAGTTACATTTCTTAAAAATAAAGTGATATTACATACGGCGAAATAAGTCATTATGTTAAGGTAAAATTATTCTTTATTAGATGATAAAAACAGGATATAAAACGTTAGATATTAATACATCAAATAATTTCTCCACTCTTAAACCACTGGCTTTTATACAATAATAAAAGGATGGTGAGGCAAATCCAACTTCCTTAATTGTTTCTTCTTTTTGTTAATAGCACTTTGTATATCAGCAATTACCTAAAACAAAACCGTTATGTAGAAAGAGTAAACTTATTTTAATAAAAAATTTTTTATAAGGATGTAAGTACATACTTATTTTGACAAAAGGAAACAGAAAAAAAAACAAATACACGGGCCCACATAAAAACTATTAATTTTTTGGTATAATAACGGTAGGTATCAGTAAAACATGATTGAACTATCACTTTCTTGCAAACTGCAAACCCATTTGTCAGAAAGAAATTATACTTGTCATAAGAATATATTTTCTTGGCATTACAAAACTCTTCTTTCTGAGCAATAATATTTCTTAGTAAGGAATAGTTATCTTACCGTTATTAATTAATGTATTTAATGTTAAGAAATATATTTTGCAGATATACTGGTATATTTAGAATTAAGTTACATTTCTTAAAAATAAAGTGATATTACATACGGCGAATTAAATCATTACGTTAAGGTAAACTTATTCCTTATTAGATAATAAAAACAGGATATACAACGTTAGATATTAATACATCAAATAATTTCTCCAAACCACTGGCTTTTATACAATAATAAAAGGATGGTGAGGCAAATCCAACTTCCTTAATTTTTCCTTCTTTTTGTTAATAGCACTTTGTATATCAGCAATTACCTAAAACAAAACCGTTATGTAGAAAGAGTAAACTTATTTTAATAAAAAAATTTTTATAAGGATGTAAGGACATACTTATTTTGAAAAAAGGAAATAAAAAAAAACAAATAAACGGGCCCACATAAAAACTATTAATTTTTTGGTATAATAACGGTAGGTATCAGTAAAACAGTCTACAATCCAAAAACATTTCTTGGCATTTCAACAAATAATAATCAATCATACAACCAATCTTACAATATAAGGAATCATTTGATATTCCTTATTATTTCGTGCCAATTAAAAAAAAACGAACACACGAAGTCAAAAGATATATATTTTAAAGCAATTTAATAATTGTTTTTTTTTGTTTTTTTTTGTAGTGAGTGTTATCACCTCTAGTCCTTATGCAAGCTTCAGTTTGCGTGGGCACGCTCCTAATCAAATAATCAACATTTTGTTGTGGTAGGTTGCTCCATTCTTCAAGAGCAGCTTGTACTAGCCGTGAGGTATTTTGTGGACTATCCCGGCGACCTCTAATTTTTCTTTTAAGCATATCCCACAAATACTCTATAGGATTAAGCTCGGGAGAGCAAGCAGGCCACTACAAGTAAGAGATACCTTCGGCTTCAATAATGCCTCTAGTCACTCTAATGGTATGTGAAGCTCCATTATCATGCATAAAAATTAAATTTTCTCCAGTTGCACCTCTCCAGAGCCTAACTACAGGTTACTAACATACCTGTGAGCAGCTAAAGTTGATTGGTTGAAAATTAAAGGAGTTTTTTACGGATCACAATTCCTCTCCAGAACATTACACTTCCCCTTGTATATGTGTAAACAGATCTGACAATTTTCGTTCCTCCTTTTCTTCCTCTACCTCTAAGTACACGATTTCGTGGGTTATCTGATTTTACACAAATCCTGACTTTTCTGAAAACAGAACATTTTTTCAATTCCCAATGTTACAGTTTTGGTTGTGAAGACACCAATTTAGGCGATCAATCTTGTGCTGCCTGGATAACTCGAGAACCCATAACTCTCTCCTGTTGTATACTTCTTGTCACGAACTCTTCTTCTTATCATTTCAACTGAAAGAGTTACACCTGTAGCTTCCAAAAGATCCCTTTGGACCTGCAGGGGAGAAATGGTTGGGTATCTTCCAGCTGATTGAACTGAATGTCTAAATTTTTATCCTGTTCAAGAAACTGAAATAATCTAGCCAGCAAAAAATTAAAAAATAAGATGACTTCTGGACCTGATAAAATACCCTCTTTTTTTATTAAGGATTGCATAGGTGCTTTAACTAAGCCATTATTAAAAATTTGCAATTTGTGTCTATTATACAAACAGTATCCAACAGTGGCGGCTCGTGACATCTGCTATAGGGTGTGCTGCATGAACCACGGCCAATATAAAATAATAGAAATAGAATAACATACGAAAACAAAAACAATAAAATTAGCTTTAATACTAATTAATAGTAACTAATAACGACATGCTATAAAAATCTGATTAACTTACATTTATTGCATTTTTCTAAATTGGAAATTAATACGCCGGTCCTTTTTTGTCGCAAACTTTTCGATTACTTTATCGTTAAAGTTCGGTATTGAAGCGATGAACTTTTTTTCTATCGAGAGTGTGGAAAGGGCTGTTAATCTGTCTTCGCGCATTGAATTTCTTAAAAATGTTTTGATCCGTTTTAAAGTTGAAAAACTACGTTCAGCTTCTGCTGTGGTCATTGGCGTAGTCACCAGAATTTGTATCAACTTTTTGGTTTCTGTTAATGTGTCCTCTAAATTATTAGAAATTATAAATTTTAGTAAAGGCACTGCACCTTTTAATGTTCTACACTCGATATTGGAATACAAAACTGACAGTTCTGTTCGCAAACGGTTTTTATCAAAGAAGTTATAAGCTGTACAAGTTAAATCCAATTCATTTTCAGGAAACTTATTATTATATTTTTCGAAATGTTCTGAAGATAAAAGTGTTGCGGCAACTAGATGATTTGTATATGCAAACCGTTCTTTTGCATTGTTTATAATAACATCACAAACTTCTAGACAGGCAATACGGTGATCCTGTTGGCTGTTATTTGGGCGTTTCCTTTTTTGGACACTAGGCGCCGCATTTAAATTTGAAGCTTGATGTATGATAGGGTCTATTTTATTTCGGACATTGTTAATACTTTGCTCAAAAACATGTATAGCTTTCTGTGCTTCGGTTGGGTCCATGTTCTTTTTTTGAAGATTATTGTACAAAACGTCAACATGTGGCATAATATAATGAAAAACAGTCAGCCAGAAAGTAAAATTTTGATCTTCCAGAATACGTCTAAGTCCTCTTGCTTCCTTGGAAGTAATAGCATTTGACTCTTCTTCTAGTTGCTCCATACACTCAATAATAAAGTCTCTATATTCGTAAACGACATTTACTGTACGAATATTGAAATTCCAGCGTGTAGGGATTGAACGAGGAATATTTTTTCCAACTATTTGATTTAAGACAGCTATTCTTTGAGGTGAATGACTAAAAAATCCAGGTATATCATGTAAATCTCCAAAAAATACGCGTACTTGGGAATTAATAGAACATGCTCTTGACATTATTAGATTCAATTGATGGGCGTAACAGTGCACAAAATGAGCAGTTTCATATTTTCTCTTAATTATTGTTTGCACTCCGCCATGTATCCCACTCATAACAGCTGCTCCGTCATAACTTTGTGCAATGAGCTTATTTTTGTTATTCTTTAATATTGGGTCTAAAACATTCAAAATTGTGTTAGCTAAGGTTTCAGCATCATGTTTTTCTGGAAGCAAAAAAGTCCAAAACCTTTCAACTGGAGCACCGTTTTTTACATAACGAAAAACAATGACCATTTGAAATTTCATAGAAACATCCGTTGTCTCATCAGCTATCACTGCTAAAAATGGGGCTTCATTGATTTCGTTTAAAATCTCCTCAGCGTATACTTCTAGCATGCAATCCAAAATATCATTTTGTATTGTTTTTGAGGTACCTTTGAAAATTGTCGCATTTGTAAGGTGTTCACTAAGTGTTTTATCAAGTTCAGCAGAAAAATTCACTAAACCACGAAAAATTCCAGGGTTATCTGATGTTTCAGATTCATCGTGTCCTCGTAAGGCGAGCTCAAAAGCCCCACAGAATTTTATACAGTCAATTATTTTTGACAAAACATACCTGTTTTTCGTCACCTCTTCATTGTGTTTTTGTATATTTATCCAATAAGCAGAGTCAAGTTGGGCCTGTATATTAAGTTTCCCAAATAATGCAAATCGCATTTCATTGTTCATATGAGTTTGCGTGTTTTCATGCTTCTTTATTTTTTCACTTAAATGCACTAGATCCCGCACTCCTGTCTCGCGCCACAATTTTTCCTCTTTATCTGCGCCGAATAATGCACACGGAAAACAGAAAAAAGCATTTTTTTCGGAACATCCACAAATCCACTGATTTCGTAGATACATGTCTTTATTAAATTTACGCGTATATGTTTTTCCACGGCTTTTACCGGACACTTCAATATTAAGATCAGGCATAGGACGGCCACGTTCTTTTATAATCAACTGTTGTTGATAGTGAAGTTTTTGAAATTTATTTACACCTAATTTAAATTGAAACTCCATTGTTTTAAACACGCTCGAACAAAACAAATTAAACAAAATTGTAACCTAAGAATTTCTAAACACGGCACAGATGCAACGGTCACGAATAACTGTCGTGAATTGCAGCTCGCAAACACATTTCCGAGGCCGTTAATCAGCCGATTGCCGAAGCACATCGGCTAAGATCGCCGTTTGCCTAATAAATGCATTTTACCGCTGCCAGTGTTTCGGTTGTTATCGACGCGGCTTCACTGGAGCAGCAAATACGTAAAAAGATTGCTTCACTGGAGCACCAAATACGTAAAAAAATTATACGGTTTCACTAGAGGAGTAAATACGTAAAAAAAATAATATTAATCATCGTTGTTGGTGAATTATTATTAACAGTTGATGTTTA
This sequence comes from Diabrotica virgifera virgifera, assembly GCF_917563875.1. Lineage (NCBI taxonomy): Eukaryota > Metazoa > Arthropoda > Insecta > Coleoptera > Chrysomelidae > Diabrotica > Diabrotica virgifera. The sequence goes on from NC_065444.1 coordinate 211,094,109, forward strand.
ATATGATAATATGGCAGATTTGAAATAAAACTATATTAATTATTCTTTAATAATTAAGATTTGCTATGGTTGTTTGGTAGTTCTGCAGCTCAGCAGCACATAAAGAAAAGCCGCCACTGGTATCCAAGTATCTGGAAGGAATCAAAGGTATGTCCTGTTTATAAAAATGGGGAAAAGTGTTGTTTAGAAAATTATAGGCCCATATATATTATATGCAATTTATCCAAAATTTTTGAAATCATATTTTATAATCGTATATACTCTTTCACTCGTAATCAAATTTCACAATATCAGCATGGATTCATTGCTAATCGATTCACAGTTACAAACTTATTGGGAATAACACAGTACATACCTAAGGCGTTGGATAGGAGCTCCCAAGTTGACGTTATATATACTGATTTTTCAAAGGCCTTTGACAAAATTCATCATGGAGTTTTTCTTTCCAAATTGTCCCTTTTTGGTTTTTCTAAAGATGCTGTCGCTTTCATAAAATCCTATTTGTCTGGTAGAACTCAATTTGTATCTTATAATGGTTATAACTCTCACAAATACATACCTACATCTGGAGTCCCACAAGGATCAAACTTAGGTCCACGCTTGTTTTTGTTATTTATTAAAGACTTATGTGAGAAAATTTCTGGGCCCTGTTTGTGTTATGCAGATGATTTAAAAGTTTACTTAGAAATTAACGATATCAATGATTGTCACACTATCCAGAATGAACTGAGTGGTGTGCATGAATGGTGTAAAGAAAACTATTTAAATCATAATGCAAATAAATGCAAAGTTGTAAGTTACTCAAGGAAAATAATGGTATAAACTATGTTTATACTATTGATGGTAGCGAACTGGAACATGTGAATAAAATTAAAGATCTTGGCATAATTTTCGACTGTAAACTTTCATTTACTGAACATATATCTTTAAAAGTTTCTGAAGCACTTAAATCGTATGGATTTATAGTCAGAAATAGCCGAAATATTTATAACATAAAAACTGTCAAATTACTATATTTCTCTTGTAAATTAGAATATGCGTCTATATTTTGGTCTCCGTTTTATAATTCACATTAGCCTAATAAAATAAAAAAAAGTCAAAATGTAAATTCGTACAGGTTAAAACAAATTTTATATCAAAGTTTAGGTGGGTACAAAAGATATTTTCAAGAAAGTATCCAAATCATACAAGGGAATCATTGTTTAAATAATTAAAAAGGGGTCATTTTTGAAAAAAAAATACTTTTTTAACTGCTGAGGTAATTCAATTATCAATGAAGGTCTATGGGATTTTTTTCTACAAAGCTGAAGGGTAAATCTTTCAGATAAGACTTACTAAATTAAATTTGACCCCCTATTTATTTAAATAATTGTATATAAAACTTAAAAAACAAATTCGCAAATAACTATTTTTAGCGTTTTAAATAAGCACTACAAAATATCTTATTTTACAAACTAAGTTGCGCTATGTTACCAGTATTAAGCAAAAAAAAATTGGTCAAAAAATATTTAATATTTTTTGAGATATTGAAGTTGTTTATTAAATGTTACTATATTTTCAATTGCAAAAACGCGGTTGTTGCCAAAGAAATATTCACCTGCTTAAGATCTCATTATTTTTATTTTTATGAATATTGTCGATAATTGTATGGATACATTCAAATTTCAATTAAACTCCCCCCTAAAATGGCATTTGAAAATCATACAAATTTGTTTATAATTTGTTTTTTTAATAACGTCGCGGGGATTAAGTATTTTAAAATGCCGTTTCGATAATTGGGTTCCTGGGAATTTTTTACTAATTAACACAATTTTTTTGTCGTTTTTTCTTCTTCTTTTTTTCCTTGGAGTTATATTACTACGGGCCCTTTTAGGGTTAAATTTTATTAAGAATGTCGAGTCTATGAGATCTAGATTGTAGACCTAAAAATATTAAGATTTAACTAAAATCTCTTAAATAAAATGTGGCTACCTACTGAGTTACGGGGTGTTTTATTTAAAAATTTAAAAATTAATGTTACCAAGTACTTTAAAACTATTTAACGTATCCTTATCATACTTGGCAGAAAGTGTGGCTATTATACACCCTACTAAATTGTGATTAATAAACGTTTCTAGCTAGTGCCAGAGGCGTACGACAGGGGATAGTGAATGATTGACCATTCCCAAATTCTACGCCACTGAGTGAATTACTATTTTAACGAAATTTTTCGATTATCCAATACTTTGTATGTAAATAACTTTATTGGTATCGATAAAGTCATCAGTTTGAGAGATATTGGAAGTTTAAAATGAATGAATGAATGAATCAAAATAACTATGCCGTTTCATTTTTAACGTCCAATATCTCGAAAACTAATGACTTAATCGTTACCAGTAAAGAGTATATTATTTACATATAAAGTATTGGAGAATCGAAAAATTTCGCTAAAATAGTAATTCCCTCAGTGGCGTAGAATTTGGAAATGGTCAACCATTAACTATCCCCTGTCGTACGCCTCTGGTAGTAGCTAGAAACTTTTATTTGTCACAATTTAGTAGACTGTATAGTATCCACACTTTCTGACAAGTATGATAATGATTCGTCAAATAGTTTGAAAGTACTTGGTAAAAATAATTTTTAATTTTTAAATTAAACACCCTGTAACTCAGTAACCAGCCACATTTTATTTAAGTGATTTTAGACCAATCTTAATATTTTTAGGTCTAGAATCTACAACTTAGAGATTCGACATTCTTAATGAAACTTAACCCTAAAAGGGCCCGTAGTAATATAACTCCAAGAAAAAAAAAAGAAGAGGAAAAAAAGACAAAAAATTTGTTAATTAGTGAAAAATTCCCAGAAACCCAATTATCGAAACGGCATTTCAAAATATTTAATCCCCGCGACGTTATTAAAAAAAATTATAAACAAATTTGAATAATTTTGAAATGTCATTTTAGGGGGAAGTTTAATTGAAATTTGAATTTATCAATACATTTATCGAAAACATACATAAAAATAAAACTAATAAGATTTAATACAGGTGAATATTTCTTTGGCAACAACCACGTTTTTGCAATTGAAAATAGAGTAACATTTAATAAACAAATTCAATATCTCAAAAAATATTAAATATTTTCGGACTAATTTTTTTTTTATTAATACTGATAACATAGTGCAACTTCTTCTGTAAAATAAGATATTTTATAGTGCTTATTTAAAACGCTAAAAATAATTTTTTGCAAATTTGTTTTTAAAGTTTCATGTATAATTATTTAAATAAATAGGGGGTCAAATTTAATTTAGTAAGTTATACGTGAAAGATTAACCCTTCAACTTTGCAGAAAATAATCCTATAGACCTTCATTAGTAATTGAATGACATCAGCAGTTAAAAAAGTAAATTTTTTGCAAAAATTACCCCTTTTTAATTATTTAAAGAATGACCCCCTTGTGTGATTTGGATACTTTCTTGAAAATATCTTTTGTACCCACCTAAACTTTGATATAAAATTTGTTTCAACCTGTACGAATTTACATTTTGTTTTACATGTAGTGAAATTTTATTTTACTAGACTACATGTGCAGTTGATTGAAAAGGTGCAGCGTAAATTTTTGAAATATTTATCATTTAGGATTAACGGCATATATCCAGAGAGAGGTATCAGAAATAGGGAGTTGTGTAGTGGTTTAGTTATGGTTTCATTAGAAATGAGTCGAAATTGTGCTCCACTAATATTTTTATTTAAATTGCTGCATAATTTAATTGACTGCCCCGATACTCTCAAACAAATAAATTTTAATGTACCTTTTTATCCTGTTAGAAATGTTTCCACGTTCAGAGCTACACAAGCCAGAACAAACCTGATATTAAACTCCCCCATATTTGTTATGTGTGAAAATTATAATTGTTTGGTAAACTATTTACCCCAGGCTGTGGGTGAAAAAACGTGATATAATTCAGGAATTTTTGAAACCTATCAGGTGTTGTAAAGGACGATGCCAGGAATAACTTCTACTAAAATGTGACCAAAAATATTGTGAGCTGTTTTTTATTGCGATTTTCATTTGTTAAATTTGCAATTTTAAAAGATTTTTAATTTTGCAGTTTATTAGGATATTCATTTTACAGAAAAACTTTTTAATAGAAAGTTGTAGTAAATTAAAAAACCTACAATTTGAGCTATGGTAAGTTTAATTTCGTTTATTGGTTATTGCAAAACAGCCTGCGAATATCCAAAATGACCGTTTTTTACAATTGCGTTATTTATTGTACAAATATTTTTCTTTATTTTTTGAAGCTTTAAAATGAAGATCTTTCAATTCCAAACATAAAAAAAATTGTAAGGCCGGATTAACGAATTTGTTGCTTGGATATTATAAATTATTTATCCCAAGAGGTCAAATGTCAAAGGCTATAACTGTTTTTAAAAAAATCGTAGAGAGTTGGTGAAACATTCAATCTCCTTCTAACGAGTTATGTTTTCATATTCTGATGTAAATAAATGCGTAAAGCATTTTTAAACCTCTAATTTTTGGGTTTGAAAATAAGGGGGCAAATTTCGTTATAAACATTTAGAGCTGAAGCGGCCCTGTACATCCTATCAGTTTTTAACTTACAGATTATTGTTGCTGAGGAGGAAAGAGGAAACGAAATTTATAAAAAAATAAAAAAATTTCTACGACCAACTGAAGCCGAGCTAAATGTTGGGTTTGAAAATAAGGGGGCAAATTTCGTTAAAACATTTAGAGCTGAAGCGGCCCTGTACATCCTATGAGTTTCTAACTTACAGATTATTGATGCTAAAGACATAACGAAGATTTATAAAAAAATAAAAAATTTTTACAACCAACCGAAGGCGAGATAATTGTTCCTTTTTTCTTAAATCGTAGTGCCTTTATTTATAACAATTAAGAAATTATTTTACAGTCATTGACTAAAGAAAGACTTATAGTATCTTAAAATAAAAATTATTATAAAATATAGTTACATTTAATTATTAAAAATTATTTTTAAATTCGGTTGCAAATCGCCCGGCTCGCTTCAAATCCGCGCGCTCGGAAAATTTTTACGTCACTTGTATTAAATTTTGACCGAAAACAATTTAATAATATTACCATTATAATATACAGTCTATTTACCACTGTATTTGTCTTTCTTGATAAACTTTTATATGTGAAATCTCATTTCTGGAGAAATAATATTACAAAAATGATACATATAAGTACAGTGGAACCCCGATAAGTCGGCCCCAGATAACCCGGAAGTCCGGCTAACCCGGACCGATTTTCATCAGATAAACATTTTGATTTTCAGTACATTTGTATTTTGACAACGACACCCGATTTGGGCGTCGAAACTTTAATAAAATTATTTTTCAATTTAATTGTAGCTGATTTCCCATCAAAATATGTAGTTAATTATCAGATAAACATTTTAACAATAAAAATGTATGTAACATAATATTTGAGAGATAATGTGTATTTGTGTTATTTGAACTATATGATAGTAAAAATAACTCATGGCACACGCCGGCAGAAACAACAGGCACCTGTCTGTAGTATTCCTTTAAATATTTATTTCAAACTGTCCTAGCATTGTTTAAAAAAGACAAGACTACTATTATTCTTTTTTAAATAATGGTCTTTAGTTTTCACTGTTCTTAAATAACATAACATCGTTCCGACTCTGGTGACTGTATTGTGTAGAGTGTAGAGTACAGTCTTGTATTGTTCGCTTCCGTTTGCTTACGTTTGTGTTTGCATGTAATAATTGTTTTAGTAATTTAGATGTGTAGGTACATACTGTGCATATTTATATATATTTCATGTTATTTCAATTCTAACGGAGTTTATCTGTAAGTATACCGATTTTATTAATTTTTACCATATTCTCCGGCTAACCCGGATTTTCGATAAGCCGCATCGGTCGCGGTCCCGATTAATCCGAGTTATCGAGGTTCCACTGTATATGAAATATATAACTATATTTTTAATTTTTTCATTGTTATACAGGGTGTCCCGAAAAGATTGGTCATAAATTATACCACAGACTCTGGGGTAAAAAATAGGTTGATTGAACTTGATTTACCTATATACAATAGTGCACATAAAAATATTTACAGCCCTTTGAAGTTACAAAATGAAAATGGATTTTTTTCATATATCGAAAACTCTTAGAGATTTTTTATTGAAAATGAACACGTGGCGTTAGTATGGCAGCAAAATCTTAAAAAAAAATTAAAGTGAAATTTGTGCACACCAAAAAAATTTTATGGTGGTTTTGTTCCCTTAAACCCCCCCCAAACTTTTGTGTACGTTCCAATTAAATAATTATTGTGGCACCATTAGTTAAACACAATGTTTTTAAAACTTTTTTGCCTCTTCATACTTTTTCGATAAGCCAGTGTTTATCGAGATATTTTGAATACTTTTCGAATCCACCACATATTTTTACATGGTCAGTACGGTTATAGAAACCTGCTAATAATCTGAAAATATATTTATAATTTACATTTTTAGGTATATTTTGAAAAAGAAGCCACATCTCGATAAAAGGTGACTGATCAAAAAAAGACTAGGAGGCAAAAAAGTTTTAGAAACACTGTGTTTAACTCATGGTACCGCAATAATAGTTTAATTGGAATGTACACAAACATTTGGGGGGTTTAAAGGAACAAAACCCCCATAAACTTTTTATGTAAACATATTAAAAAAGAAGCCGCATCTCGATAAAAACTGGCTTATCAAAAATACTAAGAGGCAAAAAAGTTTTAAAAACGTTGTGTTTAACTAATGGTACCACAATAATAAATTAATTGGAACGTACAGAAAAGTTTGGGGGGGTTTAAGTGAACAAAACCCCCATACAATTTTTAAGGGGTGGACAAATTTCACTATAATTTTTTTTAAGATGATCCTGCCATAAGAATGTCTATTTTCAATAAAAAATCTCTAACAGTTTTCGATATATTGAAAAAAATCGATTTTCATTTTGTAACTTCAAAGGGCTGTAACTTTTTTTGTGAGCATATTTGTACTAAGGTAAGTTAGGTTTAATCGAACTATTTTTGACCCCAGAATACATGGTATAATTTATGACCAATCTTTTCGGGACACCCTGTATAAATATAATAATAATAATAATGTTACTTCTTATTATACAATATAAAACTTTTTGTTCTTGTAGTGACTATCCGTTTTGGATGTTGGCGACCATCATGGCACTTTGGCAAACCCCATTTGGAAACTGAGAACCAGGAAGGCGAAGGATTACCTTGCTAGAAAATTTACGTACGTCGTTCAACATAACAACTACAAATCTTTTTAGAGCAGCGGTACTGATTTAGTGTGCAAGTACAGATTGCCATGATGGTCGCCAACATAAAAAACGGATAGTCACTACAAGAAGAAAAAGTTTTATAATGTGTGATAAGAAGTAACATTATTATTATTATATTTATATAACAATGAAAAAATTAAAAATATAGTTATATATTTCATATATATATGTATCATTTTTGTAATATTATTTCTTCAGAAATGAGATTTCACATATAAAAGTTTATCAAGAAAAACAAATACAATGGTAAATGGACTGTATATTATAACGGTAATATTATTAAATTGTTTTCGGTCAAAATTTAATACAAGTTACGTAAAAATTTTCCGAGCGCGCGGATGTGAAGCGAGCCGGGTGATTTGCAAAATTCGGTCGCTCGCAAAAGCACCGAATTAAAAATAATTTTTAATAATTAAATGTAAATATATTTTATAATAATTTTTATTTTAAGATAATATAAGTCTTTCTTTAGTCAATGACTGTAAAATAATTTCTTAATTGTTATAAATAAAGGCACTACGATTTAAGAAACAATAATAGTATATTACTTTATGAGGCGGAGAAGCATGACTTTTTTTGACGCGCCCGATATTACGCGCCGAACGAAGTGAGGCGCGTAATAGAGGGCAAGTCAAGAAAAGTCGCTTCTTTCCCGAATAAGGTATACTATTTTTTCTTCAAACGTAGCAATTTTCAACCATAAATAGTACAATTCATAATAAGTATGCATCACTGCGGCCTGAAAATTTCACAGAAAAATGATTTTTTATCAAGTACCAAAATGGAAGGTGTTACCGAAGCGTCATGGGAATGCATTCGATCAGCGCAGTAGCCCAAAAAGTAGCTAGTTATTTAAATTTAAACGATGCAAGCGCATACACTGGCCACTCTTTACGACGAACTTCAGCAACACTTTTAATTGATGGAGGCGGAAATCTAGAATGCCTCAAACGACATGGGGGCTGGAAATCAAGCACGATTGCCGAAGGATATATAGAGGATTTAATAAGAAATAAGAACGACAATGCTCAAAAATTTTAAACCCTCATGATTCGCCAACATCGGGAATGATTGCTGAAAGTTGTGCTCGACCATCAGTATCATCAACAATTACCAATGCGTATCAAGAGTCGGGAACATTTTTGCACGGTTTCAATTTTGAAAATGCCTCATTAACTAATTGTACTTTTAATATTACTATAAATAAAAATGATGTTTAATTGTTGTTAATGACATTTGTATTGTTGCTTTGTGACATGTTTCATATTGTTGCCATGACAACATTTTTCCCTCCGCCGTAAAGAAATGGGAAAAAAACTGCTGCCGGCGGAGACATCAAACTTTGACAGGATCAAGTTAGATAAGTAATGTCATCATTATTTGACGTTTGAAGAAAAACAATTATCTCGGCTTCAGTTAATTGTAGAAAAATTTTATTTTTTTATTAATCTTCGTTTCGTCTTCAGCAACAATAATCTGTAAGTTAGAAACTCATAGGATGTACAGGGGGGCTTCAGCTCTAAATGTTTATAACGAAATTTGCCCCCTTATTTTCAAACCCAACATTTACCTCGGCTTCAGTTGTTCGTAGAAATTATTTTTTTTATGAATCTTCGCTTCGTCTTCAGCAACAATAATCTGTAAGTTAAAAACTCATAGGATGTACAGGGCCGCTTTAGTTCTAAATGTTTATAACGAAATTGCCCCCTTATTTTCAAACCCAAAAATTAGAGGTTTAAAAATGTTTTACGAATTTATTTACATCAGAATATGAAAATATAACTCTTTAGAAGGAAATTGAATGTTTCACCAACTCTCTACGATTTTTTTTCAAAAAGTTATAGCCTTCGACATTTGACCTCTTGGGATAAACAATTTATAATATCTATTGTTGTTCTGAAGCTATTTTCTTGTGGCATTTTTATAATCAATTTTGTATTTTGACAACGACACCCGACTTGGGCGTCGAAACGTTAATAAAATCATTTTTAGGTAAAATTGTGGCTTATTTCCCATTTGAATATACTTGATTATAATATCTAAGCAACAAATTCGTTAATCCGGCCTTACAATTTTTTTTATGTTTGGAATTGAAAGATCTTCATTTCCAAGCTTTAAATAGAAACACAATAAATAACGCAATAAATAACGCAATTGTAAGAAACGGCCATTTTGGATTTTCGCAGGCTGTTTTGCAATAACCAATAAACTAAATTAAACTTACCATAGCTCAAATTGTAGGTTTTTTAATTTACTACAACTATCTATTAAAAAGTTTTTCTCTAGAATCAATATCCTAAGCTGCAAAATTAAAAATCTTTAAAAATTGCAAATTTAACAAACGAAAATCGCAATAAAAAAAGCTCACAATATTTTTGGTCACATTTTAGTAGAAGTTATTCCTGGCATCGTCCTTTACAACACCTGATAGGTTTCAAAAATTCCTGAATTATATCCTGAAATCGACCTATTTTTCACCCAGAGCCTGGAGTAATTGTGATATATTCAACTGTAGTATAAGTCAACTTGCCAGAATGGCTAAGTCTCATTTGAATTCGTAATTCACTTGGTAATTATCTTTTCTTTTTTTCTTTTATAGTTTATAATTTATAATTAATGTAAAATTGTCCTATAAATAGATACCTGTTGGACAATAAAGCTTTTATTTATTTATTTATTTATTTATATCACCCCTTAACATTTTGTTATCATCAAATATGGCTACGTTTACCCGATTAGCCATTTAGGTTCCTAAACATGGAAAATTTAGGGTGTTCAGTAGGTTGAACGGAGTGAAAAATCTGTCAAAGCATAGACACACATCTGCTGACCTTATGGTGTTGGCTAGAGTTTTAACAACTCGTTCTCCTAGAGTTCCAGTAGTTGGTGTTGATTCTTTTCCCGAGTAAATATTGAAATCGTATATATGTAGATTCTGTGAAAGAATCACTTCGTTGCCCCATTTTTATACCTCTTTTTACTGGCTTCATAGGAAGATACTGCTTTAGGGCAGATCTTCCTTTGAACTTGGTCATTGACTCGTCGATGGACTGATGAGAACTCTCAGTCCTCGCCTTTACAAAAGTGTGTTTCAAGCAAGAAACCACTTCATCGATGTAGTATGTTTTTGACGTATTACCATTACTTTCAGGATTATTATAGTAGGACTTAGATAGCAGCAATAAACAGCGATCTCTTGAAATAGCTTTTTTTTATGAAGGAATTCGAAAGTGATTCAATTTGTGACCGGTAGTGTGAGATACATGGTACTTTATTGTAACACATAACCATAGTACAACCAATCACTGTCATCATTTCGTACATATCTGTTTTTTTCGTATTTAATTTTATATTTCTCTTTTTGGAAGTGCTGCTATTCTTTGATTTGTACAGCAAGCAATGTGCATAAATTAATAAACTGCGCGGAAATAATTTAAAAAATATATCAACAGGACGAGAACTTCTATCAATATTTAGTAATGTTATCCCATTTTTTTGGGTAGGAATTTCATTTTTTGGGCAAAAGTTTGTGTTTGGTATATTCCATTGTGCAGTGAATTTATTTCTTTCCAATTCATCTTCAAATATTTCCGAATTTTCTTCGTCGGAAGCATTGATGTTTACATCCACATGGTCGGGAGTATCTGAGGTAGAATCGTCACTAGGTACATAGTCAGACTCTGAGGCAGTATAAGATTCTTCCTCGAATTCATTTTCTGAAATATTTGAGAGGTTTTCAATGTCTTCTTGAAGCTCTTTTTGCGTTAGAAACCGTCTACGTGCCATAGTAAGTCCGCAACCAAACAATACGAATGGGATAAATACGACCCGGTATAAAAGACTACTGGGACACTAGAGTCCCGTTTAAAAATTATGGTAAAATCGGTAAAAACAATATCAAAAATAAACAATATATATCACTAACCTGTGTTAATCAGCAACTAAATTATTAATAATCTCTTAAAAAAACAGAACAACCACTTTTTCTTTACTACAATTGGATTATTTACTAATAATTGTTGATCCACGTGTTTAGTTAACATTAATTTTTAGGTTAAAGACGTGATATGTAGGTGACATACTACTCAGGAATTAGTAAGGAATATCTAAAAATACGGATGCGTTCAAATAACATGGGCGTTGGGGAAAAATAGATGCAAGCCGATTTTTTTAAATCCGCTGGGACATATATGTCCCCGCAGTAATGAAAGGGTTAAGATTTGACACGATTCAAAAATTTATTTAAAAACTATCTTAGAATTTATTCATAAATGATACACATATTATGAAATTAATCAATAAATATTCATAAGCCCGCCAAAGAAGGTTTTTTATGTATTACTGCTTTTATTTTGGATTTTGGATTTTTTTAATTATCGAAATTTAATTTGACCCCATTTACAAAGTCTCGTCGATCATATTTTCATTTCATAAATAGACCTGCTTTTTTATCAATTCTGTACATACTTTATGTAAAATTTGTTGATATTTTAATTAAAAATGAAATAAATAATATCTAAAAGAGTAAATAATTTAAGTATTATGTTTAAATTTGATAAGCCACAATTATTGCTGGTAAAATGAAATTTACATTTTTAAATAACTATTGGTTGACGTTTCGATTTCTACTCATGAAATCGTTCTCAAAAAAATATTATTTTAAAAAATTCTAAAAAGATATATGACCTATATTTATTTGCTTATGTTTTTTCTTCTTCATCTTCATGAAGTAGTAGATGAAGAAGAAGTAGAAATATTTTATGATGAAATAAGAACAGCTATAGAAACAAATAAAGCAAATTACGAAATACTATTAGGAGATTTTAATGCTAAATTGGGCAAAAAGAAGAAGATTATGAACATTTATTTGGCAATTATGGCTATGGGAAAAGAAACGATAGAGGAGAAATGCTTTAGAGATGAATGAACATAATATGTACTCAATGAACTCCTTTTTCAGTAAAAAAACCAAGCAGAAAATGGACATGGATGAGCCCCGATAAAAGAACAAAGAATGAAATAGATAACATCTTAACGAAAAATAGAAACCTAGTCAAAGACGTATCGGTATTAAATCAGTTTGACCTAGGAAGCGACCATAGAGTAATAAGAACAATACTAGTAATAAAGAAAAAACTAGAAAGAAAAAGAATACATGAAAAAAGATACAAATGGACATCTGAAGAAATAAAAAATAGTGAATTTAATAAACAGATAATGCATGCATTAAATCAACTTAACATGCAACAGATAAACTCCCATGATATTGATGATTTGAATAACATTATAACCGAAACAGTGAACAAAAGCATTCTGCAACTGAAAAAACCAAAAACAACAGACAATGAATTAGAAAAAGAAATATTACCACAAATAGAAAAAAGGAAGATCTTAAATAAATCTAACAAAAAGGGAACCGAAAAATAAAGAGAACTTAATAGGCAGATTAGAAAAGGAATCAGAAAACAAGAAAGAAAAAAAAGAATAAAAATTAATAATAACAACTATTGAAAAAAATAAGAGCACGAAATGTCTCAGACCGACACTAGGACGACGTCAGATAATATCATTAATGGGAAAAGACGAAAATGAAATCACAACTAGATAAAACATACTGAAACGAATAGAAGAATTTTACACGGAACTCTACAGAACACATCAACAAGACGATGAAATGAGACCAGCACGGAAATTAACAAGAAATGTTGGATCGGAAATAATGCCAAAAGTAACCATTTCAGAGGTAACTACAGCATTGGAAAACATGAAGAGAAATAAAGCTGCAGGAGAAGATAGGATTTCCACAGATATGATATTAGAATGAGGTAATGAACTCATTACAATTGTAACTAAGCTTATAGACAGTTGTTTACACCAGGGCAAAGTCCCTAATAGCTGGAACAACTATAAAGAAATCTTATTTCACAAGAAAGGTGATAATAAAGAGTTGGAAAACTACAGGCCCACCAGTCTACTGTCACAACTATTTAAAATACTCACCAAAGTCATAACTACCCGACTAACAAGGAAATTAGATGAATACCAACCATATGAACCGGTAGATTTTAGAAAAGGCTATTCAACTTCCGATAACCTGTTAACCACAAAAATACTAATAGAATAATGTAACGAATAAAAGTTTCCAGTTTTTATAGCATACGAAAAAGCTTTCGATACTATAAAACACATGGCCGTAATAAACGCAATGCAAAATTCAGATATTCAGAAAATCAGATATATTAACTTAATAAAAGAAACTATGAACCAAGCTAGGGCTACATACTACCTAAATGAAAATGAATACACGAACCCTGTACCATTAAACAGGGGAGTCAAACAGGGAGATACTTCATCACCTAAACTGTTCACCTCCTGTAGTTTTGGAGGACGTGTTTAAAAATCTAAATTGGAAATAATATAAGGGAATAAACATCAATGGCCGCTACCTCAGTAATCTACGACTTGCGGATGACATAATCCTGATAGCTACTGACCTACAAGGACTGAAAACCATGCTTCCAGAACTACACACAGAATCTTCAAAAATAGGACTAAAAATGAATTTAAACAAAACAAAAGTCATGCACTTGGAAGAAACCGCGACAATAATAAACGACACAGTTATAGAAAAAGTTGAAGAATATATATACTTAGGAAAAATATAATACTAAATAGGGAAATTCAAACGGAAGAAATAAAAAGAAGAAGAAAGTTAGCATGGGCAGCATTCGGCAAACTGAACTATATACTCAGAAATCAGCAAATTCAACTACATCTTACATCTAAATTTTTTGATGCATGCATAATTCCGATATTAACATATGGGGCACAAACATGGACAATCACAATAAAGAATATGAACACACCCAGAGTCATTTAACACGCGATGGAAAGAGCAATGCTTGGCATATCATTTATAAACAGGGAAACAAACACACGGATAAGACAGAAAACCAAAGTCACTGATGTGGTACAAAAATCATTAAAATTGAAATGGGAATACGCTAGACATGTAGCTAGGAGCGATCTAAACATGGCACAGAACAATTTTAACCTGGAGACCATACCAATACAATTGACCCAGAGGCCGACCTCCTATGAGATGGACAGATGATCTGAAACGAACTGCCGGGAAAAATTGGCTACAAGTAGCGTACAACAAAAAACAATGGAAAGGAAGACTTGAAGAGGCTTGAGTTCAGATGTGGACGTGAATATCTAGACGAAGAAGAAAGAAGAAGAAAGATGTCTTTTCGAAATTGTATACTTGGCCTAGGTTTTATAGGAGAGAGCATGTGTGTTGCGAAAAAAACTTTGAAAGTGGTATGCATTTTGTAAATTTTAAATATTATTACATGCATTGTGTATAAAATATGTTATGATATCATAATACACAAAATTTTTGTTGTTGTTTCTCTTTTATAAGACTCACAGTTCACAGCTCTGTAGAGTAAGTGAGACGCTAAGTTAGCCGTGTACTATAGAGCGTGTAATACACGTATAAAATTCTCCGAGATCAGTTGTACTGTTTTTGCAATTTTTTAAAGGACTCCGCAACACTCCTCATGGAAAAGTAACCCCTGTCAAATTTAACGAAAGTTCGGTCAATGATAATTCTCAGTGTGAAGATTAAAAAAGTCCATGGAATCTAGGTCTGAAAAATATTATTCTAAAAATACAGCCTCCTGAAATGATTGGATTCAGAGTTAAAAAAAATTTTCCAAACATATAAAATATATTAGCTGACGTTAAACTTAAACTACAGACAGACAAATTCAACTCAATAAACTCGAAAGTTAGGAAAATTAAGGGAACTTTTTGCATATAATTTGTTACCTATGTGTTTTATGTAGTTTAGATTTATCTATTTTAGGTCTTTTGATTGGTGTTGTTTTATTAGAAGCCCCCCAAGGAAAATGTTCGGCCACTGCTAATGAAACGCCTTCAGACTGAGGAACAAAAATAACAAGTGCTGCTAGAGCGGCACAAGACATCTCACGCTTTTAGGCATGTAGAATAAATTGCGTCTAAATAACACTATATATATCCACCAAGCAGTAGTTTTTGCAAATACCTTAGATGGTTTTCAAAGAATAATGTCCGACAGATATCAGATATAAATAGAGAACACGGACTTAATCTCAATACGAAAAATAGAGTACATGGTAGTCAGTAAACGCTAAATATTAATTACGATCGTTTATGGGAAAATCGGGTTTAGTCATCTTCGACTACCTGTATGTTAAGATTTTGCTGATTTCGGTAAAATGCATCATATGTCGTGTTAATTAGCTACCTATCAGAATACTTAACATTGGGTTGAGGTCTTGTAAAGCATAAATACCATGTTGTTCTGAAGCTATTTCCTTGTGTCATTTTTTAATCAACTATTCTAAATGGGAAATAAGCCACAATTTAACTAAAAAATGTCCGATTTTGATAACGACATCCGATATGGAGGACGTCGAAACGTCAATAAAATCATTTTTTTTAGTTACATTGTGGCTTCCCGGCTAAATTTCCCATTTAGAATAGTTGATCATAAAGACCATAACACACTAGTTATATAAGCACAAGTACCCACAGTTCATCAATCACTCAAATAACAAATAAGGTTTATTGCTCAAAACATTGGATCGAATATAGTTGTGCCATATCTCTTTGTATTTAATGATTTTTTAATTCCAAAAGAAATTGTGTATAATATGCAGAATTTCTATGTTATAACGTAATATTTTAGGTACCTACTGTCGATGCAGCAAGTGTCAGTGCCGCCGTTCTTCATTTTTTTTCAAATTATGGTTCAGCGTTTTTTTGAAAATCAAATGGTGCTGTTAGTTGCTGAGGTCAGTTTTATATTTTGCATGGGTAGAAACGTGAGAAGTCTTGTGCGGCTCTATCAGCACTTGTTGTGGTTATTCCACAGTTTTCTGAAGACGCTTCATTAGCGGTGGGGAATCTAAACATTTTTCTTGGGGGACTTCCGGTGAAAGACCAACCATAAGATAAAAAAAATAATTCAAACACTAGATAAAAGACATAGATAATAACTTATGTGTAATAAGTTCCCTTAATCTTCCTAACTGTCGAGTTTATGTATTGAGTTTAATTTTTCTCTCTGTAGATTAAGTTTCATGTCAGCTAATATATATTTATGTTTTAACAATTTTTTCTTTAATTTTGGAGCATGTTGCGGGGGCAATTCCCCTATTCCCCCCGTAGAACCACCAAAGTTCAGTAGTTTTTTAAAAATAAGGTGGAACTAGTATTGTATAAGTGTGAAGCATTCCTGAAAACATGATCTTGCTTCTGTTGCACTAGTAGCACATTTTCTATCGCACTTCTTCAGTTTTCTGGGAAATTTTCGGAGGCTTTTTGAAGACTCAATTACGGTGCATTTATTTTTGACCACGAATTCATATGTAATACGCAAATATGCATGAAAATGAGTCTATTCTGTCAATCATATATTTTCGTTAACTTGACCGTTAATTACTTAATATATTTAACATAAACTGAGCACCTCAATCCAATAACTTCAGAAAGCTGTAGCTTTAGTTTTTCAGACCTAGGTCCCATGGACTTTTCTAATTTACGCACTGAAAACTATTATTGAACAAATTTTCGTTAAGTTTGACCAGGGGCCACCTTTCCATAAGGAGTATTGCAGGGTCCTTTCTGACCATTGCCCCCCATTTTCATTTCATAGACCCACGTAGACCACTTGATACCACTTCCAGGTTTTTATCGACCCCTGAGGGTCGATATAGACCTTTATAAAGAATAACCTTTTTCGAAAAATTACTGATATAAACAATTTATTACTAATATAAAATTCGGAAACAAATATTTACAAGCTTCGAAACAAAATCAATTTTACTAAATATAATATGTAGCTTTTAAACTTGCTGCCATTACTCGTACTATAAGCTATGTTCGTCGAATCAAACTTTGCTTTGCTAAACTTGTTTAATATTATGCTATTATATATCTAGGGCAAAATCGATTAGAATTCGTAAATCTAATTAACATAACTGACTTCTTCCATTGGTTTTAGAAGTTCCATTGACTCAACGGAACTTCTAAAACGAACTTTATTTCGCTTTCGTAGTTAATATTGTGTACATTGGCAACGTTTTATATTTCTTTTTATGAGCCAAAAATTGAAAAGGCAACCAAATTACTGACTTGTATTTACACATTTAATGATTTGTATAACTAAATACTCAGGTAAATTAATGAATGGGAAAAGAAAAGTATTTTTGAAGTGTGTAAAAATATTTTAATTTCTCGCTGAGTATTTTTGGCTTACAATGCCATCTTAAAAGCTATGGTCAAAGTCTATAAAGCACAGTAGAACCCCGATAAGTCGGCCTCCGATAACCCGGAAGTGCATATGTACTTCATGTTTTTGCAATTATTATAATGGATCTTTATCTTTTATTATAATGGAGTTTATCTGTAAGTATACTGTATTTTATTAATTTTTAACATATTCTCTAGTCCAAGTAATGAAGCTTGAAATAGGACAAAACCTCGCAATTTTTACAGAATGGATCGATTTGCTTGAAAATTTGAAAATAAGTAGTGGATAGTCCAAGGATCAAAATCTATATGATGCCGAAAGGCGCTTTTACCATGGGGGTGGTTGCCACCCCCTGTTGGGGGTGGAAATTTTTAATTATATTTTGACCGCAAAAGTTGATAAAAACGTTTATTCTAAGCAAAACATGTTCTATACATTTTTTTGATAAAATTAATAGTTTTCGATTTATTTGCTATCGAAAGTGTTAGTATTATATCGAAAAATCAATGTTTTTAATAAGTTTTCTGCTAATAACTCCAAAAGTTTTCGTTTTATCAAAACAATCTTACTTAACAAAAATGTACTATTTGAAAAAATAAACAAAATCGTCTTTTTTAATTTTCTTCAAGACCAACAATAATCAAGGTATACTTTATTATATGTAAGCTCTCCTTTGTCAAATGTTAAATATTGTAGTTTCAAAGTCAAAAGACGGGAAAAATATGCATTTTTTGAAAATAACTTGTAATAACTAATTTAAAGAATTTAAAAATATCTATCTATAGAAATAAAAAGAAGTCTCTAGCTCAAAAATTAAGTGACTTATAATGAAAAGAATGTCAGTCCCTATTTTTTTCAGCGCAAAAGTGGTAGGAAGCAACCCCGTAACCACCACCCTAATTAAAACTAGTCATTGACCTTATTTGGTCTTATTTATTTATGTATTATTAATAAGTTCGAGAAGTTTGACCGACTTAGAATGATTCGTTTTAAAAAAAAATGAAGTTAACAGCGATTAACGAATTTTTGTAGTGTGGAAAAAATGGCCTTTTCTTCTGAATAGAAAGATTAGCATCAGAGATGTGAAAAATGTGCAAATATTAAATTGTAGCTAATTTAGTTCCCAAGAATTTGGTATGAAAAAATTTTTCTATGACAAGAATTAAGTGAGCTATTGACACTTAACACTTGTAATAGCATGCAAAAGCCACCTTTACCAACCCTATCAAAGTCACCTCTTTTTGTGACTAAGCATTTTAATAATATCTAATATTAATAGGCTTGTAGATCTTATAAAAACCTACAAAATTCTTTTATACCAAACTTTTTAAGATACAAAATAAAAAAGTTACGGTTAAAAATCAACATATTTTATGGAGAAAAAAAAAGGAGAAATTCAATTGTAAGCATAATAATGCAAGTTAGCGGTGTTTTTAGGCATTAGCCTTATTGATTCTTCTTTATTTGTGTATTATTAATAGATTCTAGAAGTTTGGCTGGCTTAGAATGATTAGTTTTAAAAAAACTGAAGTTTAAAGCGAATAACGAATGTTTGCAATTTGGTAAAAAATGCCATTTTCTTCAGAATAGAAAGATTAGCATCAAAGATAAGAAGAAATGTTTAAAATTAAATTGTAGGTTATTTAATTCTTAAGAACTTGGTGTAAAAATTTTTTTTCTACGACAAACATTGAGTGAATAGTAAATGAGTATAATATAGAAGAACATTTATTTTTTCCATACAAAACTAACACTTTCGATAGCGAATAAATCGAAAACTATTAGTTTTATCAAAAAAATGTATACAACATTTTTTGCTTAAAATGAATATTTTTATCAACTTTTGCTGTCAAAATATAATAAAAAATTTCCACCCACGAGATGGGGTGGCAACCACCCCCATAATAAAAGCGCCTTTCCGCATCATATAGATTTTGATCCTTGGACTATCCACTACATATTCTCAAATTTTCAAGCAAATCGATGCATTCTGTAAAAATTGCGGGGTGAAAAGCTTCGGTTCCTGGACTACTCCGGCTAACCCGGGTTTTTCATAATCCGGATAGGCCGCGGTCACGATTAGTCCGACTTATCGCGGTTCCACTGTACCACTAATAAAAAGAGGTCCCAGTTTTATTGAAAAAATTAATAAAAATTATTTATCGAAGTTAAAAAGCTTGGTTGGAGGTTGCAAAGAGAAATTTTTTTTGAAAAACCATAAATAACAAACAGCACAGTGGGACGTCACAAAAAAAAACACATTAAAAAGTTTGATCATGTTACAGGTGCTAGCACTCAACAATCTGGAGTCGAGACTAGAATTCTGTTTTTTTAAATTATTTCAATTTTTAGCAACCACCATCCAAGTGTTTTAACTACTTTAAATAATTTTTATAAATTTTTTCAAAAAAAATGTGATAAAAATGGGTATCACTTTAGTAGCGCTACTTTTTAAACTTGACCATAGCTCTGAAGATGACTTTGTAAGCCGAAACCACTCAGCTAGGAATTAAATATGTTAGACACTTAAAAAATACGTTTCTTTTTGACTCGATAAATAAAATTCATTTATTTGTTATCTAAATATTATAAGTGTGTACAAAAACATATCCGCTTTTATCAAATAATAAGATATTTTCTTTTTTTTATCTTGAACATCCATAGTACCGGATTTCTTTGCGAGACGTAATATACGTGTCAAAAGCTAAATCTCTTATAACTTATAATATAGAAAATTTCAAAATAGGTAAAGGGAACTTTGTCTTTATTTCAGTGACTGTTCAGTCTTAGGCTCTTAAAACTAAAGGTTTTATCTCTATATCAATAAAATCTGGACTGTGACTCACAGTTCTATCAGTATCGTATCGTATGTCACCATTGTTCTTTTTATTTCAGCATCTTCTTTCGACGGTTGGCGAACCAAATGGCAGTTGTTGCCATTTGGTCATTTCTAGTCTACTACCGGTCATTTCTTTCACTTTCTATGGACGTTAAACGTCTCGTATCTTTACTGAAGTTGCTCAGTTTCTAGACATTTTTGTTGATATCCAGATTTATTTAGCTTTTTTGCACTTTCTCTTCTAATAATTTTATTGATTCTGTGAGAAGCTTATTTTTCTTGTAACTTTTTCCCTTTTAACCTTCAAACATATTTTTAGTCTAAAGTCCATTATAAATGGATTGTAATCGCTAAATTGTCAGATACAGGGTATAGTCCAGGGCGGATCTGTTTTGAGATGGACGTTTAGAGGTGACTCAAATTTTTTTGCAGAAATTGCTTGAAAATAAATCAAATAATAATATTTGATTTATCCTCCCTCTCAAAAAGGTCCGGAACATTGTTTAAATAATCAAAATGTCAAAAATTGAAGGAAAAATTCGATTTTTTTCTTTGTTTTTTGATTATAACTTTAAAAGTATTCATTTCCGAAAAAAGTTGTACTGACATAAAAGTTGCGTAATTCAATTTACTACAATATAGAATTGGTTAAAAATTTAAAAAATAGTAACCCTAGTTGCAAAATAGCAATAATTGCGAAAAAACCATACAAATACAAGTATTCGCATTTTACGTTTTTCAACCATTTATGCTACACTTAGGAGCTTAATATTTCTCCCTGAAAAACTTTATGATACAGTAAAACAATACTGTAAATTTCATTAAGATCGGTTCAATAGATTTTGCAAAATAAATTTTGCAATACAGCTTTCGCAAAAAAAATTCATTTTTTCAAAATGTTACAGGACTGAAAGTAAAGCAGATAGCAAGTTGAATTTTTTTTTGCTTATAGAAATGTACTCTACCTTTCATTTGCAATTTTCAAAATTAAAATCGATTAATTACCACGGCGTCAGAAAATTTTTGAAATAAACAATAATTTTTGGTGCTACGCGCAGGACAGCTGTGTTCGATTCACACAGGTTGATTTCCACCAAAATTTCTTCTAATCTTTATCTAATATATTACTTTCTTACTCTATATTTTGTTGTATTTTAATATTTTAATTCAACAAAAACAAACTAATTTTATTATTGTTTTTGAAATATTGTTTAAACAATTGAATATGTTTAAAAATAATAAACTTTTATTATTTAAGTTAAAATATATGAACAAAGAAAGTTTTTGCTAATAAAAGTGTTATTTCAAAGGATAGAGTATGTGTTTTTATTTTGCAATAAACAAATTTATTTATTTATATCAAAATGTCATAAAAATTAAAATGTATCAATCATTATAAAAGGTCATTGAAATGCCCAATCAGAGCAACCTATCCGCTGTCCTGAGCGTAGCATCAATAATTAATGCTTATTTAAAAAAATTCCTGACGCCGTGGTGTTAAGCGATTTTAATTTTGCAAAATTGCAAATGAATGGTACAGTACACTTCTATGTGCAAAAAAATTTTCAACTTGCTATCTGCTTTATTTTCAGTCCTGTGACATTTTGAAAAAATGAATTTTTTTTACGAAAGCTGGATTGCAAAATTTATTTTGCAAAATCTATTGAACCGATCTTAATGAAATTTACAGTATTGTTTTACTGTATCATAAAATTTTTCAAGGTGAAATATGAAGGTCCTAAGTGTAGCATAAATGGTTGAAAAACGTAAAATGCGAATACTTGTTTTTGTATGTTTTTTTCAAAATTATTGATATTTTGCAACAATTGTGAGTATTTCTTAAATTTTTAACTAATTCTATATTATAGGAAATTTAATTACGCAACTTTTATGTCAGTTCAACTTTTCTCGGAAATGAATACTTTTAAAGTTATAATCAAAAAACCAAGAAAAAAATCGAATTTTTCCTTAATTTTTTGACATTTTGTTTATTTAAACAATGTTCCGGACCTTTTTGAGAGCGAGGATAACTCAAATATTATTATTTGATTTATTTTCAAGCAATTTCTGCAAAAAAATTTGAGTCACCTCTCAACGTCCAAATGTACTAATATTTTTACAGATCCGCCCTGGTCTAGTATGCCTGCAAAGATTTTATATACTTCTCAAAGTTGTTCTCGATCAAAATGAAGTTTATTTTGTTCCTAACAATTCTATCGTCTGTGTCTGTAGCTAAGACTATCTACAAGTTTATAGCCTTCTAGAATGTAGTTTGAAGAAGGTGTTGGCTATTAACAGCTTGTTAGCTATTCAAAATTTTTCAAGTAGGTATAAATCCCCTATTATTCATGGTATCGAGACCGTATGCTCCTATGTTGTTTTCTTCAGCGACACCAACCATATTTGCGTTAAAGTCACCCATGATCATCGTTATCTCACCTTTTACCATACTTCAGCAATATAATTGGTATCTGTTATTGTTTCTTTGTGTTTGCAGTTTGAATTCTCTATACTTAATAAAAATGTTATAAAATTTTTATAAAAAGTATGACTCAGTTTACACCGTAAATATTTCTTAATTTTATAAATATGTCATAAATATTTAAAATTTACGTATATTGACGAATAAAATTCTTCGCATTGGTAGGCCATTTTGCAATTTAATATTGTAATTCAATGTATTCGATTACTTATCACTAATTTACCATATTTTATGTTAAAGTATTTTCCAATGATGCATATAAACACCGTTACTTAATTGATGGGTTCTTTCTTTCAGTGGCAAAATATCCACACAACATGAAATTCTTAATATTGTGTGTACTTGTTTTAGGTAAGAATATTTAACTATGAATTAGTCTATAAAATACTCTAATTTCTAAAAATAAGTTTATTGTTTATTACAATATAAGTGTATGTATCTACACTATGTTCTTCTTCTTCTTCTTCTTTTTGTATAGACATGACTGTCTGTTTTTTAAGTTGTACTTCTTTACGATCGTGAGTGAGATTTTATAATGCCGGGCGCATGCGGACACAGACAGTATGTAGTTCGATGCTAATGTTTCAAGCTATGTATGTATCAGCCCTGTCAGCGCAAATAAGTCATTAAATGGATATGTTAGTGTTTTTAGTAAATGTATTATTTATTATAAAAAAAAAGAAAAAAAAAAAAAAAAAAAAGAGAGAAGTATAAAAAATTTCTGAACACAAGGACCGACGCCGATAAGGTAGAATACAAGAGGGTCCAAGCTAAAGTGCGAAAAATGATATGCCAAAAGAAGAATGAGGCTTGGGAGCAAAAGTGTAACATGATTAACACACATTTAGGAGGACGGAGAAGTACAGAAAGTTGGAAAGTATTAAAATCGCTACGACAGGAAAAGAAAAGAGATATAATATCAGCAATCACACCGGATCAATGGGACGAATATTTTGAAAAACTCCTAAATGAGGACAGAGCGGAATTTTTAAATAACAGTGATACCAGCAATGTAAATATCTTAGCCTCACCATTACGGGTAACAACAAAAGAAGTAGAAGAAGTATGTAAGTTTTTAAAAAATAACAAAGCACCAGGACCAGGGAACATACCAGCTGAACTAATAAAATATGGCACAACAAAATTATATGAAAACCTGGCTAAACTCTTTCAAAGATGCATCAACGGAGCGGAAATCCCAGAAGAATGGAAGACATCATGGATATCCACCATACATAAAAAAGGCAGACGGGATCAATGTGACAACTACAGAGGCATCGCTGTAACGAACTCGATCAGCCGAATATACGGAAAACTGATTAAAAATAAAATCGAAAACGAATATAAAGATATAGAAGCTGAAGAACAGGCAGGATTCAGGGCAGGGAGATCAACGGTTGACCATCTGTTTTGTATTACACAGATTATTGAGAAGAAACTGGCCGTCAACCAGGAGGTGCATCTGTTATATGTGGACTTAAGAAAAGCGTATGATAGCATCCCACAAAACAAATTATGGGAAGCATTAGAGAAAACCAATATAAGCGCAAATTTAATAACAGCGACGAAACAATTGTATACCAAAACTGCATCAAGGGTGAAAGTTGGAAGCAGGCTATCGAGAGGATTCCAAATTAGCAAAGGCCTAAAACAAGGGTGCTGCCTTTCACCGACATTATTTAAGATCTACCTCGAACAAACTCTAAAACTTTGGAAACGCAAATGCAAAAACATGGGATTACCGATCAGCAACAATACAATATACACTTTGTCATTTGCAGACGACCAACTTGTACTAGCGCAAGACTACGATGATATAGAATATATGACAAGGAAATTAATAGAGGAGTACAAAAAAGGTGGTTTGGAAATAAACATAAAGAAGACCGAATATATGTGTATCGGTGGGACACAGCAGGACCTTACACTGGGGAATGGCGAAATTATTAAACATTGCGACGCATATAAATACCTTGGTATGACCATCACACAAGAAGGAAGCGTAGACCGGACGATAGAAGAAAGAAACAACCAGGGAAGAAAAGCAATTACCCTTCTCAATAGCATCCTCTGGGACCAGTCAATATCAAACAACAACAAACATAGAATATACAATACAATTGTTAAGAGTATAATCACTTACAGCAGTGAAGTATGGCAAATAAAAGAAAGATACAAGAGAAAACTTGAAGCAACAGAAATGGATTTCTGGAGGCGCTCAGCAGGAAAATCAAGATTAGAAAGGGTAACCAACAACAGAATTAGGGAAATAATGAATGTGAAACACACAATAGTAGATGACATTAGTACCAAACAGCTTAGATGGTATGGACACGTACAAAGAATGTCCGAAGAACGACTCCCGAAACAAATCCTAACGTGGACCCCTCATGGTAGACGAAAAAGAGGAAGACCCCGCCTGAGTTGGAGAGAAGGCATAAATCGAGAAATGAGAGAAAGAGAATTGGATGAAGACCTTTGGATGGACCGAAGTGAATGGCGACTAGGCATCGGAAGACGTAGGAGAACGTTTTAAAACCGATATATATATATATATATATATATATATATATATATATATATATATATTATTTATTATAATTTTTGTGTCTTTGGATTTGTCTTCCTCGTGAATAAGATATTTTATAATAATAGTAAGTATATTTAAAGTATTTTTGTAGAATTCACTTGGTCTATTAAATTTGTCAGTATGTATGAGAAACCTTGTAACCTGTCAAAGCAAAGGGACTATAGCTCAATGGTCGAGCGTGTGACCAGAGATCGAGAGGTTCCGGGTTCAAATCCCGGACGATTGATATTCTTCTTTTTTATTTAATTTTTGGTATCGTTTTAATAAATTTTTTAAAAAGTGGTAGGTAAGAAAGTTAGTTTAATATTTAAATAAAACACAAATAACCTGTTAAGTATATTTTTATTTCTTTGAAATTATATAATAGAAGTATAACTTCTTACGTGCGTACAAAGTACATACACATTCTTTTTTTAATGTGCCTGCAATAAGTTGTCATTCCATGGTTTTCGTGGTCTTCCCACTGATTGTCTTCCTATTGGTGAATCGACTCTCGCCGTCCTTACTGCTCTATTTGATGTCGTTCGGCTTATGTGATCATTCCATTTTACTCTTCTGTTTCTCACCCAGCTATTAATGTTCTTCAGCTTGCATCTACGTCGTATATCTGTACTTCTAGTCTCCCTGTTCCATGGTGTCTTACAATCGATTTTTCAATGGGTTTTCATCTCCGCTGTTTCAAGCAATCTTTTTGCTATTCTTCGTTGTCCAGTATCTCTTGCATAATATCTTCTGAGTACAAGTTAAATAATTATGGACACATAATGCAACCTTGTAGTACCCGTCTTTTAATTTTGATATTCTCGGATTATATAAGTTTTTTAATATTCTTATATCTCGCTTGTCTATCTTGCTTTTGTTTTAAAGTTGTCATGATTTAGTCATAGGTACTCTACTCTGTCAAATGCCTTTACATAATTTATAAAGCAGATATGCACATCTTTATTCAAGTCGAAAGAGCGTTGCGTTGTTCCCGTGGTAGTTGGTTTCGCACTGTGGTTCCCACTATATTACCAAATCAGAACTGCGTGTTACTAATGATTGGATCTAATTTTTTGTTTGTAAATTTTGTGTAGTAATTTTAAAAATAGTATTAGTGTATGGCTCATTAAACATATTACGAGTGCGATGAAAGTAGAAGTTAGCCAATCATCCGATATTTCTCCCATTTCATAGACTAGCTGATTTTGCTATTTACTGTAGTATGTGTGCTGAGTAAATGTATTGTTACTTTGTAAAGTCGACTTCACTGTCTTTACAAATAGCCCAAGAGCCCGTGGCCGCCAGACATTCCATACAGTGGAACCCCGATAAGTTGGCCCCCGATAACCCGGAAATCAGGCTGACCTGGACCGATTTTCATCAGACAAACATTTCAACAATAAAAATTATTTTAAAACATTTATTATGTTAAAACATTTTATCTGTAGCCGCTTCTGGAATGTCTTAAAAATATCGAATTTCATTGATAAAATGCGCATATCCCACCAATCTTCCCTTCGACCCTAAAATATTAAAGAGAAAATTTGAATTAGGTATTTGTGTAATTTGAACTATACGATAGTAAAAATGACTTAGGGCACACAGCGGCGGCGGCAGAGCGACGTTCATCGTTCATTATCTCGGGCTATCGGAAACAACAGGCACCTGTTATTCCTTTATTTATTTCCAACTGTCTTAGCATTGTTTAAAAAAGACTAAAAGACTATTTAAAAATTCTTTTTTAAACAATGTTCTTTTAAACAATGAAAGAGCCACTGTTCTTAAATAACATAACATCGTTCCGATGGCAGACGAAATTGACACAACCGAAACTGACTGAGTTTTTCACCTAGAAATGAACAATACTCTATAGTCTATACTGTCTATACTATACTCTGTACAACTATAATAGGTAAGTTAGATGTGTACTGTGCATATAATATATTCATATAAGTAATATAATATATTATACTTCATGTTATTTCAATTATACCGAACTTTATCTATAAGTATACCGTATTTTATTAACTTTTACCAAACTCTCTGGCTAACCCGGATTTTAGATAACCCGGATCGGTCGCGGTGCCGATTAATCTGAGTTATCGAGGTTCCACTCTATTTCATAAAAGCTGAAAGTTTCTCTGCTCATGTCCCTAACAGAGATAAAAACGATCAGCGAGTATGGACTTTGAATCTTGTTTACTTGAGTAAATACAAGGTAGGAAAGGTGTGTAAAATATTGTATTAATTCCCTTAAAGTATAAAAGCTGAATTTTATATAATATGTTACTTGGACTACTATCAAAAGATAATATCTCAGTAGCCGAACAGTTTCAATGGTTTCTTCACCTTGCCGAACGCATTGAAAGTCTACTACAGGTACAAGCGCGAGACAAATATATTATGGACTCTAGTGTATAGGTAGGAACGAGTGAGGTAGTGAGTTCCATTTACAGCGATCTTTTACTGCCCATCATCAGTCGTATTATTTACAGTCGGAAAAATGAAAGAACACCCATGATCGATCACATCAATCACTTATTTTGTATTTGCTGTATTTTTCTATAAAAACGTTTGTTTTTTTCTATAAAAAACGTTTGTTTTTTATAGAAGAAAACAAACTTTTTTTATAAAAAAAGACAGCAAATACAAAATAAATGATTGATGTGATCGTTCATGGATAATCTTTTATTTTCCAACTGTATATTTATATATTACATATTATTATACAGGGTGTCTCAAAAGTAGCGGGACCGTCGAATATTTTCTTCTATTAAATAAATGGTTTCAAACACGATCCCCCCCACTCCACCTCCTGGAGGTGGGCGGGGGTAACTTTAAAAACTTAAATAGGAACCCACATTTTTTATTGCAGATTTGAATACCACACAAAAATGTAAGAAACATTTATTTGATACATCCTTTAGATTTGTTGATAGAATAGCGCTAATAAATCATATTTTTCCAATTACAGCGGTATCTATAAATAACCCTAAAAAATGTCTCGAATAAATATTCCTTGAGCAATTCAAATATGCAATACAAAACGGGGGTTCCTTTTTAAGATTTTAAAGTTACCCCCGCCCCACCTCCAGGAGGTTGAGTGGGAGGGGGGGGGGGTGTTTGATACCATTCGATAGGCTTTTGAAAAATATTGATCACGTATTTTTGAACTCACTATCTCACTCATTCGTATACACTAGAGTCCATATATTGTCTCGCGCTTGTATCTACAGCAGACTTTCAATGCGTCCGGCAAGGTGAAGAAACCATTGACACTGTCCGCCTATTGAGATATTATTTTCTGATAGTAGTCCAAGTAACGAATATAAAATTAAGCTTTTATATTTTAAGGGAAGTAATACAATATTTTACACACCTTTGCTACCCTGTATCTACTCAAGTAACCACGATCCAAAGTCCATACTCGCTGACCGTTTTTATCTCTGTTGAGGACATGCGCAGAGAAACTTTCAGCTTTTATTAAATATGCAATGCCTGGCGCCCACTTCTCTAAAAGACATGCTAATTTTGTATCCGAACGTCTGCGTCTGCTGTCCCTCCGTTGACTACCGCTCCCAAAAGGATGGAAACGATTTGCCCTCAATAATTTTTAATAAATGAAAAATTTCCGACTCCTGATGAGATTCGAACTCATGGTCCCTGAATCTAAAGGTAGGCTTTCCTACCACTGAACCACAGAGAGAATGTGCATATATTTGGACTGCATTAATTTTAACTTTTTGAGCATGAATTTGTAACATCATTAATATTTCTGATAGAGGAATATAGGCAGAAATTGATCATTTTGTAATTATATCTATTAAAATTCCAACTCTGTTTGGATAGCTTTGCTGATTGTCGATTCCGGAATAGTATATCATCCCATTGTTTATGGGGCATTTACCATTAACCGGTCATCTGACCTCAATTACTAATTCCAAGCATCTCGATTTTAAAAATCTAGTAACTTATTTTCCTACCTTATGTAATTTTTAGCAGTTGGAAAGACCTCTGTACGTACCACGTTGCTATTAAACCGGGAGATATTAACAGAAGTTCAACCACGATTTTCTAAGTCCTGCCCTTGCAATACTGGAAGGTAAGAGAAAGTACTTACAATTTGTGGAAAAATCCACGGGTTTCCTTTGACATTTTCCTGTGAAAATTAGATTTTCCATGAAAAAAAAATTGGGAGTTGCGATGAATTTTTAAGTCCTGCCATATCCATAGAATAACAGGACACTATCTATTTTATGAAGAAAATTTTTTGGGCAGGACGGTTGCAAAAGGACTAAGGGAGTACACAGGTATACAAACATGTAATGAAAATAATGAAATTTTCATAATTTTCTAAGTCCTGCCAACTTAATAAATTAATCATATTTATTTCAAAATGACTAAAAAAAATGTTGGCATGACGGCACCTAATGTTTAACTGCACTTGTTTCTTGGAAAATTCTGTATAAAATTTTCACTCTGGTTCCGTGATTTTCTAAGTCATAAAATAAATTTTGTTATAAAATAAATAATTTCAGTAGACATTATTCAAAATGGCAGGATGTTTAGTTACACCTTTTTTACTATATATAGTTAAAAAATTTGTAAGAAAATTCGTGGAAAATTACACGATTTTCTAAGTCATGCCATTTCGCACATATCTCAAGAAGGTTAATATAAATCTATTTTCAAAGAGGCAGGATGGTTGTATAGTTATTTCGTATAAAAAAATTAAATTGTGTGTCTGTAAAATTATTTCAGGGTGTTATACAAACATATTCATATCACCACAATTTTTTAAGTCATACCATGTCGGGTATGCTTAAAAACACTAATCTAAAACCGTTTACAACTTGGCAGGATAACCGCAAAGATGAATAATACAAAAAATTAATTTGTATATCATTAAAACAATCGTCTCCTATTAAATATTATTTTCCTGAATAATGTTTCGGAATTTTTACACACTTTTCAAATCTAATAGCAAACTGTAACATCTTTATTTTAAGTGATTAGATCATATTTTTATCTAAGTAAACGCAATAAAAGTAAATAAACATTTTTTACAATTTATTGGTTATAGTAGGGAATTTACCTACCCATTATATTATACAGGGTGTCCATAAGCTCTCATAACAAACGAAAACCGGAGATTCCTCAGATAATTTTAAGAAAATTTAACTTAATTCACCTAGTTCAAAAATGCTTCCGTGGAAAGCTAAAGCTCTTTAAAGATGGCGTCCTGTAATTCATCATCGTCATAATTAAACCCGGATCTATCCAATGCTGGATATAGGTCTCCCTCAGTCTTCTCCATGCATTTCTGTCCTGTGCTGTTTGCATCAAGTTTCTGTCGATGTGTTTGATGTCATCAGACCATCTGGTTGGCGGACGACCTCTACTTCGATATGCTTCGTCTAGAAGAAGCATATCGAAGTCTTGTAATTAGTTTCTTTAAAATGGCTGCAGAATGCTTTTATTTGGAAAAACGAAAACTGATACACTTATTTATCTTCCAGAGGTCAATTGTCAAATGTCAATTATCAATTGTCAATTTTAAGTACCGGTTATAGGGGTCCCTTTGGGTACGGAAACGGATATTTTATCGAATAACTTTTCTGTCTAACTTTTAAGCATTTCTGACACTGGATTATTAAATTCTGGGATAGCTTTGTACTAAAAGGTACTTTTGCTTTAACTCAGAAGAATACGCAGTGTTCTAGAAAAATCGATTTGAAAAATTTTTCGTTTTTTGGTTTTTTGAGTTTAAAAGAATTGAGAAAAATTCTATTTAGGAAAACGAAAACTGCTGCGTTTATTTCTCTTCCAGAGATGAATCGATTTTATCAATTGTGAATTTCTAGTACTGGTCATAGGCATCCGTCTTGGGTAGATCAACGGATATTTTATCTCATAACTTATTGGTCTTTAAATTTTTAGACATTTTTGAGAGTAGAGTATTAAATTTTGAGGTATTCTAGTACTAAAATTTACTCTTGCTTTAAGTCGGCAAATACACCGTTTTCTTTTTTTTATTTTTTTAAATTTTTTTTCAAATTCAAATAAAAGGTGTACAATATAAAAATAGGTGGAAATTGCATTTTAGTGCATAACATGCATCCAAAAGTGCATAAACCTGTCAAAATCAGTGTATTAAGGGCAAAATTTTGTTATTTGGGAGGTTTATGGAGTTACGAATACGCAAGCAGAACCGACCTCCGAATCACCTAGTGCCCAGAGTTGCTGCTAAGGCACGTCATCTGGAGTTTCGTGGGATATCGGCAATAAATTAAAGAAAACAGATTATTCGAGGGTTTTTGGGATGGCCGAACACGAATATGACATCAAAACTGACCCTTGGAGCACCTGGTGCCCAGGGTGACTGATCTCGAATTGAGGGAGCTTTTGGAGGTCGATTCTGATGGCGTATTCATGTTCAGCAACCACAAAACTCCTCGAGTAATCTACTTGCATCACTTTAGTGTCTGAAAGCCTCGAAATTTAAGAATATGGCGTGTATATTAGTCACCCCTAGCACTAGGTAAAGATCTGTTCTAATGTGACATTCTTGTTCAGAAACTCCAAAATACACCTGAGTAATCTGTCTGTATCAATTTACTGCCGAAATTAATATATAAATATGGTACAGAAAATGCTTAACAAATAAAAAGGTCCCATAAAATACCATTTTATTATAATACTAAAATACAGGGTGTCCCATTTAAGAAATCTCAGAAAATACCCATTCCGAGTTTCAACCAACCCCGTATACTAAAATTAAACATTTTGGTATACTATTAATAACTGAAAATAGTAGACTATACTAAAAATCGATTAAACATAAATTAATAGAAGTTTGGATATCAAATCACTAACAATATGTATAGGGTGTGAATGTTCCTACAAAATTAACAAAAAAACGTAATTATATTTTAAACTACCTCGTATAATATTTTAAAACACTATATTTTATTAAAGAGAACATCGAGTATAATCCAAAAATGTAAAAATATATAGGGTATTCCATTTAAAAAAACATTAATTTGTGTCACCCTGTGAAAACGGGTAGCCCTGTATATTAGAAAATACTGTTAAATCATAGTCCTATCTGTGTCCCATGTTTTACCTAAATAAATTTTTTCGTCTATCTTACAACAAACGAGTAATTGGACTTTGTCATACTAATTCCCCACCCTGTATACAAAATAACCATAAAACCATCCTGCCTCTTTGAAAATAGACCTATATTAAGATTCTTGAAACATGTGCAAAATGGCATGACTCAGAAAATTGTTGACTTTTTCACGAATTTTCTTACAAATCTAGGATTCCTGCCGTCTTACAAGAACCGTTTAACCTTCCTGCCGACTACCGAAAAGGTATTGATTGTATTTGAGTATTATAACTTTTTAAAGGCAGGACTAAGAAAATCACGGAATCTGGGTGAAAATTTTCCGCAGAATTTTCCAAGGGACAAGTATACTTAAACATTAGGAGACGTCATGCCAATATTTTTTTTGATCATTTTGAAATAAATATGTTTAGTTTATTTAGTTGGCAGGACCTAGAAAATCATGAAAATTGCATTATTTTCCTTACATGTTTGTATACATATATACTCCGTTACCCCGTTTGCAACACTCCAGCCCAAAAAATTTTCTTCATAAAATCGATAGTATCCTGTCTATCTACGGATATGGCAGGACTTAGAAATTCATCGCAAAACCCTATTTTTATTTTTTGGGAAAATCTAATTTTTACAGGAAAATGTCACAGGAAATTTGTGGATGTTTCCACAGATTGTAAGTACATCGTCTACCCTTCCAGTATTGCAAAAGGCAGGACTTAGAAAATCGTGGCTGAACTTCTGTATAATATCTCCCAGTCTATATATACATTCAGTCGGAAAAATGAAAGAATACCCATGAACAAACATATCAAACACGCTGTATTTTCCTGTCACTGTGTCACAAAGAAAATTGCTCAGCGCAAGTACATGTAATAATAATTATTACATGTACTTGCGCTGGCCAATTTTTTGTGTTCACGGTGACAGGAAAATCCAGCGTGTTTTATATGTTCGTTCATGGGTATTCTTTCATTTTTCCGACTGTATCTAACTTGTGAGAGTGCGGTCCTGAACCTAGTTGATTAAGTACACCTAAATTTAGTCTCGAAGTTTTTCATCGCTTTACCATAGTAAATCTTTAAATTAATTAAAAGAAACATAACCAGTAGTTTAGTAATTTTATCAATATATTTACGGTTTCATCAAAATCTTATAGAATTTCAATCTAGTCATACAGTTTGGTAAATTCAAAGGTGTTTAACAAAAACTTGTTTTTTGGCTTATCTTCGATAAGTTAAATACTTTGTAATTGACAGAATCGTACTGACCCAATTACAATATAATGAAACGAAATAAGAAAATTAAAATAAAAAGTATTTAACAATTTCATCCTGTGGCTGGTACTTCTGACTACAGGGATCCTCCAATGTTACCCGATCAACAAACACCATCTTATTCTACAATTACCCAACAGAAAGCAGCTACATTCCCTTCGAAACTACAAGCCGTTATTATCCCAGCAGTAGATACACTAAAATTAGAAGAATACGTTACAGCAATAGGATCACTAGTACAATCCAAAAATGTACTTTTTTCATCACGAATTTCTAACGGCAGAATCTGCATCTACCTTTCCAGCAAAGAAGTTGTTGACACTTTTTTAACAGACCACGGAGGTATAAAAATAGGAGATAATCTTATCAGAGCAAGAAGACTAGTCACTATTGCTAATAGGTTACTGCTGTCTAGTTTCTGTCCGTCTATTCCTCATCACACCCTCGAAAAATATCTTACCGAGAAGGGCTTTTATTTTCTTTCACCGATGTCTTTCTTTAGAGCGGGAATTCAAGATCCTCAATATTGTCACGTATTAAGCTTTCGTAGGCAGGTGTACTATACACCTGTCGACAATCTTATTATTCCTGAATCAATTCTCATTGACTTCGATAGTACATCTTACCGAATCTTTCTTTCTGATGGACTCACTTGCTATCTCTGTCATCAATCTGGTCATATCGCCTCAACATGTACCTATACGGCCACCCAGTCAAACCCGTCCATACCTACATCCCAAACTGACCAAGACTCTATTTCTTCCTGTAATGCAACAGCTGAAGACAAAAATCACTCTGTCCAGAATCAAACAGAAAACACTGGTGAAGTAAGGGACTCCCAAGAACTCCCTACAGAAATTACTATACCGAAACGTTCTCATTCTGAAATATCGTCTCCAGGTATACACCACCGGTAGAAAACACAGAAATAGATTTTACAAAACTTAAATCAAGATCAACAAAGAAGCCAAGAGTCAATAAATCTGATACAAAAACTGGAGAAACAGTTTCTACTGAATCACTTATCCAATCTGCAAAGGAATTTATTAATAAAGCTTCAGCCCTGTTTGAATTAAACTATACAGAGATAGTCAGCTTTCTCGATGATGCACACAGTTCCCCCAATCCATTAAATATCGCACAGGAATACACGAAGGACATAGCAGGACTATTAACAATGCTAACAGAAATCTACCCCAAACTCGAAGACAGACGCATTAAATCTAGAATTACACGAATAAGGAAGAAAATACGTCGTCAACTAAATATAGATCAAACTGAAAATGATAACTCCGAAGATACAGATGTTTCCCAAGAAAACCTCAATTAAAAAAAAAATCAATAAATGTGCTACGCCTGTGACACCAATATAACTGTAGGTCACATTGTTATAGACTGTCCATTATATCATCTGCAAAGACAAGCTACTGGACTACCATGTGATATAAAGTGTGCGTTAAACAGTGTGGATTGTGACAAAATCATTAGGTTTTTAAAGGAAACTAAATTATATAACCAAATATGAGTGCTACGTTTCAGAACAATCATAAATTAAAATCAACTTTGTAAAAACTCTGTAAAAAAAACTTTGTAAAAACTCTGTAAAAAAAACTTTGTAAAATAGTTTATATTTTATATCAAATTAATATGTATCATGGTACCACCGCTAATAACCTTTTATGGTTGATGCGGGATATTTCAAATAAAAAAAAAATATCTAACTTGTCTTACTCGTATCTTAAAAAAGCCTAATACGACTAGTCACACAGTCTGAACGGTTAATTTCTCGATATAATAATAATATAATAAGCATTCGATGACGTTAAATCTTTTATCTACTCTATGTCATATTATGTATAAGTTTTTAGTTTGTGAAAACTGTCATTATAGATAGCAGTGCGTGAAGGGTTTAAAGTGTGCGTGAAGTAACAATGTATTTTAAATGGGATTTACTTTTTCGCACACTTTCAATGGGTTTTTTGGCACACTCTCATATAATGAAATATCCTTAACTTTTGCGTTGTCATGGTGATGACAATATGAGCAATGACTTACAACAAAATTTTTGACAGTTTTGTGGTTTGAAAGTAGTTAGGATTTTTAAATGTCAAAGTTCTAAAAATTGTAGAATAGAAATGAATTCCAGTGACGAAGAGTTACAGTTTTTTTTATTTGTGTATCGTAGATAAAATATTGTATGAAACTGTGCGTGAATTACTTTTTGCGAACTTACGCGATGTATAGCACTCGCTCCGTTGTCGCTCGTGTTCTAAAAATCGCGTACGTTCGCAAAAAGCATACTTCACTAACTGTTTCATAAACAACTATTTTATAACAGCTCCAGATTGGCTGAACCGAATTAGCTAATTTCGATTTTAAAACATTTGTAAAAGTCCAGGGAAGGTTTAAATGGTGAGAAAATGTGATGAAATTGTAAAGAAAATACTAAAATACCAATGTTATTGTTATACAGTGTGACCCATTTAGATTGGAAACACCTCTATAAAATTTGAAGTTGTTAACCGATTTTAACCAAATTTTTTTTTAATGTCATGTAATAAAAGATCTATTGCGGGACAAAATATGAAATATTTTGTTAAATTTTCAGAGCATTCTACAATACTTTTTCTTCGACGAAAATGAAGAATTTGTATTAGCGATTTTTTTATAAAAAAATTTCTACGCCACTGGATTTAGAGTGGCTTCAAATAGCTATGACAAAAATTTCATTAAAATATATTTATTAATAACGAAGTTATGACAACTTAACATTTTAAAACTCACTAAGCTACGAGTCAAAAAAGAACACCCTGTATAAACAGATAACCATAAAACTAATTATTTTTCAAATAATTTTAATATTAATAATTAACAAGATATTTTTTAAACAATTAGAATAATTGAAATAAAAATATAATAAACAATATTTTAAATCTAAGACTTTTCGTTAATAAACTGCTTTCTGGCTGCATCCCATATCTCCGGATTTTACAATATATAATCACGTAGAGACGACGAAAATAGGAGAAAGCAAATAGAGGACACTTAGGCCACGCATTTACCTTCTCTTCGTCTAGGAAAAGGACCGAAAGACAGTTTCTAAATACTCAAAAACTGAGTAAAATGAAAAAGATAAAAAAGGGTTCAAGGCAGGTTTTGTTTATATTCGATTCAGACTTGGACTACCATCTCCATATAGCAACTATTTCAGCATCCTTATGCATCATCAGTGAAGTTTATGCAGTCACAACTCTGAAGGGAATATAAACATTCTGCCTCTTTTAAGGCAAACCATCGCGATGCAATGAACCCACCTTTTGAGACGCAATCTAGCGACATCTCTCGTATTACGAGGAAAACAACGAAAAGCCCCAGATACAAAGTTTACTACTTTTTAAACAATTAGAATAATTGAAATAAAAATATAATAAACAATATTTTAAATCTAAGACTTTTCGTTAATAAACTGCTTTCTGGCTGCATCCCATATCTCCGGATTTTACAATATATAATCACGTAGAGACGACGAAAATAGGAGAAAGCAAATAGAGGACACTTAGGCCACGCATTTACCTTCTCTTCGTCTAGGAAAAGGACCGAAAGACAGTTTCTAAATACTCAAAAACTGAGTAAAATGAAAAAGATAAAAAAGGGTTCAAGGCAGGTTTTGTTTATATTCGATTCAGACTTGGACTACCATCTCCATATAGCAACTATTTCAGCATCCTTATGTATCATCAGTGAAGTTTATGCAGTCACAACTCTGAAGGGAATATAAACATTCTGCCTCTTTTAAGGCAAACCATCGCGATGCAAAGAACCCACCTTTTGAGACGCAATCTAGCGACATCTCTCGTATTACGAGGAAAACAACGAAAAGCCCCAGATACAAAGTTTACTACTTTTTAAACAATTAGAATAATTGAACTAAAAATATAATAAACAATATTTTAAATCTAAGACTTTTCGTTAATAAACTGCTTTCTGGCTGCATCCCATATCTCCGGATTTTAAAATATATAATCACGTGGAGACGACGAAAATAGGAGAAAGCAAATAGAGGGCACTTAGGCCACGCATTTACCTTGTCTTCGTCTAGGAAAAGGACCGAAAGACAGTTTCTAAATACTCAAAAACTGAGTAAAATGAAAAAGATAAAAAAGGGTTCAAGGCAGGTTTTGTTTATATTCTATTCAGAGTTGGACTACCATCTCCATATAGCAACTATTTCAGCATCCTTATGCATCATCAGTGAAGTTTATGCAGTCACAACTCTGAAGGGAATATAAACATTCTGCCTCTTTTAAGGCAAACCATCGCGATAAACAAAACCTGCCTTGAACCCTTTTTTATCTTTTTCATTTTACTCAGTTTTTGAGTATTTAGAAACTGTCTTTCGGTCCTTTTCCTAGACGAAGAGAAGGTAAATGCGTGGCCTAAGTGTCCTCTATTTGCTTTCTCCTATTTTCGTCGTCTCTACGTGATTATATTGTAAAATCCGGAGATATGGGATGCAGCCAGAAAGCAGTTTATTAACGAAAAGTCTTAGATTTAAAATATTGTTTATTATTTATTTATTTATTTATTTATTTATTAACCATACAGACTAAATGTCTCCTTACATGGCTAAAAAAAAATATACATTTACAATTCTATAGTTTTAAATAGATGACTTTCTAAGTTATATAAAAATTATACAAATTATCTCATTATCACTTCCAGCATTGTAGAGGCTTGAATATTTTCTACATAGAGGTGTTTAAAATTTGACTTAGTATCAATTTATAAAAGTTTGTCCGATTCAAGGACCAATCTACATCAATTAAACTGTTAAAATTGTTTAATAACTTAAGTGCATTGGTAAGGGGAGATCTTGTTGCAACAAGATTGTGAGGTATATTGAACATTAATGAAGATCGTGTCCGACGAGGAGCAATATTGAATGGAATGAGTGAAAGTAAATATGGGCTGTTAATCTTATTGTTAATTATATTGTATATAAACATAATTACCATTAAGTCCCTTCTTTGTCCTAGAGACAATATTTTAAACTCGTTTCTTAAGTGAGCCGACCTAACAGAATTATAATCAGGGCATTTTTTGTGTTTTTTAAAATACATATACCGAAGAACTTTATTTTGTACCTTTTCTAATTCTTTAAGCGTTGACATATACTCACAAAACCATATTACGCTTGCAAATTCCAATTTAGGTCGCACTAAAATAAAATAGAGAAATTTTATTGTATTAATATTTGTAAATGCCATTGTCTGTCTTCTAATAAATCCAAACAATTTGTTTGCCGCTGAGATCGACTGATTTATATGTTTCCCAAACGAAAAAACTTGATTGTATGTTACTCCCAAGTCTTTTACTTCAGTAACCCTAGACAATCTCTCACCTCCCATCTCATAATCAAAAATAACTGGTTCCTGTAACCGAGTTATCGTCATAACTTTGCATTTATTAATATTAAACTCTAACTTATTAACTATACTCCATTCGTAAATACTATCAATGTCTCTCTGTAACTTAATACAATCACGTACTGACTGAATAATTTTGTACATTTTTAAATCATCTGCAAATAAAAGACACTCAGTATATTTACAAATAGAAGGAAGGTCGTTAATGAATATAATAAAGAGAGGAGGTCCTAAATTTGAACCCTGAGGAACTCCGGAATTGGCGTAAAACTTTCCTGATACATTACCTTTGTGTCGAACTATAAAACGTCTGTTTTCCAGATAACTTTTGATGAGTTTAATAAAATTATTAGACAAGCCATAAGTACTTAACTTTTTTAGTAACACATCATGATTAACGCGGTCAAAAGCTTTTCTAAAATCCGTGTATATCGTATCAAGTTGCAATTTAGTGCTTAATGTGTCAGCAACCTGATCT
Organism: Diabrotica virgifera virgifera; assembly: GCF_917563875.1. Classification (NCBI taxonomy): domain Eukaryota; kingdom Metazoa; phylum Arthropoda; class Insecta; order Coleoptera; family Chrysomelidae; genus Diabrotica; species Diabrotica virgifera. The sequence goes on from NC_065444.1 coordinate 211,133,938, forward strand.
GCAAAAATAAATAAATTTGTATTTACTCACTTGTTTAGCACAAAACCGTGCTGTTGAGACATTATGTACTTTTCTATATATGAATATAACTTGTTATGTATAATTTGTTCAAAAAGTTTGGCGGGAGCACACATTATTGCTATAGGTCTGTAGTTTTCAATGTTTTGTAATGTTCCAGATTTATGTATTGGTGTAGTAACTGCAGTTTTCCAAATTGTAGGAAAGACTTTAGAATTAACTATGCTATTAAAAATATGTACCATCGGTTCAATCAACCACTCACTACAACCTTTTAATATATAAGGTGGAATACCGTCAGTACCCGCAGCTTTCTTTGGCTTTAATTTTTTTACAGCTTCTTTAAAATCATTGTAATCTATTGATTCAATTGCGAAAAAATCATTATGCAAGTAAGAACTATTACCAAAATCTAAATTATAAGTCGCTTTATCTGAGTTGTATGTAGATGCAAAAAACTTCAAATAGCAAATACTTCAGCTGTATTTTCACCATCAACATTCTGACCTAAGTAAACAAAATTTCCAGCATGAGTACAATTGGATTTTTTGTTTTTAATATAGTTCCAAAAATAATTTATATTACCCTCCACATTTTGTTGCACTTCTTTTAAATATTTATTCTCTTCTATTTTTATTAAGTATTTTAATGCACGTCTGCTTTCCTTGTATTTTTCTAAATAGTAATTTGAGATGTTCTGTAATTTTCTGAATTTATTTTTATTTTTAATTAAATCTTTTATTTCTTGTGTATACCAACTAGGAAATAATTTGGAATTATTGAATGTTTTAAATTTTGGTACACAATTCTGTATAATTTTATTCCATATTTCATAAAAAGTTTCTAAAGCTAAGTCTACATTTGTTTCATTTTTTACTGCGTCCCAATTTGTATTTCGGACATTATTAACCAAAAGTTCAAAATTTGCTTTTTTATAATTATATTCATTGGACAAATTTACTTCAAATTTTTGCTTATTACTTTTATTGTAGACTATATTAAAATTAAGAGTAGGGTGATAATGATCTTCCTTCACAAATGGCGTTAAGTCTTGTGTTACTGCATATTTTGATGAATGATTTTCAGAGCATATTATCAAGTCAAGTGTTTTACCTTGAAAATTTGTAATGTTATTAAAAAGCTTGAATGAATTAAAATCTAAAAATTATTGCAAAATATTTAATTTAGTATTAGAAACATTGATCTCACTCACGTAACCTTTAATTTCTGGTATCTTAAAATCACCAAATATATACGTCTTTTCAATATCAACAATGTTATCTTGAAGGAAATTTACTAGTTGTTCATATATATTATCAGAGCTGTTTGGGGGTACATATAAAGCAAAAATTGTATGTTTTTCATTACCTGCTAATTTAATATGAATCGCTATTGCCTCAAATTTTGTACAATGTTTGAAAATTTGTGCAATTTTTATACTCCTTTCTTACTGCCACAAGAACTCCCCCTCCTCTAGTTTTTCCAGTAAATTCTAAATCCCTATCTGCCCGTATTAAATTATACATACTTGTATCAACAATTTCACCATCCATAACCCCATCTTGAATCCATGTCTCTACTGCAATTATAATATCGAATTCCAAGGTTTGTGAACCCCTATAAAAATCATGTGTTTTTGTATTCAAACCCCTACAATTCTGGTAATAAACATTCAGGTTGTTTGTTATGTCTTATAGCTATTATTGCAGTAAGCCCAGATACTGTAAATAGTATTTTCCACCTACCTCTACCGAAAGTATACTTTTCCGGACCTGATTGTAGGGAGCAAAGTTGTACTTTTCCTCCCTAGGGAGGAAAATATTTTTCCTCCCTAGGGAGGAAAAGTAAAAGTGACGTCATGGTATTTCATTCATGAAATATAACTTATTGACGCCCTGTACAATATCTATTTTCCATTACGTAAGTATCTATACATTTTAAAGTTTATTTAAAAACACTCTGTATTTTGCAGAATGGTAAAAAACAGTAAATTGTTATTTTGGTTTAACAATGTTTACATTAATAATTTGACTTATATTTGACAGTTGACAGTTATATTGTACCTACTTGCTAGTTTTAGTTCTAATAAATTTTGTTGGTTAGTTACATAAATATATTAAGTAAAAATGATAAAATGACTTGTTATTTGAGGAAGGTGGAAAAACCATATGTATAACATGGGAGTAAAGTGCCTTTTCCTCCCTTGAATGATTACTGCCCTCCGCTACGCGTCGGGCAGTAAACTTCATTCTCGGGAGGAAAAGAAGCACTTTCCTCCCTTGTTATACAAATAGCTATTTAATACAATGTTATTAGAAGTAGAAAATATAGCGCCATCATACATATTATCGCTGGAAAAAGGATAACTCATTTTTGTGAGCAGATACTATAATACAACTGTCAATTACTTAATACGGAAGAACATAGATCTGAAACCTCTAAACCACATACCACACATGAGTACCTCTTGACAGATTTGCGAACATATTGTGAAAAGTAATTTATATTTGATTTTTCTTGCAGCAAAATAGTCAGTAAAGTAATAAAACTGTAACGTTAATATTGACAGATTGTTATACAAAAAGAAAATATAAACATGTAAAAAAAGCCCAGCCCAAAAATTTCAGACCTATACACATATAAGCAATGGCTAAATATATTTAAAATATGTAGAAGTAGCTTCAATAATTTATCAGTATAGTACATTTTAAACAAGATTACATTTTTTGGAAAATACGTCTGATGTATTTACGTACTGAAACCAGTTAACTTACATTTATCCATTAAAACCTGTAACCTCTATGTAACAAAAAAAAACAAGAACTCATTGATGTATTGATGTACCGAATAAAAACTAGACCTGCTAATTAAATTAAACTATTTTAAGTTGGATTCATTTGAACTTATATTCGTAACAAATAAAATCTCAAATGAAAACTTATCCTTATTAAAATAGTCAAACATGTAAACAAAAGATAAGAATAAGTTTAAAAATTTCATATCAATATAATGTATCTAATGTTTTTCGTACCTAATTAAGAAGCTCATTCTCGTTCTGAATGGTTCTGACACCGTTGCCAGTATTGACATAAATCTTTCCGTTCATTGACCACGCACTTTTAACACCATATTTTTTCTTAGCAGCTAAGAGAAGTTTAAACCGAACTTGAGTAAGGTCTTCATTCAGAAATATTCCCGTATTTATAAGCTTGTTTCTGGATTTATATACTTCATTCCGCTTCAGGTTGGTTACAAATTCAACAATGATACTCCTAGGTTTCTGCTCATCTTCAATCTTGCCCACCCTAAATATTCTATTTACTTCCACTAGTGAACATTTAATTTTCATTTGGTCATTAATTAATGTCAAAACTTTGCTTATCACATTCTCAGACGCTTCTTCTTTTACTCCAACAAATCTCAAACTATTCATTCTTGCTGTCTGATTTAGATTATCCAATGTCTGATTAATTATTATAATTTTCATTGCATTGTTTTTTTTGTTTTTCTTCTAGGCGATTTAGTTTTGTAACTGCATTATTCAGTGTTGCATCTAATGCTTCAAATTTTTGAGTTAATTTGTCAAGTTTATCTTCTATTTTGCTAAGTGAATTTGTCAATACCTTTGTTATAATGGCTTCCATAGCACTTTCATCGGTTACACTACTGCGCACAGATCTGATACTCATCATAAAACCTATGAGAACTGGCAAAACAGGATAGAAAATTCGATTACAGATAATAGAATATTTTTATTTCAATTATTCTAATTGTTTAAAAGGTAGTAAACTTTGTATCTGGGGCTTTTCGTTGTTTTCCTCGTAATACGAGAGATGTCGCTAGATTGCGTCTCAAAAGGTGGGTTCATTAGTCTTAGATTTAAAATATTGTTTATTATATTTTTATTTCAATTATTCTAATTGTTTAAAAAGTAGTAAACTTTGTATTTGGGGCTTTTCGTTGTTTTCCTCGTAATACGAGAGATGTCGCCAGATTGCGTCTCAAAAGGTGGGTTCATTGCATCGCGATGGTTTGCCTTAAAAGAGGCAGAATGTTTATATTCCCTTCAGAGTTGTGACTGCATAAACTTCACTGATGATGCATAAGGATGCTGAAATAGTTGCTATATGGAGATGGCAGTCCAACTCTGAATCGAATATAAACAAAACCTGCCTTGAAGCCTTTTTTATCTTTTTCATTTTACTCAGTTTTTGAGTATTTAGAAACTGTCTTTCGGTCCTTTTCCTAGACGAAGAGAAGGTAAATGCGTGGCCTAAGTGTCCTCTATTTGCTTTATCCTATTTTCGTCGTCTCTACGTGATTATATATTGTAAAATCCGGAGATATGGGATGCAGCCAGAAAGCAGTTTATTAACGAAAAGTCTTAGATTTAAAATATTGTTTATTATATTTTTATTTCAATTATTCTAATTGTTTAAAAAGTAGTAAACTTTGTATCTGGGGCTTTTCGTTATTTTCCTCGTAATACGAGAGATGTCGCTAGATTGCGTCTCAAAAGGTGGGTTCATTGCATCGCGATGGTTTGCCTTAAAAGAGGCAGAATGTTTATATTCCCTTCAGAGTTGTGACTGCATAAACTTCACTGATGATGCATAAGGATGCTGAAATAGTTGCTATATGGAGATGGTAGTCCAACTCTGAATCGAATATAAACAAAACCTGCCTTGAACCCTTTTTTATCTTTTTCATTTTACTCAGTTTTTGAGTATTTAGAAACTGTCTTTCGGTCCTTTTCCTAGACGAAGAGAAGGTAAATGCGTGGCCTAAGTGTCCTCTATTTGCTTTCTCCTATTTTCGTCGTCTCTACGTGATTATATATTGTAAAATCCGGAGATATGGGATGCAGCCAGAAAGCAGTTTATTAACGAAAAGTCTTAGATTTAAAATATTGTTTATTATATTTTTATTTCAATTATTCTAATTGTTTAAAAAGTAGTAAACTTTGTATCTGGGGCTTTTCGTTGTTTTCCTCGTAATACGAGAGATGTCGCTAGATTGCGTCTCAAAAGGTGGGTTCATTGCATCGCGATGGTTTGCCTTAAAAGAGGCAGAATGTTTATATTCCCTTCAGAGTTGTGACTGCATAAACTTCACTGATGATGCATAAGGATGCTGAAATAGTTGCTATATGGAGATGGTAGTCCAACTCTGAATCGAATATAAACAAAACCTGCCTTGAACCCTTTTTTATCTTTAAGATATTTTTTCTTCGTCGAAAATGGATAATTTGTATTAGCGATTTTTTTATTAAACAATTTCTACGCCACTGGATTTAGAGTGGCTTCAAATAGCTATGACAAAAATTTCATTTTAAATTTATTTTAAACATTTTTTTGTCTAGTAGTGGTTTATTATTAAAATTATTTGAAAAATAATTAGTCTTATGGTTATCTGTTGATACAGGGTGTTCTTTTTTGACTCGTAGCTTAGTGAGTTTTAAAATGTTAAGTTGTCATAACTTCGTTATTAATAAATATATTTTAATGAAGTTTTTGTCATAGCTATTTGAAGCCACTCTAAATCCAGTGGCGTAGAAATTTTTTTAATAAAAAATCGCTAATACAAATTCTCCATTTTCGACGAAGAAAAAGTATCGTAGAAAATTTAACTAAATATTTCATATTTTGTCCCGCAATACACATTTTATTACATGACATTAAAAAAAATTTGGTTAAAATCGGTTAACAACTTCAAATTTTATAGAGGTGTTTCCAATCTAAATGGGTCACTCTGTATACAAACAGTTATAATATTATATACTCCTTTTGATTTACGTCAATAAAACTTCGGCTACCTTCGCGTCTACTATACTTTTTTACGTTTCCCGTGAAATCCATGCTTTCAGCAATTTTTTTAATTTAAATACGGTAGGTAATTTAGGAATAATTTAGAATTGTTTCATTAAAGTTATAATTATTGAAATGTATTACATTAATGCACAAATTTGTCTTTCCAACTTTATCGCAGAGAAAATGTTGAAAAGTACTTTTTATTATTGTAAGTAATAGTGCAGTCAATGAAGGTGGATATGAGCTATTACCTCCGATTTCGTTGAACCTCCATAGATTTGTATGAAAATTGGTTAGTTGTTAGAGGATATCTCAAGAAACAAATGTGACATGGTATTAACTTGCCCTTTTACCCTGGGGGTGCCACCCCGTGAAAATTATTTTATTGAAAATAACCCCATAATTCGATAGAGGAACAAATTCTAAGCAAAATTTGTTATATAAAGTTATTAAAATAAATCAAAACTTTTTGAGTTAATAAACAAGATAAAAGATTTTAATTTTTATTTGGAAAAATGCATGTTTTTAACCTATTTTTCATCAATAACTCAAAAACTGTAAGTTTTTAAAAAAAGTTGTTATTACCAAAATTGAAGCTAATAAAAATCGAAATAAACCCCTTAATAGAAAAACCTTTTAGTGTTAAAAGTGAGTTAGTTATAGGTAATTGAATGTATATTTTTTTCGGCGAATAAAAAATCTAAGGGTTCAAGCTGAAATAACGGGAAAATGATGCATTTTATAACATAAACTTATCAAACATTTATCAAAGTACTTAAAAATATCTATCAAAGAGCCCCCGAACATGTTGATAGCATTAAAATATATGCTCCAAAATTTTTTCAAAATTTTTCTTTAAAAACTGTTTCCAAAAAATGTTATTATTTTTTTAATAACTCCCTTCATTTTTACGATATCAGGTTCATCTTAAAACCGTTTGAAAATTAATTTCAAGGGCTATTTCACCACGTTAAATTTAATCTTTTTAACACCTTCCTTCTTTAAAAATAAAAGGTTAAATGGCCCCGGTTGCATGGTTCTCACAGCAAAATTTAAGATTTAAACGTCTCTATCTCGGTTATTTTTTACCCTATAGAAATAGTAAACAGGTAAAATATTTGACACAGGAAAAACAACTAAAATTTGGTTATATATCATTTTTACGTATATTGCGTATTTTTGGAGCTATTATTGAAGGAATATGAAAATTACAATAATTTTAAAAATTATGATTTTTTTAAATTATATCTTTTTTTCAAAAATATGCAATCTAAACCGGTCAAAATTATTGAAATAATTACTTATGCTAATATAAAGAAGTTCTTGTAAGGATTATTATAAATTTTAATTTTTGTGGAAATTGATTTTTCACTTTTTCCTAAAAAATTCCAAAGGGTTCTCTTATTTTCATCATAACTTGCTTAATTTTGACGCTATTAACTTGTTCTGAAGCTCATTTGATAGACATTCCGAAGTACTTTGACAAATGCTTTGCAGGTATATTTTATGCATTGCATTGTTTTCCCGTTATTTAAGCTTGAATACGTAGATTTGAGTACTCGTCGAAAAAAATACACATTCAATCGCCAATAACTCACTTTGAACTAACATTAGTTCTTTAAGTGAGAAATGTATTAAATTTTTTATTATCTTCAATTTCAGTAATAATAACTTTTTTGCAAGAGCTTATAGTTTTTGAGTTATACGTGAAAAACCGATTTAAAACATGCATTTTTTACGAAAAAATTAAATCTTTGGTCTTTAATAATTCAAAAAGCATTGATTTATATTAATAACTTTATACAGTGCGGTGGAATAAGTGTTGCCCCCCCTGTTTACTTATTTTAAGAACATAAGCAAAACGCTCGGACAGGTCGATTTTTAAACTAACCATAGTATATTATAGCATGAACGTTTCGAACTTTACGCTATACCTCTTCAGGTAACAGCCATAACTTTAATTTTTTTAAATGGGAAAGTACATCATGTGACACCTCATTTAAAAGCTCTTAAAATATTGAGTTCACAAATGTATAATACTTTAATCGTTTTTGAGATCGTAGGCGCAAAATTTTGGTCGAACTCTTTTTAAACGCATTTATTTTTTTCGAATTCTGAGAAAACTAATAAGTATTTTTGAAAAATTTAAACGCAGAATGAAAGATTAGATTATTACCGATGGCTGACAGTCCCTTAGAATAAACAAAAAGTTTATTTTGAATGAAATATTTGAAATTAAAAATCACACTAAATTTTCTCTTTTTCATCACTGTGACTTATTAAAATAAACATTATAGGAGTTCTCAGGGATTTTGGACCATCGAGAATACTGTAATACTTCATTCTGCGCTTAAATTTTTCAAAAATATTTATTAGTTTTTTCAGGATTCGAAAAAAATGATTGCATTTAGAAAGAGTTCGACCGAAATTTTGCGCCTACGATCTCAAAAAGGATTAAAGTATTATACATTTTTGAAATCAGTATTTTAAGAGCTTTTAAGTGAGGTATCACATGATGTATTTTCCCATTTAAAAAAATCAAAGTTAGGGCTGTCACCTGAAGAGGGATCGCGTAAAGTATGAAACGTTATATATGAAATACGTGAAAGTACATATACATATAAATTACAATAAAATTTTGGTTTTGAACAGTTTTATTCATGAAATAATCGCAACAAATTGCACTCGAACTCTAAAATTATTATAGAATTTTTGCCCTCGTGACACTTTGACATAATTCCACTCGCCTTCGGCTCGTGAAATTAAAACTGCCAAAGTGACACTCGGGAAAAATTCAATAATTTTAGAGCTCTTGTGCAATTACTACTGATAATTCGATGGAATAAAATTATTTTGACATAATATTTAAAACCAGATCAGTAGACAATTAAAATGGTTTTGAATCGTCGTCATGGAAACCAATATCGTCGTCGTGGTAACCCATTATATTGAAAGTTTGGTTTTGACAACCTTTCAAAAAGAATTAATTTGTGTATTTTCACTTCTAAATAAACATTGATATAACTCTATTTTTTGTGGCTTTTTTCTAAACGTACAGCCCTAGAAAAAATATTGTTAGTAACTCATGCGGAAAGTGTCTTCCCCGCACTCGGCTGCTTTCCCGAACTCCGCTATCGCGTCGTTCGGGACAACGACAGTCTCGTGCGTGGAAGTACCACTTTCCGCGATAGCGGAGTTCGGGCAAGCAGTCGAGTGCGGGGAAGACACTTTCCGCATGAGTTAGGAACAATATTTTTTCTAGGGCCGTACGTTTGGAAAAAAGCCACAAAAAATAGAATTACAATTTTTATTTAGAAGTGAAAATATACAAATAATTCTTTGACAAGGTTGTCAAAACCAAACTTTCAATATGGGTTTACCACGACGACGATATTGGTTTCCATGACGATGATTCAAAACCATTGTAATTGTCTATTGATTTGACTTTTAAATATGATGTCAAAATAATTTTATTTCATCGAATTATCAGTAGTAATTGCACAAGAGCTCTAAAGTTCTATATTAATTTTAGAGATCGAGTGCAATTTGTTGCGATTATTTCATGAATAAATCTGCTCAAACCAAAATTTCATTGTAATTTATTTATGTAAGTACAAATTAGTACAATTTAACACAGAGTTGTTATAAATATTTGACGGTTGAAAGTCATCACTTTTATGATTTTTAAAACATTTATTGTCATTAATGTCACTGAAGGTATTTTTTCACAGCAACGGAGGGCATCTGACCTAATATACTTGACGACGGGAAATTATCAAAAATTATCAGTTTAATTTTTATTTCTGTAGCTTTCTATTGGTCAGAATCTCCTATGAATGAAATAATCGCGCTAATTTCATTAAAACATGAACACAATAAGGTAAATTTGAAATAAATTAATAAATAATATCTAAATATTAATTTATTGCATGTATTATATTTTAATACCATATTACAAGGTATTTTACTTTCCCGCACGCCGTGCGGGATAATTTATTTTCACGCACGTCGTGCGGGAAAGTGCAACTTTCGGAAACGAAATGCGTTCGTGAAAGTGGCTCTTTTAGCACGGCCGTAGAAAAATAACTAAATCCATTTCGTATCAATCAAAGTCAGTTATCAGTGTGTAATTTAATATTATACTATTATAATCATGTCGAAGAAATCATGCCATCTTAAAAAACACTAATATTTTTCTATTATTTTCATTTTTAGGTGCAGCTATGTTTTCTGGTGTTTCGACAGCACCAAATTCTCATCGCGAGCGAAGAGAGGCAACGATATTTGATAACCTTGCAGGAATTCAAAATGTTCCAATTATTATAGCAGACGTAGAAAAGTTGTTCAAAGATATAAATACATTAGCAAAGTCATTTAATATTCAACTTCAACTTCCTACTGGATTTCCTATAGCATGATGAATACGTGATGTCTAACCTTAATTTCTTTCAAATATATCAGTATAACTCAATTCTTTCAATAAGGACAACCTACTGAATATATTGTGGTATTTGAAAACATCTTGATTAAATTATTATCAATTAAATGCATTATTTTTATTAATTACATGAAATATGTAATAATATAAATATTGTCCAAGTAATGAAGCTTAAAATAGGACAAAATAAATATGTATGTACCTATTAGTCCAGGAACCGAAGCTTTTCACCTCGCAATTTTTACAGAATGAATCGATTTGCTTGAAATTTTGAAAATAAGTAGGGCATAGTCCAAGGATCAAAATCTATATGAAGCTGAAAGGCGCTTTTAGCATGGGGGTGGTTGCTACCCCATCTCTTGGGTGGAAATTTTTTATTATATTTTGACCGCAAAACTTGGTAAAAACGTTCATTATAAGCAAAAAACACTACATACATTTTTTTGAAAAAATTAATAGTTTTCGATTTATTCGCTATCGAAAGTTTTAGTTTTATATCGAAAAAATCAATGTTTTTATTAAGTTTTCTGCTAATTACTCCAAAAGTTCTCGTTTTATCAAAACAACTTTACTTGACAAAAAAGTACCTTTTAAAAAAGTAAACAAATCCGTTTTTTAAAATTTTCTTTAAGACCAATAGTAATCGAGCTTTACTTTATTATATGTTAGCTCTTCTTCGTCAAATGCTAAATATTGTAGTTTCAAACTCAAAGACGGGAAAACTATGCATTTTTCGAGGATAACTTGTTCAAACTAATTTAAAGCATTTAAAAATATCTATCTCCAGAATTAAAAAAAAGTTCTAGCTCAAAAATTAAGTGACATAATGAAAAGAATGTCAGTCCCTATTTTTTTCAGCGAAAAAGTGATCGGAAGCAACCTCCTAATCACCACCCTAATTAAAACTAGTCATTGACCTTATTTGGTTTTCTTTATTTATGTATTATTAATAGGTTTTAGAAGTTTGACCGGCTTAGAATAATTAGTTTAAAAAAAAGTGGAGCTAAAAGCGAATAACGGATTTTTGTAGTTTGGAAAAAATGACCTTCTCTTCAGAATAGAGAGAGAGAGTCGACAAAAAGTTTAAATCATCAAAAATTGAATGAGCTATTTACAATTAAATCTTGTAATAACATGCAAAAACCACCTTTACCAACCCTTTCAAAGTCACCTCTTTTTGCGACTGAGGATTTTAAAAATATTTAATATTAATAGGCTTATAGATCGTAAAAAATCCTACAAAATTTGTTTTTACCAAACTTTTTAAGATAAGAAATACAAATATTACGGTTAAAAAATCAATATTTTTTTTGAAAAAAAAAAAGGAGAAATCCCATTAGAAGCATAATAATGTAAGTTAGCGGTGTTTTTAGTCATTGGCCTTATTAATTCTTCTTTATTTATGTATTATTAATAGATTCTAGCAGTTTGACTGGCTTAGAATGATGAGTTTTAAAAAAACTGGAGTTAAAAGTGAATAACGAATTTTTGTAGTTTGGTAAAAAATGCTATTTTCTTCAGAATAGAAAGATTATCATCAGAGATACGAAAAAATGTTTAATATGAAATTGTAGGTTATTTAATTCCCAAAAACTTGGTTTGAAAAAATTTATTCTACGGCAAAAATTGAATGAATTGTAAATGAGTATTATCGAAAAACATTGATTTTTTCGATATTAAACTAACACTTTCCATAGCGAATAAATCGAAAACTATTAATTTTATCAAATAAATGTATAGAACATTTTTAGCTTAGAATGAACATTTTTATCAACTTTTGTGGTCAAAATATAATAAAAAGTTTCCACCCCCCGAGATGGGGTAGCAACCACCCCCATGGTAAAAGCGCCTTTCGGCATCATATAGATTTTGATCCTTGGACTATCCACTACTTATTTTCAAATTTTCAAGCAAATCGATCCATTCTGTAAAAATTGCGAGGTGAAAAGCTTCGGTTCCTGGACTAATAGGTACATACATATTTATTGTCTTACTAGATAATAAAAACAAAAAATGTGTGAAGGATACTTAGTGTGCGAATCTGTGAGACAGTAATTAGATCCACGGTGATGTGTTCCAGCGAAACGTGAATTATGAACCAGCAGAAAGAGAAGAAAGTATAGATTTGAAAAAAAAAAGATGTTAACAGACACATCTTCGGAGGAATAAAAACAACAGAGGATATTTGGAGAAGACGATAAAATAAACAGATAACGAGGATGTATAGAAAATCAATAATTACGGCAAAAATATTAACCCAAAGAGCTAGATAATTGGGCCAAATTGTAAGAATACCAGTGTATCGAAATGTTAAAAAATTGAAGAAATTGATGAAGAATGGGGAAAAGGTAAAGGACGTCTAAATATCACTTTTTTCATTGATATGTTAGCTATATGTATGCCAAAGTAGCCCGCACAAACCTTATGAAAATTAGATCCCAGTGGATTTAGTTCATACTTTGGGAAAATACGCTTTGAAGCATTCTGATGAAAAGTTCTCATGGGCACAACTCGATCGTATGGATGATTTTCAAGATATAGAGGCACAAACTCGGAAAAATATAAGATTTACTGGGTATTCCAATTCCCTGAGCTACTGGTTATCTGACAACATGTAGAATTTTGGATCAAAGAAACGTACTAGTAGCCTAGAATTTTTTCCTGGCTATCCAATGGAGACCTTTACTTTGACCTTGACCTTCAACGGACGTCATTTTCTAGAGTTTCTGTGGTTTTCAGCATTAAATTGATATAAACAGATTACTCATGGGTTTTTGGGTTCGCTAAATACGAATATGCCATCAAAATTGACCTCAGGAGCACGTGTGGCCAGAACCACTGCAAGGGACATCATCTTCTAAAGTTTTGATGGTTTTCGGCATTTAATTGACGCAAATGCATTACTGGAGGGTTTTTTGAGGTCGCTAAACACGAATATGCCACCAGAATCGACTCCCGGAACATCTGGTTTCCAAGGTCAATGAAAGGAGCTCCCGGGGTATCGAGGGTCTTCGGTACTACATTAATGCAAACGGATTAGTTATATGTTTTTGGGGTTGCTGAACACGAATACGTGATCAGCACAGACACAGGAGCACCTGGTGCGTAAGACAGGTTATCATCAGGAGTTTTGGAGGAATCAAACGGATTACTCTTAGGTTCTTGGGGTTGCTGAACATGCATACACTATCAGATTCGACCCACGAATCACATTGTGTCTACGGCACATCTTCTTCTAGAGTTTCGAGGGTTTTCGGTACTAAGTTGATGCAAACGGATTGGTATACACCGAGTACTCGGAGGTTTTCTGAGTTGCTGTTCAAAGAAAGCGTACAAATTGGTGAAAATTTTTTTTTTCTTTTTGTAGATTTTTATTAATATAAATATGTTGTGCTATTTAATTGTTTTAATTATTTATAAATATATGTAATCTCAATTTATATCTGAGAATGTTTTTCCTTCACCTATTTTAAGATCGATTTACCATATTCTATTTTGATAGTGTTATTCATTGTGGTCACTAGATACTCCAGAGTCTTTTATCTAAGTCATATTGGTGTTCAGCAACACCAAAACACAAGAGTAATCCGCTTGCATCAATTTAGTACCGAGAACCCTAGAAACCCCAGAAGGTGCTTTAGGCACCATGTACCCCAGTGTCACCAGGCGTATTTGTGTTCAGGAGCCCCAAAACGCCATTAGTAATACCCATTTGCATCAATTTAATACCTAAACCTCTCTAAACTCTAGAAAAAGATCTGCCTTAGGCACCAGGTGCTCTGTGCGTCGGATCTGATGGCATATTCACGTTCAGCAGGCCCAAAAACCTGTGAGTAATCAGTTACCATTAATTTAGTACCGAAAACTCTCGTATCTCCAAAGCATGCTCTGCCTTAGGCACCAGGTACCCCAATGTCTGTTCTAATTGGGTATTCGTGTTCAGCAACTCCAAAAACCTATGAGAAATCCGTTTGCATCAATGTAGTAGCGAAGACTCTCGAAACTCCAGGAGACCCTTACATTGACCTTGGAAACCAGGTGCCCGAGATTTGGTTCTGGTGGTATATTCGTGTTTAGCGACCGCAAAAAAACCTCCAGTAATTCAATTGCATCAATTAAATGCCGAAAACCACCGAAACTATAGAAGATGACGCCCCTTGCAGTGGCCCTGGCCACCACGTCCTCCGGAGGTCAATTCTGATGGCATATTCGTGTTTATCCCAAAAACCCATGAGTAATCTGTTTATATCAATTTAATGCTGAGACCCCTCGAAACTCTAGAAGATGATGTCCGTTTAAGGTCAAGGTCAACCTAAAGATCGCCATTGGATAGCCAGGAAGAAATCCTAGACTACTAGTACTTTTATTTAATCCAAACTTCTACATGTTTTCAGATAACCAGTAACTCAGGGAATTGGAATACTCGGTAAATCTTATAATTTTTCGAGTTTGTACCTCTATATATCTTGAAAATACTCCATACGATCGAGATGTGCCCGTGAGAACTTTTTATCAGGATGCCTTAAAGGCTATTTTGCCAAAGTATGAACTAAATCCACTGGGACCTAATTTCCATAAGGTTTGTGCGGGTTACTGTAATGTCAATCAAAGCGGTTCTATAAAATTCGTAAAAATGAAGCGTCAATCTGAACATTAAGATGCCGATGTGCGATGGATGAAGTTTTTAACAAGTGATTTGCCTAGACCTTGTTCTTAAGGAGATTTTCAAGAATGCTAGTCTTGAGTGAACCAACCTGTACATTTAAGTGGGTGTTTATAGGTGTTTTAAAAGAGCATATAATATTAACCAGTAACTGCCACTGACAGGGTCAGTGTGACCAAACCATAACTTTAATACGCCCTACCGATTTAAGTTTGATATTGTGGAAACTATCTGTCCACCTATTCTCTGGTCAGTGTTTCATACAATCGCCAAAGTGAGCAGTTTTATTGATCTTGTTAAATTCGAAATAATTACGTAGTCGGTGGCTGTGATCCAAATTTACAACCTAAATGTACCCACGAAACTTTGAAGTTTCGCAGCGAATATCCTTGAAGTAGATATATATACAACACACCTGCACCACTGCCAATCCAAAGTATTTTAAAAGGTTGAGATGCGCAAGTTGTGCAGGAAAACAAATACATAGTTTATAATACGATACGTTGGATAGCCAAACTGTATAATACGATGTTACTAATAATTAATCTCAGGGCTTTAGGGTTTATTTTATAAGAAGAAAATACGATGGTTGGATAATGCTATAATATTTTTTATTTTTCTTACACAGGTCGGACGTTAACTAACTTAAAAATACTAATAATGTCTTGCGTGTCTACGATGGTCTGCAAATATTATAATATAAACAAAACATTAGGACCACCCAAATTACGCCACTGGTCCAAGTATTATACCCATAGACATAATAAGAATAGACAAAGCAATGAGCCAAATTAGCAAAGCAATGGGCAGAATGAGCAAGATAGTGTAACGCGCGGGAAACCTATCGGTGGTCAATCTATCTCTTTTTACTAAGCGATCCTGCTCATGTGACGAACAATGATGTCTAGACCACTTAACCCTTAAACGCCCAAGGATAGGTAAAAAATGTCCACCTAATGCGTATTCTGTTGTAACATATTTATTACGTGTTGAAAAATTATTCAAAAATTATTTATTATTAAAAATTTATCGAATTTTAATTTGATTGTATCGATATTTAAAAAAAAATTACACTTTTATAAAAAAGAACTTTTTATAATAAAAGGTTTTCATTATTTATAGGACCCAATATAAAATTATATACTATTTTGTTGTTTCAATTTCTGTCATAAAAGAATTTTGTAATCGAATATTTTAGAGGTATATTTTCTCTAGCGGATTTAAACTAATATAAACCAAAGAAAATATTTTAAAATGGTATATATAATATTTATATATATATTAATTACCTCATAAAATATGAACTTTAAGTGTATTAACTTTTAATTATTTATTTAAAATATTTAAAAAAATACGCATCAGTCGGGTTTCGAACTCGGCACCTCTCGATCTGCAGTTTAATGCTCCACCACTGAGCCACCATCAATTTGTAATTATCGATTTGTTGACGAACTTTAAAATGGAATCTAAATGGCATTGCATTAGTCACATTTATAAAATAGTTTGAAATTAAAAAATTCGATTTATCCATAATGAAAAACTGGAACGAACATGTAAACCGAATGGAACCAGACAGATTAGCGGACATCTGTAAAAATAACAAGCCGTATAAGACAAGACAAGACCCGTTGGAAGTGCACCGAAAAGGTGGAAAGACAATGTACAGTCAACAACAACTGAAACAGAATAAGAGGCAGACAAACAGGAGTAATCCTAGTTGCACGAACAAGAAGAAGAAGAAGATTTATCCATATAATAGCTAATAAATATTTAATTGTTAGCAAGTTCTCAGCTATTCTGAAAAATTCAGGTGCCTAGGTAGCCTATAATTCTGTTTAAAATGGATTACAAAATTTGCGGAGATAGTGACAAAGACGAAGCCAAGTGTATAAAAACGTTTTAAAATAAAAGTAGTATGTTTAAATTAACAGTGGATGTGGAACAAGTAGGAGTAAATAAGTTAGAACAAAACAAAAATCAACACACCCCACAAGAGCAACAGGAACAGATAGAAAATAAAACAAAAAAAGAATTAACAAATGCAATCAACAAAATCAAGCTGGGAAAAGCACCAGGACATGACGATATAACTGCAGAAATGGTCAAATACATGAATGAAGAAAGACAACAAGAATTATTAAACATCATGAACCAAGCTAAGAAAGAAAAGAAAGTACCACTAGACTGGCAGATAGGCATTATAACACCATTGTATAAAAAAGGAGATAGCAAAGAATGCTTAAACTATAGAGGAATAACACTAGGAAGCACAGTAGGAAAACTTTATGCTAGTATACTAGAAAACAGGCTAAGAGAAAAACTAGAGAACACCTTTGAGGAGAGCCAGAGTGGTTTCAGAAAGGAAAGAGGACGAATGATCAGATTTTCATAATCAGACAAATAATAGAAAAAGCTCTTAAAACAGAAAAAGAAATACATGCATGTTTCATAGATATGGAAAAAGCTTTCGACAGAATTAAAAGAGAAGATACTTGGAAAATACTAGAGAAGAGAAAAATTGAACAAGATCTAATAGAATGCATCCAGAGTTTATATGAAAAAACGAAAAGCTATGTAAGGACAAGAAATGAAAAATCAAAAGTATTCGACAGCAACATTGGATTAAAACTGGGTTGTGTCCTGAGTCCACTACTCTTTAACCTAGTACTAGATGACGTAATAAAAAACTGCAAACACAAATGGAGAAAATATAATGTAGGATATTGGAAATTGAGAAGGATACAAATGACAGAACTATGCTACGCAGACGACCTGGTGATCATTGGGGAGTCAGAAAAACAATTACAAGAAAACATAAACATATTGTATGAAGAGCTAAAAATCAGGAGCATGAAAATAAACAAAGAAAATTCAAAAACAATGATAATTGGAAGACAAAACGGAAAACACAAAATAGAAGTAGATGGCAAGCAACTTGAACAGGTAGACAGATATAAGTATTTGGGGGTAATCATAAGCCGGAATGGAAAATTAGAAGATGAGATAAATGAAAGAATTGGAAAGACTGGTAAGCTGTATAATAGTATTAAGAGTAACTTTTTAAAAAGAAAGAAATACCTAAGAATATAAAAACCGAAATAGTAAAAAAGATTGTGAAACCCACTCTAACCTATGCCTGTGAATCTTGGGCATTAACAAAAAGGCAAAAGAATAGACTAATAAGCACATAAATGAGACTTTTGAGAACAATAGAGGGAAAAAAAGGAAAGATAAAATTAGAAATCAAACCTTTAGACAAAATCTGAAAATACACCCAGTTACAACAACAATCGAACAAGGACAACTTAGATGGCTCGGAAATGTACTGAGAAGAGGAGAAGAAAACATAGTAAGACAGATATATGCAGCGAGAGATATGGGAAGAAAGAAGAGAGGACGACCAAGAAAGACGTGGACAGAAGAAGTGAGGGAAGCGGCCGACAAAAGAGGAACAAAATGGGAGGAAACAAAAGCATTGGCCATGGATAGAAGGAAATGGAAGGAAATGTGGAAGAAAACGACGGAGAACCTAACTCCGTAACAACTCACACCGAAATGTAGACGAGTTCTGGATTAAGTAAGTATGTTTAAATTAAAATATTGGTGGGCAAAAAACGTCCACCCTTGGTAAAACTTGTTACTAAAAGGTTCCATATAAATTATTCTCAATGGCAGGCATATAATCATCGAAGTATAATTACATAATCGACATAATTATTCCCCACACTAAGGAGGCCGAAAAGGAGAATGTGGAGAAAATTGACCAATCTGAAGTACTGGCTTTTACTGGTACTTTAATTTTGATGTCCATCGTAATTTCGTTGTAAGGTTTGTACATCGTTTATATTAATATTTTAGAAGATGCTGTATTTACTAAGCATAATATTCTTAAGTTTAATCCATTTCTAACATTTGTAACACCTCTCAATAATTATATTAGCCATTTTATAGGTGGACATTTTTTACCCACCCTTGGGCATATATGGAACCTACATGTGGTTGGGCGTTTAAGTGTAAAAATTTTACCCATATTAAAATTTACAGTGTTTTTTATAATTGTTGACAATAAGGGGTAGTTTACACCCCTAAAAATAATAAACCCCCTTAAGCATGATATAGAATATGAAGTGCAGGGTGAGATGATCCTAATCCCAAATTTTTATGTAAATCGATGCTGGCCGAAATTATTATTTTAGGATAAGTAAATTTTTTATATATAGCTCCAACAAGGGTGGTTTTAAGGGTTGAAATATTATGATAGTATATCTTAAAGCATAATACAATCATTATGTAACTAATAAGAACAAAATGTTGACAATATTAAAGTTTAAAATGTTATTTTATAATTTTTTTCAATTAGGGGTAGTTTTCACCCTTAAAAAACCAAAAGCGTATAACGGCTCAATATATAAAATGAACTAGAGGGTGTAATGAGCCTAATATCAAATTTTTGTACAAATCGATGCTGGACGAAAAAATTGCGAGGTTTTGCCATTTTTTCAGTTTCATTTCCTCGACTATATGTATGCATTTACCCGATGCATTGTTATGATGCAATAGGGAAACATCGTATGGTTATATAAAAACAGTACATAATCAAAACAACTGTTTATTTTTTTGTTATATTTGCTGGCTTAGGCAACTACTGATCAAATTGTACAAGGTATTTTATGGTCCATAAAATCCTGGACGCCATGTTGGCAGTTTATAATGGACGCCTGGTAATGGTTCTGGTAATGGTAGTAACGGTAAACGTCGACCATCAACAACTACCATAATAGTTCCATATAATACTGAAATGAAACGTAAATAATGTTAACTAAATTAAGTTTTTAAAATGTGATATATTATCTCTAATTGTCAATATCATCCTGTGATATAAAAGTTTACACTAGTCTCATTATTGACTGGAAAACATTACAAAATGCAACCAAATAGTATATTGTACAACAAGAGAGAAAAAAGACATATTTCTCACGAGCGCAGAAACGAGGCGAGTGCCGCAAATCAAGCGAGGGACAAATATGTCGTTTTCTCACGTGTTGTACACTGTACTTTTTCTATGGATGCGTTTTTGTCAAAAGTTCAAACTTCAAAATTAAATAATTTAGGTGCTTTTATGTAGATTATATGCCAAAATTGAAATAAAATACATATTATACACATATGTAGGTATAGTATTTTTACTACAAAAACGTTATTACGTAGGTCAAAATTTTTGACGTAAGAGAACTCTCAAAACATTAGAATGTGACTTTTCATTATTGCCATGTTTATTATATATATGGTAATAATGAAAAGTCACATTCTAATGTTTTGACAGTTCTCTTACGTCAAAAATTTTGACCTACGTAATAACGTTTTTGTAGTAAAAATACTATATTTAATATTCTTAATATTTATATACTTTTAATTATTTAAAATTATAGTTACCAGTTATATTTGAACACTTTTGTAAGGCAATTCCTGGTAAGTTTTGATTTGACACATTTTATTTGACAAAAATATTTGTTTTTGTATTGTGCATGTTACCATGGAAACCGCGATTCTACGTATAGAACCCGTGAGAAAAAATATTTCTCACTGCAATGGCCGACTTTTCTCACACCCTGAGAAATTGTTCGTTTTGAATGTATGTAAGTAGTGAGAGAAGTTGCAAATTGTATAGCATCCATAGAAAAGAAAAATTGTAAGTGTATTAAAATACGCTTATAACTTATAGGCTATTGATTATGTTCAAAATAAGAGAACTAAAAGGAACTAAAACGTTAACGGTGTTTTATTGTTTCATATGGTCAATGGACCTCTAAATATGAAAAAAC
Organism: Diabrotica virgifera virgifera; assembly: GCF_917563875.1. NCBI lineage: Eukaryota > Metazoa > Arthropoda > Insecta > Coleoptera > Chrysomelidae > Diabrotica > Diabrotica virgifera. The sequence continues at coordinate 211,154,689 of NC_065444.1, forward strand.
TGCAAGGTGCTACCATTTAAAGGGGTGTGTTTTTGAGAAAGGCGTGAATTAGTCCCTAGGCACGCACAGGGTGTATTAGGGTGAGTTTTATGCACTTTTGGTACAAACAAAACTAGAGAAAAATTGTTCCTGTTTAAATTTACTATCGAAATATCACCTTTTAAACTCAAAAATATTTTTTTACAAAAATATATTCAAAAAAAGCAAAAAAAAACACGAAAGAAAGCAATTTTGTTTTTGACCCATAACTTGTTTCCACGCGGATATAGTCATAGGCATTGCTTCACAGAAAAACACTTCTATCCTTCCTCTTTAAAATGACGCTTGGAAGAAATTTTTAGGATTTATAATTTCCGAAATATGTTTTTTCAAACTTACGCCACTTACAGCATTTTTGGGTAATTTTCCCTATTGTGTCGCATTCTTCTGTAACTTTTTCTACGCAGTTTTAGTTATATTCAATATATAATGGTACATTTAGTAGGAAGAGAGGTCAATTGCCTTTAAAACGGTCTATTACTATTATTACATAGAAGGCTGTCTGACCACTTTTAGGCAAAATATGATTTTTCAAAGTTTTATACTTTTAAAGATTTTTAATATTTTAGGATTATTTTTAAATTTATCATTATAACTTTTTCTCCTTCTACATTTAGGTATATACATTGCTGAATACAAAAGAAAGCTTATTTACTTTAAATTGGTGTATTGTAAAAAATTCAAATTGAACCATATGAAAAACTTTTTTATTATTAATTTTATGAAAAAAAAAATGTTCTTCATAAAATGCTCTGCATAACCTAAAACCTAAGATGCATTCATCAGATATCAAATCTTATCAAGAGTATACGAGGTATGTTAAAAATATGAATTTCGCTCAAGAGTGAATTACCTCTATATTTCACAATATGGAAAAGTAGAGTAAGAAAAGTTATTTTGAACTAAAAAATATATTCTAATATACAATTGTATTCTACTAATTGAAAAAAAATTCCCAATTTTTCTCAAATTACGGATACCCTTGGATATCCTACGGATATCTTGTTTAAAAATAGTATTAGAATTTTTTACAATATGTACACCATTTTAAAGTAAAAAAATAAGCTTTCTTTTTTATTCTACTTTGCAGTAATTGACTTCTCTCTCTACTAAATGTATCATTGCATATACGTAGATGTATGTAGAAAAAAATTACAGAACAATGTTTGCGAAATAATGGGAAACATGGCCCAAAAATGCTGTGAGCGGCGAAATTTGAAAAATCATATTTCGGAAACAATAAATCGTACAGCCTTCTACCAAACGTCATTTTAAGGAGGAAGGATAAAAGTTTTTTTTTTGTTTGAAGCAATGCCTACAGCTATATCCCCCGTGGTAAAAAGTTTTGAGGCAAAAACAAAACTGTTTCTTTCTTGTTTTTTTAATATATTTTTGTAAAAAAAAAAAAATTAAAAAACATTTTTGACTTTAACCCGGGAGCAGTCGCTCTCACTTTAGTTACGTCGTTAGTCGCGCGTAGAGAAAAAATCGCACAATACAAATTTAAAGACGAATTTCAAACAAAAACATACTTCTTATGTTTAAAATATCTATTTCTACCAATTTTAAAGCTAATTGGTTTTCACCAAAGCCATAAATTCCACAAAAAAAATAAAAAAGTAAAAAATGATAAAAAAAATTATACGCATTACTACGATCCTCCTCGAGGCACTTACGAGTGGAAAGCAATGTTGCAAAATGTTTCATCAAGTTATCACGGAAAAGGATAAAATGTGAGATTTTTTCTCACGATGGGACTGCTCCCGGATTAAAGGCTGATATTTCGATAGTAAATTTAATTTGGAACAATTTTTCTGTAGACGTGTTTCTACCAAAACTGCATAGAATTCACCCTCATTCACCCTGTGACTAGGGACTATTTCACCCCTTTCTCAAAAATGCATCCCTTTAAATGGTAGCACTCCGCGGTTTTTTCATATTTAGAGGTCGATTGACCATATGAAACAATAAAACCCCGTTTACGCTGAAGTTCCTTTCTAAAGTACATAATCAATAATCTTATTGGCAATCAGAGAGATATCACAAAATCATAAATTCTTAACAAATTAAAGAACAATAAAAGGAACAATCGCAGTGCTTGTATACCATAATAAAAAAATCTAACAATAAGGTAAACACTTCTGATGTATACTGACACATCTTTGCTGTCAAATTTAAAGTATCCAAAACGATTAAACCATTTTCTCAACGTTTTCGGTTTTATCAGACCATCATCAGTGAAAACACAATAAAAGTTATTGAAACTAGCCCATAGCAAGGTCCACTAACCATTAGATTACATACATACATTCATTTAACAAAGTTTTTACACGAAGTCAATGTTAGAGGAATTTACTTTAAGGGAACATACTGATACCTGCTCGAAAAAAATAACATTTGATTGCTACGGAAGATACCAGCCAATTCATTATAATATACATATATATGCGTATACATGTATATGCGTATATAGATTTTTTTATAGATTTGTTTCTATGTAGTCTGAAGATATACCATTATATCAGAAATTTTTATTTCAGTGTAAGTCTTTTTTTAATTAAAGAATCTTATACCTATAAAAGCAACCAAAAATATCACTTTCGGGATAGACATAGTAACCGTAGCTTTGTACACAATTTAGTCAATATTTCCGTCGTATTTATACTAATATATAAATAAATTTGTACATACATACGGCGTGTTCATAATCTCTCTTATTGTAATTATCTCATAAATAACACAGGTCTGTATTACAGAAGCTGTTTTTTGAATGAAGGTAGTCCATTTTATTGTGTCTCAGCTATGGGATCTTACACTTGCCTCACGATAACATACGGAGTGTCGTATTGTGTAGCTATTATATCATTATCCAGCCTCAAAAGTCCACTGCTAAACATAGGCCTCCGCCCCTTGGTGTTTCTAGCCCGTTTCTTTATGGTACAAGATAGTGCCGGACACATCATATGCAATTGTAAGGTGCTGGGTGAAGTAAGGTAAAAAATCGCTGTTTAAGTGAGACTTGAACCAGAAAATGAGCTTAAATTTTATCTTTGAAAAATCTGTTGGCTGTTGTTGGGCTTGGGGCCACATGACTTATTTGAGTTTGATAAAAAAAACAGGGTATAATATCTTATTAACCAAGGAGCAAATGCCGGAGGAATGAACAGTTGGCCTTATACAGCCAATATATAAAAAAAGAGATAAATGAGAGACTGTCAGAACTGTAGGCAAATTACATTGCTTATTATAATGTACAAAACTCTTTCTGGTATAATTTACAATCGATTGTTGGAATACTCCGAGAATATAAAAGAATTAAAAAATTATATAAAGAGCTAAAAAAGAATTATATAAAGAGCTAAAACAAATGAGTGTCCGATCTATTTATATACAGCAATCATTAATTTGGGTATTTTCCAATTCAAGTAAGTTAAAAATAAATCAACATCAAAAGTATACAAGGACGACTCAACAACTTTTGGTTAAAGTACCATTTTTCAGCAAGACAATTACAAAACGATCACTATTTTATTATGGTCCAACTCTATTTAATTTATTGCCAAAAAATATAAAAACAATAATAAATTATAAACAGTTTAAAAGAACCATAAAAAATATGATATTAACTAAAACAATTGAATTCAACATTTTCTAAAAATTAATTTTCTAGCCAAACTGTCTTCTAGTAAATATAGTTGCGCCATGCCGATTAGGTCTTCTCTCCTCTCACTTTCAATTGTATTTTGTCAATCATAGAGTATGTAAATTATACCAGCCACAAGTACTTACTGTTTAAAATTGTACAATTGGATTGTACACCTTCAGGGATTAAGGTTACAACACAGGTATTAAGTTGCCTAGTGTGCTTTTTCCCTGAAGTGGGTGCATTATATTAAATATAATATTATTGTTAATTACAATGTACAAAATTCTTCTTTGGAAATAAAATTTAATTGATTGATTGAATAATTGATTTTATATAATTGGTGATTATCAAAATGGATTCAGACCAAATAGAGCCACTACAGAAAGATTTGGGGAAGGCTTATGTCAAAAGTTGGATAAAAATGGGCTAAAGAAGAAGAAGAAAACAGTACTTTTGGTTGAAACTCTAAAACCGGAAGTCCTACGTTACATTTCTCACCTTTAATACCATCTACCTGGTATAGTGACGGAAGAGTTATATTCGTGGACAGACGGACAGACAGTCATGAAACCGGAAGTGTATATTTTTGTTCTCGTCTTGTGAAAGCCCGTCGAATAATACATATATCACTGGTAATATCTTGGTGACTTTAAAACAGCACCCCATTTGTCATTCTATCTGGTATAGTGACGGAGGAGTTGAGTTTACGGACAGGCAGATAGACAGACAGACAGACAGACTTACGGACAGACGGACGTGGATAATTCAACGTTTTCACATTTTTTCAAAACTGGGTGAAAACAAAAATTTAAACATTTTTTCGCTACTCTGTATAAAATATCTACCTAAATGTGTACATAATATGTCATCAAATAAATAATTAAATAAATTTTCAAATAGGCTAGCACACGACCTCTACTCTTACTACAGATGGAATATCTCACTAGTATGATATATACAGGGTGTTTGGTAAAGAATGAGCCATAGCTTAAACTTAGATTCCTGAGCTTAAAAGAGGTCCACTTAAGTCAACTTACCTCAGTACGAAAGTTGGTAATAACCGAAATACAGGGTGTCAAAGTTAAACTTTTATTTTATTTATTCTTGAACATACTTTTTTAATCAAAACTTTTATTTTATTAATATTTTTACTTAAAAAAGGCATACTACATTCATCTCGCTAAACAAAACTGTTTTCGAGATAAACGCATTTTAAATCTGCGATACACTCAACGAAAAAGGTACGTTATATCAATAAAAATGTTAATTCAGACAACAAACGCAATACTTAAAATTTGTCCAATTCTTGGTTTTATTGGAACAACAAAGCGATGTTCATCAATTCATTATTTTCGTTAGTTGAGCCAATGTATTACGTTTATTGAATGGATGAACATTCATTATGTATACCATAATATCACTTTATTGATATTACGAACTCTGTTCATTGAGTCAACGAACACTATTCATTGAAACAACAACGTCGTTAATTGACCGACGAAGACTATTCGTTGTGTCAATAACAGTGTTATTTCTCCTAACGTATTTCGTTTATTTCTACAATTATTTCCGTTTATTCTTACAATTAATTCCGTTCATTCCCACAATAAATACGGTTATTCTTACAAGCAATTCTGTTCATTCTTACAATCGGTTTCGTTCACTCCTACTATGAACGTATTTTATATTAATAATTACTGAATGCATTAGCCCAATGTATGATATTGATTAATAATAATTTTTTAAATGCACCTTTTTTGTCCTAAACCTAATGGGCTTTACACTGTGTGATTTCTCATAATATTAGAAATCATATATGATGATTTCACTTATACAGTGCCAGTCCAACATTGTTTGATTTGCTTGTCTAGATAATTGCTAAGAAGAAATGCGTTCAATGTGCGTCCCCGTTTAGGATTTTGTCCTCTTCAGGGTTTGTCGTGAATGTATTGTGTGACAGTAAAAGCAAACAGTCCGAAAAACACACTGAGGCAATGTCGTATCCTGGTGTTTTTCCTTGGTTATGCCGGACGGTGGTGTCCAGAAGGCTAAAAGTCAACAGAGAAGAAAGTTTTGATGGATTGTTGTTGGTTCCATAGACATTTACGTGTACTGTCCGTGCTTTGCTCCCGACCAGTCTCCCTAGAAACCATTGTACAACGACAGGCGGACCTGTGTCCCTCGTGGGCGGTCAGGAGGTGGCTTTTGAGAGTAGCGTGGACAGTGAGCGTTCGAGTGGAGAAAATAGTTGCGGCTATTTTCTTGGGACGAACAGGTATAATTGTGCAATGAAGTTGGAAAACCGCAAAAAACCAACTTCTCCCTATTCGGGGTAGGAAAGAGGATATGTTATAGGTTGGTACGGAAGGCTAACGGAGTAGCCTCAAGGATGTTTTCGTACTCTGCCGGGAGTTCGTCAATGCATGTTTGCATTAGAGCAGACGGTAAATGAATCTTTTTGTGTTTGGGCGTTCGGCAGAGTACGTGGCCGGAAGATGAACAGGAACATTTGAGAGATTCTTGTGTGTCGGAGGGGGGGCCGTTGATTACTTTGATTGTGAAGTTCCTGTTCAGAGAGTTTATTCTCTCGGTGATTTTGGGGATGTTTGAGATGTTATGGATTTCGTTTGAGGGGTATCGCCAGTGCTCATAGTTGCATCTACGCAAGATTCTACGTTCTGCCCCCAACAACCTCTCTTGTTTTGATCTAGCACAAAGAGAGTAGATGCATGATTTGTACTCCATGACGGGTCGAATAAAGGTCTTGTAAGTGTGAATGAGAGTCTTCTTGTGTGTCTTGCCAATTTTTCCCGAGAGAGGGTTGAGAAGTCTGGCCCTGTTCCTTACCCTATCTAAAGTTGCCTTTAGATCTGCGTCCCAGTTGAGAGTCCTGGTGAACAGTACTCCCAAATAGTTCGCAGTCGGGCTAACAACAAGCCTTTCTCCCAACAGTCTCAGTGGATATTGGTCGTCTTCATTAATTATGATTCTATATGACACAGAAGGGGCGCGAAACACAATTGTTGTTGTTTTGTTCGCGTTCAGCGTGGCTCTCCACTTACAACACCATTCGCCGACCCCGTCCAACAGAGCCTGGGCTCTTCTGAAGAGGAGTCTTGGGTTGTATCGAGAGGTTGTTGTGAGCAGAGTCGTGTCGTCTGCATAGAGAAACAGCCGAGTACCTGGGATATTTTGGTTAGTGATGTCGCTGTTGTCGATGATGTACAACAGCGGTGCTAGGACTGAACCCTGGGGAACTCCAGCTTGTGGAGTGAAGGGGGTGGTATACAGTGCGCTGGAATAAGTGTTACAATCCCCCCTATTAACTTATTTATTTTTAGCACATAAGCAAAACTCTCGGACAGGTCGATTTTTAAAATAATCAAAGTATATTAAAACATCAATGTTTCGAACTTTACACGATCTCTCTTCAGGTGACAGGTATAACTTTGATTTTTTTAAATGGGAAAGTACATCATGTGACAGCTCATTTAAAAGCGTTTGAAATAGTGATTCCAAAAATGCATATCACTTTAACGCTTTTTGAGAGCGCAGGTGCAAAATTTCGATCGAATCCTTTTTATACGCATTCATTTTATTTGGAATCCTGAGAAAACTAATAAATATTTTTGAAAAATTTAAACGCAGAATAAAAGATTACGTTATTACCAAGGGCCAAAAGTTCCTTAGAATAAACAAAAAGTTTCTTTTGAATGGTATATGTGAAATTAAAAATCATACTATATTTTCTTTTTTCACCCCTGTAACTTATTAAAATAATCATTATAGAAGTTCTCAGGGACTTCAGACCCTCGATAATACTGTAATATTTTATTCTGCGTTTAAATTTTCAAAAATACTAATTAGTCTTCTCAGGATTCGAAAAAAATTTAAAAAGAATTCGACCGAAATTTCACGATAATAGACACACGAAAACTTCCTTCTACTACGGACTACAGTTGGAAACGAAATGAAATCATTATTCGGCACCTCGGCAGAGGTAACAGCATTGTTTAACAAAGAATTTTTTTTAAACAATGGTAACACAGATAAGCTAGGGATACCACGATAAGGAAAAGCCGTTAAATTTCAAGTGGTCAAGCAAAACATTTATTGTCTCAAAAACTACGTTTATTGTCAACATGGACGCATTGATTGTGGTTTTTAAACGCAGTAGTAGATTGGTTAATGCATTCGTTGTCACAACAATCAGTTTACATCTATACAATAATCATATATGCCTCTATATTAACAACATTTGTACATTGTTTTAATGAAATCTGTACGTTGTCACGATAAACCAAGGTAATGGCTTGTCATCTACGAAATCAAGAAAGTTGCTGCCAGAATTAACATTATTTATTAAATATACGAAACTAAGTTATTGGCTGAATAAATTGAGTGTTATTGATTAATGTACTCTTATATCTAGTTATTTTCACAATTATTATTCAATCATTGTGACAATAATCAAATACATTCGTCAATGTCTAAAAATTCGTTGAAACAAAAAATTAAATTGTTGTTACAACGAAATAATATTCAATAATCACTGTTAATCAATATTACGAACTAAATTTTTTTGAGTGTACAACATTATCTTTTGCATATATCCTTGTAACTAGACCCGAAAAATGTCAATGCATTGCAATTCCATTTGAAGAAATTTGCGATACATTTTTGGAAATTTTTATGGTTTTAAGTTATTTTTCGGGTGTAACTACAATGATGTTATGCAAAAAATTACGTTTCCTCGCAGATTTAAAATGCGTTTATCTCGAAAAGAGTTAAGTTTATAGGTCTGGATACCGCGTATGAAAAAAAGTTGATAAATAGCAAGCTGAAAATGTGTTAATAGCTTAAGGGTGTCTAGTCGGATAAACTTTGTTATATCGTCGCCTTAATACTATAACTTGATAACTCGAAATGAGTAGTTTTGAGATAAACGAGTTTAAAGATTTTAAAAATATTTGTGCTGCTACCATGATGTTGGTAAATACGGAATTCACTCTGCAGCTCTAAAATACTGTTCCTTAACTTTTTGGCAACTGATCTATTTAGGAATACGGTGTAAATTTGTTTTCCAATATGGAAAAAAACATGAAAAATTAAAGTTATCAACTTTTAGCACTACCATAATGTTAACATTTGGTAATGTCGCATGTTGTGCTAAGTCGCATATAAGTGAACTTTTTAACACAACTAATATTTTAAACATTATTTTGTTGAAAATTAGCCTTCTGCCATGGGGGTTGCCAGATCTGCTAACAATTCTCGAATTCTTGCATTAAAATGAACCGAATAAACAGATAGCAATTATGTGGTGTAAGTTCAATGGTTTCAGAGAAACACGCGCTAAAACTAGATAACTCGAGTTATCTAGTTATAGCATTCAGTGTATGTCGTATTTACGATTATTTCGATTAAATAATAGCTTGATAACTTATCTTGTCAAGTTTTAGCACTGAATATTAGTGGCATTTGAGTTTTATCAACTTTCGTCAATCATAAATAAATACTTAACCAGTTTGAAGTGAGCTATCAAGTTTTTACAAAATATGGAGGCAAATGAAATACATCTTGTGAACTAGTTATCTCAAAAACGTCAATTTTGGAGTTATCAAGTTATAGTACTAAGGCGACGATATGGGAACACTGAAACAGGTGCAGTTTTAATTGTGGAACAGGTTAAAAATTTGGAACGGCCAGACTACGAAAACGGCACATTTATTTTGTCCGACAGAACAGACTTAAACTTTCCGAACACAGATTAAACTCTCATGCAAAAATCAGGCAGCTATTTATTACCTGTCATAATTTCTTTCATTTGACATATTCTACATGTTCCACTCATTAAAACGCCCATTTGGTGATACATAGTAATCTGATTTTTGCATGAGAGTTTAATCTCTGTTCGGAGAGATTAAGTTTGTTCTGTCGGACAAAATACATATGCCGTTTTAGTGGTCTGACCGTTCCAAATTTTTAACCTGTTCCACAATTAAAACTTCCCCTGTTCCAGTGTTCCTGTATATAACTGTATAATACCTTTTTTAAGTAAAAATATTAAGAGAATAAAAGTTTTGTTTCGAAAAGTATGTAGAGTGAGTAATAAAAAAAATTAAACATATTAAATGAGCTCTGAAAGGCGTATCTGAGCGCCCTCTGGGCGCCTGGAAATATTCAAGAATAAATAATAAAATAAAAGTTTAACTTTGACTCTTTCGGTTATTATCAACTTTCGTACTAAGGTAAGTTAACTTAAATCGACCTATTTTAACCTTGGGAATCTGTGGTTAAACTAAGACCCATTCTTTACCAAAAACCCTGTATATGCTAAAAATCATATTTTAAAAATAAAAATGACTAGTTATGTGGGTATCTGTAAAGTCACCAATTAAAAAAGACTTTATTTCTTAATTTTTCCCAAAATGTTCTTTAACACCACCTTAAAAATGGGACATTTTTAATGTCTGATATTTCCTAAACCTGTTGTCCGATTTTAGTGATTTTTTAAATATTTTATAGCTTTATTCTTCAGGAATATCGATGTAATAATATTGTTGCTAAACAGATAAGTGTCATTGTATACCGGGTGTAACAATGATAGTGTGTTTTTTCCTCAAAGTTTGGAACACCCTGTGGGATATTCTAGCGTATAATGTTCTTTAACACCACCTTAAAAATGGGACATTTTTAATGTCTGATATTTCCTAAACCTGTTGTCCGATTTTAGTGATTTTTTAAATATTTTATAGCTTTATTCTTCAGGAATATCGATGTAATAATATTGTTGCTAAACAGATAAGTGTCATTGTATACCGGGTGTAACAATGATAGTGTGTTTTTTCCTCAAAGTTTGGAACACCCTGTGGGATATTCTAGCGTATATAAAATATTGAAATTAAAACTTAACTGGAACCTTAGGTAATCTTAACATTTTACTTTTTGATTTATTCGCTTATGTTGGATAATAAAAAAGTTAGGTACTTTAACAACTAGCAACGTTTTTCATCAATACAGGGTGTTTCTAAATAAGTGCGACAAATTTTGAAGGGTAATTCTGCATGCAAAAATAATGACCGTTTACTTTATAAACATGTTTCCGCAAATGCTTCGTTTCCTAGATACGGGATGTTAAATTTTTTCTTACAAACTGACGATTTATTTATTGCTCTAAAACCGGTTGTGATATGCAAATAAAATTTAGTGGGTTTTAAGAGGTAGTTATTGCGCATTTTTTGACGTACAATTAAGAATTTTATATTCACCATTGGCGTGCATACGGGTCATATTACCCGGTCATATTACCCGTATGCACGCCAATGGTGAATATAAAATTCTTAATTGTATGCCAAAAAATGCCCAATAACTACCTCTTAAAACCTACCAAATTTCATTTGCATATCTCAACCGGTTTTAGAGCAATAAATAAATCGTCAGTTTGTACGAAAAAATTTAACATCCCGTATCTCGGAAACGAAGCATTTGCGGACATATGTTTATAGAGCAAACAGTCATTATTTTTCATGGAGAATTACCCCATAAAGTTTGTCGCACTTATTTAGAAACACCCTGTATTGATGAAAAACGTTGCTTGTTGTTAAGGTACCTAACTTTTTTATTCTCCAACATAAGCGAATGAATCAAAAAACAGAATGTTAAGATAACCTAAGGTTCCAGCTGAGTTTTAATTTAAATATTTCATATACGCTAGAATATTCCACAGGGTGTTCCAAACTTTGAGGAAAAAACACACTATCATTGTTACACCCGGTATACAATGACACTTATCTGTTTAGCAACAATATTATTACATAGATATTCTTGAAGAATAAAGCTATAACCTATTAAAAAAATCACTAAAATCGGACAATAGGTTTAGGAAATATGAGATATTAAAAATGTCCAATTTTTAAGGTGGTGCGTTAATTTTGGCGCTTAGTGTATTTTCATATTACTTTAATATATTACTGTAATATTACTGGAAAATGATGGAAAAAAGAAACATGGTACGATATTTTCCACTATGTATGCGAGAGCACATATTTCATATAAAATGAAAAAGTCTTAATAACTTAATACGTCAGAAAGAAATATTTATATATTATTTCAAAAACGTATTAATGTTAAACATATAAAAGTATACGCAGAACAAAAATATCTCCAGTTTATCAGCAGAATAATTAATAAAAAGCAGATATTTAGAGGACGTGAATAATATGTAAATTCTGAATATAAAATTTTAACATTCTATAAAAGTGTTTTTCTTTTATTTTACATAGTCGCATTAACCTCTGAGGTTATTAACGACATTATGTACATGAGATAATTTACTTATAAATATTAAATTTTATTTGGTATATTAATATATTTGAGAAATTTTACCAAATATCCAATTTTACAATTTTCTTATAAGATTTCACTTGTTAGCAAGAGAGCTGTCAGATATTTTTGAATAGGTATTTGAGTCAATCTGAAATTTTTTCATATAACTCTTCCATAATATCCTAATAAAAAAATGCAGGTCTGAGTAGAGGTATATCTTGGTTGATAGTTTTGATGAGTCTAGTATTTATGTCAAGCTTTGCTAGTATAGAATTATTTGTGCAATGTACGGCCCATAGTATGCGCAACATTCTACGGTAAACCCACATTTCAAATGCCATTATGGGCTCCGTGCGTGACCATGGTGGGTATACACGAAACTATGCCAGCGCCCGTAGCGGCGAAATATGACAACTTTGGCGAATAATGATTGAATAATAATTTTTTCAATTGATATTTCGCTTACCTTATTATTGCCGTTTTGATTTTTATTATTTATTTTTATATTTTCATTCCCCGTCATTATACTTTCTTTCCTTCCCCGACCTGGTGGTATATTCCTAGCGTCATCTATTTTCCCTTAAAATTAAACTTTCCCGTCTAAAACCCTTAAAATTGATATTTTCTTCAGAGTACTTCCAAATACCCGTTTTTTAATTTGACGTTTATCTGACACTTGAACTATTTGACGTTGTATAATTAGCCAAGTCGGGATAGCATTTGACCTTGCATTACGAGCTGCCCCAAATTTTATTTTTCTTATCTTTGGAGAGGGTCAATATTAGTATAAATTTAAAATCTCGACTGAATTCCACCCTTGCGTTAGTCGCCATATTGATTTTAAACGATAACCGTTTTCGCTCAAGAGCTCCGCCATTTTCAACTTTTCGACAAAAAGTGTAGAAACTGAAATTGTTGAAAATGCGATGTTATATAATTTAGTTCTTCTACGAGCGTGCAAAAATGTCTACTTTCGCGCACGCATTTTAGTTTAGAAAGTTTCACTTTTTCGCACGCGTGTTACTTTTCCGCACGCGGTTTTTACTTTTCCGCACGCGTCTTAATTTAGATATGTTAATATGGCTTTTAAGTAATTATAATACATGCAATAAACTAATATTTAGATATTGTTTACTAATTTATTTCAAATATATCTTACTGTGTTCCTGTTTTAATGAAATTACCGCGACAATTCGATGAAATAAAATTATTTTGACATAATATTCGAAAGTCAAATCGGTAGACAATAACAGTCGTTTTGAATCATCGTCATGGAAACCAAGATCGTCATCATGCTAACTAATTATATTGAAAGTTTGGTTTTGACAACCTTGTCAAAGAATTAATTTGTGTATGTATTTTCATATTAATTAAATTAATTGATTAAGATTTGGTAATTTTTTAAAGACTCTTAGAAAAAATATTGTTCCTAACTCTTGCAGAAAGTCTCTTTACAGCACTCGACTGCTTGCCGAACTCCCGCTTCGCGTCGTTCGGCAAACTGCAGTCGCGTGCGGAAAAGAATGACTTTCTGCACTTGTTAGGAAAATAACTATTATAATTATTTTTTTCGTGTGGTCGATATTTTGCTAGTTATGGGGGGAAAATTGTGACAGTTAAAGCGTAGTTATTGAATTATTGAATTATCTCGTTTATTATTAGTTTTACAACAAATATGTACCTACACAAAAATGAAGAGAACTAAATTTTGTACAATTTTGATTTTGTTCTCTTTTTTAATAAAATCAATATCTAAGGTAGTACGTATGCGGTAAAGGTGCGAGCGTAAGACCTGATCAATTTTATAGCAATTGTTTCTGTTCAATATCTCCGCCATTTTCAACTTTTCGACAAAAAGTGTAAGGACTGAAATTTTTGCAATTACGATTTACTACAATTTTTCTAGATAACCAGTGGCGGGTCTACAAGGAAAAAATTCCCCCCAACAGGGTCAAAAATTAAAAAAAAATTGTTGAAATATTAAAATATAATAGCTCACATGAAACTTAAAATGTCGACAGACAAATTCAACCAATAAAACCCGTTTGTTAATAAAATTCAGTGAACTTAATGCGTATAAGTTATTATTTATGTCTTTTATGTACTTAGTTTGGTTGATGTTTCATTGGAAGTTTTAAAAATTGTATAAAATATAATCCTCTTTATTTTTGTTTATGTACAATTATGTCGTAAAGTTAATAATAATTGAGTCAATTCATTAATTATGCTTCCCCTCCGCTTCCACTATTTTCCCCCTTAACTTGGAGAATATTAATTGCATAAAAAAAATTGTGAAAAAGAAATTGTAGGAAATTGCATTTCCAAGAATTTTACATTGCAAATTGTAACAAAATACTACTTTGCAGTAGTATTTGTGGAAAGAAAATGATAAGATGAAGGGAGTGAGATAAACTGATAATAAGAGTATGAATAGACAGATGCAAACTGAATGGAGTTAGGTTAGCTCGATATGCAAGTGAACGACAACTTGACACTCAAGGATGGATACGGCCAATTTTCATGCCTGTTGAAGACAGTAGATCAAAATAAGTAGGGATGATGACTAGAAAAGCAATATGAAGATAGGGATAGATGCTCAGAAAATAGAATAAATATAATAATATAATAAAAACAGAAGAATATAGGAGATAAATAAAATAGACTAAGTTGCGGGCGCCAAAAGTTGGGATGGACCAAGCTTCCAGGTACCTTATACTGCTGGGAAGTATTAAATATATTAAATCAGTAACTTCAAAGATAAGGGAAAAAAATTGATATACAAAACAAACAAATATTTATTAAATATAACTACGTAGATTTTTGACAACCTCTGAGTTACGATAAGTGAAAATATGTGACTATAAAATAACAATTGTAAATAACTACCTATCTGTATATAAATATAAACACTATGATTAAATTAATACTGGCGTAGCTTTTATATGGAGCGTACCCACAACTTACATTTAGGTTAAACAACAACCTTCACCAAATAATCGTACGATTGTAATACGTACAGCAACGTTAAATACTACAAGAATTCAATAATAAAAATATACCTACATAGAATAATATATATAACTCAATGAGTTGAACAGGCAACAAGCCTAATTGAACCGACGCGACGTAGTCCTGGATGCTAAAGATCCTTTTTCTGACTCGTGGTTTTTAAATTAACAAGCTAAACTAAAAGGTATCCTGAGGGGATAGGGATTAGGGATTTAATTAATTTAAGACTAATGAATTTAGGTTAAGCAAATATAGGAACAAATTTAAATTAAATGAAACAAGCTAATAATAATAAATATATAGTGTTATATGAAAAAAAAAATGGGAAACAAGCCTAATAACGATAATAAAAAAAATAAATGTAAGGAACTACTGTATGGGAAAAAGGTAATTTGGCCCAAATTATCTTCTTTACATAGAGTCATACAGGTGTGAAAACGCTATTAACTTATGAATAGGTACTTTCTCAAGAGAGAAAAAATAAATAAAATATAAATATAATACCGGTATTGGTAGGAAAATGAATTATTAAATGTTCTAGATATTACAAAAAAAACTGTGATATAATGGTATAGGTGGATAACTATTGCACTATAAATGTAAAAAACGTTCCCGAAACAAACCCGATTGACCCGATATGGTTCCCAAAAGTGTTCCTCGCAGTGTAATCCGAAAACCCTCTTTGAAGTTAGCACAGATACGGTGCAACACTGCTAATCAAAATTGCCCTCCTGGAGGAGCATAAACTTCCTTTTCAACCCAATAGAAAAATTGGGGGCTGGCGAGACCCCAGGCTTGCCCTTGTGACTGCTTAGATACTTGGAGGTGGTGGACTCTTGGTGTTATGAGAAGGCTTTTTTTTCTTAAAATTCCATGGGACTTCCCACCATTTTTGTCGAAAATTTAAAAATGGCGGAGATATTAAGCAACAACAGTTCTCATTTAAAATCAATATGGCGGCTAATGCAATCGCGGAATTCAGTCGATATTTTAAATTTACACTAGTATTGATATGATCTAAAGGATAAAATTATAAAATTTGGGGCAGCTCGGAAACAAGGTTTAATTCACTAATTATGCTACACCACCACTTTTTCCTATTTTCCCATGTAACTCGGAAAATATTAACCGCACGAAAAAAATTGTTAGAAAGAAATTGTAGGAAATCATATTCTGAACAATTCTAGTTAAAATTGGCTTAGATATTGAACAAAAACAATTGCTATAAAATCAATCAGGTCCTACGCTCATGCCATTTCCGCATACGTACTACCTTAAATATTAATTTTAGCAAAAAAAAAACGAAAGAAATCAAAATTGTGTAGAATTTAATTCTCTCTATTTTTGTATATGAACATTTTTGTCGTAAAACTAATAATGAACAAAATAATTCAATAAATATGCTTTAACTGTCAATATTTTCCGCCATAAATTTTGGTTCGTATACTATTTGTCGAAAAGTTAAAAATGGAGGAGATATTGAGCAAAAACTGTTCTAGTTTAAAATCAAGATGGCGGCTAACGCAACGGCGAAATTCAGTCGAGATTTTAAAGTTACCTTGTGTGATGCGTCTACGAATCTCGTCTTCGCATCCTCCAATGTTAGTATTAACATAGCCTAAGTAATTAAATTGTGTGATCACTTCGTAACTTGCCTTGTTTATGATCTTTGTTTGGTTGTTTCTGATTCTATTAATGATCATTACATTGGTCTTCTGTATATTTAAATTAAAAAATATTCTGCACTCACCTTGCCTAGCCTATCCAGTTCTTCTGGTGAATGTGCCAATATATCAGTGTCATCAGCATAACGTTGGTCTTAATTTTTCTTCCTCCTATAGTTTATTCACCTTACCATTTCTCAAAAGCTCGACGCACGGTGTGTTCACTGTATACAGTGTGGAAGGCACTTATGGAATAAAATTATTTCTGTCCTTGTTTCAAAAAATTATAAAAAACGCTGAGACCCGTCGATTTTTAAATAAAAATGTGCACTTTTGAACATAAATTTAAATATACAGGATGATCCTTGCAAGTCTAGCATAGTCCATATGCTTTATTTTTAATAGAACACCCTGTATATTCTTATATTTTTAAAAGCTGCTTAACAACCTGACTTCAATGAACTATCTCATGTAGGGTGTATTATGAATAATACAGGGTGAAATTTTGAAATTAAAAAGTATGGCAACCACTTGTGGAATAAAATTGTTTGTGTCCTTATTTTAAAAAATTATAAAAAATACTGGGACACGTCAACTTTTAAATTTTAATGCGCGCTTTAGAAACATAAATTTAAATATACAGGAATTCACTCAAGTACGGCATAGTCCATGATCTTTAGTTTTAATGGATTACCCTGTATATTTTTAAATTTTTAGAATCTGCTAAATAACCTCATCTCAAAAAGTGTATTATGTAGGGTCCATTATGAATAATACAAGGTGAACTTTAGAAATTATTTATAAATTTTGTCAGGACATTAAGTACAAAACTCAATAGATTTATTACTTGAACATCTAAAATGAAATAATTTTTTAAATCCGGGCCTGATTTTTTTCTAGTTTGTATAAATCAGTTGACTGAGTGGTAACATAAATTAAATATTTGTTCAAAAAAAATTAATTTTTGTGATAAAAGTTATTTTTTTTAAATCTATGGTTCACTTTACCAAACTTTTAATTCATAGTAAAATTTGATCTTCTTATAAAAAATTAAGTAATCGTGTGGGGAAAAAAATGAATAAGTCATTTTAATTGCTTATTTGTCTAATTTATAAAATTCATGCTATAGTTTTCAAAAAGCGTATACAGGGTGAAATTTTTTCCAAGACCCAAACGAACTAATTTTTTTGAAGCCGGACCTGATTTTTTTCTAGTTTGAATAAATAAGTTTATAAGGTGGTAATAGTGTAACGATTGGCCAAAATAAGAGACACATCGATCTGACCGTTCAAAAATTATGACGAATAGAAATTTCTGTCAAAATGCGAAACTCGCCCTGTATATTATTAAACAATGGGAGCAGACACTTTTTAATGGTTATTTGTTATTCCCCATAGGAGCCTGTATACGAGGTAGGAGTATGTACAGTTCCTCATGACTCACCCTGTATGCTTGTATCATTAAATGTGCAATTCTTATAATATTTGCACGAATCTGCCGCACTATTAATGAAGATTATCCAAAAACCATAATCGATCAACGCAAAACACTTATAAAACACATTAAAGAGGCAAGCATGAAAGGGTACAACGCAAAGATTAAATATAACAAGTTAATAATTAACGGAGACGCCTACGATATAGACCAGGTCAAAAGATGGATCAGCGATTCCGAAGATTTTAGAGAGGATAATATGGCAGAAACTAAAAAGAATAATACTGGAACGAGAACAGTGAGTGAAAGATCACCAAATGGAGACACAGAACTAGATCCAAGAGAAAAAATAAGTAAAGTAAACGAAACTTAAACATTAAAAAACTAGAATTGGAACGGAAACACATTATGACGACAACAGCACGAAAAATGGACAAGGCAATGATACAAAAGGACATGACAACAAGCAAGATTAGCAAAAAGAAAGAAAGTAGGTAGGGTAATACAAAAAAGAAAAAAGAGGTGGTGCTATAAGAATAGCTTCATGGAATATAAGAACATTCCTTAGAGCAGGAAAACTAGAAGAAATAACATCAGTTCTGATACAATACAAGATAGAAATAGCAGCATTGCAGGAAATTAGATGGAAAGGAAAAGGACAAATAGATCAAGAGAATGGTACCTTCCTATACTCAGGGGAAGAAGAAGAAGAAGGATAACATGGGGTAACTGGGAATATGAGAGACAAAATTATGGGAAACAGACTAATAAACAAAAGAATAGCCTACCTAAGGATTGAAGCTAAACCGACAAACATATCCCTACTAAACGTTTATTTACCGACAGAAAATGCGAAAGAGGAGGAAAAAGATCATTTCTACGGCATTATGGAAGAAGAACTAGAAAAAATACCAAGAGAAGATATGATATTAATTAATATTGGGCGATTTTAATGCACAATAATTTTAATGTCCGACAAAATACATGGGACGTTTTCGTAATCTGACGTTCCCAATTTTTAAACTGTTTCACAATTAAAATTTCCCTTGTTCCAGTGTTCCCGTACTAGTTTTTTTTCGACTAGACACCGTTAAGCTATTAACAAATTTTCAGCTTGATATGAATCAACTTTTTTTTTACGCGGGATCCAGGTCTTAGAGCATATGGGTCTCCTGATGAGTGGCTAAGAAGCTGCGAAAACGGCACAGATTCTTACTGTATTCTCTGATTGAACTAGAAATATAATGCGACTGCGGTTTCGGGGTGCAACGAAATTGAAAATGTTTATCCATTTTTAATAAAAATAAATGCTTTAAAAAATATATCTCACTACTCATTACTCACAACAAAAATATTCTCCTAATATCACATGCATAATAAGTAATAAGATAGTAGGGACGTCATAAAGATGCATAATGAATACAAAATGTTAATAAAATTTCAAAAAAATGATAATATCCAGACTATATAAATGAAGGTATTTCTTATTTTCATCATTATTTCTTTTTCATCTGAAAAATCAACATGAAGATTACCTATTTTATTGTATTTGTGCTCGGTAAGTATTCAATATAATATAAAAATGTATTATGGCTGTAGGCCCAAAATTTCGGCTCCAATGCCTTTTAAATGCATTAATTTTTACGAATCATGAAAAAACTAGTAAGTATTTTAAAAAAATTTAAACACCGAATGGCAGTTTACATTATTACTTAGGGCTAAAATCCCTGAAAAGTCTTTTAATATTTATTTTAATAATTCACAGGGGTGAAAGGAAAAAGATAAAATTGAGTGTGATTTTTAATTTTAAATATTTCATCCAAAAGAAACTTTTGTTCTAAGGGACTTTTGGCTGTCGGTAATAATGTAATCTTTCATTCTGCTTTATCATTTTTCAAAAATATTTATTAGTTTTATCACGATTCGAAAAAAATTAGTGCATTTAGAAAGCATTGGATCAAGATTTTGCGCCTACCCCCTTAAGTAATATTTCAATGAGATTAGTAGTTGTTTTGCATTCTGTTTACAACTATAAGGATTTGAGATATTGCAAAAGATTTTTGCTGGTTTCCCTTTTAATATTATTTACAATATTTTACCTATACATTTACAGAATGAGTTATATGTAGGGAAACCCTCAATTATCTCGGAAACGGCTTGAACGATTTTATAGATTTTGGTGAGTAGGGGTTTTCTAATTCGGCCGATATTGTAATGATAATTACATTGTTGTCAAATCTTCCGTTTTTCTGAAAATCCAATTAACTTTCTTATTTCAAATGGAACACCCTGCATACTTTTTGCGTTTTGAAGTGCTCAAGAAATACTGATTATTTTTGATGTTATATTCTCTATGCCTAAAGGCCATTATTGGCTACAAATTTAGGAGTTATCGCTACATTTATTAAAAAAAATTTTTAAACAAATTATAGCAATCAATTTTTTCGCCCCGAATAGACATTATTTTACGTTCTTTGGACCATTGGGAATAACAAAAGTTCGTTTGTAATTTTTCTCTAAAGTTAATCGTTTTCGAGTTATAAACAATTTAAAACTGAAAAAAAAATCGAATAATAACGATTTTCAAGGCTCAAAAACACAAATCAAAAATATTATTTTTGAAACTGCGAAGTACACAAATTCAAGTTCGAGCCTTATTTTTTCAGTTACCAATAAGTAATTTGAGCTTGTTTTATTCTAAAATATTGTTTTTTAGTTGTTAATGCTTGTTATATATGTAGTTGATCGCCCGTCCTCTCATATGCGCTTCGTTAACAATTATTATTAAAAAGGAATGTTTTAGAATAAAACGTGCCAAAAATTTTTATAGCGAGCCCCTATAAGAACGGATTATCTTGAATTTGGGTACTTCGCAATTTCAAAAATAATATTTTTTATTTGTGTTTTTAAACCTTACAAATCGTTATTATTCGATTTTTTTTAGTTTTAAATTGTTTATAACTTGAAAACGATTAACTTCAGAGGAAAAATTACAAAAGACCTTTTTTGTTCCCAATGATTCAAAGAACGTAAAAAATGTCTACACGGGTCGAAAAAATTGATGTTTATAATTTGTTTAAATTGTTTTTTAAATAAATGTAGCAATAACTCCAAAAATATGGCATTTAGGTATAGAGAATATAACATGAAAAATATTCAGTATTTCTTAAGGACTTCAAAACACAAAAAATGTATAGGATGTTTCATTTGAAATAAGAAAGTTCATTAGATTTCCAGAAAAACGGAAGATCTGACAACAATGTAATTATCACTATAATATCGGCTGCATAAAAAACCCCTATATACCAAAATATATAAAAATTCCGCAAGCCGTTTCCGAGATAATTGAGGGTTTCTATACATAAAACTCACTCTGTATGTACATGGCATAATGTAAATATGTAAGTAATAGGTGTTTATTAGCAGTATGTATACATTGCATACTATATTTTACGTGAATTACTTGTACAAATATGTGAATTACCTACTTGTAAAATGATGAAATTTTTAATTTTTAGCCCTTTTCGCAACAGGAATATTCCAAGCAGAAGCAGGAAATGTCCTCTCTAAACCAGTCACCGAAAAACCAGGCAAAGGAGGCAAAAAACACGGAGGCAAACATTAATAAATTGCCTTATTTTAATATGAGTTATTAGTTTATATTAATTCATTTTAGTTTTACCTTACAAACACAATAAAAATGTTATTAAATTGAAAAATATTTTATATGAACTAACCTCCATAAAACCTTAATATTGCTATTCATATTCAACCTTTTTTTATTTACAATTTGCTTCAACCACAAAGGGTTATTAGCATTGAACTGTATTTACATCAAAGTACAAAGTTAATATTAAATTTGGTTAATCAGTCCTATGGCACGTACAAAATTGAGAGTCTTAGGTGAATAATCATTTTCACTTAAACACTGTTAGTTCACTATCACTAGAGACCGGACATAATATATATGCACTAAGATTTTCCAAAATATGCGCATATATATGCACACATTTTTGCAAATATATGCATAATTTTAGTTAGATATATAATGACAAACAAACCAACAAATGATGACAGTCAGTAATTGCATTAAAAAACTTTTTGAAATATCATTTTATTACGTTAATTTAATTTACATAAACATCTACAAATAGGTCTGGATCCCGCATAAGAAAAAAAGTTGATTAATAGCAAGCTGAAAATTTGTTAATAGCTTAACGGTGTCTAGTCTGACAAACTTTGATATATGGGAACATACATGTTTATCACCAACTGGGCATTTTAATTAGTGGAACACGAAGAACATGTCAAATGACAGGAATTATGTTGGTTAGTAATAGCAGTCTGGTTTTTGCATGTAAGTTTAATGAAAGGGTAACAAATCAATTGGAAATTCTTTCCGACAAAATACATCTGACGTTTTTGTAGTCTGACGTTCCAAATTTTTAACCTGTTCCACAATTAAAACTTCCCCTGTTCCAGTGTTCCCATATATCAAAGTTTGTCCGACTAGACACCCTTAAGCTATTAACAAATTTTCAGCTTGCTATTATTCAACTTTTTTTTGAAACGCTGGATCCAGACCTAAAACATCTAGTATGTACTCGTAAAATTAATAACAATAACGTACATATATATGAATTAAGACTACTGTTACAGCTTACAATAAAATTTTTTTCCAGATCGTCTACCAAAAAATTATGTTTTCTATCAGATAATATTTAAAAAATGATCTTTCTACATACATCTACGGATGTTATTGGTGCTTATTTCAGAGTACTAATTAACTCAGGATCTAATTTCACAAAGACACTGAGATTACCATTTAAAATGTTTGCCACTTCTATTAGAAGTAAATAACCATAATTTTTTTGAAATACATTGTTACTCTTCTTTTTTCACAATTCCATCAATATTTCATCTCGTGCCTTTATTTTTTAAATCTCTCAACCAATTCTACAGATTCAGTAAGTGGCATTCCTTGCGCTTCCACTCTTGAAATAATACCGCTTACGAATTCGCAGTTAGACTTAACAAGTGCTTAACTATTCTAATTGGGTAATAAGCCACAATTTAACTTGAAAAAACAATTTTACTGACGTTTCGGTTTCCACCTCGGACGTCGTTATCAAAACACAAAATATTAATAAAATAAAGAAAAATGTTGTTGCTTGATAAAAAAATTCTTCTAATAATTTAATTTCATCTGACCCATTCATATCGGAAATTCAGACATATATACATTTTAAAGTAGAAGACTTTAAAATGATATTGCCAATATTTAGAAGTTGCTTTCCTGGGACGACTTTATTGAAAGGTAGTTCATTTGATTACATGAAATCAACTTTAACCCAAGAAAATCCGTCGCAAAAAAATCATAGAGGTGATCTGTTTTTAAAAAGACAACCACATGCAACGGTGCCAGTAAAATTCTTGTGTTAGTGATTTCATAGTAAATCACGGGGAAACACCTTTGAAAAACATTTTTCAAGTTAAATTGTGGCTTATTTCCCAAATAGAATAATAGTTAATTGCATAAATGCCACAAATAAATTGCTTCAGAACAATATTAATAAGTGCTAATTCGGACTTTAACTAAGGATTTTTTAAAACCTCCTTGACACTTTTTATAAAAGTAAAAGAATCTCTAAATTAACAAGTAATTTTAGAATATAGGTACCTGAGACAGCCGGATGGAACATTTATTATTTAATTCATACAATAGGGTACATCGATAATAATGCACGTCTATTCTTGGGTATTTCAGAACTTTTAAGTCATAAGCATTGTAATCTGTTATTTCCTTACAATAAACTAAAACCTAGATGCTTACTTATTGTATCTAGTAGATTGGGACGATTTATGAGCTTGCGGGGCATTAGTAGTCCGTTCTTTAACGGTAAAATATTGCAAAACCTCTAAATTTTAAAGAACCGCTTGGATTGACATGAAATTTGGCATACGCATAGCTAACAAGTCAAAGAAAAAAAATGATATTGTGCCGATATGTGCTTTTGCCCCGGGGGTGCTTTTCACCCCCTCTTGCGGGTGAAAAAGTATTCGTCCAAAGTAAGTCCGGAAATTGATAAACTGACTAATTTTAAGTAACTTTTGTTCTATAGAGTTTTTTCACTAAGCCAATACTTTTCGAGTTATTTGCCAGTGAATATGTTCATTTTTTCAACAAAATAACCACACTTTTAGACGGTTTTTTGCATATAACTCAAATAGTACGTATTTTGTCGAAAAAACATTTGTAGCAAAAATATAGCCTGTAAAAAAATTTAAAAAATGGTGTTTATATCACGTTTGTATACCTAGTAGAAGCAGAGTTATAGCTAATTAAAAATAGGTTCATATTCGTCAAATTCCAAATGGAATAACATAACCAAAAATGAAGCACATTTCGGGGAAAACTTATTTAAAGTGTTTAAAAAAAGCTTCATTTTGTTTTATAAAAAAAATTCTAGCATCAAAAGTAAACAAGTTACGCTCAAAATAAAGTTGGTTCCTTTTTTTTGGTAAAAAAAAATCGGGAAATAATTCACCCCCTAATTAGTACCTCAAATGAACTTAATCGTTACGACTTCACAAGTTTCTTGACCCGTGTATGTATTGTTTATATGATCTGTAAGTTTCATCAGTTAAAAGTCATTATTTTTGAAAGGGCTGTAGGTAAAAGGGGTTGAACGAGTCACTCATCACGAATGTATGCAAATTTAGAAACACCAAAGCTCAATCAATTTTTGTCTAACAGAAAAACAAAAAAATACATGATATTCAGAAAAGCAATGCCGACTTTTCTTCTTTTTCGAGATTTTTGGTATCTCTAACAATTTTTAAGTTATTTTGAAAAAAAGCATATTTTTCAAAATTAAAATTTTTAAAAATTTTATTTTAAAACCGATTTTTTTTCAAAATAAGCACTTTAAATCGATGAAACTTAGAAATCATAATATAAACACAACATAAGTAAAATAATTTGTGGAGCGGTAATGATTAATTTCATTTAAGTTGCTAATTAGTGGGTGGTCTTCCCGATTTTTTTTTGCCAAAAAAAAGCGACCAAAATTATTTTGAGCGTAACTTGCTTAAATTTAATGATAGAAACTTTTTATAAAAACCGAAATAAAGATTTTTTTAAACACTTTAAAAAAGTTATAACGGGTTTTCCCCAAAAAGAGGTTAATTTTTTGGATATTTCACTTCGAAATATTCTATTTGAAATTTGGTGAATATGACTCTATTTTTCATTGGCTATAACTCTGGTTTACGAGGTCCTGAGAACTAACGGGTACACCATTTTTTTACTATTTTACAGGCTATATTTTTTCTAAGAACGTTTTTTTTACAAAATACTTAATTTTTGAGTTATTTGCGAAAAACCGTCTAAAAATGTAGTTATTTTGTTGAAAAATAAACATATTCAATCGCAAATAACTCGAAAAGTGTTGACTTGGCGAAAAAGCTCTATATAAAAAAAGTTACTTAAAATTAGTCAGTTTATCCATTTCCGGACTTATTTTAGACTTATATTTTTTCACCCCCAAGAGGGGGTGAAAGTCACCACCAGGGCAAAAGCACACATCGGCACAATATCACTTTTTTTCTTTGACATGTAAGCTATGCGTATTCCAAATTTCATGTCAATCCAAGCGGTTCTTTAAAATTTAGAGCAAAAACCGTGAAAGAATGGGCTATAGGTACGAAACTACATTAAAATTTATTTACTTTTGTGAATGATTTTATTTTGGATATTAGATTTTGCAGAAAATAAGCTGTAATATGCCAAATATTGTAAAATATACAAAAACAGTAAAACAGGCAATTATATGCAAAATATGCAACAAATATGCAATTGTCATAAAGTCCGGTTTCTAGCTATTACACACACACAACAACATCGGAGGAGGTTTCTTCTTTTATAAAATCACTGGTGAAGTTCGTATTATGTCTAAGTCGCAGCCTGAATATGATTTCTTGGTCTCTTCTCTTAGTAGGGAGTTTAGACAGCAACACACTTTGTTTGATGGTTCTTAATATAGAGTTTGAATTATTCAAATTTATTTGCCATTTTGTCATGGTTGTTCTATTTAATGTCAGCACAGGTGTCGCTGCTGTAATCAGTAGAGAGAATATCAATGTACTGTTTATGAATTTTCTTTTTTAATCTAGTACAGCGACGTTTCAGATACTTGGGAGTTAATGCTGGATAGATTTTATTTAAAAAATTGAGTAGTCCTTCGATATCTTCTGTATACGTTTTAGCAATGCTGAGAGGATCAGCAGAGCCGTGTGCGTTTTCGAAGAAATCAATTAATTCTTCCTGAGATAAGTATCCGTTATCAGAATTATGTTGGAAGAAAGAACTAGTGTATTTAATAAGATCTTCTGCTAAATTCTTATTATCTTCAGGTACAGTTTTGGTTTCTTAGCTTTGCGTAGAGGTTCTTTAAATGGGTTCTCGTCTACTGTTGCTGGAGGAGTCGTTATTTATGATGCCGTTCGTTTGGACGATTCAGTGTCAAAGGATGACAGAGGTTGGTTTTGACTGAGATTATTAATTTCAGCGTTATCTGGCTGGATAGGTGTTTGTGTGGAATTTTGATCTAATGAAGGAATAGTGGTTGTTTATTTCTATTGTGAACTAGTTGATTGTGCTAGATATAGTTAATAATGGATAATTGGTTGATTATCTGTTACATTTGAGTGACAATTTTGGATACAATTTGGTAGATAAGTAGGTGGTGAATTTTCGATAGATATTAGTGAAAAAACCAATACAGAAGTAAAAACTTAACGTTTTCGTTCTAAACAGAACATCTTCAGTGCCTAGAATGAAGTATTTCCACGTTAGATTAAAGCAAAAGGTTAAAAATGTGACTGTTAAAATGACAAACGTGGGAATACTTACATCCTGCCGAGTATTTTGAAACTAGCACACCGTAAATAGTGTTAACATCATCATATATGGTTTACATAATGTAATATGTTAAAATGTTATGACTACAAGTCGATGTTAATGGATAAAGTGGAACACAAGCTAAAAGGGTGCCATGGTTCCCTGCTCGAAGATACTAGGTACTTGCCAATTCAATGGGCACAGACCAACTGAGAAATTATGAAGTGGATATACAATTTGACAAGGGTGACATGACATGACAAGATAAAGCCAATTTTTGGTTAAAGTTTCATTTGATTTTGGATTTTTTAATAAAATGCGAAGGTTTGTCTGCAAAAATAATTTAAATTATTTGAATAATAAAATCTACTGTAAAGTTTAAATTAGCAACTCTCTATTCCAGAATAACTTATAGATTCATTAAATTTAATGGAGATATATTACGTGGTTTAAGTTGTGACGTCATCGGATGTGAAATGACGAGATGAAAGTTGAGTTTGTTGAAACAAGGAAATACACTACATAATAAGATAATTAGACTTGCGTGGAAAAACAAAGCTAAACAAGCCGAGAAAACCAGAATTTAAGAGTGTTTTTATGTGATGAAATGTTGGTTGCCTAACAAGGCAAGCAGACAACAGGTTGAAGGTAAACGGTAGAATATTGCGAGAAAACAGTATATATACAAAAGGTGGCTATTTATTGTGTTAAATTTATTATTATACTATTGTAATGAATAATTATGTCTGTTAAAAGTTGGAAAATAGTTGTTACAAAATTAAATAACTAAAGATATTAGTGACTTTATGTTATTTGTGCACTGAGATACTAGATGACCTTGTTGTTTGCAAATGTAGCATCATTGTTTTTAAGTGAAAAATAAATTCGGTAATTGATTTGTTCGTGATTAATTAGTATGGACTCAGGAATTTTTTCTAGATTTTTAGGAGCAATGTAAGTAATACGTCGGAAACTCAAGTTATGGTTAAATAAAGAGTTATTTGTTCCTATTCTTAGAAAATCCATTGAAGTTGTTTGATAAACGCTAATATTTTGTAGCTCACTCTCTATAATACTGTGCGGTATTGTTGGAAAGACGTTAGAAATTCAGTCGTTCGCTTGGTGTGACTAACTTCCTAGCTTGGATATGTTCCTGATTGATTACTTTTGTTCTATTATCTGGTCCTAAAAATTCTGCGCCTGTTTCTTCAGTAGCAAAATAAATGCAAATTCGATCATTTACAATCCGGGAAATGGCGAGAATTTTATTAGGATCGATTTAAGTAGCTATGGAATTTAAATAATCTACAATTTTAGTATTTGGAAGTGAATTGAAAAAAGTGTCTTGTTTTTTTGCTTGGGAATTTTTGTTAGATTGGTTCACAGCAGAAGAATATAATTTTGATGTATTCGATGGAGAAGTAACATGTTGAGAATTATGAGGTCCAGAAGTTCCTTCCCCTAGATTTTGCTGAATATTGGGTCTATGTTACCTGACTACGGCCCTGGTACTTGAACAGGTACATTAGTAATTAAGCAAATTAATATTAATGAACTTTGTACTGGTATTTATGGCCGTTGTTTGCTTTTTTGTTGGTTAGATGATAAAAAATAAGATGCTCTAACTTACAGTCTGATCCCAAAAATTGGATTAAATGCTATGTATTACACTATTACACCACATTTGATAATTTTCTAATAAGTAAAAACAACTTAATTTTGATAAAAACTACGAGCTGACTGGAACAGTGTTTACTCGTTAAGAAACCAGTTTCGAATCCATAATCAACCTTCATGTATACAAGCAAGCATGCAAGCCATCCTGCAGGGAAAAATATTTGGAAAGCGAGGTCCAGGAAGACGAAGAACATCCTGATTAAAGAACCTTAGAACCTGGTTCAACACAATACTGTGCAACTTGAGTTGCTGCAGATAAAGTGAAGATTGCCATGATGATCGCCAACAATCGTCAAAAATAGGCGCATCAAGAAAAAAAAGATGCATATTGTACCTACCTGATTTACTTAAAGAGATACTGGAGGATTCCAAGGATGGAGTCAAGGTGAATGGCGTGGTTCGATGATATCTCGTAACGCGACAGTTCATAACCGTATAGATGGTAACGGACAATTCGTAACAGCCACAGTTCGTAACGGCGACACTTCGTAACGGCGACAGTTCGTAAGTATACAAATTCGTAACGGACAATTCGTAAAGTCCAATTTGAATTATTCAGTTTATTTTTGTTAACGTGGAAACTTACTGTTATTACAGTTATAAATTATGAAATTATGTTTATCAATTTAACGGATCAGGATAAATATTTTTAAGGTATTTCATATTTTTAAGGCATTAATAAGGTAATTATAATCTTTCCTTTACAACATGTTTACTTAGAAAGTTGGGAATGTGTAAAGACGGTTTTCGGCTTAATATATAAAGTTGATAAACTTTTAAAAATACTGTTAAAAGTTTGTTTGTATTTAAATATTGGTTTGTGTTTAAAAACTTTTTAAATATATTGTGAAACACGAAACATAAAATGTGTTAAACAAGTTTATCCCGGTACTGATTGGTTAAATTGACAAAAATAATTTTTAATTACAACTGTAATAACAGTTATGTAGTTTCCATGTTAACAAAAATAAACAGAATAATTCCATTTTGACGTTAAGAATTGTCCGTTACGAATTTGTATAGTTACGAACTGTCGCCGTTACGAAGTTTCGCTGATACGAACTGTCGTGGTTACGAGTTGTCCGTTACCACTTGTCCGGTTACGAATTGTCGCGTTACGAGATGTCTGGTCACGGAATGGCGTATATATTAACAGCATAAGATACGCCGATGATACGGTGTTGATTGCGGATTCCGACTTGAGTTTACAACGACTCATCGACATGACTAACTCGGTCTGAGAGCAATTTGATATAAAAATAAACATTAAAAAACCAAGTATATTCAAATGGGAAATAAGCCACAATTTTACCTAAAAATGATTTTATTAACGTTTCGACGCCCAAGTCGGGTGTCGTTGTCAAAATACAAAATAATACTAAATAAACAAAAATGTTGTTGCTTAGTAAAAAATTCTTCTAATAGTTTATTTAATCTGACTCATTTATATCGGCAATTCAGACACGTATTCATTTTAAAGTAGACGACTTTAAAATGATATTGCCAATATTGATGAGTTGCGTTCCTGGGACGACTTTACTAAAAGATAGTTCATTCGATTACATGAAATCAATCCCAACTCAAGAATATCCGCCACAAAAAATCATAGCATGTGATCTGTCTTTAAAAAGACAACCAAATGCAACGGTGGCACTGAAATTCTCGCGTTAGAGATTCCATAGTAAATCACGAGGGAAAACCAGGAAAAACCTTGTGATACTATCCCGACATCGTAAATATTTGGGTTTACATTTAGTTTACTCTCAAAACTAATACCAAATTCTGATTATAAAAATATATAAAATATACTTGATTATAAAAATGCCACAAGAAAATAACTTCAGAACAACATTAAAAAACCAAAGTGATATCAATCCAAAAAAACCAAAACGTACCTCAAACTAGCACAACAAATAGCAGATTTTAGAACAGGTCAATAGATTTAAGTACCTGGGATTAGGGACCTAAGTCGAGAATATTTCCCAGCGAATATTTGCGAACATTGGAAAGTTTCCGAGAATATTCGCCTATAAAAAATGGAAATATTCTCCTAACCGCGAATATTCCCGGAAACTTTCAATATAAAATTCTCGATAGTATTTCCGAGAACTTTCGAGAATGTTTTCAAGATTATTTCCGAGAACTTTCCATAATATTTCCGAGAACTTTTGAAAATATAAAGCATTTACATTAGGCATTCAGTGTGATGGCTGGTCAAATATAAGAAACCAATCTGTTATTAATTTTATGGGCCTATAGACGCCGCGATACATCCGAGAAATTTATTGTGACGATAAATTGCTACGATTTATTGATTTTTTAAAGCTGTTTAGACGCTGCGATAAATTTTTGCGATCAATTAAGCGGCGTTTAGTTGCCGTGATAAATGCGAGCAATTTATTGTGACGATAAATTGCTGCGATTTATTAATTTTTATAAAGCTGTTTAGAAGCTGCGATATATTGTGGCGATTGATTATAAACTGAAACAACTCTATCGTTACAATAAATTGATGCAATCCGATAGGTACCAACTTCAATCCAATTCCAATCTTGATAAATCGCTGCGATGTACCGTTTACACACAACAATAAATTGAAACAACTCGATTGATATCGATAAATTGCACGGATTTATCGTTGTGTCTAAACGCTGCCTTGCAATCTGAAACAACTCGATCGTTACAATAAATTGATGCAATCCGATACCAACTCCAATCCCCCCAATTCCGATAAATCGCTGCAATGTACAGTTCACACTCAACGATAAATTGAAACAACTCGATTGATATTGATAAAATGCTGCGATTTTTAGCGGTGTCTAAACGCTGCTTTGACAACACCTGATCCAGTTATGTGTATACTTAACACTTTTATAAGATTGTGAAAGGCACACAGCTGAATATCTTTTACTAGAAATAATAAATAATATACTATAAAAGAAGTCGGCCAGAAAAATTTTACGGGATTGTTACAGACAATGCAGCACCAATGGATCATTTTGCCAAAGGCAAAATTATCGACAAAAAACAAATATAATTTTATTGAAGCATATTCCTGTGATTCTCATACATTAAATTTGCTGGTGTCTGATTTGATGAACCTACATTCTCTTAAAAATGTTGAGGAATGTTGTAAAGAAATTGTTAAAAAGGTTACTAATTCCCACTTATTTCTTGCCCGATTTAATACAATCTAGCTTCAAAACTACAATAAAGTTATATCATTAAAACTTCATGTAAAAACTAGATTGGGTTCAATCCTTAATTGCAAAATAGCCTTATTATGTTTTAAAGTGCTTTACAAAGGCTTATGGTCATAGAGGGAGAAAATTTAAAATTTTCACGGAATTTTAAATAATAAAACTGTCTGAATGATGAAATATTTTGAATAAAGTTACAAAAAGTAGCAGTTGTGCTAACACCAATAATAATTGTTAAATGGATTACTTTATTGGAAGGAAATATGTTTAAAATATCCCAGGTTGTCGAGGCATTTAAGGACAGAGCAAATATTTTTACCGAGAATATTCCATTACCTTCAATCAGTAAGCCAGAGGAAAAGGAATGCTTATATCTAAATTAGAAAAAAAAATGGCAGTGAAGCCTGTGCACTATGATGCAAACTTACTTGATTCTTTTAACAGGACAAATCATCGCTGGTAAAGAGCATATATTAGCTAAGCAGTGTATTATAGACAAAATAATAACCAACCATCCCCAGTTTATTGACAAAAAAAAAACATTATTACAGAACTAACATACAATAGACATACAACATACATACAATACACACTAACATACAATAGACTAACAAGAAAAAATACAATATTTCCATAAGTTTCCGAAAGTTTCCAATATTCCCGTAAAGTTCCCGGAAACTTTCCACCGTTTGAATCTTCCCGGAAATTTTACATCACTAGTCACTAGTATGATATATGTGGCAAAAATCACAATTCAAAAATAAAAATTGATCTATTTCAGGATTTTTCCTTTAAGTAGCTGTCTTATGAAATAACGAATTTATTCCAAACATTTGCACCATACTGTATGTCAAACTTTCGAGATTTTTCGATAATTTGTGGTAAGTAATTGATTTTAGTTTTTCATTGATGATAGTATATAGTACTTTTCTGGCGTGAGTTATCAATGCCAATTTACGGTAATTATTGCAATCTGTCGGTGAACCTTCTTTATACACTCACCGGTAAAAAATTCCGCCACACAAAATGTTTGAGTAAGTTTTAGAGCCAAAATACAGAGGCGGCTCCAGAAGTATTCGAAATAAAGAAAAGAGAGAAAGAAGCAAGGTAAGCTACCTCTCGTACGGGTTGGGACTGGATTAAGCAGGCCTTTAACATGAACTGTACGGGAGACGCCGAACTTGTAGAAACTCTCACTAAGAAGAAATGGAGGAATTTATAAAGGAACTGCGGAACAAATTTGATAAAATGGAAGAAAGAGGTATGAGACTAGAAGAAAAATTAGATGGGATCCAAAGTGAACTTGAACAACTAAGAAATACGAATCAGGAACTAAAAAATGAAAATGCGCTTCTAAAACAAGAGCTACATCAACAGAAAAATAGAATAAAACAGATAGAAAGAGATGTAAAGAGAAAAAACCTTATAATACACGACATTAAAGAAACAAGCGATAAGGACACACAAATGTTGGTAAACAAAGTACAAGACATCATTAACAAAATGGAAATACCTTGCAAAGATAACCAAGAGGTCACAGAAATTAGAAGAATTGGAGACAAAACTAGAAATTTTGAAAGACCAGTCCTGGTAGATTTAAGAGGTGGGAATAAAAGAACGGAAATTATTAAAGCTACATGGAAACTAAAAGGATCGAAATGGTTTGTTAATGAAGATTATCCAAAACAAATAATCGATCAACGCAAAACACTTATAAAACGCATGAAAAAGGCAAGTATGAAAGGGTACAACGCGAAGATTAAATATATAAGTTAATAATTAACGGAAGCGCGTACGATATAGACCAGTTCAAAATATGGATCAGCGATTCCGAAGATTTTAGAGAGGATAATATGGCAGAAACTAAAAAGAATAATACTGGAACGAGAACAGTGAGTGAAAGATCACCAAATGGAGAAACAGAACTAGATCCAAGAGAAAGAATAAGTAAAGTAAACGAAACTCAAATATTAAAAAACTAGAACTAAAACGGAAACACATTATGACGACAACAGCACGAAAAATGGACAAGGCAATGATACAAAAGGACATGAGAACAAACAAGATTAGCAAAAAGAAAGAAAGTAGGAAGGATAATACAAAAAAAGAGGTGGTGTTATAAGAATAGCTTCATGGAATATAAGAACATTTCTGAGAGCAGGAAAACTGGAAGAAATAATATCAGTTCTGATACAGTACAAGATAGAAATAGCAGCATTGCAGGAAATTAGATGGAAAGGGAAAGGACAAATAGATCAAAAGAATGGTACCTTCCTATACTCAGGGGAAGAAGAAGAAGGACAACATGGGGTAACTGGAAATACGAGAGACAAAATTATGGGAAACAGACTAATAAACAAAAGAATAGCCTACCTAAGGATTGAAGCTAAACCTACAAACATATCCCTACTAAACGTTTATGCACCGACAGAAAATGCGAAAGAGGAGGAAAAAGATCATTTCTACGGCACTATTGAAGAAGAACTAGAAAAAATACCAAGAGAAGATGTGATATTAATTAATATTGGGCGATTTTAATGTACAATAATTTTAATGTCCGACAAAATACATGGGACGTTTTCGTAATCTGACGTTACCAATTTTTAAACTGTTTCACAATTATTAAAATATTAAAACTTCCCTGTTCCAGTGTTCCCGTACATCAAAGTTTGTCCGACTAAACACCGTTAAGCTATTAACAAATTTTCAGCTTGATATGAATCAACTTTTTTTTACGCGGGATCCAGGTCTTAGAGCATATGGGTCTCCTAATGAGTGGCTAAGATGCTGCGAAAACGGCACAGATTCTTACTGTATTCTCTGATTGAACTAGAAGTATAATGCGACTGCGGTTTCGGGGTGCAACGAAATTGAAAATGTTTATCCATTTTTAATAAAAATAAATGCTTTAAAAATATATCTCACTTCTCATTACTCACAACAAAAATATTCTCCCAATATCACATGCATAATAAGTAATAAGATAGTAGGGACGTCATAAAGATGCATAATGAATACAAAATGTTAATAAAATTTCATAAAAATGATAATATCCAGACTATATAAATGAAGGTATTTCTTATTTTCATCACTATTTCTTTTTCATCTGAAAAATCAACATGAAGATTACCTATTTTATTGTATTTGTGCTTGGTAAGTATTCGATATAATATAAAAATGTATTATGGCTGTAGGCCCAAAATTTCGGCTCCAATGCCTTTTAAATGCATCAATTTTTACGGATCATGAAAAAACTAGTAAGTATTTTTAAAAAATTTAAACACCGAATGGCAGATTATATTATTACTTTGGGCTAAAATCCCTGAAAACTTTTATAATATTTATTTTAATAATTGACAGGGGTGAAAAGAAAAAGATAAAATTGAGTGTGATTTTTAATTTTAAATATTTCATCCAAAAGAAACTTTTATTCTAAGGGACTTTTGGCTGTCCGCAATAATGTAATCTTTCATTCTGCTTTAACATTTTTTAAAAATATTTATTAGTTTTATCACGATTCGAAAAAAATAAGTGCATTTAGAAAGCATTGGATCAAGATTTTGCGCCTACCCCCTTAAGTAATATTTCAATGAGATTAGTAGTTGTTTTGCATTCTGTTTACAACTATAAGGATTTGAGATATTGCAAAAGATTTTTGCTGGTTTCCCTTTTAATATTATTTATATACATATACAGAATGAGTTTTATGTAGGGAAACCCTCAATTATCTCGGAAACGGCTTGAACGATTTTATAGATTTTGGCGAGTAGGGGTTTTCTAATTTGGCCTATATTATAATGATAATTACATTGTTGTCAAATCTTCCGTTTTTCTGAAAATCCAATTAACTTTCTTATTCCAAATGGAACACCCTGCATATTTTTTGCGTTTTGAAGTGCTCAAGAAATACTGATTATTTTTGATGTTATATTCCCTATGCCTAAAGGCTATTATTGGCTAAAAATTTAGGAGTTATTGCTACATTTATTAAAAAAAATTTTAAACAAATTATAAAAATCAATTTTTTCGCCCCGAATAGACATTATTACGTTCTTTGGACCATTGGGAATAAAAAAAGTTCGTTTGTAATTTTTCTCTAAAGTTAATCGTTTTCGAGTTATAAACAATTTAAAACTGAAAAAAATGAATAATAACGATTTTCAAGGCTCAAAAACACAAATCAAAAATATTATTTTTGAAACTGCGAAGTACACAAATTCAAGTTCGAGCCTTATTTTTTCAGTTACCAATAAGTAATTTGAGCTTCTTTTATTCTAAAATATTGTTTTTTAGTCGTTAATGCAGCCCGATCGCCCGTCCTCTCATATGCGCTTCATTAACAATTATTATTAAAAAGGAATGTTTTAGAATAAAACGTGCCAAAAAATTTTATAAAGAGCACCTAGAAGAACGGTATATCTTGAATTTGGGTACTTCGCAATTTCAAAAATAATATTTTTTATTTGTGTTTTTGAACCTTACAAATCGTCATTATTCGATTTTTTTTAGTTTTAAATTGTTTATAACTCGCAAACGATTAACTTCAGAGGAAAAATTACAAAAGACCTTTTTTGCTCCCAATGATTCAAAGAACGTAAAATATTGTCTACACGGGCCGAAAAAATTGATTTTTATAATTTGTTTAAATTGTTTTTTAAATAAATGTAGCAATAACTCCAAAAATATGGCATTTAGGTATAGAGGATATAACATGAAAAATATTCAGTATTTCTTAAGGACTTCAAAACAAAAAAAATATATAAGCTGTTTCATTTGAAATAAGAAAGTTCATTAGATTTCCAGAAAAACGGAAGATCTGACAACAATGTAATTATCACTATAATATGGGCTGCATAAAAAACCCCTATCTACCAAAATATATAAAAATTCCGCAAGCCGTTTCCGAGATAATTGAGGGTTTCTATACGTAAAACTCACTCTGTATGTACATGGCTAAGAGGAAACAGTAGCGATCAACAGGTAGCGAAAGCGCACTCCAAAATTGCGGCTGTAATTTTGAATATTTTTTCGAGATGTTTGGCACACGTATTCGTAATATAATAAAGAATGGCGGTACAGAGCCCAATTTGAAAAATATATTAATATGTGGAAATTACTCTGTAATTAAATACAATATTAAAAAAACGAGCCTGCACCGCCATTAAGAAGCACAAAAAATACATTTTTTATCCGATGCGTACATTTTGTGTCATTTTGGAACTACTAATGAAAAAAAATTTTAGTAGTTCCAAAACGACACAAAATCTAGGCATCGGATAAAAAAGTTTAATTGAAGAAAGTGTATTTTTTTGTTCTTCTTAATGGCGATACAGGGTCGTTTTTTTAATATTGTATTTAATTACAGAGTAATTTTCACATATTAATATATTTTTCAAATTGGGCTCTGTACCGCCATTCTTTATTATATTACGAATACGTGTGCAAAATATCTCGAAAAAATATTCAAAATTACAGCCGCAATCTTGGAACGCGTTTTTGCTACCTGTTGATCGCTAATGTTTCCTCATAATGTAAATATGTAAGTAATAAGTGTTCGTTAGCAGTATGTATATATTGCATAATATATTTTACGTGAATTACTTGTACAAATACGTGAATTACTTGTAAAATGATGAAATTTTTAATTTTTAGCCCTTTTCGCAACAGGAATATTCCAAGCAGAAGCAGGAAATGTCCTCTCTAAACCAGTCACCGAAAAACCAGGCAAAGGAGGCAAAAAACACGGAGGCAAACATTAATAAATAGCCTTATTTTAATATGAGTTATTAGTTTATATTAATTCATTTTAAAGTTTTACCTTACAAACACAATAAAAATGTAATTAAATTGAAAATATTTTATATGAACTAACCTCCATAAAACCTTAATATTGCTATTCATATTCAACCTTTTTTTTATTTACAAGTAGCTGACCCGGCGAACTTCGTACCGCCTTAGAAATATATAAAATTTACTAAATCACATGCTTTTTAGTTCCAAAAAATTGCGCGTTGTTTATCGTCATGGTAAAAGCCAAGGGCACGGCACATTGTAGATATCTGAAATCAAATGGCAAACATTCATTTTTATTTACAGTCCCTGGCGATATTATTATCACCACCTATGAATTTTTATAAAAATCAACTATTCCACTAGGTACGTTTTGTTTTAAATGTGATTTTTAAATTTAATTTTGTTATGTAATGTCCACAGAGAACGGCAGTTCTCACCAGTGGCGCACAATACCCCTACAAGCGACAC
The DNA here is from genome assembly GCF_917563875.1 of Diabrotica virgifera virgifera. Classification (NCBI taxonomy): domain Eukaryota; kingdom Metazoa; phylum Arthropoda; class Insecta; order Coleoptera; family Chrysomelidae; genus Diabrotica; species Diabrotica virgifera. The sequence goes on from NC_065444.1 coordinate 211,192,849, forward strand.
TATATATACACGAAATTTTCGATTTTCTAAACCTGACTGAATTGAAAATTGGGCCACATCCCATCTTAAAGAATAGGAAAAGACTCGTCCATCCATATGTCATATCTCCATTTTGGTCCAAGGGTGTGGATTTTACGGCCCTTCCCATTTAGAGTCTGTTTTTCGTTCTCGTCCCCAAAACTCCCAAAAATTTCAAAAACTTAAGCCCGATCTTTACGGCTTCTGATAGCACAGATCATTACCTTTCCAACGCATGTTTAATTTTGAAAATCGGTTATACCATTCAAAAGTTATCGAGCTCAGAAGTATGACTCAATTTTTATTTAAAAAAGGGAAAATGTTTGTGGATATGTATGTATGTATGTATGTATGTGTGTGGAAAAGTTACACCGATCTGAATTTTTTTTTCTGTGTTTCAAGAGGGTGTGAGGGCCGATTCAGAACCGGTCTAATTTTTGACTTCTGACTACCGGTAAGCCAGCTAGAGGACTAGATAGATACAAAATAGCATATTTTTTGGGCGTATATATCTTGGGTTCAAGGAGAGACAGGAAAACCGCAAATACACCAAATTAATAGGGATGCAGGGCCGTCTTAACCATACACGGCTCCGGGGTGCAAGACTCATCTTTGCGCCCCCTTTTGTCAAAAGATTATATAGGTTATAGGTACGCTAAAATTAAAACTAATTATGTTTCCTTTCTTTATTTATACAGGGTGGGCCAAAAAAAAACAGTCCACCTCTATATTTGGCAGTAGTTATTAGATTTTAAGGAAATGCCGAAACAGGTCAATTTTTATTTTTAAATTACAATTTTTTTATATACATTTCATACTAGTGACGTCATCCATCTGGGCGTGATGACGTAATCGATGATATTTTCAAATGGGAATAGGGGTCGTGTGTGGTAGCTCATTTGAATGGATGTTCAATTCTCTATTCAGCAATATAAACATTAATATCTTTATTTATACAGGGTTGGACAAAAAAAATAATTTTTGAATTAAATTAATTGGTAGAAACAGAAGAATCTATGTAATTTATTTAACTTAAAATATATTCTATCGCTGTCAGAAAATAGAAAATCATGTTTATGTGGCAAAATAAACATTGCTTTTCGCTTAAATTAAATGTTTAAACTGCAAAGAGGTAGGTGGGACGCTGTTTGTGATTTCATTTAAGCGAAAAGAAATGTTTATTTGTGAAATAAACATTTTTTTTCTATGGATGCTATACAATGTGCCACTTCTCTCACTACTTACAAACATTCAAAACGAACAATTCCTCATGCAGTGAGAAAAGTCGGCCATTGCAGTGAGAAATATTTTTTCTCACGGGTTCTCCTACGGTTTTGCGTACATATCGCTGTTTCCATGGTAACATGCACAATACAAACACAATTATTCTTGTCAATAAAATGTGTTGAAGCAAAATATACCAGGAATAACCTTTCAAAATTGTTCAAAAATAACTGTTAATAAATAAATAACGTATATAAATTTTACGAATATTAATTACCTACATGTATACCTATGTATTGTATTTCAATTTATGCATGTAATATACCTAAAAGCACCTACATTATTTAATTTTGAAGTTTGAACTCTTGACAAAACCGCATCCATAGAAAAATTACAGTGTACAGTGTACAACATATGAGAAAGTGACATATTTCTCCCTCGCTTGATTTGCGGCCCTCGCCTCGTGTCTCGGTTCGTGCCAACAAACTTCTGCGCTCGTGAGAAATATGTCTTTTTTCTCACTTATACAATATACTATTTTCTATTATCTTACAGCAGTGCAATGTATTTTGAGTCAAATAAATTACATATATTCTTCTTTTTGCGTCAATTAATTTAATTAAAAAATTTTTTTTTGGCCACCCTTTATAAATAATGATATTAATGTTTATATTACTGAATAGGGAATTGAACACCCTTTCAAATGAGCTACGCACGACCCCTATTCCCATTTAAAAAAATGATCAATTACGTCATCACACTCAGATGGATGACGTCACCAGTATTAAGTATATGCCAAAAAATTGCAATATAGAAATAAAAATCGAAATGTTTCTGCATTTCCTTAAAATCTAATAACTACTGCCAAATATCGAGGCGACTGTTTTCTTTGGCTCACCTTGTATATTAAAAAACATGGTTTCAGTATTCAAAAAAGATCAATCTTATAAACTATACCATATTTTTTAAAGTATGTATATCAAAGTAAACTTTTCTAGCTTTTAAGTTGGCAAAAGTTTTTATTTCTTCGGTGATATCTATTTTTACTTGCTTTTCTATAGGTAGGTACTTATTAAAGCCAATTATTTTTGATCAATTTAAGTTTAGAAAAAGACCTTTCTCCTTCAGCTATTTATCTGGAAGTGTTAAATATATCCTTAGAATGTAGAAATATTGGGGAAAAGGTAGAGTAAATTATTTTAGAATATATATAACTTAAAATATCGAGTGGAGTTGTGTATATATTTTTAAAAATATTGGTAACAATTCTAACTCATGGAATAGATCTTCACCATCTATATCAGATCTGCTTCCAATCGCTAGTTTTTTTTGTAAATTTAAACATTATGTTGTTTTTTAAGTTTTCTTTGGAGTTTCTCCAAAACAATATACTTTCACTTTCCATAAAAGAAAAATTATAATTATGTTCCCTCAACATTTCAAATCTTACAAGACCGTGATTCATTGTCACTCGACATTCAATATTGGCCAAAATAGTGTACGCGTCACCTTTTTGAAATTATTGTCGGAATAATCTAAATGGGTTTCAATATTTCATTTCCATATCGTAGGTGTAGTAATAAGCATTAATAGCCTGTGTAAAAAATATCGAAAGGGCACTTTATGTTTTTGTTATTTCTAGTTTTGTTAAGGACAAAAAGCGTAAGTTTGAGCCTAACAAGTTTTCAGCTTGCGCCCCTTGGACTTGGCGCCCGGGTGCCTCGCACCCCTTGCACCCCCGGGTTAAGACGGCCCTGTAGGGATGAGTTAAGATTTCAAACGGTGCTTAAGCGATCAACCTGAGACATACACACTGCTCACCATAGCCGAAAAACTGAAAAATTAAAGGTTGAAAATTTTGGTTTTTCGACAATTACTCAAAATTTCAACCTACGAATTGCGCCAATAACTGAGCGTTTGTAGGAGGACTCAGGACGCGTCTAACGGTGTATATCTCATATCTGGGAAAATTCGAATTTTTTAGTTATAGGCTTCATAAGTATAATCAAATCTATTTCTTATGGGAAAAACCGTTTTTCAAGCTCAATAATTCCTGTAATACGTTCAGTTATCATACTTGATCTTGGATGCATCAGATACTACTTGTCAATACATTTTAAACTCATATTTAGTGATCAACATCAGTTCAGCCGTTCAGAAGTTATAGAGCTCCAAAAGTATAATTAGTCCAGGAACTGAAACTTTTCACTTCGCAATTTTTACAGAATGGATCGATTTGCTTGAAAATTTGAGAATAAGTAGTGGAGAGTCTAAGGATCAAAATCTGTATGATTCCGAAAGACGCTTTTACCATGGGGTGGTTGCCACCCCGTCTCGAGGGTGGAAATTTTTTATTATATTTTGACCGCAAATGTTGGTAAAAACATTAATTGTAAGCAAAACATGTTTTATATTTTTTTGATAAAATTAATAGTTTTCGATTTATTGGTTATCGAAATTTAGTTTATATCGAAAAAATCAATGTTATTAATCAATCATGGTTTATGTACTTGTAGTGGTTACGATGCTAGTTTGATTGGGCAATCCGAGTTAATTTGCCGGCCATAATTACATAATTATTAGGATGGCTGGGATATGAACTCGGATTGTCTTATGTGTCGTAAGTTCTAGATCATTTGGGAGAGATTGCGACCAAGGTTCTCGTTCTCAAAACTACCAAAAATTTCAAAAATATTAGTTCGACCTTTGCGGCTTCTGCTAGTACTGATCATTACCTTTCCAACGCACATCTAATTTTGAAAATTACCAGAGAACGACAGTTCTCGCCAGTGGCGCACAACCCCTACATGCGACACTATATATTATATACACGAAATTTTCGATTTTCTAAACCTGACTGAATTGAAAATTGAGCCAAATCCCATCTTAAAGTTTAGGAAAAGACTCCTAGATCCATATATTACTTCTTCATTTTGGTCCAAGGCTGTGGATTTTACGGCTTTTCCTATTTAGGGTCTGTTTTTCGTTCTCGTCCCCAAAACTCCCAAAAATTTCAAAACTTAAGTTCGGCCTTTGCGGCTTCTGATAGCATAGATCATGACCTTTCCAACGCATGTTTAATTTTGAAAATCGGTTATACCGTTTAAAAGTTAGCCAGCTCAGAATTAGAACTCAATTTTTATTTAAAAAGGGGAAAATGTTTCTGGATATGTACATATGTATGTATGTATGTATGTATGTATGTATGTATGTATGTATGTATGTGGAAAAGTTACACCGATCTGAATTTTTTTTCTGTGTTTCAAGAGGGTGTGAGGGCCGATTCAGAACCGGTGTAATTTTTGACTTCTGACTACCCGTAAGCCAGCTATAGGGCTAGGTAGATACAAAATGGCAAATTTTTTGGGCGTATATATCTTAGGTTCAAGGAGAGACAGGAAAATCGCAAATAAACCACATCAATAGGGTTGAGTTAGGTTTTCAAACGTTGCCTAAGCGATCAAGCTCAGACGTACACACGGCTCAGTATAGCCAAAAAATTGAAAAACTAAACTTTGAAATTTTTGGTTTTTCGACAATTACTCAAAATTTCAACCTACGAATTGCGTCAATAACTGAGCGTTTGTAGAAGGACTCTAGGCTAATCTAACGTTGTTTACCTCATATCCGGGAAAATTAGAAATTTTAAGTTATACGCTTCATAAGTATGATCAAATCTATTTCCTATGGGGAAAAACAGTTCAAGCTCAATAATTTCTGTAACAACTTTAGTTTTCATACTTGAACTCAGATGCATCAGATACTACTTGTCAATACGTTTCAAACTCATGTTTAGTGATCAAAATCGGTTAAACCGTTTAGAAGTCTTAAGTTAGAAATGTATAATCCAATTAACTATTATTCCCGAAATGGTTTATGTAGTTGTAGTGGTTACGACGCTAAATTTGATCTGTAACGGATAATCGTGAGTTCATTTACCGGCCATCCCAATATTTTTATTTATTCTATCTCGACTAGAAAAAAAATCTAGTATACATTCGATGGTCACTAGATCATTTGGGAGATAATGCGACAAAGGTGACCATTTATAAAGCTTGACGTGTAATCGAGAAAAATTGCATTCAACTTCATACATTTAATTTGTATATAACTTGAAAAACTCCTGATACAAGAATAAAAAACCGCTAAACGCCGTAAAAATGAGTGGCGCATACAATATTCCAGCTACAAAAGATCTGATATGAAAATTACGTGGCGCGAAAATGTATTTTCATTTTGATGCAAAACAAAATTATAGTTTTATTTTAAAAGATTTTTCCATAATATTTGCTAAATTTGAAGTAAACGCGCCACAAAAGAGTAAATTTGATACAGTTTGAATTTTGAAACTCTTTTGTGGCGCGTTTACTTCAAATTTAGCAAATATTATGGAAAAATCTTTTAAAATAAAACTAGAATTTTGTTTTGCATCAAAATTAAAATACATTTTCGCGCCACGTAATTTTCATATCAGATCTTTTGTAGCTGGAATATTGTATGCGCCACTCATTTTTACGGCGTTTAGCGGTTTTTTATTCTTGTTAATGTTATACATTAACTATACTTCAACAATTTTTAATTGAAGGTGTTTCATTGGCAACATCGTACTTAAAGCAAGTCACCGATAGTTCTCTTGTCAAATTTGCAGTGGCGTACCAAAGTAATATTTTAATTATTTATTACTTATTTATACACGTAATTACGTAAAAGTTAAATCTAAGATCGATGTTTTATAATGTGTGCAGATCGATGTGCATAATTATTAAATTATCATGTATGTTTTGACAGATATTTTCTAGTTGTCTAACAAAATAAAGTAAGTATTCTTCTGAATCTATTTCTTTGTGGCATCTTATGCAATTACATCAGTATGGTGCAAATGTTTGGAATAAATTGGTTATTTCGTAAGCCACCGACTTTAAGGAAAAATCCTAACAGGTCGATTTTTACTTTTAAATTATGATTTTTTTGAGACATATATCCCACTAGTGACGTCATCCATCTGGGCGTGATGACGTAATCGATGATTTTTTTAAATGTCAATAGAGGTCGTGCGATAGCTTATTTAAAAGTTTATTCAATTCTCTATTCAGCAATATAAATATTAACATAATTATTTATACAAGCTGTTAAAAAATTTTTTTTTGAATTAAATTGACACAAAAAAAAAAGAAGAAGGCATGTAATTTATTTAATTTAGAATACATTCTATTGCTTTCAGAAGACAAAAAAAATGGTTTTTGATAAAGAAACATTGTTTTTCGCTTAATTTCAATATTCGAGCTGCCACCCATCTGCCCCTTGACAGTTTGAACATTATTTAATTTAAGCGAAAAACAATGTTTATTTCTGAATTAAACATTTTTTTCTATTTTCTATTTTTCTATTTTCCATTTATATCCACTATTAGTTATATATTGGCTCCGTGCGTCTCCCCTCTACTTATAGTCACATGACACGCTGTCAGATTTTGTCAGGACGTTTTAACATTGAGTCTAATGGGATTATTTTGTTAAACTTGAATATTTTATTTTGTAGTGATAATAACCGAATACAATTGTTAGAATTCATTCGTTATTAATTTATACTGTAATTTATAGTGCAACAAAAATATTTTCTTTTTCATTAATAAAGATTTATTGACATAAACTGCGATAGTGAGGTTATGTATACAAAATCAAACTGATAATCAATATTGGAAATAGAAAAATTTATATCAGATTAAGTGCGTTTTTATTTTCTGTTTATATTAATACATAATATCACTACACGGCATTTTTTTTAAATGTCTCATTTAAACATACAAAAAGCGTCCTGATAAAATTTCAAAAAACCGCCACCATGAGCAGGTCGGTCGATTTTGCTTTGACACTTTTTTAATGCTCAGAGCGAATACACTATTTTACTTGGCAAATAATTTTGCATTTTGGCATATTTTCGACTTCCACTTCTGAAAGTGTTATTAATATTTTGTATTTTGATAACGATTTCCGAAGTGGAAGTCAAAACGTCAAATAACTTTAATTTTCAAAGTGGGCTTATTTTCGAAGTAAAATAATAAATAAAGTAAAATTTTATTAATTAAGAGTACCTATACAGTATTTCAAGGTCAATTTCCACTTTAAATTGTCATTATGATGTGTGTTTATAATAAGTATTGAGTTTCATTTACTATCCTTGATCTTTGGGAACGGCATGAATAATATTTTACAGATATTAAAACGTGAAAGAATAATGGCAAATGGCACCACCAAAAAGCAATGTTTGGTTTCATTTTAATGAACTATATCTCCAATTTACACGCCTACTAAAAATAGAAAGATGGTGGAGCATTTCTTTTAATCAAGTAAACGAAAGACAAGACAGTGAGAATACGAACAAGAGTGAAGACAATGAATCGAAGATTAAGATTTAATAGATACATCTACTTTAAAATGTATAATATATTATGTCTGAATTGTCAATATGAATGAGTGAGATAAAATTAAATTATTAGAGAAGAATTTTTTACCAAGCAACAAAAACAAAATTTGTTTAAATTATTAAAGTTGTGTATTTTGATAATTTCCAAGTTGGAAATCGAAACGTCAAATAAATTTAATTTAAAACTTAATTGTGACTTATTCCCATGTCACAAGAAACAAAACACCCCACGTCGACGTCTATGCGGATAAGAACACTTGTTGACCAGTAAAATATTTCTAAGAATTCTCACCCTTTGACGGACATAAATATATAGACCAGCGAAGTATTGATAAGGTTACCAATGATTCACAGTACTCAAGGAATTTGTTCAACTTGGCCACTTGTAAATTTGACCCATCGGCTGGAGGTATATTGCTACCGAGGCAAATTTTCGGAAATCATCTAATTTTTTCACTTATCCACATTGGCAAAGGATACACAATAAAAATGCCCCCGGTATAAATTTAGTTCTAAAATTTAACATTGTTGCCGATAGTTCTCAGTTCAATTTGTAGATGAGTCGCCTTCAATTAAAAATGGTTGGACTATATATTATAATATGTACACATTACATACAATTTTGTGTTCCCAGACGTCTATACGTATAAGGCTATTCCTATTATTTGTCTAATTGTATTGATTTCATACCACTAATACAACATCTATTGGTATTGTTGACTACATAACATCTGGCAACGTAAACATTTTAGTTTCCTATTTGAATACTTAATTAATGGATTATTTCAAGAAACAAAATTTTTTCATCTTTTTTCGAACAACTTTAATTCCAACCTATTATGTAAATTTGATACTGTTTTTTATCTTAAATATTAAAATAATCTTTAAACGTTGTGGCTGAAGTAATGATATAACTAGGTTACATTGACGGTCCTTAATGTCATTTTGGGTTGCTCTTGAATTCAGTTGTCAGTTAGCCATTGAAATCCAATATGTGAGGTTTTCTCCAAAAAAAAAAAATTCCAACCACGTGGGAAGAGTCCTGTGTTGCCCTGGGTAACATCCAGGCATATCTTTGACATCACATGAATTTTATATAAATATGTAAAACAACTAAATCGTTTACATTTAAAGGGTTTTTACCCAATACATTTTGGTGGCTCAGGCATGCAATTTTTGTAAGTATGGCCTCTTGTTTTTTTAAACCTCTGTAAATTTTTTAAATTTTATCTCAATTAATTAGGTTATACGTAATTTTAGGGCTTTTTGGATTCGGATTTGTTAATCCGAAAACGTTTTGTATTGTGACCCTTATTTAGGGTATTTTAAAATATACCTTTTACAAAAACCTGGTAGTTTTTTTAAACATAAGCTGTTTTTAATTTTCCATTTTACTCATATTTTGAGTACACGGAATCAACTTCCATCGGAATTTTTTCCTAGACGAATAGATGGAACGTGGCTACATATTGTAGAGTCCCTTTCGTCTCGTTTGTATAAAGGCATAGATTAATGATGTTACCAGAAAGTGGTTCCACGCAAATTTTCAGATTTATCGTTTAGAACTGCGAGTTCCCATTTCTCGCTTAAAAATCATTCGTTTGTGTTGAATAGTTTTCGAGATATTAAAAATTCTTTAAATTTGAAGTGGTAATTTTACTACTCATTGCTTTAAATTAAACACCTCCTATTACCTCCCCAGATGCTCGCCCAATAAACTTTTACCAGATTATTTAGACAATAAAACTTAATTTAACGCAGTAACTTTAATAAATTAAAAAGCAACTTTAAGATAAAAATTAAGGTAAATTAATAATTTTTTTTATGTTCACTTTATCGAATTTTTAAACAAATGAATAAACTTCATTCCAAAAGCGCTCAAGAGAAAAGGAACATTTTGACGCCTGTTAAAATTTTCAATGTATTTTAAATGTAATAATTTTTTTCGAATCCTGAGAAAACTAATTATTATTTTTGAAAAATTTAAACGCAGAATGAAAGATTACTCTATTACCGAGGTCCGAAAGTCCCTTAGAACGAATAAAAAGTTTCTTTTAAATAAGATATTTGAAATTAAAAATCACACTAAATTTTCTCTTAGTTTTTCACCCCTGTAACTTACTAACATAAACATTATAGAAATTTTCACGGACTTGCGGCCCTCGGTAGTAACGCAATCTTTCATTTTGCGTTTAAATTTTTCAAAAATACTTATTAGTTTTCTCAGGATTCGAAAAAAATGAATCCCATTTAAATAGCATTGAAACCGAAAGTTAGTACCCATCCGCTTAAATGAAACATGATAAAAACCCAAATATTTACATATTTATTAGGTTAAAAATACTGAAATATTGTAAATAAGCATACATAAATTAATTAATTAGTATAATCGTTTCTTTTTTCAGACTTTTGATAAAGCATAAGGGTGTTAACTTTAGATAAACATTCTAAAGATAAGCTGTTTTTCATTTTAGTTATTAATAAATTAAGATATACGCAAAAAATGGGTAAATTTGCATAACTTTTGTTATTTTCCCAAGATATCGGCAACAGCCTATAGAGATTCCTTGTGGAGACGTGCTGCTCAAGGAGAATACCTCCACAGCTTCTCTTACACGTCGTAAAAGGCGACTAATTGGTACTGCTGTCAGCTGACCATTAACCAAGTTCTTAATCTGTTCCAGTTTGATAGTAATTACTCCCAACTATCATCTTAATAAATCACCACCCCAACCTCAATGTGTAACAACATCCTGCCGAAGAAATGCCCAGAGGTAACATAGTCAGCTACAAACGATGCCTAATGGAGACGGGGAACCTGAGGGACAAATAGCCTTGGTGGGGTAAGGGTGCAGAGCCCCACTGAACGAAACAACTCGTGGGAAGAAAGATGAGACGGAAAAAGAAAAATAATAGTGGAAGTGACAGAAAAAGCAGAAGAGGGAAAAACAGTCGAATAAAACTCAAGGAGAGAAAATATGGAAGAAGGGAGTGGAAGAAAAGGAAGTAATCGGAGCTACAAAAAGTGAAGCAAGAGCAACGGGAAGCATAGTGAATATAAAGGGGAAAAAGAGAGAAGAAAGAGAAAAACAGCAAGCTAAAAAAGGGGAAGAAAGAGAGAGAAGAGAACAAGGGAAAGTGGGAAGAACAAACAGACAGAACGACGGAGAAAATAAAACGAATAAGGAGATTCTAAGGAAAGAAAATTTAAGAATGTTAGAAAGAGGAGTGGTTACTATTCAGTGGACACTAAGACCAAGACTGGAGAACAATCATCTTACTCATCGAGTATCTGCTATAAGTCGAAAACTTACTGCAGCTTATCGCCAAGTTTCAGTAAGCTGGATAGTCTATCATCACGGGATCATCTAAATTGGACGTTGCAACCATGCGGATCTGTTTTGTTCTCAGATGATACCAGAATATGCCTCTATGGCAGCGACCGAAGAAGGAAAGTGTACCGAAGACGAGGGGAGCGATTGGCAGAATGCTACATTGAAGATTGCAGTCTTTATGAAGGCTGTTGCTGCATTATCTGAAGTGCAATTTCTATGGGGGGTACGAACAGAGCTTGTTTTGATTCACAGGGACAACCATCTTCACAATCGATGAGGTTTTAGATACATCGAGAAGATGTTAGCAGTGCATGTGGTACTTTACGTTGACTACATTGGAGACGAATTCATTGTTATGCAGGACAATGCAAGGCCACATATCTCAAGAATTGTGCACGATTACATTACCTAAGTCAGTTTTCAGGCCACAGAATAGCCAGCGTGCCCTCCAGACATCAATGCCATAGAACATTTATGGGATGAACTAAAACAAAGAATTCAAGCTAGATTTTATACCATAAACTCGATCCCCGAAATTGTCGCAATTGCTGTCTTAACATCCCACAAGAAATAATAGGGAATTTAATAATTAGATCTATGCCTAATTGTATAAGAGAAGTTAATTATGAAAGAGGAGGTCATATCCATTATTAAACATTTGCTTGATGCATTCATTTTAGAATGTTAAACATCAGCAGTTGAAATAAATGTTTATAAATGTACCTACATCTATGAATATTAAGCCATATTAAATTATCTATCAAACAGAATATACCGTTTTTGATCCCAGTAATAACCTCAGTCCGAAAAAAATCTAGGTAGTTCAAATTAAAAATTTAAGGTGGCTCGATTTCTACGCACTTTATGTTATAATATTATCAGATAGATGAAGTAGTTTTCAATCCTAATAGCAAAATTAAGAATATTGAAAATATTAAAAATATTACTAAAAGATTTTTAAATTGAAAACTTATTGGTACATTTCCCTGGTGACACCTCCAAGGCTTCTACAATTTGCAAGCCAAATGGATGCTGCAGTGAAGACAAAAGGAAGGAATTCTACACTATTCAATTCACATCCCCCGTCTGCAGCTTGGTAAAGTTCCAACGGAAAATGCACCTGGTTACTCTACTGAGTAATACGACTATAAAATAAAAATAAAAATGTATACCATTTTTATTCAGTTGCAATGCGAAGGCAAAACAATCTTACTTTTCAATTAGAATACGGAGCGCAGTTTAGTCCTCTGAATCGCGATTTTCGATTCTTATTGGAGTCTCATCGGAGAGAACGTAGGCACTGTTCTCCATACCCCAATTGACCAGCACCGAGAGATTTTCCCACCCATTGCAACTGAAGTGAAGGTACTAGGTGACTAGCGTCATCTGGCAATTGAAAATGAACTAGTTTTCAATCCTAATAGCAAAATTAATAACATTGAAAATATTAAAAATATTACTAAAAGATTTTTAAATTGAAAATTTATTGGAATATTTCCCTGGTGACACCTCCAAGGCTTCTACAATTTGCAAGCCAAATGGATGCTGCAGTGAAGACAAAGGGAAGGAATTCTACACTAGGCAATTCACATCCCCCGTCTGCAGCTTGGTAAAGTTCCAACGGAAAATGCACCTGGTTACTCTACGGAGTAATACGATTATAAAACAAAATAAAATTGCAACTGAATAAAAATGGTATACATTTTGATTTTTATTTTATAGTCGTATTACTCCGTAGAGTAACCAGGTGCATTCTCCGTTGGAACTTTATCAAGCTGCACACGGGGGATGTGAATTGCATAGTGTAGAATTCCTTCCCTTTGTCTTCACTGCAGCATCCATTTGGCTTGCAAATTGTAGAAGCCTTGGAGGTGTCACCAGGGAAATGTACCAATAAGTTTTCAATTTAAAAATCTTTTAGTAATATTTTTAATATTTTCAATATTATTAATTTTGCTATGCTATTAGGAATGAAAACTATTTCACCTTTCAATTGCCAGATGACGCTAGTCACCTATTACCTCCACTCCAGTTGCAATGGGTGGGAAAAGCTCTCGGTGCTGGTCAATTGGGGTATGGAGAACAGTGCCTACGTTCTCTCCGATGAGACTCCAATAAGAGTCGAAAATCGCGATTCAGAGGACTAAACTGCGCTCCGTATTCTAATTGAAAAGTAAGATTGTTTTGCCTTCGCATTTCAACTGAATAAAAATGGTATAAATTTTTATTTTTATAATATATTTTCATTCATTTTAATTTGAAGACTCTCTTGGGATCTAAAGTATTATTTTAGTTTTTTAAAAATGAATAAACCTTTCCAATTTCGTTGCAACCACAAACTTCAGTCGGACTGCTAAATGCAGCCCCTATTATACAGAGTGAGTTTTACATATGAAAACACTCAGTTATCTCGGAAACGGCTTGCACGATTTTTATAGATTTTGGTGAGTAAGGGTTTTCTTATGCTGCCGATATTATAGTGGTAATTACATTGTTATCGGATCTTCCGTTGTTCTGTAAATCTAATTAACTTTCTTATTTCAAATAGAACACCCTGTATATTTTTTACGTTTTGAAGTTGTTAAGAAATACTGATTATTTTTCATGTTATTTTCCCTATACCTAAATGCCATAATTTTGGAGTTACAGCTAAATTTATTTAAAAAAAATTTAAACACATTATTAAAGTCAGTTTTTGTCGGTAGTGATGAGCAAAACAAGAACAAGACCAAGACCAGGCTAGTCTTGGTCTTGGTCTTGTTCTTGCAAGCTTAGTCTTGGTCTTGGTCTTGCAGCTAAAAGGCAGTCTTGGTCTTGGTTTTGGTCTTGCACTAGCCGGTCTTGTTCTTGGTCTTGGTCTTGCTGCAAGAGTCTTGCTGGTCTTGCTTTTTTGGTAGTAATAATTTGAACCAAACAATTTCGAATAAAATGTACATTGAAATAAATAAAGATGTGAAGAATGAAACTATATTATTTGCTTTAAAATTTTAACAGAATATAGAATGTAGTTTCAAACGGATACCAATTTTAACATTATACATTCACCTAATGACCTAATTATTTCTCTTTATATAAAGAGATTAGAGTATATTTTTATAATGGTAATGTTTATCAGTTGGAAAAACCTGCATTTACAACCTTTGTTGCAATTGCCGGCCTTCGGTTGTGTCACGTTGTGTTTTACATGCTGTCGATACCTGCCGCCTGCCTTCAGACCACGTCTTGAGTCTGAATTATTGCTTATTGCCCCTGTATTTTAATAAAATGTTAAAGAAAAAGAGCTTCTTAAAGGTGCCACAAATGGTCGGGGACCTTCAATTCACGGATTTTACGAAAAGGGATAAACGGTTTATAGTTGTTAACAGATAATGATCTGCTCCTTTCACTCAAACACTGTAGTATTTATCCTACGAGGGTCGAATTTAAGAACATAAATTAAATTTTTTTAAGAGAACACAAAAATCAAATATTTTTACTCTATTTAATCATTATTTGATATAATTAACTTTTTTTATAAACTAACTAAAACATACTTTTTAGTAAATACGTTCATATTTACCATACCTATTTATAGACCTAATACTATAATATAATAACTATACCTAATGGGGAGTTATAAACGCTTAATTCTGTAATTTGTTATCTTGCAGTTCTTTAATTTTATTTAAACTACATTGATCTCGTAACACGAGTTATTCGCACTTTTTATTTTCACATATTTTTGGATTGAATACCCATTATGACATTTAAAAAGTTGAAAATATTCGGATGTGGGTAGTCAAAACTAGAATTTAAAACACACTAAAATGATGCGCATGCATTTCAAGTGCGGCACATATTATTTGTAGTACTGGCCCTTTCTGGGGAAAACCTAGATTCTTCCAAATAGTTTTCAACTATGAAATCAGTAAACTTCTTAACGCGTTTGTCATCCGGGATTTTCACAAATAATTCAACTTCCAACTTTCGTTGATTGTAAAAAATTAATCCAAAAAATAATTTTAAAAATTTCCCAGTATCGGAATTTTTGTCATTATATTCAGAAACTGAACATAAGCTTTGGATTTTGCGATACCAAGCTTGACACATTACAATCGACAACCAGTTATTTTTTATTCAGGCCACAATGCTTTCACAGCATTGTGAATCCCTTTTCAAAATTTATTATGATATTTTTTGTATTAATTTTAAATTTATCGACCTACATTTTTCCTCGATTATGCGAAAAGAATTGAAATAAGTGTCAGTATTTTTATTAGACAAAAAAGCGAAAACTACTGGTACAAAAAAACCGTTTTTAATTGAATTTTTTTTAAATGGTTTACCCTATCTATAATTACATTTTTTTTGTCTTACAAGTAATTTCAATTGTCCTTGAACTGTCGCCGTTTGAAAACTTGCCTTCTGGACACTTTGAAGGTTGAGAAAATGCAAACCGTTTGACTTAATCAAAACGACTTAAAAATATAAACCAAAATATTATGTATTTTAAAAATTCGATATCGTTTAAGGTTTCTTACAATGTCAGAATATATTATTGAAATAAAAAATAAAGTTAAATAATAAAAATAAATTTTTCTCAAAAAAGTGCAAGAGTCTTGCAGGTTGGTCTTGGTCTTGCGTGGTCTTGCAAGGTTCGGTCTTGGTCTTGGTCTTGTTCTTGCAAGCTTGGTCGTGGTCTTGGTCTTGCAACCAAAAGGCGGTCTTGGTCTTGGTCTTGGTCTTCCTGTAAGACCAAGACCAAGACCGCAAGACCAAGACCAGTCTCGCTCATCACTATTTGTCGGCCAGGTACATCATTTTAGGTTCTTTGGATCATTGGGAACAAAAAAAGGTCTTTTATAACTTTCCTTTAAAGTTAATTGTTTTCGAGTCATAAACAATTTAAAACTGAAGATAACACGAAAAATGACGATTTTCAAAGTTCAAAAACACAAATAAGAAATATTATTTTTGAAACTACAAAATGCCCATACTCAAGTTAAAACCTTTTTTATCAGCTGCCGATAAGTAATTTGGGGTTGTTTTATTATAAAACATCGTTTTTTAATTGTTAATAAAGCGGATCTGAGGGGACGGGCGATCGGGCTACATTAACAATTAAAAAACAATGTTTTATACTAAAACAACCTCAAATTACTTATCAATATCTGATAAAAAAAGGTTTGAACTTAAATATAGGCTCTTCGTAGTTTCAAAAAAAAAATATTTTTATTTGTGTTTTTGAACCTTGAAAATCGTCATTTTTTGTGTTTTTTTTTTAGTTTTAAATTGCTTATAACTCGAAAAGGATTAACTTTAGAGAAAAATTATAAAAAACCTTTTTTGTTCCCAATGATCCAAAGAACCTAAACTTATGTGAACCCTGACCAAAAAAATTAACTTTTACAATTTGTTAAATTTTTTTTAAATAAATTTAATAAAAAAATTCATTAGAAGTAAAAAGTTTATTGGAAATAAAAAAGTTCATTAGATTTCCAGAAAAATGGAAGATCTGACAGCAATGTAATTACCACTATAATATCCATTAGAAAACCCTTACCCACCAAAATCTATAAAAATCGTGCAAGCCGTAATGCTCCGCGTGCCGTCACAGATTGCAACGAACGAAATGGCAGGGATGCCCTAGTGACATCTGCTAGAAAAAAGTTTAAGTTTTAATCTAATAGCAAGCAAAATGATATTTAAAATTTCATTTTAAATCCATTGTTTTTAATCTGGTAGGATATAAAATGGTATTTTAAATATCATTTTGTGTGCTATTAGATTAAACACTTAAACTTTTTTACAGCAGATGTCGCTAGGACATCCCTGCCATTTCGTTCGTTGCAATCCGTGACTGCACGAGGAGTATTATCCTGGTTAAGTCAGAGAGAGGAGCATATGTATCTCCTGATGAGGGGCTAAGAAGCCGCGAAACTTGTACTCTCCGATTAACCTAGAATACACTTGAGTCCACGAGTCTTTACCAGTGTGTCATTAATACCTGACGAGATAAAACACATACTTTTTATCTAGCATCATTCTCGTCCACGCATGAAACTAATGACAAACCAGCTGCCGCCTGTTATTAATAATTAATAATACATGTTATATGAACGATCTAGACTCAGTACATTGAAAATAGATAAGTACAAAAAAACCATTGGGGATATTTTCACATTTTAAGTACAATTTCTGACGTTTTGGTTTGTTTACTTTTGTGTCGGTCAGTTTGTTGAATTTTTTGTTATTATTTTGTCGAATTTTTGCATTTTGAAGTTTTTTATAGTATACAAACCGTTGTTTTCACAACTAATTTTATATTGGAGTTTGAAATTTTATGGTAAGTTAATGTTATTTTACGATTAATTTTGACAACGTACAAAGCTAACCTCATTGACACAGTTAAGGAATGCTTGTGTTTAATGTTCCGCCAAAGTGAATAAAATAACAAAAAGACAATATGTTATTGCATTTTTTTTATAAATTGTTTATTTATTTATTTATTAATCAATGATATTAAAAGAATTTATTAAGCTACTTCAAATATAGTTGTAGTTATGCGCCAAAATTTTAAAGAAAAGCTTAAATTTGACATTCTATTTATTTGATTACGTCAAATTTTATACTATAACTCGTGATCGGAGTAATACCCACTTTCTGTCACTTGCTGTTGCGTTTAGTAAATTTCTGCGACTTATTTCGTATGCTGTAAATGATGACGCACGGATAAAGAATCCTGGACTCAACTGTATAATACGACAGCAATTTCGGGTTGCAATAAAATTAAAAATTTTTATTCACTTTCAAATGTTCACGCACTTTTAGAAGCCTCGGATGGTGTAACCAGAGAAGGTTTTCTATTGTTTTTAATCTGGTAGGATATAAAATGGTATTTTAAATATCATTTTGTGTGCTATTAGATTAAAAACTTAAACTTTTTTTATATGTTGTAATTTCCATAATTTAGAGCCATGTCACACACATTACACAGGAAATCACCTTTCTTGGGTAGGTATCGAGTAACACAATCTGTTAGTCTTGTTTCTTATAGTCCAGAAAGCCACTGTGCATCCGCTAGAAAAATATTCTAATTCGGATTTTTTGCACACTCAAAAAGGACCCCTTTTAACAAATTTGCATGTTGCCAGGACCAAAAGTTGGTCAAAAATTTTTTAAACGTTTTTTTGGTGCTACTTCGATATGCGGTCTACGGCAGAGTTTCTAGTTTGGTATGCGGTCTACCGTCTGATATGCGATCTAAGGCAGTTTAGCTGATTCGGCATGCGGTCTACGTACAAAAACAAATTAGAGAAACTATTACAAACTTTTTATTTATTATTTATATTTTATACTTTACTTTACTTGTCATACTTGTGCTTTACTTCACACTTCACGTGTTATTCTGTCTAAATCCCGAACCGAGGATTAGCGGCGTGTAATTTGGGTTGCCTATATAAACTTGAATCAACGAAATGGGCCTTGAGTGTTAATTTAAAACGCTGAAAAGACCGTTTAGTGATAATAAAAAGGGTGGGTTGTGATTGCGCGCAGCGGTCAAATACCTCCTGCCCTGCGGTTCTCTCACTCTAATACCCGTAAGTTGGGTTTGGACCGAAGGGTTAGGTCTTCCTCCTTTCAGGCAAAAACCGATATTTACTGCGGTTGCATGATATTTAATATTAAAATAGTATTGGATGTGGTAGAATGTAGACTCTTTGTATAATTACCAATTGAACAGTGAAGCTGTTAGTAATGATAAAATAGTAATGTTTGTAATAGTTTCTCTAATTTGTTTTTGTACGTAGACCGCATGCCGAATCAGCTAAATTGCCGTAGACCACATATTAGACGGTAGACCGCATACCGAAGTGGCACCGTTTTTTTTTTATTTTTTCCTAAAATTATTTTTTTTTGCATGGAACAAATTTTCTTTAGGTTTTTTGGATCATTCCAAACACAAAAGGTCTTTAGTGACTTTTCTCTAAAGTTGATATTTTTTGACATATAAGCGATTAAAAATTGAAAAATTGCGAAATCGGCCATATTTAACCCTCAAAAACTATATGAAAAACTGAAAATTTGAATGTTGCCAAGGTAGATAGATATTCTTTAAACATCTATTGATGAAATCCCGAAGAGTTTTTTGCAATACAATATTCAAAACTCCTTTGTTTTTTAATTGCTAATCAAGCGTGCGCGACACTATTTTCCATTGCATGTGTATGCAGTATGGTGCAAATGAAAGGAATAAATTCGTTATTTCGTAAACCGGTGACTTTAAGGAAAAATCCCGAAATACGTCGATTTTTATTTTTAAGTTATGATATTGTGACATATATGGTATACTAGTGACGTCATCCATCTGGGCGTGATGACGTAATCGATGATTTTTTTAAATGAGAATAGGGGTCGTGTGCTAGCTCATTTGAAAGTTTCTTCAATTCTATATTCAGTAATATAAACATTTACATAATTATTTATACAGGGTGTCCAATAATTTAATTTTTTTGTCAATTTGCCAAATGATTTAATTTAATAAAAATTTTGTGGACACCCTGTATAAATAATTATGTACGTGTTTATATTACTGAATAGAGAATTGAAGAAAGTTTCAAATGAGCCAGCACACGACTCGTATTCTCATTTAAAAAAATCATCGATTACGTCATCACGCCCAGATGGATGACGTCACTAGTATACTATATATGCCACAATATCATAACTGAAAAATAAAAACCGACCTGTTTTGGGATTTTTCCTTAAAGTCACCGGTTTACAGTTTACGAAATAACGAATTTATTCCTTTCATATGCACCATACTGTATACACATGAAACGGTGGAAAATAGTGTCGCGCACGCTTGATTGGCTTTTAAAAAACAAAGGCGTTTTTGATATTATATTGCAAAAAACTCTTCGGGATTTCATCAATTGATGTTTAAAGAATATCTACCTACCTTGACAACATTCAAATTTTCAGTTTTTCACATAGTTCTTGAGGGTTAAAAATGGCCAATTTCGCAATTTTTTAATTTTTAATCGCTTATATGTCAAAAACTATCAACTTTAGAGAAAAGTCACTAAAGATCTTTTCTATTTGAAATGATCCAAAAAACCTAAAAAAAAATTGTTCCATGCAAAAAAATAATTTTAGGAAAAAAACAAAAAAAAAACATTTAAAAAATTTTTGACCAACTTTTGGTCTTGGCAACATGCAAATTTGTTAAAAGGGGACCTTTTTGACTAAGATTGTGCAAAAAATCCGAATTAGAATATTTTTCCTAGCGGATGCGCAGTGGCTTTCTGGACTATTATATTAAAATTAATAGAGAAAATTCACCAATTATGGAACACCATTTTGTTTTGAGGTTATAAAAATAATTTTATAGAAATGAAAACAGTTTGTAAGTGTAGGCGCAAATATTATACGGTTATCCCTACTTTTTCTGTCTTTACACGGCAAATTGCGTGTAGTAAAATTCTCACAGTTATGGATATGTAAACATTACTTGACAATTTCATTAACTTTACAGAGATGGCTTTTGAATGTTCTTGGATAACTGTTACTTGTATAATCAGTACCTGCGCTAGGGTATAAGGCACCTGCCTGCAACATTAGCATAAGCCCCCCTCGGTTTTTTTAGTTAGTATTTTGAATAGCACCAGCAGAAAAAAAGTTCAGTTTGGCGCCCCGCAAATAGGGGCGCCCAACTGCAGTGCATCCCTTGTAGGCCCGTTATCGTCGGAACTGTGTATATTTGCTTAAATTATTAATTCAGTTAATTAATATTATAAATTTTTCACTAAGTATGTATTCAGTGATTGTAATAATTTATATACTGTACAACAAAAACTAATACTCAATCGAGAAATGAGGATAAGTGATAAAGTGATTTTTAAAAATATATTGTTACTATAGAAGGCTTACAATTTTGAACATCTTTAACAACAAAATACTTGGATCAGAGAATATATCCTGGTGTATTCTCTGCTTGGATCTTCCATAAATTATAAACAATAACTAAATTTTTATTAAGTTTACGTCTTAAATCCATTATTTATCAAATACAATATCAGTATTATTTAATCAACAACTCAAATTATTCCCGATGCCATGTCAAATTATTTAAAATTGTCACTGTCTTGTCACCATATTATATTAATCTATTCGACTCAGTGCGTTGTATGACAAAGTTAGCGAATGTTCGATTTAGAAAGTATCACCACGGACATGGTGTCCATTTTTTCGAATCCTGAAAAAAATAATAAATATTTTTAAAAAATTTAAACGCAGAATGAAAGACTAAATTATTATCAAGTGCCGAAAGTCCATTAGAATAAATAAAAGAATTCTTTTGAATAAGATATTTCAAATTAAAAAGCACACTACATTTTCTCTTAGATTTTCACCCCTGTAACTTATTAAAATAAACATTATAGAAGTTTTCGGGGACTCTTCTCCCTCGGTAAGAACGTAGTCTTTCATTCTTCGTTTAAATTTTTCAAAAATACCTACATATTAGTTTTTTCAGGATTCGAAAAAAATTAATCCCATTTAAATAGCATTGGGACCGAAACTTTGTACCGATTCCCTTAATGTTATGACAAATCAGTCATACATTTTATGTAGCAATTAAAAGCCTTCTATTAGATATCTTAATTAAAAAAAATCGAACAAAAAAACAAAATCCCAAATGAGTTACCAACTATGGAATTAACAGGTACCCGTACCCATATATGAAATATAGGCAATATATCAATAACAAAAATAGACATAAACATCTGAGATCAATTTAATTTAAATAAGAAAATTGTGAAAAATGAAAGAAGTAGCCTAATTCACTTGTAGACATCACACATCCACGTATCAAACTCTGGACCAGCACAATCATAATGAGCCCACACATTATGCACTTAATCCAGTATTCCATAATTAGACACCAACGACTGTCCATATTTTGATTTGTACAGTAGTTCAAATTAGTATCAACTTTTTTTCAAGCCGTAATGTTTTAATTACAGAAGGTCATAAAATATTAAAATAAAGGTACTACCGATACACTCAATAGCATAACAAGTCTGTATTTATGCATAATATCCAATAATACTCGTTGAATATATTTACCTTTGAAATTTTCTGCGAGACGATAAAACAAAACACGCCTGCCAGACACGTATCGTTTGCGCATCTGATACAGATGAGTGAATACGATAATAAAGAGAGCGACTGAAATAGAAGATGGTCTTGTATTATTGCGCTTCCAAGTTATATTTTCGGAGAAATCAAGTAATTTCATATTAGAGCACTATTTCATATTTGGTTATTCTCCTCTAAGCATTTTATTTTCAATTTATTTGTTAATTCGTACCTATGTAATAGCAGTATTTGGGACAAAAATTAATAATTGTCCAATAAATATAAAATAAAATTAAATACAGTGGAACTTCGATAATTCGAATTAATCGGGACCGCGGCCGATCCGGGTTATCGAAAATCCAGGTTAGCCGGAGAATATGGTAAAAATTAATAAAATACGGTATACTTACAGATAAACTCCGTTATAATTGAAATAGCATGAAATATATATGCACAGTACACATCTAAATTACTAAAAACACGTAAACACAAACCTAAGTAAACGGAAGCGAAAAATATAAGACTGTACTACACACAATACAGTCACACTCGGAACGATGTTATGTTATTTTAGAACAGTGAAGACTAAGACCATTGTTTAAAAAAGAATTTTTTAAATAGTCTTTTAGGTTTTTGTAAACAATGCTAAGACAGTTTGATTGAAATAAATAAAGAAATACTACTGCAGGTGCCTGTTGTTTCCGATAATTCAAGCTATGAACGTCGCTCTGTCATGTCGCCGTGTGCCATGAGTCATTTTTATTATCGTATAGTTCAAATTACACAAATACACATTATCTCTCAAATATTATATTACACACATACATTTTTATTTTGAGTTGCTGAAATGTTTGTCTGATGAAAATCGGTCCGGATTAGCCGGACTACCTGGTTATCGGGGGCCGACTTATCGAAGTTCCACTGCAATTTCTAATTTGACAATTTTTTTTATTTTTATGGAGGTTATGTCTTCTAAAATCTTTTTCAGTGTAAGTGTCTCCATAGGGTTGGTTTTGTTGGAGGTTTGGTTGCTTTTTTTGGTTTAGAAATGACATGCCCAGCTTCTGTTTGGAATATTCCAGTTGCTACAAGACCTAAAAAATATAAATTTGGTTATTTTTGCGATTATTAACGTATTTTCCTAAATTAGAATAAACTAGTAAAAGATGGTTTTTGGTTGTTTTAGATTCAGAGGGATGCACAATAGTGTGGGCCGAAAAAACTAAAATTATTTTTTTCTAGTCGTAATACCGCGGAAAAGTTGCGAACGTATGAGACTAAAAAGGGGTAAGAATTTAAAAAATATTGGTTTATATCTTCCGTTCGCGCATGAGCCATAAAGTTTGCCGAAATTGGTAAAAAACTGATTTTTGCGATAATTTTTAACATATTAAATTTAGCGTGGATACGTTTGTAATAGCTCATTTTCTCATTCTTAGTGACCATCCTAACTAAATTTAACCGTGTTATTAAAATTCCTTAACATTTTTCGTTCGCGCATAAGCCGTAAAAAGAGCCAAAATGTAAAATATTTGCATATTTCATACAAGTTAAATATTTCGTAATAAAAGTTTTTCCGAACCGGTTTTTTCGATAACGGTTTGAAAAGTGGCGTAATTCGTCGCATTGAAGTACATTTAGGGAAACCATTACAATGGGCAATTTGCCTTCTTCATTTCAATGAGCTCCCATTTATGCATTAGTTCCAGCACCTAGATGGTAAATCAACGGGACCAAAATCCCTTAAAGGACCGATTGGAGAAAAGCTTATTGACTGTGAAAAACGTCCAGCAGTTGCATTCAATAGTATAGAGTGCCAGATACCTACAATTGACAGAAGTCAAGTAAGCAAGAATCAGCAATATCTGCTTGATATTTCAATTGCAGTACATTCAGGGATCTGTAAAGAAGACTTGTCCATACGAGATCCTGGTCCCTTGTCGCATTCTAGGTGGCTGACAACAGCAAACCGAACCCTCAGGTTATACTTAAGTGAAGAGAATCCAACTTCTGATCTCAAAGAAATCGTTCAATTTATACTGAAATCATACATGCCCATGTGGTTTTGTATAAAAAATAGTAACAGCTTTACAGATGGACCAAAACTTGTACACCAATCAATACAAACTACAAGGTAGAGATAGTGCAAACACTTCTGACCACAGCGCAGTAGACGAAATTTGGTGTCTCCCTGAAGAATTGCGTAATGTTGTTAACCCTGTTATTGAGCGTGATGCTTTTTTCGCCCATCCAGAACATTTGATGTTGGCCATGACACAAGATAACAGAAAACTTATAAGAGAGCTTGGACTTCGCAGAATTCTGAAAGCTGGACAGCTAGATAAAACAAGATCTAACATTAGAATATTCAAACCGCCAAAACTAAATTTTGAATGTCGAGACTATTCAGAAATAATTCATTGGTTAGACTGTGACTTATCTTCTCCTCCATTATTAAAAGATATAAATGATGATGAAATAACATTAATTATTCAGAGTGATTTAGCCCCTAACTGGGATGTAATATTAAAGTCATTTCCTGTTCATACACAGACAGTAGAACGATGTGTAAAACTCGTAACAGAAGCCGCTGGAAAAGTTTGCGGAGCTGAGAATCGCGACGGCTTCATAAGAACAACATTGTTATCAAGGTCTGCAATGCCGGACTTTACACAGAAATCACAGTCCAAAGTGCCTTCTACTATGTAATAGCAAAAGGTGTTAAAATAATACAAGATGGACTATACGGACAATGGACTGGTGGACATTGGACTATATTGTCGAATTGAAAGCTTGCATCTCGTAAAAAAATTTGGTTTTTTCTATGTTCACAAACAACATTTTTAAATAATAGCCTATAAAGTTCTGAAAATTATGTGTTTAAGGTGTGTTTATTTTAAGTGTTCTCAATACAAGTTCAACAAAATGTATATGTGAGTATTATTTTCATTCAACTAAACTCTTAATTACGAAAAATTAAACGTGTATGAAATATGCAATTTTGTCACATTTTGGCTATTTGTATGCCTTATGCGCGAACGGAAAATGTTAAGGAATTTTAATAACACGGTTAAATTTAGTTAATATGGTTATTAAGAATGAGAAAATGAGCTATTACAAACGCATCCACGCTAAATTTAGTTTGTTAAAAGTTATCGCAAACAATCAGTGTTTTACCAATTTCGGCAAACTTTATGGCTCATGCACGAATGGAAGATATAAACCGATATTTTTTAAAATCCTTGCCCCTTTTTAGTCTCATACATTCGCAATTTTTCCGCGGTATTACGACTTGAAAAAAGTAATTTTAGTTTTTTCGGCCCACCCTAATGCACAATCCCTGGACAGCTGTTTCTGCCTTATAGGCTTCCTCAGCAGGCAGATCAGCGTGCGCACCTCTGAAGCAAAAACTAGCTAGTCCATCTATTTTAAGGGAAATTTCAAAAATCATTTGTAATCCCCATTGGAACGCAATCCAGCGACATCTCTTAAACAAACTGAAAAGTCTCGGATGCAGAATTCAGCATTATAATAAAAACTAAAATGGTAAATAGTTATTTAAATCTGAAACTTTTCTTGTTGGAAGTTCTTTGTGGTACATCCTTAGTCGCAGCAGACGACGAATATAGAACACAAAAAGGACTGTACTATATGCAGTCACATTCCGTTTTTATTCGTCTAGGAAAAGGACAGAAAAAACCTTCCTAGTACTCAAATCTGAGTAAATGTGTGCTGTACATCTTCATATTTGGACCTCCATCTTTCCCAGCCAACACATCTGATAATAGAAAATAGGTCTTTAAAGTTGAAAATGTTTGTGATTTCTGGTATCTCAGATGTATTTTTGCCATTCCATTCACTATTTAGTTTCCAACTACTCCACTAAGTCCTTTATCCCACAGTAAAGTCACTGTTTTTTTGTGGATTTTAGATTATGTAATGTTTTTTTGATATAAAGAATAATAGTGTTTTGGAAATTATCTAATGGATGGCTACAAATAGCTTGTGGTACTGGCTGAGAGTCTGAGACCATTACAACGTTCTCGCAATAAATTAGAAACACGCCAAATTAGTGCTTTCTGGATGGCAGCAGCCTCGGCTGTAAAAATAGAACAATAATTCAGGAATTCGATATTTTTCTGCATAATTGTTGTTTGGAACAAAAAATGCGAAACCAGTACTTTCATCCGTTTTTGATCTTCTTCTTCTCCTTCTTCTTCTTTTTGTATAGATATGACTTCGTCTGTTTTTTCAATGTGCCTCTAGTAAGCCATCGTTTTCGCGCTCTTCCCACTGATCGTCTTCCTATTGGGGAACCGTCTCTCGCTGTCCTGACTACTGACTGTTTTTGATCCATCTGTAAAAATATTGTTAAATTTTTCCCTAATTTGCTTAGTATGGATTTGAATATAAGATTTGTTAAAGTTGGCAAGTCTGAATAAGATGGCATTATAATGGTTGGTATGTCTATCAGAACTTCAAAGTTACGTTCGTAACAAGGAAATTTTGGTAGCTGTAAAATATAAGGTTGGTAAGGATTTCTATCGATAAAAGATTGTGTAAGTGGAGGCGATTTTTTATCTTCCAGTAAGAATTTGTTAAATTTTCTGTCAAAAGTAAACCTATTTTGTGAACGATAGTTGTATTAAACGTTCTGTAATTTATTAGACATTTGTTGGCTAATACTTGCCTACATAATATGTATAAAGGTGGTTCTTAAGCTCCTGCTAGAACTCCCTGGCTTGGTGAGCACATCATAGTTCCTAGACAGATGTTTATAGATTTATATTGTATTCTGTCTAGTGTTAAAAGATTTATTTTGCAAGTAGAACCATAAAGAATACAGCCATAATCTAGAATGTATCGTATGTAGGATCAATAAAATGTTCAGGAAATATAATGGTCTGCGGCCCAAATTTTTCTGGAAACGAAACGCTGAAGGTTAATTCCACGCTCTGATTTTTGTTTCACATATTTTATATGGCTAGACCACTAGAGTTTTTTATCTAGGATCATGCCCAGATATTTATACTCTTCTGCTAAGGAAAAAGCATAATCACCTATATCGTATTTGCCTCTCATTTTTTGTCTACGTCTTGTAAAACATACAATCGAAGATTTCTCTTGTGATATGATTAATCCCATGTGTTTAACCCACTTATACCTATCTATATATATTCCTAAAGTTACGTTTTATATTAAACATACAATCATCGTAGGATTTATGGCTCGTATATAAACATTTATCCAAAAACACGTCAAATATATATTTGAAGGGGGAAACATTATGCCATTTTAAGCTTGCCGGCGAAAGACACCTCTCACCCCTCGAATATTCCCTTAATTTTTTAAAAATTAATTCCACCTTTTTTATTTGCTATGTGGATTCTCTTCTTGGTACTTATTTCAAAAATGTGTAACCCATAATATTTAATATGATTAGTTTATTATATATACAAAAGCAAAAAACTGGACTAAAATTTTTTTTTAACAAATTTAATTACAAACATTTAGAATGATCATTATTTTACTACCAAAGATTTTAACAGGCGACTTTTAAAATTATTCAAAGTGACTATTGAAATTTTTAAATATTGTTAACATTTTTGGTAGTGACATGTTCATTCTAAATGTTTATAACAAAATTGTAAAAAAATAATATTTTTTCAATCCAGTTTTCCTGCTTTTGTATTCGGGTCATTCCATTTCAAATCACTCAGTTTTGGAGCAAAAAAAATTTGGACCTCCGATTTGTCTGAAAATTGGTATATAGCTTTTTCGGGACCTACAAATAAGATATTTAAGGTCAAAAAATCTTCTTCTTTATGTTGTTCTGAAGCTATTTTCTTGTGGCATTTTTATAATCAAGTATATTCAAATGGGAAATAATCCACAATTTTACCTAAAAATGATTTTATTAACGTTTCGACGACCAAGTCGGGTGTCGTTGTCAAAATACAAAATAATACTAAATAAACAAAATGTTGTTGCTTAGTAAAAAATTCTTCTAATAATTTATTTAATCTGACTCATTTATATCGGCAATTCAGACACGTATTATACATTTTAAAGTAGACGACTTTAAAATGATATTGCCAATATTGATGAGTTGCGTTCCTGGGACGACTTTACTAAAAGATATTCTTGAGTTGGGATTGATTTCATGTAATCGAATGAACTATCTTTTAGTAAAGTCGTCCCAGGAACGCAACTCATCAATATTGGCAATATCACTTTAAAGTCGTCTACTTTAAAATGTATAATACGTGTCTGAATTGCCGATATAAATGAGTCAGATTAAATAAATTATTAGAAGAATTTTTTACTAAGCAACAACATTTTGTTTATTTAGTATTATTTTGTATTTTGACAACGACACCCTATTTCCCATTTGAATATACTTGATCTTCTTCTTTTTTTCTCAAAATGTTATTTTATGCGATTTTACAGTGATTTGGTGTTTATTTATACAAATTTGCATTTTCTATCGTAAAGTATCAATGAAAAACATAATATTTTAATAGAAAGGACTCGAAAATGTCATTATATGGCATTATAACAAGTTACTTTGATTCAAAACGAGCTTTTGATCAAATTTTACAGTGTAGAAAACGTTAAAATACCGTTTTTTACATTTTTCTCCATTCCCAAAATACGTCATAATCGATTTGGCTGAAAATTTGTCCACAGATAGACAAAACATATGACTTTAAGTGGTGAGAAGGATTTGAATTATATTACAATACCAAAAAAGTTACATGCAATATTATAGTCAAAAATATAGGCGTCTACTGTAAGTAAAATTAACTCGAAAATATCGACCTCACGACAAAAATTGTTAAAAAGAAATTGTAATAATTGTAAATACGATTTATTTGGAACAATTTCAGTTCCTACCATTTTTGTCGTAAAGTTAAAAATGGCGGAGATATTGAGCCAAACAGGTTCTCCTTTAAAATCAAGATGGCGGCTAACGTAACGGAGGAATTCATTCGTGATTTTAAATTTAGGCTATTATTGACTCCCTTAAAGATCAGAAAAATAAAATTTTGGGCAGCTCTGCATTCAAGGTCAAATGCTATCCCGACTGGACTAATATATACTTTTGAGTCTGATATTACTGCATGTAACTTTTTTGGTATTGTAATATAATTCAAATCCTTCTAACCACTTAAAGCTCTATCTTTTGGATATCTGTGGGCAAATTTTCAGCCAAATCGATGACGACGTATTTTGGGAATGGAGGAAAATGTAAAAAACGGTATTTTAACGTTTTTTACACTATAAAATTTGATCAAAAACTTGTTTTGATTCAAAATAACTTGTTATAATGCCATATAATGACATTTTTGAGTCCTTTCTATTAAAATATTATGTTTTACATTGATACTTTACGACAGAAAATGCAAATTTGTTTAAATAAACACCAAATCACTGTAAAATCGCATAAAATCACATTTTGAGAAAAAAAGAAGGAGAAGATTTTTTGACCTAAAATATCTTATTTTTACGTCCCGCAGAAGCTATATACAAATTTTCAGACAAATCGGAGATCCAAAATTTTTTGCCTGAGTGATTTGACATGGAATGTACCATTCATTTTTCTAATAAACTAATCACTTTAAGAATCATGTGCTATACATTTTTGAAATAAGTACAACCAGGAGAATCCAAATATAAAACAAAAAAAAAAGAGTAAAGTAATTTAAAAAAAGCGAAGTGATGATACGGGGGTTAGATATTTGGGCTAGCTTAAATATGGCCTATGGTGTTTTTGCGCTTTT
Organism: Diabrotica virgifera virgifera; assembly: GCF_917563875.1. Lineage (NCBI taxonomy): Eukaryota > Metazoa > Arthropoda > Insecta > Coleoptera > Chrysomelidae > Diabrotica > Diabrotica virgifera. Next base: position 211,222,754 of record NC_065444.1, read on the forward strand.
TCTAAGAATCATTGTTTCAAAAGTTATATTTTAAGGTTAATAGTTTTACCTCAAAAGCACTGTATAATACAACTATACAGATTTACTTACCAAGTACAAATAAAATATAAAATACAATCTTCATGTTGCTTTTAAAACTGATCAATAGAGAATGATAATGAATCCAAGAAATACCCCCTTTTATTATATTCTATATCACACCGTTTTTATGCATTTATAATAACGTTTTGTATTCATTTAACATATTTATTAATATTCCATATTTATGACGTCCATTTTTGGATTATTATTCTGATATTTTTGTGCAGATAATTCCGTCATGGATATATTAAGGTATGTTTTTAACAAATTTATTTTTCATATTATTATCAATTTTAAGCTACAAAAAACTTAGAGTTGAACCCCCTTATTAGAATACCGGTTTTTGGAATAGAATTTTGAGTTCCGAAACGTCTCTTTTACGCCACCAATGATTAGTTATTAGAATATATCGCTTATAGGAATATTCTTACTTGGCACGAAGGCTATTGTAATAAGAGGTACAAGAAATAAGAATATGAGAGTTTCTATGGAGGTTAGGTCATATAAAAGCTTTTTTAGCGTAAGAAAATTTTTATTGCATTTTTTATTGTAAAATAAGGTTATTTCTTAATGTTTTCCGTGTTTTTGCCTTTGGGTTTTTCGGTGACTGGTTTGAAGAGGACATTTCCTGCTTCGACTTGGAATATTCCAGTTGCGACAAAAGCTGAAAATCAAAATTTTGATATTTTACATTCATTAACGTATCTACCTAAATTTTTTAATACACATATAATGGTAGGGAACTGTCATTAGGCCAATGCTAACTTACGGAGCCATTGCTTGGATACCAAAAGTGCTACAGGCAACAGCGATCAACAAACTAAACCATATTCAACGGATGGCTTGTCTAAATATAAGAGGTGCCATGAAAACAACACCAACTGCTGCAATGGAGTTGCTCATTGGCATTACCCCTTTAGACATTATATGTCAGAGAGGTGGAGCTGATGACGATGATGAGATTACGCTCAGCAAGTGCAAACCTTGATGTAGGAATGGGACAAATGAGATGTCGTTTCTGGCGGGGTGAGCTGGAGGCACTAACCCAGCTACATGCGGGCCATGTATGCGACTCAATTAAACCTACATTTGTCTTCGACAAACCCTACAAAATCGAAACAAGACAACATAGGGAGTCAAACGTGGCAAATGCGTATTGCATCTACACCGATGGCTCCAAAACGGAAGACGGCTCAGGATGCGGAATATACTCCAGATCACTGAACCTTAGTATAAAATGGGGTAAGGGAAAAAATGTCAGCGTAGTTCAGACTGAACTGGCTGATATCTCCATAGCCGCAAAAGAGATAATCGGGAAAGGTATAGCCGGCAAAACTATAATAATCTGCACAGACAGCAGACAAGCGCTACTAACCCTGAACAGACCACGTGTCATATCAGGGCTAGTAATGGAGTGTCATGAATCACTAGCCCAAGCTTCGAATGGTAACAACATCATCCTGAGTGTTGGGTTAAAGGACACAACGGAAATAAAGGCAACTGCATTGCTGACCAGCTAGCTAGGTAGGCAGCAGGCCTAAGATTCTTAGGACCTGGTGATCTTTTTGGCTGGTCAACTGCAACAATCGCGGAAATTTTCAAATGTCACTCCCACACGCAAACCGTGAAAGGATGGGAAGAAGGGCTAGGATGTAGACTTGCCAAGATAACACTAAGGAACCTTGGGAAGTCAGCATCAGAAAAGTACTTGATAATGACCAGGAAAAACCTAAGCTTGACAGTTGGTTTTTTAACTGGCCATTGTCAACTAAGAAAACACCTCCACACACTGGGGCTAGTAGACACATCTCTACGCAGGAGGTGTGAACGAGATGACGAAACTGTCGAGCATGTCCTATGTGAATGTCCGGAGTTATCGTTAATACGAGAGTATGCATTCGGCGAGCCTTGACCTACACCTGCCGATATAGGGGAGCTGTCACCAGGTGAGTAGATAGGCAAAGCGGTTTCTGGCGCAACCCCTAAATCGCAACCCTTAAATATTAATAAATGCCAAACGGCTTAACGTAGGATGACGTGTGACGTATCGTTGGAAAGGGGATGAAAAAGGGGGTTGAACTCAGTATGTGGCGTGCGCATCGGAATATGCCAAAAGGGCATTACGTCATATCTTCTTTTCTATTGGTCCGATTGTGACGTAAGAGGGCTCGTCGGAACGGGGAGGGGGTAACGAACACATAAAAAAGATGGCGGCAGTGCCAAAAGGGCATTACGTCATATCTTCGTTTCTATTGGTCCGATTTTGACGTAAGAGGGCTCGTCGGAACGGGGAGGGGGTAACGAACAAAAAAACAAAGATGGCGGCAGTGCCAAAACGGCATTACAGCATATCTTCGTTGCTATTGGTCCGATTTTGACGTATGGGGTGTCAAATGAAAGCGGTGGCGACACAGAAGCCAACTGTCAATTCTTCTTCTTCTTTTCGTTTGTCAATTCTTCTTCTTCTTTTTTCGTCCGTTAAATCTTATGTCAACGATTGCGTGGAAAAGCCAACTGTCAATTCTTCTTCTGTCAACGTTCAATATTAACTGTCAGTTCTTCTTCTTTTCCGTATAGTGCCTAACAGAACGTGAGATTTGACGTATGACGTGACATTTATGTGTGACGTGGCAAAGCGCTGACATTCGACGCAGAACGTGACATTTGACGTAGATATGTGACATTGTTCAGTTTTCCGTCCGACATTTGACGCAGAACGTGGCATTTATGAGACATTGTGACACTGAGCATGTTCAGTACTGATATGAATCCCACCGAGTACATACATAGGGTTATGGAATTTCAAACTAAACTTAATCAGTTAAATAAAGATATTAAATCATATGAGGATATAAAACAAATTAAAAGACATTTCGATAGTTTGCATATTGAGGACAAAACGTGGAAGCCTGAAGAGTTGAATTTACAGCAGCAGCAGCAAGGTCTTTACGCTTTTAGAAAACTACCACAAGCTACATATCCATTGAGACGTATTCAGCCTACACCATGGGTGCCAGCAACAACACCAGCGAGTATGTGAAAAGTGAAATAGACAATGTCTTTGCAATGTCTTGTGTAATATTAGCATCTATATTTATCTTAATTTTAAAAATTATGTTTGAAATTGTAAAGAGAAAATTTGAATCTTCATGTAATATAAGACTTGATCAGTAAATAAGGTGTTTAAATAAAAAAGCAAAAATCTCTCTCTAAAAATATTTATTTATACATAGAAAAATTACAATGGTAATATTGTATAAGAAAACCAGTGACGTAGACGATCCACATTTCTTTCTGTACACGAAAATAGTCCAACGGCGTGACAGGGGTTTGTAGCAGGACCAACGTTTCCAGTAGCAAGAGGCGTGCCATCAAACTTGCAAACATCAATAATAAGGGGAAAAACTCCAAAAATGTGACATTTCTTGCTTAAAAATTCTGCTTTTTGTTCTCCTCGAACGTATATGTAATCGGCTGCATACAACAACTTGGTTTCTAGTATTTCATTTATTTTGGACAATTCTACTGCTCCATCAGAATATCGAATGCCAAGCAGTTTTTTCTCCACGTATGATGCTGTCTTCTTATCATCATTACTTAGCGCATTGAATGGTTTCGGAGGTAAAAAGATGTAATGACTTCGTTTAAAACCTATTTCGATGGTAAGTTCTTTGGGAACAAACCACCCGTCCACAGCGAATCCCTGAATATCTACGAATGCTACTCTCATGATGACTGCTCTTGTACTACTGACACTTTATGCGTCTAATTTAGACTTTTTACAATTTCGGTAAGTGGGTAGTACTCCATTACGCAGTCGTGAATTATAATGCAGTAGGCCTTGGTATTTTCGGGAAAACCATTATGTGCTTCAATATCTAGTTTTACGTCAACAGTGGATGCTTTCATGCTTTCTTCTTGTTTTGAACAGTCGATGACGAACAATGCACGATTCTTGAAAGCTGAGAAATCGAGTAGAGGTCGCTTTTGGTGGGAATGTACGTAGCTGGGATAAAATTCGGTATAGTTGAAATAGGCCTCGTTGTAGTCAGTTTTGCTGAAATCCAACTGCATTCTCTCGTTTGGCCAATATTCTCCATTTAAGGATAATCTAATACTTTGGATGCTAACATTGTCAAATAAGGTAGGATCAGCTGTAATCGTGTTACGTTTGCCTGTTTGAAAGAAAACAATGACATAACGTGGTCTTTCAACTGATGTGCTAGTTTTGACGGCCCAAACTTCACGCCTAGCACCTTTGGTAATGGTAGGCAATTCGTGCAATTCCCACTTTCTAAATGGAATAACTATAGGTTGATCTTGTTGAATGGACTTCATTAGTTCTAGTTTAATTTCGTCATTTGGAAATATGTGCTTCACTCTGAGTTCAATGTTGGTGATGTTAATCTTTGCTTTTGTAGTTTCATCAGTAATAATTAAACAATCGTTGTCGTTTCGAGCTCGAACTAGTCTTATTGTTTGACGACCACACGTAATCATTGGATAATCGTTGAAAATGTTAAAAATATGCTTAAGAGGTATCTGTATGTTGAATGAATTATCTGCATCGTGTAGAATGGGATCATTAGGGTAATTCCAACCCGCCATAACCATATAATGGGAATCTTCTTGATTGTAACACGTCATGGCACGTACAGCACTTACGATACCAGGATCCCGCACTGTTTCCATCTCCCGTGCGCTTTCGCTGTACGTACACGAATCGAAAAGAAAAGCACCCACATTGTTGGCTAGTTTGACTACGCCAGATCCTTCTTTATCGACGAGTGATCCTTTAATGCACAACAAGGTTTCGCTCATTGCAAAAAACGAGTCAACTTGATTAATGCTAAATTCTACAATATCATTACAGTTGAATGATTTGATGAATGGTGCATAAGTTCGGTATTCGGCCTTTCGAATCGACTCATCAAACATTGGCTTACGATAAATATCGAATATTGGAGGCATTACGCTGCTGTCGTTTGAACGAGCTCGTTTTCCATACATTGTTGTCATTTTTTAGTTTAAAACCAAGTGATTGTAAAAACAATTTTTTTGCGAACGTAAGAGGTTTCCGCTTCGACACAACTAATGGTGTTCTTTTAATACGATATTGTCGCTTGGACGGTTGCACAACTAATGGTGTTCTTTTAATACGATGTTGTCGCTTGGACGGCTGCACAACTAATGGTGTCCTTTGAGCAGTAGATGACCTTATTACTAGTCCCATTTCCCTCTTGATCTAAGTTCCAGCACCAATGTGCTCTCTTCTCCTCTAAAGTTTACAGGTCGTCCTTCTTGATCGAGAGCCAAGACAGTGATATTGGTAAGTTCACGCTGCGGCACAACGGGTAAATACAACAAATTGTGAGGAGTTTCGTCAATTGCGTACCCAGGATTTGATTGTATGACAAATTCGTAGATCGTATGAGCAGGTCTGTTACCGTCGAAGGCTCCAGTACTAATGTTACATTCAAAGCGTATGCTAGATACTTTAATAATCCTAACAGGTAGATTCGAAGTATGTATCCGTCCAGGATTGAGTATTGCCGGAGAAAATCCCAATACTGTACCAAGGCTATCAGGTTGCTTAAACGAAATCCTATATTTGCTAAATATTTGACACTGCAACGTGTTGTGGTTAGGTTTTAGACTAAATATCGATTCTGGTTTAAGCTCATTGTCAGCACCCAGTTTCTTTTGTATGTATTCTTCAATATCGGCAATTTCATAACATCCATCGGGAAAAGCAAAGTTTTGCCATTTGTTTTTGTCATTGCAGTAATAAAACTTGTTATTTTCAATGTTCGGTATACTGTTGTAGGAATGGAAGGCACGAAGAGCTATTTCGTAATCTTTTTTCGGATCCAACACGATTGGTGTGGGTGGTTGAAATGAAAATGTATAAGTGGTGCTAACTACTCTCAACAACTGCGACATGATGACTGATTCAAGTCGATAGATTAATAGGTTTATATATATAGTTGAATAAACACCAATTTTTTTTCACATATTTTTTATTTGTTCTAAAGCAAGTTTACATAAATGACAAGATGCTTGAGAATCGGGTGGTCCATCCCAGTGAGTCCTCCAATCTGGTCTGTTGTAATGTACGAAGCACGGAAGTAGTATCTGCAAGTTAAATTCTCCTCGATATTCCCCAGGTAATTTATGCCATATACTTAACAATTCTGAAGGTCTAACAGTCCGTATAATATACTCTAGCGGTATGTGTTTTAGTTCTTCTTCACTATATTCCGTAAAACATTTTTCGCGAAACATATGGGACATAAGCAATCTACTACTGTCCATTATATAAAAATTTTAAGCATAAATGCCCACAAACGATTTGATTGTAAGTTTGATACTGGTGATTATTGTAGAAAATTCTGGCACGTGCACCCAGATATTTCACAAGTTCTTTGGTCGGCTTCAAATTACCAAATGAATCGAAATATTCCACGTCGTTGTTTATCTTTCTATATGCTACCCAATGTGTTCCGTTATGCGCGGACACATCCAAGTTAACTATTGCACATTCTCGTTGTCGAGGACCGTCTCTAGGCAGAGCGTCATTCATGAAAACTCCTCGAAAATGTGGTATGTTAAGTATTTTCGCGTAATGTGCAATGTCCAAGTCGTACAGCGGACGATTGGGCAGCTTTATTGGAAGTTTTTTTTCAAATACAAGCCGAATCCGCCTCTGGGTTTCTTACGTAGGTACAGACCCGAACCGATATGTTCCATTGCCTTATTATGACGTATATCCTCCTCCAATTTCTTTTGGGCATTTTTTGCGTCGACCACAGTTTTTGCCACCCCCGCAGCACCTCCTGCTAAAGCCCCCAGTGCCGAAAGACCAGCAAAGAGAGGTATGAGGGGTAGGAAACCTCCAGATTTTAGTGGTAGTACGCGAGGAACATCAATTTCTTTTCGGCCGCCAAGTCTTTTGATTATGGATTTTGCAATTCGTACAGCAGTCAAAGCAGTATCGTGTAACGATGCTCCTCTCTTCATGGACTTTGCAATTTTTGAGACAACATCGCGATTGAAAGAGTAACGCCCCTTTCTTCCACGACGTAACTGACATCCCATTCCCAATTTTCTTTTCGTCTTCATTCCACCGGTTACAAGTAAGGCAGCAGTTTTTTCACCAAAGCTAGCGTCTTTCGACTTGAATCGCTCCCAGGCTCTATTTTCCAATTCTTTATCGGCCTTGTGACGTTCTTCGAGAGATGAATGCTGCGAGTAAGCGATATCGTGTTGTTTACAAGCTGCGTCTAATGGATTAATACCTGGATCTCCACGTGCAAGACGTTTTTGTAGTTTTGTTCCAGCTATAAAGAACGTATTTTTTTTTTTACTTATAAAACACAACAAAATTGTCGCAAAGTTACTTACGTCCACAGTACTGATAACCGCCAGGAATATGTAGCTCAAATGGCAGTTTATTAATTAAAGAGTTCACGAGACCTCCTCCTTCGACGACCAACATTGGACTGATGCCATGCAAGTGATGACATCTATAATATATTGCCGTACTTATGTACTACACTTGCCACACGATGAAGATCGTTCAACAAGAGCAGACGTTGCCAATTGATAATCTGGACATTGTCCAGAAAGTGACAGTCAGTAAACATGGTAAATTGCTACCAAACTCATTTAGAGCCATTATTTGCGGTCCAAGTGGGTGCGGAAAAACGAATGTCATGCTATCACTATTATTTAATCCGAATGGCGCCAAATTCAAAAATGTCTATGTTTATTCGAAATCCCTTTTTCAACCGAAATACCAACTACTGCAAGATGTAATAGCCCAAGTCAAAGGTGTTGGGTACTTTCCATTCAAAGACAATGAAGAAATTATCAGTCCAGATGAAGCACAACCAAACTCAATTTTTTTATTTGACGATGTTGCATGTGATGGTCAACAGAAGATTCGCGAGTATTATTCCATGTGCAGACATAAAAATATCGATGCCGCTTATTTATGTCAAACATATTCAAAAATACCGAAGCAGCTAATAAGAGACAATTGTAACATGATTGTATTATTCAAGCAGGACGAGATAAATTTGAAGCATATATTTGATGAACACGTATCGCCAGACATGTCGTTTGATGAATTTAAAAAAATGTGTTCAGAATGTTGGACGACAGACCGCTATGGTACTTTGGTCATTATGAAAGATTTTCCCCTTAACAATGGCCGATACCGCAAAGGATTTGATAAATATATAAAATTGTAAGTTGATGTATTGTTTAGTTGTCAACAAAATGTCTTATGATGCGGTCGCCATTGCCATGCGCAAGAAGAAAGTTGCCGAATTGGCTAGATCAATTCGCAAAAAATATTTGGCATTGAAATTAGGCAAGACAGAACAAGATGAGTCACTAAATAAACTTTTTAAACCAATCTCGAAACCACTCAAGAATATTGCGCAATCATCAAAAACGTTGCATCATGCTATCGATAACAAGTTTAGACAAGTTAAAAAAGAAGAAGAAGAGGTGAAAAAGGAACAAGTAGGACTAAAAAAAGAGCCAGATAGAGAGGAAAATCCTACACCACCATTATCATTTATAAGTGATGGAGATGTGTTTGAAAACAACGATAAAGAAGATGAAGAATACGAAGATAACATAGAAACAAACCAATCGCAAGATGAAGTATCCGAACAAGTATTTCAAGATTACCTAGACCAATATCATTCTCTAATTCAACCTTACGTGATAAATCACGGGATATCTTCAGATCAAATAGATAAGGTATACGGTCCAACCTATGATAGCAAAACGGCAAAATGGGCACTTGGTTCCACTGATATTAATTTCACTCGGGATGGTAGGATTGTAACGAAAGGAAAATATGTTAAAGGGACACGTGGACTATATGAGTTAATATTTTACAAAGACCCTGATCATTTTAAAGAAGAAGACGTTAAAGACTATATTTCATTGTTGGATATAACCGGCGCTCATAAAAGACGGGATGGTACACTAAAGGGAACCCACGGCTACAAGTGGAAGGAAATTATTAAACCTAATCTTCCATCATTAATACCTCAACGTCGTCATACAGAAACTAGTAGAGGAGATGTCGGTTCTGGATTACCTACGCATTTGACATACAATGATTTGCCTAGGGAATATATTTACTGGGACGACCCAAATGAATTGGTGGATCGTCTTCAACTCTTGGTGGCTTCGAAAGACGCCGGCAACACATCTCTCGACAACGAAATTGTAGCCATCATCAATGAACTAAAAGAAGCTAATATAATAGAGTAACTGGGAATGACAATATCATTTCCATTATGAGTGTCGACAAATTCGGTCATCATTCTCGTGGTGGTGGTGGTAGCGCTCAAAAGGTGACGCGAGTTACATTTCCACATACTTCTGACGGAAATATTAATGCCGAAAATGTGAAAATTTGCAATGTCAAGGATCCATCAGAAAATGGTGATGCTGCAACGAAAAAATACGTCGATGCACAAATAAATGAGTTGCGTAACATACAGTCACCATTAATTCAAACACATGGTGAGTTGTTGCAGCAAAAAACTGGGGAGATAGAAGGTTTAGCCATCGGACTAAATGAAGTAAGAGAAGAGCTTCATAAAACTACAGTTCCACTTCTCGAGCAGAAGTTGCAGAAAATAATGAAAAATGATTTGAATACACTAAAAAAGGACACGGAGAATAATGTAAATAAGTTGTTGCAGCAAAAAACTAATGATATAAAGAATTTAACCATGGAACTAAACGAAGTAAGAAAAGAGCTTCATAAAACCACAGTTCCACTTCTCGAGCAAAAGTTGCAAAAAATATTCAAAGATGATTTGAATACACTAAAAAAGGATACGGATAAGAATATAAAATCGGCTGCAGAAACCATTGCACATCATGCGATATACGATATGAAGATGGAAAAGAAGATAAAAGAAATGAACGCGGCATTACAGGATGTAGTAGACAACCTTCATTCGATGAATATAGATACCCGCCTAACAGCAATTGAAAGTCGTTTATAAAAATGTCTAAAGAAAAGGAACAGGTGGTGTATGAGTTGCATAAACCATCACGAAAAAACTATCCTCGTCGACGAACAATAATCAAAGGAATCGATGACTTGTGGCAGATGGATTTGGCTGAAATGCGTCCTTATGCGCACCAAAATAAAAATTACAAACTAATACTAGTTGTAATTGATTGTTTTTCAAAATTTGTTTGGACACGTCCTCTAAAGAACAAAACAGGTGAGGAAATTACTCGCGCATTTTCGGATATTCTCGCCCGTACTCAAAGAGTTCCGAAAAACCTACAATCTGATCAGGGAACCGAATTTTACAACAGAAAATTTCAAAATTTAATGAAAAAACACGAAATTAATCATTACAGCACATACACGGTTAAGAAGGCTGCCATTTGTGAAAGAGTTATTAGAACGTTGAAAGCAAAGTTGTACAAGTATTTTAGTTTACATGGATCATACAAATGGCTAGATGCACTACCTACAGTCACTGAGGAATACAACAATACAAAGCACAGTAAAACAGGATACAAGCCATCTCATGTCAACAAATCCAATGAAAAAGCCATTTTAAACAAAAATTATAGTCATTTAAAGATTGCCGGTCCACGGAGATTTAAAGTTGGCGACATTGTACGTATATCAAAGGCAAAACATTTCTTTGAAAAGGCCTACACGCCCAATTGGACTACAGAATTATTTAGAATTGTACAAGTTAAGATAACGAATCCTATAACGTATTTGCTCGAAGACATGCAAGGTACACCGATTAGCGGCGGGTTTTACGAAGAAGAATTACAGAAAACAAAAAATCCCGACATTTACTTGGTTGAAAAAGTACTTAGACGAAAAGGCAATAAAATGTATGTTAAATGGTTAGGATTGGATAGCAAACACAACAGCTGGATTACTAGTTCAGATGTAGTTTAAGGATCTATATTTCGATACGCCGCGTAGACATACATTTTTTAGAAAATGCTGACAATTACACGCAAAGAGTGGGGGATTGAAAAAGTATAAATTCTCTCAGCAACCATCCGTCACATTCAGTTTGAGTTTCTCCAACCGACTTGTGTATTCAGTTGCAACAGCAGTACTATGACTTCTCAAGATAGCGGATACGAAAGTGAAGAGACAATTATCTACGACGCTGAATTAGATCGAGTACTGGAAAAATATGAAGAAGCTGCCAAAGATGAACCATATTATTTATTGGAAACTACCTATCCAATAGGATGTTTTCACATAAAAATTGGCCTATCTCCAGCTCGACAGTTTTCTCCATCCATTATTCTGTACCAACATGGTAAATTTACAAGAATCAGTTTAAACACATTCGAGTGGACTACCCTAATTGAGATGTTTATACAAATTATGGAAGAATTTTTCATACCACCTTTGCCGACCTATGCCGATGAGTATGATCCAATCGAATTTGAGTGTGGTGATTTCTGCAAACTAAGACAATTGGTAATGGAAAATGTAAAGTTCCTGACTATCGAGAAACACGGAATCGAATATTATTTATGTGAAGATGATGTAAGCCAGATCCTGAGAGCAAACATTGATTTAGTGTCTCAACGAGTGTCGTTATTGGACAATTTACAGTTTTTTTCGTATTATAGAAATGTTGTATACTTTATTCAGCAAAATTGTCATAAGAGTAACAGTTTATATAGTCGACTTCACGCTTTAACTGCGTTTTGTGAAATTTCTCCAGATACTTTGTTAAGTCAAGCTTTGAATGAATATGTATGGTATTATAGCAATAAAGTTGTAAATGATTTGGATAGTTGTGAATAAATAATATTAATAAATATGTTGTCTTTTATTTTTACCTAATATAAATAAAACAAACAAAAATTAAGATTAAACAATTTTATTAATAAAAATTACATTATACAATGGATAATATTTTTTATATACAATTTACAAAAACTTTGCGATAAGTGATCTTTTCTTTTTTTTTTAAGTAACCATATACTGCGCAAAAAGAAGAAAATTATTTATGCATTGAGCATCTACATTGAAAGGACCAAGTTGTATCAAACAAGACGTGATCAAACGAATTTTGACACCAATTATCTGTTAAATCATACAAATATTTTATTTCATATTCATGATATTCATTCCAATTAAGAACCTGTTCATAACCATAACATTTATTTTTTGATTTAAGTACGTTTCGGAAAAGTTTGAAACAGCTAAAACAAAAGTTTAAAGCAATAGCATCTGCTACAAATGCAGAAAAACAAACACAATACATATTAAGTTCTTTCTCTTTATAATAATTTGACTCACAAAGATGATTTCTTTCTGCTTCGTTTTCACGTTTTGTTTGTTCAAAATCTATTTGATCACATATTTGTATTTTATGCAAATAATCAGTTTCATATAATTTTCGAAAGCGATAAATACTATAATTATTACAAATTTCTACAGTAAGGCTCCACGGCAGTGGTGACATCTCAACAAATTCAGTTATGTTCAAGATATTTTCACAAATAGTTTTTATAGATTGTGTGCGTAATGTTGTTACCATCTTTTCTTTTGCTGTATTTCTGCAACAACAACAACAAATAAATGTTTAGTGATGACACTGCCGTTTTATGTATTATAATGCCCCCACGGAAGCGTATTAAATGATTTTGGTATTAAGTACCGCTTGTCGTCATAAGGACTTAGAGCCGTTTTGGATTGTTCGATGCTAAATACTGAATGTTGATATGACCGAATACATCTTTGGCTTGCGTTTTGAATTTTGAATTCTTTAAGACATTTTTCATAGTCTTCGTACGTAATTTTATTTCGAACGACATTATATTTCACTCCTTTTGCCTTTTTGGTTATTCCCAAATTGCTTACGTCGCTTTCAATTCTCTCTTTGTTTAGTTGTTTTCGTTCCAGGCGTTGTCTTTCTTTTTCCCTCTCCACGTCTGTTATTTGCATTTTAAATGTGTACATTTTTGATCTTAGCCCAATAAAATGTGTAATTATTTTCCCATTTGCCTCATCCTTCATTAATCCAGGGATTTTTTTATTTAATCGTTCTATGTCATATGGGTTATTTTCGGCGTAGTCGGAGGTATCGAATTTGCTTGGATATGCTTTTAAAACCTCTCTATATGCATCTGAACATTGCAGTTCATAAATAAAGCTGTCTGTGTCCATGTACAGCAATGAACAGTTTTCTTCTCCCATCGTTGGAAGCATAAAGTTATAATGAAAATCGTACATACATAATTTGGATATATCAAGGATTGCTGCGCCTATATACAGGGGTTTATTAAAGCATACTTCTGATTTTTTCAGTTCGATAGCCACCAAATTCTCATGAAAGATCGTTCGACTATGAAATCGACTACTTGCAATCAAATTTTTAGCTCCGTACCTTCCATGCCATTTTTTACATAATTTTACGATACGATGACGTCTTATGTTCTCCATTGTCTTACCGAACACAGCATTATTCATTAATTTAAAGAGATTTTTTTCGAAGCTACTTGTGGCTGCTGTTCGTAAGTTGGTATTTAACTCAATATATGGTCGCAGCCACGCAGATTGTTTAAATTTCAACACTCTGTGTATCTTTGTTAAAATTAAACCGTTCTCTAATGCCTGTTTAAGATTTCTATAATGAATAATATATTTTGTTTTGTGATATAAGGTTGGTATTAACTTTGGCAATTTTGAACCGGGCGGAATGCGGTGTTCGGCAGCAAATGGAAAATCTTTGTGTTTATCATGCAATTCGCGTGGATACTCCAAGTCAACTTGGAAAAAATAGCCCTCTTTCGCATCATTTGGTATTGACATAATATCAATATGACCTTCGGGAAGATTAGTGGATTTTGATGCAACACCAAATTTGGTACCATCTTCAATCCATTTGAATCCTCCTATTGGTAAAGCCTCACTCATGGCCCAGCCATACAGATTATTCACGTCTAAATACATGATGTATTTAGAGGGTTGTGTGGGGTCATACGTCGACATGTATTTGTTGTTGGCCTCCGAATACCTGTTGCTGCAAACAGATATTCCGCCTCTTATGGCTTTTTCCATGAACAAAATCATATCCACATCTTTTAGCAATTCTAATTTACATTTTGTGTATCTCAGCATACAATCCCACGTGTATCCTGGCATGGTATAATACCAAGCAGGATCTAGTTTATACGTGTCTCGACATTTTTGTCGAAACTGCTCAAACACATCAGCCAGCAGCAGAATATCTGTTTTCAAATACAAATCGCTGTATTCACCCAAATTTTTACAATTAAATTTATTCCAAACATTCTGCGCATGAGCATACTTCTCTTCACTAATATATTCATTATTTAGCTTATTATAAAAATGCCTAATGTTGGGTAAAGAAGTTTCATCTAATTTTTCCACGCTATCGATATAATCGTAACAAAATACTCCTTTACAAGTTAACAAATTGAATGTATCATCATCTAAATTACTAAATTCTCGTTTTAAAATCTTCTTTTCCGATGTGTCTAAAATTGATGCTAATTCGTCGAGTGAAGCTCCCATAAATCTTAGTGAATCAATAAATCGTAATTTAATTTGATGTTCGTCAGAGTGTAATGTAAATGAAATATATTTTTCTTTATTAATTGGAAGTAGACTCAAGTGCCCATGTTTGCATAAATCAATAATCATAAAATGCGAATCGTAACCACTAAAATTGTGAAAAACCACGGGAACAACAAATAATTTTTTAAAGTTCAAATTACATGCTTGGTGTGCAAATCCACGTACCTCTCCGGTAAAATGGTTGTGATCTACTACAATTGTATCTGTAGCCAAAAAGCGTTTCTCACAAATATGACAAACAGTCGCTCCATTTGTATTAGTCTTTTCGGCTATAGGTATAATTGTTTTCAACTTGGAATTTACAAATTTGGAAATTTCAGCCATTTCTTTTGCAAACCACTCCATGCAATTTTCACCTCTATAGCTCTTAAAATAAGATAAACTGTCATCGTAAGCACATTTAAAATAATAACCTGCACTAAAAGGTACATGTTTCTGATATTTTGCTGTTTTACTCAATTTGACATTGGAATCCGTAAAATTATGTAATTGGCATTCAAAATCGGCATAAACTATAAACGGAGTTGTTTGTTTGTACGTAAAATTGCGAAAACCCACATGATCATATTTAGGAACAGTCATTTTGCATTTATTCATATCCGAACACATTTCTTCATGCTCTGCTAGTTTGATTTCACTGCTAAAGTGGTTTAAACAACGATCGCAAATATATTTTTTACTTTTGCTCTTATTCACTTGTGACTGTACTAATTTTCCCAAATCTTTAATCCAACAATAATGAAAACGTATTTCCGTCTGATCGTCATCTTCTGGAGGAGCATCGTAATCATTTAATTTTGGAAAATATTTATCTTGCACAAGAAGCAAATTAACATGCTTTTCCAACTTTGTTGGTGTCAGTCTGGCAGGTACTACTTCGTAAAATTGTTTGTCCTTAACTATATTTAATTCTAATACGAAAACATTGACTGATATGGCGTTTAGTTTTTCGAATTTTGAAATTTGATTTAATGGCATTGGGCTTTCTAATTTGTCCGTTTGAAAAATAGTAGAATAATGTGGATATTTGGATACTCTTTGAGCATCTTTGTTAGCAGGATACAAAGCACTAACTATTGACCAATAAAAGCATGCTTGATCAAAATTACGAACATTGATACAAGCCTTTTTATTACTAATCTCTTTTGGCAAGTCAATGAAGGACGAACCGTTTCCTATGTCCACTCTATTAATATTAACCTCTAATGAAATTACTTTAGACAGCGCGGCTCCTGAATCTTTTTCTGCAAATTCGGACAGCTTTGTATAAATTTTATCTTTAACATTTTCACGAAACCAAAGATGTAAATCGGTCGATGTATCTATAATAGCATTTTTCGTATTAAAATATTTTAATGTTGTTCTGAAGCTATTTTCTTGTGGCATTTTTACAATTTTAACTATTTAGAATGGGAAATAAGCCACAATATTATTAAAAAAAGATTTTTATTAACGTTTCGACGCCCAAATATTGGCAATATCATTTTAAAGTCTTCTACTTTAAAATGTATCATATGTATCTGAATTGCCGATATAAATGAGTCAAATTAAATAAATTATTAGAAGAATTTTTTTACTAAGCAACAACATTTTTGTTTATATTAATAGTATTTTGTATTTTGACAACGGCACCCGATTTGGGCGTCGAAACGTTAATAAAAATCTTTTTTTTAATAATATTGTGGCTTATTTCCCATTCTAAATAGTTAAAAATATTTTAAATCTACACTTTCACTATCACTTGATTTTTTAATGAACTCCCCGCAAAATGCAGTATTGACTTTAAGTATTCTATGTGTTTTCAAAATAATTTTAATTTTGTTGCTAAAAACAGTATAAGCATCCTCTAAAAATTGGCCAATGTCCTTATGAGTTAAATTTACTATTACACCGGTTTTAATTCGACTGGCAAAACACGACATAACATTTTCCCATTTAACTCTATTGCGTAATTTTGAACTAAACCCCATCCCAACATGTTTATTATTGAAATTTAAAATAATTTGTCTAAAATGCTTAAAATGACCTATGTTAGTTTGCAATTTTCTAACTGTTCCAATGGGTAGCTTATTGTTTTTAATAACTTTATTGCATCTCCAAATTTGACTATTTACACGTCTTGTCCACACTTTACGGTCCCTATCAGTGAATTTGTCAAACATTATTTTACGAAGCGTTTTAATAATGTAAAGCAAATCATCAGACTGTTTGATCACTTGTTTATGTTGCATGGCTACTCAAACACAAAAGATACAAGAAAGAACAAGATCACTTACCCTTTTTCCTTTATTCTAATAGCTAGTTGTCTATTATCTCAAATTTTGCTGATGGGCGGTGGTATCCGGTATCGATCAGTCCTCGAAATATAATGGAATACTTCTTAGTTGCAAAGTCAGAGATGAATGGAGTATATACGTTTGTGACTCTATTTGGCAGGAACACAACGTTCTCCTCCAGTTCCAGCAAAACTACTTGGCCAAATTTATTTTTCACCAGCTTGGCGTCTATTACTTTTTGTGGCTCGTTTATTGGTAGTTCGTTTAATTTAATTATTGGTTTACGGTCTGCAACCAAAGAAACGGCATTTATTTTTGTTAAATCCATCTAAAACAATAAGAAACAATTGCTAGAAAACGTGCACAAATCTTACTATTTTCCTATAAATAATAGTTTAGAGAAAACAAAATCCACAGAAGTACGTAACAAAAACAGAGACATTAAAAACAAAAAATCGATAATTTACATTAACAAAATAATGTGATCGTGTAAAAATAAGAAATTGTGAATTGTGAAGACCGACAAAAAATTGGGAACACAGAGAAATAGAAAACAGTAATCCACAAATTATTAAAGAAGAGGAGAAGGGAAATTCTTTGCACGTAAGTATTTTAAAAATACATAGATAAAAGAAACACAAGTATATAGAAGGCCGGCAAAAGAAAATTGGGGAGAGAGTAATAGAAATAGTCCACAATTATTAAAGCACAGTAGACGTGAATTTTTTTTTGCACGTAATTATTTTAAACATAGATAAAAGAACCACAAGTACATAATACTAACACAAGAACTTATTTAAAAAATATTTAAGACATGAAACACAAGTACACAACAAATACATACAGAAAAAATATTTAATATGAACAACAAAGATAGCTTACCTTGATTCAGTATTTATCACTGCACTGCGAACTAACTAGCGACACGTTCAGAAACTGTGGTTCGGACACAATTGGTGTACTTTATGCCTGTCGGAAACTCAATGAACTGGCTATCCCCCGATTTCTATTTATATAGTAGGTTAATCTGATGACGCATTAAAATTTACATGTATGTACTTGCAGGATTCTTTGAAACGGCATGTGCATATTATTGCTAGAGTTTGCGGTTTTGATTTCCGTTATTAACGCGTTGGGTAGAATGTGCTGTGTCATAATAATGAAATCGTATACTAAAAAATATAATTGATGCTTTTTTTTTTGCGGTCATTGCCATATTATACATTCTTATTTATTTTGCAATATCAGGTTAAAATGCAATATTAGACATGTGAATATTATTTATATAAGTTGCAGTTTTAATTTCCGTTTTAACGAGTCGTGTAAAATTTGCAAGGTGTTTCTGGCGATGTTGCAAAAAATATAATCGTTGCTTTTTTGCGGTCATTGCCCTACATTCTTACTATTGCAATATCATGTTACAGGTGTAATATGAGATTGGGAATGTGCCTTGCTTCCGCTGACACATTCGTTTTGTGTGACTAATGAAATTCTATTTAATACTTAGTATTAGATGTGAATTTTATGAATAATAAACTCGTATTTAATTTCTTCTTCTTCTTTGTGTCAAGCCATCTGTCAATTCTTCTTCTTTTCGGTGTGTCACTTCTTCTTCTGTTTTCCGGTTTGTCAATTCTTCATTGTGCTGTGCCATTGTTACTTCTTCTTCTTCTTTTCGTTTGTCTTGTTGCTATCAATTCTTCTTCTTTTCGGTTTGTTAATTCTACTTTGGGTCGAGCCATCGTCACTTCTTCTTTTCGTTTGTCACGTCACCTTCTTCTTCTTCTTCTTTTCCGCAGTCGTCAATTCTTCTTCTTTCCGGTTTGTCAATTCTTCTTCATTTTGTTAAGACATTGTCACTTCTTCTTTTAGTTGTCATGTTGCTGTCAATTCTTCTTCTTCTTTTCGTTTGTCATGTCAACTCTTTTTCTTTTCCGCAGCCGTCAATTCTTCTTCTTCTTTCCGGTTTGTCAATTCTTCTTCATTTTGTTAAGCCATTGTCACTTCTTCTGTTAGTTGTCATGTTGCTGTCAATTCTTCTTCTTTTCGTTTGTCATGTCAACTTCTTCTTTTCAGTTTGTCATGTTGCTGTCAATTCTTCCTCTTCTTTTAGTTTGTCATGATGCTGTCAATTCTTCTTCTTATTTATTTCGTTTGTCACGTCATACGTCAAATGTCACGTTCTGTTAGGCACTATACGGAAAAGAAGAAGAATTGACAGTTAATATTGAACGTTGACAGAAGAAGAATTGACAGTTGGCTTCTGTGTCGCCGCCGCTTTCATTTGACACTCCATACGTCATAATCGGACCAATAGCAACAAAGATATGCTGTAATGCCCTTTTGGCACTGCCGCCATCTTTGTTTTTTGTCTCAACTTATTCGTTATCCCCTCCCCGTTCCAACGAGCCCTCTTACGTCACAATCGGACCAATAGAAACGAAGATATGACGTAATGCCCTTTTGGCATATTCTGATGCGCACGCCACATACTGCATTCAACCCCCTTTTTCATCCCCTTTCCAACGATACGTCACACGTCATCCTACGTTAAGCCGTTTGGCATTTACGACCGGGGGTTGCTATTTAAGGGTTGCGATTTAGGGGTTGCGCCAGAAACCGCTTTGCCTATCTACTCAGGTGATTTGTCCACCTTCCTGGAAATGGCAGGATGGATGATAAACTAAGGACGACAACCCCCTGGGAGGATGTACAATGGGTCAATTGTAGCCTAAGTGCTGTGGGACTTGACTCACACTCCCTACTCTACAGATACAGATGGTAGGGGAGCGCAAGGGGGAAATTTTTGCAGTTTTTACTAATCTACCTGGTACGATTTATCCATCGTGTAGGCGGCCTTCCTCTACTGTGTTTATTTTCTCTCTGTCTCCATTCCATTAGCTTTCGTGTCCATCTTGAGTCCTTTAGCCTGGCGACGTGTCCTGCCCAGTTCCATTTGAGCTTGGTGACACGTTCTATATCATCTGTGATACCGGTTATTTGTCTCAGATCTTCATTGCTTATTTTATCCAGTAAAGTTACGCCCAGCATGGCTCTTTCCTTACGGCTTTGAGCAACCCTCATTTTCGTTATTCCTCATGCGCGTCAGAAAATCACATGGAGAGAAACCTTAAACCCTGTAAATGTGCCTCTGCCATATAATATAGACTCTAAATGCGTGCGTTGCTAAATGGGGAGTGCGTTGGGGGTAGTCCGTAAAAAAAGCTCGCGAAATGAAGATCAGACCGAAAATCTGAAAAATACGTTAGGGCAGTCAATGAGGGTATTTGGCTCCGAATTCCATCCTACTACATCGATTTATTTGATATTTTCACAGTAAGTAGGGAATAGCTCAAGAAACAAAGAATATACTCCAGATCACTGAACCTTAGTATAAAATGGGGTAAGGGAATGAGGGTATACCCCAATGAGGGTATTTGGCTCCGAATTCCATCCTACTACATCGATTTATTTGATATTTTCACAGTAAGTAGGGAATAGCTCAAGAAACAAAGTCTACCCTATGCCGATGTGCGCTTTTATCTTGGGGGTGGTTCCCACCCCTTCTCGGGGGTGAAAAATGTTTTGGTTAAAATAGCCACCGAAGAAGCTATAGAACCTAATTTTAAGCCAAAAACTGTTCCGTAATTATTTTTTGAAAACTCAAAACTTTTTTAGTTATTCGTGGTTGAAAATTGGCCATTTTCATTGAAAAATTACACCTTTTCGGATGGATTTTTTCGAATACCTTATCTAACAAAAAAAAACTATATAAAATATTTTTGTAGGTTATAAAAAAACAAAGAGACTTGTTCCTTCATAAATCTTCTAGTTAAAACACAAAGAGGGGTATGGTAGGTAAGAAGAGTTTGTTTTTTTGCTGCATGCTCAATGCTCAAATCGGTATATTCAACTTGAAATAACAGGGAAACTGTCGATTTTTAGGTGTATAATGATACTAATAACTTTTGTAGGGCTTAAAAATATCTTTAAAATTAGCAATACTAATTGTCGATCACATTCAAACTGAGCGAGATATTCTGCAAAAATTTGATGACTAATGTATTTTAAGAAGAAATGAGAAGTATATTTAACCCCTCATCCATCAAAACTTAAATACATCGTTTTCCTTCTACAATACTTTTTATTATAGTGTTATTTCTATGTTCAAAAAGTTGGACTGGATTAAAATGAACGGTTTTTGAAAAAAAAATAAGATTAAATTATAGAGCGCATTTTTAAATTTTCTTAAAAATCATCTTTTTCTCCATGTAACTTGAAAAAGATAAGAGATACGAAAAAAGATACCACACAAAAATATAGGGCTTTTTCAGATATAAATTTCCTTTTTACTTTTCAATACTGTATCTCTTATCATTTTCAAGTTATATGGAGAAAAAGGAAGATTTTTAAGAAAATTAAAAAATACGCTTTATAATTTGATCTTTTTTTAAACCATTCATTTAAACCCGTCCACCTTTTTGAAAATATAAATAACACTATAATAACACGTATTGTAGAAGGAAAACGATGTATTTAAATTTTGGTGGATTGGAGTTAAAATTACTTCTCATTTTTTCTTAAAATACATTAGTTATCAATTTTGTTTGCAGCATATCTCGCTCAGTTTTAATGTAATGGACCTCTAATATAGCTCATTTAAAAGCTTTTCAAGCACTACAAAAGGTATTAGTAGCATTATACACCTAAAGTTGACCGTTTCTCTGTTATTTCAAATTGAATACACCAATTTGAGAATGTACCAAAAAACAAACTATTTTCACCTACCATATCTCTTTTTGTATTATAACTAGAAGATCTATGAAGGCAAGTGTCCCTTTGTTTTTTATAACCTACAACAATGTTTAATATAGTTTTTTTAGTTAGACGCATAGTTTTTAAGGTATTCGCAAAAAACCGTTCGGAAAGGCATTATGTTTCGATGAAAATGGCCAATGTTCAACCACGAATATCTCAAAAAGTGTTGAGTTTAAAAAAAAAGTTATAGAACAGTTTTTGCTTAGAATTAGGTTCTCTAGCGAATTCAGTGGTAATTTTAATCAAAATTTTTCCACCCGTTAGAAGGGGTGGGAACCACCCTCAAGATAAAAGCACACATCGGCATAGGGTAGACTTTGAATTAGGAGATAAGTAGAGGCTAGACCAAAAAATTTCATTAAAATCCACGCAGTAGGATAGAATTAGGAGGTAATATCCTATTCTTGCTCCCATTGACTGGCGTAGTATTCAATATTTTTCAAAAGTCTATCAAATGACACCAAAGACAACCACCTACGGAGATGGGGTGGGGGGTTACTTTAAAATATTAAATAGGAACCCCCATTTTTTATTGCAAATTTGGATTCCTTACGTAAGAATAAGTAACTTTTTTTCGGGACCTTTTTTCGAATTATGGATAGATGGAGCTATACTCGGAAAAACCAATTTTTGGAAATGGAAAATATTTAAATATTTAAAGGGATGTAAATTATATTTGTGCAGTTGGGCAGGCACCACCAGTGGTGGTGTCTGCATTCGTATAAGTTGGTGAAGTGTGACCTGCAAAGAATAACTATTTAGATGGGAAATAAGCCACAATTAAATTGAAAAAAAAAAATATTAACGTTTCGATGCCCAAATCGGGTGCCGTTGTCAAAATACAAAATACTACTAAATTAAACAAAAATGTTGTTGCTAAGTAAAAAAATTCTTCTAATAATTTATTTAATCTGACTCATTTATATTGGCAATTCGGACGTATATTATACATTTTTAAGTAGAAGACTTTAAAATGACATCGCCAATATTTATGAGTTGCGTTCCTGGGACGAATTTACTAAAAGATAGTTCATTCGATTATATGAAATCAATCCCAACTCAAGAATATCCGTCACAAAAAAATCATAGCATGTGATCTGTCTTTAAAAGGACAACCAAATGCAACGATGACAGTAAAATTTTCGCGTTAGAGATTCCATAGTAAATCA
Organism: Diabrotica virgifera virgifera; assembly: GCF_917563875.1. Classification (NCBI taxonomy): domain Eukaryota; kingdom Metazoa; phylum Arthropoda; class Insecta; order Coleoptera; family Chrysomelidae; genus Diabrotica; species Diabrotica virgifera. Next base: position 211,245,745 of record NC_065444.1, read on the forward strand.
CGAGGGAAAACTAGGAAAAAACCTGGTGATACTATCTCGACATCGTAAGTATTTGGTCTTACATTTAATTTATTTTCAAAAACTAATGCCAAATTCTGACCTTAATATGTTTAAATTATAAATAATATTAATAATACATAGATATACAATAAGTAATACTAAAATATAAAATATGTACTAACTCGAGACTTACGCTATGTTATTGACTTACGCTATAGTTAGAGCCGCTTCTTTGATTTTTCTCTTTTTACTATCTGATTCTTTCAGGACTATACTTGATTCTCTCCATTGAACTCTATGTTCATTATCCCATATTGAAAGAGGAAGTCAGTAGAAAGAAAATACCATGATTAGTAAGTCAGTAACATATCGAGTTAGTACATATTTTAGTGTTACTTATTTTATAGCTATGTATTATTAATATTATTTATAATTTAAACATATTAAGGTCAGAATTTGGTATTAGTTTTTGAAAGTAAATTAAATGTAAGAAAAAATACTTACGATGTCGGGATAGTATCACGAGGATTTTTCCTGGTTTTCCCTCTTGATTTACTATGGAATCTCTAACGCGAAAATTTTGCTGTAATCGTTGCATTTGATTGTCTTTTTATAGACAGATCACATGCTATGATTTTTTGTGACGGATATTCTTGAGTTGGGATTGATTTCATGTAATCGATTGAACTATCTTTTAGTAAAGTCGTCCCAGGAACGCAACTCATAAATATTGGCGATATCATTTTAAAGTCTTCTACTTTAAAATGTATAATGTACTTTTGAATTGCCAATATAAATAAGTCAGATTAAATAAATTATTAGAATTTTTTTACTTAGCAACGTTTGTTTATTTTAATAGTATTTTGTATTTTGACAACGGCACCCGATTTGGGAGTAGAAACGCTAATAAAATTATTTTCTGAATTTAGTTGTCGCTCATTTTCCATCTAAATAGTTAATCATAAAAATGCCATAAGAAAATAGCTTCCGAACAACTGCAAAAAATGTTCAGAAAAAGAAAATAGAGATAGCTGAAATAAAAATGTTACAGTAAATGTTGGGAAAGACTAGAAGGGATAAGATCATGAATGACGTGATTAGGGACACAGCCAAGGTCACATCAGTACCAAAACTGATTCAACAAAAAATATTAAGAGGAAACAGTAGCGATCAACAGGTAGTCAAAACGCGTTCCAAGATTGCGGCTGTAATTTTGAATATTTTTTTGTGATATTTGGCACACGTCTTCGTAATATAATAAAGAATGGCGGTACAGATCCCAATTTGAAAAATATATTAATATGTGGAAATTACTCTGTAATTAAATACAATATTAAAAAAACGAGCCTGTACCGCCATTAAGAAGAACAAAAAAATACACTTTCTTCAAATAAACTTTTTTATCCGATGCCTAAATTTTGTGTCATTTTGGAACTACTAAAATTTTTTATTTAATTAGTAGTTCCAAAATGACACAAAATCTAGGCATCGGATAAAAAAGTTTATTTGAAGAAAGTGTATTTTTTTGTTCTTCTTAATGGCGGTACAGGCTCGTTTTTTTAATATTGTATTTAATTACAGAGTAATTTCCACATATTAATATATTTTTCAAATTGGGCTCTGTACCGCCATTCTTTATTATATTACGAATACGTGTGCCAAATATCACAAAAAAATATTCAAAATTACAGCCGCAATCTTGGAACGCGTTTTGGCTACCTGTTGATCGCTACTGTATCACCTTAAATGGTTTAGTTACGTTAGACGTAGAATTGAGAACTATGTGGAACGATGGATAGAGCTGTTAGAAGTTGACGGAACGAGAGGTAGAGAAAAACTGAGTAGAAGATTGAAGGACTATCTGGAAAAGAATATCAGAGGGAAAAATGAAAATGAAGAAAATCCGTCGGACAAAAATTATTGACGAAAAAGGGTCAGGGTTAGCGATCCCTAAAAAAACAATTTTTTTTTAACTGAGTTAAAGGAACTGGCATTGGCATAGCCAAAATGCCAGTCAGGTTTTCTTAGTTTTATCAACCATTGCTTACTTACATTTATATACGTGGTACACTAAGTAACAATAATTTGTATACAATACAATAATAGTGTGTTACTAAATGCCTAAGGATTTTGTTTACGTATTTTTATTATTATTTTTTTTATATGTATTTTTTTCTTTTTTTTATTTTTTTTATTTCTCTTCGTTTTATTAGGATTTATGTATATTTTTTTGATTGTTTTGTTTGTTTTGTCTTTTTTATATTATTATATTATTTTTTATTTTTAGTACATATTTTATTTTGTTGCTGCTAGCTTCCTTTTCTATTTATTTTTTTAATTATTTTTCGTTTTAGGCTTAAAATGAAATTTTTTTGTCTGTCGCAATACTGCTTACAAAGTAATGTTAGTAGATTTTACATACTGATATATAATGTTATAAATATTATTATCCTCTAATATCAATAGAATTGAAACATTAATTGGAAATTTCACGTTGTAAGATATTAAATTTTGATAAAGCTTGTCAATTTCAAATTTTTTTAAAGGACATTCTAAAAGAATATGTTGTAAATCGGCAATTTCATCACACATACATTTATTATTATCTAACAAACCTATTTTACATTTATACACTGGAAATAAGGCATGATTACAGCGCATTAAACTTATAATCGGAATAATTGAACGATTACATATATTCTCAAACCATGGTTTGTCCCTTATTTTTGGTTGTATATTCTTAAAAACTGTCCCTTCTCTCCTAATTAATATCTTAGCTGCCAATTTTCCTTTAGTTCCTTTCGAAAAATTGGAATAAATTCAAACTCTGGTATTTTTGATCCAAATGATAATAATAAAATATTAAATTTATCCCCCACCCCTCTCCGTGGGAAGTCGTGTTTGTCATCATTCGATAGATTTTTAAAAAATATTGAGCACATATTTTTTAGTTTTTCTATCTGTTATTCATTTCGCAAAATATTAACTTCTTTCTTGTGAAATTTTGGGACTCACCTATTTCCTTACGCCCGGCTCATTTCGTTAGATTTTTGAAATATACACTCTTTTGCATGTACTTAACTTACCTTATCTTAATCTGACAAGTTCGAGTTTTTTTAAGGATAGATTTTATTTTTCGGGCACCCTTAACGAACTCCCCTGTGTTAAGAACCAATATATGGTAGAGGTACATCTGCAGGGTACCAGGTTTCTCCCCATATACTAATCTGACGCGCTCGAGTAACTGCAAAAATCCTCGCTTGGGCTCCCCTAACGTAATGTGAGGGTGAAGCTTTGAATAGGCAAAGCTGTATTATGTAATAACTGCTTTTCCAAATTGCTTTATTTTTATAGAATAGAATAGAATAGAAATATGCTTTATTGTCACTGAAAACTATACAAATTTTATGGACAAAGCTTAATATAAAGTCAGAAAAAATAAATAAATAATAACAATAACAAATACAATTTTTTGAAATTTGATAAATCGTCAATATAATAAATACAAAAATACAAAATATAAGTTAATAAACTAAAGAAAAGAAAAAAAAACAAAATCGATATATTGCAACAATTAATAGAAACTGCAAAGTGAACATACATCAAAGTAAACTGTAGACATACATAGGAACTAATAAGTTTAAGCTGCTGCATGTGACACCCAAATATAGATAAGTTTGGTTACTTGTACATTACTGTAATTTCTTAGTTAGTCATTAAGAAACTCTTCTACTGAATAATATGGTCTTTTAGATAGATGTGCTTTTGTCATTTTACGGAACTTGGGGAAAGATGTTGCAGATTTGAGTTGTAAAGGAAGATGGTTGTATAGTTTTTTTGCGGAATATAATATTGATTTCTTTACTAACTCAGAGGACGGGATCGGTAAATAGACATCAAAAGTTAAATTTCTGGTGGAGTAGTCATGAAGAGGCATTGCTGGAAAGACATGCATGTGTTTACGAATTAAGCAAACAGTTTCTAAAATATATAAAAATGGAAGGGATAAAATTCCGTGATCTTTGAAGTACCTTCTGCAATATGTTGTTGTTCTGAGGCCAGACCTTATTGCTCTTTTTTGTAATTTAAAAATAACATCTAATTGGGCAGCTGTACTAGAACCACAAAAAGGAAGACCATATCGAAGATGAGACTCGATCAAGGAAAAATATGTTAGTTTAGAAGATGCCAAATTGAGTTCTTTCGAAACAGATCTTATAGCATAGCAGGCTGAGGCGAGTTTCTTACTTAAAAAATCGATATGAAGGGACCATTTAAGGTTACTGTCTAAAAAAATACCGAGAAATTTTACAGAATCAACGGTAGAGATCTGGCTGTTATTAACAAGTAGGGGTTGAAGAGCACTTTTATAGGATAATGCTACTGTCTTATCCACGTTAAAAGAGAGTAAATTAGAGTCAGACCAGGTTTTTATCGTAAGTAAATCAGAAGTTATAGTTGCATGAAGAGATGCAATAGTTGAGTTGCTCCAAGTGATACTGGTATCATCAGCAAAAAGAAAGATTTTTCCATCGATTTTTAAATTAAAAATGTCATTTATAAAGATTAGGAACAGTATAGGACCCAATACTGAACCTTGTGGTACTCCAGATACAATGTTTTTGAGACTAGAGTCAGTATCATTTGCTCTAACTAGTTGTTTCCTATTATTCAAGAAGATTTGAACCAATTCGAAGAAATACCTCGAATTCCATAGAAATTTAGTTTTTTAATCAAAATATCGTGATTTACACAATCAAAAGCTTTGGCATAGTCACAGAAAACAGTGGCAGTATAAAGATTATTGTTTAGTGCTTGGTAAACCTCATGAAGCACAGAAAACCTGGCATCAGTGGTACATTTATTAGTTAAAAAGCCGAACTGATTTTGGGATAAGATGTTGTTATCAGTGAGAAAGGGCATAAGTCGGGTTTTTATGAGTCTCTCAATAATTTTGGAGAGTACCGGTAGTAAGGCAATAGGTCTATAGTTGCAAGCATTAGATTTTTCACCACCCTTATGAAGAGGAATAATAATGGCTATCTTTAGGCACTCTGGGAATTTGCCTCCTTCAAAGGAACCATTAATTAGTGAGACGACGATTTCCAACACATTTTCTGTGAGATTTGAGAAGATTTTTATGTATAGTCCATCAGTACTACAGGATGATTTGCTTTTGATACTATTGAGCGTTTGGATCGTTCAGATTTATCGATTGGTCTTATAAAGAATGAATTCGAGAACACTCCTGAATTAGGGAGATAGGAAATTTTTCCAGTCCTATCAAACTAATGGCGATATTATGTTTTAACCATACCTAGCATCATGCCATTACCCAAGATATATGTACTTAAAAATGGTTTCGAGAAAGACACACACCCTTGCTTCCAACTAGAATAATTATCCAAACTTGCCGCAGGCATGCCCAAGAGAGGAGTTTTGGCATTACTGTCTAGGAAAGTTTATCATGGAGAATGAGGATTCCAAGATGAAGAACAATCATTAAAACAGTGAATTTACGAAAAGTTTAGAGAAATTTTTCTGAATTCGACCGAGGACCTTATGAGATAGAAATTCAGAGAAATTTGCGGCTAGTCTAGTAGAGCAGAATGGGCCAATCGACATAATTCGATAGTACCTATACATAGTTTAGTTAACTATTGAGTTGTAACTTATGATAACTAGATGATGTTTAATTTTTTATTAAAAAAAAACCGATAAATATTTAGAACCCAAACTTTCAGGACATAAATACATGTTTTATGCCAAGCCAAATTTTTATTTATTAGCTTAAAATACTAAAATTGTACCAAGAAGCATAAATAAATAAATTAAGCAAATCGTTTCTTTTTTCGGATTTTTCATAATGCATAGGTACATAATGGTACATAATGCATGCGTACATAAGGGTGTTTACTTTGGACAAATATTCTAAAAATAAGCTGTTTTTCATTTTAATTGTTAATAAACTAAGATATACGAAACAAATTTGGGTAAATTTGCGTAAATTCTTTTTATTTTCCCACAATATCAACAACATGACAAGGCAGATTTTTAGGTTCGTCATATAGACCAGGGCATTTAGCACAAAATAAATAATTTTTTAAATACAGCACCTAGAGACTTGCAGTTTTTTGCATTATGTTCAGGATGACGTCAGGATAAAAGTCTACTATTCAAAAATGGGTGGAAATGCATAACTGCACTGTAAAGTGCATAAAATGCATCCAAAATTGCATAAATATAAAAATAAAGTCAAAATCAGTATACTAAGGAACAAGATTTATTATCTGGGGGGTTTTTGGGGTCACTGAATACGATTACGCCATCAGAACTGACCTCTGGATGACCTGCTGCTCAAGGTCATGGTAAAAGACGTCATCCTCTGGAGTTTCGATGATTTTCGGCATTAAATCGATGCAAACGGATTACTCACGAGTTTTAGGAGTCGCTAAATACGAATATGCCATCAGAATTGACCTCCGGAGTAGCTAGTGCCCAGGGTCGCTACTAAGACACGTCATATTCTGGAGTTTCGAGGGATTTCGGCACTAAATTGATGCAACTGGACTATTCAGGGGGTTTTGAGGTGGTTAAACACGAATGTGCCATCAGAACAGACCTCTTGATCACCTGGTGCCCAAGATAATTTCAAGGGACGTCATCTTCAGGAGTTTCGAGGGTTTTCGGTATAAAATTGATGCACACGGATTATTTACGGGTTTTTGAGGTCGTTAAACACCAATATGCCATCAAAACCGACTCCCTGTGCACCTGGAGCCCAAGTTCACTGCAAGGGGCGTCCTCTTCTAGAGTTTGAGAGATCTCGGCATTAAATTGATAAAAATGGATTGCTTGGGAAGTTTTTGAGTCGCTAAACACGAATATGCCATCATAACAGACCACCGGATCACCTGGTGCTCAAGGTCACTGCAATGGACGTAATCTTCTGGATTTTCGAGAGTTTTCGGCTTAAAATGGATGCAAATGATTTACTCGGGGGGTTTTTGAGGTCGCCAAATACGAATATGCCATTAGGACAGACCCATGGGGCACCTGGTGACCATGGCCACTGCAAGGGACCCACTGTGCTATTTAATTTTCTTACTTATGTATATATAAAATTTATATAAACTTTATTTATATCTGACAATATTTTTTCTTTATTTATTTCCAGATCGATTTACTATATTTTGTTACGACAATGTTATTATGCGTTGGCGTTATTATTGATCATCATAATCACTAGATATTCCAGAATCCTTCATCTAAGTCATACTCGTGTTCGTGTTCACCAACCCCAAAAATCCAAAAGTAATTTGTTTTTATGAGTTTGGTACCGAAAACTCACGCAACTTCAGAAGATAACGTGCCTCGGGCACCGGGTGCTCCAGTGTGTGTTCTAACGGCGTATTTGTATTCAGAAACCCCAAAAAGCCATTAGAAATCCATTTGAATTAATTTAGTACCGAAAACTTTCGAAACTCAAGAAGATGGCGTGCCGTAGGTACCAGCTGGTCCGGTGTCTGTTCTGATCGCATATTCGTGTTCAGTAACCCCAAAAACCTATAAGTAATCGGTTTGCGTCAATATAGTACCGAAAAACCTCGCCCAGAGGATGACGCCCCTTGCAGTGACCGCGGGTACCAGGTGCTACGATGGTCTGTTTTGATCGCATGTTCATGTTTAACGACTTTAAAAAACCCCGAGTAATCCATTTTCATCAATTTAATGCCGAAATCCCTCAAAACTTCAGAAGATGACGTCTCTTGCAGTGACCTTGGACACCAGGTGCACAAGGTGTCGATTCTGATGGCATATTCGTGTTTAGCAACCTCAAAAACCCTCCAGTAATCCATTTGCATCAATTAAATGCCGAAAATCTTCGAAACCCCAGAAGATGACGTATCCTAGTAGCGATCCTCGGCACCAGGTACTCCTGAGCTCAGTTTTGATGACATATTCGTGTTTACCGACCCCAAAAAACCAGTGAGTAATCCGTTTACATCAATTTATTGCCGCAAACACTTGAAACTCCAAAAGATTACGTGCCTTAGTAGCGATCTTGGTACCAGGTTCTCCGGAGTTCAATTCTGATCGCATATTCGTGTTTATCGACCCCAAAACCCGTAACTAATCCATTTGCATTAATTTAATACCGAAAGCCCTCGAAACTCCAGAAGATGACGTCCCTTGCAGTGACATTGCGCACCAGGTAATCCGGTGGTTTATTCTGATGGTATATTCCTGTTTAGCGACCTCAAAAACCGCCCGAGTAATCCGTTTGCACCAATTTGATACCGAAAACCCTCGAAACCCCAAAAGATGACGTCCCTTGCCGTGACCTTGGGCACTAGGTGATCCAGTGGTCTGTTCTGATGGCAGATTCGTGTTTAACCACCTTAAAAACCCCAGAATAGTCCAGTTGCATCAATTTAGTTCCGAAATCCCTTGAAACTCCAGAAGATGACGTGCCTTAGTAGCGACTCTGGGCACCAGGTACTCCGGAGGTCAATTCTGATGGCATATTTGTACTTAGCGACCACTAAAATAGGCGAGTAACGCGTTTGCATCGATTTAATGCCAAAAACCGTCGAAACTCCAGAAGATGACGTCTCTTACAGTGACCTTGGGCACCAGGTGATCCGGAGGTCAGTTCTGATGGCGTAATCGTATTCAGTGACCCCAAAAACCCCCAAAATAATAAATTTTTTTCCTTAGTATACTGATTTTGACTTTATTTTTGTATCTATGCAATTTTGGATGCATTTTATGCACTTTACAGTGCAATTATGCATTTCCACCCATTTTTGAGTAGTAGACTTTTTTCCTGGCGTCATCCTGAACGCAATGCAAAAAACTGCAGGTCTCTAGGTGCTGTATTTAAAAAATTATTTATTCGGGTGTTTTTAGTGCTAAATACCCTGGTCTAATAGGCATTTACATTAAAATGTTAATATAATTTCATAAAACTGACATTATCGACACACAAAGAAAGATGATTAAAATATTGGATTGTTTGTAACCAAAGAAAGTGATTTTCTGTAAAAATGAAAGACGTAAAGGAGGCTTTAATAATGACTTTATCGTTACGAATGAAGAGTATATTATTACCATACAAAGTATTGCAGAATCTCAAAATTGCACTAAAATAGCAATTCCGTCAGTGGCGTAGAATTTGGGAAATGTCTTACCAATGACTTGTCCCTATCGTACGACTCTGGTAGTAGCCAGAAACATTTGTATAATATAATTTAGTAGGGTGTACAGCCAGGGCTGCTTTATCCATTAGGCAATATAGGCAGTTGCCTAGGGCGGCACATTATGAGAGGGCGGCAAAAATACTGTACAAAAAATGTTTGTATATAAAAATTATGGATCTGGGTTCTGTCATTAAAGAGTATAAAGCTCTTTCAAATTACTTTATCGCAAGAAAGCCAAAAAATTGTGCCCAAATAAAACATATAAAGAAATAAGAAAAATTAAATTTGACGAGGGGGCTGATGATAAACTAAACTTTTCAGCTAGTGATGTGGTGAAAATCCACACATTCTATATTATAATCGTCACTCCGATAAGAGACCTGAATAGACGTCTGAAATCTTATCGACTTATTTATCAACGTTTTCGTGTTATTAACAGATTTGCCAAAATTGAGCAATGAAGGAATTATTAAAGAAGCTGGAAATCTGATACACAATAAAGACGACAAAAATACATCATTTATACATGAATGCATTCACTTAGTTAGAGGGTCATTTGAATACCACAATAAAATCACCAATTGACATAATCTTAATATTTAAAGAAGAGTTAGTGCAGTCACTGAAGGTGGATATGAGCTACTACCTCCGATTTCGTTGAACCTCCATCGATTTGCATGAAATTGGTGAGTGGTTAGAAGATATCTCAAGAAACAAGGGTGACATGGTGTCAACTTGCGGTTTTACCCTGGAGGTGGATGCCACCCCTTCTCGGGGGTAAAAATTATTTTATTAAAAATATCCCCAGAATTCGATAGAGGGACAAATTCTTAGCAACATTTGTTACATAAAGTTAAAAATAAATCAAAACTTTTTGAGTTATTAGAGATAAAAATTTTAATTTTTCGTGAGAAAAATGCATGTTTTAACTGATTTTTTATAAATAACTCAAAAACTATAAGATTTTACAAAAAAATTATTATTACCAAAATTAACGCCAATAAACAATGAAATAAACTTCTTACCGTAAGAACCTTTTAATGTTAATTAAAAGTGAGTTATAGGTAATTGAATGTATATTTTTTTTTCGGCGAGTACCCAAATCTAAGTATTCAAGCTTAAATAACGGGAAAATACTGCATTTTATAACATAACCTTATTAAACATTTGTCAAAGTACTTAGAAATATCTATCAAATGAGCCCCCGAACAAGTTGATAGCATTAAAATATATGCACTAAATAATTTTCAAAATGTATCTTTTAAACATTTTTCAAAACAACTTATTGTTTTTTTTTTAAATAACTCTTTTTAAATAACTGTTAATTTTTACGATATCATGTTTGCCTAAAAAAACCATTTGAAAGTTAATTCTAATGTCTTTTAAACCACGTTCAATTTAATCTTTTAAACCCCTTACTTTTTTTAAAAACAAAAGGTTAAATGGCCCCGGTTACATGGTTCTCTCAGCAAAATTTAAGCTTTCAACGTTTCAATCTTGGTTATTTTTTACCCTAGAGAAATAATAAAAAGTTATACATATATCACTTTTTACGTATATTGAGTATTTTTGGAGTTATTATCAAAAGAAAATGAAAACTACGATAGTTTTAAAAATTCTAACTTTTTTAAATCAAATCTTTTTCTCAAAAATATGCATTCTAAACCGGTTAAAATTTTTGAAATATTATTAAATAAATACTTATGCTAATATAAAGAAATTATTCTAAGGATTATATTACTATAAATTTAAATTTTTATGGAAGCGTATGGTTTATTTTTCTCTTATTTTCACCATATCTTGCTTAATTGTGATGCTATTAACTTCTACTGGAGCTCATTTGATAGGTACACTTCGCGTCAAAAAAAACTGGTACAAGTCTTATAACCGAAAATCGTGTTTTTCTAGTTGTGTAAATTGGTCTTGTCACATATGTCATTCTTATTTCTAGGCAACGTTGCCAGTTCAACTAAAATATTATATCAAACCAGGTAAAAGCAGGGCTGTGCGGCAGACCGCAAGTTTTTAGTAGGTTTACTAAAAATTAAAACAATATCGAGCATTCTCGATTAGTCAGTCACATTTATTTAAACATGCATCCTAAATTCTCTTATTAATTTTGTAATGTTCCATCATCTCAATTAAGTACCCATAAATTAATTCGTGTTCTAATTATAATTTATGACAGATATAACATGAATGACAGATAATAACTCTAGACATGACATTAAATTATTATGTTTAATTTAAAATCGAGAAATGTAAAGGGTTTCTCTAAGTTGTGGGATACTAATAAATAAAACACACTGCAAAAATTACAATTTGAAATTAATACAAAATGAATAACTTTTACAGTGAACAAGTGTGGAACTTAAATATTATGTATTACAATAAAATTCGAAACTGCTGAAATATTAACCACATAGGTGGAAAATGTCGCCTGTCAAAATGTTTAATGTGTTTTATTAAATGTATTCATTTTTTTCGAATCATGAGAAATATAATTTCACAGAAATACGCCAAAGTTAGGCCACACACATTACCATAATGTGGATCGGTTGCGTTCGGTCACAGTGAAGTTATTATAAATATTGACAATTTGAACTGTCAAAATTTTTATTTTATCATTTGTTTAAAAAATAATAAAATTGATAACATAACCTCAGTTGAGGAGAAAGTAATACATAATTATAAAGATGTTTTATTCAGTCAATAATGTGCGAACAATCAGGTAAATAATAACGTGGGCCTAACTTTTACACACATGCCTACTGTGGCAAATGTAGGTATTTTTCAAAATGTTGGAATGTGTTTAAATCCTAGAACAATATTTTAGCTTTTGTTTTTAATAGCTTCTCATGACTTTTGTTGTAAAATGATTAGGGAAGCAGGAATTTAACAGTTTATAATTTTACATTAAGTTACCTATGGCCCGTTTTACGATTCACCACCATGATTTTTAAACGTTATTTTTTGTATTTAGATTTAGTGCAATTCCATTATCTGTGCTGGCAACAACGCAGTGATTCACGAGCCATTGTGTCCAGTCTGAACACAGGTTTACATTGGGAAAAAAAAGTGTACCAGTTTTTTTTGACGCGAAGTGTACTTCGAAGTACTTCAATAAATCCATAGAGGTTCAACGAAATCGGAGGTGAAAACCTTCAGTGACTGCATTAAGTGGATTGAAAGATATCTTCCCTAATTTTGACAATGCTTTGCACATTTATTTGTGCATCCCAGTTGCCAACGTGCCCGCTGAAAGGTCATTTTCGAAAATGTTAAAAATTAAAAATAATTTCCCATCAAGAATGACGCAAGAACGTCTTAACAATTTGTCGATTTTGTCAAAAAAATACTCTTTTTGAAATTCTTTTCTTGAAAAGAAGTCTCTGATGTGATCGAACTGGAATGACAATTTTTCTGTTATAGGTACATATATAAACATCGTAGTTTAAATCCATTTTTAGTGTATTCTTATTTAAATAAAAATTTCTGCAATTTTTTTTTGCAAAAATAGTACATGCTTGAAGGGCGGCTACTAGAGAATTGCCTAGGGCGTCAATTGACCTAAACGCGGCCCTGTGTACAGCACGGTCCTTAGACATTACTACGGTTGCCCAGATCGACTAACCAATGAACATTAAGATTATATTATTACCGAGGGCGGAAAGCCTTTTAGAATAAACAAGCATTTTCTTTTGAATGAAATATTTTAAATTAAATATCACACTTCTCTTTTATTTTCAGCCCTGTAACTTATTAAAATAAACATTATAGAAGTTTTCAGGGACTTTCGGCCCTCGGAAATAATGTAGTCTTTCATTCTGAGTTTAAATTTTTCAAAAATATTTATTAGTTTTCTCAGGATTCGATAAAAATTAATACAATCACAAACCATACATACTCTAGACGTTTCACGGCCATGTTAATCTTTCGGATCAAATTATCGACATCTCTTGATGGGAATGGGAATTAAATTGACAAATTTTAGTTACGTGCGAATTTCAAATTATAAATTTTGCGGAATTTTTGATGAAATTTTGCAGGAAATTAAAACAACAGAAAGACAATTCAATGTTTTATTCAATAATTATACTATGAGTTAAAATTACCTTAAAAGTTCCATCTACATAAGAAATACCTACTAAAGGCAAGCGTCCACAGACCCGCATCGTACGCATCGTACGCAACGGATTTTAGTTTGCCTTGTACAGAAACTTATGTAACCGCGTCCACTGATCCGCATCGTACGGATCGCATTATCGATTGTCAAACTAAAATCCGTTGCGTACGATGCGTACGATGCGGGTCTGTGGACGCTTGACTTAAACGACGCATCTGACCCGCATCGTACGCATCGTACGCAACGGATTTTAGTTTGACAATCGATAATGCGATCCGTACGATGCGGATCAGTGGACGCGGTTACATAAGTTTCTGTACAAGGCAAACTAAAATCCGTTGCGTACGATGCGTCCGATGCGTACGATGCGGGTCTGTGGAAGTATTGTCTAAAAGTTCTGTTAGTAGGTAGTGTGGTAGGTAGTGTTGTAATCGGGGCTAAAATACCAATATAACCAAAAATCATAGTTTTACGGTTTTATTGAAAACTTCAAATATTCCAATGTGTTTTCAAAATGCTAAACACTACTGCCATTTGTCACGTGAAAGCACTGATGTGTATTTATTGAGTTGAATGAATTTTTTTGAAAAAATCTTGTAGGATGATTGTTTAGATAAATTCCTTATAATCTTTTACAAACTTCCAAAAATATATAGGCCCGAAATGTTGATGACACACTTGTCTATTGGAATAAACTATTTCAGGATCTATTATCTATATATTGTTTTTTTAAATGTGGAGAGACACAACACGGTATGATCAATGTAAACTAAAAATTCTACTCATAAAAACGGAGGGGAGGTTAATACGATTGATTATTGTGATTAAATCTAATTAAAAACGTAACACCACTATATTAAAATAATTAAGCCACAAACTGTAAAATAAAAAGTAAATTACAAATTAATTTAATTGTCAACTGTCAGTTGTTAAATATGACAATAGAATTGACTGACAGCGACATCTCTGGATTGGAATGGTAACTAATTTGCTGTCTTGACCTTGACAATTTACGTGAAACGTCTATGAGTATAGGGCTTTTCATTCACAGTCATTTGTTTCGAGCTTCTGTCATGTGTCACATAATATTAATATATCTACGTCATACGTTATTGGCAATAACAATGATAGAAACCAAAGACGTATGGCGTAGATATATTAATACTATGTGACAAATGACAGAAGCTCGAAACAAATGACAATCGATGAAAAGCCCTATGTATGGTTTGTGAATACAATTAAAACACATTGAGAATTTTGACATGCGTCAAAATTTTGCATTAACTCAATGTAAAATTCGAAACTGTTGAATTCTATTCATTAGAAACTATTTGTAGAGGATTGAAATCTGTAAATATTGAAAACAACTGTTAAAATTGGTCTACGAATTAAACATATTCCAAAATTTTGTAAAAATGTAATACATTTCAGTTTTTCAGCCCAAAATTAGGCCACACACAATGCAATAATGTTCACATTTTTGAACTGTCAATATTTTAATTTTATCATTTATTGTTTAAAAACAATACAGTTGATAAGATACCTTCAGTTGCGGAGAAAGTATTAATAATAAAGATTTTTTATTCAGTCAATGGTGTGAGCACTGTCAGTTAAATAGTAACGTATGGCCTAACTTTTACACGTATACCTATTGTAGCAAATGTATCATATTTTTCAAAATTTTGAAATGCATTTAAGTCGTAGAACAACTTTAACTTTTGATTTTAATACAGATTTTAATTTTCTACAAGTATTCTCTCATGACTTTTGATGTAAAATAATTAGGGAAGCAGGAATTCAACAATTTAGAATTTTACATTGAGTTTCCTATGGCCCGTTTTACGATTCACCACCGGGTATAAGATAAAATGTGTATTATTTGTCTTATTATTTAATAATAACACAAATAATACACATATATACACAATAATACCCGGAAAAATACCTCAGGAATGGTTGGTGTCCACCTTTGTAACAATACCTAAAACAATATATGCCAAAGATTGTTCAGACTATAGGACAATATCACTAATAAGCCATACCCTCAAAATATTTCTAAAGGTGATTCATGGAAGATTATACAGAAAGTTAGAAAATGATATGGATGATACCCATTTTGGGTTCCGCAAAGGACTTGGAACAACAGAGGCATTGTTTGCATTTAATGTCCTCTCTAAAAGATGCTTAGATATGAACCTGGATATTTATTTCTGTTTCATCGACTTCGAAAAAGCGTTCGAAAGAGTCCGACATGAAAAACTAATAGAATTATTGAAAAACAGAGATATAGACAGACGAGACTTACGAATTATCATTCGTTGAAAGCGTTCGAAAGAGTCCGACATGAAAAACTAATAGAATTATTGAAAAACAGAGATATAGACAGACGAGACTTACGAATTATCATCAATCTGTATTGGAATCAAAAGGCCAATATAAAGACAAACAAGAGTCCGAGAATATTGATATAAAGAGAGGGGTAAGACAGGGTTGTGTACTGTCGCCGCTACTGTTTAACGTGTACAGTGAAGCCATATTTCAGGAAGCAATAGCGGAACTAAGTGATGGAATCTCTATAAACGGAAGAACAGTAAATAACATAAGATTCGCTGATGACACCGTTATAATGGCAGACACCCGTGAGTCGCTACAAGAATTGTTAAATAGAATTAACGATTATTGCATTCGATATGGACTCAAAATAAACAAGAAAAAAACTAAATTTATGATTGTCTCAAAAACACAACATGAAAATGAAAGGTTAATATTAGAGCAAACCCAAATAGAAAAAGTAAAGACATACAAATACCTGGAAACCTGGGTTGATGACAAAAATGACCAAAGCAAAGAAATTAAAGTCCGAATTGAAACTGCAAGGCAAGCATTTATAAAAATGAAGACACTGCTTACAAACAAAGACCTTCAGTTGCCTCTCAGATTGAGGGCTCTAAGATGCTATATATTTCCTATATTACTATACGGAATGGAAGCTTGGACATTGAAAAAGCAACATATAAGAAAAATAGTAGCGTTCGAAATGTGGTGTTACAGAAGAATGTTGAAAATTCAGTGGGTTCAAAGGATTACCAATGTTGAAGTGCTACGACGTTTAAAAAAGGAGTTAGAAATTATGAACAGTACAAAAACAAGAAAACTAGAATATTTGGGTCACATTACCAGAGGAGAGAAATATGAGCTGCTGAGAGTTATTATGCAAGGAAGGATCCAAGGAAAAAGAAGCACAGGAAGAAGACGCATCTCCTGGCTGAGGAACCTTAGAGAATGGTTTAACTGTAGTTCATTACAACTATTCAGAGCAGCAGCCAACAAAGTGACCATAGGCATTATGATATCCAACCTCCACTAGGAGATGGAACTTTAAGAAGAAGAAGACACAATAATACATTCAATGATCGAAAATCATTTAAAAATATTGGATTGTGTACTCTTGTGACGTAAAGTCAAAAATATAATTCTCCCCACCACCGTCGGCCAAGACAACCGTAATAAAGTCTATTAACCGTAGGTGTACAGTACCTACACTTGCTTCCAAATTTGACAAGGATATGTCAAATGGATTTAAAGTACTGGGTACAAATAATCGTTATTAATTTTTAAAATAAAACACCTTGTAACTCAGTAAGGAGCCACATTTAATTTAAGTGATTTGGGTTATATCTCAATATTTTGAGCCTAAGAATCTACAGTTAAAATATTTCCAATTATTAATGAAACACCCTGCATATTTATCAGGTAGAACCCAATTTGTTTTATAATAGTTATAATAAGCAGTTGAGTAGCAACTTGGTTTGATGTAACCCTGCAAGATGGTTTATGATCTTTTGGATAACCGCTAAGGTTTTTTACAAGGTTGCATGCTGTTGTACTGCTATGTGCCGTGCTAATTTTTTCCAGGGTTTCAATCCACTTTTACTTTCTGGCTTGACTTAGCTGTTGGAGCAGAATTGCTTCGCAGTCAACCGTTTCTTGACTGAAAAGGTCAGTTGAATAGGTTTTGTATATTCTCATTAGTTCTTTGGACTCGCTGGACATCCCGGGAACATATTGTTGCCTACATCCTCTGGGCATAGCTTTTATAGGCACATTTTTTATTACTTCTACAAACTTTTCATAGTTCTCTACTTTTGGTACTTTTTAAACAACATTCCCTATGTCTAAATTTATTAGTTTTCGAGATATTTTCATTTTTCAGAGGAAATTATTTATTACGGGTCTGAGGCCCGGTTGTTCGAACGCTAATCAAAAATGATCATTATCAAATATTTAATTACTGTCACAACTGTCAATATCAACTTTTATTGGGTTGCTGAAAACATAATTATTGATTACAATTATGAAATTAGTTAATCAATTATGTAATTTATTTTTTTTGTTAATTGATTAACTAATCTCATAATTGTAATCAATTATTTTTTCAGCAACCCAACCAAAGTTGACATTGACAGTTGGTGACAGTAATTAAATATTTGATAGTGATCATTGTTGATTAGCGTTCGAACAACCGCCCCTAAATCTATCCAAATGTTAAGTAAGCCATGACTGAATTGTCTAAAACTGACAATTTACGATTACTGATTATCAATCTGGTATAATAAATGTAACAATGCAGCAAGTAAAGAAAGAAAAATAATTTATTACTAATAAATTTTACAAAAAAAAAACACAGCCACAACATACAACATTTTTGAAACAATTAAAAACTATTTTTGAATATAAGTGTAACAACTAAAGAAAGAAAAATAATTTTATCAGTAAACAATTTTCCAACATGAACACAAAATACAACGAATTTGAAAAAATTAAAAGCTACTTTTAATAAAATATTTTAAATATTTAATCACATAATAAGTTGTTTAAAATGACCCCTAACACATTGATGCATGCCTAAAAATGGTCATTGAATGAGTTACTTACACTACGCAGCATTTGTAAATTGAGACTTCAAAATACACCTTGTATTCTATTTTTCGTCTCATCTCTTGTTGTTGGAGGCATTCTATAACCTTCATTCTTAAAGCAACCCCAAAAAAATCGGTCCAGTTTATTAAATTCTGGTAATCTGGGTGGC
Organism: Diabrotica virgifera virgifera; assembly: GCF_917563875.1. Lineage (NCBI taxonomy): Eukaryota > Metazoa > Arthropoda > Insecta > Coleoptera > Chrysomelidae > Diabrotica > Diabrotica virgifera. The sequence continues at coordinate 211,264,163 of NC_065444.1, forward strand.
TACGCTACGGGTCCATGGAAAAATGAAAATATCTCGAAAACTAATAAATTTAGACATTGGGAATGTTGTATACAAATTCAAGTACGGTAATGGTACTTTTCGATAGTGATATAAATAGAGGGTGCTCCATTTAAAATTACTGAGGAATAATGTACTTGTATTTTGAGTCACCCTGTATTCAATATAAAGAAAATTAGCAATATCAGTCATTTATAAAAATTTTGACAGTAAATAAAAAATATGGCATCAATAAACCATTGCCGTTGTGCTTATTTTTATTTATACAGGGAGTTGAATTTGTTACAATTTTCATTTAAAATTGGTTATAACTTTGTAAATACCCTGTATTACATACCAAACCTTTATATATTTGTAATGGAAAAGTTAAAAAGATTTAGAATGAAAAATAAAATATAGGGTGATCCTTCAAAAAATCGGGTGTTATCGAAAACCCTGTTACATTCTAATCAATTTTGTAATATTTTATGAAGCTTAAAGTCGGCTACAATTTTGGTATTGACTTTTATAGCTATCTACTAATATAACCGATCTATGGAGCTTTACCCCACTAATCAATCACCCTGTATTCTCAATATATCTGTTTAAAACTATAGATTTAAGTTAGTTGTCTTATTTGTTAGACTTTGTAACTAGGCACACGCCACCCTTTGTTAAATTCAATTTTGTAATTTGTCACCATGACAGATCACTCTCTTATGTCATCCACTATTACAAGCAGTCGCAAAATTTGTCATGCTGATTTTATTTGCAAATTATATAACAAACAACATTGAACTAGCAATAAAAAAGATACAGTCCACTTCAAGAACAACTTAAGCAACAATTACAAAAAATATCTATATGCCATTCATGCAGCACTTAATCAAAGGCCTTCTTGAAATCATTGAAGGTAGTAAAAATGTTCCGTTTTTTGGAAGATGCCTGGTTGGAAATGACTGAGTCGATGATAAGTTGTTCTTTGCAACCCAAGGAACCCTTATCGCATCCTTTCTGTTGAAGCTCTATGATATCTGTTGTTTAGAGCACAATGTTGGTAGATACGCCGGACTACAAAGGATATCACCAAATCATCTTGGGTGTTATTTTAATCCTTCGGTATTAAATAAGTGGATCCCTGAATTAGAAATGATGGCATTTCCTACGGATTAGAAATTAAATGATTAATTAATGCTGATAAGCACTCATGCACGCTTCAAAACTTTTTAAGCCATAAGTTTTGAACTCCGTCTGGCCCAGGCGATTTCCAGTTATAAGCTCTTTGATGATATTTAAGACTTCTTCAGTGGCGAAGGGTTCGTAGAGAGTGGTAACATATTGTTTTGCGTCGCATCTTCTATCCATCCAGCATTGGTGTTAAAAGCAGCCGGTGTAAAAAGTTGATTTCTCCAAAACTCGTGAATTTCTTTTTGGCTTGGGTTAGACTTACTGACACTGTCTACGGTGGAATTAAATTTTCAATAGAACTCCTTCTCAGCATTCTCAAAAAGTCACATTTTCGGTTTTTACTAATTTCTACCTCATTGGTCTTCCGGAATAAACGGAGAGTTTTTGTTATAATGTTTCCAGACAATGTTGGGCTGTGTTATTTTCTGGATCATATCTTGAGTGTCTTGTTGTAGTACTAAGTTTGTTGAACATAATTTAGTAGGGTGTATAGTACCTATACTTGCGCTGTCAAGTATGACTATAATATAGTATGCCAAATGGTTTTAAAATACTGGGTGCAAAAAATAATTTTTAAATTTTTTCAACATTTGAATAATTTTTAATTTTTAAATAAAACACACCCTGTAACTCAGTAAGGAGCCACATTTTATTTAAGTTATTTGGGTTCAATCTTAATATTTTGAGCCCAAGAAACTACAGTTAAAATATTTTTAGTTATTAAAGAAACACCCTGTATACGATTATAAAGTACTAATGATATTACCCGTTACATCACAGCACTCATTTTTTTACTTCCTCTTATTTTATCTCATCTCCCTTCAATTTGTTCTGATTCGTCTATTTTTTCTGATACCTCCTGTTTTTTTCTGTTTCCTGCCTATTTTTTCTGGTACCCTACAATTTATTCTGACACTCTCCAATTTTTTCTGACTCTCAATTTTTTTTGACTCCCACTACTTTTTGTTGACTCTGGGTGGAGTGGTCTAGATCTGGATGGGGACGGTGGATCATCTCTAAATCGAAATAAAACATAAGCTGTTTTTAATTTTTCATTTTGCTCATATTTTGAGTACACGGAATCAACTTTACTTTCGTTGGAACTTTTCCTAGACGAATAGACGGAATGTGGCTGCATATTGTAGAGTCCTTTCATCTCCTTTATTCGTCGTCTTCTTGCCCTATAAATTGTAAAAGGCAGAGATTAAGAAAGTTACCAAAAAGTGGTTCCACGAGAATTTTCAGATTTATTGTTTAGATCTGGGACTTCTCATTTCTCCCAAAAGATAAAGTCATTTAGTAAATTTTGTTTTTAAAGTCTACATAGTCTACAAATATAGCTTCAAAATGAGTTTTTGTAAAGCTCAATTGCATGCGTCAAAGCCAAGTTATGATTTAAAATATTATATTATAATAACAATAAATTAATATTATAAAAATATCTCTCACTATTCATTACTAAGTGTGGAGTGGTGACCGCCCACTATCTGTAGTATAATAAGCCAGACAGCAGGGACGTCATAATTATGTATAATAAATACAAAACTTTAATACAATTTCATAAAAACGTTGTCATCAAGGATATAATAATGCTCGTAGTTCTTGTGTTAATCATCATTTCCCTTATAGCAGTTACAGAAGCAACATGAGGATTACATATTTTATTGTATTTGTACTAGGTAAGTATTCAATATAATATATAGAAATGTATTAAATGATATTTCAATGAGATTAGTTGTTTGCTTTATTGAAATTTTAGATCCTAGATTTAGTAAAAGTATTTTGCTGGTTCTCCTTTTAATATTTTTTTCAATTTTTCTTTCTCCACCTCATATTTTTCCTTTTTAGAGATCTCTGTTCCTTTCTTTTCTCAGGAACTTCTCAGGAAACCATTTCTGTCTCGCACATGCCCATAGCTCTTATTTAGGAAATGCTTCATATAGGTCTGGATCCCGCGTATGAAAAAAAAGTTGATTAATAGCAAGCTGAAAATTTGTTAATAGCTTAAGGGTGTCTAGTCGGACAAACTTTGATATATGGGAACACTGGATCAGGGGAAGTTTTAATTGTGGAACAGGTTTAAAAAATTGGAACGGTCAGACCACGAAAACGGCACATGTATTTTGTCCGACAGAACAGACTTAAACTCTCCGAACAGAGATTAAACTCTCATGCAAAAATCAGACTGCTATTTAACACCAAATGGGCGTTTTAATGAGTGGAACGTGTAGAATATGTCAAATGATAGGAATTATGACAGGTGATAAATAGCAGTCTGATTTTTGCATGAGAGTTTAATCTCTATTCGGAGAGTTTAAGTCTATTCTGTCGGACAAAATACATGTGCCGTTTTCGTGGTCTGACCGTTCCAAATTTTTAACCTGTTCCACAATTAAAACTGCCCCTGTTACAGTGTTCCCATATATCAAAGTTTATCCGACTAGACACCCTTAAGCTATTAACAAATTTTTAGCTTGCTATTAATCAACTTTTTTTTCATACGCGGGATCCAGACCTAATATGCATTATAATAATATTTACAATATTTTCCATATATGTCTATCGTCTATGTATAGATTGTATCATGTAAATAAGAATATAGAACCGATAAACGTCGTAAAAACGAGCGGCGAACAGAATATTCCAGCTAAAAAAAGCGCGACATGAACATTAGGTGGTGCAAAAATGTATTTTCATTTTGTTCTAATATCAAATTCTATTTTTATTTCGAAACATTTTCCCATAAAACATGCATAGTAACACGCGCCACAAAAAAGCTTCAATATGAAAACTTTATCAACGGTACTCTTTTGTGGCGCGTTTTACTTCAAACTTATATATATTATGGCAGTCTTTCAAAATAAAACTAGAATTTTGTTTTTTATCAAAATGAAGATACATCTTTGCATCATTATATATTCAAATTATGTTATATTTATTTTTCAAAAGGCCTTTTTGAAAATGGTATCTATAAACAGAAGTCTTTATAGTTTAAATAAAGGGTAAAAAATTTACAATTTAAGTAAAATTTATAACTACTACATCCTACATCATTTGTTTATAATTCATTCATTGCTTTCTCATTTAAATTTTGTTGTGCTGCTTAGATGTATAGGTACTATACCGACCTACTAAAAATCTAATGACTATAAAATTATAAATTTTTTATTTTTAGCCTTTGTCGCAACTGGAATATTCCAAGTAGAGGCAGGAAGGTCATCTAAACCAGTCACCCAAGCACCAGGAAGAAAACACGGCCATAAATAGCCTTATTTTAATAAGGATTATTAATTTACATTCATTCATTTTAATGTTTTATCTTACAAATACAATAAAAATGTTATTCTACTGAAGAATATTTCATAACCTAACCTCCATAGAAACCTGTAGAGTCCTATATTTATAATACCTGATTTTTCTATTGAAACATAATGAAGGTACACGTCTTCAAAAATAAAATGGGCTGGTAATATAGTATTTCACTGTTGGTAGCTTAATCGATATGAGAGAAAGGATTAAAATATTGGATATAAAATAAAGGATTATTATAGCACATTCAATCAAGCAATTCACCTCGCAATTCTAAAGGCCTTCATGGATTTGTTTGAAATTTTGATAGTAGCTCAAAAATTATTCAAGTAACAAACCTGAATTGGTGCCAATGTATGCTGCCACCCCACGGGGTGAATGCCACCCTTTCTCGTGGGTGGAAATTTAATATTTCAAAATGATACCGGGAATCGATATAAAATTGAATTTTATGAAGAAAATGTAGAATAAAATTTTTTATTTAACTTCTGAGTTATTCTCGATTGAAAATTCCAAAAAAAAAACACGTTTTTCAATAGTTATTAGCGAATAACTCGAAAATTAGGCATATAAACAAAGAAACTGCTCAGTTTTAATTAAATGTTTTAGATAACGTTAAGCAACTTAGGAATCATTAAAAACGAATTTTTTGTTTTTCGTAAATTTATGGAAAAATTTGGGCTCAAATAACGTAAAATCATTAATTTTTCATAGAAATTGTTAATAATAGTTATTTATGATATAAGTGTTAAAAGTACACGTTTAAGGCACGCATGTGAAAATTTGTAGACTGAGCGACAGCGAGTTCTGCAATTCACATGAGTGCCTTAAAAATGTATATCTACTAGATGTCATATTATGTATAAGTTTTTAGTTTGTGAAAACTGTCATTATAGATAGCAGTGCGTGAAGGATTTAAAGTGTGCGTGAAGTAACAATGTATTTTAAATGGGATTTACTTTTTCGCACTGTTTTAACCTTCGCGTTGTCATGGTGACAATCCTTAACTTTCGCGTTGTCATGGTGATGACAATATGAGCAATGAATTACAACAAAAGTTTTGACAGTTTTGTGGTTTGAAAGTAGTTAAAATTTTTAAATGCCAAAGTTCTAAAAATTGTAGAACAGAAATGAATTCCAGTGACGAAGTGTTACAGCTTTTTAATTTGTTAATCTTAGATAAAATATTGTATTAAACTGTGCGTGAAATACTTTTTGCGAGCCTACGCGGTTTATAGCACTCGCTCCGTTGTCGCTCGTGCTCTTAAAATCGCGTGCGTTCGCAAAAACATACTTCACGAACTGTTTCATAAATATCTATTTCAACACGCATATCATACAATACTTTTTTCACAAACGTAATTACAGGACACTATCTACAAAAACTCTTACTTAAACTTGACTGACATTCCATTTTTATATTTTTTGACATTACATCAAAATTGCCTATACGGTCAATACGAACTGCAGTGGCTTAAAAATTTTTAAAGAACCCGTGCCTTAAAGTAGCATTTATAACGCTCGTATGGAGTGCTCAAAATTGCATTTTTAACAAGGTTATAGAAAATAGCTATTTGTATAACAAGGAAGGAAAGTGCTACTTTTCCTCCCGAGAATGAAGTTTACTGCCCGACGCGTAGCGGAGGGCAGTAATCATTCAAGGGAGGAAAAGGCACTTTACTCCCATGTTATACATATGGTTTTTCCACCTTCCTCAAATAACAAGTCATTTTTTCATTTTTAATTAATTTATTTATGTAACTAACCAACAAAATTTATTAGAACTAAAACTCTAACAAGTACGTACAATATAACTGTCAACTGTCAAATATAAGTCAAATTAATAATGTAAACATTGTTAAATCAAAATAACAATTTACTGTTTTTTACCATTCTGCAAAATACAGAGTGTTTTATAAATAAACGTTAAAATGTATAGAAACTTACGTAATAAAAAATAGATATTGTACAAGGCGTCAATAAGTTACATTTCATGAATGAAATACCATGACGTCACTTTTACTTTTCCCCCTAGGGAGGAAAAGTACAACTTTGCTCCCTACAATCAGGTCCGGAAAAGTATACTTTCGGTAGAGGTAGGTGGAAAACATCTTTTTCTTCAACCGTGTTTTTTTTTATTTAATGGCATAGACATTAGTCATTCAGCCAGTTGCAATAAAGAATATACAATCCTATCCCTAATACAAAATTAAACAGAAACAATATAGTAATACAATAAATAATACAATACAATAAAATACAATAAAAAAAAGAATGTGTGTGTAGTTTGTACGCACGTAAGAAGTTATACTTCTACTACATATTATGTGATTTTTAAAACAATACCAAAAATTTAAAAAAATAAAAGAATAAAATGTACACAAACACATTGAAAAATGCCACAAAGAAAAAATGATTTCTGAACGATAATAATTGCTGGCAAAAATTTTAAATACGCATTTTCTGAAAAAAAAAATTATATAACAAATATACTTACAATCATAACATGCATAAAAAAATAAAAAAGTAAAACTTGCATCGGGAATTGAACCCTTGAATTTCGTGCCGCTTTGACTCGTAATCGAAGCGTAGACTCACTCGTCCAATCCCACATTATTTATCATGTGGTAACTGAACGTTTTACTGTTTGACAGTTGTTTTGAAAATTAAATTATGTAGGTTAAATTTTGTGGAAGAAAATATAAAAATATAACAAAACAGTAAGAAAACAATATATTAGATGAAGATTGGTAGAACTTTTGTTGGTAATCAAATTAAGTATGTAAATCAAAGCATTACATACCTACTAGATAAATAAATCTACGCCAAAAAATCATAATTTAAAAATAAAAATCGAACCTAATTTGGGATTTCTCTCTAAAATCCGCATTCTTGAGAAAATAAATGTATGTATTTCAACTTAATACAAATGTATAATTACAATATGATTATAATAAAAACTACTTACCAAATTAGAATGAGCTTTCCTTGTCCAAAATAGTCCAAAAGTCCAAAAATATAGGTATATGAAAACTATTTAAAAAGGCAGTATAACTATTAACTAACTTTTGTTTGTTGTTTCTTTTCACACAAATTTTAAAACGCAACAACCATAAATAATCTAACTACAGCTGTGCCACAGCCGCCATATTGAATAATTTTTGACATGTCATTTGAACATCCAATCAGAACAAAGTTATAATGCGCATGCGCCCGGTCGCTAGGTTTTCCCATATAAAAATTTACCCTCTATCGCCGGTAAAGAAGTATAACTTCAAAAACAATAATGGATTTATGATAATGAAGGATGCAAATCTGAACTTAAATCATAAAAAATATCATGGCCACGTACAAATCTTATAGGACCGTGCGTGTATCTGACAAGAAATCTATAATGATGTTGTATATTTGTTGTGAGCCTGTAGCCAGCAGAGACTGGATATTGAATGGTGCATGCATATTAAGTTTGATTAAATTTTTATAGAGAGAGTTTGAATGCTGTTGAAACTTCAATCACATTTATTTTATATAAATGACTTGGATAAATACAACCGTGTTAAAAATGCAATTTTTAGCACTCCATACGAGCGTTAAAAATGCTACTTTAAGGCACTAGTGCTCTAAAATATTTTTAAGGCACTGCAGTTTGTATTGACCGTATAGGCAATTTTGATGTAATGTCAAAAAAATATAAAAATGGAATGTCAGTCAAGTTCAAGTAAAAGTTTTTGTAGATATTGTCCTGTAATTACGTTTGTAGAAAAAATTTTTTTTGGACCTAAATGTTTTTAAGTAGGCACAAAATATGAATGTTTTTTTAAAAATATGCAAAATTTAGTAAAGTTCTCAAATATGCGAAATATGTACGCAATATGCATTTAGGATAAAATCCGCTCCCTAATCATAAGCAACAATTAATTTTCTTAGCGAATTCCATTACTTCAAGCTTTAAAACAGATTTTTCCTCTAATTTTTATAATAAGGAGTAGTTTTTAGGGGTTGAATCAAATTAAAAACTTGTGTGTATCAGGTTTTTCATATTTAAATAATAAATATTTTTCCATTTAAGATTGAGAAAAAACGATTTTATAATCTCAGCCATTTTTTTCATAACTGAATGAGATTAGTTTTAAGTGAGTTTTAAGGGTAGTTCATATGAACAGTACAGGGGAAAAACAAGGAATGTCACATTTTATACATATTGAGATAAACACCAATAAAGGTTTCATTCTTATGATATCTAAAAACTACTTAGGAGATTTTTAGCAGAGTTCTAGCAATTATTAGATAGTATACAATCTTAATATAATATTATTCTATATTAACTTATTAATTTAATAATCCACAAAAAAACTGCTAATATTTCTTACTTTTGTCCAGTGGCGTGCACACAATCCTGGTCCTTCGCCTAGATACAAATTCTTAAAAAATTATAGAATCTAATCTTTCTGGTTATTGTTCTGAATTGATAACCTAGTCGATATTACTCAGTTTTTGCTACCACATGGGGAGAAAAGCCAAAATTCATGAAAAAGTGACATTCCTTGTTTTTCCCCAGTACTCTTCATAATATAATGATATCGAACTATTAGTTACATTGTAAAAAAAATAACAAAAATTTAACATGTTTAAACATATGTATTGATGTCTTTAACTGTACCCTGTAGTCGATATAAAGAAAATTAGCAATATCAGTCTTTTATGAAAATTTTGACAATAAATAAAATTATGGCATCAATAAACCATTGCCGTTGTGCTTATTTTTATTTATACAGGGATTTGAACTTGTTACGATTTTCATATAAAATTGGTTATAACTTTGTAAATACCCTGTACAACATACCAAACCTTTATATTTTCTGTACCAAAAAATGAATCGATAAGTCTGGTTAATTCACTCCTTTTAAATAATTCTGTCACTTCCACCACCACTTCGTCTATTATAAACATTCTCAAAATTTGTCTATCTCATGATTACTTTGTTTTTAATAACAACTTTTACCAACAACCCGACGGTTTAGCAATGGGCAGTTGCTTATCCCCTTTCTTAGCTGATGTTTTTATGGATAACTTAGAATCCAACTATATCATAAAAAATCCAGAGATCTTACACTGGTTCCGTTATGCTGATGACATTTTAGTCCTCATTTCTGGTAACTCTGATTCAGCTCACAACTTACTTCACAAAATTAATCAAATCCATCCTAAAATCACCTTTACCATGGAACTAGAATCTTCTATCTCCATTAACTTTCTGGATCTATCTATTACCAGACTACATGACCACTTCAACTGTGGTATCTACCGTAAACCAACACAGTCAGATCATGTTATCCATTCTACTTCTAATCACCCTTTATCATATAAACTCTCTGCCTTTCGCAGTTTTATACATAGATTAAACTCTATTCCTTTATCCATAACTGAATTCAACAAAGAGTTGAACATTATCAAACAGATTGCAGTCAACAATAGTTATGACCCAGACATCATCAAAAAACTTCAACAAAAAAGAGAACTTAAGTTACTCCAACAATCCGCTTTCTCTACATCATCCACAACTACTCCCAGTTATGCCTCCGTACCATTCAATAACTCCAAATTATCTGAAAGAGTCAAACCTATCATTTCCAATTCTTGTGACAACATAAAAATCTCTTTCAAAGTCAATAATACTCTCAGCAACAGTTTAACTAATACCAAAGATCCTATCCATTATATGAACCTGAGCGGGGTATACAGACTCTCTTGTTCTGATTGTGATGCCACCTACATCGGCAGAACTTACAGATCCCTTTCTACCCGATCTGCAGAACACAGCAAGAGAGACACCACTTCAGCCTTTTCACACCATTTAAAAGTCAATAAACATGAACTTAAGATTCCTGAAGGTGTCCAGTTGATACACAATATTCAACAAAAAAATGCACTTCGTTTAGACTTATACGAAGATTTGGAGATTGTCAAGGACCTGAAGGAGAGCCCAACTGTGTCAATAGACAAACATCCCTTAACCGCAATTTTGTCCCCATTCACCGTCAATTATTCTCATAATTCCTATTACTTACAACTTCCTTTTTTTATCCTACTCTCTCTCTTCTTTAACTTACTCTTCTCCCCCCCCTTTTTTAAAATTTTCCTCTTTTCTTCACTGCTTCCAAACTCCTTTACACAACTAATCATTACTAACTACATGAACTCTAAAAACCTTCACCTAATTAATTCACCCTACTAACTTCTCACTTCTCTTTCATTTCGTTACTTCATTCAGTTTAAATTCCACACTCCATCTTTTCTTTATCCCTTTCTTTCCCTTAAAACTCTTGTCTTTCTACCTTACACCACAGCCCTTTACTTTTTGTCTTTGACTTTTTCGAAGTAATTTTTTACCTCTCCAACTAACATTCCATCACTTAATTTCAGTTCTCACATTCAGACCCATTATTATTACAATTAAATTATATCAATATTATTTTTTCTTACTTTGGATTTACTAATTTTATTTTATTCAGTACATTTTCAACATTAATTTCATTTTAATTTCATTCTTGTATCAACTGGACTCAGCTATAATCATACATTTCTTTATCTTCAACTTCACATACCCACACTTTGTCACAAGAATTCTCTCAAATTTTTAAAATAAAATAAAACATCCATATATCATAATTTCAATTGGGGCGTTTTTGTAGCTCCGGAAGTACGAGACAGAGATGTTTGTGCTTTTTGGGTTAAGCTTTTTGAATTTTTTGATGATTTTTGGTGCGGATTTTGATTCGGTCAGAGGCGTGCTTTCAGATTTTTTAAGGGGTACGAGTTTTACTTAGGGGAGGGGGGTGCGATTGTCAAAGGCGAAAAAATTTCATTGGGTTTTAAAGCTAAGGGTTAGGAATAAATGTCACTTTTGACCCGGGGATACTACCTCAAACAGGGGCGTCACAAAAAAATCGCAAACTTGCGGGTTGAAGGGAAAAATTGAAAAATAGGGCAAAAAAGTTGAAAAAAAATTTCAGATGGACGTAAATCGGGTGGTTTTAAAAGAAGAATGTTGTGCTTTTGAACTTAAGCTTTCTAAATTTCTTGCAATTTTCTTGTGCAAAGTTTATCCCTTCCAGGGGAGTACTTCCCTTTTTTTTAAGGGGAGCGAGTTTATCATAGGGGTAAGGAGTGGGTTGGTCGAAAGCGATAAAGTTTTAGCGCGTTTTGACGCTAAGCGTTAGGAATAATTGTGATTTTCGACTGGAACCGCTAACTCGAACAGGGGCGGCACAAAAATTTCGCAAAGGGGAAATTTGAAGAAATGGCCAAAAATGATAAACTCACCCCTCGAAGTACCCGGAGTTTTTATATGTTTGCAAAATTTCCGAAATGGCCGAAATATTTCACAGTTTTTACATGCAAAGCAACCGTAAACCGCGTTCCAACCCGTACGATAAGGGTAGGGGGGGCAACCAAAAAGGGGTCAAGTTGTTAACTTTGCGGCCCAGTAGCGTACTTAAGCCGTAACATATTGATTCGCACGAGGTATCAAAATTTGCGCATCGATGAGACGAAAAACATAGGTTTTTCGAAATTTTCAATTTTAGATAAAAAATTTCGAAAAAAAATTAAAAATGAAAAAAAAAAATGAAAAAAAAAAACTGACATAGCTCAGCCCCTATGGCTTCGATTTTGACCAAACTTTTACCGTTGTAAATGGTTTGATATGGCGGATTCGAAAAAATAAGCTTAAATCAGAGGCTTCTCAATGGGGAGGAAAAAGGGGGCAAAAATAGGGATATTTCCAACAAAACCAGAAAATGAAGTTTGTCCTTTTGGACTTGAACTTTTTGAATTTTTTGCGAATTTTTCGTGTCAATTTTAACCCTGTCAGTGGCGTGGTTTCGAATTTTTTAAGGGGTGCAAATTTTGCATAGGGCTGAAATCTTAAAAAAACACACAAAATGAGGATTTTGCTTTTAGACTTAAGCTTTTTGAATTTTTTGCGATTTTTCGTGCCAATTTGAATCCTATCGTATTTTCAAAGGGGTGCGAGTTTTGTATAGGTGTGTAAGGGGCAATATGAGGTTTGTGCTTCTGGACTTAATCTTTTTGAATTTTTTGAGAATTGCTTATGCCGATTTGATCCCTGTCATGGGCGTACTTTCGTATTTTTTAAGGGGTGCGGGTTTTGTATAGGTGTGAGGGTGGCAATATAAGGTTTGTACTTTTGGTGTTAGCTTTTTAAATTTTTTGCGATTTTTGTGTGCCGATTTTAACTCTGTCAGTGACGTACTTTCGTATTTTTTAAGGGGTGCGAGTTTTGTATAGGTGTGTTGAGCAATATGAGGTTTGTGCTTTTGGATATAAGCTTTTTAAATTTTTTGAGAATTCTTTGTGCCGATTTCAACCCTGTCAGGGACGTACTTTTGTATTTTTTAAGGGGTGCGAATTTTGTATAGGTGTGGGAGGGCAATATGAGGTTAAGCTTTTGGACTTAGCTTTTTGAATTTTTTGCGATTTGTTTGTGCCAATTTCGACACCTGTCATGGGCGTGGTTTTGGATTTTTTAAGGGGTGCGAGTTTTGTATAAGTGTGGGGGTGGCAATATTATTATGAGGTTTGTATTTTTGGAATAAGATTTTTAAATTTATTGCTATTATTTTGTGCCGATTTTAACCGTGTCAGGGGCGCAAATTCGTATTTTTTAAGGGGTTCGAGTTTTGTATAGGTGTGGGAGGGCAATATGAGGTTTGAGCTTTTGGACCTAAGTTTTTGAATTTTTTGCGATTTGTTTCCCTATACCTAAATACAGGGTGTTTTGATTTATTTCGGTTTTTATAAAAATGTAATTTTAACTCGGATTAACGGATTTAGAAATACAACCGGAAGTACTGTTTAAAGTCGCCAAAATAGTACAGGCGACATATTATTCAACGCGCCTAAAACGAAAGTTTTAAAGTCACAGAAATAGTATAAGCGATATATTATTCGACGTTCTTTATAAAGATGGGGACAAATATATACTGTTGGTTTTTAAATCATTTCCGGTTAAAAAGTTCTAACCAAAAGTGCAATATTTTGGTATAGTAGAGTATATTTCATGCGTTTAAAACGGCCTAATCTCTATCTCTTTATACATAATACAAATTGGGGCGTTTTTGTAGCTTCGGATGTAAGAGGCAGAGAGGTTTGTGCTTTTCGAGTTAAGCTTTTTGAATTTTTTGATGATTTTTTGGTGTGGATTTCGATTCGGTCAGGGGCGTACTTTCGGATTTTTTAAAGGGTACGGGTTTTGCTTAGTGGAGAGGGGTTCGATTGTCGAAGGCGAAAAAATTTGAGTCTGTTTTAAAGCCGAGGGTTGGGGATAGGTGTCACTTTTGACCGGGGTGCACTAGCTCGAACAGGGGCGTCACAAAAGCCTTGCGAACTTTCGGGTTGAAGGAAAAAATGTTAATAAATGGCGAAAAAGATGAAGAAAATTTTCAGATGGACGTAAATTAGGTGCTTTTGACCGGGGAATGTTGTGGTTTTGGACTGAACCATTTTTAATTTTTTGAGATTTTTTAGTGGAATGTTTATCCCGCTCGGGAGCGTACTTTCCTTTTTTTAAGGGATGCGAGTTTTCATAGGGGTGGGGGGCGGGTTGGTCGAACCCGATAAAATTTTAGCGCGTTTTGACTCTAAGCTTTAGGAATAAGTGTGATTTTCGACTGGAGCCGCTAGATCGAATAGGGGGACACAAAAATTCGCAAATGGGAAATTTTGATGAGATGGCCAAAAATGACGATGTCGTCCCTCGTGTACCTCCCTCGTGTACCCAGAGTTTTCAAACTTTTGTAAAATTTCCGCCATAGCCCAAATATTTCGCAGTTCCCATACTTACAAAAACTTCGATTTTTTCCCAAACCCTACGGTAAGGGTGGAGTCAAAATGGGGTCAACTTTTTGACTTCACGCCCCAGTAGTACCCTTATGGCGAAACGTATCGAATCGCGCGAGGCATCAAAATTTGCGCATCGACGAGACGAAAAACATACGTTTTTTGAAATTTTCAATTTTTAATGGGAAATGTCAAAAATAAATTAAAAATAAAAAAGCAGAAAAAAAGACATAGCTCCGCCCATATGGCTACGATTTTGATCAAGCTTTTATAGTTGTAAATGGTTTGATGTGGCGGCCAAGTTTCGATCAGTGGCGCATCCATGGGGAGAAAAAGGGGGGGAAAAACCTCAAAATTAGATTGTTGCTTTTGGACTTAGGATTTTTGAATTTTTTGTGTCGATTTTAACTCTGTCAGTGGCGTGGTTACAGATTTTTTTAGGGGTGCGAGTTTTGCATAGGCGTGAAATTAGAATAAAACACAAAATGAGATTTGTGCTTTTGGACAAGCTTTTTGAATTTTTTGCGAATTTTTCGTGCCCGCTTTAAACCCTGCCAGTGGCGTCGTTTCGGATTTTTTAAGGGGAGCGACTTTTGTACAGGTGTGCAAGTAGCAATATTATGAGGTATGTGCTTCTGGAATTAAGCTTTTAAAAATTTTTGAGAATTTTTGGTGGCGATTTCAACCTTGTCATGGACGTACTTTCATTTTTTTAAGGGGTGCGAGTTTTGAACAGATATGAGGATGGTAATATGAGGTCAGTGCTTTTAGACTTAAGCTTTTTGAATTTTTTGCGAGTTTTTCGTGCCCGTTTTAACCCTGTCAGTGGCGTCGTTTCGGATTTTTTAAGGGGCGCGAGTTTTGTATAGGTGTGTAAGTAGCAATATGAGGTTTTCGCTTCTGGACTTTTTGAATTTTTAAGAATTGCTTGTGCCGATTTCATCCCTGTCATGGACGTAGTTTCATATTTTTTAAGGGGTGCGAGTTTTGTATAGGTGTGAGTGTAGCAATATAAGGTTTGTACTTTTGGAGTTAGCTTTTTAAATATTTTGCGATTTTTGTGTGCCAATTTCAACTCTGTCAAGGGCGTACTTGCCTATTTTTAAGGGGTGCGAGTTTTGTACATGTGTGGGGTTTACACATGAGGTTACATATGAGGTTTGTTTTTTTGGAGAAAAGCTTTTTAAATTTTGTGTGCCGATTTCGTTTCTGGCAGGGGAGTAACTTTCGTATTTTTTAAGGGGTGCGTGCGAGTATTGTATTAATGTGAGAGGGCAATATGAGGTTTGTGCTTTTGAACTAAAGCTTTTTGAATTTTTTGCTAATTACTCGTGTCAATTTTAGCCCTGTTAGTGGCGTGGTTTCGAATTTTTTAAAGGGGTGCGACTTATGCATAAGTGTGTGAAGCGAAAGGAGGTTTGTGCTTTTCGACTTAAGCTTTTTGAAGTATTTACAATTTCTTCGTGATGATTTAAACCCTGCCAGGGGCGTACTTTCGTATTTTTTAAGGAGGTAATAGGCTTTTTGAATAGGTGAGGAAGGTAATTTCGAACCTAAGACTTTTTGAATTTTGTGCGATTTGTTTGTGCCGATTTCAAATCTGTCATGGGCGTTCTTTCGTATTTTTTAAGGGGTGCGAGTTTTGTATAGGTGTGGGGGGCAATAGGATTTTTGTGCTTTTAGATATAAATTTTTTGAGAATTATTTATGCCGATTTTAACATTGTCAGGAGCATACTTTCGTATTTTTTTAAGGAATGCATGTTTTGTATAGGTGTGGGAGAGCAATACGAGGTTCGAGCTTTTGGAGTTAATCTTTTGAATTTTTTGCGATTTGTTTGTGCCTATTTCGACCCTGTCAGTGGCGTACTTTTGTTTTTTTAAGGGATGCGAGTTTTGTATAAGTATGGGGTGGTAATATGAGGTTTGTGATCCTGTACTTAATATTTTTAAATTTATTGCTGCTTCTTTGTACCGATTTTAACGATGTCAGGGGCGTACTTTCGTATTTTTTGAGGGGTGCGAGTTTTGTATAGGTGTGAGGGTGACAATATGAGTGATATTTTTTGTGCCGATTTTAACTGTGTCAGGGGGGTATTTTCGTATTTTTTAAGGGGCGCGAGTTTTGTATAGGTGTGGGGGCAATAATATGAGGTTTGCACTTTTGGACTTGAACTTTTTGACTTTTTACGATTTTTCTACCGATTTTAACCCTGTCGGGGGCGTAGTCTCTATATACATAATTCAAATTGGGGCGTTTTTGTAGCTCCGGAAGTACGAGGTGGGGAGATTTGAGCTTTTCGGGTTAAGCTTTTTGAATTTTTCGATGATTTTTGGTGGGGATTTGGATTCGGTCAGGGGCGTGCTTTCGGATTTTTTAAGGGGTACGAGTTGTGCTTAGGGGTTGGGGGTGAGATTGTCTAATTCGAAAAAATTTCTTTGGGTTTTAACGCCAAGGGTTGGGAATAAGTGTCACTTTTGACCCGGTGACGCTAGCTCGAACAGGGGCGTCACACAAAATTATCAAACTTGCGGGTTGAAGAAAAAAAGGGTAAAAAAGTTGAAAAAAAATTCAGATGGACGTAAATCGGGTGGATTTAAAAGAAGAATGTTGTGTTTTTGAACTTAAGCTTTCTAAATTTTTTGCGATTTTTTGATGGAATATTTATCCCTCCCAGGGGCGTACTTTCCTTTTTTTTAAGGGGAGCGAGTTTTTTATAGGGGTGGGGGATGGGGTGGTCTAACGCGATAAAATTTTAGCACGTTTTGACGCTAAGCATTGGGAATAAGTGTGATTTTAGACTGGAGCGGCTAGATTGAACAGGGGCGGCACAAAAAATTTGCAAAGGGGAAATTTTGATGAAATGACCAAAAATGACAAACTCATCCCTCGAAGTACCCGGAGTTTTTAAGTGTTTGCAAAATTTTCGAAATCACCAAAATATTCCACAGTTCTTACGTACCAGGCAACTGCGAATGACGTTCCCACCACTAAGGTAAGGGTGGGGGTGGCTACCAAAGGGGCGCCATTTTTTTGACTTCACGCCCCAGTAGCGCCCTTATGGCAAAACGTATCGATTCGAGCGAGGTATCAAAATTTGCGCGTCGACGAGGCGAAAAATGTGTGTTTTTCAAAATTTTTAATTTTTGACAGGAAATGTCAAAAAAATAAAAAATTAAAAAAAAATTAAAAAAAAAAAAGAAAAAATGACATAGCTCCGCTCCTATAGCTTCAATTTTGACCAAACTTCTATTGTTGTAAATGGTTTGATGTGGCGGATTCGAAAAACCTAGATTCAATCAGTGGCGCATCCATGGGGAGAAAAAAGGGGGGAAAATGGCGATATTTTCAACAAAACCTCAAAATGAGACTGGTGTTTTTGGACTTAAGATTTTTGAATTTTTTGCGAATTTTTCATGTCGAATTTAACTCTGTCAGTGGCGTGGTTGCGGATTTTTTTAGGGGTGCGAGTTTTGCATAGGCGTGAAATTAAAAAAAAACATAAAATGAGATATAACAGCCTTTGGACAAGTTTTCTGAATTTTTTGCGAATTTTTCGTGCCAGTTTTAAATCTGTCAGTGGCGTCGTCTAGGTTTTTTAAGGGGAGCGAGTTTTGTATAGGTGTGTAAGTAGCAATATGAGGTAGGTGCTTTTGGAATTAGGCTTTTAAAAAATTTTGAAAATTTTTTGTGCTGATTTCAACCTTATCATGGGCGTACTTTCGTTTTTTTAAGGGGTGCGAGTTTTGAATAGATATGGGAATGGTAATATGAGGTTTGTGCTTTTGGACTTAAACTTTTTAAATTTTTTGCGAATTTTTCGTGTCCCTTCTAATCCTGTCAGTGGCGTCGTTTCGTATTTTTTAAGGGGTGCGGGTTTTGTATAGGTGTTTAAGTAGCAATATGAGGTCTGTGCTTCTGGACTTAGCCTTTTAAAAAATTTTAAGAATTTTTTGTGTCTATTCCAAGACTGTCATGGGCGTGCTTTCGAATTTTTTAAAGGGTGCGAGTCTTGCATACGTGTGTAAGTAGTAATATAAGGTTTGCGCTTCTGGACTTAAGCTTTTAAAAAATTTTGACAATTTTTTGTGCCGATTTTAGAATTTTCATGGGCGTACTTTCGTATTTTTTAAGGGGTGCGAGTTTTGAATAGGTGTGGGGATTGCAATGAGGTTTTTACTTTCGGTTTTAATCTTTTTCAATTTTTTATTTTTTGTGTCGATTTTAACCCTGACAGTGGCGTTGTTGTGGATTTTTTTAGGGGTGCGAGTTTTGCAAAGGCGTGTAAGTAGCAATATGAGGTACATGCTTCTGGAATTAAGCTTTTAAAAAATTTTGAGAATTTTTTGTGCCGATTTGAACCTTGTTATGGGCGTACTTTCGTTTTTTAAGGGGTGCGAATTTTGAATAGATGTGGGGACGGTAATATGTAGTTTGTGCTGTTGGACTTAAGCTTTTCAATTTTTTGCGAATTTCTCGTGCCCGCTGTCAGTGGCGTCGTTTCGGATTTTTTAAGGGATGCGAGTTTTGTATAGGTGTGTAAGTAGCAATATTAGGTTTCTGCTTCTGGACTTAGGCTTTTAAAAATTTTTGTGCCGATTTTAACACTTGTCATGGGCGTACTTTCGTATTTTTTAAAGGGTGCGAGTTTTATATATGTGTGTAAGTAGTAATATGAGGTTTGTGCTGTTGGACTTAATTTTTAAAAATTTTGGAGAATTTTTTGTGCCGATTTTAGCCCTTTCGTGGGCGTACTTTTGTATTTTTAAAGGGGTGCGAGTTTTGAATAGGTGTGGGGATGGCAATATGAGGTTTGTACTTTTGGCCTTAAGCTTTTTGAATTTTTTGCGAATTTTTTGTGTCGATTTTAACCCTGACAGTGGCGTGGTTTCGGATGTTTTAAGGGGTGCGAGTTTTGGATACGCGTGGGAGGGCAATATGAGGTTTGCACTTTTGGACTTAATCTTTATTTTTTTTTGCGATTTTATTTTGGCGATTTCGACCCTGTCGGTGACGTATTTTCGTATTTTTTATAAGTGCAAGTTTGGTATAGGCGTGGGAGGGCGATATGAGCTTTGAGGTTTTTGAATTTTTTGCGATTTGTTTTTCCCGATTTCGAATCTGTCGGTGGCGTACATTCGTCCATATATCATAATTTCAATTGGGGTGTTTTTGTAGCTCCGGAAGTACGAGGCGGAGAGGTTTGTGCATTTTGGGTTAAGCTTTTTGAATTTTTTGATGATTTTTGGTGAGGACTTCGATTCGGCCAGGGGCGTGCTTTCGGATTTTTTAAGGGGTACGAGTTTTGCTTAGGGGAGGGGGGTGCGATTGTCAAAGGCGAAAAAATTTCATTGGGTTTTAAAGCTAAGGGTTAGGAATAAGTGTCACTTTTGACCCGGGAATACTAGCTCAAACAGGGGCGTCACAAAAAAATCACTAACTTGCGGGTTGAAGGAAAAAATTGAAAAAAAGGGCAAAAAAGTTGAAAAAAAATTTCAGATGGACGTAAATCGGGTGCTTTTTAGAGAAGAATGTTGTGCTTTTGGACTTCACCGTTCTTAATTTTTTGCGATTTTTTATTTGAATGTTTTTCCCTACCAGGAGCGTACTTTCCTTTTTTTTAAGGGGAGCGAGTTCTTCATAGGGGTTGGGGGTGGGTTGGTCAAACGCGATAAAATTTTAGCGTGTTTTGACGCTAAGGGTTAGAAATAAGTGTGATTTTCGACTGGAGCCGATAGATCGAACAGGGGCTGCACAAAAAATTTGCAAAGGGGAAATTTTGATGAAATGGCCAAAAATGACGATGTCGTCCCTCGTGTACCCAGAGTTTTCAAACTTTTGTAAAATTTCCACCATAGTCCAAATATCCCACAGTTCCCATACTCCACAAAACTTCGATTTTTTTTCCAACCCCTACGGTAAGGGTGAGGGTGGCTACTAAAATGAGGTCAACTTTTTGAGTTCAGGGCCCAGTAGCACCCTTACGGCGAAACGTATCGGATCTCGCGAGACATCAGAATTTGCGCATCGACGAGACGAAAAATATACGTTTTTTGAAATTTTCAATTTTTGATGGGAAATGTCAAAAAAAATTAAAAATAAAAAAAAATAAGAAAAACAGAAAAAATTACATAGCTCCGCTCCCATAGCTGCGATTTTGGTCAATCTTTTATTGTTGTAAATGGTTTGACGTAGCGGATTCGAAAAACCAAGTTTCAATCAGTGGCGCATCCATGGGGAAAAAAAGGGGGGAAAAGGGCGATATTTTCAACAAAACTTCAAAATCAGATGGATGCTTTTGGACTTACGATTTTTGAATTGTTTGCGAATTTTTCGTGACAATTTGAATTCTGTCAGTGGCGTGGTTGCGGATTTTTTAGGGGTGCGAATTTTGCATAGGCGTGAAATTTAAAAAAAAAACACAAAATGAGATTTATGCTTTTGGACAAGCTTTTTGAATTTTTTGCGGATTTTTCGTGCCGGTTTTAACCCTGTCAGTGGCGTCGTTTCGGATTTTTTAAGGGGTGAGGGTTTTGTATAGGTGTGTCAGTAGCAATACAAAGATTCGGCTTCCGGACTTAAGCTTTTAAAAATTTTTGGAGAATTTTTGTACCGATTTCAACTTTGCCATGGGCGTACTTTCGTATTTTTTAAGGGGTGCGAGTTTTTAATAGGGGTGGGGATGGCAATATGAAGTTTGTGCTTTTATACATAAGCTTCTAGAATTTCTGGCGATTTTTTGTGTCGATTTTAACCCTGTCAGTGGCGTGGTTTCGGATTTTTTTAAGGGGTGCGAGTTTGCCATAGGGCTTAAATTTAACAAACAAACACCTCACGAGCATTGTACTTTTATACTTAAGCTTTTTGAATTATTAGAGATTTTTTCGTGCCGATTTTAATCCTATCAGGGGCGTCCTTTCTATCTTCTATCTATATACACAATTCAAATTGGGGAGTTTTGTAGTTTCGGAAGTAAGAGGCTTGGAGATTTGTGCCTTTTGAGTTAAGCTTTTTAAATTGTTTGATGACTTTTGGTGCGGATTTCGATTCGGTCAAAGGCGTGCTTTCGGATTTTTTAAGGGGTACGAGTTTTGCTTAGGGGAGGGGGTGCGATTGACAAGGGCGAAAAAATTTGTGCGCGTTTTAAAGCCAAGAGTTAGGAATTAGTGTCACTTCTGACCGGAGTGCGCTAGCTTGAACAGGGACGTCACAAAAAAAACGCAAACTTGCGGGTTGCAGGAAAAAATTGAAAAAAATGGCAAAAAAGGGGAAAAAATTTTCAGATGGACGTAAATCGGGTGCTTTTAAACGAAGAATGTTGTGCTTTTGGTTAAGCTTTCTGAATTTTTTGCGATTTTTTCGTGTCAACTTCGATCATGTCAGAGGCGTACTTTATTTTTTTTAAGGGGAGCGAGTTTTTCATAGGGGTGGGGGTGTGTTGGTCGAACGCGAAACAATTTTAGCGCGTTTTGACGCTAAGCGTTAGGAATAAGTGTGCTTTTTTGACTGGAACCGCTAGCTCGAACAGAGGCTGCGCAAAAAATTCGCAAAGGGGGAATTTTGAAGAAATGGCCAAAAATGACGAACTCACCCCTCGAAGTACCCGGAGTTTTTAAATGTTTGCAAAATTTTAGAAATGGCCAAAATATTTCACAGTTTTTATGTGCCAGGCAACTAAGAACCACGTTCCGATCCGTAAGATAAGGGTGGGGGTGGATACTGGCTACCAAATTGGGGTCAACTTTTTCATCAACTTTGTCAACTTATGGCGAAACGTTTCGAATCGCGCGAGGCATCAAAATTTGCGCATCGACGAGGCGAAAAATATACGTTTATCGAAATTTTCAATTTTTGATAGGAAAAGTCAAAAAAAAATTAAAAGTAAAACAAATAAAAAAGAAACAGAAAAAATGACATAGCTCCGCCAGTATGGCTTCCATTATTTTGGCCAAACTTTTATCGTTGTTAATGGTTTGATGTGGATTTGAAAAACCAAGTATAAATCAGTGGCGTATCCATGGGGAGAAAAAAGGGGGGAAATGGGGACATTTTCAACAAAACCACAAAATGGGGTTGGTGCTTTTGGACTTAAGCTTTTTGAATTATTTGTGAATTTTTCGTGTCTATTTTAACCCTGTCAGTGGCGTCCCTTCGGATGTTTTAGGGTGTGAATTTTGCAGAGGTGTAAAATTTTCAAAAAACTCACGAAATAGTTTTGTGCTTTCGCACAAGCTTTTTGAATTTGTTGCGAATTTTTTGTGCTGGTTTTAACCTTGTCAGTGGCGTCGTTTTGGATTTTTTAAGGCGTGCGAATTTTGCATAGGGCTGAAATGTTCAAAAAAAAATACAAAATTAGCTTTGTGTTTTTGAATTTAAGCTTTTTGATTTTTTGCGATTTTTTCTTGCATATTTAAATCCTGTAAGGGGCGCACTTTTGAGTTTTTGAAGGGGTGCGAGTTTTGTATAGGTGTGGGGGGGGGGGGGCAATATGAGGTGTGTGCTTTTGGATATAAGCTTTTGAATTTTTTTGAGAATTTTTGTTCCGATTTTAACCCTCTCAGGGGAGTACTTTCGTATTTTTTATGGGGTACGGGTTTTGTTTAGATGTTGGTGGGCAATATGAGGTTTGTGCTTTTGGACTAAAGCTTTTTGAATTTATTTCGATTTGTTTGTGCTAATTTTGACCCTGCCCGTGGCGTACTTTCGTCTTTTTTTAACGGGTGCGAGTTTTGTATAGACATGGGGTGGCGATATGAGGTATGTGCTTTTGGATATAACCTTTTTCAATTTTTTAAGGATTTTTGTGCCGATCTCAACCCTGTGAGGGGCGTACTTTTGTATTTTTAAGGGGTGCGAGTTTTGTAAAGGTGTGGGGGGCAATATGCGGTTTCTGCTTTTGGATATAAGCTTTTAAATTTTTTAAGAATTTTTTGGGCCAATTTCAACCTGTTAGGGGCGTACTTTCGTATTTTTTCAGGGGTGCGAGTTTTGTATAGATGTGGGAGGGCAATATGAGGTTTAGGCTTTTTAAATTTTTTCCGAATTTTGTTTGTGCCGAGTTCAATCCTGTCAAGGGCGTACTTTTTAAAAGGTGCGAGTTTAGGATACGCGTGGGAGGGCAATATAAGGTTTGCACTTTTCAGCATGAGCTTTTTAAATTTTTTGCGATTTATTTTTACCGATTTCGACTCTTGTCAGTGGCGTACTTTCGTATTTGTTACGGGGTGCGAGTTTGTACTCAAAACGTGAGAATTTTGAGATCTCAAAAATAAGGTTTTTGAGTAGTAGATGGAAGTACCGTTTTAAAATCACTAAAATAGTATAAGCGATATATTATTCGACGTGCCTTAGAAAATTATTTCTGGTTAAAAAGTTCTAAACGAAAGTGCAATATTATAGTATAGTATAGTATATTAGAGTATAGTATATTATAAAATGATAGTATTCTATGGATTTAGTAAGGCCTAACTAGTCTCTATCTCTATATACATAATTCAAATTGGGGCGTTTTTGTAGCTCCGGAAGTACGAGGTGGGGAGATTTGAGCTTTTCGGATTAAGCTTTTTGAATTTTTCGATGATTTTTGGTGGGGATTTCGATTCGGTCAGGGGCGTGCTTTCGGATTTTTTAAGGGATACGAGTTTTGCTTAGGGGTTGGGGGTGAGATTTTCTAAGGCGAAAAAAGTTTATTGGGTTTTAAAGCCAAGGGTTGGGAATAAGTGTCACTTTTAGCCCGGGGAGGCTAGATCGTACAGGGGTGTCACAAAAAAATCGCAAACTTGCGGGTTGAAGAAAAAAAGGGTAAAAAAGTTGAAAAAAAAATTCAGATGGACGTAAATCGGGTGGATTTAAAAGAAGAATGTTGTGTTTTTGAAATTAAGCTTTCTAAATTTTTTGTGATTTTTTGATGGAATGTTTATCCCTCCCAGAGGCGTACTTTCTTTTTTTCTAAGGGGAGCGAGTTTTTCATAGTAGTGGGGGTGGGTTGGTCGTATGCGATATAATTTTAGCGCGTTTTGACGCTAAGCTTTAGGGATAAATATGGTTTTCGACTGGAACGGCTAGAATGAACAGGGGCGGCACAAAAAATTCGCAAAGAGGAAATTTTGATAAAATGACCAAAAATGACAAACTCATCCCTCGAAGTACCCGGAGTTTTTAAGTGTTTGCAAAATTTTCGAAATGACCAAAATATTCCACAGTTCTTACGTACCAGGCAACTGCGAATGACGTTCCCACCATTACGGTAAGGGTGGGGGTGGCTAAGAAAGAGGGGTCATTTTTTTAACTTCACGCCCCAGTAGCGCCCTTATGGCAAAACGTATCGAATCGGGCGAGGCATCAAAATTTGCTCGTTGACGAGGCGAAAAATGTGTGATTTTCGAAATTTTCAATATTTGACAGGAAATGTCAAAAAAAAATTAAAAATTAAAAAAAATAAAAAAAACAGAAATAATGACATAGCTCCGCCCCTATAGTTGCGATTTTGGTCATACTTTTACAGTTGTAAATGGTTTGATGTGTCTGATTCGAAAAACTAAGTTTCAATCAGTGGCGCATCCATGGGGAGAAAAAAGGGGGGGAAATGGCGATATTTTCAACAAAACCTCAAAATGAGATTGGTACTTTTGGACTTAAGATTTTTGAATTTTTTTCGAATTTTTCGTGTCGATTTTAACCGTGTCAGTGGCGTGGTTTTGAATTTTTTAAGGGGTGTAAGTTTTGCATAGGGCTGAAATATTAAAAAAAAACAAAATGAGGTTTTTGCTTTTAGACTTGAGTTTTTCGAATTTTTTACGATTTTTTCGTGGCGGTTTTAACCGTGTCAGTGGCGTCGTTTCGGATTTTTTAAGGGGGCGACTTTTGTATAGTGTGTAAGTATCAATATGAGGTATGTGCTTCTGGAATTAAGCTTTTAAAAAATTTTGAGAATTTTTTGTGCCGATTTCAACCTTACCATGGACGTACTTTCGTTTTTTTAAGGGGTGCGAGTTTTGAATAGATATGGGAATGGTAATATGAGGTTTGTGCTTTTGGACTTAGACTTTTTCAATTTTTTGCGAATTTTTCGTGTCCGTTCTGATCCTGTCAGTGGCGTCGTTTCGTATTTTTTAAGGGGTGCGGGTTTTGTATAGGTGTTTAAGTAGCAATATGAGCAGTCTGTGCTTCTGGACTTAGTCTTTTAAATTTTTTTAAGGATTTTTTGTGACTATTCCAAGCCTGTCACGGGCGTGCTTTCGAATTTTTTAAAGGGTGCGAGTATTGTATACGTGTGTAAGTAGTAATATGAGGTTTGCGTTTCTGGACTTAAGCTTTTAAACATTTTTGACAATTTTTTGTGCCGATTTTAGCCTTTTCATGGGCTTACTTTCGTATTTTTTGAGGGGTGCGAGTTTTGCATAGGTGTGGGGATTAAAATATGAGGTTTCTACTTTTGGTTTTAAGCTTTTTGAATTTTTTGTGTCGATTTTAACCCTGACTGTGGCGTGGTTGCGGATTTATTTAGGGGTGCGAGTTTTGCATAGGCGTGTAAGTAGCCATATGAGGTATGCGTTTCTGGAGTTAAGCTTTTAAAAAAATTTGAGATTTTTTTGTGCCGATTTGAATCTTGTCATGGGCGTACTTTCGGTTTTTTTTAGGGGTGCGAATTTTGAATAGATATGGGGATGGTAATATGTGGTTTATGCTGTTGGACTTAAGCTTTTTCAATTTTTTTTCGAATTTTTCGTGCCCGTTTTAACGCTGTGAGTGGCGTCCTTTCTGATTTTTTAAGGGATGCGATTTTTGTATAGGTGTGTAAATAGGAAAATAAGGTTTCTGCTTCTGGACTTTTAAAATTTTTTATGCAGATTTTAACCCCGGTCATGGGTGTACTATCATATTTTTTAAAGGGTGCGAGTTTTATATAGGTGTGTAAGTAGTAATATGAGGTTTGTGCTGTTGGACTTACGCTTTTAAAAAATTTACAGAATTTTTTGTGCCGATTTTAGCCCTTTCGTGGGCGTACTTTTTTAGTATGTATTTTTTAAGGGGTGCGAGTTTAGAATAGGTGTGGGGATGACAATATGAGGTTTGTATTTTTGGCCTTAAGCTTTTTGAATTTTTTGCGAATTTTTTGTGTCGATTTTAACCCTGACAGTGGCGTGGTTTTGGATTTTTTAAGGGGTGCCAGTTTTGGATACGCGTGGGAGGGCAATATGAGGTTTGCACTTTTGGATTTAATCTTTATTTTTTTTGCGATTTTATTTTGGCGATTTCGACCCTGTCAGTGGCGTATATTTGTATTTTTTAGGGGTGCGAGTTTGTATAGGCGGGGTAGGGCAATATGAGGTTTGAGCTTTTTGAATTTTTTGCGATTTGTTTTTGCCGATTTCGACTCTGTCAGTGGCGTACTTTCGTATTTATTTAGGGGTACGAGTTTGTACGGCGAACGTGAGAATTTTGACCTAAAAAATAAGGTTTTTGAGTAGTAAATGGAAGTACCGTATTAACCTGACTAAAATAGTATAAGCGATATATTATACGTGCCTAGAAAATCATTTCTGGTTAAAAAGTTCAACGAAAGTGCAATATTATAGTATAGTATAGTATATTAGAGTATAGTATATTATAAAATTATAGTATTCTATGGATTTAGTACGGCCTAACTAGTCTCTATATACATAATTCAAATTGGGGCGTTTTTGTAGCTCCGGATGTACGAAGTGGAGGGATTTGTGCTTTTTGGGTTAAGCCTTTTGAATTTTTCGATGATTTTTGGTGGGGATTTCGATTCGGCCAGAGGCGTGCTTTTGGATTTTTTAAGGGGTACGAGTTTTGCTTAGGGGTTGGGGGTGAGATTGTCTAAGGCGAAAAAATTTCTTTGGGTTTTAAAGCCAACGGTTGGGAATAAGTGTCACTTTTAGCCCTGGGAGGCTAGCTCGAACAGGGGCGTCACAAAAAAATCGCGAACTTGCGGGTTGAAGAAAAAAAGGGTAAAAAAGGTGAAAAAAAAATTCAGATGGACGTAAATCGGGTGGATTTAAAAGAAGAATGTTGTGTTTTTGAACTTAAGCTTTCTAAATTTTTTGCGATTTTTTGGTGGAATGTTTATCCCTCCCACGGGCGTACTTTCTTTTTTTCTAAGGGGAGCGAGTTTTTCATAGTAGTGGGGGGTGGGTTGGTCGTATGCGATATAATTTTAGCGTGATTTGACGCTAAGCGTTAGGAATAAATATGATTTTCGACTGGAACCGCTAGATTGAACAAGGGCGGCACAAAAAATTCGCAAAGGGGAAATTTTGATGAAATGGCCAAAAATGACAAACTCATCCCTCGAAGTACCCGGAGTTTTTAAGTGTTTGCAAAATTTTCGAAATGTCCAAAATATTCCACAGTTCTTACGTACCAGGCAACTGCGAATGACGTTCTAACCCCTACGGTAAGGGTGAGGGTGGCTACCAAAGAGGGGTCATTTTTTAAACTTCAAGCTCCAGTAGCGCCCTTATGGCAAAACGTATGGAATCGGGCGAGATATCAAAATTTGCGTGTTGACGAGGCGAAAAATGTGTGATTTTCGAAATTTTCAGTATTTGACAGGAAATGTCAAAAAAAATAAAAAATAAATAAAAA
This sequence comes from Diabrotica virgifera virgifera, assembly GCF_917563875.1. Lineage (NCBI taxonomy): Eukaryota > Metazoa > Arthropoda > Insecta > Coleoptera > Chrysomelidae > Diabrotica > Diabrotica virgifera. The sequence goes on from NC_065444.1 coordinate 211,292,129, forward strand.
TAAAAAAAAAACAGAAAAAATGACATAGCTCCGCCCCTATGGCTGCGATTTTGGTCAAATTTTTATAGTTGTAAATGGTTTGATGTGGCGGATTCGAAAAACTAAGTTTCAATCAGTGGCGCATCCATGGGGAGAAAAAGGGGGGAAAATGGCGATATTTTCAACAAAACCTCAAAATGAGATTGGTAATTTTGGACTTAAGATTTTTGAATTTTTTTCGAATTTTTCGTGTCGATTTTAACCGTGTCAGTGGCGTGGTTTCGAATTTTTTAAGGGGTGTAAGTTTTGCATATGGCTGAAATATTAAAAAAAAAGAACAAAATGAGGTTTTTGCTTTTAGACTTGAGTTTTTTGAATTTTTACGATTTTTTCGTAGCTGTTTTAACCGTGCCAGTGGCGTCGTTTCGGATTTTTTAAGGGGGGCGACTTTTGTATAGTGTGTAAGTAGCAAAATGAGGTTAGTGCTTCTGGAATTAAGCTTTTAAAAAATTTTAAGAATTTTTTGTGACGATTTCAACCTTGTCATGGGCGTACTTTGGTTTTTTTAAGGGGTGCGAGTTTTGAATAGATATGGGGATAGTAATATGAGGTTTGTAATTTTGGACTTAAACTTTATTATTTTTTTGCGAATTTTTTGTGCCCGTTTTAACCCTGTCAGTGGCGTTGTTTCGGATTTTTTAAGGGGTGCGGGTTTTGTATATGTGTGTAAATAGCAAAAATCCCTCGGAGTACCCGGAGTTTTTAGGTGTTTGCAAAATTTTCGAAATGGCCAAAATAGTTCACAGTTTTTACGTACCAGGCATCGGCGAACGGCGTTCCTACCCCTACGGTAAGGGTGGGGGTGTCTACCAAAGGGGGGTCATTTTTTTGACTTCACGCCCCAGTAGCCCTCATGGCAAAATGTATCGAATCGCGCGAGGCATCAAAATTTGTGCGGCGACGAGGCGAAAAATGTGTGGGTTTCGAAATTTTCAATTTTTAACAGGAAATGTCAAAAAAAATTAAAAATAAAAAAAAATAAAAAAAAAGATGACATAGTTTCGCCCCTATGGCTTCGATTTTGACCAAACTTTTATTGTTGTAAATTGTTTGACGTGGCGGATTCGAAAAACCAAGATTCAATCAGTGGCGCATCCATGGGGACTAAAAAGGGGGCAAAATGGCGATATTTTCAACAAAACCTCAAAATGAGATTGGTGCGTTTGGACTTTTTTGCGAATTTTTCGTGTAGATTTTAACTATGTCAGTGGCGTGGTTGCTGATTTTTTTAGGGGTACGAGTTTTGCATAGGCGTGAAATTAAAAAAAAAACACAAGCAAAATGAGATTTGTGATTTTGGAAAAGGTTTTTGAATTTTTTGTGAAATTTTCGTGCCGGTTTTAACCTTGTCAGTGGCGTCGTTTCGGATTTTTTAAGGGGAGCGACTTTTGTATAGGTGTGTAAGTAGCAATATGACCTATGTGCTTCTGGAATTAAACTTTTAAAAAAATTTGAGAATTTTTTGTACCGATTTCAACCTTGTCATGGGCGTACTTTCGTTTTTTAAGGGGTGCGAGTTTTGGATAGATATGGGAATGGTAATATGAGGTTTGTGCTATTAATTGGACTTAGACTTTTTCAATTTTCTGCGAATTTTTCGTGTCCATTTTAACCCTGTCAGTGGCGTCGTTTCGGATTTTTTAAGCGGTGCGGGTTTTGTATAGGTGTGTAAGTAGCAATATGAGGTCTGTGCTTCTGGACTTAGGCTTTTAAAATTTTTGAGAATTTTTTGTGCAAATTTTAACCATGTGATAGGCGTGCTTTCGTATTTTTTAAAGGGTGCGAGTCTTGTATACGTGTGTAAGTTGTAATATGAGGTTTGTGCTTCTGGACTTAAGCTTTTAAAAAATTTTTACAATTTTTTGTACCGATTTTAGCCATTTTATGGGCGTACTTTCGTATTTTTTAAGGGGTGCGAGTTTTGAATAGGTGTGGGAATGGCAATATAAAGTTTGTACTTTTGGTCTTTTTGAATTTTTTGCGAATTTTTTGTGTCGATTTTAAAAATGACAGTGGCGTGGTTTCGGATTTTTTAAGGGGTGCGAGTTTTGGATACGCGTGGGAGGGCAATATGAGGTTTGCACTTTTGGACTTATACTTTATGAATTTTTTGCGATTTGATTTTGCCGATTTCGACTATGTCAGTGGCGTATTTTTGTATTTTTAAGGGGTGCAAGTTTTGTATAGGCGTGGGAGGGAAATATGAGGTTTGTGTTTTTTGAATTTTTTGTGATTTGTTTTTGGCGATTTCGAATTTGTCAGTGGCGTACTTTCGTATTTGTTTAGGGGTGCGAGTTTGTACGGAAAATGTGAGAATTTTGACCAAACAATAAAGTTTTTAAGTAGTAAATGGAAGTACCGTCTTAAACTCAATACAATAGTATAATCGATATATTATTCAACGTGGTTAAAAAATTTTAAACGAAAGTGCTGTAGTATAGTATAGTATAGTATAGTATAGTATAGTATATTAGAGTATAGTTTTTTATAAAATTATATTATTACATAGATTTAGTACGGCCTAACTAGTCTCTATATACATAATTCAAATTGGGGCGTTTTTGTAGCTCCGGAAGTACAAGGTGGGGAGATTTGAGCTTTTCGGGTTAAGCTTTTTGAATTTTTCGATGATTTTTGGTGGGGATTTGGATTCGGTCAGGGGCGTGCTTTCGGATTTTTTAAGGGGTACGAGTTCTGCTTAGGGGTTGGGGGTGAGATTGTCTAATTCGAAAAAATTTCTTTGGGTTTTAAAGCCAAGGGTTGGGAATAAGTGTCACTTTTGATCCGGTGACGCTAGCTCGAACAGGGGCGTCACACAAAATTATCAAACTTGCGGGTTGAAGAAAAAAAGGGTAAAAAAGTTGAAAAAAAAATTCAGATGGACGTAAATCGGGTGGATTTAAAAGAAGAATGTTGTGTTTTTGAACTTAAGCTTTCTAAATTTTTTGCGATTTTTTGATGGAATATTTATCCCTCCCAGGGGCGTACTTTCCTTTTTTTTAAGGGGAGCGAGTTTTTTATAGGGGTGGGGATGGGGTGGTCTAACGCGATAAAATTTTAGCGCGTTTTGACGCTAAGCATTAGGAATAAGTGTGATTTTAGACTGGAGCGGCTAGATTGAACAGGGGCGGCACAAAAAATTTGCAAAGGGGAAATTTTGATGAAATGACCAAAAATGACAAACTCATCCCTCGAAGTACCCGGAGTTTTTAAGTGTTTGCAAAATTTTCGAAATCACCAAAATATTCCACAGTTCTTACGTACCAGGCAACTGCGAATGACGTTCCCACCACTAAGGTAAGGGTGGGGGTGGCTACCAAAGGGGCGCCATTTTTTTGACTTCACGCCCCAGTAGCGCCCTTATGGCAAAACGTATCGATTCGAGCGAGGTATCAAAATTTGCGCGTCGACGAGGCGAAAAATGTGTTTTTCAAAATTTTTAATTTTTGACAGGAAATGTCAAAAAAATAAAAAATTAAAAAAAAATTAAAAAAAAAGAAAAAATGACATAGCTCCGCTCCTATAGCTTCAATTTTGACCAAACTTTTATTGTTGTAAATGGTTTGATGTGGCGGATTCGAAAAACCTAGATTCAATCAGTGGCGCATCCATGGGGAGAAAAAAGGGGGGAAAATGGCGATATTTTCAACAAAACCTCAAAATGAGACTGGTGATTTTGGACTTAAGATTTTTGAATTTTTTGCGAATTTTTCATGTCGAATTTAACTCTGTTAGTGGCGTGGTTGCGGATTTTTTTAGGGGTGCGAGTTTTGCATAGGCGTGAAATTAAAAAAAAAAACATAAAATGAGATATAACAGCCTTTGGACAAGTTTTTTGAATTTTTTGCAAATTTTTCGTGCCAGTTTTAAATCTGTCAGTGGCGTCGTCTAGGTTTTTTAAGGGGAGCGAGTTTTGTATAGGTGTGTAAGTAGCAATATGAGGTAGGTGCTTTTGGAATTAGGCTTTTAAAAAATTTTGAAAATTTTTTGTGCTGATTTCAACCTTATCATGGGCATACTTTAGTTTTTTTTAGGGGTGCGAGTTTTGAATAGATATGGGAATGGTAATATGAGGTTTGTGCTTTTGGACTTAAACTTTTTAAATTTTTTTCGAATTTTTCGTGTCCCTTCTAATCCTGTCAGTGGCGTCGTTTCGTATTTTTTAAGGGGTGCGGGTTTTGTATAGGTGTTTAAGTAGCAATATGAGGTCTGTGCTTCTGGACTTAGCCTTTTAAAAAATTCTAAGAATTTTTTGTGTCTATTCCAAGACTGTCACGGGCGTGCTTTCGAATTTTTTAAAGGGTGCGAGTCTTGTATACGTGTGTAAGTAGTAATATAAGGTTTGCGCTTCTGGACTTAAGCTTTTAAAAAATTTTGACAATTTTTTGTGCCGATTTTAGAATTTTCATGGGCGTACTTTCGTATTTTTTAAGGGGTGCGAGTTTTGAATAGGTGTGGGGATTGCAATGAGGTTTTTACTTTCGGTTTTAATCTTTTTCAATTTTTTATTTTTTGTGTCAATTTTAACCCTGACAGTGGCGTTGTTGTGGATTTTTTTAGGGGTGCGAGTTTTGCAAAGGCGTGTAAGTAGCAATATGAGGTACATGCTTCTGGAATTAAGCTTTTAAAAAATTTTGAGAATTTTTTGTGCCGATTTGAACCTTGTTATGGGCGTACTTTCGTTTTTTTAAGGGGTGCGAATTTTGAATAGATGTGGGGACGGTAATATGTAGTTTGTGCTGTTGGACTTAAGCTTTTCAATTTTTTGCGAATTTTTCGTGCCCGCTGTCAGTGGCGTCGTTTCGGATTTTTTAAGGGATGCGAGTTTTGTATAGGTGTGTAAGTAGCAATATGAGGTAGGTGCTTTTGGAATTAGGCTTTTAAAAAATTTTGAAAATTTTTTGTGCTGATTTCAACCTTATCATGGGCATACTTTCGTTTTTTTAAGGGGTGCGAGTTTTGAATAGATATGGGAATGGTAATATGAGGTTTGTGCTTTTGGACTTAAACTTTTTAAATTTTTTGCGAATTTTTCGTGTCCCTTCTAATCCTGTCAGTGGCGTCGTTTCGTATTTTTTAAGGGGTGCGGGTTTTGTATAGGTGTTTAAGTAGCAATATGAGGTCTGTGCTTCTGGACTTAGCCTTTTAAAAAATTTTAAGAATTTTTTGTGTCTATTCCAAGACTGTCACGGGCGTGCTTTCGAATTTTTTAAAGGGTGCGAGTCTTGTATACGTGTGTAAGTAGTAATATAAGGTTTGCGCTTCTGGACTTAAGCTTTTAAAAAATTTTGACAATTTTTTGTGCCGATTTTAGAATTTTCATGGGCGTACTTTCGTATTTTTTAAGGGGTGCGAGTTTTGAATAGGTGTGGGGATTGCAATGAGTTTTTTACTTTCGGTTTTAATCTTTTTCAATTTTTTATTTTTTGTGTCGATTTTAACCCTGACAGTGGCGTTGTTGTGGATTTTTTTAGGGGTGCGAGTTTTGCAAAGGCGTGTAAGTAGCAATATGAGGTACATGCTTCTGGAATTAAGCTTTTAAAAAATTTTGAGAATTTTTTGTGCCGATTTGAACCTTGTTATGGGCGTACTTTCGTTTTTTTAAGGGGTGCGAATTTTGAATAGATGTGGGGACGGTAATATGTAGTTTGTGCTGTTGGACTTAAGCTTTTCAATTTTTTGCGAATTTTTCGTGCCCGCTGTCAGTGGCGTCGTTTCGGATTTTTTAAGGGATGCGAGTTTTGTATAGGTGTGTAAGTAGCAATATTAGGTTTCTGCTTCTGGACTTAGGCTTTTAAAAATTTTTGTGCCGATTTTAACTTGTCATGGGCGTACTTTCGTATTTTTTAAAGGGTGCGAGTTTTATATATGTGTGTAAGTAGTAATATGAGGTTTGTGCTGTTGGACTTAAGTTTTAAAAATTTTGGAGAATTTTTTGTGCCGATTTTAGCCCTTTCGTGGGCGTACTTTTGTATTTTTAAAGGGGTGCGAGTTTTGAATAGGTGTGGGGATGGCAATATGAGGTTTGTACTTTTGGCCTTAAGCTTTTTGAATTTTTTGCGAATTTTTTGTGTCGATTTTAACCCTGACAGTGGCGTGGTTTCGGATGTTTTAAGGGGTGCGAGTTATGGATACGCCTGGGAGGGCAATATGAGGTTTGCATTTTTGGACTTAATCTTTATGAATTTTTTGCAATTTGATTTTGCTAATCTCGACCCTGTCAGTGGCGTATTTTCATATTTTTAAGGGATGAGAGTTTGGTATAGGCGTGGGAGGGCAATATGAGGTTTGAGTTTTTTGAATTTTTTGCGATTTGTTTTTGCCGATTTCGACTGTCAGTGGCGTACTTTCGTATTTGTTTAAAGGTACGAGTTTGTACGGAAAACGAGAGAATTTTGACCTCAAAAATAAGGTTTTTGAGTAGTAAACAGAAGTACCGATTTAAACTAACTAAAATAGTTTAAGCGATATATTATTCGACGTGACTTAGAAAATCATTTCTGGTTAAAAAGTTCTAAATAAAAGTGCCGTAGTATAGTATAGTATAGTATATTAATAGTATTAGTATAAAATTATACTATTCTATGGATTTAGTACGGCCTAACTAGTCTATATACTAATTCAAATTGGGGCGTTTTTGTAGCTCCGGAAGTACGAAGTGGAGGGATTTGTGCTTTTCGGGTTAAGCTTTTTGAATTTTTCGATGATTTTTGATGGGGATTTCGATTCGGCCAGAGGCGTGCTTTCGGATTTTTTAAGGGGTACGAGTTTTGCTTAGGGGTTGGGGGTGAGATTGTCTAAGGCGAAAAAGTTTCATCGGGTTTTAAAGCCAAGGGTTGGGAATAAGTGCCACTTTTGATCAGGACAGGCTAGCTCGTACAGGGGCGTCACAAAAAATCGCGAACTTGCGGGTTGAAGGAAAAAAGGGTAAAAAAGTTGAAAAAAAAATTCAGATGGACGTAAATCGGGTGGATTTAAAAGAAGAATGTTGTGTTTTTGAACTTAAGCTTTCTAAATTTTTTGCGATTTTTTGGTGGAATGTTTATCCCTTCCAGGGGCGTACTTTCTTTTTTTCTAAGGGGAGCGAGTTTTCCATAGTAGTGGGGGGTGGGTTGGTCGTATGCGATATAATTTTAGCGTGTTTTGACGCTAAGCTTTAGGAATAAATATGATTTTCGACTGGAACCGCTAGATCGAACAGGGGCGGCACAAAAAATTCCCAAAGGGGAAATTTTGATGAAATGGCCAAAAATGACAAATTCATCCCTCGAAGTACCCGGAGTTTTTAAGTGTTTGCAAAATTTTCGAAATGACCATAATATTCCACAGTTCTTACGTACCAGGCAACTGCGAATGACGTTCTAACCCCTACGGTGAGGGTGGGGGTGGCTACCAAAGAGGGGTCATTTTTTAAACTTCAAGCTCCAGTAGCGCCCTTATGGCGAAACGTATCGAATCGGGCGAGGCATCAAAATTTGCGCGTTGACGAGACGAAAAATGTGTGATTTTCGAAATTTTCAATATTTGACAGGAAATGTCAAAAAAAAATTAAAAATTAAAAAAAATAAAAAAAACAGAAAAAATGACATAGCTCCGCCCCTATGGCTGCGATTTTGGTCAAATTTTTATAGTTGTAAATGGTTTGATGTGGCGGATTCGAAAAACTAAGTTTCAATCAGTGGTGCATCCATGGGGAGAAAAAAGGGGGGGAAATGGCGATATTTTCAACAAAACCTCAAAATGAGATTGGTATTTTTGGACTTAAGATTTTTGAATTTTTTTCGAATTTTTCGTGTTGATTTTAACCGTGTCAGTGGGGTGGTTTCGAATTTTTTAAGGGGTGTAAGTTTTGCATATGTCTGAAATATTAAAAAAAAAACAAAATGAGGTCTTTGCTTTTAGACTTGAGTTTTTTGAATTTTTTACGATTTTTTCGTGGCGGTTTTAACCGTTCCAGTGGCGTCGTTTCGGATTTTTTAAGGGGTGCGGCTTTTGTATAGGTGTGTAAGTAGCAATATGAGGTATGTGCTTCTGGAATTAAGCTTTTAAAATTTTTGAGAATTTTTTGTGCCGATTTCAACCTTACCATGGGCGTACTTTCGTTTTTTTAAGGGGTGCGAGTTTTGAATAGATATGGGAATGGTAATATGAGGTTTGTGCTTTTGGACTTAAACTTTTTCAATTTTTTGCGAATTTTTCGTGTTTGTTCTAATCCTGTCAGTGGCGTCGTTTCGTATTTTTTAAGGGGTGCGGGTTTTGTATAGGTGTTTAAGTAGCAGTATAAGGTCTGTGCTTTTGGACTTAGTCTTTTAAAAAATTTTAAGAATTTTTTGTGACTATTCCACGCCTGTCATGGGCGTGCTTTCAAATTTTTTAAAGGGTGCGAGTCTTGTATACGTGTGTAAGAAGTAATATGAGGTTTGCGTTTCTGGACTTAAGCTTTTAAAAAATGTTGAAAATTTTTTGTGCCGATTTTAGCTTTTTCATGGGCGTACTTTCGTATTTTTTGAGGGGTGCGAGTTTTGAATTGGTGTGGGGATTACAATATGAGGTTTCTACTTTTGTTTTTAAGTTTTTTGAATTTTTTGTGTCGATTTTAACCCTGACAGTGGCGTAGTTGCGGATTTTTTTTAGGGGTGCGACTTTTGCATAGGCGTGTAAGTAGCAATATGAGGTATGTGCTTCTGGAATTAAGCTTTTAAAAAATGTTGAGAATTTTTTGTGCCAATTTGAACCTTGTCATGGGCGTACTTTCGTTTTTTTGAGGGTTGCGAATTTTGAATAGATATGGGAATGGCAATATGTGGTTTATGCTGTTGGACTTAAGGTTTTTCAATTTTTTTCGAATTTTTTGTGCCCGCTTTAACGCTGTCAGTGGCGTTGTTTCGGGTTTTTAAGGGATGCGACTTTTGTATAGGTGTGTAAGTAGCAATATGAGGTTTCTGCTTCGGGACTTAGGCTTTTAAAAATTTTTATGCAGATTTTAACCCCGGTCATGGGTGTACATTCATATTTTTTAAAGGGTGCGAGTTTTATGTAGGTGTGTAAGTAGTAATATGAGGTTTATGCTGTTGGACTTAAGCTTTTAAAAAATTTAGAGAATTTTTTGTGCCGATTTTAGCCATTTCGTGGGCGTTCTTTTGTATTTTTTAAGGGGTGCGAGTTTAGAATAGGTGTGGGGATGACAATATGAGGTTTGTACTTTTGGCCTTAAGCTTTTTGAACTTTTTGTGTCGATTTTAAACCTGACAGTGGCGTGGTTTCGGATTTTTTAAGGGGTGCCAGTTTTAGATACGCGTGGGAGGGCAATATGAGGTTTGCACTTTTGGACTTGATCTTTATCTTTTTTGCGATTTTATTTTGGCGATTTCGACCCTGTCAGTGGCGTATATTTGTATTTTTAAGGGGTGCGAGTTTTGTATAGGCGGGGTAGGGCAATATGAGGTTTGAGCTTTTTGAATTTTTTGCGATTTGTTTCTGCCGATTTCTGCTCTGTCAGTGGCGTACTTTCGTATTTATTTAGGGGTGCGAGTTTGTACGACAAACGTGAAAATTTTGACCTAAAAAATAAGGTTTTTGAGTAGTAAATGGAAGTACCGCTTTAAACAGAATAAAATAGTATAAGCGATATATTATTCGACGAGACTTAGAAAATCATTTCTGGTTAAAAAGTTCTAAACAAAAGTACCGTATTATAGTATAGTATAGTATATTAGAGTATAGTATATTATAAGATAGTATTCTATGGATTTAGTACGGCCTAACTAGTTATGTATAATAAATACAAAACTTTAATACAATTTCATAAAAACGTTATCATCAAGGATATAAAAATGCTCGTAGTTCTTGTGTTAATCATCATTTCCCCCATAGCAGTTACAGAAGCAACATGAGGATTATATATTTTATTGTATTTGTACTAGGTAAGTATTCAATATAATATATAGAAATGTATTAAATGATATTTCAATGAGATTAGTTGTTTGCTTTGTTGAAATTTTAGATCCTAGATTTAGCAAAAGTATTTTGCTGGTTCACCTTTTAATATTTTTTTTTCAATTTTTCTTTCCCCACCTCATATTTTTCTTTTTAGGGATCTCTGTTCCTTTCTTTTCTCAGGAACTTCTCAGGAACCAATTTCTGTCTCGCACATGCCCATAGCTCTTATTTAGGTAATGCTCCATATGCATTATAATAATATTTACAATATTTTCCATATATGTCTATCGTCTATGTATAGACTCTATCATGTAAAAAAGAATATAGAACCGATAAACGTCGTAAAAACGAGCGGCGAACAGAATATTCCAGCTAAAAAACAGCGCGACATGAACATTACGTGGTGCAAAAATATATTTTCATTTTGTTCTAATATCAAATTCTTTTTTTTTTTCGAAACAGTTTCCCATAAACCAGGCATAGTAACACGGGCCACAAAAGAGCTTCAATATGCAAACTTTATCAATGGTTCTCTTTTGTGGCGCGTTTTACTTCAAACTTAGGATATATTATGGCAGTCTTTCAAAATAAAACTAGAATTTTGTTTTTTATCAAAATGAAGATACATCTTTGCATCATGATATATTCAAATTATGTTATATTTATTATTCAAAAGGCCTTTTTGAAAATGGTATCTATAAACAGAAGTCTTTATAATTTAAATAAAGGGTCAAAAATTCACAATTTAAGTAAAATTTATAACTACTACATCCTACATCATTTGTTTATAATTCATTCATTGCTTTCTCATTTAAATTTTGTTGTGCTGCTTAGATATATAGGTACTATACCTACCTACTAAAAATCTAATGACTATAAAATTATAATTTTTTTATTTTTAGCCTTTGTCGCAACTGGAATATTCCAAGTAGAGGCAGGAAGGTCATCTAAACCAGTCACCCAAGCACCAGGAAGAAAACACGGCCATAAATAGCCTTATTTTAATAAGGATTATTAATTTACATTCATTCATTTTAATGTTTTATCTTACAAATACAATAAAAATGTTATTCTACTGAAGAATATTTTATAACCTAGCCTCCATAGAAACCTGTAGAGTCCTATATTTATTATACCTATTTTTTTTTTGAAACATAATGGAGGTACACGTCTTCAAAAATAAAATGGGCTGGTTATATAGTATTTTACTGTTGGTAGTTTAATTCAAATTAAATTTTATCGACATGAGAGAAAGGATTAAAATATTGGATATAAAATAAAGGATTATTATTGTACATTCAATCAAGCAATTCACCTCGCAATTCTATAGGCCTTCATGGATTTGTTTGAAATTTTGATAATAGCTCAAAAATTATTCAAATAACAAACCTGAATTGGTGCCAATGTATGCTTCCACCCCGGGGGTGAATGCCACCCTTTCTCGGGGGTGGAAATTTAAAATTTCAAAATGATACCGGGAATCGATAGAGAATTGAATTTTATGAAGAAAATGTAGAATAAAATTTTTTACTTCTGAGTTATTCGCGATTGAAAATTCCAAAAAAAAAATACGTTTTTCAATAGGTATTCGCGAATAAGTCGAAAATTAGGCATATTAGGCATATAAACAAAGAAACTGCTGTTTCAATTAAATGTTTTAGATAAGGTTAAGCAACTTAGGAATCAGTAAAAAAGAATTTTTGGTTTTTCGTAAATTTATGGAAAGATTTGGGCTCAAATAACGGAAAATCATTAATTTTTCATAGAAATTGTTAATAATAGTTATTTATGATATAAGTGTTAAAAGTACACGTTTAAGGCAAACATGTGAAAGTTTGCAGAACGAGCGACAGCGAGTTCTGCAATTCACATGAGTGCCTTAGAAATGTATATCTACTATATGTCATATTATGTATGAGTTTTTAGTTTGTGAAAACTGTCATTATAGATAGCAGTGCGTGAAGGATTTAAAGTGTGCGTGAAGTAACAATGTATTTTAAATGGGATTTACTTTTTCGTACTGTTTTAACCTTCGCGTTGTCATGGTGACAATCCTTAACTTTCGCGTTGTCATGGTGATGACAATATGAGCAACGAATTACAACAAAAGTTTTGACAGTTTTGTGGTTTGAAAGTAGTTAGAATTTTTAGATGCCAAAGTTCTAAAAATTGTAGAATAGAAATGAATTCCAGTGACGAAGAGTTACAGCTTTTTTATTTGTTTATCGTAGATAAAATATTGTATTAAACTGTGCGTGAAGTACTTTTTGCGAGCCTACGCGATTTATGCTCTAAAAATCGCGTGCGTTCGCAAAAAGCATACTTCACGAACTGTTTCATAAATAACTATTTTAACACGCATATCATACAATAATTTTTCCACAAACGTAATTACAGGACACTATCTAAAAAAACTTTTAATCAAACTTGACTGACATTCCATTTTTATATTTTTTTGACATTACATCAAAATTGCCTATACGGTTAATACGAACTGCAGTGGCTTAAAAATTTTAAAGCACCAGTGCCTTAAAGTAGCATTTATAACGCTCGTAAGGAGTGCTCAAAATTGCATTTTTAACAAGGTTTTTCTACAACCGTGTTAAAAATGCAATTTTTAGCACTTCATACGAGCGTTAAAAATGCTACTTTAAGGCACTAGTGCTTTAAAATATTTTTAAGACACTGCCGTTCGTATTAATCGTATAGGCAATTTTGATGTTATGTCAAAAAAATATAAAAATGAAATGTCAGTCAAGTTCAAGTAAAAGTTTTTGTAGATATTGTCCTTTAATTACGTTTGTAGAAAAAAATTTTTTTTAGACCTAAATGTTTTTAAGTAGGCACAAAATATGCATGTTTTTTTTTAAATATGTAAAATTTAGTAAAGTTCTCAAATATGTGAAATATGCATGCAATATGCATTTAGCATAAAATCCGCTCCCTAAATAAGCAACAATTAATTTTCTTAGCGAATTCCATTGCTTCAAGCTTTAAAACAGATTTTTCCTCTAATTTTTATGATAAGGAGTAGTTTTTAGGGGTTAAATCAAATTAAAAACTTGTATGTATCAGGTTTTTCATATTTAAATAATAAATATTTTTCTATTTAAGATTGAAAATAAAATGATTTTATAATCTCAGCCATTTTTTTTTCATAACTGAATGAGGTTAGTTTTAAGTGAGTTTTAAGGGTAGTTCATATGAAGAATACAGTGGAAAAACAAGGAATGTCACATTTTATACATATTGAGATAAACACCAATAAAGGTTTAATTCTTATGATATCTAAAAACTACTTAGGCGATTCTTAGCAGAGTTCTAGCAATTATTAGTCTACAATCTTAATATAATATTATTCTATATTAACTTATTAATTTAATAATCCACAAAAAAACTGCTAATATTTCTTACTTTTGTCCAGTGGCGTGCGCACAATCCTGGTCCTTCTTATAGATACAAATTCTAAAAAAAATTATAGAGTCTAATCTGTCTGGTTATTGTTCTGAATCGATAGCCTAGTCGATATTACTCAGTTTTTGCTACCACATGGCGAGAAACGCCAAAATTTATGAAAAAGTTGCATTGCTTATTTTTCCCCTGTACTCTTCATATAATAATATAGAACTATTAATTACATTGTAAAAAAAAAAACAACAAAAATTTAACATGTTTAAACATATGTATTGATTTCTTTGACTGTACCCTGTAGTCGATATAAAGAAAATTAGCAATATCAGTCTTTTATGAAAATTTTGACAATAAATAAAAAATATGGCATTAATAAACGATTGCCGTTGTGCTTATTACCAGAAAACGGCAGTTCCCGCCAGTGGGGCACACCTAAACCTTCTACAAGCGACACTATATACACACACACACACACACACACACACACACACACACACACACACACACACACGAAATTTTCGATTTTCTAAATCGGACTGAATTGAAAATTGGGCCAACTCACAATTTAACATTCAGGAAAAGACTCACCCATTCATATGTCAACCATCCATTTTGGTTTAAGGGTGTGGATTTTACGCCCCTTCCTATTTGGGGTCTGTTTGTCCTTCTCGTCCCCAAAACTCCCAAAAACTTCGAAAATTTATCTCCGACCTTTGCAGCTTCGAATAGAAGCAATCATTATCTTTTCTACGCATGTCTAATTTTGAAAATCGGTTATACCGTTCAAAAGTTACCTAGCTCAGAAATATGAGTCAATTTTTATTTAAAAAAGTGAAAATGTTTGTGGATATGTATGTATGTGTGTGGAAAAGTTAAACTGATCTGAATTTTTTTTTCTTTGTTTGAAGAGCAGGTGAGGGCTGATTCAGAACCGGTGTAATTTGTGAGTTTTGACTACCCACAAGCCAGCTATAGGACTTGGTAGGTACAAAACGGCATATTTCTTGACGGTATAATATATCTTTGGTTCAAGAAGATACAGGAGAACAGTAGATACACCAAATCAATAACGTTGAGATAAGCTTTCAAATGGTGTCTAATGCCCGATTTCACCAACGATACCTAAACAGTTGCCTTATTAAGTAATTCTTATCGATAGGAACTTCCTAAGTCAATACTTAAGAACAATAGCGTTTCACAACTAAAAGAACTGCTTATCTAGGCAATTCTTTCCTAGGTATTAATTCGGGTATGTTTGAACTATTTTTGATAAATAAAAAGAAGAATATGATGACATTACCTTACTTTTTCGATTATTTGTCATTATTGTTTGTTTGCCAAGTTGGTTTTATTCAGTTTTGTACTGTTATAGTTATTTTATTTAGTAGTTATTTATTTGTGAATTAGGTTTGTTAAGTTTTGTATGTTATTTGTATATGTACAGTGAAATGGAGGAAAAGAAAAAAGTTGTAAATTTTACATATGACGAAAAATTAAAGTTAGTTGAATTGTCATTAATGAAATAATTTTAAAATAAATAATATGTTAAAAATTGCTTCTTTCATTATTAAGTTTTAATGACATACTTTTAGTGATATCATGAATGGAATTTTGAAACACAACACTAGTTTGTTAGTTAGTAGGTAGACTACATAATTTTGTCAATAGACCTGTAGAACACTCCAAATGATTTTCTATATTTTCCAACACATATTATATTATCAATATAAAAGAAAATACACGATTACAACTAATATACCTAATATTATAGAATAACAGAAAAATAAAGGTAAGAAGCAAATTATTGACAAACGTCACAAGTACATTAGTCAAAATTGTAAAAATATAACCTGACTGTCAACGATAAGTAATACCTAAAGTTTAGGGAGATCGAAAACGGTATCCTAACGTAAGGTAATGCTTAAGCGGTTTAGGCAATTCTTATCGTATGGTGAAATCCGTTTTAGAGTTATGAAGTACTTAAACCCACTTAGGTAATTCTTAAATATTTAGGTATCGTTGGTGAAATCGGGCATAAGTTGTCAGGACAGACATACACACGGCTCAGTATAGCCGAAAAACTGAAAAACTAAACTTTGAAAATTTTGGTTTTTCGACAATTACTCAAAATTTCAAGCTACGAATTACGCCAATAACTGAGCGTTTGTAAAAGGACTCTAGATGAATCTAACGGTGAATACCTTATATCCGGGAAAATTCGAATTTTTATGTTATAGGCTTCATAAATATGATCAAATCTATTTCTTATGGAAAAACCTATGGCTTTCAAGCACAATAATTCCTGTAGTAGCTTCAGTGATCATACTTGACCTTAGATGCATAAGATACTACTTGTCAATACGTTTCAAACTCATGTTTAGGGAACAAAATCGGTTAAGCCATTTAGAAGTTATTAAGCTACAAATTATAATCCAATTAACTATTATTCCCTAAATGGTTTATGTAGTTGTAGTGGCTACGACGCTAATTTGATCTGGTAACGGGCAATCCGAGTTCATTTAACAGCCATCCCAATATTTTTTTCAATCTATTTCGAATAGAAAAAAAATCTAGTGTACATTCGATGGACACTAGATCATTTGGGAAATAATGCGACAAATGCGACCATTTATAAAGTTTAACGTATAATCGAGAAACATTGCATTCATCTTTATACAGTTAATTTATAAATAACTTTGAAAAACTCCTGATACAAGAATAAAAAACCGCTAAACGCCGTAAAAATGAGTGGCGCATACAATATTACAGCTACAAAAGGTCTGATATGAATATTACGTGGCGCGTAAATGTATTTTCATTTTGATGCAAAACAAAATTCTAGTTTTATTTTAAAAGATTTTTTCATAATATTTGCTAAATTTGAAGTAAACGCGCCACAAAAGAGTTTCAAAATTCAAACTTTATCAAAGTTACTCTTTTGTGGCGCGTTTTACTTCAAATTGTGCAAATATGAAAAAATCTTTTAAAATAAAACTAGAAGTTTGTTTTGCATCAAAATGAAAATACATTTTCGCGCCACGTAATATTCATATTAGATCTTTTGTAGCTGGAATATTGTATGCGCCACTCATTTTTACGGCGTTTAGCGGTTTTTTATTCCTGTTTTTATGTATACAGGGAGTTGAACTTGTTACGAATTTCATATAAAATTTGTTATAACTTTGTAAATACCCTGTACAACATACCAAATATTTATATTTTTGTAATGGAAAAGTTAAGAAGATTTCGAATATAAAATAACATATAGGGTGCTCCTTAAAAAACATAAGTTTGGTCTGCCACTATATTATCGAACACCCTGTTACATTCTAACTAATGTTGTAATATTTTATGAAGCTCAAAGTCGGCTACAATTTTTGTTATTAACTTTTACAGCTATCTATTACTATAACGTGTCTATGGAGCTTTACCCCACTAATCAATCACCTTGGATTCTCAATATATCTGTTTACAACTATAGATTTAAGTTAATTGTTTTATTTGTTAGACTTTGTAACTAGGCACACGCCACCCTTCGTTAAATTCAATTTTGTAATTTGTCACCATGACAGATTGCTCTCTTATATCATCCACTATGACAAATGACAAGCAGTCACAAAATTAGTCATGCTGATTTTATTTGCAAATTATATAAAAAACAACGTTGAACTAGCAATAAAAAAGATACAGTCCACTCCAAGAACGACTTAAACAACAATTACAAACAATATCTATCTGCCATTCATGCAGCACTGAATCTAAGGCCTTCTTGAAATCATTGAAGCCAGTTAAATGTTCCGTTTTTTGGAAGATGCCTGGTTGGAAATGACTAAGTCGATGATAAGTGACTGCAACCCAAGGAACCCTTATCGCATCCTTTTTGTTGAGGCCCTACGATATCTGTTGTTTAGAGCACAGTGTTGGTAGATACGTTGGACTACACAGGATATGACCAAATCATCTTGGGTGTTACTTTGATCCTTCGCTCATATTAAATAAGTCGTGCCCTGAATTGGAAATGATGGCATTTCTTATGGATCAGAAATTAAATGATTAACTAATGTTGATAAGAACTCATGCACGCTTCAAAATTTCTTAGGTCAGAAGTTTTGGACTCCGTCTGGCCCAGGAGATTTCCAGTTATGAAGCTCTTTGATGATATTTAAGGCTTCTTCAGTGGAGAAGGGTAGGGATGGCGGTTTTTAACAAAACACCGGTTTTCGGTTGCGGTTTAACCTGACGGTTATAACCGGCCAAAAAACCGGTTTTTGGAAAACCCGGTTTTCGGTTTTTTAATCCATTAGGTTACAAAGTTACATTTACAATACACTTTAGTTTGCGATACTCCATTCGACACGATATAAATATGATCAAAATTAGTACTATCGAAAGAAGATGTATTAGTTTTAACACGTTTGTATATTTGTAGAATAGTTATATTTTAACTCATTTAATACTTCCTGTATGAGTGTATCATTTTGAAAAAGTAGCGAAATTCTTGGAGATTCGTATTCGTAATAAGTAATTCGATATTCATTGTCAGAGTATTATTTTTGGTAATCAGAAAAAGACATTCACCCACTTTCAATGTCAAGAGTTAAGTGTGAAAAATAGATGATGTTTACCTTTTCAAGGAAATATTATAATAAAATTTAATAATTGTTTCTGGCTGATGTGAGATTGCACTTTCAGTTTGCTTCTGTATTTTATAAAATAAAATAAAATTTGAATTATGGTTTTGTTTGGAATAATTACTTGAGAATAATAATTATGCTTGGGAACCGAAATAATACCTAACCTAATCCTAATCACAGTAAAAACCTAATAACCGGTTTTTACTTTAAAAAGAAAAAACGAGTTATAACCGGGACAAAAAAACAACCGGTAAAACCGGTTATTGCGAAATAAAAAACCGGTTTTAGGTTTAAACTTGTAGGTTTTTCCCATCCCTAGCGAAGGATTCGTAAAGAGTGGTAACATAGTGTTGACAGTTTTGCGTCGCATCTTCTATCCATTAAGCATTGGTGTTAATAGTTGATTTCTCCAAAACTCTTGAATTTCTTCTTGGCTTGGGTAAGACTTACCGACACCGTCTACGGTGGAATTAAATTTTCGATAGATCAGCATTCTTAAAAAGTGCATTGTCACATTTTCGGTTGTTATTAATTTGTACCTTCTTGGTCTTCCGTAGTAAACGGAGAGCTTTTGTTATAACGTATCCAGACAATGTTGGGCTGTGTTATTTTCTGGATCATATCTTAGTATCTTGTTGTAGTTCTCAGTTTGTTAAACATAATTTAGTAGGGTGTATACTACCTATCCTTGCGCTGTCAGTTATGACTAGGATATAATATGCCAAATGGTTTTAAAATACTGGATGCAAATAATAATTTTTAATTTTTAAATAAAACACACCCTGTAACTCAGTAATGAGCCACATTTTATTTAAGTGATTTGGGTTCAATCTTAATATTTGGAGCCCAAGAAACTAGAGTTAAAATATTTCCAGTTATTAACGAAACACCCTGTATACGATTATAAAGTACTAATGATTTTACCCGTTGCCTCACAGCTCTATTTTTTTACTTCCTCCTATTTTATCTCATCTCCCTTCAATTTGTTCTGATTCCTCTATTTTTTTGTGATACCTCCTGTTTTTTTCGGTTTCCTGCCTATTTTTTTCTGGTACCCTACAATTTATTCTGACACGCTCCAATTTTTTCTGACTCTCAAATTTTTTTGACTTCCACTACTTTTTGTTGACTCTGAGTGGAGTGGTCTATATCTGGATCGGGACGGTGGATCATCTCTAAATCGAAATAAAACATAGGCTGTTTTTAATTTTTCATTTTGCTCATATTTTGAGTACACAGAATCAACTTTGCTTTCGTTGGAATTTTCCTAGACGAATAGACGGAATGTGGCTGCATATTGTAGAGTCCCTTTCGTCTCCTTTATTCGTCGTCTTCTTGCCCTATAAATTGTAAAAGGCAGATATTAAGAATGGTAGGTACCAGAAAGTGTCTCCACAAGAATTTTCAGATTTATTGCTTTGATCTGGGACTTCTCATTTCTCCCCAAAGATAAAGTCATTTAACAAAGTTTGTTTTAAGGTCCACAAATTAAGCTTTAAAATGAATCTCTCTAAAGCCCAGTTGCATGTGTCAAGGTCGAGTTATGATTGAAAATATTATATTATAAATAATAATAAATTAATATTATAAAAGTAATACTTTAAAAAATATCTCTCACTATTCATTACTAAGTGTGGAGTAGTGACCGCCCACTATCAGTAGTATAATAAGCCAGATAGTAGGGAGGTCATAATTATGTATAATAAATACAAAACTTTAATATAATTCCATAAAAACGGTGTCATCAAGGATATAAAAATGCTCGTAGTTCTTGTGTTAATCATCATTTCCCTCATAGCAGTTACAGAAGCAACATGAGGATTACATATTTTATTGTATTTGTACTAGGTAAGTATTCAATATAATATATAGAAATGTATTAAATGATACTTCAATGAGATTAGTGGTTAGCTATATTTAAATTTTAGATCCTAGATTTAGATCCTAATTCTTCTTTTTCCACCTCATATTTTTCCTTTTTAGAGATCTCTGTTCCTTTCTTTTCACATACCCATAGCTCTTAATTAGGACATGCGTCATATGCGTTTTAATAATATTTACAATATTTTCCATATATTTATGTCTATGGTCTATGTATAGAATGTATCATGTAAACAACAATATAGAACGGATAAACGTAGTAAAAACGAGGGGCACACATAATATTCCAGCTAAAAAACAGCGGATATGAACATTACATGGTTCAAAATTGTATTTTCATTTTGATCGAAAATAAAATTCTAGTTTTGTCTTGAAATATTTTGCCATAATATTTGCTAAATTTAAAGTAACACGCACCACAAAAGAGTTTCAATATGCAAACTTTAACAAAGGTAATCTTTTGTGGCGCGTTTTACTTCAAACTTAGGATATTTTATGGCAAAATTTTTCAAACCAAAACTAGAATTTTGTTTTCCATCAAAATGAAAATACATTTTTGCGTCACGTTATATTCATATCAGCTGTCTCGTAGCTGGAATATTCAGTGCGCCACTTATTATTCAAAAGGCCTTATTGAAAACGTCATCTATAAACAGAAGTCTTAATTGTTTAATTAAAGGGTCAGAAATTCATTATTCCTTTATAATTTATTCATTGCTTTCTCATTTAAATTTTGTTTTGCTGCTTAGATGTATAGGTACTATTTCTACCTACTAAAAATCTAATGACTACAAAATTATCAAAATTTTTATTTTTAGCCTTTGTCGCAACTGGAATATTCCAAGTAGAGGCAGGAAGGTCATCTAAACCAGTCACCCAAGCACCAGGAAGAAAACACGGCCATAAATAGCCTTATTTTAATATGGATTATTAAATTATATTCATTCGTTTTAATGTTTATCTTACAAATACAATAAAAATGTTATTCCACTGAAAAATATTTTATAACCTAACCTCCATAGAAACTTGTATAATCCTATATTTATTATACCTGATTTTTCTTTCGAAACATAATGAAGGTACACATCTTCAAGAATAAAATGAGTTGGTAATATAGTATTTTGTCAAGCAAATTAAATTTTATCGACATCAGAGAAAAGATTAAAATATTGGATATAAAATAAATGATTATAGTACATTCATTCAAGCAGTTCACCTCGCATTTCTAAAGGCCTTCATGGATTTGTTTGAAATTTTAATAGTAGCTCAAAAATGATTCAGATAAAAAACCTGACTTGGTGCCAATGTATGCTTTCACCCCAGGGGTGAATGTCACCCTTTCTCGGGGGTGGAAATTTAAAATTTCAAAATGATACCGACAGGCAATCGATAGAGAATTAAATTTTATGAAGAAAATGTAGAATAGAATTTTTTAGTTATCTTAATAATTTCTGAGTTATTCGCGATTGAAAATTCTAAAAAAAACACGTTTTTCAATAGTTGGCGCGAATAACTCGAAAATTAGACATATTAAAAAAAATTCCTATTAAAATTGAAGCTTATAAGCAAACAAAGAGACTGCTACGTTTTAATTAAATTTTTTAGATAACGTTAAGCCTCAAGCCTCAAGTTAGAAGTCTCAAGCGTGAAAATTAAGCAATTTATGATGAAAATTAGTCAAATACCTGGAATTTACAAAAGAAAACATGACGGTAAAATGTATGCCATATGCGGCAGAATTAATATTAATCGTAAACCATATAAAATTAACTTTATTTATGTTTCGACAACATGTTTCAAAAGTTTGAATTATTTAGAGCAATTACATTTTGGAAAAAAATTGTTTTAAGTAAATTTCTTTTTTTTTCGATGTTTCAAAAAATAAGTAATTTTTTCAAAATATCTCAAAAACTATTGGACTTATGAAAAAAAGTTTTGTGGCCAAAAATTTAGCTTGTTTCTACTGAACATTTTGTTTTTGTTTTTTAACTCACGTAACTTATACATTTTGCGAAATATAAGCGTTTAAAGTATTGATTTCAATGCAAAGGGAGCTACTTTTTAGCACTTTATTAAAATTCTTTGAAAAAAAGATTCTAGACAGACTGCAACTCTCATGATCTTATAGCATATGAACTTCCCTACAAAATGATGTAAGAGTAAATGCAAAAAGCGTAGAGCTAAGGCGAGTTATTGTTTGAAATCCAAATATATTCTTCTAGAGATAATGATGTTTAATTTTTAAAATTTTGATGTTTTTTGAGTATTTATTCGGTATCGGGCAAAAAAACTCTCAATTTTGCTGATTTGGGATGGACAAAAATGAATGGCTCCTTGGTACCAAACAAAATGACGCATATTTCTGCACCAGAAGAACTACTTAAAACGATATTTTGCAATTTCAAAAAAGATGTGGCTCAACTTGTGGGTGTCGCAAACTAGGATTATATTGCAATCAATCCTGCGGTTCTTACTCTGGTGACAGCTGCCAAAATTGTTTTGCTGTCGAGCAAGAAGAAAAGGAAGTTGATGCAGAAGAAATAAACGAATTTGGAAATTGAATTTAAATGATTGATATAATAC
Organism: Diabrotica virgifera virgifera; assembly: GCF_917563875.1. NCBI lineage: Eukaryota > Metazoa > Arthropoda > Insecta > Coleoptera > Chrysomelidae > Diabrotica > Diabrotica virgifera. The sequence continues at coordinate 211,314,616 of NC_065444.1, forward strand.
TTTAAAAATCATATTAATTTTATACTTACTTTATGCCTGGTTGCACGAACATATCTTAAGCTTAACAGGTGCTTTAAGCTTACCTTATGAAACATACGCGTTGTACCATGGAGTCTCAAATCAATTTTCAGCTTGCCACAATGAATTGCCATGTGGATTGCATAAATAAAAATTCAAAATTATGGTGCAACGTAAGTGAGACTTGGAGCTTAAGATTTGTTAGTGCAACCAGGCATTAATGTTGTGAAATAAATACTATTATTATCATCAAATTGTGAAGTTTAAAAAGTTTAATTTCCCTCAAACGTATATTTTTATGGGATAAAATTTTTATCAATTTATCGTTATATCATAAGTAGGAAGCGAATTTATATGCGATCAATTTTGATTAATTATGCGCATATATATGCAGTAAACAATTACGAAATATGCGCAAGATATGCACAAAAATTCAAAAAATGCGCATTCCGAGAAACCACAAATTTTCTGTTCTATTCTATTCTAGGGTTTTCTTTTATAGGCGGAGGGGGGGGCAATCTTATTTAATATCTTTCAAATAAAATCATTATTTTTAATATATGCAATTTATTGACATTTTTTACAAAAACTGATATTAGTAGTTAGCTATTTAAAATAAAACAAAAATATCACAATATATATCTTCGATTATAATTCACTACAATGTGTTTTTTCCAAATTTTTTGCAAAAAACATTTTCTTTGATCAGATAAAATATTTTTATAATTTGAAAAACTCCTTTCAACAGCAACAGAAGCAATTGGTGCGTATTTAAAATAACTTGTTAAAGCCGAAAATTCTGCACCAAAATCAATTTTAAAATTTCCAATAAAATTTTTGCATATGTCCTCCAAAGTTTTAAGCCGTTTAAAGACGTGATCTGATCTAAAGCATGAATATTTAAATTTCCGTTAATAAATCGTGAAACTATGGTTAAAGGTGTAAATTCTCTTAACAATAGGGGATTTAAAAGAATCACCAGAATTATAGGTGCCTACTAAATTGGGATAAAAATTGTACTAAATATAATTAAAGTAAATAAAATTCGGGTTTTCCGGTAAACCATTCTTCATCATTTTAACATCCTACAATCATTTTATAACGGCGTACTATAAGCACTATCAGTACTACATCATAAATGTGTAAAGATCGGGTATTGTCTGTGAAAAATTGAAAAGGCAGTGAATGGGCCGTCTCTCTTCAGGTAGTTCTCCAATTAATAGATAGGACAGCCTGTGCGGGGAAATATTTTGTGTCGAATTAAAAAAATTAAATTTTTTTTGGACCTAAATGTTTTTAAATAGGCACAAAATATGCATGTTTCTTTAAACATATTCAAAATTTAGTAAAGTTCTCAAATATGCGAAATATGCATGCAATATGCATTTAGCATAAAATCCGCTCCCTAATCATAAGCAACAACTAATTTTATTAGCGAATTGCATTACTTCAAGCTTTAAAACAGATTTTTCCTCTAATTTTTATGATATGGAGTAGTTTTCAGGGGTTGAATCAAATTAAAACTTGTATGTATCAGGTTTTTCATATTTAAATAATAAATATTTTTCGATTTAAGATTGAAAATAAAATGATTTTTAATCTCAGACATTTTTTTCATAACTGAATGAGGTTAGTTTTAAGGGTAGTTCATATGAAGAGTACAGGGGAAAAACAAGGAATGTCACATTTTATACATATTGAGATAAACACCAATAAACGTTTAATTCTTATGATATCTAAAAACTACTTAGGAGATTTTTAGCAGAGTTCTAGCAATTATTAGCCTACAATCTTAATAAAATATTATTCTATATTATTAACTTATTAATTTAATAATGCACAAAAAAACTGCTAATATTTCTTACTTTTGTCCAGTGGCGTGCGCACAATCCTGGTCCTTCGCCTATATACAAATTCTTAACCCGGGAGTAGTCGCGCTCACTTCTGTAACGTCGATAGTCGCGTGTGAGATTCTATCTCAAAATACGAATTTAAAACATATTTTTATTTTGTACTATTTTTATCTTATTTTTATATATAAAATATATATTTCTAACAATTTTATTAAAAAAACCTGTGTTAACGGCCACCTGCCAACATCGGCCACCTGTCCGAACGGCCAGTTTAAAAATTTCCCAAATCAATTATATGTAGAGAGTTGAAAGACTGATAGGTTTTGTACACGCTTGAAATGAATGAAAGAAGTGAAAGAAGTATATTAAAGTGTGTAAATGTATTTTAATTTCCTTAGCTAAGCGCTTTCGACATTAAAGTCATCTTTAGAGCTAATGCTACAAAAAAAGTTAAAACAATAAGTAAAAAGATGTTCAGAGTACAAAGTTTTTTAACTTACGTCAATATATAAAAAGTACCGGCTACTTAGGAATGTATTTTCTTGCATCGCATTAAGAAATTTTTAATTCTGGTCCACTGTACAACTCCGGCTGATGAAAGCTAGTTTTAATTTTTAATTTTTCAATGGTAAAACAATAAGAACAACCACTGGGACGATACATACATATAAAATTTTTGGCATGGTACAGGTTTTACCCAACCATTTTGAAGTGATATGAGCTGGCGACTGACTGACAGTGGTTGATTGTACGTTGGATTTTAAATGTTTCATCTGTCTGGTGTTGACATTTGACAGCTGATGTTACAAATGAATGAATTTTTTTTTTAATTAGTTTTAAAAGCATAATTGAAAAAATTGATGAACAAAAATTGTACCTTAGATGTCTGTACAATACAATAATAATAATTTAATTGTCTAAAATTATCTACCAGACTGAGGGCCTGGTGGCTCAAGACATAATATGTACAATGTGTCATGACAAAGGAAAGAAGATATTTTGTTTATAATAAAAAAAGAAGATATGAATAAAATTCAATTTGTTAATTCTGAATGATATTGTTTATTCAAAATTTTCTTTCATCCCTAATATGAAGTATTTAGATCTTAATTGTTTCTTGTTAACAACTTTTGTAGTTGAGCATAAAAGTTTTCGGGATGAAATTGCCCTGTTGTGTGAATATTATAATAGTATAATATTTTGCATATTATGTAGAATTATGCAGGTTTTGATAAAATTAATGACCAAGATCATTTAAATGATGAAATAAGTATATTTAGTCTATAACATACTACTCCTAAAGTTGGTTTTTATGAGAAGGTAGATTTGGATGGAAATTAAGTTTTTTCACAAAATATACTTTTAATAAACACATTTTGTTGTTAAGTGAAATGTGGTAATAACTGTCAATGCTTCAATGTACATACAGACTAAGCCACCAGTCTTATGACTTCCTGAGTTTAAGTTTAATAAATAACTTATCTATGTTGTTAAAAGTTACAAAAAGTTTTTTTGTGACAGAAATTGTATGAGGCCACTACTCCACTGTTTCCCACAGATATTTAAATAAAGGTTTATAATTGCAATTCAAATTAATCTAAATTAATCTAAGTGTTAACACAAAAATCAGGATTAGATTTCATTTCTTTGGAGATCTCAAGGTCTTCTAACAGATTCATTAGTCTATAGTTTTTAGATGGAATGTTATGTAAAATTTGGCTATCTTTGGTAGGAGAGAAGGAATGATTGGTAGTTTTAACGTGATAGCCAAAATTTGACTTTTCTGGAGTTCTCACATGTTCCTTGATTCTCTGAGAAAGGGTCCTCATCGTTCTACCTACGTAGGTAGTACTACATTCACCACAGGATAGTTTGTAAATGCCACTTTTGTTTAATTTATCGATTTTATCTTTGGTTTTACTGAATAATGATTTGATGGTATTTTTGGTCTTAAATGACATTTTGAGGTTATCAACTTGGTGTGATAATACATGCGATATTTTATCTGAAATTTGAAAAATTTTATCTGAAAAAATTTCATTCATTTGTAATGTCAGCTGTCAAATGTCAACACCGGACAGATGAAACATTTAAAATCCAACGTACAATCAACCACTGTCAGTCAGTCGCCAGCTCATATCACTTCAAAATGGTTGGGTAAAACCTGTACCATGCCAAAAATTTTATATGTATGTATCGTCCCAGTGGTTGTTCTTATTGTTTTACCATTGAAAAATTAAAAATTAAAACTAGCTTTCATCAGCCGGAGTTGTACAGTGGACCAGAATTAAAAATTTCTTAATGCGATGCAAGAAAATACATTCTAAGTAGCCGGTACTTTTTATATATTGACGTAAGTTAAAAAACTTTGTACTCTGAACATCTTTTTACTTATTGTTTTAAATTTTTTTGTAGCATTAGCTCTAAAGATGACTTTTATGTCGAAAGCGCTTAGCTAAGGAAATTAAAATACATTTACACACTTTAATATACTTCTTTCACTTCTTTCAATTATATGTAGACTACAAAAACTGGCAATACCGTCCACCTTTCTATATCGACCAAGAGTTCTTTCATTTTTGTGGCAGTTACTGAAAAATTTTACTGTACAGTAAAACCTGTGTTAACGGCCACCTGCCAACATAGGCCACCTCTCCTAACGGCCAGTTTAAAAATTTTCGAACCATTAGTTACATTGTAAAAAAAACAACAAAGATTTAACATGTTTAAACATATGTATTGATGTCTTTAACTGTACCCTGTAGTCGATATAAAAAAAATTAGCAATATCAGTCTTTTATGAAAATTTTGACAATAAATAAAAAATACGTCATCAATAAACCAAAGATTTCGAATATAAAATAAAATATGGGCTGTTCCTTTCAAAAAAAAAATAAGTTTGGTCTGCCACTATGTTATCGAACACCCTGTTACATTATAACTAATTTTGTAATATGAAGCTTAAAGTCGGCTACAATTTTTTTTATTAGCTTTTATAGCTATCTATTACTATAACGGAACTACGGAGCTTTAACCCACTAATCAATCACCCTGCATTCTCCATATATCTGTTTAAAACTATAGATTTAAGTTAGTTGCTTTAGTTGTTAGACTTTGTAACTAGGCACACGCCACCCTTCGTTAAAATCAATTTTGTAATTTGTCACCTTGACAGAACGCTCTCTTATGTCATCCACTATTACAAGCAGTCACAAAATTTGTCATGCTGATTTTATTTGCAAATTATATAAAAAAAAACAATGTTGAACTAGCAATAAAAAAGATACAGTCCAATTCAAGAACAACTTAAGCAACAATTGCAAACAATATCTATATGCCATTCATGCAGCACTGAATCGAAGGCCTTCTTGAAATCATTAAAGGTAGTTAAAATGTTCCGTTTTTTGGAAGATGCCTGCTCGGAAATGAATGAGTCGATGATAAGTTGTTCTTTGCAACCCAATTATCGATTCTTCCTGATAAGGCTCTATGATGTCTGTCGTTTAGAGAACAGTGTTGGTAGATACGCCGGACTACACAGGATATGACCAAATCATCTTGGGTGTTATTTTGATGTTATGTTTGGGTGTTATGGATCAGAAATTAAATGATTAATTAATGTCGATAAGAACTCATGCACGCTTTAAAACTCCTTAAATCAAAAGTTTTGGACTCCGTCTGGCCCAGGAGATTTCCAGTTATGAAGCTCTTTAATGATATTTAAAACTTCTTCAGTGGCGAAGGGTTCGTAGAGAGCGGTAATATAGTATTGACCGTTTTGCGTCGCATCTTCTATCCATCCAGCATTGGTGTTAAAAGTTGATTTCTCCAAAACTCGTGAATTTCTTCTTGGCTTGGGTAAGACTTACCGACACTGTCTACGGTGGAATTAAATTTTCGATAGATCAGCATTCTTAAAAAGTGCATTGTCACATTTTCGGTTGTTACTAATTTGTACCTTCTTGGTTTTCCGTAGTGAACGGAGAGTTTCTGTTATAACGTATCCAGAAAATGTTGGGCTCTGTTCTGGATCATATCTTAATGTCTTGTTGTAGTTCTCAGTTTGTTAGACATAATTTAGTAGGGGGTATACTACCAATATTTGCGCTGTCAAGTATGACTAGGATAGAGTATGCCAAATGGTTTTAAAATACTGGGTGGATACAATAATTTTCAATTTTTAATTTTTAAATAAAACACACCCTGTAACTCAGTACCGAGCCACATTTTATTTAAGTGATTTGTGTTCAATCTTAATATTTTGAGCCCAAGAAACTACAGTTAAAATATTTCCAGTTATTAATGAAACACCCTGTATACGATTATGAAATACTAATGATTTTACCCGTTGCCTAACAGCTCTATTTTTTTACTTCCTCCTATTTTATCTCATCTCCCTTTAATTTGTTCTGATTCCTCTATTTTTTCTGATACCTCCTCTTTTTCTCGGTTTCCTACCTATTTTTTTCTGGTACCCTACCATTTATTCTGACACGCTCCAATTTTTTCTGACTCTCAAATTTTTAGACTCCCACTACTTTTTGTTGACTCTGGGCGGAGTGGTCTACATCTGGATGGGGACGGTGGATCATCTCTAAATCGAAATAAAATATAAGCTGTTTTTAATTTTTCAATTTGCTCATATTTTGTGTACACGGAATCAACTTTGCTTTCCTTGGAATTTTTCTTACACGAATAGACGGAATGTGGCTGCATATTGTAGAGTCCCTTTCGTCTCCTTTATTCGTCGTCTTCTTGCCCTATAAATTGTAAAAGGCAGAGATTAAGAATAGTAGGTACCAGAAAGTGTTTCCACAAGAATTTTCAGATTTATTGTTTAGATCTGGAACTTCTCATTTCTCCCCAAATATAAAGTCATTTAACAAATTTTGTTTTAAAGTTCACAAATTAAGATTTAAAATGAGTTTTTGTAAAGCCCAGTTGCAGTGGTCAAGGCCGAGTTATGATTGAAGATATTATATTATAAATAATAATAAATTAATATTATAAAATAATGCTTTAAAAAATATCTCTCACTATTTATTACTAAATGTGGAGTAGTGACCGCCCACTATCAGTAGTATAATAAGCCAGATAGTAGGGACGTCAAAATTATGTATAATAAATACTAAACTTTAATATAATTTCATAAAAACGGTGTCAGCAAGGATATAAAAATGCTCGTAGTTCTTGTGTTAATCATCATTTCCCTCATAGCAGTTACAGAAGCAACATGAGGATTACATATTTTATTGTATTTGTACAAGGTAAGTATTCAATATAACATATAGAAATGTTAAATGATATTTCAATGAGATTAGTGGTTAGCTATATTTTAATTTTAGATCCTAGAATTAGCAAAATTATTTTGCTGGTTCTCATTTTATTGTTATTTTCAATTTTTCTTTTTCCACCTCATATTTTTCCTTTTTAGGGATCTCTGTTCCTTTCTTTTCACATACCCATAGCCCTTACTTAGGACATGCGTCATATGCATTTTAATAATATTTACAATATTTTCCATATAGTTATGTCTATGGTCTATGTATATAATGTATCATGTAAACAACAATATAGAACGGATAAACGTAGTAAAAACGAGGGGCACACATAATATTCCAGCTAAAAAACAGCGTGACATGAACATTACGTGGTGCAAAAAGGTATTTTTATTTTGGTTGAAAATAAAATTCTAGTTTTATGTTTAAACATTTTGCCATAATATTTGCTAAATTTGAAGTAACACGCGCCACAAAAGGGCTGTAATATGCAAACTTTAACAAAGGTAAGCTTTTGTGGCGCGTTTTACTTCAAACTTAGCATATTTTATGGCAAAATCTTTCAAACCAAAACTAGAATTTTGTTTTCCATTAAAATGAAATTACATTTTTGCGTCATGTTATATTCATATCAGCTGTCTCGTAGCTGGAATATTCTTTGCGCCACTCTTTATTCAAAAGGCCTTATTGAGAATGGCATCTATAAACAGAAGTCTTAATGGTTTAATTCAAGGGTCAGAAATTCATTATTTCTTTATAATTTATTTATTGCTATCTCATTTAGATGTATAGGTACTATTCTTAGCTACTAGAAATCTAATGACTGCAAAATTATCAAAATTTTTATTTTTAGCCTTTGTCGCAACTGAAATATTCCAAGTAGAGGCAGGAAGGTCATCTAAACCAGTCACCCAAGCACCAGGAAGAAAACACGGCCATAAATAGCCTTATTTTAATATGGATTATTAAATTATATTCATTCTTTTTAATGTTTTATATTACAAATACAATAAAAATGTTATTCCACTGAAACATATTTTATAACCTAACCTCCATAGAAACTTATAAAATCCTATATTTATTATACCTGATTTTCCTTTCAAAACATAATGAAGGTAAACATCTTCAAGAATAAAATAAGTTGGCAATGTAGTATTTTGTCAATCAAATTAAATTTTATCGACATCAGAGAAAGGACTAAAATATTGGATATAAAATAAATGATTATAGTACATTCAATCAAGCAATTCACCTTGCAATTCTAAAGGCCTTCATGGATTTGTTTGAAATTTTTATAGTAGCTCAAAAATTATTCAAATAACAAACCTGCCTTGGTGCCAATGTATGCTTTCACCCCAGGGGTGAATGCCACCTTTTCTCGGAGGTGGAAATTTAAAATTTAAAAATGATACCGACCGGCAATCGATAGAGAATTGAATTTTGTGAGGAAAATGTAGAATAAAATTTTTTACTTAACTTAATAATTTCTGAGTTATTCGCGACTGAAAATTCCAAAAAATACGTTTTTCAATAGTTGGCGCGAATAACTCGAAAATTAGGCATATTCAAAAAAAAATTCCGATTAAAATTGAAGCTTATAAGCAAACAAAAAAAGTGCTATGTTTTAATTAAATTTTTTAGATAACGTTAAGCCACAAGCCTCAAGTTAAAGTCTCAAGCGTGAAAATTAAGCAATTTATGATGAAAATTAGACAAATACCTCGAATTTACAAAAGAAAACATGACGGTAAATGTATGTCATGTGCGGCAGAATTAATATTAATCGTAACCCCTATAAAATTAACTTTATGTTTCGACAACATATTTCAAAAGTTTGAATTATCTAGAACAATTACATTCTGAAGAAAAATTGTTTTAAGTAAATTTCTTTTTTTTTTCGATGTTTCAAAAAATAAGTAATTTTTTCAAAATACCTCAAAAACTATTGGACTTATGAAAAAAGTGTTCTGGCCAAAAATTTAGCTTGTTTCTACTGAACATTTTGTTTTTGTTTTATAACTCACGTAACATATATTTAGCGAGATATAAGCGTTTAAAATATTGATTTCAATGCAAAGGGAGCTTATTTTTAGCACTTTATTAAAATTCTCTGAACAAACGATTCAGGAGCTGCAGCTCTTATGATCTTATAGCCTATGAAATTCCTTACAAAATGATGTAAGAGTAAATGCAAAAAGCGTAAAGCTAAGGCGAGTTATTGTTTGAAATCCAAATATATTTTTCTAGAGATAATGATGTTTAATTTTTAAAAATTTGATGTTTTTTGAGTATTTATTCTTTTATTCATGTAGCGTCTGCTTTGTATTTAGGTATCGGGCAAAAAACTCTCAATTTCGCTGATTGGGGATGGACAAAAGTGAATGGCTCCTTGGTACCAAACAAAATGACGCATATTCTTGCACCAGAAGAACTACTTAAAATGATATTTTGCAATTGCAAAAAAGGATGTGGCTCAACTTGTGGGTGTCGCCAACTACCATTATATTGCAATCAATTCTGCAGTTCTCGCTCTGGTGACAGCTAACCAAAGTGTTTTCCTGTCGATCAAGAAGAAAAGGAAGTTGATGCAGAAGAAATAAACGAATTTGGAAATTGAATTTAAATGATTGATATTTACTTTAAAAATCATATTAATTTTATACTTAATTTATGCCTGGTTGCACGAACATATCTTAAGCTTAACAGGTGCCTTAAGCTTACCTTATGAAACATACGCGTAGTACCATGGAGTCTCAAATCAATTTTAAGCTTGCCACAATGAATTGTCCTGTGGATTGCATAAATAAAAATTGAAAATTATGGTGCAACGTAAGTGAGACTTAAAACGGCGCTATCTATACGCTGAGCTTGGCTAAGCTGGAGCTTAAGATTTGTTAGTGCAACCAGGCATTAATGTTGTGAAATAAATATTATTATTATCATCAAAATGTGAAGTTAGTTTAATTTCCCTCAAACGTATATTTTTATATGATAAAATTTTTATCAATTTATCATTATATCATAAGTAGGAAGCGAATTTATATGCGATCAATTTTGATAAATTATGCGCATATATATGCAGTAAAAATTACGAAATATGCGCAAGATATGCACAAAAATCCAAAAGATGCGCATTTCGAGAAACCACAAAGTTTCTGTTCTATTCTATTATAGGGGTTTCTTTGTTTCTTTTATAGGGGGAGGGGGCGGCAATCTTATTTATTAGCTTTTAAATAAAATCGTTATTTTTAATGTATGCAATTTATTCACATTTTTTACAAAAACTGATATTAGTAGTTACCTATTTAAAATAAAAAAAAAAACAATATCACAATATATATCTTCGATTATAATTCACTACAATATGTTTTTTTCCAAATTTTTTGCGAAGAAACATTTTCTTGGATCAGATAAAATATTTTTATAACTTGAAAAACTCCTTTCAAAATCAACAGAAGCAATTGGGGCGTATTTAAAATAACTTGTTAAAGCCGAAAATTCTGCACCAAAATCAATTTCAAAATTTACAATAAAATTTTTGCATATGTCCTCCAAAGTTTTAAGCCGTTTAAAGACGGGATCTGATCTAAAGCATGAATATTAAAATTTCCGTTAATAAATCGTGAAACTATGGTTAAAGGTGTAAATTCTCTTAACAATAGGGGATTTAAAAGAATCACCAGAATTATAGGTACCTACTAAATTGGGATACAATTTGTACTAAATATAATAAAAGTAAATAAAATTCGGATTTTCCGGTAAACCATTCTTCATCATTTTAACATCCTACAATCATTTTATAACGGCGTACTATAAGCACTATAAGTACTTTGTGTAAAGATCGGGTATTGTCTGTGAAAAAATGAAAAGGCAGTGAATGAGCCGTCTCTCTTCAGGTTAGATAGGACTAACTAACTAACTAGGCCAATTAATAGATAGGACTGACTAATAGGTAGATGCGGGGAAATATTTTGTGTCGAATTTAAAAAATTAAATTTTTTTTGGACTTAAATTTTTTTAAATAGGCACAAAATATTCATGTCTTTTAAAATATGCAAAATTTAGTAAAGTTTTCAAATATGCGAAATATGCATGCAATATTCATTTAGCATAAAATCCGCTCCCTAATCATAAGCAGCAATTAATTTTCTTAGATAATTCCATTACTTCAAGCTTTAAAACAGATTTTCCTCTAATTTTTATGATAAGGAGTAGTTTTTAGGGTTTGAATCAAATTAAAAACTTGAATGTATCAGGTTTTTCATATTTATATAATAAATATTTTTCTATTTAAGATTGAAAATAAAATGATTTTATAATCTCAGCCATTTTTTTCATAACTGAATGAGGTTAGTTTTAAGTGAGTTTTAAGGGTAGTTCATATGAATGGTAGAGGGGAAAACAAGGAATGTCACATTTTATACATATTGAGATAAACACCAATAAAGGTTTAATTCTTATGATATCTAAAAACTACTTAGGAGATTTTTAGCAGAGTTCTGGCAATTATTAGTCTACAATCTTAATATAATATTATTCTATATTAACTTATTAATTTAATAATGCACAAAAAACTGCTAATATTTCTTACTTTTGTCCAGTGGCGTGCGCACAATCCTGGTCCTTCGCCTAGATACAAATTCTTAAAAAATTATAGAGTCTAATCTTTCTGGTTATTGTTCTGAATCGATAGCCTAGTAGATATTACTCAGTTTTTGCTACCACATGGCGAGAAAAGCCAAAATTCATGAAAAAGTGACATTCCTTGTTTTTCCCCTGTACTCTTCATATAATGATATCGAACTATTAGTTACATTGTAAAAAAAAACAACAAAAATTTAACATGTTTAAACATATCGCACACCTAGTTCAATAGTGCCACAAGTGCAAAACACAATATTCTCGAGAAATGAGCAAAACGTTCTGTAGTAAACGCGTTTTGCCCTGTAAGTAATTTATTTTGAGAATGACTGGCTTCAAAATTACAATTTAGGTAGTAAATTATACAATTATTGGCTGGATCTTATTACAATTTATTAAAAATAAAACGTTATTATTGTTTTGATAGTTATGGCGTTATTGCATTGTGGCAGTGTATATTATCGCCACATCTCCCAATTATGGCCGTATTGCATTTTCAATACCTCCAAAAACCCTACAGTGAAATACCGAAGTAACTTACTTTATAGTTATCCAAAACAATATTTTAGTTCAGGCTGTATTGCATTAGATGGGCCATTATATAGGCAATATTTTACAGCCTTAACCCAAAATTCGAATTTTTTGCAGTTGTGGCACAATTGAACTAGGTGTGCGATATGTATTTATGTCTTTAACTGTACCCTGTAGTCGATATAAAGAAAATTAGCAATATCAGTATTTTATGAAAATTTTGACAATAAATAAAATATATGGCATCAATAAACCATTGGCGTTGTGCTTATCATTATTTATACAGGGAGTTGAACTTGTTACGATTTTCATATAAAATTGGTTATAACTTTGTAAATACCCTGTTCAACATACCAAACCTTTATAATTTTGTAATGGAAAAGTTAAGAAGCTTTCGAATATAAAATAAAATATAGGGTGCTCCTTAAAAAAAACATAAGATTGGTCTGCCACTATATTATCGAACACCCTGTTACATTCTAACTAATTTTGTAATATTTTATGAAGCTCAAAGTCGGCTACAATTTTTGTTATTAACTTTTACAGCTATCTATTACTATAACGTATCTATGGAGCTTTACCCCACTAATCAATCACCCTGGAATTTCAATATATTTATCTGTTTAAATCTATAGATTTAAGTTAGTTGTTTTATTTGTTAGGCACACGCCACCCATCGTTAAATTCAATTTTGTAATTTGTCACCATGACAGATCGCTCTCTTATGTCACCCACTATGACAAGCAGTCACAAAATTAGTCATGCTGATTTTATTTGCAAATTATATAAAAAACAACTTTGAACTAGCAATAAAAAAGATACAGCCCACTTCAAGAACAACTTAAACAAAAATTACAAACAATATCTATCTGCCATTCATGCAGCACTGAATCGAACACCTTCTTGAAATCATTGAAGCCAGTAAAAATTTGCAGTTTTTTGGAAGATGCTTGGTTGGAAATGACTGAGTCGATGAGTTGTTCTTTGCAACCCAAGGAAGCCTTATCGCATCCTTTCTGATGAGGCTCTATGATATCTGTTGTTTAGAGAACAATGTTGGTAGATACGCCGGACTACACAGGATATGACAAAAATCATCTTGGGTGTTATTTTGGTGTTATGCTTGGGTGTTATGGATCAGAAATTAAATAATTAATTAATGTCGATAAGAACTCATGCACGCTTCAAAACTTCTTAAGTCAAAAGTTTTGGACTCGTCTGGCCCAGGAGATTTCCAGTTATGAAGCTCTTTGATGATTAAAGACCGGATTATATGTTTTTTGCATATCGATAACCATCAAAGATACAATCAAACGCTTCAGGATGTGGACGAATTATGATAATTAAAGGCGTTTGACACTAATTTAATTTTACATATTTAGAATATTTTCTGTTTTTTAACATATTTTGATGGTTTGAACATATTTTCGACCGTTTGACATATTTTTAACATATTTTGGCATATTTTTAACATATTTTGACATATTTTGACATATTTTTGGCTGTAAACAGCTTGACACAGTTAACCATGTAACAATGGTTAGGTTTATAAATGATGCATTCATGAACTTTTTCCTTCCCGACATTGTTCCAGCTAACAAAATCTTGCTTATGGTTTCCGATGCTGCGTCATACATGGTCAAATCTGACCAACAACTAAAAGTTTTATATCCCAATTTAATTCATGTGACGTGTTTGGTGCATGGTTTAGACAGAGTGGCGGAAGAAATTCGAAATTCATTTCCTACATTTAATAGTTTAATTAGCAACGTGAAGAAAATATTTGTAAAATCGCCTTTAAGGATTCAGATATATAAAGAAAAATTACCAAATACTCCTTTGCCACCGGAGCCTATAATCACAAGTTAGGGAACATATTTAAAAGCTGCCTGTTTTTATGCGGAACATTTTCTCCCTATAAAAGAACTAATTTTATGTTTTGAAGAAACAAATATTGGTGCGATTTCAAAATGCAAATCAAGTTTAGAAAACAGATCACTGCACAATGAGCTTTGTTTTATTAAATCGAATTATGAATTTGTTTATAAAACCATCCTCAATCTTGAAACTGAATCGTTTCCACTACAAGAGTCCCTTAATTTAATTCAGAAATTTAAGGAAAACGCTGAAGAAGTTTCTGGAAGAATTGGACAATCAATAAATAAAAAATGGATTGAAACTTTACAGAAAAATAGTGATGTTTTTCCCTTGTTTTTCCCCTGTACTCTTCATATAATCATATCGAACTATTAGTTACATTGTAAAAAAAACAACAAAAATTTAACATGTTTAAACTTATGTATTGATGTCTTTAACTGTACCCTGTAGTCGATATAAAGAAAATTAGCAATATCAGTCTTTTACGAAAATTTTGACAATACATAAAAAATACGGCATTAATAAACCATTGCCGTTGTGCTTATTTTTATTGATACAGGGAGTTGAACTTGTTACGATTTTCATATAAAATTGGTTATAACTTTGTAAATACCCCGTATAACATACCAAACCTTTATATTTTTGTAATGGAAAAGTTAGGAAGATTTCGAATATAAAATAAAATATAGGGTGTTCCTTTTAAAAAAACATAAGTTTGGTCTGCCACTATGTTATCGAACACCCTGTTACATTATAACTAATTTTGTAATATGAAGCTTAAAGTCGGCTACAATTTTTTTTATTAGCTTTTATAGCTATCTATTACTATAACGGAACTACGGAGCTTTAACCCACTAATCAATCACCCTGCATTCTCCATATATTTGTTTAAAACTATAGATTTAAGTTAGTTGTTTTAGTTGTTAGACTTTGTAACTAGGCACACGCCACCCTTCGTTAAACTCAATTTTGTAATTTGTCACCCTGACATCCAATATTACAAGCAGTCACAAAATTTGTCATGCTGATTTTATTTGCAAATTATATAAAAAAAAATAACTTTGAACTAGCAATAAAAAAGATACAGTCCACTTCAAGGACAACTTAAGCAACAATTACAAACAATATCTATATGCCATTCATGCAGCACTGAATCGAAGGCCTTCTTGAAATCATTAAAAGTAGTTAAAATGTTCCGTTTTTTGGAAGATGCCTGGTTGGAAATGAATGAGTCGATGATAATATAATAATAATAATATAATGGAGTTTATTTGTAGCAAATAAATACATATAAAATAAACTCAGTTCCTCACTGAAGTTATATGTACAACTTGTGCGTGAGGGTTAAATTTTGATTATAAAACAACAGGATTGTTTTTTTATAAGTTGTTCTTTGCAACCCAAGGAACACTTATCGATTCTTTCTGGTGAGGCTCTATAATGTGTGTTGTTTAGAGAACAGTGTTGGTAGATACGCCGGACTACACAGGATATGACCAAATCATCTTGGGTGTTATTTTGGTGTTATGTTTGGGTGTTATGGATCAGAAATGAAATGATTAATTAATGTCGATAAGAACTCATGCATGCTTCAAAACTTCTTAAGTCAAAAGTTTTGGACTCCATCTGGCCCAGGAGATTTCCAGTTATGAAGCTCTTTGATGATATTTAAGACTTCTTCAGTGGCGAAGGGTTCGTAGAGAGCGGTAATATAGTGTTGACCGTTTTGCGTCGCACCTTCTATCCATCCAGCATTGGTGTTAAAAGCTGATTTCTCCAAAACTCGTGAATTTCTTCTTAGCTTGTGTAAGACTTACCGACACTGTCTACGGTGGAATTAAATTTTCGATAGATCAGCATTCTTAAAAGTACATTGTCACATTTTCGGTTGTTACTAATTTGTACCTTCTTGGTTTTCCATAGTAAACGGAGAGTTTTTGTTATAACGTATCCAGACAATGTTGGGCTGTGTTATTTTCTGGATAATATCTTAGTGTCTTGTTGTAGTACTAAGTTTGTTAAACATAATTTAGTAGGGTGTATATTACCTATATTTGCGCTGTCAAGTATGACTAGGATATAGTATGCCAAATGGTTTTAAAATACTGGATGCAAATAATAATTTTTAATTTTTAAATAAAACACACCCTGTAACTCAGTAAGGAGCCACATTTTATTTAAGTGATTTGGGTTCAATCTTAATATTTTGAGCCCAAGAAACAACAGTTAAAATATTTCCAGTTATTAATGAAACACCCTGTATCCGATTATAAAGTACTAATGATTTTACCCGTGGTCTCACAGCTCTATTTTTTTACTTCCTCCTATTTTATCTCATTTTCCTTCAATTTGCTCTGATTTCTCTATTTTATTCCGATACCTCCTGTTTTTTTCTGTTTCCTGCCTATTTTTCCTTGTACCCTACAATTTTTTCTGACTCTCAAATTTTTTTGACTCCCACTACTTTTTGTTGACTCTGGGTGGAGTGGTGTACATCTGGATGGGGATGGTGGATCATCTCTAAATCGAAATAAAATATAAGCTGTTTTTAATTTTTCATTTTGCTCATATTTTGAGTACACGGAATCAACTTTGCTTTCGTTGGAATTTTTCCTAGACGAATAGGCGTAATGTCGCTGCATATTGTTAGAGTCCCTTTCGTCTCCTTTATTCGTCGTCTCCTTGCCCTATAAATTGTAAAAGGCAGAGATTAAGAATGGTAGGTACCAGAAAGTGTTTCCACAAGGATTTTCAGATTGATTGTTGAGATCTGGGACTTCTCATTTCTCCCCAAAAATAAAGTCATTTAACAAATTTTGTTTTAAGGTCCACAAATTAAGCTTTAAAATGAGTCTTTGTACAGCCCAGTTGCATGGGTCACGGCCGAGGTATGATTGAAAATATTATATTCTAAATAATAATAAATTAATATTATAAAAATAATGCTTTAAAAAATATCTCTCACTATCCATTACTAAGTGTGGAGTAGTGACCGCCCACTATCAGTAGTCTCATTTTATTGTTATTTTTCAATTCTTTATTTTCCACGTCATACTTTTCCTTTTTAGGGATCTCTGCTCCTTTCTTTTCACATACCCATAGCTCTTAATTAGGACATGCTTCATATGCATTTTAATATTATTTACAATATTTTCCATATATTTATGTCTATGGTCTATGTATAGAATGTATCATGTAAACAATATACATAGAACGGATAAACGTAGTAAAAACGAGGGGCGCACATAATATTCCAGCTAAAAAACAGCGGATATGAACATTACATGGTTCAAAATTGTATTTTCAATTTGATCGAAAATAAAATTCTAGTTTTATGTTGAAACATTTTGCCATAATATTTGCTAAATTTGAAGTAACACGCGCCACAAAATAGCTTCAATATGCAAACTTTAACAAAGGTAATCTTTTGTGGCGCATTTTACTTCAAACTTAGGATATTTTATGACAAAATCTTTCAAACCAAAACTAGAATTTTGTTTTAATCAAAATGAAAATACATTTTTGCGTCAGAAATTCAAATGTGTCAGAAATTCATTATTTCTTTATAAGTTATTCATTGCTTTCTCATTTAAATTTTGTTGTGCTGCTTGGATTTATAGGTACTATTCCTACCTACTAAAAATCTAATGACTACAAAATTATCAAAATTTTTATTTTTAGCTTTTGTCGCAACTGGAATATTCCAAGTAGAGGCAGGAAGGTCATCTAAACCAGTCACCCAAGCACCAGGAAGAAAACACGGCCATAAATAGCCTTATTTTAATATGGACTATTAATTTATATTCATTCGTTTTAATGTTTTATCTTACAACTACAATAAAAATGTTATTCCACTGAAAAATATTTTATAACCTAACCTCCATAGAAACTTGTATAATCCTATATTTATTATACCTGATTTTTCTTTCGAAACATAATGAAGGTACATATCTTCAAGAATAAAATGAGTTGGTAATATAGTATTTTGTCAATCAAATTAAATTTTATCGACATCAGAGAAAGGATTAAATTATTGGATATAAAATAAATGATTATAGTACATTCATTCAAGCCATTCACCTCGCATTTCTAAAGGATTTCATGGATTTGTTCGAAATTTAGATAGTAGCTCAAAAATGATTAAAATAACAAACCTGACTTGGTGCCAATGTATGCTTTCACCCAGGGGTGAATGCCACCCTTTCTCGGGGGTGGAAATTTAAAATTTCAAAATGATACCGACCGGCAATCTATTGAGAATTGAATTTTATGAAGAAAATGTAGAATAAAATTTTTTACTTAACTTAATAATTTCTGAGTTATTCGCGATTGAAAATTCCAAAAAAACACGTTTTTCAATAGCTCTTCGCGAATAACTCCAAAATTAGGCATATTCAAAAAGAAATAATTCCTATTAAAATTGAAGCTTATAAGCAAACAAAGAAACTGCTATGTTTTGATTAAATTTTTTAGATAACGTTAAGCCTCAAGCCTCAAGTTAAAAGTCTCAAGCGTGAAAATTAAGCAATTTATGATGAAAATTAGTCAAATACCTGGAATTAAAAAAAAAAACATGACGGTAAAGTGTATGCCATGTGCGGCAGAATTAATATTAATTGTAACTCATATAAAATTAACTTTATTTATGTTTCGACAACATGTTTCAAAAGTTTGAATTATCTAGAACAATTACATTTAAAAAAAAGGAAATTTCTTTTTTTTTCGACGTTTCAAACAATAAGTATTTTTTTCAAAATATCTCAAAAACCATTGGACTTATGAAAAAAAGTGTTCTGGCCAAAAATATAGCTTTTTTCTACTGAACATTTTGATTTTGTTTTATAACTCACGTAACTTATAAATTTAGCGAGATATAAGCGTTTAAAATACAGTGGAACCTCGATAACTCGGATTAATCAGGACCGCGGCCGATCCGGGTTATCGAAAATCCGGGTTAGCTGGAGAGCATAGTAAAAATTAATAAAATACGGTATACTTATAGATAAAGTCCCTTATAAGCAAAATAATATGAAATATATATGCACAGTTACCTATGGTTGTATAGAGTTTAGTATAGACAATATAGAATATTATTAATTTCTAGGTAAAAAACTCAGTCAGTTTGGTTGTGTCAATAATTTCGTCTGGTCTGCTTATGTAATTTAAGAACAGTGACTCTTTCATTGTTTAAAAGACCATTGTTTAAAAAACAATTTTTTAAAAGACAGTTGAAAATAAATAAAGGAATAACAGGTGCCTGTTGTTTGCGATAATGTCGCTCTGCCGCCGCCGTGTGCATGAGTCATTTTTACTATCATATAGTTCAAATTACGCAGATACCCATTATCTCTCAAATATTATATTATGATTGAAGGGAAGTTTTATCAATGAAATTCGATATTTTTAAGACATTCCAGAAGCGGCTGCAGATAAAATGTTTTAACATAATACATACATTTTTATTGTTGAAATGTTTGTCCGATGAAAATCGGTCCGGGTTATCCGGACTTCCGGGTTATCGGGGGCCGACTTATCGAGGTTCCACTGTATTGATTTCCATGCAAAGGGAGCGTCTTTTCAGAATTTTAACACTAAAATTCTCTGAACAAAAGATTCTAGAAAGACTGCAACTCTCATGATCTTATAGCTTATGAAATTCCCTACAAAATTATGTAAGAGTGAGTGCAAAAATCGTAGAGCAAAATCGAGTTATTGTTAGAAAACCAAATACATCTTTCTAGAGATAATGTTTGAAAATTACGGTGCGTCTAAATTTTGATCTTTTTTGAGTATTTATTCTTTTATACATGCAGTGTCTGCTTTGTATTTGGAAATAGTGCAACAAAACTCTCAATTTTGCTGATTGGTGATGGACAAAAGTGAATGGCTCCTTGGTACCAAACAAAATGACGCCTATTCCTACACCAGAAGAACTACTTAAAATGATATTTTGCAATTGAAAAAAAAAAAAAATGTGGCTCAACTTGTGGGTGTCGCAAACTAGAATTATATTGCAATAAATCCTGCGGTTCTTGCTCTGGTGACAGCTGCCAAAATTGTTTTTCTGTCGACCAAGAAGAAAAGGAAGTTGATGCAGAAGAAATAAACGAATTTGGAAGTTGAATTTAAACGATTGATGTATACTTTTAAAATCATATTAATTTTATACTTAATTTATGCCTGGTTGCACGAACACATCTTAAGCTTAACACGTGCATTAAGCTCTACTTATGAAACATACGCGTTGTACCATGGAGTCTCAAATCAATTTTCAGCTTACCACAATGAATTGCCATGTGGATTGCATAGATAAAAATCGAAAATTATGGTGCAACGTAATAGAGTCTTAAAACGGCCCTATCTATAAGCTGAGCTTGGCTGAGCGGGAGCTTAAGATTTGTTAGTGCAACCAGGCATTAATGTTGTATGATAAATATTTTTCATTTTCATCAAAATGTGAAGTTTAAAAAGCTTAATTTCCCTCAAACGTATATTTTTATGGGATACAAATTTTATCAATTTATCATTATATCATAAGCAACAATTAATTTTCTTAGCGAATGCCATTACTTCAAACTTTAAAACAGATTTTTCTCCTAATTTTTATAATAAGTGGTAGTTTTTAGGGGTTGAATCAAATTAAAAACTTGCATGTATCAGGTTTTTTATATTTAAATATAATATAAGTACTTTTTCTATTTAAGATTGAAAATAAAATGATTTCATAATCTCAGCCATTTTTTTCATAACTGTATAAGGTTAGTTTTAAGTGAGTTTTAAGGGTAGTTCATATAAAAATATTAAACTATGGGTTACATTTCAAAAAAAAAACAACAAAAATTTAACATGTTTAAACCTTGATGTATTGATGTCTATAAGTGCTTCTATTTATTAAGTTTCAATTTTTTCCTAAGTTTCATTTTTAGGGTTGGTTTTTGGTGGTTGCATTATTAAAATAATTATGTGTTAGATTTCTTGTACTTGAAGGAAAGAAATGCTCCTATTACGATTCAAACTAAAAAAGTTCATGTTTCGTGGCCATATTTTTTAAATAATCTTTGTATGAGGGGTTGATTTTAAGGATTCTTCTTCTTCTTCAAGTGCCGTCTCCTAATCGGAGGTTGGATATCATCATCACTATCTTTACTCTCTCCACCGCTGCTCTAAAGAGTTCTATAGAACTGCATCTAAACCAGTCCCTTAAATTCTTTAATCATGACGCTCTCCTTCTTCCTATACTCCTTCCGCCTCTTATCTTTCCCTGTATTATCAGTCTTAGCATTTCATATCGCGGTCCCCTCATTACGTGTCCCAGATATTGTAACTTTCTTATTTTTATTGTGTTTATAATTTAGTATTCTATATCCATTTCTCGTAATACTTCCGTGTTAGTTTTTTTCTGTGTCCATGCTATTCTAAGCATTCTTCTGTAACACCACATTTCAAATGACTGTAGCTTATTTATGTGTTCTTGCTTTAATGTCCAGCTTTCAAGTCCATATTGTAGTATCGAGAACACGTAGCATCTCAAAGCTCTTGCTCTCAGTTCTAAGCTAAGGTCTTTGTTGCAGAGAACTGTTTTCATTTTTACAAACGCATTTCTTGCTATTTCTATCCTGGTCCTTATTTCTGTTGTTTGATCATTTTTCTCTGAAATCCAGGTTCCTAGGTATTTGTATTTATCAACCCTTTTTATCGGTACATTTCCCAAATGTATGCTTGTTTGTATGTTTGTTTTCTTAGTTATTATCATGTATTTGGTCTTTTTTATATTCATTTTTAGTCCATATTCTTTACAGAAATTGTTTGTTTTGTTCAGTAGTAGTTGGAGTTGTTCAGCAGAGCTTGCTATAATCACGGTGTCATCTGCATATCTTATGTTGTTAATAGATCTTCCGTTAATTATTATTCCTTCACTTTGAGATAGCAATGCTTCTTCAAAAATGGCTTCACTATATGCATTAAAGAGTAATGGAGACATAATACATCCCTGCCGAACTCCTCTCCTGATTTCAATTTCTGGACTGGGTTCGTTATCTATAACAATTTGTGCTCTTTGATTCCAGTAAAGGTTTGTTATTATTCGTAAGTCCCTTTTGTCTATGTTTTTGTCTTTAGAATTTGGACTAATTTTTCATGTCTTACTTTGTCAAAAGCATTCTCAAAATCAACGTAACAAACATGCACATCCACATTCATGTCCATGCATCTTTGAGATAACACATTAAAAGCAAATAACGCCTCTCTGGTTCCTAGTCCCTTTTCTGAACCCAAACTGACTATCATCTATTCCTTCTTCTAGTTTTTTGTTTATACGACCATGTATTATTTTCAAGAATAATTTGAGAATGTGACTTAATAATGATATTGTTCTGTATTCACTGCAATCTTTAGCGTTTGTATTTTTAGGGATAGCACAAAAGGTTGAGAATAACCATTGTTTTGGTATGTTTCCTGTTTTGTACACTGTGTTAAACAAGTCTACGATAATGTCTAAGGTTTCATCATTTACACATTTTAAGCTTTCTACTGGGATTTGGTCTGGACCTACTGCTTTACCATTTTTGCTGTTTTTTAATGCCGATTTAATTTCTTCTTTTAATATCTTCAAAACCGTATCATCTTCTACTTCGACTTCCATCTGCTCTGTTCTATTATCTTTGAACAATTCATTTATGTATTCTGTCCATCTCTTTAATTTTTCGTTAGTACTCAACACAAGTTTCCCATCTGTATCTTTTAGTATTCCCGGTTTTCTTTTTCTGTTGATCTGCGTTAATTCCTTAATTTTTTTATGTGTGTTAAAATTATCATGTCTTTTCTTGTGTTCTTCTATTTCTGCGCATTGTTCTTTTAACCACTGTTCTTTAGCCTGTTTAATTTTGGATTTTATTTGTTTATCCACATTTTTGTACATCTGATTATCTTTGTTTTTATGCTGACGTCTTTCTTCCATTAAATCTAAGATTTCCTCCGTCATCCATTTTTCTTTTTGTATCTGGTTGGTGTAAGAATTTCTTTTTGACATTTATCTATTTCTGTCTTTATTAATAACCATTTTGTCTCTGTTTCAGTATTTTGTTGGATTTGTTCTTTAACATTCATTAAACGGTTATTAATTTCATCTGTCAGGCGTTGTTTTATGAGTGGGTTTCTTAGTTTAAGGATTGGTAAGCTTTAAAATATAAAAATATTAAAGTTATGATTCAAAACAATCAACATTTAACATATTTTAACATCATTGTGGCACATTACCGCTTCAATTCATTTGTTTTCAATTTAGTGGAGTAAGGAGTAGTTTTCACCCCTTAAAAATAAAAAGCATACTTTGCGACTAAGTCAAGTTTAAAGAGGAGAGTAAAATGAAATGAATTCCAAATTTTCAAGAAGATCGATAAAGGCAATTAGCATTGCGAGGTTTGGATACATTTTAAGCTTGAATGATTGTACTATTATAATATTGGATAAAAAGGATAGTGGTCTTCTCTGAGAATCAAAGATGTGCAGGAGTCAGTAAAAACTACTTTTGTCTGGTGCATACCATTTCCAATACTAATGAAAAAACAACTTGCTTACAAAATTGGTAATTAAACCTGTACGAGTCACTCATCCCCAAATTGGATTTACTAACTCATAGCGGATAGATAAGATGCGTACGCACTTTTTTCCCACTGCAATTTTTGCAATGACCAAATAGTACAAGTTATGAAGCTTAAAATAGGACAAAACCTCGAAATTTTTACAGAATGAAATGAATTGCTTGAAAATTTGAGAATAAGTAGAAGATAGTCCAAGGATCAAAATCTATATGGGGCCAAAAGGCGCTTTTACCATGGGGGTGGTTACCACCCCATCTCGGGCGTGGAAAAGTTTTTATTTTATTTTGACCGCAAAAGTTAGTAAAAACATTTATTTTAAGCAAAAAACGTTCTGTACATTTTTTTGATAAAATTAATAGTTTTCGATTTATGCGCCATCGAAAGTGTTAGGTTTATATAGAAAAAATCAATGTTTTTAATCAGTTTTCTGCTAATAACTCAAAAAGTTTTCGTTTTATTTAAACAACTTTGCTTAACAAAAATGTACCTTTTGAAAAAATAAACAAAACAGTTTTTTTATTTTCTTTAAGGCCAATAGTAAGCGAGCTACACTTTATTATATGTTAGCTCTTCTCTGTCAAATGCTAAATATTGTGGATTTAAACTGAAAAGACGGAAAACTGTGCATTTTTCGAGGATAACTTGTTCAAACTAATTTAAAGTATTTAAAAATATCTATCTACAGAAATAAAAAAAGTCTCTAGCTCAGAAGTTAAGTGACTTATTATGAAAATAATGTCAGTCCCTATTTTTTTCAGCTAAAAAGTGATCGGAAACTTTCCCCTACTTACCACCCTAATTAAAATCAGTCATTGACCTTATTTGATCATTTATATTTAGGTATTATTAATAGATTCTAGAGGTTTGACCGGCTTAAAATGATTAGTTTAAAAGGAATGGAGTTAAAAGCGAATAACGAATTTTTGTAGTTTGGTAATAAATGCCCTTTTCTTCAGAATAGAAAGATTAGCATCAGAGATACGAAAAAATATTTAAATATATAATTGTAGCTTATCTAATTGCCAAGAAAGGTTTAGCAAAAATTTTTCTATGACAAAAATTGAGTGAGTTATTGACAATTAAAACTTGTAGTAACATGCAAAAACCACCTTCATCAACCCCTTTACAGTCACCTCTTTTTGCGATTGAAGATTTCAAAATGATTTAATATTAATAACCTTATAGACCTTGTATAAATCTACAAAATTCTTTTTTACCAAACTTTCTAGGATAAAAAATAAAAAAGTTACTGTTAAAAAATCAATATATTTTTTTGAAAAAAAAAGGAGAAATCCAATTGGAAGCATGATAATGTAAGTTAGCGGTATTTTTAGTCATTGGCCTTATTCATACTTATTTATTTATGTATTAGTAATAGATTTCAGAAGTTTTGACTGGCTTAGAATGATCTGTTTTAAAAAAACTGGAGTTAAAAGCGAATAACGAATTTTTGTAGTTTGGTAAATATGTCATTTTTTTCAGAATAGAAACATTTGCATCAGAGCTACCAAAAGATGTTTAAATATAAAATTGTAGGTTATTTAATTACCAAGAATTTGGTTTAAAAAAATTTTTCCACGGCAAAAATTGAGTGAAACGTAAATGAGTATAATATCGAAAAACATTGATTTTTTCGATATAAAACTAACACATTTGATAGCGAATAAATCGAAAAATATTAATTATATCAAAAAAATGTATAGAACATTTTTTGCTTAAAATGAATGAATTTATCAACTTTTGCGGTCAAAATATAATAAAAAATTTCCACCCCCGAGATGGGGTGGCAACCATCCCCATAGTAAAAGCGCCTTTCCGCATCATATAGATTTTGATCCTTGGACTATCCACTACTTATTCTCAAATTTTCAAGCAATTCGATCCATTCTGTAAAAATTGCGAGGTGAAAAGCTTCGGTTCCTGGACTACAAAGTTGCAATTGTTTACTTGATGCCCACGATTTAGACAGCAGTTAATGCACAAATTGGATTTTCTGACTAAACCCATTCGTTCATGTACAGAAAACCTTTTGAAATTTGAAATTTTGTACATGTATAAATTTTATGATTTGGAGCATTGCATGATGATCAGGTACGGTTTGAAATATGATACTTCTCTCATGAGAATTAAATCTGTTACTAGACGCTGCTGGTGGTTTAGAAGGTTGTACTTTTATGTTGGGTGAATAATTCATGAAATCTTTGGTTTCCGATTCTCTAAATAGAACTGGATCAAGTTTGGTAAATACTAAACATATAATTAAAGTAAATTTTTAAAATACTTATCACTCAAGTTTAACGGTCCATAGAGAGGTGTCAGAAATAGTGAATTATGTACTAGTTTAGACATGGTTTTATTAGAAACGAGGCAAAATGGTGCTTCACTAATATTTTTTTTTAATTGTTACATAATTCAATTGGCTGCCCCGATATTTTCAAACAAATATTTTATTTTAATGTACATTCTTATCCTGTTAATAAATGTTTCCACGTACAGAACTACAAAAACCAGAACAAACCTCATACTAGACTGCCCCATATTTGTTATGTGTCAAAATTATAATTATTTTTTGGTAAACTATTGTGATATATTCAACTATCGTATAAGTCAATTTGTCAAAATGGCCAAGAATTATTTGGATACTTGATTTATTTGGTTATTATTTATCTTTTCTTTAATTATTAATATAAACTCTTATAGTCTGTTCGCTAAACTCAGACGCAACTTTCTAGATATTTTAGTCGGTAATTTTGCCAATTTTAGTAAAATTGGCAAAAAATAATTACTAAATAGTTAATAATCACTAAATAGTTAGTAATTTTGCAAATTTGTGCAAAATTGGCAAAAAACAAAAAAATTATCGACTAAAATATGTAGCCAGTTGCATCTGAGTTTAGCGAACAGACTATAATATAATGGAATTTAAATTTAGTTTGTAATTTATGCAAAATTGTCATATAAATGGATACCTGTTGGACAACATAGTTATTATTATTATTATTCCATATTTAGCCATACGGCTGTCACTCCCTCTGACGGAAAATTGACTCATCCCAGATGCCTAAGGTATCAAAAGAATTGGGCTTTTGTGTTATGTTATAGAGCAGTAGATGACTTGGTATGCTTCAAAAAGCATACATCTCTCAAAAATTTTCGTACACATCTGGCCGTCGAGAGTAGTATCTACAGCTTTCTGCATGGTCTTATAAGGATGTTCATTTAGACCCAGCTTTTTACGTTTTCGGGGAGGCTCTTCGGAATGGCTCCTGTAATGGACATAATATTTAATCGGTATTGACTTGGTACTTTCTCCATTGTCTTCGTATTTGAATTTCCAGATCACTGTAGGTACTTGGCGATCTTTTCAGTAAATTTAGTACGAAGATTATAGTTGTTAGGTATCATCGCATCAGCTAGTGTATTTTGTCTTGTTAATTTATTAACTAGTACGAGATCTGGTCTATTATGTGCCATTGTTTGATCTCTGAGAACCGTGAGGTCCCAGTATAGCTTATTGTTGTCACTCTCAAGCAGACTCTCAGGAACGTATTGATATAATGGGAGATGGCCAATGTTAAGAAATACCAGCTTGATAGCAATCTCTTGATGAAAGATCTTTTCTACTGAGTCATGTCGTTCCTTGTTTCAGTTGCAGAAAATGCCTGGCAGCCCCTTATAAGGCGTTGGATGGTTTCTTGGACTGGATACCCAAATCGGCATTTGTCGTTTTGTACCTAAAAGTACCATTACCGTACTTTTTAAATAACATTCCCTATGTCTAGATTTATTAGTTTTCGAGAAATTTTTATTTTTCAGAGCCAATTATTTATTACGGATCTAAATCTTTCCAAATGTTAAGTAAGCCGTGACTGAATTGTCTAAAACTGACAATTTAGGATTACTGATTATCAATCTGGTAAAATAAATACAACAATGTAACAAATAAAGAAAAAAAAATGTATTAGTAATAAATTTTACAAAAAAAAAACGCAACCACAACATACAACATGTTTGAAACAATTAAAATCTACTTTTGAATATAAGTGTAAAAAATAAAGAAATAAAAATAATTTATCAGTAAAAAATTTGACAAAAAAATATGAATACAAAATACAACGAATTTGAAAAAATTAAAAGCTACTTTTAATAAAATATTATAAATATTTAATTACATAATAAGTTGTTTAAAATGACCCCTAACACATTGATGCATGCCTAAAAATGGTCATTGAATGAATTACTTACACTACGAAGCATTTGTAAATTAACACTTTAAAATACACCTTGTATTCTATTTTTCATCTCATCTCTTGTTGTTGGAGGCATTTTATAACCTTCTTTCTTAAAGTAACCCCAAAAAAAATCGGTCCAGTTTATTTAATTCTGGTAACCTGAATGGCTACGCTACTGGTCCATGGAAAAATGAAAATACTTGAAAAACTAATAAATTTAGACATAGGAAATGTTGTATACAAATTGTTGTATGTTGTACGTAATGGTACTTTTCGATAGTGATACAAATACAGGGTGTTTCATTTAAAATTACTGAGAAAATAATGTACTTGCGTTTTGACTCACTCTGTATTCGATATAAAGAAAATTAGCAATATCAGTCATTTATAAAAATTTTGACAGTAAATAAAAAATATGGCATCAACAAACCATTGCCGTTGTGCTTATTTTTATTTATACTGGGAGTTGAACTTGTTACGATTTTCATTTAAAATTGGTTATAACTTTGTAAATACCCTGTATAACATACCAAACCTTTATATTTTTGTAATGGAAAAGTTAAAAAGATATCGAATAAAAAATAAAATATAGGGTGATTCTTAAAAAAATCGGGTGTTATCGAACACCTGTTACATTCTAACTAATTGTGTAATATTTTATGAAGCTCAAAGTCGGTCAAAGTTGGCTACAACTTTGGTATTGACTTTTATAGCAATCTATTACTATAACCGATCTAAGGAGCTTTACCCCACTAATCAGTCACCCTTTATTCTCAATATATCTGTTTAAAACTATAGATTTAAGTTAGTTGTTTTATTTGTTAGACTTTGTAACTAGGCACACGCCACCCTTCGTTAAATTCAATTTTGTAATTTGTCGCCATGACAGATCACCCTCTTATGTCATCCACTATTACAAGCAGTCACAAAATTTGTTATGCTGATTTTATTTGCAAATTATATAACAAACAACATTGAACTAGCAATAAAAAAGATACAGTCGATTTCAAGAACAACTCAAGCAACAATTACAAACAATATCTATATGCTATTCATGCAGCACTGAATCGAAGGCCTTCTTGCAGTCATTGAAGGTAGTAAAAATGTTCCGTTTTTTGGAAGATGCCTGGTTGGAAATGACTGAGTCGATGATAAGTTGTTCTTTGCAACCCAAGGAACCATTATCGCATCCTTTCTGTTGAGGCTCTATGATATCTGTTAGGCGGGCGGAAGATACCCCTAAAATGACCAGGTACTGACCACGGAGAGGTGAATGGCTAATTTTATTTATACTTTATATTTTTGAAGGTGCTGCAAACGAAAATGAGGTTTATATTGAATTTTATGTGGGGAATTTTGTCAAAGTCGCAATTTTAACCTAAAAATAAAGAAAAGAAATCACGTTTTTTTTTCGTTTACCTTGCTACAACTCTGTTCAGTTTTAATATTTTTTTCTTTAATTTTTACAGTGTACAACTCTAATATTTCTGAAGACAACGGTACCTGCTTTAAGCTTTAATTCTTATTCTGATACAGGTTATGAATTTTTCAAAGGAAAAGGTGCGGATTTGTGCATTGCAAAGTTTAATCGCAAAAGTTGAGTGACAAAATTTTAAATTTATCCTTTTAATCACGTTATGTTAAAAGAGAGAGTACAAAGAAGTTTTCTGGAAAATTTTAGATCAAAATGTTTTATAGAAAGAAAATAGTGCAACTTTTATTATCGACATTAAAAATCCCCAATATAACGGTTATTTCTCGAGATACTGACCATGGGTGGTTTTGGTCTTAGATTATGTTTTTGACGGTGCTGAAAACAAAAATGAAATTTATTTTCAATTTTAGGCGGGGAAATATTGTCAAAATCGCAATTTTACCATAAACATAAAAAAAAGTTAAATCACGTCTTTTGCGTTTAACTCGCTACAACTCTGGTCGATTTTAATATTTTTGTCTAGGGTTTGTACACTATATGTTGCCTACTTTTTTGAAGACAACGGTCTCTGTTCTAAGATTTTAGTCTTATTCTAGTAAAAGTTATGAATTTTTTAAAGTACAAGGTGCAGATTCGTGAATTGCAAAGTTTAATCGCAAAAATTAAGTGACAAAATATAAAAGATGTCTATTTGAATACATTTATGCTAAATCATAGAGTTCAAAGAAGTTTTATGGAGAGTTTTAGGTTTAGATGTGTTATAGAAAAAAAAATGGTGCAACTTTTAATTTTAAGAAAAACGTGGTTCAATTTTTTTTATTTTTAGGGCAAAATTGCGATTTTGACAATTTTCTCCCACCCAAAAATTCAAGATAAACTTGATTTTCGTTTTCAGCACTATCAAGAACATAAAGTAAGACCAAAATTGGCCATTGACAACCAATGATCAGTATCTCAAAAAATTAGCGTTATTTTGGGGATTTAGAACGAATATATTAAACGTTGCACCATTTGTTTTCTATAAAATATTTTAATCCAAAACTTTCCAGAAAACTTCTTTGTAATCATGTTTTATTTTTGAATTTGATTTAAAATCTTTATTTCAAATTTTGTCAGTCAAATTTTGCAATTAAACTTTGCAATTCACGAATCTGCACCTTGTACTTTCAAAGATTCATAACTAGAATAAGACTAAAAGCTTAAAGCAGAAACCATTGTCTTCAAAAAAGTGAGCGATATATTATTGTACAAACTTTAGAAAAAAATTATAAAACACACCAGATTTGTAGCGAGCTAAACGCAAATGAATGTGATTTTTTTTTTAATTTTTAGGGTACAATTAAAATTTTGACAATATTCCCCCACCTAAAATTTAAAATAAATTTCATTTTCGTTTTCATCATTGTCAAAAACATAATCTAAGACCAAAATTAGCCATTCTCCACCCATGGTCAGTATCTCGAAAAATAAGCGTTATATTGGAGATTTCTAATGTCGACATTAAAAGTTGCACTATTTTTTTTTCTATAAAATATTTTGATCTAAAATTTACCAGAAAACTTATTTGTACTCTCTACTTTAAAATATATGAAATTAAGAAGCTAAATTTTAAACTTCGTCTCACAACTTTTGCGATTAAACTTTGTAATGCACAAATTCGCACTTTTCCTTTGAAAAATTGATAACCTTTATCAAGATAAGAGTAAAAGCTTGAAACGGGTAATGTTATCTTAAGTATTAGAGCTATATCCTGTAAAAATTTCAGACGTCAAAATTCAGAAAAAATTCAAAAACATTAAAATCGAACAGAGTTGTAGCGAGGTAAACGCAAAAATACGTGATTTCATTTTTTTTATTTTTAGGTTAAAATTGAGATTTTGACAATGTTCCCCCACATAAAATTCAAAATAAACTTCATTTTCGTTTTCAGCACCCTCGAAAATTAAAAGTATGAATAAAATTAGCCATTCAGCCTTCCGTGGTTAGTATCTCGAAAACTAAGCGCTTTTTCGAGGGTGTCCCGCTCGTTTATGTTATTTAGAGCAGGGTTTCTCAATCTGTGGTACATGTACCACTGGTGGTACATATAATTATTTGGGGTGGTACACAAAACACAGAAACACAGCCAAAATCCAGCATATTTAGTTAGATTACCTAGCTCGATAAGTATTTCATTTGGGTGGTACCAAGAATAATTTTAAAAGAATTTTGGGGTACATGATTCAAAAACATTGAAAACCACTGGTTTAGAGCACAGTGTTGGTAGATACGCCGGACTACACAGGATATGACCAAATCATCTTGGGTGTTATTTTGATCCGTCGCTAATATTAAATAAGTGGTTCCCTGAATTGGAAATTATGGCATTTCCTATGGATCAGAAATTAAATGATTAATTAATGTTGATAAGAACTCATGCACGCTTCAAAACTTCTTAAGTCAAAAGTTTTGGACTCCGTCTGGCCCAGGAGATTTCCAGTTATGAAGCCCTTTGATGATATTTAAGACTTCTTCAGTGGCGAAGGGTTCGTAGAGAGTGGTAACATAGTATTGACAGTTTTGTGTCGCATCTTCTATCCATCCAGCATTGGTGTTAAAAGTTGATTTCTCCAAAACTCGTGAATTTTTTCTTGGCTTGGGTAAGAATTACCGACACTGTCTAAGGTGGAATTTAATTTTCGATAGAACAGCATTCTTAAAAAGTGCATTGTCACATTTTCGGTTGTTACCAATTTGTACCTTCTTGGTTTTCCGTAGTAAACGGAGAGTTTTTGTTATAACGTATCCAGACAATGTTGGGCTGTGTTATTTTCTGGATCATATCTTAGTGTCTTGTTGTAATACTCAGTTTGTTAAACATAATTTAGTAGGGTGTATACTACCTATACTTGCGCTCTCAAGTTTGACTAGGATATAGTATGCCAAATGATTTTAAAATACTGGATGCAAATAATAATTTTTAATTTTTAAATAAAACACACTCTGTAACTCAGTAAGGAGCCACATTTTTTATTTAAGTGATTTGGGTTCAATCTTAATATTTTGAGACCAAGAAACTACAGTTAAAATATTTCCAATTATTAACGAAACACCCTGTATACGATTATAAATTACTTATGATTTTACCCGTTGCCTCACAGCTCTATTTTTTTACTTCCTCCTATTTTATCGCATCTCCCTGCAATTTATTCTGATTCCTCTATTTTCTTCTGATACCTCCTCTTTTTTTCTGTTTCCTGCCTATTTTTTTCTGGTACCCTACAATTTATTCTGACACGCTCAAATTTTTTCTGACTCTCAAATTTTTTTGACTCCCACTACTTTTTGTTGACTCTGGGTGGAGTGGTCTACATCTGGATGGGGACAGTGGATCATCTCTAAATCGAAATAAAACATAAGCTGTTTTTAATTTTTCATTTTGCTCATATTTCGAGTACACGGAATCAACTTTGCTTTCGTTGTAATTTTTTCTACACGAATAGACGGAATGTGGCTGCATATTGTAGAGTCCCTTTCGTCTCCTTTATTCGTCGTCTTCTTGCCCTATAAATTGTAAAAGGCGGAGATTAAGAATGTTACCAGAAAGTGTTTAAAAAAGAATTTTCAGATTTATTGTTTAGATCTGGGACTTCTCATTTCTCCCCAAAGATAAAGTCATTTGAAAAATTGTGTTTTAAAGTCCACAAATTAAGCTTTAAGATGAGTCTTTGTAAAGCCCAGTTGCATGGGTCAAGGCCGAGTTATGATTGAAAATATTATATTATAAATAATAATAAATTAATATTATAAAAATATTGCTTTAAAAAATATCTTTCACTATTCATTACTAAGTGTGGAGTAGTGACCGTCCACTATCAGTAGTATAATAAGCCAGATAGTAGGGAGGTCATAATTATGTATAATAAATACAAAACTTTAATATAATTTCATAAAAACGGTGTCATCAAGGATATAAAAACGCTCGTAGTTCTTGTGTTAATCATCATTTCCCTCATAGCAGTTACAGAAGCAACATGAGGATTACATATTTTATTGTATTTGTACTAGGTAAGTATTCAATATAATATATAGAAATGTATTAAATGATATTTAAATGAGATTAGTGGTTAGCTATATTTAAATTTTAGATCCTAGATTTAGCAAAATTATTTTGCTGGTTCTCATTTTATTGTTATTTTCAATTCTTCTTTTTCCACCTCATATTTTTCCTTTTTAGGGATCTCTGTTCCTGTCTTTTCACATACCCATAGCTCTTAATTAGGCCATGCGTAATATGCGTTTTAAAAATATTTACAATATTTTCCATATATTTATGTCTATGGTCTATGTATAGAATGTATCATGTAAACAACAATATAGAACGGATAAACGTAGTAAAAACGAGGGGCACACATAATATTCCAGCTAAAAAACAGCGGATATGAACATTACATGGTTCAAAATTGTATTTTCATTTTGATCGAAAATAAAATTTTAGTTTTGTCTTGAAATATTTTGCCATAATATTTGCTAAATTTGAAGTAACACGCGCCACAAAAGAGTTTCAATATGCAAACTTTAACAAAGGTAATCTTTTGTGGCGCGTTTTACTTCAAACTTAGGATATTTTATGGCAAAATCTTTCAAACCAAAACTAGAATTTTGTTTTCCATTAAAATGAAAATACATTTTTGCGTCATCTTATCTTCATATCAGCTCTCTCGTAGCTGGAATATTCTGTGCGCCACTCATTATTAAAAAGGCCTTATTGAAAATGGCATCTATAAACAGAAGTCTTAATTGTTAAATTAAAGGGTCAGAAATTCATTATTTTTTATAATTTATTCATTGCCTTCTCATTTAAATTTTGTTTTACTGCTTAGATATATAGGTACTATTCCTACCTACTAAAAATCTAATGACTACAAAATTATCAAAATTTTTATTTTTAGCCTTTGTCGCAACTGGAATATTCCAAGTAGAGGCAGGAAGGTCATCTAAACCAGTCACCCAAGCACCAGGAAGAAAACACGGCCATAAATAGCCTAATTTTAATATGGATTATTAAATTATATTCATTTGTTTTAATGTTTTATCTTACAAATACAATAAAAATGTTATACCACTAAAAAATATTTTATAACCTAACCTCCATAGAAACTTGTATAATCCTATATTTATTATACCTGATTTTTCTTTCGAAACATAATGAAGGTACACATCTTCAAGAATAAAATGAGTTGGTAATATAGTATTTTGTCAATCAAATTAAATTTTATCGACATCAGAGAAGGGGTTAAAATATTGGATATAAAATAAATGATTATAGTACATTCATTCAAGCAATTCACCTCGCATTTCTAAAGGCCTTCATGGATTTGTTTGAAATTTTGATAGTAGCTCAAAAATGATTCAAGTAACAAACCTCACTTGGTGCCAATGTATGCTTTCACCCCAGGGGTGAATGCCACATTTTCTCGGGGGTGGAAATTTAAAATTTCAAAATGATTCCGACCGGCAATCGATAGAGAATTGAATTTTATAAAGAAAATGTAGAATACAATTTTTTACTTAACTTAATAATTTCTGAGTTATTCGCGATTGAAAATTCCAAAAAAACACGTTTTTCAATAGCTCTTCGCGAATAACTCCAAAATTAGGCATATTCAAAAAGAAATAATTCCTATTAAAATTGAAGCTTATAAGCAAACAAAGAAACTGCTATGTTTTAATTAAATTTTTAGCTAACGTTAACCCTCAAGTCTCAAGTTAAAAGTTTCAAGCGTGAAAATTAAGCAATTTATGATGAAAATTAGTCAAATACCTCGAACTTACAAAAGAAAACATGACGGTAAAATAAATGCCATGTGCGGCAGAATGAATATTAATCGTAACCCATATAAAATTAACTTTATTTATGTGTCGACAACATGTTTCAAAAGTTTGAATTATTTAGAACAATTACATTTTGGAAAAAAATTGTTTTAAGTAAATTTCTTGTTTTTTCGATGTTACAAAAAATAAGTAATTTATTCAAAATATCTTAAAAATTATTGGACTTATGAAAAAAAGTGTTTTGCCAAAAATTTAGCTTGTTTCTACTGAACATTTTGTTTTTGTTTTATAACTCACGTAACTTATACATTTAGCAAGATATAAGCATTTAAAGTATTGATTTCAATGCAAAGGGAGCTTCTTTTTAGCACTTTATTAAAATTCTCTGAACAAAAGATTCTAGACAGACTGCAACTCTCATGATCTTATAGCTTATGGAATTCCCTACAAAATGATGTAAGAGTAAATGCAAAAAGCGTAGAGCTAAGGCGAGTTATTGTTTGAAATCCAAATACATTTTTCTAGAGATAATGATGTTTATGTTTTAAAATTTTGATGTTTTTTGAGTATTTATTCTTTTATACATGCAGCGTCTGCTTTGTATTTAGGTATCGGCCAAAAAAAGTTTCAGTTTTGCTGATTGGGGATGGACAAAAATGAATGGCTCCTTGGTACCAAACAAAATGACGCATATTTCTGCACCAGAAGAACTACTTAAAATGATATTTTGCAATTGCAAAAAAGATGTGGCTCAACTTGTGGGTGTCGCAAACTAGGATTATATTGCAATAAATCTTGCGGTTCTTACTCTGGTGACAGCTGCCAAAATTGTTTTGCTGTCGACCAAGAAGAAAAGGAAGTTGATGCAGAAAAAATAAACGAATTTAGAAATTGAATTTAAATGATTGATATATACCTTAAAAATCATATTAATTTTATACTTAATTTATGCCTGGTTGCACGAACATATCTTAAGCTTAACAGGTGCCTTAAGCTTACCTTATGAAACATACGAGTTGTACCATGGAGTCTCAAATCAATTTTCAGCTTGCCACAATGAATTGCCATGTGGATTGAATAAATAAAAATCGAAAATTATGGTGCAACGTAAGTGAGACTTAAAACGGCCCTATCTATAAGCTGAGCTTGGCTAAGCTGGAGCTTAAGATTTGTTAGTGCAACAAGGCATTAATGTTGTGAAATAAATATTATTATTATCACTAGTAATACCACTAGAGGTCAAATTATTTCCGGATTTTTTTTTGTGATCATGAATATTTTGAAAATTTCCCGAGTCGCAGACGAGGGAAATTTTCTAAAAATATTCATGATCAAAAAAAAATTTCCGGATATTAATTTGACTTCGCGTGGTATTCGGTAAGAAAATTCCACACCAAATTTGCATTTGAAAATCCAAAGCTGGATGAACAGATTAATAGCGCGCCATAGCTTTGTCAGCAATTATTTAGGCTTTCAAATTCGTAATTTCTACTCATTGTAGTTGCATGGGAATACCATTTCAAGATAGAAAATAGTATATTCTTCAATTTTACATAAGTTTTGAGTAACTACAAGTGATAGAAAATGAATCAAAACTAAATTATGTAAACAAATAAAAACCAGTCTGTCAAAAATGTTCTGTTATTGTAAACGTCAAAAAATTTCCACTATAATTCGCTGTTGGGTACCCCACGAGCAAAAAATTTCCGATAAAATACCTCCGTTGCCACGGTGATCTGTCAAAATAACGTATTTTGATTGGTTCAAAATTACAGGTGTGGAATTTTCATCAAAATGTGAAGTTTAAAAAGTTTAATTTCCCTCAAACGTATATTTTTATGGGATAAAGTTTTTATCAATTTATCGTTATATCATAAGTAAGAAGCGAATTTATATGCGATCAATTTTGATGAATTATGCGCATATATATGCAGAAAAAAATTACGAAATATGCGCAAGATATGCATAAAAATTCAAAAAATGTGCATTTCGAGAAACCACAAATTTTCTGTTCTATTCTATTCTAGGGGTTTCTTTTATAGGGGGGGGGGGGGGCGGAAATCTTATTTATTATATATATATAGCGACTGTTTTACAGCATCATAGGCCGTTTATCGCAATTCTAACGCCATTGTTTTCTATTTTGCCATGAATATATTTCTATATTTCGTCTGTTCATGGCTATATTGATCCCTTTTTCCCAAGACTTTTTTGGTCTTCCTTTTTTCCTTCTTCTTTTTAGGATCCACCTCCAGGTTTTAATTGGTAATCTCTCATCATTCATTCTTCTCATGTGTCCGTACCAGGATAGTTGTTTTCTGTCTATCGTATCCGTTAATGTTGTTTCTACCTTCATCATTTCTTTTATTCTATCGGTTCTTATTTATTATCTTTCAAATAAAATCATTATTTTTAATATATGCAATTTATTCACATTTACAAAAACTGATATTAGTAGTTACCTATTTAAAATAAAACAACAATATCACAATATATATCTTCGATTATAATTCACTACAATGTGTTTTTTTTCAAATTTTTTACAAAAAACATTTTCTTTGATCAGATAAATATTTTTATAACTTGAAAAACTCCTTTCAACATTAACAGAAACAATTGGGGCGTATTTAAAATAACTTGTTAAAGCCGAAAATTCTGCACCAAAATAAATTTCAAAATTTCCAATAAAAATTTTGCATATGTCCTCCAAAGTTTTAAACCGTTTAAAGACGGGATGTCCAAGACTTGGGGTGTTGGGGTGTTTTATAGAGGTAGTACCTTTTATGAGAACGGCCACATCGAGCGTAATATACGGGAGATGGTTCGAAGTAACTGGTCCTCATAAGGCATCCAACTGTCACTTATGGCTCCACGTGCCACACCCTGGGCAACTGCATTGGTCTGTAGGCTAAACTAAGTGAGAGTAACCACCGAGCGATTGCCGGTATAATCAATCTCCACTTACTAGCCAACAGCTTCGGGTGGATGAGCTAGTAAATGTTAGGGCACCATTTTGTCCTGAGACTGAGAAATCGGTCTCGAAGGCGGATGAATCCTACAGAATGGTCAGCGGCATAAGGATGCAGAAGGCAACGGGGAACCATTGCATTAAGGACTCATAGAGCAAGGTTCATAAATAGACAGGTTGCATGGTAACTTTCCACCAATCAGCGTCGAGAATCTAATGGCGGGAGTGACGTCACCCAGAATGCTGCATTCAAATTCATTCACTTCACTCATTGAAATGAACTCGGAAAGTAGGAATGTTTTTAATGATTGAAAATATATATGTATATTTAAAAAAAATACGTTTGGATTTTTAATGACTATTTATTTAATATATTCTTTAAAAAATGTGGTAGATACCTGTAGAGCTACAAAAATCATAGAATATAATTGCAATTAAATATATGCAGTAGAATAGCATTACTACTTAATTAAAGCAGAAGTAGATTCTTTCTTGTGTTTATATATGGGACTAAATCATTCAAATATCCTAGGTATATTAATAATGGGTTGAATACAATTTACTTTTTTAAATGATTTTGAGTAGGTATATAATCATTTTGAATTGGGGATAGTGCATGTAGTACATTATTAAAAATTCCTTCTAACATGTAAACCATGGTGAAAAAGAGATTCAACTAAAGATTTATGTACCTATCAAAATTAGTAGTTTTTCCCTTAAGTTTAACATAAGAGCATCTGATTACGTTAGGTGCTGGATTATATCTAAAACTATTAAAACATTATGATTCCATTCAATAGGTACCTGTGAAGTTTTACATTAACAGAAAATTATAAAAAAATACAATTTCGGTGCAATAAAGGGAATTTTCCCCATTTTATATATTCATTTACTTTATAATTGTTTATTCAAACGATCTTCAGATGGCTGCAATATTAGTTATAATTTTTTATGAAACAATTAGGTACATATAATAGATCTATTATCTATAGACTTAATTAGATATATGATTATGATATATTGTTCAATAAGTCTAAGCAGATTGTAACGTACACAAATGATGTAAACTTGATGTGAAGAACCACAAGAGATATTACAGAACTGTATGTGGAGCTTAAAGAAAATGCGAAAGAAATAGGGCTAGGCGTCAACGTATATAACACTTCTTGTAAAAGAGTTTTGGGTTTAAGTTATTATACTAAAAACACTTAATGATATCTATAGATACATTATATCGCAAGATATAAACACAAATTTAAACACTAACGATATTTAATAACAAAATATAGCCTCCAAACCACGTATCCTATTATGTTTACAAACAATTCGTAAAATTGATCGTCTGGGTGACGTCACGATGACAATATTTAATTTGTCAATGTCAAAGTTACCATACAACTTATGGTATAGGGACCTTGCTCATAGAGTACCCCTAGTAGTAATCATCATGGTGGACATGCAAAGGAGAAGTACTGATCATGGACATCGGATACCAAGTTCCGGCAGAGGAAGACAAATAGATAAGTACAAGGCTTCCTCGGTCGTAAACCTGCGAAACCCTTGTAATAGGAAAAAGACAACCATAAAAATTGCTACGTGGAATGTGAGGAGCTTATTCTCTTCGGGAAAATTAGATAACGCCGTGTTGGAAATAGATCGTTTGGGTATAGACATATTAGGCATAAGCGATACACAATGGCCAGGAAATGGCAAATGCCCCACAACTAATCATGGTATGTTTTATTATGCCGGAAGTGACACCACAACCCATAGATACGGAGTTGGAGTCATCATCTCAAAAAAATGGAAAGATGCTGTAGCAAATTTTACTCCATTCTCAGAGCGCGTGATGTTAATACAACTGAAAGATAAGAAGAACATAATAAACATCATACAAGTGTACGCTCCTACAGCAGACAAAGACGAAGAGGAAATAGAGCAATTCTATAATAACTTAGAAGAGGTGATGAGAACAACAAAGAGACAACACATTAACATAGTAATGGGCGATCTGAACGCCAAGGTAGGTCAGGGTAAAATTGGAGAAAATGTCGGTGAATACGGCTTAGGTAATAGAAATGAAAGGGGTGATCGTTTAGTTCAGTTTTGTCAAAGCGAAGATTTAATAATAACTAATACATTCTTTAAATTACCCCCAAGGAGACTGTATACGTGGACGTCACCTCAACACACACAAGAAAAAGTAATCAGAAACCAAATAGATTACATAATGGTGACAAAAATATACCGTAATGCCGTGAAATCTACTAAAACTTACCCTGGAACTGATATCGGTTCGGATCATAATCCAGTAGTAGCTGTGTTCGAAGCTAAACCAAAGAAAATGAGAAAAACCATCATCCCAACGTTAGACTTAAGTCAGCTTAAAAGTGAACACCGACGACAAACAGTGCGCGAAGAAATCAGCACCGACCTCAGTGTAGCAGAAAACCAAATCCGCAGAACAGACAACATAGATGAAAAACTGAAGTATATAAACACTATAATAAGAACTACGGGAAAGAAACACCTAACCAAATATCAAAAGAAACATAAGGTGTGGATGACACCAGACATACTAGAACTAATGGATGAAAGACGCAAATTGAAGAATAGTTCATAAAAATACAGAGAGGTTGATAAGAACATAAAGCAAATAATAAATAAGGCCAAAGAATCATGGATTAAAGAACAATGTGTTGAAATGGAAGACTATGAAAGAAAGTATGACACATTCAATATACATAAAAAGTAAAAGAACTTACAGGCACCCAAAGAAGACATCAAATAAGTTTGGTTAAGGACAAAGACGGAAATATTATATAGACTTATATTAAGTAGACTTAACAGAAAAATTAATAGATGGAGTGAATACATAAGAGAATTGTTTGAGGACAACAGAAATAACATTGACAAGGTAAATGGTGAAACGGGACCTGAAATCCTAAAATGTGAAGTAGAAATGGCACTTAGAAATTCCAAAGCTGGAAAGGCAAATGGACCCGATGAGGTTCCTACTGAATTACTAAAGCTCTTGAATGATGGATCAATAGGTATAATATTGCACTTATTTAACACAGTATACAATACTGGTATTATACCTCAACAGTGGCTGCTGTCTACATTCGTTACACTGCCAAAGAAATCTAATGCAAAAGAATGTTCAGAACATCGAACAATATCTTTAATGAGCCATCTACTAAAGATAGTTCTAAAAATCATCCAAAACCGAGTTTATCAAAAGTTGGAGTCAGATATTAATAATACACAGATGGGGTTCAGAAAAGGACTAGGTACTCGAGAAGCTCTCTTCGGTTTGAATGTTCTTACACAAAGATGCCTAGACGTTAATCAAGAAGTACATGCATGTTTTATCGATTTTGAAAAAGTGTTTGACAGAGTACGCCACGATAGGCTAAGAGACATTCTTGAAAGAAAAGACATAGATAATAAAGATCTGCGAATAATTCTCAACTTATATTGGAATCAGAAAGCTAACATGAAAATAGAAAACGAGATATCAAAAGCAATAGAAATACGTTGAGGAGTAAGACAGGGATGCATTTTGTCACCACTGCTATTTAATGTATATAGTGAAAGCATCTGTCAGGAAGCCCTTTTGCAAGCAAATGAAGGAATCGTAATCAATGGAGAGGTTGTAAATAATATTCGATACGCAGACGACACTGTACTAGTTGCAAGAACAGTAGAAGAATTACAACGATTACTTACAAACATAAATATTGCTTGCAACAATTATGGCATAAACATTAATATCAAAAAAACCAAGTATATGGTCTTCAGTAAAATCATGACACACCAGCACTTATTAGTATAAACGGCATTCAAATTGAAAAAGTATCAAGTTATAAATACTTGGGAACTTTCATGAACGAAACTGGAGACCAAAACAATGAAATAAAAAGACGTATCGAAATTGCCAGGGCCACCTTCATAAAGATGAGAAAATTCTTCTGCAACAGAGATATAAGCATCCCTCTACGATTAAGAATGCTAAGTGGCTACGTATTTAACACGCTATTATACGGTGTAGAGGCCTGGACTCTCAAACAGAACAACATAAAAAATATTGAAACTTTCGAGATGTGGTGCTACCGTCGAATGCTGAAGATAAGTTGGGTTGAAAGAATCACAAATCTTGAAGTAATACGAAGGATAGGAAGAGACCCAGAAATTTTATTAACGATAAAACGAAGAAAACTCGAGTATTTGGGTCACCTGATGAGAGGTCATAAATACGCATTACTTCAAAATATAATGCAAGGAAAAATAGAAGGAAAACGGAATCCAGGCCGTAGAAAAATGTCGTGGATGCGGAATTTGAGAGAGTGGTTTGGCTGCACCACTAATGAACTTTTTAGGTCAGCTGTAAACAAAGTCAGGGTAGCCTTGATGATTTCTAATCTCCGATAGGAGTGGCACAAGACGAAGAAAGATGGGATCTGATCTAAAACATTAATATTTAAATTTCCGTTCATAAATCGTGAAACTATAGTTAAAGGTGTAAATTCT
This sequence comes from Diabrotica virgifera virgifera, assembly GCF_917563875.1. Lineage (NCBI taxonomy): Eukaryota > Metazoa > Arthropoda > Insecta > Coleoptera > Chrysomelidae > Diabrotica > Diabrotica virgifera. The sequence continues at coordinate 211,357,397 of NC_065444.1, forward strand.
CTTAACAATAGGGGATCTAAAAGAATCACCAGAATTATAGGTACCTACTAAATTGGGATACAAATTGTACTAAATATAATAAAAGTAAATAAAATTAGGATTTTCCGATAAACCATTCTTCATCATTTTAACATTCTACAATCATTTTATAACGGCGTAGTATAAGCACTATCAGTAATTTGTGTAAAGATCGGGTATTGTCTGTGAAAAAATGAAAAGGCAGTGAATGAGCCGTCTCTCTTCAGGTAGTTCTCCAATTAATAGATAGGACAGCCTGTGCGGGAAACATTTTGTGTCGAATTAAAAAAATTAAATTTTTTTTGGACCTAAATATTTTAAATAGGCACAAAATATGCATGTTCCTTTAAAAATATGCAAAATTTAGTAAAGTTCTCAAATATGCGAAATATGCATGCAATATGCATTTAGCATAAAATCCGCTCCCTAATCATAAGCAACAATTAATTTTCTTAGCGAATTCCATTACTTCAAGCTTTAAAACAGATTTTTCCTCTAATTTTTATGATAAGGAGTAGTTTTCAGGGGTTGAATCAAATTAAAAACTTGTATGTATCAGGTTTTTCATATTTAAATAATAAATATTTTTCTATTTAAGATTAAAAATAAAATGATTTTATAATCTCAGCCATTTTTTTCATAACTGAATGAGGTTAGTTTTTAGTTAGTTTTAAGTGTAGTTCATATGAAGAGTACAGGGGAAAAACAAGGAATGTCAGATTTTATACATATTGAGATAAACACCAATAAAGGTTTAATTCTTATGATATCTAAAAACTACTTAGGAGATTTTTAGCAGAGTTCTAGCAATTATTAGCCTACAATCTTAATATAATATTATTCTATATTATTAACTTATTAATTTAATAATGCACAAAAAAACTGCTAATATTTCTTACTTTTGTCCAGTGGCGTGCGCACAATCCTGGTCCTTCGCCTAGATACAAATTCTTAAAAAAATTATAGAGTCTAATCTTTCTGGTTATTGTTCTGAATCGAAAGCCTAGTCGATATTACTCAGTTTTTGCTACCACATGGCGAGAAATGCCAAAATTCATGAAAAAGTGACATTCCTTGTTTTTCCCCTGTACTCTTCATATAATCATATCGAACTATTAGTTACATTGTAAAAAAAACAACAAAAATTTAACATGTTTAAACATATGTATTGATGTCTTTAACTGTACCCTGTAGTCGATATGTTATAGTCAAAGCCCGAATTTCAGGCACTCCTAGGTTTGACTAAGCAATCCTCAGGTCTGACTGACTATCTTAGTCAAAGCCCGAAATAAAGTTACAGTTTCGGCCTTTGACTAGTCAAACCTAGGAGAGACTAAGTTGGTCAGGCAAAGGTCGAAATTTAATTTTATGAAATCGGGGTTTGACTAGTCAAACCCCGATCAGCTATTAAAATGCCGTAATTCGTTAGATTAAGTTTAATAAAACGTCATTTTTTAATTCTAATATGTATTATTTTTATCTTGTAACTAAAATAAAAAAATGAGTGCTTATTCTCCTATGTTGAGACGTTATGGCGTTGAATGTTAAGGCTGAATTGTTTGACAATTTTCTTCCTCTCCTAGTGACGACGGTCCAGGGGCTTCGTTAGTATTATGGTGATCCTTAGTTTTCCTTTCGATTGCAATATCTTCTTTCACAGTTCACATTACTTCTTTAGATGTGGTTAGTCGTATTTGCCAAGAAGAGAGCTCTGATTCATATATGTGCATCATTTGTAATCAGGTGGTACATGGTGTGTGCGCTGACAGCACACTTGGTGCATACTATAAAGGTATTGAAAGAAAAGTTACATGCATGCGTTGTGCACAGACAGAAAAAATTAAAATAAATAAAGGAGAGGCGATTGAAGGTCTTCATGCCCAGGCTAATGCTATGAAACAATTAAGTGAAAAAAAATTTCCTGACGAAAAACAATTATTGACGGTTTATATAGAGTTGGTCCGAAATATGGAACAATAAACACACTTTTTTCAAGAAATCAAATAAGAGAATGCAAAGAGAATTTTCTTAATTTCCAAGATGTTCCAGACGTTAAGCTGCCTCTAAGATAAATTAGTACAAAAGATTCTAAATTTGGAGGACATGGTTTTATAAAATGCTACTGCAATTAAAAAATGCTCATCAACATTATGTAAGTGTACAAGGTCTAACATATTGTGCAACGCTAATGCCTGGTTGCACCAACAAATCTTAAGCTAAGACGTGCCTTAAGCTCAGCTTACGAAACATACGCTTTGCACCATTGACTCTTAGATCAATTTTCAGCTGGCTACAATGGATTGCCACGCGGAATGCATTTTAAAGAATAAAAAATTATGGCGCAACGTAAGTGAGACTTAAAGCGGCCCTATCTATAAGCTAAGCTGAGCTAAGCTGGAGCTTAAGATTTGTTGGTGCAACCAGGCATAAATGCCATAATGCCTCAACATGTGAGAATAAACACTAATTTTTTTATTTTAATTACGACAATATAAAAATAATAGTGTTCTGAAGCTATTTCCTTTTGGCATTTTTGTAATTGGGAAAAATAAGCCACAATTTAACTAAAAAAATGATTTTATTAACGTTTCGACGCCCAAACCGGATGTCGTTGTCAAAATACAAAATATGTATTACTAAATTAGTAAAATCATTTTTTAGGTAAATTGAGGCTTATTTCCCATTTAGAATAGTTTATTATAAAAATAATATACATTAAAATTAACAAATTACGTTTTATTAAACCTTATCTAACAAATTACGACATTTTAATAGCTGATCGGGATTTGACTAGTCAAACCCCGATTTCATAAAATTAAATTTCGACCTTTGACTGACCAACTTAGTCTCTCCTAGGTTTGACTAGTCAAAGGCCGAAACTGTAATTTATTTCGGGCTTTGACTAAGACCGTCAGTCAGACCTGAGGATTGCCTAGTCAAACCTAGGAGTGCCTGAAATTCGGGCTTTGACTATAACAGATATAAAGAAAATTAGCCATATCAGTCTTTTATGAAAATTTCGACAATAAATAAAAAATCTATCTATCTATCAGCGAGGTTCCTACAGCCTCTGCCGCTTCTCGCATTTCGACCGCCATCGTTTTCTGTCCATCCATTCGTCTTCTTTGATGACTCTATCTTTCATGATGTGCCGTACATTTTCTTCCCAGGCAACTGAAGGTCTTCCCTTTCTTCTTCTTTGGTGTGGTATGTAATTTAAAGCTTTCTTTGGCCATCTATCTTCATTCATTCGTTTCACGTGACCATACCACACTAGTTGTCTAGTTTCAATTTTATCTACACTGGAATATACAGTATGTGTCCTCCTTCTAATACCCTCATTCCTGATGTGATCTTTTTTAGATATACCACACGCTCTCCTTAGATAATCCATTTCTACTACTTCCCATAATAGGCTCTACCAAGGTACGATAGATTGTCAATTTCGTTTCTTGCCTTATATCTTTAGACCACAGTAGAGAGCTCAGAATGTTTACCGCTTTTTTGCCCTGCTGCGTTCTCTTTTCGATGTCTCTTTTGGTAGTGCCTTCTTTAGATATTATAGATCCGAAATATTTATATTCATTACATCTTTTCGTGGTTCTAATTTCTAACTCTGGGTCTTCTTCATCATCCCCTATTTTAAGATACTCTGTCTTTGACATATTCATATTGAGGCCCCATTTTTCATATTATTTCTTTAGTTTTCTAAACATGTAGTCCATGTCTTCCTCATCATTCGCTACGACTACCTGATCATCTGCAAAAAACAAAGTTGTTAGACATTTACCACTGCCTATGTCTATTCCCATTCCGGATACTTGTTTCCTCCACTGCTCTAGCGATGATTGAATATATATTTTAAATAAAGTCGGAGACAGACAACATCCTTGTTTAAGCCCTTTTGATATAGGGAATGATTCAGATATAAAGTTTCCTTCTTTAACGACACTTCTTGCATTTTTGTATATATTTGCGATAGCATCCACATACTCTCTACTAAGACCTACCTTCGTCAATGTTTGAAACAGTTTTTTCAAAGGAACCGTATCGTATGCCTTCTCCAAATCTACAAACAACACGTGGGTAGATAGATTCCTTGCCTTCCGTTTTTCTATTACCTGCTGCAGAACGAATATATTATCAGTGCACGATCTTCCTGCACGAAATCCACTTTGTTCTTCCATGTCTTCGTATTCTGATTCTATTCTTTTCTTTATTATTCGACCGTACAACCTCCCTACTGAGCTGGTAACAGTTATTCCTCTATAATTAGAGCATATGCGTTTATCCCCTTTCTTGAATACTTAGCTGATGTATCCAACATTTCAATCATCAGGGATATAAATAAAAAATACGACATCAATAAACCATTACCGTTGTGCTTATTTTTATTTATACGGAGTTGAACTAGTTACGATTTTCATATAAAATTGGTTATAACTTTGTAAATACCCTGTATAACATACCAAACCTTTATATTTTTGTAATGGAAAAGTTAAGAAGATTTCGAATATAAAATATAATATAGGGTGTTCCTTTTAAAAAAACAAAAGTTTGGTCTGCCACTATGTTATCGAACACCCTGTTACATTATAACTAATTTTGTAATATGAAGCTTAAAGTCCGCTACAAATTTTTTTATTAACTTTTATAGCTATCTATTACTATAACGGAACTACGGAGCTTTAACTCACTAATCAATCACCCTGCATTCTCCATATATCTGTTTAAAACTATAGATTTAAGTTAGTTGTTTTAGTTGTTAGACTTTGTAACTAGGCACACGCCACCCTTCGTTAAACTAAATTTTGTAATTTGTCACCCTGACAGAACGCTCTCTTATGTCATCCACTATTACAAGCAGTCACAAAATTTGTCATGCTGATTTTATTTGCAAATTATATAAAAAAAACAACTTTGAACTAGCAATAAAAAAGATACAGTCCACTTCAAGAACAACTTAAGCAACAATTACAAACAATATCTATATGCCATTCATGCAGCACTGAATCGAAGGCCTTCTTGAAATCATTAAAGGTAGTTAAAATGTTCCGTTTTTTGGAAGATGTCTGGTTGGAAATGAATGAGTCGATGATAAGTTGTTCTTGTCAACCCAATTAACACTTATCGATTCTTTCTGGTGAGGCCCTATGATGTCTGTCGTTTAGAGAACAGTGTTGGTAGATACGCCGGACTACACAGGATATGACCAAATCATCTTGGGTGTTATGGATCAGAAATTAAATGATTAATTAATGTCGATAAGAACTCATGCACGCTTCAAAACTCCTTAAGTCAAAAGTTTTGGACTCCGTCTGGCCCAGGAGATTTCCAGCTATGAAGCTCTTTGATGATATTTAAGACTTCTTCAGTGGCGAAGGGTTCGTAGAGAGCGGTAATATAGTGTTGACAGTTTTGTGTCGCATCTTCTGTCCATCCAGCATTGGTGTTAAAAGTTGATTTCTCCAAAACTCATGAATTTCTTCTTGGCTTGGGTAAGACTTACCGACACTGTCTACGGTGGAATAAAATTTTCGATAGATCAGCATTCTTAAAAAGTGCATTGTCACATTTTTGGTCGTTACTAATTTGTACCTTCTTGGTTTTCCGTAGTAAACGGAGAGTTTTTGTTATAACGTATCCAGACAATGTTGGGCTGTGTTATTTTCTGGATCATATCTTAGTGTCCTGTTGTAGTTCTCAGTGTGTCAAACATAATTTAGTAGGGTGTATACTACCTATACTTGCGCTGTCAATTATGGCTAGGATATAGTATGCCAAATGGTTTTAAAATACTGGATGCAAATCATAATTTTTAATTTTAAATTTTTAAATAAAACACACCCTGTAACTCAGTAACGAGCCACATTTTATTTAAGTTATTTGGGTTCAATCTTAATATTTTGAGCCCAAAAAACTACAGTTAAAATATTTCCAGTTATTAACGAAACACCCTGTATACGATTATAAAGTACTAATGATTTTACCCGTTGCCTCACAGCTCTATTTTTTTACTTCCTCCTATTTTATCTCATCTCCCTTCAATTTGTTCTGAGTCCTCTATTTTTTCTGATACCTCCTGTTTTTTTTCGGTTTCCTGCCTATTTTTTCTGGTACCCTACAATTTCTTCTGACACGCTCCAATTTTTTCTGACTCTCAAATTTTTTTGACTCCCTCTACTTTTCCTGACTCCTACATCTGGATGGAGACGGTGGATCATCTCTAAATCGAAATAAAACATAAGATGTTTTTAATTTTTCAATATGCTCATATTTTGAGTAACGGAATCAACTTTGCTTTCGTTGAAATTTTTCCTACACGAATAGACGGAATGTGGCTGCATATTGTAGAGTCCCTTTCGTCTCCTTTTTTCGTCGTCTCCTTGCCCTATAAATTGTAAAAGGCAGAGATTAAGAATGGTAGGTACCAGAAAGTGTTTCCACAAGGATTTTCAGATTTATTGTTTAGATCTGGGACTTCTCATTTCTCCCCAAAAATAAAGTCATATAACAAATTTTGTTTCAAGGTCCACAAATTAAGCTTTAAAATGAGTCTTTGTAAAACCCAGTTGCATGGGTCAAGGCCGAGGTATGATTGAAAATATTATATTCTAAATAATAATAAATTAATATTATAAAAATAATGCTTTAAAAAATATCTCTCACTATCCATTACTAAGTGTGGAGTAGTGACCGCCCACTATCAGTAGTATAATAAGCCCGATAGTAGGGACGTCATAATTATGTATAATAAATACAAAACTTTAAAATAATTTCATAAAAACGGTGTCATCAAGGATATAAAAATGCTTGTATTTCTTGTGTTAATCATCATTTCCCTCATAGCAGTTACAGAAGCAACATGAGGATTACATATTTTATTGTATTTGTACTAGGTAAGTATTCAATATAATCATATATAATATATAGAAATGTATTAAATGATATTTCAGTGAGATTAGTGTTTAGCTGTATTTAAATTTTAGATCCTAGATTTAGCAAAATTATTTTGCTGGTTCTCATTTTATTGTTATTTTTCAATTCTTTATTTTCCACGTCATACTTTTCCTTTTTAGGGATCTCTGCTCCTTTCTTTTCACATACCCATAGCTCTTAATTAGGACATGCTTCATATGCATTTTAATATTATTTACAATATTTTCCATATATTTATATCTATGGTCTATGTATAGAATGTATCATGTAAACAATATAGAACGGATAAACGTAGTAAAAACGAGGGGCGCACATAATATTCCAGCTAAAACACAGCGGATATGAACATTACATGGTTCAAAATTGTATTTTCATTTTGATCGAAAATAAAATTCTAGTTTTATGTTGAAACATTTTGCCATAATACTTGCTAAATTTGAAGTAACACGCGCCACAAAATAGCTTCAAAATGCAAACTTTAACAAAGGTAATCTTTTGTGGCGCGTTTTACTTCAAACTTAGGATAATTTATGGCACAATCTTTCAAACCAAAACTAGAATTTTGTTTTACATCAAAATGAAAATACATTTTTGCGTCAGAAATTCAAATGTGTCAGAAATTCATTATTTCTTTATAAGTTATTCATTGCTTTCTCATTTAAATTTTGTTGTGCTGCTTGGATGTATAGGTACTATTCCTACCTACTAAAAATCTAATGACTACAAAATTATCAAAATTTTTATTTTTAGCTTTTGTCGCAACTGGAATATTCCAAGTAGAGGCAGGAAGGTCATCTAAACCAGTCACCCAAGCACCAGGAAGAAAACACGGCCATAAATAGCCTTATTTTAATATGGACTATTAATTTATATTCATTCGTTTTAATGTTTTATCTTACAAATACAATAAAAATGTTATTCCACTGAAAAATATTTTATAACCTAACCTCCATAGAAACTTGTATAATCCTATATTTATTATATCTGATTTTTCTTTCGAAACATAATGAAGGTACATATCTTCAAAAATAAAATGAGTTGGTAATATAGTATCTTGTCAATCAAATTAAATTTTATCGACATCAGAGAAAGGATTAAAATATTGGATATAAAATAAATGATTATATTACATTCATTCAAGCCATTCACCTCGCATTTCTAAAGGCCTTCATGGATTTGTTTGAAATTTAGATAATAGCTCAAAAATGATTAAAATAACAAACCTGACTTGGTTTGCCAATGTATGCTTTCACCCAGGGGTGAATGTCAACTTTTCTCGTGGGTGGAAATTTAAAATTTCAAAATGATACCGACCAGCAATCTATAGAGAATTGAATTTTATGAAGAAAATGTAGAATAAAATTTTTTACTTAACTTAATAATTTCTGAGTTATTCGCAACTGAAAATTCCAAAAAACACGTTTTTCAATAGTTCTTCGCGAATAACTCGAAAATTATGCATATTAAAAAAAATTCCTATTAAAATTGAAGCTTATAAGCAAACAAAGATACTGCTATGTTTTAATTAAATTTTTTAGATAACGTTAAGCCCCATCACGTTTTTTTTTCGTTTACCTTGCTACAACTCTGTTCAGTTTTAATATTTTTTTCTTTAATTTTTACAATGTACAACTTTGACATTCCTGAAAACAACGGTACCTGCTTTAAGCTTTAATTCTTATTCTGATAAAGGTTATGAATTTTTCAAAGGAAAAGGTGCGGATTTGTGCATTGCAAAGTTTAATCGCAGAAGTTGAGTGACGAAATTTTAAATTTATCCTTTTAATCACGTTATGTTAAAAGAAAGAGTACAAAGAAGTTTTCTGGAAAATTTTAGATCAAAATGTTTTATAGAAAGAAAATAGTGCAACTTTTATTATCGACATTAAAAATCCCCAATATAACGGTTATTTCTCGAGATACTGACCATGGGTGGTTTTGGTCTTATATTATGTTTTTGACGGTGCCGAAAACAAAAATGAAATTTATTTTAAATTTTAGGCATGGGAATATTGTCAAAATCGCAATTTTACCATAAAAATAAAAAAAAGTTAAATCACGTTTTTTGCGTTTAACTCGCTACAACTCTGGTCGATTTTAATATTTTTGTATAGGGTTTATACACTATATATGTTGCCTACTTTTTTGAAGACAACGGTCTCTGTTCTAAGATTTTAGTCCTATTCTAGTAAAAGTTATAAATTTTTTAAAGTACAAAGTGCGGATTCGTGAATTGCAAAGTTTAATCGCAAAAATTAAGTGACAAAATTTAAAAGGTATCTATTTGAATACGTTTGTGTTAAACCATAGAGTTCAAAGAAGTTTTATGGAGAGTTTTAGGTCTAGATGTATTATAGAAAAAATATGGTGCAACTTTTAATGTTAAGAAAAACGTGGTTTAATTTTTTTTTATTTTTAGGGCAAAATTGCGATTTTGACAATTTCCTCCCACCTAAAATTCAAAATAAACTTGATCTTCGTTTTCAGCACTATCAAGAACATAAAATAAAACCAAAATTGGCCATTGACAACCAATTTTCAGTATCTCAAAAAATTAGCGTTATTTTGGGGATTTAGAACGTAGATGTTAAACGTTGCACCATTCGTTTTCTATAAAATATTTTAATCCAAAACTTTCCAGAAAACTTCTTTGTAATCATGTTTTATTTTTGAATTTGATTTAAAATCTTTATTTCAAATTTTGTTAGTCAAATTTTGCAATTAAACTTTGTAATTCACGAATCTGCACCTTGTACTTTCAAAGATTCATAACTAGAATAAGACTAAAAGCTTAAAGCAGAAACCATTGTCTTCAAAAAAGTGAGCGATATATTAGTGTACAAACTTTAGAAAAAAATATTAAAACAGACCAGATTTGTAGCGAGCTAAACGTAAATAAATGTGAATTATTTTTTTTTTATTTTTAGAGTACAATTAAAATTTTGACAATATTCCCCCACCTAAAATTTAAAATAAATTTCATTATCGTTTTCATCACTGTCAAAAACATAATCTAAGACCAAAATTAGCCATTCTCCACCCATGGTCAGTATCTCGAAAAATAAGCGTTATATTGGAGATTTCTAATGTCGACATTAAAAGTTGCGCTATTTTTTTTTTCTATAAAACATTTTGATCTACCAGAAAACTTATTTGTACTCTCTTCTTTAAAATATATGAAATTAAGAAGCTAAATTTTAAACTTCGTCACACAACTTTTGCGATTAAACTTTGTAATGCACAAATTCGCACCTTTTCCTTTGAAAAATTGATAACCTTTATCATGATAAGAATAAAAGCTTGAAACGGGTAATGTTACATTAAGAAGTATTAGAGCTATATCCTGTAAAAATTGCAGACGTCAAAATTCAGAAAAAGTTTAAAAACATTAAAATCGAACAGAGTTGTAGCGAGGTAAACGCAAAAATACGTGATCTCATTTTTTTTTTATTTTTAGGTTAAAATTGAGATTTTGACAATGTTCCCCCACATAAAATTCAAAATAAATTTCATTTTCCTTTTCAGCACCCTCGAAAATTAAAAGTATGAATAAAATTAGCCATTCAGCTTTCCGTGGTCAGTATCTCGAAAACTAAGCGCTTTTTCGAGGGTGTCGCACTCGTGTATGTTGTTTAGAGCAGGGTTTCTCAATCTGTGGTACATGTACTACTGGTGGTACATATAATTATTTGGGGTGGTACACAAAACACAGAAACACAGCCAAAATCCAGCATATTTATTTAGATTACCTAGCTCGATAGGTATTTCATTTGGGTGGTACCAAGAATAATTTTAAAAGAATTTTTAGTGTTCTAGTGAAAGCACAGTGTTGGTAGATACGCCGGACTACACAGGATATGACCAAATCATCTTGGGTGTTATTTTGATCCGTCGCTAATATTAAATAAGTGGTTCCCTGAATTGGAAATTATGGCATTTCCTATGGATCAGAAATTAAATGATTAACTAATATTGATGAGAACTCATGCACGCTTCAAAACTTCTTAAGTCAAAAGTTTTGGACTCCGTCTGGCCCAGGAGATTTCCAGTTATGAAGCTCTTTGATTATATTTAAGACTTCTTCAGTGGCGAAGGGTTCGTAGAGAGTGGTAACATAGTATTGAGAGTTTTGTGTCGCATCTTCTATCCATCCAGCATTGGTGTTAAAAGTTGATTTCTCCAAAACTCGTGAATTTTTTCTTGGCTTGGGTAAGAATTACCGACACTGTCTAAGGTGGAATAAAATTTTCGATAGAATAGCATTCTTAAAAAGTGCATTGTCACATTTTCGGTTGTTACCAATTTGTACCTTCCTGGTTTTCCGTAGTAAATGGAGAGTTTTTGTTATAACGTATCCAGACAATGTTGGGCTGTGTTATTTTCTGGATCATATCTTAGTGTCTTGTTGTAGTACTCAGTTTGTTAAACATAATTTAATAGGGTGTATACTACCTATACTTGCGCTGTCAAGTATGACTAGGATATAGTATGCCAAATGATTTTAAAATACTGGATGCAAATAATAATTTTTAATTTTTAAATAAAACACACTCTGTAACTCAGTAAGGAGCCACATTTTTTATTTAAGTGATTTGGGTTCAATCTTAATATTTTGAGACCAAGAAACTACAGTTAAAATATTTCCAATTATTAACGAAACACCCTGTATACGATTATAAATTACTTATGATTTTACCCGTTGCCTCACAGCTCTATTTTTTTACTTCCTCCTATTTTATCGCATCTCCCTGCAATTTGTTCTGATTCCTCTATTTTCTTCTGATACCTCCTGTTTTTTTTTCTGTTTCCTGCCTATTTTTTTCTGGTACCCTACAATTTATTCTGACACGCTCAAATTTTTTCTGACTCTCAAATTTTTTTGACTCCCACTACTTTTTGTTGACTCTGGGTGGAGTGGTCTACATCTGGATGGGGACAGTGGATCATCTCTACACGGAATCAACTTTGCTTTCGTTGTAATTTTTCCTACACGAATAGACGGAATGTGGCTGCATATTGTAGAGTCCCTTTCGTCTCCTTTATTTGTCGTCTTCTTGATCTACAAACTGTAAAAGGCAGAGATTAAGAATGTTAGCAGAAAGTGTTTAAACAAGAATTGTCAGATTTATTGTTTAGATCTGGGACTTCTCATTTCTCCCCAAAGATAAAGTCATTTGACAAATTTTGTTTTAAAGTCCACAAATTAAGCTTTAAGATGAGTCTTTGTAAAGCCCAGTTGCATGGGTCAAGGCCGAGTTATGATTGAAAATATTATAGTATAGATAATAATAAATTAATATTATAAAAATAATGCTTTAAACAATATCTCTCACTATTCATTACTAAGTGTGGAGTAGTGACCGCCCAGTATCAGTAGTATAATAAGCCAGATAGTAGGGAGGTCATAATTATGTATAATAAATACAAAACTTTAATATAATTTCATAAAAACAGTGTCATGAAGGATATAAAAATGCTCGTAGTTCTTGTGTTAATCATCATTTCCCTCATAGCAGTTACAGAAGCAACATGAGGATTACATATTTTATTGTATTTGTACTAGGTAAGTATTCAATATAATATATAAAAATGTATTAATAGACAAGGCGAAAACGGCGGGTTCGAAGGGAAAAATATTCCCATGAGATTTTTTTGCATTATCACATTCGTGAGACATCCCAGAATAAGGTTCAAGAAGTCGCCCAAGTGAAAAGTGGGCCAATTTTTTTTTAACAATTTTTTTTAATCAAATTTCAAAAATCAATATTTTTAACCCAAACAATTTTTTCTTTAATTTTTTGGACCATTCTGGACAAAAAAGGTCTCTTATAATTTTTCTCTAAAGTTGATCGTTTTCGACTTATAAGCAATTTAAAATTGAAAAAAACGAAAAATGGCGATTTTCAAGGCTTAATAACTCGGTTAAAAGTTATTATTATGAAAGTCAATATATGACTAAATCAAAGTTTGAAGCCCACCCTACAAGATTCTGAAGAAATTTTTGTCATTATTTTATTACTAAGCTGTTATTTTTAAGTAATAATAATAAGCGCCATGCACGTGTGCGGGGCTGTAAATGCTGAGTGCGAGAGAGAAGCTATTCTAGCAGTCCAATTATTGTGCATCTTACTCGCACTCACATTTACAGCAGCGTCAATACGATACAACCACTCATTGTTATTAATTAAAAATAACAGCATAGTAGTAAATTAATGACACAGATTTCTTCAGGATCATGTAACGGCGACTTTAAGCTTTGATTTAGTCACTTTCTGACTTTCAAAATAATAATTTTTGACCGACTTATTAACCCTTTGAATGCTGCGGACGTCATTTGACGTCTTTGATTTGCCGTGCCTACAGTGCTATGGACGTCATTTAGTTATTTTGATTTGCCGTGAAGTGCTGTGGCCGACAATTGCAGTTTCCTGCGCACGTGTTCATTTGTGGGTAATTCAAGGCGGGGCTAGCGCTTGCTGAGTAGTGGACGGTCTCTTTACGGCTGCGTTTAGATGTTGTTATTCACTCATTGCCGATGCTTGTCCCAACACGAAAACATTGCGATTTCTATCAGTTTTACTTTAGTATTGCATCATTTTTACATCAGTATCGTCCTATTAGTTTTTATAAATAATGGACGAGCAGCAACCGGGGCCTTCAAAAGCGTTACCAAGACCTAAGAAGGGGCAGTTTTATACTGAAAAAGAGTTACTTGAAATTCTTACTCGAAGCGACAGTGAAGACGAATACATAGAAAATACGCAAAATGCTTTAGATTCCGATGAAGAAATGGACGTTGCTCAAGAGCCCGAAGACCAAACATCGAATAATACCTACGATTTTCTCTGGAAAAAAAAAGACCTTCTACCAAAAACATTTGCATTTGACTCGTCAGAGGTTGGTTGCACAATTGATGGGCTGACTGCTGAAAATAAACCTTTGGATTTTTGTAAAGTATTTTTTACGGACAATATAGTAAATCATATAGTTACGGAAACAAACAAATTTTATATTTACGTTTGTGAACATGTGGAAGTATCCGCTAAGTCACGTTTGAAGAAATGGAAAGATACAGATTTCAATGAGATGTGGTTATTTTTTGGGATTACATATCTGATGCCTCGTGTAAAAAAATTGCGCCTCAGTGAATACTGGTCAACAAACACACTATTATCTACTCCAGCATTTTCTGAGCTTATGTCGCGTGACAGGTTTTTTCTGATTTTGCGAATGTTGCATTTCTCGGACAACAATCTGCCAAAAAACGGCGACAGTTTGGTCAAGATTAGAGCAGTAATAGACCACGTACGTGATGCTTTCCGAAACGCTGTCAAGCCGCATAAAGAATTGTGCATAGATGAAAGCCTTTTGCTTTTCAAAGGCCGACTCTTTTTCAAACAGTACATACCCTCGAAGAGACATCGATTTGGTGTAAAGTTTTTTGTTTTATGCGACGCAGTGACTGGGTACATTCTCGATTTTGTTGTCTATACTGGAGCAACAACTGACTTACAAACGAATAATTGTAATTTGGGTAAATCTGGCGATGTGGTGCTAACGCTTTTGGCACGCTATTTGGATAAAGGTCATACTTTGTATTGTGACAATTGGTATACAAGCCCCAGTCTGTTTGTATGGCTGTATAATAGAGCTACAAATGCGTGTGGAACTGTGCGGAAAAATAGAAAATATATGCCGCAAATGGCAGAAAAGCTTCAGAGAGGAGAATGGAGTTTCCGAAGTGATGACAAATTGTTGTCGCTAAAATATTGTGATAAACGAGAAGTATACATGCTTACGAGCTTACATAACAACACCGGTATGGAAACTGGTAAAAAAGATCGCCTCACTGGGAGGACAATTGTAAAACCCCAGTGTATTGTTGCATACAATAAGTTTATGGGTGCAGTAGACAAGACGGACATGCTACTGAGTTCAGTAGAGTGCGTCCGAAAAACTGCGAAATGGTACAAAAAAGTTTTCCTTCACCTTATGGATATGGTTCTGCTCAATGCAAACGTTTTGAATAATATAGTAGCAAAAACTAAAACTTCGTTGGCAGAATTTCAACTGACACTCATCCAACAGATAGTGGAAGAAAATCACAAGGGGAAAATGCGCACGTCAGCAGGTCGAAGATCAGTCGACGACAATCCATTGCGGCTTACTTGTAGGCATTTTCCGTCGCATGTACCTCCCACAACAAGTAGGAAAGTTGGACTAAGAAAATGTGTTGTGTGTGCCAAAAACAAAAAAAGAAAAGAAACAAGTTTTATGTGCCGTGAGTGCAATGTGCCTTTATGTGTTGTGAATTGTTTTGAAAGATTTCACACCATCAAACATTTTTAGAAAGTAAGTTCTACATAACAAATGACTATTTGGTTTTATTTTTTGTTTTGGATAATTTTGTTTTTCTTTTGTTATGGATAATTTTGTTGTTTTTTTGTTATGGATAATTTTTTTGTTTTTATTTGTTTTGTTAACATTTGTTTACATTGAATTTGAATGCAAAAATATGTGCAATAATTTTTTAATTTGTTTTATCTATCTTTCTATCCTAAGTTTTTCTAAACAATAGCGTTTTTGTATTTTTTTGTAAAATTTATTTTGTTTAAAAAAAAAATAAAAAAAATTATAAATAATTACCCAATTATTTTGTTTATATAAAACAACGTTATAAAGAATCATTTAGTCGCATTATTTAGCGCGAAAGCGGCCGACCGTTTTGACGTCAGAAATAGCCGCACTGGGGCATGAGTATCGCCGGAGAGAGAGCCGCATCGAAAGGGTTAAGCCTTAAAAATGGCCATTTTCGCGTTTTTCAAATTTTAACTTGCTTATAACTCGAAAAAGATCAACTTTAGAGAAAAATTATAAGAGACCTTTTTTGTCCAGAATGGTCCAAAAAACCTAAAAAAAATTAGTCCGGGCCAAAATATTGATTTTTGCAATTTGATTAAAAAAAATTGTTAAAAAAAAATTGGCCCACTTTTCTCGTGGGCGACTTCTTGAACCTTATTCTGGGATGTCTCACGCATGTGATTATGCAAAAATATCTCATGGGAATATTTTTCCCAACGAACCCGCCGTTTCTGCCTTGTCTATAAATGATATTTCAATGAGATTAGTGGTTAGCTATATTTAAATTTTAGATCCTAGATTTAGCAAAATTATTTTGCTGGTTCTCATTTTATTGTTATTTTCAATTCTTCTTTTTCCACCTCATATTTTTCCTTTTTAGGGATCTCTGTTCCTTTCTTTTCACATACCTATAGCTCTTAATTAGGACATGCGTCATATTCGTTTTAATATTATTTAAAATATTTTCCATATATTTATGTCAATGGTCTATGTATAGAATATATCATGTAAACAACAATATAGAACGGATAAACGTATATAAAAAACAGCGGATATGAACATTACATGGTTCAAAATTGTATTTTCATTTTGATCGAAAATAAAATTCTAGTTTTGTCTTGAAATATTTTGCCATAATATTTGCTAAATTTGAAGTAACACGCACCACAAAAGAGTTTCAATGTCCAAACTTTAACAAAGGCAATCTTTTGTGGCGCGTTTTACTTCAAACTTAGGATATTTTATGGCAAAATCTTTCAAACCAAAACTAGAATTTTGTTTTCCATCAAAATGAAAATACATTTTTGCGTCATGTTATATTCATATCAGCTTTCTCGTAGCTGGAATATTCTGTGCGCCACTCATTATTCAAAAGGCCTTATTGAAAATGGCATCTATAAACAGAAGTCTTAATTGTTAAATTAAAGGGTCAGAAATTCATTATTTTTTATATTTTATTCATTGCCTTCTCATTTAAATTTTGTTTTACTGCTTAGATGTATAGGTACTATTCCTACCTACTAAAAATCTAATGACTACAAAATTATCAAAATGTTTATTTTTAGCTTTTGTCGCAACTGGAATATTCCAAGTAGAGGCAGGAAGGTCATCTAAACCAGTCACCCAAGCACCAGGAAGAAAACACGGCCATAAATAGCCTTATTTTAATATGGATTATTAAATTATATTCATTCGTTTTAATGTTTATCTTACAAATACAATAAAAATGTTATTCCACTGAAAAATATTTTATAACCTAACCTCCATAGAAACTTGTATAATCCTATATTTATTATACCTGATTTTTCTTTCGAAACATAATGAAGGTTCACATCTTCAAGAATAAAATGAGTTGGTAATATAGTATTTTGTCAATCAAATTAAATTTTATCGACATCAGAGAAGGGATTAAAATATTGGATATAAAATAAATGATTATAGTACATTCATTCAAGCAATTCACCTCGCATTTCTAAAGGCCTTCATGGATTTGTTTGAAATTTTGATAGTAGCTCAAAAATGATTCAGATAACAAACCTGACTTGGTGCCAATGTATGCTTTCACCCCAGGGGTGAATGCCACCCTTTCTCGGGGGTGGAAATTTAAAATTTCAAAATGATACCGACCGGCAATCGATAGAGAATTGAATTTTATGAAGAAAATGTAGAATAAAATTTTTTACTCAACTTAATAATTTCTGAGTTATTCGCGACTGAAAATTCCAAAAAAACACGTTTTTCAATAGTTCTTCGCGAATAACTCCAAAATTAGGCATATTCAAAAAAAAAAAATTCCTATTAAAATTGAAGCTTGTAAGCAAACAAAGAAACTGCTATGTTTTAATTAAATTTTTTAGATAACGTTAAGCCTCAAGCCTCAAGTTAAAAGTCTCTAGCGTGAAAATTAAGCAATTTATGATGAAAATTAGTCAAATACCTCGAATTTACAAAAGAAAACATGACGGTAAAAGTGTATGCCATGTGCGGCAGAATTAATATTAATCGTAACCCATACAAATTAACTTTATTTATGTTTCGACAACATGTTTCAAAAGTTTGAATTATTTAGAACAATTACATTTTGGAAAAAAATTGTTTTCAGTAAATTTCTTGTTTTTTTGATGTTTCAAAAAATAAGTAATTTTTTCAAAATATCTCAAAAATTATTGGACTTATCAAAAAAAGTGTTCTGGCCAAAAATTTAGCTTGTTTCTACTGAACATTTTGTTTTTGTTTTATAACTCACGTAACTTTTAGCGAGATATAAGCGTTTAAAGTATTGATTTCCATGCAAAGGGAGCGTCTTTTTAGCATTTTAACACTAAAATTCTCTGAACAAAAGATTCTAGAAAGACTGCAACTCTCATGATCTTATAGCTTATGAAATTCCCTACAGTGAGTGCAAAAAGCGTAGAGCAAAATCGAGTTATTGTTAGAAAACCAAATACATCTTTCTAGAGATAATATTTGAAAATTACGGAGCGTCTAAATTTTGATCTTTTTTGAGTATTTATTCTTCTATACATGCAATGTCTGCTTTGTATTTGTAAATAGTGCAACAAAACTCTCAATTTTGCTGATTGGGGATGGACAAAAGTGAATGGCTCCTTGGTACCAAACAAAATGACGCCTATTCCTACACCAGAAGAACTACTTAAAATGATATTTTGCAATTGCAAAAAAGGATGTGGCTCAACTTGTGGGTGTCGTCAACTACCATTATATTGCAATCAATTCTGCGGTTTTCGCTCTGGTGACAGCTGACAAAACTGTTTTCCTATCGACCAAGAAGAAAAGGAAGTTGATGCAGAGGAAATAAACGAGTTTGGAAATTAAATTTAAATGATTGATATATACTTTTAAAATAAAGGAAATAAAAAATGTAGTATATCAAAGTGTGTAAATAATTTATTTCTTTAGCTGAGCGCTTTCGACATAAACGTCATCATCGGAGCTAATGGTCAATTGTTAAAAAAGTACCGCTACAAAATTGAGGTGTTAACATTTGCATCTTGTGAAAATAAATTTTGGTTGGATATGCTATGTCCTCCGTACAACCCCAAACAGTAAAAACAGAAAAACGGCCACATTACACGTTACACAAACACAAACAACTTTTTTCATGGTATAGGTATCACCCATCCATTGTTGGCCTAGTAGAAACAGCTGACTCTTTCTAAGCTGGAGCTTAAGATTTGTTAGTGCAACCAGGCATTAATGTTGTGAAATAAAGATTATTATTATCATCAAAATGTGAAGTTTACAAAGTTTAATTTCCCTCAAACGTATATTTTCATTGGATAAAATTTTTTTCAATTTATCGTTATATCATAAGTAGGAAGCGAATTTATATGCGATCAATTTTGATGAATTATGCGCATATATATGCATTAAAATGCGCAAGATATGCACAAAAATTCAAAAAATGCGCATTTCGAGAAACCACAAATTTTCGGTTCTATTATATTCTAGGGATTTCTTTTATAGGGGGGGGCGGCAATCTTATTTATTATCTTTCAAATAAAATCATTATTTTTAATATATGCAATTTATTCAAATTTACAAAAACTGATATTAGTAGTTACCTATTTAAAATAAAACAACAATATCACAATATATATCTTCGATTATAATTCACTACAATGTGTTTTTTCCAAATTTTTTGCAAAAAACATTTTCTTTGATCAGATAAAATATTTTTATAACTTGAAAAACTCCTTTCAACATCAACAGCAGCAATTGGGGAGTATTTAAAATAACTTGTTAATGCCGAAAATTCTGCACCAAAATCAATTTCAAAATTTCCAATAAAAATTTTGCATATGTCCTCCAAAGTTTTAAGCCGTTTAAAGACAGGATCTGATCTAAAGCATGAATATTTAAATTTCCGTTAATAAATCGTGAAACTATGGTTAAAGGTGTAAATTCTCTTAACAATAGGGGATTTAAAAGAATCATCAGAATTATAGGTACCTACTAAATTGGGATACAAATTGTAATAAATACAATAAAAGTAAATAAAATTCGGATTTTCCGGTAAACCATTCTTCATCATTTTAACATCCTACAATCATTTTAAAACGGCATACTATAAGCACTATTAGTACTTTGTGTAAAGATCGGGTATTGTCTGTGAAAAAATGAAAAGGAAGTGAATGAGCCGTCTCTCTTCAGGTAGTTCTCCAATTAATAGATAGGACAGCCTGTGCGGGGAAATATTTGGTGTCGAATTAAAAAAATTAAATTTTTTTTGGACCTAGATGTTTTTAAATAGGCACAAAATATGCATGTTTATTTAAAAATATGCAAAATTTAGTAAAGTTCTCAAATATGCGAAATATGCATGCAATATGCATTTAGCATAAAATCCGTTCTCTAAGCATAAGCAACAATTAATTTTCTTAGCGAATTCCATTACTTCAAGCTTTAAAATAGATTTTTCCTCTAATTTTTATGATATGGAGTAGTTTTCAGGGGTTGAATCAAATTAAAAACTTGTATGTATTAGGTTTTTCATATTTAAATAATAAATATTTTTCTATTTAAGATTGAAAATAAAATGATTTATAATCTCAGCCATTTTTTTCATAACTGAATGAGGTTAGTTTTAAGTTAGTTTTAAGGGTAGTTCATATGAAGAGTACAGGGGAAAAACAAGGAATATCACATTTTATACATATTGAGATAAACACCAATAAAGGTTTAATTCTTATGATATCTAAAAACTACTTAGAAGATTTTTAGCAGAGATCTAGCAATTATTAGTCTACAATCTTAATATAATATTATTCTAAATTATTAACTTATTAATTTAATAATGCACAAAAAATCTGCTAATATTTCTTACTTTTGTCCAGTGGCGTGCGCACAGTCCTGGTCCTTCGCCTAGATACAAATTCTTAAAAAAATTATAGAGTCTAATATTTCTGGTTATTGTTCTGAATTGATAGCCTAGTCGATATTACTCAGTTTTTGCTACCACATGGCGAGAAATGCCAAAATTCATGAAAAAGTGACATTCCTTGTTTTTCCCCTGTACTCTTCATATAAAGATATCGAACTATTAGTTACATTCTAAAAAAAAAACAACAAAAATTTAACATGTTTAAACATATGTATTGATGTCTTTAACTGTACCTACCCTGTAGTCGATATAAAGAAAATTAGCAATATCAGTCTTTTATGAAAATTTTGACAATAAATAAAAAATACGACATCAATAAACCATTACCGTTGTGCTTATTTTTATTTATACAGGGAGTTGAACTAGTTACGATTTTCATATAAAATTGGTTATAACTTTGTAAATACCCTGTATAACATAACAAACCTTTATATTTTTGTAATGGAAAAGTTCAAAAGATTTCGAATATAAAATAAAATATAGGGTGTTCCTTTTAACCCGCCGTTACACGCGTCTTCTATTGTGACGTGGTTGCACGCGTATGAGCGTCGCCCTCACCTACATAAATTCGACTTATTTCGAGGAAGAATGAATGTCAACATGTATAAATATGAAATAGTTTGTACTCACATATTATAGAAAGTCTCGTAAACCAATTTTTTTATTAATTTAACAAAACAAAAGTAAAAATAATATAAATCAAAAGCAAGTTTTCTTAATTTTCAATTTCAGCAGGCCACTGAAGAAATTAACGTTCTTTACGCTAATTCATGTTACTAAAAATACAAATTAAAATTAACCACTCTTCTGAAGCTATTTCTTTGTGGCATTTATGTAATTAACTATTAATATTTTGTATTTTGATAACGACGTCCGAGGTGGAATTCGAAACGTCAATAAAATCAATTTTTCAAGTTAAATTGTGGCTTATTTCGCAATTAGAATAG
The DNA here is from genome assembly GCF_917563875.1 of Diabrotica virgifera virgifera. NCBI lineage: Eukaryota > Metazoa > Arthropoda > Insecta > Coleoptera > Chrysomelidae > Diabrotica > Diabrotica virgifera. The sequence goes on from NC_065444.1 coordinate 211,379,066, forward strand.
GTCAATTTAAAAATGGGTTCTTAACCAGTGGCGCACCTAGAATTTTCCTCTGGGGGGGAGGGGGGTTTGCTTGGACACCGAGAGTTTTTTGTATTATTTGTGAAAGACAAGTTACATTTCCCTACTTTCTTTTATATATATTTCTATATGCTCTGGGTGGGATTTTAACCCCCAAACCTCCCCCTCGGTGTGCCACTGTTCATAACCTAATTCAAACAATAATATTTTAATTAAACTTACCTAAATATTAAATACACACCTGCAAAGTTTCTTTGAGATAATAGAAACGTGATTTCACTGTGATTGCACGCGCAGTGAGGAATTCCCTCACTTGAAGAGTGATATATCTTCTTTCAACTATCACAGAGCACACTGACCGCCTGAAATATTCTATAACTTTTTCATACCCTCTCATGAACCATGCTAAAGGCATTCCTGGGTGTTTAAGGTTGTCGTATTAGTTTACACAATTTCATTGGTTATAAACAAATATGGTGAGGGATTCCCTCATAGCGCGTGTAATGGCGGGTTAAGAAAACATAAGTTTGGTCTGCCACTATGTTATCGAACACCCTGTTACATTATAACTAATTTTGTAATATGAAGCTTAAAGTCCGCTACAATTTTTTTTATTAACTTTTATAGCTATCTATTACTATAACGGATCTACGGAGCTTTAACCCACTAATCAATCACCCTGCATTCTCCATATATCTGTTTAAAGCTATAGATTTAAGTTAGTTGTTTTAGTTGATAGATTTTGTAACTAGGCACACGCCACCCTTCGTTAAACTCAATTTTGTAATTTGTCACCCTGACAGAACGCTCTCTTATGTCATCCACTATTACAAGCAGTCACAAAATTTGTCATGCTGATTTTATTTGCAAATTATATAAAAAAACAACGTTGAACTAGCAATAAAAAAGATACAGTCCACTTCAAGCACAACTTAAGCAACAATTACAAACAATATCTATATGCCATTGATGCAGTACTGAATCGGAGGCCTTCTTGAAATCAATAAAGGTAGTTAAAATGTTCCGTTTTTTGGAAGATGCCTGGTTGGAAATGAATGAGTCGATGATAAGTTGTTCTTTGCAACCCAAGGAACACTTATCGATTCTTTCTGGTAAGGCTCTATGATGTCTGTTGTTTAGAGAACAGTGTTGGTAGATACGCCGGACTACACAGGATATGACCAAATCATCTTGGGTGTTATTTTGGTGTTATGTTTGGGTGTTATGGATCAGAAATTAAATGATTAATTAATGTCGAAAATAACTCATGCATGCTTCAAAACTTTTTAAGTCAAAAGTTTTGGACTCCGTGTGGCCCAGGAGATTTCCAGTTATGAAGCTCTTTGATGATATTTAAGACTTATTCAGTGGTGGATGGTTCGTAGAGAGCGGGAATGTAGTGTTGACCGGTTTGCGTCGCATCTTCTATCCATCCAGCATTGGTGTTAAAAGTTGATTTCTCCAAAACTCGTGAATTTCTTCTTGGCTTGGGTAAGACTTACCGACACTGTCTACGGTGGAATTAAATTTTCGATAGATCAGCATTCTTAAAAAGTGCATTGTCACATTTTCGGTTGTTACTAATTTGTACCTTCTTGGTCTTCCTTAGTAAAGGGAGAGTTTTTGTTATAACGTAGCCAGACAATGTTGGGCTGTGTTATTTTCTGGATCATATCTTAGTGTCTTGTTGTAGTTCTCAGTTTGTTAAACATAATTTAGTAGGGTGTATACTACCTATATTTGCGCTGTCAAGTATGACTAGGATAGAGTATGCCAAATGGTTTTAAAATACTGGATGCATATAATAATTTTTAATTTTTAATTTATAAATAAAACACACCCTGTAACTCAGTAACGAGCCACATTTTATTGAAGTGATTTGGGTTCAATCTTAATATTTTTGGCCCAAGACACTACAGTTAAAATATTTCCATTCATTAACGAAACACCTTGTGTACGATTATAAAGTACTAATGATTTTACCCGTTGCCTCACAGCTCTATTTTTTTTACTTTCTCCTATTTTATTTCATCACCCTTCAATTTGTTCTGATTCCTCTATTTTTTTCAGATACCTCCTCTTTTTTCGGTTTCCTGCCTATTTTTTTCTGGTACCCTACAATTTATTTTGACACGCTCCAATTTTTTCTGACTCTCAAATTTTTTGACTCCCACTACTTTTTGTTGACTCTGGGCGGAGTGGTCTACATCTGGATGGGGACGGTGGATCATCTCTAAATCGAAATAAAATATAAGCTGTTTTTATTTTTCAATTTGCTCATATTTTGAGTACACGGAATCAACTTTGCTTTCGTTGGAATTTTTCCTACACGAATAGACGGAATGTGGCTGCATATTGTAGAGTCATTTCGTCTCCTTTATTCGTCGTCTTCTTGCCCTATAAATTGTAAAAGGCAGAGATTAAGAATGGTAGGTACCAGAAAGTGTTGCCACAAGAATTTTCAGATTTATTGTTTAGATCTGGGACTTCTCATTTCTCCCCAAATATAAAGTCATTTAACAAAATTTGTTTTAAAGTCCACAAATTAAGATTTAAAATGAGTCTTTGTAAAGCCCAGTTGCATTGGTCACGGCCGAGTTATGATTGAAAATATTATATTATAAATAATAATAAATTAATATTATAAAAATAATGTTTTAAAAAATATCTCTCACTATTTATTACTAGGCGTGGAGTAGTGACCGCCCAATATCAGTAGTATAATAAGCGAGATAGTAGGGACGTCATAATTATGTATAATAAATAAAAAATTTTAATATAATTTCATAAAAACGGTGTCAGCAAGGATATAAAAATGCTCGTAGTTCTTGTGTTAATCATCATTTCCCTCATAGCAGTTACAGAAGCAACACGAGGATTGCATATTTTATTGTATTTGTACTAGGTAAGTATTCAATATAACATATAGAAATGTATTAAATGATATTTCAATGAGATTAGTGGTTAGCTATATTTAAATTTTAGATCCTAGATTTAGCAAAATTATTTTGCTGGTTCTCATTTTATGGTTATTTTCAATTCTTCTTTTTCCACCTCATATTTTTCCTTGTTAGGGATCTCTGTTCCTTTCTTTTTACATACCCATAGCTCTTAATTAGGACATGCGTCATATGCATTTTAATAATATTTACAATATTTTCCATATATTTATGTCTATGGTCTATGTATAGAATGTATCATGTAAACAACGATATAGAACGGATAAACGTAGTAAAAACGAGGGGCGCACATAATATTCCAGCTAAAAAACAGCGCGACATGAACATTACGTGGTGCAAAAAGGTATTTTCATTTTGATCTAAAATAAAATTCTAGTTTTATGTTTAAACATTTTGCCATAATATTTGCTAAATTTGAAGTAACACGCGGCACAAAAGAGCTTCAATATGCAAACTTTAACAAAGGTAAACTTTTGTGGCGCGTTTTACTTCAAACTTAGGATATTTTATGGCAAAACCTTTCAAACCAAAACTAGAATTTTGTTTTCCATTAAAATGAAAATACATTTTTGCGTCATGTTATATTCATATCAGTTGTCTCGTAGCTGGAATATTCTTTGCGCCACTCATTACTCAAAAGGCTTTATTGAAAATGGCATCTATAAACAGAAGTCTTAATTGTTTAATTAAAGGGTCAGAAATTCATTATTTCTTTATAATTTATTCATTGCTTTCTCATTTAAATTTTGTTGTGCTACTTATGCCCGGTTGCACCAACAGATCTTAAGCTTAAATCGAGAATATCATAAGAATTAATATAATATAATTATAATATATAACAATAAGCATACCATAATATAATAATAGATATAATTGATAATAAGGTAAGAATATAAAATTATGATGCAACGTAAGTGATACTCAAGGAGGCCCTATCTATAAGTAGAGCTTAGCTAAGTTGGAGCTTAAAATCTGTTGGTGCAACCAGGCATTAGATGTATAGGTACTATTCCTACCTACTAAAAATCTAATGACTACAAGATTATCAAAATTTTTATTTTTAGCCTTTGTCGCAACTGGAATATTCCAAGTAGAGGCAGGAAGGTCATCTAAACCAGTCACCCAGGCACCAGGAAGAAAACACGGCCATAAATAGCCTTATTTTAATATGGATTATTAAATTATATTCATTTTTTTAATGTTTTATCTTACAAATACAATAAAAATGTTATTCCACTGAAACATATTTTATAACCTAACCTCCATAGAAACTTATATAATCCTATATTTATTATACCTGATTTTTCTTTCGAAACATAATGAAGGTACACATCTTCAAGAATAAAATAAGTTGGTAATGTAGTATTTTGTCAATCAAATTAAATTTTATCGACATCAGAGAAAGGATTAAAATATTGGATATAAAATAAATGATTATATTACATTCATTCAAGCAAAGGCCTTCATGGATTCGTTTGAAATTTTGATAGTAGCTCAAAAATTATTCAAATAACAAACCTGACTTGGTGCCCATGTATGCTTTCACCCCAGGGGTGAATGCCACCTGTTCTCGGAGGTGGAAATTTAAAATTTAAAAATGATACCGACCGGCAATCGATAGAAAATTGAATGTTGTGAAGAAAATGTAGAATCAAATTTTTTACCTAACTTAATAACTTCTGAGGTATTCGCGATTGAAAATTCCAAAAAAACACATTTTTTAATAGTTGGCGCGAATAACTCGAGAATTACGCATATTCAAAAAAATTCCTATTAAAATTGAAGCTTAGAAGCAAACAAAGAAACTGCTATGTTTTAATTAAATTTTTTAGATAACGTTAAGCCTTAAGCTTTAAGCTAAAAGTCTCAAGCGTGAAAATTAAGCAATTTATGATGAAAATTAGTCAAATATCTCGAATTTATAAAAGAAAACATGACGGTAAAATGTATGCCATGTGCGGCAGAATTAATATTAATCGTAACCCATATAAAATTAACTTTATTTATATTTCGACAACATGTTTCAAAAGTTTGAATTATTTAGAACAATTACATTTTGGAAAAAAATAGTTTTAAGTAAATTTCTTGTTTTTTCGATGTTTCAAAAAATAAGTAATTTTTTCAAAATATCTCAAAAACTATTGGAATTATGAAAAAAAGTGTTCTGGCCAAAAGTTTAGCTTGTTTCTACTGAACATTTTGTTTTTAGCGAGATATAAACGTTTAAAGTATTGATTTCAATGCAAAGGGAGCTTCTTTTTAGAACTTTATTAAAATTCTTTGAACAAAAGATTCTAGACAGACTGCAACTCTCATGATCTTATAGCTTATGAACTTCCCTACAAAATGATGTAAGAGTAAATGAGTAAATGCAAAAAAGCGTAGAGCAAAGGCGAGTTATTGTTTGAAATCCAAATATATTTTTCTAGAGATAATGATGTTTAATTTTTAAAAATTTGATGTTTTGAGTATTTATTCTTTTATACATGCAGCGTCAGCGTTGTATTTAGGTATCGGGCAAAAAAATTCTCAATTTTGCTGATTGGGGATGGACAAAAGTGAATGGCTCCTTGGTACCAAACCAAATGACGCATATTTCTGCACCAGAAGAAATAATTAAAATGATATTTTGCAATTGCAAAAAAGGATGTGGCTCAACTTGTGGGTGTCCCAAACTAGCATTATATTGCAATCAATTTTGCGGTTCTCGCTCTGGTGACAGCGGACAAAATTGTTTTCCTCTCGACCAAGAAGAAAAGGTAGTAGATGCAGAAGAAATAGACGAATTTGGAAGTTGAATTTAAATGACTGATATATACTTTAAAATTCATATTAATTTTATACTTAATTTATGCCTGGTTGCACGAACACATCTTAAGCTTAGCACGTGCCTTAAGCTTACCTTCGGAAAAATATGCGTTGTTCCATGGAGTCTCAAATCAATTTTGAGACGTAAGTGAGACTTAAAACGGCCCTATCTATAAGCTGAGCTTGGCCAAGCTGGAGCTTAAGATTTGTTAGTGCAACCAAGCATTAATGTTGTGAAATAAATAGTTTTCATTATCATCAAAATGTGAAGATTAAAAAGTTTAATTTCCCTCAAACCTATATTTTTATGGGATAAAATTTTTATCAATTTATCATTATATCATAAGATAAGCAACAATTAATTTTCTTAGCGAATTCTATTACTTCAAGCTTTAAAACAGATCTTTCCTCTAATTTTGATGATAAGGAATAGTTTTTAGGGGTTGAATCAAATTAAAAACTTGTATGTATCAGGTTTTTCATATTTAAATAATAAATATTTTTCTATTTAAGATTGAAAATAAAATGATTTTATAATCTCAGCCATTTTTTTCATAACTGAATGAGGTTAGATTTAAGTGAGTTTTAAGGGTAGTTCATATATAATGATATCTACTATTAGTTATATTGTAAAAAAAACAACAAAAATTTAACATATTTAAACATATGTTTTGATGTCTTTAACTGTACCCTGTATTCGATATAAAGAAAATTAGCAATATCAGTCTTTTAGCAATTAGCAATACCCTATGCATATATCATACCAAACCTCTATATTTGTGTAATGGGAAAGTTAAGAAGATTTCGAATATAAAATATAATATGCTAAGGTGCTCCTTAAAAAAAACATAAGTTTGGTCTGCCACTATATTATCGAACAACCTGTTACATTCTAACTAATTTTGTAATATTTTATGAAGCTCAAAGTCGGCTACAATTTTTGTTATTAACTTTTACAGCCATGTATTACTATAACGTATCTATGGAGCTTTACCCCACTAATCAATCACCCTGGATTCTCAATATATCTGTTTAAAATTATAGATTTAAGTTAATTGTTTTATTTGTTAGACTTTGTAACTAGGCACACGCCACCCTTCGTTAAATTCAATTTTGTAATTTGTCACTATGACAGATCGCTCTCTTATATCATCCAATGTGACAAGCAGTCACAAAATTAGTCATGCTGATTTTATTTGCAAATTATATTAAAAACAACGTTGAACTCGTAATAAAAAATTACAGTCCACTTCAAGAATAACTTAAACAACAATTACAAAAATATCTATCTGCCATTCATGCAGCACTGAATCGAAGGCCTTCTTGGAATCATTGAAGGCAGTAGAAATGTTCCGTTTTTTGGAAGATGCTTGGTTGGAAATGACTAGATGAAATGAGTCGAGGATAAGTTGCTATTTGCAACCCAAGGAATCCTTACCGCATCCTTTCTATTAAGGCTCTATGATATCTGTTGTTTAGAGCAGTGTTGGTAGATACGCCGGACTACACAGAAATCATCTTGGGTGTTATTTTGATCCTTCGGTATTAAATAAGTGGTTCCCTGAATTAGAAATGATGGCATTTCCTGCGGATTAGAAACTAAATGATTATTTAATGATGATAAGCACTCATGCACGCTTCAAAACTTCTTAATGAGTTTTGGACTCCGTCTGGCACAGGAGATTTCCAGTTATGAAGCTCTTTGACGATATTTAAGACTTCTTCAGTGGCGAAGGGTTCGTAGAGAGTGGTAACATAGTGTTGACAGTTTTGCGTCGCATTTTCTATCTATCCAGCATTAGTGATAAAAACAACCGGTGTAAAAATTTGATTTCTCTAAAACTCGTGAATTTCTTATTGGCTTGGGTAAGACTTACCGACACTGTCTACGGTGGAATTAAATTTTCGATAGAACGCCTTCTCAGCATTCTCAAAAATTGCATGTTACATTATTTTCGGTTGTTATTAATTTGTACCTCCTTAGTCGTCCGGAGTAAACGGAGGGTTTTTGTTATAATGTATCCAGACAATGTTGGGCTGTGTTATTTTCTGGACCATATCTTGAGTGTCTTGTAGTACTCAGTTTGTTTAACATACAGTAGGGAAAATGAAAGGATACCCATGAGAAAACATATAAAACACGCTGTATCCTCCTGTCACCGTGTCACACAAAAAATTGGCCAGCGCATGTACATGTAATAATTATTGTTACATGTACTTGCACTGGACAATTTTCTTTGTGACACGGTGACAGCAAAATACAGCGTGTTCTATAGGTTCGTTCATGGGTATTCTTTCATTTTTCCGACTGTAATTTAGTAGGGTGTACAAAATCTACATTTGCGCTGTCAAGTATGACAAGGATATGTCAAATTGTTTTAAAGTACTGAGTACAAATTGTCTTTAATTTAAAAAAAAACGCATCCTGTAACTCAGTAAGGAGCCACATTTTATTTAAGTGATTTGGGTTCAATCTTAATATTTTAAGCCCAAGAAACTACAGTTAAAATATTTCCAGTTATTAATGAAACACCCTGCATACCATTATAAAGTACTAATGATTTTACCCGTTGCCTCACAGCACTCATTTTTTTTTACTTCCTCTTATTTTATCTCATCTCCCTTCAATTTTTTTGATTCCTCTATTTCTTTCTGACCCTTCTGTTTTTTTTGAAGTTATACTTCTTTACGCGCGTTGAGGGTGAATTTTTATATGTTGAAACCAGGCTCATACGCATCGGCCAGGCGCATACGCGCATTATAACTTTGTTCTGATTGGATGTTCAAATGACATGTCAAAAATTATCCAATATGGCAGCTGTAGCGCAGCTGTGGGCTGTGGTTTGGACGGTTTGGTTATGTCGTTGATTGATAAATATAGAGTGATTGTTATACTACCTTTTTAAATAGTTTTCATATTATATTTTTGGACTTATTAACATGCTTGTTGCATGTCATTGTGGAAGCCCAAACTGTGTGAGTGCGATTTTCAATCGCAAAATTACTGATAAAAACCTATTGGCTCGTAGAGGTAGTGTAGAGATTCTCTACACTAGAGAACTGTGGATAAACATCAATCAACCGGGACGATTTTACGATCTCACTTATTCAAAACTAAAGACTCGGAGGATCCAGTACTTGGAGTCTTTTATTACTGTCAATGATTACAGGTAAGTGTTTTGAAAATAAGTTAAAACAAATGTTGTTCCTACATTTGAGCCACTTTACACATTGCAAGTAATTGCGAAATTTATAGCACAAGTTCTTGCAGCAAAAACTTCTGCAATCAGTTGCAACTTGCAACTAGATTTCTGCAATAAAATGATTACAGGGTACAAGTAATTACAGAAGCTGATATGAAATAGACAGAAACTTTGACCTAACCATAAATTTTAGGTTATGTTGTTTTTATAAATTAAATGTGATTTTTTGAGTAGAGTTATCAGATATTAGATTAAAAATGTTAGATTATTGAGAAAATTATAATATGTGTTATATATAACAATTGCAGAAAGAATTGCATGAACATGTTCTATTTAGCTGCAACTTCTTGCAGCAAAAAGTTGCTGCAAGTAATTGCACCTTTTCTGTGCAATTCTCGTGTGACACGATGCAATTTCAATTGCTGCAAGAAATTGCGCAATTACTTGCATCGTGTAAAGTGGCTATCTCATACATTCACATAACAATATTTTACATAAATCTATTAATTTTAGACGAACCAGCTTATTTAGAGGACGAAAATCATCCTGATCAAGTTCCATCACAGGAAATGGTACGCAAGCCTCAAAAAAGTGCGTAGGTAACATGATGTTGAAAGAACGAGGAGATTGGAAAAGAAAGAAATAAATTGAGAGTGAGTAAAACCAATAAACACATTTATCTTATGCTTTTTCAAGTGGATATAACAACTAAAAAATAAATAATGAAGAATAATTTAATATTTTGATTTTTTGTTAAAAAATATTCTCAGCTAAGTACAGTGCGTTGGTAACAGACTGTCTCCTTATATGCAATAAACCATTAGCTCATGTGATGCTCCAGCTACAATTTGCTTAATCCATATTTTATAACTTTTCCTCAGCTTTTCGCTTTCATGTATCACATTGTTGTTAGCATTAATGGTTCTGATTTAAGTCGAGCTGCAATGCCACTTTTTTTGAATAGCGTAGTTAACCATATATTATCTGGTAAAGTATCAAAAATGTTTCTTACAAACTTGGTGTCAGTGTTCTGCTAACTGCAAATTATATTCATATTTAACAGTTTTACGTGGACTCATTTAACTTTTCACTATTGGTTGAGAATAGTCCGTCCGCTATAACTTTTCCCATGCGGTGCGATTCATTTTCAATCAAATTAAGTCAAAACAGAAAGTGAAACGTATGCCGATGTGTGTAGTATATAGTATAAAGTATACAAAATGTACATACACATCGACGTTCGTTTCAATTTATGTTTTGATTTAGTTTGATTGAAAATGATTCGTACCGTATGGGAAAAGTTATAGCGGACGGACTATATCTGCATAAGTATGCTCTACAAACTCTACATAAATCACTCTGTTTATAATGATCAGCTATTGCCCAAAAATTATTAAATGAATTGAGCCATTCTTTTTTTATATAATTTCGATTTACATTTATTGTTACATTTATCGTTACATCGAGGTCCCGAATCTCTCATTTACGTTAATTTTACAGTTTTTCTAGTGTATTCTTGGTCAGAGTTCCTCAGTTTCTTCAAAATATTAATTTTGAAAACACTTGGATCTCTTTGTCTCTCCTTTCCAAGATTTTTCTTCTTTGGGAATTTTTACTTAGCAGACGTATCTAGTAATAAACTAATGCCTTTGATGCAGGAAGGGGTTTTCGCTGTTGATGCTTCTTGAACATGTAATCCACTGTGAACATCAGATATAACAGTGGAAGTTAGATCACTCGTAAATTATATAGATGTTACAATGTGTTTATAAAAATATTCATCAATAATAGAAATTTACAGTATTGTAACATTGGTTACAAAGCTTTTCCACTGAGTGATTCAAAATTTGCACTTACAATGAGGTTATTTTATTAAAAAACTTTACATTAAGGTACATAAGATATGATAAAAGTTTTTAGATCAAAATGAAAGTTGTCCTTTGTAGATATCATTTAAGCAATAGTTGAAAAACATTATAAGTGGAGTTACAATGTTATTCATATCAGTTGTAGTTGTGATCTAAAATTTAAATTGGATTAATTTTTTTGTAGGCTATACAGATAAATCTAAAAGTAAACATAGAGGACAATGATGCATTAGAGACTGGCATATCATCTCATACGGACAACACCGCAGGAGAGTTTTTTTATATTTGAACAATTCAGCTTCGCTTCAAAGAAAGTTGGATGCATTGGAAAAAAAATTTAAGCTCACCGTTTGGACTTACGGAAGATATTGAAAATGCTATAAAGTAGGGATATTATACCGGATTTGTATATACTTTTGTAAATAATACAGGCTGTAACAAAAATACAGGTCATAAATTAAACCACATATTCTGGGACCAAAAATAGTTCGATTGAACCTAACTTACCTTAGTACAAATAGGCACACAAAAAAGTTACAGCCCTTTGAAGTTACAAAATGAAAATCGATTTTTTCCGATATATCGAAAACTATTAGAGATTTTTTAATGAAAAGTGACATGTGGCATTGTTATGGTAGGTACATCTTTAAAAGAAATTATAGTGAAATTTGTGCACCCCATAAAAATATTATGGGGGTTTTGTTCCCTTAAACCCCCCAAACTTTTATGTACGTTCCAATTAAATTCTTATTGTGGTGCCATTAGTTAAACACAATGTTTTTAAAAGTTTTTTGCCTCTTAGTAATTTTTCGATAAATCATTTTCAATCGAGATGCGGCTTCTTTTTTAATATGTTTACGTAAAAATTTTATGGGGGTTTTGTGCCTTTAAACCTCCCAAATGTTTGTGTACGTTACAACTAAACTATTATTGCGGTTACATTAGTTAAACAGAGTGTTTTTGAAACTTTTTTCCTCTTAGTATTTTTCCGATAAGGCATCTTTTATCGAGATGTGGCTTCTTTTCTAATACGGTTCAAAATATACCTCAAACTGTAATTATTTTTAAATAATTTTTCGTATTATTACCAGTACGTAACAGTATACAAATATATGGTGGATTTGACAATTATTCAAAATATTTCAACAAAAACTAGCTTTTCGAAAAAGTACTAAGAGGCAAAAAAGTTTTAGAAATATTGTTATTAACTAATGGTGCCACAATGATAATTTAATTGGAACGTACACAAAAGTTTGGGGGGTTTAAGGGAACAAAACCCCCATAAAATTTTTATGGTGTGCACAAATTTCACTATAATTTTATTTTAAGATATTCCTGTCATAAGGATGCCACATATCCGTTTTCAATAAGAAACCACAAACAGTTTTCGATATATTGGAAAAAATCCATTTTTATGTTGTAACTTCAAAGGGCTGCAACTATTTTTATGTGAACATTTGTACTAAGGTAAGTTAGGTTCAGTCGAACTATTTTTAATAATTAATGTCTAGTGAATTTAGTAAGTAATTTTGCCAATTTTGTAAAATTGACAAGAAAATAATTACTAAATAGTTAGTAATTTTGCCAATTTTCACAAAATTGGCCAAAAACAAAAAAAATATCTACTAAAAACACTAGCCAGTTGTGTCGTGAGTTTAGCGAACCGACTATAACTCTTGTTAAATTAAGGTTGAGTTTACACTTTTGACTTGCCTACAGATTTAAAAATATTTTTGTCATAATATACAGTATGTCCCTGTAAGTTGGAACCATAATATGGAAAACTTTTTTATTATTCATTTTACGAAAAATAGTTGTTCTACATAAAAGGTTCTGCAATATCTAGAATCTCTGATTCAACCATCAGATAGTAAATTTTTATGGGTATTACACAGGGTATGTCAAAAAAATATGAATGTCACTCAAGAGAAAAGTAGCTTTATTTTTACAATATTGAACATTGTTATTATGAACAGTTAATTGGAAATAGAACTATATTCTAATATGGAATTACATTATTCTAATTGAAAAAGAAATTAAAAATTTTTCTCAACATATATAATCAACATTATTTTCTGTTATTTCAATTATGATAACTTTTGTTATTAATTTTACGAAAGAAAAGTTATAGAAAGTTCTGAATGATCTAAACCCTAAAATATAACCATCTTATAGCAAATATTACCGATTTTGTATGAGGTATATAAAAAAACTGTTTTTTTATGACGACAAAGAAGTAAACTTCTTACGTGCGTACACAAGTACACACACTCTTTTTTTCTGTTTTCTGCCTATTTATTTTGGTACCCTACATTTTTTGACAAGCTCCAATTTTTTCTGACTCTCAAATTTTTTTGACTCCCTCTACTATTTCCTGACTCTCTCTATTTTTTTCTGACTCCTTCTAATTTTTCTGACACCCTCCAATTTTTACAGACGTACTCTAAATTATTTTTATTGCACTCAAAGAGACTTCACTTCTAGAGTGACCGAAACGGACGGACGGGGATGGTGGATCATGTCTAAATCGAAATAAAACATAATAAAGCTATTTTTTAATTTTTCATTTTGCTCATATTTTGAGTACACGGAATCAACTTTACTTTCATTGGAATTTTTCCTAGACGAATAGACGGAATGTGGCTGCATATTGTAGAGACCCTTTCGTCTCCTTTATTCGTCGTCTCCTTGCCTTATAAATTGTAAAAGGCAGAGATTAAGATTGTTACCAGAAAGTGGTTCCACGAGAATTTTCAGATTTATTGTTTAGATCTTGGACTTCTCATTTTTCCCCAAAGATAAAGTAATTTAGCAAATTTTGTTTTAAAGTCCACAAATTAAGCTTTAAAATGAGTCTTTGTAAAGCTCAGTTGCATGGGTCAAAGCCGAGTTATGATTAAAATTATTATATTAAAATAACAATAAATTAATATTATAAAAATATTGCTTTAAAAAATATCTCTCACTATTCAAAACTAAGTGTGGAGTAGTGAACGCCCACTATCAGTAGTATAATAAGCCAGACATTAGGGACGTCATAACCATGTATAATAAATACAAAAATAATATATTATAATTTCATAAAAACGGTGTCATCAAGGATATAAAAATGCTCGTATTTCTTGTGTTAATCATCATTTCCCTCATAGCAATAACAGAAGCAACATGAGGATTACATATTTTATTGTATTTGTACTAGGTAAGCATTCAATATAATATAGAAAAATGTATTAAATGATATTCGAATGAGATTAGTTGTTCGCGATATTTAAATTTTATATCTTAGATTTAGCAAAATTATTTTGCTGGTTCTCCTTTTATTATTTTTTTTCAATTCTTCTTTTTCCACCGCATATTTTTCCTTTTTAGGGATCGCTTTACCTTTCTCTTCTTCCGCACTCATTTATGTCCGTCAGGTATTCTTCATTTCAACCTTTCCCTCTTAAGTCCTTCCATCTTCTCCTTGGTTTTTCTCTACCTCTCCTTCCCTTAACTTCTAACATCTCCATCCTCAGTCCTACATCTGACATGATCATACCATTGCAGTTTTTTTTACTTTTGGTTGAGACTGTATTTACCTTGGCTGTTTTTCTAATCACGTTGTTACTGATCTGGTCTCTTTTAGTTTTAGCCAATATCCACCGTAAACCTTTTATTTCAGCTATCTCCATATTCTCTTCCTAAGTGCTCTACCACTAGTACTTCCATCTTCTCCTTAGTTTTCTCTATGTCTTCTTCCCTCAACTTCTAACATCTCAATCCACAGTCCTACATATAACATATCCATACCATTTGCAGTCTTTTTTTTTTGAATTTTTGTTGAGACTGTAGTTTCCTCAGCTCTTTTCCTAATCACGTTGTTAATGATCTTGTCGTTTTTAGTTTTACCCAACATACATCGTAAAATCTTTATTTCAGCTATCTCCATCTTCTCTTTCTAAAGCTTCTCTACAGGCAACACTTCACCGCCTTACACCACCACAGGTCTAACAACACTTTTGTAAATTTTTCCTTCCAGACCTTTCCGAATTTCAAAAAATACCTTGCTCATTCGCTTCTAATTTAAACAACTAGCCTGTGTTCTCTAAGCAATTTCGCTACCTAGTGTTCTATTTTCCGTGATCTAGAAGACGAGGGATTTAAATCATTCTATTCGTCCTCGTTCTTCCCTAAGAAACTCGATGTCCAAATAACTTCTGTTCCTCCCAACCGTATATGCTCCAATTTTGACCTGCTAACCTTAAGTCCTCCCTGTTCTATAGCCTTTCTCCAACTCTCTAACTTCTCCTGCAACATTTATTTGCTCTCTTCCACTAATACAATATCATCCGCAAATATGAGCTCCTTTCTCTACCTTCTCTGACAGTAAACCTCGTCAGCCAAATGTACTTCTCAGGAACCAATTATTTCTGTCTCACACATGACCATAGCTCTTATCTAGGAAATGCGTCGTATGCATTTTAATAATATTTACAATAATTTCCATGTATGTGTAAATTATACACTGTATCATGTAAACAAGAATAAAGAACCGCTAAACGTCGTAAAAATGAGCGGCGCACAGAATACTCCAGCTAGCGGATATGAACATAACGTGGCGCAAAAATGTATTTTCATTTTGATCGAAAATAAAATTCTAGATTTATTTTCAAAAATTTTGCCATAATATTTGCTAAACTTAAAGTAACACGCGCCACAAAAGAACTTCAATATTCAAACTTTATCAAAGATACTCTTTTGTGGCTCGTTTTACGTCAAATTTAGGAAATAATGTGGCAAAATCTTTCAAAATAGAACTAGTATTTTGTTTTCCATCAAAATAAAACTACAGTTTTGCGCCATGTTATATTCTTATCAGATCTCTCGTAGCTGGAATATTCTGAGCTCCACTTATTATTCAAAAGACCTTTGTGAATATGGTATCTGTAAGCAGAAGACTTTATAGTTTAAATGAAAGATCATAAATTTATCATTTAAGTAAAATTTATAACTACATCCTACATCACTTCTTTATAATTCATTCATGGCGTTCTCATTTAAATTTTATTATGCTGCTTAAATGTATACTATACCTATTAAATATCTAATGGCTGTAAAATTATCAAAGTTTTTTATTTTTAGCCTTTGTGGCAACTGGAATATACCAAGTAGAAGCAGGAAGGTCATCTAAACCAGTCACCCAAGCACCAGGAAGAAAACACGGCCATAAATAGCCTTATTTTAATATGTATAATTAATTTATATTAATGCATTTTAATGTTTTATTGTACAAATACAATAAAAATGTTATTTGACTGAAAAAGCTCTTATAACCTAACCCCCATAGAAACCTTTATAGTCTTATATTTATTACACCTGATTTTTCTTTCGAAACATAATGAAAGTACACCTCTTCAAAATTAAAATGAGTTGGTAATATAGTATTTGTCAATCAAATTAAATTGATCGACATGGGACGAGAAAGGATGAAGATATTGGTTGTAAAATAAAGGATTATAATATTGGATAAAAAGGATAGTGGTCCTCTGTGAGAATCAAAAATGTACAGGAGTCAGTAAAAACTGTCTTTGTCTGGTGCATATCATTTCCAATGCAAATGAAAAAACAAGTTGCTTACAAAATGTTTAATTAAACCTGTCCGCGCCACTCACCCCCAAATTGAATTTAACTCAGAGCGCAAAGATGCGTAGGCACTTCGCACTGAAATATCCATACGACTGCAAAACAGGTCACATTTTGCATACTTTGTCACTTTTAAATTGCAAATAAATACATAGCGTTTATAGTGTCTTTTAATTCAGTAAATGAAGAACATTAAAAGCGTAAGATTCAGTTGGTCCTTCGAGCCCGATTGGTCCACCTTGAATGCCCCTGAAATTGTAATATTTGTAGGCTTTCTTGGTTTTCAGTTTTTTTTATAAATTTTATGAAAATCTGATTAAAAATCGTCTAGAAGACGAATTACAGAGAAAGAGAAATATATCTGACAAGTACGGATTCAGGAAATCTAAATCTTCCGTCGATTCGGTAAAAGAAATAACTGACACCGTAAAAAGATCGAGAAAGAAATGCTCCGCTCTCGTGATGTTTGATGTGAGAAACACATTCAACTCAGCCAACTGGGGCCACATCATCACCGCACTGGAAAAAACAAATGTGTCAGATGACTTGATTAATATAATTAAGGACTACCTTAATGAGAGGTATTTCCAAGTGGCAAAACCTAAAGACCTGTAAACATCAGCAGGTGTACCGCAAGGAGCCGTACTAGGACCAACGCTTTGGAACGTGTTATATAATGAAATATTAGAAATCGACTATGGAGCAGAGACCGAAGCTATTGCGTACGCAGACGATCTAGCACTACTCATTCAATGTAACAACGACTTCGAGCTAGAAAGGTGCAGAAGCTGCAGAAAAGTTAACAGGTGGATGGTGACACAAGATCTAGAGCGACCGACAGAAAAAACAGAAATTGTGATCTTAAAAGGCCCTAGTGCCCGTCCAAATCTGACTTTTGTAATAGGTAGTAAAAGGAGAGAGCCTATATACTGCGGTAAATATTTGGGCACCCAAATAGATACAGATATAAGGTTCACAAAGCACTGGATGAAAGTAGTCCACAGAGCAGAAGAGAGAACCGCAGCATTAATAAAAAGTATGCCAAATATTGGCGGCCCAAGCTCCCTCAAGAGAAGAATGTACCTTCAGGTTGTACATTCTACCCTCCTATACGGCGCCCCCATATGGTACGAAGATTTGAGAATAAATGACTAAATATAAAGAACTGCTTGGAAAGGCACAAAGAAAGCCCCTACTAAAGGTACCAAGCTCTTACCGGACCACTTCTACGACTGCCTTCATAACGGGCACACTCCCCATTCACCTACTAGCCAAAGAAAGAGAAATACTATATAACAGAGAAAACGGCCATCTACCGGAAATAAAATTCGATGTAAGATCGCATATGCTCCAAATATGTCAAAATGAATAGGAGGCACACACGGCGAAGGCTCAATGGACGAAAATATTAATCCCTGATGTGGTAACATGGTTCAAATGTAGGTTCAGAAAACTAAATTATTATTTGACGCATTTTCTCATCGGCCATGGCTCCTTTAGGTCGTATACGTACAGAATAAAGAAGACCACAAATGATCTGTGTATAGATTGTGGCATCCTAGATGACTCAGAACAATGCATTTTTGCCTGCACTACTTTTCGAAGAGAATAGACCTGGATCCCGCGTAAGAAAAAAAAGTTGATTAATAGCAAGCTGAAAATTTGTTAATAGCTTAACGGTGTCTAGTCGGACAAACATTGATGCATGGGAATACTGGAACAGGGGAAGTTTTAACGGTGGACCATGATAAACGTGTCGTCCTGACAAGTTTATGATGGTGAAAAATAGCAAGTTTTTTTTAAGTTTATTCAATAGCCAACGTTATATAATATATGAAAAAATGTTTGTCCGACAAAAAGGTTGGGCATTTTAACGAGTCCGACACGTAGAACATGTCACATCACAGGAATTATGTTGGTGATGAATAGCAGTCTGATTTTTGCATGAGAGTTTAATGAAAGGTTAAAAAAGCAATTGGAAGTTCTGTCGGACAAAATTAATGGGAAATTGTCCTAGTCGGACATTCTAAACATGTAAGATATAGACAAAAATGTTGGTGATAAATAGCAAGCCAATTTTGATTTGTTTATGTAAAAATTATATTTTGTAACGCAAAAAGTTTTATGTCGGACAAAAAGTTTGGGCAAATCGAAGGAAATAAATAAAAAACATTTTTTCAGAATGACTTAGTCACATATTGATAAAGCTATTTTAGCTGTATATTATTATTTATATTCACATATTTGCATGTGCATATATATACATGCAAACTCCAAAAACAGTGAGGTAAGTATCAATGCATGTATATATATAGCAAAACAATTATTTTTTTGGGTGGAGTTTGTTCTAGATATTCTCAAAATGATAATAAAAAATGTCAAAGAACATGTGAAAGCAATCTCTTAGGGTTTTCTAATTAGGCGCATCAGAAAGTACGGAAAATTTCCTACAAAAAACGTTGTATACACTTTTTTCCATACTTAAATCTTAACCCTGTAAACGACATTGAAAAATGTGAAAAGTGTAAAACTCCGGTGCTTATAAGAATAGACGTAAATATGACACATTTTGCTTAGAAGTATGTATTATAATAGAAAGCTGCATTTGTCAGTGTGCAAAGTAGTATTTGAAAGTACATGGTCTCTGAGTTTCTGTTTGCCACGTGTGTTGGAAATTAAAATTTATATTAACTATGGAGTGTTTTTGTGTCTATTTTTGAGTGTCAACAGTTTAAATTTTAAGTCGCCAAATCAAAAGTGAAACCATTCAACGGAACATTTTTGAGTAATTTTCGAACATTTTACAAAGTTCGTAAAATGCTTGGTCATCAATTCAATGAGGTTCAGTTGCCAGATAATTGTGAAAATTCTATTGAATATCATTCTTCGTGCTGTAATGCTTTGCTTGATTGAAAAAGGGTACCTAAATAAATTATTATTAAAATTGTATAACGTAATTTTTCTCAACTTTCTACAAATGAAATATATTAATGTAATATGTCACATGGCTAGAAATAATTTGCTGCCAAAATAAATCGATTAGTTTAAATTTGAAGTTACGATTGCAATTTATTATGAATTATTGTCAAAAGTGACAGTTTTCTTAAATGGAAATGTATTCATAGACATAAGGGTAGACAGGGAATACAGTGCAAAAAGTCGATAGGTGGTCTATCTATCTCTTTTAACCAAGCGATCCCGCGCATGTGGCAGACAAAGATAGCTAGACCACTCAATCCATAATATACTTTGCCTGATCTACTATAAATGTATTACAGTGAGGTGTCTAAATGATGTTGAGATAAATCGAAAGATATCGATTGTAATTGACTGCAGGTACTTTTGACATAGAATGATCACCCCTTATTGAAATTTCAAAAATTATTTTTTTAAATTGTCCGACTACAAAATCTACCCCTTATTTTTTTCCGACAACAGTCATTCTTGGTAAGGAATAATTTACTTAATTAAATTTCATCTTTGTCGGAAAGCTATTTATCACCAGCATTTTTGTGTATATCTTACCTGTTTAGAATGTCCGACTACGAAAACTTCCCATTAATTTTGTCGGACATAACTTCCAATTGCTTTTTTAACCTTTCATTAAACTCTCATTCAAAAATCAGACTGCTATTCATCACCAACATAATTCCGGTGATGTGACATGTTCTACGTGTCGGACTCGTTAAAATGCCCAACATTTTTGTCGGACAAACATTTTCTCATATATTACATAACGTTGGCTATCGAATAAACTTAAAAACAACTTGTTATTTTTCACAATCATAAACTTGTGAGGACGACACGTTTATCATGCTCCACAGTTAAAACTTCCCCTGTTCCAGTGTTCCCGTGCATCAAAGTTTGTCCGACTAGACACCGTTAAGCTATTAACAAATTTTCAGCTTGCTATTAATCAACTTTTTTTTCTTACGCGGGATCCAGGTCTAGAACGGAACAATCTAGTATCAAGGATAGGAGCGATAACGCCCAACAATTTGATAAAAGAGCATTGCAGAACCAAGAATCCTATGATGTTACTGTCGATCTAATTACGCAAATAATCAAAGAAAAGGAGACACTAGAAAGAGCGAGACAGGACAGGGAGCATGAGGTAATAAATTACATATTTTGCTGTCATGCTTACGGCCAAATCGGTAGTTATGACGTACAATAGTTTACAACCTCGTGCATCCTCTCTTTTACTTAACATTCTTCCTTGTCAAGTCACATAGAACTGAACTTTTGGTCATTCATGTATTTTGTTCGTCATAATAGATACTGTCCTTATCATTTAAGTCATCTATTGTAAATGGATGATTTGAAATTAATGGTTTCTAATCGAGACAATCTAGAACAGATGCCAAAACAGTAGAAACATTCTCTAATGATATTAATATGCACTTCGGACTAGACAAGTACCTCGTTTTAAATATAGTCAGAGGATTCGATATGCAAAATGGCCAGAACACCGAGGCTATGGGTGAAAACGATATATACAAATATCTTGGATTAAAGCAGGCGCGGAAAATTGACCATAAGCAAATGAAAAAGTTAAAATATTTCCAGTTATTAATGAAACACTCTGTATCCCATTATAAAGTACTAATGATTTTACCAGTTGCCTTACAGGACTCATTTTTTTACTTCCTCTTATTTTATTTCATCTCCCTTCAATTTGTTTTGATTCTTCTATTTTTTTTCTGACCCTCCTCTTTTTTTTCTATTTCCTGCCTATTTTTTCTGGTACCCTACATTTTTGACAAGCTCCAATTTTTTCTGACTCTCAAATTTTTTTGGTCCTCTCTACTGACTCTTTCCTGACTCTCTCTATTTTTTTGTGACTCCTTCTAATTTTCCTGACACCCTCCAATTTTTACAGACGTACTCTAAATTATTTTTATTGCACTAAAGGAGAGTTCACTTCTAGAGTGACCGAAACCGACGGATGGGGATGGTGGATCATCTCTAAATCGAAATAAAACATAAGCTGATTTAATTTTTTATTTTGCTCATATTTTGAGTACACGGAATCAACTTTACTTTCGTTGGAACTTTTCCTAGACGAATAGACGGAATGTGGCTGCATATTTTAGACCCTTTTGTCTCCATTATTCGTCGTCTCCTTGTCTTATAAATTGTAAAAGGCAGAGATTGAGAATGTTACTAGAAAATGATTCCACGAGAATTTTCAGATTTATTGTTTAGATTTGGGACTTCCCATTTCTCTCCAAGGATAAAGTCATTTAGCAAATTTTGTTTTAAAGTATAAAAATTAAGCTTCAAAATGAGTCTTTGTATTGCCCAGTTGCATGGGTCAAAGCCAACTTATGATTAAAATATTATATTATAATAACAATAAATAATATAATGCTTTAAAAATATCTCTCACTCTTCAAAACTAAGTGTGGAGTAGTAACCGCCCAGTATCAGTAGTATAATAAGCCAGATAGTAGAGACGTCATAATGATGTATAATAAATACAAAACGTTAATATAATTTCATAAAAACGGTGTCATCAAAGATATAAAAATGATCGTATTTCTTGTGTTAATCATCATTTCCCTCATAGCAATTACAGCAGCAACATGAGGATTACATATTTTATTGTATTTGTGCTAGGTAAGTATTCAATATAATATAGAAAAATGTATTAAATGATATTCGAATGAGATTAGTTGTTTGCGATATTTAAATTTTATTTCTTAGATTTAGCAAAATTATTTTGCTGGTTCTCCTTTATTTATTTTTTTTTCAATTCTTCTTTTTTTACCGCATATTTTTCCTTTTTAGGGATCGCTGTACCTTTCCCTTCCTCGGCACTCATTTATATCCCGTCAGGTATTATTCATTTCAACCTTCCCCTCTTAAGTCCTTCCATCTTCTCCTTGGTTTTTCTCTACCTCTCCTTCCCTTAACTTCTAACATCTCCATCCTCAGTCCTGCATCTGACATGACCATATCATTGCAGTCTTTTTTTTTACTTTTTGTTGAGACTGCATTTACCTTGGCTGTTTTTCTAATCACGTTGTTACTGATCTTGTCTCTTTTAGTTTTACCCAACATCCACCGTAAACTTTTATTTCAGCTATCTCCATATTCTCTTCCTAAGTCCTCTACCACATAGTACTTCCATCTTTTCCTTGGTTTTTCTCTATCTCTTCTTCCCTTAACTTCTAACATCTCAATCCGCAGTCCTACATATGACATAGCCATACCATTTGCAGTCTTTTTTTTTGAATTTTTGTTGAGACTGTAGTTTCCTCAGTTCTTTTCCTAATCACGTTGTTAGTGATCTTGTCGTTTTTAGTTTTACCCAACATACATCGTAAAATCTTTATTTCAGCTATCTCCATGTTCTCTTTCTAAAGCTTCTCTACAGGCAACACTTCACCGCCTTACACCAACACAGGTCTAACAACACTTCTGTAAATTTTTCCTTTCAGACCTTTCCGAATTTCACAAAATACCTTGCTCATTCGCTTCTAATTAAAACAACTAGCCTGTGTTCTCTAAGCAATTTCGCTACCTAGTATTCTATTTTGCGTGATCTAGAAGACGAGGGATTTAAATCATTCTTTTCGTGCTCGTTCTTCCCTAAGAAAGTCGATGTCCAAATAACTTCTGTTCCTCCCAGCCGTATATGCTCCAATTTTGACCTGCTAACCTTAAGTCCTCCTTGTTCTATAGCCGTTCTCCAACTCTCTAACTTCTCCTGCAGCATTTATTTGCTCTCTTCCACTAATACAATATCATCCGCAAATATGAGCGCTCCTTTCTCTACCTTATCTGACAGTAAACCTCCTCAGCCAAATGTACTTCTCAGGAACCAATTATTTCTGTCTCACACATGACCATAGCTCTTATCTAGGAAATGCGTCGTATGAATTTTAATAATATTCACAATAATTTCCATGTATGTGTAAATTATACACTGTATCATGTAAACAAGAATAAAGAACAGCTAAACGTCGTAAAAATGAGCGGCGCGCAGAATACTCCAGCTAGCGGATATGAACATAACGTGGCGCAAAAATGTATTTTCATTTTGATCGAAAATAAAATTTTAGATTTATTTTCAAAAATTTTGCCATAATATTTGGTAAACTTAAAGTAACACGCGCCACAAAAGAGCTTCAATATTCAAACTTTATCAAAGATCTTTTGTGGCTCGTTTTACTTCAAATTTAGGAAATAATGTGGCAACATCTTTCCAAATAAAACTAGTATTTTGTTTTCCATCAAAATAAAACTAGAGTTTTGCGCCATATTATATTCATATCAGATCTCTCGTAGCCGGAATATTCTGAGCTCCACTTATTATTCAAAAGGCCTTTGTGAAAATGGTATCTGTAAGCAGAAGTCTTTATAGTTTAAATGAAAGATCATAAATTCATCATTTAAGTAAAATTTATAACTACATCCTACATCACTTCTTTATAATTCATTCATGGCGTTCTCATTCAAATTTTATTGTGCTGATTAAATGTATACTATACCTATTAAATATCCAATGGCTGTAAAATTATCAATTTTTTTTATTTTTAGCCTTTGTGGCAACTGGAATATACCAAGTTGAAGCAGGAAGGTCATCTAAACCAGTCACCCAAGCACCAGGAAGAAAACACGGCCATTAATAGCCTTATTTTAATATTAATTTATATTAATGCATTTTAATATTTTAACGTACAAATACAATAAAAATGTTATTTGACTGAAAAAGCTCTTATAACCTAACCTCCATAGAAACCTTTATAGTCTTATATTTATTACACCTGATTTTTCTTTCGAAACATAATTAAAATACCACTCTTCAAAACTAAAATGAGTTGGTAATATAGTATTTGTCAATCAAATTAAATTTTGTCGACATGGGACGAGAAAGGATTAAAATATTGGTTGTAAAATAAAGGATTATAATATTGGATAAAAAGGATAGTGGTCTTCTGTGAGAATCAAAGATGTACAGGAGTCAGTAAAAACTGTTTTTGTCTGGTGCATATCATTTCCAATGCTAATGAAAAAACAAATTGCTTACAAAATGTTTAATTAAACCTGTACGCGCCACTTACCGCCAAATTGAATTTAACTCAGAGCACAAAGATGCGTACGCACTTCGCACTGAAGTGTCCATACGACTGCAAAACAGGTCACATCTTACATAATTTGTCACTTTTAAATTGCCAATAAATAAATAGCGTTTATAGTGTCTTTTAATTCAGTAAATATAGAACATTAAAAGCGTAATATTCAGTTGGTCCTTCGAGCCGGATTGGTCCATCTTGAATGCCCCTGAAATTGTAATATTTCTAGGCTTTCTTGGTTTTAAGTTTTTTTTATAAATTTTATGAAAATCTAATTAAAAATCGCCTAGAAGACGAATTACAGAGAAAGAGCAATTTATCTGACAAGTACGGAAAACCTGTAAACATCAGCATGTGTCCGCAAGGAGCCGTACTAGCCGTCGATCTAGCACTACTCATTCAATGTAACAACAACTTCGAGCTAGAAAGGTGCAGAAGCTGCAGAAAAGTTAACAGGTGGATGGTAACACAAGATCTAGAGCGGCCGACAGAAAAAACAGAAATTGTGATCTTAAAAGACACTAGTGCCCGTCCAAATCTGACTTTTGTAATAAGTAGTAACAGGAGAGAGCCTATGTACTGCAAATTTGGGCATCCAACTAGATACAGATCTAAGGCTCACAAAGCACTGGATGAAAGTAGTCCACAGAGCAGAAGAGAGAACCGCAGCAATAATAAAAATTATGCCAAATATTGGCGGCCCAAGCTCCATCAAGAGAAGAATGTACCTTCAGATTGTACATTGTACCCTCTTATACGGCGCCCACATATGGTACGAAGAATTGAGAATAAATTGCTATATAGAACTGCTTAAAAAGGCACAAAGAAAGCCCCTACTAAAGGTACCAAGCGCTTACCGGACCACTTCTACGACTGCCTTCATAACGGGCACACTCCCCATTCACCCACTAGCCAAAGAAAGAGAAATATTTTATAACAGAGAAAACGGCCATCTACCGGAAATATAATTCGAAGTAAGATCGCATAAGCTCCAAATATGTCAAAATGAATAGGAGGCACAAACGGCGAAGGCTCAGTGGACGAAAATATTAATCCCTGATGTGGTAACATGGTCCAAATGTAGGTTCGCAAGACTAAATTATTATTTGACGCAATTTCTCACCGGCCATGGCTCCTTTAGTTCGTATACGTACAGAATAAAGAAGACCACAAATGATCTGTGTATAGATTGTGGCATCCTAGACGACTCAGAACAATGCATTTTTGCCTGCACTCTTTTCGAAGAGAACGGAACAATCTAGTATCAAGGATAGGAGCGATAACGCCCAACAATTTGATAAAAAGCATTGCAGAACAAAGAATCCTATGATTTTACTGTCGATCTAATTACGCAAATAATCAAGGAAAAGAAGACACTAGAAAGAGCGAGACAGGAACAGGGAGCATGAGGTAATAAATTACATATTTTGCTGTCATGCTTACAGCCAAATCGATAGTTATGAGTTATGACGTACGATAGTTTGCAACCTCGTGCATCCTCTCTTTTATTTAACATTTTTCCTTGTCAAGTCACATAGAACTGAACTTTTGATCATCCCTGTATTTTGTTCGTCACAATAGATACTGTTCTTATTATAAGTCATCTGTTGTATATAGATGATTTGAAATTAATGGCTTCTACTCGAGACAATCTAGAACAGATGCTAAAAACAGTAGAAACATTCTCTTATGATATTAATATGCACTTTGGACTAGACAAGTGCCGCGTTTTAAATATAATCAGAGGAAAGATACAGCCCGGTGGATTCTATATGCAAAATGGCCAGAACATCGAGGCCATGGGTGAAAACGATATATACAAATATCTTGGAAATATAGAATTTATTTAGCGAAAAGTACGAACACACCTCACAAAGGCACAAAAACACCATCCTAAAAGTGCAGTAGAAAGAACGACATTATCACGGAATCTAGGAGGAAGAGGACTTATGGATATAGGTGAGCAATTAGATAAACAAATGGCTAATTTAAGAAATTAATTTCAGGTGCACGCTGAGACATCTACTTTACATCGCGCTATTTGCGCAGTAGATGACACAACCCCGATTAAACTGAGGGAACCAGAAATGCGCATAAACCACTTCACTAAAGACGAAAAAATGCGCACCTGGATGGGTAAACATCTGCACGGGCAACATTCCAATGAGGTCAGCCAAGACTATGTCGACAATACAGCGTTGAACTGTTGGTTGACATCAGGAAAGATGTTCCCTGAAACAGAGGGTTCAATACTGGCCATTAAGGATCAGGTTATACCAACCAGAAATTACCTGAAATATATCATCAAAGACCCTCAGGTTCAAAACGACAGATTCCGATATGAATGTCAAGCCCAAGAAACCATCCAACATCTTACAGGGGGCTGCCAGGCATTTGCTGCAACTGAATGCAAGGAACGGCATGACGCAGTGGGAAAATCCTTCATCAAGAGATAGCTATCAAGCTGGGACTTCTCCAAACGGACTATCTCCCGTATTATCCATACGTCCCCGAGAGTATGCTTGAGGATGGCAACTACAAGCTCTACTGGGACCGCACTGTGCTCACAGACCAAACAGTGGCACATAATAGACCAGATCTCGTACTACTTAATAAATTAACAAGACAAACAATACTAATTGATGTGGCGATACATAACAAAAATAATCTACGTAGTAAATTTACTGAAAACATCGCCAAGTACAGAGATCTGAAAATACAAATACGAAGGCAATGGAGAATGCAAAGTACCCAGACGATACCGATTATTATGTCTACTACTGGAGTCATTCCGAAGACCCTCCTCGAAAGCATAAAAAAGCTGGGTCTAAATAAACACCTTTATAAGACCATGCAGAAAGCTGTACTACTCGCGACGGCTAGATGCGTACGAAAATTTCTGGGAGAAACTCCAGCATACCAAGTCACCTAGGGCTCGATAACACGGAAAGAGTCCAACCAGAGCTCAATCCTTTTGATACCGGAGGTATCTGGGATGAGCCAATTTTCTCCTTAGAGGGAGTGTGAGGCGTATGGCTAAATCTGGATAATAATAATAGAATTAATTTGTAGCAAATAGTACAAAATAAATAAATCCAAGTTCTCACTGAAGTTGTTAGTCATATGGACTACAACTTGTGCGTGAGGCTGAGGGTTAAATTTTGATTATAAAACAACATTAATTTATCTTAAAGTTTACAAAAAGGACTTAAATAGTCTTTTTCACTCATCTGCCTTCAAATTTGGGCTACTTTTCTTACTAATTTAGTTAACGCTAAATTTTGTTTATCATTCGCAATTTGCAAAATTAAAATCGGTTAACTACCACGGCGTCAGGAATTTTTTTAAATAAACATTAATTTTTGGTGCTACGCGCAGGACAGCGGATACGATTGCTCTGATTGGGCATTACAGTGACCTTTGATAATGATTGATAAATTTTAATGTTTAGTAAATTTCGATATAAATAAATAAATTTGTTTATTGCAAAATAAAAACACATACTTTAGCAAAAAATTTCTTCGTTCATATAAATATTTTAACTTACATAATAAAAGTATATTATATTTAAACATATGCAATTGTTTAAGCAATATTTCACAAACAATAATCAAATTAGTTTGATTTTTATGGAATTAAAATATTAAAATACAACAGTATATAGATAGCCCGATCAAGGAACACAAAACTTTACAAAAACCTCAAAAAAATTAAAGGAAGGATGAAAATTTGGGAATAGGTAGTTGAAATTGTCTATTATTATATAAGAAAAAGTTTACAATTCTAAACCGTCTCCATTTTACAAAAATAGGGAAATAAGGGTTGGTTTCTCATTAAAAGTACTGTATTTTAAAAATAATTAAAAAATAAAAAAAAATGTAACAGTGAAAAATAAAATAGTCATCAGAGTGATTTAACCTTAAAGATTGGTCTTAAAATTTTTTTTAGATCTCGATTATTTTATGAGATATAGCCTATTTGTAATAAGGGTTGAAAACCAAAAATTTTTAAAACGGTCTTATTCGGTTAGTTTTGTATGAATTAATCTGAAAATTGGTGAATACACTCTTTACAGATCTATTAAGGGCTTGAAGTTAAGATTTTCCAAAAATTTTCAAAAAAAATTTACGGCCAGTGAAAAAAATTTTGGAAATTTTTTTTGAATTTTTGGAAAAAGAACTGAAAACTTTGGTTTTTCTTGTAAGTATGTACTTACCTGAACGAATTACATGCCCGTGCACGTATCCTATATTATTTTCTTTTTTAATTAAGTTAATAATTTGAAAAACTATAATTTTAAAGTACATACTTTTGTATTTTTAAGTTAATTATTTCAAGATACACCTATAAAATGAAAATATATCAAAATTTCTCAAAAAAATATTTCTTTTACTAAATATTTATTAGGTTTTCTAAAGTTCATTTAAAAATTAATTTAACTTAATTAAAAATAAATGTACTCTATTAAGAGGCTACATCAGCGCGTCGATATTTTTTTTTCGATAGTTCTCCGAACTTTCAACAGTGCGGCAACAGTGTGTCGGCAGTACTACAGTGTCAGTGACACTATACACTATACACTATACTATCAGAAAAAAGGCACAGTAATGTGATAACAATAATTATTATACTTATAGGCGCGCTAAATGTTGCCATGTCAGTCAAGTTCGATTTCTTGTTATAGATAATCGTTTTTTAGTAATTCCATTGTGACACAAAATCTAGACATGGGATAAAAAAGTTTATTTGAAGAAACTGTATTTTTTTGTTCTTCTTAAAGCGGCACAGACTCTTTTTTTATATTTAATTTAATTTTAGAGTAATTTCTACATACTAACATGTTTCTTAAATTGGGCTCTGTGCCACAATTCTTTACTATATTGCGAATATGTGTGCCGGATATCTCGACAGAATATTCAAAATTAAAGTTGCAATCTTGGAACGCGTTTTTCGCGCGCTGATGTTGCCTCCTAAGTTATAAAGGATCAAATGAGTATGAAGTACTAAAATGATAAAAGGTGCAATGAAAAATCGTTTATTGTATATCGAACTGGATCGTCACTGTTTACATTTAATTAATTAATCTAAATTATTCAAAGTTCATTTTCATCTTCGTCTGATGTACAATTTGTGTCTGAATCAACTTCATTTATAATAGAATCAACTGTAAAATCATAATTTTGGGTCTCTTGGCAGCTAGCATCTAAACTATTATCAACTTAATCATCAGAAACTATAATGTCTTCCTTTTTATGATTTGTACAATTACCAGTTTGACAACTTCCGCATGCAGCATGAAACCGTTTCTCCTTTTTTTTAATACATATTTTTGTCTACATTCTAATTTCATCACAGTCCAAAAGCATTTTGTGTCTATCATCTTTTCTTTCTAAACTTACACTTTTTAATGTTTCAATTCCACGTTTGACAATTACAATTTTTTCGTTATCACATTCTAAATGTTTTTCACAAATAAAACAAGAATTATTATTATTTGTTTAACTGTTCGCACTCATTGTAAATATTTACACAATTATTTTATAACAAACAGATCACTTTTATTGATAATAAGTTATAAATTCAAAAACTTTGACAGCCGAAAACGATAACAAAACATTGCAGCGTGAACATTGCTCCAATTTTTTAGGTTATGTTCATCTACTGTGTTTAGGAAACGCGCCGTTTTCTCTTTTAAGCAACTTTTTCACCTGTGTTTACGTACCCCATATATTTTTATCTTTGCAATAGGCCTGTTGTATATATATGTAATATGTTACTCAAGCCTTTTTTAATATGTTCCCATATTTTCATTTAAAAAAAGGCTTTCAGAAAAGAATGGCATCGAGTTTATTAAAACATGACATTTTTTTGTAGTTGTTTATAATAAGTGAGCCTTATTTAAAAAGTATTACATGCATAAGAAAAATAGATACCGCTTTCGAAAGAGTACATTTTCAAGTACCTACAAGCATATTTTTAAAGTTTTTTATGAATTTTCAACAAAGATATTATTGACTGAAATCTTGAAAATTGACTTAAAATAAAAATCAAAAAAATATCCATTTTTTATCGCCATACAAATTTTTATCCTTTAAAGTAACGTTGTGCAATTTTAAATCCAAATGTTAATTAGCCATCTTAAAACGTAAATCTAAAAGGAATTTGAATTTAAATGATTATGTAAATTTTTGTCACAAAAAATATGTGTTGCTCTCAAAACTTTTATTAGTATATTTTAAAACATATTTTTCTAAATTAAATAATTAGTAATTCACAGTGAAAATATATTAACGTTAAAATTGATATTTTTCTAAAGGTATTGTGTTTTTTTCGTACATTTTAATGTTTGATAAATGCCCCAAATTATCGATTTAAAAGTTGGTTAATTTTAAAATGTGACATTTTTGTTGCGCGCGCAATTCAAATAAGCGCCCCTGTTAAGTACTTTAAAAAGGGATATAGGTTAGAAACGAATCAAGATGCAAACAAAGTTTTTAGTCAAAATGTTAGGATAAAAGTACCTTGATGATTTTTAAATAAAATTTTTTGTTATTATTGCCTTATTTTCCGAAATACAGCACTTTTAATGAAAAACCAACCCTTATTTCCCTATTTTTGTAAAATGGAGGGGGTGTATAATTGTAAACTTTTTTTTATAAAATAATAGACAATTTCAACTACGTGTTCCCAAATTTTCATCCTTCCTTTATTTTTTTTTGAGGTCAGATTGTTCTTTGATCGGGCTAAGAGTACGAAAATAATATATTAGATAAATATTGGAAGAAATTTTGATGGAAATCAACTTGTGTGAATCAAACACCGCTGTCCTGCGCGTAACACCAACAATTAATGTTTATTTAAAAAAATTCCTGACGCCGTGATAGTTAATCGATTTTAATTTCATAAATTGAAAATGAAAGGTACAGTACTCTTGTATATTATGTATAAAAAAATTGAACTTGCTATCTGTTTTATTTTCAGTCCTGTAACATTTTTAAAATATGAACTTTTTTGCGAAAGCTGGATTTCAATATTTATTTTGAAAAATATATTAAACCCATGTTAATGAAATTTACTGTATTATTTTACTATATCATAATGTTTTTCTGAGTAAAATATGAAGGGCCTAAGTGTAGAAGAAATGGTTGAAAAACGTAAAATGCAAATACCTGTTTTTTGATGCTTTTTTCGCAATTATTGCTATTTTGCAACAAGGATGACTATTTTTAAAATTTTTAGCCAATCCTATATTGTAGGAGATTTAATTACGCAACTGTTATGTCGGTATAACTTTTCTCGGAAGTTAATACTTTTAAAGATATAATCAAAAAACCAAGAAAAAATCGAATTATTCTTCATTTTTTTTATATTTCGATTATTTAAGCAATGTTCCGGACCTTTTTGAGTGGGAGGATAACTCAATTATTATTATATGAGTTAATTCCAAGCAAATTCTGCAAAAAAAATATGAGTCACCTCTCAACGTCCATCTCAAAACAGATGCGCCCTGGACTAACTGGCAAATATAATATAGGTACTATTTTAAGAAACAGTTCAATTGTGGACCTTATCAGATACTCGGTGTAGCAGATTTTAAATTGAGTAGTAAATGAAAATGAAAGTTAGATTTAATAAGAAATATAAGTACAAAATATAAGTCCGTCTTTCTTATTTCTTAATTAATCGAACTTTCATTTACTACTCAATTAAAAATGTGCTATTCGCTGTGTGCAAGTACTTGGAGGGGATATGAGAAACAATCGTGCGCGAGTCGCGGAGAAACCTTGCAACTTTCTAACAAATTTCTTAAATATTACATGTCATTTCATTGTCAAATTGACCTATATTTCTGTCATTTCAGAATATGGAATTTCGCAAATACTGTGTTATCAATTGTAAAAATTATATGTTGCTCGACAATATTGATATGATATGCAATTATGAAAGCGAATTTAGTTAATTGTATTTTGTTTGTAGTATATACTGCATTTTAATAATTAATTTTATTTATTACATACCTACAATGTTTACGTTTTAATAACATAACCTTAATCTTACTTTTTCTTCTTATTATTTTTTTGGACTATGGCCACGACAATTATTATTAATTATCCAGTAACCAGGACTAATATAATTGGCCGATATAATTAAAAATGCTAAAAATGTTACTGAGCTATGAAACCAGGTGTCGCTCTTCTGAACTTGCAGGGTTTCAATACCGAGTACGTGACAAATCCCGATTTTAAACTGTTTCTTAAAATAGTATATTATAATATTTGCCCGTCTGATTCAGTTTTCGAATTCTCAAATAAACCAACTTTCGCCTACCATTTCAAAAATTTTGTTTTTACATTTTATTTGTACAGTTGGTTTTTTGGTTTCAGTTTCAGTTTGGTACATTTGGTTTCAGTTAGTCAGTAACTCTGGTAGCGTGAGGTTGTATATGTTTTGATTTGCAACACGGCCAACTGCTAATTGTTGTGTTTACGTGTTTGTTTTGATTTGTGGAGTGTTGTGAGTTACTAGTAGTAAGTCGTTCTACTTTTTGTTTACTTTCATCGACCTTGTTTATTACTGAAATATAATTTTTGACCATGACATACAGCTGTGAGAATTGTCTTTCACATTTTTCTGATTCGGATAAATTGAATAATTTAAGATGTAATGGAGATTGTCGGAGAACTTTCTGTATGAAGTGTACAGGTCTAAACAAGTCGTTCACAAAAGCCTTATTGGAGCAAAAATTTTCCCATCTAAAATTTTTTTGTACACTATGTGATTCGCCTAGCTTAAGATATTTAGATGAAAAAATAAATAATCTATCAAGAAATCAAATACCTCTAGAAAACTTTGAGACCTTAACACAAGTTACTAAAAAGCTTACTGATAATTTGCCAGTTTTTATGGAGACTTACGATTTGTTAACAAAAAATGACGACAAACTGGACTATATTATTAAAAAAATTGACGAGATCCATAGACTGAATAATCTGCTGAATCCTGAAAAGGTTTTAAAATCTGTAAGGCAGATGGAACATGATATTTTCAATTTATCGTCAGTTTTTTTCGGCGGTTCAGATGAGACTATAAAGGCTCAAATCCAAGACTCAACGTCTACTGAAATTAAGGTAGGATTAGAAAGGCTTTCTTCAAATGTCAGTGAAATCTCAGATCAAATGAGCAATATTTCCAAAAATTTACCTACCTTACCAACAAAAAAAGAGGTATTGAACAAAAAAACATTTTATGCCACCACAAGTACCCAAACTGAAGAGCCTCAATGTTGCGAAGTAAGTCCAGAGCAAAAGTCAAAAAACACAGAAGATAAATGTCAGTTTGTAATTATTAGTAACTTAACCCCAATATACACCCCTATACAAGTGGTACACTACATTAAAGAGAAGCTAGGTATCAAAGAATATATTAGATGTTACGCCCTCGTTAAAGATGCCGACACATCAACTGGTTCTTCATTTAAAATAGGCATAAAATCTAGATCATCGATTAACTTACTATTTAATAAGAAAATTTGGCCACCTGGTGTAATCATTAAATGGTCCATTGAATCTTCATATTCCGAACCATCCGAGTCACATAAGAATCCGAAGAATATCAGAAGCCCTGTTATCCCGGAAAATCCAGTTACCAGTTTATACAACAACAAAGATGAAGTACAGAACACAAATATATGTTCAGACAAGCAGGCCATCGAAATTTGTAAATCTAAGAATCTTTTCCATTCGCAAATTAATTTCGTTAAGAAAGATACTTTAGAACCATCTATACATCTGGATCCTTTGACTCCACCAAGAGTTAGATTAACCAATAACTCTAATAGTCGGTATCTTCTAGCCAGATTAAGGGAACCGGATATCTTAAAAGCCATTAAACTTCATCTTGCTTATCTACACGACCAACCTGCTTCTGTATTTTACGATGGATTTACGAACACAAGCGTTAAACTGTTTTTGGCTTCCGAAGGGCTTCCTACCAACACGGAAGATCTACGAAAAATTCTTCTAGAATTTAACGAAGTCTATGGAATTGGTCCAGATGAGGTGGAAGCTGATCTTGCTGCTTTTAGGTCCTTTCTCGCTTCTGAAAGAATTATCCATTTACAAAAATCAAGGGAATGTCACCAAAATTACTATTCCGCTGTGTCTCCTAAACGAAATTTTTAAACATCACGACGTGTTCTGAGGGACTAGAATCCTCAAATTATTTTAGTGATAACAACTTTAGCATGGTTCTGATTAATATTCGTTCTTTAAGATATAAAACTGATGAATTATTTCTATTATTAGAGGAATTAGGGTTTCCTCCGATAGTTGCGGTTACTGAGCACTGGCTTGAAGTCAACGAGCCTTTTTTTGTAGAAAAATATTCCACTATTGCTAGGTACGATCGTCAAAGTTCAGCGCATGGAGGTACCCTGATTCTTTCTACAAATAATGATTTTTATCTGGTAACAAAATATGATTTTCTATTAAGCGAAGCATTCTTTGAGTTTTCCTTAGTTTACAGTAAGAACTTTAATCTTTATATTATTTGCATTTATAGATCACCTGACTCTTCCGTGGAACTATTTTTTCAGAACCTGCTTAATTTGTTAGATGACCTGCCCCATAAAAGCAGAAAAATTTTATGCGGGGACTTTAACATTAATTATGCTGCTGCTTGTGCTACACAAATATCCCTAGTCAACATATTTGAATCGTATGGTCTAACAATGCACATTGATTCTCCTACAAGGATTACAAAAACTTCATCTACCATAATTGATTATATTGTCTCAGACTTCTCACCCCGTGATGTCTGCGCTACAACTGTTAATGCGGGACTATCTGATCATGAAGCGGTTTATACGAAGTTTAACATCTTTAGCAAGCACTCTTCGAAAACTCGACGTTTAGGCAGGATTTTTTCCGCTCGGAATTTTCGTAAATTCCAAAATTTATGCTTAACCTCTGAGTGGCCCTTTCCTTCTAAGAACGTCGATAATAATTTCAGTGACTTTTTGAATAAGCTTGTCTGTATCTTTAATAAAGCATTTCCTTTAATCACAATTAAGCCAAAACATCACAAACCCTGGACTACCAAAGGTGTCCGCATATCAGCCAAAAATATGCGTTCACTACTGTACATCAAGAAATTTACTACCAACGTCTCTGTTACTGAATATATCACCAAGTACAGGGCAATCTATTTAAAACTTATAAAATCAGCTAAAAAATTGTACTATCAAAATCGTCTGAGAAGCTCTAAAAGTGTTGCAAAAGAAACTTGGTCCATAATAAACGATCTTCGTAATAAAACTCACACAGCTCAAACATTTTCCCTTCCAGACCCAGAAAATCTAAATGAATACTTTGTTAATGTGAGTAAAAATATAACATCGACTATTGTGTCACAACAAGATCCCATTTCCTATCTCCCTAATTCAGGAAAGGTCTCGAATTCATTCTTTATAAGACCGGTTGATAAATCTGAACTGATTCAGACAATCAATAATATCAAAAGCAAATCTTCCTGTAGTACCGATGGACTATCCATAAAAATTTTCTCAAATCTCCCAGACAGTGTGTTGGGAGTCCTTATCTCTCTAATTAATGATTCTTTTGAGAAAGGTAAATTTTCAGAGTGCCTAAAGACGGCCATCATTATTCCTCTTCATAAGGGTGGTGAAAAATCAAATGCCTGCAATTATAGACCTATTGCATTACTACCGGTACTCTCCAAAATTATTGAGAGACTCATAAAAGTCCGACTTATGTCCTTTCTCGTTGATAACAATATTTTATCACAAAATCAGTTCGGCTTTTTAAATAATAAATGTACCACAGATGCCATGTTTTCTGTACTACATGAGGTTTATCAAGCATTAAACAATAATCTGCACACTGCCACTGTTTTTTGTGATTATGCCAAAGCTTTTGATTGTGTGAATCACGACATTTTGATAAAAAAACTAGATTTCTATGGAATTCGAGGTATTTCTTCGAACTGGTTTCAATCTTACTTGGATAATAGGAAACAACTGGTTAGAGCAAATGATACAGACTCTAGTCTCAAAAATGTTGTATGTGGGGTACCACAAGGTTCAGTATTGGGTCCTCTACTTTTCCTTATCTTTATTAATGACATCACTAGCTTAAAAATCGATGGAAAAGTTTTTCTTTTTGCTGATGATACCAGTATCACTTGGAGCAACTCAAATATCGCAACTTTTCATGCTACTATAACTTCTGATCTACTTACAATAAAATCTTTGTCCGATTCAAATTTACTCTCTTTTAACGTAGATAAAACAGTAGCATTGTCCTATAAAGGAGCTCTTCAACCCTTACCTCTTCATAACAGCCAGATCAGTATCGTTGATTCTGTAAAGTTTCTTGGTATTTTTTTAGATAGTAATCTGAAATGGTCCCTTCATATTGATGTGTTAAGCAAGAAACTATCCTCAGCTTGCTTTGCAATAAGATCTGTTTCGAAGGAAATGAATTTAGCCTCTTCCAAAATAACATATTTTTCTTTGTTCGAGTCACATCTTCGATATGGTCTCCTTTTTTGGGGTTCTGGTACGGCTGCCCAAACTGATGTTATTTTTAAATTACAAAAAAGAGCAATAAGATATCTGTTTGGCCTCAGAAGAACAACCCATTGCAGAAGCTACTTCAAAGATCACAGGATTCTAACACTACCTTCTTTATATATTTTAGAAACTGTTTGCTTAATTCGTAAACATCTACATGTCTTTCCAGCAAGACCTAGACATGACTATTCCATCAGAAATTCTACCTTTGACATCTATTTACCGATCCCGTCCAGTGAGTTAGTAAAGAAATCTATATTATATTCTGCAAAAAAACTTTACAACCATCTCCCTCTACAACTTAAATCTGCAACATCTTTCCCCAAGTTCCGTAAAATGACTAAAGCCTATTTATCTGAAAGACCATATTATTCAACAGCAGAGTTTCTTAACCAATAACTAAGAAAGTACAGTATTCTTATTTATAAATATAATCTTAATCTATATTTGAGTGTCATATGCAGCAGCTTAACTTAACTTATTAAATTTCTTAAGGTAGAATATGCAATTTGCAAATTTTTTTTTTAAATTTTGCAATAGATTGTTACTGTTTTTTTTTTGTTTCTCTTCATTATTTTTATTTATATAGACGATTTATATCATTTTAGTAAATTGTATTTGTTATTTGTTATTGTTCTTATTTATGATTCTTGTAAGCTTTGTCTATAAAATTGTTAAATTTTTCATGACAATAAAGCATATTTCTGTTTTATTATAATAGATATGCTCTTTGATGGTATTTCAGAATTCTTCTGTGGTAAAGGGTTCGTAGAGAGTGGTAAGATAGTGTTGACAGTTTTGCGTCATATCTTATATCCATACAGCATTTGTGTTAAGAGCAGCTGGTGTGGAAATTTGGTTTGCCTAAAACTCGTGAATTTTTTCTTAGCATGGGTAAAACTTATTGACACTGTCTACGGTGGAAATGAATTTTCGATAGAACGCCTTCTCAGCATTCTCAAAAAGTGCATTGTCACATTTTCGGTTGTTACTAATTTGTACCACCTTTGTCTTCCGGAGTAAACGGAGAGTTTTTGTTATAATGTATCCAGACAATGTTGGGATGTGTTATTTTCTGGATCATATCTTGAGTGTCTTCTAGTACTCAGTTTGTTTAACATAACTTAGTAGGGTGTACAAAACCTACACTTGCGCTGTCAAGTATGACAAGGATATGTCAAATGGTTTTAAAGTACTGAGTACAAATGGTTTTTAATTTTTAGATAAAACGCACCATGTAACTCAGTAAGGAGCCAGATTTTATTTAATTCATTTGGGTTCAATCTTAATATTTTGAGCCCAAGAAACTACAGTTAAATTATTTCCAGTTATTAATGAAACACCCTGTATCCCATTATAAAGTACTAATGATTGTACCCGTTGCCTCACAGCACTCATTTTTTTACTTCCTCTTATTTTATCTCATCTCCCTTCAATTTGTTTTGATTCCTCTATTTTTTTCTGACCCTCCTGTTTTTTTCTGTTTCCTGCCTATTTTTTCTGGTACCCTACATTTTTTCACAAGCTCCAATTCTTTCTGACTCTCAATTTTTTTTGACTCCCTCTACTATTTCCTGACTCTCCATTTTTTTTATGACTCCTTCTAATTTTTCTGACACTCTCCAATTTTTACAGACGTACTCTAAATTATTTTTATTGCACTCAAAGAGACTTCACACTTCTAGAGTGACCGAAACGGACGGATGGGGATGGTGGATCATCTCTAAATCGAAATAAAACTTAAGCTGTTTTTAATTTTCCATTTTGCTCATATTTTGAGTACACGGAATCAACTTTACTTTCGTTGGAATTATTCCTAGACGAATAGACGGAATGTTGCTGCATATAGTAGAGTCCCTTTCGTCTCCTCTATTCGTCGTCTCCTTGCCTTATAAATTGTAAAAGGCAAAGATTAAGAATGTTACTAGAAAGTGGTTCCACGAGAATTTTCAGATTTATTGTTTTGATCTGGTACTTCTCATTTCTCCCCAAAGATTAAGTCATTTAGCAAATTTTGTATCAAAGTCTACAAATAAAGCTTTAAAATGAGTATTTGTAAAGCTCAGTTGCATGGGTCAAAGCCGAGTTATGAAAATATTATATTAAAATAGCAATAGATTAATATTATAAAAATATTGCTTTAAAAAATATCTCTCACTATTCAAAACTAAGTGTGGAGTAGTGACCGCCCAGTATCAGTAGTAAATAATAAGCCAGACATTAGGGACGTCATAATCATGTATAATAAATACAAAATTAATATATTATAATTCCATAAAAACGGTGTCATCAAGGATATAAAAATGCTCGTATTTCTTGTGTTAATCATCATTTCCCTCATAGCAGTTACAGAAGCAACATGAGGATTACATATTTTATTGTATTTGTACTAGGTAAGTATTCAATATATACCTATAGATATGTATTAAATGATATATCAATGAGATTAGTTGTTTGCTATATATTTACATTTTAGATCCTAGATTTGGTAAAAGTATTTTGCTCGTTCTCCTTTTACTATTATTTTCCATTCTTCTTTTTCCCCTCATATTGTTCCTTTTTTTCCTCTGTTCCTTTCTCTTCTCAGGAACCCATTTCTGTCTCACACATCCTCATAGCTCTTATCTAGGAAATGCGTCGTATGCATTTTAATAATATTTACAATATTTTCCATATATGTCTATGTATAATATATTGTATCATGTAAACAAGAATATAGAACTGACAAACGTTGTAAGAATGAGCGGAGCACAGAATATTCCAGCTAAAAAACAGCGGAACAAAAATGTATTTTCATTTTGATCGAAAATAAAATTCTTGTTTTATTTTGAAACATTTTGCCATAATATTTGCTAAATTTGAGGTAACACGCGCCACAAAAGAGCTTCAATATGCAAACTTTATCAAAGGTAGGTACTCATGTTTGGCGCGTTTTACTTCAAATTTGGGATATATTATGGCAAAATCTTTCAAAATAAAACTAGAATTTTGTTTTCCGTCAAAATGAAAATACATTTTTG
This sequence comes from Diabrotica virgifera virgifera, assembly GCF_917563875.1. NCBI lineage: Eukaryota > Metazoa > Arthropoda > Insecta > Coleoptera > Chrysomelidae > Diabrotica > Diabrotica virgifera. The sequence goes on from NC_065444.1 coordinate 211,419,241, forward strand.
CGTCATGTTATAATCAGCTCTCTCAATATTCTGTGCGCCACTCATTATTCAAAAGCCCTTTTTGAAAATGGTATCTACAAACAGAAGTCTTTATAGTTTAAATAAAGGGTCAGAAATTCATAATTTAAGTAAAATTTATAACTACATCCTACATTATTTCTTTATAATTAATTCATTCATTACTTGCTCATTTAAATTTTGTTGTGCTGCTTAGATGTATAGGTACTATACGTACCTTCCAAAAATTTAATGACTATAAAATTATCAAAATTTTTATTTTTAGCCTTTGTCGCAACTGGAATATTCCAGGTAGAGGCAGGAAGGTCATCTAAACCAGTCACCCAAGCACCAGGAAGAAAACACGGCCATAAATAGCACTTATACATAAAACACTTATTTTAATATGGATTATTAATTTATATTAATTTATTTTAATGTTTTATCTTACAAATACAATAAAAATGTTACTCCACTAAAAAATATTTTATAACCTAACCTCCATAGAAACCTGTATAGTCCTATATTTATTATATTGTACCTGATTTTTCTTTCGAAACATAATAGACGGAGCTAGAGCCTAAAAATCATCGTCATAAGTAATAATATGGAGTTTTTCCTGTGAAATGTGTTGACTATATATGTTGACAATTATGATTCCTTTTAGGCTGACACCTCAGTGGATATAGGAAGTAGCAATAAGGGATGAAAGGGGAAAGTTAGTGCAGTCATTAAAGGTTTTCACCTCCTATTTTGTTAAACCTCCATCGATTTGCATTTAAATTGGTAACTAGTTAGAGCATATCTCAAGAAACAAAAAACTGATCTGGTGCTAACTTGCACTTTTACCCTGGAAGTGGATACCACCCCTTCTTGTGGGTGAAAACTATTTTATTAAAAATAACCCCACAAATCGATACAGGTACAAATATTAAATTCTACAATATAATACTAAATTCGATACAAAATAAAAAACTTAAAATTTATTAAAATAAATCAATACTTTTTGAGTTATTAAAGATCAAGGATTTGAATTTTTCGTGAAACAAATGCATGGTGTAAAGCGGTTTTTCATAAATAATTGAAAAACTGTAATTTTTATCAAAATAGTTATGATTACCAAATTTGAAGATAATAAAAAATCGAATAGATTGTTCACGTAAAAGACCTTTTAGAATTAATTAAAAGTGAGTTATAGTTGATTAAATATAAATTTTTTTCGGCTAGTACTCAAATCTAAGTACTAGTATTCAAGCTTAAATACCGGAAAAACGATGCATTTTATAAAATATACATACTTACCAAACACTTGTCAAAGTAGTCAAGAATATTTATCAAGCGAGCTGAAGATGAAGTTGATAACATCAAAGCTAAATAAGTTATGATGAAAATAAAAGAACCCTTTCGAATTTTTTAGGGAAAAGTAAAAATTAAACCAGACGCTATTTATATATTTATTTTGAAATTAATTAGCAGAATAATTTTCAAAGGAATTTCGGGAATGAAGTTAGGATAATAATTTAATAATTAAATTTTAATTTTAATTTTTAGTAATATTTAATCTTGCAGTTTTCAATGTTTTTTCACAGCAGTATATGTATCAATTGTACAATTTATTTTATGCAAGCAAGTGTATTCTGTTACCATGTTGAAAACAGTTATATTTTGTAGAGTATATAATATATACTCAATACAAACGCCGACTCAGAAATGACAGTAGCAAGTACCTATACAATAGGGGTCCGGACAAATAATCCCCGGACAAATAATCCCGGACAAAAAATCCCCACAAATTATCCCTGGACAAAAAATCCCCGGACAAAAAATCCCCGGACAAAAAACCCTCGGACAAATAATCCCCGGACAAAAAATCACCACCAAAAATCCCGGACAAATAATCCCCACAAATTTTTTTGGACAAAATATCCCCACAAAAAATCCTGGACAAAAAATCCCCAAGAAATATTTGCTACCGAATAGTTATCTAAAAGTTTTCCCGAAATTTTAACAAATTTCGAATTCCAATTCCATGCTGAAAACTTCAAATTTTACATGACAAAAGAATGTGAGTTTTTTCAAAAATCGTGGAAAATCTGGAGAATGAGCTAAGGCCCCGTTTTCATGACAGGCGCTTTTATAACGCGCGATTACAACTACATACATTTTACTGAAGACCGTTCACATGCTAACGTGCGTTTTAGGTCATTATATCCCGTGTTAGCATGTGAACGGTCTCAAGTAAAATGTATATAGTTGTAATCGCGCGTTATTAAGGCGCCTGTCATGAAAACGGGGCCTTAGCTCATTCCCCATATTTTCCACGATTTTTGAAAAAAACTCACACTTTTTGTCATGCATAAACAAATAAAGTTAACAAAAATATAAGACAAATAAAGTTTTCAGCATGAAATTGGAATTATAAATTTGTTAAAATTTCAAGAAAACCAATTTGACAGCAAATATTTCTTGGGGATTTTTTGTCCGGGATTTTTTGTGGGGATATTTTGTGCAAAAAAATTTTTGGGGATTATTTGTCCGGGATTTTTTGTGGGGATTTTCTCTCCGGGGATTATTTTTCCGGGGATTTTTTGTCCGGGGATTTTTTGTCCAGGGATAATTTGTGGGGATTTTTTTCCTGGGATTATTTGTCCGGCGATTGTTTGTCCTAGTTTTATACAAAGCGTCTATTTAAGAGCACATACGTGAAGTTACGGATAATAAAAGAACATATTAATTAATTGTATATTAGTAAATATTATTTTTATATTATTTCGATATTTAATTGAAATTTTTCTATCAATATAAACTGAATATGTCCAGAAACTGGAAGTGTCCAATAATGGGTACATTTGACATATTCCAATACATTTTTGCTAAATTTTACATAAATGTCTTAATAGTTATTTATGATATAAGTGTTAAAAGTACACGTTTAAGGCACGCATGTGAAAGTTTGCAGAATGAGCGATTGCGAGTTCTGCAATTCACATGAGTGCATTAAAAATGTACGTTTTAACACGCATATCATACAATATTTTTTCTACAAACGTAATTACAGGACAATATCTACAAAAACTTTTACTTGAACTTGACTGACATTCCATTTTTATATTTTTTGAAATTACATCAAAATTGTCTATATGGTCAATACGAACTGCAGTGCCTTAAAAATATTTTAAAGCACTAGTGCCTTAAAGTAACATTTTTAACGCACGTATGGAGTGCTAAAAATTGCATTTTTAACACGGTTGTAGAAAAACCGATTTAAAAAACTTATATGAATAATATAATAATTATTAAGCTCCAAATTTTTGGTGCCTAAACTTTGAAAAATGTTTGTAACATAATGTTTTATGTTATCAACTTCCCGGGAGTACCTTGAAAAGTGTTTAGTAAATATTTTATATTTTATAAAATATATCCTATTCTCGTTAGTTAAGCTTGAATACTTAGATTTGAGTAGTAGCCGAAAAAAATATACATTCAATCACCTATAACTCACTTTTAATTAATTCTCAAAGGTTTTGCGAATAGGAAATCTATTTTGTTTTTTATTATCTTCAATTTTCATAATTATAACTTTTTTGATAAAACTTATAATTTTTGAGTTATTTATGAAAAACCGCTTTACACCATGCTTTTTCTTCACAAAAATTCAAATCTTTGACCTTTAATAACTCAAAAAGTATTGATTTACTTTAATAACATGATATAACAAATTTTACATAAAATTTGTCCCTTTATCGGTTTGTGGGGTTATTTTTAATAAAATAGTTTTCACCCCCGAGAAGGGGTGGTATCCACCCCCAGTGCAAAAGTGAAAGTTGGCACCAAATCAGTTTTGTTTCTTGAGGTATGCTCTAACTAGTCACCAATTTTCAAATCGATGGAGGTTTAACAAAATAGGAGGTGAAAACCTTTAATGACTGCACTAACTTTCCCCTTTCATCCCTTATTGCTACTTCCTGTATCCACTGAGGCCTGAAAGGGGTCATAATTATCGATATACAATAGACACATTTCACATGCCAAGCTCCATATTACTTATGACGATGATTTTTCGGCTCTAGCTCTTAGACTGTAATGAAGGTACATGTCTTCAGAAATAAAATGAGTTGGTAATATAGTATTTGTCAATCAAATCAAATTTTATCGACACGAGAGAAAGGATTAAAATATTGGATGTAAAATAAAGGATGTTAATATTGGTTAAAAATGATAGTGGTCTTCTCTTAGAATCAAAGATATGCAGGCGTCAGTAAAAACTACTTTTGTCTGCTGCATACCATTTCCAATGCCAATGAAAAAACAACTTGCTCACAAAATTGGTAATTAAACCTGTATGCTCCACTCACCTCCAAATTGGATTTAACTCAGAGCGGATAGATGCGTACGCCCTTTTTTCCACTGCAGTTTTTGCAATGAACAAAGTTGCAATTATTAACTTGATGCCCACGATTTAGACAGTTAATGCACAAATTGGATTTTTTGACTAAATCCATTCGTTCATGTACAGATAACCTTAAAAATGTTGTACATGTATAAATTTTATGATTTGGAGCATTTCATGATGAACAGGTACGGTTTGAAATATGATAACTTGTCTGAACATGAGAACTAAATCTATTACTAGACTCTGTTGGTGGTTTAGAAGGTTGTACCTTTATGTTGGGTGAATCATTCATAAAATCTTTTGTTTCCCATTCTCTAATTTTAACTGGATCAAGTATGGTAATTACTAAATATACAGTACGTAAACCGTTCGGCTGGACATAGGGATTATACATTGAGAGAATTGTGGCAACTGCGGTAACCTGTGTTAGTTGAAGCTTCTGTTCGAGTACGAGTTTTTGGTGCAATAGAGCTGTTAGAACGAATAGAATGAGTGAATTTTGAAGCAAGGCTGTCCATAAATAAATCGAAAACAAAGTTTATTATTAATGAGTTAATAACTTTACTTTAATTTTTAAAATATTTATTTTTAAAAACTAATTTCAAAACTAAACAATTTTCCCATTCCCTTGGGCCAACAATATTTAGCTACTACATTGTAATATTTTGACGTTTATTTGTGTCAGAGTTGTCAATTTTGAGGTTAATGCCCCTTAACGCTAACAACCATATTGTCATCGAGAGAGCTTAGTTGCCACAATTGTCTCAATATAATACAATGTACGTATTTATGAATCTAAATATGTACAATGTATGTTACCTATGTCCAGCTGAACGATTTACGTACTGTATAATTAAAGTAATTTTTTTTAAATTTATCATTTAAGTTTAACGGTCCAGAGAGAGGTGTCAGAAATAGTGAATTATATACTAGTTTAGACCTGGTTTTATTAGAAATGAGTCAAAATTGTGCTCCACTAATATTTTTATTTAAATTGTTACATAATTCAATTGACTGCCCCGATATTCTCAAACAAATATATTTTAATGTACCCTCTTATCCTGTCAATAAATGTTTCCACGTACAGAACTACAAAAACCAAAACAAACCTAATACTAAACCAAATATTATTGACTGTAATACATACAACTCTTGACATTTCCCATTACATTTGAGGAAGCAAACAATATAGCGCCATCTAGTGGTGTGCGGTGATAACCAGAGCAATCTAACCTTACATTTATAAAATTGCTTTATTATTGTTTTTGTATAAGTGTTTGAACTATTTTTATTTTAATTTAATTAAGCAAAATTAGCTCGTTATTCAAAAATTTATATCTTTAATGATATTTAAGAATTCTTCAGTGGTGAAGGGTTCGTAGACAGTGGTAACATAGAGTTGACAGTTTTGTGCATTGTAAATTGTTACATTTTCGGTAATTACTAACTTTGTACCTCCAGTAACGGTTTAAGACATCATGAGGCCCTAGGTGGCCATAAGAAGTAGGTCCCTTTATAGCGAACATTTACTTAAAACAAATTTACAGATATTTTTTATGTTGTTTTGGGAAGTAGTTCCCACAACTGCATCAAATCTAGCTGGCCATCTAGTATACAAGTCTTTTAACCGACATTTCGCAACAACTTGTCATTAATAGTCCATTTACTCACGGTTTTTGCTTCGAATAGAAGAACTGCTTGTCTGGACATGAAATTTGGCATACACATAATACCTCATATGCCAAAGAGAAAAGTGATTAATTCATTAAAATAAGACAGCAGCTGTTGTTTCGGTTCAAAAATGATTATTTATTTAAAAAAAGTGATATTGTGCCGTTGTGTGATTTTGCCCTGGGGATGCGTGCCACTCCTTCGGGGTGAAAAAACATACGTTCAAAATAAGTGCCGAGATGAATAAACTGTTTAATTCTAAGTAACTATGGATCTATAGTTTTTTCACTAAGTCAAAACTTTTCGAGTTATTTGCGAGTGAATTTGTTAATTTTTTTTGTTCATTTAGAGGTAATGAAAAGTAGATTCTTATTCGACAAAATACAAATAGAAAATTTAAACGTAAATAATTAAAAATAAAGCACTTTTCGGTGAAAACTCATCACAATTTTTTAAAGTGTTAAAAAAGCTTTATTTTTGTTTTTTTAAACAAGTTTCTGGTATTGAAATTAAGAAAGTTAATAGTAAGCTCAAAATAATGTTCGTCCCTTTTTTTAGCAAAACAAATCTTGAAAATCGCCCCCTAATTTGTACTTATGTATTATTTATATGATCTGTAAGTTTCACTGCTTCAGAGTGCTTATATCTCAAATCATTGGGATTTAACGTAAATCCTGTCTCACACATCCCCATAGCTCTTATCTAGGAACTGTGTCCTATGCATTTTAATAATATTTGCAATATTTTCCATAATATTATGTCTGAATACACTATTTGAAATCTGTTTTCGGAATATAGGCAGGTACTTTCAATGTGATAAGTTATATTATGGATTTGCAATTAACCAGTGGAAATTTCAAAACAGCGTCGCGATGTTTGATATTTATTTCATTTGTTCGACTGCACCGAACTGAGACATCTGATTTGCAATTAACAAGTGTAAATTTCAATATAACGTCGCGATGTTTTAAAATTAATTCGTTTGTTCGAATGTAATCCCTTTGCCACTGGCTATCGCACAAAATATGCAATCCATGAGGTACTTCAGTTCACTGCAGTCGAGAAAATGAATTAAATATGAAACATCGCGACTTGTCTTGAAATTTATACTGGTTAGTTGCAAATACAGAATCTAACTTATTGCATTGAAATTTGCTATATTCCGAAAAAAAATTTCCAATACTATATATATTGTATCATGTAAACAAGAATAAAAAACCGCTAAACGTAGTAAAAATGAGTTGCGCACAGAATATTTCAGCTACAAAACAGCGGATATAAACATTACGTGGCGCAAAAATGTATTTTCATTTCGATAGAAAATATAATTCGCGCATTTTACTTCAAATTTATGAAATATTATGGCAAAATCTTTCAAAATAAAACTATTATTTTGTTTTCCATCAAAATGAAAATATATTTTTGCGCCACGTTATATTCATATCAGCTCTTCCGTAGCTGGAATATTCTGTGCGTCACTCATTCTTCAAAAGGCCGTTTATTTTTGAAAATGGTACCTATAGTCGTAGCAGAAGTCGTTATAGTTTAAATAAACGATCAGAGATTCATAATTTAAGTAAAATTTATAACTACATCCTACATCATTTTCTATAATTCATTCATGGCTTTTTCATTCAAATTTTATTGTGTTGCTTAGATGTATACTATACCTATTAAAAATCTAATGATTGTAAAATTATCAAAAATTATCACAATTTTTATTTTTAGCCTTTGTCGCAACTGGAATATTCCAGGTAGAAGCAGGAAGTTCATCTAAACCAGTCACCCAAGCACCAGGAAGAAAACACGGACATAAATAGCCTTATTTTAATATGGATTAATCGTTTACATTAATTCATTTTAATGTTTTATCTTACAAATGCAATAGAAATGTTATTACACTGAAAAAGCTTTTTTCTACGAGCGTGCAAAAATGTCTACTTTCGCGCACGCATTTTAGTTTAGAAAGTTTCACTTTTCCGCACGCGTGTTACTTTTCCGCACGCGGTTTTTACTTTTTCGCACGCGTGTTAATTTAGATGTGTTAATATGGCATTAAAGTAATTATAATACATGCAATAAACTAATATTTAGATATTATTTACTAATTTATTTCAAATTTATCTTATTGTGTTCCTGTTTTAATGAAATTAACGCGACAATTCGATGAAATAAAATTATTTTGACATAATATTCGAAAGTCAAATCGGTAGAGAATAACAGTCGTTTTAAATCATCGTCATGGAAACCAAGATCGTCGTCATGCTAACTAATTATATTGAAAGTTTGGTTTTGACAACCTTGTCAAATAATTAATTTGTGTATGTATTTTCATATCAATTAAATTAATTGATTAAGATTTGGTAATTTTTTAAAGACTCGTAGAAAGAATATTGTTCCTAACTCTTGCAGAAAGTCTCTTTTCCGCACTCGATTGCTTGCCGAACTCCCGCTTCTCGTCGTTCGGCAAACTGCAGTCGCGTGCGGAAAAGTAGGACTTTCTGCACTTGTTAGGAAAATAACTATTTTAGGAACCAGCTGTATGTATGTATACAGGGGCGTAACAGAGGCCCCCGCAGCGTGAAGCTTGCGGGGGGCCCCAATCGCTTAGAGGCCCCATCTTGTCATCTGCATCTGATATTATGTAAAAATGTGTTATTGTTATATTATTTTACGTTGTGTGTTTAAAATTAAAAACAAAAATTTCTAAATAGACGTATTTGGTAAGCGAATCATCTCATAATATCTAGAAACTTAATCCCTTTCGTCCTACCGAAATTTTATGGTTTGACAATAAACTATATTGCTTTGTACGTGACTGTTGAAAGATTTGAGAATTGAAATTTGCCGAAATGGGTTTTCTCTTTAATCTTTACCTACGTTTAGTATTTCGATACAATTATCCAGAGGCGTAACAGAGGCCCTGCAGCATGAAGCCCCAATATGTCAAGGGCCCCATCTTGTTGTCTAATATATGTAAAAATGGGTTTTTATATTATTTGCATACATACGTTTTTTAAGCAGTGCAGTATTGAAAATTAAGTTGTCTATCCGAATTAATAAAATTGTAGATATATTCGCTGATAGTAGATTGTAGATACTGCACGAAGAAAGTTGTTCATCTCATAGAATAATACTAATGTAATAATTTAGTAATTTTTGTTCTATTTTATTCTATACCAATAAAGATGAAAAATGTAAGTCGTCATAAACAATGCATGAATACACCAATAGCTCAGTAAATGACAGGTTTGGAGTGAAATTATCAGCGTCACGACGGACGTATTTGCTTGAAAATTTGGATTTAGGTTCTAGTTACACTCCACTTCAAAGTTGGATTTATGCCGTTGGTTGCTTTTACTTGGGAGGGTGACACCCCTCCTTGGAGTGAAAAACATACGTTTAAAATAAGTCCGGAATTGTATAAATTGACTAATTCTAAGCAACTTTTGTTCTTCTATAGAGTTTTTTATCTATGCTAATACTTTTTAAGTCATTTGCGAGTGAAAATGTTTATTAAAAAAACAACGTTTTCAGACAGGTTTTTCGCAAATAACTAAAAACTAAGTATTTATCGAATTAAATATTAGATATCGAAAAAATATTTGTAGCAAAAATGTAGCTTATAAGATTCAGAAAAGTGTGTACTTATTCACAAAGTCTATCGACACAGTAAAAGCACACTTGAAGCTCATGAAAGATTATTCTTATTTGTCAAATTCCAAATCGGATATTTCAACCTGAAATAACCAAAAACTGAAGCAATTTTCGGGAAAAACACTTAAAACTTTTTTTAAATATTTCAAAAAAAAGTTTTATTTTTATTTTTTTATAAAAGTTTCTAGCACCAAAACTATACGAGTTACGCTCAAAATAAAGTTGGCCCCTTTTTTGGTAAAAAAAAAATCGTTAAAATCTGCGCCTATTTCGCACCCCACATAAAATTTATTATTAGCGTTTTACCATTTACTATAAATACTTATTGTTTATATGATCTGTAAGTTTGACTAGTTCAAAGTTCTTATTTTTGAAAAAATTTTAAAGTTTGTTTATTTTGGAAAAATGCCTTTTCTTCAAAGGAACTTAAAAAGTATTAGTAATACGAAAAATCTCAAAGAGTAAAGAAATGTAGGTAGGTCTTGCTTTTATAAATATTGTGGCTTTATTTTGTTTTTCTATAAGACAAAAATTGGTTAAGACATGGCTGTTTAAAATTTGCATATACAGTAGAGCGTCGATAATCCGAACCCTGGTAATCCAAACGTTCGCTAATCCGAACGCAAAAAAAATTATAAAATTAAAAAATATGATGGCGGACCGAATATTTGGATTTAATATGACAACATGGGCAAAATATGACCGCGGATTTTTGTTTTGTTTATGCAGAAATACATACAATATATTTGTTTATTATGCAGGTGTTTTATTCCTTGTAACTAAAACGTATGTACATATTATGTACTATGTTTATGAGCTTTGTATGTATTTTAAACATATGTTCGATAATCCGAACAATTTGATAATCCAAACTACCCCTGTACCAATTAGTTCGGATTATCAACGCTCTACTGTACTTGTGATTAGTGACTCGTTCAAGACTTTAAACTAGAACCCTTTTAAAAATAAGCACTTTGAAGCGGTGAAACTTATAGGTGGTATAAAAATTTAGGTAATTTGTAAGGCGGTAATGATTAGTTTCATTTGGGGTGCTAAATAGGGGGATATTTTCACAATGTTTTACCAAAAAATGGGAATAACTGCATTTAGAGCGTAACTGGCTTAGTTTTGATGCTAGAAACTTTTGTAAACTATAAAGCTTCTTTTAAACATTTTAAAAAATTTCTAATAAGTTTCCCCGAACAGTATTTCATTTTTTGGTTATTTCACGATGAAATATTCGATTTGCAATTTGACGAATAAGAAAAACTTTTCATGAGCTACAAGTTTTCTTCTACTGAGTCAATGGACTTCATTTTTGTTTCAGTTTTTTTTATAAGCTAGATACATTTTTTCTAACAATATTCTTTTCTTTTCTTTTTTCTAAAAACGTGGTTTTTGTGTCGAACAATAAACATTTTTACTCATAAATAACCCGAAAAGTCTTGAGTTGACCACTTCGGTGGTGACCCTGAAAATTACACGGTATCGCCATATTTTACGTTGATTTACTGGGCTGTAACACGTATAGTGTCGTATAGGTGATGAGCGCGCTAGTAACCGGCAAAATAATTCAAAAGATGGAAAACAACACATTCCGAAACAAAAAAAAATGAAACTAGTGGATGTGGAAATTATCGTTATAAACGTATTAATTAACATTACATTACATAGTTTTCCACCTTTAGACGTCTGTGACAGGAGTATTTTATAAAACTCTACTGCCACAGTGACAGTTGTCATACTCCTCCGATACATCTAAGGATGGGAAACTATGTAATGTAATGTTAATATTAACACGTTTATAACGACAATTTCCACCTCCACTAGTTTCATCTCTTTTTGTTTCGCAATATATTATGTTTTCCATCTTTTGAGCTATTTTGCCGGTTACTAATGTGCTCATCACTGTAAATGTGTGTGGAAAAGTTAAACCGATCTGAATTTGTTTTTCTGTTTTCAAGAGGGGTTCAGGGCCGATAGAGATCCGGTGTAGTTTGTGATTTTCGACCACCCGTAAGCCACCTATAGGCCTTAGTAAGTAAAAAACCTCATATTTTTTGGGGGTATATACCTTAGGTTATAGGAGAGACGGAAAAACCACAAATTACACCACAATCAACAGCGTTGAGTTAAGCTTTCAAATGGTGGCTAAGCGATTAGGATCAGTTATACACACGGCTCAGTATAGGCGAAAAAGTGAAAAACTAAACTTTGTAAATTTTGGTTTTCTGACAATTACTCAAAATTTTAAACTACGAATTGCGCCAATAACCTAGTGTTTATAGGAGGACTCTAGACGCGTCCAACGGTGTATACCTAATATCTGGGAAAATTCGAATTTTTAAGTTATAGGCTTCATAGGTATGATCAAATCTATTTCCTATGGGAAAAACTGTTTTTCAAGCTTAAAAAATCCTGTAACAAACGTTTCAAACTTATGTTTAGTGATCAAAATCGGTTAAGCCCTTTCAAAGTTATCAAGCTTCAAAATATAATCCATTTAACCGTTATGGCCAAAATTGTTAATGCAGTTTTAGTGGTTACGACGCTAAATTTGATAGAGAAATCGAAGTTCATTTACCGGCTATCCCAATATTTTTTTTCAATCTATTTCGAGTAGAAAAATAATCTAGTGTACCCTCAATGGACACTAGATAATTTGTGAGATAATGCGAGACTTAACGCTTAACTTGGAATCGAGAAACATTACATTCAACTTCATACATTTAATTTATAAACTTTAAAAAACTCCTGATACAAGAATAAAAAACCGCTAAACGCCGTAAAAATGAGTGGCGCATACAATATTTCAGCTACAAAAGAACTAATATGAACATTACGTGGCGCGAAAATGTATTTTCATTTTGATGGAAAATAAAATTCTAGTTTTATTTTTAAATATGTTTATTTTCCATCAAAATGAAAATACATTTTCGCGCCACGTAATACTCATATCAGCTCTTTTGTAGCTGGAATATTGTATGCGCCACTCACTTTTACGGCGTTTAGCGGTTTTTAATTCTTGTAAAAGTAACACAGTAATACTGAATTTAATTAATATTACAGAAATTAAAAAAATTAAAATGGCTATACAATGTACACAATTGACAATCACAGAGGACATATTATAGATTATACGTTGTATGTATATTATGGAACATTGGAAAGAGGATATAGTCCATTCTTTCACGGTTTTTGCTTTAAATTTTAAAGAACCGTTTGGATTGACATGAAATTTGGCATACGCATAGCTTACATGTCAAAGAAAAAAAGTGATATTGTGCCGATGTGTGCTTTTGCCCTGGGGGTGACTTTGACCCCCTCTTGCGGGTGAAAAAAAAATATGTCCAAAATAAGTCCGGAAATGGGAAAACTCACTAATTTTAAGTAACTTTTGTTTTATAGAGCTTTTTCGCCAAGTCAACCCTTTTCGAGTTATTTTCAAGTGAATATGTTAATTTTTCAACAAAATAACCACATTTTTAGACGACGGTTTTTCGCAAATAACTCAAAAATTAAGTATTTTGTCGAAAAAAACGTTCATTGCAAAAATATAGCCTACAAAAAGGAAAAAAATGGTGTACGCGTTAGGTTTGTGGATCTCGTAGAACCAGAGTTATAGCCAATGAAAAATAGATTCATATTTACCAAATTTCAAATAGAATGTTTCGACGTGAAATATCCAAAAAATTAAGCACTTTTTGGGGAAAGCCTATTAAAACTTTTTTAAAGTGTTTAAAAAAAGATTTATTTCTGTTTTTACAAAAAGCCTCTAGCATTAAATTTAAGCAAGTTACGCTCAAAATAAAGTTGGTCCCTTTTGTTTTGCAAAAAAAAAATTGGGAAGACCACCCCCTAATTAGCAACTTAAATTAAATTAATCGTTACAGCTCCACAAATTATTTTACTTATGTTGTGTTTATAATATGATCTGTAAGTTTGATCGATTCAAAGTGCTTATTTTTGAAAAAATTTGGTTTCAAAATAAAATTTTTAAAAATTTAAATTTTGAAAATATAATTTTTTTTCAAAATAACTTAAAAATTGTTAGAGATACCAAAAATCTCGATAAACAAAAAAAGTCAGATTTATTTTTCTGAATATCATGTATTTTTTTGTTTTTCTGTTAGACAAAAATTGATTAAGATTTGGTGTTTCTAAATTTGCATACATTCGTGATCAGTGACTCGTTCAACCCGTTTTAACTACAGCCCTTTCAATAATAAGGACTTTGAACCGATGAAACTTACAGATCATATAAACAATATATACATGAGTCAAGAAACTTGTGAAGTCGTCACGATTAAGTTCCTTTAAGATACTAATTAGGGGGTGATTTTCTCGATTTTTTTATCAAAACCAAAAGGGACTAACTTTATTTTGAGCGTAACTTGTTTAATTTTGATGCTAGAAATTTTTCTTAAAAAACAAAATGAAACTTTTTTTAAACACTTTAAATAAGTTTTAATGAGTTTTCCCCGAAATGTGCTTCATTTTTGGTTATTTCACGTTAAAATATTCCATTTGGAATTTGACGAATATGAACCTATTTTTCATTAGCTATAACTCTGCTTCTACTAGGTATAGAGACGTGATATATACACCATTTTTTTAAAATTTTTACAGGCTGTATTTTTGCTAAGAATATTTTTTCGACAAAATACTTACTATTTGGGTTATTTGCGGAAAACCCGTCTAAAAGCGTGGTTATTTTGTTGAAAAAATGAACATATTCACTGCCAAATAACTCGAAAAGTATTGACTTAATGAAAAAACTCTATAGAACAAAAGTTACTTAGAATTAGCCAGTTTATCCATTTCCTGACTTTCTTTGGACGAATATTTTTTCACCCTAAGAGGGGGTGAAAACCACCCCCAGGGCAAAAGGGCAGATATCGACACAATATCACTTTTTTCTTTGACTTGTTAGCTATGTGTATGTCAAATTTCATGTCAATCCAAGCGGTTCTTTAAAATTTAGAGGTTTTGCAATATTTTACCGTTAAAGAACGGACTAATACTATTAAAGAGAGTACGACATACTTCCTAGACAAGAACAAAGGGCATGTATGAGAGAACAATGGGTTACTGAGAAATACGTAAGGCTCGTGAAGCATATTTATGTATGAGGACCATACATATATGCTAGTGTGGTTACACCAAACTAAAGACTTAAGTCGGATTGACCAAAAGCTTCCAGTGACGGTTGTTTTTCATCGAGGTTCTTTACAGAGACCTTACCTGTTTATTCTTTTTATGGATTTACTATCAGAGAAGATAAAGAAAGGAGCTTCTTTTTGCGGATGATATTGTGGTAGTGGAAGAGAACAATTAAATGTTGGAGGAGAAGTTGGAAAGTTGGAGAAAGGTTAGCAGATCAATAACGGAACATGTATGGTTGGGACTAACAAAAGTTATTTGGACATCGAATTGCTTAGGAAAAAATAGGGCGAGTATATTCCTTGTCTCCTACATAACGAAAAATAGGACACTTGATACAATAGTGTTGTGGGGCCTGCATTGGTTTAGTGTTTTCTGTAAAGAAGGTTCAGAAACGGACAAAAGAAATAGCTGAAATGAAGATGTAACGGTGGATGTTGCGTAACATTAGGAATAGAACCGAGATAATTGCAGTCTCAAAAAAAATTCACAAACAAAGAAGAGCGATAGTATGGTCACGTCAGACGTAGAAATAACAAATATGTGGGACATACGATGGAGCTGTTAGAAGTTAAGGCAAGGATAGTTAGAGGAAAACCAAGGAGAAAATCGAAAGCTTACGTCGTAGAGAACTTGAGAGAGAAAGATGGAAATAAAGAATGCACGACGTACACAAATGAGTGCCAAAAAAGGGCGATCCCTAAAAAGAAAAAATCTGAGGTGTACGAGGAAGAATTGAAAATAATATTAACAGGAAAACCCAGAAAATGCTTTTGCTAAATATTAAGTATAAAATTTCAACAGATCCAAACAAATAATATTATTGAGATATCAATTAAAACGTTTTTATGATATCATATTGATTATTTCATTCATAGGAGATTCTGACCAATAGAAAACTACAGAAATCTGAATTAAATTGATAATTTCTGATAATATCCCGTCGTCAAGTATATTACGTCAGATGCTCTTCGTTGCTACGAAAAAATACATTCAGTGACATTAATGACAATTAATGTTTTAAAAATTATAAAAGTGATGACTTCAACCGTCAAATATTTATAACAACTGTATGTTTAATTGTGCTAATTTGTACTTACATAAATAAATTACAATAAAATTTTGGTTTTAAACAGTTTTATTCATGAAATAATCGCAACAATTTGCACTCGATCTCTAAAATTATTATAGAATTTTGGCCCTCGTGACACTTTGACATAATTTCACTCCCCTCGGGTCGTGAAATTAAAACTGTCAAAGTGTCACTGGGGAAAAATTCGATAATTTTAGAGCTCTTGTGCAATTACTACTGATTTCATTCATAGGAGATTCTGACCAATAGAAAGCTACAGAAATAAAAATTATGGTGATTATTTTTTAATGATTTTAACTTCCAATCTTATAGTAAGATATTTGATCACGTGTTTAATTATGTCCAATCAGATTAAAATTATACTGAGAATTATCTACTGTAGAAAATTACCGATAGAATTTTTTTAAGTAGATTGTTTCTGTATAATGGCAACCAGTTTCCTAGTTTTGACAACTGTCACATTTAAGAAAATATCTATAGTATACTTATTAAAAAATAATCTTACGAATATTACAGGACAGTAAGAATAAATAAGAAAATAATGCTTTACTTTTACTCTAATTTGTTGTCATTGGGCAATAGCCACTCGAGCCCTGCGGGCTCTCGTGTCTATTGCGAGACAACAAATTTTCGAAAAACTGTCGCATTATTTTCAATTTATTCTCACTCTCTTGATATTATACCCGATAATTTTTGATAATATCAAAAATAATATTACGTCAGATGCCCTTCGTTGCTACAAAAAAATACATTCTGTGACATTAATGGCAATTAATGTTTTAAAAATTATAAAAGTGATGACTTTCAACCGTCACATATTTATAACAACTGTGTGTTTAACTGTAGTAATTTGTACTTACATAAATAAATTACAATAAAATTTTGTTTTGAACAGTTTTATTCATGAAATAATCGCAGCAAATTGCACTCGATCTCTAAAATTATTATCGAATTGTTTCCCTCATGCCACTTTGACATAATTTCGCTCCCCTTCGGGTCGTGAAATTAAAACTGTCAAAGTGTCACTCGGGAAAAATTCGATAATTTTAGAGCTCTGGTGCAATTACTACTGAATACTTACCAAGTACAAATACACTAATAGTTATTAAGGTACCACGGGTATTAAAAGGATAATAACGCTTGAGATCAATGGTGTATATACCGAGGGCCTTTGGCCTGAGGGATATACGTTGACCAAAAGCGCTATTATCTATAATACCCGTGGTGCCTTTAACGTTTAATGTCCGACTAAATTCTTCTTTATATGCAAAAAAATTGAATGAATCTTGAATTAATTATAGTTATTTAAATTTAACGTCCAAGGGTGTTATTTTTCTATTTTTCAAAATAACGCCCTAGGACATGATATCATATTTAACTGACTTCGAAATCATGTCATTACATATTTGTCAAATAATATACCAGTCGGATATTAAATATGTAATTTTCATGTTGATTCTGCAACTTCTACAAGCGAAATAATGATTAGCTCAAGAAATATTATCATTTATATATCCTAGATAACACCATTTTTATGAAATTATAAATTAAAGTTTTGTATTGATTATACATCTTTATGACGTCCCCACTATCTGACTTATTGCTATTCTATCGATATTGGAAGGAAAACTTTATTTTGAGTATAATGAAAGAAATTTTGTAAAGATGTATTTTTATAATATTAGCTATGTAGTTAAGATACGATAAAAGTATTGTAATTTCTATACTATATTGTAATTTCTAATGTATTAAATTTTCTCAATATTAGATTACTGTACTTTATACCGAATGTTATAAGATATATCACCAAATTTATTTTGAAAGAGTGCTCAATCTTACTTACTGTATTTTTTAAATAATAAAATTCCAAAACATGTTATTCAGCAAAATTTTTGCTATAATTTTCTATTTAAGAGACTTTATCATTTTGTGAATTGAATATTTGTATACAAGTTAATTGAAAAAGCGAACTTAAAAACTTTACAGCTTTGTTTTAATTTTTGTTAACTACTTGCTCTAACCTAAATCTAAAAATCATTGAGATAGTAAGCTTTAACTGATTGTATTAAAATTTTGATTAGTATTATAAAACATTCCATAGAATTTTAATTTGACAGTTGTTTACACTGTTTCAAACTACAGTTGCTCATTTCTCGTAAAAGATTCGGAGTAAGTCAGCATAAAGTTATATGTATTTTGTGTTTACTAAAAACAGTTACATCGAAATTCGTAATAATACGCAATAACAGTAAAAATAATCACACTAATAATAATAACATACTCTAGATCGCGCTATTTGCGCAGTAGACGACACAACATCAATCAAACTGAGGGAACCAAAAATGCGCTTAAACCACCTTACAAAGGACGAAAAAATGCGCACCTTGGTGTGTAAACCTCTGCACGGGTGACATCCCAATGAGGTCAGCCAAGACAATGTCGACAATACAGCGTCTAACTATTGGTAGACATCAGGAACGATGTTCCCTGAAACGGAAGGTTCATTACTCGGCATTCAGGATTAGGGTATACCAACCAAAAATTACCTGAAATATATTATCAAAGACCCTCAGGTCCAAAACGACAAATACCTATATGAATGTCAAGCCCAAGCAACCATTCAACATATTACGGAGGGCTGTCAGGCATTTGCTGCAACTGAATATAAGACATGGCATGACTCAGTAGGAAAGATCCTTCATCAAGAGATAGCTATTAAACTCGGACTTCTCCAACCGGACCATCTCCCATATTATCAATACGTTCCTGAGAGTATGCTTGAGAATTACAACTACAAGCTATACTGGGACCGCACTGTGCTCACTGACCAAACAGTGGCACATAATAGAGCAGATCTCGTATTAGTTAATAAATTAACGAGACAAAGAACACTTATTGATATGGCGATACATAACAACAATAACATGAGTGCTAAATACACTGAAAAGTCGCTAAGTACACAGATCTGAAAATTTAAATACGAAGACAATGGAGAATGCAAAGCACCCAGACAGTACCTATTATTCTCTCTACTATTGGAGTAATTCCGAAGAACTTCCTAGAAAACTTAAAAAGCTGGGCCTAAATGAATATCTTAGAAAACCATACAGAAAGCTGTACTACTCTCGACGACGAGATGAGAACGAAAATTTTTGGGAGATATCAAATCACCAAATTACAAAAAACACCAATAAGATATCTGTTTGGCCTCAGAAGAACAATACATTTTAGAAGCTATTTCAAAGGTCACGGAATTTTAGCACTTCCTTCTTTATATATTTTAGAATTTATTTCTTTAATTCGTAGACATCTACAAACATGTCTTTCCAGCTAGACCTAATCATGACTATTCCACCAGGAATTCTTCCTTTGACGTCTATTTACCGATCCCGTCCACTGAGTTAGTAAATAAATCTATATGATATTCTGCAAAAAAAACTGTACCTACAATTATCTCCCTCCGTAACTTAAATCTGCAACATCCCAAAGTTCCGTACAATGACAAAATCCTATCTATCCGAAAGATATTATTCAGTGGAGGAATTTCTTATAAACGAAGGCACACTCCAAAAAACGCTTATTTTTCGAGATACTGACCACGGAGAGGTGAATGGCCAATTTTAGTCGTACTGTATGTTTTGGATGGTGCTGAAAACGAAAATGAGGTTTATTTTGAATTTTATGTGGGGCAACATTGTCAAAATCGCAATTTTACCCTAAAAATAAAAAAAAATGAAATCACGTTTTTTTTGGCGTTAAACCCGCTACAACTCAGTTCTATTTTAATATTTTTTTCTGAAATTTTGACAGTATGTTGTTTTGATATTTCTGAAGACAACGGTAGCTTTTTCAAGCTTTTAGTCTTAGTCTGATAAAGGTTATGAATTTTTGAAAGTAAAAGGTGCAGATTTGTGCATTGCAAAGTTTAATCTCAAAAGTTGAATGACGAGATTTAAAATTTAGCTTTTTAATCACATTTATGTTAAAATATAGAGTACCAAGAAGTTTTCTGGTACATTTTATACCAACATATTTTATGAAAAAAACAATAGTGCACATTTTAATATCGCCATATGCAATCCCCAAAATAACGCTTATTTTTCGAGATACTGACCATGGGTGGTGAAAGGCTAATGAAATGTGTTGAAATTTATTTTAAATTTTATGTGGGGGAAAAATGTCAAAATCGCAATTTTCATTTTCAACCACGCAAGAAAACGTGATTTCATTTTTTTTTAATTTTTAGGTTAAAATTGCGATTTTGACCATGTTCCCTCACATAAAACTCAAAATAAACCTCATTTTCATTTTCAGTAACATCCAAAACATAAAGTAAGACCAAAATTGGTCATTCACCGCCCATGGTCAGTATCTCGAAAAATAAGAGGTATTTTCTTTCCAGAAAACTTCTTTGTACTCTAACATAAACGTGATTAATAAGATAAATTTCAAATTTCGTTACTCAACTTTTGCGATTAAACTTTGTAATTCACGAATCTGCATCTCGTACATTAAAAAATTCATAACTTTTATTAGAATAAGACTAAAAGCTTGAAACAGATACCATTGTCTTCAGAAAAGTGAGCAATATACACTGTACAAACTTTAGAAAAAAATATTAAAAAGGTCCAGAGTTGTAGCGAGTTAAACGCAAAAAAACGTGATTTATTTTTTTTTTATTTTTAGGGTGAAATTGCGATTTTGACAATATTCCCCAACCTAAAATTTAAAATAAATTTCATTTTAGATTTTGGCACCGTCAAAAACATAATCTAAGACCAAAATTAGCCATTCACCACCCATGGTCGGTATCTCGAAACATAAGCGTTATTTTGGGGATTTCTAATGTCGATATTAAAGTTGCACTTTTTTTTTTCTATAAAACATTTTGTTCTAAGACTTTCCAGAAAACTTCTTTGTACTTCATGTTTTAACATAAACGTGATTAAAAAGCTCAATTTAAAATTTCGTTATTTAACTTTTGCGATTAAACTTTGCAATGCACAAACCTTTTACTTTAAAAAATTCATAGCCTTTATCAGAATAAGACTGAAAGCTTGGAGCAGCATTTTCTTCAGCAATGTTAGAACTATATACTGTAAAAATTTCAGTAAAAAATATTAAAATATACTCAAAAACCCGATTTCATTTTTTTTATTTTTAGGGTAAAATTGCGATTTTGACAATGTTGGCCCAAATAAAACTCAAAATATGAATTCACAGTATGATTAAAATTGACCATTCATTGTCATTTTTGGGGTGCTTGCTGCTCGCCTATTAATCAATAGCTAGAAATTACTGTACCTACCCTTACGTAAAAGTAGTATTTTTATCTATATTTGGGTATCATATATGTAGCCGTAAAACTTATTAACTTATTAAACTTATTAATTCTTAAGGTTGATTATTTGAAATTTATTTAAATTTTGCAATAGGGTGTTTTTGCTTTTCTTATTTTTTTATTTATATTGACGACTTATGTAATTTTAGTAAATTGTATTTGTTACCTATTGTTTGGTTTTTCGACTGTGTTTTAAGCTTTTTCTATAAAATTGTACAATTTTCAACGACAATAAAGCAGATTTCTATTCTATTATATTCTATATTAAATTATTGTTTTTCAAATCTCAAAGAAACAGGCTAACTTTGTTTCAAAGCGTCATAGGGTAACCTCTTTTTTAGTGCGCGTAAAAATACCAGAATTTTAAATAAAAAATAATTAAAATGTATTTTACAATCCAAATATTTATTTATTAGCCTAAAAATGCTAAAAATTTTGCAACGAAACATAAATAAATAAATTAATATAATCGTTTCTTTTTTCAGATATTTGATAAAGCATAAGGGTGTTAACTTCACAAAAATATGCCAAAAATACGCTATTTTTCATTTATTATTAATACGTTTTCATTAATAATTGTTAATAAATTAAGATATGCGAAAATTTTTTGGGTAAATTTGCATAAATTTTATTTTTTTCCCACAACATCAACAACTTGATAATACATAATATATTTAGGTTCGTCATAGAGACGTATAATGAATACAATAAAATATTAATCTAAATTATTAAACCGGATATAGAATATATTATTAACGATAATCTTTTGTTAATCATTATTCCTTTTTTTAATGAATTTTTTTGTGTAATGAAAATAATAAAATGTGAATCTAAATTATTAAACCGGATATAGAATATATTATAAATGATATTCTTTTGTTAATCATTATTCCTTTTTTATGAGTTGTATATTATCTACATTATTGATGAATTTATTTATATCAACTGTATTAATTCCATTCCATTTTGTTTACATTTTTAAAAGTATTAAATTTGCATAAAGCCTATTATAGTCTAGTCGCCAGCTAGGTCACAGTGGCCTTTTCAGTTCTGATGGGCAAACTCAATGGTTTCTTATGGATTTTTGGCTGCTGATTACGAATATCAAGGTGGATTTCCATCCGAGTGGTCAAAAAATTGCTTCTTCCTTCTTTAATTTTCATCTTCTATCGAAGGTTGGAAATCATCATGGCAATGCGGACTCTGTTGACTGCGGCTCTAAATAGCTCTGCACTACTGCATTCGAACCATTCCCTTAAGTTCATATGTCAGGATGTTCTTCGACTTTCCACATTTCGCTTTCCTCGGATTTTGCCTTGCATAATAAGTTGTAATAATGTGTATTTTTGCCCTCCCATCACATCCCCTTTGGCTGTCTAAATGAACCGAGGGACTTATTCCAGAAGATCAAACTCCTTACTAGAGAATTTAAACCTCAAACGTGGTCTGTAATAGATAAGGAACGTAATTTAAAGACCGATACTGATGAAATATTGGAAACATGGCGAAACTACTGTGGCGAGCTATATAAAAATAACGAGGTATCAGCAGAAAATCAGTGGCCTTCTGACTACCCTAGAGAACCTACTGTCTTACTCGCTAAAGTCAAAGATGCAATTAAATCACTAAAGAGAAATAAATCCCCAGGCATTGATTCAATACCATGTGAAATACTACAGTTACTAGGTGACAAAGGATTACATATTATCCATTCTATTTGTGTCGCTGTTTGGCCATCTGATTTGTGTACCTCAATTTCTATCCCACTAAACAAAAAAGGAACTACTACCAGATGTGAAAACTACCGCACACTGTCACTAATAACACATGCTAGTAAAATCTTGTTGTATATCATCAAAAACAGATTAAAAACCTATCTACATTACCAAATACCTCAGGAACAAGCGGGGTTTGTAAAGGATAAAGGTACAAGGGAACAAATCCTGAACCTGAGACAACTCATTGAAAAGTCTAGAGAATTTCAAGTACCTATGATTATATGCTTCGTTGACTACCAAAAGGCATTTGATTGTGTAAGCTGGATAAATCTGTGGTCAATTTTAATAGAAATGGGCGCACCAATGCACCTGGTGACACTTATTAAAAATCTGTACCAGTCTAATATAGCGACAGTACGACTAGATCAGAAGTTCTCAAACCAATTCAAAACCGAGAGAGGTGTTAGACAAGGATGCGTGTTGTCACCTGACTTATTTTACATTTATGGTGAACATGTCATGAGGATGGTTTTAGAAGGATGGGCCGGTGGAGTAACAGTAGCTGGTAGGAAAATCTCCAATTTAAGATTTGCTGATGACACTACACTTATAGCAGCAAATGAGCAATAAATGTTTGATCTTCTGCGAAGAGTTGAGTACGAAAGCAATAAAGTTGGTCTGAAAATCAATAAAGCTAAGACAAAAATAATGGTGGTGGACAGATTTGACACAATTCAACTGACTAACATATTAGAGGAATACCAGATAGTAAACACCTTTGTCTATCTCGGGTCTAGTATAAGTAACGATGGTAACTGTGAAGCAGAAGTTCGGAGACGTATTGGTATGGCAAAAAATGCGATGATTCGCCTGACAAATGTTTGGAAAGACAGATCTATCTCTCAAAATATCAAGATGAGACTGGTGAATGCCCTTGTATTCTCAATATTTCTATACGGAGCAGAGACTTGGACTCTTCGCGCATGCGAGCGCCAAAAAATTGATGCCTTTGAGATGTGGTGTTGGAGAAGAATGCTGCGCATACCTTGGACAGCTCATAGGACAAACGTTTCCATTCTAAACCAACTCAATATTAAAAAAGGCTGTCCACAATATGTCTGCAACGAATTCTGCAATTCTTTGGTCACAAGGTTCGCAAAGGTGACGACAGTTTGGAGAGATTAATTGTTTCTGGAAACGTTCCGGGGAGAAGATCAAGAGGACGATCACCAACTAGATGGTCTGACTAAATAAAGCATTCAGCTGGAAACTCATTCTGCGAAGCTCTTAGAGCAGCTGAAGATAGAGACCAATGGAGAAACATTGTTAGGAATATTGGAAGAAATCACGATACTCAGTAATGGGGAAACGACAGGAGAGAGAGAGAGAGAGAGAGAGAGAGAGAGAGAGAGAGAGAGATCACATGTCCTTAGTACTCAAATTTTCGTCTTTTGATAGTTAGTATTATTTACGGTTTATTTCCTATCCTTCTAGTTACTTTCACGTCTGACATTCTTTGAATCCATGATATCTGTAGGATTTTTTTGTAACACCAAAATTCAAAGGCGTCCAACATATTCAGATGGACTTGTTTTTATGTCCACGCTTCCAAGCCATAAAGAGGAGTAGAGAACACGTAACACCGAAGCATCCCTAGGCGTTGTTCTAACCTTATATCCTGACAACAAAGAAATTTTTTAAGTTTAATGAATGATGCACTTTAGGGTGGTTCGAAAAAACTTTTTTTCTTATTTAGGATCTTTATAGTGCGCAAAAGTTTCAATTGGTATAGACTTGAAAAAACACTAATTATTATTTTTTATTAATTTGTCTTCCAGTCGCGCAATGCCATCGAAATTAGCAAAAATTGTGAAAAACCTTTAATTTTTCATTTTTTTTTAAACAGGACAGATGGTTTTAATTCCGTTCCTATACCATGAATTAACTACTAAAAGTATGTAAAATCAGTATATATGCACTTATTATACATTTGTTTCATATCTTACTGTCGCGCAACATAATACAAAATGAGTAAAATTAGTAGTTTTTGCAAAATTTCAAAGTTTGACTGTTTAGTACAATTTAATCATACGAATTTTAGAGATGGTATAGTTTAATTCAATTACAATAATATATTTAAAATCCAAGCATATAAGATACATTTTGATATTCAAGTGGAATTCGGTCGCGCAGCTTCGTCAAAAACAGCAGACTACCGAGAGGCGAGGCGAAAGTGACGAATTCCAGCGAAGCTCGCGCAGCCACAAATAGAGATACATGTGGGAAGACCTCTACAATGGAGTATTTGTCTTCTCCGTTACAACGAATTGCCATTCCGCCACCTTTTCCAACAGATAGATCGAAATACAACAGGCACTATAAGATATCCAGACCGATTGGAAAGGCTCTACCTGATTGTGAAAGACTACCAGTTGTTGATTTTAATCGTTGGCATCGCTGAGCGGTGCAACAATGTTGTTCTAATATAGCCGTCTCTGGAATACCGTCTGTTTTGTCCTAATATAACCATCTGTGTGTCCACAGACTTTACTTGAAGCTACGGTCACTAGCTTAACGCATATTTCAACTGCCTGTGTATGGCATGGCAAAGTATCTATATTCATAACAGGCTTGAAGTCATTGCTCACATACTGTTTTATCTCTTCATTAGTCAATGTTCTTAGCAGTAGAGGGGAGTCAGTGTACTGGTGTTCCATTTGATAATTTCGTAATACTATTTAGCTTAAAAGTTTAAGTTTGGTGGTTTATAGATTGTGGTGGTTCATGATACGTTTAAAGCCCAGCTCTCAGATATGGTTTCTGTCATCAGTTACCATAGCCAAAAGTAAATTTTCGGGATGAGCAAAGTAAGCATTTCGTTGTAAAACAGGATCACGAACTTGAAGAAGCTCTGCTGGTAAGTACCTTGAAGATTAAATGATTTTGTAATCATGTCTAGGCCCATCTGTGAATTTGTGGTTTATTTTTGTGACAAACCACATAGGCATATTATAACATTTGAGAATGAATGTGACAATCTCTTCAGAAGGGTTGGACACACTTATGTAGAAACGCAAAATCCGGTTTGCAGTAGCAAGCCATCTTGAATGTGACGTTCGGTTAGGATCACGTACCCACTACAAAGTCTTTTGAACAATGTCTTGACTTGATGACTTCTGATATCTCAAGCAAGTACAATTATTGGTGCTTGCTAAGAATACGCTTGTCAACTTTTGGAATCTCACAATAAATAGGATTAAAATCAATAATTGGTAGTCTTTCACAATCAGGTAGAGCCTTTCCAATTGGTCCGGAATATCCTATTGGGCCTGTTATATTTTCATATAAGTGCTGGAAAAGGTGATGGACTGGCAGTTCATTGTAATGGAGAAGACAAATACTCCATTGTCGAGGTATTCCCACATGTATCTTTATTTGTGGCAGCGCACGCTTCGCCGGCATTTGTCACTTTCGCCTCGCCTCTCGGTAGTCTGCTGTTTTTGACGAAGCTGCGCGACCGAATTCCACTTGAATATCAAAATTTATCTTATATGCTTGGATTTTAAATATATTATTATAATTGAATTAAATTATACCATCTCCAAAAGCCGTATGATTAAATTGTACTAAACAGTCAAACTTTGAAATTTTGCAAAAACTACTAATTTTACTCATTTTGTATTATGCTGCGCGACCGGAAGATATGAAACAAATGCATAATAATTGAATTCCTATACCATGAATACATTCATGGTATAGGAACGCAATTAAAACCATCTGGCCTGTTAAAAAAATATATAGAAAAAGACTGTTTGACTTGTACACACTTCTATATAAATCTAAACGGGAACTGGTGTATGTTTTCAAAAGACTGATAGTGTGTAAATTAATTTATTAAATCAGCTAAGTACTTTCAGCATATTAATGCCATCATCAGAGCTATCGTCTTATAGGTGTAAAAACCTCAAAAGAAGAGAAAACTTCGAACAAACACATTCTATATTTTAAAAATTAACCCAGGGATATAACCACTGGTTAGGGTAAAAAACCCTTAAATGTTAAAAATCACATTTAATGTGTTTTTTTTTACAAAATGGCCACCATTCGTACAAAGAACGAATCAGCTGTCAGAACGAATCAGAAGTCAGTAACAGCTGTTCTTTGTACGAATGGTGGCCATTTTGTAAAAAAAACACATTAAATGTGATTTTTAACATTTAAGGGTTTTTTACCCTAACCAGTGGTTATATCCCTGGGTTAATTTTTAAAATATAGAATGTGTTTGTTCGAAGTTTTCTCTTCTTTTGAGGTTTTTACACCTATAAGACGATAGCTCTGATGATGGCATTAATATGTTGAAAGTACTTAGCTGATTTAATAAACTAATTTACACACTATCAGTCTTTTGAAAACATACACCAGTTCCCGTTTAGATTTAAAAAAATATATGAAAAATTAAGGTTAAAAGAATAATAATTAGTGCTTTTTCAATTTTATACCAATGGCAACTTTTGCGCACTATAGCGATCTGAAATAAAAAAAATTCGAACCACCCTAATGCACTTGCTATTTCAATACGTGTCGTAATTTTTTTAGTTTGGTCTACATTTGATGCTATCCATGTTCCTAAGTATTTGTTAAGTTATCCACACTCTCAATTACTGTATCTTCAATAGCTAATTGGATGTTTGCGTGTGCTGATTTAATCATTGTTGTAAACGGTTAGTATTACTGTATCGTCTGAAAAACGTAAGTTGTTCAAAACTTCTTCGTTGATAGATATATACCTTCTATTACATCTGAGAGCGTTTCTTAAAATACCGCTTCACTGCAGACACTGAAGAGTAGTGGGAACAGCACGCAACCCTGACGGACTCCTCTCTGTAATTTGATATCTTGGATGTCCTGGTTGTCAACTCTTACCTTGGCAGTTTTACATAATTTTCATATTTGCTTTTTAATATATCTACAAGCTTTTTATGTTAAACTTCATCAAATTCCTTTTCAAAGTCTACAAAACATCTAAAGTGTCTACATATTCTGATTCATGTCCATGCATCTCTCGGCCAGCACATTTAAGCCGAACAAAGCATCTCTTGTGCTCATAACATTTCTAAAGTAAACTTGTGTGTCACTAATTTCTTATTCCAGAATTTTAACAATTCTGCTGTGTATTATTTTCAAAAATGTTTTAAGTGTGTGACTCATTAAAGATATTGTTCTGTGATCTGAGCAGGTTGTTGCACTTGACTTTTTGGGAATTGCTACAAAGGTCGATTGCAGCCATTGTCTGGGGATTGTGGCAGTGTGATATATTAGATTAAAGATTTCAACCATCAATAACATCTTCATCAATAACTTTTAGTAATTCTATGGGCACATCATCTGGTCCAGTAGCTTTACCCTCTTTTGTGTTTTTAATTTAAAAAATTGCTATAAACAATTTAATTGTATATACATAAATAATTGCTTATAAAGCTCTAGCTCGTAAACTAAAAGGGACAAAAATTTTTTTTCAAATAAAGTTTGTTTTAATTAAAAAAATTAGGGCACTCGTGGGAGTGCCGACAGAAGTGAAAACTCCTTATAGTATATATTATATCAATTATGAGCTTAATGCTTTTTCCCCATCTAAAAAGAAGTGGTATACCTGTACATATTATATACGCCTTGCGTACGTCCTATGCTATTTATGTATAAATACACATAATATAAAATAAATATATATACAAAAATTAAAATATGTACAAAATTTATTTCGGCGAGGTGATGACGGTCGCTAATTTATTACTTTTTCCCAATCCAAAAAGTGCACAACGTCCCTAAAAAAGTTTTCATTTCAAACATTTATTTCGTCGAAGCGATGACATTCGCTAATTTAATAATTTTTCCCCATCCAAAAAGTGCTCAACGTCCCTAAAGAAGTTTTCACTTCAAAAATTTATTTCGCCGCAGGGATGACGGTCGCTAATTTATTACTTTTTCCCCATGTAAAACGTGCATAACCTTCCTAAAGAAGTTTTCACTTTAAAAATGTATTTCGTTGAAGCGATGCCGCGCCGGTCGCTACTTTTACCCCATCCAAAAATGAACAACGCTCGTTAACTTCAAACATTAATTTTGTCGAAGCGATACCGGTCGCTAATTTAATACTTTTCCCCATCCAAAAAGTGCACAACGATCCTAAAGATGTTTTCACTTCAAAAACTTATTTCATCGAAGCGATGATGGTCGGTAATTTAATACTTTTTCCCCTCCAAAAAGCGCACAAGTTCCTTGAAGAAGTTTTCACTTCAAAAATGTACTGCGTTGAAGCGATGACGGTCGCGATGACGGTAGCTAATTTAATACTTTTTCCCCATCCAAAAAGTGCACAACGTTCCTAAAGAAGTTTTCACTTCAAAAATTTATTTCGCCGAAGCGGTGACGGTAGCTAATTTAATACTTTTTCCCCATCCAAAAAGTGCACAACGTTCCTAAAGAAGTTTTCACTTCAAAAATTTATTTCGCCGAAGCGGTGACGGTAGCTAATTTAATACTTTTTTCCCATCCAAAAAGTGCACAACGTCCCTAAAGAAGTTTTCACTTCAAAAATTTATTTCGCCGAAGCGATAACGGTCGCTAATTTAATACTTTTTCCCCATCCAAAATGTGCACAACGTCCCTAAAGAGTTTTCACTTTAAAAATTTATTTCGCCGAAGCGATGACGCTAATTTAATACTTTTTCCCCATCCAAAAAGTGCATAACGACCCTAAAGAAGTTATAACTTCAAAAATATATTTCTTCGAAGCGATGACGGTCGCTAATTTAATACTTTTTTCCCATCCGAAGAGCGCACGACGTCCCTAAAAAAGTTTTCACTTTAAAAATGTATTTCGCCGAAGCGAACACGGTCGCTAACTTAATACTTTTTCCACACCCAAAAAGTACAGAACATCCCTAAAGAAGTTTTCACTTCAAAAATTTATTATTATAAATATATTATACGAAGCGATGACGGTCGCGATGACAGTCGCGAAATCAATCATTTTTCCCCATCCTAAAATAGATTTTACATTTATTTTAAATTTAAATCTTTCTACAAAATTTATATCTACATACAATAAATATACGTACAAAATTTATTTCGCCGAAGAGATGACGGTCGCGAACTAAATCCTTTTTCACCATCCAAAAATAGGATTATATGTGTTAAAATTTAAATACTTCTACATCATTTATGTATACATACACATAATAAATATACGTACAAAATTTATTTCGCCGAAGAGATGACTAAATTTCGCGGACTAAATCCTTTCCCCATCCAAAATAGGTTCTACATTTATTTTAAATTTAAATACTTCTATATAATTTATATCCATACACATAATATATTATATACGTACAAAATTTATTTCGCCGAAGAGAGGATTTAATATTTTTTCCCCTCCAATAAGTGCACAACGTCCCTGAAGAAGTTTTCATTTAAAAAATTTATTTCGCCGAAGCGATGATGGTAGCTAATTTAATACTTTTTACCCATCCAAAAAGTGCACAACGTCCCTAAAGAAGTTTTCACTTCAAAAATTTATTTTGCCGAAGCGATGACGGTCGCTAATTTAATACTTTTTCCCATCCAAAATGTGCAGAACGTCCCTAAAGAAGTTATCACTTCAAAAATATATTTCTTCGAAACGATGACGGTCGCTAATTTAATACTTTTCCCCATTAAACAAGTTCACAACGTCGCTAAAGAAGTTTTCACTTTAAAAATGTATTTCGCCGAAGCGATGACGGTCGCTAACTTAATACTTTTTCCCCATCCAAAAAGTGCACAACGTCCCTAAAGAAGTTTTCACTTCAAAAATTTATTTCGTCGAAGTGATGACGGTCGCGAAGACAGTCGCGAAATCAATCCTTTTTCCCCATCCTAAAATAGATTTAACATTTATTTTAAATTTAAATCTTTCTACACAATTTATATCTACATACAATAAATATACGTACAAAATTTATTTCGCCGAAGAGATGACGGTCGCGATGACGGTCGCGAACTAAATACTTTTTCCCCATCCAAAAATAGGTTTTACATACTTCTATAAATTAAATTTAAATACTTTTAAAAGACTAAGTTTTTCAACCTAATAAAAATATTTGTAAATTAAATATTTTTAAAAGATTTTTAATTGAAAAACTTTATTGGCCCATTTCCTGGTGACAACCTCCAAGGATTCTACAATATGCAAGCACATGGATGCTGCAGTGAAGACTAAGGGGAAGGAATTCTACACTATGCAATTCACAACCCCCGTCTGCAGCGTGGTAAAGTTCCAGCGGAAAATGGACCTAGTTACTCTATAGGAGTAATACTAATAAAAATAAAAATGTATACCATTTTTATTCATTCAGTTGCGGTGCGAAACCAAAACTGTCTTAGTTTTTACTCAGATCAGAGAGTGCAGCCAGCACTCTTATCAACGATTTCACCTCTTTTTAGAGGTTCATCAGAGACTGCATAGGCTGCTTTTCTCTGGCCCAGGCAAAAATCTTCGACATATCCATCTCCCACCGCAACTGACGAGATGGTAGTAGGTGCCAAGCGGCCTCTGCTAAATAAATGACTAAGTTTTTCAACCTAATAAAAATATTTGTAAATTAAATATTTTTAAAAGATTTTTAATTGAAAAACTTTATTGGCACATTTCCTGGTGACAACCTCCAAGGCTTCTACAATATGCAAGCACATGGATGCTGCAGTGAAGACTAAGGGGAAGGAATTCTACACTATGCAATTCACAGCCCCCGTCTGCAGCGTGGTAAAGTTCCAGCGGAAAATGGACCTAGTTGCTCTATAGGAGTAATACTAATAAAAATAAAAATGTATACCATTTTTATTAATTCAGTTGCGGTGCGAAACCAAAACTGTCTTAATTTTTACTCAGATCAGAGAGTGCAGCCAGCATTCTTATCGACAATTTCACCTCTTTTTAGAGGTTCATCAGAGACTGCATAGGCTGCTTTTCTCTGGCCCAGGCAAAAATCTTCCACATATCCATCTCCCACCGCAACTGACGAGATGGTAGTAGGTGCCTAGCGGCATCTGCTAAATAAAAGACTAATTTTTTCAACCTAATAAAAATATTTGTAAATTAAATATTTTTAAAAGATTTTTAATTGAAAAACTGTATTGGCCCATTTCCTGGTGACAACCTCCAAGGCTTCTACAATATGCAAGCACATGGATGCTGCAGTGAAGACTAACGGGAAGGAATTCTACACTATATAATTCACAACCCCCGTCTGCAGCGTGGTAAAGTTCCAGCGGAAAATGGACCTAGTTACTCTATAGGAGTAATACTAATAAAAATAAAAATGTATACCATTTTTATACATTCAGTTGCGGTGCGAAACCAAAACTGTCTTAATTTTTACTCAGATCATAGAGTGCAGCCAGCACTCTTATCGACGATTTCACCTCTTTTTAGAGGTTCATCAGAGACTGCATAGGCTGCTTTTCTCTGGCCCAGGCAAATACCTTCGACATATCCATCTCCCACCGCAACTGACGAGATGGTAGTAGGTGCCTAGCGGCATCTGCTAAATAAAAGACTAATTTTTTCAACCTAATAAAAATATTTGTAAATTAAATATTTTTAAAAGATTTTTAATTGAAAAACTGTATTGGCCCATTTCCTGGTGACAACCTCCAAGGCTTCTACAATATGCAAGCACATGGATGCTGCAGTGAAGACTAAGGGGAAGGAATTCTACACTATGCAATTCACAGCCCCCGTCTGCAGCGTGGTAAAGTTCCAGCGGAAAATGGACCTAGTTGCTCTATAGGAGTAATACTAATAAAAATAAAAATGTATACCATTTTTATTAATTCAGTTGCGGTGCGAAACCAAAACTGTCTTAATTTTTACTCAGATCAGAGAGTGCAGCCAGCATTCTTATCGACAATTTCACCTCTTTTTAGAGGTTCATCAGAGACTGCATAGGCTGCTTTTCTCTGGCCCAGGCAAAAATCTTCCACATATCCATCTCCCACCGCAACTGACGAGATGGTAGTAGGTGCCTAGCGGCATCTGCTAAATAAAAGACTAATTTTTTCAACCTAATAAAAATATTTGTAAATTAAATATTTTTAAAAGATTTTTAATTGAAAAACTGTATTGGCCCATTTCCTGGTGACAACCTCCAAGGCTTCTACAATATGCAAGCACATGGATGCTGCAGTGAAGACTAAGGGGAAGGAATTCTACACTATATAGTTCACAACCCCCGTCTGCAGCGTGGTAAAGTTCCAGCGGAAAATGGACCTAGTTACTCTATAGGAGTAATACTAATAAAAATAAAAATGTATACCATTTTTATTCATTCAGTTGCGGTGCGAAACCAAAACTGTCTTAACTTTTACTCAGATCATAGAGTGCAGCCAGCAATCTTATCGACGATTTCACCTCTTTTTAGAGGTTCATCAGAGACTGCATAGGCTGCTTTTCTCTGGCCCAGGCAAATATCTTCGACATATCCATCTCCCACCGCAACTGACGATATGGTAGTAGGTGCCTAGCGGCATCTGCTAAATAAAAGACTAATTTTTTCAACCTAATAAAAATATTTGTAAATTAAATATTTTTAAAAGATTTTTAATTGAAAAACTGTATTGGCCCATTTCCTGGTGACAACCTCCAAGGCTTCTACAATATGCAAGCACATGGATGCTGCAGTGAAGACTAAGGGGAAGGAATTCTACACTATATAATTCACAACCCCCGTCTGCAGCGTGGTAAAGTTCCAGCGGAAAATGGACCTAGTTACTCTATAGGAGTAATACTAATAAAAATAAAAATGTATACCATTTTTATTCATTCAGTTGCGGTGCGAAACCAAAACTGTCTTAATTTTTACTCAGATCATAGAGTGCAGCCAGCACTCTTATCGACGATTTCACCTCTTTTTAGAGGTTCATCAGAGACTGCATAGGCTGCTTTTCTCTGGCCCAGGCAAATATCTTCGACATATCCATCTCCCACCGCAACTGACGAGATGGTAGTAGGTGCCTAGCGGCATCTGCTCAATAAAAGACTAAGTTTTTCAACCTAATAAAAATATTTGTAAATTAAATATTTTTAAAAGATTTTTAATTGAAAAACTGTATTGGCCCATTTCCTGGTGACAACCTCCAAGGCTTCTACAATATGCAAGCACATGGATGCTGCAGTGAAGACTAAGGGGAAGGAGGAATTCTACACTATATAATTCACAACCCCCGTCTGCAGCGTGGTAAAGTTCCAGCGGAAAATGGACCTAGTTACTCTATAGGAGTAATACTAATAAAAATAAAAATGTATACCATTTTTATTCATTCAGTTGCGGTGCGAAACCAAAACTGTCTTAATTTTTACTCAGATCAGAGAGTGCAGCCAGCACTCTTATCGACGATTTCACCTCTTTTTAGAGGTTCATCAGAGACTGCATAAGCTGCTTTTCTCTGGCCCAGGCAAAAATCTTCGACATATCCATCTCCCACCGCAACTGACGAGATGGTAGTAGGTGCCTAGCGGCATCTGCTAAATAAAAGACTAAGTTTTTCAACCTAATAAAAATATTTGTAAATTAAATATTTTTAAAAGATTTTTAATTTAAAAACTTTATTGGCCCATTTCCTGGTGACAACCTCCAAGGCTTCTACAATATGCAAGCACATGGATGCTGCAGTGAAGACTAAGAGGAAGGAATTCTACACTATGCAATTCACAACCCCCGTCTGAAGCGTGGTAAAATTCCAGCGGAAAATGGACCTAGTTACTCTATAGGAGTAATACTAATAAAAATAAAAATGTATACCATTATTATTCATTCAGTTGCGGTGCGAAACCAAAACTGTCTTAATTTTTACTCAGATCAGAGAGTGCAGCCAGCACTCTTATCGACGATTTCACCTCTTTTTAGAGGTTCATCAGAGACTGCATAGGCTGCTTTTCTCTTCACTGCAGCATCCATGTGCTTGCATATTGTAGAAGCCTTGGAGGTTGTCACCAGGAAATGGGCCAATAAAGTTTTTCAATTAAAAATCTTTTAAAAATATTTAATTTACAAATATTTTTATTAGGTTGAAAAACTTAATCTTTTATTTAGCAGATGCCGCTAGGCACCTACTACCATCTCGTCAGTTGCGGTGGGAGATGGATATGTCGAAGATTTTTGCCTGGGCCAGAGAAAAGCAGCCTATGCAGTCTCTGATGAACCTCTAAAAAGAGGTGAAATCATCGATAAGAGTGCTGGCTGCACTCTCTGATCTGAGTAAAAATTAAGACAGTTTTGGTTTCGCACCGCAACTGAATGAATAAAAATGGTATACATTTTTATTTTTATTAGTATTACTCCTATAGAGTAACTAGGTCCATTTTCCGCTGGAACTTTACCACGCTGCAGACGGGGGTTGTGAATTGCATAGTATAGAATTCCTTCCCCTTAGTCTTCACTGCAGCATCCATGTGCTTGCATATTGTAGAAGCCTTGGAGGTTGTCACCAGGAAATGGGCCAATAAAGTTTTTCAATTAAAAATCTTTTAAAAATATTTAATTTACAAATATTTTTATTAGGTTGAAAAACTTAGTCTTTTATTTAGCAGATGCCGCTAGGCACCTACTACCATCTCGTCAGTTGCGGTGGGAGATGGATATGTCGAAGATTTTTGCCTGGGCCAGAGAAAAGCAGCCTATGCAGTCTCTGATGAACCTCTAAAAAGAGGTGAAATCGTCGATAAGAGTGCTGGCTGCACTCTCTGATCTGAGTAAAAATTAAGACAGTTTTGGTTTCGCACCGCAACTGAATGAATAAAAATGGTATACATTTTTATTTTTATTAGTATTACTCCTATAGAGTAACTAGGTCCATTTTCCGCTGGAATTTTACCACGCTGCAGACGGGGGTTGTGAATTGCATAGTGTAGAATTCCTTCCCCTTAGTCTTCACTGCAGCATCCATGTGCTTGCATATTGTAGAAGCCTTGGAGGTTGTCACCAGGAAATGGGCCAATAAAGTTTTTCAATTAAAAATCTTTTAAAAATATTTAATTTACAAATATTTTTATTAGGTTGAAAAACTTAGTCTTTTATTTAGAAAATGCCGCTAGGCACCTACTACCATCTCGTCAGTTGCGGTGGGAGATGGATATGTCGAAGATTTTTGCCTGGGCCAGAGAAAATCAGCCTATGCAGTCTCTGATGAACCTCTAAAAAGAGGTGAAATCGTCGATAAGAGTGCTGGCTGCACTCTCTGATCTGAGTAAAAATTAAGACAGTTTTGGTTTCGCACCGCAACTGAATGAATAAAAATGGTATACATTTTTATTTAAATACTTTTATACAATTTATATATCCATACACATAATATATAAGTACAAAATTTATTTCGCCGAAGAGATGACGATCGCGATGACTGTCGCCAAATAAATCCGTTTTCCCCATTCTAAAATAGGTTTTACATTTATATTAAATTTTAATACTTCTACACAATTTATATA
Organism: Diabrotica virgifera virgifera; assembly: GCF_917563875.1. Lineage (NCBI taxonomy): Eukaryota > Metazoa > Arthropoda > Insecta > Coleoptera > Chrysomelidae > Diabrotica > Diabrotica virgifera. Next base: position 211,455,793 of record NC_065444.1, read on the forward strand.
TACATACACATAGTATATATTATATACGTTATATACGTACAAAATTTATTTCGCCGAAGCGATTACGGTCGCGATGATGGTCGCGAAATCAATCGTTTTCCCCATCTTAAAATAGGTTTTACATTTATTTCAAATTTAAATATCTACTTCTACACCATTTATATATACATACATACCCATAATATATAGCATGAGCGATGACGGTCGCGAATTCAATGTTTTTCCCCCATCCAAAAAGTGCACAACGTCCCTAAAGAAGTTTTCACTTCAAAAACAAAAAAAAAATGACGTTTACTAAATAAAAGTCCAATAGTTAGAACTCAAGATATTGTAAAATTAGTGGATCATGCAAATTGCAAGTTACAAAATAAGTATGTTTTGCAGTTTTTTGATCGTAGCTGCGTACCAAAAAAAAAAAAAACTTATTAATAGCAAGCTGAACATTTGTTAATAGCTTAACGGTGTCTACTCGAACAAACTTTGACGTACTGGAACACTAGAACAGAGGAAGTTTTAATTGTGGAACAGGCATGTATTTTGTCGCACAGAACTTCCAATCGATTTGTTACCCTTTTATGCCAAAATCAGACTGCTATTATTTACCACCAACATAATTCCTGTCATTTGACAAGTTCTACGTGTCGCAGTTGTTAAGATGTCTATATATATTTGTCTAACATTTTTTCATATATTATACAGAGTAGTCTGTAATTTTGAATACATTAAAAATCTCAAATATTAATCGTTTTTTTGAAAAATGCTTAGACCCTTATCACGTGTATTAAACTAAAACTAAACCTGTTCCAGTGTTCCCATGCATCAAAGTTTGTCCGACTAAATAGACGCCGTTAAGCTATTAACAAATTTTCAGCTTGCTGTTAATAAACTTTTTTTGGTACGCTGGATCTAGGCCTATCTTATTTCAAAGCTTATTTCAAAGACTGCCAAACAAAGTTTGTTAAATTACTTTATTTTTATTTGTACTAAACTTATAACCGCTTGAAGCTATAATTTTCTTTATTACATTAATTTGTTTATAAGGGTTTAAGCAAATTTGAGCACCAAATATGTATACTTTAACTAACAGTAATGATTTTTAACAGTAACTAACTCAAAAGGAACATTTTTTGTAGGTTAATTTTTGATCATGATATAAATATATTAATAGCGCTCTTTGAGGCGCAAGATCGGCTCACAGCGGAAAGGTTCGCGAGCTGTATATAAAACTATATACAGGGTGTTTCAAAAAAATGTAACACCGTCTCTACGATAGGCAAAACACTGAAAAATAATTGGGGTTTGCTTAGTAAAATTCTTTTAAAAATGTATAAACATTTTCAATTTTTTGCAACCTGAAAATTCAGCAGCATTACACTCTAGTTAAATCGAAGAGTGCAGGAAAAGTCTATACCGGTTTCGGGGATTTCTTCTTCTCATCAGTAGTCCCATATCTTCTTCTTTCTAATTCAACCAGGTACCTCGATCTGTGCCTTCCCAGATTGCAAAGAAAGAAATGTTACTAATATCTTAGCGACATCTGCTAAGAATAAAACTAAGTTCTCAATCCAGTATTAAAGAAAACGACAATAAATATCTTTCTCATACCACCAGATGGACAACAGATGGAAATTATCTGGTTACTACCTCCGCGACCTTCAAAAATTATAAGTTATACGGGTGCCGAGACGAACATTGAGATGAGGGAATTTTAAATAATTCACGTCTCATCTGCTCAGCGGGGTAAAGCTCCAACGAGAAGGTTTCCTAAGTACTACACAAAAGTGAAAATCTACTTCTTCTTTTTTATAGACATGACTCTGTCTGTTTTTTCAATGTGCCTCTAGTAAGTTGTCGTTCCATCGTTTTCGTGGTCTTCCCACTGATCGTCTTCCTATTGGGGAACCGTCTCTCGCTGTCCTGACTACCCTATTTGTTGTCATTCGGCTTATGTATTCATTCCATTATATTCTTCTGTTTCTTACCCAGTTGTTAATGTTATCCACCTTGCATCTCCGTCGTATATCTGTACTCTTAGCTCTGTCCCATATAGTCCTGCCATCAATTTTTCGAAAGGATTTCATCTCCGCTGTTTCGAGCAATCTTTTTGTCCTCTCTGTGTCGGGTCGTGTTTCTGCCGCGGATGTCATTATTGGTCTGATGACTGTTTTTTAAATTCTGCCTTTCATTTCTTTTCCGATATTTTTATTTCTCCATATTGTGTCATTCAGGCAACCTGCGGCTCTGTTTGCTCTATTCATTTGATCTTTCACTTCTCTTTCAAGTCTTCCGTAGCTAGATAGTGTGATGCCTAGGTATTTAAACTCCATCACTTGTTCTATTATCTGACCTTCCAGCTCCAATTTACATCGTATTGGATCTGCTGTTATAACCATGCATTTTGTCTTTTTGAGGAAATTGTCATGTTAAATTTTCTGGCGATTATGTTGAATTGGTGCAGCATACGTTGTAAATCATCTTCACTTTGAGAGATTAGTATTGCATCGTCCGCATAGCAGATTATTTTAAGTTGTTTTCTCCCATTTGGTATCCTTTTTTAGTTCTTACTTTTTTTATTATTTCGTCCATGATCAGGTTGAACAATAAAGGACTCAAGGAATCCCCCCCTGTCTTATCCCATTGCCGGCTTCAATTGGGTCAGTTAGTTCATCTTCCACTTTTACTTTTATTGTGTTGTTCTGGAAGATGTTTTCTATCGTTTTAATTATTACCAGAGGTACCTCGCTCGAGTATAACAAGTGGATAACGTCCTTTAATGTAACCCTGTCAAATGCTTTCTTAAGGTCCACGAAACGTAAATATGCAGGTTTGTTGTATTCCAACGATTTCTCTTGAACTTGCCTCATTATAAATATAGCGTCAGTGCATGACCTTCCCGACCTAAAACCTTGTTGTTCTTCTGCTAATGTTATAATTTCATTCAATTTGTTTGTTATCAAATGTACAAATGTACAAAAGTGCAAATGAATTCCAATATTACAAATACTTCAAATTAAAACCATTTTTAAATTTCTCGTTTAATTTGTGACTTTGTAAGGGTTAAGTTATTTTATTTTTTGTATAAAAACGGCTGGTCGTGTGAAAAGAAAGAATTACATATTTTTTATCACAAATTGAACGAGGAAATCAAAAGTAATTTGAAATATCTCAGTGACGTGTTATTTTTTTTTGGTGACGGTGTTATCATTGTTTGAAACGTCTTGTATGTTACAATATGTTATTTTACACAGAGGAACATGACGAGTAGGTAGAAATTGTAGTAATTTAATTGCGTCTTAAAAGTAAAAAATAGATAATAATATGAAAATAAAGAAATTTTTTAACAACATATGACATTGTTAAGACAGAATTTTATCCAAAATATTAAGATAATGCTAAGCGAAATATTTAGGTTCGTCATAAAGATGTATTAGGGGAGGCAATATAGTACGAAAATATTCATTGTTACTGAAGAATTCAAACAAGCTTATATTTTTTTAAAACGTTTCTTGTTAGTTTAGAATAGATACATGTTAAAGTAAAAAGTTCTACTCACAGATTTTGCTGCTAATTGTTTTGTTTATTAATTGTTTAAACATTAACAATTGTTTGGTATATATAATTTTAAAAATATTGTCGAATTCATCATTTTACTTTGATCAAATATGTTTCTATTTTTTTTTTTGATTATACTGAATTCGAATATGGCATTACAATTTGAAAATTATTATACAGAAGCTCTTACAAAGTATGTCTGCGTAGCTAGGAACCATATAGGCCACGGTAATAAGACAAAAATATACCCTGTTCGTGGCACTTCAGCAGCCAGGGTACTGAAGCGTTTTTTCGACAAGTAATACCTATATGAACAAATTGTAACTATTTCCTGCGTAGGATCTGGCGGCCATTTTTATTTATAAACAATTAACTCTCAAAAAATGGCATTTTTCCCTTTTTTTTCAAATCAATGGAAAACAGTGAAACTTATGAATTTTTAAGTACAAATATCTTTGAGATTATGGAAAAAGCTTTAAAACGACATACTACAAAGTTTGATATACTCATCTATTGTTAATATAATTGCGAAAAAAGGTCGGAATTTGAAATTTTTGTCAAATGAGGGTTCTTTGCTGCTTAATATGTGATAAAAATTTCAAAGCGATTCATTCAATTGTTTAAATTTTATTCGAATTGTTTATCTCAGAGAGCATTTTTTTTGCAATAACATAAGTCAGAAAAAAATGACGCTAGAACCATTCCACAGGTGTCACATGGAAGAGCATGAGCTATATTTTCAACTTGGTTTAAAAAAACGAATAAAAAATGCATTTATTAGTAATAAATAATTATGCAAAAGTATCGTAAATATTCCCTTATAAACTTTTTGAATAACTTTTTCCAAAAAAATGAACTTTTTTACCCTGTTTTAAGTGCACAACTACCAAGTAATGTTATTTATATCATAATTGATAGAAAATTGTAATAAATATATATAATTTCTTATATAACAAAACAAAAAGTTTATAAAGAAAGATTTACGATACTTTTGCATAACTATTTATTTCTAATAAATGGATTTTTTATTCGCTTTTTTAAACTAACTTGAAAATATAACTCATTCTCTTTCATTTGACACCTGCGGAATGGTTCTAGCGTCATTTTTTTCTGACTTATGTTATTGCAAAAAAAATGCTCTCTGGGATAAACAATTTGAATAAAATTTAAACAATTGAATGAATCCCTTTGAAATTTTTATTGCTTTCATATTAATCACCAAAGAACCCTTATATGACAAAAATTTCAAAGCTGTACTCTAATTTTTACAATCGATATTGCGAAATTAATTTTTTTTGCATTTCCGACCTTTTTTCGCAATTATATTAACAATAAATGAGTATATCAAACTTTGTAATACGTCATTTTAAAGATTGTTCCATAATCGCAAAGATATTTGTACTAAAAAAGTTTCACTGTTTCCCATTGATTTGAAACAAAAATGGAAAAATGCCATTTTTGACACTTAATTGTTTATAAATAAAAATAGCCGCCAGAACCTACGCAGGAAATAGTTACAATTTGCTCTTATAGGTATTATACCACAATTATATTATAATCAACGGTACCTCAATCACCTAAATGCTTCCGTTCCCTGGCTGCTCGAGTGTCATGGAAAAAACCTTATTACCCTGGACTAATATAGGCAACTTTTTTATTACCAATTTTACGAAAAAAGTTATTCTTGATAAAATACTCTGCATAGTCTAAAATCTAAAACTCAACCATTTGATATCAAATATTATCAATTTTATACGAGGTAGGTATGTCAAAATTATGAATTTCGTTAAAGAGTAAAGTACCTCTATAATCCAGAATATCAAAAAACAGACACACTATATAATTAAAATCTCAAAAAAAATTTTTTTTCGAACATTTTTTATTGTTGAAGCATTAATAAAATGTATGTTGGAGTTCGACACGAGTACCTGAGCGAGGAACATCGTTTTTGCTGTTCTCGTAAATTACCGTGTTTATAAATAGTGTTTAAACTTGTTTTACGTTTTTTAAACTAGTTCCGTACAAAAACAAAGTGCAGTGCATACAAGTGTAGAGTGTATCCACGTGTACTTTTGCCGCAACTTTCACCACTATGGTGCATAATAAGTTGAATAATAAGGTGCAACCTCCTGACTCTCAATAATTATGGCAAACCAAACTGAAAAAGCTGTCTTTGAATACGAGGACAGCTCAAAACCAACAATGTCAACAAACCAAACTGCAAACAACATCAACTCAACCACCAACAATAACTTATCGTACACTACTGCATTAAAAGCCGTCCCGAGGCCATCGTTTCCGAGAAAAAATGAGGCAGTAGTTCTTCATGGCGAGAACAGTTTAAGACTATATGACTACGTTCACGCAATTGGTAATATCATTGGAGCCAAGAATATTTGCTTAGCATCTAGAATCTCTAATAATAGGGTATATATTTACTTATCTAACTCCGAACTAGTTGAAAAATTGGTAAATTCTCACCCATTAATTCAAATCAACACATTTTCTCTCAACATTCGAAGGCTTATATCTCCAACCAAAAGAATTTTAATTTCGAAAATTCCACCTGTTATTCCTCATGAAATTGCTGAAAACGCTATAAAAAGTCTGGGTTTACACCTAGTATCCCCATATCGTTTCTCAAAGCAGGTATCCCTGGAGATAAATACAGCCACGTATTAAGTTTCAGGCGCCAAGTTTATATAAATTCCCCTTCTGAAAACTACAAACTACAGACATCATTACTTATTCCATACGATGGCACCGAACATAGAATATTCATTTCTACAGATAGAATGCAATGTTTGCAAGCTAACCGGACACGTTGCAAACAATTGCAACAATCCCCCATATTCCAGTATTCCTGCACAGTCAGAGACCCAAGCCCCAACTTCTAACATTGAACCTAGCACAAACATAAATGAAAGCGACCAGTCATCTCAAATTCAAGCAACAGTCCAAAAAATACCTCCTTCATCTTCCATCATTCCTACACAGACAGAGACCCAAGCCCTACCCATTAACATTGAACCTAGCACGAGCATGAATAAAAGCGACCAGTCATCTCAAATTCCAGCAACAGGCCTAAAAAGACCTCCTTCGGACTCACATGATGATGAATCTAGTCTTTCTACATCTCCGTTAGCTGACACCTCCGAGATGCAACCTCCTGATATTCCCAATGAATTAAAAAGTAATAAGAAATCCAAGAAGAAGAGGCGAAAAGCGGATGATACTATTATCGCCGATATCACTAGACTGGACATAACTGAATACTACAACAAAAATCCACAAACTATCCTGTCTCTAAACGAACTTTTTGCGTTTTTAGAAAATAGTAAAGGTAGCAATGACCTCTACCATGAAGCCCTAGAGTTTACAAACGACATCAACACACTTCTTACCAATTTATATTTTATGTATACACACCTTTCTGAAAGAACAATAAAAAACAGACTCACACGATTAATAAAAAAAATCAAACAACAATGCAATGATAAATCTGCAGAAAATAATGATGCATCAACAATACCGTGTCTTTTACAAACAGCTCATAGTGATGACGAGTCATTCTCCGATACTTCTCTTACCTCCCAACAGTCACAAAAATAAATAATATCTTTCACTTTACTTTATCCTTCACTCTAATCCAATGGAACTGCGATGGATTTTATCCACGCTTAGAACAACTTCAACATCTCACCTCTGAATTCTCCCCAGAGTTTTTCTGTCTCCAAGAAACAAACTTTACCCATTCTCATACACCTTTTCTAAAAAACTACATTGGGTACCATTTTATGAGAACTTCGCACCTACGAGCAAGTGGCGGTACATAAATCTTCGTTTCCTCTGATGTATACCATCAACAATTCCATCTAGACACCGATCTCGAAGCTACAGTAATAACCGCTTGGTGTCCACAAAAAATCGTAATATGCAACTTATACATCCCTCCAAATTACAAACTACCTCCAACTGAAATCACCAATTTAATTAATCAGCTTCAAACTCCATTTATTCTAATTGGTGATTTTAACTCCCATAGTCCTATGTGGGGGTCCAAATATACATCTGCGCGTGGCAAACTAATTGAAAAGGTGATACATGATTTAAATATAAATGTTCAAAATACAGGTAGCAGCACATATTTTCATGTCCAATCTGGTAGCACATCATCTATTGATCTAAGTATTTGTGACCCTGGTTCTGCTCCTCTCCTCTCCTGGTACACATTGGACGACCTATACAATAGTAACCACTACCCAATCATCATCTCTAATAATACTTCTCAACCCATTCAAACTAAGATTAAATGGAAAATTTCAAAAGCGAACTGGAATATTTTTAGCGAAACTGTTACGGAAAAAACCGATCAGATCTAGTTCGAATATGATGTAAACAAAAGCGAAGATGCTGTTACTAATTGTTTACTCTCTTCAGCTGAACAATGCATTGGCACATATAATACAAATTTCACAAGAAAAAGAGCTGTTCCATGGTGGAATAATATATGCCAAACTGCTGTAAGAGAATGTAAAAAAGCTTTAAATAAATATCGACGAACACGCAATTAAACAGATCTTATACATTTCAAAAAAATGAGAGCCTTATCGAAACGTACCCTCAAGGAAAGCAAGAAGGATTCGTGGAAAAAATACGTTAGCTCTATTAACTCTAATACAAACCCCTCTCAAGTGTGGAATAAAATCAGACAAATGAAAGGACACAACACATCATATAAAATTCCTGCACTCATCCAAGAAAATAAAGTTATTACTAATGACCAGGAAATTTCAGAAATAATTGCTGAATATTTTAGCAACAAAACGAAAGGTAAAAATATATCCTTAGAACAACAAACATCCACAAAAACTTACGCAACAAATTCCAGTCATATAGAGTGTATAAATGTTCCTTTTTCTTTGTCAGGACTCGAATTTGCCATTTCCACTTTAAAAATTCGGCAGCAGGACCCGACATGATCCCCTTAATTTTCCTTAAAAATCTATATCCAAGTACACAATCGAAACTACTTGAGCTATATAACATCATATGGATAAGCCAAGAATTTCCTTCTCTTTGGCAACAATCGCTTCTTATTCCAATCAAGAAATCTGACTCACTGTATAACACAGTAAACTTTTTCTGACCAATTTCTTTGACATGCACACTGTGCAAACTCTTAGAAAACATGCTAAATTTTCGACTTATCGGGTATCTTGAAAAGCAATGTCTTTTTGACAAAGCCCAATCAGGTTTTAGAAAAAATTGTTGTACACTAGACAACCTCATTATCTTACAAAATGAAATTGCACATGCTTTCGCCATCAACAGAGATCTAATTACTGTATCTCTCGACATAGAGAGCGCATTTGATACAGTTCAGAAATCGGTAGTTCTAGAGACTTTTCAAAAAATGAAATTATATGGTAATGTATATTACTTTCTCGAGAACTTTTTGTCTAATAGAACCTTCAGAGTCTCTCCAACGGAAAATTCTCGGCAATACATCTTACTGAAAATGGTATACCACCAGGATCGGTTCTAAGTACTACTCTATTCTTGATGAGTATAAATAATATTGGCACATTGATTCGACCCCCAGTCAAATATACAATATACGCAGATGATCTAGTAACTTTCTCTCAAGGCAAAACACATCATCCACTTGCGCCTTAATTCATTCAAACTGCTTTAAATGATATCCACAGTTGGTCAAAAGGAACAGGATTTAAATTCTCATCAAAAAAATCTAAAATAGTTCATTTGAGTAAAAAACATAATCCCAAATTAATTAATTTAACCTTAATTGGCACCCCACTATAAGTAGTTCATCAACAAAATTTTTTAGGTGTAATCTTTTATAAAAAGTTATCTTGGAGATATCATATTCAAGAATTAAAAGGTACCTGTCTTAAAAGAATAAATATCTTAAAATCACTAGCGCATCATCAGTGGGGAACAGATGACGATATGTTGCTGAGAATTTACCGATCTTTAATTCGTTCAAAAATGGACTACGGAAGTATATTATGTATATTATACATGTCAGCTCCCAATTTACAACTAAATTGCCTCAATATCATCCAAAACACCGCTCTTCGAATATGTCTTGGTGCGTTTAGATCTAGTCCCATTGAAAGTATTAAAATCGAAGCTAACGAACCACCTACTCATATTCGCCGTCAGCGACTTCTTTTGTCATACTTTGTCAAAGCATCAGCTAATCCAAGTAATCCAGTCAATGGATTAATCAACTCTACCAAACCAACGATAGTAAACAAACCCAGAACCGTAATACCAGCTTCTCAAATTCTTAAAAAACTAGTAGGTAATATAGACTTACGAACTACTACTCCAATCTCATATTCTAACATTCCACCATGGACAATAACATTGCCCACTATAAACACCAGTCTATCAACACATTATAACAAAAAAAACCCCTACTTCCGCCCTAAAGTCATCCTTCCTTGAACTCATCTACACCAAACAGTATGACTCAATCATCTACACAGATGCTTCTAAACTCGAAGATCAAGTTGGTTCGGCTGTGACTACCACCAACGAAGTTATAGCTACCTACCGTCTTCCATATTACTGTAGCATCTTCACAGCCGAACTATGCTGTCATGAAAGCACTTAGTTGTCCAACCAACAAAAGCAAAAACCTTGCAATCTGCACTGATTCGCTATCTTCCATACTATCCATCAAGGACTTTTACTCCTAAAACCCACTAATTCAAAATATCCACAATGCATGCCACCTATTATTAGATAAGAACGTATCGGTTAGCATTATTTGGACTCCATCGCACGTGGGTATTACAGGAAACGAAAACGCCGATCAAGCGGCCAAAGAGGCATCCCGTTATGACATTCCAATGGAGAGTATACAACTTGGTGTAGATTTACAACATACAGTAAACCAAATGTGCTTGAGAGTCTGGCAAAACCTCTGGAATAGAACAAACTGAAAACTCCATAGTATTCAACCCAGAATACCTGCCTTAAAAATATCAGCACTTTGTAGAAGGGACAAAGTTGTCATGAGAAGACTAAGAATTGGACATTGCCGTCTTACACATGGTTACCTGATGAGCCAGGGAAATCCTCCTTGGTGTCATACCTGCAACACTCCGTCAAACCTCCTTGGTGTCACCGTCAAACACGTACTAGTTGAGTGCCAGCTATACACGAACACCCGAAGACAACATAAACTGGATGAAGACCAAGTCGCCACTCTTAGTGATAACAGTAATTTTAATAATGTAATATTGTTTCTCAAAGACTCTCGGTTATACTACGCCATATAAATGTTGTTTTTTATCATTTTGCTGATATTGTAATTTCTTAATTTAAATTCTTTATTTTTTTAATTCTTGTAATTTAAACATACTATAAACCTTACTTTTGTAACCGTGTCAATGGCCTGCGTTGCTGAGACACGTTAATTTAAATAAAACAAACTGTATTTTAGGTAAGTTTTTCAGAAAAAAAGTTTTGATCACTTTGTATAAACATTTTTTTAGCTGGTAATTTTCGGTTTTTGTAATACATTTTTGATATCGTTCTAAATTTTTTCAACAAGGGATGGTTTATTTCATTTCTAAAGTAAAATAATTAGGTGCATTTAAAAGATTACATCCTAAGCTTTAAAAAAATACCTACACAATTGTAATAAATATCTTCAAACTTGAGTAATACCGTCATAAAGTGGGAGTAATTCTGTAAACTACGAAGTTTTCAAAAATTACATTTTTTGAGACGTGTCGTATCATTTGAATTAAATTTTTGAGATTTTTTTGAACAGAACATCGTTCAGTAAGATGTTTTACAGGTAAGCTGTGCAAATTGGTGAGTTTATATTTAATATTGTATTAGTAACACATTTTTAAATAATTTTTAAACAACATTCATGTAAGTCTCATTTTCCGCCCACACCGTACTTATGCCCATACATTTTATTTCTTTTTATTATAACCATAAGATAGCTTACTTGTCCATATTTCATGCCCAATTTGTAAAATTTCATTTGATCCATTAGTTAAAGAATTACATTAACATAACTTAACAGTGCACTTCTCCGATCGCTAGTTTACAGTGCGCCAATGTTTATGAGAAGGGCGACTTTAGCGTTATAAATAAAAAAATATAAAAGCTATAGATTTAATTTTAGAAAAATCTTTATATAAGGTTTTGTTTGTAAAACTTTTTAAGTTTTTCAATAGTTAAGTCAGGTTTTTTCTATGATTTATATTTTCGCAGATATTAAAAAAACAACTAATTTCGCAGTCCATATGTTTAATAAAAAATGAAGTACCCACCTCTGGAGTAGAACTTTTTGATATGTTGTTAACTAAACATTTCTTAATCAAACTAACGAAAAGTTCTATCTTGTTTGATTTTTTCCGAAGTCAAAATCTCCATTGATGAATATATATAATCTATATAATGAATACAAAATGTTAATATTTTTAGATAAAAATGGGGTTACCTGGTATATAACTGATGATTTTCCTTGTGTTAATCCGCAGTTCTTTTCTACGTGTTATAAAAGCAACATGAAGTTTGTCGTTAACGTTTTATTTGTACTTGGTAAGGATTAATCTATATAAGTAGTAGTATTCTATATAATATAATAAAAATAAATAGTATAAAAATAGCAAAAAAGATTTTTTCTGGGTTTACTTTTATTACGATTCCCATATGTTGTCCATTGTATTTTATTTAAATTGTAAAATGGTAGACTCTGTCTTTGAGCGCGGTCTACATTGTCTACTCTTTTCAAATTTCTGTATTAATCACATTATTATGTCTATTGGTGTGTTAATTTATTGGTTTGTATCCTGTCCCCAACAAAGGATCACAACAGGAAGAAATAAAACGTAGATATTATCTAGCAAAAGTTGCCACAGAAAAAATGACCACAATATGGAAGGATTGTCAAATTTCAAGAGCGTTAAAGATGAAGTTGATCAATTGCTGAATATTCCCAATACTGATCTACAGATGTGAATCTTGGACCCTGAGACCGGAAGAATCGGAAAGAAGAAAGATAGACGCCACTAAAATGTTCTGTTGGACAGGAAAGCTACGAATTCCTTCGACCGACCGTAACACAAATAATTCAATTTTAAGAGAGCTGAAAGTTAGCCAACGACTCTCCAGTAAAGCCCATCTACAACAATTAAAATACTTTGGACATGTTATGAGAGCAAACAGAGAAAACAAGGAAAGATTCATTATACAAAAAAGGTGGAAGGCCGAAGATGACGAGGACGATCCCCAAAAAGATGTATCGATCAATTTACAGGAATATGCAAAAGTTACCTATGCATGAGTTAAATGAAATGACCAGAGAGATATATCTTTGGAGACGGGCAATACACATCACGTTGACTACTGCACCCCCTCCGGGGGTCAGGATTAAAGGGAGAGATCCTGTCATTCGTATTTATACTCATATAAATTTGTTATGCTTAAGAGTTGGTTTATTTTTTTTCTAATTTGTAATCAATTATATACCAATCTACGAAAATACTTTAGTGATTGTAAAAATACAACATTTGTATTTTTTAGGCATTGTTGCATCAGTAATATTCCAAGCGGAAGCTGCAATAATAGGACCATTTGTTGAACATCCCAGAAAAACAAAAAAACATACTTAACACTATTAACTTTGTTGTAATTTAATAGAAAAATATACTTACATTGAAAATGCTGCTATATAGTTTAACCTGCATAGAGACCTCCATAATATTTTAGTTACTGTATCTAATTTTTTATTGAATTATCTAATTCTAATATTTATAAAGAATTGGAAAGGGAAAGGCAGAAATAAAATCATCACATAAATAAACGTAACAAGGTAGTGAGTAGGTATTTATAGAAATATATTTTTATATTTAAGAAAGTACCCCGCACATACCTTATGGAAATTAGGTACCAGTGGATTTCGTTCATACTTTGGGAAAATACACTTTGAAGCATCCTGATAAAAAGTTCTCATGGGCACAACTCAATCGTATGAAGGATTTTCAAGATATAGAGGCACAAACTCCGAAAATTATAAGATTTACTGGGTATTCCAATTCCCTGAGTTGCTGGTTATCTAGCAACATGTAGAAGTTTGGATCAAGGAAAAGTACTGGTAGTCTAGGATTTTTTCCTGGCTATCCAATGGCGACCTTTACTTTGACCTTGACCTTCAACGGACGTCATCTTCTAGAGTTTCGAGGGTTTTCGGCATTAAATTGATATAAACAAATTACTCATGGGTTTTTGGGATCGCTAAATGACGAATATGCCATCAGAATTCACCCCCAGGAAGACGTGGTGGCCAGGACCACTGCAAGGGACGTAATATTCTAGAGTTTCGATGGTTTTCGGCAGTTAATTGATGCAAATGAATTACTGGAGGGTTTTTTGAGGTCGCTAAACACGAATACGCCACCAGAACCAACTCCCGGAGCACTTGGTTTCCAAGGTCAATGAAAGGCGCCCCTTGAGTTTCGAGGGTCTTTGGTAATACATTAATGCAAATGGATTAGTTATAGGTTTTTGGGGTTGCTGAACACGAATACGCGATCAGCACAGATACAGGAGTACCTTGTGCCTAAGACAGGTTATCTTCTGGAGTTATAAACCTAAGAGTAACCCGAAACTTCAGAAGATAACCTGTCTGAGGCACCAGGTGCTCCTGTGTCTACGCTGATCACGCATTCGTGTTCAGCAACCCCAAAATCCCATAACTAATCCGTTTGCATTAATGTAGTACCAAAGACCCTCGAAACTCCAGGAGCCCCTTTCATTGAACTTGGAGACCAGGTGCTCCGAGAGTCGGTCCTGGTGCATATTCGTGTTTAGCGACCTCAGAAACCCTCCAGTAATTCATTTGCATCAATTAAATGCCGAAAACCATCAAAACTCTAGAAAATGACGTCCCTTGCAGTAGCCCTGGCCACCATGTCCTCCGTAGGTCAATTTTGATGGCATATTCGTGTTTAGCGATCCCAAAAACACATGAGTAATCTGTTTATATCAATTTAATGCCGAAAACCATCGAAACTCTAGAAGATGACGTCCGTTGAAGGTCAAGGTCAAAGTAAAGGTCACCATTGGATAACCAGGAAAAAATCCTAGACTAGTAGTACTTTTCTTTGATCCAAATTTCTACATGTTGCCAGATAACCAGTAACTCAGGGAATTGGAATACCCAGTTAATCTTACAATTTTCCGAGTTTGTGCCTCTATATCTTGAAAATCCTTCATACGATTGAGTTGTGCCCATGAGAACTTTTCATTAGGATGCTTCAAAGAGTATTTTCCCAAATTATGAACGAAATCCACTGGGACCTAATTTCCATAAGGTTTGTGCGGGATACTTTAGTAAGTATAATTAAAAAATCTTTTAAAATAAAACTAGAATTATATTTTCCATTAAAATGGTTCCATTAAAATACATATCTATGAAACAGCTCGTGAAGTATGCTTTTTGCGTATGCACGGGATGTTTAGAGTACGAGCGGTGCGAGTGCTATACATCGCTTAAGTGCGTAAAAAGTACTTCATGCACAGTTTCATACAATATTTTATCTACGATAAACAAATAAAAAAACCTACTATTCGTCACTGTAATATATTTCTATTCTACAATTAATTTAACGATATTTGCTTATATGAAAATATGATAAAAAAACAGTGCGAAAATAGATCCCATTTAAAAAACATTGTTACTTCACACACACTTTAAACCCTTTACGTAATGCTATCTATAATGACAGTATTTACAAACTAAAAACTTATACATATTATTGCCGATCCAAAATAAGAATGACGTAACTGCAAAAAGCTAAATTTTTCAGGAGAGCAAAAAAAAAACGATTTTTAGATATTTAAAATAGGGATTAAATGACGAGTAATCGTCCAGGAGCACCAGTATGGCGTTTATTCTTACAATGATGGCTTTTATTTTTATAGTCAAAACGGCAAACAAGTGTATGTTCTCAAAAAAATTGATAATGTGTAAAAAACGTTTTATTATCAGCTAAGTAAACTGCTCGTCAAAAGTTAGGGATATAGAAAATTCTGCTGATTTTCATAGTTGATTTGTTCGCGAACAGACGGATTCCGCTATTTTTTTTATTTTAGCTTTTTCTTTACTATTTACACAGTTGTGCAAAGGTTTACTCAAACTTATTTTTTGTACTTATACCGGGTGGAAGAAAAAAATGTTTTTCTTCTGTTAAGTTTGAGACAGCCTGTAGGGAAAACGAGGTACAAATGTGAGTATACATCAGAATAATATTGTAGTCTTATGTTTTGTGAACATGCTGTTGTTTGAATGTCCCTGATATCTTTAGAAACAAAAAAAATAAGACGGTTTTGTAATTTAACATGTGTTTTAACCGAACCAAAAGTTTGAGACACCTTGTAGGGAGAAAAAGGCACACAGGTGAGTATACCCCGATATTATGTTGTAGTCTCAAATTTTTTGAATATTTTATTTTTTTAATTTTTCTGATATCTTTAGTAACAAAGAAACTAGACGGTATTACTCTTTAATATGTTTTTCTATGTTTCACATGTGTGATGTGACGCATGTCGTCAGCTAAAACACATATTAAAGAGTAACATCGTCTAGTTTCTTTGTTATTAAAGATATAAGAGAAATTAAAAAAATATAATATTCACAAAATATGAGACTACAACAAAATATTGAGGTATACTCACCTTTGTGCCTTTTTCTCCCTACAAGGTGTCTCAAACTTTTGTTTCGGTTAAAACACATGTTAAATTACAAAACCGTCTATTTTTTTTTATTTCTAAAGATATCAGGGGCATTCAAAAAACAAAATGTTCACAAAACATAAGACTACAACACGATTTCGATATATACTCCCATTTATACCTCGTCCTCCCTACAGGGCGTCTCAAACTTAACATAAGAAAAACATTTCTTTTCTTCCACCCGGTATAAGTACAAAAAAAGTTTGAGTAAACCTTTGCATAACTGTGCAAATACTAAAGAAAAGTCTAAAATAATAAAAAAAAATTAGCGGAATCCGTTAATCTGTTCACGAAAAAATCTAAAAATTCAGTAGAATTTTCAATATCCCTAACTTTTGACGAGCAGTTTATGTTCAACACATAACGTGCCATCATCAGAGCTTCGTCCTCTTATAAAACCTTCATAGAAGAGCAATTGCTAAACAACACAATAAAAGACATAGATTCTGGGCAAAGCCACAGATATCGGGTAAAACAACCCCTTAAAATGAATAAATTCACATCTAATTTATTTTTTAAAACGTTTTTATATACCTGGCCTGGTCGGTGTCACGGACTCCGCAAATTTTGTAATCCATTTTAAAAATAGTTCTAGGCTACCTAGGTACCTGCAATTTTCAGAATAGCTTTGAACTTGCTAACAGTGCAATATTTAACTGCTATTTATACAGGGTGATTGATTAGTAGGGTAAAGCTCCGTAGATCCGTTATAGTAATGGATAGCGATAAAAGTTAATAAAAAAATTGTAGCCAACTTTGAGCTTCACATTACAAAATTAGTTAGAATTTTACAGGTTGTTCGATAACATAGAGGCAGATCAAACTTATGTTTTTTTAAATGGAACATCATGTATTTTATTTTATATTCGAAATCTTCTTAACTTCTCCATTACAAAAATATAAAGGTTTGGTATGTTATACAGGGTATTTACAAAATTATAACAAATTTTATATGAAAATCGCAACAAGTTCAACTCCCTGTATAAATAAAAATAAGCACAACGGCAATGGTTTATTGATTCCAAAAATTGGAAAATACGGGGTGAAATTTTTTTTCTCGGGGGTGAAAAAATATACGTTCAAAATAAGTCCGAAATTGGATAAAATGACTAATTCTAAGTAACTTTTGTTCTATATAGTTTTTTACTAAGCCAATACTTTTCGAGTTATTTGCGAGTGAATGTGTTTATTTTTAACCAAAAAAAAAATGTTTTTGGAAGGTTTTTCGGAAATAACTCAAAAAGTAAGTATTTTAGCGAAAAAAATATTCTTAGTAAAAATATAGCTTATAAAAAAATGAAAAAAATATTGTACGCGTGACGTCTGCAGACCCAGTAGAAGCAGAGTTGCAGCTAATGAAATGTAGGTTCTTCTTCGTCAAATTCCAAATCGAATATTTCAATGTGAAATAACCACTTTTCGGGGAAAATTAATTAAAACTTTTTAAAGTGTTTAAAAAAGGTTTATTTTTTTTTTAAAAACTTCTAACAATAAAAGTAAGTGAGTTAGGCTCACAAAAAAATGGCGAAAATAACCCCTTAATTAGCTTCTCAAATAAAATTAATCATTACCGCTTTACAAGTTACTTTACTTATGTATTGTTTATATTATCTATAAGTTTCATTGGTTCAAAGAGCTCAGTTTTGAAAAAAAATGGGTTTAAAATAAAACATTTTTTTTTATTTTGAAAAAAATCGTTATTGTTTATGGAATTAACTTAAAAACAATTAGGAATACCAAAAATCTCAAAGAGTATTAAAATGTACGTTTTGCTTTTCTGAATATTTGTGATTTTTTGTTTTCTTGTTAGACAAAAATTGGTTATGCTATGGCTGTTCAAAATTTGCCTAAACTCGTGATTAGTTACTCGTTGAAGCCATTTTAACTACAGCTTTTTCAAAACGAAGCACTTTGAACCGATGAAACTTACAGATCATATAAATAATATATATACAAAGTAACTTGTGAAGTGGTAATGTTAAAATTTATATGTGATGCTAATTAGGGTGTGTTTTTGGCGATTTTTTTACCAAAAAATAAAAGGAATCAACAATATTTTGAGCGTAATTCACTTACTTTTAATAATACAAGTTTTTTTTTAAACAATAGTAGACCTTTTCGTAAATACTTATAAAAGTTAAAATTAATTTCCCCTAAAAGTGCTCGGTTTGTGGTTTATTTCACATTGAAATATTCGATTTGGAATTTGACGAAGAAAAACCTACTTTTCATTAGCTGCAACTCTGCTTCTACTGAGTCTACATACCTCATGCATACACCATTTTTTTTTTAATTTTCCATGGGCCATATTTTTGCTAAGAATATTTTTTTTGGCTAAAATACTTACTTTTTGAGTTATTTTCGAAAAACCGTCCAAAAACATGTTTTATTTTGTTAATCATGAACATATTCACTGGCAGATAACTCGAAAAGTATTGACTTAGTGAAAAAACTCTATAGAAGAAAACTTGTTTAGAATTAGTCATTTTATCCAATTCCGGTCTTATTTTGAATGTATTTTTTTTCATCTTCGAGAGGGGGAATGTATTTTTAAAAAATGGAGGGGATGCAGAATTGTAAACTCTTTCTTATATAATAATAGACAATTTCAACTACCTATTCCCAAATTTTCATCCTTCCTTTATTTTTTTTTGGGTCAGATTTTTCTTTGTTCGGGCTATCACCCTGAATGGATAAATCGTTTTTTTTTTATTTCAAACTATTTTAAAAATGTGGCTAATGAAATGATATTTTAAAGTACGTTAATAAATCGATATCTACAAATTGATGGTGGGTCAGTGGCATTAGACTACAGACCGAGAGTGTCCTAGTTCGATCACGGCTGTTGCGTATCTTTCTTTAATTTTTTTAATAAATAATTAAAAGTTGATATACTTAAAATTCGTATTTTATAAGTTAATTATTATATGTAAATATCATATATACCATTTTTAACAACCGTGGTATTATAAAAAGTATTTTTTTATTATAGTGTAATTTTTGAAATTTTAAGCATGTTATATCGTCAAATTATTTTATATTCTCTCCTATAAATAATAAAAACCTTTTATTATAAAAAAGTGCTTTTTATAAAAGTGTAATTATTATTTTAAAAAGACAACATGGCTGAGTCAAACAGTTTGACTCAGTCATGTTTTCTTTTTAAAATAAAAAAGAAATCAGATGTGAATTTATTCATTGTAACAACCCCTATAACAACCCCTTAAAATGAATAAATTCACATCGAATTTCTTTTTTATTTAAAAAAAAAACAACATAGCTGAGTCAAACACTTTGACTCAGCCATGTTGTCTTTTTAAAATAAAAAAGAAATTAGATGTGAATTTAATCATTTTAAGGGGTTGTTATACCCGATATCTGTGGCTTCGCCCAGAATCTACGTTTTTTATTGTGTCGTTTAGCAATTGCTCTTCTATGAAGGATTTATAAGAGAAAAAAGCTCTGATGATTGCACGTTATGTGTTGAAATTACTTAGCTGATAATAAAACATTTTTTACACACTATCAATTTTTTTGAGAACATACACTTGTTTGCCGTTTTGACCTACTTAGATGTGTGTACAAGTCTTACAGTCTTTTCCAGTTTTATTTTTATCCCTATTGGCTCCAACTTCATTATCTTAATTTAATCCCCCCATTTCAACCCTTTTTACAGTTGCGTCATTCTTCATCTAAAATTTTTTAAATATTTAAAATAGTGATTAAATAAAGGGTAACCGTCCAATTTAATCCCCCCATTTTCAACCATATCTAGAGTTGCGTCATTCTTGATCTTAAAATATTTCTGTACAAAAAAACTAATTTTAAATATTTAGTATGTCGTTTATCCTTACAGCAATGGCTTTTATTTTCATCCCTATTGGTCCGAATTTCATTATCTTAATTTAGTCCCCCTATTTATAACCCTACTTGCAGTTGTGTCGTTATTAATCTAGAACAGTGTCTAAAATGGTGCGTATTTCAATAACGACGCAACTACCCTGTAGTGGCTCAGCACATAGTTACAGTTCTCTCGCTTTTGTTTCATGTGTACACAGTATTTTAGCAGTTAATTACGCAACAAACAGGAATTGACCAAACTTGCAGTTAAGTCATTCTTATTCTGCACCGGCGCGCGGCGATATGAGATAGAGCAGATAAATACATTTTTGCGCCACATAGTATTCATAATATCAGGTCTTTTGTAGCTAGAATATTGTAGCGCCCCTCATTTTTACGGCATTTTGCGGTTTTTTATTCTTGTATGTTTACACAGAAAAAGGACCGGTCGATAAAAATTGTAATGAATTATTGTCGTCTAAAACTAAATAGATAAAAACAACAAAACAAAAATTATATACAATTTATTTCTCAGTAGAAAAAAATATTAAATCAATATAATATTTATAGTTACATGGTAGGGATGGGAAAAACCTACCGGTTATAGCCTAAAACCGGTTTTTTTCCTTTGCAATAATCGGTTTTCCGGTTGTTTTTTGTTCCGGTTATAACCGCTTTTTCTTTTTAATGTAATAACCGGTAAAAAACCGGATAAGTGGAAAAAATACTGAATTTAGAGAAAAATGGGAATATTTTTCGCCTCTGTGCATAAATATGAAGCTTTGAGTTGACTGAAACCGATTTTACAACCCTGATGACTGACTTCTATACTGATATGGACAGATATCGATTCGAATGTAGTATCGCAAACTAAAGCGCCATGTAAATGTAACTTATTTGGTATTGGCTATGGCTAAAAAAACTAACACCGGTTTTTGGAATAACCGGTTTTTTTGACCGGTTATAACCGCCAGGTTAAACTGTAGGTAAAAAAAACCAGTATAACCAAAAGCCGATGTTTTTGTCAACAACCGCCATCCCTATTACATGACATTAACACACGTTTAAAATAGACCAAGACATATAGGCTTCTAACATAACATCATATTGAACACTTTACTGTTCGTGTACTGATATGTAAGTATCAATATCATAATAATACTATAAGGTAGCAGAAAAGTCCCTTTACACTAAAAATAATAATGCTTCAACACCATGACAACGTTTGCTGATATTCCGGCGCATGCGCATCATCAAGAGCACATGTCTCGTCACACAGACAGACAACAATAGTTGCGATCGAAACGTAATGAAGGACACAAATGAGTATACAATTAAAGAAAGTTTGATCGCTGCAGTGTCTATACACGAACGTCGTCATAACAATAAACAATGGCCGACATTATGAATGATTTTGTTGTTGGTTTTCAAATCCACATCCAAACTCCAAATCCAACATCAAGACCAACTTTGCTGTCGGGGGAGAAGAAGGCATTTTTATCAAAAGCCGTTCTCGACGCACCAAGAAGTGAAAGCCAAGCAATCGAAAACATATGCTGGCATTGAGGATTCCATTAAATTCATCGATAAAGTCGATGCGGAAACGCTCTGCAGAGTTTGGTATTGCACGGTCAACAATGCAAGTTCACATGCGAAAGGATTAACAAGTGAGGGCCTTCTTTATTTTCAACAAGATGGCGCCTCACCTCGTTTTGCTCTGGCTGTTCGCAATTGCCTAAATGAAATTTTACCGGACCGATGGATTGGGCGAGGTTCTCCAATTCCTTGGCCTCCAATAAGTCCAGATTTGACAACGCCGACGCCGAATAATGCACTGTGGGGTTTCATTAAAGAGGAGATTAGAAAATGCAGATATATGTTTCAAATGAGGACTTGCGAAACGTAGTTGGCCAATATTTTACGTCAGTAACTCGCGATATGCTGGGACGGATGAGCATACGAACATGGCGTCGTATCAAGTTGTGTTGCGACAATGGAGATATGTACTCCGACGTTTTTGATAAATAAATAAGTAATAAATAACTTACGTACAAAATTGTATTATTATTATTCGCTCTGTAGTACAACAACAACAATTCATTAATGTAAAGGGACTTTCCGACCACCCTATATACTTATCTTATTCTACTAACTATAACAGGTAAAATCAGGTTAGCACTGGTCTCTCTAAATACTTTTTGTTATTTACTAACTAAGCCTTAGAACTTAGTCCAGAAAGCCACTGCGCATCCGCTAGGAAAAATATTCAAATTCAGATTTTTTGCATAATCTTACTCAAAAAGGACCTCTTTTAACAAATTTGCATGTTGCCATGACCAAAAGTTGGTCAAAAATTTTTTAAAAGTTTTTTTTTTGTTTTTTTCCTAAAATTATTTTTTTTGCATGGAACAAATTTTTTTTAGGTTTTTTGGATCATTCCAAACAGAAAAGATTTTTCTCTTAAGTTGATAGTTTTGGACATATAAGCGATTAAAAATTGAAAAATTGCGAAATCGGCCATTTTAACCCTCAAAAACTCTGTGAAAAACTGAAAATTTGAATATTACCAAGGTAGGTAGATATTCTTTAAACATCGATTGATGAAATCCCGAAGAGCTTTTTGCAATAAAGTATTTAAAACTCCTTCGTTTTTTAATTGCTAATCAAGAGTGCGCGACACTATTTTCCACCGTTGCATGTGTATGCAGTATGGTGCAAATGAAAGGAATAAATTCGTTATTTCGTAAACTGGCGACTTTAAGGAAAAATCCCAAAACAGGTCGGTTTTTATTTTTAAGTTATGATATTGTGACATATATGGTATACTAGTGACGTCATCCATCTGGGCGTGATGACTTAATCGATGATTTTTTTAAATCAGAATAAGGGTCGCGTGATAGCTCATTTTAAAGGTTCTTCAATTCTCTATTCAGTAATATAAACATTTACATAATTATTTATACAGGGTGTCCAATAATTTAATTTTTTTGTCAATTTTCCAAATGATTTAATTTAATAAAAATTTTTTGGACACTCTGTATAAATAATTATGTACACGTTTATATTACTGAATAGAGAATTTAAGAAACTTTCAAATGAGCCAGCACACGACTCGTATTCTCATTTAAAAAAATCATCGATTACGTCATCACGCCCAGATGGATGACGTCACTAGTATACTATATATGCCACAATATGATAACTTAAAAATAAAAACCGACCTGTTTTGGGATTTTTCCTTAAAGTCACCGGTTTACGAAATAACGAATTTAAACCTTTCATTTGCACCATACTGTATACACATGCAACGCGCAACGGTGGAAAATAGTATCGCGCACGCTTGATTGGCATTTAAAAAACAAATGTGTTTTTGATATTGTATTGCAAAAAACTCTTCGCGATTTCATCAAACGATGTGTAAAGAATATCTACCTACCTTGGCAACGTTAAAATTTTCAGTCTTTCACATAGTTTTTGAGGGTTAAAAATGGCCGATTTCGCAATTTTTCAATTTTTAATCGCTTATATGTCAAAATATATCAACTTTAGAGAAAAGTCACTAAAGACCTTTTCTGTTTGGAATGATACAAAAAACATAAAAAAAATTTGTTCCATGCAAAAAAAATAATTTTAGGAGAAAAACAAAAAAAAAACTTTAAAAAAATTTTTGACCAACTTTTGGTCCTGGCAACATGCAAATTTGTTAAAAGGGGTTCATTTTGAGTAAGATTGTGCAAAAAATCCGAATTAGAATATTTTTCCTAGCGGATGCGCAGTGGCTTTCTGGACTAACTATAATAATTGTAAACTAGGCCTACTATATTGTAATTTTTAGCTTGTTAGTTTCGACAAGGGCCTGATAATAGCATATAAATTGTGAATGCCGAAACCGGTCGCTGACAAAGTGTTTTAAATAAACACCTTCAAATAAAATTGTGAGTATTAGACATCCTATACACTAACATATTAAAAAAAATATTTTAAAAAAATATAATAATATTATAATATTTTTTTAAAACATTTCCTTTTTAATATTATAATAATATTATAATATTTTTTTTAAAATATTTCTATTTTAATATGTTAGGGTATAAGATGTCTAATACCCGGTTGCTCCAACAGATCTTAAGCTTAAGTCGAGAATATCATAATAATTAATATAATATATTTATAATATATTACGATAAGAATACCATAATATAATAATAGATATAATTGATAATAAGGTAATAATCTAAAATTATGGTGCAACGTAAGTGATACTCAAGGAGGCCCTATCTATAAGTAGAGCTTAACTAAGCTGGAGCTTAAGATCTGTTGGTGCAACCAGGCATTATAATCACAATTTTATTTGAAGGTGTTTATTTTAGTGCGGCAGATTCGTGCAAATATTATAAGAATTGTGCATTTAATGAGAGAAGCATATAATTTGGACCACATATACTACACATATAAAGGTTCAAAATTAGATAGGAGGTCATCTCAGATTTTGCCTTTTACAAAAATGGCGGGGATTAAAAATGGCGACTATACATATGTGACTAATAACACGATAACTTTTGAACGAGACTTCAGATTTCAACCAAATTTGGTATATAGGTTCTTTTTTTCATGTATAGATAAGATCAAGGTCTTATATCGGAAGCATCGGTTTACCAGAAGTTGTGTTTTTCCTGGTTTTTATGTAAAAATTTTGTTTTTTTTTTCAATTAGTTCACCCTGTATGTATTAATTTTTCAAATAGTTAATACGGCAATTAAAAAGAGCGTAAAAACATTTTTTAGAAAATATTTTTAACTTTGTAGTTATGTTAATTAATTACCATTTATTAAGTGCAAAACGTATCTTCACATGTACCTATATGCGGCAGATTCGTGCAAATATTATAAGAATTATTGTACATTTAATGGTAGAAGCATATAATTTGGACCACATGTACTACACATATAGAGGTTCAAATTTAGATACGAGGCCATCTCAGTTTTTGTTCCTTTTCCAAAAATGGCGCGCATTCAAAATGGCGACTATACATATGTGACTAATAGCACGATAACTTTTGAACGAGATTTAGTCAGATTTAAACCAAATTTGGTATATAGGTTCTTTTTTTGATGAATAATATCGAGGTCTTGAACCAGAAGAATCGGTTTACCAGAATTTGTGTTTAAACAGAGAAACAGAAACATTTGTAGAATAATATAAGAATTATTGTGCATTTAATGATAGAAGTATATAGTTTGAACCACACATACTACATATACATAGATTTAAATTTAGATATGAGGCCATCTCAGATTAATGCCCGGTTGCACCAACAGATCTTAAGCTTAAGTCGAGAATATCATAAGAATTAATATAATATAATTATAATATATTACAATAAGAATACCATAATATAATAATAGATATAATTAATAATAAGGTAAGAATCTAAAATTATGGTGCAACGTAAGTGATACTCAAGGAGGCCCTATTTATAAGTAGAGCTTAGCTAAGCTAGAGCTTAAGATCTGTTGGTGCAACCAGGCATTAGTCTTTTACAAAAATAGCGTGCATTCAAAATGAATCTGCCGCCCATAGGTACATGTGAACATACGTTATGCATTCATTAAATGGTAATTAACACAACTGAAAAGTTCAAAATATTTCTTAAAAAATATATTTACACTCTTTTCAATGGCGTTATTACCTTTTTGAAAAGTTTATACATACAGGGCGAAAGAATTGAAAAAGGAACATCATATTATTACATAAAAAAAAACAGTAAAAACACAAATTCTGGTAAACCGATTCTTCCGGTTCAAGACCTCGATATTATTCATTAAAAAAAGAACCTATATACCAAATTTGGTTGAAATCTGACGTTTACTTCAAAAGTTATGGTGCTGTTAGTTACATATGTATAGTCGCCATTTTGAATGCCCGCCATTTTTGTAAAAGGAACAAAAACTGAGATTACCTCGTATCTAAATTTGAACCTTTATATGTTTAGTATATGTGGTCCAAATTATATGCTTCTACCATTAAATGCACAATAATTCTTATAATATTTTCACGAATCTGGCGTACATAGGTACATGTGAAGATAAGTTATGCATTTATTACATGGTAATCAACAAAACTAAAAAGTTAAAAAACATATTTTTACGCTCTTTTTAATTGTGGTATTATCTTTTTGAAAAATTAATACATACAGGGTGAAAGAATTGAAAAAAAAAACAGCATATTTTTACATAAAAACCAGGAAAAACACAACTTCTGGTAAACCGATTCTTCCGTTCCAAGACCTGGATCTTATACATTAAAGAAAGAGCTTATATACCAAATTTGGTTGAAATATGAAGTCTCGTTCAAAAGTTATCGCGCTATTAGTCACAATGTATAGTCGCCATTTTGAATCCCCGCCATTTTTGTAAAAGGCAATATCTGAGATGGCCTCTTATCTAATTTTGAACCTTTATATGTGTAGTATGTGCGGTCCCAATTATATGCTTCTATCATTAAATGCACAATTGTTTCACATATCGGCTGCACTATTTAAAACAGTTTGTCAGCGACCGGTTTCGGCATTCACAATTTATATGACAAGATTATTTCCAAAATATCAACAGCATGATAATTCAGCTATTTAGGTTCGTCATAAAGCTGTATAATGGATACAAAAATTATTCATAAAAATGATAAGAATAATGATCTAGAATAATATATAAGTGACGGTTTTTCTTGGCTTAAGTATCATTCCTTGTCTATCAGTTGTAAAAGCAACATGAAGATTGTAAGTTATATTTTATTTGTGCTTGGTAAGTATTAATCTATTAGTAGTATTTTATACAGTATAAAAATTTTGGATTTGCAAAAAGGTTTTTGCTGGGTTTATTTTTATTAATATTTTCAAGAGTTGTCCATTGTATTTGTATTTATATTGTATAATGAAAATATCCTCCTCTGTCTTTGTTAGCTTCCTACATTGCATAGTCTCTTCCAATTTCTGTATTATTAACTAATTAAATTATTATTCCTACTAGTTTGTTAGCAATTTTATCAGTTGCAAATCCGGCTATTTGTATTTACTAGAATATAACTTGATATGATATAAAGTTAATGTATATTCTATTTTAAAGTTCGTTTATGTTTTCTAATTTGTAGTTTAAGGGTCGATTTCTTACTAAATAAGTTAATCTATAGTTCAATTGACTGAGGTTAATCCTTGAACTTCGATTATATTAGCAAATGTAATTTTCATTGACAGTTCACGTTTTACGCCTTAACGTTTTTTGGAAATGCAAAATTCCCTAAATTCCAGTAATTTTGAGATATGCCAATAGATGGCAAAAGGTAAAACTGTCGCCATTTTGTATGAACTTTTTTATGCTGTGTCTAAATAACGTTAAATTTAAGTATTTATATTCAAAGAGTCATTTTAATAGTTATTAATAAATCTAACAAAAATAAAAATAATAATATTATGGTAATGCTTAGATATCTATTTAAAGAATGATAAAGAATGATCTATTTAAAGAAATGATAAAGAATAAACTGATTTTGACATATTTTATGACAGCGCTTCATGTCAAATTGCAATAATCTCTGAAATTATCTAATAGGTCTGGATCCCGCGTATGAAAAAAAGTTGATTAATAGCTAGCTGAAAATTTGTTAATAGCTTAAGGGTGTCTAGTCGGACAAACTTTGATATATGGGAACACTGGAACAGGGGAAGTTTTAATTGTGGAACGGGTTTAAAATTTGGAACGGTTAGACCACGAAAACGGCACATGTATTTTGTCCGACAGAACAGACTTAAACTCTCCGAATAGAGATTAAACTCTCATGCAAAAATCAGACTGCTATTTATCACCAAATGGGCGTTTTAATGAGTGGAACATGTAGAATATATCAAATGACAGCAATTATGACAGGTGATAAATGGCAGTTTGATTTTTGCATGAGAGTTTAATCTCTGTTCGGAGAGTTTAAGTCTGTTCTGTCGGACAAAATAAATATGCTGTTTTCGTGGTCTGACCGTTCCATATTTTTAATCTGTTCCACAATTAAAACTGCACCTGTTCCAGTGTTCCCATATAACAAAGTTTATCCGACTAGACACCCTTAAGCTATTAACAAATTTTCAGCTTGCTATTAATCAACTTTTTTTCCATACGCGGGATCCAGACCTATAACTGGGTTCATGAATGCTTGAATTCCAGCGTTCAGATTGAACGTAGTTCAATCAATAAAAATCGTTTGAACGGGAATTGAGAAAGACGATTTTGGCTTTTAATTGTATTTCACTATAAGTGGAGGTTAAACTTGAGTTGAACTCGATATGAGAAATCGGCCCTAAGTATTTAGTATTGGCATAATTATTGAATGTTGTTTAAAATACATAATCTTATTGAATGCATTACTTTTAAACGCAAA
Organism: Diabrotica virgifera virgifera; assembly: GCF_917563875.1. Lineage (NCBI taxonomy): Eukaryota > Metazoa > Arthropoda > Insecta > Coleoptera > Chrysomelidae > Diabrotica > Diabrotica virgifera. Next base: position 211,484,398 of record NC_065444.1, read on the forward strand.
TAACTTGAAAATTACTTACTCTATCCCTTTGAGATACAAAGATGATATTTACGTAAAAAGTAACGAAGAGTCAAAGAAACATACTGAAATTAATATTACGACAGTGGCGTAGATTTTGAAGTTTATAATTTAGCAATTGTAAAAATAAAAAACTTTGTATTTTTAGGTCTTGTTGCATTGGGAGTATTCCAAGCGGAAGCTGCAAAAGCTCCTCCAATTAAACCCATTCTTAAACACGTTCATGTAGACATTCACCATCATGACCATGACTAGGACCATAATTAACACATTTTTCATTAACTTTGTTATAACATGAATAAAATATATTCTTACATTGAAAACGCTTTTATATATCCTAACTTCCATAAAAAACTCCACAATCTGATATTTGTTGTATCTGATTATTTAATTATTATAATTGTTAACGAAAATGGATTTTTTTCCATTAATGAACCATTTCATATACCTCAAATTGCGTGCAAACAAGTTATAGACCAATGGTGGCAAAAAAAACAGGGAAAATTTATCCAAAAATGTATGGGTCATATGGAATATGACCCATACGCGCGCCTATGGTAAATATAAAATTCTTAATTGTATGTAAAAAAATGCGCAATTACTGCCTCTTAAAACCTACCAAATTAAATTTGCACCAAATTTGCAGTTACGTCATTCTTATTCTGCACCGGCGATATGAGATAGAGTAGATAAATACATTTATCTACTCTATGTCATATATTATGTATAAGTTTTTAGTTTGTGAAAACTGTCATTATAGATAGCAGTGCGTGAAGCGTTTAAAGTGTGCGTGAAGTAACAATATATTTTAAATGGGATTTACTTTTTCGCACGCGTTCAATGGGTTTTTGGCACACTTTCATATAATCAAATATCCTTAACTTTCGCGTTGTCATGGTGATGGCAATATGAGCAATGACTTACAACAAAATTTTTGACAGTTTTGTGGTTTGAAAGTAGTTAGGATTTTTAAATGTCAAAGTTCTAAAAATTGTAGAATAGAAATGAATTCCAGTGACGAAGAGTTAAAGTTTTTTTATTTGTTTATCGTAGATAAAATATTGTATGAAACTGTGCATGAAGTACTTTTTGCGAACTTACGCGATGTATAGCACTCGCTCAGTTGTCGCTTGTGCTCTAAAAATCGCATGCGTTCGCAAAAAGCATACTTCACGAACTGTTTCATAAATAAAAATTTTGCGCCACATATGTAGTATTCATAATATCAACAAAAATATATCAACCGGTTTTGTAGCAAAAACTAAATGATTAGCTTTTAAAAACGTTTCAACATCCCGTATCTCGGAAACGAAGCATTTGCGGACATATGTTTATAAAGCAAATTGTCATTATTTTTTCATGCAGAATGTTTGTCGCACTTATTTAAAAACATCATGTATTGATGAAGAACATAGCTAGTTGTTAATCTTCGCATGACCAACCTTTTTTTGTTACACGGACGAACAACGGGGGTCAAAAATGACCCCTAGTAAAAAATGACAATTGACAAAATAGTTTTTAAAGAAATAAAATAATGTATTCGTAATTTAAATGTTAGAATTGTATCAATAAATGTAATGATAAATAAACATCAGTAAAACATATTTTAATTACAACTGAATAAAAACAGGAGTCATCATTCTGAACATAGAACTAAAAAATTTTAAAATATACACTAATTTACGTCGCCACAGGCTTAACAAACATTTTTTTTTCAATATTGGAATGTTTCTTACAAACAATTCCACATAATAGGCGGTATATACTTAAAAAAAAATTAGTAGTCGTCCAAACTTGATCGAGGACGGTTGTAGATAAAACAATTATGACAGCCCTGGGCACTAAGGCTATCTTCTCCCAGTGAGGGTGGTTATCCCTTATCCGAGGGGTGGAATAATTGATACGCTTTTACTTGTTGAGTTGTTTTATTTACACTCGCATTAGCATAAGCTGGTAGCACCGCACCCAAAGAACATCTCGTGTAGAAAGAGACACTATCTTTAATGTGGAAATATTACGTCTGATCACCAAAATAGAATGACGAATGTCTAATATAATAATATAGAATTCCCTTGTTATAGTTTTGCTGTTTATATATTTAGAAATGCCTATTCAGCATCGACCATGAAAAGTGTTTATAATTGACTCTGCAATTATTAGTTGAATCGTGATCTAGGATAACAATATTTATATAATCGAATGAAGGTTGTAATATTGTTATGATGACATAAATAACTGAAAGTAATTATCGTAGATAATTACAGGGTGTTTTTAAGATATATCTACTGAGTACAGATGAATTCTTGTACACAATTACTGTTATCAATTTACCATTTAAAGCTAATTATACCTTAATGGACTTGAAATATTAAAAATAAATCTGGTGTAGTGGTACAAAACAGATTTTATATATTTAAATCAACCGAATTAATTATTTCAAAACAAATTAAATAATAAAAATAAAGTATATTAATATTAGTGCTGGCGATTGTGTCAAAAATGTGTTGTGAATTTTATTTTTGGAATCCACCAATCAAGGTAACACCTTATACTAATATTAATATTTAAATTAAAATGTCGAACGGATATAATCAGTATCCATTTCCATACTCTCAATGTCCAACATCTAGCCAAATGAACCTCAGCGACCAAAACTTAACAGTTCAACAACTAGGATATTTTCCACAACAAATGCAAATGGGACCACATCCTGCATCACAAATTCAGCAAAATTTCGCTCCAAGCCAGCCAAACCAGCCAATGCAGTTATATCAACCTCAATACCAGTATTCAGTCCAAAGTACATTACCACAATATCAACCCCCATCCACATCCAAAGCAAATGATGAAGAATGGCAAATAGTTCCAAATATAAAACGTGGAAGAAACAGTCCGGAACAACATTCCAAACTTAAACAAACAAAAATAGATAACTACTGGCTCAACACACCAACAGCAAATAAATTGAATGTATTAATTAATGAAGAGACACAAGAAGCAGATACTGAAGAGGAAAAAAAAACAGGAAGAGGTTTACCCACCAATATTTATTGCCGGTGTTAAAAACATCCAACCATTAAACGAACTACTAAACACTATAGCCAAAGATAAACATTTAATCAGAGTGTTGAATGAAGAACAAGTCAAGGTACAGGCCCAAACAATTGAAATATACGACAGTATAATAAAAGCACTTGATGAGAAAAAAACCGAATATCATACATATCGTAAGAAGCCAGATAAACCCTTTAGACTAGTGATTCGCCATCTTAATCCTACAGTGAATATACAAGAAATCAAAAAAGAAATAGAGAGCCAAGGACATATAGTTCTACAAATAACGAATATACTACAAATAATTACAAAAAAATCCCTACCACTATTTTTTGTGGACTTAAAAATGCAAGATAATAATAAAGAAATTTATAAGATGGAATATTTACTCAACGCAAAAATTGATGTCGAAGCCCCAAGGCTGAAAAGAGAATTAGTACAATGTACCAGATGTCAAAGATATGGTAACACAAAAAATTTCTGCTATCATCAATACAGGTGTGTAAAATATGCTCTAAATCACAAAACAGCTGATTGCCCTAACAAAATTAGATCTGATCTAGTAAAGTGTGTACTTTGCGGTAATAACCACCCAGCGAATTACAGAGGATGCAGTGTACATAAACAACTGCAAGAAGCAAGATTTCCAACCTTAAGAAAGAAAGAGTCACCGAATCAACTACAAAACCAACAGCTACCAGTGGCTACAACAAATATAAGTACAACACAAAGACTTACATATGCTCAAATGGTAAATACCAACCAACAAGATATTACAATGGTCACTCAGGCAAATGACATGCAGGAGTTAAAGAATATGATGAAAGAGCTTATGGAACAAATGAGCACCATGCTAAACTTATTAACAACACTTGCCTCAAAAATGAACTAATGGCTAATACACTAAAATTTGCCATATGGAATGCTAATGGCTTGACACAACACAAACATGAGTTGTATGCATTTATAGTTAATCACCAATTAGACATAATACTGATTTCAGAAACACACTTCACGAAAAAAAGTTTCATAAAATTTCACAACTATAAAATATATCACACAACAAATCCAGATGGAACTGCACATGGTGGGACAGCAATCATTATAAGAAACAACATCAAACATTACCAGACAACTCACTATCAAAAAGCACATATTCAGGCCACAAATGTAGTTGTAGAAGACTGGACAGGACCTATAACTTTTTCAGCTATATATTGTCCACTAAAACATTCAATTAAACAACCAGAATTTAATACCTTTTTTGATACACTTGGACCTAGGTTTATTTGTGGCGGAGACTACAATTCAAAACATCTAATGTGGGGATCTAGACTTATTAATACCAAAGGCCGTGAACTACAAAAAGAAATACTAATAGATAATCTGAACATAGTAACCACAAGGGGGCCAACATACTGGCCTTCAGACCCTGCGAAAATTCCAGATCTCCTCGATTTTGCTATAGTGAGAGGAATAAATGAAAAATACTTTAAACCAAAGTCTTGTTACGATTTATCCTCTGACCATTCACCTGTTATCAAAACTGTAAGCAAAAATATAACAAAAATAGAAAGGAGCTGTATATTACACAACAACAACAAAAATTGGAGTTATTTTAGATATCAAGTAAATAATCAAATCAATTTAGACATCCCACTAAAGACCGATAAACAAATCGAACAAGCAGTAGAACATTTTAACACAGTTTTACAGGAAGCAGCATGGAACTCAACACCATTACCTACAAATCGACATATGAACAAACACTGTTCCAATACAATACATGAAAAAATAATTGAGAAAAGAAGACTCAGAAAACAATGGCAATTATCAAGATCACCTCAAAGTAAAACAAACCTCAATAAAGCACAAAAAGACCTAAAAAAATTGGTAATAGCAGAAAAAAATGCAAGCTTTCAGGAATACCTACAAAAACTAGATGCAACTCAAGCTACTGACTACTCGTTATGGAAGGCTACAAGGACTCTACGAAGGCAGAACTATACAGTCCCACCACTAAGAACACAAACAGGACAATGGGGCGAGAAGTCCTATAGAAAAGCCGAAACATTTGCGACACACCTTAAAAAAGTCTTTACACCAAATGAGGGAAATTACTCACTACAAACTGAAGAAGAAATTATTTCGATACTTACAAAACCTTATCAACTAGAACTTCCTGAAAAAAGATTCACAAAAAATGAGGTAAAAAATATTATACAACACAACATCGATCCAAAAAAGGCTCCAGGATACGACCTGATTACAGGAAAAACTCTTCAGCAACTCCCAGAGAAAAGCTTCCAATTTCTGACACAGTTATTTAACTCTATAATGAGACTAGGTCATTTCCCATCACAGTGGAAACTAGCACAAATAACAATGATACTAAAGCCAGGAAAAGAACCAGAAAATGTACAGTCCTACCGTCCTATTAGCCTTCTTCCCGTGGTATCCAAAGTTTTTGAAAAGCTGACACTTACTAAGCTAATGCCTATACTAGAAAACAAAAAACTAATACCACCACACCAATTTGGGTTTATAAAACAACATTCAACAATACAACAGGTACATAGAATTGTAGAGAGAATCAACGAGGACAAAATAATAGGTACTGCTCGGCGGTATTTCTGGACGTAAGTCAGGCATTTGATAAAGTCTGGCATAAAGGCCTATTATGTAAACTAAAACAGAATTTACCTACAAATTACTATATACTCTTAAAGTCATATATCACCAACAGAAACTTCCAGGTAAAGTATGAGAATGAATACACAAACATACAACAAATTCTCGCTGGGGTGCCCCAAGGAAGTGTACTAGGCCCTATATTATACCTTATATTCACTGCTGACTTACCGACAGATACACATATCACTACAGCAACATTTGCGGATGATACGGCAATACTATCATCGAACACAAATCCCAAAATAGCCTCAGAAATCTTACAAAATAATCTAAATAAAATTCAACAATGGATGACAAAATGGAGAGTCAAAATTAATGAAAACAAATCGCTACACCTAACATTTACCACGCGTAGGGAAACATGTCCGGCTGTATACTTAAACGGTAAAGGAATCCCACAAGGGGATGAAGTCAAATATCTAGGTATGTACTTGGACAGAAGATTAAACTGGAGGAAGCATATATTTACTAAGCGAAAACAACTGGGTCATAAGTTAAGAACCATATATTGGCTGTTGGGCAAAAAATAAAAACTATCAACTGAAAATAAAATATTAATCTACAAATCCATCCTAAAACCAGTGTGGACTTATGGGATAGAATTATGGGGAACCGCCGCACATTCCAACATTGAAATCATACAAAGATTTCAGTCCAAAATATTGAGATCAATACTAGGAGTTCCATGGTTCATAACCAATGAAGCCATCCATCGGGACGCCGGACTACCATACGTCAAAGATGACATCAAAAAGTGCGCGAAAAAACATACAGAAAAACTTAAAGTGCATCCAAACATGTTAGCAAAAAATTTAGTGAATAAACCGCGTACTGTTCGTAGGTTGAAACGAAAAGTTCCGCTAGAGTTAAGTGAACAATAGGTACTAAATTAATGTGTATAAGTTTATGTCAGAAATAGTCAGTGTTGTAGGCTAAGTTTTAAAAAAGGGGTGCATCACTGGATGCCTCCCTACATGTCATTCCTAATTATTGTCGGTCCTATTACTTATTGTCTGTTATCTACCTAAACATTTAGGTTTAGATTGTATAGATAGATTGTAATAAAGGTGGGGTTAAAATAAAAAATATACTTAAAATTAAATTGGAACATGGAAGGCCAAGGGAGTTCGTCTTTGACCTCAAATTTACAAAAAAAAAAAAATGTTTTTCGTCAAATATAGGGAATTTCATTTATTACAAAATATGAGTTTATCTAGAATGATATTAAAGTCAAATAAAAAAATAAGGAGATTAAAATTGAAAATATTTCTAAATTTATTAAATAAAAACCTATATTGGGGTCAAAATTTAACCCCTTGGTCATACGAAGGTTAACTTACCTAACTTTTTTATTATCCAACATAAGCCAATGAATAAGAAAACAAAATGTTAAGAACAGCTGTTACTATAGTTGGGTTTTAATTTCAGTATTTAATAAATGCAAGAATATTCCACACGGTCCGTGTGGTGAACTTAAAAAAAAACACAGTTTGATTGGTATACCCAGTATCTAGAAACAACGATTTCAAAACATCCCGTATTCAAACAGTCCTTATATTGGTGGAAATACGGAGATGACATACTAGTATGCTTTACAGGAACCAACAAGCAACCTGACCAATTTTTGTCATACATTAATTCACTCCATAATATCATTGATTTTATAATGGATGCAAAATAGAATCAGTCCATAAATTTTATAGATTTAAAGACTGCAAAACAAACACGAGTTCTCCGTATTTCATAAACCTACCTATACTGACATAACTATACACCACCACATCCTACACAACATAAATTTTAAAAATAATTAAGAACAATAAAGCCAAAAGAGAAAGCAACTACAGAGTGGTGCATAAAACTGGCATATTATGTGGTGACTGTCCAATTACTTACATCGGATAAACTTTCAGAACCTTTGACAAACTCATAGCAGAACACAAAATGGCATTCAATAATAGAAAAACAGAATCTACGTACGCACTTCATCTTTTAGATCATAATCATTCTTTTAATGAACAGTATCAAATTCTCCATATTCAAAATACAGGCCGTGTATGGAATGGAATATTAGAATGTATGGAAATTAATAAATTAAATATATACGCCCTTCGGTGGGGATCTATGCAGGAGTATTACCAAGCCGCACGCCCTTATCCCTTGCCGTACCGCTCCTCCATAGGCCGATCAGACACCAGTTTATTCTATAAATAAAAAAATACAGATTTAGAAATATTAAAAACAAGATTTCACAGTTTTATGGTTAGATAAAGTGAATTTCCATCTAGCAGCGATCGAATCCATCAATTGGATATTGTTGTGTTACTGTAATGTATATTCCAAAATTTACATGAAAAGGAAATGACAAGAAATTAAGCATTACAAATTTTTAGTAACTTACTACTGGCTTTCTGTTGTGACATGCAACTCTATTAGAGACTAGACACAGTAAAACGTAAGCTTAATCTAAATAAAAATATATTCAAATATACAGTATGTAGCTGTAAGTTGTATCCATATGGAAAACTTTTCAACGAAAACTTTTCGTTTATAAATTTGCAAAAGTCTGTGTGTTATTGCGTTCCCGCTCCTGCAACACTTAGAGCAGACGTATCGATGGATTCTTATGTAGTTTTGTCTTCTGAATCCAAATCTGAAAACAGCATTTCGATATCTCTAACCGTCTTCGAGATAATCGACCTCAAAAACTAAAATGTGACGTCACAATCCGGTTATTTCCTACCACGCACTAAACGTCAGCTGAAATCTTAGATTAGGAAGTAGGCTACTTTTTAAATCTGAATTTGTTAAGCAAAGCAAATGTTATTATTTACATTTGAGTTTGACACTTCGTCAATGTCAAACTAAATTTTAAATTATTTAGCTTTAATAAAATATAAATGACATTTTATAGTGAATTTAATTATTATATAAAATAATATGTGTAATAAATGTATAAAAATACAATTTGAGTATATTTTGAAAGCAATAATGTATTAATAACTTTCAAAAGGTTTGTACGATATACAGCCTCCCCTTTAATGATAAATAGACTGTTCCATAAGTACTACTACAGTTCATCAGTAAAAAGTATCTTTATGTGTATTTCACAATATTTGAAAATTGTTCTTAAAATGTTGTTTGGAATAAAAAGTTATAATATTTGACGAATTTTCTCAAATTATGGATACCAACATCATTTTCATTTATAAATCTTATATTTTTAATTTGACGAAGAAAAGTTATTCTTCATAAAAAGCTCTTCTTGGTCTAAGATTTATGATGCAACTATCACGAATCAAATTTTATTAATTTTATACGAGGTATATAAAAAATATGAATTTCGAGTAAAGTATCTTTATACACTGCGCGTCATAGAAAACGGGCACCCCAAAAAATGGGTCATGTTTGATGTCAAGTGTCTCCTAAACCTGTCGTCCGATTTAAGTAATTTTTTCAATACCTTATAGCTTTATTCTTTAACAATATCGCTGTAATAATATTGTTGCTAAACACGTAAACTTTGTATACCGGGTGTACGAATCAAACTATGTTTTTTCCTCAAAGTTTGCAACACCCTGTGGCATATTCTAGCATTTATAAAATACTGAAATTAAAATACAACTATAGCCTCAGGTTCTAAACATTCTGTTTATTGATACATTCGCTTATATTGGATAATACAAAAGTTAGGTATTTTAACAACAAGCCATGTTCTTCATCAGTACAGGGTGTTTCTAAATAAGTACGACAAATTTTAAGGGGTAATTCTGCATGAAAAAAATAATGACCATTTGCTTTATAAACATATGTCCTCAAGTGCTTTGCCTCTGAGATACAGGATGTTGATTTTTTTCTTACAAACCGACTATTTATTTATTGCATTAAAACCGGTTGAGATATGCAAATTAAATTTGGTGGATTTTAAGAAATAGCTATTGCGCATTTTTTGACATGCAATTAGGAATTTTATATTCACGTATGCACGGCAATGGTGAATATAAAATTTTTAGTTATATGTCAAAAAATGTGCAATAACTACGTCATGAAACCCACCAAATTTTATTTGCATATCTCAACCAATTTTTTAGCAATAAATAAATCGTCAGTTTGTAAGAAAAAATTCAACATCCCGTATCTCGGCAACGAAATATTTGCGAGCATACGATTGTAGAGCAAACTGTCATTATTTTTTAATCCAGAATTACCCCTTAAAGTTTGTCGCACTGGTTCTCGCATTTAGAAACACCCTGTACTGATAAAAACCATGTCTAATTATTAAAGTACCTAATGACTTTTGTACTACCCAACATAAGCGAATGAATCGTGAAACAGAATGTTAAGAAAACCTGAGGCTATTGTAGGGCTTTAATTTCAGTGTTTTATAAATACTAGAATATTTCACAGGGTGTTGCAAATTTTAAGGAAAAAACACAGTTTGATTGGTACACCCGGTTGGTATACAATGAAAATTTACCTGTTTAGCAACAACATTATTACTATATACAGCGATAGTGTTAAAGAATAAAGCTATAAGATATTGAAAAAATTACTTAAAGCGGACCACAGGTTTACGAGATACGAGACATGAAAAATGACCCATTTTTTGGGGTGCCCGTTTTCTATGACGCGCAGTGTAGTTCACAACATTTAAATTAGAATGATATATTTGCACATTAAAACATCATTTTTAATTCTACACAACTTTTCGTAATAGCAATTTTCCATATTATGAATTTAAATACGTATACAGGGTGAGTCATGAGGAACTGTATATACTCCTACCTCGTATAGAGGCCCCTATGGGGAATAATAAATGACCTTTAAAAAGTGTCTGCTCCCATTGTTTATTAATATACAGGGCGAGTTTCGCATTTTGACACAAAGTTTTTTTCGTCATAATTTTTGAACGGTCAGATCGATGTGTCTCTTATTTTGGTCAATCGTTACACTATTGCCACCTAATCAATTGATTTATTCAAACTAGAAAAAAATCAGGTCTGGCTTTAAAAAAATTAGTTCGTTATTTGGTCTTAGAAAAAATTTCACCCTGTATAAGCTTTTTGAAAACTCTAATATGAATTTTACAAATTAGACAAATAGGCAATTAAAATAACATATTTATTTTTTTTCCGCACACGATTGCTTAATTTTTTATAAAAAAATAAAATTTGATTATGAAATAAAAGTTTGGTAAAGTGAACCATAGATTTAACAAAATTAACTTTTATTGCCAAAATTAATTTTTTTTGAACAAATATTTACCAATCAACTGATTTATTCAAACAAGAAAAAATCAGGCCCGGATTTAAAAAAAAAAGTTAGTGTTGGTCTTAGAAAAAATTTCATCCTGTATACCCTTTTTGAAAACTCTAATATGATTTTTACAAATTAGACAAATAGGCAATTAAAATGGCATATTTATTTTTTTCCCTACACGATTACTTAATTTTTTATAAAAAAAAATCCAATTTGACTATGAATAATTAAAAGTTTGGTAAAGTGAACCATAGATTAAAATAAAAATAACTTTTATTACAAAAATCAATTTTTTTTTAACAAATATTTAATTTATGTTATCACCCAATCAACTGATTTATTCAAACTAGAAAAAAATCAGGCCCGGATTTAAAAAATTAGTTTGTTTGGGTCTTAGGAAAAATTTCACCTTGTATACGTTTTTTGAAAACTCTAATATGAATTTTACAAATAAGACAAATAGGCAATTAAAATGGCATATTTATTTTTTCCCCACACGATTACTTATTTTTTTTATTAAAAAATCAAATTTGACTATGCATAAAACGTTTGGCAAAGTTTTTGCATAGATTTAAAAAAGTTAAATTTTTTTACAAAAATTAATTTACAAAAACAACGTTTTTCTTAAAATTAAAAGTTTTACCATTTTTTTTTTCTATAACAGGTCTACATCTAAAACTTCCCATAACACTTCTTTTGGACTCTATAGTTTAACATAGACGTGATCAAATTGATAAATTTAAAATTTTTCCACCTAATTTTTGCGATTTACAAGTTTGCAACTTTTACAAGAAGAAGACTGAAAGTCTACAACAATTTTCATAGTCTTCACAATGGTAAGAGATACGTGCTGTAAAAATTTCAGAAAAAAAAATATTAAAATGGAACAGAGTTGTAGCGAGTTCAACCATGAGTTCATTTTTTTTTTCATTTTTAGGTTAAAATTCCGATTTTGACAAATTTGATTTTTTTATAAAAAATTAAGTCATCGTGTGGGGAAAAAAATAAATATGCCATTTTGATTGCCTATTTGTCTTATTTGTAAAATTTATATTAGAGTTTTCAAAAAATGTATACAGGGTAAAATTTTTTCTAAGACCAAAACGAATTAATTTTTTAAATCCGGACCTGATTTTTGTCTGGTTTGAATAAATCAGTTGATTGGATGGTAACATAAATTACTTATTTGTGCAAAAAAATTAATTTTTGTAATAAAAGTTATTTTTTTTTAAATACATGGTTCACTTTACCAAACTTTTAATTCATAGTGAAATTTGATTTTTTTTATAAAAAATTAAGTAATCGTGTGCGGAAAAAAATAAATATGCCATTTTAATTGCCTATTTGTCTAATTTGTAAAATTCATATTATAGTTTTGAAAAAGCGTATACAGGGTGAAATTTTTTCTAAGACCCAAACGAACTAATTTTTTTAAAGCCGGACCTGATTTTTTTCTAGATTGAATAAATTAGTTGATTAGGTGGTAATAGTGTAACGATTGGCCAAAATAAGAGACACATCGATCTGACCGTTCAAAAATTATGACGAATACAATTTTCTGTCAAAATGCGAAACTCGCCCTGTATATTATTAAACAATGGGAGCAGACACTTTTTAATGGTCATTTCTTATTCCCGATAGGAGCCTCTATACGAGGTAGGAGTATGTACAGTTCCTCATGACTCACCCTGTATAAACAAAGTTTTCGTTATGATAATGCTCGCATTTTCAGCTTGTTTATTATTAATTTTACGAAAAAAAGTTATTCTTCACAAAAAGCTCTGCATGATCCAAAACCTAGAATTTAACCATCAAATATCATTTTTTTTTGAATATTATACGAGGTATGTCAAAAAGTTTGATTTTCACTCAAGAGTAAAGTAGCTTTATTTTTCACAATATTGAAAATTGCTATTAGGAAAAGTTGTTTGGAGTTAAAAACTATATTTTAATATGCAATTACATCCTTCTAATTGAATTTTTTTTTAATTATGAAGAACATTATTTTCAGTTATTTCAATTCTGATAGCTCTTTTATTATTAATTTTACGAAAAAAAGTGATTCTTAATAAAAAATTCTGGATGGTATAAAATTCTAAAACCTAAAAAATACCTTATACCTTATATCAAATTTTATCAATTTTATACGAGGTATGTCAAAAAAGGTAAATTTAGATCAAAAGTAAAGTACCTTTATACTTCAGAATATTTCAATTAGAAGGATGTAATTACATACTGAAACATAGTTTTTAATTCTAAATAACTTTTCATAATAACAATTTTTGATATTGTGAAAAATAAACGTATTTTACTCTTGAGCGAAATTCATATTTTTTGACATACCTCGTATAAAATTGATAAAACTTGACATAAGATGGTTGTATTTTAGGTTTTAGGCCATGCAGAACTTTTTATTAGGAATTACTTTTTTCCGTAAAATTAATAATAAAAGAGTTATCTGAATTAAAATAACTGAAAATAATGTTACACATAATTTTCCAAAAAAAAAATTTCAATTAGAAGGATGTAATTGCATACTAGAGTATAGTTTTTAATTTCAAACAACTTTTCAAAATAGCAATTTTCAATATTGTGAAAAATAAAGCTACTTTACCCTTCAGTGAAATTCAAACTTTTTGATATACCTCGTATAGTATTCAAAAAATTTCATATTTGATGGTTAAACCTCAGGTTTTGGACCATGCAGAGCTTTTTACGAAGGATAATTTTATTCGTAAAATTAATAATAAAAAAGTTTTCCATATAAATACAACTTACAGGGACATACTGTATAAAAAAATCAAAATAAAATGTATTTCTATTAGTGTAGGAAACAGAGGTTGAACCTCGAAACTATCTTTCCCTAACTGTAATGAAAATTAAGAAGAAACCCTGCGGCAATTAATCAAAAATAAGTGGCTGATTTTTTGGTAAAGGTTTCATTTATGGATAATTGCAAATTTTTTAATTACAGGGTGTTACATTTTGAAAAATCCCTTTTTATACCATCTGAACCGCCTATGCTAGAATAAAAAAACTTTATCTACGACTGATACATAATATATGTATTATACTTGTGGTGTTTGCAATATAATGCCATATAATAATCCCTTAGGGATTAATAATGCGGGATTAATAGCTATTAATCCCTCTGGCACAACAATCACAAAATTCACCACGGAAACAAAATAATCAACCTCAAAAAGTGTCACTGTCAAACGAATAGTATATTTGACAGTTTGTGTTGAGATGGACGAAAATGAAGAAACTTTTAATTGTACACCACCAGAAATTGTAGAACTAGCTACAGCAACAGCATCTACCTTAATACCTGAAACATCGAAATCCATTTATAATAAAACGTACGCAACCTTCAACGAATGGCGTGTTCGAAACAACGCGAAATCATTTTCCGAAAATGTTCTGCTGGCCTATTTCGCTGAATTAAGTGCAAAATATAAACCGTCTTCATTATGGTCATTCTATTCAATGATTAAATCTATGTTGAGAATAAACCATGACGTTGATCTGGACTACAGCAGATACTATCGCTAAAGAGATAAACAGTAATGTACCATCTTCTTGTTCTACAGCAATCGAGATCCCAAATATTGTATTAAAAACTCTACTAAAGTTAATGATGATTCTCAACCAATTCAGTTTATTAATTGTACTATTACTAATTTTAATGTTTTTAACAAATAAAGTTGTTCATTAAAAATCTTAAATTAATTAATTTGTCGTAGATAAAGTAGAGTATACTACTCGCAATAATGGCTCTCATTCCCTCGGAATGTTACTCCCTCGCCGCTAACGCGGCTCGGTTCGTAAATATTCCTCGGGAGTAATAGCCATCATTATTGACTCGTGGTATAATCTACTATTAAGCGATTATCCACGTACTTTAGTATGATACAATTGATCCAAAAGATGGCATAACCCAGACATTCAAAGTAAAAGTTATCCTCTAACACCAAATTGTTCTATATGGTCCACATAATGTTCAGAAAAAGTCACACCATTTTGGGCGTCGGGTTTGGGGGGGGGGGGGGGAGAGGGGGGACAAATCGATAAATTCGTAATTTTTTAAGTTTTTCGTCAATATTTCTAAAACTGTGCGGTTTAGCATGAACAACTTTCTATGCAAAAATGGTCTACATTAAATTTGAAATAAAAAAGGTTCTATGCACAATCCTTCTAAAATGAACGGT
The DNA here is from genome assembly GCF_917563875.1 of Diabrotica virgifera virgifera. NCBI lineage: Eukaryota > Metazoa > Arthropoda > Insecta > Coleoptera > Chrysomelidae > Diabrotica > Diabrotica virgifera. Next base: position 211,499,634 of record NC_065444.1, read on the forward strand.
TCCAAAATTACGGAGATAGTATAGTATAATAATTGGTCCAAAAAAAGGCCTAACTCAGACATCCAAAATAAAAGTTTTCCTCCAACACCAAATGGTTATATATGGTCCACATATGGTTCAGTAAAAAGTTACACCATTTTGAGCGCCCGGTTTGGGGGGGGGGGGGGAGAGACGGGGGAGAATTCAGTAAATTAGTAGTTTTTTTAAGTTTTTCTTCACTATTTCTAAAACTATGCTTTAGCGTAAACAATGTTCTATGATTCAGTGAATTTGTACTCTACGAGCCCTCTAGTGGGAAAGTTTTGGGGTAGTTCTGATTTCTTTCATTATATATGTATTTTGGCCTGCTGAATCCGAATATGACGTTTGCGGACAAAATTTCTTGCCGGAACATTGAAAAAATCGCGAAAAAAGCGAAAAATTTCAGCTTTTTTCCGCTTTTTTGCTCAAATCTCGAAAACTATTAATTTTAGTAAATGGTCTGTTAACAAAAATTAAAGTACTTAAAATTATCTACAAATATCACTAATTACTTTTTTTTTTCAGACGAACCGTTCGGTCTAAAGTGCAAGTTGAAAATTGCCAATTTTTAACGGTCTCGGCAAAAACCACTTTTTACATTCCAAAACTTTAGTTTTTATTAGAATATTGTCATTTGATAAATTTCTCCTAGTTTTCCGTACAAATAATAAATGTTTGTTCATAATATGAATATGATATGTCTCTTCTCACAGCTTCCATGAATCCATTGCATCCTAAAATACCTAGAATGTCTCTTCTTTTCCCTTACCTTAGAACCCAGAAGATCAGGCACAGATGGAGTCACAGTTTTAGTTGGTGTGGACTTTCCCTTCGGATCTTGATTTCTGATAAAGCTTGAGGTTTTGTCCTTTCAAAGTGTATTAGTTGAACAGCTCTCTGACTTCCATAAATCTCAGGTGCGGGTTTAGTTTTTAGCCGAGGAATGGATTGGTTAGGAGCTATTGCATGTTTTGGTGCAATACAAGAAATGCCACCCATGACGTAAAAAGTGTGGTATCTGTCGATTGTATGTACGTTAACCCTTTCTGTACCAACGCTGCATATATATGTTTTTGAAAAAAGTGGGTCTGTATTCCCAGCCGCCGTATATATACGTTCAAGGTGTTATGGTCTCAATTTACCAAAGCCGAAAATATGCGTTGCTTATAAAATTTTAGACTCATTGGTGTCCCAATGCGGTAGAAATATGTCCGAAAATGTTAGATTATTGTTCCCAAAGCCTCAAAATTTTGGCACCTAAGACATGTCATGCGGACTCATTGCCGCTTATATTTGTTCACATATTTTAGATAAGTATATGCTTTATTGTAGAACTGGTGGCAACGCTTACAGGTAACTGCTAGAAGGTGAAGCGTTTGCAGCCACAGAAAAGACAAAAAAAAAAAGTGAATCGAGATACATGTGTGCAAGATGCGGAGTCGGTCTTTGCGTAGTGTCATGTTTTGAGGAGTACCACACAAAAGAAAACTTTTAATGATAATTCACATTAAATTACATTATTATTTTTAAGTTAGTTACATTTTTTCAAGTTGGTTTTGCTCTCTGATGAGTGCTTTTGAAAAGAAAACGTTTAAGTTGGTTAAAAAAACTCAATAAAAAACATGTTTTGGTCATTTATTTGTTCGCCTGCGATTGCTGACACTTCCAGATAAGCAACGCGCTTCGCGCTTGCTCAAAGCCTTGTAGCGGCAGTAAGGCCCAGATAGTTAGTCTCACCATTCCTTGCAGGGTTGGCCGTTTTCTCTACAAAAAGTACGGCTCAAGAAAATAGGTTGATGTAGTTTCCTCTTTGGGGTTTTGTTCATTCTATACAGAAGCTATTCGCCTGGAAGTGTCAGTATTCGCAGGCGATCCGCAGAAAATTGACCTGCCGTGCTTTACACAGCAGGTGTACGATAACGGCTGATTTTAACGTACATACAATTGACGAATACCACACTGTTCACGTCAAATGTGGCATTTCTTGTATTGCACCAAAACATGCAGTAGCTCCTAAGCAATCCATTCCTCGGATAAAAAAGAAACCCGCGCCTGAGGTTTATGGAAGTCAGGGAGCTATTCAACTAATTCATTTTAAAAGGACAAAACCTCAAGGTTTATCAGAAATCAAGATAACAGATCCGAGGGAAATGTTCACATCAACTGAAATTGTGACCCCATCTGTGTCTGATCTTCTGCTGCTCTAAGGGAAAAGCAGAGACATTCGCGGCCTCTTAGGACGGAATGGACTCATGGAAGCTGTCACAAGAGAAATATGAATCATGGAAGCTGTCACCTATGAACTAACATTTATTATTTGTACAGAAAACTAGGAGAAATTTGTCAAATGACAGCATTCTAATAAAAAATAAAGTTTTTGGAATGTAAAAAGTGGGTTTTGCCGAGACCGTTAAAAATTGGCAATTTTCAACTTGTATTTTAGACCGAACGGTTAGTCTGAAAAAAAAAGTAATTAGTGATGTTTGTAGATAATTTTAAGTACTTTAATTTCTGTTAACAGACCATTTACTAAAAGTTAATATTTTTCGAGATTTGAGCAAAAAAGCGGAAAAAGCTGAAATTTTTCGCTTTTTTCGCGATTTTATCAATGTTCCTGCAAGAAATTTTGTCCGCAAACCTCATATTCGCATTCAGCAGCCCAAAATCCATACATAATGAAAGAAATCAGAACTACCCCAAAACTTTCCTAGTCAAAACACAATTTTATTGAATCATTATACAAAAATGTTCTAACTATTTAGAATGGGAAATAAGCCACAATATTATTAAAAAATGATTTTTATTAACGTTTCGACGCCCAAATCGGGTGCCGTTGTCAAAATACAAAATACAATAGTATTTTGTATTTTGACAACGGCACCCGATTTGGGCGTCGAAACGTTAATAAAAATCATTTTTTAATAATATTGTGGCTTATTTCCCATTCTAAATAGTTAAAATTGTAAAAATGCCACAAGAAAATAGCTTCAGAACAACACAAAAATGTTCTACATGAAATTTTAAACAAAAAAGGTCCTATACATAATTGTTATAAAATCAACGGTTCCAGAGTTACGGAGGGTGAAAAGTGGAGGTTTTCAATACTTTTTTTATTTTTTGGGCAATTGATGATGATTTTGGGTGGTGAGGTTGACGTTTCTTCAAGGGCTTATCACTAACATACCACCGGCCACTGAAATAGCAAATTTGATTTATAAAACACAATCATGTTAAAGAAAATCAGTAAGAAATTGCCCAAAAAATATAAAAAGTATCGAAAATCTCCACTTTTCACCCTCCGTTACTCTGGAACTGTTGATTTTATAACAATTATATATAGTACCTTTTTTGTTTTAAATTTTATGTAAAACATTTTTGGATAGAACATTGTTTACGCTAAAGCATAGTTTTAGAAATATTGACGAAAAACGTAAAAACACTACTAATTTTTACTGATCAATATGTGGACCATATAGAACAATTTGCTGTTGGAGAAAAACTTTTACTTTGGATGTTTAGGTTAGGCCTTTTTTGTTGGACCAATTATACTATAGGTACTACCTCGGTAACTTTGAAACCGTTCATTTTAGAAAGATTATTCATAGGGCCTTTTTTATTTCAAATTTAATGTAGAATATTTTTGTGTAGAAGGTTGTTTATGCTAAATCGTATAGTTTTTGAAGTATTTACGAAAAACGCAAACAACTACGAATTTACCGATTTCTCCCCCCTCTCCCCCCCGCCACACCCGACACTCAAAATGGTGTGACTTGTTTCTGAACATTATGTGGACCATATAGAACAATTTGGTGTTGGAGGATAACTTTCACTTTGGATGTCTGGGTTTAGGTCTAGTTATACCATACTACTAGTGTTATTTACAAATTTGTATTATGCATCCCCATATTTTCCCCGAAAGCACCTCCACACAAAAGGAAAATTAATAAAGAAAATAATCAAAAAATGATTTTGGGCCACCACTGTGGCTTTAGTGTGCGAAGAAAATAAAATATGCCTAGGTCATAATATGTAGCAGACAGAGTGTTCTTTTATTTTCCATAAGTAAATTATCCATAAAATGAATAGGGGACAAAAAAAAACAAAAACTGGAGCCCGCCAAAGCATTTCTGAGATTTACGGCGCTACTCTGCCGTAACAGTTGCTTATACGAAAAAAATGCATAGGACCTTATTTGTAGAGAAAATAGTGGTCTTTAATTCTATAGAAGCTTTGTTTAAAAAGAATGAATAGGTAATGAGAAAATCGTCAAAACATCGACAAATCGTCCCCCATCCAAGGGATAGGGGTAGTTTCTGCAGTTTATTTTCAAGGATACGGGTAGTTTCCGCAGGTATGTTGCAATAATCATATATATTTATGAAAAACCCTATTAATGAAGCATATCGCCTAGTGAGAACAATAGTGGCGAAACTCGAAAATTAACGTTTTTGAGTTAAGTCCATCAATCGACATCTAAATATGCCCTCTTTTATGTGCAATATCGGCTAACAATTATTTAATTTCCTTATTACTAGAGGGCGCCTACAAGTCTTTATGGTATTGTGAATTTGTCAAATATTTTGATGCATTAACGACGAAAGCACACCAAACTTTATATCAATACTGGCGAATCTGTAATTACGCCGTGCCTACATGTATTTGAAATATTAGATATTTTATTAAAGATAGCAGTACAATGTGCAATAGTGGCGAATGAGCACTTTTGTCTGTGTGGTCGTTTTTGCTTTTGTGTTTTTTTTATAAAACTTCTTACATAGAAACTCAGTTTCAATCATTCTTAGGTACTTAGAAATAGCAAATCAAGAAAGCGTCTATCCACTTTAGATCAGTATTGTTTAATTCCACACTATCGAGAATCAATATTCATTTCTAAAAAGAAGTCTTACAAAATAAATTAATTCCTTCTACCCACAATCATTTCTTTAGTAGTTTGAAATACGAAACATACGTGAGTGAAATGATGAATTTAATTTTACTATTCATAGTTCTTTTGCTTACTTTTTATCTTTTATCATGTTTATCGTTTTCATAATTATTACTTAAGATCTTATTTTGTTATTTTTCTATTGTACTTTAGTTTTATTTTGCGCATAACTGGTGTGTACAATAAAATATTTTATTTGATGCGTTTAATTTATTTTTAAAAGTAATTTTTTAAATTATTTAAAACAGAAACTAAACTGTTGTAGTATAGTAGTATTAAAGTATAGTGGCGAAACATCAAATTAAACATCTTCGATAATGCAATAATGGCGTAACGCAGAAAAAAAAATCAAAAATAAATACAATATCCATATTTTCTTCAAATAAAATTACTTCTACTAATTGGTTTACATATCTAGAAAGCACATTATTAGAAAAATTTTGCAAAATGATTACCTATAAGTCAGTTATACTGTTTAGCAGTTTCATCAAAACTTCAAATACGATTATCTCTAAATGTTCATTTTGAAGTTTCGTCACTATTGTTCTCACCAGGCGATATGTCCGTATGGTTCAGAAAGCAAAAAATTTTTTTTTCAACCTCCCCTTTATTTATTTTTTTTTGTGGCTACAGGGTTGCATTAAGAAATCGCTTTTAATGTCCATGCATGGGTATTGCATTTTAATAAAGGGCATGGTGTGTGAAGGATTCCAAGAAAATCACTTTTAGTCCTGTCGCCAGGGGGGGTACAACGGCCTCGTTAATTCAGATGGACTTACTCAAGTTTTTTTTTATGTATTTTGACCCGTAGAACACGAATTTTTTGGGTAACAGTTGATCCGGATGTCGATAAGATTGTTATAGACCAAGAACTTGAGGAATCAAATAACAGCGATTTTTGGCAAAACAAAACAATATTTTGTATTTTTTGGGCCATTTTAAGTAAAAAATATTTCTACAAGTTTTTTCGTAGGATGCACAGTTTTCGAGATAAACGCGGTTGAACTTTAAAAAAATCGAAAAATTGCAATTTTTGAACCCGAATAACTTTTGATTAAAAAATAAAATAGCAAGTCTGCTTACCGCATTTGAAAGTTTAAGTCAAATTATATCGGTTTTGATTATTTGCATTGGTAAAAATTTATTTTTTTATTGTTTAACAAAGCTATAAACACGTAGGGTTTCCCGTGCTTTTACATGCGTTTTAACGCATGTAACGTAGAAATAGTCTTGATTGCACTAGTACCTATTCTACCTACTCGTTCGATTTTAAATGAGAAATCATAGAAACATCACTCACGCACTAGTTGTTTGTAGCTTTGTTTAGCAATAACACAATAAATTTTTAGCAATGCAAATAATCAAAACCGACATTGCTATTTTATTTTTTAATCAAAAGTTATTCGGGTTTAAAAATTGCAGTTTTTCGATTTTTTGAAAGTTCAACCGCGTTTATCTCGAAAACTGTGCATCCTACTAAAAAACTTGTAGAAATATTTTTTGCTTAAAATGACCCAAAAAATACAAAATATTGTTTTGTTTTGCCAAAAATCGCTGTTATTTGATTCCTCAAGTTCTTGGTCTATAACAATCTTATCGACATCCGGATCAACTGTTACCCAAAAAATTCGTGTTCTACGGGTCAAAATACATAAAAAAAATTTGGGTAAGTCCATCTGAATTAACGAGGCCGTTGTACCCCCCCTGGCGACAGGACTATTTATCACATTAATTAATCACATTAATTCTCCTTTTTTTTGGGAGGTCGTTCCGGAAAAAAATGGGGGTGCATTATAGAAATTTGTAAATAACACCAGTTCGTGAATAATCGCTGAAAGTTTTTTTACTCTAGCATAGGCGTTTCAGATGGTATAAAAAGGGGTATTTTAAAATGTACCACCCTGTAATTAAAAATTTTTCAATTGCCCTTAAATAAAACCTATACCCAAAAATTAGCCACTTATTTGTGATTAATTTTCCCTGGGTTTCTTGCTAATTTTCATTACCGTTAGGAAAAAATAATTTTGTCAAATTTGGGGCGTCACCCCCGCTAAACGGTGGGTAGTAGAATATGCTATCGGAAAATAAATAGTAAGAAATATTTATTATTTATTATTATTTTTTTTACAATTCGTACATCATTTACGTAATAGGACTGCATGCGACCAAACATAGAAAAAGAAGTATTAATCACAAGAACGAGCTGATTTCCACGCTTACCAATCGTCCATTACCAGTTGGGAGACTCAAGAGACAGTGGCCAGAACACTTGTGTGAGTGACACTTGTGTTAGTGAATACAGTGGTGAATAAGGTGAACCGGCACTGGCCGGCAACACCTACAAAACATTACACAATCTATCAGTTTTACTTAATACTCCTTTGTTCAGAGTAGATTGAAAATTTGCAAGTTTCAAATAAAAAAAAAATACAATTGAGTAAATTTTTTGAAAAACGTACAGGAAAGGCTACGTTTCGCAAAAACCACAAATTACCCCCTTTAAAGGGATAAAAAGGGGGTTCCGGGGCGAAATTTTTTAAGAAAAGTTAGTCTCATAATAAGCACCCTTTGATATACAAAAAAAAAATAAATAAAACCGGACTTGTGTCCCTTTTGCGAGATTCAACCTCTGTTTCCTACATAATATGTAAAATAAAATAAACAGACAATTCCTTGATAATAGAATCGACGGGCTGCAGTCCGAATTTGATGCCAGTGAAATGAAAATAGGGATTAGCGAAGTTCGGATGGGTAAGGCAGAGAACGATGTTTGGTCAATACTCAAAGACTGTGGACAGGGTCTTCTAATACTCGGTATCGGCTGGAAGCGAAACGCATTCAGTCGATCAATACTCGACACAGGCTTGCAACGGAAGCATTGGATTAATACTCGATCGCTGGTAAGTGAAAGGAGAGTGGCTTCTAATCAATACTCAAAGAGCCAGATGTAGAGGCTCTTACCATATCCATACTCCTGATCGAACTAAGTTCTCTGTCATTGTTTGCCGCGTTTTATATTTCTGTCAGGGTCACAGATCCAGCTCGCACCGATGCGCGATGGTAGTGCAGAGGTAGGTTGTGGGTGGGAGTGCTAGTACTGGTATATTGTCTGTTTGTGGCAAGTATTGCTAATGAGAAATACCATATTTTAGTCATCTAACTTTTTGGGATGAAACTGGATTCAACTAATGATTATGTTATCAATATAATCTAATGTGTACATAACTTAATAATATTTCTAAAATAAAATCTTCTTCTTCTGTATCTTCTTTTTGTATAGACATGACGCTGTCTGTTTTTTCAATGTGCCTATAGTAAGTTGCCGTTCCATCCTTTTCATAGCCTTCACACCGATCGTCTTCCTATTGGGGAACCGTCTCCTGCTGTCCTTACTACTCTATTTATTGTCATTCGGCCTATGTGGTCTTTCCTTCTATTCTTCTGTTTCTATCCGAGTTATTAATGTTATCCACCTTGCATCTCCGTCGTATATCTGTACTTCTAGCTCTGTTCCATAGAGTATTTCCATCGATTTTTCGAATGGTTTTCATATCCGCTGTTTCGAGCAATCTTTTTGTCCTTCTGCCTTTCATTTCTTTTCCGATATTTTTATTTCTCCATATTGTGTAAATCAGGCAGAGCCGGATTTAAGGCAGTGGGGGCCCCTGGGTTGAATTGGTGTGGGGCCCTACATCCAAAAAAAACTATTTTAACTGGAAAATAAGTCACAATTTAACTTGAAAAATTATTTTTTTTCTTATTGGCTTTGGATTGTTTGATCCATTCAGCCACGATAAAATGATTTTATTGACATTTCAACTTCCACTTCGGACGTCGTTATCAAAATACAAAATATTAATGTACTTATTTATAGGTACATACATACATACATAATCGATTATCCTCTTATACCGTAAGGTGTCGAGGTGTCTTCTTTACTCGTTATTCTCCGCGAACTTACGCCACTTTTTTCGGTCCCTAGCTAATTATTTGGCTTCCTGCCACGATTTTCATCTATCCTGCAATATTTCCATCACACTGGTATTCCACGTTTTCCTTGGTCGGCCTCTCTTGTTTTTTCCTATCGGCCTCGCTTCCTATGTCATTTTAACCTGTCTGCCGTCGTTCATTCTGAATAAGTGCCCAGTCCATTTTAATTTCTTTTCATGAATTTTTTCCTTTAATGATTTTACTTTTAATTCTCTTCTAATATCATCGCTACGTCTTTTATCGGTTCTTCTAGCACCCGCCACTTTTCTTAAATACCTCATTTCCGCGGCTTGCAATCTCTTTTATTGTTTGTCGTTCAATACCCAATTCTCTTCTCCATATGTAGTGATAGGTATATAAATTGTTTTAAATACTATCATTTTGGTTTTCCTTGTTATTTCTTTTTTATTTGGGAAGTTTTTATATAGCGAATGATATGTTTTTGTGGCTGATTTTATCCAATTTCCAATTTCGTCATCTTGTGTCCCCTTCTTATTTAAAATTATTCCAAGGTATTTATAGACTATTGATCATATTCAAAATAAGATAGCTAAAAGGAACTACAACGTTAACGGGGTTTTATTATTTCATATGGTCAATGGATATCTATATATGAAAAAACCGCGGAGTGCTACCATTTAGAGCGGTGCGTTTTTGAGAAATGGCTGAATTAGTTCCTGGGCACAGGTTACATTAGGGTGAGTTCCATGCACTTTTGGTACAAACATACCTACATTAAAATTGTTCCTGGTTAAATTTCTTATCTAAATACCACTTTCTAAAGTCAATGATACTTTTTTTTACAAAAATATATTCAAAAGAAAAAGCACAAAGAAACCCAAAAGAAAGAAATTTTGTTTTTTGTCCCATAACTTTTGTCCACGAGGATATAGGTACAGACATTGCTTTACAGAAAAAAAACCTACATATTTCTTCTTTAAAATGTTGTTTAGTATAGGTAATTATAATTTACAGTTTTCAAAATATGATTTTTCAAAGTTCGCCACTCACAGCAATTTTGGGCAATTCTCCTTGTTATTTTGCAATTATTGTGCTGTAACTTTTTTCTACGTAACTTTAGGTATATGCAATGGTACACGTAATAGAAATAGAAATCAATTACCTTTAAAATGGTCTACTGTGTATCGTTTTACGACTTTTTTTTTAAAGAGATTATGGTTTTTCAAGGTTTTATACTTTTAACGATTTTTATAATATAATATAAAAATAAAATAATATTATTATATAATATATTATATAATATTATATTATATATAGTATATATAATATAATATTATATTATATATTATATGATACCTAATATAGAAAATATATTTTTTTTTACATTTTTTACGGTTATTTTTAAAATTTCTCATTATAACTTTTTTCTTCTACGTTTAGGTATATATTATATTATATAATAATAAAAGCGTATTTTGTTTACTTTAAAATGGTATATTACAAAAAATTCTAGGATTATTTTTGAATAATAAGATATTATTTTTCAAAATGTAATAAGTACTTGCAACGATTTTTGATTTTAGGATTACTTTTTAAATTTCTCATTATAACTTTTTTTTCGTGTACATGAATATACTATATATTGCTCAGTAAAGAGAGCTTGCTTTCTTTTCTTTAAAATGGTGTATCACCTATATTTAAATAATGGAAACCGAGTGATTCTTTGATATTTTTTTACCTGTGTTATTTAAAATTATTTCTTTTACAAAAATTACATAAATATTAGTCTTAGAAAACATCACTTTAGTTAAAATTATTTAAACGTTGACATTTAAAAAATTTTCAAAATCAAAGTCCATCTCTTCGTTAGCATTAGCTTCAATATCTTCTTCTGATACCTCAGTTATCTTAGAGTTCCCAAAATTAGTACCTATGCACATGCACTCTTTGCAAAATATTGAACAACTAATTCATATCTTCCTACAACCGCAGTTTTTTGTACATCCTCTGATACATTTACATGTTATTTTTTCAAGCAAAGCGTGTGGTGCAGCTTTGACAGTAAATATTGGAATTAATCCATATTTTCAAGTTTGCCCGGCCGAGTCAAGTGGATCGAAAGTATTACCTATAAAAAATAAGATTCAATCATAACACACAATCACATAAAAAAGTTATAATGAGAAATTTAAAAAATAATCCAAAAATCAAAAATCGTTGCAAGTACTTATTACATTTTGAAAAAGCATATCTTGTTCAAAAATAATCCTAGAAATTTGTATAATACTTATAAAACAGAATAAGCTTTCTTTTTTATTATACATATAATATATACCTAAATGTAGAAAAAAAAAGTTATAATGGGAAAGTTAAAAAATAATCGTAAAAAATATAAAAACTCGTTAAAAGTATAAAATCTTGAAAATGATAACCTCTTTAAAAAAAGTCGTACAACATTATACAGTAGAACATTTTAAAGGTAATTGATTTCTATTCCTCTTACATGTACCATTGCATATGCCTAAAGTTGCGTAGAAAAAATTACAGAACAATATTTGCGAAATAGCAAGGAAAATTGCCTAAAATTTCTGTGAGTGGCGAACTTTGAAAAATCATATTTAGAAAACTGTAAATTCTAATGACCTTTACCAAACATCATTTTAAAGAGAAAATATGTAAGTTTTTTTTCTGTGAAGCAATGTCTATACCTATATCCCCGTGGACAATAGTTATGGGACAAAAAACAAATTTTCTTTCTTTTGGGTTTCTTTGTGCTTTTTCTTTTGAATATATTTTTGTAAAAAAAAGTATCTTTGACTTTAAAAAGTTATATTTAGATAGGAAATTTAACCAGGAACAATCTTTATGTAGACGTATTTGTACCAAAAGTGCATAGAACTCACCCTAATGTAACCTGTGCCCAGGGACTAATTCACCCATTTCTCAAAAACGCACCCCTTTAAATGGTAGCACTCCACGGTTTTTTCATATATAGAGATTCATTGACCATATCAAATAATAAAACCCCGTTAACGTTGTAGTTCCTTTCTATAGTACATAATCAATAGCCTATTAAATGTATCTACCTGTTCTATTGTTTTGCCTTGGATTTCAATATTTAACTTAACATCTTTCTTCGATATTGCCATTACTTTTGTTTTTTCCATATTAATTATTAGATTATAATTTTTTAAGTCTGCCTCCCAGATTCTGATATTCTCCTCCAGAAATCTTTCTGTTCTTGCCACAATAACAATATCATCCGCAAATAAACAGGCTTCGATTTTTATTTGTTGTAGATTTTTGTATCCTATGGTATATTTTTTTTTATTTTGGCCAGCACTTTTTAATTACTTCGTCTATTACACAGGTAAACAGTAGGAGGCTCAATACCCATCCTTGTCTGACTCCGACGTTATTCTCAAATTTGCTGGAAATAAGATTGCTTGTTCTTACCTGATTTATGGTATTGCAATACAAACTCTTGATTGTGGTTATCAGTTCCATATCCACTTCCTTATTTGTCAAGCTTTGCCATTTTCCCTCTCTGCTCACAATGTCAAAAGCTTTTTTCATATCTAGGAATCCCAAATATACTGTTTCATCTTTTAGTATGGCTTTTTCAGTGATCTGCTGTAGAGTGAAGATATGGTCCTGAACGCTATGTGCTGGCCTAAACCCACTTTGAATATCTGCTAATCTAGGCTCGACTAAATTCCGGAGCTTCCGTTCTAGGATAATTTCGTAGACTTTTAATGTTGAACAGAGCAAAGATATGCCTCTGTAATTTCCACATTCTCACGAATCTCCTTTTTTGTGTATAGGCAATATTATAACCGTGTTCATCACTCGGTATTTTTTTAGTTTTCCATGTTAGGTTTAACAGTTCATAAAATTCCTTTTTGCCCAATTCTCCCAGATATTTCAACAACTCGGCATCTAATCCATCTATACCTGCAGCTTTGCCTATTTTTAGTTGAGTTAAGGCATCTTCCACTTCATTCATTTGTATTTTATTGTCCTCAATTACATCTTGTTCTTCTGTGGTTGTATTGTTTAACTTTGCTGTTTTGCTGCCTGATGTTGTCTTGTCATTGCTTAAAAGTTCCACAAAATGTTCTTTCCATCTTTCTATAATCTGGTCTTCTTCAGTTATTATATTCCCATTCCGATCTTTAACTTGCTGCAGCTTCATTTGCGGTTTCTTTCTCATATTTTTTAGGACTCGGTAAAATAATTTATTGTTATGGGTTCTATTTTCTTCCATAATTTTTCCAAAAATCTTCCCATGCATTTTGTTTTTCTTGTTTAACCATTGTTTTAACTTAGTTTCTTTGGTCTTTATATTTATCGTAGACAAACTGATTTCTGTTTTTTATATACATTTTCCATAAACGTTTCTTCTCTTTCACTTCTTTTTTAATATCTGCATTCCACCAGCTCGTCTGTTTTTTCTTGTTGTTTCTTCTTGTAAATCCACAAACGTTTTCTGCCGTTGTTAATAGTATTTCTTTAAATCTAGTCCATTTAACTTCCACATTGTTTATATGTTCACTTTTTATCTGTTCAAACTCTTTTTCTGTTTCTTTTACATACTTATTCCTGGTATCAATATTCCTTAGTTTGTATGTCCTGATCCTTCTGCTGTAGTTTCTTGTAGGTTCCTGAGTCTTATCAACTTTGTTTCTGCTTATTTTAATTTTTCTTTCTAATAAATAATGATCACTACTTATTTCGAAGCTTCTCTTTACTCTATCATCTTTGATTCTAGTTCTTGTTTCCCGCGAAACTATGATATAGTCTATTATTGATTTTTCATTGCGTTGGGGAACCTCTCTGGTTATTTTATGTATTTCTTTATGTTCGAAGAAAGTGTTGGTGATGATTAGGTCGTTATCAATGCAGAATTCTAATAATCTTCTCCCTTTTGTATTTATTGTTGTTTCTCCATGTTTTCCAATAGTTCCTTGCCATTTGATGTTTTCATTTCAAACTCTGGAATTAAAATCGCCCAATATTATAAGTGATCCCTCATAATCCTCAATTGCTTCTTGCAGTTGGTCCCAAAATTTATTTTTATTTTCGATAATATCATTTTCGCCTGGTGCGTATACTATAATTAATGTTACCACTTCATTTTTATTGCAGCTCATGGATACCTTCAACAATCTTTCATTAATAAACTCCCAATTTCCTATCATTTTTATTTTGTTTTTGGGTATCAAACAAGCTACTCCTGCACAAGCCCATTCCGTTTCCTTTACTCCTCCAAAAATTAGCATATTACCATCTCCTATTATTTGAGTACCGGCGTCTTTATTCTTTGTCTCTGTGATGGCTACTGCGCTATAATCAGTGCTACAAAGATTTTCTATTAATTCCAATTCTTTACCACTTATTCCTCTGACATTCCATGTTGCTATTTTCCATATATCTGATGTTTTTTCAATACTTTTCCTATTTTCGTTTTCTACATTTTTTAAGTCCATATTCATTTCCTTTTTCGTTGCCAAATTTGTTTTCTTATCAGGTACCTTTTTTATCATTAGTTTTTTGAATTTGTATCATTGCTTTCGTCTTTAATCGAGCAGGTTACCTTATCCCATTTGCATATTTCATCATTTACAATGATCTTTTGATATCTGACTTTTACGAATTTTCCTTGTGCTCTTTGTTGTTTTGCAACTTCTCTTAATTGTCTTTGTACGTCCCTTTCTTGGGTTGTGTAGTCATCATCTATAAATTAACAATTTCTTGTTTTTCATTATTTCTGCCTTATCTTTTGATGAACATAATTCCACTTTACACATTCTTTTATTTAGCTTGGTTATTTCCTTTATCTCACAGTTTGCGTTTGGCAGTGTTGTGATTTTATCCTCTACTTCTTCTTTCAGGAATTTTATGTTTTTAGTAGTTTCCAAGCCAGTTATAATTATATTGTTTTGGCGTTCCTTCTTTTCCATGCTTTGCATTTTTCCTCCAGAATTTTAATTTGAGATCGCATTTCTTCATTTTCCCTCCTTATTTCTTTTATTTCTCCCAGGCTTTGCTTCCATTCATTTGTCATTTCTTTAACCAGAGTTACTAATTCTTTTCGCTCATTACGCATTTCTTTTATTTATTTTGAAAGTTCTTTTATGGTTTCTAGCAATTCGTCCATAATTAGCTTTTACAGTCCGCCAATGTCTAATGTAAAATATGTTGCCTATCACTTGGTGTTAAACATACTTGCAAATTAGGCCTTTGGAATGTGTATGCAAATTACTATACAGGTCTAGTGTAAAATGTGTTGCCTATCGACCGGCGCCAAAAACTACACACAATTGTACCTTTCGCATGCGTAATTTTTACCAATCGACGTCACAACACCTTATATTCACACAATTTGTTAACTTTTCGTCCTTATTCGATAGTTTGTTTGTTCACTAACCCTCTCACTGATAAGTTTTACTATTAACTTTTTCCCTAAAACACTTTTGTAAATTAAAAAGCTCGTTATTATCCGAAATACGGAGAAAACAGCGGAGCAATTAAATTACAATGTTTATCGATAAAGTGGCGTACTTATTAACGAGCGATCCACAATTATTGGGATCAAAGCTAGCCGTGCAAAAAATTACGTATGTCTTGTTTTAATCTGAATTTATATCATTGGTTTATCAATTAATTTTGATTAACATTATAAAACATAAAAAATCAGTCAAAACTTTTAACACAGAAATTTAATCAAAAATAAAAAGAATTAACAAAATTATAAGTAACAATAATAAATAAAATCAAACAAGATGTCCATGTCTCCACCACCATCTCTACCTACATAACCTAACTTTTCTTGTTAAGTTGACGTACACTGCAAAGTTGACGTAAACTGGAAAGTATATCTGAATTAAGAATAGACATGCACTGTATAGCTATCTCTGTCGTTCAGAGCCACCTATGGCGACAATAATTTTGGATCACACGTTATAAAATTAATATTTTGTATCTTGATAATGTCGCCCGAAGTGGAAGCCGTTAGTAAATTCATTTTTCAAGTTAAATTGTGGCTTATTTCCCAGTTAGAATAGTAAATTACAAATAGCTTCAGAACAATACGGCTGCCCCAAGTAGAAACAATGTATATCCATTTTTTTTTTCAAAATCACTTTTATTGCATTTTTGGATTTAGGTTGTTGTTATCTACCAATTACCAAGGAAGAAAAAAAAAATGAAAAATTAGTAAAACCACAATTTAACATTGCTATGAAGCACATTATATCACATTCCATCTTCACTTCACTAATTTAAAACACATTATATCCATATCCCCAAGTATAAACACTGTAAATACGGAATATACAGTGTTTTTATTTGGTTTCTGATGGTTATTGTGATAAGTGCAGCAGAAATTTGTCGTGTATTATGTATTTAAGTTTATTGTATTAATTATTTAAAATATATTTTTAAAATTAAGCTGGGTGTTACCAATTAATTATCAAATATGAATAAAAATCGAATAATATTTTGACCTGCTGAATTCGATATTATAACTTTCTTTTGCGCCGGAAGTGACGAGAATTTATTATAAACAATTTAATTGTTTAAGTTATTATAATTCGTAAACTAAAAATATAAATAGTCTTTACAAAATGAACTTTGTTCTTAAAAAATCTACAAAATAATGTTTGGTAAGCCTTGACCAATAATTAGAAACACAGATGCTGCAAAAACATTGCAAAATTACAGAATTTAGTAGATTTTTCACTTGTAGGTTGGCTGAATTTTGAGTAAGATAACTTTATAATAGCCCAAATTAATAAAAAAAAACTACAAGCTGTAAAACTAAACCTTAATATAAATATTATATATGGTGCTACTCAAAAGTCCGTACCCCTCCTCGTATCTTTTAAACGGTTATACCTATAATAGTGACATTTGGAGGGAGGAAATAAACGGACGTGAGCTTCTTAACTAGTCATGACAGGTGACGTAATAGTGACAGATGACGTTACAGAGCCACTGTGACCGATAATTTGTACAAAGTTATAACACTAAACGAAACTGTTCATTAAAACTGCATAATATAATTTGTTTATATAGAGAATTTAATATAATATGTATAAATATGTACCTATACAGAAATAATAGAGAAGCTTGTTTCTTTGATGCCTGAAATGGCTGATGGTTTTGGCGTAATTGGTCAGTCTCAGAGACACTAGTGGAGAAGCTTTTCCATAACCCTGGATGACAGCAATTACATGATCCAGACACTGACCATTAAATTGTTGCAATTTGTTATATATTTGTTATACGAACTTGAATAAACTATAATTTGTGGTACTTAATGTCTTTAAAAAGTGGGAAATTTTATACTATATTTTCAGGTTTCCCAAATAAAAACAGTGTATGTGTTCAAAACCTAGTCAGGAAATAAAATTCAGACATAAAAATATTTACTGAAAAACAGGAGTATTTTTTACTAAATTAATGTATGTTCAGTTTTATTTCAAACAAAATAGAAATTTGAAAAGTTGAGTCCTTTACGATTTCTACTCTGGTGAACATTTTTCGAATTGGCGCTTACAGTGTTTCTACTTGGGACAGCCGAATATTAAAAAAATGTTGATCTACTTTTATCAATATATTTTTAAATATGTAATAAAAATACAAGGGCTTTATCTTGTTACAGTAAAATATTAAAAATAAACATAGTTAAGATGCATGGTTAAAGTCACAGTACTTTTCGAGATTTTTTAATTAAAAATTCCTTGATTACGTCGGACATGTCTTCTTCTTAACGTGCCCTATCAAGTCCACTCGACGTTGGCGATTAACATGGCGAAACTGTCTCTATCTCGAGCTATTTTAAATAGGTGTTCTGCTTTCTTTATTCCTGTCCACTCCCGGATATTCTTCAACAAAGAGGCCTGCTTTCCACCAATTCTTCTGCGTCCTTCGATTTTACCCATTATAATAAGTTGAAGAATATTATACCGGTCTCCCTTTACTACGTGTCCAAAATAGGCCATCTTTCTATATTTGATATTATCAAGCAGCTCGCGGGTAGCATTTGCTCTCTTAAGGACTGCCACATTTGTCAGCATAGCCGTCCATGGTATTTTCAGTATACGTCTGTGCAGCCACATTTCAAAGGCCTCCAAACGGTTAATGGTGGATATTTTTAATGTCCATGCTTCGACACCATACAAGAGGACTGACCAAATGTAGCATTTAATCATGCGCTTTCGAAGTTGAAGTTGCAAGGTATCATTACAGAAGAATGACCTCATTTTTAAAAATGTCGTGAGGGCTATCTCGATTCTACATTTTATCTCTTTATCTGGATCTAGTTGTTCAGTAATATGGCAACCAAGATATTTAAAACTGGGTACTCTTTGAATTATATGACCATCAACATATAACCGTGAATCTTGATAGGCCAAACGGCTAAATACCATGTATTTTGTTTTTGAACAGTTTATACTTAGGCCAAACTCTCTTCCCACTGTGTCAATGGCATTTAAAAGGTGTTGTAATCCATTTATATCATCACTTAAAATAACTGTATCGTCTGCGTATCTGATTGTATTTATCCGAATTCCATTAACTTTCACACCCCATTCCAAATTATGCAGCGCTTCCTTAAATATTCTATCTGAATATAAATTGAATAACAGTGGGGACAGTATACAACACTGTCTGACACCTCTTTGTATTTTGCATATTTCTGTTGATTTTCCATTTATGCAAGCTGTCGCTGTTTGACGCCAGTATAATTTTTCTATGATTCGTACATCTTGACTATCAACTCCTTTATCCTTTAATATTTTAACTAATTTGTGATGTTGTACTCGATCAAAGGCCTTCTCGTAGTCAATAAATACAGCAAAGACATCTTTCCTTTGGTCTCGGCATTTCTGCAATAACACATTTAGTGCAAAGAGTGCGTCCCGGGTTCCCAGTCCATTTCTGAAGTCAAATTGTGTTTCATCCTGGCCTTCTTCACATTTATCTTTGATTCTACTGTGAATGATACGTAGAAAGATTTTCAAAGTGTGGCTCATAAGGCTTATCATTCTATAATCGCTACAGTTTTTTGGACATTGTTTTTTTGGTAGGGTTATGTTATGAATTTGGACTTTAACCAATCTTCAGGGATATCACATGTCTAGATATCTTAAAATATCGTTTTCAATGTTCATTATTATAGAGAGATGATTCAAACGCTATTGGCTCATCATAGACCGAATTCGATATTAACTTAAGTTTTAAGGATTATCTCTCTCCACTGCAGTTAGTTAGCATCAGAACTATATATAAACGAAGTGTCACCTCAACGTTTGGAAACGCATCATTCACATTCTTTTCTTTTATCAGTCGGTACATTTGAAGCTCTTTACTTACCTATTATTGATGAGCCAACCTCCTCTTTAAATTAATCGAAAAATTCTACATATTCAGTTCGACACCTAGGTGTTCAACTAAATCATTGTTACGAGGAAAACAACGAAAAGCCCTAGATACAAAGTTTACTACCCTTTAAACAATTAGAATAATTGAAATATATATTGAATATAAAAATATAAGAAACAATATTTTAAATCTAACGAATCTCTGAATCGAATATAAACAAAAACTGCTTTTATCTTTTAAATCATTGTTGTACGATTACGGGTCGGTAAGCTTCAGTGAGTGAGTTTCAATTTAATTGGGAGTTAAACTTTCCAAATGATGTAAAAATCCAAAATTGGAATGAATGGATTTATATGCAAAAAGCCTCTGACTTAAAGACCAAATGAAGTGATATATAATAGCGATAAAATTTTCCTAGAGCCCTAAATTTCTCTGATTTTGTAATGTCAGTCTCTAGAGATGTTCCATAATCCAGTGAAGTTAGTCGAATATTCCTTAAAAGAACATAAATTCGTTAAGTGATCAACTGCCGCTACTCCTGAATTAAGGTCAATATTTGGATATTGGAGAATACGTATTGTGCTGTTTGTCCTCTCTAAGATTTCATTCCAAAATATTGTAAATATTCCTGTTTCCTGTAAACACATTCAATTATACAAAACATTCGCATTGTTATGAGTTTTAAATTGTTCCTCATCGTCTTCTGAAATTTTGGATTATGCTCCTTTAATCTAATTCAAACTCATAAAAAGGAAAATTAAACAGGCCAAAGAATCTTGGCTCGAGAATTCATGTAAAGAAATAGAAGACCTCCAAAAAAAGCATGACAGTTTCAACCTCCACAAGAAACTTAAATATACCTCCGGAATTAGAAAACAGAAAAATGCTTACGTACTTAAAACCGCAGACGGAAAAATTTGTGATCACGAACAACAGTGCAAAGAATGGGAGAGACACATCAGTGACCTTTTTGACGATGCTTCTCGAGAAAATGCTCCAAATATTACCTGTGACAACCAATTAGACAGAGGTCCCAGTATACTGAAGTCAGAAGTCATAAAAGCAATACAACAAGCCAAAAACAATAAAGCACCTGGACCAGATCAAATCCCTGTTGAGCTACTTAAACTTTTGGATGAGGAAAACATTACCTACTTGACTACTTTCTTTAACAAAATTTACAACGAAGGAAAAATACCAGATGATTGGTTGGAGTCACTGTTTATAACATTACCAAAGAAAAGCAGGCCCACCAAATGCAGCGATTTTAGACTAATCAGTTTGATGAGTCACACACTTAAGATACTTTTACGTATTATACAAAACCGAGTATTCCTTCTGTACGAAACTAGAATGGGTAATAAGTAATTTGGATTTAGAAATGGTCTAGGAACTAGAGAAGCACTATTTTGTATGCGCGTTCTATTACAAAAAAGTTGTGAATTCCGAAAGAACGTTTATGTTTGTTTCATCGACTTCAAGAAGGCATTCGACCGAGTACAACATTATACACTTTTCGATTGCCTGCAGGCAGCAGGACTTGACCACTACGATATAAGATTGCTGAAATACTTATATTACAATCAAGTAGCCTCTATCCAAATTGGAGACAGTTGGAGACAGCCATTCTTGCTGAAAATTTACAAGATCTTCAGACACTACTAAATCTAGTCAGTGAAGCAAGCTATCGGAGAGGCCTTAAAATCGACATTTCAAAAACAAAGTGGATGGCAGTTGGAAAGATTAATATAGATCAAGGTCAGCTTTCTCTTGATGGAGAGGAGTTAGAACGGGTAAATCATTTCAAGTACCTTGGCAGCTGGTTAAATGTAAATTGTGACTCTGATGAAGAGATAATAACTAGGATCAAAATATCACGGAAGGCTTTTATGATCTGGAAACCAGTTTTATGTAATAGAAACCTGTTGATGAATATTCGAAAGAAGGTGCTGAAATGTTATGTGTGGTCTATCCTATTGTATGGTTGGGAGACATGGACGTTAAAAACCACAATGCTAAACAAAATAGAAGCATTCGAATTGTGGTGCTATCGACGAATCCTAAAGATATCGTGGGTTTCGCACACTTCCAATGAAGATGTTCTTCAAATGATGAATTCGGAACGTCTGCTCATAAGCATCATAAAGAGGAGAAAAACAGAATACTTCGGCCATATAATTAGAGGACCTAAATACCATCTGCTTCGCCTTATAATACAAGGAAAAGTGGAGGGAAAGAGATGGATTGGTCGAAAGAAACTTTCATGGCTGCGTAATATTAGACAATGGTGAGGCTGCACAGTAGAAGAATTATTTCGCGCAGCAGCCGATAGAGAGAGATTTCAGGAAATTGTAAACATGATGACGGCCAACGTCTGAATACAGACACGGCACCTAAAGAAGAAGAAGAATCTGATTATAACGTATAACTCGTGCTTCTGCGGCATCACTTCTAGATGACCATCTAGTAGTATTTACTCCTTTAGGAACAATAATATTTCTGCCACGGTCGGCGTTGCTCTCGCTTAAAGACGCAGCTTTTAAATATTCGATTAAAAAGTTGTATCTATATGTAGAGGAAGTGAACAATACATATAGTTCATATAGTGCTTCTAAGAAATCAAACAATGCTATGGCAGCAGGACAACACTGTTACAACTTTTGCAACTAAATTTAGAGAGTGGGCATCACACGGAATCCACAACGCCAAGATATTATGTTATCTAATTTCAGCCTGAACACCATAATATTTTCCACTCATAACTGACGCGTTGTCGGACTGTCCCATGCAGTTTTTCAAATCGATATCATCTTCTTGAGAGAGAAGAATTATTATAGAATTAAATATATCTTCTGCTTTATGATCGTGATTTCGCAAAAATACCTTTTCTACAGGAGAAAAACCTTCCATGTAACGAAATATCAGAGTTAATTGATAGCAATCATGTGCAGCTTCTTTAATTTCGGGCTTTGTGGGACCCCCGGAATGTGTGGGCCCCGCGGGCAGCTGTTCAGACTGCCACCCCTTAAATCCAGCTCTGCAGTCAGGCAACCTACGGCTCTGTTTGCTCTATTCACTCAAGCTTTCACTTCTGTTTCAAGCCTTCCGTAGCTAGATAGTGTGATGCCTAGGTATTTAAACCCCATCACGTGTTTTATTATCTGACTTTCCAGCTCCAATTTACATCTTATTGGATTTTCTGTTATAACGATGCATTTTGCCTTTTTTGTGGAAATTAATTGTTAAATTTTCTGGCGTTTATGTTAAATTGGTGCAACATACGTTGTAAATATTCTTCACTTTTAGAGATTAGCAAAGCATCGTCTGATAGCAGATTATTTTAAGTTGTTTTTCTCCCATTTGGTATCCTTTTTTAGTTCTTACTTTTTTTATTATTTCATCTATGATCAATTTGTACAATAAATGACTCAAGGAAACCCCCTGTCTTATCCCATTGCCGACTTCAATTGAGTCAGTTAGTCCATCATCCACTTTTACTTTTATTGTGTTGTTCTGGTAGATGTTTTAGATCGTTTTAGTTATTCCTAGAGGTACCTCTCTTTAGCATAACAAATGGATAACGTCCTTTAATTTGACCCTGCCGGTTTGTTGGATTCCAACGATTTCTCTTGAACTTGCCTCATTATAAATATATCGTCAATGCATGACCTTCCCGACCTAAAACTTTGTTGTTCTTCTGCTTATGTTATAATTTCATTTAATTTGTTTGGTTTTTAATTTTTTTTTATTTTGTGTTTAATAAGATAATTATTCGTCTGTAATTCTCCGGGTCAGATTTTTCTCCTTTTTTGAAGAGAGGTATTAGTTATCTACATTCTTGTGGTATTATCTTTTGTTCTCTTATTTTTTGTATTAGTTTTAATAGTTGTTTAGTTAGATCTTGTCCTCCATACTTTAGGATTCGTTCGATATTCTGCCTTCTCCTGGAGATTCTTTTTTATATTTCTTAATGCTACCTTTACCTCTCCCTCTTCGATGTTTATTTCTTCGTTTGTAGCAACTTCAGGTGTTGGTGGGTCATTATCGTCGCCTTTAGCAAGTAGAGATCGGAAGTAGTCTGCCCATGTTTCCTTCTGAATGTGTTTCGTTTTTATTAATTCGTTCATCTCCTTTCTTTGCCCTCTAAATTCTAAAATTTCTGAAATCAGATAAAAACCAATATAATAGAATATAAGATTGTAAATAGGTTTATATGGAGGTTATGCTTTTTTTTTTGTTTGTTATGGCATGGACTTTATGTCAATCAGCCAGTCACAACATGACTACTATATCAAGAAGATTAAATATTTAAAGACCGTAAGTCCATAAAATATCAATAAGAAAGAAAAATTAGTTCAATAGCTGTTGAGAGGTAATTTATGTACTTAAATAAAGTTATGGTACTAAGCTGAGGTAAGCTAATAGCCTCCTTTCAACATCATAGGTGTGTTCAAATACGATCTACAAAAATTGAATAACAATAACAATAAGATAAGAATAAGAAAATAAGAATATTAATAAACAAGACGGTGAGGTCCTCAAAGTTCCAAAGTAAGTTTTTTCTTTGTTTTTATCTTCCACGGCTCCCTACTCAATTCGAAAGCCGCCTTGCTATGGACTGTCGAAGTTGCTCACCATATTTTCTCTATATACATACATACACATATACTTTTAATACTTGACACTACAAAACTATTTTGGTACTTGACAGAAACATAACCAACGCATTATACATACTCTCTTGTCCATTGTCTAAGATACTAAAGATTTTAAACGGAGCTGGTATCTTAAGTCTATGTAGCTGCTGATGAAATCGATCTGTTTAATTCTTATATTTTTGGCATTCATAAAAATATGATCTAAATCACATTTTTTATCACAATTTGGACATCGATCATTTTCGAGAACACGAATTGTATGCAGGTGTGTGGGATAATAGGCGTGACCAAAACGAAGACGTATTATAGTTACATAAAAGCTTTTTCAATGTAAGAATATATTTTATTCATGCTATAACAAAGTTAATGAACAATTTATTAATGATGGTCATGGTCATTGTCATGGTCATGTTGGCCTGGGAAATGTTTAGTAATAGGTTTAAAAACTTTAATAATAGGTTTAACTGGGAACCCAGCTTCCACTTCGAATATTCCAGCTGCAACAAGGACTAAAAAATACAAATTTGATATGTTTAGTAGTTTTAATATTATATAATTAAAAAATTTACTGTTTATAGAATATATCTTTATCTGCCTGTATCACAAGCAGAATATAAAATAAAATAAACATAATGTTAATAATTAAACATACTGTTAACATAATGTAAATGAACATAATATATAGACGAGCGGCATACCAAAAAAGGTTTATTTCTCGGGATATTTGGTCATACTTTATGTTATTGACGGTGCTAAAAGCGAAAATGAGGTTTATTTTGAATTTTATGTAGGGGGATATTGTCAAAATCGTTATTTTACCCTAAAAATAAAAATAAATGAAATCACGTGTGTTTGTGTTTAACTCGCTACAAGACTGTTCTATTTTATTATTTTTTTTTCTGAAATGTTTGTAGTATAATATTTCTCACTTTTATGAAGACAATGGGAAATGTTTCAAGCTTTCAGTCTTATACTAATAAAAGTTATGAATTTTTAAAATAAAAGGTGCATATTACTGAATTGCAACGTTTAATCGCAAAAGTTGAGTGACAAAATTTGAAATTTAGCTTTTCACCTTTATATTAAAATATACAGCATGGCACAAATGAAAGGAATAACTTCGTTATTTCGCAATCCAGCAATTTTAAGGCAAAATCCCGAAACAAGTCGATTTTTATTTTTTAATTATAATATTTTGGCATATATGTTATACTAGTGACGTCATCCATCTGGGCGTGATAACGTAATCGATTATGTTTTAAATGAGAATAGGAGTCGTGTGCTAGCTCATTTGAAAGGTTGTCAAAAAAAGTTTATTAATTAAATTTTTTGACAAAAAGGAAGAATGTATGTAATATATTTAATTCAAAATACATTTTACTGCTGTCAAAAAAAAAAAAGAAATGTTTATATCACAAATAATCATTGCTTTTTGCTTAAATTAAATGTTCAAACTTCCAAGATGCAGATCGCTAGCGAGAGCTGACTTGAATATTGAATTTAACCGAAAGGCAACGTTTATTTCTGAAATACATTCTTCTTTTTTCTGTGAAATAATTTAATTTAACAAATTTTTTAGACACCCTGTACAAATAATTTTGTAAATGTCTTTATTAATGGATAGAGAATTTCATGAAATTTCAGATGAGCTAGCACACGACCCTTTTTCCCATTAAAAAATCATCGAATATGTCATCACGCCCAGATGGATGACGTCACTAGGATAACATATATTATGCCAAAACATCATAATTTAAAAATAAAAATCGACCTGTTTCGGGATTTTTCCTTAAAGTGGCCGGTTTACGAAATAACGAATTTATTCCTTTCATTTGCACCATACTATATAGTACAAAGAAGTTTTCTGGAAAGTTTTAGATCAAAATGAAAAAAAATGGTGAAACTTAATACCGACGCAATAATCCCCAAAATAACGCTTATTTTTCAGATACTGGCCATAGATGGTGAATGTCTAATTTTGGTTTTACTTTATGTTTTTGATTGCGCTGAAATAAAAGCGACAATGAAGTTTATTTTGAATTTTAAGTGGGGGAACATTGTCAAAATCGCTATTTTACCCTAAAAATAAAATAAACATGAAATCACGTTTTTTGCGTTTAATGTGCTGCAACAATATTAATATTTTTTCCTGAAATTTTTATGGCATATATTTTTCACCTTTCTGAAGTAAATGGGACCCATTTCACGCCTTCAGTCTTATTCTAATAAAAGTTATGCATTTTTTAAACTAAAAGGCGCAGATTTGTGAATTCCAAGTTAAGTTAATCACATTTGTGTTAAAATATAGAGTACAAAGAAGCTTTCTGGGAAGTTTGAGATTAAAATGTTTTATATAAAAAAGATGCAATTTTTAATTTTGAGAAAAACGTGTTTTTTTTATTTTTGAGTAAAATTGCTATTTTGACAATGTTCCCCACATGAAATTTCAAATAAATTTTCGTTTTCAGCACCATCAAAAACATAAGGTACGACTAAAATTAGCCATTCACCACACCGTGGTTAGTTCCTGGTATTTTGTGGATGCGTGCCGCTCGCCTTATACTAATAGGCATAATAATATTACTCCGGTCAACTTACGCATCCGAGGCTACAAAAATTACCATCAAGCCGAAAATTGGCAGGATTGTTCAAAATACCATGATAAATGAAATCTAAAAAGTCCTCATAAATCCGACCCGTGCTAAAAATTTTACGCGGGGTCAAAGGTCACCAAATATGGTTTTTAGCGATTTTCAGAGAAACGGTAAGTTTTATCGTAAAATTAGTTTTAGCAAAAAATGTAGATTAGATAATTATCTATAAAAAATGCCTGATTACTTTTTTTCCTGAGAGCCACCGTTTTTGAGATATAACGATTCAAAAAGTGGTAATGGGCATAATATGCGCACAGGTTTCCACACCACCTTTGAGGTAAGGTAGTGTATTTACCGCGTTTTTTTAACGTGGTTTCACCAGTAGGCCTATTCCACGGATCTGTTATGATTCTGTTTAATTTAAAGCTATTTAATAATTGCTATTGGTAAGGGTTAAAAATGATAAAAGTTATATAAAGCGGTATAAATAAAAAAAGGGAAATTTACCAAACTGGTTCATAATTTCCTAATACTTCTGCTTCCCTTGTTCTTCTTCCTCTTCTTCATCTTCTAGTTCTTCTTCTTCTTCTTCTTCTTGTTCTTCTTCTTCTTGTTCATCCTGGGTGCAAGTAAATTGTCCTAATAATGACACATCGCATGGCTCCTCGATATAATCAAATGAATTCTCAATTGTTGGTGAGTCAACATAGGAGCACGACCGGTTTTGACAATTAGTGCATGCTACCGAACAAAACAGTCCAAATTTTTTGCAACCACATTTAGCGCTACATCCCTTTTTACAGTTGCAAAAAATTGTGTCAGGAGATTTTCCGGCGCAGGGGGGAGTAAAAATAACCAAGCCACACTTGAACTTGGTAATATACCCGAAAAAGATGTTGATCAGCAGCCGCTGAGGTTGGAGGAAGACAAGATAATTGCACTTGTTTTTTATTTCGAGTATTTTTAAAGAAACATGCATATCGAAACTTATCTAAGCAGGTAGTTTTCTTAGGCGCTCCATACATAGAGAGAAGAAAGCTAATTCCGTTGGAAATAACTTCTTGTGGAGTTGAATTAGTTTTTTTAAAAACTTCAGCACATTCAAGTAAATCTTGTTTTTCAAACATTTTAAAAACAGTCGTTTTACCCCTCCTGAAAAATGCAGATGTCGTATCACAGCCAGTTATTGCGTGTAAAAATAGTATATGATTTTGACATTTTGCAAAAGTAGATAAACTTTTCGATGAATATATTTCCGATTGGTGTTGAGCTTTTCCAGGTTTTAAAAAAAAAGATAGTTTTTTCGACTGGAGTTCTACCAGTGAGTAATACGAGCAAGTCTACATCTTCACCTACAACAATAGTTGTATTTGTTAAATTGAATTTCTCTATGGCTGTTTCAATTATCAAATTATCATTACGTCAGCATCATTATTAGCTTGTTTTACCGATATATTTTCAGCAATAAACTTATCTTTCAGCATTGAGATGAACCGAGATTTGTTGTATTTTCAAGAAATTTCTGTTGAGTGGTAGATACTGTCATAGATTGATCAAATAAAATATTAGAAGATAAAGATGTTGCTGAGGTTCTACGACGTTGTTCTGCAGCTTTATTAATTATTGTGAAATCATTATAGCCATCAAATACGACAGTAACTCTGGGACCAAAATGACGCCGTACATACTGAACGTACTTATCGAAGATAACGTTGAATGTTTCTTCGCTATCCCACACAATGCGATGTAATAGATATCCTCCATCAATGATGTATGTCGCTTTTATGTTGTTAATATACCTTCTGTTGTTACCTTCTGAAAACAATCGTAAATGGCAGACTTTTGTGTTTTACGCATTCCAATGTCGTCAAACAATGATAAAGGGTATGGAGCCAATTCATAGCCAAAATATTCTTCAATTTCATCTTGAAATGCCGCAGTAATACTCATTCGTTGAAACAATAATACAGGGTCAACAGGTACTTTTTTATCGCGAACTTTTATGGTACTATTTATAGCTAAAAGAGGGATTACTTTGTCAGCGCGTTTTAATTTAACCCTGCATCTCTCGGTAAACCGCAAGCTGTATAGTAGAAACATTATCACATTTATAATCTTATATTATTATGTGTATGTGTAATATAAGTTAAGTTGACCGATAGAATATTATGTCTACTTGTATTACAGCTTCAATGATCTATATACCTGGTGAATATATTATTATTATGACGATCCACAACTCTTTGAATCGTTGTATCTCAAAAACAGTGGCTCATAGGAAAAAAACTATTAAGATGTTTTTTATAGATAATTATCTAACCTACATTTTTTGTTAGAGCTAATTTTACGATAAAACTTACCGTTTCGCTGAAAATCGCTAAAAACCATATTTGGTGACCTTTGACCCCGCGTAAATTTTTTAGCACGGGTCGGATTTATGAGGACTTTTTAGATTTCATTTATGATGGTATTTTGAACAATCTTGCCAATTTTCACCTTGATAGTAATTATTGTAGCCTCACTCCTATTTTTGAGTCTAACTAGACCGGTCTATGTAATTGATTAATAATACAGAAATTGGAAAACACTATGCTATGTAGGCAGCTACAGAAGACAGAGGAGAACATTTCCATTATACAATGTAAAAACAATACAATGGACAACACTTGGGAATAGTACTAAAACCTTTTCAGCTGAAACCTTTTCGCAAATTCAAATTTTTTATACTATATAGAATACTACTAATAGAGTAGTAAGTACTTACCAAGCACAAATAAAATATAACTTACAATCTTCATGTTGCTTTTACAACTGATAGACAAGGAATGATACTTAAGCCAAGAAAAACCGTCACTTATATATTATTCAAGATCATTATTCTTATCATTTTTATGAATAATTTTTGTATCCATTATATATATTAATACAGTTTTATGACGAACTTAAATACAGTAGGAAAAATGAAAGAATACCCATGAACCAACATATAAAACACGCTGTATTTTCCTGTCACCGTGTCACACAAAAAATTATTGTTACATGTACTTGCACTGGACAATTTTCTTTGTGACACGGTGACAGGAAAATACAGCGTGTTTTATATGTTCGTTCATGGGTATTCTTTCATTTTTCCGACTGTAGATGAATTATCATGTTGTTGATATTTTGGAAATAATCTTGTCATAAAAATATTATAGATAACATGTTTTTAAAACATTTCTTTTTTAATATGTTAGGGTATAGGATGTCTAATACTCATAATTTTATACAACAACTGATAGATAAGGAATGATAATTAAATCAAGAAAAACCATCACTTTATATTATTCCAGATCACTATTCTTATCATATTTATGAATAATCTTTGTATAAATTATGCAGCTTAATGACGAAACTATATATGTAGCTGAATTAGCATATAGCTGACATTGTGGATTTATTATTTTACAGTGAAACCTCGATTATCCGTCAGGGCACCGGACCAAGGGTATGACGGATAATCGAAAAGATGGTTAACAGAACATTAAAAAATTCATAGTACATAAATATAACTCTCAAATTGTATTTGTATGTTTTATTTGACAATATAAGAGGGATTTGTGTTAGTACAGTCGAATGAATTTGATTTAAAATATTCCGAAATCTTTGTTTGTTTTATTGTTACTTCACATTTTGCAACGGCTGAATTTCTTAATCGACGTAAAATCATCAAAAAATTAATACGCCGTCCACACTCTCGCCGAAGTCGATTGAGGTTCAACAAGTACGAGAGTATAGACGGCCACCTTGTGTAACTTTGCCTAGCTTCGTTCCACTTCCGAAATCTGTCGGTCTGGCGCGTCCGAGCCAAAGGGATCTTTGTCGGTATCGCACCGCTTGAATGTGTTCTTCGCGAAGTAGAACGAGTGTATAGAGAGGCACTTCGGACTTCGGTCAACTTTGGCGAAGTAACTCCGCCGAGAGTGTGGAGCCCGTTTAATAATTATTGGGCAGTGCGTTTTTATTTTCGGCTTGCGATTCTAAAAATAGAACTCTAAAAGCACGGTATCATTTTTATCATTACCTATTTAAATTGAAATTTAATCCAGAGCCCTGAATAAGAACAAAAATTATTTACAAATAAATGCGGTGGTGGCATAACTGCACGTGTACATTTCAATGAATTTCGTATGGCTTATCGCAATGCTGAAACAAAATGAATTGATGACTAAATTTTTACTTATGTAGTCAATATGGACCCTGTATATAGGGTGAGGCAGATAACTGGCCTATTAGAAATATTTAGAGAACTAAAGGGAACAGAATCATGAAAATTGGAATGAAGGGGTTTTGAAGGGTGATCTATTTAATGAAAATATTTTCATCAATTTGCCACTTCCGTTTATACCGGAAGTTGCTTGAAACTTCGTTTTTTTTAATGGGACACCCTGTATATTTTTACATTTTTGGATTCTCCTCGATGTCTTCTTTCTTAAAATATGCGGTTTTGTAATTTTATACAGGGTAGTTTAAAAGCTAATTACGTTTTTTTTATTAATTTCGTTAATTAATTTATTTATTAATTTTATTAATTTTTTAGCAAATTTCACACCCTGTAGAATTGTAGTAGTTGGATATCAAACACTCTATTTATGTTAAAATGATTTTTAATATAGTTTCCTATTATTAAAAATTATTAATATAGCAAAATATTAAATTGTAGTATACAGGGTTGGTCGAAACTCGGAATGAGGATTTTCTGAATTTTCTTAAATGGAACACCCTGTATTTTAGTATTGCAATGAAAAGACATTTTATGGTACTTTTTTATTTCTTAAGTATTCCCTATACCTAAATGCTTTAATTTGTGCTTAATTGTTAATCGCGCCAAGAATGTTAACTACGTAGGTATTTTGATAGCTCAACCATTATTGGCAATTTTAAAGATCAGTCTAGATTAATATGTATTTATTTCCGAAAAAGTATTTGTGATTGAATATTTTCACGGCCAACCTAATAAAATTTCACGTATTTTTTGTTGAAATTAATGTTTGGCTTGAATCACCAATAACTCACAAATTAAAGTAGTTAGGTATAGGGAATGCTTAAGAAATAAAAAAGTAGCATAAAATATCATTTCATTACAATAATAAAATATAGGGTGTTCCATTTAAGAAAACTCGGAAAATACTCTTTCCGAGTTTCGACCAACCCTGTATAGTACAATTCAACATTTAACTATACTAAAAATTTTTAACAATAGTAGACTATATTAAAAATCATTTGAACATTAATAAAGTTTTTGATGTCAAACTACTACAATTCTACAGGATGTGAATATTGCTAGGAAATTAAGAAAAAAAACGTAATTATCTTTAATACTACCCTTTATAACATTACAAAGCCTCATATTTTAAGAAAGAAGACATCCAGGAGAATCCAAAAGTGTAAAAATATACAGGGTGTCCCATTAAAAAAAACGAAGTTATAAGCCACTTCCGGTATAACCGGAAGTAGCAACTCGATGAAAATATTTTCATTAAAGAGATCACTCTTCAAAACCCCTTCATTCCAATTTTCATAATTCTGTTTCCTTTAGTTCAGGAGATATTTCTAATAGGACTTTTATCTGCCTCACCCTGTATAACTTATGTATGGACCCTGACGGTTAACAAAGGTGACGGTTAATAGAGTGACGGATAATGGAGGTTCCACTTTACTTGGGAAATAAGCCACAATTTAAGTTGGAAATACAAAGTATTAATAAATTAAACAAATGTTGTTTATATTACTTGGTAAAAACATCATTATATTTAATAATAAATTATTTAGATTATACATCAATATCATTAAACGCAAGAATAAGTGAATATCAGTATTATATTATTAATATATTAATAAAAATAGAGAATTTTAGAGATCTTAAATTATGTAAACTCGCATGGGACAATGAACATAGAGTTTAATGGAAATATTGAAGTAAAGTTCAAAAAGAATCAGATGGTAAAAAGAGAAAAATCAAAGCAGTGGCTCTAATTGTGTTGAATGAAGCCAATTTTATCGCAAATTTCTCGGCAGAATACAGTAGGGTGTGGTTACCCATATTAAAAGAGGAAGTCAATAGAAAGAAAATACCACAATTAGTAAGTCAATAACATATCGAGGATACATCATGTATATTTTATTATTATTTATGTATTATTTATGTATTATTTATATTATTTTTATTTTAAAACAACATACCTACGTATACAATCACAGTTTGGCATTAATTTAAAAGTAAACTGAATGTAATTCCAAATACTTACCACATGGGGATAGTATCATGAGGTTCTTTTTTGGGTATTCCTTGTGATTTACTATGTTATCGGTAACTATGACATGCTTTGCAAATTACATGTTATGATTTTTGTTATAGTCCAGAAAGCCACTGCGCATCCGCTAGGAAAAATATTCTAATTCGGATTTTTTGCACAGTCTTACTCAAAAAGGGCTTCTTTTAACAAATTTGCATGTTGCCAGGACCAAAAGGTGGTCAAAAATTTTTTAAACGTTTTTTTTGTTTTTTTCCTAAAATAATTTTTTTTGCATGGAAAAAAGTTTTTTTTAGGTTTTTTGGATCATTCCAAATAGAAAAGGTCTTTAGTGACTTTTCTCTAAAAATGATAGTTTTCGACATATAAGCGATTAAAAATTGAAAAATTGCGAAATCGGCCATTTTTAACCCTCAAAAACTGTGTGAAAAACTGAAAATTTGAATGTTACCAAGGTAGGTAGATATTCTTTAAACTTAGATTGATGAAATCCCGAAGAGTTTTTTGCAATACAATTTTCAAAACTCCTTTGTTTTTTAATTGCTAATCAAGCGTGCGCGACACTATTTTCCACCGACATGTCGCGACAGTATGGTGCAAATGGAAGGAATAAATTCGTTATTTCGTAAACCAGCGACTTTAAGGAAAATGGCAAATATATGGTACACTAGTGACGTCATCCGTCTGGG
The DNA here is from genome assembly GCF_917563875.1 of Diabrotica virgifera virgifera. NCBI lineage: Eukaryota > Metazoa > Arthropoda > Insecta > Coleoptera > Chrysomelidae > Diabrotica > Diabrotica virgifera. The sequence continues at coordinate 211,533,177 of NC_065444.1, forward strand.
CGTGATGACGTAGTCGATGATTTTTTTAAATCAGAAAAGGGGTCGTGTGGTAGCTCATTTTTAATGTTCTTCAATTCTCTATTCAATAACGTAAACATTTACATAATTATTTATACAGGGTGTCCTTTTACTTCTTTTTTTGTCAAATAATTTAATTTAATAAAAAAAATTTGGACACCCTGTATAAATAATTATGTAAATGTTTATACTACCGAATAGAGAATTGAAGAACCTTTCAAATGAGCTAGCACACGACCCCTATTCTCATTTAAAAAAATCATCGATTACGTCATCACGCCCAGATGGATCACGTCACTAGTACGCCATATATGCCACAATATCATAACTTAAAAATAAAAATCGACCTGTTTCGGGATTTTTCCTTACAGTCGCCGGTTTACGAAATAACGAATTTATTCCTTTCATATTTGCACCATACTGTCGGTGGAAAATATTGTCGCGCACGCTTGATTAGCAATTAAAAAACAAAGGAGTTTTGAATATTGTATTGCAAAAAACTCTTCGGGATTTCATCAATAGATGTTTAAATAATATCCACCTGCCTTGGTAACTTTCAAATTTTCAGATTTTTACATAGTTTTTGAGGGTTAAAAATGGCCGATTTCGCAATTTTTCAATTTTTAATCGCTTATTTGTCAAAAACTATCATTTTTAGAGAAAAGTCACTAAAGACCTTTTCTGTTTGGAATGATCCAAAAAATCTAAAAAACTTTTTCCCATGCAAAAAAAAAGTAATTTTAGGAAAAAAAACAAAAAAAAAACGTTTAAAAAATGTTTGACCACCTTTTGGTCCTGGCAACATGCAAATTTGTTAAAAGGAGTCCCTTTTGAGTAAGATTGTGCAAAAAATCCGAATTAGAATATTTTTCCTAGCGGATGCGCAGTGGCTTTCTGGACTATTACGGATATTCATAACTTTAAATTGATTTCATGTAATTGAATGAATTGTCTCCCAATAAAGCCATCCCAGAAATGCAATTCATAAATGTGTGCAATATAATTTTATAGTCTTCTGTAGTATTCTTTAAATGTATAATATATGTCTGAACTGTCAGTATGAATAAGGCAGATTAAATTAAATTATTAGAAGATTTTTTTACCAAGCAACATAAACAAAATTTGTTTAATGTATTAATATTTGGTATGTAAGGTGTAGATAACAGTGGAAGGAACTAAGGGAGGCCTATGTCTAGCGGTGAATGCGATTAGTTTATTGATGATGATGACGATATAGTTATTACGCACATTTGAGACAACTACGATATAGGTCTGGATCCCGCGTATGAAAAAAAAGTTGATTAATAGCAAGCTGAAAATCTGTTAATAGTTTAAGGGTGTCTAGTCGGATAAACTTTGATATATGGGAACACTGGAACAGGGGCAGTTTTAATTGTGGAACAGGTTAAAAATTTGGAACGGTCAGATCACGAAAACGGCACATTTATTTTGTCCGACAGAATAGACTTAAACTCTCCGAACAGAGATTAAACTCTCATGCAAAAATCAGACTGCTATTTATCACCTGTCATAATTCCTGTAATTTGACATATTCTACATGTTCCACTCATTAAAACGCCCATTTGGTGATAAATAGCAGTCTGATTTTTGCATGAGAGTTTAATCTCTGTTCGGAGAGTTTAAGTCTGTTCTGTCGGACAAAATACATGTGCCGTTTTCGTGGTCTGACCGTTCCAAATTTTTAACCTGTTCCACAATTAAAACTTCCCCTGTTCCAGTGTTCCCATATATCAAAGTTTGTCCGACTAGACACCCTTAAGCTATTAACCAATTTTCAGCTTGCTATTAATCAACTTTTTTTTCATACGCGGGATCCAGACCTAATACTGAATGAAATCTGGACTTAAACTCCAAATTGAAAAAAAAAAAAGAATGTGTGTGTACTTTGTACGCACGTAAGAAGATATTTTTTTATTATACAGGGTGTAACGAAAATACAGGTCATAAATTAAATCACATATTCTGAGACCAAAAATAGTTCGAATGAACCTAATTTACCTAAGTACAAATATGCACATAAAAAAAGTTACAACCCTTTGAAATTACAAAATGAAAATCGATTTTTTCGAATATATCGAAAACTATTAGAGATTTTTTATTGAAAATGGACATGTGGCACTCTTATGGCAGGAACATTTAAAAAAATAATTATAGTGAAATTGGTGCACCCCATAAAAATTTGATGGGGGTTTTGTTCCCTTAAACCCCCCCAAACTTTTGTGTACGTTCCAATTAAATTATTATTGTGGTACCATTAGTTAAATTTAATATTTCTAAAACTTTTTTGCTTCTTAATATTTTTTCGATAAGGCAGTTTTTTATCGAGTTGCGGCTTGTTTTTTAATATGTTTACATAAAAATTTTATGGGGGTTTTGTTCCTTTAAACCCCCCAAATGTTTGTGTATGTTCCAATTAAACTTTTACTGCGGTACCATTAGTTAAACACAGTGTTTTTAAAACTTTTTTGCCTCTTTGTATTTTTTCTAGAAGGCATTTTTTATCGAGATATTACTTCTTTTTTAATATGGTTCAAAATATACCTAAAAATGTAAATCATAAATAAATTTTCATATTATTACCAAGTCTCCATAATCGTACTTAGCCATATAGAAATATGAGGTGGATTTGACAAATATTCAAAATATCTCGATAAAAACTGACTTTTCGAAAAAGTACTAAGAGGCAAAAAATTTTCAAAATATTGTGTTTAACTAATAGTACTACAATAATAATTAAATTGGAACGTGCACAAAAGTTTGGGGGGGTTTAAAGGAACAAAACCCCCAAGAAATTTTTATGGGGTGTCCAAATTTCACTATAATTTTTTCTTACGATACTACTACCATAATAATGCCACATGTCTATTTTCAATAAAAGATCTCTAATAGTTTTCGATATATTGGAAAAAATCGATTTTCATTTTGTAATTTCAAAGGGCTATAACTTTTTTTATGTGCATATTTGTACTAAGGTAAGTTAGGTTCAATCGAACTATTTTTGGTCCCAGAATATGTGATTAAATTTATTACCTGTATTTTTGTTACACCCTGTATAATAGGTAATTTAAACGAAGTAAATATACTTAAAAGGTTATTTGTACTTATTTTATTTAAAAATCAAACTAACTTTCTTATCTACCACTTTCAAAAAAGAAGAATATCTTCAAAAATTATATGATAATATACTTACAATCATAAAATCTATAAAAAAAATAAAAAAATAATAACTTGCTTGGGGCTCGAACCCACTTCACGTCTACCGCGCCGTACGAAAGCTGACGGCATTTCAAACTAGACCACATTCACGTGTACGTCATGTGGGAATATACACAAACTAAACGTTTACACCATAAATTTATATGAATTTAATAAAATTATTAGTTTGATTTTTGTCGAAATAAAATACAACAAAATATAGAGTAAGAAAACAATATATGAGATGAAGATTTGCAGAAAGATTGTTCGTAATCAGATTATGTAAATTAAAGCATTGCCTACTAATAGGTAACTACATTATTTTGTTTACATTTTCCAAATAGATAGGTATTGAAACTATTAGGTATTTCCAACTGAAACATTTAGAATTACGTACCTGCAGCTTTTCAAAACTATTTAAAAAGTCAATATAATTATAAATTTGATTTTATTTCTGTCCACACATCAATAAAAACTAATATTATACAATATTTTTGTTTACCGATAATCTCCATATTGAACAATTATTGACAGATCATTTCAAAATTTCAACACCCAATCAGAGCCCGTATAACCACTAATACCAGAAAAATTCTTCAAATTGTACCAGTTCTTCGTTTAAATTGCTATAAATGTCGGTAAGCTTCAGTGGGCGAGCTTCAATTTTATTGGGAGTTAAATTTTCCAAATAATGTAAAAATCCAACATTGGAATGAATGGATTCATGTAGAAAGCCTCTGACTTAAAGAAGAAATGAGTGATCTCTAATAGCGATAAAATTTTGAGTCCTAAATTTCTATGGTGTCATTTCAGTCTTTGAAATATTCCTTAAAAGAATATAAATTCTTTGAGCGATCTAAGTGCCGCCATTCCTGAATTAAGGTCAATATTTGGATCTTGGAGAATACGACTTGTGCTGTTTGTCCTCTCTAAGATTTCATTCCAAAATATTGCAAATATTCCTGCTTCCAGTAAACACATTCCATTATACAAACCATTTGCATCGCTACAAATTATTGTTGATCATCGTCTTCTGAAATTTGGGATAATGCTCCTTTAATCTGGTTATTACATTTAACTTGTGGCGGCACTTCTAGATGACAATCTAGTAGTATTTACTTTTTTAGGAACAATAGTATTTTTGCCACGGTCGGCGTTTTAAACATTCGATTAACAAGTTGTATCTGCTAGTAGTAGATAGTAGAAGTTGTATTTTCTTCTACTAGTAGAGGAAGTGAAAATTACATAGCTCATATTCCTTCCAAGAAATCAAAGAATGGTATGGTAGCAGGACAACACTTAGCTACAGCTTTTGCAACTAAATTTAGAGAGTGGGCGTAACATGGATTCACAACGCCAAGATATTATGCTATCTAATTTTAGCCTGAACACACTGAACAATGAACACCATTGCATTATCCACTCATAACTGACGCGTTGTCGTAGGACTGTCCCCTACAGTTTTTCAAATCGATACCATCTTCTTGGTAGAATGTCATTAAAGAAATAAATATATTATCTTCTGCTTTATGACCGTGATTTGGCAAGAATACATTTTCAACAGGAGGGAAACCTTCCATGAAACGAAGTAATTAGTTGATTGACAAAAAGTATTCTATGTGAATAATGTGCTGATTTTTAAGTGTGGGTGTTTGTGGGGGCCCCGGGCAGCTGCACAGCCTGCCACCTTAAATCCGGCCCTGCTCGCACTCACACTAACAGCCGCGTCAATACGATCTTACCGCTCATTGTTAATAATTAAAAATAACAGTTTAGTAATAAACTAATGACACAAGTTTGTTCAGGATCATGTAGGGGGGCTTTAAACTTAGATTTAGTCACTTGCTGACTTTCATAGTAATAATTTTTAACCGAGTTATTAAGTCTTAAAATGCTTATAACAATTAGTTATTAGTTAAAAGCAATTTTAAATTGCTTGTAGCTCGAAAAATGTCAACTTTAGTGAAAACTTACTCTAGCATTTTGTTATCTCGGACCGTGTCAAAAGCCTTTTCAAAATCGATTGGACAGGTGTACATATTTTGATTCATATCTGTGTCAAATTTATTTTTAGCTCCATTATAAACCAACTCAGGACGTTCTTGAGATAATATGTACAGAATCAGCCTATTGAAAGTAAGATAATTCAAATACCTAAGTGCAACCATTAATGAAAATAATGACGAAGAAATACGACTCTCAAGAAATACGAATCAGAATCGAACAAGCCAGAAGTACATTTACAAGGATGAAGAGGCTTCTCTGCCGTTGGGAATTGAGTTAAAAATACGACTGGACACTGAAGCCTGGACACTGAAGAAAATTGACCTGAGGATACTGGAGGCATTCGACATGTGAATGTACCGAAGAGTAATGAAGCTCTTGTGGTTGTGGGCAGATAAAATAACCGACATGAGAGGAGATAAATATTTAATACTCCATGTTATTATGCAAGGAAAAATTCAGAAGAAAAGATCCATAGGAAGGAGACGTAACTCATGACTGAAGAACCTTAGGGAATGGTTTGGATGTAGTAGCAACGAATTATTTAGACCCGCGGTTTCGAAAGTAAAAATCGCTTTGATGATTGCCAACCTTCGAAGTGTAGACGGTACCCAGAGAAGAAGATAAAATGTTTATACTATATATAGAATTATGTTGTGTAGGAAAAATTTCCTATCCAACAGAAAGTTTCCAACTATATGGAGATTAGGTTATTAGTCTGGGCAGATTATCGGAGAACAGGCCATTTCTGGGAAAAGTTATTTACCAGCAATGTTATTGCTAGAATCAAATCTTAGAATTGTATATATTAATAATATAGGTATGCAAAGTCCGCAGATAGTGTGCTACTTTTTTTATAAACAAAATGGCGCCCGAAAATCGTGTTTTTTTCAATTTTTGCTCTATAACTCCAAAGATTTTAACTTTACACCAAAAATATTCGAATAAAAATTCACCGTAATTCAATTCTGCATAAAGATGTGTTTTTTCCGATTTACTTCGACGAAAATTTTCCCCGAAAAATGCGGGTTTTTCCAACAAAATCTTTAATTTTCAACTAAAATTTTAGGTAAGTAATATTTTATTAATAATTAAATAACTTGGTAATATAAAATTTATTTTCGTATAGTTTATAATTCCAGAAGCCGATGGAAATTGAATGAACAGTTTAGCAACAATTGAATTGTTAATTAAAAATTTCCGGTCGCTATAATAACCACAATAATTATGATACATAAGAATAACAATGATTTTTGTATAAAAAGGCACTGTACCTATCTAATGTAATTTCCAGAATTGAAATTGGACTATTTAAGCGGCTTCATGAATATTTTAAAATTATAAACAATTTTTTGGCTCATAAAATAATAAAATATCTTGGAAAATATTAAACTAAATTAAATCGTGAAAACAACATTGGAAAAAAAGCGACAGGACGCTTCTTTTACAAGAAAAAAAGTTTAATTGTGGTGAGTGGTTCCTGAGACACAATCGGTTAAAGTTGACTGGCATTTACGGCAAAGATATAAACAATAGGATCATACTTTTCGAACCATCACCTTTTTATTTTTATCCTTATTCTTCACACCAATTTTAATATCTTTAAAATAATCATAACATATTAAAAACTGTCGATATTACGAGTGAAAATTGCCAAAAATAGTAAAATTCCAATCAAAATAAGTTGGAAAAAATGTAATCTGAAAGTTCAAAATCGGTATACGTTAAACAAATGCATTTTCTCGGCTTCCCATTTAGCAATTTTCTTCATTCTTTTTTTGTTCCCAAGTAACTCGAGTAGAGCCATCTAACTAACGCATTATTAAATGTCAACGTTGCTTTTGTTTTGTTATAATAAATTAATTTATTTAATATAACAAAATTTTTAATTTGTTTAAATAAAGACTGTTATAATTATACAGCATTCAAATGAGAATATTTTTGTTTTTAGTTTAACTTAAAGTTAAAAGGTACACTTGGAGTAAGTTTAAAAAAAAGTCTACAACTGGAAAAAATATGTTGTTTTCTTTTCTTATAAATAAATTAATCTATTATCAAATCTATTAACAAATCAACAGCAAGTTTGACATTTTTTAATAATGCATTAGTTAGATGGCTCTATTCGAGTTACTTGGGAATGAAAAAAGAATGAAGAAAATTGCTCAGTGGGAAGCCGATTAAATGCATTTTTTAACGTATAACGATTTTGAACTTTGAGATTTTTGAGATTTTGAGAATTTTGATAGTTTTGGCAATTTTCACACGTAATATCGATAGTTTTTATTATAATAATATATGTTATGATTATTTTAAAGATATAAAAATTGGTGTGAAATAAGAGGATAAAAATAAAAAGGTGATTGTTCGAAAATTATCATCCTATTGTTTATACCTATGAAGGGCACAGGGGAAAAACCCCGTCAGTCAAAAAAAGTAAATTTCGAGAAAACAGCCATTTAAGTTTTTTCAATTATGGAGGCTAAAAAAATAAACAATAAACGTATAGAAAACATTTTAATTAATTTATTGACAATTTAATTAATATTTTTGCAGTAAAAAACCAGAGTAAAACCTAAAACTATTAAAAAAACGGTCTGAAGTCAATTCTCGTCAAAAATAAACAATAAACGTATAGAAAAATTTTTAATTAATTAATTGACAATTTTGTTAATATTGTTGCAGTAAAAATAAACAATAAACGTATAGAAAATATTTTAATTAATTTATTGACAATTTTGTTAATATTTTTGCAGTAAAAAACCAGAGTAAAACCTAACAAACTATTAAAAAAAAACGGTCTGAAGTCAATTCTCGTCATCATCAATTAGTTGGTCGTCAGCGTATTCGTAACCGATTACTACAATATTATTTGACTCACGGGGTTCTTACATACACGCGCCATGACTGACTGGATTTTTCCCCAGTACCTCATATTTTCTAACGTGGATTTTTAGTAGATTGCCGGTGTTTTGTACAAAAGCTAATAAATGTTTAAAAACTATTCGTTTGAAGCCACTCGATAGCGTCATCAGCCCATTTCATGAAAAAATTTACTAACGGGGTTTTTCACCTATGCCCTTCATATCTTTGTCGTAAATGCCGGTCAATTTTAATCGGTTGTATCTCAGGAACCACTCATCACAATTTTAAAAGAAGCGTCCTGCCGCTTTTTTTCCAATACCGTTTTCATGATTTAATTTAATTTAGTTTTTTCAGAGATATTCTATTAGTTTATAGGCCAAAAAATTGTTTATAATTTTAGAATATTTCTAAGGCCGCTTAATTTCAATTCTGTAAAGAACATTAGATAGTTACAGTGTCTTTTTATACAAAAATCATAGTTACTCTTATGTGTCATAATTATTGTGGTTATAATAGCGACCGTAAATTTTTAATTAACAATTCAATTGTTGCTAAACTGTTCATTCAATTTCCATCGGCTTCTGGAATTATAATCTATATGAAAAGAGCTTCTATACTACAAAGGTATTTAATTATTGATGAACAATTACTTATCTAAAATTTTAGCTGAATAGTAAATCAGAAAAATCACGTATCTATGCAGAATTTAATCACGGTGAATTTTTATTTGGGTGTTTTTGGCCTAAAGTTAAAATATTTAGAGTTACAGTGCAAAAATTGAAAAAAATACGATTTTCGGGCGCCATTGTGTTTATAAAAAAAGTAGCTCACTATCTGCGGACTTTGTATACTTATATTATTGATATATACAATCATAAGATTCGATTCCAGCAATAAAATTGCTGGTAAATAACTTTTCCTTGTATTTTGTTAATTAGCCCAGACTATAATATGTAAAAGCTCTTGCAACGTAAGAATATATTTTATTCATATTATAACAAAATTAATGAACATTTTGTTAATGATGGTCATGCTCATGGTCATAGTGAAAGTCTGGGATATCTAGTCCCGTCTAGGTCCAATATATGGGAATGATTTGATGGGAATCACAGCCTCTGCGTGGAATATTCCAGCTGCTACAAGGGCTAAAAAATACAAATGTTATATGATTAGTATTTTCAATAGTACTCGTATATAAGCTAAACATTTACTGCTTATAGAATATGTATTTCTTCTTCTTCAGCCTATGTTAGTCCATTGCCGGACATAGGCCTCTTCCATTTGCTTCCATCGATTTCTACTCTTTGCATTTCTCATCCACTGTTTGCACACGACTTGTTGGATATCATCTGCTCACCTCTTATGCGGTCTGCCTACTCCTCGTCTTTCCTCTCTTGGTCTCCAGTTTGTTAACCTCTGTGTCCATTTTTCGGGATTATCTCGGACAACATTTTCGAGCCATTGCCAATTGAGCCTTGCTATACGTTCTGCGACATCAGTAATCTTTCTTCTTTCACGAATGTCGATATTTTGAATCCTGTCTCTTAAACTAATCCCTAGCATCGCCCTCTCCATCGCTCTTTGGGTTATACTGAGCTGCCCTAAAGATTTCTTTGTAAAGGCTATGGTCCCCAGTCCACATGTAGTTACAGGAAAGATACATTTGCCATAAACTCTACGTTTTAGACACATTGGTATTGGAATATGTCTTTATCTGACTGCATCACAAGCAGAATATAAAATAAAATACACATATTATTATTAGGTTTTAGCCTTTAGTTTTGATGCACTAATCATAAAAATGTAATTGATTAATAATTACCGAAATTGGAAAACACTATGCAATGTAGTCAGATAGCAAAGTCAGAGGAGGAAATTTCTATTATGCAATGTAAATATACTCCAATGAACAACACAATGGACTACTAATAAAAGGATACCTAGCAAAAACCTTTTTGTAAATCTAAAGTCTGTGTTCTACACAGGGCCACCGGCAAGGGGGTCAGGGAGGGTCTGCCGACCCCCCTGGATAATTACAGCTTAAGATAAAACAAGGATATTGATCAATTTGGTCAATATCGAAGGAGATTACAGTTTTTACTTCCCGATTAATCTTTTTTTTGTATTATATATTATGATTATTAAAATATAAATTTTTCTTGTTCTTTCTTTCATTTCTAGAATAGAAAAGCGACTTAATGATTTTGACCCTCCCTAAATTTTTTTCTGGCGGCGACCCTGGTACTACATAGGATACTACTGATAGAATAATACTTACCAAGCACAAATAAAATATATCTTACAATCTTCATGTTGCTTTTACAACTGATAAACTAAGAAAGATAATTATCTAAGAAACCCGATCATTTATACCAGATTTGTTTTGTTGTTTTGTTTTTTGGCCTTGGTTAAGCACCATTTTTATGGAATTAAATTAACATTTTGTAGATATTAATTATACAGTGCGTCCATAAAGTAACGCATAAATTCATTATTTCGTAAACCGGCGACTTTAAGTAAAAATTCCGAAACAGGTCGATTTTTATTTTTAAATTACAATTACAATTACAATTTTTTGGCGTACAGTAAAACCTCTATTATCCGAAACCTTTTTAACCGAAACATCGTTTAACCGAAATGGCTGACAGTTTCAATAATTTCGTCAATAAATAGTAAGTTTAAAAAAATGCAATAAAATTAAGGAAACAAAACATGTTTAGAGTGTTTTTTAAAGAAATCTTATATTTTCTTTTGTGTTTTCCTTTGACTACGATGTTTTGCAGCTATATCACTCCAATACTATGTAATTTGATATAAAAGAATACAAAAAACAACGATATTTTTAACCGAAATTTTAGGGGAAGAAATAAGAATAGGGGTCATGTGATATCTCATTTCAAAGGGTATTTATTTCTCTATTTACCAATGCAATAAATAACATAATCATTTATACAGGGTGTCCAAAAAGATTTTTTTAATTAAATTAATTGAGACAAAAATAAGAATGTATGTAACTTATTTAATTCAAAATTCGTTTTACTTTTGTCAGAAAACAGGAAAACATGTTTATTTAACAAATAATAAATATTGCTTTTCGCTTAAATTCAATGTTAGAGCTGCCACCCACCTGCCTCTTGGAAGTTTAACATTACGCTTAAGCGAAAATCAATGTTTATTTTTTTAAATAAAACATTTATATGTTTTCTGGCACTAATAAAATATATTTAGAATTAAACAAATTACATATATTCATCTTTTTGTACCAATTAATTTAATTTAAAAAAACATTTTTTGGACACCCTGTATAAATAATTAATTCAATGTTTATACTATCGAATAGAAAATTACATACCCTTTCAAATGAGGTATTACATGACCCATATTCTCATTTAAAAAAATCACCGATTTCGTTATCACGCCCAGATGGATGACGTCACTAGTATGATATGTATGCCAAAAAATCGTAATTTCAAAATAAAAAACGACCTGTTTCGGGATTTTTCCTTAAAGTCTCCGGTTTACGAAATAATGAATGTATGCCTTACTTTATGGACGCACTGTATATCCTTATGATGAACCTCAATATCGACCTTAATATAAAACATATTTTTTTTCAAATAAAACACTTTGAACCGGTAAAATTTACAGATCATATAGACTGAACAATACATATAGAAAGTAAATGATGAAGCGATAACGATTAGTTTCATTTGGGGTGCTAAATAGGGGTAGACTTTCACGATGTTTTATTTAAAAAAAGGGCTAACTATATTTTGGACGCAACTTGCTTAGTTTTGGTGCTATAAACTTTCATATAAAACCAAAATAAACCTATTTTTAAACACTTTAAAAAAGTTTTATTCCGGTTTCACCGAAGAGTGCCATTTTTTTTTTGGTTATTTCACTTTGAAATATTCGAGAAATATTCAATTGGGAATTTGACGAATAAGATACAGAATTCATGAATACATCACTTTCTTTGGTTTTTTATAAGCTATGTAAGCTGTTATCAACTAATTTCAATGGGAAATAAGCCACAATTTTACCAAAAAATGATTTTATTAACGTTCCGACGCCCAAGTCGGGTGTCGTTGTCAAAACACAAAATAATACTAAATTAAACAAAAATGTTGTTGCTTATTAAAAAATTCTTCTAATAATTTATTTAATCTGACTCATTTATATTCGCAATTCAGACATGTATTAGACATTTTAAAGTAGACGACATCAAAATGATATTGCCAATATTGGTGAGTTGCGTTCCTGGGACGACTTTACTAAAACATAGTTCATTTGATTACATGAAATCAACCCAACTCAAGAATATCCGCCACAAAAACATAGCATGTGATCTTTCTTTAAAAAGACAACCAAATGCAAAGGTAGCAGTAAAATTCTCACGCTAGAAACTCCATCTGTCTAACTACTTTTTCGACTGTAAAGATCTCGGACAGTCCATGTTCTAATTGTACTGTTGCTTTTTGTTGGAGGTATAAGTTTGAGATCAGTCTTATATCCTTACCACCGAGTCCTAATGTTTTTAGGATATCGATTAGTTTCCCATGTGGGACTTTATCAAATGCCTTCTCGAAATTAATAAAACATGCATACACATCGCAGTTAACATCCCTGGATCCCTGTATTAGAACTCGCAAACTGAAAAGTGCTTCCCTCGTTTCGAGTCCTGCTCTGAATCCAAATTGAACTTCACTTAGGTGTTCTTCTAATTTGGTGTATATGCGCGAGTGAATGATAGCAAGAAGGCTCATCAAACTAATTAATCTATGTTTTATTAAAAAATCAAAAAAATATCCATTTTTTATCGCCATACAAATTTTTATCCTTTAAAGTAACGTTGTGCAATTTTAAATCCAAATGTTAACTAGCCATCTTAAAATGTAAATCTAACAGGAATTTTAATTTAAATGATTATGTAAATTTTTGTGACAAAAAATATGTGTTGCTCTCAAAACTTGTATTAGTATATTTTAAAACATATTTTTCTAAATTAAATAATTTCTAGTTCACAATGAAAATGTATTCACGTTAAAATTGATATTTTTCTAAAGGTATTGTTTTTTCGTACATTTTAATGTTTGATAAATGCCCCAAATTATCGATTTAAAAGTTAGTTAGTTTTAAAATGTGACATTTTTGTTGCGCGCGCAATTCAAATAAGCGCTCCTGTTAAGTACTTTAAAAAGGGCTATAGGTTAGAAACGAATCAAGATGCAAACAAAGTTTTTAGTCAAAATGTTAGGATAAAAGTACCTTGATGATTTTTAAATAAATTTTTTTTATTATTGCCTTATTTTCCGAAATACAGCACTTTTAATGAAAAACCAACCCTTATTTCCCTATTTTTGTAAAATGGAGTGGGTGTAGAATTGTAAACTTTTTTTTATAAAATAATAGACAATTTCAACTACCTTTTCCCAAATTTTCATCCTTCCTTTATTTTTTTTGAGGTCAGATTGTTCTTTGATCGGGCTAACTTACCAAGAATCAGTACAATATAAAATGCCAGTTTCATTGTGCGATTCCCAATAAATTTAAAGTACTTAAGTAAAGATAATGCGTATGGCATAATTTATATGTATATCGTCGAAATATTTTTACACTTTATGCTAATATTTCGTGATAGTGCATATTTATGTATTCTGCTAACGCGGTAATAAAATTTCAATGAATTTATTATTGTTTATTATTCGCATTTACAATTAATTACCCTATATTAAGATTTATTTATATTTTTCATTCATAAAATTGTATGCCCGAATTATTTTTTGAATATTGTTGTAATGCTGACTTGATTAATATAATTATATCTATTGTCATCTCGTCATATAAAACACAACGCTTTGTCACTTTCTGTATTTAAGAATTTTAAAATACCAAAATCTTTATTTAGGTTTCAACATACTTTTTTTCATCAGACATGCACACAAATTAAGACTACAAATTAATTATACCACTTATCAAGAAGTCATGTACTCTGATGAATTTAATTAAAAATATTGATTTCTACCATTAACGCAAGCCCTAATTATGTAAAAAAAGAATCTTGCAAAAGGCTTTCGACATTCTTAATGTATTTTTATTTAATACCACACACGCGCAGTAGATCACTAGAGGGGTGTTGTTGTACCCCATAGCGACATCAAATTATGATCTTTCTATTATTCGTTTTATTATTCCATATGATTATGTAGTTAACGATAGATGAAGACATATCTTTTACCTACTACCAACTCGTAAATATTGGCGTATTTTTATTGCTGACTTCTTCTTTCAGTATGAGTCACCATAATATAATTATATCTATTGTCATCTCGTCATTTAAAATACAACGCTTTGTCATTTTCTGTATATAAAAATTTTAAAATACCAAAATCTTTATTCAGTTTTCAACGTACTTTTTTTAATCAGACATGCACACAAATTAAGACTACAAATTACCACTTACCAAGGGGTCATGTACTCTGATGAATTTAATTAAAAATATTTTATAAAACTGTATGATACTAACTTATAAATATTGGTGAATTCTTATTGCTTACTTCTTCTTTCAGTATGGCTAACCATAGCCTGCTACAGTCTATTGATATGTGTATTACACATTTTGTTTATTTAATTTTCTAGTTTAGTTCTGCTATCTGTTCCTTTCATGTATATCGATGAATTTTGTCTAGACTAAGAGCTAGAGCCGCAAAATTACCGCCATAAGCAATATGGAGTTTGTCCTGTGAAATGCATTCATTGTATATTGATGATTATGATTCATTGCAGGCCAACACCTGAGTGGATACAGGAAGTAGCAATAAGGGGTGAAAGGGGAAAATAAGTGCAGTCGCTAAAAGTTTTCACCTCCCATTTCGTTTAATCTCCATCGATTTGCATGAAGATTGGTAAATAGTTAGAGCATACCTCAAGAAACAAAAGTTATATGGTGCCAACTTGCGGTTTTACCCTGGGAGTTGATGCCACCCCTTCTCGGGGTGAAAATTATTTTATTAAAAATAACCCCACGAGTCGATAGAGAGACCAATTATAAGCAACATTTGTTATAACAAGTTATCAAAATAAATCAATACTTTTTAATTATTAGATATCAAAGATTTGAATTTTTCATAAAAAAATGCATGGTCTAAAACGGTTTTTCATAAATAATTCAAAAACTATAAGTTTTACTACAAAAGTTGTGATTACCAAAATTGAAGATAATAAAAAATCGAATAGATTTCTTTTGATATTCGAATCGAGTAAATTTCATTTTCTTTTGATAATAACAACTTCAAACATAATCTATCAATCTATAGGCACGATTCCTACAGACTCTGCCGCTTCTCGCATTTCGACCGCCATCTTTTTCTGTCCATCCATTCGTCTTCTTTGATGGCTCTATCTCTCATGATGTGCCGTACATTTTCTTCCCAGGCAACTAAAGGTCTTCCCCTTTCTTCTTCTTTGTTGTGGTAAGTAATTTAAAGCTTTCTTTGGCCATCTATCTTCATTCATTCGTTTCACGTGACCATACCACACTAGTTGACTCGTTTAAATTCTATCTACACTGGAATACGCAGTATTGGTCCTACTTCTAATATCTTCATTCCCGGTGTGATCTTTTTTGGATATACCACACGCTCTCCTTAGATAATCCATTTCTACTACTTCTATTCTTTTTCGATCTTTCTTCGTGAGCTGCCAAACTTCTTCCCCATAAGTCATAATAGGCTCTACCGAGGTACGATAAATTGTCAATTTCGTTTTTTGTCTTTATCTATATCTTTGTCTATACCTTTAGACCATAGTAGAGAGTTAAGAATGTTTACCGCTTTTTTGCCCTGCTGCCAGTACCAGCGCTAGGGTATAAGGCCCCCGCCTGCAAAACAGCATAGGCGCCCTTCGGTTTCTTTTAAATTAATATTTTGTATCGCATCAACAGAAAAAAAGCTCACTTTGGCGCCCCCCAAACAGCGGCCCTCGCCTGCAGTGCATAACTTGCAGGCTAGTTATCGCCGGCCCTGCCTGCTGCGTTCTGTTTTCGATATCTCTTTTGGTAGATATATGTAAAAAATGATAGAAAACCAAATTTTAGATTTTCCTTTGGCAAATATTTTACTTTTTTTTTATTATTTTTGTAGGAAAAAACTAAACGAGATAGAAACGTTTAAAACGTAAATTTTACTGCGAGAACCATGTAACAGGGGCTGGTTAACATTTTATGTTTAAAAAAATATGGGATATAATATATTAATCTTAATACTATTTTATAGCCCTTGAGACGGTTTAAACCTTTTAAATGGTTTTTAGCTCAACCTGACACCATAAAAATTAATGTTATTAAATTAGAGCTATTCTGGAAAATTGTTTGGTTTAAAAAAATTGTTTGGAAAAATGTTTGGAGTATAAACTTTAATGCTATCGACTTCTCCGGGAGCTCATTTGATAAATATTTCTTTGACAAGTGTTTAGTAAGTAAGTATATGTCATAAAATGCATAGTTTTCGCGTTAGGTAAGCTTGAATACTAATATTTGAGTACTCTAATTTGAGTACTAGAATACTAAAATATTTGATAAAGAAAAAACTATAATTTGGTGTTTTATCATTTTTTACATAACGGTTATATCGATTATTTTTGGAGTTATTATCAACATAAAATGAAATTTTAAAAAGTTATGATTAATGATTTTATACTGGTCAAAATTGTTGAGGTAATTACTTATGCTAAAATAAAGAAAGTCTTATAAGGCTTAATATAAATTTTAATTTTTGTGGAAATAAGTTTATTTTTCACTTTTTCCTAAAAAATTCGAAAGGGTTTTCTTATTTTCATCATAACTTTCTTAGCTTTGATGCTATTAACTTCATCTGGAGCTCACTTGATAGGTATTCTTGAGTATTTTGACAACTGTTTAGTAAGTATATTTCATAAAATGCATCGTTTTCCCATTACTTAGGCTTGAATACTTAGATTTGAGTACTAGCCAAAAAATATATACATTCAATCACCTATAACTTACTTTTAAGTAATTTACTCCAAAAGGTTTTTTAAGTAAGGAATTTAAAACCGCTTTACAACATGCATTTTTTTCACGAAACATTCTAATATTTGATCTTTAATAACTCAAAAAGTATTGATTTATTTTAATAACTTGATACAACAAATTTTGCTTAAAATTTGTCTCTCTATAGATTTCTGGGGTTATTTTTAATAACATAATTTTCACCCCCGAGAAGGGGTGGCATCCACCCCCAGGGTAAAAGCGCAAGTTGACACCATGTCACTTTTGTTTCTTGAGGTAGGACTAACTACTCACCAATTTTTATGCAAATTGATGGAGGTTCAACGAAATCGGAGGTGAAAACCTTTAGTAACTTCACTAGTTTTCCCCTTTCACCACTTATTGCTACTTCCTGTATCCACTGAGGTGTCAGCATGAAAGAGATCTTAATTATCAATATACAATGGACGCAATTTCACCGGACAAACACCATATTACTTTTCGCTCTTTGTCTATATTATCTCAGACATGAGGGATCTGGGATCTGTTAAAAACTCTAATATTTTTGTATGATTCCTTAAAAATACGGTATAATCCAATCTCTATTGGCAACCGACTGTCAGAACTAGGTAAACGTAACAATAGTGTACAAATTATATTTACAGTGGATTAATGAGGAGTATGCAAAAGAACTTGTAAAGAAAAGTATGTACCGAGAAATTTTTTCTACCAAGTTCAATCTTCATTTCAAGCCCCCAACATTGATACATTATGTGAAACCTGTGACAGTTTTGACAATAAGCAAAAAGAGGCAGATACTAATGAAGTTGAAGATCTTTTAAAGAAAAAGGCAGATCACTTGAATGACGCAGAAAACAGATACAAGTTAAAAAGGCAGGATAAGATAAGATTTTAGAGAATTATTATTATTAAAAAGCAGAATTCAAAAGAAGTCGTAGCAATGATGGATTTGCAAAAATGCCTCCCCACACCTATGTTAACTAATGGAAATCGTTTTATTTAAAGCAGTTATGGACATTTAATCTTACCGTCTACAATGACAGTACTGCCGAAGGTTCATGCTTCATATGGGACCAGTGTATTGTGGTTACCATGGGACCATAATGTGGTTAAAAACTTTACCTTCTACAACAGAAGAGGTAATATTTTGGTCAGATAACTGCTCTGGCCAAAACCGATTTTTTTTTATTTTGTATGCATATATCCATAACACGTAGTTAGAATTCATCATAAATATTTGCTCAGGGGACATGCACACAACGAAGCAGACATAATATACATGCACCTATTTAGAGGAAGAAGAAAATACTGCCTAGGTAGTATGAGTATTTCTGTACCTCATGAATGGCCCAGTTTATAAGGATCTGCAGTTCTTTAAAACCGCTTATTGTTTATGAGCTAAAAACAAGTGACATTTTTAACTTTGAAAGAATGGGCAAAGAATTGACAAGTCCGTTTGTGAATCAGAAACGGATCACAGACAATAAGCCTTTCTATGCTCTAAAATTGTGCACTTGAAAGTCGAAAGAGACCACCCTGACATTATGTTTTATAAAACAACATTTTCCCAGAAAAATTTTAAATCTGTAAATTTTTAAAGGAAAATGAGAAGTTCTCTCGATGGTCTACTACCAAAGACATTGGACCAAATCAATAATGAAAAATCAATTCCAATTGATCTTTCTTTTCTTTCTTTCTCCCCTTCCTTGTACCCTATCAGGGTGTCGGATTTGGGATCGCTATTCTAATTTACATTCACCCATCTCTTCCATTCTTTTCTGTTTTCCGCCATTATTTTTAATTCCTCGAGTGATTTTCCTTTAACTTTTCCCGCCTCTACTATTTGCTGTATCCATCTTTTTCTTGGTCTGCCTCATTTTCTTTTTGCAATGTTCCTTGCTTCGTGGATTCTTCTCGTGATTCTGTTGGGTTGCATCCTCATCAAATGCCCATACCAATTCATTTGTCTCTTTTTTAGTTTATTTATTATTGGTTCTTGGTTGTCCATTCTCCTAATAGTCTCGTTGCTTAATCTATCCCATTTTGTCTTTCCAACTATCCTTCTTAAATGTCTCATCTCCATTGCATTTATTCTGCTCTTATGTTTTTCCAGAATTGTCCAGTTTTCACTTGCGTAGAGCACAGTCGGTATCACTATTGTGTTATACATATATGCTTATTTTTGTCTCTCTTGCAAGTTCTCTTTTCCGCAGTATTGGGGCTAAGGCATAGTATAACTTGTTTGATTTGTTTGCTCTATTTGTTATTTCCCAGTATATTTTCCATCGTTAGTAATGATACTTCCCAGGTATTCGTAAGTTGTAACTATTTCCAGTTCTGAGTTTTTGCATTTTATTTTTATTTCATTATCTTCTTTGCCGTTGATTATCATTATCTTACTTTTTTCCTTGTTTATTTCCATTTTTAGCTCTTCTATTTCCTCTACCCATATATCTATTAGTTTTTGCATTTTGTTCTCGAAATCTGCTATTAGTACTATGTCGTCCGCATACATTAAGGACTATTGTTACTGGATGTAATCTATGGTATCCTATTATTTTCTGTAGTTGGTTGGTTGTTGCTCTAGTTTTTCTTATTAATTCATTTATTACGATTATGAATACCAAAGGCTGAGACTATCTCCTTGTTTAATACCTCTATTCCAATTAAATTCATCTGAATCTTCCCCTGCTATTTGTACTCTTCCTTTTACCTCTTTGTAAGTACTTTCTATAATTTTTATCAATCCGTCTGGTACATTTATTTTCCTCAAGCATTCCCCTATAATTTTTCTTTCTATCGTGTCAAATGCTGCTTTTAGGTCTATGAATGCTAATACCAGTTTTCCCCCCGTGTCTAAGCATCTTTCGATTAGGTTCCTGATGGTATATATGTTGTCATTTGTTTGTCTTCCTTGCAATTCCAATTGATAGTTCAAAATATAACCACCTAATGGAATTGCTAGAATGGGTATATACCTTCTATTTACTATTCCTACTATAAATCTTTAAAAACAAAAAAAAACTTGACGTTAACGAAGACAATTCTTCATGTTCCGAAGATGATTAACTGCTTTTTAATTTAAGTTTTATATTATTTTTATAATGTTAAGTTCTGATTATATGGTTCTTTTCCTAAAAATATCATATCAAAAGGGCGGCTGTCCTGTTTTTTTTTTATTTAGAAATAACCGCATTAACCACGAAGGTCATCAGCGGGGTAACGAGAATACAATTAATGAGTTTACAAAAGTATGAAATTGTGTACAATTAAATCTTACTTACTAGGTTACATTTATTTAGGAATTGAAAAAGAGGTTTACAGTCGGTTTGCAGGTTAAGAATGTCTTTCATATTGTTTGAATAACCAGATATAGATTGTTTGTAAGCGGCAAATTCATCACATTCTGTTAGCACATGTTTTACTGATACTGGTATATTACACCTTCTGCATTTTGGTGCTTCGGTATGGGTAATGAGATGCTCATGAGTAAGTTTACAGTGTCCTAACCGAAGACGAGATAAGATGACTTGGTTCGATCTGTTGGTTGTATGTGGATTCCATGGACTAGTATCTTCTTTAACGTCTCTTAACTTGCTCGTGGATGTTTTCCATTTTTCACTCCATAAATTGAGAGTCATTGATTTTAGTAATTGTTTTGTATCTGCGGCTGGAATTGATTGTTCTGCCAATGTTGGTAATTGCGCAGCTGTGTAAGCCCAACGATCAGCGTTTTCATTTCCCTCGATTCCAGAATGAGAGGGAACCCATAGAAAAACTATTTTTGAGTCTGTTTGATGCAGACTGTGTAATATTTCTTTGACTAATATGACTATAGGATTTTTCGTGAAGGTTTGTTGTATGAGTCTCAGTGAATTGAGTGAGTCAGATATTATTAAGGAGTGTTTGGTTTGTGCATTGGAAATGTGCTTCAACGCTTGTAATATGGCATAAAGTTCACCATTTAAGATGCTGTAGGAGCTGGGAAGCTTAAATAAATATTTGGTTTCATTGTTTATGTATACTGCTGCTCCTACACCTTGGGAAGACTTAGACGAATCGGTGAATAAGTGGGTATAATTTTTATATTTTGCGACTATTTGTTTATAATTTTGATATATAAGACGTGGATTGGTATCGTATTTATTATATTTCGTCAATTGGGTGTTTACATGTGGGGTTCTGATAATCCATGGAGGAATGCTGTGTTCATTCATTAACCACGTTCTGGGGAAATTTTGGAGATTTAACGTTGATATATACCGGTGAATTCTAACATAAAAGGGTGGTGGAGAGGTGCTATGTTGAAAAGTTGATTTGAAACGATTACAGAACGTGTTTTTGTGAGCAGGAATTGATGGTATTGATGCTATTCTGGAGGCATAGGATAAACTAAGAATTTGTCGTCTGAAAGATAGAGCTGGTTCGCCCAGTTCGCAGTATAGGCTTTCTACAGGCGTTGTCCTGTAAGCCCCTAGAATTATTCTTATTGCGGTGTTATGTATAGTATCTAAGCATTTTAATATTGAAGGGCGAGCAGATGTGTATGCAATACATCCATAATCAATTTTCGCTCGAGTAAGGCTTCTGTATATTTTTAGCAGCATTAGACCATCAGATCCCCAAGACTTGTTTGCTAAGCATCTTAATAAATTTAAGCCCTTTTGACAAGAAAGAGTTAGTGTTTTAATATGATTTTTCCACGACAGACGTTCGTCGAATATCATGCCCAGAAAATTTATGTGTGGAGTATAGCTTAGTTTCTGGTTGTATAGGAATATTGATGGTCGATGCTGCTCTGGTATGTTTCTTTTTGAGAATAATATGCAATTTGTTTTGTTTGGGGAGAAATTGTACCCAGACATTATAGACCAACGTTCGAAGTATGTTATGCATTGCTGAAGGCTTTGAGCCATGGTGCTAAGACATCTTCCCTTGATAAACACGATCATGTCATCTGCGTAAAGTCTTGCTACAACTGGTTTCTTTAAATCTTTTAAGACATCATTCATAGCAATTAAAAATAAAGTTGGGCTGAGAATTGATCCTTGTGGTGTGCCGTTTAATTGTTTCTTGGTTGATGATATTGTTCCAGAAATTCGGACTTGGAATTCTCTTTGAGATAAAAAATTGCGTATGAAATTTATTATATTGCCTTTCAATCCCCAGTGATGTAGTTTATTTAGGATGATTTTATGGCATGTAGAATCAAAGGCTTTATTAATGTCAAAATAAATTGCTAGACATTTATCTTCAGTAGCAAATGCTTCGTGAATATGACTTTCTAGGTCAATAATGTTATCAAGTGTGCTTCTAGATGGTCGAAATCCGGATTGTTCGGGAATTAATAATTTGTGAGTTTCCAAAAACCATATTAGTCTCTGGTTGATTATTTTTTCTAGCAATTTACTCATGGAGCAGGTTAGGGAGATTGGCCTGTAAGATTCAGGCAAGAGTGAAGATTTGTTAGATTTAAGTATGGGGATGATTGTTGCTTTCTTCCAGATTAAGGGGAAGTCACTATTATTCTACATGTGATTAAAGATATTAAGCAGGATTTGTTTCGCCGTTTCTGGGAGATTTTTTAGAAAAACTGGAGGGATGTCATCGGGACCAGAAGAACTGTCTTTTAGTGATGAGAGAGATTCCTCCATTTCTTCTTTTGTCAGTGGCTTGTTTAGAGAATTAAGGTTTTCCAGCTCTTTGAATTCCGTAGGGAGGGCAATGTTATCATTAGTTATATTTCTGTTTATGGAAACCTTATGATAATAGTCTGCGAATGCTTCACCTATTTCTTTTGTTTGGTTTATTCGTTTGCCATCATAATCTAATGCTTTAATGACATGGTAAGTTTTGTTTCCATAAATACCTTGTATCTTCCTCCATGCCGATGATATTGTAGTGTTTCTGTTTATGCTTCCTACGAACTTCTTCCATGACTCTTTTTTACGTTTGCTGGTAATATATCTTGCTTTTGCCCTATGTTTTTTGTATTCAATTATACTTGTTGCGGTTTTCTGCCTCCTACATCTATTTAGAGCAGATTTGCTGTTTTGTATTGCTTCGGCACATTCGTCATTCCACCAAGGTACAGGTTTAAATTTCTTGATATGTTTTGTTTTTCCTATTGAAAATTCAGCGGCTTTTATGATTATTTCGTTAAGTTGAGTTACTGCTGTATTTGCGTCCTTCCACTCATTAATTTTGTATATGTTATTCTCAATGGTTTTTGAGAAAGAGCTCCAGTCGGCTTTCTTTATTTTCCATTTCTGATGGATACTATCTCCGTTTGATATTTTGTCTTTTATAATTGAATTCGTTAATTTTATAGGAAAGTGGTCACTGCCTAGTAAGTCATCCATAACTCTCCATTCAAGGTAAGGACTAATAGTTGGGCTACATAATGAAAGATCGATGCAAGAAGAATTGCCAGTAGCTATATTGAATCTAGTATTGCTGCCATCATTCAGTAAACTTATGTTCATGGTGTTGAATATGTTTGATAGAATTCGTCCCCTTCTGTCTGTTTTTTGAGAACCCCAGGAGTAATTGTGGGCATTAAAATCTCCTAGAAGAATGAAAGGAGTTGGAAGTTGATTAACTAGAGACTCCAGTTCATCCTCAATTAAATAATGGTCAGGAGGAATGTATATGTTGCAGATGGTGTAATTTAGTTGTGCTTTAATTTTTACGGCTATCGCTTCTAGGTTTGTATTTATTCTAATTTGTGTTGCTTGTAGATTCTTTGAGACGTAAATGGCTACGCCGCCACTCGCAACTTGTACATTTCGGTTTTTAACGAATTCATTGTATCCCCTCATTTTGTGGACATTTTCGTCTCGGAAGTGAGTTTCTTGTAGACACAATATGTCCAGAGAATGGAGGGCTATGATATGCTGTAGCATATTTAAACGGGTATAGTACCCATTTAAGTTCCACTTGAGTAATGACTCGAATGTATTTATTGGGTATCTTGAGATGTATTTGAGATATCAGATTGGGTATCACTTAAATCTTGGGATTGCTTTAGTAATTTCTTTTTTAGCCTTGTGACACGAGTTTTTAGTTTCTTAGTGTTTGCGTGAGGATGAAGTTCTTCTAACATATCTATTAGTTTTGGAATATCTTCTGTGAAGTCTTCCGCAATGCTAAGAACATCCCTCGATCCGTATGTATTTTCTAGGAGCTGTTTAAGCTGATGGCTGTTGATTATGAAGTGAGGAGAATGAGAGTCGATATAGTTTATAATAGATTCAGTAAGTTCTATTTCTTGATCTGATGTATTAGATTTGGGTTTTTTGTTTTTCTGAACGACTGTTTGGGGAAGAGAGAAGGTAGAAGTATTGGGTGGCATTTGTTCTTCTGGAGTGGCTGGGGTCATATCTTCAGCTGTTCGTTTTGTTGCGGATGAAGTTGTTGACTTAGTAGTTTTGTCCGAGGTTGGGATATTTTCAGATTGAGCAGTGTGATCTGGATTTGTTACCAGATTGGATGTGATCAAAGCAGTATTGGCGACTTTTGCACAATTTTCTACTACTGAGGAACTTTCGGGTAGAATATTATTTATTGAGTGGGAATTTAAGTCATTAGGAGATGTTTCATCCGGTTGAGATATTGACGAGATTGGAACATTATGTGTGGGTTGTGATGATTGTTGGGAATGTGGGTTAATATTGCCCGAAGGGCATTGGGATGCAACATGATCCGATAATTTGCAGGTGAAGCAGCGTTGACTGTCTAGGGCTAAAAAGATATGATATGATAGATTATCATGTGTTATTTCTAAGAATTCGGGTATGGTAATATCTGGGGAAGGAGCGATATACACCTGTCTTCTGAAGCTGAGTATGTGTTGGTATTCTGGATTTGATGCACCTATTCTAAGAAAGTTTATTGGAGAAACTAATTTTAATCCAATATTTTCCAGTAAGATTACAAGAGTTTCGTGTGGGATCGTTGGGCTTACATTCGATGATACTAGTCTGTCTGCTGGTGAAATTAGACGTCTTGCTTTGATGACTTCATTATTGACAACAATTTGACCATGATTAGTTAAAAACTCATCAACCAGTGATTTATTGGTTAGATAAACACATATTCTGTTGTGTGAAATTCTGCTACAGAAAATGATGTTTATTGGTTTTACCAGAGGTCCCAATTGGAGAAGATAATCTTGAAGTTTTGCTCCCTGAATGGAGCCGAAGATAAGTGCCTGGTCTTTGTTAGGATACTTGTAGATATTTTTTGAGACAGTGCTTGCATAAGATGTGTTGGAGGTATTCATATTATTTAAATTATTCTCTGGGTGAGTGTTGGTGGATGAAGATTGATTTGTAAATGTTGGTTGTGACATTTTATTTAAAATATTCAAATTTGCTAAGTTATTTTGTTAAATATAATTATTGTCCAAAACATTTTTCCCAGGCCGACCCTGCCTTTTGTTGTTAAAAATTCTTTATTTCGCTAGGCGAGTTTTTACTAGCTAATTACTTTTCAGTCTTGTGTATCTGATATCTAACCTCAATCAGCCTAACAAAAATCGTCTGGATGCAGTTAATATTAAAAATTTACTCACAGTTGCTGTTCTTGGTATTTTATGTCACTGCACTAGTAAAACTTAACTATTAAAAGGCTTTTATTTAGCGGTAATTTGTTTAAATCGACCGTAAATTATAAAACGTGTGTTTACAAACAGGTCTCACAAACAAGTCCCTGTCCTGTTTTTTATTAAAATAGTACCACAGAACAAAAAAGGCTGTAGTCCTAAATTATTTATTATTTCAATACAAAACAACTTAGCGTCGATTATGTTACTGTAAAATAAAATACAAAGCATGCTTTACCACCTTCTTTAAAATCATAAAGCTGCAACATCATTTGATGTTTTTAAAGGCATTTGAAATTATGGCGTACAAATTAATAGCACTAACTTTGATCTACTGCAAAACAAAGTGAAAGTGACTTCCGCCCTTTTAATTCTAATGCACAGATTTAGCAAAAAATTAATAGATTTTTAAATACAGCACCTAGAGACTTGCAAATTTTTGCATTGTGTTCAGGATGATGTCAGGAAAAAGTTTTCAGTAGAAAGATTGATGGAAATGCATAATTGTATTTTAACCTTCGGCGGGCGACATAGGTACAAATATAACTTTTGAGTTTCCAAATTGTGATAACTTTTTTTGTTAACGAGATAGAGACCTGAACTTTTGTGACATCTCTACTAGTGCAGTCACTGAAGGTTTTCACCTCCGATTTCGTTGAACCTCCATCGATTTTCGTGAAAATTGGTGTGTAATTAGAGGATTACTCAAGGAACAAAGGTGACATGATGCCAACTTGCGCTTTTACCCTGGGGGTGGATGCCACCCTTTCTCGAGGTGAAACTTATTTTATTAAAAATAATACCATAAGTCGATAGAGGGACAAATTATAAGCAAAATTTTTTATATAAAGTTATTAAAATAAGTCAATACTTTTTGACTTATTAAAGACCAAAAATTAAATTTTTTCGTAAAAAAATGTATGTTTTAAATCGGTTTTTTACGTATAAATCCAAAACTATAAGTTTTTACAAAAAAGTTATTATTACTGAAATTGAAGATAATAAAAAGTTGAATACATTCCTTACATAAAGAACTAAACTTATGGTAGGGGAGCCCAAGCAGGGATTTTTGCAGTTACTCGAGCGCGTCAGATTATCATATGGGGAGAAACCTGGTACCCTGTAGATGTACCTCTACCATATATTGGCTCTTAACACAGGGGAGTTCGTTAAGGGGGGCCCGAAAAAAAAATCTATCCTTAAAAAGACTCGAAATTGTCAGATTAAGATAAGGTAAGTTAAGTACATGCAAAAGAGTGTATATTTCAAAAATCTGACGATTTGAGCCGGGCGTAAGGAAATGGGCGAGTCCCAAAGTTTCACAAGAAAAAAGCGAATATTTTGCGAAATGATTGACAGATCGAAAAACTAAAAAATATGTGGTCAATATTTTTTAAAAATCTATCGAATGATACCAAACACGACTTCCCACGGAGAGGGGTGGGGGGTAAATTTAATATTATAAATACGAATCCCACGATATTTCGCGAAATGAACATCAGATCGAAAAACTGTAAAATACACGTATTCAATATTTTTGAAAAATCTATCGAATGGCACCAAACACGACCCCCCATGGAGGTGGGGTGGGGGGTTACTTTAAAATCTTAAATAGGAACTCTCATTTTTTATTGCAGATTTGGATTCCTTACCTAAAAATAAGTAACTTTTATTCGAAACATTTTTTCGAATTATGGATAGATGGCGTTATAATCGGAAAAAACGATTGTTGGAAATGGAAAATTAAATTAAAAAATGGCAAGCGCCCACTAAAATGGAAAACTTTACTTAACTTTTTTTGGTTTTAGGACCTACTCTTCACAACCTAATAGGTCCCCAAAGCGCTCGAGTGACTGCACATTTAGCATGCTTTGCTCCCCTACCATTATGTTATTTCAAAGTGAGTTATTGGCAATTGAATGTGTATTTTTTTCGATGAGTGCTCAAATCTAAGTATTCAAGCTTAAATAACGGGAAAACGATGCAATGTATAAAATATTCCTGCTAAACATTTGCCAAAGTACTTCAGAATGCCTATTTAATGAGCTTCAGAACAAGGTAATAGCGTCAAAATTAAACAGGTTATAATGAAAATAAAAGAACCGTTTCGAATTTTTTAGGAAAAAGTGAAAAATAAAACACCATTTCCACAAAAATTAAAATTTATAGCAATCCTTACAAGAACTCTTTATATTAGCATAAGTAATGTTTTCGATAATTTTGACCGGTTTAGAATGCATATTTTTGAAAAAAAGATATAATTTAAAAAAAAAAAAAAATTTTAAATTATTTTAATTTTCATATTCTTTGGATAATAACTCCAAAAATACTCAATATACTTAACAAATTATATATAACCGAATTTTTTTTCTATGCCAAATATTTTACCTGTTTTACTATTTCTATAGGGTAAAAAATAACCGAGATAGAAACGTTTAAATCTTAAATTTTGCTGTAGGAACCATGCAACCGGGGTCATTTTAAAAAAGTAAGGGGTTTAAAAGATTAGGTTCAACGTGCTTAAATAGCACTTGGAATTAACTTTCTAACAGTTTTAATATGAACCTTATATCGTAAACACGAACGGAGTTAATAAAAAAAATAATAGAATTTTTTGTAAAAATTTTTAAAAAATAAATTTTGAAAAAATTTTGGAGCATAAATTTTAACGCTATCAACATATTCGGGGGCTCATTTAATAAATATTTTCAAGTACTTTGACAAATGTTTAATAAGTTTATGTTTTAAAATGCGTCAATATCCCGTTATTTCAACTTGAATACTTGAACCGAGTTTTTTACTCGCCGAAATAGAAAATATATTCAATTACCTATAACTCACTTTTAGTTAACACAAAAAGGTTTTTGTAGTAAGCGGTTTATTTAATTTTTTATTAGCTTCAATTTTGATAATTATACCTTTTTTGTAAAAACTTACACTTTTGGAGTTATTGATGAAAAATTGGTTAGAAACATGCATTTTTCTTAAGAAAAAATTAAAATCTTTTATCTTTAATAACTCAAAAAGTTTTGATTTATTTTAATAACTGTATGTAACAAATTTTGCTTGAAATTTGTCCCTCTACCGAAATGTGAGGTTATTTTTAATAAAATAATTTTCACCCCCGAGAAGGGGTGGCATCCGCCCTCAGGGTAAAAGCGCAAGTTGGCTCCATGTCACCTTTGTTCCTTGAGGTATCCTCTAACCACTCACCAATTTTTATGCAAATCAATGGAGGTTCAACGAAATCGGAGGTAATAGCTCATATCCACCTTCAGTGACTCCACTAACATTTATCCAGTAGATTGTTAGGAACATTATTTTTTCTACGAGTCTTTAAAAAATGACCAAATCTTAATCAATTAATTTAATTAATATGAAAATACATACACAAATTAATTCTTTGACAAGGTTGTCAAAACCAAAGTTTCAGCATAATTGGTTAGCATGACGAAGATCTTGGTTTCCATGACGACGATTCAAAACCACTGTTATTGTCTACTGATTTGACTTTCGAATATTATGTCAAAATTATTTTGTTTCATCGAATTCTCGCGTTAATTCCATTAAAACATGAACACAATAAGATATATTTGAAATAAATTAGTAAATAATACCTAAATATTAGTTTATTACATGTATTATAATTACTTTAAGGCCATATTAACATATCTAAATTAACACGCGTGCGGAAAAGTAAAACGCGTGCGGAAAAGTAAAACGCGTGCGGAAAAGTAACACGCGTGCAGAAAAGTAAAACTTTCTAAACTAAAATGCGTGCGCGAAAGTAGACATTTTTGCACGCTCGTAGAAAAAATATTTTACGGTTGAAAGTCATCACTTTTATAATTTTTAAAACATTAATTGTCATTAATGTCACTGAATGTATTTTTTCATAGCAACGAAGGGCATCTGACGTAATATACATGACGACAAGAAATTATCAAAAATTATCAGTTTAATTTAGATTTCTGTAGCTTTCTATTGGTCAGAATATCCTATTAATTAAATAATCAAAAATGATCAATTTGTTGTCTGGCAATAGACACGAGAGCCCGCAGGGCTCGAGTGGCTATTGCCCAATAACAACAAATTTGAGTAAAATTGAAGCATTCTTTTCTTATTTATTCTTACTGTCGTGTAATATTCGTAAGATTATTTTTTAATATGTATATTATGGATATTTTCTTAAAGGTGACAGTTTTCAAAACTAGGAAACTGGTTGCCATTAAACAGAAACAATCTACTTAAACAAATTCTATCGATAATTTTCTACAGTAGATATTTCTCAGTATAATTTTAATCTGGTTGGACAGAATTAAACACGTGATCAAATATCTTACTATACGATTGGAAGTTAAAATCATAAAAAAATAATCAGTTCAATTTTTATTTCTGTAGCTTTCTATTGGTCAGAATCTCCTATGAATGAAATAATCGCGTTAATTTCATTTAAACAGGAACACAATAAGATACATGTCATTTGAAATAAAATAGTACATAATATCGAAATATTAGCTTATTGCATGTAACATAATTATAAAACGCGTGCGAAAAAGTAAAACGCGTCAAACGCGTTGGAAAATAAAACTTTCTAAACTAAAACGCGTGCGCGAAAGTAGACATTTTTGCATGCTCGTAGAAAAACCATTTTTTTTGGCTTATAAACAAATAGAATATCTCGGGAAATATTAAATTAAATTAAATCACGAAAACGGTATTGGCAGAAAAGCCACAAGACAGGAAAGATATAAACAATCGGATCATAATTTTTGAACCATCACCTTTTTCTTTTTATCCACTTTCTTGACACCAATTTTCATATCTTTAAAATATTCATAACATATATTACTATAATAAACACTATCGATATTACAAGTGAAAATTGCCAAAAATAGCAAGCCATTTTTTCTTTTAAAAGAAGCGTCCTGCCGCTTTTCTTCCAATACCGATTGCATGATTTGATTTAATTTAATATTTCCCGAGATATTTTATTTGTTTATAAGCCAAAAAATTGTTTATAATTTTAAAATATTCCTGAATACGCTTAAATAGTCCAATTTCAATTCTGTAAAGTACATTAGATAGGTACAGTGTATTTTTATACACAAATCATAGATATTCTTATGTATCATAATTATTGTGGTTATTATAGCGACCGTAAATTTTTAATTAACAATTCAATTGTTGCTAAACTGTTCATTTAATTTCCGTCGACTTCTGGAATTATAGCACATACAAAAAGAGCTTTTATACTACCAAGTTATTTAATTATTGATAAAAAATATTACTTATCTAAAATTTTAGTTGAAAATTATAGATTTTGGTGTTTTTGGTGTAAAGTTAAAATCTTTGGAGGAATAGAGCAAAAATTGAAAAGAAACACTTTTTGGGCGCCGCGCCGTTTTGTTTACAAAAAAAGTAGCACACTATCTGCGGATTTTGCATACCTATATAATTAATATATAGAATCATAAAATTCGATTGCAGCAATAAAATTGCTGGTAAATAACCTTTCTTAAAAATGGCCTATTCTCCGATAATCTGCCCAGACTATAAGTAAATTGTGTAGTTATTTCATACAATGCGGTGGAATAAGTGCTGCCCCCCCCTATTAACTTGTTTGTTTCAAGAATATAAGTAAAACGCTCGGACAGGTCGATTTTTAAACTAACCATAGTAAATTATAGCATCAACGTTTCGAACTTTACGCTATCCCTCTTCAGGTGACAGGCATAACTTTGATTTTTTTAAACGGGAAAGTACATCATGTGACACCTCATTTAAAAGCTCTTAAAATACTGATTTCAAAAATGTATAATACTTTAATCCTGTTTGAGAGCGTAGGCGCAAAATTTCGGTCGAATTCTTTCTAAATGCAATAATTTTTTTCGAATCCTGAAAAAACTAATAAATATTTTTGAAAAATTTAAACGCAGAATGAAATATTACTGTATTGTCGATGGTCCAAAGTCCCTGAGAACTCCTCTAATGTTTATTTTAATAAGTCATAGTGGTGAAAAAAAGAGAAAATTTTGTGTGATTTTTAATTTCAAATATATCATTCAAAAGAAACTTTTTGTTTATTCTAAGGGACTGTCAGCCCTCGGTAATAATCTAATCTTTGATTCTGCGTTTAAATTTTTCAAAAATACTTATTAGTTTTCTCAGAATTCGAAAAAAATAAATGAGTTTAAAAAGAGTTCGACCGAAATTTTGCGCCTACGCTCTCAAACAGGATTAGAGTATTATACATTTTTGAAATCAGTATTTTAAGAGCTTTTAAATGAGGTGTCACATGATGTACTTTCCCATTTAAAAAAATCAAAGTTATGCCTGTCACCTGAAGAGGGATCGCGTAAAGTTCGAAACGTTGATGCTATAATATACTATGGTTAGTTTAAAAATCCACCTGTCCGAGTGTTTTGCTTATATTATTAAAATAAACAAGTTAATAGGGGGGGGGGGCAACACTTATTCCACCGCTCTGTATATACAACAAGATGTTGCATGACAACTTTGTTATATTTAAATTTTAACAAAAAATAATTGTAAATTTACACAAAAATATAAAAGTAGCTTAGTTTAGAAATGTTGAAACATACAATAAGATTGTGTCGCTTTAGTTTTCGGTTTAGTAGTGGCGCTGTAAAGTATATTGCAAGATTGTAAGGATGGTTTCAGCCGCAGATCCTGTTTTTAGGAGCAATTTGTAATATTTTGTTTTACAGTTTTGACTTGAAGAATATGCGCAATGAACTGATTAGATACATACCATGGTGCATTTGTAATGACGCATAGGACTTTTAATGGAAAGCTCTCCAGAATCTCCACATTAAACCTGGACGCTTATCCGACAAGCTAAATCCTATAACTCCATACTGGTTTTATGACTGATCTACAAACTATTAACTCATTGTGTAGAGAGCGTTGTGATCTATTACTAAGCTTAGGGCAAGCTCCAGTTATTTTCTGTTCATGAATGTTTGTTTCTACCATGTTAACCACCTGTCGAGGTACGTCAGCAGGTATTTGACATACTCTATTTATTGTTCGCTATAATAAATGCTTTTTGCTAAATCGCTGTATTTAATGTTGTAACCTCGATCGTAAATCCATTAGAGTTGTCGATCAAGCGCCTCAGCCTGCTAAGCCATCTGACTAATGTGCATTGAAATCACCTCTTATTATGACTCTCTCTTCTAAACGAGTATTACTCATAGTCTGGGCTGATTATCGGAGAATAGGCCATTTTTGGGAAAAGTTATTTACCAGCAATTTTATTGCTGGAATCGAATCTTATGATTGTATATATTAATAATATAGTGTGCTACTTTTTTAATAACAAAATGGCGCCCGATATTCGTGTTTTTTTCAATTTTTGCTCTATAACTCCAAAGATTTTAACTTTACACCAAAAACACTCAAATGAAAATTCACCGCAATTAAATTCTGCATAGAGATGTGTTTTTCCGATTTACTTCGACGAAAACTTTCCCCGGAAAAAGCGGGTTTTCCGAAAAAATCTTTAATTTTGAACTAAACTTTTAGGTAAGTAATTGTTAACCAATAATTAAATAACTTGGTAATGTAAAAGCCCTTTTTATATAGATTATAATTCCATAAGGCGATTAAAATTGAATGAACAATTTAGCAACAATTGAATTGTTAATTAAAAATTTACGGTCCCTATAATAACGACAATAATTATGATGCATCAAAATAATTATGCTTTTTTCATAAAAAAAAAACTATAACTATCTAATGTACTTTACAGAATTGAAATTGGACTATTTAAGCGGCCTCAGGAATATTTTAAAATTATAAATAATTTTTTGGCTTATAAACAAATAGAATATCTCGGTAAATATTAAACTAAATTAAATTATAAAAACGGTATTCGAAAAGCAGCGACAGGACGCTTCTTTTAAAAGAAAAAACGTTTAATTATGATGAGTAGTTCCTGAGATACAACCGGTCAAAATTGACCAGAATTTACGACAAAGATATAAACAATAGAATCATAATTTTCAAACCATCACCTTTTTATTTTTGTCCTCTTTCTCCACACCAATTTTCATATCCTTAAAATACTCATAACATATATTATTATAATAAAAACTATCGATAATACGTGTGAAAATTGCCAAAAATAGCAAAATTCCAATCAAAAATTAGGTTGGAGAAAATGCAACGCTCAAAGTTCAAAATCGGTATACGTTAAAAAAATGCATTTTCTCGGCTTCCCATGGAGCAATTTCCTTCATTATTTTTTTGCTCCCAAGTAACTCGAGTAGAGCCATCGAACTAACGCATTATTAAATGTCAGACTTGCTTTTGTTTTGTTATAATAAATTAATTAATTTATTATAACACAAAATTTTAATTTGTTTAAATAAAAATTGTTTAAATTATTATACAGCTTTCAAATGAAAATATTTATATTTTTAACTATAAAAGGTACACTTGTAGTAAGTTTATCTAAAAAAAGCCTACAACTGTAAAAAATATGTAGTTTTCTGTTCTTATAACTAAATTAATCTATTATAACAAAAAAAAGCAAGTTTGACATTTAATAATGAGTTAGTTCGATGGCTCTACTCGAGTTATTAGAGAACAAAAAAAGAATGAAGGAAATTGCTCCATGGGAAGCCGAGAAAATGCATTTTTTTAACGTATACCGGTTTTGAACTTTGAGGGTTACATTTTCTCCAACCTAATTTTTTATCGGAATTTTGCTATTTTTGGCAATTTTCACACGTATTATCGATAGTTTTTATTATAATAATATATGTTATGAGTATTTTAAAAATATGAAAATTGGTGTGGAGAAAGAGAACAAAAATAAAAAGGTGATGGTTTGAAAATTATGATCCTATTGTTTACATATTTGCCGTAAATTCCGGACAACTTTGACCGGTTGTATCTCAGGAACCACTCATTATTGTTAAAAGTTTTTCTTTTAAAAGAAGCGCCGAGCCGCTGTTTTTCGAATACCGTTTTTACAATTTAATTTAGTTTAATATTTCTCGAGATATTCTATTTGTTTATAAGCCAAAAAATTGTTTATAATTTTAAAATATTCCTGAGGCCGCTTAAATAGTCCAATTTCAATTCTGTAAAGTACAGTAGCAAGATATCGTATCTTTTAATGAAAAAATCGTAGTTATTTTTATGCATCATAATTATTGTCGTTATTATAGCGACCGTCAATTTTTAATTAACAATTCAGTTGTTGCTAAACTGTTCATTAAATTTCCATCGGCTTCTGGAATTATAATCTATACGAAAAGGGCTTTTACATTACCAAGTTATTTAATTATTGATTAACAATTACTTATTTAAAATTTTAGTTGAAAATTAAAGATATTGTTGGAAAAACCCGCTTTTTCCGGGGAAAGTTTTCGTCGAAGTGAATCAGGAAAAACACGTTTCTATGCAGAATTTAATTGCGGTGAATTTTTATTTGAGTATTTTTGGTGGAAAGTTAAAATCTTTGGAGTTAGAGAGCAAAAATTGAAAAAAAACAGGATTTTCGGGCGCCATTTTGTTTATAAAAAAAGTAGCACACTATCTGCGGACTTTGCATATCTATATTATTAATACATACAATAATAAGATTCGATTCCAGCAATAAAATTGCTGGTAAATAACTTTTCCTTGTATTTTGCTAATTAGCCCAGAGTATC
Organism: Diabrotica virgifera virgifera; assembly: GCF_917563875.1. NCBI lineage: Eukaryota > Metazoa > Arthropoda > Insecta > Coleoptera > Chrysomelidae > Diabrotica > Diabrotica virgifera. The sequence goes on from NC_065444.1 coordinate 211,568,599, forward strand.
AGTGTGTCTCCCAATTGATCATATGAAGCTTTTCTATCGTTCTCATCCAGATACAATAATATAATCCATACATAATTAATTATCCTAGAATTTCATTATTGGGCCCAACTTATAAGTTTTACTACTCAGACAAATTGATACATATAACCATAATAATACAATAATAAAATCTAGATTGCCCCAAAATTTTTGGTTCAGTCAACTTTAAAGAGAAGGAAAAATCTAAATATACAATTAATAAAATATGGGTGATTATTTCATTCATAGGAAATTCTGACCAATAGAAAGCTACAGAAATAAAAATTAAACTGATAATTTTTGATACTATCCCGTCGTCAAGTATATTACCTCAGATGCCCTTCGTTGCTACGAAAAAATACATTCAGTGACATTAATGACAATTAATGTTTTAAAAATTATAAAAGTGATGACATTCAACCGTAGTATAGTATAGTTGATGCAAAAGATGGCATAACCCAGACATCCAAAATGAAAGTTATCCTTTAACACCAAATTGTTCTATATGGTCCACACAATGTCCAGAAAAAAGTCACACCAATTTGAGCGTCGGGTTTGGGGGGTAGAGGGGGGAGAAATCGGTAAATTCGTAATTTTTTAAGTTTTTCGCCAATATTTCTAAAACTATGCGGTTTAGCATGAACAACCTTCTATACAAAATTGTTCTACATTAAATTTGAAATAAAAAAGGCCCTATGCATAATCCTTCTAAAATGAATGGTTCCAAAGTTACGGAGGTGGTATAGTATAACTGGTCCAAAAAAGGCCTAACCCAAACATCCCAAGTAAAAGTTTTCCTCCAACACCAAAATGTTCTATATGGTCCACATATGGTTCAGTAAAAAGTTACACCATTTTGAGCGTCCGGTTTGGGAGAGAGATGGGAGAGTAGCCGGTAAATTAGTAGTTTTTTTAAGCTTTTCGTCAATATTTCTAAAACTATAACAATGTTATATACAAAAATGTTCTACATGAAATTTAAAACAAAAAATGTTCGATATATAATTGTTATAAAATCAACGGTTCCAGAGTTACGGAGGGTGAAAAGTCGAGGTTTTCGATACTTTATATATTTTTTGGGCAATATTTATGATATAACTATATCAAAAACCCAGACATCCAAAGTGAAAGTTATCCTCCAACACCAAATTGTTGTATATGGTCCACATAATGTTCAGAAAAAAGTCACACCATTTTGAGCATCGGGTTTAGGGGGGAGAGTGGGGAGAAATCGGTAAATATAAAAAGTATCGAAAACCTCCACTTTCACCCTCCGTAACTCTGGAACCGTTGACATTATAACAATTATGTATAGAACCTTTTTTGTTTTAAATTTTATGTAGAACATTTTTCTATAGAACATTCCTTACGCTAAAGCATAGTTTTAGATTTATTGACGAAAACACCTAAAAAATACTACTAATTTGCCGACTTCTCCCCCATCTCCCCCCCAAACCGGACGCTCAAAATGGTGTAACTTTTTACTGAACAATATCTGGACCATATAGAACAATTTGGTGTTGAAGGAAAACTTTTACTTTGGATGTCTGGGTTAGGCCTTTTTTTTTGGACCAATTATACTATACTACCACCGTAACTTTGGAACCGTTCATTTTAGAAGGGTTATGCATAGGGCCTTTTTTATTTCAAAATTAATGTAGAACAATTTTGTGTAGAGGGTTGTTCATGCTAAACCGCTTAGTTTTAGAATTATTGACGAAAAACTTAAAAAAACTACGAATTTGCAGATTTCTCCCCCCTCACCCCCCCAAACCCGACGCTCAAAATGGTGTGACTTTTTTCTGAACATTATGTGGACCATATAGAACAATTTGGTGTTGGAGGATAACTTTCACTTTGGATGTCTGGGTTTGGGTCTAACTATACCATACTACCGTCAAATATTCATAACAACTGTGTTTAATTGGACTAATTTGTACTTACATAAATAAATTACGATAAAATTTTGGTTTTGAACAGTTTTATTCATGAAATAATCGCAACAAATTGCACTCGATCTCTAAAATTATTATCGAATTTTTGCCCTCGTGACACTTTGACATAATTACTCTCCCCTTCGGGTCGTGAAATTAAGACTGTCAAAGTGTCACTCGGGAAAAATTCGATAATTTTAGAACTCTTGTGCAATTACTACTGATTATTTCATTCATAGGAGATTCTGACCAATAGAAGGCTACAGAAATAAAAATTAAACTGATAATTTTTGATAATTTTCCGTCGTCAAGTATATTACGTCAGATGCCATTCGTTGCTATGAAAAAATACATTCAGTGACATTAATGAATAACAATTAATGTTTTAAAAATTATAAAAGTGATGACTTTCAACCGTCAAATATTTATAACAACTGTGTGTTTAATTGTACTAATTTGTACTTACATAAATAAATTACAATAAAATTTTGGTTTTGTACAGTTTTATTCATGAAATAATCGCAACAAATTGCACTCGATCTCTAAAATTAATATTGAATTTTTGCCCTCGTGACATTTTGACATAATTTTACTCGCCTTCGGCTCGTGAAATTAAAACTGTCAAGGTGTCACTCGGAAAAAATTCAATAATTTTAGAGCTCTTGTGCAATTACTACTGATTATTTCATTCATAGGAGATTCTGACCTATAGAAAGCTACAGAAATCTGAATTGAATCGATAATTATTTGATAATTGCCCGTCGTTAAGTATATTACGTCAGATGCCCTTCGTTGCTACGAAAAAATACATTCAGTGACATTAATGACAATTAATGTTTTAAAAATTATAAAAGTGATGACTTTCAATCGTCAAATATTTATAAAAACTGTGTGTTTAATGGTACTTACATAAATAAATTACAATAAAATTTTTGTTTTGACCAGTTTTGTTCATGAAATAATCGCAACAAATTGCACTCGAACTCTAAAATTAATATAGAATTTTAGAGCTCTTGTGCAATTACTACTGATAATTATAAATAAATTCATTGCAGATATTTCCATGACTAAATTTATTAAAAGTACGTAAATAGACATAATCAAGAAATATATTATAATTTTTGTAAATATATTTTGAGGATGTACGTATAAATTTTAGCATTCACGTTATATTTACTCACTTAACCATTCAAGTTATTGACCACCTCAAGGTGAAACTGGCATTTTATATTGTACTACCTACATACATAGTTCTTGGTGAGAATTACTAAAATATTTGTAAAAAAACATAATCCCGATGTACGAGTATGGTACGATGTACCAAATTTTTGTCATACAGGGTGCTTCATTAATAACACTATAGTCAACAAATAAACAAAAAAAAGTTGCGACTGATGTTAAAATGGCTGCACCGGGGAGTTTAAAGCGTCCTGAATTGGAAATCAAACACCAAAATGTTCCACCACGTATATATTTTGAGATAATATATCTTCTTCTTAAATTGCCGCGCGTTTCTGCGTATGCGTCCACTGTACATTGTCTGGTCAGGTGAAATGTTAGATTTGGAGTTATAGAATGCATCAAATAGGCTGTTTATTACAAAAATTCTTATATACTATATACATATAAGTTCAGAACTAGAAACAAAAATTATATTAAGTCTTTTGTACACAATTTTGTGCATATCCCAATAATTTTCCCATAACGCTATTTGGATTATCATAAAGACACATTTTATCCTGCATAGTAAAAAACGAGGCTCCTGGTTATGGATCCTAAATGTTGTAGGTTGTCCTGGCTAGTAAATTCCGTTAAAAAAAATCCATTATTGTAATCTAGAGCCTTAGGGTTAAGCATGTCTTTTGGAAAGTGAAGGTCTCGAACTAAATCATGTAATTCGGCTTTTTTGATGCAATAATATACTTTTTCGTCGCTTTCGGAAAATAAGAATCATTCTTTTCTGATACATCGTCAGGTTCACTTTTATCACCACACATTTCCAAATCTTTCTCCCAATTTGCCGAGGTCCTGGAACTGGTAAATCTTCTCCATGAAAAACCGGTTTTATTGCTGAGGTAATATCTGGATATTCAATTTTATACTTGTTCTTCCTTGAAAACCCAGACACTTTTGTCATGCAGGAGTAACAGTGGTTAAAATGGTTTAGAACTTTATAAGTTTAAGTAGTTAGGTTTACTGATTAAGGACTACCTTTGGTTTATTCGTTATTTAAATGTTAATGTGTTATTCGTAGGCATTAGATATCCCAGTGTGGTCAAATTATGCACAATTTTTAGGAAAAACGTTAATTTGATAAGATCACGCCCCGATATATTACAAATGACTGTTTAAAAAAAATAGTAAAATACTCATAACTTAAAAACAACTCATTTTTTTTAAATCATAACTCAAAAATCTTACGTGTTAAAAACTTTTTACCATCGTAATCATATTCAGAGAGCATAAATTAACAAAAAACAGCATTTTGCATTCGAGTCGCAAATTGGTTGTAAACTAGTGAATTAGAAATATTTAAACTGTAGTAGATTCCTAGACACAAAATATTATGGTTTAACCCAAATCACCTAGTCCGAAAATGCTTCCTAAGGGACGTAAAGCTCTGTGAAATGGCGTCGTTTAATTAGTTTATTTTAAATATCTCTAGAACGCTTTTATTTAGAAAAAAGAAAAACTAGTACCTCCATTTATTCTCCAGAGATAAATCGATTCCATAAATTGCAAATTTCTGGTACCGGTCATAGGCGTCCCTTTTGGGTAGGGCAACGGTTATTTTATCGTTTTACTTTTTTGTCTTTACCTGTTAAGCATTTTTGACAATGGATTATTAAATTGTGAGTTATTCTAGTACTAAAGTGTACTCTTCGTTTAAGTCAGTAGGATACACCGGAACTTAGAGCAAGAGTAACAACTTTTACTACTAGGATACCTTATAATTTAGTAATATAGTGTCAAAAATGCTTAATAATTAAAGACATAAAATAATTAAATTAATTAATTATTGCATAATATTAGACAATGGTGTGGTTCCACGGTAGAAGAATTATTTCGCTCAGCAGCCGATAGAGAGGGGTTTCAGGAACTTGTAAACATGATGACGGCCAACGTCAAAATTTGTAATTTATTAAACGCTGTACTTAAACTGCCGTCAAACGGTCTTGCACTATAATGACATTAACAGCTATGATCATTCATATTGATGTGTTTGACGGCATTTTCTTCGGCTGCCGTTCGCTTTTACTTGCAGTTCAGCATATATAAACGTGGTGATTTAATGCACGAGTTGACGATTTTCTTATCTTATTTTATTATAGTGCCCGTCTCAGTATATAGTTACAAGCGTTATATTTGTACCTAATTGTTAATTATTGTGGGAATAATAAGTTTGAATTTAAAAAACTTGAATGACTTAGGTAAGTGTCATTATTGGGCGTCCGTTCGTTTTCTAAATATTGGTCCTTTTAGTTAGGTTAAATATTGGTATGTCAATGATGTTAAAAGTTGGCGATACATTTTCCTCATTTGCCGATGCAAAAAAGACATCTCGGAACGAGATTCACGTACTATTGCAAGCAGTAAAATTAAGAGGCCGATAGAAAGCTATTTAATTTATTATCAACTTGTTTATGCATGCAATCATGGTGGAAGGAACTTCAAGAGCGGTGGGAAAAAATTCGGCAGTCTTGGACATTCAAAGGAGATTGCTCAGTACATGTACGATTCAAGGCATCGTTAGATGGAAATGCGTTAGAAATAACGTCAATTCAAACTCAGCACAATCATGATACCTCAAAAGTACAACAAGTATATAATGATTATCAATAGGTACAACGTCGGCACTGTTAACCAAATTGGAGTTTATTTGGGTTTATGCATTTGAATAAATTTAATTTATCAATTTTAACAATATTGAACAGCAAAGTATTAATAAATAATGAACTTTCAAATACTAAATGGTTTTATCATGACTTTTGATTATATTTCACATTTTATTTAATTTTTTTTAAATTGGTAAAAAAAAAACATTTCTTCAAGTGAACAGTGTTGTTTTGTCGACAATTAAAATGCTAGTGGCAGTAAAGAAACGAGTACTCTCAAAAGGAAAAGGTCTGACAGCATTAGGATTACCAAAGAAAAAGAAAAGGAACCCCAAAACATTTCCAAATAAATCCAGGGTTCCATTCGAAGGAAAGGATTAAATTTCTATAATTATTTTTTTTCCGTAGCTTACAACAGGTTTTACAATAAATAAAGACTAATATAATTATGTATTTATCATTACCCATAATTAAAATACGTTTTAATACTTCACTTTGTTTTCTTTTTCGTTTATCCCTTACGCTCCCGAACGTAAATGGTTTTAAATATTGAGTTAAAATTTTAGGATAATGTTAGTTTATACCTTAATAAGAAGTCAAATTTTTTGCATAATTTTCAAAGTGACATTTGACAGGATTCAAGGACTATCACAATTGTGTCATACAGTAGCACACAGATAACTAGCACAATTGTGATAATGAAACCAATTTGAGAAAAATGAAACCAAATTTATTGAATAAAGTTATTTGCAATGAAATTGAACAAAACATTTTTGTTTGTTACTTAAACAAAGATAAACATCACACTTACTACACCTTATTCTTGATCTACTTTGACAGGTTTCTAGACGACATGTTTTAGGATTTTTTTGATTTTAATGAACAGGCCAATGATCAAACCCATCATACCTTTTGTCACGACAGGGCATTGAAGCGTACTTAACCCTTTTGATACTGGATTCTTCTGTGTTATCTTCATTGTCTCTTTCTGGTCTTCTGGTTTTTGTTCCACAGATCAAAAATTCACCCAAATTTAACCGAAATTGTAGCAGGTCCAAGATATCTTTTGTTTTGTATTTATTGTTTTTACAATCTTTTCGATATTCCATCCAGCTGTTAACGATGGATAAATCAAATAAGTGAAGGATAGTTTTAAAAGTCCATTTACGAGTTTTAAAAAAGGTTCTGTAACATTCAATCATTTGATCGCATACATCGACACCTCCCATCTTTTCATTATATATGTTAACAACTTTTGGAAAAGTTACTTCGACATGTTTTTTTTCTTGTTTGTCCCATCTCTTGACGTTTTGTAAAGGTTTTACTCCAAAAGCCGTGGAAGCCATAATTACGGATTTATTATCTTTCCACTTTGTCAAGCATACCTTTTTGTCACTTCTTACGTATTCTTCTGACTGACCTCTTTTCATTTCTTTGTCTTTTTTAAATACACATCCCTTTGTCCTGTTTGGCATAATTGTCCCCGTTCCTTCTATTTTCAGTTCAAACAATTTATCAAATAATGAAAAAGTCGAAAAATATCTATCAAAGAAGACGCAACTTTCCGGAGGCAAAGTTTCTACTAGGCGAAGAATGACCGACGGTCCTAAACCGAGTTCTTTATTTTTCAGCGGAGTCAGAGAGCCTTGGTAAATTTCAAAATCAAGTACTGTGCCACAAGATGTCGTCAAAACAAAATTTTTTAGGCCAACAGGTCTCGGCTTATTTTTTACAAATTGTCGTATTGGACATCGGCCCATAAAGGGTATCATTTGTTCATCAATTGAAAATGACGTCCCACGTAGTCTCTGAATTTCTAGACATCTTTTTCTTACTCTATCTATCATCGGCTGAATTTTCCAAAGGCGATTTTGTTGTTTTATCTCTTCAGTTACCGATAAATTATCTACAAGGTGAAAGTTTGTGCGTAATTTGTAAAATCTGTCTCGATTCATTACATCAGCTATGATTATTGGTAGTCGGTACTTTACACTCCAGTAAAGGTGTATTCTGGGAAACTTAAAACATCCCATGACCGCATGCATACCAAAAAATTGTTTGATTTCTTCGGGAGAAATATCTGGTTTTATTTCCATGCCAGTCTCTTGCAAATAGTATTGCGAAGTTAGTTTTGCTCCCATTTCAAAAAAATCATCGTCTAAATATCGACTGAAATAACCAAATGGACTCAAAACGTCATTGATATCATCAGTCCCATTGGATTCTTCCGAAATATTCTTGCTTGCGAATGAATCTTTGGTCCATTTTATGCCTACGGAAGGTACATTTTTGCTCGTAGAAGGTTCAGGATTTTCCGTTTCGATGTTATATTCCTCATCATACTCTTCATCAGCGATGTTTGGCTCAAAATAATCATCATCATAGTCGCTTTCAATCTCGAAATCGGACCCACATTCATCTATCAGTTCATAAATTTTATCCGGATTAGCCGTAAGTTCGTCCAAGTTAACCTTTCTTGTATCTCCTGCAACAAAAAACTTAGCTGGTTCTGTCTGTTTTTTTTTCGATTTTTACTGTGTTAACTCCCGAACCCCACAATTGTGATCTAGCGCCAAAAGTAACTCATAAGAATATAACCTTTAATACATTTAATCATTTTTGTACGAAAATTAGTGAAACTAAACCTATTTAAAGCAATAATACCCATCTAACTTGTTTTAAACTGATTCTTAGTAACACTTACTATTTTTTGCCATTGCAGTACACACAAGTCTAAATTATTACGAAATACGTCCGTTCATACTCTAATCACGTCAAAGAATGAGAAGGGAGACGAACGGTACCGATTCAGCGACGAAGCTAAATACCTAGGAGTCATCATGGACAAAGGATTAACCTTCCAAAAACACCTAGAAGCCACAGTCCGGAAGGCCAACATAGCAAAAGCAACACTAAGAGGACTCACAGGCAGGAAAAGCAAAGTAAGACTGAAAACAAGGTTAAGACTGATCAATAGTATAATCCTACCGGTATTAACATACGCGTCTCTCGCATGGGGACACGTATGTAACACACACAAGAAGAAGATCCAAGCAGCCCACAACAATAGCTTGAGGGAGGCCGCCAGAGTTCCAAGATATGTAGCTGAAAGATTCCTGTTCAGAGAACTCCAACAGGTGAGAGTCACCGAAATCATGACAGATAAGGCAAGGACCAAATTCGCGGAACTGGAGCACCACCCAAATTACATACTGCGAGAGACGCTAAGGTATGATGAGTTCCACCGATGGAAGCACAGACGTCCGAAGCAACAAATAGTGGGATAAGAATACAAAAGTGATAAGTGATAGTAGTGAGTTCGTAGCTCGAAAACAAGTGCCGAAGACAGCGTTACATACGAAGATCAAGTACCACGACCGCATCTAAGGTAAGTGAATTTTAGAAAATTACAGAAGGGCATAAGCCCCCAAAAAAATATAAATAAAATAAAAAATGGCGAAAGCCCCAAAAAAATTATAAAAAAACCATAAAACACATACAAACTCGAGCAACGAGTCATCGGGCGGAGCCCACTAGGGCTCAGCACGATGACTCGGGGCCCAAGCAAGCAATTTTTAGTTCCGCGGATAAGTAAGAAAGAGGATAAAGGCATAGAGCGCATCACGCTGGCCTAGTTTTTTTGCATTCGATTAGGGTACCACAATGGAATCTTATTACCCAGGATTCCATTGTGAAGAGCATTTGGCTACGATAGATGTGCCCTCATCGCGCATCAGCGTGCTATGGGGGGGAAAGGGATGGCCTGGGGCATTGGAGCGAGGTGGGGTGATCCCTGTATATACTCGGGTCAAAACACCTCGCCCCAATGAATTGTTACACCCGAATGTACTCTTTCGAGAGGGTGGACATTCCCACAGGTCGGGTTAAATCAAATTGCTTGCTTGCTTGCTACCGATTCAGCGTGACTACTCGCACCTAGCACAGTCATGTCGTGCGGGAGCGATTGGTGAAAATTTGATTTTAAGCCTAAAACAGCATTTAGATTAGACTCACACAATTGTAACATCATGGAGCGTAAGGGTTATAAGATAATCTTCTAATATTAACCAATTCTTTATCAGAAATTGATAGGTACTAAGATGGCCACCTTCAAAGCGAACGGTAGCCGAAGAAAATGCCGTCAAACGCATCATAAGGATGACGCCATAGCTGTTAACGGCATTATAGTGCACGACCGTTTGACGGCAGTTTAAGTACAGCGTTTATTAAATTGGTTTAACTCTAAAAGATAAATGGGCGTACCAGTTTTCGCTTTTCTAAATAGAAGTGGTCTGGAGGTATTTAAAAAATTAATTATAATTATAATACCAACGCTATTTTCGTAGTATTACTTTCCCATTCAAATAATAATTTATATTCTTCAATTAATTTGGCCAGTTTTCTTGTATGTAAGCAACTTATATTCTTATTTTTAAGCACATTCACCAACTTCAGACTCTTACCTACAAGACTTCCAAGACATGCGGACCCTATCCTAATTTTTCTCAAATCCGAAACTTAAATCCGAACAGAGGGTATGTTTCCTTCCAGAAAATTTAATCTGAGAAAAGGCTTTACCCACAAAAGTATGAAAATGAAACAAAGAAATATCTCAGCGTTAATTTAGACCAAGTAAAAATTTAAAGGAACTATAGAAGAGGGTAATTTGATGATATGGAGCGGAGTAGTCCAAAAACGACTCACCCAATTGGGAGTACCTCCCATTAATAATAGTTGGCATTAAATGAGAATATTAAATAATAAAAAAGTCCACAGTGGGAATAGCTATTTGTATAACAAGGGAGGAAAGTGCTACTTTTCCTCCCGAGAATGAAGTTTGGAATGAAGGGAGGAAAAGGCACTTTACTCCCATGTTATACATTATGATATTTCCACCTTCCTCAAATAACAAGTCATTTTTTCTTTTTTAAATAATTTCTTTATGTAACTAACACAATTTATTAGAAAACTAAAACTAACAAGTAGATATAGCAGAACTGTCAACTGTCAAATATATGTCAAATTATTAATGTAAACATTGTTAAATCAAAATAACAATTTACTGGTTTTTCCATTCTGCAAAATACAAGGTGTTTTATAAATAAACGTTAAAATGTATAGATAATTACGTAATAGATAATAGAATAATGTATAGGACGTCAATAAGTTATTTCATCAATGACATATCAAGACGTCAAATCATTACTCCCTAGGGGGGAAAATACGACTTTGCTCCCTACAATCAGGTCCGGAAAAATATACTTTCGGTAGAGGTAGGTGGAAAAGAATTTCCTGTAGTCGGTCAGAGCCAATTTTATTTCTAATCAGGCCTGAGGCACTACACAATTTTCGGGTCCCTAAATAAAATTTAACAACAATAATAATAATAATACTGCACCACAAATTTCAATTTTTATGAACCAAAAGTGCCATGTCTTTTGCGAACGTTGGCTATTAACATGGCAATTCTGATCTTGCTTGCGGCATCTCTGAATAGTTCGACTGATGGGAGCCCGAACCAATTCCGCAGATTTTGGAGCACGAATGTCTTCTCCTGAGTGGACCTCGCTTACTGTATATTTAAACATTGTTTAATTATAACTCTTATTGTTATCATTTCTTGTTCGTAAAATCAAATCATTTTAAAAATTTATTTTGATATTGTAATACAATTTTTTTTGGCGATCTTTCCGTGCCCCATTAAAATATGGGTCCGAGGTTGGTGCCCTCACGGGTCTAGTGGTAAAATAGGTGGTCATTTGTATGCCATTAATCACAAAAAATCTCAAATTCTTTATTACAGGTATATTTAATTTAAAAAAAATCCTTTCGAGCTACATCACAGAACAATTTCGAACTAGAAAGTTCATTATCAGTGCTCCTTCTACATGCTCGGCTACCAAAATTATAATATTATGTAGGGGTGTAGTGTATGTAGACAATGTCCATGTCTACACTATATGGAATGTTTAAAATTTTCCTAGATTTTACATCAGGCAACGTAGGGCTCTCCACCAGATAGTCTTGAAGGGCAGAACCTTACATCACGGACTCTGCTAAACAATAACTAAGTAAGAATATTATATACGGGATCTGAATACGGGAATAGAGATGAAATAAGTGAAAGATTAACAGAATTTTTAGTTGATAGGAGAGTTGGATGCTAAATTATTTTTAGAAGAAATATAGTAGAACAAAACGCAAAGTTAACAAAAATGAATATAATCATAAGAAATTGGAATAACATAATTAAAGAAAAATCGCGAACGTGTGACGTTTATATCATTACAAAGCAAATACCAAGGGTAAAGACGAGGCAATAAAGTACTAAGCTTTATTATTAAACCAAGGGGAATAAACTAAAAAGACAGATTCACGCCCAAGAAAGTTGCTAGAAATATCACCAAATACATCTTCTTTTTTCAAGCCTTTGACAGTAATCCATAAATATTATATTATACTAATACGTCGCTTAACTGTTAAAAAAAAGATAGACTAAAAATCTAAAAACTAAAGAAATAACTCAGAAAATACAAAGAATGATATAACTTAACTAACCTTTGAAATGCCGAAAGTATCAAAATTTTATAAATGTCATTATAGGGCACTCAATAAGGGTATTTGGCTCCGAATTCCATCCTACTACATCGATTTACTTGATATTTCACGGCAAGTTGGGAATAGTTCAATAAACAAAGTCTACCCTATAAATTATGGCGCTTTTATCTTGGGGGCGGTTCCCACCACCTCATGGGGGTGGAAAATTTTCTGGTCAAAATAACCACCGAAGTGGCTGGAGAACCTAATTTTAAGTAACAACTGTTCTATATATATTTTTTGAAAACTCAATACTTTTTCAGTTTTATGTGGTTGAAAATTGGCCGTTTTCATTGAAAAATGACACCTTTTCGGACGTTTTTTTGCGAATACTTTAAAAACTATGCATCTAACTAAAAAAACTACATTAAACAATTTTGTAGCTTATAAAAAAACAAGGATATTCGTTTCTTCGTAAATATTCTAGTTATAATACAAAAAGAGATATGGTAGGTGAAAATTGTTTTTTTTTTGTGCTTGCTTAAATCAGTGTATTCAACTTGAAATAACAGAGAAACAGTCGCTTTTACGTGTATCGTGCTACTAATATTTTTTGTAGTGCTTGAAAAGTTTTCTATAGCGAGGAATATTAAATGTCGATTACATTTAAAGGAAGCGAGATATACTGCAAAAAATCTGATGACTAATATATTTTAAGAAAAAATGAGAAGTATATTTTTAACCCCTTATCCACCACAATTTAAATGCATCGTTTTCATTCTACAATACTTTTTATTATGATGGTATTTATATGTTCAAAAAGTTGGACGGGTTTAAAATGAATGGTTTTTAAAAAATATATAATCAAATTATAGAGCGCATTTTAAAATTTTCACTAGTAATACCACTAGAGGTCAAATTATTTCCGGAAATTTTTTTGAGATCATGAATATTTTGAAAATTTCCCGAGTCGCAGACGAGGGAAATTTTCTAAAAATATTCATGATCAAAAAAAAATTTCCGGATATTAATTTGACTTCGCGTGGTATTCGGTAAGAAAATTCCACACCAAATTTGCATTTGAAAATCCAAAGCTGCATGAACAGATTAATAGCGCGCCATAGCTTTGTCAGCAATTATTTAGGCTTTCAAATTCGTAATTTCTACTCATTGTAGTTGCATGGGAATACCATTTCAAGATAGAAAATAGTATATTCTTCAATTTTACATAAGTTTTGAGTAACTACAAGTGATAGAAAATGAATCAAAACTAAATTATGTAAACAAATAAAAACCAGTCTGTCAAAAATGTTCTGTTATTGTAAACGTCAAAAAATTTCCACTATAATTCGCTGTTGGGTACCCCACGAGCAAAAAATTTCCGATAAAATACCTCCGTTGCCATGGTGATCTGTCAAAATAACGTATTTTGATTGGTTCAAAATTACAGGTGTGGAATTTTCATAAAAATCTTCCTTTTTCTCCATGTAACTCGAAAATGATGAGAGATATTTAAAAAAGATATAATACAAAAATGTAGGGTTTTTTTAGGTAAAATTTTTTTTTTTTTTCGTTACTGTATCTCTTAATATGTTCAAGTCACATGGAGAAAATGGAAGATTTTTAAGAAAATTTTCCATTCATTTTAAACTTGTCATTTTAAACCCGTCCAACATTTTAAACATATAAATAACAATTAAATACACTTCTCATTTTTTTATAGAATATATTAGTTATCTATTTTTTTGCACCATACCTCGCTCAGTTTAAACGCAATCGGCATTTAATGCTGCTCATTTTAAAGGTCTTTTTAAGCACTACAAAAGGTGTAATAAGCATTATACACCTAAATTCGACCGTTTCTCTGTTATTTCACGATAAATACACCGATTTGAGCATGCACCAAAAAAACAAACGCTTTTTACCTATCATATCTCATTTTATATTATAACTAGAAGACTTATGAAGGAACGAATCACTTTGTTTATAAGCTACAAAAATATCTTATATAGTTTTTTAGTTAGATCCAAAGTTTTAAGGGTATTCGCAAAAAACCGTTCGAAAAGATATTATGTTTCAATGAAAATGGCCAATTTTCAACCATGAATAACTCAAAAAGTATTTAGTTTAAAAAAAAATACAAAAAAATTTTAGCTTAGAATTAGGTTCTCTAACCACTTCCGTTGTTATTTTGACCAAAAAATTTTCCAAGACACCCAAAAACCACTCCCAAAGATAAAAGCACACATGGGCATAGGGTAGACTTTGAATTAGGAAGTAGAGGTTATTCCCAAAATTTCATTAAAATCCATGCATAATCAAAGTAGGATAGAATTCGTAGGTAATATTCTTGCTCTCATTGACTGGCGTATTAGTGTCGACATTTGATAAAAGTGGAATAAACTTGCCGCGCGGGAAATTTGAATTACTCCTCTTGGTTTAAAAACAGGCTATAGATCTACCAATTTTCCGCAGTAAAATGAATCCCTATGTAACATTTTGCATTCGATTCAGGAGAATGTCAGGAAAGTTTGTGAATAAAATTGATGCAGGGGTTATGCATTTTGTGCATAAATAAAAAGCCTTTATAAGTGCACCTTAAAAATGAAAAATTTGAAAAAAATAATTCGTCATAATATTCGTGTTCAGCGACATCAAAAACCGCCCGAGTAATGACTCTTGACTTATTTTAAATGAAATTAACATAAAACTCCAGTAGGGGAGATTCAGTAGGAGCACCGGGTATGTCGGAAACCACTGCCGTTATCATATTTGCATCCGGCGAAAATCCCCGACTAGCAAAATTGAACTCATTACGCCGATATTGTCGTCGTCTATTTTTTATTTAATATTAAACTGAACGTCAACTGTACTTCATGTTCCCTGTTAAGTTTCGCACTTTGTTAGTTGAGGTAAGAAAACCGATACAAACTTTTTATCACACAATCCTCAAGCTATAGCTTTACTTTGAAACATTGTGGACTGTTTCAGTAGAAGTTTTCCTGGTAAGTACAGTGAATTAGAAAACTTTATTTTTTTAAAAATATATAGGTACATTATTTAACGTAGAAAATTCAGTATTAAGAATATGTGTATGTCAATAAAATGACATGGCTTTCAAAAGTAAATCGGGTTGATTAAATGTTATGTTTATTTGGGAATGGACAAAGCTAGGTTGTAATAATAATTAGGTACATACTTTACTTAAAAATACTTAAAGTTTCGATTTCAACTCCTAAAATAATTGTCAAAAGTAGAAATTAAGAACAATAATTTGTTGGTTAATTTGTTAAGTTAAGAACAATAAGTTATTACTGGCACTATGCCAGGAGCGGATATATCCTCCGATCACAACCCTGTTGCTTTGTCTATGAGAGTGAAACTAAAGAAGGTAAAGAGCCCTAGCTCCAATAAAATCATGGATACAAGGCGGCTCAAACAAGACAACACATATGCGGAAACGAAAGTTAAAAAAAACGAGAATTTAAAGAAACTCAAAGAATATAGTGCGGAAACTCTGACTGTTGACCAAAAATGGAGGAAAGTTCAACATGCCTTAGTGTCAGTTGGAAAAGAAACCCTCAAATCACTTGAAGAAACAACAAAACCTTGGATGACAGTAGAAATTCTTGAACTTATGAAAGAACGAAGAAAACATAAAACAAAAGACCCGAATAAATACAAAGAAATTCAGAGAAACATCAGAAAGAAAATTCGAGAGGCAAAAGAAAGGTGGCTCTTCGACAGATGCAGAGAACTAGAAGACCTGGATAAAAAGTATGACAGCTTTAATTTACACAAAAAAATCAAAGAAATGACAGGTTCTAGAAAAAGCACAAGAACGAATACCCTTAAAAATGATAAAGGGGATATTATTACTGACGTGAAGGAGAGATTGTGTCACTGGACCAATTACATTCAGCAACTATTTAATGATGAAAGAGGAGAACTGTCATTAGAAATCACAGAGGATACCAGACCACCAATATTAAGAGAAGAAGTCATCTATGCCATTAAAAATACGAAAGAAGGTAAAGCTACTGGACCAGATAATGTGCCCATCGAATTATTAAAACTTATTCATGAAGATGGTATTGATGTAATGGTTTAACTCTTTAATCTAATATATCAGACTGCCACAATCCCCAGTCAATGGCTGCAATCGACCTTTGCAGCAATTCCCAAAACGCCAAGTGCAACAACCTGCTCGAATCACAGAACAATATCTTTAATGAGTCACACACTTAAAACATTTTTGAAAATAATACACAGCAGAATTGTTAAAACTCTCGAATATGAAATCAGTGATACACAATTTGGCTTTAGAAATGGTATGAGCACACGAGATGCTTTGTTCGGCTTGAATGTGCTGGCCCAGAGATGCATGGGCATGAATCAGGATATGTACTTATGTTTGGTAGACTTTGAAAAAGCATTTGATAAAGTTCGACATAAAAAGCTTGTAGATATATTAAAAAACAAAAATATTGACAGTCGTGATATGAAAATTGAATCCAATATATATTGGAATCAAACTGCCAAGGTAAGAGGTGACAACCAGGACACCCAGGATATCAAAATAAAAAGAGGAGTCCGTCAGGGTTGCGTGCTGTCTCCACTACTTTTCAATGTCTTCAGTGAAGCGGTGTTTTAAAAAGCGCTCTCAGATTCAATAGAAGGTATATCTATCAATGGAGAAGTTTTGAACAACTTACGTTTTACGATACAGTAATAATAATGGATTACAACAATGATCTACAGAACGTAATGCAACGCCTTAATAAACGGTGTCATGAGTACGGACTGAAGATGAATTTAAAGAAAACTAAATGCATGATCATTAGGGCGGATCGAAAAATCGAAATTTCGAAAACTGTTTTGGAATAGTGCGCAAAAGTTGCCAATTGGTATTACGAACCGAATCTTTATTTGCGATTTTTCAAAAAAATTTCATCTTCTGTCCTCTACCGGGGGTTGAAAAAATAAAAGAAATAAAAAATACGAACTTATGATTTTAATTGAAAAGTTAAGTAATAAGTACAGGGTATTATTATTAAAACGATATCCAATTGAAATATTTTTGAAATATGTCCTATTTATATTTCTACTCACTCCCTACCCTCCCCCTTAATTTTGATTATTTATTTGTAGTCTTTTTTTGAATCAAATTTTGGCATAACTTTAACCTTTAACTACACGCGCTGACGTATTTTGTACGCCATATATAAGAATTCTACTGCAAATATATTTAAAAATTTAGTTTTTAACCCTGTTTATCTACCTAATCTATCACTGGAATGTGCTTTACAACTGGTTTTAGTTTCGTTATAATCGGCGTTCTGGGAAGATCGTAATTTAGATTTTAGTATTTGTTGTTTCCGGTGGTGCACAATATACGCCACGATTATAATAATATAAGTAGTAATGCAAGTGCATTTTTCAATTGTTTTTAAGTCATTATGACACAAAATATGTTTTTCTTAATACACAATACTTTTTCTCATGTAAAAAATTGCATTTCAAAAAAATTTTTATTAGTAATTTTATATATCATGGAATTAGATTCCAGTTATAAATCCCAATTGGCTTACTGAGAAGGAACTCACAAATATTCTCTGATGCCGAATAAGGTTTATAACAAACAAGTAAGTGTATTTTTTCCACAAAAAAAAACAAATCCGCTGTTTTAAAGTGTATTTTATTGTGGCGTATAAAGTACGCCACGCGTGTAGTTATGCTATAACTTGATGCGCGGGTAGTTAAAGGTTAAACTTTGTTCGAATCAATTTTTGCCTTGATAAAATTGTCTCTTTTTTGTGACCCAATAACCGATGAAGATGCTTCAGTTACGAGCTTCACGATGCTCTCTACAGATTGGGTGTGACAGAGAAATGTAGCTATGTCAATGATTTTCTCAGGAGATCCGGAAATAATATTTTTTAAATCCTCTACTTTCAAACCTTGAAGCAATGAAGGGCAAGTTATTTTATTGTTTTGCCTATCAGCAATATACTCGTTGGTATAGCTTGGTAACAATTCCAAGGTCGTGTAGCACTGCCGTTGCCACAGCTGCTGCAGATCTGTCCGATAGTCCATAGTGGTCACAGACTTTGGCCAAGGTAGGAAGTTTAAAATAATTTTGTGAGCACTGCTCAAATAATTTCTGTACTGATATTGGCATGCGAAGTGGAAGGCAATTCAGGATCTATTTCTGGATCAGTTTCTAGCTTTCGCTTTCTTGATAGGTTATTGCAGCTTTCATGTTGAACCGATTGTTGTAGTTCTTTTCTTTGCATCTCTTTTTCCACTCTTCTTGCCTTATTTGTCAGCTTTAAGGTTTCTTTTAAATTGATATTTCCAATAATTATTTTTCTAGATCCTCTTTGATCTAGTAAAAACCCCCGTTCATTTTTTGGGTACCTTTCTTTCCTTGTCGCAAGATCATTGTTCAAAAATTTCGCATATCATTTTTCTTAATTTCTGGATACCTCAAAAATTTTAAGTACTTATCGTGATGAGTTTTTACTAATTGTAAAATACGTTTTCTTGTTATGGTATGAATTGAAGCTTTCTACCTCACACTTAATTTTTTGTTAGACACTATGTTAGATATCTCAAAAACCGTTGGTTCCTTCCCTGAGTTTGGAGATTTTAAATTATACTTTGTCCATAGATAACACTGTAAACATGAGCTTTCGAAGGAAGTTCGTTACCTTTAAAATCTGCAGGAACACCAGCTAACGAACACTCAATGTATTGCCTAGTGTAATGTATCTTTGAACAACTCATAGCTCATATTTTATGACACGATTGCCGAAAACCAAAAAACTGTTCAATTTTCACGACGAATTGCAAACTAATGTACGTGCGCCACATACCGATTTTACTGAAACATTACTGAAAGTCCAAAGTCGCAGCACCCCCGCACCCCGAAGATGGGACTAAACTACTAGACTAAACAAACCAGGACCGCCAGGACCTGGCTTCTGTCAAGAATGCCAATTTTTTTTTGTTTTTCAAAAGTGTATAGAGGGTAGAAGATGTAATTTTATCCAAAAGTCGTAATAATACTTTATTATTGTCGTTACTAAAGGTAAATTGGCTGGGTATTCCATTTAATTTGTCAATTTTTTTTATTTTGTGATTATTACTAGTCCAACATTTTTTTTCGTTTTTTAAAATGCCGGTGGAGGGCAGAAGATGTACTGGGTATTCCATATCAATGTGTAATTTTTTTTAAAATTTTGCGATAATCGATCCACCCTAATGATCATAGCTAAATCAGCACTCGCAAATATCCAATTAACTATTGAAGATACTGTAATTGAGAATGTGGATAACTACAAATACTTAGAAACATGGATAACATCAAATGTAGACCAAACCAAAGAAATTAAGACACGTATTGAAATAGCACGTGCATCATTCATTAAACTTAAAAAGTTTCTTTGTTGTCGGGATATAAGGTTAGAACTACGCCTAACGATGCTTCGATGTTACGTGTTCTATACTATTCTTTATGGCTTGAAGCAAGTCCATTTGAATAAGTTGGCCGCCTTTGAATTTTGGTGTTACAGAAGAATCCTACGAATATCATGGATTCAAAGAATGTCGAACGTGGAAGTAACTAGAAAGAGGGGAAATTACCCGAAAAAAATAATAACTATCAAAAGTCGAAAACTTGAGTACTTAAGACATGTGATGAGAGGGCAAAAATACTCATTACAACTTATTATGCAAGGTAAAATCCTAGGAAAGCGAAATGTGGGAAGTTGAAGAGCATCGTGGCTTAAGAACTTACGGGAATGGTTCGAATGCAGTAGTGCAGAGCTATTTAGAGCGGCAGTCAACAAGTTCCGCATTGCTATGATGATTTCCAACCTTCGATAGAAAAGGGAACTTAAAGAAGAAGAAGGCACTATGCCACATCCATTTGAACAAACATTTGTAATTTGCTAATAACGATCGTAGGCCACAGCCAGCTATTGTTGGAAGCCTAATATAAGCGTGGATGTTTTTATGCTATGTGATACATCTTCTGACTATTTAGGCGAGCGGGAGATACCCCTAAAATGACCAGGTACTCACCACGGAGGGCCGAAGGGCTAATTTTATTCATACTTTATATTTTCGAGGGTGCTGAAAACGAAAATGGGGTTTATTATGAATTTTATGTAGGGGAACATTGTCAAAATCGCAATTTTAAACTAAAAATAAAAATAAAAATAAATCACGTTTTTTTGCGTTTACCTCGCTACAACTTTGTTCAATTTTAATATTTTTTTCTGAAATTTTTACACTATATATAGCTCTAACAATTGAAGACAACGGTGCTCGTTTTAAGCTTTAATTCTTATTGTGATAAAGGTTATGAATTTTTCAATGGAAAAGGTACGGATTTGTGCATTGCAAAGTTTAATCGCAAAAGTTGAGTGACGAAATTTAAAATTAAGCCTTTTAATTACGTTTATGTTAAAGTAGAGAGTACAAAGAAGTTTTCTGGAACATTTTTGATCAAAATGTTTTATAGAAAAAACAATAGTGCAACTTTTATTATCGACATTAGAAATCCCCGATATAACGGTTATTTTTCGAGATACTGACCATGTGTGGTGAATGGCTAATTTTGGTCTTAGATTATGTTTTTGATGGTGCTGAAAACGAAAATGAAATTTATTTTAAATTTTAGGAGGGGGAATATTGTCAAAATCGCAATTTTACCATAGAAATAAAAAAAGTGAAATCACGTTTTTTTGCGTTTAACTCGCTACAACTCTGGTCGATTTTAATATTTTTATCTAAGGTTTGTACACTATATGTTGCTCACTTTCTTGAAGACAACGGTATCTGCTTTAATATTTTAGACTTATTCAAGTAAAAGTTATGAATTTTTTAAAGTACAAGGTACAGATTCTTGAATTGTAAAGTTTAATCGCAAAAGTTAAGAGGCAAAATTTAAAATTTATCTTATTAATTACGTTTATGTTAAAACATAGAGTACAAAGAAGTTTTCTGGAAAGTTTTAGTTACAAATGTTTATTTTAACAAAAATTGCGCCACTTTTAATAAAGACGTTATACGTTCCCAAAATAGCGCTTATTTTTCGACATACTGACCATTGGAGGTGAATGGCTAATTTTGGTCTTATTTTATGTTTTCGATGGTGCTGACAATGAAAAAGAGGTTTATTTTGAATTTTATGTGACGGAACATTGTCAAAATCGCAATTTTAACCTAAAAATGAAAAAAAAAGTGAAGTCACGAATTTTTACGTTTAACGCGCTACCACTCTGTTCCATTTTAATATTTTTTTTCTAAAATTTCTACGGCATATATATCTTACCTTTGTAAAGACTACGAAAGTAACTGTAGTCTTTCAGTCTTTTTTTTTTGTAAAAGTTATGAATTTTTAAAAATTAAAGGTGCAGATTCGTGAATTGCAGAGTTAAATCGCAGAAATTAAGTGACAAAATTTTAAATTTATATATTTGATTACGTTTATGTTAAACCATAAAGTTCAAAAAAGTTTTATGGTTAGTTTTAGGTCTATAGAAAAAATATGGTGCAACTTATAATTTTAACCTTCGGATGACCAAGCGTGGGAAATTGTGACCCCAGCGTATGTTTTTCTTTAATAAATTCAATAGTATTTTCAAGTTTTAACTCATTATTTTTTTATTTGTCTTTAATATCATTCTCGATATCCTCATATTTTGAAATAAAAGAACTCCCTATATTTTACGAATTAAAAATATATTCTAAAGTTGATGTTTAGTAAAATACCGTCTATTATGTGTAATTAAGTAGTTTTACGCTAATGACGTTGACTTTGCAAAGTAACAAGACACTTACTCAACATACACACTACACATGACACTAATACTCATGTTGTGACTGGCTGAATGACATAAAGTCCATGCCATAAAAATAAAAAAAAACTTAATTTTTTTGTTAATTGTCATTTTTAACATTTTTGACCTGGGGTCATTTTCCCCCCCTTGGTCATCCGTGTAACAAAAAAAGATTGGTCATCGGAAGGTTAGGAAAAACGTAGTTTAACTTTTTTTTTATTTTTAGGGCAAAATAGCGATTTTGACAATTTTCTCCCACCTAAAATTCAAAATAAACTTGATTTTCGGTTTCGGCACCATCAAAAACATAAAGTAAGACTAAAATTAGCCATTCATCACACATGGTAAGTATCTCGAAAAATTAGCGTTATTTTGGGGATGTATAACGTAGATGTTAAACATTGCACCATTTGTTTTCTATAAAACATTTTGATCCAAAACTTTCTAGAAAACTCTTTTGTAGTTATGTTTTATTTTTAAAATTGATTTAAAATCTATATATCAAATTTTGGCAGTCAAATTTTGCGACTAAACTTTGCAATTCACGAATCTGCACCTTGTACTTTAAAAGATTCATAACTTTTACTATAATAAGACTAAAAGCTTAAAGTAAAAACCATTGCCTTCAAAAAAGTATGTGATATATAGTGTAGAAACTTTAGAAAAAAATATTAAAACGGACCAGAGTTGTAGCGAGCTAAACGCAAAAAAACGTGATTTATTTTTTTTTTATTTTTAGTTGCACCATTTTTTTTTCTGTAAAATATTTTGATCTGAAACTTTCCAGAAAACTTCTTTGTACTCTTTATTTTAACATAAACGTAATTAAAAAGTTAAATTTTAAACTTCGTCACACAACTTTTGCAATTAAACTTTGCAATGCACAAATCCGCACCTTTTCCTTTGAAAAATTCATAACCTTTATCAGGATAAGAATAAAAGCTTGAAACAGGTCTTTAGAACTATTAGAGCTATATACTGTAAAAATTTCAGAAAAAATATTAAAACAGAACGGAGTTGTAGCGAGGTAAACGCAAAAATGCGTGAGTTTTTTTTTATTTTTAGGTTAAAATTGCGATTTTGACAATGTTCCCCGACATAAAATTCAAAATAAACCTCATTTTCGTTTTCAGCACCCTCGAAAATATAAAGTATGAATAAAGGCCCTTCGGCCCTCCGTGGTCAGTATCTCGAAAACTAAGCGCTTTTTTGAGGGTGTCTCGCTCGTGTAATTCTTCTGAGTATTTTTGCTATATTTCTGTGTATTATGTGTTTCTGTGGGGTAAATTAAGTTATATGTATTGTGTGTTACATATGTGTAGTGTAGTGGAGGTAATATGTCCGTCACGTTTCTCTGTCTATTATTGGTATGTTTTTGTTGCTCACTTCTGCTTCAAGTATTGGCAACCAAAGTTGGCTGCATTCTGCTGATGGATTAGCTTTACATTTTTCTTTATCTAGTAACTTCTACTACGAGGCTATTTCGATGAGGGCTGTTTCTTTGATTTTTTCTTTTTCATGTCTGTTTTCTTTATGAGGCGTCTTTCATTATGTGCTACAAAATTTAATTAAAGAATAATTTTTTTTACTAAGTTCAGTTATAAAAAGTCTATGTTAAGTCTTTGACATCTTCTACAGCTGTAGTAATAATATTGTTCGTCCGCTATAACTTTTCCCATGCGGCACGATTTATTTTCAAACAAATTAAGTCAATACATAAAGTGAAACGTACGCCGATGTGTGTAGTATATAGTATACAGTATACAAAATGTATATACACATCGACGTTCGTTTCACTTTATGTTTTGACTTAATTTGTTTGAAAATGAATCGTGACGCATGGAAAAAGTTATAGCGGACGAACAATATCAGATGACTTCTGCGAATTCTCCCTGCATGGTTGTCTGTAGTTTTGAATGATTTATTATGAAATATGATGAATATTGCAGAACTTTTTGTCAATATTCTCCTTCCATATTGTGTGAAATTAATGAAGATTGAGATAGTAGTCAGACGGTAAAAACGCTAAAATAACAGAAATCCATGTATACCACAACATCTTTTACAGTCAACAAATGTTGATTTCCCAATTCACACATTTCAAGACAAATTTTTGGTAATTCATCACTTGAACGATAAAAGTTTGAATATGTCAAACTTTTCAACTAAAAGTTTGACCCTAAAAATTTGATCAATTCTATTGAAAGATGGGTCATCGCTGGAGTTTTCATTCAACTTTTGTAGATCAACTAAACTTGACTCGTGACATCGACCCTTTAGTAAAAGACCCATATATTTGAAAGAGGACCAGTATAGTTGATTGGGTCCACCAGAGCTAGATTTCAGAAAAAGGTAAAAAAATGATATAGAAAAATATAGCCATCATAGTCATAATCATGCAATAAAGCATAAATTAAAATAAGGAAAAAACTCTAACATGAAGTAAAAACCACTTCTATGTATGTAGTACGTATATTTATCAAAAATTTAAAAAAATCCCAATGGATTTAATAAAATATGTCCAATTCAGAACGTTTTCAGACCTATCAGTCCATCATCAGTGAATTCAAATACTTGCTAAATAGCCCCAGAACCAAACAATGGTTGAAATTATAATTTAATCTACATTATGTTGAAGTAACATTGATCAGGCTAAACGCCTGATTGTTTAGTATTCAACGTTGGCCTAAGATGGTTGATTGAGTTTCTTGATAGAGTTTCACCATGTTCCCAGAGGTTATATTTTTAAACATCGGCGTTTAGCCTGATCAATATTACTTCAACCTATTGTAATTGAATTATAATTTCAACCATTGTTTGGATCTGGGCTATTTAGCAAGTATTTGAATTCAAAAAAAATAAATTCTGTATAAAAGGTATATTTAAAAAACCCTTAAAAGGGCCACGTCAAATTCACATAACTAGTTTTCGACTGGTTTACCAGTCATCATCAGTGCTTACCTAAAATGAATATAACCTGATAAAAAAGGCAAAGATGTTGAAATTTTGACTAGGGTTAAAAAAATATTAGGTTATACTCACGTGCAATGTACATGCTTAACCACCAAGATAGTATTACACAAAAATATGTGGGTCAAAGCCCAGTAAAAGTAGTCCGTCAAGGAAACAAAGGTATAAAATGCTACCTTAAGCCTGGATGTATAAAATATTATCTAATTTGCCCTAGGTAACATCTGATATCTAGGTATGACATGCTCACATGTTGGAAGTGACACGGCAAGTGAAAATGAAATGGTTGGGAACCTCGGAACGATGACAAGACAAATGACAGTTCCACAGGTAGTTTAAAATAACCTGTCATATTTAAGAGTAAGGTATGCAGAATGTTAAAATTAGAAATGATGTAACAACACACCCAATGTGAAAATTATCATTTAAAATTCATTAAACTAGTTGTTATTGTAAAATGGATTCTCGTTAGCTGTAAGTGGAACTAGTTAGGCATACCACATTACACAGGAGTTTAGTGTTCGACAACTAAATACCGTAATAAAATCTTATTACCAAGAGATCGAAGATTTAAAAAAGCAATTTTGGGGTGATTTAGAGTTATCGAATTTATTTAACTTATTAGTAGCTGTTGGAATTTGTGTAAGTGTTTAATCACAATGGGGTGCAAAAATGTCTTAAATAATCTAGGGGATGTATCATTAGGAAAGCACAAACTCAGACTGAGGCGACTATTTCTTAAAGGCAATGCAGGCTGCCCGGATCTCTAAGGGTCCAAAAACCAAAACCGTAAGGGTCTAGGACGTTTCATCGCCGCCGTTTCGATGCCGCCAGTTCGATGCCGATGCCGGCCGATTCATCGCCAGTTAATTAATCGCTATCTGATATATTTCCGAATTTTCGACAGTTACAATTATTAGTTATTTTTAGTATTAATTAGGAATCCTAGGAAATGCGAGATATGACGGCGATGAAATGGACTGGCGGTGAACCGGCGGCATCGAAACGGCCGGCGATGAACCGGCGGCATCGAAACGTCCCATTCCGAACCGTAATATGATGATGATAGTAGGGTCTGGGTGGGGGGGGGGTATGAGATGTCTGTGAGGAAATAACTGAAAGGAACAAGAACGAGACCCAGAAAGAAAAAATTAAACTGTTGATTTGGTTTTGCTAGAAATGAGTATTATATGTTGGTGATGACAGATGGAGTAGGTATGGTGATAGTAGTCATATGTAGAAATATAGTGGTGGGTTGTATGCAGATGAAAATTTGTTTAAAATGGAGGTTTCCAGATGATGATATCAGTAATTTATATGTATGTTATGAATAGATAAAATTGGATCCAATTTATACAGGATTTATTGTTTTTTGTATCACATGGTATACAGCCAACTACAGGAAACTTTTTCCTTGTGGATATTTGAATTCATTGATGATTGAATGATTGGTCCGAAAACGTTCTAAATTGGACATATTTTATCCAATCCATTGGGATTTTAAAAAAAATTTAATAAATATAACTATTACATAGAAGTGGTTTTTACTTCATGTTCGAGTTTTTTAACAATATGGTATACAGCCAACCAAGGGAACTACCCCTTTTTAGTTTAAAATAGGGAACTCTACTATACACTTCTATTTATAAAATCGCTAAATGCATGCGTTTATTTCTAATGCGGCCTTCATTGAATGCCGCCGTTTGTAATGTTTCAATTCTCCAAATAGAGATTTTCAAGCGTCTGCCCAGAGCATTTATAACTTTTATTGCGAGTCGGTTTTCAACATTTCTCTTCATTTGTCGACTCTAAAACGTTTTACCTGATGATTCCCTGCTGGCTTATTTTGCACGACGTCTGCATGTTAATGATATATACGACACCTTGATTTTTATCGCAATAGATTGTTTGTCAGAAAAGTAACGAAAGTGTTGATTGTGTTTGTGATAAATAAAACATAATAGTAATATAAAATGGTTACAATATATAAAAAATAAATTTAAGGAAAATAACAGCTATTTTATTTACTGCAAATTTACTGCTAAATTTGCTATAATATTTTATGTAATAATGTTTGAACTGAAGACTACGGTACGTATCTACATAATATATAATAAATTGCTCGTCAAAAGTTAGGGATATAGAAAATTATGGTGATTTTCATACTTGATTTTTTCGCGAACAGACGAATTCCGCTATTTTTTTTATTTTAGATTTTTTTATTATAAGAATAATTTTTCTTTAGTATTTATACAATTGTGAAAAGGTTTACCCAAACTTATTTTTAAACGCTTTTATTTAGTTCAATAGTTTGCGTCAAATCTTTAGACGTTAATTTGACTGCCTTTTCTTCAATGCAAATGAATGCAAATTTGGAGACATATGCATTCGCGGGAACAATACACGAATAGTCAATAAAATTTTTTTTCATGTTTATTAATTGTTTGATTAAAAAAAAACGATTTTAATGGAAAACGCTTATATTCTCTTGTTTTTTACAATGTAAAAAATTGAAACTTTTACAGATTGTATAGCTAATGATATGAACAATACATAATGTCACTTTTTACGTTAATTGTTTACGTTATGCTTCATTAATAAACAATAAAATTTAAATTTTTTTGCCGATTCCGACTACTTTTCATGTTAGTACATCATATGTTTTATACATATTTTAATAAACATGACGATATATTTTAATGTTTGAAAAGTGTAAGACTAAAAAGTAAAAAATAAAAAAAAATGAAAAAGTTTTTTTAAGAAACGCTTTTCTTTAGTTACGAGTGACTAAAATTAAAAATATAAAAAATCTACTAAAAAGCAAAAAATAAAAAAAAGTTGAAAAAATCTAACACATTCTTTAAAGAAAAGCGTGGGGCGAAAACCGTTTATTCGATGAACACGCGCCACGCTTCTCTTTGACGGTTGTGTTAGATTTTTTCAATTTTTTTTTTATTTCTTGCTTTTTAGTAGATTTTTTTATATTTTTAATTTTAGTCACTCGCAACTAAAGAAGAGCGTTTCTTAAAAAAATTTTTTCATATTTTTTATTTGTACTTATACCGGGTGGAAGAAAAGAAATGTTTTTTTTATGTTAAATTTGAGACAGCCTGTAGGGAGAACGAGGTACAAATGTCAGTATACATCAGAATCGTATTTAGTCTTATATTTTGTAAACACGTTGTTGTTTGATTGTCCCTGATATCTTTAGAAACAAAAAAAAAATAGATGGTTTTGTAATTTAACATGTGTTTTAACCGAAACAAAAGTTTGAGACACCTTGTAGGGAGAAAAAGGCACAAAGTTGAGTATACCTCGATACTATGTTGTAGTCTCATATTTTGTGAATATTATATTTTTTTAATTTCTCTGATATCTTTTATAACAAAGAAACTAGACGGTATTAATATTTAATATGTGTTTCTATGTTTAACATGTGTGATGTGATGCATGTCGTCAGTTAAAACACATACTCAAGAGTAATACCGTCTAGTCTCTTTGTTATTAAAGATATTAGAGAAATTAAAAAAACAAAATATTTACAAAATATTAGACTAAAACATCATATTAAGCTATACTTACCTTTGTGCTTTTTCTCCCTACAAGGTGTCTCAAACTTTTGTTTCGATTAAAACACATGTTAAATTACAAAACCGTCTATTTTTTTTTGTTTATAAAGATATCAGGGTCATTCAAAAAACAAAATGTTCACAAAACATAAGACTACAATACGATTTCAATGTATACTTACATTTGTACCTCTTCCTCCCTACAGGGCGTCTCAAACTTAACATAAGAAAAACATTTCTTTTCTTCCACCCGGTATAAGTATAAAAAAAGTTTGAGTAAACCTTTGCATAACTGTGTAAATACTAAAGAAAAATCTAAAATAATAAAAAAATTAGCGAAATCCGTTAATCTGTTCACGAAAAAATCTACTATGAAAATTCAGCAGAATTTTCTATATCCCTAACTTTTGACGAGCAGTTTAATTGTAATTTTATCAAAAAAGTTTTATGATTGCAGCTTAAATTAACTTTCTCTTTTGGATCTTATATTTCTCTTGTTTTAAACCTTTTATCCTTTGAACTACAAAACCAATAGTCTATCTATATCATCGGCCTAATATGAAAAATGCATAAGTCGAAAATATTCCATTTTAGACTTTTGATGGCATCTTTTCGTATTATCCAAAAGCCACGTACGGCTCTGTTTTCTTCTACTATAGTTCACTAGATTTTGCTAAAATTGTGAAAATTAAATCGCTTTTCTGATGTATATACAATAAAAAGTCTTTTTATTTTAAACGGGTGAGTACCTACAGGGTACAGATTAAAATGACAACAAATTAATTACTAAAATGTGAATTTAAATTATTTAGGAACTTGTGCAGTTTTCACATTATATTTAGTTGTATACAGGTGGAGTTATGCAAAGTTAATTTTTTGTCTCTCCTGTAGAATCAGATATTTTGGAATTAGGCATTTTTCACATTAGGTAGACGATGTGTCTACGTTTATGGGGGTTCAAAGGATAAATAAGTTGCCAATAGGAATTCATATAATAATCTACAATCCTTCCTCTTCTACCTTTATGTGTCAAGTAAGATGCGTTTAAATTTTATGTAGTCTTCCACAGGTAACAAAGCTATACTTACTAAATATATTTAATGATTGGTGGATGAAGCAAGACTATTCAGATCAAATTAAAAATATTATCATATGTCTCATTCCTAAACCACAAAAAGACTTAAGTTTACCCTCATCTTACCGTCCAATTTCTTTAATGTCATGCTTTACAAAAACTTTTGAACGATTGATCAAACTTAGGTTAGAACATTTTGTTGAAAGTAACCGTTACTTTCCGCTTTATTACCGAGTGCGCAATATGGATTTCGGAGGGGTCATAGAACTATAGACGCTGTAACAAATTTAGTGACGGATATTCAAATTTGTTTTTCAAAAAATGAAAACTTGCTCTGCTTATTTATTGATTTAAAAGGAGCATATGATGTGGTAGATTTGAATATTTTGTTGAAGAAAATGATTCAAATGGGTATTAATGCCAAAGTATCAACCAATATCTTGTATATGTTCAAGGATAGAAAAATATATGTTCGAGATCACAATAACATATTACATGGACCACGCGTTATATACAATGGTCTGCCTCAAGGATCTATTCTAAGTCCTTTACTTTTTAATATATATACAGCTGATTTGCATGATCTGTTGGATGACAATATTAAAATAATACAGTACGCGGACGATATTTGTCTATATGTCACCCATAAGACGTATGATCTCTGTTTGCAAAAAATTAACCATGCTGTGAGTTGTTTAAAGAGGTGGCTTTCCTATTCTTGTTTTAGTATATCGTCTGATAAATCGGTCCAACTGTGCTTTACTAGGCACAGATTACGGACACAAGTATTTATTACTATCGATGATTATACTATACCTTCAGTTACTAGTTATAAGTATTTAGGCATTGTCCTGGATAGTAAATTGCTATGGACCAATCATATTAGCTATATTAAGCAAAGATGTGAGAAAGGTCTAAATTTACTCAAAGTTATATGCAGAAAAAGTTGGGGAGCTCACCCTAATACGTCTCTCATGTTCTATAGAGCTTACATAAGATCGATTGTGGATTATGGGTGTACACTATACGGATCAGCTTCTACCAGTAACTTAAACATTTTGGATCGCATCCAAGCTAAAGCACTTAAGTTATTCTTGGGCGCGATGTTGTCATCACCAAATCATGCAATTCTTGCTGAAGCACAAGAACCTCCTTTATATCTTCGTAGACAGTATTTAGTTGCAAAACATATGGTTAAATATAGGTCATGTAATATGTATTTGTCTAATAAACTTAACTTGGTTAATATTGAAAATCTCACCAATCGTTACTGGTCAAAAAAACGTTCCCCTCCTTTGGCTGATGCTTGTATTGATACCTACCCCTATGAAAAGTGGATTCATAACCACAGTAAATACCCACTTTACGAATGCAAATATGACACCTTAATTGTTAAACCGAGGGTCATATTCCCTGAGTATTCAAATCTATCATCCTTAAATAATGTGATCTTGAAATCCATTTTGGGAGCACAGGATAATGAAGTTGCAGTATACACAGACGGATCAAAGACTAGGGACAGCTCGGGTTTTGCCTTTTATGTACCATCCACTGGTCATACACAGCTGCATCGTGTGGCGGACTTTACTTCTATTTTTACAGCCGAGGCATTAGCAATTAAAAGAGCGCTACAATGGTGCTTAGAAAATCAGGTTCAGAAAATTGCTATTTTGACAGATTCTCAGTCAGTACTATTGGCATTACTTTCTCACCCAACAAAACATTATAAGAACATTATAATATATGACACAAGGAAAATTATTCAATATCTGGGAAAGCTTGACAGAAAAGTTCGTTTCATTTGGGTGAAAGGACACGCTGGTATTATTGGCAATGAGCATGTAGATATAGCAGCTAAGGACGCGTGCCATTTAGAAAATATTATCTATGAAACAGACGCAAACGATCTTTTAGCGATTTTCAGAAATAAAATCAGAAGCGATTGGGAATCATTATATACAAGTATTAGTGAAAAATCGCAAAGTCACTATTATAGGATACATAGAGATTTACCAAAGAACATTCCTCATCTCACCTTCCCTGTATCCAGACGATATTCTTCAATCATTACTAGGTTGAAATTACATCATGGTCGTTTCCCGGCACACTTACACAAAATAAATATAATAGATTCGCCTTTATGTTCTTGCAATAATATGTCGATAGGTGACTTAAACCATATATTTTTCGACTGCACTAAATATACACTTGAAACATTGGAACTAATGACGGAATTAAATAATATAAAATTTCCTCTTCCAGTAAATATTTCAGCACTCCTTGCTTCATTTGATAAAAGAGTCTATGACATATTAGTTCATTTTGTGATTAGGATGAAAGTAGACATTTGATCTTTCTTACATTACTTATAGTCTGTGGCAAATAGGCTTTGTCTGATGCCAAACACACACACACAAACACACACACACACACACACAAACACACACACACACACACACACACACACACACACACACACACACACACACACACACACACACACACACACACACACACACACACACACACACACACACACACACACACACACACACACACAAGATGCGTTTAGTTTTTGATAGTTTTTCTCTGTTCTTGTGTCTTCTTCGCCATTTGTGTTGCTTGAAATATCTGGACAGTGGAACTGTTTCAATCCTTTTGGTCTGTCTCTTTTGTTTTTTTCTATTAGTTTCCACACTATTTTAACTTGCCTGTTACTCTTCGTATTATAAACATGACCAGACCGTGCTAATTTTTTCTCCTCTGTCGTGTCAAGTTAAGGTTTAATTAGGTCAGTTTTTTATTATTCTACATTATCATGTAGTCCAACATTATTTTTTATGTTACAAACATTGTTTCATATATTATCATCTTCATTTTGTTTGATACTTCTTTGTTGTTGAGAAATCCTCTATTTAGTGCCTAGAATATTTTTCTTCTACTAGTCTAGTCTGTTGTATAGATCGTTCTGCAATGCGTTGAATATTAAATACTATGATGAGTGCTCTAATATCCGGAAAAATAATGTAAAAGATGGAAAACATAACACGTTGTGTAATAAAAAGGGATGAAATTAGAAGAAGTGGGAAATTATCAATAGAAAGCTAAAAACACTATATTAGGCCAGGAACCGATGGTATTAACCTCGCAATTTTTACAGAGTGGATAGAATTGTTTGAAAATTTAATAATAAGTAGTGGATAGTCTAAGGATCAAAATCTATATACAATGCCGTAAGGTGCTTTTACCATGGGTGTGGTTGCCACCTCATCTCGAGGGTGGAAATTTTTTGTTATATTTTGACCGCAAAAGTTGATAAAAACATTTACTGTAAGCAAAAAATGTTCCATACATGTTTTTGATAAAATTAATATGTTTCGATTTATTCGTTATCGAAAGTGCTAGTTTTATATAGAAAAAATCAATGTTTTTCGATATACTCATTTAGGATTCACTCAATTTTTGCGTAGAAAAAATTTTTTCAAACCAAGTTCTTGAGAATTAAATAACCTAAAACTATATATTGAAACATTTTTTCGTATCTATGATGCTAATCTTTATATTATTAAGAAAATGGAATTCTTTACCAAACTACAAAAATTCGTTATTCGCTTTTAACTCTAGTTTTTTAAAATTAATCATTCTAAGCCTGTCAAGCTTCTACAATCTATTCACAATACATAAATAAATTAGAATGAATAAGGCCCATGACTATAAACACCGCTAACTTACATTATTATGCTTCCATTTGGAATTCTTCTTTAAAGAAAATATATTGATTTTTAACCGTAACTTTTTTATTTTTTATCTTAGAAAGTTTGGTAAAAAATAATTTTGTAGGTTTTTACAAGGTCTATAAGCCTTTTTAATCTTTTTAAAATCCTCAGTCGCAAAAAGAAGTGACTTTGAAAGGGTTGGTAAAGGAGGTTTTTGCATGTTATTACAAGTTTTAATTGTCAATAGCTCACTCAATTTTTGCCGTAGAAAAAATTTTTGCAAACCAGTTTCTTGGGAATTAAATAAGCTACAATTTCATATTTAACCCGCCGTTACACGCGTCTTCTATTGTGACGTGGTTGCACGCGTATGAGCGTCGCCCTCACCTACATCAATTCGAATTATTTCGAGGAAGAATGAATGTCAACATGTATAAATATAAAATGGTTTGTACTCACATATTGACGGCGTTATGCAGAAAGCTACCAACCCTCAATATATCAGATATTGGGTTGGATGCATATTTGGACAACAAAATACGAGTTCTGCATTCTGTAAAAACCTACCACCTCTAGATTAATGTTATAACCTATAAACTATAAAAATGCTAAGCCACATATTAAATTTATCTGATATTCTAATTTGCAGAAACCTACCAACCAACCTGGTAGTATACTTTTAATTTACAGAAACCTTCCAACCCACTTGATAGAATTTTAATAAAGCGCCACTTGTATCCAAGTGCAAATCTGGTAGCTTTCTGCAAATATTGGGCTCTACAACTCTACAGTTATAATAACCCAACCTAATAATTTTATGTATTGTTTTGCGTGTGGTTTACCGGATTACCGGCGTGTTTAATGGGTTTTAGTAGTGGTCTAGATTGTCTAGAGTCTAGAGATAGTTAAAAAGAACATTGAATACAGTGAAAAAGTGGTTGAAAGTACACTTTTTATTTAGCATAATGTACAGTAATCGAAGTGTTAGGATTTTAAAGGCTGCTCTTGCAATACAGGAAAATTCAGGCAAGTATCTTGTATTATTATAATATTTAATTTTTATCCTCCAAATTTTGGTACAAAAGCTTACTGACGGATTGTAGCTAAACAAACTAGACTAAATAAATTAGGTAATCAAATTGTTTACTTAAAATATACAAGCAGGAAGAAACCAATCTCGTAAGCTTAATGTCATACAAGAACATATTCTACACGAAATTTAATTTGAAAATAAAGCCATTAAAAAAAGACACCTGCAATGTTTGCGATACTTTTAAAATTAAAATAGATAATGAAAAGGACGAAGAAAAAAAAGGAGAGTTCAAGCAGGAACATACGAAGCATTTGCAAGTTGCAGAGGAGGCACAGAAAATGAGAAGAGATGATTTCAAGCTAGCGACTGAACAAACAGATCAAGAGTGTTTAAGTTTTGACTTGGAAAAAACCTTACCGCTTCCCAGAATACCTACAGGCATCGTATTTTATAAGCGTCAGTTGGGGGTGTATAATGCAGGAATGCACAGTGCTAAAGAAAATAGAGGATACTGCTACGTTTGGGTAGAAGGTTCAGCTGGAAGGGGCGCCCAAGAAATAGGCTCTTTCCTTATAAAACATGTTACAACTAAATTAATTCCAGATGTCAAACATCTTACGCTTTGGTGTGATTCTTGCGGTGGGCAAAATCGAAATATTAAGTTAATACTTATGCTTAAATCAATTTTGCATGGGACACGCACAAACCTAGAAAGCATTACCGTAAAATATCTCTGTTCTGGTCATAGTTTTTTGCCCAACGACACTGATTTCAGTGATATTGAGTCGGCTCTTAAACGACAGCGAAGATTATATAGGACCCCAAATGACTATATCGAGGTAAAGCGTTCTTGTAGAAAGCAGAGACCATTGGTAGTAACCCAAATGCACGTCGAAGATTTTTTAGGCGTAATAAACATTGAGAAAAAATTACTAATCGCAAAGTGACCAAAGATAAAGAAAAAAATAATTTTTTGAAGATTAGGTCAATCAAAATAGAAAAGTCTGACCCATTTCGAAATTACAAAATTTAAAGGAAACGATGCACCTTATTCCTGTTGATGCATCGACTTTTTATCAAAATTTGCAGGTTGCCAATGTAACTGAAGATGTTGAGGGTTAAAATGTCAATGTTGAAGATCTAGATTTGGAACTGGATGAAGTAGATTAATATTAAAATTTATTAAATTAATACGTTAAATATTCATATCCTTAACTTTCCTGTAAATAAAAACAATTTTTCTAACTTTACTGTTGTTTTTATTTAATATTGTTGGTATTAATTTTCCACTTTGCAAAATGCAGAAACCTACCAATCCACAAAAATTTGCCATTTCTCTTTTTAATTTACAATTAAAATATTTAAACATGTAGAAAATACCAAAATATTTATCCACAGTCAAAAAAAAGTTACAAAGTAGTAGCAACATATCCTACAGATTTTTTAAATCAATAAAAACTTTAAACTTGATTATCTCAGTTTACCACTATTGAGGGTTGGTAGCTTTCTGCATAACGCCGTCCATATTATAGAAAGTCTCGTAAACCAATTTTTTTTATTAATTTAACAAAACAAAAGTAAAAATAATATAATGCAAAAGCAAGTTTTCTTAATTTTCAATTTCAGCAGGCCACTGAAAAAATTAACGTTCTTATAACCAAACCTCTTCTTTCAACTATCACATAGCACACTGACCGCCTGAAATATTCTATAACTTTTTCATACCCTCTCATGAACCATGCTAAAGGCATTCCTGGGTGCTTAAGGTTGTCGTATTAGTTTACACAATTTCATTGGTTATAAACAAATATGGTGAGGGATTCCCTCATAGCGCGTGTAATGGCGGGTAAACATTTTTTCGTATCTTTGATGCTAATCTTGCTATTCGGAAGAAAAAGCCATTTTTTCCAAACTACAAAAATTCGTTATTCGCTTTTAACTCCATTGTTTTAAAAACTAATCATTCAAAGCCGGTCCAACTTCTAGAACCTATTAATAATGCATAAACAAAAAAGGTCAAATAAGGTCAATGATTAATTTTAATTAGGGTGGTGATTAGGGGGTTGCTTGCAATCACTTTTTGGCTGAAAAAAATAGGGACTGACATTATTTTCATTATGTCACTTAATTTTTGAGCTAGAAACTTTTTTCTATTTCTGGAGATAGATATTTTTAAGTACTTTAAATTAGTTTGACCAAATTTTCCTCGAAAATATGGATAGTTTTCGCGTCTTTTGACTTTGAAACAATATTTAGCATTTGATGAAGAAGACCCAACATATAATAAAGTATAGCTCGATTACTATTGGTCTTAAATAGAATTTAAAAAAACAAATTTTGTTTATTTTTTCAAACGGTACATTTTTTTATAAATAAAGTTGTTTTGATAAAACGAAAACTTTTGAAGTTATTAGCAGAAAACTTATTAAAAACATTGATTTTTCCGATATAAAACTAACACTTTGATAGCGAATAAATCGAAAACTGTCAATTTTATCAAAAAATGTATAGAACGTTTTTGCTTAAAATAAACGTTTTTACCAACTTTTGCGATTAAAATATAATAAAAAATTTCCACCGCCGAGATGGGGTGGCAACCACCCCCATGGTAAAAGCAACTTTTAGCATGATATAGATTTTGATCCTTGGACTATCCACTACTTATTCAAGCAACTTAAATTTTCAAGCAAATCGATCCATTCTGTAAAAATTGAAAGGTTTTGTCCTATTTTAAGCTTCATTACTTGGACTATATTTTTTATAGATTCCCACCTTTAGACGAATCTGAGAAGTTTGGCAATTACCGCAGTGGCAGTGAGAGTTTTAGTTAACATACTCCTCCGTTCCTTTTAAAGGTGGAAAATTATCAGTAGTAATTGCACAAGAGCTCTGAAATTATTGAATTTTTCCCGAGTGACACTTTGACAGTTTTAATTTCACGAGCCGAAGGCGAGTGAAATTATGTCAAAGTGTCACGAGAGCAAAAATTCTATATTAATTTCAGAGGTCGAGTGCAATTTGTTGCGATGATTTCATGAATAAAACTGTTCAAAACCAAAATTTTATTGTAATTTATTTATGTAAGTACCATTAAACACACAGTTTTTATAAATATTTGACGATTGAAAGTCATCACTTTTATAAATTTTAAAACATAAATTGTCATTAATGTCACTGAATGTATTTTTTCGTAGCAACGAAGGGCATCTGATGTAATATACTTAACGACGGGAGATTATCAAAAATTATCGATTTAATTCAGAATTATCGATTTCTGTAGCTGTACAGTCAACCGATATTAAACACTTTTCATTTATATCAAAATGTCTTAATACTGGGCTTTTTGAAATTATTTCCTTAATTTTACTAAAACATTCATCATGTTTATGTGACCAATGCCATTCTACATTTTCTTTAATTAATTCCCTAAGAGGTGCGGTTAAGTCTGACAAATTTTTTATGTGTTTAGACAAATACGTTGTCATTCATAATAATCTCTATATAATCTCTGTAGCTTTCTATTGGTCAGAATCTCCTATGAATGAAATAATCAGTATAATGTAAATTTATAGGTTTCGGAGGTGTAACCAGAGAAGGTTCCCATTGTTTTCATTCTGGTGGGGTGTAGAATTGCATTATGTTGTTTTATATGCCATTAGAGTGGAAACAGTCTTTTTGCTAGCAGTTGCCGCTAGGGCATCTATGCCATTTCGTTCGTTGCAATCCGAGACTGCACGCTGGGGTTTGTTTTGGTTGGATCAGGGAGAGCAGCATATGTGCCTCCTGATGAGAGACTAATAAGTTTCGAAACCGGTAGGAGTGCTTGATGCACTCTCTGATTGGACTGGAATATGGTTCGGCTGTATTTTCGTTTTGCAACGAAATTGAAAATGGTTATTCATTTTTGATTTACATTTACTCTGATTAGAGTACAAAGGGAACCATTCTCGTTGGAACTTTACCGCGCTGAGCAGATGGGACGTGAATTTTAAATTGTAGAATTCCCTCATCTTCCCTAGTCTCAGCATCCGTATGGCTTGCAAATTGTAGAAGCCTCGGAGGTGTAATCAGAGAAGGTTCCCATTGTTTTCATTCTGGTGGGGTGTAGAATAGCATTATGTTGTTTTATATGCCATTAGAGTGGAAACTTAGTCTTTCTTCTTATAGGTTTCTATTGATAATTTCCAACCTGCTTAATACCTAGTGCTTATCATTGATTAATCACTATACTAAGGTCTATACTTATCACTGACTATGGTCTTATGTGTCATGTGTCTTTATGAATCCGCTTTTTATGTCCTCCACTTAACGTTCTATTTATATCCCGATGCCTCTATAATGCTGACAGTCTCTTGTGTTTGGAGCATTCTCTAGGCCTAGGCAATATTTTTTCTTTCACATTAGATGTAGATTTGATAAATACCTTCTCTTTGCTTTTTTCCTATATGTTTCAATATTTCTGGACTAACTTCATTGCTCACAAAAACTTTCACAGTCTTTATCTTTCCTAATACTTCCTCTAGTTCTTCGTCCTATATAGCTTCTGTTTCCTCAGTGTTTTCCTCATCTAATTACGTTGTTTTCAATTTTTAATTTTCTTTTCCTTGCTCTTTACTCTCTATTCAAGTCATTCGAAATTTTCTCTCCATGGTTCCATTATATCTTTGTTATCAGTTATTGTTGTTCCGATTATTATTTGTTTTAGCTTTATAACTATGTAGGTCAAACCGGCAAACTAGTATAATATGTTCTCAAAAAAATTGATAGTATGTAAAAAATGTTTTATTATCAGCTAAGTACTTTCAATACATAACGTGCCATCATCAGAGCTTCCTAAAAGGACATTTAAGATAAGATTTTTTATAAAAATGAAAGATTAAAAACTTACGTCCTCTTATAGGGCAGTCAACGAGAGCAAGAACAGGTTATTACCTCCGAATTCTATCCTACTGCATGGATTATAATGAAATTTTAGGAATAGCCTGAAAATATCTCCTTATTTAAAGTCTACCCTATTCCGATGTGTGTTTTTGTCTTGGGGGCGGCTCCCACCCCTTCTCGGGGGTGTAAAATTTTTTGGTTAAACAACTACGGAAGTTGCTAGAGAACCTAATTCTAAGCAAAAACTGTTCTATAATTTTTCTTCGAAAACTCAATACTTTTTGAGTTATTCGTGGTTGAAAATTGGCCATTTTCATTGAAATATAACACCTTTTAAAATGGTTTTTTGCGAATACCTTAAAAACAATGCATCTAACTAAAAAAATAATTATATAAAACATTTTTGTAGCTCATAATCAAAGAGACTTGTTCCTTCTTCAATCTTCTAGTTATAACACAAAAAGAGATATGGTAGGCAAAAAAGTTTATTTTTTTGGTGCATGCTCAAATCAGTGTATTCAACTTGAAATAACAGAGAAACGGTCGATTTTAGGTGTATAATGCTACTACCAATAACTTTTATTTTGATTGAAAAATCCTTTCAAATATGCAATATTAAATGTCGATTACATTCAAACTAAGAGAGATATGCTGCAAGAAATTGATGACTAACGAATTTTAAGAAAAAAATTGAGAAGAATATTTAACCCCTCATCCCCTCATCCACAAGAATTTAAATGCATCGTTTTCCTTCTACAATACATTTTACTACAGTATTATTTTTATGTTCAAAAAGTTGAGCGGGTTTAATATGAATGGTTTTTGAAAAAAATAAGATCAAATTATAGAGCGCATATTTAAATTTTCTTAAAAATATTCCTTTTTCTCCATGTAACTTCAAAATTATAAGAGATAATGTTATAAAGATACAATCAAAATGTTTATCTAGAAGAAACCTATATTTTTGTATGGTATCTTTTTTTGGGCATCTCTTATCATTTTCGAGTTACATGGAGAAATAGGAAGATTTTTAAGAAAATTTAAAAATGCGCTCAATAATTTGATCTTATTTTTTCAAAAACCATTCATTTTAAACTCGCCCAACTTTTTAAACATAAAAAGAACACTATAGTAAAATGTATTGTAGAAAAAAACGATGCATTTAAATTCTTGTGGATGAGGGGTTAAATATAGTCATTTTTTTCTTAAAATACGTTAGTCATCAAATTTTTTACAGCTTATCTCGCATAGTTTGAATGTAATCGACATTTAATATTGCTTAATTTATAGGTCTTTTCAAACAGAACAAAAGTTATTGGTAGCATTATACACCTAAAATCGACCGTTTCTCTGTTATTTTAAGTTAAATACACTGATTTGAGCATGCACCAAGAAAACAAGTTTTTTTCACTTACCATATCTCTTTTTGTGTTATAACTAGAAGATTCATAAAGGAAAAAATCTCTTTGTTATTTTCTAAGCTACAAAAATG
Source organism: Diabrotica virgifera virgifera (assembly GCF_917563875.1). NCBI lineage: Eukaryota > Metazoa > Arthropoda > Insecta > Coleoptera > Chrysomelidae > Diabrotica > Diabrotica virgifera. The sequence continues at coordinate 211,609,511 of NC_065444.1, forward strand.
TTTAATATAGTTTTTTTAGTTAGATGCATAATTTTTAAGGTATTCGCAAAACACCGATTGAAAAGGTGTTTATGTTTCAATGAAAATGGCCAATTTTCAACCAGGAATAACTCAAAAAGTATTGAGTTTTCGAAAAAAAATTATAAAACAGTTTTTGCTTAGTATTAGGTTCTCTAACAACTTCCGTAGTTATTTAAGCAAAAAATTTTCCACCCCCGAGAAGGGGTGGAAATTGTTTAATAATATCTAATTCAGAAGTAAAATTTGTGTCTCATAATGGTAAGCTAAGTAAACGATGGATATAGCAATAAAAAGAAGCCATATTCTGCTGAAAAGGATGATTTGAAGATCTAGGGATAGTATGGTCACTCTGAGTTGGTTTTCTCAATACTGAAAAACTTAATTTGTTCTCTATTCTACATAGTCAATGTTAGGTCTAGAAAGTTAATAGAATTGTTAGACTCTGTTTCTAAAGTGAATGTTATGGCTGAATGTAAATTATTGAGCGAAACTAGAATATTTTCTGCATCTGTGGAATTTCCATCTACATAATAGCTAACACATCATCCACATATCTAAACCAATACAATATTTTTTGTAAAGGATTTTGATTTGAAGAATTATTAACAAAGATATTAATCTCAAGGTTATTTATTCCAATTTCCAATTTATATCTAGGTTACTTCGTACGGTTTTCAGTAAACATAGTTAAGTGGAAACATAAGACCATACCTAAAGAACCTAAACAGAGGTTAAACATAAGACCAAAAGGAAGACCCAAAATACGATAGCTGGACCATGTAGGTGAAATATTCAATAACACTGGAAATAAGAAACTAAACACCAAATAACGTTTTGGTGGAGGCGACTTTTTCTAACTAATAAAAAAATATTCCGATATTTTTATCATGGTCGGCTGACTCTATTAAGCAAATAAATATGTTTGTATTTGTGTATATTAAAAATTTTGAAAATATGTATAATAGGCAATATATTAGATCATACATACTTTTATTTATTAGCAAATTGAACTTTTTTATCATACAGTACAAAAGTGATTCCTACACAAAAATGTAATGTTATCAAAAATGATGAAAAAGATACTGTTGAACCAGTGGTTCTAATACAGTACAATTAAAAAGGATATTCCATTTTATTAATTTATAGCCATTTTTGCCAAATTTACGGTAATGGCTGTTTAACTGAAAACTATATCAAACCCGGAACTAAATATTTGAGCTCATGCTGTATTGATGCTCAATACAGCATGATTGATATATCTGTGATATATATGTGGTTTGTGCAGGCAGAAGTCCACAATAGATCAAATCTTCGTCTTGAGGCAAATCTTGGAAAAGACTAGTAAATTTAATATAGATACACATCATCTCTTCATTGATTTTGAGAGTGCTTATGATAGTATCCATCGAGAATTAAAATCCAAACACTTAAAGTACAGAGCCAAATTCGAATTCAAAACGCAGTAACAGATACAATACATGTTAGAACGGGCCTACGACAGGGAGATGCCCTATCCTGTATTCTATTCAACATCACATTAGAGAAAATAATTAGAGAGTCAAAAGTCAACACCAGAGGAACAATAATAACAAAAAGTGTACAATTATTGGCATTTGCAGATGATGTTGATATCATAGCTAGAAGAAAAAGAGAAATGATAGAAGCATTTAATGCGATAGAAAGAGCGGCACAAAACAGTGGCCTAAATATTAATGAAATAAAAACCAAATACATGAAGGCCAGCAAATCGACAGGCCAAAGAAACCTACAGGATCTGACAATAGGAGACTATAACATCGAAAGTGTAAAAAATTCTACATATCTAGAAGAAGTTGTGTTTACAAGGTCTCTGGTTCAGACGGACGTGAATAATTCAACGTTTTCACGTTTTTTTAAAATGGGTAAAAACAATATGATTAAGAAAGATAACGTTACAATATCTCAAAATCTCTAGCAGAAGCTCTAACGTTTTGGTAAATGCGTCTAGAGAAACAAAATATTTATAACAAAATAAATAACTACAGATTATACAAAATTTAATGTCTATAGATATTAGATATTTATTATATTATCATAGGAACAATTTTGACCTAGATCTTCTGCTAGAGGGTTTGAGATATTGTAACGCTATCTTTCTTGGTCATATTGTTTTCACCCATTTTGAGAAAACGTGAAAACGTTGAATTATCCACGCCCGGCTGAACCAGAGACCAATAACTTTTGGTGTATGCGACTTTTTCTAATAAAAAAAAATATTCCCGTATTTTTATCATGATCGGCTGAATCTAGTTTGCATTTGTTTATGTTCAAAATTTTGAAAGTACAATAGGCAATATATTGGATCATATTTCTATTTATATTAGCAAATGGCATTATAAGTATTAGCAAATGGCATTTTTTATCATACTATAAAAATAGTGTAGGAAACAGAGGAAATAACCGGTGTTACCTTAGCCATAAATTCCATCCATAATTTTTTTTTCATATTTTCACAAAAATTTGGTATAAATTTATCAAAAATGAATAAAACAGATAATATTGACAAGAAAAATGTTATATATGTTATATATGTTTGGAAAAAAAAATTAAACGGGCGATGTATTGACGGTGAGTAGATAATGCCACTCAAATTCAAAAATCCTTTATGGATGGTACGTTAGTCAACTTTTTTTCTCAGTTTTTTGTTAAATTCTCAAAGTAAATATAATAAAGCATAACATATAAAAAAATCGTGATGGAGGTATTTTCCAAAACAAGCGAAAAAAATTCTGAAACTTAGATGTATTGCGCGCTATTCGTTAATACGTCTCAAATTCAAAAATCCTTTATGGATGGTACGTTAGTCAACTTTTTTCTCAGTTTTTTGTTAAATTCTCAAAGTAAATATAATAAAGCATAACATATAAAAAAAAACGTGATGGAGGTATTTTCCAAAACAAGAGAAAAAAATTCTGAAACTTAGATGTATTGCGGGCTATCCGGTAATACGTCTCAAATTCAAAAATCCTTTATGGATGGATCGTTAGTCAACTTTTTTTCTCAGTTTTTTGTTAAATTCTAAAAGTAAATATAATTAAGCATAACATATAAAAAAATCGTGATGGAGGTATTTTCCAAAACTAGCGAAAAAAATTCTGAAACTTAGATGTATTGCGCGGTATTCGTTAATACGTCTCAAATTCAAAAATCCTTTATGGATGGTACGTTAGTCAACTTTTTTTCTCAGTTTTTTGTTAAATTCTCAAAGTAAATATAATAAAGCATAACATATAAAAAAAACGTGATGGAGGTATTTTCCAAAACAAGAGAAAAAAATTCTGAAACTTAGATGTATTGCGGGCTATTCGGTAATACGTCTCAAATTCAAAAATCCTTTATGGATGGATCGTTAGTCAACTTTTTTTCTCAGTTTTTTGTTAAATTCTCAAAGTAAATATAATAAAGCATAACATATAAAAAAAATCGTGATGGAGGTATTTTCCAAAACAAGCGAAAAAAATTCTGAAACTTAGATGTATTGCGCGGTATTCGTTAATACGTCTCAAATTCAAAAATCCTTTATGGATGGTACGTTAGTCAACTTTTTTTCTCAGTTTTTTGTTAAATTCTTAAAGTAAATATAATAAAGCATAACATATAAAAAAACGTGATGGAGGTATTTTCCAAAACAAGAGAAAAAAATTCTGAAACTTATATGTATTGCGGGCTATTCGGTAATACGTCTCACATTCAAAAATCCTTTATGGATGGTACGTTAGTCAACTTTTTTTCTCAGTTTCTTGTTAAATTCTCAAAGTAAATATAATAAAGCATAACATATAAAAAAATCGTGATGGAGGTATTTTTCAAAAGAAGCGAAAAAAATTGTGAAACTTAGATGTATTGCGCGGTATTCGTTAATACGTCTCAAATTCAAAAATCCTTTATGGATGGTACGTTAGTCAACTTTTTTTCTCAGTTTCTTGTTAAATTCTCAAAGTAAATATAATAAAGCATAACATATAAAAAAATCGTGATGGAGGTATTTTCCAAAACTAGCGAAAAAAATTCTGAAACTTAGATGTATTGCGCGGTATTCGTTAATACGTCTCAAATTCAAAAATCCTTTATGGATGGTACGTTAGTCAACTTTTTTTCTCAGTTTTTTGTTAAATTCTCAAATTAAATATAATAAAGCATAACATATAAAAAAAAACGTGATGGAGGTATTTTCCAAAACAAGAGAAAAAAATTCTGAAACTTAGATGTATTGCGGGCTATTCGGTAATACGTCTCAAATTCAAAAATCCTTTATGGATGGATCGTTAGTCAACTTTTTTTCTCAGTTTTTTGTTAAATTCTCAAAGTAAATATAATAAAGCATAACATATAAAAAAAATCGTGATGGAGGTATTTTCCAAAACAAGCGAAAAAAATTCTGAAACTTAGATGTATTGCGCGGTATTCGTTAATACGTCTCAAATTCAAAAATCCTTTATGGATGGTACGTTAGTCAACTTTTTTTCTCAGTTTTTTGTTAAATTCTTAAAGTAAATATAATAAAGCATAACATATAAAAAAAACGTGATGGAGGTATTTTCCAAAACAAGAGAAAAAAATTCTGAAACTTATATGTATTGCGGGCTATTCGGTAATACGTCTCACATTCAAAAATCCTTTATGGATGGTACGTTAGTCAACTTTTTTTCTCAGTTTCTTGTTAAATTCTCAAAGTAAATATAATAAAGCATAACATATAAAAAAAAAACGTGATGGAGGTATTTTCCAAAACAAGAGAAAAAAATTCTGAAACTTATATGTATTGCGGGCTATTCGGTAATACGTCTCACATTCAAAAATCCTTTATGGATGGTACGTTAGTCAACTTTTTTTCTCAGTTTCTTGTTAAATTCTCAAAGTAAATATAATAAAGCATAACATATAAAAAAATCGTGATGGAGGTATTTTTCAAAAGAAGCGAAAAAAATTGTGAAACTTAGATGTATTGCGCGGTATTCGTTAATACGTCTCAAATTCAAAAATCCTTTATGGATGGTACGTTAGTCAACTTTTTTTCTCAGTTTTTTGTTAAATTCTCAAAGTAAATATAATAAAGCATAACATATAAAAAAATCGTGATGGAGGTATTTTCCAAAACAAGCGAAAAAAATTCTGAGACTTAGATGTATTGCGCGCTATTCATTAATACGTCTCAAATTCAAAAATCCTTTATGGACGGTACGTTAGTCAACTTTTTTTCTCAGTTTTTTGTTAAATTCCCAAAGTAAATATAATAAAGCATAACATATAAAAAAACGTGATGGAGGTATTTTCCAAAACAAGAGAAAAAAATTCTGAAACTTAGATGTATTGCGGGCTATTCGGTAATAAGTCTCAAATTCAAAAATCCTTTATGGATGGATCGTTAGTCAACTTTTTTTCTCAGTTTTTTGTTAAATTCTCAAAGTAAATATAATTAAGCATAACATATAAAAAAATCGTGATGGAGGTATTTTCCAAAACAAGCGAAAAAAATTCTGAAACTTAGATGTATTGCGCGGTATTCGTTAATACGTCTCAAATTCAAAAATCCTTTATGGATGGTACGTTAGTCAACTTTTTTTCTCAGTTTTTTGTTAAATTCTCAAAGTAAATATAATAAAGCATAACATATAAAAAAAAACGTGATAAAGGTATTATCCAAAACAAGAGAAAAAAATTCTGAAACTTAGATGTATTGCGGGCTATTCGGTAATACGTCTCAAATTCAAAAATCCTTTATGGATGGATCGTTAGTCAACTTTTTTTCTCAGTTTTTTGTTAAATTCTCAAAGTAAATATAATTAAGCATAACATATAAAAAAATCGTGATGGAGGTATTTTCCAAAACAAGCGAAAAAAATTCTGAAACTTAGATGTATTGCGCGGTATTCGTTAATACGTCTCAAATTCAAAAATCCTTTATGGATGGTACGTTAGTCAACTTTTTTTCTCAGTTTTTTGTTAAATTCTCAAAGTAAATATAATAAAGCATAACATATAAAAAAATCGTGATCCAGGTATTTTCCAAAACAAGCGAAAAAAATTCTGAAACTTAGATGTATTGCTGAAACTTGTTTTGGAAAATACCTCCATCACGATTTTTTTATATGTTATGCTTAATTATATTTACTTTGAGAATTTAACAAAAAACAGAAAAAAAGTTGACTAACGATCCATCCATAAAGGATTTTTGAATTTGAGGCGTATTAACGAATAGCTCGCAATACATCTAAGTTTCAGAATTTTTTTCGCTTGTTTTGAAAAATACCTCCATTACGATTTTTTTATATGTTATGCTTTATTATATTTACTTTGAGACAAAAAACTGAGAAAAAAAGTTGACTAACGTACCATCCATAAAGGATTTTTGAATTTGAGACGTTTTACCGAATAGCCCGCAATACATCTAAGTTTCAGAATTTTTTTCTCTTGTTTTGGAAAATACCTCCATCACGATTTTTTTTATATGTTATGCTTAATTATATTTGTTTTGAGAATTTAACAAAAAACTGAGAAAAAAAGTTGACTAACGATCCATCCATAAAGGATTTTTGAATTTGAGACGTATTACCGAATAGCCCGCAATACATCTAAGTTTCAGAATTTTTTTCTCTTGTTTTGGAAAATACCTCCATCACGTTTTTTTTATATGTTATGCTTTATTATATTTACTTTGAGAATTTAACAAAAAACTGAGAAAAAAAGTTGACTAACGTACCATTCATAAAGGATTTTTGAATTTGAGGCGTATTAACGAATACCGCGCAATACATCTAAGTTTCAGAATTTTTTTCGCTTGTTTTGGAAAATACCTCCATCACGATTTTTTTATATGTTATGCTTAATTATATTTACTTTGAGAATTTAACAAAAAACTGAGAAAAAAAGTTGACTAACGATCCATCCATAAAGGATTTTTGAATTTGAGACGTATTACCGAATAGCCCGCAATACATCTACGTTTCAGAATTTTTTTCTCTTGTTTTGGAAAATACCTCCATCACGTTTTTTTTATATGTTATGCTTTATTATATTTACTTTGGGAATTTAACAAAAAACTAAGAAAAAAATTTGACTAACGTACCATCCATAAAGGATTTTTGAATTTGAGACGTATTAATGAATAGCGCGCAATACATCTAAGTTTCAGAATTTTTTTAGCTTGTTTTGGAAAATACCTCCATCACGATTTTTTTATGTTATGCTTTATTATATTTACTTTGAGAATTTAACAAAAAACTGAGAAGAAAAGTTGACTAACGTACCATCCATAAAGGATTTTTGAATTTGAGTGGCCTTATCTACTCACCGTCAATACATCGCCCGTTTAAATTTTTTTTTCCAAACATATATAACATATATAACATTTTTCTTGTCAATATTATCTGTTTTATTCATTTTTGATAAATTTATACCAAATTTCTGTGAAATTATGAAAAAAAAATTTATGGATGAAATTTATGGCTAAGGTAACACCGGTGAGGAAATAAGGAAATAGAGGTCCGGTTTTATTTTTTTTCTGGTATATCAAGGGGTGCTCATTAAGAGACACACTTTTTCTTAAAAAAATTCGCCCCGGAACCCCCCTTTTCATCCCTTTAAAGGGGTAATTTGTGGTTTTGGCGAAACGTAGCCCTTCCTGTACGTTTTGCAAAAAATTTACTTAGTAGTAAAATGAAGAAGACTACACTTCCTACTATTTATTTCCCGACAGCATATGTCTATCACCCACCGTTTAGCAGGGGTGGCGTCCCAAATTTAACAAATTTTTAAAAAAGATGTTTTAAAAAAATATTTTTGCCTAACTGTAATGAAAATTACGAAGAGACCCTGCGGTAATTAATCACAAATAAGTGGCTGATTTTTGTTATAGGTTTCATTTAAGGGCAATTGCAAATTTTTTAATTACAGGGTGTTACATTTTAAAAAACCCCTTTTTATACCATCTGAACCGCCTATGCTAGACTAAAAAAACTTTTAGCGATTATCCATGTACTATTGTTATTTACAAATTTGTATAGTGCACCCCCATGTTTTCCCCGGGACCACCCAAAAAAAAAGAAGAACTAATAAAAAAATAATCAAAAATTGATTTAGGGCCACCACTGTGGCTTTAGGGTGAAAAGAAAATAAAATATGCATAAGTCATATTGTGTAGCAAAGAGTGTGTTCTTTTATTTTCTATAAGTACGTTATATATAAAATGAATAGGTGACGAAAAGAAAAACAAAGCGCAAAAAAGAAAAACTGGAGCACGCCAAAACATTTCTGAGGTTTACGGCGCCACTGTACCGTAACGGTTGCTTACACGAAAATTATGCATAGGACCTTTTGTAGAAAAAATAGTGGTCTTTAATTCTGTATAAGTTTTGTTTTAAAAAAATGCATAGGTAATGAGAAAATCGTCAAAACATGCTCTCCTAAGGATATGGGTAGTTTCTGCAGTTTATTTTCAAAGATCATATTTATGAAAAACCCTATTCATGGAGCATATGTCCTTATGGGTCAAAAAGCAAAAAAATGTTTTTCAACCACCCCTTAATTTATTATTTTTTGCTACAGGGGTTGCATTAAGAAATCGCTTTTGGTGTCCATGCATGGGTAATTAGAACGTGCAAAAATAGTATATGAAGCATTTTAATAAAGGGCATGGTGTGTGAACAATTCCCAGAAAATCACTTTCTTTATTAATGCTCCTTTTTTTTTGAGTGTTTCCGGAAAAAAATGGGGGTGCATTATAGAAATTTGTAAATAACGCCAGTACGTGGATTATCCCTGAAAGTTTTTTTACTCTAGCATAGGCTGTTCAGATGATATAAAAACGGGTTTTTTAAAATGTAACACCCTGTAATTAAAAAATGGGCAATTGCCCTTAAATGAAACCTATACCAAAAATTCATCCCCTTATTTGTGATTCATCTCCTTAGGGGTTTTTCTTTTCTTAACTTTCATTATAGTTAGGGAAAAATATTTTTTTTAAAACATCTTTTTTAAAATCTTGTCAACTTTGGGGCGCCACCCCCGCTAAGCGTTGAGTGATATACATATGCTGCTGAGAAATAAATAGTAGGAAATATATTCCTATTCATTTTACTATTCAGTAAATTTTTTTCAAAACGTACAGAAAGGGCTACGTTTCGCAAAAACCACAAATTACCCCCTTTAAAGGGATGAAAAAGGGGGTTACGGGGCGAAGTTTTTTAAGAAAAAGTTAGTATTATAATTAGGACCCCTTGGTACACCAGAAAAAAATAAAACCGGACTTGTGCCCATTTTGTGAGGTTCAACCTTTGTTTCCTACACTAACAAATGATACACACAAAATTGTGATATTATCAAAATATAGTATGAAAATAGATACTGTTGAACAGGTGATTCCAATACAGTGCAATTAAAAAGGATATTTGATTACGAATATATCCATGGGAAAATTGTTCTCCGGATTCGATTATGTTTTTTTGTTAAAAAACTTTAATTTTCAGCCATTGGGGGAAAATATATTGATTTATGTTTGCGCGCTTATATTCTCAAATCTATGATTTTAACACGATATATTTTTTTATTAGGATTTGTGATAAGTAATATATTATTATATTAATTAATGTTATTACATACATCGCACGTTCATAGAAGAAGTGTAATAAATCAAAATAACAAAAATTTTCACGAGCGTAAAATCAATTTTTGTCAATTTTAAAATGCTAATAGCATTTCACTTCTATTAGAGCCAGAAGTGAATTTATATATAAAGAGATTCAATATACAGTCAAACCCGCTTATTAGAATACTTCTTAAAGGAATATCCCGGTTTAAGGAATAGAACTTTTTGGTACCGAAACGTTTCTAATAGCAACCAATGAGCGGTTATTAGAACATCCCGGTTATAGGAATAGTTTTGATTAGCACGAAGGCTATTCCAATAAACGGATTCGACTGTAATAGAATAAATTCATTTATTCGAGAATAGGCCACTTTGGAGAAAAATCATAAGACAGATCGATTTTTATTTTTAAATTATGATATAGTTTCTAATTGACTTCGCAGCCGGAAAAAATCAGGTCGACATGCTTCCCACATTGGGTACACATAAGGGTACTTGGATGTCACTGACCGAAACAATAAACCAAATAGATCAGGTGCTAGTTAAAAAAGACTGGCGACAAGTATATTCGATATAAAAAGTAGGCGTTTCAAAAGCTGTGACTCAGGTTATCTACTAGTGCAGACACGGCTTAGATGTAAGATCAGTTAACAGGCAAAGAAAAAATATCCAAGACAAGAAAAACTAAACTTAGATAACCTAAAAGTCTCTGAGGTACCAGAAGGATTTGAGAGAATAGTGGATGAAAAATTACTAGAAGAAAATAGATCGTTCCATTGATTTTCTACAATAGAAAATCAACGAAACACCTTAAACAGTATCATACTAAATCGGGCAAAAGAAGTTCTGGGATCAAAAACACAACAGAGAGAAGAAACATGGGTTGATGAAGAATGTAAACAAGCTATACAGGAAAGGAATAAAGGACATAAGAATTACATACTCAGACGAACTATACAGAGAAAAACAGAATTTGAGAACAAAAGACAAAGTGCAGATAAAATATGCAGACAGAAAGAGGGAAAGTACGAAAACCAACGGATACTACATTTGAGACAGGGATACAAACCGAAGACTAGCTTATGCAAAAATAAGAAGTAAGTAATTAGATTAGTAATATGGACGAAATTAAGAGAACCTGGACGATGTATTTAAGAAATTATTAAACGAAAGGGCACAGTCACCACTACAACAACAGCAACAGCAGCAGGCACAACAGTAATTACAACTAGAGTTGGGGAAGATGGAGAAGAGCATGGATTAACTAGACTTCCAACGCTAGAGGAGGTATGAACGGCAATCCAAATATATACAAGGTGTCCCAAAAGTAGTGGAACGATCGAATATTTCGCGAACTAAACATCGGATCGAAAAACTGAAAAATACGTGTTCAATCATTTTCAAAAATCTATCTAATGACACCAAACACCAACCCCCACTACACCCCCTGGAGGTAGGGTGGGGTGTAACTTTAAAATCTCAAATGGAAACCCCCAGTTTTTCTTGCAGATTTTAATTCGTTACGTAAAAGTAAGCAAATTTGTTCAAGACATTTTTTCGAACTGTGGATAGATGGCGCTATAATTGGGAAAAACGATTTATCCTGATACCATAAGTAAATTATAGAAACGGTCTAATATCTCACGAAATACACTTCCAAATGAGAAACAAAAAAACAGATTTTTAATCTTTTTCAAAAACCTTTCGAATAACACCAAACGTGACCCTCCAACCCACCCCCTGGAAGTGGGGTGGGGGGTAAATTAAAAATCGTAAATAGCAACCCCCACTTTTTATTACAGATTCGGATCCGTCATGAAAAATTAAGTAACATTTATTTGAAACATTTTTTAGAATTGTTAATAGATGGTGCTTTAATTTGAAAAATACGATTTATTAGCGCCATCTATCAGAAATTTTAAAAAATATTTCGAATAAATGTTGCTTAATTTTTTATGACGAATCCGAATCTGCAATAAAAAAGGGGGTTGCTATTTAAGATTTTAAAGTTACCCCCACCCCACCTCCAGGGGGTGGGTTGGAGGGTCATATTTGGTGTTATTCGATAGGTTTTCGAAAAAGATTAAAAATTTGTTTTTTGGTTTCTTATTTTGAAGTGTATTTCGTGAGATATTAGACCGTTTCTATAATTTTACCTATGGTATCAGGATAATTCGTTTTTCCCAATTATAACGCCACCTATCCACAGTTCGAAAAAATGTCTTGAATAAAAGTTGCCTACTTTTACATAACGAATCCAAATCTGCAAGAAAAACTGGGGTTTCCATTTAAGATTTTAAAGTTACCCCCACCCTACCACCAGGGGGTGTATTGGGGATTGGTGTTTGGTGTCATTGGATAGATTTTTGAAAATGATTGAACATGTATTTTTCAGTTTTTCGTTCCGATGTTTAGCTCGCGAAATATTTGACCGTTCCACTACTTTTGGGACACCCTATAAAAAAGCCATAAAACGCCGGGAATAGATAAAATACCGGCAGAACTACTCACGCAAGGAAGAAAAAATTTGACACAACAGATGTACCAGCTAATACAAGAAATATGGAGAGAAGAAAAATCTCCCAACAATGGAAGAATATTATAATCTCTCCTATTCATAAAAAAGGAGACAAACGGATATATCAGAATTATAGAGACATCTCTTTACTTTTTTCGGAAAACAAAATACCCACAAGCATTCTTAATCGAAGACTTCAACCTCTCACTGAAAACATCGTCAGGTAATATCAATCAAAATTTAGGTAAAATCATCTACCATCGACTAATTATTTACAGTTAAACAAATACTAGCCAAAGAATGGGAATATGATACGGACGTTTACAATCTCCTTGTAGATTTTAAACAAACCTATAATTCAATAGATAGAACAATTCTACGTAATTAGTTGCAAGAATTGTGCATACAATCAAAATTAATACGACTAGTGCAAATGATACTGACAGAAACAGATGTATGTATTCAAGGTGCTCCCTTCAAGTCACCAGGTGAGGACGGAATCATATACCGGCTCTGCTTCAGCAGGGTTTGGACCTGATTGCTCCCATACTGGTCATGGTATTTAGGGCCTGTCTTGCGATATGGTATATTCCTTTGCCCTGGAGGAGGACTAGAGTCGTATTTATCCCTAAACCGGGTAAAACTGATTTTACCCTTGCTAAATCATTCCGCGGCCAATCAGTCTTTCATCCTTTCTTCTAAAGGCTCTAGAGAGAGTAGTGGATCGATTCATACGTGATGGAGCACTTAGTGGCAACCTCTTGCATAAACGTCAATATGCCTACCAGGCTGGGAAGTCTTGTGAGAGGGCCCTGCATCGCCTTGTCTGCAGGGTGGAGCGGGTGCTAGATCGGAAGCAATACAGCTTGGGTATTTTCATGGATATTGAGGGCGCCTTTATCTGCGCTACTTTTGACTCCATGTGTGACAGAAAAGCATGGGGTTGGTCGAAACTTGGTCAGGTGGATCCGGGCCCTGCTTTCTCAGAGGCAGATAGCTGCGTACCAGAACGGTTGTTGCGTTCGGGTGTCAGCATCTCGCGGTTGCCTTCAGGGATGAGTTCTATCCCCCCCTCCTCTGATGCCTGGTGGTTGACGGCCTTCTTCGGCGACTCTCCGCACAAGGTATGTATGCAAAAGCCTACGCCGATGACGTAGTTTTACTTATTGAGGGGCTTTTTCCGGGAACAATCCACGAGGTCGCTCAGGTGGCTCTCGGGCTCGTTAAAGAATGGTGTCGGGGCAGTCATTCAGGGTTATTCGTGAGAAGACTGCTGTGGTTCCGTTTACTCGGAGAACAGTCATCGGATCTACTATAAATCTTCGCATCTATGGCAAAACATTATTGATTTCCATGTCAGTGAAGTATATAGGAGCGATCCTGAATCATAAACTAACATGGAAGGAACATCTGGACTCTAAGGGCACATCTACTGGTCGTGCAGAAGAGCTTTCGTAGGTAATGGCCAGCTTTCGCAGCCGAAAATTCTACATTGGATATACCAATCCATGATAAAGCCTATACTAACGTATGCGGCAATCGTGTGGTGGCCCCGGGCTACACCGTTTTCAGTCAAGGTCCAGTTGCCTTATCTACAGTGGTTGGCATGCGTTGGCATCTCAGGGGCCATGAGGACCACTCCCATAGCAGCTCTTAAGGTTCTGCTGGATTTACCTCCTATACATCTCATTGTAGAGCACGAAGCCATGATGGCAGCCTATCGTCTCAATCGCTCTTGATACTGGTTGGAAACAAATGGGCGGATGAGCCATTGTGACATTTGGAGACAGACTATCGAGTGTTGTTCTGTGCTTTCTATGGTACAGGACAGCATTTCCCCTCAATTTGAGTTCTGATCCTCTTTCTCGGTTCAATTACCTGACCAAAACGAATGGGTAGAACGAGAACCTACACTAATCTATCGAAGTGGGCCTACCTGGTTCACAGGTGGGTCTAGAACAGACGAAGGGGTAGGTGCTGGAGTGTATGGTGGTGGAGTCGGATTTGAGTCTAGCCAGGCTCTTGGCTCTCATGCGTCAGTCTTTCAGGCCGACATCTTTGCGATCCTGGCATGTGCTCAAGAAATTACAGATAGGGCTTGCTCAGGCAGGACAATCTCTATCTGCTCTGACAGCCAGGCAGCGCTAAGGGCTTTGGAAGCGCCCAAGATCAGCTATAAGCTGGTTCTTGAGGGCAAGAGAGCTCTGGATGATGTTGCTTTATCATCGCTATGGATGAAGCACATTTATTACAATTTCCGCATATTATTTCCGACGTACGATCCGACGGAGTGCGAAACCGGACAAATAATTTAATTTCGTTCGCAGTTTTAAGAAATAATATGATGGCAAGAAAAACCCGAGAAGGAGAAGAACTAACTTGATCTTTATTGACGTAAAGGCAGCTTTTGATTCGAGTGACAGAAAAATAATATCTTCTTATTGATGTGCCATCTCCGCGACGAAGGTTGGCCATCATCATTGCTATTTAACTTTTGACACTATAGCACCTGAGGTTTCAGCTGAGCTGCATCCAAACTATTCTCTGAGGTTTCTCAGCCAGGACATTTATCTTCTACCTATGCTGCGCCTTCCTTTAATTTTTCCCTGCATTAATTTTAGGAATTCATATGTGACCAAGTGCTATATGAATGAGATATTGTAGTTTTCTTATTTTGATGTAATTCACGTAGACGTATATCCTGGATGGCCAATCTTAAGAAGTGGACTGGTCTAACATCAACTGATCTATTTCGAGTTGCTGTGAACAGAATAAAATGGGTCAGTGTGCTCGTTAACACAGTGGCGTAGCTGACAGGCCTGCAGAACCCGCAAGGCGAGGGGCAACTACGTTAGGAGGGGTCCCTTAAAGCCTTCAAGCTTAACACATTAACTGCCACATTAAAATTTTTTGTTTGTGCCTTCAGGCTCCACGTTGAGAATCTCAATGTTAATGTGAATAATATTACTTTCTTTAAATTGGGGACCAAAATATATTTTCATAATAACCATCAAAATAGGGAATTTGGAAGGACTTAATGAAGCGGGTAATTAACTTAAGTGTTACTTTTTTCGGGTGCAATTTAGCGTTTAGTACTTTTGTGGACATGTTGGCAGTTTAGATGAAAGTGATTCCCAAAATGGTAATTTTTTGTCGGTGGTTCTTTTGCTAGCTAAATATGGGCTAAATCCTGTTTAGCTAAATTAATCGATAAAAACATTACCTTTAAAAATCAAATTACTTGGGCTCCCAAATACAAAACGAACTTATAAATTTGCTGGCTCAATAAACCGAAAACAAATTCACTAATTTAATTAAAAAAAAATTGCTTTTATTCAATAATTCTTGATACCACTCAAGATAGGGCAAGGGTTATGAGTGGCGTATATTCAGGCGTACAAAGGCGTGTAACTGACATTGAAAAAAACAGCTTCCTATGTTCATTGTGCATCCCATAATCTGAACCTAATAGTGTTGAATGATGTCGTTGTTGGTGTACAGGAGTTGGTTTTTTTGAATATAATTAAAAATATTATATTTTTTAGTGCAAGTATTAAAAGATAGGATGTACTATGTACTATTCTGACTTTGAATCCATCGTTTCCGGCAAGTAATGAAATATTTAACGAAAATTTCATTGCTCTCTAAAAAACGACGAAAAATTAGAAGTAAATGCATTATTAGAGCATATGAATAATTTTGAATTTGTCGTTACCATTACTAGTCAATCTAAAATACTTAACTTTATTAATCTAAGATCAACACTTTTGCAATTTGAAACTGCAAAGTTAACGATCGACCTTCAACTTTTTGAAAACAGTCGTGATAATCTTCTAGAAATGAGAAATTTGTTTTCCGAAACTTTAGCAAAAGCAGCAGGAATAGCAGAATAGTGGGGTATTACACCGGAATTAAAAAAAAAACGGATAAAACGTATAAAAAATTTAACGATGAGCTCAGCTGCAACGTAAAAATAAATTTTAGCAAAAAAAAGCTTTGTAGTTAATATTTTCAATGTAAATTTAGATAGAATATTGCAAAAACTTACTATAAGGTTTGTCGGATTAAGATACATGTATAATAAGTTTTCACGTTCAAGTCAAAGTTCCAATGTATTCAAAATAAACAAATAGATTGCATATAGATTTTCACTTCGGAAAAAATCAAACAAGATATAACTTTTGTAATTTCATTAAGAAATGTTTAATAAACAACATATCAAAAAGTTCTACTCGAGAAGAGGGTGCTTCATTTTTTTTTAAACAAATGAACTACGAATTTTGATGTTTTTTTAAATAACTTCAAAAATATACATTTTAGAACAAAACTGACTCGACTATTCAAAAATTCAGAAAATTCTACAAAGAAAACCTTATATAAAGAATTTTCTAAAATTAAATCTGTATCTTCTATAATTTTTTATTTATAACGCTAAAGTCACCCTTCTCAGAAATATTGGCGCACTGTACTGTGTTGAGTTCTTTTAATATAATGCTTTAACTAATGGATCAAATAAAATTTTACAAATTAAACCTAAACGAAGAATAATTAAGCTGTCTTATGGTTATAATAAAAAGAAATAAAATGTATGGGCGTAAGTACGGTGAAGGCGGAAAATGATCCTTATATGAATTTTGTTTAAAAATGATTTAAAAATGTGTAACTAATACAATTTTTCTTATAAAAGCCTATATTGCTTTCAAGCATCGTACTAAATGATGTTTTATTAAAAAGAAATCTCAAAAATTTAATTCAAATGATATGACGTCTTAAAAAATATAATTTTTAAAATCTTCGTAGTTTTATAGAATTACCACCAATTTAAGACGGTATTACTCAAGTTTGAACAAATCTATTACAGTTTTATAAGTACTTTTTTAAAGCTAAGGGTGCAGTATTTAAAATGCACTAAATTATTTTACTTTAGAAATAAAGTAGACTCTTTCTTTTTGAGAAAATTAAGAAAGATAACAAAAATGTAATACAAAAACCGAAAATTACCAGCTAAAAAAAAGTTTATATAAAGTGATCAAAACTTTTTTCTGGAAAACTTACGTAAAATACATTTAATAATAAACTCCAACAATAATAAATGTTCAGAAAAAAAATTTTTTTTAGCTCTTATACAGTATGTCTGCGTAACTTGGAACCTATTGATAACTTTTTTATTATCAGTTTTACGAAAAAAAGTTATTCTTTATAAAATACTCTGCATCGTATATAATCTAAGATACAATCATCAAATATCATATTTAATGAATTTTATACGAGGTATGTAAAAAAATATGAATTTCACTCAAGAGTAAAGTATCGTTAAATTTCACAATATCGAAAATTGTTTAAAAGAAAACTTGTTTGGAATTAAAAAATTTATTTTAGTGTTCAATTACATCCTTCTAATTAAAATATTGTGAATAATAAAGGCACTTAACTCTTAAGAAAAATTTATATTTTTTACATACCTCGTATAAAATTAAAAAAGTTTAATATCTGATGGTTGTATCTTAGATTTTAGACCAGGGAGAGCATTTTATAAAGGATAACCTTTTTTCGTAAAAGTGATAATAAAATAGTTATCATAATTGTAATAAAATGATGATGAGTATCCGTAATTTGAGAAAAATTGAAAAAATTTTTCGATTAGAATAATGTAATTGTGTATTTAAACATAATTGTTAATTTCAAACATCTTTTCATAATAGCATTTTTTGATATTCTGAAATATAAAAGTACTTTACTCTTTAACGAAATTCATATTTTTGACATAACTCGTATAAAATTGATAAAATTTGATATCTGATAGTTGAGTTTTAGATTTTTGACTATCCAGAGCATTTTATGAAGAATAACTTTTTTTTGTAAAATTGATAATAAAAAAGTTTTCCATGTGGTTCCTAGCTACGCTGACATACTCTATAAGAGCTTCTGTATAAGAATTTTCAAATTGCAATGCCATATTAGGATTCAGTATAAGCAAAACCAAATAGAAACATAGTTGATCAAAGTAAAATGAAGAATTTAACGATATGTTTAAAATTATTAATACAAAACAATTGGTATTGTTTAAACAATTAATAAACAATTAGCGGACAAATCCGCGAGTAGACCTTTTTACTTTAACATGTATATAAACTAACAAAAAAAGTTTTAGAAAAATATAAGCTTATTTGAATTTTTCCGAAACAATGCATGTTTTCGTTCTAATTGCACTCCCCTAGAAGCAATAAAACAGCGAGGTAGTTTAAGCCCATTGTTGTTTGTCAAAATAATAGAGAGAATTATAGAAAACGTTCAAAGCTAAAGAAGAAAACGTAAATACAATCATTGGAAACAGAAACTTGCAACAAGTAATATTACAGAGTTCACTCTATGCATATGTAGTGTGCTAGTAACAAACAATAAATAATTACACTTTTATAAAAAATAACTTTTAATAATACCACGTTTTATTATTTATATGATAAAATATAAAATTATAAACCATTTTATTGTTTCAATTTCTATGTCATGAAATAATTTTTTAAACGGCTTTAAACTCAGATAAATCAAAATAATTGTTTTAAACACAATTTTAAGGGAAAAAATTAAAAAAAATAGGGAACACCCGGGCTTGTACCGGGGACCTCTCAAGCTTCAGTCGAATATTCTACCACGGAGCTATATCCGCTATTCATTTACGTACTTTACAACGGGATCTAAATGTCATTGCATTAATTACATTTAAAATGGTTTTAAATTCAAAATAAAGCTCAATGTATCCATATAAAATCTGTCGAGTATTGCATTTTTATCGAGTTTTAAGCTATTCTGTGTGGGTGTATAGAAGAATCCTAAAGATATCATGGACCGAGCATGTAACAAACAACGAACTCATGATAGACCAGGGCGCATCTGTAAAAATATAAGTACATTTGGACGTTGAGAGGTGACTCAAATTTTTTTGCAGAAATTGCTTGAAAATAACTCAAATAATAATACTTGAGTTATCCTCCCTCTCAAAAAGGTCCGGAACATTGTTTAAATATTTAAAATGTCACAAAATGAAGGAAAAATTCGTTTTTTTTTCCGTTTTTTTATTATATCTTTAAAAGTATTCATTTTCGAGAAAAGTTGTATTAACATAAAAGTTGCGTAATTAAATTTCCTACAATATAGAATTGGTTAAAATTTTAAAAAATAGTCACCCTTGTTGCAAAATAGCAATCATTGCGAAAAAAAAACATACAAAAACAAGTATTCGCATTTTACGTTTCTCAACCATTTATGCTACACTTAGGAACTTCATACTTCACCCAGAAAAACTTTATAATACAGTAAAACAATACTGTAAATTTCATTAAGATCGGTTAAATATATTTTGCAAAATAAATTTTGCAATCCAGCTTTCGCAAAAAAAATTCATTTTTTCAAAATGTTATAGCACTAAAAATAAAGCAGATAGCAAGTTGAATTTTTTTTTACTTATAGAAGTGTACTGTACCTTTTATATACAATTTTTAAAATTAAAATCGATTAACTACCACGGCGTCAGGAATTTTTTTAAATAAACATTAATTATTGGTGCTGCGCGCAGGACAGCGGATAGTTTGCTCTGATTGGGCATTCCAATAACCTTTGATAATGATTGATACATTTTAATTTTTATTACATTTCGATATAAATAAATAAATTTGTTTATTGCAAAATAAAAACCCATATTCTATCCTTTGAAATAACACTTTTTTTAGCAAAAACTTTCTTTGTTCATATATTTTAACTTGGAGAATAAAAGTTTATTATTTTTAAACATATGCAATTGTTTAAACAATATTTCACAAACAATAATAAAATTAGTTTGATTTTTGTGGAATTAAAATATTAAAATACAACAAAATATAGAGTAAGAAAATAATATATTAGATAAAGATTGGAGGAAATTTTGGTGGAAATCAACTAGTGTGAATCGAACACCGCTGTCCTGCGCGTAGCACCAATAATTAATGTTAATTTAAAAAAATTCCTGACGCCGTGGTGGTTCATCGATTTTAATTTTGCAAATTGCAAATGAAAAGTACAGTACACTTCTATACGTAAAAAAAATTCAACTTGCTATCTACTTTATTTTCAGTCCTGTAATATTTTGAAAAAATGAATTTTTTTTGCGACAGCTGGATTGCAAAATTCATTTTATAAAATCTGTAGAACCGATCTTAATGAAATTTACAGTATTATTTTACTGTATTATAGAGTTTTTCTGGGTGAAATATGAAGGTCCTAAGTGTAGCGTACATGGTTGAAAAACGTAAAATGCGAATACTTGTTTTTGAATGGTTTTTTCGCAATTATTGCTATTTTGCAACAAGGGTGACTACTTTTTAAATTTTTAACCAATTTTTTGTTGTAGGAAATTTAATTACGCAACTTTTATGTCAATACAACTTTTCTCGGAAATGAATACTTTTAAAGTTATAACCAAAAAACGAAGAAAAAAATCGAATTTTTCTTTAATTTTTTGACATTTTGAATATTTAAACAATGTTCCGGACCCTTTTGAGAGGGAGGATAACTTAAATATTATTACTGGAGTTATTTTTAAGCAATTTCTGCAAAAAAATTTGAGTCACCTCTCAACGTCCATCTCAAAACAGATGGGCCCTGGACTATGAGAAGTGTCAACAAAAGAATGGAAATATTGGCAACCATCAATACACGAAATCTGCAATATCTGGGGCATGTTATGCACAATAAGAGATAAAACAGATTTCAATTAATTATACAAGGGAAATATAGGGCAAGGGCGGTGTAGGAAGGAGCAAAATCTCATGGTTGCGCAATTTGAGTGTATGGTACGGATGCATATCAATCGAAGTATTCAGAGGCAACATCTAAGATCAGAATAGCCATGATGATTTCCAACCACCGTCGCAGAGATGGCACGTAAAAAAGAAAAAGAGCTATTCTAAAAATTTCAGTTAACTAGGTAGTCTGGAAGTATATTCAAAATCGATTACAAAATTTCCCGGACATAGTGTAGAAGAGCAAGTCGTCGGCTTAGGGACACAAAATTGTATCTCAGAAATGACTACTTTTCAGCAGAGCTTATTTAGCGTTTTTAAAAAAGTGATTTGCATTTTGTAATGATCTGTAGTCTATTCTCAAATTTTTTTGTTCCGAATTATTAATCTTAGAAATGTTTACTTTAAGGTAATACAATCATACCCAACAATGGATAAATTGTGTTCTCAAAATAACAACATTTAGTTAAAAAGTGGTGGAGACACATTTTTGTGTCCCTAAATGAAACGTCTATTATTATAGAGACTTACTGTTGGGATCAGTAATTTATTTGCAATTCTTTGTTGCTATAGTGTTATAATCTAATTTTACAACTGAGGGTTACCCAATTTTCTAATAATAATAATAAAAGTAATAATCATAATTCGGCTACAGACAACAAGAAACAATCGGCTACAGACAACAGCTGTATGCCGAATTTTGCAGGGAGTATCCAGATATTCAAGTATCGGAGCAAAGAATATCAGATCAATACCGGGTAATCATAAGAAACAACCTTATCCCAGAGGCTAGACGCAATACGATCAAAAGCGAAGTCGAATGGGAGATTAACAACCAAGGGCTAGTTTTAGATCAAGTCCCTAATGAAATCCTTGATGAGCAGATTCCTGAGATTCCCATACCAGAAACTCAACCTGACAATACAGAGCAGGAAAACAACGAGTTGCGCGATAGTCTAGCAAACGAAATGGCTCGTGCCATACAAGAGTTTAATGGAACAAATCCACTTATCAGACCACCGCTACCACGAATAAACTCTTGTAAGAAACTAGGTGCGCTGTTACAAATTGTGAACACTGAAGTCCTACCCAATTATGTCGTAGAAGCCCACACATTGGAATATCTGCATATGCTAATCTACTGTGCAGCAACAGCAATTGCTAATGTAATGGGCGTTAAGATCAGAACACGACGGGGTACTAATAATGGAAGGACTGGTAACAGAATTGCACCCTGGGAAAAAAGACTTCTCGGAAAAATTGAATTACTGTGTAGGGATATTGGTCAAGTTACACAATATATAAGAGGTGTAACAAGTAGAAAAGTCATTAAGAGAGCTGAAGAAATAATGCGGAGCACTGCAAGACACTCGAGATACGATCCAGAAAATAACACAGCCCAACAGTGTCTGGATACATTAAAACAAAAACTCTCCGTCTATTCAGGACGATTAAGAAGGTATAAAGTTAGTAACAACCGAAAATGTGACAATGCACTTTTTGAGAACTCTGAGAAGGAACCGTCTATACCGAAAACTCAACTCCACCGTAGAAAGTGTCGACAAGTCTTATCCAAGCCAAGAAGAGATTCATGAGTTTTGGGGAAATCAACTTTCCACACCAGCTGCTCTTAACAACAATGCTGGCTGGATAGAAGATACGACGCACAACTGTCACCACTACGTCACAGCTAACTATGAACCATTCACTACTGAAGAGGTCTCAAATATCATCAAAGAGATTCATAACTGGAAATCTCCTGGACCAGACGGAGTTCAGAACTTCTGGCTTAATAAGTTTTGGAGCATGCATGAGTGCTTATCAACATTAATTAATCTGCTATTTCTAACCCGCAGGAAATACCATCATTTCTAACTCAGGGAACCACTTATTTAATAACGAAGAATCAAAATAACACCCAAGGGATCTTGGCCCAAGATCCAGCCAAGTACCGCCCAATTACTTGTCTTCCAACTTTGTATAAATTGGTCACATCCTGTATAACCCGGCGTATCTACCAACACGGTGCTCTAAACAATATCATAGAGCCTCAACAGAAAGGATGCGCTAAGGGTTCTATGGGTTGTAAAGAACAACTTATCACCGACTCAGTCATTTCTAACCAGGCATTCACCAAAAAAAGGAACCTCTTTACTGCCTTTATTGACTACAGAAAGGCCTTTGATTCAGTGCCGCATGAATGGCTTATAGATATGTTAAGAATTTACAAAGTCGATGATAACATAGTGGCTTTTTAAGGCATATAATGACAAGTTGGAAGACTAAAATTCACCTCCAAATACCTGGTGAAACAATATCGAAACGGAAAATATCGTAATCAACCGGGGCCTGTTTCAAGGAGACTCGCTGAGTCCATTGTGGTTCTGTTTGGCTATGAACCCTCTATCACAGCTATTAAACTCCACTGACTCAGGTTTTAGCACTAAAAACAACAATACTGTAGTAGAGAAGCTTAATCATCTGTTGTATATGGATGATTTGAAATTAATGGCATCTACTCGAGACAATCTAGAACAGCTGCTAAAAACAGTAGAAACATTCTCTAATGATATTAATATGCAGTTCGGCCTAGAAAAGTGCCGTGTTTTGAATATAGTCAGAGGAAAGGTACAGCCTGGTGGATTCGATATGCAAAATGGCCAGAACATCGAGGCCATGGGGGAAAACGATATATATAAATATCTTGGAGTAAAGCAGGCGCGGAAAATTGACCATAAGCAAATGAAAACTGAAATAACTACTGAGTTTATACGAAGGATAAAACAGCTGCTTCGTTCACAGCTTAACAGTAAAAATTTGTTTAAGGCACTAAACACCTACGCTTGTTCCGCACTTAGCTATTCATTTGGTATTGTTAAGTGGACAAAAACAGATATAGAAAATCTTCAGCGAAAATACGAACACATCTCACAAAGGCACAAAAACACCATCCTAAAAGTGCAGTAGAAAGAACGACATTACCACGGAATCTAGGATGAAGAGGACTTATGTATATAGGTGAGCAATTAGATAAACAAATTGCTAATTTAAGAACTTATTTTCAGATGCAAGCTGAGACATCTACTCTACATCGAGCTATTTGCGCAGTAGATGACACAACACCGATCAAACTGAGGGAACCAGAAATGCGCATAAACCACCTTACTAAGGACGAAAAACAGCGCACCTGGATGGGCAAACCTCTGCACGGGCGACATCCCAACGAGGTCAGCCAAGACTATGTCGACAATACAGCGTCGAACTATTGGTTGACATCGGGAAAGATGTTCCCTGAAACGGAGGGTTCATTACTGGCCATTCAGGATCAGGTTATACCAACTAGAAATTACCTGAAATATATCATCAAAGACCCTCAGGTTCAAAACGACAGATGCCGATATGGATGTCAAACCCAAGAAACCATCCAACATCTTACAGGGGGCTGCCAGGCATTTGCTGCAACTGAATGCAAAGAACGACATGACGCAGTGGGAAAAATCCTTCATCAAGAGATAGCTATCAAGCTGGGACAGTAAAAGGGCAACAAGAGAACGGGCTATTTCTCCATGTAAAATCCCATAAGAAATCGCTAAGGTCCATTCTGCTCGTTTTTGACGCTTTTTGTGGTGGAGGCGCGACGGCTCGTCCGATCGTGACGTAAGACGGCTGGTTGGAAAGGGGAGGGGGTAACGAATATGTTAACACAAAAAACAAAGATGGCGCCAGTGCCAAAAGGGCATTACGTCATATCTTCATTTCTATTGGTCCGATTTTGACGTATGGGGTGTCAAATGAAAGCGGTAACGACACAGAAGCCAACTGTCAATTATTTTTCTTATTTCCGTCTATCAAAAATTGTACAGGGTGTAGTAAGAAAGTCAAATCAATTCTTCTTCTTTTCAGCTGTCACAGTGATTCTTCTAGTTGTTCCTTAAATAGGCGTTCACAGTTCCTTCTTATCTGCCAAAATGTTATCTGTCACTTCAGACATAGATGCAATGTCAAGGGAACATTAGGTATGTAACGACTAAACGACTTAACGTAGAGAGACGCACGACTCATCACTGATAACGTACACGACATAATAGAATAATTCTTTTGATATGTCCAAACCATCCTTCTCTCATGAATTTTATCAAATACAAAGCAACGGTATTGCAACAAAACAAACATTCGAATTCGTTTACATGCACACACACACGCGCGCCCGCACACACACAAGCGCACACACACACACTTCACCATCTGACAATTAGATTAAATTGCCTTCTCATATTTCTTGCCGGCTACAACCTGTTCATGACGATCGAAAGTCATCAGGTACATCTAAAAAACCAACCAACAAAACAAACACATTATATTCTTTAACTATGTCCAATCCATCCAGCACCTATCTGTCATCGTAGAAAAAAAAAGACACTCCTTCAGTCTGCACTATTATTCTGAATATTCATATCATTTTTATGAAAATTACTGAATAAATATTTTCGCATTTCGCAGCCGGCAATTCTTCTTCATTATGTCGAGCCATCGTCATTTCTTCTTTTCGTTTGTCACGTCAACTTCCTCTTCTTTTTGCGGTCTGTCAATAATTCTTTTCCGCAGCAGCCAATTCTTCTTCATTGTATTAAGCCATTTTCTTCGTCTTGATTGGTCAACGTCAAATCATCTTTTCTCAAAGAAAATTAAATATTTGGCATTGCCAAAAACGTCAAATCTTCTCCTGTTCCACTGCCGTCAAGTCTTGGTCTGTCAACTCAAAAGGAAATGCTGCATACAATAGGCAAAGAAATTTTCAATACAGTGAAAGTTAGAAAAACGTCATGTCTAGGCCACATATTGAGTCAATATGCTCAAAAGATTACGAAATAACAGTATACCAAACATTGCTGTTACACTCTACTGTGATTGCCAAAAGGCTATTACATCGTATCTTCAATGTTATCGGTTCGATTTTGGCGTATGAGGCGTCAAATACACAAACCCACCGTCCACTGCTCGACACGTGGCTACCCATTATTGTTCTTTCAAATAAACTAGTCAAATTTCCCCTTTTCTACAAAGATCTTTAATTCTTTCGTCTATAAGTAATTTTTGATCAATCCCCGTATATACAATTACTAATTTTTTTCATACATTACAATAATTCACACGAAAATTTAAATCTGGACTTCTAAAATCTTTTATTTTATAATGTTTACTTCACTAGTAATTTTTGATCAATCTCGTATATACAAGTAGTAATATTTTTTATACATTTCAATTAAAATAGGTGAAATGTGATACCAACATAAATTTATGGTGATGACAAAAGAATAGTGGACATAGAAAAGTGGTGAAGGCATAAAAGTTGTCGATATTTATCATAATTTAAGAAAAGCAAATCGACGACAGCATATTTTAGGACACGTTTCTACTGAAAACATGAAAAAATAGTATTGATGGTGTACCAAAGATACTAAGTAAAAAAGCATCATATCACTCACATTAAAAAAAATCTTAATTATAAACAATTAACTACACTAACAAAAATCGCCGACAGTTCGAAACAATGAAAAATGGAAACATTTTTTTTTCGTTAAAGCGTAAAACGCACGAATGTCCACAATGAAATCCTACGAAAAAATACATTAGGACTACGACTACGACACTAATAGTTACTGCGTTCAAGGACGTTTTTTTTTAAATAATTATTTATTTAATCAAATGTATCAGAAATGCGAGAGATTAAATTGTATACCTTTTGTTTCTAACGATTACAATGTTATATCAGACTGAAATAATAATTAATAAAAATTAATTACAATGAAAAAAATAAATAATATTCACAATTCTGCATTTTTCGAATCAGGTCGGTTATAGTCCAAATGCTGACTCATTGGATCGAGGTTATTGTCGCACGCAGGGGGGTCAAATCAGGTCGGTTATAGTCCAAATGCAGACTCATCGGATTGAGGCTATTGTCGCATGGAGTTTAATGACTTTAAATCGCACGTTTGTTTGATTAATTGTTTAATAGTTGTTTAATTAAAAAGAAGAAGCGTTTGTAACAGGAGCAACGTTACCAGTAGTAAAAGATGTACCATCAAACTTGCAAAAACATCAACAATAACGGGAAAAAACTACAAAAAATATGACATTTTTTTTTTTTTTAAATTCTGTTTTTTGTGTTCTCCTCTAACGTAGATGTAGTCGGAGATGTAAACATGATAAACATGTATACTTATAGAAAAAAATACAGGGCGCAAATGGAAACTGCTAAAAGTCATTTAAATTTAAGAGTTAATTATACTTAAAAACAAAAAGCTGAACTCTCAAAGATGTGCCACTAGACTCAATGAATCCTTAGGAATTGGTTAAATTTATCTACCAGTACAGTTAGTTATCCACACTAATTGATTATGTTGTTCTGAAGCTATTTCCTTGTGGCATTTTTTATAATTAAGTATTTTCTGTGGGAAATAAGCCACAACTTTACTAAAAAAATGAATTTATTAACTAATTGATTATTTTACGCATGCGGCATTAACACGGTCAAAGTTAAAAATATTGTTTTCTAGACTTGCATCTAACCAATCTAATACAAAAATTTCGAACTTCTACTTACAAAATACGCTAAATACGCTTACCTAGATAAGGATAGGTAGGCAGTCTCCATCACTGAGACGCTAAGAGAATGGCACAAAGATATGCAGAGACACACTAAGCCAACCAAACACCATCACTGAGACGCTAACAGAAGGGCGTAAAGATGTGCAGAGACACACTAAGCCAACCAAACACCATCACTGATGCGGTAACAGAACACCAGAGAGGTATGCACAGACACGCTAAGCCAAGCAGACACCACAATTGACACGCTAGCAGAACGCCAGAGAGGTATGCACAGACACGCTAAGCCAAGCAGACACCACAATTGACACGCTAGCAGAACGCCAAAGAGATCAAACTTGGAAAAAATTCAATACAAATTGAATGGAGTCAATTCTCTGTTACACATTATACAGCCTAGCTTGGACTGGACTATTCTAAATAAAATTTCAAGGATAATCCCGTTCAAAAAGTGTTTTTGTGTTAGGAAATAAAATATCAAGATGTTACTTATTATTTATTAAAGAAATTATACTATTTCCAGTAATTTTAAGATAGTCTTTCTTTACAGTTCTGCCGTTTTATTTAAACCTAAATTAATTAGTTCAGTAATAATTTTACGTTTCTGAAGCATTTTTTCTTGGTATGATTTTCGTATCGCCATCCCACGTTCAGTTTTGTAAAATTGTCTTCTCTTTTCATTGGCTTCATCTCTTCTTCTAATACCTTCCTCACCTCTTTCACACTTGCACGTTGATTTTACGTGTAATTCATGCATTGAAGCATATTTTTCTAAATTGCTAACGCCTCTGCTCGCTAGGGTAGAAATTTCATTGCGTATACTTGAACAGAATTTTCCTCTCGAATGTAACCGTTCTAACTTAAATACCCTTCTCTCGTAATGAGAGTGAGGTTTACCTAAAAGTCCATCTCCATCTCGACGAGGGGGTTTTTGATCATCAGTACAGGCAATGTTTCTTAACACACCAACACAATGATCCAAACAAATAATTTTTCTAAATGTAGTTTTTGGATGTAATCTTTTCCCTGCACGTTGTATTTTCTTCTTGTAAGCCAACATTGTAGTCCATTTGTAAAATGAATTAATGAATGGAGATGTTCGTGTGCAGTATTTCTGTCGTCTGCTACTAAATGACAACGGCAAATGGAATACCATTTTACATTAGGAGCACATGCTAGAAGAGAAAAATCACTCTCATTTAAGAGTAAATGATACCATTCTCTCGGTGACTCTTCGTAGTCCTTTGCCATATCCGTTGGCAAAAGAGCATTAATGTCGTTGACACTCAAAAGAGCCAGATAGTCACTTTTTTGAAAAAATAGACATATTTTAACTGCATACTTAATAACAAAGAACTTAACTCTCTCAAAGCTGTCTAAGTAGACTAAAAGAGTCATTACGAAGTCGTTAAATTTAAAGCCAGTACAGCTTCCCCCAGCCTAAGTGTTTATTTCACGCATGCGCCGTTAATACGTTCAAAGTTGAGTGTCACGTGAATGACGTGACATTCGACATATTACGTGACATTTGACGTGAAAGGCGTGTCATTCACGTGACATGTCAAATGTCACGTTATTCACGTGACATGTCAAATGTCACGTCATTCACGTGACATGTCAAATGTCACGTGAATGCCAGAGAGATTTTTCTCTTCTAGCATGTGCTCCTAATGTAAAATGGTATTCCATTTGCCGTTGTCATTTAGTAGCCGACGACAGAAGTACTGCACACGAACATCTCCATTCATTAATTCATTTTACAAATGGACTACAATGTTGGCTTACAAGAAGAAAATACAACGTGCAGGGAAAAGATTACATCCAAAAACTACATTTAGAAAAATTATTTGTTTGGATCATTGTGTTGGTGTGTTAAGAAACATTGCCTGTACTGATGGTCAAAAACCCCCTCGTCGAGATGGAGATGGACTTTTAGGTAAACCTCACTCTCATTACGAGAGAAGGGTATTTAAGTTAGAACGGTTACATTCGAGAGGAAAATTCTGTTCAAGTATACGCAATGAAATTTCTACCCTAGCGAGCAGAGGCGTTAGCAATTTAGAAAAATATGCTTCAATGCATGAATTACACGTAAAATCAACGTGCAAGTGTGAAAGAGGTGAGGAAGGTATTAGAAGAAGAGATGAAGCCAATGAAAAGAGAAGACAATTTTACAAAACTGAACGTGGGATGGCGATACGAAAATCATACCAAGAAAAAATGCTTCAAAAACGTAAAATTATTACTGAACTAATTAATTTAGGTTTAAATAAAACGGCAGAACTGTAAAGAAAGACTATCTTAAAATTACTGGAAATAGTATAATTTCTTTAATAAATAATAAGTAACATTTTGATATTTTATTTCCTAACACAAAAACACTTTTTGAACGGGATTATCCTTGAAATTTTATTTAGAATAGTCCAGTCCAAGCTAGGCTGTATAATGTGTAACAGAGAATTGACCCCATTTAATTTGTATTGAATTTTTTCCAAGTTTGACCTCTTTGGCGTTCTGCTAGCGTGTCAATTGTGGTGTCTGCTTGGCTTAGCGTGTCTGTGCATACCTCTCTGGCGTTCTGCTAGCGTGTCAATTGTGGTGTCTGCTTGGCTTAGCGTGTCTGTGCATACCTCTCTGGTGTTCTGTTACCGCATCAGTGATGGTGTTTGGTTGGCTTAGTGTGTCTCTGCACATCTTTACGCCCTTCTGTTAGCGTCTCAGTGATGGTGTTTGGTTGGCTTAGTGTGTCTCTGCATATCTTTGCGCCATTCTGTTAGCGTCTCAGTGATGGAGACTGCCTACCTATCCTTATCTAGGTAAGCGTATTTAGCGTATTTTTTAAGTAGAAGTTCGAAATTTTTGTATTAGATTGGTTAGATGCAAGTCTAGAAAACAATATTTTTAACTTTGACCGTGTTAATGCCGCATGCGTAAAATAATCAATTAGTTAATAAATTCATTTTTTTAGTAAAGTTGTGGCTTATTTCCCACAGAAAATACTTAATTATAAAAAATGCCACAAGGAAATAGCTTCAGAACAACATAATCAATTAGTGTGGATAACTAACTGTATTGGTAGATAAATTTAACCAATTCCTAAGGACTCATTGAGTCTAGTGGCACATCTTTGAGAGTTCAGCTTTTTGTTTTTAAGTATAATTAACTCTTAAATTTAAATGACTTTTAGCAGTTTCCATTTGCGCCCTGTATTTTTTTCTATAAGTATACATGTTTATCATGTTTACATCTCCGACTACATCTACGTTAGAGGAGAACACAAAAAACAGAATTTTTAATAAAAAAAAATGTCATATTTTTTGTAGTTTTTTCCCGTTATTGTTGATGTTTTTGCAAGTTTGATGGTACACCTTTTACTACTGGTAACGTTGCTCCTGTTACAAACGCTTGTTCTTTTTAATTAAACAACTATTAAACAATTAATCAAACAAACGTGCGATTTAAAGTCATTAAACTCCATGCGACAATAGCCTCAATCCGATGAGTCTGCATTTGGACTATAACCGACCTGATTTGACCCCCCTGCGTGCGACAATAACCTCGATCCAATGAGTTAGCATTTGGACTATAACCGACCTGATTCGAAAAATGCAGAATTGTGAATATTATTTATTTTTTTCATTGTAATTAATTTTTATTAATTATTATTTCAGTCTGATATAACATTGTATTCGTTAGAAACAAAAGGTATAAAATTTAATCTCTCGCATTTTTGATATTTTAAATAAATAATTATTTAAAAAAAAACGTCCTTGAAGGCAGTAACTATTAGTGTCGTAGTCGTAGTCCTAATGTATTTTTTCGTAGGATTTCATTGTGGACATTCGTGCGTTTTACGCTTTAACGAAAAAAAAAATGTTTCCATTTTTCATTGTTTCGAACTGTCGGCGATTTTTGTTAGTGTAGTTAATTGATTATAATTAAGGTAAGTTTTTGAGCTTTTTTTTTGGTTAAAAAGCTTAATTTTTTTTAATGTGAGTGACATGATGCTTTTTTACTTAGTATCTTTGGTACACCATCAACACTATTTTTTCATGTTTTCAGTAGAAACGTCTCCTAAAATATGCTGTCGTCGATTTGCTTTTGTTAAATGATAAATATCGACAATTTTTATGCCTTCACCACTTTTCTATGTCCACTATTCTTTTGTCATCACCATACATTTATGTTGGTATCACATTTCACCTATTTTAATTGAAATGTATGAAAAATATTACTACTTGTATATACGAGATTGATCAAAAATTACTAGTGAAGTAAACATTATAAAATAAAAGATTTTAGAAGTCCAGATTTAAATTTTCGTGTGAATTATTGTAATGTATGAAAAAAATTAGTAGTTGTATATACGGGGTTTGATCAAAAATTACTTATAGACGAAAGAATTAAAGATCTTTGTAGAAAAGGGGAAATTTGACTAGTTTATTTGAAAGAACAATAATGGGTAGCCACGTGTCGAGCAGTGGACGGTGGGTTTGTGTATTTGACGCCTCATACGCCAAAATCGAACCGATAACATTGAAGATACGATGTAATAGCCTTTTGGCAATCACAGTAGAGTGTAACAGCAATGTTTGGTATACTGTTACTTCGTAATCTTTTGAGCATATTGACTCAATATGTGGCCTAGATATGACGTTTTTCTAACTCTCACTGTATTGAAAATTTCTTTGCCTATTGTATGCAGCATTTCCTTTTGAGTTGACAGACCAAGACTTGACGGCAGTGGAACAGGAGAAGATTTGACGTTTTTGGCAATGCCAAATATTTAATTTTCTTTGAGAAAAGATGATTTGACGTTGACCAATCAAGACGAAGAAAATGGCTCAATACAATGAAGAAGAATTGGCTGCTGCGGAAAAGAAGAATTGACAGACCGCAAAAAGAAGAGGAAGTTGACGTGACAAACGAAAAGAAGAAATGACGATGGCTCGACATAATGAAGAAGAATTGACGGCTGCGAAATGCGAAAATATTTATTCAGTAATTTTCATAAAAATGATATGAATATTCAGAATAATAGTGCAGACTGAAGGAGTGTCTTTTTTTTTCTACGATGACAGATAGGTGCTGGATGGATTGGACATAGTTAAAGAATATAATGTGTTTGTTTTGTTGGTTGGTTTTTTAGATGTACCTGATGACTTTCGATTGTCATGAACAGGTTGTAGCCGGCAAGAAATATGAGAAGGCAATTTGATCTAATTGTCAGATGGTGAAGTGTGTGTGTGTGTGCGCTTGTGTGTGTGCGGGCGCGCGTGTGTGTGCATGTAAACGAATTCGAATGTTTGTTTTGTTGCAATACCGTTGCTTTGTATTTGATAAAATTCATGAGAGAAGGATGGTTTGGACATATCAAAAGAATTATTCTATTATGTCGTGTACGTTATCAGTGATGAGTCGTGCGTCTCTCTACGTTAAGTCGTTTAGTCGTTACATACCTAATGTTCCCTTGACATTGCATCTATGTCTGAAGTGACAGATAACATTTTGGCAGATAAGAAGGAACTGTGAACGCCTATTTAAGGAACAACTAGAAGAATCACTGTGACAGCTGAAAAGAAGAAGAATTGATTTGACTTTCTTACTACACCCTGTACAATTTTTGATAGACGGAAATAAGAAGAAGAATTGACAGTTGGCTTCTGTGTCGTTACCGCTTTCATTTGACACCCCATACGTCAAAATCGGACCAATAGAAATGAAGATATGACGTGATGCCCTTTTGGCACTGGCGCCATCTTTGTTTTTTGTGTTAACATATTCGTTACCCCCTCCTCTTTCCAACGAGCCGTCTTACGTCACGATCGGACGAGCAGTCGCGCCTCCACCACAAAAAGCGTCAAAAACGAGCAGAATGGACCTTAGCGATTTCTTATGGGATTTTACATGGAGAAATAGCCCGTTCTCTTGTTGCCCTTTTACTTGGGACTTCTCCAAACGGACCACCTCCCGTATTATCAATACGTCCCTGAGAGTATGCTTGAGGATGGCAACTACAAGCTATACTGGGACCGTACTGTGCTCACAGACCAAACAGTGGCACATAATAGACCAGATCTCGTACTAGTTAATAAATTAACAAGACAGACAACACTAATTGATGTGGCGATACCTAACAATAATAATCTACGTAGTAAATTTACTGAAAAGATCGCCAAATACAGAGATCTGGAAATTCAAATACGAAGGCAATGGAGAATGCAAAGTACCCAGACGATACCGATTATTATGTCTACTACTGGAGTCATTCCGAAGACCCTCCTCGAAAGCATAAAAAAGCTGGGTCTAAATGAACACCTTTATAAGACCATGCAGAAAGCTGTACTACTTGCGATGGCCAGATGCGTACGAACATTTCTGGGAGAAACTCCAGCATACCAAGTCACCTAGGGCTCGAAAACACGGAAAGAGTCCCACCAGAGCTCAATGCTTTTGATACCGTAGGTATCTGGGATCAGTAAATTTTCCCCTTAGAGGAAGTGTGAGCCGTATGGCTAAATCTGGATCATAATTCCCCGTGGGAGTTTTATGTCAGTTCTTTTATCAGGCGCGGCCCCCTGCGAATGGGGGATGCTTTCTGGGTGTTTGTAGCGCCAATACCCAGAGAGTAGCAGGGATACTTGCCGTGGAACAAAAACTGACACCTGGCAGTAGGTATAAAATGCATACCCATGAAAATGGTGGATAATCATAATTTATGTTTAGGGCCGCTGCCTGGGGATCGCCAGGGCACGTTTGGAGCCACGTGAGAGCATGCGGGACGTCGGTGGCAGGGTATTGAGGAAGCGAGCCCCTGTCATAGAATCAGCTGCAGCCCAACAGCAAAAACCACAAGCGAGCCAAACAACAGCAAGAGCTCCACCCGCTGAAGGTGCTGCGCTGGAACATCAGCCGGCGCTCACTCAACCCGGACGACCGAAGCTGGGACTTCTCCAAACGCACCATCTTCCATATTATTAATACGTCCCTGAGAGTATGCTTGAGGATGGCAACTACAAGCTATACTGGGACCGCACTGTGCTCACAGACCAAACTGTGGCACATAATAGACCAGATCTTGTACTAGTTAATAAATTAACAAGACAAACAACACTAATTGATGTGGCGATACCTAACAAAAATAATCTACGTAGTAAATTTACTGAAAAGATCGCCAAGTACAGAGATATGGAAATTCAAATACGAAGACAATGGAGAATGCAAAGTACCCAGACGATCCCTATTATTATGTCTACTACTGGAGTCATTCCGAAGAACCTCCTCGAAAGCATAAAAAGGCTGGGTCTAAATGAACATCTTTACAAGACCATGCAGAAAGCTGTACTACTCGCAACGGCCAGATGTGTATTAATACGAAAATTCTTGGGAGATACACCTGCATACCAAGTCACCTAGGTCTCGATAACACGGAAAGAGTCCCACCAGAGCTCAATCCTTTTGATACCGTAGGTATCTGGGATGAGTCAATTTTCCCCTTAAAGGGAGTGTGAGCCGTATGGCTAAATCTGGATCATAATTCATTTTATAACTTTATTTAAAATCACAAAATAAAAGTAATTGACTTTAGATATTGATAGAACCGATAAACAGTTTTTGAAGATATTCTTCTTTAGCGACGAATCGATTGAGGGTAAAATTGTACATCAACCACGCGCCTGCGCACACTGACAGTATGTAGTTCATTGCTAATCTTTCAATATAGGTATGTATGACAATGTATGTATCTGTAACCGTGCAAATAAGTCATTAAAAGAATATATTATTGGTTTTAGAAAATGTATTATTTATTATAATTCTTTTGTTTTTGGATTTGTGTTTCCCTGTAGTAAAATAATAAAATATGTAAGCATAACATGTTTACAGTTTGTCGCCGTGTTGTGTAATTATATCCGAAACTTACGTGTCAATTCAAGTGGCTCGATGGCGTAGTTGGCAGAGCGGTGGGACAGAGAACGGAAGCACACGGAAGGTCGCGGGTTCTAATCCTAGACGATTCATACTTTTTTTTTATTTTTCGTTATTTTAACCCGCCAGTGGTCGCTATATGAGATTTTCTCTCACGGTTTTAAAAAATTGCGCACAACTTTTTTTCTGGGAAATTATACGCGCTGTAGTTCATTCTAGTCTCCTAATTATCCTCCTTTGACCATCTAATAGACTCGTCCGCTCAGATAGTGACTCAGTTTATTTAGTATCACCATATTGTTGAGTCAGTGCGCTTCATGTGAGAGATTCTCTCATCAAGCGACCACCCGCGTCACCAACTGTGTATAAAAATAAATTTTATTTTTTCCCTTAAAACCTAAAATAATATCCTTTTATGATGTAATAAAAGGCGCCGAGGATGTGTTCGATGATATGAAAATCCTATATTCTGTTTCACGGGTTAGTTGTAGATGGTCACTTACCATATATTTTTCAATGTTAAATATTGGCGGCATCAGTAGTCACATTTTATATAAAGATAATAATAATAAAACAAAAAAACGTCGTGAGTTTTTAAAGCAAATGGCT
Source organism: Diabrotica virgifera virgifera (assembly GCF_917563875.1). NCBI lineage: Eukaryota > Metazoa > Arthropoda > Insecta > Coleoptera > Chrysomelidae > Diabrotica > Diabrotica virgifera. The sequence continues at coordinate 211,645,593 of NC_065444.1, forward strand.
TTATCGTTAAATAAACCTCATTTTTTTGTAAAATTTTGTAAAGAAAGGCAAAAGTTGGATATGTGAGAGAAAACCCCACGCGCGACCACTCGCGTAACAACCTACCTAGCGACCAATGCCGGGTTAATAAAATTTTTTTGGAAGTGGTAGATAAGAAAGTTAGTTTAATTTTTAAATAAAATACAAATAATCTGTTAAGTATATTTACTTCGTTTAAATTAGCTATATAATAGAAGAATATCTTCTTACGTGCGTACAAAGTACACACACATTATTTTTTTTATTTATTTTTTTAAATAAACATCACACCATTCAACAAATAAACATAACATTTTCAAACATTACTTTTAATGTGTCAATGACTTTGCACACCTGATTGATTGTGATACGCTCTGCTAAAGAGTATTCATTTCTGAGATACAATTTTGTGTCCCTAAGCCAATGAAATTATCAACTTATTCACTTTTTTACGCCTTCACAGTTGTAACAGAGCTGGAAATGCAACAGACCACGCTGCCAAATATACGAAACAAATTATTAAAGCCATTGCTGCTACCAGCAACCACCATTCAGTGCAATAAAATTTATGCCACAAAAATGTAACTCAATATCATCAGTCAAAACATAGTATCACAGAAATGTAAAACCACTTACATTTCTGTGACACTCAAAGATTGCTAAGAAATGTATGTAGTTACAAAATTCCTTACTGGGGTTTAAGGTATTCGGAGAAATTCAATTTTGTGTCACTCAAAAGAACTCAATAAGGTAATTTCAATGGTGTAAATATCTCAAAATGGAAAAAAATGTAGTTATATTTTTGTGTCCCTAAGCCGACGAAGTGAAGTATATAAAAATGTTTTAAAATAAAATACAAAGGCTGGTGAATTCGTGGACTAAAGAAATAAAAAAAAATAAAAATGAATGTGAATGAAAATAAGGCAAAACAATTATAGTAGTTAATAAAAAGAAACAACAAAGAAATAAACAGATAGAAAAATATTAGAAAATATATAAACGTACGGCTTTCTGAAGTGGAAGACGAAACGTCAAATAAATTTAATTTATAGTAAATTATCAATATAATTATTAAATACAATAGTAAATTATCTGGGAAACGTTGTTACAGAGAATGGCAAAATAGATGCATACATAACAAATAGAGAAATCCAGAAAGAAATGGATAGATCAAATCGAAGAAATAGGAAAAAATTAAGGGAAAATAAACTCCTGGACAAAATTAACACACCACTCATATTTTTCTCAATAATCTTTATTTATTGATAATTTACTGTACGACAAGTTGCCTATGGACCTTGTTTGACAGTCACAGTTGTTATGTAAGTCAATAATAGTCTTGTAATAATTTGTAATTTGTAATAATTTGTATTGAACTTCGTTTTAGACTAAAAGTGAGTTAAACTTTTCATAAAAAGTGCCGATTAAAGCAAAGTGCTTGCGAGAAACAAGCTTTTTATTGTGATATTTTTCATCACATGCATGTTTGGAAGTTTATTTGCATAAAAATCAAATAAAAAATGAACCGCCAAAGAAATTTGTCAATGGAGGAGGCACGAGGCAGTGCGAGCGTGGACTCTCCTAGATGAAGGATATTCAATGCGATACGTTGCAGGTTTGTTAGGAAGACATCATTCCAGCAGCAGTCGCAAGGTGAGGCGATATAATGAAACAGGGTCGTACCATCGAAGACCAGGACAAGGGCGAAAACGTTGCACTAATCAAATTGATGATCGTTTTTTGAGACAACGTGCTCTTAGAGGTAGGAGAGTCACCAGCAATTTGCTAAAAAATGAACTAGCAGATGTTCGAAATGTCGCAATATCGTCTCGAACAGTTAGAAGACGTTTACATGAAGCAGAATTGAGCAACAGGAAACCGGCCAAAAAACCCTTGCTTACCAGAGAACATAGGGTTCAGAGATTGAATTTTGCAAGATTGCATCAAAATTGGACCATCGATGATTGGAAACGAGTTCTTTTCTCCGATGAGACTAGAGTAAGCCTAAAAGCACCAGATGGTCGTGAGCGTGTCTGGCGAAGGCGAGGAGAAAGGTTTGCCAGCTGCAATATCTCTCCTAAAGTACCTTTTGGTGGTGGCTCTAAAATGTTTTGGGGGAGAATTTGTTTTGAAGCTCGCACGGAGTTGGTCCCCATACGTACGAGGTCTATGAATGCCCATTATTACTTAGACAACATTATTGTCGAACATGTAATGCCTTTTGCTCCGTTTCTTGGACCTAATTTTTTATTCATGCAAGACAACGCTCGTCCTCATGTGGCTCGACAGGTTATTGGCTACCTAAATGATGTTGATATTCCATTATTAGAGTGGCCACCTAACAGTCCGGACATGAATCCTACAGAGCATCTATGGGACTATCTAAAAAAAAAGATTCGAAGTCGTAGACACCCTATTGCCAATCACAGCCAACCCATTGAGGCCGTTATTGAAGAATGGAAGAATATTCCGCAAGCTTTTGTTGAACATTTGATATCAAGCATGCCTCGACGCATAAACGCAGTCATAAGAAGTAGAGGAGACCCTACACGGCATTAGTGTTGACCCAGATGCATTTATTGTGTTACTTTGCTGATTTTTTCTTTTTGCAATTTGGAGTTATAGCTTATTTACGCATTTCCGGCAAAAACAAATTTTTAAAGAAACAATAAGGCAAATTAAGGTTATGATAAAGGCATGTTGGATTTATTTGTTGGTGTTCATTATTATTTCAATGTAACTTAGTTTTATTTTGTGTTCATATTCCAAATATTTAGTTTAAATAAAGTGGTGCATTAATTTTGTCCAGGAGTTTAATTGAAAAATTAAAGACAATGACCAAAAATCGAAATGCATGGAAAAATAGTTAAAGGGATATAAGAAGAAGAAGAAGAAGATATAGTAGAAAGGTGTAACCATAATAATTGTTGGGTACCTAAACTTAAAAACATACTAATTTATCAACAGAAAACTAGAATCGAGTCGCCATTTATTTCACTTATTCCCCGTTAGAGGGCGTTCTAACCTTACTCCGGTATAAATAGTTTTATTGTATACCGAGAACTACGGAAGTTTTGATTTAAATTTGTCTTCTTGCATAGCCTCCTTGACAAAAGGTAGACCTAGAAATAGCGCTATCGGGGGATGGCAGGAGACAGATTTAAATCAAAACTAAACCGTCTATTTTTGTATTTTTACTAATGCCATACTCTGTATGAGAGTACAAAGACTCGTTTCATATAGTTTCTCTGAACCGCATTTTTGGAATATTTTCCCAGCGGTGCCTTTTGATATTTTGATATCTAGGTCAACAGAAAACTAGAATCGAGTCGCCATTTATTTCACTTATTCCCCGTTAGAGGGCGTTCTAACCTTACTCCGGTATAAATAGTTTTATTGTATACCGAGAACTACGGAAGTTTTGATTTAAATTTGTCTTCTTGCATAGCCTCCTTGACAAAAGGTAGACCTAGAAATAGCGCTATCGGGGGATGGCAGGAGACAGATTTAAATCAAAACTAAACCGTCTATTTTTGTATTTTTACTAATGCCATACTCTGTATGAGAGTACAAAGACTCGTTTCATATAGTTTCTCTGAACCGCATTTTTGGAATATTTTCCCAGCGGTGCCTTTTGATATTTTGATATCTAGGTCAACAGAAAACTAGAATCGAGTCGCTATTTATTTCACTTATTCCCCGTTAGAGGGCGTTCTAACCTTACTCCGGTATAAATAGTTTTATTGTATACCGAGAACTACGGAAGTTTTGATTTAAATTTGTCTTCTTGCATAGCCTCCTTGACAAAAGGTAGACCTAGAAATAGCGCTATCGGGGGATGGCAGGAGACAGATTTAAATCAAAACTAAACCGTCTATTTTTGTATTTTTACTAATGCCATACTCTGTATGAGAGTACAAAGACTCGTTTCATATAGTTTCTCTGAACCGCATTTTTGGAATATTTTCCCAGCGGTGCCTTTTGATATTTTGATATCTAGGTCAACAGAAAACTAGAATCGAGTCGCCATTTATTTCACTTATTCCCCGTTAGAGGGCGTTCTAACCTTACTCCGGTATAAATAGTTTTATTGTATACCGAGAACTACGGAAGTTTTGATTTAAATTTGTCTTCTTGCATAGCCTCCTTGACAAAAGGTAGACCTAGAAATAGCGCTATCGGGGGATGGCAGGAGACAGATTTAAATCAAAACTAAACCGTCTATTTTTGTATTTTTACTAATGCCATACTCTGTATGAGAGTACAAAGACTCGTTTCATATAGTTTCTCTGAACCGCATTTTTGGAATATTTTCCCAGCGGTGCCTTTTGATATTTTGATATCTAGGTCAACAGAAAACTAGAATCGAGTCGCCATTTATTTCACTTATTCCCCGTTAGAGGGCGTTCTAACCTTACTCCGGTATAAATAGTTTTATTGTATACCGAGAACTACGGAAGTTTTGATTTAAATTTGTCTTCTTGCATAGCCTCCTTGACAAAAGGTAGACCTAGAAATAGCGCTATCGGGGGATGGCAGGAGACAGATTTAAATCAAAACTAAACCGTCTATTTTTGTATTTTTACTAATTTATAATCCTAACCGACGAATATATTTTTTAGATACTGCCCTATACTGAAAATTTTAAAATCTCCTTGGAGACACCCTCGGGAGCCATCACTGGCGCCTACTTTCTTCAGCAGCACATTTATAACAATTTCCGCATATTATTTCCGACGTACGATCCGACGCAGTTCGAAACCGGACAAATAATTTAATTCCGTTCGCAGTTTGACGCCCAATTACGGACCAAGTAATTGAAACTCCGCAAATAATTAGACTGTCACTTGTCTTGGTAGGGGGGTGGACCGGTTGGCGGCGCCCGCCGATGTGACGGCGACGCCTGTTTTACAGAAAAGGGACATTGACAACATGGACGTGCACGTCAAAAAGTTTTTTAAACTTGATAAAAACTTCGATTAAGTTCGATGTAATGTAAAATATAAAAATGTTTTACTAAATAAAACGTACTACTTTAGTTCAGAGAAATAAGGGAAAAAAATAGCCTGTTTGTGACACAACCCCCTCCAGGCCGAAACTAAATTTTTTGAGTAATATGGACATCTATAATAATAACCTATACAGTGTATCAATTTTAAAACTTACAATGGCTATATCTCACGAACAAAAGCTGAAAACGAAAAATGCTTACAACCGTTTCTAGGATAGTAAGGGGGAACTAAAATGACATGAAAGAGAACTCACCCCCATCAACCCCCTAGGCCCCACCCACCACAACCAAAAAATTTTAAATTGCAAACCCCTACTTGTGATACATCGTTGAAAAGGCTATAAAAATGCTATCCAATGGTATAAATAATAATTATACAGGGTGAAGCAATAATTGTGAAACTTTGGCTTAAATGAAAAATTTAATGAGGTTTTGTTGAACTACAAATTTGATAAAAATGTCAATTAAGTAAATGTTCAAAGTGGGTTCCGTTGTTTTGTAAACAATAATACAGTCTATTTTCAAATTCTGCACGAAATTTGACAAATGTTATTCTAGTAATAGGGCGACATGCTTGAGTAATTATTTCTCGCAATTTCCCAAGTGGCGCAAGTTAAGTTTTATAAACAACTGGTTTAAGGCAAAAATGGCAAATTAAGTTTTAATTAACAAAAAAAAGTACGAGCGGACACTTACCATTTAAAATAATAGTCCGGGAGATAGCATTACAAATACAAAAGTCATAGTAAGCCAGCTGATATTAACACCCTGTATAATTATTATTTATACCATCGGATAGTACTTTTTATAGTAGGATAGTATATTACTTTTTTCTATGGGATTACCCTAAATCAGTTGTTTATAAAACTCAACTTGCTTCACTTGGGGAATTGCGAGAAAGAATTACTCAAGCATGTCGCCCTATTACTAGAACATTTGCTAAATTTCGTGCAGAATTTGAAAATAGGCTGTATTATTGTTTACCAAACAACGGAATTCACATTAAGTATTTACTTAATTGACATTTTTAATAAATTTGTAATTCAACAAAACCTTATTAAATTTTTCATTTAAGTCAAAGTTTCACAATTATTGCTTCACCCTGTATAATTATTATTTATACTATTGAATAGCATTTTTTATAGCCTTTTCAATGATGTATCACAAGTAGGGGTTTGCAATTTAAACTTTTTTGGTTGTGATGGGTGGGGCCTAGGGGGTTGATGGGGGTGAGTTCTCTTTCATGTCATTTTAGTTCCCCCTTACTATCCTAGAAACGGTTTCAAGCATTTTTCGATATCAGCTTTGGTTCGTGAGATATAGCCATTGTAAGTTTTAAAATTGACACACTGTATATTTCCTGCAGCCGATTTTGATGATATACATAGTTATAAACAAATGAAGATCAAAAAACGGTAAATTTTCGCTTTTTTCGTCTATTACTAAGAAAATAGGCATTTTAAACAAATTTGAGAGTAAGAAACTCATAAACAGTATAAAAAACTTCAATATGGCGTTTGCTTAATATGTCTATCCTTATTGGTTGCTTAGAAAATTGCAAAATAAATCATAAATTTTGAGTTTTTATAAATATTTATAACTTATGTAAAAATTAACTTAGAACCTTCTTATTACACGGAATGCTGAGACTTATGGTGCTTAATTTATACCCTAAATTTCGAAGAAATTGGTCAAATAGTTTAAAAGTTATTTAATTTGTTTATCCCAAATTTATTTTTTTTGCAACACTGTAAGTCAGAAAATGATGAAGCTACAGTAATACTTTGGATAGTTTATGGAAGAAAAAAATTTACAGTATTAATTTAATTAAAAAAAAATTACAAAAAATAATTATAAATATTGCAAAATTATTTTGCAAAAACATGTGAATTAAATAAATGGGGGGGCTAACTTTGTCCCTAATTGTCCTAGGACAGTTGTTTTTCTTTCTAAATGTGTATAAAAATTCAGTCTTTCTAAATATGAAAAAATAATTTTTCTACAGGTAACGGTTAAAAAGTTATTCTAATTGCTTTTAACTAAGCAAAAAATCGACATGTTTTTTCAAAATAATTTTACACTGTTTAAAGTTATTTTTTGTCATTTACTTTTAATAATGGTAATAGTATAAATGTTCTTCTTTCATAAACTGTCCGAAGTATGATTGTAGCCTCATAATTTTGCAACTTGTAGTGTTGCAAAAAAATGAATTTGGGATAAACAAATTAAATAACTTTTAAACTATTTGACCAATTGCTTTGAAATTTAAAATATAATTTAAGTACAAGAAGTATCAGCATTCCATGTAATAAGAAGGTTCTAAGTTAATTTTTAAATAAGTTATGAATATTTTTAAAAATTCAAAATTTATTATTTATTTTGCAATTTTCTAAGCAACCAATAAGGATGGACATATTCAGCGAACGCCATATTGAAGTTTTTTATACGATTTATGAGTTTCTTACACTCAAATTTGTTTAAAGTGCTTAACTTTTTGGTAATAGACGAAAAAAGCGAAAATTTAGCGTTTTTTGATTTTCATTTGTTTATAACTATGTATATCATCAAAATCGGCTGCAGGAAACATATAGGTTAATAATATAGATATCCATACTACTCAAAAAATTTGGTTTCGGCCTGGAGGGGGATGTGTCACGAAAAAATCTTATTTCTCTGGACTACTTGTCTAGATTAGAATTACATTCATGAAATTAAACACTCAATTAGTATATCACAGGGAACAGCAATATGTCAAGATATATCAACAAACAACGACTTGTTGTTTGTTTATACAGTGCGCTGGAATAAGTGTTACCCCCCTTATTAACTTATTTATTTTTAGCACATAAGCAAACCGCTCGGACAGGTCGATTTTTAAAATAATTATAGTTTATTATGGCGTTAATGTTTCGAACTTTACGCGATCCCTCTTCAGATGACAGGCATAGGTAATTTTGATTTTTTTATTTAAATACTTAATTTTTTTTTATTTAAAATCACGGCTGAATTCCGCCGTTGCGTTAGCCGCTGTCTTGATTTTAAACGAGAAGAGTTTTTGCTCAATATCTCCGCCATTTTCAACTTTTCGACAAAAAGTATAACAACCAAAATTGTGGAAAATGTGATTTTCTTTTATTTCTATGGTTTAAATTTTTTCGTGCCGTCGATATTTTCCGCGTTATGGCGGAAAATAGTGACAGTTAGAGCATAATTATTGAATTATCTTGTTTATTATTAGTTCCACGACAAAAATGTTTTTATACAAAAATTGAGAGAATTAAATTCTACATAATTTTGATCTCTTTCATTTTTTTGCTAAAGTTAATATTTAAGGTAGTACGTATGCAGTAATGGCGCGAGCGTAAGACCTGATTGAAGTGGAAGCGGAGGGGAAGCATAATTATTGAATTGTCTCATTCATTATTAACTTTACTACATAATTGTACATAAACAAAAAATAAAGATAATTATATTTTATACAATTTTTGAAACTTCCAATGAAACACCAACCAAACTAAGTACATAAAAGACATAAAAAATAACTTATATGGATTAAGTTCACTTAATTTTATTAACTAGCTGGTTTTATTGATTGAATTTGTCTGTCGATAATTAAGTTTCATGTCAGCTAACATATTTTAATATTTCAACAATTTTTTTTTATGGACCCTGTTGGGGGAATTTTTCCATTCCCCCGCCCTCGTAGACCCGCCACTGGTTCTTTTTAAAAATTGTAGTAAATCATAATTGCAACAATTTCAGTCCTTACACTTTTTGTCGAAAAGTTGAAAATGGCGGAAATATTGAACAAAAACAATTGCTATAAAATCAATCAGGTCTTACGCTCGCGCCTTTACAGCATACGTACTACCTTAAATATTGATTTAATCAAAAAATGAAACAGATCAAAATTGTACAAAATTTATATTTCATCATTTTTGTATAAATTCAAGTTTTATGTAAAACTAATAATAAACGAGATAATTCAATAAATCAATAAATCAATAATTATGTTCTAACTGTCACTATTTATTCCCCATAACTCGGAAAATAACGACCACACGAAAAAAATTATAATAAACGAAATTATATGTATAAAATCGCATTTTTAACAATTTAAGTTTTTACACTTTTTGTCGAAAAGATGAAAATGGCCGAGATATTGAGCAAAAACGTTTCTCGTTTAAAATCAAGATGGCGGCTAACGCAACGGTCAAATTCAGTCGAGATTTGAAATTTATACTACTATTGACCCCCCCCCCTAAAGATTAGAAAAATAAAATTTGCGGCAGCTCGTAATGCAAGGTCAAATACTATCCCGACTGGGCTAAAATATGTTTCTGCCTTTAAGGTGGATCTAACTTTTCCGATGCGTGCTCTTATCTCTTGGTTGCTAATTGATTCTTCATTTACTATGGTGCTGAAATAGTTGTAGTGCCTTTATCTTCTCTGATTTTACTTATTATTGATGTATTTACGAGTGTAGTTTTATAATTTTGTCTTACTTATTTTTGGCTTTTTTTACTTCGTCCATTAATTTCACGATCTCATCTATTGTACATGATGTTTTCGTAATTAATTTATCTGCCTTTATGTGGTTATTCTGTACTTTTACACAATTCTTGTAATCTGATTTATCGTTTGTTATTGTTCGATTTGTCTCTAATTGCAGTCACTTGCTATTTTAACGTATGTAAATTATAAATGGTTGTCATTTTCTTTTCCGCACGTTTTGGGTTTAACCTGGAATATTCCCACCAGTGCAACGTGGTCCGTCTCTCAAGTTTGCTCCAGGATAAGTCTTAACAGATGTGAAGCTTTTTCTAAATCATTTATTTATTTACTAAAATGTAATCTTATTGGTTTTTTTAATAATAACCCTCCCGGGGTCTGTCTTGATGGGATATCTATGTGTATAAGTGTACAGCTTTAGAGGTGGCCGTTGAAAGAATGTGCTTGTGAAAACTAGTTATGTGTCTTCTGTGAATTTTTCTAGATCTCCTCTCTCTCAGTTCTGACTAGGTCTATGTGCTCCGATATACTGTATCTTGTTTCCAGGTCCACTCTTAGCATAATGATGAATACTTCATATCGTGGAATTTTCGGTGTATAATTCTGTTAATTTTCTAAGTAAAAAAGTAAATTTTCACTTTAATGGCATATAAAACAACAGAATGTTACTCTACATCCCACCAGACTGAGAACAATAGGAACCTTCTCTAGTTACACCTCCGAGGCTTCTACAATTTGCAAGCCTTTTGTTTTCAGTCTGGTGGGATGTAGAGTAACATTCTGTTGTTTTATATGACATTATAGTAAAAACTTAGTTTTTTACTAACAGTTGCCGCTAGGGCATCTATGCCATTTCGTTCGTTGCAATCTGGAACTACAAGCCGGGGTTTGTTTTGGTTGGATCAGAGAGAGCAGTATATGTGCCTCCTGATGAGAGACTAATAAGTTTCGAAACCGGTAGAGGTGTTTGCTGCACTCTCTGATTGGACTAGAATATGCTGCGGATGTATTTTAGTTTTGCAACAAAATTGAAAATGGTTATTCATTTTTTATTTACATGTTTACTCTGATTGGAGTACGAAGGGAACCATTCTCGTTGGAACTTTACCGCGCTGAGCAGATGGGACGTGAATTATAAATTGTAAAATTATCTCATCTTCCTTAGTCTCAGCATCCGTATGGCTTGCAAATTGTAAAAGCCTCGAAGGTGTAACCAGAGAAGGTTCCCATTGTTTTCAGTCTGGTGGGATGTAGACAGGGCTGCTTTATCCATTAGGCAATATAGGCAGTTGCCTAGGGCGGCACATTATGAGAGGGCGGCACAAATACTGTACAAAAAATATTTTTATATAAAAATTATGGATATAAAGAAATAAGAAAGAGAAAAAGAAAAATTCAATTTTACGAGGGGGCCGATGATGAACTAAACTTTTCAGCTAGTGATGAGATGAAAATCCACACATTCCATATTATAATCGACACTCTGATAAGAGACCTAAATAGACATCTGGAATCTTATCGACTTATTTATCAACGTTTTCATGTTCTTAACAGATTTGCCAAAATTAAGCAATGAAGAAATTATTAAAGAAGCTGAAAATCCGGTACAACATAAAGAGACCAAGATACATCATTCATGCATGAATGCATTCGGCATGCATTTTGAAAACCGCAATAAAATCACAAATTGACATTATCTTAATATTTAAAGAGAGTTAGTGCAGTCACTGAAGGTGGATATGAGCTATTACCTCCGATTTCGTTGAACCTCCATCGATTTGCATGAAAATTGGTAAGTGGTTAGAGGATATCTCAAGGAACAAAGGTGACATGGTGTCAACTTGCGCTTTTACCTTGGGGGTGGATGCCACCCCTTCTCGGTAGTGAAAATTATTTTATTAAAAATATCCCCAGAATTCGATAGAGGGGCAAATTCTAAACAAAATTTGGTACATATAGTTATTAAAATAAATAAAATCTTTTTGAGTTATTAAAGATCAAAGATTTTAATTTTTGTGAGAAAAATGCATGTTTTTACCGATTTTTCAGAAATAATTCAAAAACTATAAGGTTTTACAAAAAGGTTATTACTACCAAAATTGAATCTAATAAAAAATGAAATAAACTGCTTACTGAAAAGATCTTTTAATGTTAACTAAATGTGAGTTATAGGTAATTGAATGTATATTTTTTTTCGGCGAGTACACAAATCTAAGTATTCAAGATTTAATAACGGGAAAATGATACATTTTATAACATAACCTTATTAAACATTAATTTGTCAAAGTACTTAGAAGTATCTATCAAATGAGCCCCCGAGCAAGTTGATAGCATTAAAATTTATGCAACAAATATTTTTCAAAATTTATCTTTTAAGAATTTTTCAAAAAAAATTATTGTTTTTTTTTTAAATAACTCCGTTAATTTTTACGATATCAGGTTTGCCTTAACACCATTCGAAAGTTAATTTTATTGACTATTAAATCACGTTGAATTTAATCTCTTAAACCCCTTACTTTTTTTAAAAATAAAAGGTTAAATGGCCCCGGTTACATGGTTCTCGAAGCAAAATTTAATTAAACGTTTCTATCTCCGTTATTTTTTACCCTGTAGTTAAATACCCTATAGTTTTATATAGTTATATAAAGTTAAAATATTTGATAGACAAAACTAAAATTTGGTTATACATATATAACATTTTACGTATATTGAGTATTTTTTGAGTTATTATCAAAAGAAAATAAAAATTATGATACCTTTAAAAATTCTGATTTTTAAAATGATATCTTTTTTTAAAATATGCATTCTAAACCAGTCAAAATTGTTAAAATCATTATTTATGCTAATATGAAGAAATTATTCTAAGGATTACTATAAATTTTAATTTTTGTGGAAATGGCGTATGTTTTATTTTTCACTTTTTCCTAAAAAGTTCTAAATGGTTCTCTTATTTTCATCATAACTTGCTTAATTGTGATGATATTGACCTCTACTGGAGCTTATTTGATAGGTACTCTGAAGTACTTTGACAAGTGTTTAGTAGATATATTTTATAAAATGCATCTTTTCCCGTTATTTAAGCTTGAATACTTAGATTTGAGTACTCGTCGAAAAAAATATACATTCAATTAACCATAACTCACTTTGAATTAACATTAGTTTAGTTCTTTAAGCAAGGAGTGTATTTAGCTTTTTATTATCTTCAATTTTGATAATAATAACTTTTTTGTAAAAGCTTATAGTTATTGAGTTTTACGTGAAAAACAGCTTTAAAATATGCATTTTTTACGAAAAAAATAAAATCATTGATCTTTAATAATTCAAAAAGTATTGATTTATATTAATAAACTCATTTAATAACTCAAAACGTATTGGGATGTTCCCATTGATTTTATATTAATAAGTTTATATAACAAATTTTGTTTAGAATTTGTCTCTTTATCGATTTATTTAATTATTAAAAAAATAATAATTTTCATCCTCGAGAAGGGGTGGCATTCACCATCACGGTAAAAGCGCAAGTTGGCATCATGTCACCTTTGTTCCTTGAGGTATCCTCTAACTACTCACCAATTTTCATGAAAATTGATGAAGGTTCAACGATATCGGAGGTGAAAACATTCAGTGACTGCACTAAGTGGATTGAAAGATATTTTCCCTAATTTTGACATCGCTTTGCACATTTACTTGTGCATCCCAGGTGCCAACGTATCCGCTGAAAGGTCATTTTCGAAAATATCAAGAACTAAAAATAATTTCTCATCCAGTATGACGCAAGAACGTGCAATTTGTCGATTTTGTCAAGAAAAAAATGTTTTTTTGAAAAGAAGTCTCTAATGTGATCGAACTGGAATGACAATTTTTTCTGTTGTAGGTATATACACATCGTAGTATTAAATAAATTTTTAGTGTTTTTGCAAATTTCTGCAATTTTTTTCGCAAAAATGGTACATGGTTGAAGGGCGGCTACTAGAGAATTGCCTAGGGTGTCAATTGACCTAAACGCGGCCCTGGATGTAGAGTAACATTATGTTGTTTTATATGCCATTAGAGTGAAAACTTAGTCTTTTGCTAGCAGTTGCCGCTAAGGCATCTATGCCATTTCGTTCGTTTCAATCCGGGACTACACGCCGGGGATTGTTTTGGTTGGATCAGAGAGAGCAGCATATGTGCCTCCCGATGAGGGACTAATAAGTTTCAAAACCGGTAGAGGTGCTTGCTGCACTCTCTGATGGGACTAGAATATGATGCGGCAGTACTTTCGTTTTGCAACGAAATTGAAAATGGTTATTTATTTTTGATTTCTAGGTAAACTTAATTGCTTCTTACTCTCCTATGTCTGCAGTGGGAGTATAGGCTTGGATAATGTTTATTATGGATGGAGTTGGGTTGCACTTGTATTAATATTACTCTCTCTGATATTGGCGTAAAGTTAGTAACCCATTTGGTAATCTTGGGTGATACGATTAATTCCACTCCATATTCATGTGATTCATTATTTTCTCCCAGTATAATATACGTTTTAATCTTCCACTTGTATTTCTCCGAAGCCTGGCCATTACATTTCTGCAATTTCCATGATTAAAATATGCTTTCTATTCATTTCATGTATTGCATTATGGATTTTTTTAGCTTTGTAGGTATTAGGTCTTGACATTCCATGTGGGGATATTGATATTCTTTTTACACTTATATTTATTATCTTTTGACGAACTCAAAACTCTCCTTCACGGAGACACCCATCGGAGGACTCACTTCCGGATTTATTATAGTATTGAGCATTGCTATGAGCATCATAGAGATAGAGAACTGCTAAAGACTGTAAACATCGAAAAATGCCTTATCTGGGACATCTATTGAGGGAAAATCGATATAAATTATTACAACTGATCCTTAAAGGCAAAATAGGGGGTCGTAAAGGTGTAGGAAGAAAACGAGTTTTTTGGTTTAAAAACATTCGTGAATGGAATCAAATATCAAATGCAGGACGCATATTTCATATTGCAGAAGATCGAGAAGCCTTCGCAATGGTGATGGCCAAAGTCGGATACTTCTGGTATGGCAGGTGAAGAAGACTAACTGAGCATTGCCATGATTGATTTGTGACGATATTATAATTTTATCGTCTAGAGTACGCCAATTAATTAAGCAAAACGTGTTTTTATACCGTCTCGGACGGTATGAAAGACGGAACGAAAAGCCTAGTTGATTATTATTATTTTCAGAGCGTTGATCGGGGAATAATAAACCACAACAAGGCATAAGAGGTGAATTAAGTAAATCCCGACCATTTTCTGAAACCCTACAACCCCCCTCGTCTTGGTGCGTTGAACGATTTCGACTGTTTTATTTTACCTATCCTATACGAGAGGTAATCGTAACTCATTACATGTCTTTCCCCCTGGCGAGTTAAGCGAGATGCCCTATCCTTATGCGTCCATTTAATATTAATAAATGTAATCCACGCGATCGTCGGTATTATTCATTTATATACCAAATATCGTCACATCGACCTGAACCTAAATTCCGATACGTAGATTATAAATGTTTTATTAACGAAATTAACCAGTAATTAAGGCTAATTATCCTATCTTTTGTATGTTTTTATTCTAAATAAAAATGTTTTAAAAAATGAACCTTGTCTTCGACTGTATTCTGTTACCCGAGAGCTTCGCATTGGACGAGATCCTTACAGATTGGCTAGGGCGTAACGTTGTGGATATTTAATCAGGTTACTTGTGCTTCCCATCCCTACGCCGTTGATAAAATCTTTGGTCTATCCACCTTCGAGGTTGATTTCAAAACCTCAGGACAAAAGGATGCCCTACCACCTACCACTTACCAATTTCACCCAAAGCCGTTGGTCAGTAAGTGGGGGCATTGCTTATACCGGCAATCACTCCGTTATTACATATAATTTATGGTATTTATTTTCGGGTGTATTATGTCCCAGGTATTGTAATCTCGTTTTAATAATCAGTACAATCTCTTGTTCATACTATGGTCCTGTCTAATACTCATTGGTTCATTATTTTATCCTTCCAGGAGACCGACTATGGCATGCCCACATATTAAATATTTTTATCTAACTCATGTATAGCTCAAATGACTTCCACGTCTCTACGCTAGTCAGCAAGTCTGGGAAAACCTAACATTTAAGTATACGTACTTTTAGTTTTAGGTTTAGGTAGGGCTTACAATACCGAACTAAAATCTGAATACCATTATTTGATATTTTGAAATTTGAAATATCGGGATACCGGTTATAAAACCGATATTATTAATAAAAAATTTACTAGTTATATTTTTACTTACCTCAGTTGTTATATTGACTTGCTATAGGTATTAACAAATAATATATGAAATCCTGAAACGAGCTGTTTAAAAATAAAACTTGATCCAAATTTTTGGGCGATAAACGATTTCTTTTTAGGTCTTAACTGCCCAGACTTTGAAATTACTCTTTCGGAAACCCGTGTTGAGCTGGCCCCCCCACTTGCAAAAATTAAAAAACAAATAGCCCTGATTTATGAGCTATTTATGAGTTCTCATATTCCGCAAACTACAAATTTTGAGCTCGTTCCACTGAGCAGGAATTTAATACCCTAGTGTACTTAAAAATAGGAATATTGAATCGGTTTTTGCGGCAGAATTACGAGCTATTTATGAGCTCTTGAAATTATATAGTTTCGATTTTTGAGCTCATCCCCTTCACCCCCAAACAACCCTTTAATTGATTTAACTTAAGAGAAAGATGCTGAGAAAACTTAAAATATATCGTATTGCGGATATAATTCATATAGCTTATATACTCTAAGAATAAACTATTAAATCAAGAGCATTTCGATTATTGAGCTACAACCCCTTCGCAAGAAAACCACCCTATCTTCCCGGCTTAAGAGAAAGTTGTACTTAAAATGCATTAAACTAATTATTTGGCGACTACATATCATTTAATAATTTATAAGCTTCCAAATTACGCCATTTATATCAGTAAATTGCAATTTATTTTGTACAGTGCAGTCACTGAAGGTAAAAATCAACGATTACCTTCAATTTCGGTGAACCTTCATCGATTTTTACGAAAATTGGTCAGTAGTTAGAGGATACGTCAAGAAACAAAGGTGACATGGTACCACCTTGCGCCTTTACCCTGAGGGTGGATACCGCCCCTTCTCGGGGGTGAAAATTATTTTATAAAAAATAAATGCACAAATCAATAAAAGAACAAATTAAAAGCAAAATTTATTATATAAAGTTAATAAAATAAGTCAATACTTTTTAAGTTATTAAAGATCAAAGATTTTAATTATTTGTGAAAAAAATGCATGTTTTGAAAAGGTTTTTTGTAAATCACTGAAAAACTTTAAGTTTTTACAAAAAAGTTAATAGTAGTTTAATTCGTATAGCTTATATTCTAAGAATAAACTCTTAAATCACGCGTCTTTCGATTATAGAGCTACAACCCCTTTGCAAGAAAACGACCCCATATTCCCGGCTTAAGAGAGAGTTGTTCTTAAAATAATTTAAATTAATTATTTGGCGACTACATATCGTTTAATAATTTATGAGCTTGCAAAATATACGCATCTCAATTATTGAATTGCCATTTTCTTTCTATAGTGCAGTCACTGAAGGTAAAAATCAACTAGTACCTTCGATTTCGGTAAATCTCCATTTATTTTAATGTTTAAATGTTTAAATGGAACATTTAAAAAAATGCCGTGTCACGCTAGTTATATTATGATGTATTAATATAATACTCTGGGCTAATTAGCAAAATACAAGGAAAAGTTATTTACCAGCAATTTTATTGCTGGAATCGAATCTTATGATTGTATATATTAATAACATAGATATGCAAAGTCCGCAGAGAGTGGGCAACTTTTTTTATAAACAAAATGGCGCCAGAAAATCGTGTTTTTTTTTTCAATTTTTGCTCTATAACTTCAAAGATTTTAACTCTACACCAAAAACGTTCAAATACAAATTCACCGTAATTAAATTCTGCATAGAGTCGGGTTTTTCCCGATTTATTTGACGAAAGTTTTCCCCGGAAAATGCGGGTTATTCCAACAAAATCTTTAATTTTTAACTAATATTTTAGATAAGTAATTTAGATCAATAATTAAATAACTTGGTAATATAAAAGCTCTTTTCGCATAGATTATAATTTTAGAACCCGATGGAAATTGATAGAACACTTTAGCAATTAGTTAATTAAAAATTTACGGTCACAATTCACGGTCACAATATTTAAAATACATACGAATAACTTTTTTTTAATAACGTATTTTTGTATAAAAAGACACTGCACCTATCTAATGTACTTTACAGAATTGAAATTGGAATTGTGATGAGTGGTTCCTAAGATACAACCGGTCAAAGTTGACCGGCATTTACGGCAAAGATATAAAAAATAGGATCATAATTTTTGAACCGTCACCTTTCTATTTTTGTCCTCTTTCTCCACACCAATTTTCATATCTTTAAAATACTCATAACATATATTATAATAATAAAAATATCGATATTACGAGTGAAACTTGCCAAAAATAACAAAATTCTAATCAAAAATTAGGTTGGAGGAAATGTAATCCCAAGGTACAAAATCGGGATACGTTAAAAAATGCATTTTCTCGGCTTTCCATGGAGCAATTTTCTTCATCCTTTTTTGTTTCCAAGTAACTCGAATAGAGTAATCTAACTAACGCTTTATTAAATGTCAAACTTGCTTTTGTTTGTTATAATAAATTAATTTATTTATTATAACAAAAATTTTTAATTTGTTTAAATAAAGATTGTTTAAATATTATACAGCTTTTAAATGAGAATATTTGTGTTTTTAATGTTAAAATGTACACTTGTAGTAAGTTTATCTAAAAAAAGTCTACAACTGGAAAAAATATGTAGTTTTCTTTTCTTATAAATAAATTAATCTATTATACCAAAACAAAAGCAAATTTGACATTTAATAATGCGTTAGTTAGATGGCTCTACTCGAGTTACTTGGGATCAAAAAAAGAATGAGAAAATTGCTTCATGGGAAGCCGAGAAAATGCATTTTTTTAACGTATACCGATTTTGAATTTGATTTCATTTTCTCCAACCAAATTTTTGATTGGAATTTTGCTATTTTTGGCAATTTTCAGTAGTAATATCGATAGTTTTTATTATGAGTATTCTACATAATATATGAAAACTTATGTGGAGAAAGAGGACAAAAATAGAAAGGTGATGGTTCGAAAATTATGATCCTATTGCTTATATCTTTGCCGTAAATGTCGGTCAACTTTGACCGGTTGTATCTCAGGAACTACTCATCACAATTATTCAACGTTTTTTCTTTTAAAAAAAGCGTCCTTAATATTTCCCGAGATATTCTATTTGTTTTGAATTTTAATTCTGTAAAGTACATTAGATAGGTACAGTGACTTTTTATACAAAAATCATAGTTATTCTTATGTATCACAATTATTGTGGTTATTATAGCGACCGCAAATTTTTAATTAACAATTCAATTGTTGCTAAACTGTTCACTTAATTTCCATCCTCCTCTGGAATTAAAATCTATACGAAAAGAGCTTTTATATTACCAAGCTATGTAATTATTGATAAACAATTACTTATCTAAAATTTTAGTTGAAAACTAAAGATTTTGTTAGAAAAACCCTCATTTTCCGGGGAAAATCTTCGTCAAAGTAAATCGGGAAAAACACTGCAGAATTTAATTACGGTGAATTTTTATTTGGATGTTTTTGGTGTAAACTGAAAATCTTTGGAGTTATAGAGCAAACATTGAAAAAAGCACGATTTTTGTGCGCTATTTTGTTTATAAAAAAAGTAGCACACTATCTGCCGACTTTGTATACCTATATTATTAATATATACAATCATAAGGATCGATTCCAGCAATAAAATTACTGGTAAATAACTTTCCCCAAAAATGGCCTATTCTCCGATAATCTGCCTAGACTATAAACAGAAAATAAAAACGCACTTAATCTGACATAAGTTCTTCACTTTCCAATATTTATTATCAGTTTGATTATGTATACATAGCCTCAATATCGCAGTTTATGTAAATAAATCTTTATTTTCTTCAAACGTCAAATAATGATGACATTACTTATCTAACTTGGTCCTGTCAAAGTTTGATGTCTCCGCCGGCAGCAGTTTTTTTCCCATTTCTTTACGGCGGGGGAAAAATGTTGTCATGGCAACAATATGAAACATGTCACAAAGCAACAATACAAATGTCATTAACAACAATTAAACATCATTTTTATTTATAGTAATATTAAAAGTACAATTAGTTAATGAGGCATTTTCAACATTGAAACCGTGCAAAAATGTTCCCGACTCTTGATACGCATTGGTAATTGTTGATGATACTGATGGTCGAGCACAACTTTCAGCAATCATTCCCGATGTTGGCGAATCATGAGGGTTTAAAATTTTTTGAGCATTATCGTTCTTATTTCTTATTGAATCCTCTATATATCCTTCGGCAACCGTGCTTGATTTCCAGCCCCCATGTCGTTTGAGGCATTCTAGATTTCCGCCTCCATCAATTAAAAGTGTTGCTGAATTTCGTCGTAAAGAGTGACCCGTGTATGCGCTTGCATCGTTTAAATTTAAATAACTAGCTACTTTTTGGGCTACTGCGCTGATCGAATGTATTCCCATGACGCTTCGGTAACACTTTCCATTTTGGTACTTGATAAAAAATCGGTTTTCTGTGAAATTTTCAGGCCGCAGTGATGCATACTTCTTATACAGTTTAATGTAGTTTTGACCAATTATCGTAAAAGATCGAATTTGTCGTGTTTTACTGTCTGGGATTTTGATAATTATTACATTTTCTTTATCCTCAATGTCCACAGTCTTCATTTTTACCATTTCGTCGCATCGACAGGCGCCGGTAACCCCAATTAACAAAACAGTCTGAAATATTTTTATAATTTAGTAGAGTATACTACATGCTTTGCAATATATTTTTTTTACCTTTAATCCTAAATACAACTTATCTGGCGCTTCAAACAAAAATTTATCAAACTCGTCTTTAGTGAAAACTTTAGACTTCTTTGCAGTATATCCTTTGCTTGTCTTTTTCAGAAAGGCACGTAACTTTAAAAATTTGCTTATATCCACATTTTTTCTAATAACTAACTCTGATTTTATCATAGAGTATCGTGACCACATTGTAGAAGATTTCCATTTATTTTCAATTTCCATTATATTAAAATATGCCAGTAAAACGTCTTCGGTAACTTGCCGTACTCCTCTTGTATCGCACCACTCTTGGAAGTGTTTGTACGCTAACCGATACTTTATTCCGGACTTGGAGGGCCCCAAAGGTGCTACTGCATCATTAGCCGCGGACTCAATTTCGTTTAGGTTTTCCATTTTCGCACTAAATTTGCGCTTGCGGTTGCAACAACAATAAGCTGTCTTTAATAATTGCAAACAACTGTCAAACAACTGTAACCAGGGAGACGCAAATCCCACCGACGACTTAATTATTTTAATTTCTAACATCTAGACGACTTTGATAGTTGTCACAGTTAATTTCGAGTAAAAATAGCGTATGAATTGTACTATTCATGGTTGAAAATTGCTACGTTTGAAGAAAAAATAGTATACTTTATTCGGTAAAGAAGCGACTTTTCTTGACTTGCCCTCTATTACGCGCCTCACTTCGTTCGGCGCGTAATATCGGGCGCGTCAAGAAAAGTCATGCTTCTCCGCCTCATAAAGTAATATACTATTAACGAAAAAGAAAATATTTTTGTTGCACTATAAATTACATTATAAATTAATAACTAATGAATTCTAATAATTGTATTGGGTTATTATGACTACAAAATAAAAAATTCAAGTTTAACAAAATAATCCCATAAGACTCAATGTTAAAACGTCCTTACAAAATCTGACAGCGTGTCACATGACTGTAAATAGGGGGGAGACGCACAATGCGATTAGCCAAATAAAGTTCAGGGAAAGTGGATTTGTATTTTTTCCAAAATTCCATCGAGTTATTTTTTCTTGCGAAATGTGGCATTGCAGATTTTAATACTTACAAAGAAATTGTTTATCTCCAAAAAAAAATTCTTGTAATTAATTAATATTATTTTAAATTAGATTTAAATTGTGCATCAATTCAATTTTGATCAACTAATGTAATACCAAAATACCGGTAATTTTACATAAATACCGGTTTTTAATACCGGACAAAAATCGTCCGGGATTCCGGTATTCGGGGATCCCGGAATCCCAGTATTGTAATCTGTAGGCTTAGGTTTTGACTGCACAGTATTTGCCAAAACAATGCACTGTATCACAAATTGATGAAAACGATGGCAAAATATACGAACTGGGCTTTGGATTGTCCTTTTCAGCCACCATATAGTACATAATATGTAGATATTATCTGGCCTCCGGTGACCACAACTTTTTTCCGGTTAAAACATTTTGTTTTACTAGTTGTACCCAGGACTTATTAAGAGACGTAAACACTCACTCGCTACATCAACAATCAAAGACAGATAAACAAAAATCGAAGATTGTTAAAAAAGGAAAATATAAAATAGGCGGCAGGAATATGGAACTCTGACAATACTTCAAGCAAAAAAATATTGCATCAACTTTTAAAAGGGAAATTCCTCACATTCGATATATATGAAATACCCCATATTATAGTAAGTCCCTTTTATAATTACCCTTTATACGCGTAATGTCAATTTCAATTTAATTGTCTTAGATCTTGTTTTGGAAACCATACGTATTTGTTATGAAGTCAAGATAGACGGTATGAACAAACACAAATGCTGATTAGCTGATTACAACTTAACGAGCTTTTGTTATTTTTAGAGAAGGGCGAATGTAAGTCTTCCGCAGTCCCCTGGAGAGAAGCTGAAAATGAACCTAACATTGACAAAATAAGATACAGATACACGGAGAAAAAGCACTTCTTCTCGTAGCCAAAACAAAAAAATTCAATATTGTTTAACTAGATATTTGTACAGTTTTTAAATCATCCCAGAGAACGGTAGTTCTCGCCAGTGGCGCACAGCCCTCGTACATGCGACTATATATATATTACTACTATATACACTGACTATATATAGGGTGAAAGGAACTTATGGAATAAAATTATTTCTGTCCTTGTTTCAAATAATTATAAAAAATGCTGAAACCCGTCGATTTTTAAATAAAAATGTGCACTTTTTAAACATAAATTTAAATGTACAGGGTCATGCTTTCAAGTCTAACAAAGTCCATAATCTTTATTTTTAATGCTTAACAACCTGGTTTTAACAAACTATATCATGTAGGGTGTATTATGAATAATACAGGGCGAAATTTTGAAATTAAAAAGTTTGGAAACCACTTATGGAATAAAATTGTTTGTGTCTTTGTTTTAAAAAATTATAAAAAATACTGGGACATGTCAACTTTTAAATTCTAATGGGTGCTTTACAAACATAAATTAAAATATACAGAGTGATTCACGCAAGTACAACATAGTCCATGATCTTTAGTTTTAATGGATCACCCTACATATTTTTATATTTTTAGAATCTGCTAAACAAACTCATATCAAAAAAGGGTATACCTCTTATGTAGGGCCTATTAGGAATAATACAATGTGAAATTTTAAAATTATGTGTAATGTTCGGCAAGATATTAAATACCTACATAAAATTTTAAAATTAATAATTTATCGTGCTTTAAATAATGGTATATATTTTAAATTAGCTAAATAAAGGCATACATTTTCTAATATAAGTATTAAATTTATTGGGTTTTTATTTAATATCTTGACAAAATTTATAAATAATTTAAAAATTTCACCTTCTATTATTCATAATTTACCCTACATAATATACCTATATAATACACTTATTACACTAGACCCTATATAATACACTTTTTTGATATGAGATTGTTTAGCAGATTCTAAAAATATAAAAATGTACAAGGTGATACATTAAAACTAAAGATCATGGACTATGCTGTACTTGCGTGAATCAGCCTGTATATTTAAATGTATGTTTGTAAAGCGCCCATTTGAATTTAAAGGTTGACGTGTCCCAGTATTTTTTATAATTTTTTAAAATAAGGACAAACAATTTTATTCCATTAGTGGTTTCCATACTTGTTAATTTCAAAATTTCACCCTGTATTATTCATAATATGAAGTTCATTGAAATCAAGTTGTTGAGCAGCTTGTAAAAATATAAAAATATACATGGTTTTCCATTAAAAATAAAGCATATGGACTCTGCTAGACTTGCAAGGATGTATATTTAAATGTATGTTTAAAAAGTGCACATTTTTATTTAAAAATCGAAGGGTCTCAGCATTTTTTATAATTTTTTGATACAAAGACAGAAATAATTTAATCCATAAGTGCCTTCCACACTGTATATAAAACTATATATATATATTATACGCGAAATTTTCGATTCTGGTATCCTGACTGAACTCAAAAATGGGCCAAATGCCATTTTAAAGTATAGGAAAAGACCCGTAAATCCATATATCAACCATCGATTTTGGTTTAAGTGTGTAGGTTTTACGGTCCTCCCCATTTTTGGTCTGTTTTTCGTTCTTGTCCCCAAAACTCCCAAAAATTTCAAAAATCTTAGTTCGGTCTCTGCGGTTTCTAATAGTATTGATCATTACTTTCCAATGAATTTTTAACTCTAAAAATCGGTTATACCATTCAAAAGTGACCGAGCTCAGAAATTTTACTCGATTTCTATTTAAAAAGGAGAAATGTTTGTATGTGTGTAGGTATGTATGTGTGTGTTTGGAAAAGTTAAACCGATCTGAATTTTTTTCGATATTTCAAGTGGGTATAACTGTTATTTGTTTATTAACTAGTGTTGATGGGAAATAAGCCACAATTTTACTAAAAAAATGTTACTTTGTTTGTTACTTTTGACCATCTGACAGTTATAGCAGTGGTTAAGTAAAATAGGGCATATTTTTTGGGTGAATGGATCTCAGGTTCAAAGAGAGATATGAAAACGGTAAATACACCAACTAGGTAGCCCTTGGATGTAGCTTTCAAATTTCGCCTAAGTAGTCAGGATCAAACATACACACGGCTCACTATAGTCGAAAAGCTGAAAAATTTAACTTTTAAAATTCTGGTTTTTAGATAATTACTCAGTTTTTCCACATATGAATTACGACAAACCCTGACAGTTTATAGAAGGACACCAGATGCTTTTAAATTATGTATATCCTACATCTGGCAAAATTCGAATTTTTAAGTTATAGGCTTCATAAATATGATAATCCTATAATACCTTCAGATATCATATTTGTTTTGGGTGCATCAGACACTAGTTTTAAATACCTACCTGTCAAACTTAGTTTTAGCGATCAAAATCGGTTTAACTGTTTAGAAGTTATCGAGCTCCAAAATATAATCCATTTAATCATTATCACCGAAATGGTCTATAAGGTTATAGTGGTTACTACGCTAAATTTGATCGGGAAATTTGAGTTAATTCGATAGTAGTGTACCTA
Source organism: Diabrotica virgifera virgifera (assembly GCF_917563875.1). NCBI lineage: Eukaryota > Metazoa > Arthropoda > Insecta > Coleoptera > Chrysomelidae > Diabrotica > Diabrotica virgifera. The sequence continues at coordinate 211,670,680 of NC_065444.1, forward strand.
CATTCGATATACACAAAGAATTATATTGAAAAGATAAATATTGGGATACTTGGGTTATGAACTTTGATTGTCCTATCACAAGGATTGTGTCGTAACCAGTAGCCCATTTGGGCGATAATGTGACAAAGCCATTTATAACGCTTAACGTTTATAGTTCAAAGAAATAAGGAAAAAATATCCTGTTGGTGACACAACCCCCTCCAGGCCGAAAGCGCAAATTTTTGAGTAGTGTGGACATCTATATTAATAACCTATATGTTTCCTGCAGCCGATTTTGATGATATACATAGTAGTTATAAACAAATATAGATCAAAAACGGTAAATTTTCGCTTTTTTCGTCTATAACCAGAAAGTAAAGTATCTATTTTAAACAAATTTGAGAGTGAGAAACTCATAAATCGTATAAAAAACTTCAATATAGCGTTCGCTGAATATGTCTATCCTTATGGGTTGCTTAGAAAATTGCAAAATAAATCATAAATTTTGAGTTTTTATAAATATTTATAACTTATGTAAAAATTAACTTAGAACGTTCTTATTACACGGAATGCTGAGACCTCTGATGCTTAAATCATACCCTAAATTTCAAAGCAATTGTTCAAATAGTTTAAAATGTATTTAATTTGTTTTTCCCAAATTAATTTTTTTGCAACGCTGTAAGTCAGAAAATGGTAAAGTTACACTAATACTTTGGATAGTTTATGAAAGAAGAAGATTTATACTATTAATTTAATTAAAAAAAATGACAAAAATAATTCTAAATACTGCAAAATTATTTTGAAAAACATGTGAATTAACAAAAGGGGGGGCTAGCTTCGTCCCTAATGGTCCTGGGACAATTATTGTTTTTCTTTCTAAATATGTATAAAAATTTAGTCTTTCCAAATATGAAAAAATAATTTTTCTACGCGTAACGGTTAAAAAGTTATTCTAATTGTTTTTAAGTAAGCAAAAAATCGACGTGTTTTTGCAAAATAACTTTACACTGTTTAAAACTAAATTTTTGTCAATTTTTTTAATTAAGTCAATAGTATAAAAATGTTCTTCTATAAACTGTCCTCATAATTTTCTGGCTTATAGTGTTTCAAAAAAAAATTAATTTGGTATAAACAAATTAAATAACTTTTAGGGCCGGTTGTTCGAACGCTAATCAACAATGATCATTATCAAATATTTAATTACTGTCACCAAAACTGTCAATGTCAACTTTGTTTGGGTTGCTGAAAACATAATTAATTACAATTATGAGATTTATTATTAATTATGTTAATAATTATTGTTATATTAATTGATTATAGTCTCAGAATTGTAATTAATTATGTTTTAACAATTGACATTGACAGTAATTAATTATTTGATAATGATCATTGTTGATTAGCGTTCGAACAACCGGCCCTAAAACTATTTGACGATTTGCTTTGAAATTTAAAATATAATTTAAGCACCAGAAGTCTCAAAAATTCGTGTAATAGGAAGGTTCTAAGTTAATTTTTACATAAGTTATGAATATTTATAAAAACTATGAATATTTATAAAAATGATAATGATGATATTAAAAGTGTCATGGCTCTTCTGGTATTCTTCTGTCTGTACTCATTGTTATTTTAATTCTTCACTTTCATAATTCTTCTTATTCTTCATCCATTCTTTTTCACTTGCATAATTTTGCATGGATTTATCCACTTTTTTGGGCATCTGATTATCCTTGTTTTTATATTAACGCGTTTTATTCATTAGAAAATTCTTCATTAAATCTAAAAAAATAATTTTAGATTTAATGGAAGGATGAACTTACCTACATTAATGAAAATGTTAATTTTTGGATTAAAAAAAAACATGTAAATATTTTCATAATTTAAAATTTGTATACCGCTATTTATACGTTAATTGATATTAAATTTGGCTGCAGTTGGTTATGTATGTTTGTTTATACTGTATTTAATAAAAAAGATATTAAAAAGCATTTGTATTAATTAAAAGTTTAGTTTCAAAATTTACTTTATTTGTTATTCTAGTTGCTTTTTAAAAATATAGAAAAGTAAATACACAGGCTCTCGCAGGAAGAAGACGAATTATATCGAATTTCTGAAAACGCAAAAAAAACAAAATATCTCGAGGACGAACCAGCACCAGATGTTTATAGGAATCCGCTCATTTGTTTTCAGTTACACACAAAAACATTATTTTAACGTCTCTTTCAATTTTCCATTAAACATATTTTAAAATATAAAATTTAATAAAAAAAATGTTTATGCAAATAGGGATCAGAAATTGCTGTATCTGTTTTCCTCTAAAAACATAAAAACACAGTCGATATACAATACGACATACAGATGGGAAAAACCTAACGGTTTTTATGTAATTTTTCCTTCTTCTTTTGTATAGACATGACTCTGTTTTTTCCTTCAATGTGCCTCTAGTAAGTTGTTGTCCCATCGTTTTCGTGGCCTTTCCACTGATCGTCTTTCTATTAGAGAACCGTCTCTTACTACTCTATTTGTTAGCATTCGGCTTATGAGGTCATTCCATTTTATTCTTCTGTTTCTTACCCAGTTATTGATATTGTCTATTGTCCACCTTGCATCTCCGTCGTATATCTGTACTTCTAGCTCTGTCCCATAGAGTCTTACCATCGATTTTTCGAAGGATTTTCATCTTCGCTGTTTCGAGCAATATTTTTGTCCTCCTTGTCGGGTCGTGTTTCTGCAGCTTATGTCAATAATGGTCTGATGACTCTTTTGTAAATTCTGCCTTTCATTTCTTTCCCGATATTTTTATTTCTCCATATTGTGTCATTCAGGCAACCTGCGGCTCTGTTTCCTCTATTCACTTGATCTTCCACTTCTGTTTAGAGCCTTCCGTAGATAGATAGTGTGATGCCTAGGTATTTAAACTCTATCACTTGTTCAATTATCTGACCCTTCAGCTCCAATTTAGATCTTACTGGATTTGCTGGTATAACCATGCATTTTGTCTTTTTTGAAGAAATAAACATGTTAAATTTTTCTGGCGGTTATGCTAAATTGGTGCAGCATACGTTGTAAATCATCTTTACTTTGAGAGATTAGTATTGCATCGTCTGCATAGCAGATTATTTTAAGTTGTTTTTCTCCCATTTGGTATCCTTTTTTAATTCTTATTTTTTTATTATTAGGAATCCCCCTGCCTTATCCCATTGTCGGCTTCATATGGGTTAGTTAGTTCATCCTCTACTTTTAATTTTATTGGGTTGTTCTGGTAGATGTTTTCGACTGTTTTAATTATTCCTAGAGGTACCTCTCTTGAGTATAACAAATGGATAACGTCCTTTAATTTGACCCTGTTAAATGCTTTCTTAAGGTGCACGAAACTAAATATGCCGGTTTGATGTATTCTAACGTTTTCTCTTGCACTTGCCTCATTATAAATATAGTGTCAGTGCATGATCTTCCCGACCTAAAACCTTGTTGTTCTTCTGTTAATGTAATAATTTCATTCAGTTTCTTTGTGATCAATTTGGTTGTTAATTTTTAGTTTAGTTGTTCAGTTTTGTTGTCATTACACATATAATATCATACAATAACAACATATACATATTGTTATGATCTGCTTCTTATTAATTTTATATTAATTATTATTTATTTGATTAATTATTTAATTGTCGCAAATCATACATAAAAATTAAATAAAAAATCTCAGGGTGCCTTTTTATACTATTAAAAAAAATCCAAATTATCTCACATTATACTTATCTTCTCTCGTGGGTTCAGTATCTCTGAGTTGATCCTAATCGGGATAAAATAGGGAAAAGAAATAAAGCAAAATATTAACATAAAAATACAGAATTGTCTTTTATTTATCAAAACCAATACTCTGAAATCTATCGAATCTAAAAACCTGTGGACACAGATGTCCGAATGAAATTTTTACCACTTAAATTTATTATAATTAAAAAAAAAAAACAATTTATCGGTTCGTTCCCGATGACTTTGGTAAAACAAACTAAACAAAACAAATTTATGTATTCGCAAGATTACCTATATTTACTATTTACTTTTTGAAATATTGGAATTTTAATTCATATGCTTTTTACTCAAAAATTTAGTTTCCGAACATAAAAATCTCTTTCACATAAATTGACTGACCTTTTGCTTCACTCACTCTGATGTCTTCTCGTGACCCAAAACAGCTCTCCCTCATTGATTATGTTAAAGGCTACTCATCAAAGAGCCCTCTCCGTTCTCCAGCTTCAAAACTATCAGCATACCAGCACCAATTCTCCAACAAGCCGGGCCTTCTTTTGACACGTACTCGATTCAAACAACACTCCAAAAATTCTCTGCTCTCCTTCTCACAATAATACAGAATCAAAGAGGTATTTCGTCTCAATTTGATCTGTCTCTCGTTCCACTTTTCAACACTATTCTCCACTATCCAACAGCCACTGGTATCTGCTAACTATCTATCCACTTAAACACGTCGAACCGCTCCTCATCAATGCCAAAAACATAATGACGTCTCTTTCAAACTGTCTCAATCATCCAATCCATTTTTCCCCTTCCACATTGCCAAGAATCAAAGACATCGGCTTTTCCATTCGAAAAACAAAACAGTCACCGTCAAAATTATTCCGATCATCCTAATTACTTTCTGAGAACTATACAATATTTACTCGTGTTGAAACAAAGATACTAAAATTCCAAACTTTCTCCATAAAACCCCTTTTCTAGAAATTGATAATTACCTCTAAACTAAACAATCTTTTTCCATTTTAAATCTAAATACATCGTTATTTTCACTTTAATTATTCACAAAAGTCTTTAATGGTTCATCAGAAAGCTCATTAAAAGAGAAATCCACTTACATCCAAACTACATTCTAAGAAATATTTACAACTCAATATACAGGGTGTATCAAATTTATGTGCCCGCGTTATTTAAAAAAAATTAATTTAATTTTTATTTTGCTTTTGATTGATAAAATGCAAACACAATAATATACATATACATATATACATATAATAACAACAAAACTGAACAACTAAACTAAAAACTAACAACCAAATTGATAACAAAGAAACTGAATGAAATTATTACATTAACAGAAGAACAACAAGGTTTTAGGTCGGGAAGATCATGCACTGACGCTATATTTATAATGAGGCAAGTTCAAGAGAAACGTTAGAATACATCAAAAAGGAATATTTATGTTTCGTGCACCTTAAAAAGCATTTAACCGGGTCAAATTAAAGGACGCTATCCATTTGTTATACTCAAGATAGGTACCTCTAGGAATAATTAAAACGGTCGAAAACATCTACCAGAACAACACAATAAAATTAAAAGTAGAAGATGAACTAACTGACCCATATCAAGCCGACAATGGGATAAAACAGGGAGATTTCTAATAATAAAAATGTAAGAACTAAAAAAGGATACCAAATGGGAGAAAAACAACTTAAAATAATCTGCTATGCAGACGATGCAATACTAATCTCTAAAAGTGAAGATGATTCACAAATTATGCTGCACCAATTTAACATAACCGCCAGAAAATTTAACATGTCTATTTCCTCAAAAAGACAAAATGTATGGTTATAACAGCAAATCCAATAAGATGTAAATAATTGGAGCTGGAGAGTCAGATAATAGAAGAAGTGATGGAGTTTAAATATCTAGGCATCACATTATCTAGCTACGGAAGGCTCGAAACAGAAGTGGATAATCAAGTGAATAGAGGAAACAGATCTGCAGGTTGCCTGAATGACACAATATGGAGAAATAAAATATCGGAAAAGAAATGAAAGACAGAATTTACAAAACAGTCATCAGACCAATAATGACATACGCGGCAGAAACACGACCCGACACAGACAGGACAAAAAGATTGCTCGAAACAGCGGAGATGAAAACCCTTCGAAAAATCGATGGTAAGACTCAATGGGACATACTTAGAAGTACAGGTATACGACGGAGATACAAGGTGGACAATAGACAATATCAATAACTGGGTAAGAAAGAGAAGAATAAAATGGAATGACTTCATAAGCCGAATGCCAACAAAAAGAGTAGTAAGGACGGCGAGAGACGGTTCTTTAATAGGAAGACGATCAGTGGAAAGGCCACGAAAACGTTGGAACCACAACTTACTAGAGGTACATTGAAGGATCAGACAGAGTCATGTCTATACAAAAGAAGAAGAAGAAGTTACACAATAACCGGTAGGTTTTTCCCATCTCTACGTCGTACTGTATATTGACTGTGTTTTTATGTTATGAAAGGAAAACAGATACAGCAATTTCTGATCCTTATTTGCATCAACATTTTTTTATTAAATTTTATATTTTAAAACATTTTTAATGGAAAATTTAAAGGGACGTTAAAATAATGTTTTTGTGTGTTACTGAAAACAAATGAGCGAATTCCTATAAACATCTGGTGCTGGTTCGTCCTCGAGATATTTTGTTTTGTTTGCGTTTTCAGAAATTCGATATAATTCGTCTTCTTCCTGCGAGAGCCTGTGTATTTACTTTTCTATATTTTTAAGAACAACTAGAATAACAAATAAAGTAACTTTTGAAACTAAACTTTTAATTAATACAAATGCTTATTAATATCTTTTTTATTAAATACAGTATAAACAAATATACATAACCAACTGCCGCCAAATTTAATATCAATTAACGTATAAATTAGCGGTATACAAATTTTAAAATATGAAAATATTTACATGGTTTTTTTTAATTCCAAAAATTAACATTTTCGTTAACGTCGGTAAGTTCATCCTTCCATTAAATCTAAAATTATTTTTTTAAATTTAATGAAGAATTTTCTAATGAAGAAAACGCGTTAATATAAAAACAAAGATAATCAGATCCCCAAAGATAGGCTATTGATTATGTACTATAGAAAGGAACTACAACGTTAACGGGGTTTTATTATTTCATATGGTCAATGAATCTCTATGTATGAAAAAACCGCGGAGTGCTACCATTTAAAGGGGTGCATTTTTGAGAGATGGGTAAATTAGTCCTTGGGCACACGTTACATTAGGGTGAGTTCTATGCACTTTTGGTACAAGCACGTCTACATAAAAATTGTTCCTGGTTAAATTTTCTATCTAAATATAACTTTTTAAAGTCAAATGTACTTTTTTTACAAAAATATATTCAAAAGAAAAAGCACAAAGAAACCCAAAAGAAAGAAATTTTATTTTTTCTCCCATAACTTTTGTCCACGGGGATATAGGTATAGACATTGCTTCACAGAAAAAAAACTTACATACTTTCTCTTTAAAATGATGCTTACTAGAGGTCATTAGCATTTACAGTTTTCAAAATATGATTTTTCAAATTTCGACACTCACAGCAATTTTGGGCAATTTTACTTGTAATTTCGCAAATATTGTTCTGTAACTTTTTTCTACGTAACTTTAGGCATATGCAATGGTACATGTAAGAGGAATAGAAATCAATTACCTGTAAAATGTTCTACTGTATAATGTTATACGACTTCTTTTAAAGATGTTATCTTTTTTAAGACTTTATACTTTTAACGAGTTTTAATATTTTTTACGATTATTTTTTAAATTTCTCATTATAACGTTTCTTTCTGCATTCAGGTATATATTATATAATAAAAAAGAAAGCTTATCCCGTTTACTTTAAAATGGTGTATTATAAAAAATTCTAGGACTATTTTTGAATAAGATATGCTTTTTCAAAATGTAATAACTGCTTGCAACGATTTTTGATTTTAAGATTATTTTTTAAATTCCTCATTATAACTTTTTTATGTGATTGTGTGTTGTGATTGAATCTTATTTTTTATAGGTAATACTTTGGATCCACTTACTCGGTCAGGCAAACTTCAAAATATGGATTAATTCCAATATTTACTGTCAGAGCTCCTGCACCACAAGCTTTGCTTGAAAAAATAGCCTGTAAATGTACCAAAGATGTACAAAAAACTGCGGTTTTAGAAAGATAGGAATTAGTTGTTCAATATTCTGCAAAGAGTGCATGTGCATGGGTACTAATTGTGGGGACTCTAAGATAACTGATGTGTCAGAAGAAGATATTGAAGCTAATGCTAACGAAGAGATGGACTTTGATTTTGAAATTTTTTTAAATGTCAACGGTTAAATAATTTTAACTAAAGTGATGTTTTCTAAGACTAATGTTTATGTAATTTTTGTTAAAGAAATAATTTTAAATAATACAGGTAAAAAAATATCAAAGAATTACTCGGTTTCCATTATGTATTTAAATATAGATGATACACCATTTTAAAGAACAGAAAGTAAGCTCTCTTTATTGAGCAATATATATTATATTCATGTACAAGAAAAAAAAATGTTATAATGAGAAATTTTAAAAATAATCGTAAAAAATGTAAAAAATAATATTTTTTATATTAGGTATTGTATAATATATAATATAATATAATATTATATATACTATATAATATAATATTATATTACATAATAATATTATATAATATAATATAATATTATATATACTATATAATATAATATTATATTACATAATAATATTATTTTATTTTTATATTATGTTATAAAAAATCGTTAAAAGTATTAAATTTTGAAAAACCATAATCTATTTAAAAAAAAGTCATACAACGTTATACAGTAGACCATTTTAAAGGTAATTGATTTCTATTCCTATTACGTGTGCCATTGCATATACCTAAAGTTACGTAGAAAAAAGTTACAGAACAATATTTGCAAAATAACAAGGAAAATTGCCCAAAATTGCTGTGAGTGGCGAATTTTGAAAAATCATATTTCGAAAACTATAAATCCTAATTACCTTTACTAAACAACATTTTAAAGAAAAAATATGTAGGTTATTTTTCTGTAAAGTAATGTTTATACCTATATCCTCGTGGACAAAAGTTATGGGACAAAAAACAAAATTTCTTTCTTTTGGGTTTCTTTGTGCTTTTTCTTTTGAATATATTTTTGTAAAAAAAAGTATCATTGACTTTAAAAAGTGATATTTGGATAGTAAATTTAACCAGGAACAATTTTTATGTAGATATGTTTGGACCAAAAGTGCATAGAACTCACCCTAATGTAACCTGTGCCCAGGGACTAATTCACCCATTTCTCAAAAACGCACCCCTTTAAATGGTAGCACTCCACGGTTTTTTCATTAATAGATATCCGTTGACCATATGAAATAATAAAACCCCTTTAACGTTGTAGTTCCTTTTAGCTATCTTATTTTGAATAGAATCAATAGCCTAAAAAGTGGATAAGCAAATAAAATGCAAAATTATGCAAGTGAAATAAGAATGGATGAAGAATGAGAAGAATTATGAGAGTGCAGAATTAAAATAACAATAAGTACAAACAGAAGAATACCAGAAGAGCCATGACACGTTTAACATCATCATCATCAATAACGTTACAACTCTTCGTAAGTCTTTGTTGTGTTTACTAGTGCCTTCCCTGTTTGTCGGTACTGTACTATTTCCCATTGTCCCACTCACATTTTCTCTCCCATTTGGTCTTTCCCAAAATAAATTGTTTATAAAGCAATTGTAAGGTCAACCCATGATAGGTTGTTTGAATATCTAGAAATGATTGGAATAGATGATAAAGATCTGGGATCTTTTACGACATCTATAATGGAATCAAGAAGCTTCTATTCTGGTGGACGGCAAAGAAACAGACAAAATTTGTATTCAAAGAGGTGTCAGACAGGGTTGTGTGTTATCCCCTTGTGTGTGTTAACTTTGTTTAACGTATACTCAGAAATAATTTTTAATGAAGTCTTGGAAGGACAATGTGGAGTTCGAATCGGGGGAATCTATTAACAACATCAGATATGCAGACGACAGCGTGATCATGGCTGAAAATATCGAAGATCTTCAGTTCCTTATAGATCGAGTCACTAGAGAATGCTCCAGTAACGGACTTAACATAAATGCAACAAAGACAAAGTTACTTGTGGTTAGTAAACAAGACATCGGCCCTATGCAATTAACTGTCAGCGATGAACCAATAACAAAAGTTAACCATTTTAAATACCTAGGATGTTGGATAAACGAGACACTAAATCCGGATAAAGAAATTAAAACTCGTATAGAAATTGCAAGAGGAGCATTTATGAAACTTAGATATATTCTGAGCAACTCTCAGCTGAACTTACAACTAAGAATCAAGTTCCTAAAATGTTATGTGTATCCTGTATTACTATATGGATGTGAAACCTGGATCAAGAAGGTTAACATGATGAACAAATTAGAAGCCTTCGAGATGTGGTCGTATCGTAGAATGTTCAAAATATCTTGAGTTCAATGCATTTCAAACAGAGAAGTCTTAAACAGAGTAGGTCAAGGCGAAGGTGATTTAACCAAGATGATAAAAAAGAGAAAACTTGAATATCTGGGGCATATATGTAATGAGAGGTAGCAGATACAGGATGCTGCAGTTGATATTCAATGGAAAGATCGACGGAAAAAGAGGAATTGGTTGGAAGAAATATTCCTGGCTCCGAAACCTTTGTCAATGGACTGGTTTATCAGCAGTTCAATTGTTACATGCCGCACAAGTTCGAGAACGATATCGGCAAATTGTTATGGAAGCTACCCACGCCTAAAAATTTGGGCACGGTACTTGTTTCATATGTTAATAGTTGCGGATCTTATATTTATTAAGATAGATTAAAACCATAATTAAAACAACGCCATTCCAAGATATAACTTTTATTAACTGTCTTTATTGGTTGACAGTGACTATTACATTGAGAGTGTCTACTGCCACCTATGTACGTAATGATACAAGTATCATATGTAACATCCCCCTCTTTATACAAAGTACTTATAGCTAATATGTAAGTCCTCAAACTTTTGTGGTCGTTTAGTACACCTACCAGGCCTTGAACTCTTATTCAGGCTTACACCCACGCCTGGATTATTGATATTACCACTAACATTTTGCTGTTCCTCATCTTTGTCATAACTATTATTATTACATTCTGTACTTTCACTATAGTCAAAGTTATCTGTACTACAAGATGGATTGATCAAAGTTTCATTTTTAGTGTGTTTAAGAAAGGAAGAATTTCTCCTATAAGTGTGACCACTTTGGTCTTGAACAATATATGACCTTGGTGCTGGGTATTCTTCAACTACTTTTGCCGGTTCCCACGACGTATCTTCCTTTCTTACTTTCACTAGTATATTGTCGTTTAATTGAAAATTACATCTTTCCTTAGGCGTTTTGTCATGATGATCTTTTGTTCATATGTAACACTACTTAAAGAAGAAAAAGAAAGCAATTGTCGTTACTGGGTATCATATGCCCTGCGTATTACATTTTAATTTATTGGCCTTCATATCTGATTAGATTTTCTTTCCCGAAGAGAGACTATAAATCGTTATTGTGTCTGCGCCTCCATTCGCATCCAAAGTACATAGTATATTCTTGGAGGTATTCTTCATTCACCTTTTTTTCTTCATTGAAATTTTTTTTTGACATTTTTGCAATAAGAAATACACAAGACACCCAGTGACAAACATAGACAATATTTCGAGGAAAGGCGGTAAGAACACATATTCAGTAAGATGTATTTTGAATTAAGTTAATTACATACAACCTCCTTTTTGTGTCAATTAATTTAATAAAAAAAATTTGGGCGCCCTGTATAAATTACTATTATGTTAACGTTTATATTGCTGCAAAGAAAATTGAATATCCTTTCAAATGAGCTAAAACGAGACCCTATTTTTGTTTAAAAAATCATCGATTACGTCTTCGCGCCCAGGTGGATATCAAATTGCATCTAAGTTAGGCATCGCGCATGCATCGCACATGCACTAGTTGCCTGCTGGCGCATTGCGCCCAGAGGGATGTCTTGCACCACAGAGACACCTTCTGAATTTGACCTTCTACCTAATACCTGCTGTACACACCTCATCAGAAATCAACATTTTTTTTTGTTTTTTATTTTGCAATCTGTTACATCATATAATAACAATAAGCATACATGTTGATTGGTACAATGTCGTGAGAGAGAGAGTTTGTCCAATGATCCACTCTCTGTATGCACTTTTACATTCTTACATTTATGTTAAAACAATAAAAATTTGTAACTTTACATTACTACATCGATATTAGAAAATAAAATAAAACTATCACAATTTAAAATTAATTTGATATGTACAATTATTGCTGTTAGAATGGTAGATCCAAGGGTGTTCTTATTTTCAGCCTTCGGGTTTCTTCACTGTTGTCAAGCAGATTAATAGCCAGTGTGTTTGGATGTTGCTCTAAGCATCTTAGGTAGTTTGTGCTAAGCTGTTTAGTCACTTCAGTAACCGTTGGCATCTCTAGATCATTATAAATGTCTCGGTTTTATTACGAACCAAGGAGCATCTACTATACTGCGCAGGGCTTTTGAGTGGAATCTCTCAATTATAGCAATGTTCGATTTAGATGCTGTTCCCCATAACTGGATTCCATAGGTCCATACTGGTTTGAGAACGGTATTGTAAGCTAGTAATTTTTTCCGCAGTGATTTTCTGCCAAGGAGACTGTACAGCTTTTTCCATTTAGTATACAGCTGCTTTCTTTTTTTTTCATATGTGGGTATGCCAGGTTAGATGTTTGTCCAGGTGTATCCCCAAATATTTTACATTGTCTGTTTTAGGTATTCGTTCATTGTTGAATGTGATGCTTGGCGTTTTACCATGGCATTTTGTGAATGTTATGTGTGCAGATTTACTTTCATTTATTGTAATTCGCCATTTCCTTGCCCACGTTGCTATATTTTTGAGACTGGTTTGTAGTGTTGTCGCTGCTACTTCAGGATTTCTGTTTACTGCTAATATAGCTGAGTCATCAGCAAACGTAGAGGTGACTGTGCCATCAGTACGTGGCAGATCAGCCGTGAAGAGTAGGTATAAGACTGGGCCGAAGACACTTCCTTGTGGGACTCCTGATTTGATGATGCGTAGTTTAGTTACTTCATTTTCATATCTGACTCTGAAGTATCGTTCTTCTAAGTAGGATTTTAGAATCAAATATATTGTTGTTGGTAGCTGCGGTTTTAATTTGTAAAGGAGTCCCTCATGCCACACTTTGTCAAAGGCTTTGCTGACATCCAAAAAAGCCGATTCACAGTAACTTTTATTTTTGAATATGCTTTGATGATTGTGTTAACAACACGATGCACTTGATCTACTGTCGAGTGTTTCTGACGAAACCCAAATTGATAGTCTGGGATTAAGCTTTTTGCTGCGACAGTTTCCATCCGTATCTTCATCAGTAACCTTTCCATTATTTTTGACAAGACTGGTAGTAAACTGATTGGTCGATTGGAGCTAGGTTCATTTGGCTGTTTTCCCTGTTTATGAATTAATATGATTTCTGCTACCTTCCATTGTGCAGGGAAGCACTTCAGTCTTAGAACTGCGTTGAAGAGTTGCGTCAACATAACAACCGCTTTTCTAGGAAGTTCTTTTAATATTTGGCCGGTAACCGGGTCATAGCCAGGTGCCTTCTTTGGGTCTAAGTGATTTTATATAACGTCGTAAGTTTCTTGTACTGTGAAGTTATTAATAGGCTCCATTTGTTTCTCGTTTTCCTCAAGGAGTGCGTATATTTCGTCGTCATTAATTCCGTTTGCAGGTATTAATGGTTGAAATACTTCCTTTAAATATCTACCGAAAACTTATACCTTTTCTCCATCTGTTTTGGCCCAGGTGCCATCAGATTCTCTAATTGGTGGGATTTGATCTCGTGGCTGTTTTAGGTGTTTTGTGGCTTTCCAGAGACTATAGTTAGTATCGGCTGAGGGTGATAAGTTTTGTAGATATTCTGTGAATGATTTACTTTTAAGTCTTCTAAGTGTTTCTTTTAGCTGCTTTGCCGCTCGATTGTATCTTCGTCTATCATCTGGGTGCCTTGTTCTTTGCCAAGTGTTTCTTAGTCTTCTCTTTTCGTTAATCATCTCTCTGACATTTAAATCAACATGGTCGATGTGCGTATATATTGTACAAATGGACTAAGCTGCCATAACCGTCATTCAGCTGCAGCGAGGTGCAATCTATCAAGCACATAACGAAGTGCTATCAGCGAGCCTACGAGGGCAGTTCCCAAAATTTCCTGTTTGACACGATCGAGTAGATCAACCACATATTTCAAAGTTTTTATAAATGTTTCCTCATACGCTTATGAAGCGCACCTGGCGGATCATAATGGCATTCACATGTTGCTCTTTTTCAACTTGTCTTGAGTGAAATATCTTTTCTCTCTCCTATCAGCCTCTCCTGGCTAACTCTTGTTTCTTCCGACCACGAATGGCGATTAGGTTTCCGAAGGCAGATGGGTCGCTATATTTCTATATTTCTATATTTTTTTGTACTAAATACCCTTCACCGAAAGATTGCCGGTATAAGAAATCCCCCACTTACCGACCAACGGCTTCGGGCAGATGAGTTGGTAAGCGGTAGGGCACCCTTTTGTTCTGAGGTTGCGAAATCGGCCTCGAAGGCGAATGAACCGCTTTAGGGCACCATTAATGATCCAGAGCCATACGCCCTAGTCAACCAATCGTGGTAATGAATCTTCTTCTTCTTCTTCTTCTTCTTAAACTAGGCCTCTTGGCCTGTTCTTAATTGATTTTGAGCTTGTATTCCTAGCTGTGATGCTGCCTGCCAGCTATCTCGCCACCTTTTAAAGGGTCTTCCTATTGGTCTCTTGCCTGTTGATTTCGAATCCCTGGGTATACGGGCTATTCTGTCGCTGTCCATTCTCGTCACATGCTGATTCCACTTTCGTCGTCTCTGTATTCCCCACCGTACTATATCTTGTATGTTACAGAGATCTCTTATTATGTCGTTCGGTATTCTGTCTGTCGGTGTTTTCCCAGTTATTGACATCCACGTTCTCATTTCTGATGTTCTCAGTATCCTTTGGGTTTCTGCTGTGTCACATCTTGTAATGGTAATGCTCAACACTAAAATAAATTTCTGAGTAAAAGTCCTTCGATCGGGTCTCCGGGGAGGACAGTTTTAAGTTTTCCACAAGATACTAAATTGAAGTGCAGAAAGAATATGAAGATCTGGACATGACATGTCAAAACCTTATATAAAGCAGGAAAAGCCACAATGCAAACAGGAGATGAAGAGAATGCATATTAAAAATAGTCAGAATGCATATTGTAATCATGGCACTAGCAGAAATGAGATGGCCAGATTCTGGAGAAATATAAGTGAAAAATCACAAAATATTACTCGGGAAAAAATGATGGATAACTTGAATATGGAGTCGGATTTATAGTATCGCTCAAAGTTGTTGTACTACAACTACAAGCCAACCCAGTCAATATTAATATCATCCAAGTATATGCTGCCACTACAGACACAGAGGAGGAAGAAACTATTGAGTTTTATGAGAAAATCAACAGAATTATACAGAAAATTCCACAACAGGAAGTTCTTGTTATGGGAGATTTTAATGCCAAGGTTGGAGTTGGAGATAAGACGCAGTACATCGGCGCACATGCACTTGGAGTCAGAAACGACAGAGGAGACCTCCTAGAAAAAATTCGCAAAAGACTCAGAAGTCGTTGTCACCAACACATTTTTCCAATCGCAAAATCGAAAGCTCTACACGTGGAATTCCTCTCAAGACAAACTCGGGAGAATTATTAGAAATCAAATAAATTATATTTTAGTAAACAAAAAATTCCGAAACAGCTTTACGTCTGTCAAGACTTATCCTGGAACAGACTTAGAGACGGACCACGTTCCACTGGTGGGAGTCTTTAGGTAAATTATGGACGAGTCAAGAGGTAAATGATGGACGAAGAATATTACAGCAGGAAGTATATTCTGCAATAACACAGCTAAAGGATGGCAAAACAGCAGGTCCCGATAATATACAAGAAGAACTAATCACTGATGAATAACTGATGGACAACGAATCAATAGCAATAATCACAAAGATATTCAACAACATGTACAACTCTGGAGAAATATCAACAGAATGGCTGAAGTCTGAGTTTATTTCACAAAAAAAACCAAGAGCCAAAAAATGCGAGGAATACCGTATGATAAGCCTGATGAGTCATCTCCTAAAATTGTTCCTAAAGGTAATCCATACGAGAATTTAGAAGCTATGTGAAATTATAGTTTCGCTTAAACAGTTCGGGTTCATAAATGCTGTTCGTACGAGAAAGGCTTTGTTTTCAATACAAGTCTTATTCCAGAGATGCAGAGACATCAATTGCGACGTATACCCTATTCCACGAACATACGCCTGTTTTGGATTACTTCGACAACGAATATTTTACTGTGCAAAATAAGAAGAACGACAGTAAATTGCAAATTACATTGTTGTTTATTTGAATAATTATTAGCGCCATTTACTTTCGTACTTCTTATGTTGCACTGTAAAATATTCGTTGTCGAAGTAACCCAAAACAGGCGTATGTTCGTGGAATGGCCCATATACGCTTGTCTGTTTGATTACGAGACAGCGTTTGATCGAGAACAGCACGTCAAGATGATGCAAATAGTAAAAGATGCAGGAATTAACAACCAATATCTGAAAATAATTAGAAACCTTTACTGGAATCAGACTGCAAACCTTAGAGTGGACCGTGAACACACCGAATATGTGAAAATCATGCGTAGAGTGAGGCAAGGCTGCATTTTGTTCCCCTAATTTTTAATCTTTACTCTGAAAGAATATTGATCGAAACTTTGCACGAAACTGAAAAAGCTATTCTACTAAACGGGTACCGGCCTATGATCATTAGCAAGAACATAAGAAGAACAGGGAATAACCGAGAGGTACTAACCATCATCAAGTCTCGAAAGTTGGAATACTTTGGACACATTATGCGACATGAATCCAGATATGTCCTCCTACAAGCCATCCTGTAAGAAAAAATATTTGGAAAGCAAGGTCCAGGAAGAGGAAGAAGAACATCCTGGTTAAAGAACCTTATAACCTGGTTCAACACAACATATGTGCAGCTTTTCCGCGTTGCTTCAGATAAAGTGAAGATAGCCATGATGATCACCAACATTCGTCACGGATAGGCACATCAAGAAGAAGAAGAAGAAATGTTTCCTTACGCCTAGTGCGTGAGCTTTATCTCTGGTCGCTCTTGATGTCGAAACAATATCAGATGCTACTGAGTTTGGGTTTATACCTGCTTTCCGTTATTGAAAGCTTTTACCATCTTCAAGCTTTTTTATTAGAGCACAGGCTTTCCGACTTTTGAAAGTTTAGGTTTTCTACTGTTCCCACCATTTTTGCTGTCGTACTGCTTTCAGACTATGAATAAGTTAATCTGCGATCTCTTGATCTGCGTTTCAAGTAAGTTCTGATATACAGGGTGAGTCATGAGGAACTGTACATACTCCTACCTCGTATAGAGGCTCCTATGGGGAATAACAAATGACCATTAAAAAGTGTCTGCTCCCATTGTTTAATAATATACAGGGCGAGTATCGCATTTTGACAGAAATTTGTATTCGTCATAATTTTTGAACGGTCAGATCGATGTGTCTCTTATTTTGGCCAATCGTTACACTATTACCACCTAATCAACTAATTTATTCAAACTAGAAAAAATCAGATCCGGCTTTACAAAAAATAGTTCGTTTTAGTCTTAGAAAAAATTTCACCCTGTATACGCTTTTTGAAAACTCTAATATAAATTTTACAAATTAAACAAATAGGCAATTAAAATGGCACATTTATTTCTTTCCGCACACGATTACTTAATTTTTTATAAAAAAATTAAAATTTCACTATGAATTAAAAGTTTGGTAAAGTGAACCATAGATTTAAAAAAAATAACTTTTATTAAAAAAATTTATTTTTTTTGCACAAATAAGTAATTTATGTTACCATCCAAACAACTGATTTATTCAAACTAGAGAAAAATCAGGTCCGGATTTAAAAAATTAGTTCGTTTTGGTCTTAGAAAAAATTTCACCATGTATACGCTTTTGAAAACTCTGATATGAATTTTACAAATAAGACAAATAGGCAATTAAAATGGCATATTTATTTTTTCCCCACAAGATTACTTAATTTTTTATTAAAAAATCAAATTTGTCAAAATCGGAATTTTAACCTAAAAATGAAAAAAAAATGAACTCACGGTTTCACTCGCTACAATTCTGTTCCATTTTAATATTTTTTTTCTGAAATATTTACAGCACATACCTCTTACCATTGTGAAGACTATGAAAGTTGTTGTAGACTTTCAGTCTTCTTCTTGTAAAAGTTGCAAACTTGTAAATCGCAAAAATTAGGTGGAAAAATTTAAAATTTATCAATTTGATCACGTCTATGTTAAATTATAGAGTCCAAAAGAAGTGTTATGGAAGTTTTAGATCTAGACGTGTTATAGAAAAAAAATGGTAAAACTTTTAATTTTAAGAAAAACGTTGTTTTTGTAAATTAATTTTTGTAAAAAACGTTAATTTTTTTAAATCTATGCAAAAACTTTTCCAAACTTTTTATGCGTAGTCAAATTTGATTTTTTAATAAAAAAAATAAGTAATCGTGTGGGGAAAAAATAAATATGCCGTTTTAATTGCCTACTTGTCTTATTTGTAAAATTCATATTAGAGTTTTCAAAAAACGTATACAAGGTGAAATTTTTTCTAAGACCCAAACAAACTAATTTTTTAAATCCGGGCCTGATTTTTTTCTAGTTTGAATAAATCAGTTGATTGGGTGATAACATATTTGTTCAAAAAAAAAATTAATTTTTGTAATAAAAGTTATTTTTTTTAAATCTATGGTTCACTTTACCAAACTTTTAATTATTCATAGTCAAATTTGATTTTTTTTATAAAGAATTAAGTAATCGTGTGGGGAAAAAAATAAATACGCCATTTTAATTGCCTATTTGTCTAATTTGTAAAAATCATATTAGAGTTTTCAAAAAGCGTATACAGGGTGAAATTTTTTCTAAGACCAAAACGAACTTATTTTTTAAATCCAGGCCTGATTTTTTCCTTGTTTGAATAAATCAGTTAATTGGTGGTAACATAAATTAAATGTTTGTTCAAAAAAAATTAATTTTGGTAATTAAAGTTAATTTTGTTAAATCTATGGTTCACTTTACCAAACTTTTAATTCATACTCAAAGTTGATTTTTTTATAAAAAATTAAGCAATCGTGCGCGGAAAAAAATAAATATGTTATTTTAATTGCGTATTTGTCTAATTTGTAAAATTCATATTAGAGTTTTCAGAAAGCTTATACAGGGTGAAATTTTTTCTAAGACCCAAACGAACTAATTTTTTTAAAGCCGGACCTGATTTTTTTCTAGTTTGAATAAATCAGTTGATTAGATGGCAATAGTGTAACGATTGACCAAAATAAGAGACACATCGATCTGACCGTTCAAAAATTATGACGAATACAAATTTCTGTCAAAATTCGAAACTCGCCCTGTATATTATTAAACAATGGGAGCAGACACTTTTTAATGGTCATTTGTTATTCCCCATAGGGGCCTCTATACGAGGTAGGAGTATGTACAGTTCCTCATGACTCACCCTGTATATCTGGTTATCACTATTTTGGCAAAATCCTGGGAAATATTCTTTTCGATAAACTCTAGGCATGCTGTCACAGCCCCGACAAAATGACCATAGCTCTTACTGATAAGAGGTATCTCCTGCCCAGGTGCCCGGGTGCTTATCAAGCAAATAATAAAGTAGATAATTTGTGACCAAACGCAGAAATCTTATTCTACAGGATTCAATAGGACTTTATTTTTTTGGTGATTACTTAACTTGACCACAGAGCGAAAATATGAGATTCACTTTATCTTGAGTTCAGTTACATTTTTGTAGCAGAAGTGCTTAAAAGAGGTTATCTCTTCTAGGTAGTTATATTTTTTTAAAGTTGCCGCCATGAAGACAAACAGAACAAAAACTGGAATAGTGGAGACAAGATTTGGAGGAAAAAGGTTTAAAACTTAGTAGGACAAAAACAGAATATTTTTAATATTCATTTAAAGATGGAGTTGCTACAAATAAAATGGTATCTTTGAATGGTGAAATGATTGTGAAAAGCAATAGTTTTAGCTATCTGGGATCAGTATTACCAAGTAATGGAGAAATAGAAAAAGATGCATGCAGTAGAATTAGGGCTGGATAAGTGAAGTGGAAGGAAGCGAGCTGTGTGTTGTGTGACAGAAAAGTTCCAATGAAGCTGACAGTGAACCGGCTATGATGTACTGAACTGAATAATGGACAGTGAAAAAGAAAGAGGAAAAACGAATGCATGTGGCGGAAATGAGAATGCTTAGATGGATGAGTGGAGAGGCAAAAAAGGATAAAATAAAAATGAGTATATTAGGGGAAGTCTAGGTGTGTCACTAATTGATTCCAAAATGAGAGAGCATACGTTAAGATGAATTGGTCATGTTCAACGTTGAGACGTTAATCACCCAATATGAAGAATTGCTGAAGTGCAGATTCCTGGAAAGAGTAGGAGAGGAAGATCCAAGAAGACCTTGGGGAGACGATTAGGCAGGACATGTTGGTAAAGGGGAATAATATTGATATGACCCAAGATAGAATTATGTGGAGAAATGCAATTAGGGAAGCCGACCCCGCATAGGGATAAGGCAAAGAGAATGAAGATGATCAAAATTGTCACCATGAAAAACAAGAAAAATAAAATGAACTGAAATGAATAGAAATTGAATTTGAAATAGAATTGAATAGAACTGAATGAATGAAATGAATAAAATAAACTGGTTAGGTTATGTCTATGTGTCTCATCTGTTAATAAAAACGAAAATTATTACAATTATGACTTATTTTAAAATAAAGCAATATTATATAAACAGACCAATGCCAAACCCATTAATAATTTCAAAGTGCTTTTTTTACGTAGTGAGAAGTCGTAGAAAAATTAATTTAAAAAGTTAAATTTAAAATTGTGTTGTTTGCTTCGGAAACAGCAAAGGAAAACGTTTCATTAAAAAAGCAGTCGATAAAAACATGGCTACGGGTTTATTACATCTAGTTCCACTTAATAAAAATCTCGGTCAAGTTAGAGGGAGAAAGCGTTGGTAACCCTTTTACAAGAAATTAGATGAGTGCACCAGATGAGGCCCGAATCTAGTTAGCCGGTTTTACGGACTCGCAAACTTTTTCGACAGGAATGGATTTTAATAACAGGGTCGTATTCAGGAAAATCATTTATTAAAGTGATACTTTGCCCTTTAGAAATATTACTTTATTGTATGTATTAAAAATTTTATTATTTAATCGTTACTTTCATTTCACTAACAAATCGAGTACTAGGAATCAAAATTGGTTGGATTTTTAACTATACTTCGTATAATTTACTAACCGTTGCACGTCATCCGCGTCATAGCCTGTGAGGTCACATCGTACCAACACGAAATATTTAGGCGGTAGGTGTGTGTTCTTTTTTAGAATCATTTTGCCTAGTACACTGGAATTACATCCACTAGACATATTTTCTATATACGCGTAGAAATAATATTTGACGATTTCTATTAATGTTAAATTAAAGAAATACACAATAATATGTTTCATTTAATTTGTATAAATGGATTATAAAGCGTTTTTATGAAGCAGATTTGTTCGGAACACTCTGTAACTGTAATCGAACGAAGGTGACATTTTAGAATAAATTTGTAACATTTATTTCACAGTTGCGATGATTACACTTTATATTTGTTTATATTATTTACTAGAAGTATGTATTTACTGTTTTTATTATTTACTTTACTATAAACAGATCCTCTACTATAAAAATATAAATTTCACCTAATTTTATCACGACTTGGAATAATCGAGGTATCTGACAACTTTTTTAGTTGTAATTGTAGACATATACAAAGAAACCAACCGGCTTCTTGCCAAGAGTTCGGAGCCGTTTTATAATTATTAACAATGCAGTGCAAAAACGCTTGCACTGCAAATCTTAAAAGATTATAACTTAATTCTTGTTTTCTATTTCTTAAGTTTTTACTTATTTACATTGAACATTAATTTGTTTTGTTGTATAATCCACGTTTACAATAATTATGTGATATAACTATTTGATTTAAAATGGACTCAGGATTTTTTATACTTTGGCAACTATGTCAACTTAAACCTCTGGCGTGGATAATGACGTGCAACGGTAAGTAAATTAGATGGATTGTAGGTAAATTGACGTGTTGTGGAATGCATCTTGTAGATTCTCCATGCCTATCCATGTATCGCTCATATGCCTTTTAAACTATACAGGGTAGCGAGAATGTATGGGAACACGGTAATTTCTCGGAATCCACTAAAACGATTTTTATAGATTTTAATAAGTAAGGGTGTTTTAATGCGGCCGATATTATAATGATAATTACATTGTTGTCAAATCTTCCGTTTGCTTGGAAATCTAATGAACTCTCTTATTTTAAATGGAACATCCTGTATAATTTTTACGTTTTTAATTCCTTAAGAGGAAGATCAAGTGAATAGAGCAAACAGAGCCGCAGGTTGTCTGAATGACACAATATGGAGAAATAAAAATATAGGAAAAGAAATGAAAGGCAGAATTTACAAAACAGTCATCAGACCAATAATGACATACGCGGCAGAAACACGACCCGACACAGAGAGAACAAAAATATTGCTCGAAATAGCGGAAATGAAAACCCTTCAAAAAATTGATGGTAGAACTCTATGGGACAGAGCTAGAAGTACAGATATACGACGGAGATGCAAGGTGGATAACATTAACAACTGGTAAGAAACATAAGAATAGAATGGAATGACCACATAAGCCGAATGACAACAAATAGGGTAGTCAGGACAGCGAGAGACGGTTCCCCAATGGGAAGACGATCAGTGGGAAAACCACGAAAATGATGGAACGACAACTTACTAGAGGCACATTGAAAAAACAGACAGAGTCATGTCTATACAAAAAGAAGAAGAAGAAGAAGAAGAAGAAGAAGAAGAAGAAGAAGAAGACGAATTCCTTAATAAATGCTGATTATTTTTAATGTTATATTCTCTATACCTAAATGCCGTAATTTCGGAGTTATTGCTACATTTATATAAAAACAAAGGACACCGCACACACCTTATGGAAAATATAATGTTACTCAAATGTTTAATACTCAATTAAAATTTATCGAAATAGCATTTTGAAGACCATAAAACTGGAATTCATAAATAATATTAGCCTAGAGGCTATTGAAAACAGTCTATTCACTACTAGTTATTAAAACTATACTTACTTTATTATCAATAATAATAGGAAAAGATAAGAATAAGCCACTGCCTTAATCTCTCAGAAAGTTTTATGGAGTAAGCGAATCACAAGATACTTTTTCTCTCTTTGACACACGTACACTCCTATTTGATTTTTGATTTATTTTTATCAATTTACGCTCTTGTTAATCAAAATACAGAGTTGGCGCAATGGTATCAAATTATTGAAATTTCAGAACGCATCTATTCATGTAAATTTTATTTCATTTGAGTGACATTATATTTTCCATAAGATGTGTGCGGTGTCCTTTAAATAAATTATAAAAATTAATTTGTTTGGCCCATGTAGATATTATTTTTAGGTTCTTTGGATCATTGGGAATAAAAAAGGTATAGAACATGAATTGACTATTTCTTATTGTATTCTTGCAATACATAAGAATTTGGTAATAGTTGGCAACCAATTATTCAGCCACGTTACTATGGGTAAACAGCATTTAGGAATTTTTGTAAATTATTATAATTTAAATCTCGAGTAGTTGATAATTTTTCTTGGTTGCCATATTACTGAACAACAAGATCCAGATAAAGAGATAAAATGTAGAATCGAGCCCGTACGACATTTTTAAAAATGAGGTCATTCTTCTGTAATGATAACTTGCAACTTCAACTTTGTAAGTCCTCTTGTATGGTGTCGAAGCATGGACAATAAAAATATCCACCATTAATCGTTTGGAGGCCTTTGAAATGTGACTGCACAGACGTACACTAAAAATACCATGGACGGCTATGATGACAAATGTGGCAGACGTTAAGATAGCAAATGCTGCCCGCGAGCTGCTTGATAACATCAAATATAGAAAGATGGCCTTTTTGGACACGTAGAAAGAGGAGACCGGTATAATATTCTTTAACTTATTATAATGGATAAAATCGAAGGACGCAGAGGAATTGGCAGAAAGCAGGCCTCTTGGTTGAAGAATATCCGAGGGTGGACAGGAATAAAGAAAGCAGAACAACTGTTTAGAATAGCTCGAGACAGAGACAGTGTCGCCATGTTAATCGCCAACATCATGGGGACTTGATAGGGCACGTTAAGAAGAAGTTAATAATTATATTTTTACTTTATCGTACTACATACGTAGTATAGTATAATAGATAAAGTTATAGGATCGTGCAAAAAAAAATTTTTTAGATTTCACTTTTTTTCGACGTTTTGAGTCCCCCGGAGTCTAAAAAACAAATAAAAAAAAACATGTTGGAAGTATGTACGTACGTATGTACGTACGTACGTATGTACGTACGTACGTATGTACGTACGTATGTCGCCACCGCCCAGCAAAAACTACCGGATCGATTTTGATGAAATTCGGTATGACTAAGGTTAAGAGAATTTTGTCGAGAAATTAAGCTTTAAAAAAAACCTCTCAAAGGGGGCCGAAATAGGGGGGTTATTTAAGGCTCATTTTGGCAAATTTTGACCGAAATGAATGAAATTTAACTCAAAGCTCATCGATAGGTAAATAAAAATACGGAATTTGACATTTCCAAATTCAAAATGGCGGCCAACATGGCCGACCGCCCACCCGACACATTTCCCTACCTATCTAAAAACTTGTTTAAGATATGTTTGATTTGAAAAAGTCGTTATATAGCCTAAAGATGGGGCTATAAGAAGGATGTCATCGTTTTTCAGAAAATGTTACGGGTTGTCTATATTTAAGGGGTCAAAATTTGACATAAATTTGAACTAGATTTTCTCAAAAATGGCTAAAAGAAATTTTTTTATTTTTTGATATATTTTTGATATACTATCAATCAATTGAATGAAATTAGTTAGATTTCTTAACTCCCCATAGGAGGGGAGTTCCCATAGGAGGGATGAATTTTTTATAAAAAAATATTCGAGTACCCGTAACTTCCTTATTAATAGAAACTAAAATTTGAGATTTTGCAGGCATATATGGTACTTTATTATCTATTATTACAATAAATTTTACCAAAATATGGTTTCCCGTTGAACCGGAAATGAATAAAAAATCTTAATTTTTTTAGATATGCCCTATATATTTTTACACATTTTGAAAGAATACAAAATTAGCTTTCCAATGACATAATATCCATTGCTATAGCTCAAAAACTCAAAAAGTTACGCTTAATTGAAATTTTGCTATAATCTTATGTGTGTCCTCTCTCACGCGATCATAGCAGAGCATTATTGTAGGGCAGTGAGTAAGGGTATTTGGCTCCGAATTCCATCCTACTACATTGATGTACTTGATATTTTCACAGAAAGTAGGGAATAGCTCAAGAAACAAAATCTACCCTATATACTATGGCGCTTTTTTCTTGGGGCGGTTCCCACTTCTTCAAGGGGGTGGAAAATTTGTTGGTCAAAATAAGCACGGAAGTGGCTAAAGAACCTATTTCTAAGCAAAAACTGGTCTATACTTTTTTTTGAGAACTCAATACTTTTTGAGTTATGCGTAGTTGAAAATTGGCCATTTTCATTGAAAAATGACACCTTTTCGGACGGATTTTTTGTGAATACCTTAAAAACTATGCATCGAACTAAAAACGCTATATAAAACATTTTTTAAATTATAAATAATAAAGAGATTCGTTCCTTCGTAAATGTTCTATTTATAATACAAAAAGAGATATGGTAGGTGAAAATAGTTTGTTTTTTGGTGCATGCTCAAATTGGTGTATTCAACTTGAAATAACAGAGGAACGGTAGGTTTTAGGTGTACCAACAGCGAGATATGGTGCAAAAAAATATATGAATAATGTACTTTAAGGAAAAATGAAAAGTATATACATTTAACTCCCCATCCACCATAATTTAAATGCATTGTTTTTATTTTGCACTACCTTTTAATATAGTGTTATTTCTACTTTCAAAAAGCTGAACGGATTTAAAATGAATGGTTTTTGTAAAAAATGTGATCAAATTATAGAATTAATTTTTAAATCTGATTAAAAATCTTCCTTTTTCTCCATGTAATTCGAAAATAAAAATATTTCACACCTGAGAAGTGGTGGGAACCTCCCCCATGATAAAAGCGCCATAGTATATAGGATAGACTTTGAATTAGGAGATTGGGCTAGTCCCAAAATTTCATTAAAATCCATGCAGTAGGATAGAATTCGGAGATAATATCTTGTTCTTAATCTCGCGCATTGACTGGCATAATCGAAATAGAGTGAAATGCAAATACTGTAAACTATTAATTTCTAAGAAAAATGAACTAATTTGAAATGAAAGTATGACCATAATATTCTATCAATTTATGCCATAATCTATACATCTATAGTGTGTCTCCGAAATATGGCATCGAACATTTTCTCAAATGCAGGGATTAATGATGCGTAGAACTATAAAATACTTTCAAGTAGAGAAGGTGTTTCTAAAATAGCAAAATAACGAGTAACTTTGTTATTTTTATAGAATATCAGTATCTAGTACCATAACGATAATATATCGGTACGATAAAGTTCTCGGACGGCCCTTCCGTCCAGCGTTTTTACTAATTAAAATAAAAAAAGTCATAGAGAAAATATAGTATTCTACTCGCATATAATGGCTATTAATCACTCTGATGAATTACGACACTGGCCTACGGCTCGTGTCGCAAATTTCATCATCGTGAGTAATAGTCATCATTACATGCTCGTTGAATAATATACTATTAAGTACTTCATTGTAAGTTTGTAAGAATTAATCTTTTTAGTTCCCGCTTCTAGAGACAAAATAGAAAGGTAAAAAAATATGATAAGAGAAATAGACGTATGCAATTTCAAGTTATATTTTTGTCGACTACTTTTTTAATGAAATTACTTCCTTTGTCGTTTCCGAGGTAAACAACATAATTCTAAATTAAAATTTTCGAAATGATTTTTCTTCAACTTGTTTCTTAGCTTCATATCTTTGAACAATATTACTTATTTTTAAATGCATATAATAGTAGTCAAAAGACTTTCTCATGAAAGCAAAAATAATTACTAATTTTAGAACAAAATTTGTAAACTGTTTTTACGGTATATTTCCTCACAAAAATTTGTTATTATTTTACAATACTCGTAATTACTGCCTTTAGAAGGACTCTTTTTTACTACTTATTCATGGATTGGACAAAAAAGCTTTAAAAATAATCAAGCTGCATTCAAATAATATTTGCTTCGTTAAGATCTGATTTTGAATTTTGTGCAGATAATGAATTTTACTTAAAACAAATAAAATAATAGAAAAAGAAGAAAAAGGTACATAAAATCGGTTTTTCGTAAACAATATTTGCTTATACGCTCCTCTAATAAATTAACGCACCACCTTAAAAATTGGTCAATTGTAATGACTCGAATTTCCTAAAGCTGTTGTTCGAGTTTCATTTCTTTTGCAGTTTGCGTAGCAACAAATTAACTTTTTAAATTTCAAAAATCGGCGTTTTGAAGGTTTTTCAATGTTCCAAAAAACTAAATTTTGTAATTTTAGGTCAACTACAGTCGGAAAAATGAAAGAATACCCATGAACGAACATATAAAACACGCAGTATTTTCCTGTCACCGTGTCACAGAGAAAATTGTTCAGTGCGAGTACATGTAACAATAATTATTACATGTACATGCGCTGGCCAATTTTTTGTGTGACACGGTGACAGGAAATTACAGCGTGTTTTATATGTTCGTTCATGGGTATTCTTTCATTTTTCCTACTGTATTTAGCTTTTGAATTGTGTGATCGCAAAAAGTGCAAAAATCGCGATTTTTGCACTTAATTGTTATAAATTAAAAAAAAGAGCAAAGACAGCAAGAGATTTTAATCGATTAGATGTATCCGAAATGAAAATAATAAAATACTATTTCACGAAAAAGATATTAGAAAGAGACGGAGAATGTATTTTGACAGTTTATTAAATGAAGAATTTGACAGACAGCCTGTGGAGTTAACGGAGACAGTAACAGCAATGATTACCAGAATAACAAACGAGGAAGTGGCTCTTCAAAAAATAAAAGTGCATAAAAAAATAAAGAAAGGAAAAGCAGTCGGACCAGATGATATTTTTGGGGAAGTATGGGGAGCATTGGAAGAGACAGGAATAAGTTGGCTAGCAGGTATATTTACTAGAATTATGGAAGTTGTACAAATTCCAGACGAATTGAGAAGCAATATATCAGTACGGTGCGGTTTGTATTTCATACAAAAATTTATTTTATTAACAACCAGTATAATTAATTATTCCCATCCAGATGTCAGTAATCTGAGGATTTGATTTGATTTTTGATTCCCCTCGTTACATGATGTAGCATGTAGCCATTACATCAATCTGAGTTTCGGATTGAAAGTTGAAATGTATAACCTGTAATTGTTTTGAAATTAAATTTAAATGTTTAAGTCTTTAAGACAGGCCGCGCATCAAAGAAACATGAAACGTAAATTACGTTTCATGGAAATAAAACACTGCTAAACAAATATACGTCCGGCCATTTATGAAACTCTCCGAAAATAAAAATGTGTCATGAGCATGAATCGCACTCGTTTTATTGGTAGGCGGACTTTGAGATTTGTTTAGCAGTGTTTTATTTTCATGAAACATGTTTTACGTGTCATGTTTCATGTTTTTCGTTTCATGTTTCTTTGGTGTGCGGCTTGCCTTAGAGTTTAAATGTTGCTGATTTGAATTAGCAGTATAATAAACAGTACGTTTTGATTTCTGGATTGAAACATTTAATTAAGTGTCGTAAAGTTTTATGTTCCATAAAAAGAGGTTTTTGAAATCTCAATATCGATAGTCTGCGGTTTTAATTTCTTCTTTAAGATTTTATTTGGCCCAATGGAGAAAAAAAAAACATCAATGACACAATTTTTAGTGGAGAAACGTCCACCATTTCATGTGATTTTAGAAAACCACGGAACATATTTCTACTTTTTCAATGCAATAAAGTCTTTTTTTATGCGACTATTTTATATGCGCTTTTCTGAAAAACGTATCCACCACATAAAACGAGACCTTACTGTACCTGTCTACAAAAACAAGGGAGACATACAACAATGTACAAACTACAGGGCTATAAAACTACTTAGCCACACCATGAATATATGGGAGAGAGTAATTGATAGAGAGATACGTGAAGAAACCGGAATATCCGATAATCAATTTGGCTTTATGCAGGGTAGATCAACAACAGATGCAATTTTCATTGTTAGGAAAGTGATGGAAAAATACAGGAATAAAGAGACCAACGCTCATATGGTATTCATTGATCTTGAGAAAGCATACGATAGAGTTCCTCGAGATATTCTGTGGTGGGCACTCAATAAGAAAGGAGTCCCTGCCGAATATGTAAGGATTGTGAGAGATATGTATGAGGGAGTAACGATTAGTGTTAGGACAGGTGTGGGAGAGACGGATAAATTTCAGGTAAAAGTAGTATTGCACCAAGGCTCGGTGCTTAGTCCTTATTTATTCTCATTAGTTTTGGACCAGATAACAGCGAAACTACAGGGTAGCATTCCATGGTACCTAATATATGCTGATGATGTAGTGTTAACAGGAAATATTGAAAGATACTTGGAACTAAAAATGGAACAGTGGAGACAAGCTCTGAAGGAAAAAGGTTTAAAACTTGGTAGAACAAAAACAGAGTATTTGGAATGTTCCTTTAAAGATGGAGTTACTGCAAATAAAATGGTATTTTTGGATGGTGAAAAGATTGTGGAAAGCAATAGTTTTAAGCACCTAGGATAGGTATTATAGAGTAATGTAGAAATAAATGGGAATGCATGCAGTAGAATTAGAGCTGGATGGATGAAGTGGCAAGAAGCGAATTGTGTGTTGTGTGACAGAAATATTCCAATGAATCTGAAGGAAAAATTCTATAAAACAGCCATAAGACCGGCTATGATGTACGGAACTGAATGTTGGGCAGTGAAATAGAAAGAGAAACAACGAATGCATTTGGGGAAAATGAGAATGCTTAGATGGATGAGTGGAGTGACAAAGAAGGATAAAATTAGAAATAAGTATATTAGGAGAAGTCTAGGTGTGGCACAAATTGATGCCAAAATGAGAGAGCGTAGGTTAAAATGGTTTGGTCATGTTCAACGTCGAGAAGTTAATCACCCAATACGAAGAATAGCTGAAGTGCAGATTCCTGGAAGGATTAGGAGAGGAAGACCAAAGAAGATCTGAGGGAGACGATAAGGCAGGGCATGTTGGTAAAGGGGATTAACATTGATATTACACAAGATAGAATTGTGTGGAGAGATGCAATTAGGGAAGCCGACCCTGCATAGGAATACGGTAAAGAGAATGATGATGATGTTATAATATTATATATAATAATTAAATAACAAACGCGAATTATGGGCAGTAAACAGTTAGGTTTTCTTGCTGGAGGTCTACAATAACTAAAAAAGTAGTCACCTACCTGGATGTTTGAGTGTCCCGAGAAAATCCTTATTTCTCTGGACTACAACTTATGTCTCGGACAACCTTACCGTTCGGAAGTACATTTGTAACTTTTTCCAATATATGAGTCTAAAAAATCTTAATATCTACCCCCATTATATCACGTTCCAAAATTAGTTTTAAAATACTCAAGAATGCGTTGATTCGAAATTCTATAACACAAAGAGTTGCACATAATACAGGGTGATTGATTAGTGGGGTAAAGCTCAATAGATCCGCTATAGTAATCAATAAGAGTTAATAACAAAAATTTTAGCCACCTTTGAGCTTCACATTAAAAAATTAGTTAGAATGTTACAGGTGTTCGATAACACAGTGGCAGACCAAACTTATGTTTTTTTAAATAGAAGACCCTATATTTTATTTTAAATTCGAAATCCTGTTAACTCGTCCATCACAAAAATATAAAGGTTTGTTATGTTATCAGTGGCGGCTCGTGGTAATTTAAGGAGGGTGTTCAATTAAAGAATGTAATTATACGAACGGTGAATACGCGCCGCAGGCGAAAAATTTTTGGGGCCTCGCCAAAAGATGTTCTGTAAAATGAAACCTATCTTTGACCCGATTAGTCAGGATGTCACACACTTTTTTTGTTTTGTACAGAATATGATACCTACTGAATGATGGCGCTTCTTCGGTGGTGAAGGTGGAGGCAGAAGTTACGAATAATGAAATGGCTTTGTCAAAACTGTTTAAAAATCCGTTTATTTTAACGGCATCCAAAAACCGAGATTGAAATTACAGTTTTATTCTTTGAAAATACGAAACATGGAAAACAAAATAAAGAATGTAGTTTATCACACCCACATAATCACTAGTTTTTCTATATTGTTCAACTTTAAAACAATGTTTAAACTTTTTGTTTCTTATTGCACATTCTTGTACCAAGTTTATCTCCGGCCAAGTTAGTCCATTCTTTTTATAAGAAGTCGATTTTCAAAACTATTTGCATTTTCTTTTATAAACGTCACTGAATAAGGCTCCACCATCCTAAAAAACTACCTACCAATATTATATTTAATAAAATCCCACAACAGAAAATGCCAAACTGTGAATCGAAACGCTTCGCCCCGGTCTCTGCGTGTGCAGTGCACAAATGGTCAATGTTTTAAGATAGGAGAATCCCTGGTTCACGGATTTAAGAGCTCTCGTTCTTCTATAGGGTTACTGTATAGTGGCTTGGTTCAATTTGAATTCTGCACTTACCACGTGCATCTAGCGTAGCGGTGTTGTGCAAACAAATTATGTGAATAATAAATACAGTTATATTTTAATGATACTATGATATTTATGAGATTTAAGAAAATATATTTTATTGATATTTATGAGATTTTTAAAAATATGTATTTTAATGAAATTTGATTGGGTGTTCACTGCACAAGTGAACCAATCGAGAAACCGCCCCTGTATGTTATACAGGGTATTTACAAAGTTATAACCAATTTTATATGAAAATCGTAACAAGTTCAACTCCCTGTATAAATAAAAATAAGCAAAACAGCAATAGTTTATTAATGCCATATTTGTTAACGTATTGTCAAAATTTTCAAGAATGGTCGATATTGCTAATTTTTTTTATATCAAATACAGGGTTAGTCAAAACGCAAGTACATTATTTTCTCAGTAATTTTAAATGGAACACCCTGTATTTTATATCACTATTGAAAAGTACCATTACCGTACTTTAATTTTTTTAGATAACATTACTTATGTCTAAATTTATTAGTTTTCGAGATGAGCGACCGTGGAGTAAGGGCATATTCGCTGGCCTCATGCGCCAGTGCACGTGGGTTTGAGCCCTGCCAAAGACAAACCATGTTTATTTCCAATAATGACACAAGCCGTCTCACCGTGCCTCGGAGAGCACGTAAAACCGTCGGTCCCCCTGGGCTAGTGTACATCGCAACTAGTTACTTGAAACAGGGTTAAAGATGTAAATGGCGCCGGAACTGTCAGAAAGGATCACCCCGGCAAAAATGCCATAGATATTATTATTATAGTTTTCGAGATATTTTCATTTTTAAATGGACCAGTAGCGTGGCCACCCAAATCACCAGAATTTAATAAACTGGACTGATTTTTTTGGGGTTACGTTAATAATGAACTTTATAAAATACCTCCAACAACAATACAAGGGATGAGATGAAAAATAGAGTACAAAGTGTATTTCGATGTGTTAATGTACAAATGCTTCGTAGAGTAAGTAGCTCATTGAATGATCGTTTTTAGGCGTGCATAAATGTGTTAGGAGGTAATTTTGAACACCCTGTGTAATTAAATATTAATAGTATATTATTCAACGAGCATGTAATGCTGGCTATTATTCACGATGATGAAGTTTGCGACACGAGCCGTAGGCGAGTGTCGTAATTCATTAGAGTGAGTAATAGCCATTACATGCGAGTAGAATACTATACTTTTTCTACGAGCTTTTTTTATTTTAATTAGTAAAATATTTAATTATTAACTACTCGAAATTTAAATTTAATTTAATTTAAATTATAATAATTTACAAAAATACCTAAATGCTATTTACCCCTAGTACGTGGCTGAATAATTGGTTGCCTACTATGTATTACTAAATTCTTATTTATTGTAAAATTACAACTAGAAATAGTCAATATATAAAACTCTAACATGAAGTAAATACCACTTCTATGTAATTGGTATATTTATTAAAATCTTAAAAGTCCCAATGGATTGAATAAAATGTGTCCAATTCAGAACGTTTTCAGACCTATCGGTCCATCATCAGTGAATTTGAATACTTGCTAAATAGCCCCAGAACCAAACAATGGTTGAATTTATAATTCGATTTACATTATTTAAAAGTAGTATTAAACAGTCTAAACGCCGATGTTACAAGATATAACCTCCGGGAACATGGTGAAACCCTACTAGGAAACTTAATCAACCATATTAGGCCAACGCTGACTACCAAGTGTGAAATTCACTGATCATGGACCGATAGGTCTGAAAACGTTCTTAATTGGACACATTTTATTCAATCCATTGGGATTTTTTAGATTTTAATAAATATACCGATTACATAGAAGTGGTTTTTGCTTCATGTTAAAGTTTTTTAACGATATGGTATACAACCAACATACGGAACTTCCCTTTTAGATTAGTCAATATAGGTTCTAATCGTTTCCGAAAAATTATAAGCTTAAATTTGTACCTACTGTCAGTGAATCTAATAAATAGGAAATGGCTGTTGTCGGTGGACGTATTTCATATATATAGTTATAATGTATATTTACATTTAACTATATATAATATAATAATATAACTATACACACATATATAACATATATATGCTATAACATGTTTTTTCTACGAGCGTGTAAAAATGTCCACTTTCGCGCACGCATTTTAGTTTAGAAAGTTTCACTTTTCCGAACGCGTGTTACTTTTCCGCACTCGTGTTACTTTTCCGCACGCTGTTTTTACTTTTCCGCACGCGTGTTAATTTAGATATGTTAATATGGCCTTAAAGTAATTATAATACATGCAATAAACTAATATTTAGATAAAATCGTATACCATTTTTATTGATACTCCCGCTTCGCGTCGTTCGGCAAACTGCAGTCGCGTGCGGAAAAGAATGACTTTCTGCACTTGTTAGGAAAATAACTATAACACAATATAATTTGAAAAACAAATACAATATTAGTTATAAATTCCAATTAACATAAACAAACTGCGCTAATGTCACTGTCACTAAATTAAAAATGATAAACGTCAAAATTTTTAGTCAACAAGATATAAATGTAAAAAATTATACTGATGTGGTTACAGTTAAAATTCCTTTAAAATTTTTTCGAAGTTAATTATTAGTATAAATAATTACAATAATTATTGTATTAAATAAACCAGTTTAAGTAATTTTATTTGCAGTTTATATACGATTAATATTAAAAGTGGCATGCGCCACTTGAATCTAACTTCAGCCCGTGAGTAATGACCCGTGAGTAACTTCAGCCCGTGAGTAATGAATTATTACTCACGGGTACAGTAATGGGTGCTATTATCTATGAAAAAATAGCGAATAATGAGCATGTTATTAAACGGTCGTAGAAAAAAGAATTTTATTAAAATTAGCTTCTAATTTTTTCAAACATGTTTTTTTGCAAAATGTATTACTGATAAATTATGTTTTGTTCTTTATTTGTTACATTGTTAAATTTATATACAAAAGTAGTTGTTTAATTGTCTTCACAAAATGTTGTATTTTGTGTTTGTGTGTTTTTTTGTAAAATTTATTACTAATTTTCTTTGTTTATTTGTTGCATTTACATAAAGAGATAGTTTTTAATAATTGTTTCAAAAATGTTGCATGTTGTGGTTGTGTTTTTGTTTGTAAAATGTATTACTAATAATTTCATTTTATTTCTTTATTTGCTACAGTGTTACATTGATTACCCGATTGATAATCGGTAATCGTCAATTGTCAATTCAGTCATGGCTTACTTAAAATTTAGATAAATTTAAACTCCTAAAATAATTTGCTCTGAAAAATGAAAATATCTCGAAAACTAATAAACTTGGCATAGGAAATATTATATAAAAATTAAAGTACGGTAATATTACTTTTCAATAATGATATAAAATACAGGGTGTTCCATTTAACATTATGTACTGAGAAAATAATGTACTTGCGTTTTGATTGACCCTGTATTTGATATAAAGGAAATTGGCAATATCAATAATTCTTGAAAATTTTAACAATAAATAAAAAAATATGGCATTAATAAACCCGTGAGTAACTTCAGCCCGTGAGTAATGAATTATTACTCAAGGGTACAGTAATGGGTGCTATTATCTATGAAAAAATAGGGAATAATGAGCATGTTATTAAACGGTCGTAGAAAAAAGTATTTTATTAAAATTAGCTTCTAATTTTTTCAAACATGTTTTTTTGCAAAATGTATTACTGATAAATTATGTTTTGTTCTTTATTTGTTACATTGTTAAATTTACATACAAAAGTAGTTGTTTAATTGTCTTCACAAAATGTTGTATTTTGTGTTTGTGTGTTTTTTTGTAAAATTTATTACAAATTTTCTTTGTTTATTTGTTGCATTTACATAAAAAGATAGTTTTTAATAATTGTTTCAAAAATGTTGCATGTTGTGGTTGTGTTTTTGTTTGTAAAATGTATTACTAATAATTTATTTTTATTTCTTTATTTGCTACAGTGTTACATTGATTACCCGATTGATAATCGGTAATCGTCAATTGTCAATTCAGTCATGGCTTACTTAAAATTTAGATAAATTTAAACTCCTAAAATAATTTGCTCTGAAAAATGAAAATATCTCGAAAACTAATAAACTTGGCATAGGAAATATTATATAAAAATTAAAGTACGGTAATATTACTTTTCAATAATGATATAAAATACAGGGTGTTCCATTTAACATTATGTACTGAGAAAATAATGTCCTTGCGTTTTGATTCACCCTGTATTTGATATAAAGAAAATTGGCAATGTCAATAATTCTTGAAAATTTTAACAATAAATAAAAAAATATGGCATTAATAAACCATTGCTATTTTGCTTATTTTTATTTATACAGGGAGTTGAACTTGTTTCGATTTTCATACAAAACAGGTTATAACTTTGTAAATACCCTGTATAACATTACAAACCTTTATATTTTTGTAATAAAGAATGTGTTCTATTAAAAAAAAACATAAGTTTGGTCTGCGACTGTGTTATGGAATACCCTTTAACATTCTAACTAATGTTGTAATGTCAAAGTTGGCTAAAATTTTTGTTATTAACTTTTATTGCTATCTGTTACTATAGCGGAGCTATTGAGCTTCACCCCACTAATCAATCACCCTGTATATCATTTTGTCTCATATTATATAATTATATGATACTATAATTATGTAATCAAGGGCGCCCATATAAAAATTTTTAGGGGGGGGCCAAACGTGAAGATGTTGCACATTACATTTTGTATATTTCGGATAACAATATATACAGTAGACTCTCTCTATAACGAACACGGATATAACGAGGTTTCGCTTATAACGAGGTACATTAATTGTCCCATGAAATACTTGTCTTTACCTGTTTTTAGCGTTGTAATGGTCATAAATAAATAAATGCCTTAACTACCTGTACATAGAAATGCCCAACGTCTGTCTTATTATCGAGGCCAGTGCTATAATAAACTCGGCCACCTGTAATAAACATCTGCCTGTTTATCGACCGATATTGAATACTATAGGAAATTTACAATCTATGGCGGCGAAGTCTCATTGTTCACTGTTCAGGTTGACCATCGACACATAATAAACTACGTAAGAGGCATCAAAAAATTTCATTATTATTATTGTTTGAAATAACGAGATCCGCTTATAACGAGATAATTAATTCACCATTTCAGTTCTCGTTATAGAGGGAGTCTACTGTAGTTTAAACCACCTAAAAAACCTAGTTTGAACCCTGTTGTGAGGAATTATTCATACATTTAAACACTAGACCAAGTTTTTAAATGGAAATGTCATGGGTACCACAAAAGTTGGGCCTCTCTTTAAAACCCGTTTGAAAAGAATGCAATGCTTGCAAAGCCTTCCCTTCAACTTTGGCGAGCAGACTAACCATGAGTATGTGTCGAACCAAGTTTTTACTTTGAAATCTTAAAAAGGAGCCCCCTTTATTTTTGCAGATATAGAATCCTTATGAAAAATAAGGCACACATATTCCAAACATTTTTAGAATTGTTGATAGATGGCGCAAATAAATCGCATTTTCCGAATATAGCGCCATCCGTCAAGTCAACAATTCTAAAAAAGTTCGAATAAATGTTACTTATTTTTTGAGGAGGAAACTCAATCTGCAAGAAAAAACGGGGGTTCCTATTTAAGATTTTAAAGTAAACTTTCACCCCACCTCCGGAGTGTGGAATGAAAAATCCTGTTTGGTGTCATTCTATATATTTTTGAAAAATATTAAACACGTGTTTTTTAGTTTTTATTTGGAAGTATATTTCTCGAGATATTAGACCGTTTCTATAATTTTGCTGTGGTATCACGATATACCGTTTTTTCCGATTATAGCGCTATCTATCCACAATTCGCAAAATGGCTCGAATAAAATTTGCTTATTTTTACAAGGAAAATCCAAATCTGCAACAAAAATTAGGGGTTCCATTTAAGATTTTAAAGTTACCCCCCGCTCCACACCCAGGGGTTGAAGTGGTGGACTTGTTTAGTGTCATCGCATAGATTTTTGAAAATTATTGAACTGTTTTTCGATCCGATGTTCATTTCGCGAATTATTCGGCCTTTCCGCTACTTTTGGGACACCCTGTATATAACACTCATTCATCATGAAAGATCGCCTGTTTTTCATTTAAATAAAATTGTTCTGTTCATCATAATGAACACTTTAAAAATAATCTACTTACTAAAAAAATACTTTTGCAAACTAAAATTTGACTATGCTCAATAAATTTTAAAAATTATTTTTCAGTATGAATTTTTTCAAAATATAAAATATAATTACTATTTTATACCAGTTGTTAAAGACACATTAGTGATTATCGATCAGAGATCGGATTTCTTGCTGATATGGTTTTTTTGTAGTATTATAAATGATTCATTTAATTTGTAATTTTGGGTGTCAATTACAGTGTATATGTTTCCCACGCCTCTAATCTCTTTCAATGTTTTCGTTAGTAGCATACCGTGATTGTGGGAAATGTGTATTATGCACATTCCATACAGACCACTGTCGCAGACACAAAGATTTTCTGTTAATCTATTAATAACTACCCAATATGTGAATTTTTTTTATTAATAAATATGTTGTTTCCAATTTATCTCTCAAAATTATCCAATATTGTTTTGACAAAAATACGTTTATGTAATATAAATTTAATTTTTTTCTTTCCCGAAAAGCTAGGGGGGCCACGGCCCCCCCCCTGCCCATGTGTATGGGCGCCTATGTATGTAATTGTATTGCCGACTTTCAATTTACTTATAAGTACCTACGTTTTTTTACGCGCATGTTAGTTAGATATATACACTCATGGACAAAAATATGGAATATTTTATCGTGTGAAGTGAAATTTTTTTGTTGCAATTCTTAGTTCTCTCAGTGTCATAAGAATAGGATATTTTTTCCGAATACGATGTTTTACAGCGTCATATAAATGCTCGATTTAATTGAAATCTGGTATAGAGTATATGGTGACCAATACAATCTTTTAAATTGAATCTAATCAAGGTCAATATACAATATTCTAACTACATGAGGACGTGCGATAACGCGCATTAGCACGAATATGGATGGAAAATGGCAAAACAAGATCTTCTAGACTGTTTTCAATGAACATATCACCTGTTATTAGCGTTGCCAGGTCCGATTTGTTTTAAATCGGTACATAAGGTAAACCACATCGGGATTTAGGGTTGTAGATCGGGACAAATAAACAATAATAGCCAAGTAAATTAATAACGGTTTTGGAGTGTAATTTTCAGGGTCACTCCATAATACATGTAACTCCAAATTGCATGAAAATTTGGTTTTAGGTTCTACTTACCGTCTACTCCAAAGTAGAACTTGTACCGTTGGTAGCTTTTACTTTGGGGGTGACAGTAGCCCCTTCTCGGGTTTAAAAAAACGAGCGTTTGAAATAAGTCCCAAAATGGATAAATTTAGTATTTCTAAGCAACTTGTCTACAGAATTTTTTAACTAAGTCGATACTTTTCGCGTAATTTGCGATTGAAAATGTTTATTTTTCGATAAAAAATCCACTTTTCCAGGCGGTTTTTCGTAAATAAATCAAGAAGTAAGTATTTTATCGAAAAAAATATTCTTAGCAAAAATGTAGCTTATAAAAAAAAACAAAAAAAATATGTGTTCAGAAAGTCTATAATACCAGTAAAAGCAAAGTTGTAGCTCATCAGAAATACGTTCTTATTCGTCAAATTCCAAATGGAATATTTCAACGTGAAATAACCAAAAAGTGAAGTAATTTTCTGGAAGTACTTATTGAAATTATTTAAAGCGTTTAAAAAAGTCTTAAATTTTTTTTATATAAAGCTCTATAGCTCTTATATATAGCTCTAGCTTTAGAACTAAGCGAGTTACGCTCAAAATAAAGTTGACCTTTTTTTTTGTAAAAAAAAATCTTGGAAATCTCCCATTATTTAGCACCCTAAATAAAATTACCGCTTTACCACTTACTTTATATGTGTATTGTTTATACGATCTGTAAGGTTTCCCGGTTGGAAGTGCTTATTTTAGAAAAACATTGGTTTACCTGATACGAAAAATCTCAAGAAGTATGTAGGTTTTACTGTTATAAATATGATAGTTTCATTTTGCTTTTCTGTAAGACAAAAACTGGTTAAGATATGGCTGTTAATATTTTGCATACACTCGTGATTAGTGACTCCTTCAGGCCCTTTCAAAAATAAGCCCTTCAAACCCGTGAAACAGATCATATAAGAAATACCTAAGTAAAGTAAATTGTTTGTGAAGCCGTAGCGATTAATTGCATTTTGAAAAAAAGGGGTCAACTTGATTTTGAGCATAACTCGCTTAGTTTTGATGCTATAAACTTTTTGAAAACATAATATAAAGCTTTATAAACACTTTAAAAAAGTTTTAACGGGTTTTTCCAGAAAAGTGCTTTATTTTTTGGTTATTTCACGTTGAAATATTTGATTTGAAATTTGACGAATAAGTAAGTACTTTTCGCAAGCTACAACTTTGGTTTTGCTGGGTCTATAGACTTTATGAATTTACAATTTTTTTCATTTTTTTTGTATGCTACATTTTTGCTAAGAATATTTTTTCGATCAAATATTTACTTTTTGAGTTATTTGTAAAATAAAACATTTTCAATCGCAAATAACTCAAAAAGTATTAACCAAGTTACACAATTATATAGAACTAAAGTTGCTTAGAATTAGTCAATTTATCCATTTTCGGACTTATTTTAAACGCGCGTTTTTCACCCCCAACTAGGGGTGACTGTCACCGGCCGAATAAAAGCAACTAACGGCACAAGTTCAACTTTGAAGTGGATGGTAAGTAGAACCTAAGTCCAAATTTTCATGCAATTTGGAGTTGACCCTGAAAATTAAAGGGTATCGCCCTATTTCCCGTCCATTTACTGGACTACAAAGTGTTTTTATAATCTGTATTTAATCCTACATTATAATAATAATCAGACGAAATTACAAAATAAAATCGTAGATTAAGTAAATTATATTTTTCATTCGATTTTGCCGCCTTTAGGAGTGCCTTGCTTTTTATAACATACATAGTTATAAAATTCACTGTGAGTCATGCTGAAATT
This sequence comes from Diabrotica virgifera virgifera, assembly GCF_917563875.1. Lineage (NCBI taxonomy): Eukaryota > Metazoa > Arthropoda > Insecta > Coleoptera > Chrysomelidae > Diabrotica > Diabrotica virgifera. The sequence goes on from NC_065444.1 coordinate 211,711,713, forward strand.
TATTTTCGTGGGTCAAATTTACAAAGTGGGACATTTGGTGTCCCGATCAGGTACAAATCGGTACGCGTCCTCAGACCCCTGAAAATCGGGACGTCCCGCGCAAATCGGGACACCTGGTAACGCTACCTGTTATTCACCCAATCATCTTCACAAGTTCCGTTATTATGTCCTTTCCAAGCAATACCTCTCTATAGCACCATGCCACCTGTCACCACCAAAATTAACACTCGATATAAGGTTACAACTATGGAGACCTACACAGAGGAGAGGAATCGAGATAGGACGACCTTGAAATTTTTGTACTCGATTTTGCCTGTTTGCTTGGTTTCTCGCTAGGGCGGCGGTGGCGTAGAGATAGTGTTAGTTTTGCATTGGAGTGAATGTGAAAATTTCGAAAATAATTAATTATTCGTAGTTAATATAAGATTATTGGTTTTGGTGGTTAATATTATTTAAATATGCGTGCCAAGAAAGCTTACACTAATAGAACTTGCTTCGTACCGAGATTTATATCGAGTTATCGTTCCGATAAAAAATTCAAAAGGGAACTTAACGAAGTTAATAAAGACTTTTTATAAAGATTTGTCTTTATGTTATTTATAACGTTCATGGATTATACCTATTCGTTTGTATGTTATTTCCTTTGGTGTAAATAAAATTTGTGCCTATTATTGGTTTTTATTTTAACCTGAAAATTATAGTGATAATAGTAGGAGGATCTTGAAAGTTTTTCTATCGAAACAATGCATTTTTTGAGACAAAATATTTAATAAAAATTAACATTAATTTTATAAAAGTCAGACTATCGTCTGCGTAGGTTATAGACATATATTTTTATTAACTAAATTTAAATATCTGATAGGTAAGCTTTCAGAATATAGATAAATGAAGTGTTCAAAAGAAAAAATAGTTTAAATTTTGATAAAAAGAATAATTTAAAAAAATTGATCAATAAGCTTCAAATTATTTAAATAACTTTTTAAACTTTTTAAAAACAATTACGTACAGTTAAGGCAATTTTTTCAACTAACAAACTTTTTGATATCAGTTACAAAGATATTAAAAGATTAATTTGCAGTTGAAATACCATTGGTATATAAATGTGGCAGTTAGATAATGTGACAAAATATTTCCGCTTCAAAATAAGCTGTCCTACATATTAAAGTAATGACAAATTTAAATTTGATGTCACATCTCCATCTAGAGTGGTATAAAAAGAATACACTTTTTACCACACGTCGATATGTTATAAGCTTAAAATAATTTATTTTTGGCATAAAACATATTCAGCTACAATCCACCAATAAATTAATGTCTAATTACGCTAAAAGCAATAATAAAATGAGTTAAATAATAAATAAGTCCATAAGAGCTAATGTATTTATAGCACCTATTCAAACACTTGCGCCTCTAGTTGCGATTGCTGAAAGTTGAATTAGAGGTTGAAAAGTTAGCCCACAAACGATGCATTGCGTTTCCACTCCTTCTTACAGGTCTCCGTAGTTACAACTAACATACCAGTCGCCACGTCGCCATCTCTTCTGTAGAAGAATTTTCGTCAATCTCGCTTTCATATTATGCCAGTTGTAACTTCATTCAGAGCGATAATTTTGGTGGAGGGCATACTATGGAGTGGTATTACTTGGAAAGGCCATACTCAATTACCACCGAAGGAGGTGATTGGGTGAATTCAGCTGATATTGTACAATGTACAACAATACATTGAAAACATTTTAGAAGATCATGTTTTGCCATTTTCCAGCCATATTGGTTATGAAATATTCGTGTTAATGCATGTTAACGCACGTTCTTAATTCTCTAGAATGTTTAATACTTACCTTTTGATGATATTCAATTTAAAGAGGCCAAGAAATGAAGCATTTTGGCTCGCAATTTTTTCGTCCAACATGGATTTACTTGAAATTTTCACAGAATGTAGGGAATAGCCCAAGGATCATTTTATATATCATGCCGCTCTACGCTAAAACCTTGGGGTTGGTTGCCACCCTATCTCGGGCGTGGGAAATTTTCGTTACATCTTAACCGTGAAAATTGTTGTAAAAGGTGATTATAAGAAAAAAAAACGTTCTTTACGTTTTCTTCGTAAAACTAATATTTTTCGAGTTATTTGCGGTTGACAGTAACAGTTTTTCGTCGAAAAAATCGACATTACTTTTTTAGAGGGTTTTTTAAGAATAACTCGAAAAATACGTGTTTAATCAAAAAAATAGTAGATATCAAAATTGTATCTTTTAGAAACACAAACAAAATCCTTTTTTTATAATTTTTCTACGGCCAATACAAACCAACATACGCCATGTTATAGGTTAGCTTTTTCATCAAATGCAAAATTTGAAATATTCAAAGGCAAATAACGGAAAACTTTTCATTTTCAAGGAAAACTTACAAAATCTTTTTTCAAGTATACAATTAGACGTAAAAAAAAGAAAAAACTTTCTAGCATAAAAATTAAGCGACGTATGATCAAAATAACGTAGGTATGCTTCTTTTCAGGAGCATTTTTCAGTGGGTCACAAATGATAGAGAAAAAGGTAAGTCCGTGATAATATACAATTTAGTAACATGACATTTTAGTTAAATCTGACAGTTGTCACATTCTATTTGCAATTTTTGATAAAAACAAATCAATTGTGTTTATTGCATTTATAAAATACTATTTTCTTTGATTTGTATAGTCTTATAAAATGTACAGATTATAGTCGTAGATATATTATATAATTCGTAAATAATTTTTTTTTTATTTTAGCGCCATATATTGACAACTAGAATAAATGTTATAAATCTCACCGACGAAATGTAATCACCGACGTGCGTTTTTTTCTGTTATATGCAATTTAATGGGTTAGAAAGAAATCGAAAAACTGTGACGCACTGAAAGATCCTCATGAGAAAAAGCATACCTACTTTTTTCTACAAAAAAATCAGTGAAAACAACCCCCTAACTACCCTCCTAATTAAAATTGATTTTTACCCTTCTCTAATTATTTTTATATATGTGTTGTCAATACACCCAAGAAGTTTGACCTATTTAAAAGGTTTAATTTTAGAAAAATTGGAGTTTAAAGATAAAGTGATTTTTTGCAATTTCGTATTTTTTACCTTTTTCTTCAAAATATCTTCGAAAATACTGGAGATACGAATAAAATTTCCAATACTAAATTGTAACTTCTTTAATAACTACAATTTCTCGGTACATAGATTTTTTCTACAATAAACATTGAGCGAGGTATAGCTGTTTAAAACCTCTATTTACTAGCTAACACCCTATTTGTATTTGTAAATTCGTATTTTTGTGTAAATAAATAATGTTTTTGTATGTACATATATCCTATTCCACGAATATACGACTGTTTTGGACTATCTCGACAACGAATATTTTACTGTGCAAAATATGAAGAACGAAAGTAAATTGCAAATTACATTGTTGCTTATTGGCATAATAGCCCAGTCGGGTTAGACGAATAACAAGCCTAACCTTGCATTAGGAGCTGCCTAAATTGTATTATTTTAATATTTAGGGGGGGGGGTATCAATAGTAGTGTAAATTTAAAATCTCGACTGAATTCCGCCATTGCGTTAGCCGCCATCTTGATTTTAATCGAGAACCGTTTTTGCTCAATATCTCCGCCATTTTAAACTTTTCGACAAAAAGTATAAAACCAAAATTGTTGAACATGTAATTTTCTATCATTTCTATTTTTACAATTTTTTCGTGTCATCGATATTTTCCGTGTTATAGCGGAAAATATTGACATTTATATATAAATAGAGCATAATTATTGAATTATCTCGTTTATTGATAGTTTTACGAAAAAAATGTTCCCATACAAAAATGGAGAGAATTGAATTCTACACAATTTTAGTTTCTTTCATTTTTTTGCTAAAGTTAATATTTAACGTAGTATGTATGCGATAATGGCGCGAGCGTAAGACGTGATTGATTTTGTAGCAATTGTTTTTGTTCAATATCTACGCCATTTTCAACTTAAATTGTTCCAAATATGATTTCCTACAATTTCTTTTTAACAATTATTTTCATGCGGTTGATTTTTTCTGAGTTAAGTGGAAAAATAGTAAAAAGTGGTAGGGGAGCATAATTACTGAATTGAATCTTTTTTTCGAGCTGCCCCAAAATTTTATAATGCTATCCTTTAGGGGAGATCAATAGTAGTGTAAATTTAAAATCTCGACTGAATTCCTTGGTTGCATTAGCTGCCATATCGATTTTAAAAGAGAACCGTTGTTGCTTAATATCTCCGCCTTTTTCAACTTTTCGACAAAAACGGTAGGAACTAAAATTGTTGGAAACGCAATTTCCTACAATTTCTTGTCCACAATTTTTTTATGCGATCGATATTCTCCGAGTTAAGGAGGAAAATAGTGGAAGCGGAGGGGAAGCATAATTATTGAATTGTGTCATTTATTATTAACTTTACGACAAAAACGTACATAAACAAAAATAAAGAGAATTATATTTTATACAATTTTTGAAACTTCCAATGAAACACCAACCAAACTAAATACATAAAAGACATAAATAATAACTTATAAGCATCATGTTCACTTAATTTTATAAACTAGCGGGTTTTATTGGTTGAATTTGTCTGTCGATAATTAAGTTTCATGTCAGCTAACATAATTTAGTATTTCAACATTTTTTTTTTAATTTTGGACCCCGTCGAGGGGAATTTTCCCATTCCCCCTCCCTCTTAGACCCGCCACTGGTTCTTTCGAAAAATTGTAGTGCATCGCAATTGCAACAATTTCAGTTCTTTCACTTTTTGTCGAAAAGTTGAAAATGGTGGAGATATTGAACAAAAACAATTGCTTTAAAATCAATCGGGTCTTACGCTCGCGCTTTTACCGCATACGTACTACCTTAAATATTGATTTTATCAAAAAAACGAAAGAGATCAAAATTTAATTCTCTTCATTTTTATAAAGGTTAAAATTTGTTGTAAAAGTAATAATAAACGAGATAATTCAACAAAACCATAACTCGGAAAATATGGACCGCACAAAAAAATTATAACAAACGAAATTATATAAAATCGCATTTTCAACAATTTCAGTTGGTATATTTTTGTCGAAAAGTTAAAAATGGCGGAGATATTGAGCAAAAACAGTTCTCGTTTAAAATCAAGATGGCGGCTAACGCAACGGTCAAATTCAGTCGAGATTTTAAATTTGTACTACTATTGACCCCCCCAAGATTAGAAAAATAAAATTTGGGGCAGCTCCTAATGCAAGGTCAAATGGTATCCCGACTGGGCTATAATTATTAGAGCCATTTACTTTCGTACTTCTTATTAAATATTCGTTGTAGCGATTAACCAAAACAGTCGTATATTTGTGGAATGACCCATACGCAATTCTACGTATTTTCTGTATAAATCTATTTACTTATAAAAATTGCAATGTTATTAAAGGTGGTTTTAAGGGTTGAAATAATATGATATTATATCCTAAAGCATAAAACAATCATTATTTAACCAATCAAAACCAAATTTTACCCATATTAAGGTTTACAATGTTTTTAAATAATTTTTGACAATGGCGGGTCATTTGCACCCCTAAAAATAATCAACGCCCTTGAGCATGATATATAAAATGAAGTACATGGTGAGATGATCTTAATTCCAAATTTTTTTGCAAATTGATGCTATCCGAAATCATTCTTTTAGAATAAATAAATAATTTATATACAGCTCCAACAAGGGTGGATCTAAGGGTTGAAATATTTATTATATTACATCCTAAAGCACAAAACAATCATTATTCAACTAGTAAAACCAAAATTTTGATCATGTTAAAGTTTGAAATGTTATTTTATATTTTTTTACAATCAGGTGTAGTTTTCATCCTTAAAAAATCAAATTTGAATTCAATTTAGCATTTATATGACACGTTAAAAAATCGTATTCGGAAAAGAAATCCTATTCTTGATGGTACTGGGAGGGCTAATACGCAGCACAAAAATTTGGGTCTAGGACATTTCGCCGTCTCCGTTTCGCTGTCGCCGTTTCGCCGTCGCCGTTTCGCCGTCGTCATTTCGCCGTCGAGCCATTTCGCCGTCGCCGTTTCGCCGTCGATCCATTTCGCCGTCGCCATTACTTGTATATAAGTTTTGAATGGTTTTCGAACGATTATATTTCGAACACTTTTGCATAATGAAGTTTTTTATTTTTGATACAGTAAAAACAATTGAAATTGAAATCCCTTTTCTCAATATTGTTTATTTCCGGGAATCTGATAATAGTCATATTTTTAATACTGTAAATATTTTATTTTTCAGAAGAAAACAATGTATAGTTGAATACGAAAATATAACTTGGTTTAATTACCAACATCAGCATTTTATTTACACTGACATTTAGTATAAAAAAAAGTTAGTATGTTATCCCGTTCTTGTAAACTTAACCAATGCCGGGATGGCGACGGCGAAACGGCCGACGGCGAACTGGCTCGACGGCGAAACGGCCGACGGCGAAGTGGCTCGACGGCGAAACGGCGACGGCGAAATTGCGACGGCGAAACGGCGACGGCGAAACGTCCCAGTCCGCAAAAATTTAACATCGTATAGTCCAGGAACCGAAGCTTTTCACCTCGCAATTTTTACAGAATGGATCGATTTGCTTGAAAATTTAAGAAAAAGTAGTGGATAGTCCAGGGATCAAAATCAAGATGATGCCGAAAGCGCATTTACCATGGGGGTGGTTGCCACCCCATCTCGAGAGTGGAAATTTTTATTATATTTTGACTACAAAAGTTGATAAAAACATTCATTCTAAGCAAAAAATGTTCTATACTTTTTTGTGATAAAATTAATGCTTTTCGATTTATTCGCTATCGAAAGTGTTAGTTTTATATCGAAAAAATCAATGTTTTTTCGATATATACTCATTTACCATTCACTCAATTTTTGCCGTAGAAAAAATGTTTTTAAAATAAATTCTTGAGAGTTAAATAACCTACAGTTTCATATTAAAACATTTTTTCGTATATCTGATGCTAATCTTTCTATTCTGAAGAAAATGGCATTTTTTACCAAACTTCAAAAATTCGTTATTCGATTTTTAACTCCAATTTTTTTAAAAACTAACCATTCTAAGCCAGTCAAACTTCTAGATTATATTATTCCAGAATATTATATTCTAAGGCCAATTACTAAAAATTCTAAAATTCTAAATAAGGCCAATTACTAAAAACACCGCTAACTTACATTATTATGCTTCCAATTGGATTTCTCCTTTTTTTTTTCAAAAAACTATATTGATTTTTTAACCGTGACCTTTTTAATTTTTATCTTAGAAAGTTTGGTGAAAAAGAATTGTGTAGGCTTTTACAAGGTCTATAAGCCTATTAATATTAAATCCTTTTAAAATCCTCAGCCGTAAAAAGTGGTGACTTTGAAAGGGTTGGTAAAGGTGGTTTTTGCATGTTATTACCAGCTTTAATTGTCAATAGCTCACTCAATTTTTACCGTACAAAAATTTTTTCAAAACAGGTTCTTGGGAATTAATTAAGCTACAATTTCATATTAAAACATTTTTTCGTTTCTCTGATTCTAATCTGTCTATTCTGAAGAAAAGGGAATTTTTTACCAAACTCCAAAAATGCGTTATTCGGTTTTGACTTCCTTTTTTTTTAAACTAATTATTCAAAGCCGGTTAAACTTTTAGAACCTATTATTAATACATAAATAAAAAGACCAAATAAGGTCAATGACTAATTTTAATTAGGATGATGATTAGGGGTTTACTTCCGATCACTTTTCGCTGAAAAAAATAGGGACTGACATTATTTTCATTATAAGCCACTTAATTTTTGAGCTAAACACTTCTTTTTTATTTCTGGAGATAGATATTTTTAAATACTTCAAATTAGTTTAAACATTTTATCCTCTATAAATGCATAGTTTTCCCGTCTTTTGACTTTGATACTACAATATTTAGCATTTGACGAAGGAGAGCTAACATATAATAAAGTATAGCTCGGTTACTATTGGTCTTAAAGAAAAAATGAAAAAAAAACGGTTTTGTTGATTTTTTCACAAGGCACATTTTTGTCGAGCAAAGTTGTTTTGGTAAACGAAAACTTTTTGAGTTATTTGCAGAAAACTGATTAAAAACATTGATTTTTTCGATATAAAACTAACACTTTCGATAGCGAATAAATCGAAAACTATTAATTTTATCAAAAAAATATATGGAACGTTTTTTCCTTAGAATGAATGTTTTTACCAACTTTTGCGGTCAAAATATAATAAAACATTTCCACCCCCGACATGGTGGCAACCACCCTCATGGTAAAAGCGCCTTTTACCATCATATAGATTTTGATCTTTGGACTATCCACTACGGATTCTCAAATTTTCAAACAAATCGATCTATTCTGTAAAAATTGCTAGGTTTTGTCCTATTTTAAGCTTCTTTACTTGGACTAATAGGATAATTTCAAAATCATATTTGTATTCATGAGTATATGTATTTTGTTTAAGTCTGTTCGTTGTTATATTTATGTACTTATTTTTGGTTCTTTATTATCTCTTCTATTTATTACGTCACAATTCCTTGTCATTTTATCTATACTATTTAAATTAGTTTTCCCAATCTGTTATTTTGTTTTTTGGAAATAAAAAAATGCTTAAATCTAAGTCAGATAATGTAAGGAAAATAAGTGATTAAAACAGCTTTCTATATTCGAGTTTCATTTTTGCCTACGTTCACAAAGACGAATTAATTTAAAATCTAAATTTCAAGCCCAAACAACCGACAAGATGGTAGCGGAACGGGCCATTGCACTCGATATTGACAACGACGTCAAAAACACTCTAATTGGACACGAGATATTCCATTAAAACAATGAAGTATATTGTTTACGTCATTTCGTTGCTCGAACATAGATTCCCTGTAAAATTTTACGACCAACAAGTTGTTTTCCTAATTAATAAAATATATATTGAGAAAAGTGGAAAAGCTGAAACTGACGCCCAAGAAAATGAGAATGATATATCAACAGCATAACAAACGGGACGAAAGGGTTTAAAATAAGAAATAAGTGACAAAAACAGGATTTCAATTTTACATAATAAAATAACAAAATTGAAATCAGGAGGTAAATTACCTCATATTAAACATAAATATTAAATTTAAACTTTGTAGGTTGAAATTAATTTGGGAAAAATAATATGTACTTGTAAATAATACTTCGACCTCTACAGGCTATTGATTATGTATTTTAGAAAAAAACTACAACGTTAACGGGGTTTTGTTGTTTCAAATAGTCAATGGACCTCTAAATATGAAAAAACCGCGAAGTGCTACCATTTAAAGGGGTGCGTTTTGAGAAAGGGGAGGAATTATTCCCTAGGCACAGGGCGAATTAGGGTGAGTTCTATGTACGTTTTGTACAAACACGTCTACAGGAAAACATTTTCAGGTTAAATTTACTATCGAAATTATTTTAAAGTCAAAAATATTTTTTTTACAAAAATATATTCAAAAGAAAAGCAAGGAAAAACACGAAAGGTAGCATTTTTGTTTCTTGCCTATAACTTTTTTCCACAGGGATGTAAGTATAGGCATTGCTTCATAAAAAGAAATTCCATCTTTTCTCTTTAAAATGACGTTTGGTGTAAGTCTCTATGATTTACAGTTTCCAAAATATGATTTTTCAAATTTCGCCATTCACAACAATTTTGATCCATTTTTCTTGTTACTTTACAAACATTGTTCTGTAACTTTTTTTACGCAGCTTTACGTATATACAATGTTATATTTAGTAGGAAGAAAAGTTAATTACCTTTAAAATGATCTATCGTAGATAAATTTTTATACTTTTATTGATTTTTGATATATTTTACGAATATTTTTAAATTTCTCATTATAACTTTTTTATTGTATACCTACATAGGTATATACATTGTGCAATAAAAAGAAAAGCTTATTTTCTTTACCTTAAAATGGTGTTTTGTAAAAAATTCTAGGTCTATTTTTAAACAAAATATGCTTTTTCAAAGTTTGACATATACACATGCAATAATAGGTCTCACTAAGTTTGAACCATATGGAAAACTTTTATTAACTTTATGAAAAAAATTATTCTTTATAAAATGTTATATAAAATTTTATCAATAGTGTACGAGGTATGTTAAAAAATATGAATTTCGCTCAAGAACAAAGTACCTTTATATTTCACAATATCGAAAATTGTTATTAAGAAAAAAATCCACGAGAAAAATAAAATTCCTGTAGATGGCTGTATACCATAAATCACAAAAAATACAAGATCCTTTATTAAAGGTATATTTAAAAGATCCCAGTAAAGGTTACATCACAAAACAAAACGTTTTGGATTAATAGGTAATCCATCATCAGTGTTTAGCCCTAAAATATTAAGTATAACCTAATTAATAGTAGATAATGTTATAGAAGTTTACTAAGGTTAAGAATTGACAGAGGCCATACTTACAATAGCATGATGCGTGAGCCATCAAAAAGTTATGGGTAAGAACCATTTAAAAGTTACAAGATCTTAAATGATACTACATATTTTTAATAAAACAGAAGGATGTTGCAAATATTCCTGGATATAACCCAGGGCAACACAGGACTCTAACCCACGTGGATGTGATATGCAAGGAATGAACCTCACATATTGAAAATTGAGTGTCAACTGAACTGAAAGGTGAAAGAAATTTAGAAGTATGCCAGTATGCCACGGAAATGGATTTGAGAAAAACAACGTACATAGGATGTTGGAATGTCCGAACAATGTTCGAAACAAGTAAAACACATCAAGTGGCAAAAGAAATGGATAAAAATAACATTAGTATATTAGGATTATCTGAAATTAGATGGAAGGGATGTGAAAAAACAAGAATTGAACACGACAAAACGGTTATATACTCGGGAAAATGTGGCGAAAAAGACCGACACGAGAGTGGTGTTGCATTCATGATTTCAAAAGGAGCAACAAATGCCTTAATAGAATGGGAAGCCATCTCGGATAGAATAATAATGGCTAGATTCAAAGCGAGATATAAAAATCTAATAATTGTTAATATATATGCACCAACAAATGAAAAAGAACAGGACATAAACGATGAGTTTTACCAACAGCTACAGACGGCATACGATAAAATACAAAATAAATATAAAAAAGATATTGTGATGATAATCGGAGATATGAATGCCAAAATAGAAACGAATAATAGTGGAAGAGAAACTGTAATGGGGAAAAAGGATTGAGAGAAATTAATGAGAATGGTAACATGTTTATAGATTTCTGCACCCAAAACAGTTTAGTCATAGGTGGAAGTATATTTCAACACAAACGCATACATAAAGTAACATGGACATCCCCCGATGGACAAACACACAATCAGATTGACCACACAACCATAGATAAGACATGGAAGCACTCACTCTTAGATGTTAGAGCAATGAGAGGGGCAGACACAGGGTCCAACCACATGTTTATTAGAGCCAAAATCAAACTCAAACTAGCCAGAAGTAAGAAAACGCCAATGGAACAACGAGAAAGATATAACGTTCAGTGGCTCAAAGACGGAAATGAAAGTACTGAAGAATATAAAACCAAGTTAAGAGAATTATATAATAAAACTTACAACACAGAAAATGCCACGATAGAAGAGCTGTGGGATAAATGCAAGTATGTATATACACAAGCAGCAAAAGAAACGATAGGAATACAAAAAAGAAATAATAAACCATGGCTATCGAGAAGCACGTGGGAAAAAATAAAAGAAAGGAAACTACAGTGGAACCCCGATAAGTCGGCCCCCGATAACCCGGAAGTCCGGCTAACCCGGACCGATTTTCATCAGACAAACATTTCAACAATAAAAACGTATGTATTATGTTAAAACATTTACCTGTAGCTGCTTCTGGAATGTCTTAAAAATATCGAATTTCATTGATAAAATGCGCATATCCCACCAATCTTCGCTTCGACCATAATATAATATTTCAGAGATAATGGGTATTTGTGTAATTTGAACTATACGATAGTAAAAATGACTCATGGCACACGGCGGCGGCAGAGCGACGCTCATTATCTCGGGCTATCCGAAACAACAGACACCTGTTATTCCTTTATTTATTTCCAACTGTCTTAGCATTGTTTAAAAAAGACTAAAAGAATATTTAAAAAATTGTTTTTTAAACAATGGTCTTATAAACAATGAAAGAGCCACTGTTCTTAAATAAAATAACATCGATCCGATTGCAGACGAAACTGACCGAAACTGACTGAGTTTTTTTACCTAGAAATGAACAATACTCTATCTATACTGTCTATACTATACTCGATAGAACTATAGGTAAGTTATATGTGTACTGTACATATTATATATTTCATCTTATTTCAATTATAACGGACTTTATCTATAAGTATACCCTATTTTATTAATTTTTACCATGCTCTCCGGTTAACCCGGATTTTCGATAACCGGGATCGGCCGCGGTCCCGATTAATCCGAGTTATCGAGGTTCCACTGTACTTAAATGTAAAATGCTAAAAAATGATCTAAGAGATAGGGAACAAATGAAGAGAGAATATAGAGAGAAAGATAGAGAAGTTAAAAAAAGTGCGAGAAACGACAAAAGACAATATAACGAAGAACTGTTAATAGAAGCAGAAACAGCAGCAAAAAACAACGACATGGGAACTCTATATAAAACGACGAAAAAACTAAGCTCGCGCGGAAAAATGAACGTTAAGCATGCAAAAGACAAAAACGGGAAAATATTGAAGAATGAAAAGGAAATAGTTGAGAGATGGATCGAACATTTTAGAGAAGTATATGCCAACAGAATAATAGAACACGAAATGGAAAATGAAGAAATAAAGGAAGAACTAAGCTTCATCGAATCGGAATTCACAAAAAACGAAGTAAGTAAAGCAATATAACAGCTGAAAAGAGGGAAAGCAGCTGGAATAGATAACATTACCACAGAACTACTGAAAGCAGATAGAGAAACATCGGAAGACATCCTGTATATACTAATAAACGGAATATGGCAGGAGGGGAGAATACCTGATGATTGGAAAAAAGGTATAATTGTAAAGATACCCAAGAAGGGAGATCAAAAGAATTGCAACAATTGGAGAACAATAACACTACTTTCTACAGTGAGTAAAGTCATGACAAGGATGATACTAGAAATAATGAAAGAAACTATAGACCAGTTGTTAAGACCAAACCAAACGGGCTTCAGAAGTAATAAAGCATGCACAGATCATATTAACACATTAAGAAACATTGTAGAACAAACAATAGAACGGCAGAGCAAAATCTATATAAATTTCATTGACTTTAGACAAGCCTTTTACCGGATTAACAGAGAAAAAATGTGGGAAATATTAAAGAGATATGGAATTCCATTAAAATACATAAGAATTATCAAAATGTTCTATGAAAACTATACCGCACAAATCATGCACAATGGGAAACTCACAGAACCAATCAACATAGACAGTGTAGTCAGACAGGGGTGTATTCTATCTTCAACCATATTTTTGATCTTAATCGACTGGGTCATGAAGAAGGCAACGAAAAATAACACAGGAATTAGATGGAATGCTTTCGGTCAGCTTGAAGATATAGACTTTGCAGATGATATATTATGTCTGATGTCCGAAAAAATACAACATATGCAGAAAAAAAACAGAAAAGGTGACAAAAGAAGCAAAAAAATAGGACTAGAGATAAAAACAAGAAAAACCAAACTTATTAAGATAAATACGGAAAGGGAAATGGGTATATTCATTGAAGGAGAAGAAGTAGAAAATGTACAGAAGTTTTGCTATCTGGGAAGGATTATTGACGCTAGCGGTTGAATAGAACAAGAAATTAATGGAAGGTTAAATAAAGCCCAAAATGAGTTCTATATGCTGAAGAAAATATGGGAGTCCAATAAATTAACAACCAAAACCAAAATCAGGATATTTAATACAAATGTAAAGAGCATTTTGCTATATGCAGCAGAAACTTGGAAAATAGAGAAAAAGATTATACAAAAGGTTCAAACATTTGTAAATAGATGCCTTAGACGAATATTGCAAATATATTGGCCAAATCGGATAAGTAACAAGGAACTTTGGAGAAAAACTAATCAATAACCGATAGCCAAAACGATAAATAGACGCAAATGGAAGTTTATTGGACACACATTAAGGAAAAATGAAGATGATATAACCAAACAAGCCCTGGATTACCAACCAACTGGAAAAAGAAAACAAGGCAGACCAATGAGATCCTGGAAAAGAAATATTAACAGAGAGCTAGAAGACAAGGAGTTAACATGGAAAGAAGTGAGAGCCCTGGCCAGAAACAGAGATGAATGGAGGGGGACTGTAGAGGCCCTATGTTCTTAGTGGAATCAAGAGGAGTAAAGTAAGTAAGTATATAGGTATATACATTGTGCAATAAACAGAAAAGCTTAAAATGGTGTATTGTAAAAAATTCTAGGTCTATTTTTAAACAAGATATGCTTTTTCAAAGTTTGACATATACATATGCAATAGGTCCCACTAAGTTTGAACCATATGGAAAACTTTTATTAACTTTATGAAAAAAATTATTCTTTATAAAATGTTATATAAAATTTTATCAATAGTGTACGAGGTATGTTAAAAAATATGAATTTCGCTCAAGAACAAAGTACCTTTATATTTCACAATATCGAAAATTGTTATTAAGAAAAAAATCCACGAGAAAAATAAAATTCCTGTAGATGACTGTATACCATAAATCACAAAAAATACAAGATCGTTTGTAAAAGGTATATTTAAAAGACCCCAGTAAGGGTTACATCACAAAACAAAACGTTTTGGATTAATAGGTAATCCATCATCAGCGTTTAGCCCTAAAATAGTAAGTATAACCTAATTAATAGTAGATAATGTTATAAAAGTTTACTAAGGTTAAGAATTGACAGACGCCATACTTACAATAGCATGCATGCGTGAGCCACCAAAAAGTTATGGGTAAGAACCCTTTAAAAGTTACAAGATCTTAAATGGTACTACATATTTTTAATAAAACAGAAGGATGTTGCAAATATTCCTGGATATAACCCAGGGCAACACAGGACTCTAACCCACGTGGATGTGATATGCAAGGAATGAACCTCACATATTGAAAATTGAGTGTCAACTGAACTGAAAGGTGAAAGAAATTTAGAAGTATGCCAGTATGCCAGTATGCCACGGAAATGGATTTGAGAAAAACAAACGTACATAGGATGTTGGAATGTCCGAACAATGTTCGAAATAAGTAAAACACATCAAGTGGCAAAAGAAATGGATAAAAATAACATTAGTATATTAGAATTATCTGAAATTAGATGGAAGGGATGTGAAAAATAAGAATTGGACACGACAAAACGGTTATATACTCGGGAAAATGTGGCGAAAAAAGACCGACACGAGAGTGGTGTTGCATTAACGATTTCAAAAGGAGTAACAAATGCCTTAATAGAATGGGAAGCCATCTCGGATAGAATAATAATGGCTAGATTCAAAGCAAGATGTAAAAATCTAATAATTTTTAATGTATATTCACCAACAAATGAAAAAGAACAGGACATAAAAGATGAGTTTTACCAACAGCTACAGACGGCATACAATAAAATACAAAATAAATATAAAAAAGATATTGTGATGATAATCGGAGATATGAATGCCAAAATAGGAACGAATAATAGTGGAAGAGAGACTGTAATGGGGAAAAAGGATTGAGAGAAATTAATGAGAATGGCAACATGTTTATAGATTTCTGCACCCAAAACAGTTTAGTAATAGGTGGAAGTATATTTCAACACAGACGCATACATAAAGTAACATGGACCTCCCCCGATGGACAAACACACAATCATATTGACCACACAACCATAGATAAGACATGGAGGCACTCACTCTTAGATGTTAGAGCAATGAGAGGGGCAGACGTAGGGTCCGACCACATGTTGGTTAGAGCCAAAATCAAACTCAAACTAGCCAGAAGTAAGAAAACGCCAATGGAACAACGATAAAGATATAATGTTCAGTGGCTCAAAGATGGAAATGAAAGTACTGAAGAATATAAGACCAAGTTAAGAGAATTATATAATAAAACTTACAAAACAGAAAATGCCACGATAGAAGAGCTGTGGGATAAATGCAAGTATGTATATACACAAGCAGCAAAAGAAACGATAGGAATACAAAAAAGAAGTAATAAATCATGGCTATCGAGAAGCACGTGGGAAAAAATAAAAGAATGGAAACTACTTAAATGTAAAATGCTAAAAAATGATCTAAGAGATAGGGAACAAATGAAGAGAGAATATAGAGAGAAAGATAGAGAAGTTAAAAAAAGTGCGAGAAACGACAAAAACAATATAACGAAGAACTGTTAATAGAAGCAGAAACAGCAGCAAAAACAACGACATGGGAACTCATGGGAAATTTTCCCGTTTTTGTCTTTTACATGATCAACGTTCATTTTTCCGCGCGAGCTTAGTTTTTTCGTCGTTTTATATTAGTCCAGAAAGCCACTGCGCATCCGCTAGGAAAAATATTCTAATTCGGATTTTTTGCACAATCTTACTCAAAAAGGACTCCTTTTAACAAATTTGCATGTTGCCAGGACCAAAAGGTGATCAAAAACTTTTTAAACGTTTTTTTTTTGTTTTTTTCCTAAAATTATTTTTTTTGAATGTAAAAAAGTTTTTTTAGGTTTTTTGGATTATTCCAAACAGAAAAGGTTTTTAGTGACTTTTCTCTAAAAATGATAGTTTTTGACATATAAGCGATTAAAAATTGAAAAATTGCGAAATCGGCCATTTTTAACCCTCAAAAACTATGTGAAAAGCTGAAAATTTGAATGTTGCCAAGGTAGGTATATATTCTATAAACATCGATTGATGAAATCCCTAAATGTTTTTTGCAATACAATATTCAAAACTCCTTTGTTTTTTAATTGTTAATCAAGCGTGCGCGACACTATTTTCCACCGACAGTATGGTGCAAATGAAAGGAATAAATTCATTATTTCGTAAACCGGCGACTTTAAGGAAAAATTCCGAAACAGGTCGATTTTTATTTTTAAGTTGTGATATTGTGGCATATATGGTATACTAGTGACGTCATCCATCTGAACGTGATGACGTAATCGATGATTTTTTTAAATAAGAATAGGGGTCGTGTGCTAGCTCATTTGAAAGGTTCTTCAATTCTCTATTCAGTAGTATAAGCATTTACATAAATATTTATACAGGGTGTCCAAAAAATTTTTATTAAATTAAATAATTTGACAAAAAAAGAAGTAGAAGAACACCCTGTATAAATATTTATGTAAATGTTTACGTTACTGAATAGGGAATTGAAGAACCTTTCAAATGAGCTACCACACGACCCCTATTCTCATTTAGAAAAATCATCGATTACGTCATCACGCCCAGACGGATGACGTCACTAGTATATCATATATGTTACAGTATCATAACTTAAAAATAAAAATCGACCTGTTTCGGGATTTTTCCTTAAAGTCGCCGGTTTACGAAATAACGAATTTATTCCTTTCATTTGCACCATACTGTCGGTGGAAAATAGTGTCGCGCACGCTTGATTAGCAATTAAAAAACAAAGGAGTTTTGAATATTGCATTGCAAAAAACTTTTCGGGATTTCATCAATCGATGTTTAAAAAATATCTACCTACCTTGGCCACATTCAAGTTTTCAGTTTTTCACATAGTTTTTGAGGGTTAAAAATGGCCGATTTCGCAATTTTTCAATTTTTAATCGCTTATATGTCAAAAACTATCATTTTTAGAGAAAAGTCACTAAATACCTTTTCTGTTTGGAATGATCCAAAAAACATAAGAAAACTTTTTTCCATGCAAAAAAAATAATTTTAGGAAAAAAACAAAAAAAAAACGTTTAAAAGATTTTTGACCACCTTTTGGTCCTGGCAACATGCAAATTTGTTAAAAGGAGTCCTTTTTGAGTAAGATTGTGCAAAAAATCCGAATTAGAATATTTTTCCTAGCGGATGCGCAGTGGCTTTCTGGACTAATATAAAACGACGAAAAAACTAAGCTCGCGCGGAAAAATGAACGTTGAGCATGTAAAAGACAAAAACGGGAAAATATTGAAGAATGAAAAGGAAATAGTTGAGAGATGGATCGAACATTTTAGAGAAGTATATGCCAAGAGAATAATAGAATACGAAATGGAAAATGAAGAAATAGAGGAAGAACTGAGCTTCACCGAATCGGAATTCACAAAAAAAGAAGTAAGTAAAGCAATACAACAGCTGAAAAGAGGGAAAGCAGCAGGAATAGATAACATTACCACAGAACTACTGAAAGCAGATAGAGAAACATCGGAAGACATCCTGTATGTACTAATAAACAGAATATGGCAGGAGGAGAGAATACCTGATGATTGGAAAAAAGGTATAATTGTAAAGATACCCAAGGAGGGAGATCAAAAGAATTGCAATAATTGGAGAACAATACCACTACTTTCTACAGTGAGTAAAGTCATGACAAGGATGATACTAGAAAGAATAAAAGAAACTATAGACCAGTTGTTAAGACTAAACCAAGCGGGCTTCAGAAGTAATAAAGCATGCACAGATCATATTAACACATTAAGAAACATTGTAGAACAAACAATACAATGGCAGAGCAAAATCTATATAAATTTCATTGACTTTAGACAAGCCTTTGACCGGATTAACAGAGAAAAAATGTGGAAAATATTAAAGAGATATGGAATTCCATTAAAATACATAAGAATTATCAAAATGTTCTATCAAAACTATACCGCACAAATCATGCACAATGGGAAACTCACAGAACCAATGAACATAGACAGTGGAGTCAGACAAGGGTGTATTCTATCTCCAACCATATTTTTGATCTTAATCGACTGGGTCATAAAGAAGGCAACGAAAAATAAAACAGTAATTAGATGGAATGCTTTCGGTCAGCTTGAAGATATAGACTTTGCAGATGATATATGTCTGGTGTCCGAAAAAAGACAACATATGCAGAAAAAAAAACAGAAAAGGTGACAAAAGAAGCAAGAAAAATAGGGCCAGAGATTAACACAAGAAAAACCAAACTTATTAAGATAAATACGGAAAGAGAAATGGGTATATTCATTGAAGGAGAAGAAGTAGAAAATGTACAGAAGTTTTGCTATCTGGGAAGCATAATTGACGCTAGCAATGGAATAGAAGAGGAAAATATTGGAATAATAAATAAAGCCCAAAATGAGTTCTATATGCTGAAGAAAACATGGGAGTCCAATAAATTAACAACCAAAACCAAAATCAGGATATTTAATACAAATGTAAAGAGCATTTTGCTATATGTAGCAGAAACTTGGAAAATAGAGAAAAAGATTATACAAAAGGTTCAAACATTTGTAAATAGATACCTTTGACGAATATTGCAAATATATTTGCAAGGAACTTTGGAGAAAAACTAATCAAGAACCGATAGCCAAAACGATAAATAGACACAAATGGAAGTTTATTGGACACACATTAAGGAAAAATGAAGATGATATAACCAAACAAGCCCTGGATTACCAACCAACTGGAAAAAGAAAACAAGGCGGAGCAATGACATCCTGGAAAATAAATATTAACAGAGAGCTAGAAGACAATGGGTTAACATGGAAAGAAGTGAAAGCCCTGGCCAGAAACAGAGATGAATGGAGGGGGACTGTAGAGGCTCTATGTTCCAAATGGAATCAAGAGGAGTAAAGTAAGTAAGTATATAGGTATATACATTGTGCAATAAAAAGAAAAACTTATTTTCTTTACCTTAAAATGGTGTATTGTAAAAAATTCTAGGAATATTTTTAAACAAGATATGCTTTTTCAAAGTTTGACATATACACATGCAATAGGTCCCACTAAGTGTGAACCATATGGAAAACTTTTATTAACTTGATGAAAAAAATTATTCTTTATAAAATGTTATATAAAATTTTATCAATAGTGTACGAGGTATGTTAAAAAATATGAATTTCGCTCAAGAACAAAGCACCTTTATATATCACAATATCGAAAATTGTGATTAAGAAAAAAATCCACGAGAAAAATAAAATTCCTGTAGATCGCTGTATACCATAAATCACAAAAAATACAAGATCCTTTGTAAAAGGTATATTTAAAAGACCCCAGTAAGAGTTACATCACAAAACAAAACGTTTTGGATTAATAGGTAATCCATCATCAGTATTTAGCCCTAAAATAGTAAGTATAACCTAATTAATAGTGGATAATGTTATAAAAGTTGACTAAGGTTAAGAATTGACAGAGGCTATACTTACAATAGCGTGCATGCGTGAGCCACCAAAAAGTTATGGGTAAGAACCCTTTAAAAGTTACAAGATCTTAAATGATACTACATATTTTTAATAAAACAGAAGGATGTTGCAAATATTCCTGGATATAACCCAGGGCAACACAGGACTCTAACCCACGTGGATATGATATGCAAGGAATGAACCTCAAATATTGAAAATTGAGTGTCAACTGAACTGAAAGGTGAAAGAAATTTAGAAGTATGCCAGTGAAAGATTGTCAATGCGACTTTATGAACTATTTTGTTACTTACTTCAGCCAATGAAATTAGTTTATGTTGATGTTGAAAATAAAACATTAGCAAATATCCATATATTGGTGTTAGGAATATTCGAACATAAATGTAAAATTGTGAAATGTGTGATGATTAAATATATTATGAACATGACAAATAATGATAAATAAGTACTAGGATTTATACAGTCAGCAACCACATTAGGATCTTACATAAGTGGTAATAGACTTAAAATTATTAAAAAGGCCTTTTACGAAATGCGTCTAGTATATCACAATTGATTTAATATGTACATAATTGTACAATTCTAAGTTATTGATTAATGTGTGAGTCTTTTGGTGACTGATAATTTGATCTTATTTGTTGAGTACAGATAAACTTGATAAAATTGGAAAAAGATGGTATATTATTTCGTTTGGCTGAAGAAATTTTGTTGTTATGTGCGAATGAGAATGAGACTAAAATACTTGATAAGACTGACAACCCAAGAGACTCAATCCCAAACCGCCCCAAAATGAATGGATGAATAAGGAAGAAGGGTGGAGGATCAGATTGGAAGGATGTCGAGATAATCAATAATGTAGAAAATTAAACGGATAATGTAGAATTATATCTAAATTGTTGTAGAAGTGAAATAATAAGAATGTGGAATGATAAAGAATTATCGTCGATACTACGTCGAATACGAGAAGTACGTAGTACGTATTACTTAGGTTAATTATGCAAGGGAAGATACAAGGGAAGAGAAACCCAGGACGACGCAAAATATCCTGGCTAAGAAATTAGAGAGAGTGGTTCGGTTGCAGCTCATTAGATTTATTCAGAAGTGCATCCAATAAAACTAAAATAGCGATGACGATTTCCAACCTCCGATAGGGGAAGGAACCTGAAGAAGAAGAAGGAATGATAAAATGTGAATAAAATGTATTGAGGGTTTGAAGTAGGATGTTGCTTATAGAAAATTTGTATAGAAATAAAAAGGGTAGATGATAGTCAAATAATGATGATACACATAGATGATATGTGTTATTAAAAAAGTTGTCGGTGTATGGGTTGAAAATCTCGATTAAAAGAAACATGGCGATTAACACAATTAGGACTTTTCTGCTTCTCTTTAACTATTTCTAAGTCCTCATACAGGTCCAATTTTAGGAAGTTTTTTTGAGGGATGTTATGTAACAATGAGACGTCTTCTGGGATGTTGAGAGTATGTTTATTTTGTATATGAGATGTTGTGAGAAAGTTGAAGTGTTTTCTCTTTTGGTATGTTCTAAGGAACGAGAAGCTTGTGATCTACAAGTTCTTCCTATATATGTAACATCACAATTGGAGCATTGTAATCTATAGAGTCCACTACGATTTATATAGTTGATAGGGTCTCTAGAATTGGGAAGACACTGTCCTAGATTATTTGGTACTTTAAAAGAAATGTGAGTGTTATCAACTGCTGTTTTAAGAAGGTATCTGATACCACCGGAAAGACGTTCATGATGATACGGTAGGGAAGCATAGAGAGGTTTAATGGTCAAGTCTCCGGGGAAAGCAGTCTCTCTGAAGACTCTAAGGTGTCTCTTTTGGATGAGTTTGTTTATAAGATTAGAGTCGTAACCGTTGTCAAATGCTATTTGACGCAGAATATTGAGTTCTTTATTATAGTTAGATGGAGATAATGGAATTGTCTCTGTGCACCGACTAGAGTCGAATTTAAAGAAGCCATGTTTCACTTAAACACACGTCGGTCTCTGGATGAATTAAATAACTGTATTAGCACATTAGTTATACATTTATTAACAGACCGTAAAGTGGGTGAGCAGTGAAAACTTTAAGAAAAATTAAAAAGTAATTTATGGCCTGTGGATTGTTGGAGGAATGGTCGAATTGATGCTTATAACAAAGTAAAAACTTATTTTTATTACCTGAGAGACCCTAATAAATAAGACATAATTTAAATTTTTACTAGTACAGTTATTCGTTTGGTCGGCCCTCAATTCGTCCCCGAGCAGGTACAAAAATAATCCTACCCTTAATTTCTACCGATGCTAATTACGGTACTTTAGTGACACCACTCAACTGGTCCCCGAGCATGGGATTATAATTTCTTGGAAAACGAACTTGAGTTTAAGAAAGTTTCAATTTATTTTCACTTTCATTACTATTTTAATAATTTATTTTCACTATATTTGTGACACTATTTATAAGAACAGAAGAAAAACTATACCGGTTTTACCAAAAAGTAGAACAGACGCTATTGCGTCTATAACAACAATGACTATTAAGCTTTGTTTTCATTACCGACGATATTGAACAAATTGTTGTATTTTCGTGTCTAACAAATGTTACTCTTCTTTGCAAAAGTAGCAAATTATATATCCGTACTTACATTCAGCTACTGTCCAGATCATTTCTTGCAGTTGTTCACACTGCATATGTGTATTGGAAAATGGATATTATATTCCACTTGTTTTTTGTTTACTACCAAATAAAAAGAAATATTTTTACAAAAATCTTTTTAAACTTTTGCAAATTAAATGCTTAAATTTGGGATTAAATCTGACTCCACGAATTATTGTGGCAGACTTTAAAACAGCCATTCACAATAAAATTCTATAAGAACAGTGATCCCAAATTCAAAAATAGTAGGTTGCAGGTTTCATTTGGCACAAGCATGGTTCCGCAAAATTCAAAATCTGGGCCTCGTTCATGATTACAGGAACGAAAACAGTGAAATTGGAAAATGGCTACGATATATATTTGGTTTATCATTCTTGAATCCATCGGAAGTAGGTAATTGCTTTGCGTTCGATTTTTCGGAAATACAACCCCAAAACGAACGTCTACAATTATTGTTTACTGACTATTTGGTGGAAAATTATATTTCCGAAGAGTCCGTATTTCCGCCTTGTTTATGGGTTGAACTCATCAATAGTACAGAAAGGAGCACAAATAAATGTGAATCTTTTCATGCTAAATTTAATGCCAGTTTCTAATTTGCACATCCGTCAATTTTTCATTTTTTTTAAGTTTGAGACAATTTCAAACAGAAACTTATATAAAAATGCAAAGTTATTTGTATGAAAATTCAAGAATTCAAAAAAATAAACGAATATAAAAATTAATGGATCTATTTCAAGATTCGATTTGGTAAAATGTACAGCATATTTTTATAAACATTAAAATGCACATTATATGTACCTACACTATTATAGTAATACAGTGATAAGCGCGCTAATAACCGGCAAAATAACTCAAAATATGGAAAACATAATACATTGTGAAATAAAAAGAGATGAAACTAGTTGAGATGGAAATTATCGATATAGACGTATAAATTTACATTACATTGCATAGTTTCCCACCTTTACACGCCTGTGACCTGTGACAGGAGTAATTTATAAAATTCTCCTGTCACAGTGACAGTAGTCATACTCCTCCGATACGTCTAAAGGTGGGAAACTATGTAATTTAATGTTAATTATCGATAATTTCCACCTCTACTAGTTTCATCTCTTTCTACTTTACAATGTATTATGTTTTCCATCTTTTGCATAATTTTCTATATACATTTCAACATAGCATTGATGAGTGTACTTGGTTTTGTAAAATATATATGAATTAAAAGGTACCTATATAAAAAATATACACATTTTAAATTTTATACAAGAAAAATCGTAGGAATACCACATAGAGAAAATTTATTTCTGTACTAGCTGACCCGGCGAAATTCGTACCACCTTAGAAATATATAAAATTTACTAAAGTTCACATGCTCTTAGTTAAAAAAAATTGCGCTTTGTTTATCGTCATGGTAAAAGCCAAGGGAGCCAGGGCCAGGGAAGCCACATTGTAGATATCTGAAATCAAATGGCAAATCTGTTAGAATCGTCGGAATACGCGGGACAAAGACATCCTCTCCTTTGTATTTCTCCTTGGTGATTGTGGCCCAGCAAATTAATAATAAGTTTACTTGAGAGTTACATTGAGATAGTAAACTACCAATTAATCGCCACTACTATTTTCGATACATAAACAACTATATTGCTGTTTACTGAGTAAGAAGTGACACCATTAGGCGCCTGGTGGGATGACTGATCTTTCAACTGATAATTATTACTGGTCAGTTATCGAACTCGGTTAGAAATTATTAACTTACTAATCTGGCTATTAACAAATAAGAGTAGGTCACAAAAGGGCAAAAATTCAGTGGTGTATGTATTTTTTAATTATTCTTGTTCCTTTGACACCATGAACCTGGATTGGTCTCTGCCTGTATAGTTATGTCCTTGTCCATTGCCATACATTCATAGTTTTCAGGTCGTCTTCAACGTCAAACAACCATATGGTTCTAGGCCTTCATTTATTTAGTTTTCATGTCGACATCATTGTAATATTTTCGTTATTGTTTTTGTATCTTCTTGTCTCTAGACATATACCAGCCATAACAGTCTTTCACTTCTCACAAATTTTACAATATCATTCCCTCCATTGAATTCATTAATTTCACCGATTCTCGATACTCGCGGAGTTGGCATCTAGGTTCATGACTTTAATTAAGATCATCATACGATCAAATGCATAGTTTGCGAGTCTATAAGGAACATACATACATACAAACATTCATTTTTATTTATATAGAAGAGGTAATATTTAGATGGCTATTAAAAAATAACGGTTGGTGATAGAAAAGGGAAATCAATTACTTTTAATGGGAAATAAGCCACAATTTTACCAAAAAAATGATTTTATTAACGTTTCGAAGCCAAAATCGGGTTTCGTTGTCAAAATCCAAAATACTACTAAAATAAACAAAAATGTTGTTGCTAAGTAAAAAAATTCTTCTATTAATTTATTTAATCTGACTCATTTATATTGGCAATCCAGACGTATATTATACATTTTAAAGTAGAAGACTTTAAAATGATATCGCCAATATTTATGAGTTGCGTTCCTGGGACGACTTTACTAAAAGATAGTTCATTCGATTACATGAAATCAATCCCAACTCAAGAATATCTGTCACAAAAAATCATAGCATGTGATCTGTCTTTAAAAAGACAACCAGATGCAACGATGACAGTAAAATTCTCGCGTTAGAGATTTAAAATTCTAACGCGAGAATTTTACTATCATCGTTGCATTTGGTTGTCTTTTTAAAGACAGATCACATGCTATGATTTTTTGTGACAGATATTCTTGAGTTGGGATTGATTTCATATAATCCAATGAACTATCTTTTAGTAAAGTCGTCCCAGGAATGCAACTCATAAATATTGGCGATATCATTTTAAAGTCTTCTACTTTAAAATGTATAATATACGTCTGAATTGCCAATATAAATGAGTCAGATTAAATAAATTAATAGAAGAATTTTTGTTTATTTGCAGGGTTATATGCAGGGTAGATCAACAACAGATGCAATTTTCATTATAAGGCAGTTGATGGAAAAATGTAGGAGTAAAGAAACAAACGCTCATATGGTATTCATTGATCTTGAGAAAGCATGATAGAGTTCCTCGAGAGATTCTGTGGTGGGCACTCAATAAGAAAGGAGTCCCTGGTGAATATGTAAAGATTGTGAGGGATATGTATGAGGGAGTAACGACTAGTGTTAGGACAGGTGTGGGAGAGACTGATAAATTTCATGTGAAAGTAGGATTGCACCAAGGCTCTGTGCTTAGTCCGTATTTATTCTCATTAGTTTTGGACCAGATAACAGCGAAACTACAGGGTAACATTCCATGGTGCTTAATGTATGCTGATGATGTCGTGTTAGTAGGAACTAGTGAAAGAGACTTAGAACAAAAACTAGAACAGTGGAGACAAGCTCTGGAGGAAAAAGGTTTAAAACTTAGTAGGACAAAAACAGAGTATTTGGAATGTTCATTTAAAGATGGAGCTACTACAAATAAAATGGTATCTTTGGATGGTGAAATGATTGTGAAAAGCAATAGTTTTAAGTACCTAGGATCGGTATTACAGAGTAATGGAGAAATAGATGGAGATGCATGCAGTAGAATTAGGGCTGGATGGATGAAGTGGAAAGAAGCGAGTGGTGTGTTGTGTGACAGATAAATTCCGATGAAGCTGAAGGGAAAATTCTATAAAACAGCCATAAGACCGACTATGATGTACGGAACTGAATGTTGGGCAGTGAAAAAGAAAGAGGAACAATGAATGCATGTGCGGAAATGAGAATGCTTAGATGGATGAGTGGAGTGACAAGGAAGGATACAATTAGAAATGAGTATATAAGGGGAAGTCTGGGTGTGGCACCAAGTGATGCCAAAATGAGAGAGCATAGGTTAAGATGGTTTGGTCATGTTCAACGTCGAGACGTTAATCACCCAATACGAAGAAGAGCTGAAGTGCAGATTGCTGGAAGGAGTAGGAGAGGAAGACGAAAGAAGACCTGGGGGGAGACGATAAGGCAGGACATGTTGGTAAATGGGATTAACATTGATATGACCCAAGATAGAATTGTGTGGAGAAATGCAATTAGAGAAGCCGACCCCGCATAGGGATAAGGCAAAGAGAATGATGGCAGTAAATACACAACTTCTGGTAAAGCGAGATTTCCGTCAAGACATCGATCTTATTTATATAAAAAAAGAAGCTTGATGACAAATTTGGCTGAAAACGGACCTTTCGTTCAAAAGTTATTGTGCTATTAGTCAAATATGTAAAGTCGCCATTTTTATACCCGCCATTTTTGTAAAAGGAACAAAAACTAAGATGGCCTCATATCTAAATTTAAACCTTTATATGTGTAGTATATGTGGTCCAAATTATATGCTTCTCCCATTAAATGCACAATAAATCTTATAATATTAACACGAATCTGCCGCACATAGGTACATGTGAAGATACGTTATGCATTTATTAAATGGTAATTAACATAACTAAAAAGTTCAAAATATATCCTAAAGAATATTTTTACGCTCTTTTCAATGGCGGTATTAACTTTTTGAAAAATCAATACATACAGGGTGAAAGAATTGAAAAAAAAACAATATATTTTTACATAAAAACCAGGAAAAACACAACTTTTGGTAAACCGATTCTTCCCGTTCACGACCTTGATCTTAAACATCAAAAAAGGAACATATATACCAAATTTGGTTGAACACTGACGTCTCGCTCAAAAGTTATCGTGCTATTAGTCACATATGTATAGTGGCCATTTTGAATGCCCGCCATTTTTGTAAGAAGCAAAATCAGAGATGGCCTCATATCTAGATTTGAACCTTTATATTATGTGTAGTATATGTGGTCCATATTATATACTTCTATCATTAAATACACAATTGTTTCACATATCGGCTACACTATACCTAAAAATATTCTATTAGGCATTATTATTTTATTAAAACTTATTCCTATAATAGGGTAAATATAGTAAATATCTAAGAGCATTGGTTAGTCAAAATGCAGAACAAACACAAGAGATTAACATTAGAAATTCGGAGGGGCCAATTTGGCCCCTGTTGCGAATTGAAGTTATTGTAATTTTTTTATTTGAGTCAGTAATAATTTCATATATTATGACCTTTAATATTTTGACACAAAATCTTGTTTAACCCAAGAAAACATTGTTTACTAAATTTATTAAACAGTTTCTCTAACACGTCTACCACAGAAATCTGAAGGGGCCAAATTGGCCCTGTGTAAGCTATTAGCGTTTTCTCGGAAATTCGACTTTCTTTCAAAGCCCTGTCGGAGGGGTAAAAATATGTTTGTTTGTGTTTGTTTATTGTAAATGGTTACCCTGATACTTGTACTGATCATATACGCAATAAAGATACATACATGTGTTGGTGAACACATTGTTTTGAGTGTGATAATGGAAAATCAACTGGGAAAGGCAAAATGTTACGACAGATAACTACTTTACTTCATTGAAATTGGCCAAGGCATTGCAAAAGAAATTAACAAGTCTTTGGGGTACTTTGAATTGCAACAGAAAGGAAGATTTTCTAAGCGTAAAGTGTGAAAATAGAGAATTGTATGTTACCCTTATATTCCAGGGCGACGAAAAAATAACACTTACTAAAAACCAAGAAAAGAGTGACAAAAATGTGATGTTG
Organism: Diabrotica virgifera virgifera; assembly: GCF_917563875.1. Taxonomy (NCBI): domain Eukaryota; kingdom Metazoa; phylum Arthropoda; class Insecta; order Coleoptera; family Chrysomelidae; genus Diabrotica; species Diabrotica virgifera. Next base: position 211,740,446 of record NC_065444.1, read on the forward strand.
TTGAGCTTGTTACATTAATCAGTGGATGTTGCTGTCTATGGAAAAAAACTTTCTGAAACAGTAAATTTTTATAAACAAAGCAAATATGGGGTTGTGGTGTAGAGGACCAAATGGCGCGTCTTCATACTACAAAAGTTGCTTCAAGACGATGGCCTATGTATCTGTTTTATAATAGTCTTGAATTAGAAGCAATAAATGTATAAATTATTTACAAAGAAGTGGGTGGAAGTAGACTCAGTTTTCGTAAGTTTATTCGTTGGTTGTGTGAAGAATTATGGGCTCTCCATACCTTGCCTCCCGAAATCTGGTACTACACACAACAACACCGGTTCTACTAACAAACAACCAGTACTGTTACTATACAAAAACAAAAAAATTGCAGTTAAAAATATTTTGTAAAGGAAATCATACTTCCAATCAGTATCAGGGCTGTAACAAGGCAATGTGTGGTAAATGTCAAAAACTGCAAACTGTATGGTGTTCCAAAAATGTTTTTGATAGGCAGAAAATGTGTTAAACAATGAAACTAAAAAATAAGATCAGATTCTATCGTCAAGAGTTGATGTAGTTTCTTGAAACTCATCTTCTTCAACGTCAAGAGATTTTATTGATTTAAGAACTTGGGGCCAAAATGATCCCTTGGGGCTTTCTACTTAGGAATGCTAAGCCAGATTTTCTCGTGTTAAAAGCCGTATAGAAATAGCAAGGGCAAAATTTGTGAAAACGAAACATCTATTTATGTAGTATAGACCTAAGAATGGATCTAAGGATAAGGTTGTTGCGCTGCTACCGTTTTACATCTTTGCTCTACGGTCTGAGGCTTGGACATTGAAGCAATTAGAGACTAAGAAATAGGAAGCGTTTAAGCGTTCGTGTTATTGAAGAATGCTACGGATATCATGGGTCGACAATATTAACAATATTGAAGTCCTTGATATCGTTAATAAGGAGGAAGAAATTATACAGACCATTAAGAGGCGGAAGCTTGAATATTTCGGTCATATAGTAATAGGTCCTTATTATAGTCTGCTACGTTTGATTATAGACGGCAAAATAAAACGTAAAATAGATGTAGGAGAAAGACGATCCTCCTGGCTACGAAATCTAAGGGAACGGTTTAGTCTCAGCTCTAACGAATTAATAGTATGGTATAACTAGACTTAAACCCAGACATCCAAAGTGAAACTTATCCTCCAACACCAAATTGTTCTATATGGTCCACATAATGTTCAGAAAAAAGACACACCATTTTGAGCGTCGGGTTTGGGCTGGAGAGGGGGAGACATCGGTAAATTCGTAGTATTTTAAGATTTTCATCAATATTTCTAAAACTGTGCGGTTTAGCATGAACAACCTTTTATACAAAAATGTTCTACATTAAATTTGAAATAAAAAAGGTCCTAGGCATAATCCTAAAATGGACGGTTCCAAAGTTACGGAGGTAGTATATTATAATTGGTCCAAAAAAAGCCTAACCCAAATATCCAAAGTAAAAGTTTTCCTCCAACAATAAATTGTTCTATATTGTCCACATATTGTTCAGTAAAAAGTTACATCATTTTGAGTGTCCGCTTTGGGGGAAAAGTCGGTAAATTAGTAGTCGCTTTTCGTCAATATTTCTAAAACTACGCTTTAGGGTAAACAATGTTCTATACAGGACTCCGGCCCTGGAACTCGTTATAAAAGTATCGATACATTTCAGCTCCGATTAAACGTGTTTTTTGTTGGTTTATACCAATAATTAGAAAACAAGTTTGTAATAAGAGTGAAGTTTAAAGTGGTTTTTAAGTGCAGAGAAGAAAAATTGTAAGTACAATTTTCATTTCGACCATATCAAACCATTTCTTAAAGAATATTGCTGAAACCTAACCAACAGAAAATCCATTTTTATTTAAAATAAAAACGCCGAATAACCGGCTTATTTAAATTAAGTCAGGAGCGGCTCTAGAAAATTTCCTTCAAATGAAGAAAGCAAAAATTAAAAATGGATAGCGATAATTTAACTCATACCAAACCACTATCAACACAAACTACCTCTTCAACATCTTCAACAATTACTTATTCCAACGCCGTAACGAATTTTAACTTCCCCACCAAGCAACAAGCAGTCGTTTTGTCATCTGTACCAGACATAAAAATACATGAATACATAACAGCAATAGGAACTTTAGTACAACCAAAAAATATCATCTTCGCGTCCAGAATCTCAAACAACCGAGTATGCATCTATCTTAGTAACACCACAATCGTAGAAAATTTACTACATAATCTCAAATCCGTTTCAATACAAGGAAACGACATAGAGATCAGAAGATTAATTACTCCTGCAAGCCGACTAGTGATATCAGGTGTCTGTCCCAGTATTCCAAATACTATAATCGAAGAAGAGCTTAAAAAATTGGAGCTTACTGCAGTGTCTAAAATAACATTTTTAAAAGTTGGCATGCCTGAATCTGAATACAGTCATATATTGAGCTTTAGGCGTCAAGTATTTGTTTCTCCAACAATTAATAAGTCTATCCCAAATTCACTTCTAATATCTCACGACAACACCGCTTACAGAATTTATCTTTCCTTAGATGGTCTAAATTGCTCTAAATGTAATACCACAGGGCATAAAGATGAAAACTGCACTACTGAATCAATTAATGAACAAAATCTTGACCAGTTATCTCAACATATGAATGTTAATATTTCTGAAACAGAAAATTATCCAATAAATCAAAAATCCATTACATCAGAGTCTCCAACTGCTCATCAATCCAGTACTCCTCCTACTTCTATAACCAATCCACCACCAAGTGCCTCCTCCAACTCACAAAACCTATCTGAATCATCATCTAATACTACCAACATAGTAGCACATACTTCTATCAAAAGACAAATTTCAACATCTCCTGAAATAATAGAGTCAGAAAATCAAAAAATAATACTTCCAGCTCCAAAGCAATCTGCACCCAAAAGAATAAAAAAAGCACTTAACATCGAAACCTCAATGAAACCTATAGAAGCCATTTTATCGTCAGCCACTACTCTTTACCCACTAAAATATACAGAACTATGTGACTATATTACAAATGCTATAGGTTCCAAATTGCCTGAAACAATAGCAAAGGATTATACTAATGACCTACAAGGACTTAGCGCTGAATTGCAAATGGTGCACGCAAACGCAAACGACCGACGCCTTAAAAACAATATTTCAAGGATTTTAAAAAAGATAAACGGAACAGACAACTACTCTTCTGTTACTGAGGAAGAAAGCGACTGTAACCCTATTCAATAACAAATTCATAGTTCAATGGAATTTAAATGGCTTCTACAGCCATATCGAAAACTTAAAAATACTAATCAATGAATTTTCACCTTTAGTAATATGTTTACAAGAAACGCGACTTTCTAATAATAAAGTAAATTTAAAAAACTATACATCTTACACTAAATGTAGACCGGTGCAGCAGATAGCTAGCGGTGGTGTAGGTATCTTTGTGAAATCTACTGTCGAGTCCAAAGAAATTCCGATAAACACAAATTTAGAAGCGGTTGCAGTGTCAATACTTCATCATTTCAAAATCAACATTTGCAGTATATATCTACCACATCCAGACGAATCCATACTCCTAGAACTACAAAAAGTGATAGAACAAATTCCATCTCCTAAATTAATTCTGGCTGACACAAACTGTCATAACGAATCTTGGGGATCTGAAAAAACTGACAAAAATGGCAAAACTCTATTGGAAATAATTAACAACCTCAAACTAGTACTATTAAATACGGGAATGCCTACCCGTTTCAACGCATACAATGGCACGTTTTCAACCATTGATTTATCCCTCAGCGATTCAACTTTAGCACCACTACTTGAGTGGAATACGCTTTCACACTTATATGACAGCGACCATCTACCAATTTTAATCACTCATATTAAAGACGCAAACATTAATACAAAACCATATGAAACATGGAAATTAAAGTCAGCAGATTGGGAAAAGTACATTAGTTTAGTAACTGCACGAATGGAAGACTTCAAAATATTAGAAGATGTAGACACAACAATAACAAATTTTAATAATGTTATAGTTGATTCAGCAAGAGAAGCGATTGGAAAAACTAAAGCTACCACTAAAACACCCATACCCTGGTGGAATATCGAAATAGAGACTTCTTTGAAACAAACAAAACATTCATTTAATATATTTAAAAAACACAATTCTGAAGACAACTTAGCTAGATTTAGAGCCTTAAGAGCCAGATCCAGATTTCTAATCAAAAAATCTAAGAAAGAAAGCTGGGCCGATTATGTCTCGTCAATAAATTCATCTACACCAATAAGTGATATATGGCAGAAAATAAGGAAAATAAAAGGCTCAAACAAAGTTAATCATATCGACACCATTACTACAGATAACTTAATTACTTCAAATAAACTAGAAATTGTAGAAATCTTAGCAGATCACTATCAATTACATTCAAGCAATGACCAATATAACTCTATTTTCTTAAAACACAAAGAAAAATCCGAATTGTCACAGATCGAAATAGAAGATATTTTATGCCCTCTCAATATGCCTATTACACTAGACGAGCTTAACGAAAGCCTAAGTAATGCTAAAAAAACTTCTCCAGGACCTGATGATATTCCAACTATATTTATTGAGAAATTACCGGAATCGGCAAAGAAAATTTTAGTCGACATCTTTAACAATATTTACACAAATAAAAAGTTCCCTTCAATATGGCGTCAAGCAATTATAATTCCATTTTTAAAAATGAATAAGCCAAAAAACTTACCATCCTCATATCGTCCAATATCGCTCACCAGTAATATATGCAAAGCAATGGAAAGAATGTTAAGTAAAAGACTGAAATGGCACTTGGAAAACAGAAACCTTTTTACTCCAATACAAAGCGGATACCGTTCAGACAGATCGACAACTGATAATATAGTCGCACTAGAATCGGAAATTCATAAAGCATTTACAAAACAACAAAAAGTAATCGCAATATTTTTTGACATTAAAAAAGCTTTCGACACGACATGGACGCATTATATTCTCAAAATGATGAAAAACTGGAAAATAGATGGTAAGTTTCTCGCTTTTACCAAAAATTTTCTTCAAAACAGGTCCATACAAGTAAAAACCAATGGATTCATATCAACATCGAAATCACTCCATAATGGAATTCCTCAAGGATCGGCCTTAAGCCCAATATTATTCCTAATCGCAATTAATAATATAACAAACTATATAGAGCTTCCTGTAAAAGCTAGTATTTATGCTGATGATCTAGTAATATATGTTAAAAGTAAAAATATAGGTTTAGCTAGGCAAATTCTACAAAGAACATTAAACAGCCTGGAAAAGTGGTCGTTAGAGACTGGTTTAACATTTTTAACTGAGAAGACTGAAGTAATAATCTTTGACAAAAGAAGAGAGGAATACAACTTAAACCTGTGTCTAAATGGATACTCTCTGAAACAAGTCCGTGAAATCAAATTTTTAGGTATAGTATTTGACTCACAACTCACATGGACTTTACATATCAACAATTTAATTCAATCCTGTCAACAACGAATAAATTTACTAAGAGTGTTATCCAATCATAAATGGGGTTCAGACACTAGAATTCTCCTAAAGCTATATCAAACTTTAATAAGAAGCAAACTCGACTACGGATGCATGTGTTATGAAACAGCAAACAAAAATCAACTAAAAAAACTGGATATCATTCAAACCACATCTTTACGACTAATCTTTGGAGCCTTTAGAACTACTCCAATAAGAAGCCTTCAAGTTCTAGCAGGAGAAATACCATTATACCTCAGAAGACAATACCTATCACTATGCTACAATTCAAAAATTCTAAACGCAAAGGAAAATACCTTTCTCGCAAGTTTAGTATCGGAAGAACCACCGGAACAATACAGAAATTACACCACCAAGGCAATACCATTTTACGAACGCATTAAACGATTACCGTATAGCATCAATCAAAACACCTTAGCATCCATAAAAAAATATCAGACACCCCCCTGGACAGTTTCTTTACCAATAGTAGACCTCTCCTTACATAATTCTAACAAACATTCACACACCTCTGCTGAGATCAGGCTTCAATATCATACAAATTTACTCAAATACTCTTCTTACAAACTTTTCTTTACCGATGCCTCCAAAAGTTGCAACGGAATAGCTGCTGCTACTGTATCAGAAAACGTAATTTCCGCCACTAGATTATCTGATGGCTGCAGTATTTATACCGCAGAACTTCAAGGAATACTTGACGCACTAAATCATTGTAAAAATACAAATGAAAACCAAATACTAATATTATCAGATTCACTAAGTTCTTTACAGGCCATCAAACATGTTTACCCTACCCACATCAATCTATTTCTAATTAAAGACGCGTTGCATCAGCTCCAATTTTCTGGGAAAACCATCTCATTTATGTGGGTCCCATCCCATGTAGGAATAACTGGTAATGAGTTAGCAGACAAAACAGCGTTCGAAGCGATAAACAATGTGAACATTCCGACTACAACAGGCATACCAATCTCTGACACTAAACCTTTATTCAAGAATCATGTAAACAAAATCTGGCAAGAAATATGGGATCAAACAAACACAAATCTGAAAACCATTAAACCAGACGTATCTTCAAAAAATCTTCCTATGCCACCAAAAAGAAAAGACCAAGTAATTATCAGCAGACTCCGGCTCGGACACACACGACTTACCCACAGCTACGTAATCTCCAAGGAACCGCCACCAATGTGCCAAAGATGCCAAATACCTCTCACAGTTAACCATATAATAATAGAATGTCCAGAATACACTTCAGCGAAAACAATATTCAAGATACCCAACAGCCTGAAAGAAGCACTGGTCACAAAATTCAATGAAGTTTTATCTTTTGTAAATCATTGTAAACTGTATAACAAATTATGATTCATTTCTATTTTTCTTTGTAAACTCTAAATAATTTCCATATTTTTGTCATTCTTATATATATTCTAAAAATGTATCTTTTGCTCTATCTATTTTGTATTATAAATATACCGCTAATAATCCGAGTGGTTGATGCGGATAAATAAAAATAAAAAAAAAATGTTCTATACAAAAATATTCTACATAAAATTTAAAACAATGACGGTCCTATACACAATTGTTATAAAACCAACGGTTCCAGAGTTACGGAGGGTGAAAACCGGAGGTTTTCGATACTTTTTGTTATATTTTTTGGGCAATTTATAATATTATTACTGATGAAAGACATTTTCTTTAACTTCTTCTTCTTCTTCAAATGCAGATCCACTAATGGATGTTGGCGATCACATTTTCCATTAACTCTCTGTTTCTTGCAATGTGTATCAGAGATTGTATGTCGGTAATCCCTGTCCATTGCCTTATGTTTCGGAGCCAGGACATTTTCTTGCGTCCTATTCCTCTCTTGCCTTCAATTTTACCCTGGATTATAAGTTGAAAAAACTGGTATTTTTCGTTTCGCATGATGTGACCGAAATACGCCGTTTTTCTTTTCTTGATGTTATCGAAAAGCTGACGTTCTTGACTGATTCTTTTAAGGACATCCACATTTGTGACTTTCGCCGTCCATGGTATCTTTAGGATACGGCGATAAAGCCACATTTCGAAGGATTCTAATCTGTTTATATCCCTCGTTTTGAGTGTCCAACCCTCTATGCCATATAGCAGCACCGACCACACGTAGCATTTAGTAAACCTTAGTCTCAGTGTAAGGTCGAACTCTGAGCAGGTCAGTCTCTTCCTGAATTTTACGAAAGCTTGTCGAGCTTGCTCAATGCGACATTTTACTTCCCTGTCCGATGCCTGGTCTTCAAAAAGCCACGTTCCTAGGTATTTGAATTTGCTCACTCTCTCAATGGACTTAGTATTCAGTGTTATGGTGGAGTTTTCAAATGCATCCAAGTTTCTGGAGATGATCATGAATTTGGTCTTTTTGGTATTAATCTCTAATCCCATTCGCTTACTGTATTCTCTGATTATAGTGACAAGTTGTTGAAGATCTGCTATGTTGTCGCAAATTAAGACAGCATCATCAGCATATCGTATGTTGTTGATCAATACTCCATTCACTTTGCTTCCCATCTCTGCATCTTCCAAAGACTCTTGAAATATGGCTTCCGAATAAATGTTAAATAAAAGAGGGGAAAGCACACATCCCTGCCGAACACCCCTTCTTATATGTATGGATTTGGATATTATAGAATTGTCTATTTTTAATTGTGCTGCCTGATACCAGTACAAGTTTTCAATGCATCTTATGTCTTTTTGGTCTATATCAAGCTTCTTGAGGATCTGCATTAACTTGTGATGTTGGACACGATCAAACGCTTTCTCGTAGTCTAAAAAGCACAGGAATATGTCCTTCCTCTAATCGTAACAATTTTGGACCAACACTTGTGTTGCTACTATTGCTTCTCTTGTTCCCAAACCTTGCCTAAACCCAAACTGAGAATCACTGATGTCCCATTCACATTTTTTGTATAATCTTTGATGTAGTATTTTTAAGAATATTTTTAAAGTGTGACTCATCAGGCTAATGAGTCTGTGATACTCACATCTTTTTGCATTGACTTTTTTGTGTAGGGGAATAAATGTAGAGAGCAACCACTGCTGAGGATAGCAACCAGTTTCATAATAATAAAGTTAAATATTTTATGTAGTGCTGAAATTCCACTTTCATCTAGTAGTTTAAATATTTCTGAAGGGATTTCATCAGGTTCATGTGCCTTATTGTTTTTTGAATATAATATTGCCTTTTCTATTTCCTCTTTATTGATTGAAGGGCCAGTCAGCTGGTCGTCTGTATAAACTTCACTCGTGGGTCTTTCGTCATGAAAGAGCTCCTGGATATAGTTTTCCCATATATGAATTTTCTCTTTTTCACCTAGCACTACCTGGTTATCCTGATTAACTATAATAGTTAGTCTTCGTTTTGTGTATATTCCAGCAGTCTCCTTAAGCTTTTATGTAAATTCCGATCGTCGTGCTGTCGTTGTAAATGTTCTAGATCGATACATTGTTGCTTAAGCCATTCATTTTTTGCTATTCTTATCTTTGCTTTTATTTGCCTGTTAATTTTTTTATACATATTGCTGCCATCTGGGTCATTCTTGTGTCATCGTCGTTCATCAATTAATAATAGTATTTCTTCTGTCATCCATTTTTGCTTCTTGTTCTTTGGTTTGTACCCCAAGTTGCTTTTCATGATGTCTGTTACAGCACTTGTAATTGTATTCCATGTTGGTGTTAGATCTTCGGTAATGTTTGTCGTCAATATTTGAATTTGTGTGTTTATTTCATTACTTATTTCTGCTTGTATCATTGGATCTTTCAGTTTATCCAATGCGATCTGTTGTTGAGTTTCAGGCTTGTTTTTGTATGAAAGAGCGATCTTTATGACGGCCACTAATAGTACATGGTCAGAAGGCACATCTGCTCCAGGATATGTGCTCTTTTGACAGTTGTGCTGAATCTACCGTTGATGAGAATGAAGTCTATCTGATTTCTTATTATGTTCTGAGCTCTATCGGCTGGAGATTTCCAAGTATAAAGGCGACGGGGGTGGAGTTGGAACCATGTGTTGGTAACTCTCATGTTTTCTTCCTGACAAAATTGTACAAGTCGGTCACTCTTTCGTTCCTTGTTCCAGGACCATAAGGTCCAACTACGTCTTCAAAGCTGCCTTTCCCTCTTTGGGAATTAAAATCTCCCATAATTATGTTAACATCATGTTTCTTTGTCAATTTAAGCAATTCTTTGATTTCACTATAAAAGTTTTCCACCTCTTCATCTGCTGCATCTGCAGTTGGTACATAGACCTGTATGATGTTGAGATTATTTGGCTTCGCTTCAAGTTTTACTAAGGCTGTGCGGTCGTAATATGGTACAAACTCTGTGACAGCTCTCATTAATTTTTTACTTATCATAATCCCGACGCCTTTTCTATGATCGCGGTCGTCATTGCCTGAATAAAAGAATGTTCCGCTCTCTGTGGTGCATTTACCGGATCCAGGCCACCAGGTTTCTGAGATCCCCAGGATATTTAGATCGATTCTGCACATTTCTTGAGTTAGGTTAGCCAGCTTCCCGGCTTCAAATAAGCTGCGTGTATTCCAGGTGCCTATCTTTAATGTCTTTCTTAAGTTTGCTCGTACGTTTCTAACATTCAAGACCGTTCCCCCCGGAGATCCGATTGGGGAAACATTTTCTTTAACAGGATTGTATTTTGTAAATAAAGTTTGCTATTTCAGTGGCCGATTGTATGTTAGTGATAAGCCCTTGAAGAAACGTCAACCTCACCACCCAAAATCATCATCAATTGCCCAAGAAATATAAAAAAGTATCGAAAACCTCCACTTTTCATCCTCCGTAACTATGGAACCGTTAATTTTATAACAATTATGCATACAACCTTTTTTGTTTTAAATTTTATGTAGAACATTTTTGTATAGAACATTGTTTACGCTAAAGCATAGTTTTAGAACTATTGACGAAAAACGTAAAAAAACTACTTACTAATTTACCGACTTCTCTCCCATCTCACCCCCAAACCGGACACTCAAAATGGTGTAACTTTTTACTGAACAATATGTGGACCATATAGAACAATTTGGTGTTGGAGGAAAAATTTTACTTTGGATGTCTGGGTTAGGCCTTTTTTTTGGACTAATTATATTATACTACCGCCGTAACTTTGGAATCGTTCATTTTAGAAGGATTATGCATTGAACCTTTTTTATTTCAAATTTAATGTAGAACATTTTTATATAAAATATTGTTCATGCTAAACCGCTAGTTATAAAAATATTGAGGAAAAACTTAAAAAACTACGAATTTACCGATTTCTCCGCCCTCTCCCCCCCCCCAAAACCGACGCTCAAAATTGTGTGACTTTTTCCTGAACATTATATGGACCATATAGAACAATTTGGTGTTGGAGGATAACTTTCACTTGGGATGTCTGGGTTATGCCATCTTTTGAATCAATTGTATCATACTATGTATAATTAGAACTGCTGTAAGTAAAATAATGAATTGACATGATGATATCAAACCGTAGATAGAAGATGGAACCTTAAGAAAAAAGTAATAATACCTAAAAACTTATTAAACGGTAAATGAAAACGTTTCATGACCTCAAATTACTCTTTATACCAGGATTTTATAACCAGTATTCTAATAATAGGAGAGTCAATATAGAACGTAAACTTGCATTGTTTCTAAAACTTTTTTTGTTAGTTTATAAATATTTAAAGTAAAAAATCTACTTATATTACAGATTTAGCCGCTAATTGAATATTCATTTTTTAAACAATAACAATTGTTTTGTATAAATAACTTTAAAAATATCGTTGTATTCATTATTTATAGAGCTCGGCAAATATGCACTAAAAACCCTAAAATATACATGCAAAAATGCACAAAAAACAGGTTACATATGCACTAAAATATGCTTTTATGCATTTATTGCATATAAATAAAAACGCAGTAATTCTTGTTTTGAAGGTATTTAAATATTTATTTTATGCCAATGGCCTTAGCCGTCGAGGCATTTAAGCTACATAAAAAAATATTTATTTTATGCTAAAGTTACAAAAAATATTTATTGAAATTTCTATTAAGTATCTACATCACTATATTCATTCCGTCTTAATATTTATCGTTGTAGTTCTTTATTATTATAATTAATACTATACATTATTAAACGTTTTTCTAAATTTCCTACATAAAAACTGAGCCGTCTATCTGATAATAATTGTTTATATGCGGAAAAACTTTTCATCCTTCACATGAAGTTAAAGGAGGAAACTTAAAATAGTGTATAATTGAGTGTTCTACCTATAAAATTAAATTATTTTCTCATTACCCCATCTTAATATAATTTATTTAAATTATTTTTTGGTATCCCTCATCTTTCTTTAACAGCGTGCAGAATTTTTGATGCACTAGTTATCACAGGTTCAGATGGTAAAGGCACATTAGGTAAACGATCTTTATAATGTAAAAATGTACATATTCTGTACAGATTATGTACACCTGTACTCGCAGAAGGGCTCTTCTGCCCTTAGAGTTTCTGCTTTTCTATTTAAAGCGTGTGTTAAAGAAGTAATTTTGAAAAAAATATTTTTAATTGTTGTCCATCTTTGGTCATATGACGCAGCATCACGTAACAAAATTTTTTCACTAACAAAATGTGACTGCATATTATTGTAGAGTCTCCTTCGTCTCTTTATTCGTCGTCTCCTTGCCGTATACATTGTAAAAGGCAGAGATTAAGGATGCTACCAGATAGTGGTTCCACGGGAATTTTCAGATTTATTTTTTTAGAAAAAATTTTCTGTTGTTTGAGGTAAAAAAAAGTCTGAAAATATGATATTTTAATACATGCATTTGCACTTATAAAATTTATCCAAAATATGCAAATATGCAATTAATCTGCATTTTGCATATTTCCCGAGCTCAAATTATTTATCTTTGATCAAAACTGTTTTTATTTTGTGTTTGATTATGCTGAATCCGAATTTGACGTTACAATTGGAAAATTAAAACAAATATTACTCTTATACAGTATGTCTGCTTAACTAGGAACCACATGGAAAACTTTTTTAATATCAATTTTACGAAAAAAAGATATTCTTTATAAAGTGCTCTGCATGGTCTAAGATCTGAAACTCAACCATCAGATATCAAATTTTATCAATTTTATACGAAGTATGTCAAAAATATGAATTTCGTTTAAGAGTAAAGTACCTTTATATTTGAAAATATCAAAAATTGATATTATGAAAAGTAGTTTGGAATTAAAAACTATGTTTTAATATGCAATTATTCCCTTCTAATTAAAAAGTTTGTTTTTCAAATTACGGATACCCAACATCATATTATTACAATTATGAAATGGTGTATTCCACGAATATACGTCTGTTTTGGATTATCGCGACAACGAATATTTTAGTGTGCAACATAAGAAGTACGAAAGTATTTTGCTCTAATAATTACTCCAATAAACAACAATATAATTTGCAGTTTACTTTCGTTCTTCATATTTTTTACAGTAAAATATTCGTTACCGCGATAATCCAAAACAGACGTATATTCGTGAAATGGGGTATAACTACTTTATTATCAATTTTACGAAAAAAAGTTATTCTTCATAAAATTCCTCTACCTAGTCTCTCATCAAAGATGCAACCTAAGATCTCAAGATCAGATACCACTTTTTTTCAATTTTATATGAGGTATGTCAAAAAATATGAATATGTAGTTTTCAATCTCAAACAACTTTTTTTTATAACAATTTTCAATATTGGCAAATATAAAGATACTTTACTCTTGAGCGAAATTCTTATTTTTTTACATGCCTCGTATAAAATTAATAAAATTTTATATCTGATAGTTGCATCTCAAATACAATACGATATAGAGAATTTTATAATAAAAAATAACTTTTTTCTACAACCGTCTTAAAAATGCAATTTTTAGCACTCCATATGGGCGTTAAAAATGCTACTTTAAGCCACTAGTGCTTTAAAATTTTTAAGGCACTGCAGTTCGTATTGACCGTATAGGCAATTTTGATGTAATGTCAAAAAAATATAAAAATGGAATGTCAGTCAAGTTCAAGTAAAAGCTTTTGTAGATGTTGTCCTGTAATTACATTTGTAGAAAAATATTGTATGATATGCATGTTAAAAAGTACATTTTTAAGGCACTCATGTGAATTGCAGAACTCGCTTTCGCTCATTCTGCAAACTTTCACATGCGTGCCTCAAACGTGTATTTTTAACACTTATATCATAAATAACTATTTTTCGTAAAACTGATATTGAAAAATTTATCAATAGGTTCCAAGTTACGCAGACATACTTACTATAAAAGAGCTCAAAAAAAACTTTTTAATACCATATTTATTTTTTACTTTACTTTACTTTACTTAATCAGTAGACCCATTTGTACCTTTCAGTGTTGGGCCGTACCATTTTTATAACATTTATTATTTTTTAAGCTTGTAATTAAATGGACTTTGGGTAAGTTGCGCAGAAAAAATTTTGATGATTGTTACAAATATTTTTTTAAATGATATTTTCGGTTTCTGTATTACATTGTTTTATCTTTCTTTTAGTTTCTTCTTATTATTCTTATTCTTCTTGTTCTTCTTATTTACTCAAAAAAATGTGTATTTCATTTCGATGTAAAATAAAATAATTTAGAAAATTTCAAGATAACATCTTAAGCTTTAAAAAGACACCTAATTGTAATGTGTATATCTGTTTAAACTTAAGTAATACCCTCTTAAAGTGGTAGTTGTTCTGTAAACTATGAAGTTTTCAAAAATTACATTTTTTGAGACGTCGTTGTATTTTTTAATTAAATGTTTGAGATTTTTTTTTGGATAAACATCGTTTGGTAAGGTATTTGAAAGATGAGTTGTGCAAATTTGAGAGTTTTATAGGTGAAATTGTATTAGTTACACATTTTTAAATAATTTTTAAACAAAATTCATGTAAGTCTCACTTTCGGCCCACACCGTACTTATGGCAGGAGAGCCCAAGCGGGGATTCTTGCAGTTACTCGAGTGCGTCAGATTATTACATGGCGAGAAACCTTGTACCCTGAAAATATACCTCTACTATATTATATTGGCTCTTAATGCCAATATAATATCATAAGGGGGGTGCCGAAAAAAATCTATCCTTAGAAAAACTCGAAATCGTCTGATTAAGATAAGGTAAGTTAAGTACATGCAAAAACAGTGTATATTTTAAAAATATGACGATTCGAGCGGGGCGTAAGGAAATGAGTCCCAAAGTTACACAAGAAAAAAGCGAATATTTCGCGAAATGAATGACAGATCGAAAAACTAAAAAATACGTGCTCAATATTTTTCAAGAATCTATCGAATGATACCAAACACCACTTCCCTGGTGAGGGGGGGGGGGTAAATTTAAAATTTAAAATTTTAAATACGAATCCCGCGATATTTCGCGAAATGAACATCAGATCGAAAAACTGAAAAATACACTTATTCAATATTTTTGAAAAATCTATAGAATTGCACCAAACACGACTCCCCACGTAGGTGGGGTGGGGGTTACTTTAAACTCTTAAATGGGAGCCCCCACTTTTTATTGTAGATTTGGATTACTGACATAACAATAAGTAACTTTTATTTGAAACATTTTTTCGAATTATGGATAGATGACGCTATAATCTAAACAAACCATTGTTGAAAATGGAAAATTAAATTAAAAATGGAAAGTTCCCACTAACATGGAAAACTTTACTTATTTTTTTTTTGGTTTTAGGACCTACTCTTCATAACCTAATAGGTCCCCACAACGCTCGAGTGACTGCACATTTAGCATACTTTGCTCCCCTACCATTATGTCCATATTTATACATTTTTATTACATCTATAAGATATCTTTATTCTTTTTCTTTCATTTCCAATTTGTAAAATTTAATTTGATTAATAAGTTAAATAATTATGTTAAAATAACTCGACCGTGCGCTTCGCCGAACGTTATTATTCAGTGCGCGAATGTTTGTGAGAAGGGGCTTCAGCAAAAAATTATAAAAGCTATAGATTTAATTTTAGAAAACTCTTTATATAAGGTTTTTGTGTAAAATTTTCTGAATTTTTCAATGGTTAAGTGAGTTTTTTTAAGATTTATATTTTTGTAGGTATTTAAACAAACAACTAATTTCGCAGTTCATTTGTTGAGTAAAAAATGAAGCACCCACTTCTGGAGTAGAACTTTATGATACATTGTTTATTAAACATTTCTTAATCAAATTATAAAAAGTCTTCAGTTGGCCATTAAAATCCAATATGTGAGGTTTTTTCCAAAAAAATTCCAACCACGTGGGAAGAGTCCTGTGTTGCCCTGGGTAACATCCAGGCATATCTTTAACATCACTTGAATTTTATATAAATATATAAAACACCATGATCGTTTACATTTATAGGGTTTTTACCCAATACATTTTGGTGGCTCAGACATGCAATTTTGGGCTTTTAGAACACTGATGATGGATTTCTTAATCCGAAGACGTTTTGTATTATTGTGACCCTTATTTAGGATATTTTAAGATATACCTTTTACAAAAAACGGTATTTTTGTAAATTACAAAAAGTTCTATCTTGTTTGATTTTTTCCGTAAGCAAATACTCTATTGACTCCACTATAAGCAGATTTGACTGTATTGCTTGCCATGTAATTCCATTTAAAATGATTTTGAAAAATGGCACATATGTCCACCATCACAGATTAACCCAACACAGATGCGAAACCCTGACGATAACTCTGGTACCGAGTTTTGGTAAACTCCTCCCACTTTGAGTTACCAAAAGGGTAGTTGCTCGCTTAGTATGTAGGCTTAAGCTTATTGTTAGTTCCTGAATAACCTCGAGAGTACATGCGCTTATTGTAGTGTTAAATTGACGGGCTGATTATTGGGAATTTTTTCTATTTATCAAGTGTGTTTAAATAGTTTTGTTATATTTTAAAAAATGGTTGGATATACGTGTATTTGTGAAGGGTGTTCATCTAAGACGGGTCAAGGAATATCATTTTTTAGATTGCCAAAGGATAAAGTAAGGTATGTAGTGTCGTAGTGTCATTAATAAATTGATTTACTTTCTAAATACTGATTAAGCGGCATATTACTTATATCATATTAATTATATTAATCTTGAAACTTACATAAAATGGTTACTCAAGCTATGTGTGTTAGAAATAGTTCCAATAGTATTTTTTCAAGAAATATTTTGATAAGTGTGAAAAAAATCCTGTCTTGGAAACAGTAAATTATACTTACTAGTAAGAATGAATAACGCCCTATTATTGAAGATAGTCAAAATAATCTTAAAAAATAAAAGAGGTATTAACAAGACATTAAATTTTTATTAAAAAACATCGTATGTTATAGGAGTGATCTATGGTTAAAAGCTACTAAAAGACAAGGTTTGTTAGAGGAGGATTTAACTAGATACAGAATTTGCGGGATTTAACTAGATACAGAATTTGCGAAAAGCATTTTGAAAATAAATTTTTATGCTCATCTTCACGACGAAAATTCTTGTATGACAATGCTTTGCCTTCAATTTTTACCGAATCAAAAGATATCTGCGCGAATACGTCTGAGGAGCCGCCGAAAAAAATTCAAATATTATCAGGTATAAAATTAGGTAAATATCAATAATTTCAATAATAAAAAGATATGATTTTTCAGATAATAGAATAACGCCTGCGGCGGAAAATTTACAGGTAATATCTCTAAACAAGTTTCTATCAGCCCCAGTAAGGAAAAAGATGGACACATTTTTACAAGAATTACAAAAGATGTTTCCCAGTTATCACCTTCAGTATCATTACAAACACCAGAATCTTTTATGTATAACTTGCCACGTGAATATAAACTGAAATGTAAAATCAGGTTTTTAAAAAGAAAACTTTTGAATAGAAAAATATGTAAAAATCAAAACGGTGCAAAACAAGAGTTAGAGCAGTTTAAAAAATTATGTGACTTTCTTAATAAATCATTGGTCGAAATTGTAAAAACTCAGGCACTGTTGCAGAAAAAAGTCCTGTTAAATCTGCAATTCTACAGTCTGAATTTTAAATACCTGTAACACAGCCTGTAAGAATATCAAAATGTACCACCACTGCAACATATACGTACAAGACAGTTAATTAACTTCTATTCCTTTTTATTGCGGTTGGGTTTCAATTTCCGAAGAATGCGTGGATTTTCAACAACATAGCCGCAAGCTTTCTTTCGGCTTAAGATTATTTTACAACAGTGTTTTATTAAAAACTTTTAATATAATGTCGCAGATAAGTATAGCTACAGCTAGGGATTTTCATAAATACAAACTTTTACTTGGAACTTTGTAAAAAGTAAAAAATCAGCATATTGTAAATCAATAGTGACATAGTTTTATAAAAATTACAATATGAAAAGCTGGGACTGAATAAGAAAATTTTTATTTTTTTTTAATTAGTTTTGTTGGGTTTATCTTCACAGTCAGTCCTTACAGAGGGTGTCCAGAAACTCTACCGACAAACGAAGACAGGAGATCCTTCAGATAATTTTAAGACAATTTAGCTCAATTCACCTAGTCCGAAAATGCTTCCGAAGGGAGCTATAGCTCTTTAAAAATAGCGTTTTGTAATTAGTTTTTCTTAAATACCTCCAGAACGCTTCAATTTAGAAAACCGAAAATCAGTGCGTATATTTACCTTCCAGAGATAAATGGATTCCATCCTTTGCGAATTTCTAGTACCGATCATAGGCGTCCGTTTTGGGTAGGGCCACGGTTATATTATCACATAACTTTTTTGTCTTTTACTCTTAGGTATTTTTGACACTGGATTAAATTGTGAGTTATTCTAGTACTAAAAGGTACTCTTGCTTTAAGTCGGTAGAACACACGGTTTTGAAGAAAAATCGATTAAAGGATTTTTCGTTTTTTTGAATTTGAAAAATAATTGAAAAAAATTTTCAAAATAAAAACGGTGTATTTTGCTAACTTAAAGCAAGAGTAACTTTTCGTAGTAGAATTCCTCATAACTTAATAATCTAGAGTCAAAAATGCTTAAAAGTTAAAGGCAAAAATGTTATGCGATAAAATAACCACTGACCTACCCAAAACGGACGCATATAACCCGCACTAGAAATTTGCAATTAATGAAATCGATTCATCTCTGAAATATAAATAAACATACCAATTTTTTGATTTTAAATAGGTTTTTTGAATTATTTTTTGGAAATTCAAAAAAAGAAAAATTTTCAAATCGATTTTTCTAGAAAATGTTGTATCCTATCGACTTAAAACAAAAGTACCTCTTAGTTGTAGAATACCTCACAATTTAATAATCCAGAGTGTAAAATGCTTAAAAATTAAAGATAAAAAGTTATGCGATAAAATAACTATTGCCCTACCCAAAACGCACGCCCATGACCGGTACTAGAAATTCGCAATGAATGGAATCGATTTGTCACTGGAAGTTAAATATTTGTACCAATTTTCGTTTTTCTCAATAGAAGCGTTCTGGAGTTATTTAACAAAAACTAATTACAAGACGCCATCTTCAAAGAGCTCTAGCTCCCTTAGGAAACATTTTCGGACCAGGTGGATTGGGTTAAAATATCTTAAAGTTATCTGAGTCTCCTGTCTTCGTTTGTCGGTAGAGTTTCTGGACACCCTGTAGAAGAATTGTTAATGAATGATTTGCTGACCATTAATTACACAGGCACTATTTAGTTGGTTGTAGTAATTTTTGTTAAAATCTTCTTCATGTACTATGTCCTTTCAGAAGGTTGGTTACCATCATAGCTAGCTTAATTTATTCGCTGCCACTGTAAATAACATGCTCGTATTCTTTTTCTAATAGGCACCTTTCAGTGTGTCACAGTTTTTCGATTTCTTTCTAACGCGTTAAATTGTATGTGACAGAAAAAAAGGCACGTCCGTGATTACACACACTTATAACATTTATTCTAGTTGTCGATAGATGGCGGTATAATCGAAAAAAAAAATTATTTACGAATTAATTATATAATATATCTACGAATATAAGCTGTACAATTTATAAGACTATACAAATCAAAAAAATACCATTTTATAAATGCAATAAACACAATTAATTTCTTTTTATGCCAAATTGCAAATAAAAGTTGACAACTGTCAGATGTTACTAAAATGTCATGTTAGAATAAATGTTATAAATGTGTAGAGTCCTTTTCATGAGAATTTTTCAGCGCGTCACAAATGATAGAAAAAAAGGTAAGTCCGTGATAATACACATTTATAACATTTATTCTAACATGACATTTTAGTTAAATCTGACAGCTGTCACATTTTATTTGCAATTTGGCATAAAAACAAATCAATTATGTTTATTGCATTTATAAAATGGTATTTCCTTTGATTTGGATAATCTTATAAATTGTACAGATTATATTCCTAGATGTATTATATAATTCGTAAATAATTTTTTCTTCGATTATAGCGTCATCTACCGACAACTAGAATAACTAGAATAGATGTTATAAATGTCTGTAACCACAGACGTGCCTTTTTTCTGTCACATATAATTTAATGCGATAGAAAGAAATCGAAAAACTGTGACGCACTGAAAAATGCTCATGAAAAGGACTTTATTATCACGGACTTACCATTTTTTTATCATTTGTGACGCACTGATGCCTATGAAAAGGACCATATCAATCCCATACCAATCTCTCAAGTTCTTCAATCATGATGTTCTTCTTCGTCCTAAACTGCGGTTGCAATTTCTCTTGCAAAATATTTTGTAGCAACCTATATTTGGTATCAGAGAACTGGTTTGACGAGGATTGTAAAATAGCATTGATACGTAGAAATAAAGCGAAAATAGAAAAATACAAAAATAATACACAGGATACTACAGAAAAATATAAAATGGCAAGAAGAGAACTAAAACAAATCTACAGAAAAAAAAAAGAACATCTTGACAAACAGTTGAAAAAAATAGAGGAATCGTAAGTAAACAAGGAAACAAGAACATCTTGACAAACAGTTGAAAAAATAAAGGAATCGTACGTAAACAAGGAAATAAGAAATTTCTACAAAGAAGTAACAAATCCCGAGGAACTGCAAAGAGTAAAACAAGCTACTGTAGAGGTAATGGCTTTTAGGATAAACAACAGAAAATTGAACAGATGGGCGGAGTATTTAGAAGAACTATTAAATGCAAATAAACAAGCAGAACCCCAGGAAATAAAATAACATCAACAGGAAAACACAGAACAAAAACGGGAAGAAGAACCAACACTATAAGAAGTAAAAGAAGCGATATTGAAGCAAAAAATAACAAAAGCGCAGGAATAAGCGGAATTCCGGCAGAGATTTTTAAAGCAGGAGGAGAAAAGCTGCAAAAAAAATTTCTCGACTAATATTAACAGTCTGGCAAAAAGAAGAAATGCCGCAACAATGGAACAATGCACTAATCTGTCCAATCAAAAAAGGTCATGTAACAAATTGCTAAAATTATAGAGGAATATCGCTATTAGAAGTGGCCCATAAAATACTTGCACAAATTATCCGAAATAGATTGAAAAAGGAGGTAAATAAGATCTTTGGAGAAGACCAAGGAGGTTTTAGACCAGGAAGATCAACAACAGATCAAACATATTTATTAAAACTAATACAGAATAACAGCTACGAATAAAATATGGGACTACACATGTTGTTTATTGACTTTAAACAGGCTTACGACTCAGTAGACCGAGATATGCTATATGAATCAATGAGATACTTAGGTATTTCAGGAAACTGGTTAAATTAGTGAGGATGCCGCTCAACAATACAACAAATAGGAAAACAATGAAAGGAAATTTTTCAAAACAATTCACAGTGAATAAAGGACCATCTATCCACAGACTTATTTAACTTGGTACTAGAACGCATCGTGAGAAGGATAAAAATTAGTACAAGCGGTACCATATTTAACAACAGACAGCAGTTTATAGCTTACACACTGATGATCTAGTCATCCTAACAAGAACAAAGGAACACCTCCAAAAAATCTTCCAAAAGTTCGAAGCGGAAGCAAAAAGGTATGGATTAATGGTAATGAAAGGAGATATAAATAAAGAGGATAACTATATAAAAATGAAAGGAGAAGGAGATGAATATAAATTTAAGGAACTATCAGAATTTGAATACCTGGGAGTGACTGTAACCAATACTGAAGGGGAAGAAAAAGAAATAGATAAAAGATTATTAAAGGTTTAGATATCTGGGAATTGATATAACCAGTTACGGAGATGTTGAAGAGGAAGTACGACAACAAAGCTTAAAAGCAAGTAAAGCGGCGGGATCTCTTAATGACACAATCTGGAAGAACAAACACTTAAGACAAGACACAAAAGCAAGAATCTATAAAGCAGCAATTAGACCTATATTAACATACACGGCGGAGACAAGGCCTGACACATCTAAAACGAGACGACTACTAGAAACAACAGAGATGAAAATACTCCGACGAATATCAGGGAAAAGTCTGTAGGATAGGTAGAGGAGCGAAAAGATAAGAAGATCATGCAATATAGAAGACATAAATGGATGGGTGACAAAACGGAAACAGGAGTGGAACGAACACATTAGTAGAATGGCAGAGGATAGGATAGTACGAATAGCACGAGATAAGTCACCAAATGGACGAAGAAGTATTGGCAGACCAAGAAAAAGGTGGTGTGATAACCTAAACAATTTAGGAGGATAATATTGAAGAAGAAACAGGCTTTAAAGCCTACATACAAGAAGGAAGAAGAAGAAGAAGAGTTGTGGGTGCCTTACACATGATACTAAAAGCAAAAAATATATCAAGAAACGCGAAAATCAAAATGTATGAAACCATAATACGGCGCACAGTGTTGTATGCGAGAAAAACGTATGTAATGAAATAACAAGAGGAGAAAAAGATACAAATATGGGAAAGAAAGGTCCTGAGAAAGATTTTTGGAGGTAAACAGATACCGGAGAAAACGAGGAGGAGACGAAAAAATGAAGAAGTAATGAGGATGTATGGGAGACCAAAAATAACGACAAAAATACGAGTCAGATGGCTGGGTCATGCCAAAGTCATGGACGAATGCTAGAAAATAGAAACTTCAAACGAATATTGAATGACAGAGCATTGGGAAAAAGGAGACGAGGTCGCCCAAGGAAGAGATGGTTAGAGGCTGCAAAGAGGGATTTAGAGGAAATCGGGGTGAAGGGCTGGAGAAAGAGTGCAGAGTTGATGCTTTTTATAACCTCAGTAGTCTTGCTGAGACGTTCTAGTATTGGGGAGTTTGTAATCTTCTCCACCCAAGAAACTTTTAAATTCTTCTATAGCACCACATTTCGAAAGCCTCAAGGCGATGTAGATCGATTTTATTCACAGTTTAAGAGTCGACACCATAAAGTAAGACCGAGAACACGTAGCAGCGAAGTAGGCAGATACTAAACGGGGTCTATGTTACATAATATCTTGGAAATCCTACTAAAAGCGGTTCTGGCTTGCTATATTCTAGATCTAATTTCGCCGTGAGTCTCTGCGTCACAATTTAACTGACATCCAAGGTAAAAAATTTGCTTAAGTTGCTCAAATTTGGTATTATGTACATAGACGGTTTTATATTCTGTTGTTTACTTATTACATGTATTTCAGATTCAGACTTGCTTCGTTACAACTTTCAATGACACTATTAAGTAATGTTTGCAGATCTTCTTGGCTACAAGCTAGGAGTACTGTGTCGTCGGCGTATCGCAAATTATTACTGACTTCACCGTTCACAATTATTCCTTCTTGTTTTTCAGAAAGTGTGTTTCTGAAAATTCTTTCGGAGTAAACGTTGAAAAGGAGGGTGGACAAGAGTTATCCCTGCCGTACTTCTCTTTTAATGGTAAGAGCCTGTGATTCTGAACCATCTACTGAAAGTGATGTTGTTTTATTCTAATACAAATTTGTAATTATGCGAACGTCTCTGTCGTCCAAACCAATGTCTTTTAGAACTTCGATTATTATTGACTATATTTGACTAACACGATCAAATGCCGATTTGGAAGTCTATAGAAGAACAGTACAGAGTGATCAACTTCTGTGACAAAGTCCAATATATCTGTTATTATAAAATATATGAAAAAGAGTTGTTAATAAAAGTTATAGACACCTTTAATGTACACATTTTAAAATTAGTGAGAAATATACAGGGTCCTCCGTAACACGGTGCCAAACCAAAGTTATGTTTTTTTAAATGGAACACCCTGTATTTTATTTAAAATCTGGTTTCTCTACATTTTTTTGATTAAAAATATATAACACTTGTCTAGGGTTATACTGAGTGTTTCAAAGTTATGAGCACTTTTATCAAAAAATCATACTGATTTGATCGCCCTGTATGATTCTAACAGTATAATATAAACTTATTTTTTTACTGCTGTTGACTGTCAATATTAAAGTAGTTTTGAAACAACGTACAATTTTTTTATCACTACACAAATTGTATACAGGGTAAGTCAAAATGCAAATAAAAGATTTTCTTCATATTTTTAAATGGAACACCCTGTATTTATAATACCGTCGAAAAGTTCTTTCATTATACTTGCATATCTTTTAAATATTCCCTATACCTAAAGTTATTAGTTTTCGAGATATTTTAGTTTTATTGTTGATAACTTATAGATACGTTTATTACAGTAAATTAATTACCCTTAATATTAGAAACCTCCAATGAGTTTGTTAATGATAATTAAAATTAGACTGCATTTCATTTTTTCTCCAAGTTTATGGAAAATTCTATACAATAACGACAATTTTATATTTACTAACAAAATGATATCAATTAATTTTCCGCGAAGAAATGGGAACTATAAATTGCTGCAAGTTCTTGTTCAAGGTGGCTTTGAAATAATTGTCACAAGAACTGTCAGATGTAAGATTTTAATTATCTGTACCTTTTTATTTTTGTTATTGATTATAATTGTTTGTCATATTGTTATAATTGTTACCAAACAATGAATTTTAGTCGTGAAGAAATGACAGATATGATATGGATTTTAGGAGAGTGTTTCAAAAAGGCATTAGTTGCCACAAGAATTTATAAGAAACGGTGTCCATAGCGTCAACAACCAAATAAGAAAGCATTTGACAACTTATTAGACAGGTTAAATCGTACTGGTTCTGTTTATGAAGCAAAGGAAAAAACAAAAATCATTATTGCGGATGAAAATGAATTAAATGTTTTACTGCCTGTTACAGAAAATCCTCATACAAGTATTCAAAATATTACAAGAGAGCAAGATATTAGTTATGTATCTATCCAAAACATACTCAAGAAAAACAACATGCACCCATATCATATACAATTACATCAGCAACTTGTTGGAAATGATTTCGAACGAAGAGTACGATTTTGTCAATAGTCACAACAACAAATAGTTATACAGAGAGATTTTTTTGAGTTTGTTCTTTTTTTGGAGACGAGGCAACATTCCACAAAAATGGTAGTGTAAACAGACACAATTTTCATTATTATTCCACAACCAATCCGTACTGTGCTCAGACACATAGTCAGACGAGATGGTCCCTTAATGTTTGGGGTGGAATCATATGCAATTACGTTATAGGTCCTTTTTTCTTCGAGGAATCGGTAAATGGTGAGGCTTATTTAAATTTTCTAGTGAATCATTTACCTATTCTACTTGAAAATGTACCAGTAAACATCCGCCAACATATGTAGTACCTTCACGACGGAGCCCCTGCTCACCACAACGCACTTGTCAACGGTGAACTCGATGAACTATTTCCTGAAAGATGGATAGGAAGAGATGGGCCAGTTCACTGGCCACCCAGATCACCAGAATTAAACGAAGTTGACTTCTTTTTCTGGGGTTATATTAAAGACGTAGTGTATAGGACACCTCTAACAATAGTTGACGATATGAAATTAAGGATTCAAAACGTCTTTCAAAGTGTCACACAACAAATCCTTACAAACATCATTAGGTCTTTCGAAACTCGTTTCCAGGCTTGTGTAGACGTTATGGAAGGTCATTTAGAACACCTTTTATAACAAAAGAAGTACGTTGAACATTTTTTTTATTTAATTTAGCTTTTTTAATAAATTTTATTAAATTAAAGTATTGTTATTAATAACTAAGCAATACATGTTGTTATCAACAATAAAACTAAAATATCTCGAAAACTAATAACTTTAGGTATAGGGAATATTTCAAAGATATGTAAGTATAGTGACAGACCTTTTCGATAATAATATAAAATACAGCGTATTCCATTTAAAATTATGAAGAAAATCTTGTATTTACATTTTAACTTACCCTGTATACAATTTGTGTAGTTATAGAAAAATTATACATTGTTACAAAACTACTTTAATATTGACAGTAAAAAGCATTAAAAAAATAAGTTTATATTATACTGTTAGAATCATACAGGGCGATCAAATCAGTATGGTTTTTTGATAAAACTGCTCATAACTTTGAAACACTCAGTATAACCCTAGACAAGTGTTATATCTTTTTAATCAAAAAAATGTAGAGAAAACAGATTTTAAATAAAATACAGGGTGTTCCATTTAAAAAAACAAAACTTTGGTTTGGCACCGTGTTATGGAGGACCCTGTATATTTCTCACTAATTTAAAAATGTGTACATTAAAGGTGTCTATAACTTTTATTAACAACTTTTTTCATATATTTTATAATAACAGATATATTGGACTTTGTCACAGAAGTTGATCACCCTGTATATATCTACAGATATATCACGACATCTTTGAGGAAGTACATTTATCCCAAACAATGCCTTTCTCGTTCCAATCCCGTTACGGAAACCACACTGTGTGTCACTTACAGTAGGAAAAATGAAAGATTACCCATGAACACTCACATCAATCACTTATTTTTAATTTGCTGTCTTTTTCTATAACAAACGACTGTTATTTATAGAAAAAGACAGAAAATACAAAATCAGTGATTGATATGATCGTTTATGGGTAATATTTTTTAAGTAAGTCTTTTACTATAACAAACGTTTGTTATTTACAGAAAAATACAGAAAATACAAAATAAGTGATTGATGTGATCGTTCATGGTAATCTTTCATTTTTCCGAGTGTAAGTATTCCTCGCATTTATTGTAGACACGGCAATGTATTCTTCAAAACAAAATTTCAATATAATATAAATGTTTTAACAAACTATTGGTTCTACAATCAGCACAGGTTTCTGCTGTTGTCTTCTTAGGTAGAGCTATAAACCGTGAATTGGACCAACCATTAGGTAGGTGTCCGCTGGTATAAATGGTATTAAAAACTAAGTTATAGCCTCTAAAACATTGCTATCATTTATAAGTTGGTATATTTTAGTTGGAATTTCATCAGGACCTATCGCTTTGCCATTTTTTATGATTGTATGGCATTGAATGTCGTGGTGGTGTAGTCGGAAAGATAGAAGCGGATTTTGTGCGTGATAAGTAATATGGAAAAACTATACGGGGATATGTTAAATTAGTTGTGTACATGACTTTCCCTAACGGCCGTAAACAAGAGTGGGGGACGAGGGTAGTTATAAGGGGTCAAAGTCGCGGATTTTATTATTTTTTTTGTGACTCTCATGATCGAGTACACCAAAATTTGGGAATAAGTAGGCCATGACGTAACTAAGTAAAATCTCTAGGGGCAGAACGCTGCGTTGCCGACAAAGGGGTTGGGGTAGGGGCTAATATAAAAAATTTAAGGGGTTTTGCGACGTTCGTGATTGAGATAGTGCACCAAAATTTGGGAATAAGTAGAACATGACATAAATAAGTAAAATCCCAGAGCCGGAAACCAGAATGATGATGAGGATAGTTATAAGGGGTCAAAGTCGCGGTTTTATTATTTTTTTGTGACGCTTATGATAGAGATAGTGCACCAAAATTGGGAAATAAATAGGAAATGACGTAATTAAGTAAAATCTCCAGGGGTGGCACGCTACGTGGCTGAGAAAGGGGTGGAGGCAGGGGTGAATATAAAAATTATAAGGGATGTTTTGTGACGTTCGTGATCGAGATAGTGAACCAAAATTTGGGAGTAAGTAGATCATGACGTAACTAAGCAAAATCTCCAGGACTGGAAACCAGAGTTGGGGATGAGGGTAGTTTTAAGGGACCAAAGTCGCAGTTTGTATTATTTATTTTGTGGCGCAACACAACATTTGCCCCCGCGCAGCGTTCCGCCCCTCGAGATTTTACTTAGTAATGTCATGATCTACTTATTCCCAAATTTTGGTACACTATCTCGATCACTAACGGCAAAATAACCCTTATATTTTTATACCCACTCCTACCTACCACCCTTTGTACCCCAAGCAGTGTTTCGCCCCTGGAGATTTTACTTAATTACGTCAAGACATACTTACTCCCAAATTTTGGTGCACTATTTCTATCATGAGCGTCACAAAAAAAAATAAAAACCGCGACTTTTACCCCTTATAACTACTCTCGTTCGCCACTATGGTTTCCGGCTCTGAAGATTTTACTTAGTTGTGTCATGGTTTACTTATTCCCAAATTTTGGTGCACTATCTCACTCACGGACGTCGCAAAATACCCTTTATATTTTTTATATTCACCCCTGCTCCACCCTTTTGTCGGCCACGCAGCGTTCCACCCCTGAATATTTTAGTTAGTTACATCATGACCTACTTATTCCCAAATTTTGGTGCACTATCTCGATCATGAGCGTCACAAAAAAAATAAAAACTGCGACTTTGACCTCTTATAGCTACCCTCGTCCCCCACTCTGGTTTCTGGCTCTGGGGATTTTACTTAGTTTTGTGATGGTCTACTTATTCCCAAATTTTGGTGCACTATCTCAGTCACGAACGTCGAAAAAAACCCATTATATTTTTTATATTCACCCCTACGTTCACCCTTTTGTCGACTACGCAGCGTTCCGCTCCTAGAGATTTTACTTAGTGACGTCATGACCTACTCATTCTCAAATTTTGGTGCACTATCTCCATCATGATCGTCACAAAAAAAATAATAAAAACCACGACTTTGACCCCTTATAACTACCCTCGTCCCCCACTCTTGTTTCCGGCCATTAGGGAAAGTCATGTACACAACTAATTTAACATATCCCCGTATAGTTTTTCCATATTACTTATCACGCACAAAATCCGCTCCCAGTTCTTAGACTAGTGTTAAAAATACGAAACTGAACTTGAACGAAACTTGAATCCACAAATAACCAGATTTATATGTTATGTGAGTTTGTGGTTATTTCGTCTACTTCTACTATAAGTGTTCGTTAAGTTAGTGAAGTAGAATGTGAGGTGGTGGAAGGGTTGATGATGTTGCTGGTAGCTAATAACTTAATATATTAAAACTAAACTGAAAAGTGTATTTGCATGATTCGTGGTCTTCCAAAAGGCATTCGATAAAGTACAGCATGTAAAAGTAATGTATGTATATAAGCTGTACACTCCCGTGGAAGTTATAACTGTTTTTCACTTTAATGATCCGTTATGACATGGGTGATCAGTCCACTTTTCTTCTAATCTGTCTGCTCAAACATCTGGTGTGTCTTCGTTTCCGTCACTACTTTTCTCCACTCATTTCGGTTCTCAGTCTTTTTTTCCAGTTTCTAATTCCCATAACTCTTAAGTTGTTTTCGACTTGCTGTTTCCACCTTGCTTTTGGTCTGCCTCGTCCTCTTGTCTCAGGGGGTATCCAGTTGGTAATAACTTTAAGAGGAAACAGTAGCGATCAACAGGTAGCGAAAACGCGTTCCAAGATTGCGGCTGTAATTTTGAATATTTTTTCGAGATATTTGGCACACGTATTCGTAATATAATAAAGAATGGCGGTACAGAGCCCAATTTGAAAAATATATTAATATGTGGAAATTACTCTGTAATTAAATACAATATTAAAAAAACGAGCCTGTACCGCCATTAAGAAGAACAAAAAAATACACTTTCTTCAAATAAACTTTTTTATCCGATGCCTGGATTTCGTGTCATTTTGGAACTACTAATGAAATAAAAAATTTTAGTAGTTCCAAAATGACACAAAATCTAGGCATCGGATAAAAAATTTATTTGAAGAAAGTGTATTTTTTTGTTCTTATTAATGACGGTACAGGCTCGTTTTTTAATATTTTATTTAATTACAGAGTAATTTCCACATATTAATATATTTTTCAAATTGGGCTCTGCACCGCCATTCTTTATTATGTTACGAATACGTGTGCCAAATACCTCGAAAAAATATTCAAAATTACAGCCGCAATCTTGGAACGCGTTTTTGCTACCTGTTGATCGCTACTGTTTCACCTTAATGGGATCATCTTCACTTTTTCTACTTATATGACCATACCACCTTATTCTTCGTGCTTTTGCTCATTTCACTATGTTGTTACGTTTTAAAAATTCAACCGTCTCAATATTATTTTTTTTTAAATAAATTATTCCACTTTTCCATACCGTTTCCCACATTTCTCCTATTTTCTTAAATACATAATCGAATAGATAGCAGACTTTGAATTTGGCAAGGGTTGTCATGGATACGTTACGGTAAGTCACTTTGACAGTCGTCGAATTCTAAAATTGCGGTGCTACTTGGAACATAAGTTTTGGCTTGAGTGAAAACTGTCAAAGTTGAATGATATACTTATATCAGAGTTCTCTGAAAAAGCCGTTTAGTTGAGACAGAGAAAGTAATACTGCAATAATTTTTGTCACGTAGCTGCAAGAACTATATTCCGAAGTTAATTCTGAGAAAATTTGGATAAAAATAGCTAATAATTTGGAATTTAAAGTTTGATTGATTTTTTGACAAGGTAGTGGTGTCAAAATTTGAATTGCTGTCGGCTTTTGAAAGTCAGGTATTTTAATAAAATCTTTTATAAATTATAATTCTAATAGCCTAAATTAAAACACTTTAATAGAATAATTAAAAAAAAAATTAAATAAATAAAACAAACTAGTTTTAAAAATGGGGGACACGTCTGGGGGTGATAAGCCCCCAGATTTAAATTTAGTCGAAAAAAATGATAACTTTGATGTTCCAATGACTACAAATACGAGTTATATAGGCAATCTAAGTAATAATAATAATTTAAGAAATAACAAAAAACAAATAATTGTTACTGATAAAAAAGAAAATTTAAATAACATCCCATCTAGGTATGATATTTATGATAAAGGTCCGTTTGAAGTCTATATAGAATCCAATAATGAAAATTTTAATATCGGGAAATATAACTATTTGGCTATAGCTAGAGAAATCTATGATCTAAAATTAAACGAAATCTTTAAAACTCATAAAAAGGGGATAAATAGAATTAGTGTGGAATTTAAAAATAGAAAAGCGGCAAATGATTTTTTGGATTCAAATACGTTAAAAGATAAAGGATATGACTTGTTCATCCCTAATAAGAATGTAACCTGTAAAGGTATTGTAAAATTTATCAATAGAGACTTCACAGAGGATACCCTGTTGAAATACTCAGAACCCAATACAAAAAATTGTAAAATTATTCATGTCAAACGTTTTAATAGAAGAATTAAGCAAAAAATGGATGAGATATCTCAACAGGGCAGCCAAAGTGAGGAGGTGGTTACACTTCTCCCAACTGGAACTGTTTGTTATACCTTTACAGGGACTACTTTACCGAGGGGAGTATTGATCTGCGGTATAGAACATAGAGTCTTGCCATATATAATGCCAGTGATACAGTGTTATAACTGCTTAAATTACGGGCACACCAAAAATCTGTGCAAAACAAAAAATAGTAAATGCATTAATTGTACTAAAATACATGAACCAAATGAAACGTGTGTTATGAAATGTGTTCACTGTAACAGTATTGAGCATAATAGCACAAGCCATCAATGTCCCGAATTTATGAGACAAAAAAAAATTATAGAGATGATGTCTTTAGAAAATCTATCTTTTTTTGAGGCTTCTGAAAAAATTCCAAAAACAAAAAATAATAATTTCATTAACCATCCGAGTGATTTCCCTGCCTTTCAAGGCACTAAAAACCTGGAACCACAAAGTATCCCATTAAACTCTAGACGAACGACACACGTCAGTAATCAACAAAAATCCAGCACTTATATTGTCACACTTAAAGGAAATAAAAGGCGAGCACAAGATAATGGGACATACGATAAAGATCTACACAACGAGAATATATTAAACCCCAATGGTAGGTTGCCATCCACTTCCTCCATGGCATATAGTATCCCAAATTCACCAAATTTTAATAAAACCAATAAACAAACCTCTGAAAACGTTTTCAGAGAAAGCTCTCAGTCCCTTCAAAATATTATGAATATGGCTAGTAAATTAAATAATTCAGACAGAGAACATGTTCTCAATTTTATTGCACAAATTTGTAATTTTAAAAGCATAGGCTCACCTACGTTTGACACAGGCTATTTAGATATTAACTCATCACCCCCATCATTTTATGGATCAAAATAAAAATAAAACATTCCAAATGCAAGGCTGTTTCACTCTCATGCAGTGGAACATTAGAAGTATTAAACCAAATTATGATAATTTAAAAATCTTCATTAAAGAACTTAAACCAGATGTAATCTTATTAAATGAAACATGGACAAATAACACGTATATATTAAATATAAAAAACTATTTCATATACAGGGAAGATAGATATGATGGATACGGTGGCATTATGATCCTAATTAAAGATAGTTTTGAACACACTAGCATACGAGTGAGCAACTCTGACAGAACATCAAATATGCAGGTGATAGGTATAAACTTACCAAAATTTGACCTAAATATAATTAATATCTACAACCCTTCAGGTCAGCAAATAAAACAATCGACATGGAATAATATTAAAAAAGATTTTCACAAACCTTATATAATCATGGGAGAGTTAAATGCACATGATCAGGTATGGGGATGTGCTGGTAACAACCATAATGGGAAAATAATAATGGAATTCGTTGATGAAGAACAATTAGTTATAATGAATGATGGTACCTCCACCAGAATGGTACAACCAGGGCAGAATCCATCAGCAGTTGATGTTACCATAGTAACTCAAGATTTAGCATCTAAGTGTCATTGGTGGGTACACCCAGATAGTGGACAAAGTGACCATTTCCCAACTATATGTGAAATTATCCAAACACAATCCTCAAATGGAGGCAGCATATTAGGTACCAGAAGAAATTTCAAAAAAGCAAATTGGCCAAAATACATGGGCACTATAGAAACTAAGCTGTCTGATCGACATGACGTGGATTATAATGAATGGCATAATATTGTCAATTCTAGTGCAGAAGATAATATCCCTTACATAACAGTTAGAGATAAAACTAAGGGGGCACCATGGTGGGACAACGACTGCGATGAGTTAATAAACAATAGACGAAAAGCAATCAAAACCTATGTAGATAACCAAACCGTGGAAAATTACATAAACTGTAATAGAATTAAAGCTTTCGTTAAAAAACAATTACAAATTAAAAAAAATCTAGTTTTAGACGATTTTGTGGATCACTTACGAGGGAAACTCCAGTTAAAAAAATTTGGAGCACAATTAAAAAATTTAAAACTCATTTTTCTAATAGCCATGTAACTTTTCCCAATAACGAAACCTCGATAAAAATTCTAAATAATTTAACTTCATGCAATGTAGATCCCTGGTTTAAACTTCTGAGCCCTAGCAATGAAACTGTTGAGGAAATAACCTACACTGAGTACACTAATATAATATACTCAAAAAAAGATAAGGCCACTGGTATGGATAAGGTATCATATTCGATGTTAAAAAACATACCCACAATAGCAGAATCCCATTTGATAAAAATTTTCAATAATATACTAAAAACAAGTAAGATACCATGGCAGTGGAAACAAACACTAATATTACCTTTCCTAAAACCTACTAAATGTCCAAACAGTCCAGAAAGTTACCGACCAATCGCCTTAACGTCATGTGTAGGTAAAATTCTAGAAAACATAATTAAAAATAGAATAGAATGGTTCGTAGAGCATAATAGTATTTTGCCCAGCTATCAGCTGGGCTTTCGCAAAGAAAGTGGATGTAGTAATGCGCATGTAGCGCTTTCCCACATAGTACTTAATGCTTTTACTGAGAGAAAAGCGGTTTTAACGGTCTTCCTTGATCTAAAAGCTGCTTATGATAATATAGATATCTACCTTTTATATAGAAAAATGGCGGATTTAAAAATACCATATACATATAATAACCTAATTTTTGAATTCTTAAATAACAGAAATATTTATATCCGAGATAGGGAATACCAAATAATTGGACCCAACATCACTGATAAAGGGCTGGCTCAGGGATCGCCCCTGAGCCCACTACTATTCAACATATATACCAAAGCGCTACATGACATTATTCCATCTAATTTCAGGCTAATTCAATATGCAGATGATCTAGCCCTCATAACAGTTGGTGAAGATATAAATAATCTTATAAGATTAACTAATATATGTCTTACTCACATAACTCAATGGTTAACAGAAAATAAACTACCCTTGTCCCATGGTAAATCTTCTGCAGTAATCTTTAACAAAAAGAAAAACATCACCAATAATATTCCGTTAAAAATAGAGGGAGAGATAATTCCTATTAGAGAATCAATTAAATATTTAGGGACAATATTCAATAATCGACTTAACTGGATTGAAAATATTAAACGTATCGAAACACAAGCTCAAAAAGGTTTGAATATAATGAGGGCAATATGTGGAACCTGGTGGGGAGCAAACCCCCATACAGTCTCATTAATTTATAAAGGAATCGTAAGACCCCATTTGGATTATTCATGTGCAATATTAAAACCCTGTAGTAAGTCCCCACTCTTAATATTAGATAAAATTCAGTTTAAAGCTTTACGAATCATCACGGGCTGTATGAGATCTACCCCCACTAATGCTTTGCTAGCAGAAAGTGGAGAAATTTCATTAGATGCAAGAAGGAAAATACTGTGCGCTAAGTTCTATCTGAAAATCCTAGCTGCTCTGAAAAATCCACTGAACGAAATCCTGTCAGAGTTGGGAACCAAAGTAAATTATAAAATAGGATTTTGGAAATCACAAGAGCCACCATATTTGATTGAAATCAAAAATAATTTTGACAAATACCTCATTAATCTATATAAAGAGAATATTAAATCCTGCTTTCAGATCGAACTGAATTATCTTACGGGAACATTTCAGACAATTTTCTCAACCCACAAAAAAATGGAAATCTATACTCATCAGGAATTTCTTAATGAACTTTCAGCTTCATATGGAAATTATACATGGGTATTTACAGATGGTTCTTTAGATCCCGAGTCGAGGACAATAGGTTTTGGGGTACACATACCTTCAATCAATTATAACTATGCATCCAGATTACATGAGCACACTCAAATATGCACTGCAGAAATTATTGCAATTAACAAGGCAGTATCTGTTTGTATTGAAAAAAATATTAAAGAAGCAATAATTTTTTCAGATGCTAAAAGTGCTATCCAAAAATTACATAACACCACCTGGGGGACAAACAACCATATTGCAAACCTAACTAAAAGACTTATTATTGAGTCAATGGAAGCAGGATTTAATATAATCTTAGCTTGGATTCCAGGCCATACTGGAGTAAAGGGGAATACAGAGGCTGATAAATTGGCAAATATAGGCAAGACTTTAAATGTTCCTGCAGACATTAAAATAGATAAATTTGACTTTTTGCCTTTTATTAAACAAACAATTGTAAACGAGTTTAAAGTTGAATGGACAAAGCAGTTTAAAACTAAAGGGAAATGGTATCAACAATGCCAAAGTGATTTTTCTATAAACCCTTGGTTCCACAAATTCACATTTGTGGATCGAAGGCACTTAACATCTATTATTAGAATGCGAACGGGCCATTGTCACACACCAGACCATTTGTTTAAAATTAATTGTAGTGATACTCCTTTTTGTGAATGTGGACAGATAGGAAGTATAACTCATATGTTACTTGAATGCCCAATTAACAAAACAAATCAATTTGACCTGTATCAGGAACTAGTTAATATAGGAAGTCCAACCCCTATTTCAATACAAAATCTCTTACATAATATTAATGACCAAACCTTAAGAAAGATCAATCAATTTTTAACAATATTTCAAATTAAAATATAAAATAAAAATAGTTATTTGAAAATCATATCACAATGAATTTAAAGAAGGGAATATGGAAAAATCCAGACCCTTTGAAAAGAGGATTCCCTTCCAGTTAGTCTAAATACGAGGACTGGCCAAGTACCTAAGAGGTGGAGGCCATGAAACTACAAGAAGAAGAAGAACATAAGTTTTCAGGCAATTGATATTGGATAGATCACCCTGATTGGGGATATCGGCCTGAATTTATGTTAATTGAACTTGGCATATTGTAGTTTTGTAGGTACATTTTGTGTAGTTGTCAAGTTCACACCGTATGAAACGGGAACTATTCTAAAAGCACCATTTTAGATACGCTGTAACGATTCCTGAAGCCATTCTGAAGGAAAAGAATATCAGGTATGTCTTAATTCGATTTTTAAGCGCTGCAATAAGTGCATTGTTGATTTCCGAGCTTTTTATTTATTAGTTTCTCTGAGAGTTGTTATTTTCTTTTGCAGTAATTAGGCCTTAAACCACAAAATACATAGGGGTAATTAGTATTTATTGATGGAAATACTCTGTGGGAAGTAGAAGAGTATATATTTGTGTCTGTACCCCATTGAAAACCCTTCTGGCCAAAGGTTAGTATAAGATCTTCTATTGTTTTCTTATTTATTGATTGGTATAGAATTTGAATCATCGCTCTGACGTCATTTTGAATAAATCTACATTAATTTACAGTTTTCATTTTTTTTTCTTATTTGACATTGCTACTCGAATAGAATTATTTCTCTGACGTCATTTCAGTCAGTTTTTAGTTTTTATTTTTCTTAATATTAATTGTTGTAGTAATAGACGTCATTTTGACAGTTCACGTTAACTGTAATTTTAGATTTAGCTTTATAGAATATGATAGTGTAAATACAAGTAGATATTCTAATTCTATTTTTCTCTTTTAGGGTTTCCGTTTAGTTCCATTTATTCCGATTTATTTACGTTTACTTCCAATTAAGTACTTCCGATTTCTTCTTTCAGTATTTAGTTTTGTTGTGTTTGAAATCGTTTGTTTACGTCGTTGATATGTTACTGGTTATTCTTCTCATTGGAATTGGATACATCGTTGGATACCTCACTACAGAATTAAGATAAGGATTTTGATTAATTTATCTTTTTATGCGTTTATGTTCATTAGCCTTTATTAATTTTAGTTTATTTGTGAGTAGTACCTAGTGTGTTTTCGGTTTGTTATACTGTTTTTTTTTTGTTTTACAGCGGTTGCGCCTGAGCTCAAGCGACGCTTATAATTTTCGGTTAATTTTGAGGGCTAGAAGACCTATTTGCTTCGTCGCAACTGGTTATTTGGTAGGTTATCGTTGTGGTTGTTCAATATTGTTAAATTTGTTTAGTTTATTCTATTATTAATTATTTCATGTTTATTTACAGACTTAATTTATTGTTTTTTTATTTATTTATTATTAATAGATAATTTATACGTGAGGTATCGCTTAATTTCATTTGTTCCATACACCTCACGATTGGTACTGCAACAATTTGGTAGGTTTGGAGTTGCAGTCTACTTTAGGCGTGGGGCAAACTTGCCTGGCGCCCAGTTAATATCTATTTCAGGTTAAAAGAGAAGTCTCAACGAACCCCCCATCTCCACTAGAGCATAGCGGGTTACGCCTTTGTTGTCATCCGACAGCCGGTGTAGCAACGTAGCGTCCGCGCACGAGCGGCGAGGCGTTGCATTTTGGCGCCTAACGTGAGGGCATGATAGAAGAAGAAAACCAGGATTAGAAGAGGAAAAACTAGAAAAAAAACGTATAATTTTGAATTTATGGTGTAAGAAGTGTTATTGTTTTATTATTTTCATGTTGTAAATAGGGTTATTTATTTGTTATATTTGTTATCTCTAGGAGAGTAGTAGATATGTCTGCCTTTAAAATGGAGATAAATAGATTGAGTCAAGGTGAACTTACATATGAATTAAAAATTAGAGGCATAGCGACTGGAACCGTAGATGAAAGGAGGAAAAGTTTGTCATCTGCATTGCGTTTTTATAGTGTTAGTGATAGTTCGTCATTCCCGACATACCCTTTTTCAGCAGAAGAGGATATTAAAGCAGTTCAAGATGGCTTAGCTGCATTAGAACCTGTTATCAAAGGTTTTAAGGATTCAAGTTCTAGTGGGCCTTATTAGAAGTTCAAAACTCAACTGATTCATATACTGCATAGAATCGATCATATTCCAGAGGATAATGAAGAGCGACCGATTTTGCGTAACAGAGCGTTTTCTCTTTTGGATGATCTTGAAAAGAAAACAGAAGATTTTGTGGATTCCACTACTGTTCCTCCTCAGCTTAGTATGATACAGCAGTCATGTTTTGATGGAGATATAAGTGCCTCGACAGGTATTTCTGCGACATCCACTCGTGGACAAATACAAGAACCAACACCCATATCTGGTAATTGTCATTCTATTTTGCCGAATAAGTGGGATTGTAAGTTTTCGGGTAATAAAAAATGTTTATCGTTAAATGAATTTTTAGAACGTGTGGAAGAACTTAGAATATCGCGTCATGTATCTAAACAAGTTCTTTTAGAATCTGGTATTGATTTGTTTACAGATAAAGCTTGTCAATTTTATTTAGCATATCGCAATGAAGTAAGTACGTGGGACGAGTTCGTTTCTTTATTAAAAGAAAAATATATTCCTCCCTATTTTAATAAAAAGTTCTTAGAAGAAATCTGCAAGGGAACTCAAGGCCCAGATGAGTCAATTGGTGTTTATATTGCTATTATGTTAGGTTATTTTGGTCGACTAACTTTTCCAATCTCTGAGAAAGCTAAACTTCAAATTTTGCTTAGGAATATTTTGCTATTTTATCAAACCCAACTGGCCTTGATAGATGTCATTTCTATCTCTCAATTACGTTGTTTAGGTAGGAAATTAGAGTTAAGGAAAGCAGCAGTAGAAAATTTTGTTCCTCCTTCGACGAAATGTAGCAGTTTGGAACCTGATTTGGCATACGTAGACGTAGAGGTTAGTTCTAAGGTGATTCATGTTCAATATCTGCTGGTTGTGATGGTTCTTCAGTTGTAACTCAGCCGAAACAATTAGTTTGCTTTAGGTGTAATTTACCAGGACATTTTGCCAGAGGATGTACGATTAAAGTTGAGAAATTTTGCTATAGATGTAAGAAAACTGGTGTAACTGTTAGAACTTGCCCTAATTTTGGTAAAAAGGGAAACGAGCCGCGACGTGCTTAGGTAATCGGGCTCAGCATGTCGAAAAGGACCACCCGGTTAATAATTTTAAGATTTTATTAGATTTTGTGTTAGAGCATGCTGTAGGTGATGAACGCCCTTATGTTAGTGTAGAAGTTTTAGGTAAGTCTCTTTTAGGATTATTGAATTCAGGTGCATCGACGACTATTATAGGTAATAAAGGATTGTCTGTTATTAGAGATTTAGGTCTTTCTGTAGATAGTAGTCGTAGAATAACTTGTGTAGTAGCTAATGGGACCCGCTATGAATCTGTTGGGGCAGTAGAGCTACCAATCAAGTTGAAAGATAGGTTTAATTTAACCTTCGGAGTACGGAGATTATTTGACTTACTTAGATTACGAAGATGGGTCAAGCGTGACCCATTCTCATTTTATTTATAAGGATGTTTTAAATAGTCAGTATTAATAAACAGTATCTTTAATTCAACAAAAAACAAACAAACATAACCATTATAATCCTAAATTATTGTATTTAAATTTTTTATGATGGTTTCCCATGGGTATACACTAGTTTGCTCCGGCGGCCAGATTTTAATACCTTATAGAAAACGGGCATAGGTAAATTCGCTCCGGCCATATATTTGAATACGTATACCTGTAAACAGAGACGGCTGCGATTTACGTGTACCTACAAACATATTAAAAATATTTTTCGAAATCCGAAGACCGGGTCAGGACTGACTCGGCATCATAGATGTTACGTAGAGGAAAAACTGTAATTTGCATGTTCACGAATTATATACGAAAAAATAGACTGAAACAAATAAGGAGATCAGTCGGATTTGTAAAAAAATTATTTCATAAAATATTAAGAAATAAGTGAATTTAGGGTCACGCTTGACCCAGTCTTCGTACTCCGAAGGTTAATACAAGCCCTTGTTATTCCTGATGTACATCATTTATTAATACTTGGTGTAGATTTTGGTGTGGTATGGGTATAGTTCCCGATCTTAGGCAGAGTGTTTGGTCATTCATTAATGAACCGATTATCGTTAATGCTGTGAGTCAGGTGAGTAGTCAAAGTGTTTTGAGTCCTTTGGAGAAGTCCCGTCTTCAAGTTGCTCTTAATAGAAATATAGGTTTATTAGGTAAGGAACTTGGTTGTGCAAAAACCACTGAGCATGTAATTGTAACAACTGGTGCTCCTATCAAGCAGCATTACTATAGAATAAACCCAGTAATCCAAAAACATATAGACAACGAGTTAGATGAAATGTTGCGACTTGTAGTTGTGGAGCCGTCAAAAAGTCCTTGGTCCTCCCCAATGTTATTGATTAAAAAGGAAGATGGTGGATTTCGATTTTGTGTCGATTATAGGAAGCTGAATGCTGTGACTGTCAGAGATAGTTATACATTGCCACTCATATCTGATATCCTTGACAAATTGCGTGATGCTAAATATATTTCTAGTATGGATGTAAAGTCGGCTTACTGGCAAGTGAAAATGGCTGATGACTCGAAACAGAACACTGCTTTCACTGTCCCAAATAGAGGATTGTTTCAGTTTCTTCGCATGCCGTTTGGACTACACAATGCCCCGGCTACGTGGCAAAGATTGATAGACAATATATTAGGTCATGATTTGGAACCCTATGTGTTCGTCTATCTAGACGAACAACATAGTCTAGGCGCCAGAGGGGTCACCGTGTCATATTCAATTCTGATGGACAAACTCAACGGTTTCTTATGGATTTTTGGCTGCTGATTACGAATTTCGAGGGGGGATTTTGATCCGAGTGGTCAAAAAAGTGTTATAAACAATTTAATTGTTTATAAATTGTTTATAAGGCTCTGGCTCATAAACTAAAAGAGATGAAAAAAAATGTTTCAAACAAAATTTGTTCCTTAATAAAAAACCAAGAAAAAACCGTTTACTAAACTTAAATCTAACAATTAGAACTCAAGATATTGTAAAATTAGTGCACAATGCAAATTGCAAATTGCAAAATAAGTATTTTTCGAAGCTTTATCGATCGTAACTCGGCTTCTACGCATGCAAATGAGTCTTAGAAGCTGTCGCTTTAAAGCTTAATTAATAGGCTTCCAAACAAAGTTCAGTTCATTAAATTACTTGATCTTCATTTGTTTTAAAGTTATACCCGTTTGAAGTTACAATTTTCTTAAAAATATTGTACATTCATTTGTTTATAAGGGTTTCAAGCAAATTTGAGCTATAAACATTTATACTTTAATGAACAATAATGATAGAAAAACTCAAAAGGAACAATTTGAGGTTGCGAAAATGTTCATAAGTTTATTTTTGGCCAAGATGTCGATATTTTAATGGCGCGCGCTATGAAGCGCAATATCGGCTCACCGCGTAAAGGTTCACGCGCTAACTTCTCGATGCAAATTATAATTTCTATGTATACATACGTTATCTTCATTTTTCATTTTTGAAGATCCTAATAAAATTTTATCATATAATTCTTATAATTAAATCATCATACTGTACCTCGTATCACCTTTCATTCTATTTACTTTGTCTTCTATTTTTTGCACTAAATGAGAAAAAAAAACATTAAAAACTAATATTTCAGAAGTATAACTAAAAAGTAAGTTGATATTATTTATTAGTACTATTTTTACAAACATTTTTTTCATGCATCTGCAAATCTGCAAAGAGATATACAAGGAATATCATCAGATTTTTTACATCTGCATAAGTTCTTAGCGAAATTTTAACAGTTACATGGTGGTACAAGTCTGTTCTTGTAGGCAGTAAAACTAAAAGTTTTTGAGGCTTCAGAGTCTAATTATCTATATGATATCCATATAAAGTGGATCTAGAATCTTTTGTTCATAGATTTTGTTCATGAATCATAGTTCTTTTGCAGCATAATCAAGGTCCGTCAATTGTGTGTATGCCGCCACATCATAAATGCTCGTTTTATATGCAATGATGATGCTGCAAAAGAAT
The DNA here is from genome assembly GCF_917563875.1 of Diabrotica virgifera virgifera. Classification (NCBI taxonomy): domain Eukaryota; kingdom Metazoa; phylum Arthropoda; class Insecta; order Coleoptera; family Chrysomelidae; genus Diabrotica; species Diabrotica virgifera. The sequence continues at coordinate 211,782,398 of NC_065444.1, forward strand.
CCGATCAATTTTTATATGGATATCACATATTGGCTCATTTGCTTGCGTAGAAGCCGAGTTACGATCGATAAAGCGTCGGAGAATACATATTTACTTGACTGTGAGCCAATCTTGCGCCTCATAGCGCGCCATTAAAATATCGACATCTTAGCCAAAAATAAACTTACGAACATTTTCGTAAGCTCAAATTGTTCCTTTTGAGTTGTTTTATCATTATTGTTAATTAAAGTATAAATGTTTTGTAGCTCAAGTTTGCTTGAAACCTTTATAAACAAATTATTGTACAATTTTTTTGAGAAAATTATAACTTCAAACGGGTATAACTTTAAAACAAATGAAGATCAAATAATTTAATAAACTTTGTTTGGAAGCCTCTTGATTAAGCTTTAAAAACACACCTTATAGGGCTCATTTTCATGGGTAGAAGCCGAGTTACGATCGATAAAGCTTCGAAAAATACTTATTTTGCAATTTGAAATTTGCATTGTGCACTAATTTTACAATATCTTGAATTCTGATTCTCGGATTTAAGTTTAGTAAACGGTTGTTTCTTCGTTTTTTATTAAGGAACAAATTTTATTTGAAACATTTTTTTCTATTTCTTTTAGTTTATGAGCCAGAGCATTATAAACAATTTTTAAACAATTAAATTGTTTATAACAATTTTTTGACCATTCGGATCGAAATCCCCCCTCGAAATTCGTAATCAGCAGCCAAAAATCCATAAGAAACCGTTGAGTTTGTCCATCAGAATTGAAAATGACACGGTGACCTCTATTTGGCGCCTAGACTAACAGTGCCACCGTTGCATTTGGTTGTCTTTTTAAAGACAGATCACATGCTATGATTTTTTGTGGCGGATATTCTTGAGTTGGGATTGATTTCATGTAATCGAATGAACTATCTTTTAGTAAAGTCGTCCCAGGAACGCAACTCATCAATATTGGCAATATCATTTTAAAGTCGTCTACTTTAAAATGTATAATACGTGTCTGAATTGCCGATATAAATGAGTCACATTAAATAGATTATTAGAAGAAATTTTTACTAAGCAACAACATTTTTGTTTATTTAGTATTATTTTGTATTTTGACAACGACACCCGACTTGGGCGTCGAAACGTTAATAAAATCATTTTTGGGTAAAATTGTGGCTTATTTCCAATTTGAATATACTTGATTATAAAAAATGCCACAAGAAAATAGCTTCAGAACAATATCTAGACGACATTGTGATAGTAAGTCAAACATTTGAGGATCATTTAAGAATATTGGATGAAGTGTTTAAACGTCTTAGGACAGCAGGCATCACTATTGATGTTGAGAATTGTGCGTTTTGTAGACCTGAGTTGAAGTATCTTGGGTATGTTGTCGATAGAAATGGTCTACATGTTGATCCTGACAAAGTTAAAGCCATGCTTGATCTTCCTGTTCCTTGTAATGTATCAGAAGTACGTAGGGTTATCGGCACGTTCTCTTGGTATAGATGTTTTATTCCGGATTTTTCTTCCGTTTGGCTCCGATAACTGCTCTTCTTAGAAAGAATTCTAAATTTCAATGGACAGATACTTGTGATCGATCGTTTAAAAAGATTAAAGAATGTTTAGTTCGAGCCCCCATTTTGAGTTGTCCGGATTATGAGAAGCCCTTTGTTGTACAGACATATGCCTCTGGTTTTAGAACAGGCGCTTGCCTCAATCAACCTCATCCTGATGGCGAACGAGTGATTGCTTATTTGATTCCCTTACTAAACAGGAGCGAAATTATTCCACGACTGAAAGAGAGTGTCTTGCGGTATTGTGGGCAATTGAGAAATTAAGACCTTATTTGGAAGGCGTTTCTTTTACAGTGATTACGGACCACTACAGTTTATTGTGGCTTCAGAACTCACAAAGTTTGACAGGTCGTTTGGCTCGCTGGTCGGTACGGCTACAGCAATATGATTTCAAAATATTGCATTGCAAGGGAAAAGATTTGGTGGTTCCGGACGCATTAAGTAGATCTGTTCCGGTAATCGATGTTGTGGGTTTACAGGACAATGTTATCGAACCCGTATAGAATTTGAATAAATGGAAGGTAGCAGCGGAAGATGATAGTTGGTACATGACGATGACGGGTAAGGTAGAACGAGATCCTCGTCAACTAAGTAGATGGAGAGTAACATCTGGTTTATTATGGAAACACATACCTTTTGCCTACCCTGACATAGAACCTGCGTCGGATTCATGGAGATTAGTAGTACCAAAGAAATATCGGATGGAAGTTATGTCCAATTGTCATGAACCTGCCACCTCGGGACATTTTGGTATATATAAGACTTGTGCTAGGGTTAGTGAAAAATATTATTAGCCTAAGATGAGGTCAGATATTGTTAAGTATGTTGGTCGTTGTAGAGTGTGTATCCAACATAAAGTATCTCAGAAGGCTCCTTGTGATAAAATGGTGTCTCATTCGGAAGCTCACCGGCCATGGAAACTCATCTCGGTAGATTTTCAGGGCCCCTTCCCAAGGTCGACTAGTGGAAATAGTTATTTATTGGTAGTGACAGATTATCTTAGTAAATTTTGTCTTTTATTTCCGTTAAGGACTTCCAAAGCTAGTAAGTTGGTTGAGAAATTAGAGCAATAAGTATTCCTTATGTTTGGTGTCCCTAAAACGATTATTTGTGATAATGGCTCACAGTTACGCGGTAAGGAGTTTTCTAAATTGGTTGAAAGGTATAAATGTAAGATTAAGTTTACTGCTAATTACAACCCTAGGGCGAATCCCACTGAACAACAAAACCGTGTTATTAAGACCATGATTGCCATGTATGTGTCGGATAATCACCGGACATGGGATGCCCATATTACTGAGATTGGTTGTGCTATTCGTACGGCAAAACATGAAGGAACTAAGCTTACCCCATATTTTATCAACTTTGGTCGTAATATGATGTTAAGTGGTGAAGACTATACAAATAAGGATCTACTTGGTGTGGAAGATGGTACACAGTTGGGTGACAGTAGTCGCAATGAATACTTTAAAGGAATGTTCGCAGATGTTAGAGAACGTTTAGAAGTAGCTGGCAGAAAGAGTTGTAATAGGTACAATCTTAGGAAGAGAGATGTAGAGTATCTGCCAAACCAGCTAGTGTGGCGTCGTAATTTTGTTTTATCAGAGGCTAGCCAGTATTTTTCTAAGAAGTTGGCACCAAAGTTTGTTGGACCCTACTGTATTAAAAAAAGAATCTCACCATGGACTTATGAGCTTAGGGATGCTAATTATAAATTTTCAGGAGTCTGGGACGTTAGAGACTTGAAACCAGACCCAGGTGACGACGAGGAGTAAGTTGTATAGGTGCAAGAGAGATTTTCGGGGAAAATCTCTTGTAGAAAGAGGGGAGTTGTTACGTTTTAAAAATTCAACCGTCTCAATATTATTTTTTTTTAATAAATTATTCCACTTTTCCATATCGTTTCCCACATTTCTCCTATTTTCTTAAATAAATAATCGAATAGATAGCAGACTTTGAATTTGGTAAGGGTTGTCATGGATACGTTACGGTAAGTCACTTTGACAGTCGTCGAATTCTAAAATTGGGGTGCTACTTGGAACATATGTTTTCAGGCACTTGATCTTGGATAGATCACCCTTATTGGGGATATCGGCCTGAATTTATGTTAATTGAACTTGGCATATTGTAGTGTTGTAGGTACATTTTGTGTAGCTGTCAAGTTCACACCGTATGAAACGGTACCTATTTTCAAAGCACCATTTTAGATACGCTGTAACGATTCCTGAAGCCATTCTGAAGGAAAAGAATATCAGGTATGTCTTAATTCGATTTTTAAGCGCTGCAATAAGTGAATTTTTGATTTCCGAGCTTTTTATTTATTAGTTTCTCTGAGAGTTGTTATTTTCTTTTGCAGTAATTAGGCCTTAAACTACAGAATACATAGGGGTAATTTGTATTTATTGATGTAAATACTCTGTGGGAAGTAGAAGAGTATATATTTGTGTCTGTACCCCATGAAAACCCTTCTGGCCAAAGGTTAGTATAAGATCTTTTATTGTTTTCTTATGTATTGATTGATATAGGATTTGAATCGTTGCTCTGACGTCATTTTGAAGAAATCTACATTAATTTACAATTTTCATTTTTTTTTTCTTATTTGACATTGCTACTAAAATAGAATTATTTCTCTGACGTCATTTCAGTCAGTTTTTAATTTTTATTTTTCTTAATATTAATTGTTGTAGTAATAGACGTCATTTTGACAGTTCACGTTAACTTAGTAATTTTAGATTTAGCTTTATAGAATATGATAGTGTAAATGGGGGACATGAAAGGAGCCTCCACGTAGATTGTGATCACTTGTGAATACAATCGGGCGTCCCCTGGAAACGAGTAATGTCGGCTAATCCTTTCAACACCGGTGCACCAACAACACAGATGCAATCAAAATCAAAACGGTCTTTATCAAGGCCATTTTTGATGACGACCTCAATTAATATTGAAGGACTATCAGCAGATAAAGAAGACCTATTGTCTAATATGTGCAGAGAACATGGTGTCGATGTTCTACTGGTTCAAGAAACCCATAGAGGTACTGCAAGCCGCAGACCAAGGATTCGGGGTATGAAGCTCATACTGGAGAGACCACACGACCAATATGGTAGCGCAGTCTTCGTCAGACCAGATATCGACGTAGCATCCACATCTCTAACAGATCAAAATGACATCGAGATCCTCACAGTGGAGATAAACTCCTGTACAGTAACGTCAATGTACAAACCACCAAACGCTGACTTTGCTTTTGAGGAACCGAATAACTTTCAATCACAGCAAATCAAATTCGTACTGGGTGACTTCAACTGTCACAGTGTCGCGTGGGGTTACAACGAAACAGATTCCAATGGCGAAGAACTAGAAAAATGGGCTGAAAGCATGAACCTAAAACTTATTCACGATCCAAAGCAGCCTGCGTCGTTCAACAGCGGAAGATGGCGCAGAGGTTACAACCCAGACAATATATTTGTCAGCGACAGAATTGGAGACCAGGTGACAAAAATCGTTGGAAGCGCTCTCCCAAAGACACAGCACAGACCAATAATTTGTCTTTCCAACGCGGCAATCAGATACGAAATTGTTCCTTTCAAGAGAAGGTTCAACTTTACTAAAGCAAAATGGGAAAAATTCTCTGAAACATTGGATCAAGAAGTTTCCCAGCTAGAACCTTGCCCTGATTCATACGATAAATTTGTAGAAATCGTAAAGCAAGTATCACGGAAATTTATCCCTAGAGGTTGTCGAACTGAGTACATAGCGGGGCTCAATGAAGAATCTAAACCCCTACTTAAAAGATACGAACAGCTATATGAAGAAGACCCTTTCTCGGAAGCGACAATACAGGCTGGGGAGGAAATGTTACATGCGATATCCGCCAACAGAACGGAAAGGTGGTGCAAGCTGGTCACGAGTCTGGACATGAAACAAAACAGCAGACGTGCCTGGAAGCTGATTCGGAATCTTGGCAACGATCCCGCTGCTCCGGCAGTCAACATGACAGAAGTCACACCCGATCAGATAGCCCATCATCTTCTAATGAACGGTAAGACGACATCAAGAAAGAACAAGGTGAGAGCTCAACGGAATATCGACGAAGAAAGAGATGTTCTAGGTACCTCTTTTTGTCTAGAGGAGATGAGAGGCGCGATCCATCAAATGAAAGATAATAAAGCGGCTGGCCTGGACGACATACGAACAGAGCAAATAAAGAACTTTGGACTAAAAACCGTAGAGTGGCTCGTAAAAATGATGAATTGCTGCATCCGTACATTACAAATCCCCAAAATCTGGAGAAAAGCTAGAGTGGTAGCCCTCTTAAAACCAGGGAAGGATCCGGCGGATACAAAGAGTTTTAGACCTGTATCTCTCTTGTGCCACCTTTTCAAGGCCTTTGAAAGAATGATACTGAACCGGATCGCAGAATATGTGGAGACTAAAATTATTCCAGAACAAGCAGGATTCAGACCCGGAAAGTGCTGCTGCAGTCAAATTCTTAATCTCACCCAACATATTGAAGATGGTTTTGAACGGAAGGAAATAACAGGAGTAGCGTTCATAGACCTAACTGCCGCCTATGATACAGTTAACCATCAACGGCTACTCACAAAACTCTACGAAACTACAAAGGACTTCCGACTAACAAGGTTAGTGAAATGTCTCCTCCAGAATAGACGCTTCTACGTAACGCTCCAGTCCAAGAACAGTCGGTGGAGGGACCAAAAAAATGGGCTACCACAGGGAAGTGTCCTCGCGCCGTTTCTATACAACATATACACCAACGACCAACCCATACACCAACAAACAAGGCAATTTATTTACGCTGATGATACAGCGGTGGCAGCTCAGGGAAGAACCTTCAATGAAGTCGAAGTGAAGCTGACAGATGCCCTGGGAGACTTAGCTCTATACTATGATAAAAACCATCTGAAACCCAATCCCACAAAAACCCAGGTATGTGCTTTCCACCTGAGAAACAAGCATGCCCGAAGGTTGCTGGAGGTGGAATGGCGTGGTCAGATGCTGGAACACAACAAGACGCCAAAATACCTTGGCGTCCGTCTGGATAGAACTCTATCTTACCGATACCACTGTCAAGATGTTAAGAAGAAAGTAAGTGCCAGAAATAATATCATCCGCAAGCTAACTAATACAAAATGGGGAGCACAACCACACACTCTCCGCACTTCTGCCTTGGCATTATGTTTTTCGGCCGCGGAGTTTGGAGCACCAGTATGGGCAAACTCTGCTCACGCAAAGAACGTCGACGTGGCTCTAAATGAAACGGTCCGTATAATATCGGGTTGCCTGAAACCGACACCTATCGAAGAGGTATACCCCATTGCTGGAATTGCTCCACCACCAATCAGGAGAAAGGTCACGTCAGAGGTAGAACGGAAAAAGCAGGAGACGGACCGAAGACACCCCTTATATGACCACCAAACTCAGCCAAGCAGACTAAGATCTCGGAAAAGCTTCCTGAAAACATCAAGATCCATCCCCGAAGCGCCAGAGACGCGCCGAATACACCTATGGCAAGCGTCAACTACTGCGACACATTTTCCTCCCTCGGAGGAAATGGCTGCTGGACACAATTTACCGTATCCGACTTGGAAAGCGCTAAACAGACTAAGAACCGGCGTTTCACGTTGTGCTAGTAACCTGAAAAAATGGGGATACCAGGAGGACGATACCTGCGACTGTGGCGCGGTTCAGACCAGCCGGCATCTACTATCATGCACAGAGATGAGAGAGACCTGCACAGAACAAGACTTAATTATAGCAAATGACAGGGCCATCTATGTGGCCAACCATTGGAAATACAGAATTTAAAGTTGTTGGTGTTCCGGACACGGAAAGTAAGTAATAGTGTAAATACAAGTAGATATTCTAATACTATTTTTCTCTTTTAGGGTTTCCGTTTAGTTCTATTTATTCCGATTTATTTACGTTTACTTCCAATTAAGTACTTCCGATTTCTTCTTTCAGTATTTAGTTTTGTTGTGTTTGAAATCGTTTGTTTACGTCGTTGATATGTTACTGGTTATTCTTCTCATTGGAATTGGATACATCTTTGGATGACACACTACAGAATTAAGACAAGGATTTTGATTAATTTATTTTTTTATGCGTTTATGTTCATTAGCCTTTATTAATTTTAGTTTATTTGTGAATAGTACCTAGTGTGTTTTCGGTTTGTTATACTGTTTTTTTTTTGTTTTACAGCGGTTGCGCCTGAGCTCAAGCGACGCTTATAATTTTCGGTTAATTTTGAGGGCTAGAAGCCCTATTTGCTTCGTCGCAACTAGGTACTTGGTAGGTTATCGTTGCGGTTGTTCAATATTGTTAAATTTTTTCAGTTTATTCTATTATTAATTATTTCATGTTTATTTACAGACTTAATTTATTGTTTTTTTTTTATTTATTTATTATTAATAGATAATTTATACGTGAGGTATCGCTTAATTTCATTTGTTCCATATACTACACGATTGGTACTGCAACAATTTGGTAGGTTTGGAGTTGCAGTCTACTTTAGGCGTGGGGCAAACTTGCCTGGCGCCCAGTTAATATCTATTTCAGGTTAAAAGAGAAGTCTCAACGAACCCCCCCACCTCCACTAGAGCATAGCGGGCTACGCCTTTGTTGTCATCCGACAGCCGGTGTAGCAACGTAGCGTCCGCGCACGAGCGGCGAGGCGTTGCAATGTTTTCTCCTTCCATCCATTGTTCTATTTCGTGGTTCATCCAGGGTCTTCTTTCGTTTTCATTTATTACTTTTAGTCCCAGAATGTTGCGAATTATTTTTCTTCCAAATATTTTCAGCTGTTCTTCTTCTTTTAACGTTAGGGTGTTGGTTTCTATGGCATACATTAAATAGTAGTCTTATATATTTGCATCTTTGTATTTCTGCTTAATTTTTTATCTTTTATTAATTTTTTATTTTTGTGGTAAGCTCTATTTCCTGCTTGTAGTTTCTGTTTCAGGTCTATTCTTTCATTATCTCTACTAATCATCGTTCCCAAGTATTCGAATGTATTTAGGTACTTCCTCAAATCTGTAATTATCTATTATCATTTGTGTTAGTCTTGTTTTCTTGAATCTGCTTGCGTTCATGTACTTTGTTTTTTCCATATTTATGTCTAGTCCTCTTCTTTATGCCCCTTTTTCTATTTCAGAGAATGCCTTACTTAATGATCTTTTGTCCCGGGCTATTATAACGATATCATCTTCATAACCTACTATTTGTACTGCATTTCTATTAATTATTCCGTTATTTGTTGCTTCTTTTATTGCACAATCTAGATCTGTAATGAATAACTCAGTTGACAGGGCATCCCATTGTCTGACCCCGTTTTGGACCCTAATCTTCTCTGTTATCTTTTGACCTAAATATATTACTGTTTGTGCCTCTTTCATTGTCATTTTTATTATCTCTATTAATTTGCCTGGTATTTTTATGCGTGTTAGAGCTTTTATTAGTCCTCCTCTTTTTAGTTTATTGAAGGCCTGTTTAAAATCCGCAAAAAGAATATGCAGTTCCATGTTATGTTCATATGCTTTTTCCGTGATTTGTCTTATTATGTGAATAGCGTCTATCGTCGATTTTTCTTTTCTGAATCCATATTGGTAATTTCCTATGATGTTTTCGGTATGCTCCGCTAGTCTGTTCTTTTTTATTCCCGTCATGACCTTATATGTCACCTTTAGCAAGGTGATTTCTCTATAGTTTTTGCATATTTTTTGGTCTCAATTTTTGGGTATCGTTATAATTATTCCCGTTTCTAGTCTTCTGGCATTCTTTCCTCTTTCCAAATCGTTACAATTAATTCATGTATTTTTCTAGTTAGAGCTTCTCCACCATATTTGATGAGTTCTCCGTTTATGTTGTCATAACCCGCTGCTTTTCCGTTCTTGATCTGCTTGATACTTTCTGCTACTTCTTCGTATGTAGGTTCCTTGTATTCCTCCGCCTCCTGTATTATCCTTATTATGTCATTTTCCTGTGTCATCTCACCTGTTGTTTTATATAATTCCTCAAAATGTCTTATCCAAATGTCTTCTTCTATGGCTACCATCGGCTTTGGTTTTTTTCCTAATTTATATAATTATATAGTGGTTTATGATTATTTCTCATATCCTCTCTTTCAATGTCCATTATTATTTCTTCTAATTTTCTTTTACTTTTCTGCGCAGACAGATACAGTAATTATGTCAGAAAATATTGAAGGTCTCCAAAATCTGTTTGATCATTTCCACGAAGAAAGAGAAGAAATGGGCATTAAAATAAACTTAAACAAAATCAATTTTTTTAGTTTTTAGCTTTAACCCACATCTAGATGCAGAGCCCCAATTTAAAAGTTGAAGTTGCAAAAGTTCATAAAATGGCAAATTTTTGGGAACTTCTATAACGGACCAACTATATCCACACAAAGAAAGAAAACGCAGAATAGTAGTGACTAAAACTACTTTTATCTACTCTATGTAATATTATGTGTAAGTTTTTAGTTTGTGAAAACTGTCATTATAGATGGCAGTGCGTGGAGTGTTTAAAGTGTTCGTGAAGTAACAATGTAAAAAAACAAATTTGTTTGTTTTTAAAATAACAAAATGTCTGGCTAATTGGCTCGGCCAGGCCATCAAATTCACACAAAAAAAAAGTAACAATGTATTTTAAATGGGACTTACTTTTTCGCACTGTTTTTAAAAAAACACTTTCATATAATCAAATATCCTTAACTTTGGCGTTGTCATGGTGATGACATAATGAGCAATAAATTACGACAAAAGTTTTGACAGTTTTGTGGTTTGAAAGAAGTTAGAATTTTTAAATGTCAAAGTTCTAAAAATTGTAGAATAGAAATATTACGCGATGTATAGGACTCGCTCCGCTGTCGCTCGTGCTCTAAATATCGCGTGCGCTCGCAAAAAGCATACTTCACGATCTGTTTTATAAATAACTATTATGAAACTAAAGTCATTTGTCTGCAATAGTAATTTAATTTTAGAACTAAGACAAAGAATGCTATGACATAAAAGTACCTATCGACTATGAACAGAATTAAATCATTGAAGCATCGGAAAAGTGAATTCATGGATGGTTACTGAAGATATCTTTGACAGCAAGGAAAACTATGGTGTATTAACCTACTTATGACCGAAAAAAAAAACCAAGTTTTCAATCTAATAGCACATAAAACAACATCAAAAATGTTACTCTACATCCTACCAGAATGAAAACAATGGGAACCTTCTCTGGTCACACCTCCTAGGCTTCTACAATTTGCAAGCCATAGCGGATGCTGAGACTAAGGAAGTTGAGGGAATTTTACAATTTATAATTCACGTCCCATCTGCTCAGCGCGGTAAAGTTCCAACGAGAATGGTTCCCTTTGTACTCCAATCGGAGTAAACATGTAAATCAAAAATGAATAACCATTTTCAATCTCGTTGCAACACGAAACTACAGCCGCATCAGTATTCCAGTTCAATAAGAGAGTGCAGCAAGCACCTCTACCGGTTTCGAAACTTATTAGTCTCGCATCAGGAGGCACATATGCTGCTCTCTCTGACCCAACTAGGACAAACCCCGGCGTGCAGTCACGGATTGCAACGAACGAAATGACAGGGATGCCCTAGCGGCAACTGCTATCAAAAAACTAAGTTTTCTATCTAATAGCACATAAAACAACATCCAAAAATGCTTTTCTACATCCTACCAGACTGAAAACAATGGGAACCTTCTTTGGTAACACCTCCGAGGCTTCTACAATTTGCAAGCCATATCGGATGCTAAGACTAAGGAAGATGAGGAAATTTACAATTGGAGTAAACATGCAAATCAAAAATGAATAACCATTTTCAATCTCGTTGCAACACGAAACTACAGCAGCATCATTATTCCAGTTCAATAAGAGAGTGCAGCAAGCAGCTGTACCGATTTCGAAACTTATTAGTCTCTCATCAGGAGACACATATGCTGCTCTCTCTAACCCAACTAGGACAAACCCCGGCGTGCACTCACGGATTGCAACGAACGAAATGGCAGGGATGCCCTAGCGGCACCTACTATCAAAAAACTAAGTTTTCAATTTAATAGCTCATAAAACAACATCCAAAAATGTTATTCTACATCCAACAAGACTGTTACCTAACTTTTACTGGTTACACCTCCAATTTCATTTTCTTTCTATGTTTATTTCATATCATTTATTTAGTGTGATAAATGTGATAAAAAACAAAAGCTGTGCGAAGAAGTTAAAGTCTAAGGCTGTGGTCTCCAATAAATGCCGTAGGTTGCGTACAAAGTCACGCCGTAGGTCGCGTCTGTATTAGACTAAGAGCCGCTATAGGTGAAATTTCTTAATCAATTTAGGCACGATGGGACCCTATAACTTAAATAGTAGAACCTAAAAGAAAACGTTTGAACACTGTGCCGTCACTTTTCAGTGGCACATGCGTCGACAGTGGCGCATCAAACTTTCCACTTATGGACGGGAAAAATAAATTAAAAGTTACCCTCCCTTACTAACAGAATTACATTTTTTTTATTTTTTCAAGTTCTATGTGATTAACACAAACGATTCAGCGTAATTTTAACCCACCACCCCCTTCCCCCTGCCCCCACCATCAAAAAGTTCATTTTTCGTTTTTATTTTTTTTTGTTGGGATGCAATCAATTTTAAAATTTCAAAAATTCACACGCATAGCTGAGGCATTTATAAAACATGCCTATTTTTTATAGACCCATAGGTAGAGTGTACATAACCTCAAAAAATTAAAAGAGATTTTTTTTCCAAAAAAGCGTATAACTTTTTTTGAGGAATAGCTGCAGGTCTAATTTTTCCTTAATCTTGTGTGTTTTATCAAACACTATATTTTAAATTTTTTTCAGATTTTTCCGTAAGGCTCCCCACCTTCAAAAATCCGAAAAACTGTTTTTTGGGGGGTTTTGGGGGATTTTCCCTATTTTATAGACTTCATAATATATCAAATCAATTTTGATTTTATAGGTTATATGTAACTTGAAGTAACTGAGTCCTTTAGAATATTTAAAAATCAGAAAAACACGTTCAAACACCCCAAAACCCCCTTAAAAAACAGTTTATTGGATTTTTGAAGGTGACCGGCATTACAAAAAAATCTGAAAAAAATTAGAAATATAGTGTTTGATAAAATACATAAGACTAAGAAAAAATTAGATCTGCAGCTATTCCCAAAAAAAAGTTATATACTTTTTTCCAAAAAAAATTTTATCCATTTACATATCCATCTTCATTTACACTTCGACTCTAAACCACATTTTCGATAAGTTATACCTATGACTTATTACACTCATTTAAACCTCATTCACAGTCTAATTTTCTGTAACAGACCAACTCATCAATATCAACTTACATCCCTTCTTTCATCACTACTTTTTCCTTTCTTACACACTAATAACTATAACCCTATATCCTTCCTGATTCCTGTCCCATCATTGTTATTTTTTCATGTCCAGTTACTTTGATGTCGGGTCTCTGGATTCCTCGGTCTCCTCATTACTACTTTTTTTATTTACATTTACATCTAGTAATACATATTTCTTCAGCCAAACTAAATATATATCTTCTTTTATCTATTTTGTTGGATCTTTCTATTAATAAATTACACCAAATATTAAGCTTATAACATAAGCTTAACTAACATCTTAGAAAAGTACAACTTTGTATTTATAATCTACATATAAGTTTCAATACTATGTAATGATACCTACCCTAAAGAAAGTATTAATTCACTTCTGTTTGATTCTATAATTTTTAACTTTTATCCATCTTACTTGTTCAGGGTAGATTAATTTTAATACCATCAAATTTTTTCACTACTGTTATTATTTTAAATATTAACATAAAATTTAAATTATTTTGGCTAAAGTAACCACACATTTTATTACATTCTGTCAAGGTACGGTGTCAGTCTAGTGCTAACATACTTCAGAGGGCCATTCCGGTCAGTTGTCACCTAAACTCTGCTATGTAAGCTTCTACCTACAATTTCCCAACCAATATGGTAGATGTCATGTGATGCCAGGAGTTAATCTGGAAATATTTTTAATATCCTTTAAAATCAGATAATATAATATAACCCCAACTGTTTAATATCAATTTAAGGGTTTTTACCCGTACATTTTGGTGGCTTAAAGCATGTAAACCTTCAAGTATAACTATCTATTCACGTTTTTATTTTGTCAAAATTTAACCTCACGTTTGTTTTACTTATAGAGTAATACTTATTTTAGGTGATAACACTGATAATGGAATATTGATTCCGAAAACGTTTTGTTGTGATACAGCCCTTTTTAGGGATTTTAAATATACCTTTTACAAGATAAGGTTTTTATTTTTTGTGATTTATGGTATACAGCCAGTACAGGAATTTTTTCCTTGTGATATTTTTAAAAAAGAACAAGATGAGTTGCTTATCAACAAGTTGAAATATCGTGCTTGACTGATAACTAAAACGATCGGACTGTTGTTGCTGACGACCGACAAACGCTGTACCCAACCTACGGCATTTATTGGTGGCCACAGCTGACTCTAGACTCGACCTACGGTGGTTATTGATAATCATGAACTATGTTTTGTATTGATTACGCGAAGTTGCTGGTGACTGACAAAGGCTACATGCAACGTCTGGCTTTTATTGGAGACCACAGTCTACTATTGGGGTAGTACTAAATCAACTAATTAAGCAGGTGAATACAAGTTAAAGCTTAAATGTCTTTTTAAATAAATAAAATAAAGTATGGGCCGAATTTAAGAATTTACAGGGAATTTACAGTTAAAAAATATTTTGCTTGTGTCCCCCTTTAATCAAAATTGACCGGCCGCTGATTTTTTCAAAAATATTGTCGTAGTAGGGGCCGGCGTAGCTAAGCGGTAGAGCGCTTGGCTTGCGTGCTGGTAGGCCGGAGTTCAGATCCTACCCGTCGGCCAGAACAACTAGACATTTTTAAAATGTTTATTGGCCCCAGGTTGACTCAGCCTGAATAAAATGAGTACCTTGGGTAAAACCAGGGGTAATAATAGGCGTTTGAAGCGTTGCACTGGCCCTGTTACCTTCTTTGTATACCATAGGCCCTAGATATATCAGACTACCCTACTATACTCCCAAAGCCACGTGAGCGGTATAAAACGGGAGACTATTATTATTATTGTCGTAGTATCTAGCAATGCTTCCGTTTCATTTTGGTCCGCCATACTGTATATTCTTATAGTCTTTATTAGTTTACACGTTATTTATCTTTGTTTCTTAGTGCCTATTTTCCTCTTTTTATACCTCTAAACCACTCTCTTACGTAATGTATCCGATACTAAGTTTTGTGATATTTGCGTTTATTTCATTATTATTCCTAAATTCTCATCCTATTTTCATCCGCATTGGCAATGGTAGGGAAAAATCGCATCTTTAGTATTATAGATTCAACAGTGGCTCATCAAAATTCAGTAGACCTATATTTAAAACTTTCCCGATAAAATATGATAATAAAAATCAGAAGTTGAATTATTTTGTAAAAATTTCCAATTTAAAATTAGATTTTGTGCTTGGAAGTTGTTTTGAAATTTATTAACATGCAAAAACTTTATAAAATTGACCACATCCATTAAGAGAGAGCACTGTATGAATAAATAACAAACAAGGGTGGCGTGTGTTGTCGGCGCTCAGCGTCGTAACTACGTGACATTGATGAGGGCGACTAATTGAATTATGAATAATATTTTTATATACAAAATATAGTTTTTCCAATATCTCATAATATTCATTATCATTAAAAACATTTTTTATTAAGGGGATCGGTACAAAGTTTCGGCTCCACTACAATACTATTTATTGGGATTCATTTTTTTCGAATCCTGAGGAAACTAATAAGTATTTTTTTTAATTGAAACGCAGTATAAAATACTACATCTTACCGAGGGCAGAAAGTACCAAAAAACTTCTATAATGTTTATTTCAATAAGTTACAGGGGTGAAAAACTAAGAGAAAATCTAGTGTGATTTTTAATTTTAAATATCTCATTCAAAAAAAACTTTTTATTTATTCTAAGGGACTTTCTATCCTCGATAATAATATAGTCTTTCATTCTTCGTTTAAATTTTTTATAAATATTTATTAGTTTTTTCAGGATATTTTCCGTGGCGATATTTTCCATATCGAACATCTGCTATCTTTGTCATACAACGCACTGATTCGAATAGAATATTGTGACAAGACAGTGATAATTTTAAATATTTGACATGACATGGGAAATATTTTGAGTTGTTGATTAAATATTATTGATAGTGTTGATAGTGTATTTGATAAATAATTGATTTAAGACGTGAACTTAATAAAAAGTTATTTGTTGTTTATTATTTATGGAAGATCTAAGCCGAGAATAAATACTGTGGCCAAGTATTTTGTTGTTAAAGGTGTTCAAAATTGTAAGCGTTCCATAGGAACAATATATTATGAAAAAAGAATGTATGTGTACTTTGTACGCACGTAAGAATTTATACTTCTATTATATGATTTCAACGAAATCAATATATTTTAAACAGTTTCTCTACTACTTTCCAAAAATTTTTATTAAAACAATACCAAAAATTAAAAAAATAAAACACACACAAACACATTGAAAAATGCCACAAATGATTTCTGAACAATAATTGTTGCCAAAAATTTTAATTAAATACCTACGTATTTTCTGAAAAAAAAATATATAATAATATACTTACAATCATAAAATCTATAAAAAAAAATTGAAGGCACTCGTGGGAGTGCCGACAGAAGTGAAAACTTCTTATAGTATATACAGTGCCGGCAAAAAAAATCTTTACATTGCCAAATAAATCACCAAATTTGAAGACAATTTGCATGCGTTCTGTCTGCGCTTGCGGAAAGAGGAGGGGAGGGGGGATAGCGTACTTGCGACGGCAATAATTGTCTGTGGTTTACGGACCGCTTAGCTTATTTAGGGTATTCTGCGCGTTTGCACTGTAAACAGTTGGCTTTGTGCGGCAAGTCAGTGTTAAACTTTGTCTCATTTATCGCGTAAAGTTTGATATCGTCAAATTCTAAATTGAGCTGACAAATATGGGTCTAAAGAAACATACAAAAGAGCAGAAGGTTTGTGATTTAACATTACTGGAGAAAGGGGACTTTTGAATTACCGTAGCAGTGATATTGGTGCTTCAACAGAGGCTATTTATCACCCCGAAACGTTCGGCTGCAACGTTTCAGTTGATAAATAGCCTCTCTTGAAGCACCAATATCACGTGCTACGGTAATTACGGAGTCCCCTTTCTCCAGTAATGTTAAAGCACGAACCTTCTCCTCTTTTGTGAGTTTCTTTCGAACCATAATTGTCAGTTCAATTTTGAATTTGACGATCTCAAACTTTACGCGGTAAATGAGACGAAGTTTAACACTGACTTCCCGCACAAAGCCAACTGTTTACAGTGCAAACGCGCAGAATACCCTAAATAAGCTAAGCGGTCCCTAAACTACAGACAATTTCCGTCGCAAGTACGCTATCCCCCCTCCCCTCCCCTTCCCGCAAGCGCAGGCAGAACGCATGCAAATTGTCTTCAAATTTGGTGATTTATTTGGCAATGTAAAGATTTTTTTTGCCGGCACTGTACATTACGAGCTCAATGCTTTTACCCCATCCTAAAAGAAGTGCTGTACCTATATCATATACGATATGCGCGATGCGTATGCCCTATGCTATTTATGTATACATACACATAATTTATATATGTAAAAAATTGATTTCAGCGAAGTGATGACCATAAAGAAATTTTCAATTCAAAAATTTATTTCGTCGAAGCGATAACGGTCGCTAATTTAATAATTTTCCCCATCCAAAAAGTGCACAACGTCCCTCAAGAAGTTTTCACTTCAAATATTTATTTCGTCGAAGCGATGAGAGTTGCTAATTTATTACTTTTTTACATCGAAATAGTGCACAACGTCCCTAAATAAGTTTCACTTTAAATATTTATTTCGTCCAAGCGATTACGGCCCTAATTCTATACTTTTCCTCCATACAAAAAGTGCACAACGTCCCTAAAAAAAGTTTTACTTAAAACATTTATTTCGTCGAAGCGATGACGGTCGCTAATTTAATAATTTTTCCTTATCCAAAAAGTGCACAACGTCCCTCAAGAAGTTTTCATTTCAAAAATTTATTTCGTCGAAGCGATGAAGGCTCGCTAATATAATATTTTCCCCATCCAAAAAGTGCACAATGTTCCTCAAGAACTTTCCACTTCTAAAATTGATTTCATCGAAGCGATGACGGTCGCTAATTTAATACTTTTTTCCATCGAAAAAGTGCACAACGTCCCTAAAAAAGTTTCACTTCAAATATTTATTTCGTCGAAGCGATGGATGACAGTCCCTAATTCAATACTTTTCGCCCATCCAAAATGTGCACAACGTCCCTAAAGAAGTTTCACTTCAAATATTTATTTCGTCGAAGCGATGACGGTCCCTAATTTAGTAATTTATCCCCATCCAAAAAGTGCACAACGTCCCTAAAGAAATTTTTGACTTCAAACATTTATTTTGTCGAAGCGATAAAGGTCGCTAATTTAATATTTTTCCCCATCCAAAAAGTGCACAACGTCCCTCAAGAAGTTTCCACTTCAAAAATTGATTTCATCGAAACGACGACGATCGCTAATTTAATACTTTTTTTAAAACGAAAAAGTGCACAACGTCCCTAAAGAAGTTTCACTTCAAATATTTATTTCGTCGAAGCGATGACGGTCTCTAATTCAATACTTTTCCCCCATCCAAAAAGTGCACAACGCCCCTCAAGAAGTTTTCACTTTACAAATTTATTTCATCAAAGCGATGACGGTCGCGATGACGGTCGATAATTTAATACTTTTTTCCATCCAAAAAGAGCACAACGTCTCTAAAGAAGTTTTCACTTCAAATGTTTATTTCGTCGAAGCGAGGACGGTCGCTTATTTATTACTTTCTCCCCATTCAAATTGAATAATATTTCCCCATCCAAAAAGTGCACAACGTCCCTAAAGAAGTTTTCACTTCAAAAATTTATTTCGCCGAAGCGATGACGGTCGCGATGAGATTCGGTACGACCCTTAAGAAGTTTTCACTTCAAAAATTTATTTCTTTGAGGCGATGACGGTCGCAACGGCGGTCGCCAATTTAATACTTTTCCCATCCAAAAAGTGCACAACGTCCCTAAAGAAGTTTTAACTTCAATACATATACGTACAAAATATTTATTTCGCCGAAGAGATGACATTCGCGATGACGGTCGCGAAATAAATCCTTTTTTTCTATCGAAAAATAGGTTTTACATTTATTTTAAATTTTAATACTTCTACACAATTTATATATACATACACATAAAATATATATATATATGTACCTACAAAATTTATTTCGCCGGAGAGATGACGGTCGCTATGAAGGTCGCGAAATTAATCTTTTTTCCCCATCGTAAAATAGGTTTTATATTTATTTTAAATTTAATACTTCTATACAATTTATATATACATACACATAATAAATTAATATATATATACAAAATTTATTTCGCCGAAGAGATGACGGTCGCTATGATGGTCGCGAAATTAATCTTTTTTCCCCATCGTAAAATAGGTTTTATATTTATTTTAAATTTAATACTTCTATACAATTTATATATACATACACATAATAAATTAATATATATACAAAATTTATTTCGCCGAAGAGATGACGGTCGCTATGATGGTCGCGAAATTAATCTTTTTTCCCCATCGTAAAATAGGTTTTATATTTATTTTAAATTTAATACTTCTATACAATTTATATATACATACACATAATAAATTAATATATATACAAAATTTATTTCGCCGAAGAGATGACGGTCGCTATGATGGTCGCGAAATTAATCTTTTTTCCCCATCGTAAAATAGGTTTTACATTTATTATAAATTTAAATACGTCTACACAATGTATATATACATACACATAATATATAGCATGAGCGATGACGGTCGCAATGACGGTCGCAATGACGGTCGCAATGACGGTCGCGATGAGGGTCGCGATGACGGTCGCGAATTCAATGCTTTTTCCCCTATCCAAAGAAAGTGCACAACGTGCCTAAAGAAGTTTTCACTTCAAAAATAAAAAAATAACAACTTGCTTGGGGCTTGAACCCACTTCACGTCTATCGCGCCGTACGAGAGTTGAAGCGATTTCCCACTACACCACATTCGCGTATACGTCATGTGGGAATATACACAACCTAAACGTTTACACCACATATACTTTTTGACATTTTGTTTATTTATATGAATCAAATTATTAGTTTGATTTTTGTCGAATTAAAATACAACAAAATATAGAGTAAGAAAACGATATATTAGATGAAGATTTGTAGAAAGTTTGTTTGTAATCAGATTATGTAAATTAAAGCATTGCCTACTAATAGGTACCTACATTATTTTTTTTTACATTTTCCAAATAGATAGGTATGAAGATGATTTTTTATTGGAATACAACTAAAACATTTAGAATTACGTACCTGCGGCTTTTCAAAACTATTTAAAAAGTCACTATAATTATAAATTTGATTTTATTTCTTTCCTCACAACAATAAAAATTATTATATACAATATTTTTGTTTACCGATAATCTCCATATTGAACAATTATTGACAGATTATTTCAACACCCAATCAGAGCCCGTATAACGACTAATACCATACTGTCGGTGTGCGCATGCGCGCAGATCAATAAAATTTCACCCTCAATGAAATCGCGCCTAAAGAAGTATAACTTCAAAAATCACTCTATCAATTTTTCTCTTTTCTCGATACAGTACTAGTTTTTGTTGTACAGTATATAAATTATTACAATGACTGAATACATAGTTAGTGAAAAAATTATTATATTAAATAACTGAAATAATAATGTAAGCAATTATGCAAGTAAAAGTTATCCAAGAACATTCAAAAGCCATCTCTTTAAAGTTAATGATGACATTGTCAAGTAATGTTTACATATCCATACCAGTAAGAATTTTACTACACGTAATTTGCCGTGTAAAGACAGAAAAAGTAGGGATAGATGTAAAATAGTTGCGCCTAAATATTTCGATATCCTATCAACTACAGGAGAATTTGTAATTTTAATTTTCTTAAAGTAGTTCTTAACGATGTTGATAATCTAATACCGGTATTCCAGACATCTTTCTGTATAAACTACCCTCTTTAAAGGTGGTGTAAAAGGTATTCATCATTAATCTATTGTCTCTTGAAAGAGTTATGAGAGAAAATCAAAATAAATTTTGTTAAAATGGCTAAAATTCTTGTAACAGATTTCGTAATGATTTAACGTGGGTGTAAGTTATTAGTGGCAAATAATTTTGAATTTTACTTAAAAAAAGTGCTAAAAAGTGAAAAACATTTATGGTACTGTTCTACATCTAAATACCTGAGGTATCAGATTTAAGCAATGGTTTCGAATTCACCTGTAGAAAGTTTAGAGTTGGCAGGGTCAGGTAGTAGAAAAGTTACGAATTGGCCGGTATACATTTTGATTTGAAAATGTTTGTCATTAAAAGTTGCGAGTTTGCGCGTGTCCCTTGAAACCTACAAATTTCATTTGCATATCGCAACCGATTTTGGAGCCAATGAATAGTCAGTTTGTAAGAAAAAATTCAACATCCCGTATCCCGGAAATGAAGCAATTGCGGACATATTATGTTTATCAAGTACACGGTCTGTGACGTTCCGCCCCTTATAGAATCGATTATTGATGGGAAGATATTATTTAACTATCCAAAATATTATTTAATTATTTTCAGAATTATTTTCTTTCAATGTTTATTCAAATAGAACTTAAACCCATCTCAGAATTTTTAAATGCTTGATGACGTCACATTTAAAACGTGGCAACATTGGTTTCCCCACTTTGACAGCCAATGCTTAGTAGAGGGGTACGAAGGATTCAGCTGTGAACGTGAGCCTTGGATTGCCATTGTTTCTCGAGTGTTCGGTCTGAATCGTAGTGTGCGGGGTCATTAGACTCAATTATTCACCTCTAATTCTCAGTTCCAAATTGATTAAATATTACAATAAAAGTATAGTGAAGTTATCCAGCAGCAGTGGATTTGAAGAATTTTAGAGCATACTATATCCAATGAGTTCTACCCCGGTAAATACACATTTTATTAAGTATTTTATTCAGCCATTTTGGAAGTCCTTGACATTTGCTAACTAAGTTTCACATAGTCTATTTTCATGGTTTTTATGTTTTATTTTCATGGATCAAACTCATCTAGAGATAATTCAATATTCGTTGTTAATTTGTGCTTCCAGTTGGAAAATAGAGCTAATTTAAACTCCATTTTTTATATTCCTTTCAAGTCTACAGAACTCCTATCTTTTGAACGATGATCAAATAAGTATCCATCGCTTAGTCTTACTATATTTCATCCTTGTATAATATATCTATATACCGGTGTATATATTATAATAAAATATTCTTTCACAGTAATTATATTTTGTATTTCAATTGGAAATTACTTGTGTTATTTGACCAAGGTCATCTGATAGCAACCTGATAAAAGGTCAAGCTGTCTAGTCATTCAAGTTTTTGGACTTAATGACCTATTTCTTCTTATTCCCATAGGAATAAAAACACCTCCTCGTATCTCTTGCTTCTTTTTTTTGACATTGGTAGATTGGTAGTAACACCACACTGTGTTTTTTTTAGCACCTACCATGAAATCTTAAAGCCACCCTACAACAACACCAAGGCCAGACCACACAGAGAGAAACAATCAATAGGCGACCAGCCTGGATTATTTCCACATTTTCTTTTTTTTGAGTACCTCCAGCTGCTTTCCAACAGTTTTGAGTACCTTCAGCTGCTTTCTACCAGTCTTCCTCTCCTGTACCTCCAGCAGGACAGCTGCTAGCGAGAGTTAGCACCCTTGGGTGCTCATTACATCAACTTCAAGATTAGGAAAGAGTGGTTTGTTTGGGAACATTTACTGTGCTCTTATTAAAGACAGACTGGTTTTGTGATATTTAGTACATTTTTTTTTATAGTTCAATTGCACACACAATTTTCCTGCTTTATATTTTTTATAGGTTTTTTTTCTTTACAACATAATATTTAATTGATAGCGTTCCCCAACACTCTGCAATCTATAAAGGTATAAATTTCTGAGCTCAGATATTTTCCCTGATAATAGTAGTCGGTACTCTTATCTTGATTATTTTTAGGCTGTGTTCCACTTTTGTATAATTATTTAAACTCATTCCATTATTTTAGTATATGTTTAATTAAATTTTTAAAAATTAACTTCACATATTAGTCAAAATTGTAATTATTAACTTTATTTAACTTGAACTTATTAACTTTACTTAACTTTAACTTATTAACTTTATTTAACTTTAACTTTAATTTATTAAATTCATATGAACTTCTGGATTCTAATCCCTCAGATTAGTTTTTGGTTTCACTTGTTATTATTACTATTATAAACCACGAGTTAGGAAAAGGATCTGTGTATCCACTCGTAGGTTTATTTATTCAATAAGGCTTGTGCCTGTCCCACTCACAGTGAGGTATTTATATGTTATATATAGTATCAGGTAGTATTTAATTAAGGTGTACGTATTATAAACGTACAATTATTATTTGGTGAGGGTTCTACTAACCTAGTTGTAAGTTGTACTTCCTGTATTAGAGGTACCCGTAGTCAGTTTTTCTAACCTTATAAAGAGTATTCTTAGATCATAGTTGTATGATGATTTTGTAATTGACTTTCACTAGTATCACTTTTTCCTGTCATGTTAGAGTTACACACTAGTTACTTGTCCTAACTCAGAGATTGTTAAAAAGATCTAGTAGTTACATTCAATAAATATACATTTATTGTGATTTTTTTTTCTTATTACTCCTTTATTTTTAGTAGTATATTTTATAATTTAATAATCTTTAATAACTTTTCACATACTTGTACTACAAATTTAACATACTCTATAGCAGCGTAGAATACCTGGAAGAGCGTTAACCTAGTTATCCTTCTTCTGGCGCCCAAAAATTCATTCTATTTTCAGTATATTATTATATTTACTCTATCTATTTTCTGAACATTATCTTCATATCTTCTTTTCGAGCCATCATTGTCACTTCCTTTAATCTATTGTCTGGCCAAAAATAGCCGTGCAAATTGGCCGAATCCTTCCTTGAGTGTCAAGTGGCCCTTCTCATACATATTTAGCTAGCCATTCAAGTTATATCTATCTGTTAATGATTTCTCATCTCTAGTCCTGTATCAATTCGATATTCTTTGTCTTGGCATCCTTCCATACAAATACTACTACAAAGTTGTATTTTAGTTACTCCAGCTTCTTCAACGGAGAAGCCACACATTTTTGTCCTTTGGCTACATTAAGTAGACCTTCTTCTTTTTACTACTTCTGTTGGAGTTTACCACTCCCTTTTCATTCACTCCAACAGAAAATCATCAGCTAGTTGTTACATCGGCTTTCCAACGTGGTGGCTTTATTTTTGGTCTGAGGCAGTATTCATTTAGGTCAATTCTTCTCTTTTATCTGAAATCTCTTTGTTATTTCCGTTTGGTATCCTATACACATATTGTTACTTATTTATTTTATTTTTAATTTCTGATACATATCAGGTATTCTTAAACGCTGTTTTGATTTTTGTTTATATTTTGGGACCTCATTATAGTATATGTTTGTGCAGCTTACATTCTGGGTTAGATTTTGAATTTTTATTGGGAACTTATATTTAATATTGCTATTAATAATATAATTCATATAACAATTTTATTTCTTCAGTCAATAGTGGTATAGTTGGAGGTACAACTAAGTGTTGATTATTATTATTATTATTATAGATATATATTTTTTCTAGAGTGGTGGTAAGTTACATATAAATAAAAAAATTTACTTCCAGTATTTAGGTAGTAGGTTTACTTGAGTATACAATATTTATTGGATTATTTATCCATTTATTTGATCTTATATATTTATTTGATCTTATTTATTAGATTATATACTGCATTATATATATATTTTTTTTTTTTGCTGGCTATTTTGATTTTGTTGGTGTGTTGCTGATATTTTCTCGGTTTATATTATATATATTTTGCGTGCAAACTTTCATATTTTCATATTTTTCATATTTCTGTTCTTTGGACTATTTGTCAATAACTTTGCTCTCATCATGTGTGCTTTTAAAGCTGAACATCTTCTGGTGGATGAATTGGATTATGAATTAAAGATTCGGGACATAATGCCAGAGGAGTCGACAACTGTCGATAAAAAACGCAATCTTTTGAGAGGTGCTTTGAAACAAGAAGCTGGCAATAGAAGTTTTCTCCAAATTTCAGCTGTATCCCTTCCTTTTGAGGAACAACAAAAAGGAATCACTGAAACATTGGACAGCTTGTCTAAAAAAATCGAAAAGTTTAGGGGAACTGTAAAGGATACAGAGTATGCGCGATTAACATCTCGTCTAGGCCATATTTCTGCCCGTGTACACTTGCTACACTGTCCTTCTGAAGAACAGGAACCGTTCAAGAGGTCTGTTTCTCTTAAAATATTAACACTAGAGGGTGAACTTGATTCTAGAGTTAACCCCATTGCTACCTCTACTCCTAATGCTTCAGTCAATGTACCTAGCTTTACGTACTCCAAACCTGTTCAAGTACACAAATGGGGTATTTCATTTTCAGGTGAAAAACAGCACACTGATGTGATGTCATTTTTAGAAAGGGTTGAATGTCTTCGAATATCTAGAGGTGTTTCTGAAGAGGATTTGTTTGCTGCTTCTGCTGAGTTGTTCACCGGGACCGCTTTTACATGGTTTATGAATAACAGGGGTAATTTTTCTTGTTGGTCTGATCTGATTAAAAAGTTGAAGTCGGATTTTCTTCCGTATTCATTCCAGGATGATTTATTAGATCAAATTAAGAATCATAAGCAGAAACCTGGGGAATCTGTTACTATGTTTATTAATACTATATTAGGTATGTGTAGTCGTTTAGACACTCCTTTGTCAGATTTAGCTAAAATTAAAATCATCCTTAAATGTCTATTGCCCTTTTATCATCAACAATTAGCTCTTATGGACATTCAGAACATTGATGACCTTACTATAAAATGCAAACGTTTGGAGGAAACGTTATCCTGGTCTTCTCAACCTCCATCCACATCTCGATCCTCTTCTAACTCTTCTTCTCAGCCAACTTCCTTTAGGCAACGTTCTTGGCTAAATAAGGGTCATGAACATAATGTTTCGGTTGTTAGTTCTCTTGTCTGCTGGAATTGTGATCAGCCTGGTCACCCATTTTACAATTGTGGGATTCCTCAAAATCGTATTTTCTGCCATGGTTGTGGCCGAGAGAACACCCTTAAAAGAAACTGTTCTAAGTGTTCGGGAAACGACACGTCGGAGGTCCGTCCCCTGAACGTTTCTCCGTCCAACATCCAATCAGGGAATCAAACCCCATCGTCAAACGAAACTGCTGGACCAAGCACATCCAGCAACCCAAACCCATCTTCACGAAAAGGGAAAGGGGTGTCGTTCAAGAAAGCAGCACACACCACAAAACAAAATTAAACCAGAAATTTATTTCTATAGATAATACGTTAGATTCGCTTGATTCAAATGATCACAGATGGTCATTTACAAACGCTTCTTTGATTGGTAGTGTTCAACGTAACAATAATAATTGTGATAGTAATGTGGTTCCATTATCTATATTAGATTCTAGTTTTGTTAATGATGATGATACGTCTGGGTTAGTTCCATATAACGGTTGTAGACAACCAAATACTTTAGATCTAGATATTAATTCGTTATTAGTTAGGAAACAAAATGATAATAGGCCATATCTTCCTATTCAAATTTTAGGACAATCGTGTTTAGCTTTGTTAGATAGTGGCTCTAATATTTCATTGATAGGGGCACATTCGTTAAATTTATTGAAAAATTCTAGTATTCCCATTATGCCCATTTCATCTTTGCAAGTATCTACTGCAGATGGTACAGTTCAGTCCATTACGGGCAAACTCCAAATTAAAATCACAGTGGCAGATTTATGTAGGGAAATTACATTTTATGTTATTCCTTCCGTGCAGAATTCTATAATTTTAGGTATGGACTTTTTCAATGCTTTCAATAGTACCTTAAGTTGTTCTGATTTTTCTTTTTCCATATCTGAATTTAATTTATCTACCCTTAGTGCTATTCACGATTTTGCTAGTTTATCAAGCTCTGAACAAAGGCAATTAGAGAGTATGATCTCTAAATTTACTACTCTTTCTTCAAAAGACAAACTAGGTCGTACGTCGTTAATCTCTCACACTATCGAAGTGGGAAATCCCACTCCTTTCAGATTATATCAGTACCCCATACCTCAAGCCTGGCAGGCAGACTTAGAAAAGGAAGTAGATTCGATGCTTGCTTTAAATATCATAGAACATTCAACGTCGTCCTATTGTTCCCCACTCTGGTTAACGAAGAAGAAGGATGGATCCTTCAGGATCTGCTTTGACGGTCGAAAACTAAACAGTATCACAACGAACAGGGATGCTTATCCTATCCCCAGAATAGATGTGATTTTGAGCAAACTTCAGAATGCCAAATACATCTCTTCTATTGATTTGTCTAAGGCCTTCCTACAGATCCCACTGAGTGAAGAGAGCAAGAAGTATACTGCTTTTGCTGTCAGTGGTAAAGGATTATTCCAGTTTGTCACCATGCCTTTCGGTCTTGTTTCTGCTCCTCAGACAATGTGTCGTCTGATGGATTTAGTCATTGGTCCACCGTTAGAGCCCTATGTTTTCTATTATTTAGACGATATTTTGGTTGTCACTCCTGATTTTTCCCTTCATATGGAAATTTTAGATAAGTTATTTTTACGTCTTAAGGAAGCTAATCTAACGGTCAATCTGGATAAATGTCAGTTTTGTCGCCCTAGTCTTAAGTTCTTGGGTTATGTTGTGGATAACCAGGGGCTGAGGACTGATCCTGAGAAAATAGTTGCTATCAAAAATTTTCCTATACCAAAGACCACCACCCAAGTCCGTAGGATATTGGGAATGTGTGGCTATTATCGGCGATTTGTACCGTCCTACTCTACTTTGTTGTCACCTCTTACTGATCTTTTGAAGAACAGGAAAAAGGGACAGACCATTACTTGGACTCCTGAGGCTGACGAAGCTTTTAGGCGCGTTAAAGATGCTTTAACGAGCGCTCCGGTTATGATGTCACCTAATTTTGATGAGCATTTTTATCTAATGACAGATTGCTCTAATACAGCTTCTGGAGGCGTATTATTTCAGTTGAAAGATGGCTCCGAACACCCCATAGCGTACACTAGTAAGAAGTTGAACAAGGCCCAGAAAAACTATTCAACTACGGAGAAAGAACTCTTAGCTATCATCCATGGGTTAGAAGCTTTTCGTTATTATCTGGAAGGTCGTAATTTCACTATAATTACTGATCATAGTTCCTTAGTATGGCTTCATAGTATGAAAAACCCTTCACAGAGGCTTTCTCGATGGATATGCAAACTGGCTGCCTATTCATATAAGATTGTCCATAGAAAGGCAAACGGGGTAGTGGTCGCAGATGCTCTTTCACGTGTCCATGATATTAATGTCCTAGATCTGTCCTCTTTAAGTCCTGATATGTGGTATCAGAATATGATTGATAGGGTCACTCAAGACCCACAAAAATATCCTGATTTTAAGGTAGAGAATAATATTCTGTACAAACACATCTTAAGTCCGATAGAGTCCTTATCCAATATGTCGGAGTGGAAAATAGTTGTACCTACGCCAAATAGGGAAAATATTCTGCATATGTTTCATGATGAAGTTACGGCGGGTCATTTTGGTTTTTATAAGACTTATCACCGTATTGCCGAATTATATTATTGGCCTGGTATGCGGAAGTCTATAAAAAGGTACATTTCTAAATGCATGGTTTGTGCTACTTGTAAACCAAGTAACCTACCACAGGCTGGACTTATGGGTTCCTTCAGGAACATAAATTTTCCTTGGCAGATGATCTCAATGGATCTCATTGGACCTTATCCTCGGAGTTACAAGGGTAATACCTATTGCCTGGTAGTTGTGGATTATTTCACTAAATTTCCTTTAGTTTGTCCCCTTCGCCAGGCCACAACTCCAGCAATTTTAAAATATTTGGAGGAACAAGTCTTTTTGGTGTATGGTGTTCCTCAAATTGTGTCATGTGACAACGGTCCTCAGTTTGTATCGAAGGCCTTTAAAGATCTTCTAGCTAAATATAAGGTTCAAAAGACCTTTTATAATGCTGCCTACCATCCACAAGCAAATCATACTGAGAGAGTAAATCGCAGTATTGTCACAGCTCTAAGGTCCTATACTTACCCTGATCACAGAGCTTGGGATCAATATATTCATTCCATAGCTCAAGCCATAAGGACTTCTGTCCATGAAGTTACCCAGTGCTCTCCAGCATATTTGAATTTTGGTAGGAATGTGGCTTTATCAGGTGATTATTTTGGTGTAATTTCAGACAATTCCGAAAATCTTCCTCAAATATCTGAGAAACTTCATCGCTTAGATGATCTCCAGACGTTACCTCATATTTTCGCAGACATTAGGAAGAAGTTAAAAACTTCTTACCTAAGGAACCAGCAGCACTATAATTTGAGGAAACGAGATCTGCGATTCTTTGTTGGTGATCGAGTCTTAAAGCGCAATTTTGTCAAATCCAATAAGGGTGATGCCATTTCTGCAAAGTTTTGCCAGAAATATGTCCCATGTACTGTCTCAAGGGTAATATCTCCTTTGATTTATGAATTAAAGGACAATTCGACTAATAAGCGAATTGGTCAATTTCATGTAAAGGATTTACTGCCTGACAACACCATGGACGATGTGGATTCTTCAACTTCATCGGAAGAAGATTAGCTTAACAGGGTTGTTTAAGCTAATATCTTCCTGTGTTTGCCTTTAATTAGTTTTATTATGGTATAGTATTTTAGTTTAAATTGTTAATCACCAGATAATGCCTGACCATAGCAATTTTTATCCTTCGGCATGGCTTGATGATTTCTCACGTATTAGTTATTAGGTACCGAATTCTTGTGTAATACCGCTTGTATGAGTTTATTATTATTTTTTTGTATTATAGATTGCATTTGAGTCATTATCGACAAATATTCTCAAATACTAATCCAGCCAGTAGTATTACCAAGTTAATAACCTCCACTTGTACTCTTAGTTTTGTACTCAACCTCTCAGAATAAAAGGGCTGTTGATTATTATATATTAAGATATTTGGATGTGTGGGCTCATACAAGTATTCTTGCTTAATATAGATGGAGCTATGTTACACTACCATATCTTAGATTATGTGTTATATCTTGGATATTTGATTACATACCTATTATTTTTTTTTTTATTGTTTTTATATCATGTCATTGGATTTGCCATATTGGAAAGAAGTTGTGGTTGTTAATTTGTTATTGGGTTACTTTATTGATATTTGTCACAGGTACCTTAAATACTTTATATTAATTCGGATTCTTACTTCCTCCACAGGATGATTCTGGAATGAATTTGGAATTTTGATTTATAAATGAATTCTTGAGTCCTTCATATTTCTTCTTATGAACTAGTCTGTTAATGCTCAAAGTTGGTGAATACGTGGGTTCGAAGTTCAGCAACTGATCACTGCTATCCGATTTCGTAATCCATGTCTTTCTTGTCAGAGTAGGCAGATGTTTATCCATGATAATATTTCTGGTTGGGAAATGGTGTACAACACTTCCTAACCATTCTTGTGCAATTGTTCCAAATATTCCAGGCACATTTTCACACGATAATAGGGAAGTCTAGTTTGCTTATTTTATGTCTCTTAGTTCATAGTATATTGATGCTTGACTTTCCATAGACGTAGAGTCGTAATGTTAGTGATTAACCCACTGGGACAAATTATTGATTTTCTTTTTAGTAGATTCCCTCTTCTTTCCTTAGGCATTAATTGTTGCTTAGATTCAGGAATATCTCCTGGATAATCCTATGTATGTTCACATGAATATACAGTCTTATGAAAGATTGGGAGCTCGTTCCCGTCATATTTTGTATTTACCATGGAGTCATAGAACTTATAAGTTCATCCTTTATTTTTACTATTTAGTTTCGATAGGCTCATATTACCGGATGAGGGTAGATCTAGAGCTAATTTAGTTAGTTATTTAGTATTAGTGAGAATTGGTCCATAAATCTTCCTGATCGTTCTTCTTTGGATATGCTCCTATAAATCTGGTGTCCATTGCTAGTCCGATTTTGGATTAAGTGTCCGATTCTTCACTTATTTTGTTTATTTGGTTGTATAGGTTCGTATTACCGGATGTGGGTGTACGTAGACCTAATTTATTTATATGATTTAGTATGGATGTGAATTGGTCCATAAATCTTCCTGGTCGTTCTTCATTGGATATGCTTTTGTGAATCTGTTGTCCATTGATAGTCTGACTTTGGATTGAGTGTCTGATTCCACATTTATTTTGGTTAATGTGTTTGCATTCCTTTGGTATGTTCACTATTTATATTAGTTGGTATTGGTGAAAATTATTCTATAAATATTCCTAGTTGTTCTTCTCTGGATATGCTATTACGAATCTGGTGTCCATTGCTAGTCCAATTTAGGATTGAGTGTTTGATTCTTCACTTATTATAGTTATTGATTTCATTGGTGACTTTAGTATATGTACTTGCGTTATGGTATGAATTGGCTCTCACCTTTGCCTGGTTGTTCGTCCTTGGATATACTCCTTATAAATCTGATGTCCATGGATAGTTCAACTTTGGATTTACTGCCAATTCGACACTTATTTGTCATTATAAATTATGTCTCATCTTTAGCACTTTTACTAGGACTTCGGGTCATATTTTGCAATTTCCGTTATTTGCTGCAGTGACCATCCTACTTTCCCTTGATTATTAGTGGTGATTATTTGTAATCTTGCGAATCAACGGGGAATGATACACTAAGCACTACTACTCTAGTTTAATATTTTGAAAAAAAAAAAAAAAAAAATTTTTTTTAAATAAAATTTTTTTTTCTGGTGGTTGAAAGGGAATGTGACGTTCCGCCCCTTATAGAATCGATTATTGATGGGAAGATATTATTTAACTATCCAAAATATTATTTAATTATTTTCAGAATTATTTTCTTTCAATGTTTATTCAAATAGAACTTAAACCCATCTCAGAATTTTTAAATGCTTGATGACGTCACATTTAAAACGTGGCAACATTGGTTTCCCCACTTTGACAGCCAATGCTTAGTAGAGGGGTACGAAGGATTCAGCTGTGAACGTGAGCCTTGGATTGCCATTGTTTCTCGAGTGTTCGGTCTGAATCGTAGTGTGCGGGGTCATTAGACTCAATTATTCACCTCTAATTCTCAGTTCCAAATTGATTAAATATTACAATAAAAGTATAGTGAAGTTATCCAGCAGCAGTGGATTTGAAGAATTTTAGAGCATACTATATCCAATGAGTTCTACCCCGGTAAATACACATTTTATTAAGTATTTTATTCAGCCATTTTGGAAGTCCTTGACATTTGCTAACTAAGTTTCACATAGTCTATTTTCATGGTTTTTATGTTTTATTTTCATGGATCAAACTCATCTAGAGATAATTCAATATTCGTTGTTAATTTGTGCTTCCAGTTGGAAAATAGAGCTAATTTAAACTCCATTTTTTATATTCCTTTCAAGTCTACAGAACTCCTATCTTTTGAACGATGATCAAATAAGTATCCATCGCTTAGTCTTACTATATTTCATCCTTGTATAATATATCTATATACCGGTGTATATATTATAATAAAATATTCTTTCACAGTAATTATATTTTGTATTTCAATTGGAAATTACTTGTGTTATTTGACCAAGGTCATCTGATAGCAACCTGATAAAAGGTCAAGCTGTCTAGTCATTCAAGTTTTTGGACTTAATGACCTATTTCTTCTTATTCCCATAGGAATAAAAACACCTCCTCGTATCTCTTGCTTCTTTTTTTTGACATTGGTAGATTGGTAGTAACACCACACTGTGTTTTTTTTAGCACCTACCATGAAATCTTAAAGCCACCCTACAACAACACCAAGGCCAGACCACACAGAGAGAAACAATCAATAGGCGACCAGCCTGGATTATTTCCACATTTTCTTTTTTTTGAGTACCTCCAGCTGCTTTCCAACAGTTTTGAGTACCTTCAGCTGCTTTCTACCAGTCTTCCTCTCCTGTACCTCCAGCAGGACAGCTGCTAGCGAGAGTTAGCACCCTTGGGTGCTCATTACATCAACTTCAAGATTAGGAAAGAGTGGTTTGTTTGGGAACATTTACTGTGCTCTTATTAAAGACAGACTGGTTTTGTGATATTTAGTACATTTTTTTTTATAGTTCAATTGCACACACAATTTTCCTGCTTTATATTTTTTATAGGTTTTTTTTCTTTACAACATAATATTTAATTGATAGCGTTCCCCAACACTCTGCAATCTATAAAGGTATAAATTTCTGAGCTCAGATATTTTCCCTGATAATAGTAGTCGGTACTCTTATCTTGATTATTTTTAGGCTGTGTTCCACTTTTGTATAATTATTTAAACTCATTCCATTATTTTAGTATATGTTTAATTAAATTTTTAAAAATTAACTTCACATATTAGTCAAAATTGTAATTATTAACTTTATTTAACTTGAACTTATTAACTTTACTTAACTTTAACTTATTAACTTTATTTAACTTTAACTTTAATTTATTAAATTCATATGAACTTCTGGATTCTAATCCCTCAGATTAGTTTTTGGTTTCACTTGTTATTATTACTATTATAAACCACGAGTTAGGAAAAGGATCTGTGTATCCACTCGTAGGTTTATTTATTCAATAAGGCTTGTGCCTGTCCCACTCACAGTGAGGTATTTATATGTTATATATAGTATCAGGTAGTATTTAATTAAGGTGTACGTATTATAAACGTACAATTATTATTTGGTGAGGGTTCTACTAACCTAGTTGTAAGTTGTACTTCCTGTATTAGAGGTACCCGTAGTCAGTTTTTCTAACCTTATAAAGAGTATTCTTAGATCATAGTTGTATGATGATTTTGTAATTGACTTTCACTAGTATCACTTTTTCCTGTCATGTTAGAGTTACACACTAGTTACTTGTCCTAACTCAGAGATTGTTAAAAAGATCTAGTAGTTACATTCAATAAATATACATTTATTGTGATTTTTTTTTCTTATTACTCCTTTATTTTTAGTAGTATATTTTATAATTTAATAATCTTTAATAACTTTTCACATACTTGTACTACAAATTTAACATACTCTATAGCAGCGTAGAATACCTGGAAGAGCGTTAACCTAGTTATCCTTCTTCTGGCGCCCAAAAATTCATTCTATTTTCAGTATATTATTATATTTACTCTATCTATTTTCTGAACATTATCTTCATATCTTCTTTTCGAGCCATCATTGTCACTTCCTTTAATCTATTGTCTGGCCAAAAATAGCCGTGCAAATTGGCCGAATCCTTCCTTGAGTGTCAAGTGGCCCTTCTCATACATATTTAGCTAGCCATTCAAGTTATATCTATCTGTTAATGATTTCTCATCTCTAGTCCTGTATCAATTCGATATTCTTTGTCTTGGCATCCTTCCATACAAATACTACTACAAAGTTGTATTTTAGTTACTCCAGCTTCTTCAACGGAGAAGCCACACATTTTTGTCCTTTGGCTACATTAAGTAGACCTTCTTCTTTTTACTACTTCTGTTGGAGTTTACCACTCCCTTTTCATTCACTCCAACAGAAAATCATCAGCTAGTTGTTACAGGTCATTATTTTTCATGCAGAATTACCCCTTAAAGTTTGTCGCACTTAATCAAGAATACCCTGCACTCAACGAAAAAGGCACGTAATATCAATAAAAATGTTAATTCACACAACAAACGCAATACTTAAAATTTGTCCAGTTCTTGGTTGTATTGGAACAACAAAGCGATGTTCATCAATTCAGTATTTTCGTTAGTTGAGCCAATATATTACGTTTATTGAATAGATAAGCATTCATTATGTATACCATAATGTCACTTTATTGATATTACGAACTCTGTTCATTGAGTCAACGAACACTATTAATTGAAACAACAACGTCGTTAATTGACCGACGAAGACTATTCGTTGTGTCAATAACAGTGTTATTTTTCCTAACGTATTTCGTTTATTTCTACAATTATTTCCGTTCATTCTTATAATTAATTCCGTTCATTCCCACAATAAATACGGTTATTCTCACAAGCACTTCTATTCATTCTTACAATGAGTTTCGTTCATCCCTACTATGAACCAATTTTATATTAATATTTACTGAATGCATTAGCCCAATGTATGATATTGATTAATAATAATTTTTTAAATCCTCCTTTTTTGTCCTAAACCTAATGGACTTTACACTGTGTGATTTCCCATAATATGAGAAATCATATCATGATTTCACTTATACAGTGCGCTGGAATAAGTGTTACAATCCCCCCCCCCCTTATTAACTTATTTATTGTTAGCACATAAGCAAAACGCTCGGAATGTTCGATTTTTAAAATAATCAAAGTATATTATAACATCAATGTTTCGAACTTTACACGATCCCTCTTCAGGTGACAGGCATAACTTTGATTTTTTTAAATGGAAAAGTACATCATGCGATAGCTCATTTAAAAGCGTTTAACATAGTGATTCCAAAAATCTATAACACTTTAATTTTTTTTGAGAGCTCAGGTGCAAAATTTCAATATAATTATTTTTAAACGCATTCATTTTTTTTGGATTCCTGAGAAAACTAATAAGTATTTTTGAAAAACTTAAACGCAGAATAAAAGACTACATTATTACCGAGGGCTTAAAGTTCCTTACAATAAACAAAAAGTTTCTTTTGAATGGTTTAATTGAAATTAAAAATCATACTAAATTTTCTCTTTTTCACCCCTGTGACTTATTAAAATAATCATTATAGAAGTTCTCAGGGACTTCAGACCCTCGATAATACTATAATATTTTATTCTGCGTTTATATTTTCAAAAATACTAATTAGTTTTCTCAGGAAAAAAAAAATTAAAAAAATTTGACCGAAATTTCACGATAATAGACACACGAAAACTTCCTTCTACTACTGACTACACTTGGAAACGAAATGAAATTATTATTCGGCACTTCGGCAGAGGTAACAGCATTGTTTAACAAAGAATTATTTTTTGAACAATGGTAACACAGAGAAGCTAGGGATATCACGATAAGGAAAACCCATTAAATTTTGAAATGGTCAAGCAAAACATTTATTGTCTCAACAACTACTTTTATTGTCACCATGAATGCATTGATTGTAGATATTAAACGCGGTAGTGGATTGATTAATGCATTCGTTGTCAAAAAAATAAGTTTACATCTATACAATAATCGTATATTACTCTATATTAACAACATTTGTACATTGTTTTAATGAAATCTGTACGTTATCACGATAAACCAAGATAATTGCTTGTCATCTACGAAATCAAGAAAGTGAGTTGCTGCCTGAATTAACATTATTTATTAAATATACGAAACTAAGTAATTGATGGATTCGACCGTTACTTGATGGAAGTTCATTTTATATAACAATAAAACACTGAAAACGTTTGTTTTCTATACTTCCACAAAATTTATTACAACTAAGTGACTACACCTGTTTCGGCAGAGTGCCTTTCTCAAGTGATATAAGAGGCAAACACATTGTAAACTATATCACTTGAGAAAGGCACTCTGCCGAAACAGCTGTAGTCACTTAGTTGTAATAAATTTTGTGGAAGTATAGAAAACAAACGTTTTCAGTGTTTTATTGTTAGACGAAACTAAGTTATTGGCTGAATAAATTGAGTGTTATTGATTAACGTACTCTAGTTACGTTCACAATTATTATTAGTCAATCATTGTGACAATAACCAAATACATTCGTCAATGTCTAAAAGTTCGTTGAAATACTATTCAATAATCACTGTTAATCAATATTACGAACTAAATTTTTTTCAGAGTGTATTGATGAAGAACATGGCTAGTTGTTAAAATACCTAACTTTTTTATTATCCAACATAAGCGAATGAATTAAAATATTTAGAAAACCCGAGGCTATAGTTGGGTTTTAATTTCAGTATTTTACAAATGCTAGAATATTCCACGGAGTGTGGTGAACTTTGAGAAAAACACGGTTTGATTGGTACACCCGGTATACAATGAGAGTTTTTATACAGTATGTCCGTGTAAGTTGTATCCATATGGAAAACTTTTTTATTATTAATTTTACGAAAAAAAGTTATTCCTTATAAAAAGCTCTGCATGGGCCAAAAACCTAAGATTTAATCATCAAATATCAATTTTTTTGAATATTATACGAGGTATGTCAAAAAGTTTGAATTTCACTCAAGAGTAAATTAGCTTTATTTTTCACAACACTGAAAATTGAAAAGTTGTTTGGAATTAAAAACTATATTCTACTATGCAATTACATTCTTCTAATTGAAAATTTCTTTTTTTGAAAAATTATGGATACCTAACTAACATTATTTTCAGTTATTTCAATTCTAATAACTCTTTTATTATTAATTTTACGAAAAAAAGTTATTCTTAATAAGAAGTTCTGCATGGCCTAAAACCTAAAATATAACCATCTTATGTCAAATTTTACGAATTTTATACGAGGTATGTCAAAAAATATGAATTTCGCTCAAGAGTAAAATACGTTTATTTTTCACAATATCGAAAATTGTTATTATCAAAAGTTATTTGGAATTAAAAACTATGTTTCAGTATGATATTACATCCTTCTAATTGAAATATTTTGAACTATAAAGGTACTTTACTTTTGATCTAAATTTATCTTTTTTGACATACCTCGTATAAAATTGATAAAATTTGATATAAGATAATTGTATTTTTGGTTTTAGACCATCGAGAACGTTTTACTACGAATCACTTTTTTTCGTAAAATTAATAATAAAAGAGTTATCAGAATTGAAATAACTGAAAATAATGTTAGTTACTTATCCATAATTTTTCAAATTTTTTTTTCAATTAGAAGGATGTAATTGCATATTAGAATATAGTTTTTAATTCCAAACAACTTTTCATAATAGCAATTTTCAATATTGTAAAAAATAAAGCTATTTTACTCTTGAGTGAAATTCAAACTTTTTGACATACCTCGTATAACATTCATAAAATGTGATATCTGATGGTGGAATATTGAGTTTTGGACCATGCAGAACTTTTTATAAAAAATTACTTTTTTTCGTAAAATTAATAATAAAAAAGTTTTCCATATGGATACTACTTACAGGGACATACTGTATATGTATATCGATGTAATAATATTGTTGCTAGAGAGGTAAACTCTCATTGTATACCATGTATACTAATCAAACCGTGTTAAGGTTTGATTGGAACACCCGTTATACTTAATATAAGGAATAAGACATATTAAACAATCACTTAAATTCTACAACAGGTTTAGGAAATTTGAGACATCAAAACTGACCCATTTTGTAAGTTGCCCGTTTTCTCTGACGCGCAGTGTATTATAAAAATTGATGGGTTTAAGCGTTTTTTATAATTTTTTAAAACAAGGTCAGAAGTAATTTTATTTCATAGTGGTTTCCACACTATAGATGAAAATATTGTTTTATTATTAAAATGTGTTGAATTTTTTTTTAATATATGTTCATTTCGACGCCTATGTGTTACGTAGATTTGATAACCACCTGCCAGGTTTCCACTGTATCTCTTATCGGTTATCTACTATCACTATCTTCGGACAGATGTCGAAATCAGGTTCCTTATTTTACCGTATTTATGCCATATTTGCGTCAATTCTAGGCGACAGCGTGACGAAGCTATTAAATGGATGACAGCTTCATGTTTGTACATCATTTTTTTCTCACAATTATATTAAAACCTGCAGCATTTTTATACATTTAAGTAAACACTGTTAAGGAAAACCCTGTTACAGAATGATATTTAAAAATATTGCACAAATATTGATTACACATTTTTTTAGTGAATAAAAAAAGAGGTACAGTAGGTGGTACTGTGTGTTTTTAAGTAATATTTAATATACAGGGTGTTTGGTAAATAATGAGCCATAGCTTAACCTCAGATTCCTAAAGTTAAAATAGGTCGATTTAAGCTAACTTACCTTAGTACAAAAGTTGATAATAACCTAAATACAGAGTGTCAAATTTAAACTTTTATTTTATTTATTTTTGATTATTTCCTGACAGGCATGGGGCAACAACAGGAAATTTGGTAAGTTGCTAATATTATACAATCTACTAAAATATGTTAAACAAACCTTTCTGGCTACAAATAGAGGCGTACGACGAGGGAACATGAATGGTTGACCCTTCCCAAATTCTACGCCACTGGCGGAATTTCTATTTTAGTGCAATTTTTTGATTCTCCAATACTTTCTATGTAAAAAACATAGGTACTCCTCATCCGTAACAAATAATATACTCTTCATTCGTTACGATAAAGTCATTAGTTTTCGAGATATTTGGAGTTAAAAACGAAAAGACACTTATTTTGATTAATATATCCTTTATATTCTATATATCCTATTATATCCTCCTTTGTTTTTAGCTTCAAATATCTCGAAAACTAATGGCTTTATCGTTACGAATTACGAGTATGTTTAAAAAAAAGTATTGGAGAATCAAAAAATTGCACTAAAATAGCAATTCCTCCAGTGGCGTAGAATTTGGGAAGGGTCAACAATTCACATTCCCCCGTTGTACGCCTCTGGTAGTAGCCAGATACGTTTGTTTAACATAATTTAGTAGATTGTACAATACCAGCACCACTTACCAAATTTCGTGTTGTTCAATGCCTGTCAGGAAATATTCAAAAATAAATAAAATAAAAGTTTAATTTTGACACCCTGTATTTCGGATATTATCAACTTTTGTACTAAAGTAAGTTAGCTTAAACCTACTTTAAGCTCAGGAAAGTTATGGCTCATTCTTTACCAAACACCCTGTACATACTGTAACGTTATAAACGTCACATATATGTTAATTTAGTTTTAAATAATTATTTTATTTCAATTCCTTTATTACTTCATTAATTTCTTAACTTCTTGTACTTTCTCCGTCTTTTCCTTTGATCCTCTAATTGCGTTAATTTTATTTTCCTTTGCTTTTCCTTGCTCTCGTTCATTAATACATAGTTCGAGATGTTCTGTCCATATTTCCATTATATCTATGGTCATCGGTTAATATTGTTCTTTTTTGGTCGTCATTTGTTTAGTTCTATTTATTTCTTGCTTCGTAGGTTTTTTAGTGTTCTCTAAAACAATTTTACATTTTCTTTACTGTTTTCTTCCAATTTTTCCTAACTTGTCACAGCTTTTCCCATCGACGTGTTGTCTATGCTGGTTTCGTTAATCCTGATTCGACCTTAGACCTCGTCCAATGCTTTATTTTTCATAGCATTAGTAAATCCTCGTTATGCTTGTATTTTCTCTGTCATTTCCCTTTCTGTATCCATTTTATTGTCTAACTCCTCTTTACATCTATTTTTTTATGTGTTTTCCATTAGTTTATGTATTTTAATTATTTTCTAGTATTTCGAATGTAGTGGTTCCACTTGCTTTTCTTTTTAATTTTTTCATAGCTACTACTTCAATCTTCTTATCTTCTTTTCCCATTTCTATTTCTTTTCCGTTTATACCTCTTGCATTCCACGTTGCCATTGTTATAATGGCCTTCTTGTTGTTTGTCATTATTCATTATGTTGCTCTTTGAATCTAGTTTTTTCCACTTCTGTCCTGATTCTGTGCTATTTCCATTTCCCGTTCAGTTTACGTATGTATTTTCTTCCAGTAGTTTTTTTGAACTATCATGGCACAATGTTTGTAGTTTGTTCTGTAATGTTTGTTTTTTGGTTCCAATTCCATCGTGTGTCTTCTATAAGTGAATCCATAACCGATTTTTTTCCTTTCTCTATTTGCGCTTTTTTTGCGGCTATCTCCCTAAGTTTCTTTTTCATTTCTATCTATTTTAGTGTCAAATGTTATTTTACATATATTGGGTGTTGTTTTTATCTTGTTAATTTACCTTTGGCTTTTATTCTCTTCAAATTTATTAAGTTCAATAGCGCACTTCATATTATTTATTTTTTTGCTCTGTTTTTTTTTCTTAGCCCTAATTCTTTGTGTATATAGTCTTTTATTTAAATTTTTAGTTGTTGCTCTTATTTTAATGTATCTGTTGGTAAGCCTCTCATTATAAAGTTGTCTTTTTTCTGGGGTACCTACTTCTATTATATTTAATTCTATAAAAGTTAGTATGTATATGTAAATTAAAGCACACATTTATTTTTATGTAGCAATAAAATTAATTGAAGTGTTTTCAAAACAAATTTGTATAATTTTATTCGAAATTACTTCTTCCTTACAAGCATCCATCAGTATCATCTTCTAGTAAATTATTATAAATTCCCCTTTAAACTTATCTCTAATATTTCGTGAGTTTGGATGTTGATAATCCATCCTACAGAGGGCTAAGAGTCTTAAAAGTTTAAATTTGTAATTTGACGAATTACAACTTTATGAATTAAAGTAAACTTATACCGAATACGACTCAAAGGTATTATATTGATTGATAGGTTGATTATATTGATTGGTATCAAAAAAATCAGAACGACACCCCTACATCCTCAATCAGATGGAATTGTCGAGAGGATAAACCGAACGATGGGTAAACACTTGTCCAAAGTTGTACCTATCCTAACATCAGAGAGATTGTGACCAGCATAGGGATTACGTACACTCGATACGCATCGTATCCGCCATGTTTTCCCGTAAGGCGCTATGGGAAAACATGGCGGATACGATGCGTATCGAGTGTACGTAATCCCTATGCAGCACATTTATTTTTGTTCCTAATGGCCTACCGCTCGGCCGTGAACGAAACTACAGGTCAGACCCAACCAGCCTGATGTTGGGTTGTGAAATTCATTTTTCCTGAGACCTAGAGTTTGGCTGTAGATATTCCGAAGAACATGTTGTAGGTGAAGAATATATCGACTGCCTGAAGTTACGAATGAACAACATTCATGAACTTGCCCGACAACACATCCAGATAACCAGTGATAGGATGAAAGATCAATATGGTTCTCGATGCAAGGATGAAAGCTTTGAACTAGGTGATCTTGCCTGGCTTTATAATTTATAACGTTGTCGAGGCTTCTGTTCTTAGTTACAAGACAATGGGAAGGTCCGCATGAAGTTAAAAATAAGTGACGTAATATACCGAATTAAGAAGTTGCCTGAAGATAAACCAAAAATTGTTCATATAAATCCGCTTGCACCAATAGACATCAAATGTTAAAATGCTGGTGGAGTTCAAATGAAACGGAAGAAGCACGAGTCCTCCAACAAGAAAAGAAAGATGACGGATAGCTAAGTTTTAACGAATTTCTGTAAAATTACGCAAAAAAAATTGCTAGACTCGGCGTGGCCACCGAAGTTCAGCAAGATCTCTTTAGTGTTCCGAAAAACATCTCTTTGACCAACTGTGTTGCCCAAGACCTTAAGATGACTCAGGGAATCTCGTCCGTATTTAATAGAAAGTTTTGTCGCTTGGATGAGTTAATAAACCAGCAAAGTTGGAAGAGTACTGCGATTAGAAGATGGCCCTCGATCGTTGTTTAATGTGGCGACCAGGAAATATTATACAGACAGGCCAAGCTACAAGAACATGTGGCGTGCTCTAGTTAATTTGAAGAGAATCGTGAAAGTTTGTTTTACCAAAGATGGGCCATGAACTAAAAATCTTAGATTGGAAGATTTTGAGAAGCACACATGAAGTGATTGTCCGAGAAACCGGCGTCCAAATAATTGTGTGTTGCAGTAACCCGCAGAGGTCCTGCCCTTTAAATACGGTAGACTGTTTTTTCTTCTTAAGGGGTGTATGCAGAATTCGAGAGTCCTGTAAATTCCACACTTCTGAGCCTTCATCTAGAGTTGCTGATCGGAACGCTCAGACCTAAGAGGGGAGCCGTGTAACGAAAGAGTTAATTTCGACCGACCTCAAGTTCCAACTCGACATAGGCTGTATTGTGCTGGACCGAACACGTTATGTACTAGACGCAGCGAGAAGCGACTATCATAAAACCGGTCCTACACATTAGGAAATTTTTTTCTGGAATAACGTATTATGTATAGAAGACGAACGTTTTTGTTGGTAGAGTTTAGTTATAAGATAAATCACGAGTTGTAAACTTGTTCAAATAAATAGTCGTATATAAATCCGAACCGTGAGTTTTATTAAATTAATCTTTACAGTACTTATACTCTTTATCTAACAAAATACTGAAAACATTTGTTTTCTATACTTCCACAAAATTACAACTATGTGGCTACATCTGTTTCGGCAGAGTGCCTTTCTCAAGTGATTTAGATTACTATGGGTTTGTCTTTTTGCAGTCTTTAACTGAAGAGGTTGAGGAGTGGGGAGCTGTTTTTCTCGAGTTGGTCATTCAGAATTATATCTGTATTTTTCAATTTATTAATTACGATAGATTCTAATAAAGATAGCTTAAGGTCTTTATTTTGAAAGTGCAGAATTTGAAACTGTTTATTAAAAGAATGATTATGATCTAGAAGGTGAAGTGCGTATGTAAAATGTCTGTTTTTCTATTGTTGAAAGCCCTTTTGTGTTCTGCTATCCATTTGTCAAAGGTTCTGCCAGTTTGACCAATGTAAGTTTTCGGACAGTCACCACAAGTTAGTTTGTAAACACCACTCTGTAGTTGTTTTCTCTTTCGGCTCTTATTGTTCTTAATATATTTGCTTAAGTT
This sequence comes from Diabrotica virgifera virgifera, assembly GCF_917563875.1. Classification (NCBI taxonomy): domain Eukaryota; kingdom Metazoa; phylum Arthropoda; class Insecta; order Coleoptera; family Chrysomelidae; genus Diabrotica; species Diabrotica virgifera. The sequence goes on from NC_065444.1 coordinate 211,825,958, forward strand.
GTTATTTGTTCTGAAAGCTGGTGTTATTCCTTTCTTTTTATGCATCTGGCTATTTTTGTTGTTATCTTGCCAGTATATGTGATAGAGCAGAAGGTACTGGGTTCTTTCTGTGGTGGTGGATAGACTAATTTCAGGGCTTTCTTATGGAGTTCTGGTATAAAATTTTGTTAATTGTTTGTTCGTTATAGTCATTGTTTACTGCTATTTGTTTAATGATGTTCATGTTCAGTTCTATCTCGAAGTTATTTTTTGACATGGGAATTTCTGTCAGTCTATGTATCATGCTATGGTAGGCTGCTAATTTGTGTTGTGTAGAATAGGATGATGAATTGTGTATAGTTGTGTCAGTATGGGTAGGTTATATATGGAGAACTCATGTTTGTTGTGTAGTCTGGTAATTGTTACATCTCGAAAGTTTATGAACTTATTCTGTTCGGTTTCTATTGCAAACTCAATATTATTATGAAGTGAATTAATGTATGATAGAAATTAGAGATTGGTCAAGTTGCCTGTTAGTTCCTGTAAAGCATACTAGTATATTTTATCATCCACGTATCTCCACCAATATAAGAACTGTTTAAATCTGGGATGTTTAGAAATTGTTGTTTCAAGCTGGTTCATAAATATATCTGATAGCAATGGGCTTAGAGGATTACCCATAATAAGTCCTGCACTGTTGTTTGTGTATATTTTATTATTGAATTCAAAGTAGCCTTGATTTATGCAAATTTCAAGGTGTAAAATTTCCGATGCAGTGATCGGATTTGTACTAGATATCGGATATATTTATGAACCAGCTTAAAATAATATTTTCTAAACATCCCTTATTTAAACAGTTCTTATATTGGTGGAGATACTTGGATGATATACTAGTATGCTTTACAGCAACTTATACTTAACAGGCAACTTGACCAATTTCTATCATACATTAATTCACTTCATAGTAATATTGAGTTTACAATAGAAACCGAACAGAATAAGTCCATAAACTTTCTAGATGAAACAATTACCAGACTACACAACAAACATGAGTTCTCCGTATATCATAAACCTACCCATACTGACACAACTATACACAATTCATCATCCCATCCTACACAACACAAATTAGCAGCCTACCATAGCATGATACATAGACTGACAGAAATTCCCATGTCAAAAAATAACTTCGAGATAGAACTGAACATCATTAAAAAAATAGCTGTAAACAATGACTATAACGAACAAACAATTAACAAAATTTTAAACCAAAACCTCCATATGAAAGCCCTGAAATTAGTCTATTCACCACCACAGAAAGAACCCAGTACCTTCTGTTTTATCACATATACTAGCAAGATAACAACAAAAATAGCCAGATACATAAAAAAGAAAGTAATAACACCATCTTTCAGAACTAATAACAACTTAAGCAAATATATTAAGAACAATAAGAGCCGAAAGAGAAAACAACTACAGAGAGGTGTTTACAAACTAACTTGTGGTGACTGTCCGAAAACTTACATCGGTCAAACTAACAGAACCTTTGACAAACGGATAGAAGAACACAAAAGGGTTTTCAACAATAGAGAAACAGACACTTCTACATACGCACTTCACCTTCTAGATTCTAGATCATAATCTTTCTTTTAATGAACAGTTTCAAATGATGCATATTCAAAATAAAGGCCTTAAGCGATCTTTATTAGAATCTATGGAAATTAATAAATTGAAAAATACAGATATAATTCTGAATGACCAACTCGACACAAACAGCTCTCCACTCCTCAACCTCTTCAGTTAAAGACTTAAAAAGACAAACCCATAGTAATTTAAATCACTTGAGAAAGGCACTTGGCCGAAACAGCTATAGTCACATAGTTGTAATTTTGTGGAAGTATAGAAAACAAAGGTTTTCAGTGTTTTATTTTTAGATAAAATGAACTTCCATCAAGTAACGGTCGAATCCATCAATTACTTATGCTCTTTGTTATTATTTATATTTATTTTGCTAATTATTTACCTCTGGTTTTTAATAATATTAATGTCTCTTTAATTTTTTAGATTCAATGACGCGCATCATATTATTATTTATTTTTTGCTCAGCGTATTTTTTGTTTTTAGCTCCAATTCTTTGTATATAAAGTCTATGCTCTTCATTTAATGTATGTATTATTGGTAAGCCTCTCATTATAAAGTTGTTTTTCGTCTTTCCTTTCTGGTGTACTTCTATAGGTACTATAAAACATATATAGATTAAAGCACCAATTTATTTTTATGAAATTCTATTTGAAAATGCTTCTTACTTACGAGCTTCCATCAGTATCATCTTCTAGTAAATTATTATAAATTCCCCCTTAAACGTATCCGGAATATTTCGTGAGTTTTGATTGTTGATAATCCATCCTCCAGAGGGCTAAGAGTCTTAAAAGTTTAAATTTGTAATCTGACGAATTACTACTTTAGGAATTTAAGTAAACTTATAATGAAGACGAGTCAAAGGTATTATACGGTGAATAATACAGTATTTGTTAAGCGGTTACAAGTATACGAAAACAGGATTGGTGTCAAGGGATTAAAATGTTAAGAAAGCTATTCCTGATTTTGCTTGGTATAAATTGTAGATGTACACAGGTGAAAATATTGGCTATATACTTAACAAATCCACTCTAGTGTTTAGTAACATAATATTATGCCTTTTCTGATTATACTAATTATAATTTAGTCACAACTTCACAATAATGTCCTAAATAAAGACGACAGCAAAATGAGAAGTTCTCTGTCTAGCTTATTATTATTATATATTGCTACAAATCAGTTTATTTTTTAGTGTACCGGGTGCCCCAATAAGAATGGCTCTCGGCAATATCTCAGGAACCGTTTATAGTACAGCTTTCAGAAAAAAAAATCTATAACAAAAGTTGCCTCGGGAAAAGCCTGAAAATTAGTTTCATAATTGTAGGTTCACCACTAGAGGGCGTAATTCAATATCAAAAATTAAAAAATCAAAATTTTACAAAATTTGCCCAATGAAAGGGCACTAGAAATCCGATCATCGTATTCTTCATAAAATTCTGGGCATATTTGATTTCACAGGTTTAAGTCTACCTTTTTAAATAAGAGGTGGAGGTGAGTGGGAACCTTGTTATGAAAAAATGGCTGTAAGTCCGGTTCTGCTAAATCGAATTTTGCAAACTTGGTCTTGTTGAAAACAGATTTTTTCGTGAATGTAAGAGTTATAATTTTGAAACAGCCTGTTAACCCATTCATGCCCAGCGTTGCGTTTTCGCAACAGTTGACATAGCCCACTATGGCGTCATCTTTTGGAAAATGACATGACTTATTCGGGCGGTCAAGGTTCAGATTTATTTCACAACAGTTTCCTATGTATGTTTTAGTGGGAATTGGTCGCAAAATTTAGGTTTCTATTAACAGATGGCGTATTGAAAGTGGTAGGTTAACTTTGACTTCTGTAAACACGTGTTTTTAGTTAGTAGTAAGTCGTTTATGTATAAATTAACTGGATAAAAATTTGGGTTTTGATAGCAACGTATTGTTAAATCATTGAAGAAGATATATCTATCAAGTAAGTGCTATTATTTTATCTGTGTTAGTTGGTACAACTGCCCAATTATCAGTGTTGCGTTTTCGCGACACTGGGCACAAGTCATATTATTAGTACAAAAAATCATTTTTGTTCTAGAAGGTGGAAATAAGATGTCAAATCAACTTGGCTCGACCAGTTTCGGTCGTACTAGTAATAATAGTCGCCAAAAAAAGATTTTATACGAATCAACGCACATAAAATTATGTCCATGCTGGAAGAATCGAATCTTATGGAGTTGGCTTCCAGTGCAGATGTTTTCCTAGCACCTCCTGACCCCACTGAATTGACTGATGAAGACAGTGGAGATGAAGACTGTGGAGGAACATTCAATAACCTAAACAAAAATATGTTGGATGCGGAATCAGAAGCGGTAATTCATCAAGAAGAAGAAAGAAGGATCGATGAAGAAAATATAAATCTATATGAAAAAGAGGCCGATCTTCAAAGAGTGACGCAAGTTCAGGAAGAAGAAGATACGGAAGAGATTGAGATGGAAACAGAAATAGAGACGCAAAATGAAGAAAATCAAGACATTCAAGTGGCATCTATTCGTGCAAAAAGTGTAAGTCTCCTACCACGGAAATGGATTCAGGGAGATTTACCAGATGAAAATTCCAGAATGGAACACATACGCTCCTTCATTTTATTCACGACCACTCACTCCTTTACAGATCTTTGATTTTTTTTTCAATGAAGAGCTTTTAACAAATATTGTAAAGGAGACAGTTCGTTATGCTCTTCAAAAAGGTACTACTTTAGAATTTGGAGTAGACGAGTTAAAAGCCTTTATAGGGATTTTACTAGTTAGTGGGTACAGCACGAATCCAAGAAGACGCATGTACTGGGAAGAATCTGATGACGTTAAAAATATACTGATTTCAAGTAATATGCGTCGTAACCGATTTGAAACCATTATAAGATTCCTCCATTTTAACGATAACCTAAACATAGATCGTTCAGACAAAACATACAAAATTTCTCCGTATCTTGAAAGCCTCCGCAAATCATTTACTGAATACACTGTATGAGAAACCGAATCTAGCGTGGACGAGGCCATGATACCATACTATGGGCGTCATGGTATGAAACAACACATAAAAGGCAAGCCCATACGCTTTGGATATAAATCGTGGTGTTGGAATCAGAAATCTGGTTACCTCATAGATTTCAATATTTATCAAGGAGCCAAGGGAAAACCCAATGAATACAAAAAAGAATTTGGCCTTGGAAGTGGAATAATATTGCAGTTTGCTCAACTTATTCCTAAAATACAATGCGATAGGGTTATGCCTCATTGCTTATATGCTGATAATTATTTTACCTCTATGAAACTAATTGATTTTTTAACATCGAACGGAATAGGTTACGTAGGAACCATACGATCAAATAGAACAGAAACGTGTCCATTCAGTGAAACGTTCAAAAAATCTATACGTGGAATTTACGAAAATTGGTACGACGAGAAAAATAAGGTGCTTTTATGTAGGTGGAATGACAACAGCATAGTTACTTTGGCATCGAATTACCATAAAACGACGCCAGTTTATCAAGCGCACAGATACTCCTTTGCCCAAAGCAAAAAAATCAAAGTAACACAACCACATCTTATTCGGGCTTATAACGAAAATATGGGAGGAACTGATGGGATGGATCAAAATGTTGCCTATTACAGAACAAATATAAGATCCAAGAAATGGTATTGGCCTTTATTTATCTGGGGTCTTGATGTCTCCATACAAAATGCTTGGTTAATTTACCGTAGAATGAGACAAATTATCCCTGAACAACCCGAAATGGATTTGCTGCAGTTTCGTCGAAATATAGCCAAAACCTTGTTGACGATGTTCGGAACTCCTCCAAGAAGACCTGGTCCATCTCAATCTTCCATAAACAACATTACACAAGATGTTCGATTCGACAACATCGGCCATCTTATTTCTACCCTAGAAAAACGAACCCGATGCGTCTTTTGTCACTCAACAACCAATAAAAAATGTATTAAATGTAAGATTGCATTACATGAAAAATGTTTTATTAAATTTCATAGCAATACGCAATAATGTTTTTATATTATTTTCATGTCAGTTTATTTAAAACGCTTTTATATGATTTAATAAAATATTCCAAACAACGTATTATTAAAAAAAAAATTTACATCCTGACTGCCCAGTGTTGCGTTTTCGCAACAGCCAATTGTCAAGAAAGAAGAAGTTTTTCATTTTTTAAACATATATTTTTGTTAATTTTGTGACTTTTAGAACATAAATTTTTCAAAAATTAAAAAAAAATAAGCATAAATAGTTCTGGGCATTAATGGGTTAAGTAATATGCCAGCTAGGAGGCGTTATTTAATTATTTTCAGAAATCTAGTTTTCTTTGGAAAATATTAAATACAGGTATGCATTTTTAATCCTGTATTACAAAATTAGATCAAATTAGCAACATAATAGCGAAAACCGTATATTGATACCTTTGTTCTGTCTCGAGATATCTTAAGAAACGTGTAAGTTTTAAACCAAACCGTTACTGTCACCAGTAAACTAAGTTAAAGAAAGGTAGTGTGCTGTGGAAAAAACAAAAAAACATTTTTTAGATGTCAACGTGTATTAATTAAAACAACAGTAGGACAAGCAACACTATAAAATATAACAAAGAAATAAAAACAACTACTTCGTGACGACTTAAATGGTCAAATTATTGCCCATCGTTTTTGATTCAAGCATTTACTCTTTCAAGAGTATATTGAACAGCAGTTTTAATTTCTGCTCTCGAAATGCTTTGATTGGGGTTTCGTATTCTCTGGATCATTTTTTCTCGAGTAGGTGTAGCTGCAAAAACAAGGTCTTTAATCCGTCCCCATACCTAAATGAAAGTAAAATACTAAACCGTCTCCACACCAAACAGTTAAATATGGCGATATTCAGATAATTGGACCCTTTCTTTTCGATAATGCTATTATTGGTGAACGCTATCTAATTTTTTTAAGGAATGAATTGCCTCTTCTTCGGGAAGATGTACCGCTAGCACTTCGTATGTCCATGTTGTTTCAGCACGATGGTTGTCCTGCGCATTTTTCCAGAGTAGTAAGAGATTTTTTAGATGAATCATTCGCTGATAGATGGATTGGACGTGGAAGCCTATTTTTTTGCTAGCCAGATCACCAGATTTAACTGTTTTAGACTTCTATTTATGAGGGCGAATTAAAGACCTTGTTTTTGCCGCTAGGCCGACTACTCAAGAAAACATGATCCAGAGAGTAGGAAACGCCATGCAAAGCATCGCGAGAGCAGAAATTGAGAGTGCTGTTCAATACATAAAGAGTAAATACTTGCATCGAAAATTATGGGCCATAATTTGAACATTTAAGTGGTCACTAAGTAGTTGTTTTTATTTCTTTGTTATATTTCATAGTGTTGTTTGTCCTATTGATGTTTTAATTAATACACGTTGACATTTAAAAAATGTTTCTTTGTTTTTTCCACAGCATACTACCTTTCCTTAACTTCGTTTACCGGTGACAGTAACAGTTATGTTTAAAATTTACATGTTTGTTAAGATATCTCGAGATAGAAAAAAGGTATCGACATGCGGTTTTCGCTATTCTGTTGCTAATTTGATCTAATTTTGTAATACAGGAATAAAAATGCAAACTTGTATTCAATATTTTCCAAAGACAACTAACTAGATTTCTGAAAATAATTAAATAACGCCTCCTAGCTGGCATATTACTTAAGAGGCTGTTTCGAAATTCTAACTCTTATATTGACGAAAAAGATCTGTTTTCAACAAGACCAAGTTTGCAAAATTCGATTTAGCATAACCGGACTTACAGCCATTTTTGCATACCAAGGTTCCCACTCTCCCCTACCTCTTATTTGCAAAGGTAGACTTAAACTTGTGAAATCAAATATGCGCAGAATTTTATAAAGAATACGATGATCGGATTTCCGGTGCCCTTTCATTAGACAGATTTTGTAAAATTTAATTTGTTAATTTTCGATATTATTCAATTCCACCCTTTAGCGGTGAACCCACAATTATGAAAATAATTTCCTGGCTTTTCCGAGGCAACTTTTGTTATAAATATTTTTTTCTGAAATCTGTACTATAAACGGTTCCTGAGATATGGCTGAGAGCCATTCTTATTGGGACACCCGGTACATGTGAGGTCCACATATATTTTTAGAAAATAATTAATTTCATAACTGTTTAAAGAGCGTATTTTATGTTTTTGAAAAAATAAAGCATAATAGATTACGTAGTCCACACGCACGAAATGAAACACAATATAAAACAAGTCGGGACAAAACAGAGAGCAGAGATCGAAACTCATCACAAACTGGTAATGGCAGAGATGACGTCATGGCGAAAGCCGGTACAACAAGAACAGATAGAATACAGCAGAATAGCAAAAAAACCAAAAGATGAACAAAAGAAAAGGAGATATCAAGAAAAACTGATAAGGGGTTAAAAATGGAGGAGAGAAAAGTTGGAAATGGAGATGGAGGAAAAATGGGAATAATTTAAAAAAGTTATAATGAAGAAGGCCGAAGAGATATGCGGCAATCTAACAGTCGGAAAATTAAACAAAAAACGGAATGGTGGAATGCAGATATAAAAGAAAAAGTGAGGAAAAAGAAAAAGGCATGAAAAAAATACAATAGCATAAGAGAGAAACAAGATAAAAAATACCAAAAACACAGAAACACTTATGGTGGCTACGTACGTGGTTAAACACAACAACCACAATTCTTTTCAGAGCAGCAGTGTTCAAAATACAGATTGCCGTGATGATCGGCCACATCTGAAACGGATAGGTAGGTACTACAAAAATAATAACTTTGATTTAGATGCCGATGGTGATAAGCACAGGACATGTTGATTATGTAGGAAATCTGCAAGGATGTATAATATTTTTCTGTTAGATAATATATGCGATTCTCAAAAAATCTTTATACCTAGAATATTCTCGTTTAAATTATTAGGTACCTAAAATTTTATAATAATTAAACAGATTATGTCCACATATAATGTTCAAACATATAATGTCCCACAGGTCGACTCAGCCTGAATAAAAATGAGTACCTCGGGTAAAACCAGGTTTAATAATAGGCGGATGAAGCATAGCACTGGTCTGTTACCTTTCATGTATAGCGTTGGCCCTAGATATAATAGACTACCAGGCTATAATCCCAAAGCCGCGTCAGCGGTATAAAACGGGAGACTATTATTATTAGGCCAATCAAGTTAGGTTTTTACTAGACATAACGGAAAAGACTAGGTTTGACAGTTGAAATGTATAGTATGAGATATTACAAAAAGACTACCATCTTTGGATTCATCAATTTTTTAGTGGAACATTTTTTACTTTATCGTACTATATACGTAGTATAGTATAATAGATATTACTTTATCGTACTATATACGTAGTATAGTATATTACTTTATCGTACTATATACGTAGTATAGTATAATAGATAAAGTTATAGGATCGTGCAAAAAAAATTTTTTCAGATTTCACTTTTTTTCGACGTTTTGAGTCCCGCTGAGTCTAAAAAGCAAATAAAAAAACATGTCGGAAGTATGTACGTACGTACGTACGTATGTACGTACGTACGTATGTCGCCACCGCCCAGCAAAAACTACCGGACCGATTTTGATGAAATTCGGTATGAGTAAGTTTAAGAGAATTTTGTCGAGAAACTAAGCTTTTAAAAAAAACCTCTCAAAGGGGGGCCGAAATAGGGGGGTTATTTAGGGCCCATTTTTGCAAATTTTTACCGAAATGAATGAAATTCAACTCAAAGTAAGCTCATCTATAGGTAAATAAAAATACGGAATTTGACATTTCCAAATTCAAAATGGCGGCCAACATGGCCGACCGCCCACCCGACACATTTCGCTACCTATCTAAAAACTTGTTTAAGATAAGTTTAATTTGAAAACATCGTTATATAGCTTAAAGATGGGGCTATAAGAAGAATGTTATCGTTTTTCAGAGAAAGTTACGGGATGCCTATATTTAAGGGGTCAAAATTTGACATAAATTTGAACTAGATTTTCTCAAAAATGGCTCCAAGGAATTTTTTTATTTTTTGATATGTTTTTGATGTCCTATCGCTAAATTGAATGACATTAGTCAGATTTCTTAACTCCCTATAAGAGGCGAGTTATGTATTTTTTATAAAAAAATGTTTGAGTGCCCGTAACTTCCTTCATAATAGAAACTTAAATTTTAAATTTTGCAGACATATATGGTACTTTATTATCTATTATCACAATAAATTTTACCAAAAATATGGCTTCCGGTTGAACCGGAAATGAATAAAAAATCTTAATCTTTTTATATGCGCCCTGTATATTTTTACATATTTTGAAAGAATGCAAAATTACCTTTCCAATGACATAAAATTCGTTGCTGTACCTCAAAAACTCGAAAAGTTACGGTAAATAGAAATTTTGCTATAATCTTAAGTGTGTCCTCTCTCACGCGATCATAGCAGAGCATTATTGTAGGGCACTCAATGAGGGTATTTGGCTCCGAATTCTATCCTACTACATTGATGTACTTGATATTTTCACAGTAAATAGGGAATAGCTCAAGAAACAAAATCTACCCTATATACTATGGCGCTTTTATCTTGGGGCGGTTCCCACTTCTTCAAGGGGGTGGAAAATTTGTTGGTCAAAATAAGCACGGAAGTGGCTAAAGAACCTATGTCTAAGCAAAAACTGGTCTATACTTTTTTTTGAGAACTCAATACTTTTTGAGTTATGCGTAGTTGAAAATTTTCATTGAAAAATGACACCTTTTCGGACTGATTTTTTGTGAATACCTTAAAAACTATGCATCGAACTAAAAACACTATATAAAACATTATTTAGATTATAAATAATAAAGAGATTCGTTCATTCGTAAATGTTGTATTTATAATACAAAAATAGATATGGTAGGTGAAAATAGTTTGTTTTTTGGTGAATGCTCAAATTGGTGTATTCAACTTAAAATAACAGAGGAACGGTAGGTTTTAGGTGTATAATGCTACCAACACCTTTTGTAGTGTTTGAAAAGGCCTTTAAAAAGAGCACCGTTAAATGTCGGTTACATACAAATTAAGCGAGATATGGTGTAAAAAAATATAAGACTAATGTACTTTAAGGAAAAATGAAAAGTATATACATTTAACTCCCCATCCAACATAATTTAAATGTATTGTTTTTCTTTTGCAATACCTTTTAATATAGTGTTACTTCTACTTTCAAAAAGTTGAACGAGTTTAAAATGAATGGTTTTTGTAGAAAATGTGATCAAATTATAGAATGAATTTTTAAATTTTCTTAAAAATCTTCCTTTTTCTACATGTAATTCGAAAATAAAAATATTTCACCCCTAAGAATTGGTGGGAACCGCCCCCATGATAAAAGCGCCATAGTATATAGGATTGACTTTGAATTAGGAGATTGGACTACTCCCAAAATTTCCTTAAAATCCATGCAGTAGGATAGAATTCGGAGATAATATCTTGACTGGCATAATCGAAATAGAATGAAATGTAAATAATATAAGCTATTAATTTCTCAGAAAAATGAACTAATTTTAAATTCTAAAATATCAAAATAACGAGTAACTTTGTTATTTTTATAGAATGCCAGTATCTAGTACCATAACGATAATAGATCGGTACGATAAAGTTCTCGGGCGACCCTTCCGTCCAGCGTTTTAAATAAACAATCAAAACGTCAAACTTAGTTTTTTACTCATAACTTAAAAACTTGTTTATTTAGAAATTTGACGTCCACAGGTAGCTTTCTCAGAAAAAAAGATACATCGAATGAGATACGCTAAATAAAAATCGGTTAATAAACAAAAAAGTTATTGCAAAACGGATGACAAAATCACTGTTTTTGAATATAGTTAATAACAATTTTATTGTTTGTTAAAAGACGTTTTAATATACCCAAAATTGAGGGCACTATGGTGTTTGAATGGTGTGCAAAAAATTGTCCAGATCTGTTAAATAGTTTTCGTAAAATTTAATTTGTTTATAAAATTTTTTGAAAAACGAGCCAATTTCTGAGGCTGGTCCAGTTAATATGGCTGAATGTATCTCAATAATCCGGGGCTCATTTCCTTCGCTAAGATGTATACTAACAGCTTATGAAAAAAAAAAGTAAAAAAAAATTACATATATTTACACAAAATTATTTGTTAATAAATAGCAATTTTTAAGCTTATAACCAATTACAATATTTTCGTAGAAATTAGATAAAATTAAATGGCAATAAAAAATCCGGAAAGCTGGTTAAAATAAACAACTTTAAAAAAAAATTTTAGCTCCTACGACCCTTGGGGTCTGAGATAGCCCCTTTTTTGAAAAAATCACTGATACGTTAATTAACAACACTAAGAGCTGAAATTAACCAATCTTTTATAAGAAAAGTCAAAGTTTTTAACAAAGTTTTTAGTAAGAAAAAATGTTAAAAATTGTTTAAATAGGAGCGTTATAAACACAGAGTATTTTGCGTTCTGACTAAAGTAAAAAATAGCGGGCGTAGTCGACTAACTGAATAGTGTGCGCGTTTGGCGACCGGCATGCGGCAGCAACTATTAAAATTACGTTATCCCGACCAAAAAAAATCCACTTTAAGGTGAATGACAAATTTTCGTCATTCCTTATGTTTTCGAGGTCTCTGAATCCGAATATGGAGTTAATTTTTTTCTAGAATTAGTGGAACATGTTCAAAAATCAAATTTTATGCAAAAATGCGAAAAATCAATTTTGATGATTTTTCAGTTTTAACTCACTGTATTTTTGGTCGCTGTAAATATTTCCTTAAGAAAATTTTACTGTGTTATCTTTGAAGCATTTAGATAACAATGAGATTTGTCCAAAATGACTCAACACGTTAAAAGAGAAGTTGTTAATTTTTAAACATTTTGTCGTCATATTTCGTTAGTTTCATGTTTACTTAAAAAAGTTGAGTGACAAACTTGTTAGTTTATAATTTTAATTAACACAGAAATAAAATATAATTTATGAAGAAGTTTTCCAACAAAATTTAATTTAAAATATACAATAGGAAAAATGTTATGTGACTTTATAGACTAGCGGCACACCCCAAAAAAGCTTATTTCTCGAGATACTGATACTAATTTTGGTCATACTTTATATTTTTGATGGTGGTCAAAACTAAAATTAGGGTTGTTTTGAATTTTACGTGGGGGAACATTATCAAAATCGCAACTTTACCCCAAAAATAAAAAAAATCACGTTTTTTTGAGTTTAATTTGCTACAACTCTGTTCCATTGTCATATTTTTTTCTGATATTTTTATAGTATATATTTCTCACCTTTCTGAAGACAATGCTGAAGACCTGCTTCAATATTTCTGTCTTGCCATAAAGAAAGTTATAAATTGTTTGAAGTAAAAGGTGCAGATTCTTGAATTGCAAAGTTTAATCGCAAAAGTTGAGTAACAAAATTTGAAATTTAGCTGTTTAATTAATTTTAAGTTAAAATCTAAAGTACAGAGAACAAAATGTTTTATAGAAAAAAGTGGTGTAACTTTTAATTTTAAGAAAAACGTGATTTCATTTTTTTTATTTTTAGGGTAAAATTGCGATTTTGACAATGTTTCCCCATCTAAAATTCAAAATAAAACTCATTTTTGTTTTCAGCACCATAAAAAGTATAAAGTAAGACCAAAATTAGCCATTCACCACACCGTGGTTGATATCTCGAGAAATGAGCGTTTTTTTTGGGGGGGGAGTACCACGTACCACTCGTCTATAAGGTCGCGTAACTTTTTTTCTGTTGCATATTTTGACTTTGTGGCCTTTTTATTGTTATTTTTAAATGTATTTATTTAAAATATAATTTTACTAAATAAATGTGCAACATAGTAATATTCATAAAATTCAAGTTTCTACCAAAATATGTAAATATAATATTAAGCTTCGAATCCGGTATAGTGTCAATGTTAAAAATGGGCTGCAACGGTCTAGCGCTAGCGAATGCTAGTTCGCGAATTTATTCTCATTCGGCTGCGCCCATCATTTTTTTTACTTTAGTCGGAACGCAAAATACTCTTTCTTTATAACAATACTGTTTAAACAATTTTTAACATTTTTTCTTGCAAAAAACTTTGTTAAAAACTTTGACTTTTCTTATAAAAGATTGGTTAATTTCAGATCTTAATGTTGTTAATTAACGTAACAGTGATTTTTTCAAAAAAAAGGGGCTATCTCAGACCCCAAGGGTCGTAGGACCTAAAAATTTTTTTTAGAAGTTGTGTATTTTAACCAGCTTTCAGTATTTTTTATTGTCATTTAGTTTGATCTAATTTCTACGAAATTATTGTAATTGTTTATAAGCTTAAAAACTGCTATTAATTAACAAATAATTTTGTGTACGTACATGTATTTTCTTTTTACTTTTTTTTTCATATGGTATTAGTATACATCTTAACGAAGGAAATGAGTCCCTGATTATTGAGATACATTCAGCCATATTAACTGCACCAGCCTCAGAACCTAGCTCGTTTTTCAAAAAATTTTAAAACAAATTAAATTTTGCAAAAACTATTTAAAAGATCTGGACCATTTTTTGCACACCATTTAAACACCATAATGCCCTCAAGTTTAGGTATATTTAAACATATTTTAATAAACAATAAAATTGTTATTAACAATATTCAAAAAGAGTGATTTTGTCGTCCGTTTTGCAATAACTTTTTTGTTTATTAACCGATTTTAATTTGGTGTATCTCATTCGATGTATCTTTTTTTTTCTCAAAAAGTTACCTGTGGACGTCAAATTTTTAAATAAACAAGTTTTTAAGTTATGAGCAAAAAACTAAGTTTGACGTTTTGATTGTTTATTTAAAAAATGTTCCACTAAAAAATTGATGAATCCCAAGATGGTAGCCTTTTTGTAATATCTCATACTACACATTTCAACTGTCAAACCTCGTCTTTTCAATTATGTCGAAAAACGGCTTATTTTTTACTAACTTGATTGGTCTATATTATAATTTTCAAAAACACGAAAACAAAATAATGAAAAATTTTGGTCCAAACAAAACGTTCCGTAACAAAACGGTATTTATAAATGTATGAATTATATAGATTATTTTAAAAATAATTTTTCCCCGCTGACAACAATAATATGTTCTAATGCATGAAAGACCATTAATCAATCAAAACCTTTTGACCCAAATCACCCTTAGACCACCGCGCCCTTTATACTTCAATTACACACTTGCCAACCGTCAAAGTGAATTAAAAAAATTCATGCTAATTTTCAACTGTATCACCTGCACTGCTCCTAATGTTGTTTGTAGATTCGGGGGGTTGGTCATAGGAGAGGGGGCAGAGACGCCGGCGCCGTGTCGAACTTTGGGGTGTGGCGGACGTCGCCGCGTTCCGCTTTCACAGTCGGTCGTGCGTCTTCCATAACACCAACAAGTTGTGAGGTTATGGGGGCGATAAACTCGTAACAGGTTATCGTTTTGTGCAACAGTTTTCAACTGGGGGGAAGCCGGTAAGTTTCAAAATCAAGACATCAATACATTGTTTTCCTTTCCCAAACAAATGAAGTTCTTGATTTTTATTATTCTATTTGAAAATTGGAATATAATATTATCAGCATACAAAATATTTTTTAGTTTTGTAACAGTTATTAGAACTTTGAATTTAATTAAAACATAATAAATACTAATACTATTTAAACAATATCGAAAGGAGCTAATTAACAAGCATAACAAATATAACCTAATAAGCATAACATCTAACACATCACATAATATTAAGTAATTTCATAAATGAATTATACTTTATTTCTTTGTAACTGAAAGCTCATCACAAATGAAAATTCACTAATCTGAAAATAGAAGGTAAAGTAGTTAAACTGAAATCATTCAAAAGAATATCCCCTCCTGTTTAAATAAATGTAGTTTTATATATTATTTTTAAATAGTCCATCCTGTTCAAATGGAAATAACAATACAGACCCATGGATTATAATAAGTAATAGGTATGAAACTCATGGGTCAGTGTTACTATTTTTTGGTTTTACTGATGATTGTTTGCTGCATTGTTTTCTAAAATCCTCCTTTCATAATCTCGAACCGTTTTTTAACGTTTTCACAGTTTTTATTAAGGTACTTTACATTTACAATTTGGTGCTTTTCAGATTTATCAACATCCATTGTTGCTTTATTCAATAATTTTCCTTTTACCACTCAATTTTATTTCACAATATTTTTTCATTTGAAAGGGAAACTGGGTAGCCAAATTTTGATTTTGGTGTGGATCAACTATAGGCAGAGCTGGGCCGGTTACTGATAAATTGTACTCGGGTACAGAGTTCGGGTACTTTTCATATTTGAGGAAGGAGTACAGAGTACCGAGTACATTGCTCCAGAAAAGTACTCAGAGTAACATACTCAAAGTAAAATTACCCGAATTTCTCGGGTACCTACTTATTTCGAGTACATTCGAATATAGAACCTGAAAAAAGGTAAGAAGGTAATAATTATCTCTGCATCTCTAAACATATTTATGGGTCACGAAAACATAAAATACCGTACACGAACTGAAATTA
Source organism: Diabrotica virgifera virgifera (assembly GCF_917563875.1). Taxonomy (NCBI): domain Eukaryota; kingdom Metazoa; phylum Arthropoda; class Insecta; order Coleoptera; family Chrysomelidae; genus Diabrotica; species Diabrotica virgifera. Next base: position 211,842,149 of record NC_065444.1, read on the forward strand.
AAAAATAATAAGAATTTTAAAAATGAATCGTCGATTAATAATTAGTACAGTAACACCACTCACACTCACTGATTAATTTTATTGACTTTTAAGATAACTAATTTTTCAGTTTTCATCAGTTAGAGCCTTTCTTCGAGGGCTATTAATTATTGTAGCATAAGAGAAAAGGCGTTCTACAGGCGCAGAAGAAGGCAAGCATGTATTACAGTAAAACCTGTGTTATCGGCCACCTGTACTAACGGCCAATTTCAAAATTTCCCAAACCAATTATATGTAGACTCCGCTATTTTAGACCTGTATTTACGGCCATCTGTATAATACGGACGCGGCCAAATAAACACATATAAGTCTGGATCCCGTGTATGAAAAAAAAGTTGATTAATAGCAAGCTGAAAATTTGTTAATAGCTTAAGGGTGTCTATTCGGACAAACTTTGATATATGGGAACACTGGAACAGAGGAAGTTTTAATTGTGGAACAAATTTGGAACGGTCAGACCACGAAAACGTCACATGTATTTTGTCCGACAGAACTTCCAATTGATTTGTTACCTTTTCATTAGACTCTCATGCAAAAATCAGACTGCTATTTATCACCTGTCATAATTCCTATTATTTGGCATGTTCTACGTGTTCCACTCATTGTAATGCCCATTTGGTGATAAATAGCAGCCTGATTTTTGCATGAAAATTTAATGAAAGCGTAACAAATCAATTGGAAGCTCTGTCGGATAAAATACATGTGACGTTTTCGTGGTCTGACCGTTCCAAATTTTGACCTGTTCCACAATTAAAACTTCCCCTGTTCCAGTTTTCCCATATATCAAAGTTTGTCCGACTAGACACCCTTAAGCTATTAACAAATTTTCAGCTTGCTACTAAGCAACTTTTTTTTCATACGCCGGATTCAGACCTAATATTTTTAAAGCACATTTTGTAGAAATTTAACTATTAATGTCAACCAAATTATTTTGTTGACGGAAATTCCCAGTACTATTTATTTATTGCCTATTGTACCTACCTAAAAAGGGATTAAATAATTAGGGTCGGTGCGCGGTGGTCACAGTGGCGGATCCAGGGGAGGGCGATGGGGGCGATCGGCCCCCCTCTCAACCCACGTTATATATAAATATTATAAAAACATTCATTTATTCATTTATTTTTCATAGGAATTTAGACAATCGTCCCCCCCCCCTCTTGACGATACTTTATCCTGCTGGATCCGCCCCTGGGTGGTCACAAGTTTCTTAAACTCTTATAATAAAATGTCGTAAACGAGGACATGTTTGTCACTATTTATTACTATGGTTTAAGATCACAAAGATTGGACGAAAAATATGGTGTCAAAATTCAAATTATCAAAGGATATTATAAAAACATAAAAGTGAATTGAAAAATTCTTTAAAAAAGCTTAGAATATATTTCGTAGTATTATGTACCTACTTAGTTTTGTTTTATATTAGTAGGTATATGTATTAAAGAGTCCGTTTATATATAGAATTATTTATTTAAAAAAACCTATACAGAAGTAAAAACTTCAAATTGTATTTTGGTATAAAATAGTTTATTTAAAACTTCTAAAAGTCATCCACATGGATTGCAAAACGTTTTCGTTCTGAACAGAACATCTTCAGTGCATTCCGCAAAGTATTTGTAACTAGCACACCAATGAAGGTGGTAACTTCAAAATATATGGCTTACATTGTACCTTATGATAAAATATTATGACTACAAGTCGATGTTACTAGATTAAAATATGTATGTGCCTAAAGAGCAACATGCTTCCCTGCCCGAAAAAACTAGGTACTTGCCATTTGAATTAGCACAGACCAACTGACCAACAGTTGAGAAAAAATTCAATATAATTTCAAAATGAAAGTCATAAAATTGTCTGGCCGAAAAATTTAAGCGAACCATTAAACTTACTTTCTTGTATTCTTTTCAAATATACAAACATATTTTCAAAATTTCAATATACAGGGTGTTGTTTTAAGGTCACAATTACTTTATAATTTTTTGTTAATCCGGACCTGGATTTTTCTTATGGTTCGGGTGTCAGTCGTTTGGGTTTTGAATGAGACATACGTGTACCAAATATCAAAAAAATATACAGGGTGGTTCTAAAGTTATGGCTTAGGAAGGAAATGGGCAAAATCGATAAAACACCCTGTAAATCGGTTATAAAAGTCGGTAGGGCAAAAAATGTAGTATACCTAGAACCGGCTCGGTGACCTCTATTCACCATTAAAATATTTCCGTTTCCCAATGAAACACCCTGTATATATTTTTAGAAAAAATTCACCGCCAGATCTCAGTGTTTAAAGCTTTAACTTCTCCCATTTATTCCTCAAAGATAGCAGACTTGGAAGTAAGTACCCATAATACACACATTCTTCTCCTTGCTGAACATCGAGGGTTGTAGCGAGGGGTTTCAAGACCATACAGTACTCCTCTAAGTACAGCAACTCGGTTTCTTTAAAGTTTTTTATATGAAGCCTTTGAAAAAGAGACAGTAGCTTTTCTTTTTCACTTAAAATTTGCAAAACCGACTCATAATAAGAGTTCTATTTTGTTACAGCTGGATAACTTTTGACGAATGGACTAATAAGGAAAACGGCGTTTTTGCGTGTTGCTATTAATTTGCTCTCCCACATGCAGCGACAAGTTTAGACTTGCAAAAAGTACTCGGAAAATGTACTCGTATAATAAACTCGGGTACCGGGTATTTTACCCATATGATATGGTCACGAGTACCGAGTACTTTATTGAAAATGTACTCGGGTACTGGGTACTGAGTACCCAAAATGTACTTAGAGTACAAAATTCGGGTACTTGTACCCGGGTATTGCCCAGCTCTGAGTATAGGTATATATTAATAATGCTTTTTTATTTCCTTATTTGTTTTTATGGTAATCTGAGGTGCAACAGCTTCCCCTATATACTTCGAGAGCCCGTTGTCTGGTTCGACCTAAAATTTAATAAATTTTATTACAAAATGTAGTTTGTGAAAACTTGTTGTAATTTCTTTGTCATAACTTTTTGTTTTTGGTACTTATCTTATTATCTCTACAGTATGACATTAATGTATCCGACGGAAACTTCTTAATTTTTGGTTATCTTGATTATTTCATTCATAGAGATTCTGACCAAAGAAAGCTACAGAAATAAAAATTACAGCGATTATTTCATTCATAGGAGATTCTGACCAAGAGAAAGCTACAGAAATCTGAATTAAATCGATAATTTGTGATAATTGCCCGTCGTTAAGTATATTACGTCAGATGCCCTTCGTTGCTACGAAAAAATACATTCAGTGACATTAATGACAATTAATGTTTTAAAAATTATAAAAGTGATGACTTTCAATCGTCAAATATTTATAAAACTGTGTGTTTAATGGTACTTACATAAATAAATTACAATAAAATTTTGGTTTTAAACAGTTTTATTCATGAAATAATCGCAACAAATTGCACTCGACCTCTGAAATTAATATAGAATTTTTGCTCTCGTGACACTTTGACATAATTTCACTCGCCTACGGCTCATGAAATTAAAACTGTCAAAGTGTCACTCGGGAAAAATTCAATAATTTCAGAGCTCTTGTGCAATTACTACTGATTATTTTTTGATGATTTTAATTTCCAATCGTATAGTAAGATATTTGATCACGTGTTTAATTCTGTCCAATAAGATTAAAATTATACTGAGAATTATCTACTGTAGAAAATTACCGATATAATTTTTTTAAGTAGATTGTTTCTGTTTAATGGCAACCCGTTTCCTAGTTTTGACAACTTTCACATTTAAGAAAATATCCATAATATACGTATTAAAAAATAATCTTACGAATATCACACGACAGTAAGAATAAATAAGAAAATATTGCTTCATTTTTACTCAAATTTGTTGTCATTGGGCAATAGCCCAATTTCTGTCTATTGCCAGAAAACAAATTTTCGAAAAACTGTCGCATTATTTTCAATTTTTTCTCACTCTCTTGTGATATTATACCCGATAATTTTTGATAATTTCCAGTCGTCAAGCATTACGTCAGATGCCCTATGATGCATTACGTCAGATGACAATAATTAATGTTTACAACTTGCCACAGAGAATATCTTTCCCAAGAAACAGGTTTGGTAAATATTCATGCGAAGATATCAATATTATATTAGTTAAAATTATTTAAAAATACAGTTTTATTATCTTTCTATCTTACCGAATTACCCCTCGAGCTCATAAATTATCGATTTGTTTTGCCCTCGTGACACTTTGCCATAATTAAAACTGTCAAAGTTTCAGTCGGGATACAAACTGATAATTTTACAGCAATTTTCTTCTTCTTTAAGTGCTGTCACACAATCGGAGGTTTGATATCATCATCACTATCTTTACTCTATCTACCGCTGCTCTGAAGAGGTCTATTGAACTGCATATAAACCAGTCCCTTACATTTTTCAACCATGACACTCCCATACTTCCTATACTCTTTCCTCCTCTTCTATTTCCCTATATTTTCAATATTTGCATGTTATATCGCTGTCCCCTCATTTCGTGTCTCAGATACTGTAACTTTCTTATTTTTATTGTGTTTATTATTTCGCATTCTTTGACATTATCTCGCAATATTTCCGTGTTCCTTTTCTTGTGTGTCCATGATATTTTACTAGTCCAGAAAGCCACTGCGCATCCGCTAGGAAAAATTATTCCGATTCGGATTTTTTGCACAAGCTTACTCAAAAAGGACCCCTTTTAACAAATTTGCATGTTGCCAGGACCAAAAATGGGTCAAAAGCTTTTTAAATGTTTTTTTTTATTTGTTTATCTGTCGCTGCTCCCCTCCATACATGGACTCCTAAAAATGCTTGTGCATCGCTGCTTACTGTGTCCTTTCAGCGCTTTTTTTTGTTTTCCAACCGGTCTCTTTCCCTGCATCCAAGCGTTCAGTGCTCTTTTTGGTAGTCTAACCTCTCCCATTCTTGTCACATGTTCGGCCCATTGCAATCTTTGCATTCTGATGAAGTGTGACAGGGGTGTTTCCTTATAAAGTTGATAAAGCTGGTTGTTGTATCGAATTCACAGGTCCTAGTTTTCTCCTCAGTACTTTATCTTCGAATGCGTCGAATTTGTTTTTGGATGTTTCTTTCAAGACCCATGCTTCACTGCCATAGCATGCTATTGGTCGAGTTAAGGTTTTATAGATTCTTCTCATTGCATTTCGGTGGACACTTTTAAACCGAAATATATGGGAGAGTGCAAAATAAGCTCTGTTTGCCTGTGTTATTCTCCTCCGTATTTCTCTATCTTCTAATCCATCGCCATATATTTCTACTCCCAGGTATGTAAACTTTCCAACCGTTTCAATGTCATCTTCATGTATAATGTTTTGTGGGACTATATTTCTTCTCGTCTGTATCATTATTTTTGTTTTTTTCTGTGTTAATTTCCAAACCTAGCTATTCGTTTGCGTTTTTAACTCTGCATATGGTTCTTATGCCCCTGTTGATGTTCTACTCATAATATTAATATCATCGGCATAAGCGGCCAGTTGAACGGTTCTATTGGTCAGTAGGTTTCCTCGTCCAGTCTATATTAACTGCATACTCCAGTGCCAGGTTAAACAATGTTGGGGCCAGCCCATCTCCTTGCTTCAATCGCTGCGAGATTTTGAAAAAGTCTGTCAGGTGGTTTTGTGCTCATACACATGCCTGAGTTTTATGCATTGTGTCTTTAATGAGCCCAATTAGCTTGTGTGGTAATGCCAATTCAGCCAAAGTAGGTATAGTCTCTTCCTTTTGACTAAGTCGTATGCCTGTTTGAAGTCTACAAACACGTTGTAAACATCAATGTCGTGTTCCCATGATTTGCTTAAGACCTGTTTGACTGTAAATATTTGGTCCATTGTCGAACTTCCCGTCTGAAGCCAGTCTGAAACTCTAAAATATCATTTTATGCTAGTGGTGGGAGACGCTGGTTTATAATATACTTACGTGAGGACTTTACATATAATATGCTGTACATTGTACATAGTATAGAGAAACTCCACGGTAGTTTTTGCACTTCAAACAATTTGTAATTATTGAAACATAAATTTTATTTATTGCAATATATATTATATATTAAAAATTTTATTAATTAAAAATTGCAATTTTAAAAATTTAAAATTTTGGTGCAACTATATTTTTATTAAATAATTAATACATTTAAAAAAGTTATTATTTATACTATTTATATAAATTTTTGTTAGGGACCCGAAAATTAAGTAGTGCCTCGGGCCTGATTTAAAGTAAAAGAGTCTCTGGCGCGACACTATTTTACATCGTTGCATGTGTATACAGTATGGTGCAGATGAAAGGAATAAATTGGTTACTTCGCAAACCGGCAACTTTAAGAAAAAATCCCGAAACAGGTCGATTTTTATTTTTAAGTTATTATATTGTTGCATATATGGTATACTAGTGACGTCATCCATCTGGGCGTGATGACGTAATCGTTGATTTTTTTAAATAAGAATAGGAGTCGTGTGCTACCTCATTTGAAAGGTTCTTCAATTATCTATTCAGTAATATAAACATTTACATAATTATTTATACAGGGTGTCCAAAAAAAGTTTTTAATTAAATTATTTGAAAAAAAAAGAAGAATGTATGTAATTTATTTAATTCAAAATACATTTTACTGTTACCCGAAAACTAAAAAATGTTTATTTCTCAAATAAACATTGCTTTTCGATTAAATTCAATCTCTTGCTCTTGGAAGTTTGAACTTTGAACATTTAATTTAAGCGAAAAGCAATGTTTATTTGTGAAATAAACTTTGTTTTCTGATTTGTGAAAGCAGTAAATTGTATTTTGAATTAAATAAATTACATACATTCTTATTTTTTTGTCAAATAATTTAATTTAATAAAAATTGTTTGGACACTTTGTATAAATAATTATGTAAATGTTTATATTACTGAATGGAGAATTGAAGAACCTTTCAAATTAGCTAGCACAGGACCCCTATTCTCATTTAAGAAAATTATCGATTACGTCATCACGCCCAGATGGATGACGTCACTAGTATACCATAATATATGCCACAATATCATAACTTAAAAACAAAAATCGACTTGTTTCGGGATTTTTTCTTAAAGTCGCCTGTTTACGAAATAACGAATTTATTCCTTTCATTTGCACCATACTGTATATACACATGCAACGGTGGAAAATAGTGTCGCGCACGCTTGATAACAATTAAAAAACAAAGGAGTTTTGAATATTGTATTGCAAAAACACTTCGGGATTTCATCAATCGATGTTCATAGAATATCTACCTACCTTGGCAACATTCAAATTTTCAGTTTTTCACATAGATTTTGAGGGTTAAAAATGGCCGATAACGCAATTTTTCAATTTTTAATCGCTTATATGTCAAAAACTATCAACTTTAGAGAAAAGTCACTAAAGACCTTTTCTGTTTGGAATGATCCAAAAAACCTAAAGAACTTTGTTCCATACAAAAAAAATAATTTTTGGGAAAAAAACAAAAAAACACATATTTGGGAAAAAACAAAAAAAAACGTTTAAAAAATATTTGACCCACTTTTGGTCCTGGCAACATGCAAATTTGTTAAAACCGGTCCTTTTTGAGTAAGATTGTGCAAAAAATCCGAATCGGAATATTTTTCCAAGCGGATGCGCAGTGGCTTTCTGGACTATAAGCATCCTTCTGTAAACCACATTTCAAATGACAATAGCGTATTTATGTGTTCCTGCTTCAGTGTCCAGTTTTCAAGTCTATATTATAGAATCAAAAAACACGCAGCTCATAACTCATACTCTTAGTTCTAATCTAAGTTCATTATTGCGAAGAATTGTTTTTACGTTTACACATTTCTTGCTATTTATATGCTGACTTTTATTTCTATTGTTTAATCATTATTTTCTGTAATCCAGCTTCCCAGTTATTTGTATTTATGAACCATTTCTATCGGCATATCTCCCAAATGTGTTTTTTATATTTGTTTTCTTTCTCATTATCACATATTTAGTCTTTTTTATATTCATTTTTTGATGAATTCGGAACGTCTGCTCATAAGCATCATAAAGAGGAGAAAAACAGAATACTTCGGCCATATAATTAGAGGACCTAAATACCATCTGCTTCGCCTTATAATACAAGGAAAAGTGGAGGAAAAGAGATGGATTGGTCGAAAGAAACTTTCATGGCTGCGTAATATTAGACAATGGTGTGGCTGCACAGTAGAAGAATTATTTCGCGCAGCAGCCGATAGAGAGAGATTTCAGGAAATTGTAAACATGATGACGGCCAACGTCTGAATACAGACACGGCACCTAAAGAAGAAGAAGATATTCATTTTTAGTCCACATTTCTTACAGAGACTGCTTGACTTGTTTCGTAATAGTTGGAGTTGTTCAGCAAAGCTTGCCATAATCACGATGTCGTCTGCATATCTTATGTTGTTAGTAGTTCTTCCGTTAATTGTTATTCCTTGATTTTCAGGTAGTAATGCTTCTTCAAAAATGGATTCACTATATACATTGATTGGTAGTGGAGACAAAATACATACCTGCCTAACTTATCTCCTGATTATAATTTATGAACTCCTTGTTATCTACATATTACAATTTGTCTTGTTTGATTCTAGTAAAAGTTATTTTTAGCTTCCTTTTGCCTATGTGTTTTGTCTTTACAATTTAAATTAATTTTTTATCTCGATTTGTCAAATGCGTTTTCAAAATCAAATTAACAAACATGCCATTCCACATTCATATTCATGCATCGTTGAGCTATCACATTAAAAGCAAATAACGCCTCTCTGGTTCCTAGTCCGTTACTGAATATAAAGTGGCCATCATCTACTCCTTCTTCTTTCTTCTTCTTCTTCTTCCTCTTTACAAGCAATTCTACTTGTTCATTGGCGGATTGATACCTCTATGGAAGGTTGTCACTCCATATTTTGCGCGGTCGGCCGATACTTCTTCTACGTATTGCTGATTTATCTCTTGCTATTTTGACCACACGTGTCTCCCCCATTATGGTGATGTGGTTGTTCCATATATGATGGGCTTTATAAATTGTAATCCTGACTTCATCTCAGTGTTAATATGTCGGTTTTGTCATATAGTTTTATTAAGGCATCCTGCCAATCTATTTGCTTTTTGTACTTGATTTCTCACTTCTTTGTACAGGTCTCCGTAACCTGACAATGTAATTCCAAGGTATTTTACTTCCATTACTTGTTCAACACTGATACCATCAATTTCTATTTTGCATCTGATTGGTTCTTTACTGATTACTATTGTTTTGGTTTTCTGAGATGAAATTGTCATATTAAATTCTTTTGCTGTTATATTAAATCTGAGGACTAATCTTTTCAGACTATCTTCATTTTGGGCTATCAATATTGCGTCGTCTGCGTAGCACAGTATTTTTACTTCTTTGTTTCCCATTTTATATCCTCTTCCTTTGTTGACGTTTTTGATGATTTCATCCACGATTAAATTGAAAAGCATAGGACTCAATGAGTCTGCCTGTCTTATCCCACTGCCTATATCTATAGGTTCTGTAAGTTGTCCATCTATTCTGACTTCCATTTTATTGTTTTGGTAGATGTTCCAATAGTTTTTATGTTATCTAGAGGGACTTCTCTGATTCATTACTCGTACGTCTTGTAAGATTGTAGGGTAGTATTTAACAAGCTGATACCTCTGTAGTTTTCTGGCTGCTTTTTATTCCGCTTTTGGAATAGTAGAATTAGTTCGCCCGTTTTACATTCTTTCGGTACTTTATTGTGTTTTATGATTTTGTTAAAATTAATGTTTTTAATTGTTCTGTCATTGCTGCTCCACAATTTTTCAGTAATTCGTTTGGTATTCCATCCTTACCTGCAGCTTTTCTGTTCTTCAGCTTCCTGTGCACTTATATTAACATCTTCATTTGTGGTAATTTCTGGTGTTTCAGGTTCTAGCATCATTTGTTCTTCCTCTGCATAGAGCTTTTTTAGATAGTCAATCCATGTATCCTTTTCTATGTATTTTGGTTCTATTAGTTCCTTTACCACCTCCGTTCTTTGACCTCTTATAAAGCGCCATATTTCCTTTTGGAAACCATAAAAATCATGTTCCATTTCTTTTGAAAAATGTTCCATTTTCTTCTTCTTTCATTCGTTTAATTTTGAATTTTATTTGATTATTTTTTTTGTAAAGCCTAATTCAGCAGCATCTTTTAGCCCAATGCAATCTTAAATCTTACATAATATTATTACATTGGGCTAAAAGCTGATGCTAAAAAAACAAACAAATAAAATACAAAATTAACCAAGCTAAAGATAAAGGAATAGATGATACTTAGTTTGGATTCAGTAACGGACTAGGAACCAGAGAGGTACTTATATTATAAGTATTTTAATTTTAGATTTGTTAGTGTAGATTTTGATTTGTTAGCGTAGATGAAAATATCAGCCCAAACAACAAAAAGCTTAGTAATTGCCAAAGAACCAATAAGATGCAAATTGGAGTTAGACAATCAAATTATACAAAAATTAATGACTTTCAAATATCTGGGAATTAATCTATCAGCCGACAACAATATCGAAGAAGAGGTAAAAGACCAAATAATTAAAGCCAGTAGAACGGCCGGATGCCTAAACGACACAATTTGGAAAAACAAACACCTCAGATTGAAAACAAAGGCCCGAATATATAAGTCAGTTATTAGGCCAGTTATGACTTACACGGCCGAACAAAGACCAGCTACAAGCAAAACACGAAGACATCTGGAAACCAACGAAATGAAGATCTTAAGAAGGATTGCTGGAAAAGGACTACAGGATAGGGTAATAAGTGAGGAAATCAGACGCATATGTGGGGTAGACAATATAAATACCTGGGTAAAGAACAGAAAAGAAGAGTGGAATGAGCACATAAGCAGGATGTCTGAATCAAGGATAGTAAGAATAGCCAGGGACAAGTCACCGTTAGGCAGGAGAAGTATAGGACGCCCAAGGAAAAGATGGAATGACAACTTAGGGGCAGAATGAAAGGCACCGTTGAAGAAAAACAGGTAGTACTGCCTATATAAAAGAAGAAGAAGAAGAAGAGAAGAAGATTTTGATTTTGCAGTATTTGTTTTCTCTGTCAGTAGCGTACTGATAGATCCGCGGGCCCTGGTTCTAGTTGGAATACAAACCCCCGCCCAATAAAACAAACATTGTATATCAAAAGCATTTACCAAACATTAAATATAAATCATCATACAAAACTTAAGCTAATTTAAAATAATAAAGTAGTGTTAATCCTATCTTTTTTCATACTGACATGAGTGATCACTTTACTCCAGCCGTTTTTATACCTAAGTAATAAAACTCAAAAATTTTCTACATCTAAGGCCTGGATCCCGCGTGCCAAAAAAAACCTTGGTCACTAAATTTTTTTGTATTGCTTGTGAAAGACAAGTTATGTAAAGGTTATGTAAATTTCCCTACTATTTTTTATATATTTTTGAAATGCCTTGGGGGGGGGGGGTACCTTCAAAACCAACCCTGGGTACGTAAATTACATGAAGAATATGTAATTTACATAAATATGTAATTTACGTCTGTAGGTAAGATCACGAGTGCGAGATAGAAACACTAAAGAACTTTGCCAGAATTGGTTCAACAACCCGTCAGAACAAAACATGGAAGAATACAAAATAGCGAGAAGGCCAACGCAACAAATAAAAAGAAGAAAACTGACTGGTTTCGCTGGAGGATATTGAACAAGACAGAAAAAGCTATAAATAAAATAATTAAAAAAAGTCAGAGCAACCAAAAATACGAGGATTTGCCCGCGTTAAAACAAGAGGATTAAAAAACCAAAAAGGAGAAACGGTATTTGAAGACATACACAAAGGCGTGGAACAAGGTTGCTCTATTTCCCCGGCACTATTCAACCTTATATTGGAAGTAATAATAAGGAGGACAAACTTTGCAAACAAAAACATTATTAGAAATCAATTTCAACTAACAGCATATGCAGATGATCCAGGCATTATAGCGAAGACGAAAATTGCACTTATAAAAGCAGTAGGAAAATTATAAGATAAGGATGCGAAGAAAAGTAGTACTAGAGATAAATCAGCACAAAACAGAATACGTGACAATAGGAAAGGACGACACTACAACTCAGAAATATCTAATAACACAGAACGATAAATTTGAAACTGTAGCACCTTTAGCTACCTGTGAGTAACAGCAGGAAAAACCGAAAAAGAGAGAACAGAGGAAAGAATTCTGAAAGGCAAAAAGACGTAACATGGAATGAATAGAAATCTGCTGAGAAGAAATAGAATCTGCTTAAAACTCTAAGTAAGAGAACAAAGATGGAACTATATAAGGCCGGTTGTTACCTATGGGATGGAAACAACGCCGATTAAAAAGAAAGAGGAAGATAGCCTTCTGTGAAAGAAAAATACTGGGCCACAATGTAGCAAGAGAGGGAGAAATAAATAAGAATGAAAACAAGTGCCGAAATTGAAGAAAAATTAAAGAGAGACAATATAGTCATATACATAAAATCAACCCATCATAAATACGGAACATTTAGGCGTCCCGCGAGACTTTTTCGTGACACCGGAACAAACCATTAAAACATGGGACAATCCCGTTTTTACGGGACGTTTAGCCACCGTACTAGGGAGATAAAACGCTTAAACAAAAAATAGTAAAAATAAAACCTTGGATAACGGTGGGGTCGATATCTTTAATCAAACGACCAGATTTTCGTAAAAAAAAAATTAATAAATCAATTTTTGCCAACACTTATGGACAGGCGCAAGTTTCGGCACCAATGTATTTTAAATGCATTCATTTTTTTCGAATCCTGAGAAAACTGATAGGTATTTTTCAAAAATTTAAACACAGAATGAAAGATTACGTTATTACCGAGGGCCAAAAGTTCCTGAAAACTTCTATGTTTATTTTATTAAGTTAAAGGGGTGAAAAAAAGGAGAACATTGAGTGTGATTTTCGATTACAAATATCTCATTCAAAAGAAACTTTTTATTTATTCTAAGGGATTTTCGACTCTTAGTTATCCTCACTTTTGTCTATATTTAGAATTTAATTTCAGATATTTTATACGAATTACCGAGAAGTAGGTAAAAGCTGAAGAATGAAGGTGTTATAAATACGAACAAAAGGCGCATCGAGCATTTAATTTATTGTCTTGGGATTATTTTTATAACCCTCCGTATTTCCATATACAACTTTGTAGTTTACAACAACTATTCATGGATCATGCTCATATAAACACAAGTGTTTGAGTATTAGGAACAGGCGGTTATTCTTTAAACAAGTGTTGAAACCAGGGCTTCGCGTAGATAAAAAGAGTACAGACCCTGACAAAAGAGTTCCCTATTTTCCCTAATATGTTTCAAGATTCAGATTTCAAAATTCAAATTTTTCAGATTTTCAGATTCAAAATTTAATTAACAGTTACATTTCCTAGCGTGTACTTGCGTAGTTCAAAATGTCCCCATCAAATTATAAAAAAAAAGAAACAAAAAGCATATTAGAGCGAGACCCTGTGGGGTCAGGGCCCTGGTTCCGCGGAACCATGCTCAGTACGCCACTGTTCTCTGTCACTTAGAATTTATCAAGTAGGCGAGGCAACTAAGCATTAAACCTAGGAATTTTGTACAATAAAATGAATCGTCATGCAACTTTTTGCATTCGATTCGGGAGAGTGTCAGGAAATTTTGTGAACTATCACCTGGCATTTCATCCATGCTAGCAACTACTTTAAAAGCGCCAATATTTAAAAATATTTTTTTGATATTTTTTTTTAAACCTACTACAAAAGAATTTTGAGAAAGTTTAATATTGAAAAATTCATGTTCAGCGACCTCCTAAACCCCCCGAGTAATGGTTACTGACTGATTTTAAATTTTTATAACATAAAACTCTAGGCGACGAGTTCCAACCTGGGCACCAGGTACCTCGGAGACCACCGCCGTCATGAAATTCGTGCTCAGCGACCCCCAGAACCCCCGAAGAATGGTTATTGACTGATTTTAAATAATTATCACATAAAACTCCAGGCGACAAGTTCCAACCTGGGCACTAGTTACCTCGGAGTCCATCGCCGTAATGAAGTTCGTGTTCAGCCACCCCCAAAAACCCGAGTATAAAAATTGGACTCATTTTTGTCAATATTTCCCGATTTCTAAATTTTTCATTTTTCATCTCTTCGAGGTGAACTTTAAAAATGCATTTTTCTTATGCACAAAATGCAATTTTCATCTCCCGGAGATCAATTTAGTTCACAGAATTCCCTGACAGTCTCTCGAATAAAATGCAAAAAATTGCATAACGATTTATCTTATTACACAAAATTCATAGGTTTTTGGCTTTTCGGTGCTTCCTTGATTCACCTAAAGCTAGAGTTTACATAAATTGTACTTTGCAGAATATTCTTTACTTACAGTAAACATATTTTTACGCTGTTAACCTTTTATAAAATCTGGGTCATAGCTAGGGAGAGACCAATGAAGTGATTAACAAGCTAATTAAAAATGGAAGTAAGCTACAATTAGCTGAGTTCATCACACTTGTCGGCTCAACAATAAATTATAATTATGAAGTGCTGGATAATTCCTACCATAGTTAATAATATCCTGGAAAAAATTGAGTACAATTTTTAATTCCAATGTGTATATTTCTGATATGATTTCTGTGCAAGAATTGCTAACATAAAGCAGCGTCCTCACTGGTAAATTTTTACGTGCGTATTGAACTAAGGGTTCGTCTCAATAATTTGCCTCACAGATTTAACTGCTCGACCGCCGAAAGTTTCTGTATCGTTCGTTGTGCTCGTCGGCTCAGGTTGTGTGGAGTAAAGTTGGATTTATAGTTTGACGTAGCTTAGACGCACTGGAAAAGTTTAACACCGAATTTTGTGTACTCTTGTTTATAAATGAACGTAAGCGGACGACGCGACGGCACGTAAGGCCGATGCCACATTATGCGTTTTGACCGGATGCGTTTCCTACGCATCCGGTGAAAACGCATAGTGTGACAGATCGGTCCGGTTGCGTTGGAAGCGGATGCGTTTTGAGTCATCGGTACGCGCTTACTACCTGCACCAGACTAAACGCATAGTGTGACAGGTCGGTCCGGTTGCGTTGGAAACGGATGCGTTTTCACCGCATCCGTTCAAAACGCCTAATGTGGCATCGGCCTAAGAGAACCGTAACGGAACGGAAGAGATGACCAACTTTCATCTTTTACAGTGCGTTTCTTGCATCTGTCCAATTAAAATGAAGAATTTTATTCTGTCACCCAAAGTGGACTCGCCCTTATTTTTTTAAAGTTGTTTATCAATATATTCCAATTTTGTTAATTATTTGTTACAATGGATGTTAAGTTATTAATTTAATAAAAATATATCATAGAGTAATTTCAATATTTCAGATAAATATGAGTTGTTTATTATCCCAATTCGGGGTTATCCAAACATACAATAGGTAAATCCAATAAACATTTTAAAGACTAGGAAATGAAACAAAATAGTTAGAAATCCCATATCTCACGGCACCAAGGAGCATACCTTCGTGTATTTCCTAATCCATGTAACACACAAAATGGATATACAGGGTGTAATAAAAATACAGGTTATAAATTAAATCACATATTCTGGGACCAAAAATAGTTCGAATGAACCTAACTTACCTTAGTACAAATATGCACATAAAAAAATTTATAGCCCTTTGAATTTACAAAATGAAAATATATTTTTTTGAATATATCGAAAACTATTAGAGATTTTTTTATTGAAAATGGATATGTGGCATTCTTATGGCAGGAGCATCTTAAATAAAAATTATAGTGAAAATTGTGCGCCCCATAAAAATTTTATGGGGGTTTTGTTCCCTTAACCCCCCCCCAAAGGGTTTTGTGTAGGTCTCAATTAAATTACTATTGTGGTACCATTAGTTAAATTTAATATTCTTAAAACTTTTTTGCCTCTTAGTATTTTTTCGATAAGGCAGTTTTTATCGAGTTGAAGCTTATTTTTTAATATGTTTACATAAAAATTTTATGGGGGTTTTGTTCTTTTAAACCCCCAAATGTTTGTGTACGTTCGAATTAAAATATTGCTGCGGTACCATTAGTTAAACACAGTGTTTTTAAAACTTTTTTGCCTCTTTTTATTTTTTCGAGAAGGCACCTTTTATCGAGATATGGCTTCTTTTTTAATACGATTCAAAATATACCTAAAAATGTAAATCATACATAAATTTTCATATTATTACCAAGTCTTGAAATCGTACTTAACCATATACAAATATGTGGTGGATTTGACAAATATTCGAAATATCTCGATAAAAACTGACTTTTCGAAAAAGTACTAAGAGCCAAAAAAGTTTTAAAAATATTGTGTTTAAGTAATGGTACTACAATAATAATTTAATTGGAACGTACACCAAAGTTTGGGGGGGGGGGAGTTTAGAGGAACTAAACCCCCATAAAATTTTTATAGGGTGTCCAAATTTCAATATCATTTTTTCTTAAGATGCTCCTGTCATAAGAATGCCATATGTTCATTTTCAATAAAAAATCTTTAATAGTTTTCGATATATTGGAAAAAAATCGATTTTCATTTTGTAACTTCAAAAGGTTGTAACTTTTTTGTTGTAAACACATTTGTACTAAGGTGAGTTAGGTTCAATCAAACTTTTTTTAGTCCCAGAATATGTAATTAAATTTATGACCTGTATTTTCGTTACACCCTATGTATTATAATAAAATAATAGTATAAATAAATAAACACAAAGTTTGTTGACGGTTGGTATAATTTATAGGCTATGTTGTTGTCACTGTTTCTACTTTTTACTCATATTACCCATGCGCTAAAATTCCGCTATGTCGATTTATAAATTGACATAATATTTTCTTACGTCTTCAGTCCGTTTCTTACGTCTCCGTTTCGTCTACTTCTATGCTGCGTCAACCTATAAATCCAACTTAAATAACGAAACGTCTACACTACACACCGTATGCGACGCAAATCCTTTGGTCAAAATCCGACAACCGATGGAGCGTGTGCGTTGTGTGCGTCGAAAATTCTTGCGTCCCATTTATGCTACGAACATGTCCACATTAGCACAATTTACCTCGAGCACGCAAATATTTGCGACGAACAGCTAGTTCGTTGCAATTTTTTACCAGTGAGGACCCGGCTTCAGTCATGTGAAGGACCCATCAGATAATTAAATAAGTATTTGAATAGTTGTGGTTGTGAATGAACACCATAATATGAGTGTTCCTGTGCACATTCATATGGTAGGCTCGCTACAGCCAAAAAAACCAGAAGGCGTCATTAAATATTGGACTCAAAAACAACGATACAATAAATTCAAACACAACGATACAAGATAAGCATATACAGAAGAAATAAATAATAGGTTCTCTAATGTTGAAAAGTAATAAACCACCAAAAAAGAATGATAAGATGATGTGCACAACACAGTTCTTCTCCAAGATAAAACAACTACCAAGAATAAGGGGATCATAGAAGAAATATTAGAGATGATAAAACACTGCCGGTAGTGTTAGATAAGGTAGGACCGAAATATTTAGAGCACAATTCGTAAAGAAATTACAGCTCCACAAAAAATTATGAAAGCTTCTGGTATCTTTAACAAAAAACAAGTCACTGTATGCGTAATGCTTGAAAAATGAACAAAAGCTAATTTGTTCAACTATCACAGATCACAAAAGCCACTAGAACTGGGACACAGTTTAAATGGCCAAAGTAATTTTAGCGCTGAGGTTGTACACGCTATCAAACCATTAAAAAGTAACTAAGCTTCAGGACCAGATTAATGATATGCATGCAGAAACAATCAGGTGACTCAATGAAGAAATTCTAGACATTCTTGTCATGAATTATAACTGCTTATAGCAGTTGGATTTACCGCTATAATGTTTTGTTAATAGCATTCATTAATTCTATATCCTAATTCCCAAAAAGAATGTCCATTTTCCAATTTATTTTATGAGTTGTATATCATATGAATATTTTAAAGCCGTCCCTGTTTGAAAGTTGCAGAGCATTGCAAAGTATTGCGTAACGTTGAAAAGTGCCCCAACTACCCTTGAAAGAATGGTTTAGTCCGTCTGAACTAGCTGAGTTTTTGTCAAGTAAGCACCTCTAAGGATCAAAATCGCGCTGTGGTTCCGTGGTACTTTTCTCGATCTGTGTCTTCAGAGAGAAGCGCAGTTAGTCCGGTTTGAAGATTTGAAGCGAGAAGACCCGCTTGCCGGTACTCACTCGACAGGGCGTTGCCCGTTGTCCTTTGCCGGTATTAAGTATAGTATTGTCGTTTTGTGAAGCTATGAAGATCTAGTAACCTGTAGTGAGTGCTCTAGGAGGATTTTTACCCCATGATAATGGATTTGTATGGTGAAAATCGGGTACTGCGTATGAGTTGTATGACGCAGTTCTATAAGCCGGCATTGTGTAGAAGTCTTTGTTCCTGTTTTATGATGTTCTGGTCCTGATTCACTGAAGAAATGTCTTTCCTGTTCCGTTTTGAATGCACCGCCACGCCTCGTGTCAAAAGGTCACCGATGTCTTGTTTCCTGTTCCATTTCCCCCCCGTGTAATGTTTGAAGTGTGACGATGGGATTTTGTTAAAATGAGAAGGTATGAGATATTTTCTTTTTAAATAAATTCCAAGTGGATATATTAGAGTTTGCTGGTAAAAGGTTTAAGTATTTTTTATAAAGATATTCTGTTTTCAACATGGTAAATTTTTTTATAAATAAAATAAAATGGCAGTGACTTATGACATCTGTCAAAGTCAAATTTTGTTAAGTGCGTCAAATTTTAATTTGACATATATACTGCCCATCAAAAAAAAAGGATTTCTAAAAGGTTAATTATTTGGAATATTAATGTTAAAACCAGTCAAAGTTTTGTAAATTAGCAGTCATGTTTGTAATAACCTCATAATGAAAGTATTTTTTTTTATAATAAAAACAAAGTTTTTAAAGGTTTGAATAAATGTAGTAAAAAGTACCTTTTTTGTTTTTCTCACCCTTTTGAAAATTTATTAACTAGATTTTAATACAAGTGAAATGAGTTTTAGTGTAAAAGAAGAAAAGGAATATGGCATAGAAGCCAGTGATGATAAAGATAGCCCAGTTTGACCCAACGAGGAATCTATGATGAATGTCCCCCAATTTGGTACCCGTAAGTGTAGCCCAAATGTCCAGTAAGTATCCATATGTGAACCAGAGGATTTATTTCGAACGGCGTCCTTTTTTTTAAATAATAGAAAGATCCTCTAGTCTGAGTAAGTACCCTTTTGTATTTGATTATGGTAGTTTAGTCTTCTTAACACCCCTTCACCCACCCTAACGAATCTGCGACCTAGCCACCGCACAACCAATGAGCTGCCGTCTCGCAAAGAGGCTTTATGTGTCTGTTCCTTCTACTAGCCCCATTTCGACCCACCCACTATTCAAGTAGATAGTCTTATCCCTGATCCCATTATAGCAGACATGTAAAACGCTTCACTCTAACGATATATACGATACGCGCCAGATTCCAAAAGCTTGGATTCGCTCTGCCCAAACCACCACCTGCGAAATTCTGCAAGGACCGCTGATGGTAGGGGAGCCCAAGCGGGGATTTTTGCAGTTACTCGAGCGGGTCAGATTATTACATTGGGAGAAACCTTGTACCCTTTAAATGCACATCTACCAAATTATATTGGCTCTTAATGCAGGGGAGTTCGTTAAGGGGGGGGTCGGAAAAAAATCTATCCTTGGAAAAACTCGAAATCGTCAGATTAAAATTAGGTAAGTTAAGTACATGGAAAACAGTGTATATTTCAAAAATCTGACGGTTTGAGCGGGCGTGAGGAAATGGGTGAGTCACAAAGTTTCAAAAGAAAAAAGCGAATATTTCGCGAAATGAATGACAGATCGAAAAACTAGAAAATATGTGCTCAATATTTTTCAAAAATCTATCGAATGGCACCAAACACGACCCCACAGAGGGGGGGGGGTTTACTTTAAAATCTTTAATAAGAGCCCCCATTTTTTTATTGCAGATTTGAAATCCTTACGTAAAAACAAGTAACTGTTATTCGAGACATTTTTTCGAATTATGGATAGATGGCGCTATAAAAAAAAAAACGATTTTTGGAAATGGAAAATTAAATTAAAAATGGAAAGTCCCCACTAAATTGGAAAACTTTACTTAACTTTTTTTGGTTTTAGGACCTACTCTTCACAACGCAATAGGTCCCCATAACGCTCGAGTGACTGACATTAATTTAGCATACTTTACTTCCCTAATAAGCCTAATAATGAGCTTAAAAAAACTTTTTATGTACTCTATCACATATTATGTCTAAGTTTTTAGTTTGTGAAAACTGTCATTATAGATAGCAGTGCGTGAAGTAACAATGTATTTTAAATGGGATTTACTTTTTCGCACTGTTTTTGGCACACTTTCATATAATCAAATATCCATAACTTTCGCGTTGTCATGGTGGTGACATTGTCAGCAATAAATTAAGACAAAAGTTTTGACAGTTTTGTGGTTTAAAAGAATTTTTAAATTTCAAAGTTCTAAAAATTGTAGAATAGAAATGAATTCCAGTGACGAAGAGTTACAGTTTTTTTCACAAGATTATTTAAGAACTGTGAAGAGGTCAGTGGCTAGAGGCAGTTTGGTTTCAAAAATGGACTTAGCACGGGAGAGGAGATTTTAAGTATGAAAGCATTAATACAATAGCAAATGAGCTCAGGTTCACTGCTAAGGCACGTCATCGGGAGTTTCTAGAGTTTTCGATACAAAATTGATGCAAACAGATTGCCGTGTAATCTGTTTGTTTATCGGCAATCTGTTTGCATCAATTTAGTGCCGAAAACCCTCGAAACTCCAAAAGATGTCGTGACTCTAGGCACCAGGTGATCCGGATGTCGGTTTTGATGGCCTATTCATATTCAGCGACTCAAAAAGCTCCGAGTAACAAAATCTGGACCCTAATATACTGTTATGACAGTTCCGTAGATTGATCCTACATAGAAAGAGTCCCTCGACGTGAAAGAAGAAGTAGTCGCATACGAGAATGTTCTGGATGTCATGGAATAACCCAGAAATGTCTGGTGACGTCTAAAACGTCAGAAATGTATATAAACTCAAATGTGTTTGACATTTTACAGTTCAGTTGTAATTCAGATTTAGCATTCGACAGTTGTCAATTTGTTAATATTGTATTTGAGTTTGAATAAAGTTACTTTCAAGAAGTTGTAACATTGGCGACAGCGGTGGGATAATAAGACATTATCTAAGTAATTTTCATATGGTCAAAACAAGATCTAGGTACTAAATTTAAGAAAGAAATGGATATATCTGCACCCCCAGACTGGTTTTTAAAAATGGAAGAGTTGAAAGAGAAACATAGGCAAGAAGAGAAAGAAAATGAAGAGAAACGTAGGCAAGACGAGAAAGAAGAAAATGAAGAAAAACGTAGGCAAGAAGAGAAAGAAAATGAAGAAAAACGTAGGCAAGAAGAGAAAGAAAATGAAAAGAAGCGCAGGCAAGAAGAGAGACAGCTTAGACAATAAGATGAGGAGAGGCGTAGACAAGTAGAGGTAGAAATAAGAAATAGTTTGTCTCAAATTCAAGAAAGTTTTACATTAGAGGTAAGTCAAATTAATAGTAGAATATACACCTTAGAAGAATTATATAACTATTTAGATAATAAACTAGAACAGCAACAAAATGATTTAATTACAACAAAGCAACAATAAAATAATTTAAAATCTAGTTTAGAAAGACAAATAATTATGTTAAAACGAAAAATAAATACCCAAGTTTCTTTGCCTAATATTATTTCAGTAACTAATATCGAATCAGAATAGACAGCTTCATCAAATTCAATAGTTTAACCAGCAATTAGAACAACCAAAATTTTAAAACCACCTACGTTCGATGGCCAAAGAGCATGGGAAACGTATCGTTTCCAATTTGAAGCTGCAGGTAGAGCGAATGGATGGACCGAGAAAGAAATAGCTGCTTCTTTGGTAGTGTCACTTAGAGGATAAGTAGCAACCGTTTGTAACGGGTAGTTCTTTCAAGACGACAGACTCAGTAAAACACAGGTTGAAAGCAAAGCAAACCTATTAATTCTAAATTATGTACAATATAAGGCAAAATAATAATTTAATATTCTATTTCGTCCCAGCGAAGTCCTCCTTCGGATGGGCGTCTCACTTCGGTACACCTTGCGTCTCGTCTCGAGTTGGCCTGCCTAAGTTTACGAATCACCTCAAAACAGTGCACGTCGCGACTCAGGTCGGCCTGCCTCGCTCACTTCGCTTAGCTGGTTATGGAGCCCAGAACGGTCGTTCAGGACTGCCTGATTTCTGCTTGCGACCTTCTTAAATATCCGTGTGCCGGTGTTGTCTCGGAGAGGTGGAACTCGGTGGGGGCATCTGCGCGAATTGAGAGAATCTCTCGGTTCCCAGTGTCGAGGAATGTTCAGCATATAGGCATATCATTACACGTTTTACAATTTCTTCCCCAGGATGACATTAGTTATATGTCGCTCGTACAAGCTTTAGAGACAAGATTTGGCCAGCAGCATATAAAGCAGGTTTTCCAGAGTCAACTGAAAGTTAGATATCAAAAACATAACGAAAGCCTGAAAGAGTTCGAAGCCGATATAAAAAGATTATTGCATTTAGCCTACCCTAAGGCACCTAAAGATTTTCTGGAACAAATCGGGATGCAGGCTGTCATAGGTGGACTACATGATATCGAAATGCAGCAGGCTCTCCGATTACAACACCACAACACACTAAATGGAACACTAATCTCAGCTCAGGAGTTTGAAGCTGCAAAAAGTATTTCCAGATCTCGCACAAAATTAAAAGAAATAAGATTTAGAGAAAACGAAGTAGTTACAACCTCAGATAATCAACAACCTATTTTATCCCAAATTTTAAGCATACTACAAAATATTCAACAAAGACCTCGAAATGAAAACAGAAGATGTTTTTGTTGCGGAAGAATTGGACATTTCCAAAATAATTGCAGAAGCCGATCCTAGTCAAGCAAAGAACCAAATACCGAGGTCAGAAGATCGCTTAGATCGACATCCAGAAGCCCATCACATAGTCCTACAAGAAATACTAGTAGAGATAGGTATCTAAGGAATCGATCCCCTACAACTGACCACAGATGTCCAAGCAATGACCAGGGAAACGAATAAAAGTCGACACTAAGGGGCGGGCGTCGGCTGTATCTAACGAAAGCCCCCAAATTCGCAGTTATACTTTTAATAAAAATGAACAGAATTTATTACTTAAGGGCCACGTTGACAATCAAAAATGCACCTTTATTATTGATACTGGTGCAACAAAATCTTTTATTCGCACCGGACTTCTGAAGAGAAAATTACAGCCAACTAAAACAAACTTAGTTCTTGAGGCAGCTTCACTATTCCAATTTATAGAGAAATAACGGCAACCATACAGATTGGTAACACCTTGATAAAACACCTGTCTCTTGTAGCTGATATTAAAGATGAACGCGTTCTTTGGATGGATATTATGCAGAACAAATTTATCATAGATCTTCAAAATAAAACTTTGTTTATTGAGAATGAAGAAATTGTCCTAAATTTTAAAGACTCGATAGCTCAAGTAAGAGTTATAGTGACCGAAGATACAGAAATTCCTCAAAATTCTGAACAGATCGTCCTGGCGAAATTGAGTCAAAAACCTGCAGGTCTACATTTTGGAGTTGTGGAAAGCGAGGAACTTGTTAATGACGGAATCTTGATAGCTAGATGCCTCGTCAACGAAGATGAGACGATTCCAGTAAGCGTTGCTAATTTGTCTAAAAAGCCTTTTAAATTAAAGAAAGAACAACAAATAGCATTATGGACGCCAATAGAAAAAGTAATCAAGTGTGAAAATATTTGAAAATGAATACAGCTTTAAGTTACCAAGTTGACGCTAACCTCGCGATATAATTAATCAAAAATTTTGATCACTTAACAACTGAAGAATTAGCAAAAGTTAATGAATTTATAAATGAGAACTACGACATTTCTGAATCAGATACAGCTACAGGGCGTACTAGTTTAGTTCAACATAGAATTGATACTGGAGATTCAAGACCATTTCGTCAAGCCCGACGGAGATTACCGTTTGCTAGACAGAAAGAAGTTGAAAACATAATACAAGATATGATAAACTCCGATATCATCGAAGAAGCGTCGGGCCCCTGGTGTTCACCAGTAGTCTTAGTAACTAAGAAAGACGGATCTACTCGTTTCTGTTTAGACAACAGAAGATTAAACCAAGTTACACTAAAAGACAGTTATCCATTGCCACGAATAGATGATACACTAAACACTTTATCAGGTGCTAAATGGTTTTCAACATTGGATTTAAAAAGCGGATACTGGCAGGTAGAAGTACATCCTGATGATCGAGACAAAACAGCTTTTTCAATTGGCCGTGGTCTCTACAGGTTCCAAGTTCTACCATTTGGTCTTTGTAAAGCTCCAGCTACGTTTGAACGTCTGATGGAGATGGTTTTAAGAGGACTTACCTGGAAAACATGTCTAGTATACCTTGATAATAAAATGATTAAGTCCAAATCATTTGATGACCATCTTAAAAATTTAAACGAGGTATTTGACAGATTGAGAAATGCCAATTTAAAGCTAAATTATAAGCACTATTTCAAAGAGGGGCGTACTATCTAGGACATATTGTTTCAGCAGGAGGAATGAAAACTGACCCAGAAAAGATTTCAGTTATTAAAGATTGGCCCAAACCAGGAAATAAAAAGGAGATCAGAAGTTTTCTTGGACTCTGTTCATATTACCGAAAATTTATTATAGATTTTGGCCGCATCGCTAAGCCCCTTCATCGACTTAGTCCTGTCGCCAGGGGGGGTACAACGGCCTCGTTAATTCAGATGGACTTACTCAAGTTTTTTTTATGTATTTTGACCCGTAGAACACGAATTTTTTGGGTAACAGTTGATCCGGATGTCGATAAGATTGTTATAGACCAAGAACTTGAGGAATCAAATAACAGCGATTTTTGGCAAAACAAAACAATATTTTGTATTTTTTGGGCCATTTTAAGTAAAAAATATTTCTACAAGTTTTTTCGTAGGATGCACAGTTTTCGAGATAAACGCGGTTGAACTTTAAAAAAATCGAAAAATTGCAATTTTTGAACCCGAATAACTTTTGATTAAAAAATAAAATAGCAAGTCTGCTTACCGCATTTGAAAGTTTGAGTCAAATTATATCGGTTTTGATTATTTGCATTGGTAAAAATTTATTTTTTTATTGTTTAACAAAGCTATAAACACGTAGGGTTTCCCGTGCTTTTACATGCGTTTTAACGCATGTAACGTAGAAATAGTATTGATTGCACTAGTACCTATTCTACCTACTCGTTCGATTTTAAATGAGAAATCATAGAAACATCACTCACGCACTAGTTGTTTGTAGCTTTGTTTAACAATAACACAATAAATTCGTAGCAATGCAAATAATCAAAACCGACATAATTTGACTTGAACTTTCAAAGGCGCTAAGCAGAATTGCTATTTTATTTTTTAATCAAAAGTTATTCGGGTTTAAAAATTGCAGTTTTTCGATTTTTTGAAAGTTCAACCGCGTTTATCTCGAAAACTGTGCATCCTACTAAAAAACTTGTAGAAATATTTTTTGCTTAAAATGACCCAAAAAATACAAAATATTGTTTTGTTTTGCCAAAAATCGCTGTTATTTGATTCCTCAAGTTCTTGGTCTATAACAATCTTATCGACATCCGGATCAACTGTTACCCAAAAAATTCGTGTTCTGCGGGTCAAAATACATAAAAAAAACTTGGGTAAGTCCATCTGAATTAACGAGGCCGTTGTACCCCCCCTGGCGACAGGACTAACTAACCGAAAACAATATTGAATTTAACTGGACACCGGATTGTCAAAATGCCTTCGTAGATTTAAAAAAACGACTTACAACAATCCTAGCCTATCCACGAGAAGATGGAAAATTTCTGTTGGATTGTGACGCATCTCAGCATGGTATTGGCGCTGTATTATCACAAGAACAGGAAGGCGAAGAAAAGGTTATTGCATATTTTAGCAAAACAATAGGAAAGGCAGAAAAGAATTATTGCGTTACCAGAAAAGAGCTCTTAGCTATCATAAAAGCCCTAGAACATTTTCATACCTTCCTTTATAACAGAAATTTTACAATCAGAACTGACCATAGTGCTTTGCAGTGGCTAATGAATTTTAAAAAGCCAGAAAGTCAAGTGGATCGATAGATAGAGAGACTCCAACAGTATAACTTCGACATAGTACATCGAAAAGGGCGTCTCCATAATAATGCCGATATTCTTTCTAGACGACCCTGTTTTGAACGACAATGTCAGTACTGTAAAAGACTTGAAGAAAAAGAGAGTGTTTCCGAAGAAGTAATTCTCTGCATGACTACGGTTGAACAGGATGAAGATAATGATCAGACTTCCCTGGAAAACATTAAGAAGAGTCAAAAGAAAGATAATGACTTAAGAGTCATAAGAGATTGGGTTAAAAATGGAGTAAGACCTATTTGGCAGGAAATATCCAAATAAAATGGAACTATAAAGGCATACTGGGCTCAATGGGAATCTCTATATCTTTCGAATAGTCTGTTATATCGGAAGTGGGAAAGTCCCGATGGAGTATTTATAGTTCAACAAGTGATACTACCAAAATCACACATTAAAATGTGTTGCAAGAACATCATGGCAGACTGTCTGGAGGACATTTTGGAGTAAAAAGAACACTGGCCAGAATTCGAGACAGATTTTTTTGGATAAATTGCCGCCGAGATGTAGAAGCTTGGTGTAAGAAATGCGATTTATTTAACGGTAGAAAAGGCCCTAGAACAAGAAGTCGTGGTAAAATGGCACAATATCTTTCCGGAGAGCCTTTTGAACGGCTTGCAGTAGATATTCTCGGTCCACTCCCGCTGACAGAGAGAGGAAACAAGTACTTAATGGTTGCAATGGATTATTTTTCAAAATGGCCTGAAATTGCACCCCTTCCTAATCAAAAAGCGACTACAGTAGCAGAAGCATTTATAACACACGTCGTATCAAGACATGGAGTCCCTTTAGAGTTGCATTCTGATCAAGGTCGAAATTTTGAATCAGAATTATAGCAAGAATTAATGAAAATCTTGGGTATTAAGAAAACTCGAACTACGCCTCTCCATCCACAATCAGACGGAATGATCGAAAGACATAATATAACTATTTGTCAATATCTTTCAATGTTTGTTGCTGATAATCAAAAAGATTGGGATACCCTAACTCCCCTGTTCTTGTTAGCCTACAGAAGTTCCGAACAAGAAGCAACTGGTTATCCTCCATCGATGATGATCATCGGAAGAGAAATGAAGCTTCCTCAAGATCTTATTTTCGAAAGATTGCCTCCCTGCGAAGAAGAACTTTCATCCTTGTCCTACGTTCAAAACTTAAAAGAAAGATTGGAAAAAGTCTACGAATTTGCTCGTAAAAGTTTGAAGCTCCAAAGTGATAGAGCTAAGTCCAGGCTCGATATGCATACTACTGGGACAATTTTCCAAAAAGGTGACCCCGAGACCCCGTATGGTTATACAATCCCACACGCAAGAATGGACTTTGTCCGAAACTTCAACGAAACTGGGAAGGCCCGTACACAATCTTGAAGAAAATAAATGATTTAGTCTACCGCATCCAGTTTTCAGTTAGAAGTAAACCCAAGGTAGTTCATATCGAGAGATTAGCCCCATATCATGGAACTGATCCACCCTGTTGGCTTCAACCAGACCCTGATAGACCAGTTATTCGAGGCGAATAACTATAAAGGAGGGAGTAGTGTTATGACAGTTCCGTAGATTGATCCAAGTTCCTCGACGTGAAAGAAGAAGTAGTCACGTACGAGAATGTTCTGGATGTCATGGAATAACCCAGAAATGTCTGGTCACGTCTAGAACGTCAGAAATCTATATAAACTTATGTGTTTGACATTTTACAGTTCAGTTGTAATTCAGATTTAGCAGTCGACAGTTGTCAGTTTGTTAATATTGTATTTGAGTTTGAAAAAAGTTACTTTCAAGAAGTTGTAACAATACTTATTTTGACGTTTATGTATTTTTGGATGCACCATTTGCAATCTAAAATGCAATTATGCATTTACACTTATTTTTCTATCGTAAACTTTTTTCATGGCATAATCCTGAACACAATGCAAAACATTGTAAGTTGCTAGTGGCTGTATTTAACAATCGATTATCGATTTATTCCGGTGTTTTTAGTGCTAAATACCTTGGTATTTTTATATAATAAATACTCATATGTGTTTACCGCAGTGGCCGATCTATGGGGAGGGAAAAAGGGAAATTCCCTCCCCCCCTAACAACATCCAAAATTAATAAAAAAAATTTATTTAAGCATAAAAATATATTAGCTGATATGTAACTTAAACAACAGACTGACAAATTCAACCCAATTAACACGCTAGTTAGGAAAAGTAAGGGAATTTAATGCATATAAGATATTATTTATGTCTTTTATGTAGTTGGGGTTAATCTCTTTTATGTCTTTTGGTTGGTGTTTCACTGGAAGTTCCCTCCACTAAGGCAAATTTTCCCTCTCTAGATCCGCTACTGGTTTACAGGTATTTAAACATCCAATTAAACAAAAAATCAAATCTTCACTGGATCAAGTTTTATGTTAACACATTCACGGTCATGACTGCATATGAATTAATTTACTCTATAAGAATACGTGTAGGTATACAATGACGGCGTGTCCGTGAAAGTGTTAAGGGAAACTCCGAACCTAATAATTTAATTTAAATACTACTATCAAAAGTGACAATCTCCCACCTAGACCAATCTGAGCAAATTTATAAAAACGATTTAGACATAAAAATCTGAAATTTTAAAACATTTATTTCTACAGGTACAAAGTTATTACATTCATAACTATAATAAAAAGAGTAAATAACTTGTAGTCTCATTAATATAAATGAAAATCGCATTAATATAATGGATATTGCTGACTTTGATATGAATTGTTGGAGATTGTTTATTTTGTTGTGATAGCATATGGAGATTGTTGACTATGCACCAGATAATTTAAAATATTCGTTTATGAGTGAAGATGGGGATTAATGATTAACATTCAACTTAAATTATAATTTATTGTTATTTAAAGTAAACAAATTATTTAGGAATTAAACTTAAACGACATATTGTATAGTGTAGATATACAACAAAATTGTAGGCTACATACCTTGATTCTTTCTTCAAAGTTCTTTTCCAATTCTTTGAATTTGAAGGTCTTTGTCTGGAATTTTCTTGATTTGTTTCAGTAGGATATTGTTCCATAATTAAAAATACGTTATACCACTCCTCAAAACTGAATCCTTTTTGTAATAAACCAAATTTTCTAATTGTGTTTTTCACGAAACAACCACTATTTGTATGTTTACAAGCATACTAAAATGACATTATCAACATGAAGTGTGGTTAAGTCACGTGATGGATATCTTGATGTTCATTGGTTGAATTGAATATTGTCAACTATGCTGTGAATACCCCAAGGAGATTGTTAACTTTGCAGCAAATGCCAGTTTTATTATATAAATTTGTCAGGGATTTTGTCTATTTTGACAAAAATACTCCGACTTATCCTATAAAGAAATAGCTAGAGTGAAAGAGAGAACGAAAATCTCAATTTTAGTCAAAATTGGAGATTGTTAATTTTGATATGACACGACTCTATTGTTAGCAATTGACGATATTTGGACAATAATTCTTGAATAGTAAAAATAAAAAAACTCTCTAGCAAACAAAAACCAAACTGGTACTGTAGTTTACCAAATTAGATTCGCACTGTGTTAATCAAGATGTAACTGATTAAAGATGGTGTGGTGATATGACTCAACGAAACTGAAGTTTGCATAATCAATAATCATCTTATGTCTTAGGGCCGGTTGTTCGAACGCTAATCAACAATGATCACTATCAAATATTTAATTTCTGTCACCAACTGTCAATGTCAACTTTGATTGGGTTGCTGAAAACATAATTGATTATAATTATGAGATTAGTTAATCAATTAACATAACAATTATTAACATAATTTATTAACTAATTTCGTAATTGTAATCCATAATTATGTTTTCAGCAACCCAAACAAATTTGACATTGACAGTTGGTGATAGTAATTAAATATTTGATAATGATCATTTTTGATTAGCGTTCGAACAACCGGCCCTAAGTCTAGTAGGGACCAGGTACTGACCACGGTGTGGTGAATGGCTAATTTTGATCATACTTTATGTTTTTGATGTTTTTACATCAAAAACCTTTTTTTAAATAGAAATTGAGTCATATTTCTGAGCTAGGTAACCTTTGAATGGCATAACCGATTTTTAAAATTAGACATGCGTTGGAAAGGTAATGTGCACTACTATCAGAAGCCGTAAAGGTCGGACTCAATTTTTCAAAATTTTTGGGAATTTTGGGGACGAGAACGAAAAACAGACCCTAAATGGGAAGGGCCGTAAAATCCACATCCTTGGACAAAAATGGATGGCTGACATATGGATGGGCGAGTCTTTTCCTAAACTTTAAGATAGGATTTGGCTTAATTTTTAATCTAGTCAGATTTAGAAAATCGAAAATTTCGTGTATAGTGTCGCATGTAGGGGGGTGGTGAGCCACTGGCGAGAACTGCCGTTCTCTGGTAATACCACTTTTATTCTTTTATTAATTGATTATAATTTCTTATTGTGTGTGTATGTCTCGATGTTTTCAAAGTTATTATTTGTCCATTTGTTCTTTTTCTGTTTATAAATTATAAATACTGGCATATTCAGCAACGAATCTATATTACTACAAAAAACATTAAATTAGGGTTCCCGCTAATTGTGATTTGTTCCGACAGATTGATTTTTTATGCCCCAGAGATTAATTATAAAATATATGAAATGACATTTTGTTATGAAATAAAATATTATTTTACACCATTCTGCTTTCAAAATATATACATGTAATCTAAAAACAGAGAAAGTAAATATTGTGTTGCATTATTGTGAAGAAATAACTACTATGCGGAAAATTATAAATAGAATGTTGATATTTGCAAATATTTTGAATAAAACCTAGTAGAATAATTGGATTTCTGTTTTATGTACACTATATCAGAATTTAAAATACACATAATAATATTTTAAAAATTATAAAACTAACCTATAGAAGTTTATATGGAACAGTTACAAATAAGCCATTTTTATTTAAAATATTTATATTATACCGGGTGTCCACTTATATTTTCCCCCATTTTAACTGTCTATAACTTCTAAACGGCTCAAGACAGAGATATGCAGTTTTCGCTGAAATGTTTTATTTTAGTAAAAGTTTTGTCTGAAGGGATTGAATTTTTATATCGCTTTGAAATACGAAAAAAAAATGGCTGATTTTTGAAAAAATCGGTGTTGACTTTTTCTAATGGAACACCCAGTATATTTTTCTGTAAATTGAAGGAAAGGTCATTCACCTATCCAGCGATATAAGTTTTTCAAAATCGGTTGTCAAATCACTGAGTAATTAATTTTTAAAATGAGAGGTGCAACGTGGATATCACATACCTAAACAAGTAATTGGACTTCGTAAGTCCTAGGTTTTCACTCAAAGTAATCGAAAGTAGAATTGGAAGTCGATATTTGAATTCTTCGTGTAACTTTGCGTGGATTGATATACAAATTTACTCATTTTGAGTCATTTTTACTAAAATGTTTACACAGAAATAACTCTAAAGATTCCAATCTTTCAATACGCTTCGATTTATGTGTTACATATACTATTTCTGAGTCTATTGAGTCCGTGCAAGTTCGGCAAAACGACACCTGGTTTCTACGCTCTGCAACTTTATTCGCACTTTTAATTATATTGGCCAGTTATATTAGTCCTGGTTACTGGATAATTGTCAAGGCCATAGTCCAAAAAAATAATAAGAAGAAAAAATAAGATTCAGGTTATGTTAGTAAAACTTAAACAATTTATGTAGTAAATAAAATTAGTTATTAAAATGCAGTACTGCAAGCAAAATACAATTAATTTAATTTCCTTTATATAATAATTGCATATAATATCAATATTGTAGAGCAGCATATAATTTTTCTTCTTCAATGACAGTAGGTATGAAATGTACGTCAATTTGACAATTTCAATGGAAAATATGAATTATTTAAGAAAGTTGCAATATTTCTCCGCTATTCGCGCATGATCGTTTCTCGTATCCCTTCAAAGTACTTTTTTTTTTTTTTTTTTTTTTTTTTCCGAGGTGGGAATCTTCTTAAGACCGTCTGGGAAGGTGTCCCAGGTGTGTCGGATTCGGCCCGCCCTCTCTGTATCACGAGCCGCCTACCGACTAAACCCACCTCCTCTTTCTCCAGCCGACGGGTCTGGAACCGCTCTTAGCGAGCATATCTGACCCGTCGACCTTACTCATAGCTCCCCTACGGCACTTCTAGCGTGCATTCCATGGATTGGTTGGCCGCTCGGCCGCCCCCCGCGCACGCTCCGCACCAGACAGGCCGGTGAAGCGACCGCCTAGCTCAACCCGTGCGCGGGTAGGTCGACCGGGGTGTCCCCAGCCCAGGATGGAACGAACCAGAGAATGTCAGTTGGCAGTTACGAGCAACTCCAGTCATTCATACTTTCATCTATCCACGCTGTCTCATCCACCCATTCATACTTTCTTTCATTTAACCCCAAACATTCCTTACTTTCATCTATGCACACTTACTCGTCCACCCATTCATTCTGACATTTAGATGGGACAGTCTGTGTAGGTTGGATGTAAAAGGTCCTTCCCCACTGATAAAACGATACAAAACATGGTATAACATACAAAGAAAGAACTAGAATAAAAGGAGATGAAAAGAGAAAGTGGAGATAGAATTAGAGAAGAGAGAAGAAAGAGAAAAGAAGAATAGGAAAGAAGCAAAAGAGAAAAGAAAAAGTAAAGATAGAGAACATAAACAGGAAATAGAAAGATAAAATTGATCAAAAGACGATTACTTGTATAGATAAAATTAAGTAAATAAATAAATAAACTACAATAAAATAAATAAATAAATAAATAAAACCATGTAAGAATAAAAATAGACAGTCAGTGTGGTTTGGATGTAAAGGGTCCTCCCCCCTCTGACTGCCCGCCACGACACAAACACATTTTTTAAATAAATAAATATAGTGGTCATCCCGTCTGCAGACGCCTCTCCTTCTCTTCCTTGTGTTTCATTGTCTTGGTGACAAAAGCAATGACCAGGTCGAAGTCTCTCTTGCCATTGATAGCTTTATCAATTAGCTCGTGAGGCTCGCCTAGAGGGGATCCCAGACCCAGCTGCAGCTCGGCACGCCCCGCATGGTACGCAGGGCACACGAACACGACATGCCGCGCGTCATCAACCACCCCACACTCGGGACACAGATCGTCAGCGGTCTTCCCTATACGGTGGGTATATTTTCTGAACGATCCATGCCCCGTCAAAAACTGTGTGAAGTAGTAGTTGACGCGCCGATGCCGACACCCGCACCACCTCACCACATCCGGGATCAAGGATCTCGTCCAGACCGCCTTCTCGACTTCGGCTGCCCATTCCCTCTGCCACAACTCTATACTTCTCTTTCTTTCTAATGGTCCTGAACCTATTGCCCCATTGCCCCGTTGGTACATTCGGACTCTCTCTCCAGCCAGGATGTGCACCGGCACAGAACCAGCCACCACCTGTAACGCAATGGTTGATACAGTTCTGTACGCGCTGCACACCCTGATCAGAGGTTTCCTTTGTGCCCTGAGAAGCATGTCTTTATATTTTTTCATCCGGAGGACCTCGTACCATACCGGGGCCCCGTATAATACTATCAATAGAATGGATTGTAACATAACTGTTCTTTTCTGTGATCCTGGGCCCCCTATGTTTGGCATTAACTTGTTTAGTACCGAGGTCCTTTTTTCAGCCTTTCGACATGCTTCCTGAACGTGTTGTCCGAATGCTAGTCTATCGTCTAACGTGATGCCTAAGTATTTCACGGTCTTTTGGGGTCTTATTTCGGAGCCATTGTACTCGAATATTATGTTGTTTCTGTATCTCGGTCCCCTCAAGATTATCGCTTCAGTTTTCTCTACTGCAAGTTTTAAATCGTTTTCTTCTATCCATTCCGCGGTTCTCTTTATTGCTTGGTTTACTTTTTCTATTATGCCCCAATCGCCTTAGACTAGTAAGGCCAGATCGTCCGCGTATGCAATCGCTTTTACTCCTCTCTCTTTGTTTATTTCTAGTACCCCGTTATATAATATATTCCATAGTGAGGGTCCCAGGACTGACCCCTGGGGTACTCCCGCGGTCATTTTCATCTTCTTTTTCTTTGATATGCATACGGTTCTTTCAGATAGGTAGTCCTTTATTATGTTGGACAAATATTCCGGAGCTCCACATTCGACTATTCTGTCTACAATGAGGCCCCAGTTTGCTGAGTTAAAAGCGTTTTTTATGTCCAACAGAACAAGGACTACCCACCTTTTCTTGCTTGCCTTTGCCGAGTCCTTTATCCAGGTTGCGGCATCTACTGTCGATCTGCCTTTCCGGAATCCGTACTGTTGATTAGATAACGCTCTCTCATCTTCCAACATGACCTCCAGTCTCTTCTTGATAAGTCTTTCGTAGAACTTACCAAGGCAGTCCAGGAGGCATATTGGCCGATAAGAGGCTGCCGAATCGGGGGGCTTCCCAGGCTTCAGGAGTAGAACTAAGTTCGCTTCCTTTAAGTCCCTGGGAAACTCTTGCTTCTGCAGTAGGTCATTACATATTCTTCTGATCAAACCTGGTTTCTCTGTTGCTATTATCTTGATTGCCTCTGGAGGCAGCCCGTCGGGGCCGGGAGCTTTCCCCGTCTTCATCTCCTGACCAGCGGTTTTAATTTCATCTTCCGTGAACTCCTCTACCATTGTTGGAAAAATCTTAACAAAGTTTTGGACTGTCTTCGTGGGGAAGAGGAGTTCAGCTGATTCCATCCGCTGGTCCTCGTCAAGTTTATATGGGGCCATTATTTTCAAGGACTTCATGGTAATTTTATATGCGTCGCCCCATATATCCTCATCTAAAGCTTTAATCAGGGCCTGCCACTTTTCTTTTTTACTTTGTTTTATTGTTTTGTTTAATTTTTTCTTCTGTTCTTTGTATATTTCATTGAGCTCGAGGTTGCCCTGGCTTCTCGTGTAATTCCTTCGAGCTCTGAGGCATTTCTCCCGTAGATCTTCAATTTCATCCGTCCACCAGTAGGGAGTTTTTTGGTTGTTTTTCCTTTTCACGGTGGCCAACTTTACTGCGCTCTCGAGTACTCCTCTCAGTTGGCCAAGGTCAGAAATCTCTTCCTCATTTATTTTTCTGACCTCCGATAGGTACGTATTTGTGTTAAAATATGTTGTAGTGTGTCCTATCGGCCGCCTTATTCCCCCTTTAACCTTTATTTCATATTTGATGTATCGGTGGTAGGTAAATAACTGATCGTCGAGAACATCCCAATCGTGGACTCTTCTTGATAGCCCCTCGCTTGCAATAGTAACGTCAATATGTGTTTGACTGGCCCCCCTTACGAACGTAGGTTTATTATTATTTAGAACTTGGAGGCCAGTCTGGGCTATCCACTCATTCCAGAGTTCCCCCTTTTTGTCGTTTATGGGGGAACCCCACAACCTAGATTTTGCATTGATGTCCCCGGCGATCATAATTTCTTTTTCGTTCGCGGCGGTACTCATTATCTCATCTACTATGTCTTTGTATCTAGGTAGAGGGATGTTCGGAGACACGTAACATGCCAGGAGGCTGAAGTCCCTAAGTCTGATGAGGACATGATTTTCCCCCCTGACAATGGCACGAACTCCCACATCCCCATTCCTAATGAGCACCGCCACGTTTTGCTGGCTATCTTGTACCCACCCACCGACCGATGTAATTTTCTTATTTGGTTCGGGGACGATGAGCAGATCTATTTCTAGCTTGCAGGCTTTTGCGTGGACAAGATCGTGCGATCTGCGCGCTCTGCCCACGTTCACCTGCAGTATCCTTATACCAGGTTGATCCTTGAGGTCCGTTTAGGTTCAGTTCCCTGAGGTCTCCTCTGCAGCGGATTCGCATCCTATTATTAGGTTAAAATGTCTAAAAACTAAAGTGAATAAATAAACAGGTATAGATAAAATAAATAAATAAATAGAAGAAATAAAATGTATATAGATAAAATGTATATAAATAGAAATTTTCAATAAATAGTATATATAGATGAATAAATAAAATAAATAAAATTCAATAATTAAGTTAAATAAAGAGAGTGTATAAATAAATTTTATTAAATTGAAATAGTGGTGAGCATAAGGTGTTTTCCGTGAAACTTTGTGAGAGGTGGCCTCCTGTTTCGCAGGTGGGCTGTATAGGGGTCCATTTCTGTTCTCCAGGAAACCATCTCTCACCTTCTTACTTTTATTTTTTTTCTTATGCACCCTTTGGGGGTTCCCTTTCCCTTCCCCTACCGTACACCCACGCCCGATAGGCTGGGCATTGCATGCGGTCCATGCGATGACCTTCTTCATTACAAGTGAGACAGAATGCAGTGTTACCACACTGCACTGCCGTATGCCCTGTTTTCATGCAGTTGTAGCAACACGCTACCCTGCTCTCCCCTTTACATTCAAATGTGCTATGCCCGTAATGGAGACATTTGTAGCACCTCATCGGGGTGTACCTCTCCATAATGGGACAGAACACCCAGCCTATCGCTATCGTAGTGTATCGTCTCAATTCCTCCGCTTTCGTAGGGCGCACGGCTATGGTTGCCACTTGTTCTCCGTGCTGGTTTGTTCGTAGCATTTTTATGTCTACCTCGTCCTGTGATATTCCGGTGTATGCTTGTATGGCTTCATGTAGGATTTTCTCCGTGACCCCTGGGTCCAGACCAGTTATTGTGAAATAATTCTCTTTGCGCCTTACTGCCATACTAATACCGGACATCTTCGTGTCCATCTCCCTTTTTAGCTTTTCTGCAGCTCCCCTTCCTTTAAGCTTCACGAGGATGTCCCCCCCTTCGGTTTTTTTAAGTCTATCCACCTTCACTCCTATTTTCCCTATATTTATTTTCGCATTCATCTCCTTTAAGACGTCTGTATATGACTTGCTCCCGGTTTTAATTAGGAGGGATTCCTCTTGCTCGTTTTTAACTTCTTTATCCATTTCTTTGCCTCGTATAATTATCTCCCACGTTATTTTTTCCCTCCTACCCACGAATTCCAGGGCTTTTCGTACCTTCTCTTTGTTTATTTCGTTATTAATTGCTACCCGTATTATTTCGGGCGGCTCCTTCCTCTCTTTAATTTGTTTTAGGGCCTTCTCCGCCACTTCATATATACCTTGGTCCTTAATTTTTGCGACATAGGTATACCATTCTCTCCTTACAGTTGCCATGGAGCTTCTGTTCCCATTTTCTATGTACTCTACGTTTCCCTCTTGACAACCCTCTATGATTTCATGCACTTCTTCTCTGATAGTGCGTATTACGCTTTCTATTCCACCCTCTTTTATTTCATTTTTTGTTACTATCAGGCATTCTTTCTTAGCTATTGTTTCTTGCAAGCCCCCTTGTTCCCATTTTGTTTTTTCGTAGACTGTTTCCTCCCACCTCTTTTCATATATTTGGTTGAAGTCATTTATGTCCCCCCCTTTGTTTAATACTTCAATTATCTTCTCAGTCTCCTTTCTTTGCTTTTCTCGCTCTATTTTTATTTTGCATTGTTCGCATCTAATGCTCTCCTCCTCCGTTTGTGTCTTCTTACTTTGGTTTAGGCCTGTTTTGTTCTGATTATATATTTCCCCAATCAGATTTCTAGCTATTATTTTGTGTTCCCCCTGTATGGGGCCTTTATTGTTTAATATTTCCAATACTTGTTTTAGCTTTCTCAGGATCCTTTCATTTTCTGTCTCCTCGGGGTATTCGGCGGTCTCTTCCCTCTTCTCTTTTTTGAATCTCTCATTTTCCTCTAGGCTATCCCCTTTTCTTTTTTTGGACTGTTGTATTGCTTCGTAATCCTCGTCGTCAAACAACAAGGCTTGAAGAATGCTATCTCCAGTTTTTTGCCAGTGTGTTTCCGTTTGATCTTCTCTTTTATTTTCCTCTCCTTCCACTTCTATTGCTTCCGCCGAGGGTTCCCTCTCCTCTGCATCTCCTTCTTTCTCTTCCTCTTCTCTATTAGTTTCTTCTAGCATGTTGTCCAATAATGTCGAGTGTGTTATGGGACCCGACCTGTTTATTTTTGGTTGATTCTGATGCCTCTTTAACATTTCTTCCTCAAACTTCTTTCGCTCCTCTATTTCTTCCATTTTGCCGTCGTGCGACAGTTCTTCCCCATTCTCGTTTTTGTTAATCTTAGCTTCGTCCTGTTTCTTTTGCCTGTAGTCGTCCTCTTTTTTTTCCTGTTCCTTTGGTTTTTTTAATGGTTCCATACAAATCCCACGAGTTGGGACGTACTATACGTCAGACGCGGCAGTGCGCCCTTACCGCGTTAAGGCTATGTTACTTCGGGAGGTCGCCAGGTATCCCGAAGGGATCGTTTGCGATGCTCTAACCCTCGCATCTCTCATATCTTTGGCACGATGCCTTCCACCGTGATAATGGGGATTATTTTATTGAGGTTTACTCCTCTAGGCTTTTTTCACGGTTGCCTCCGGACGCAGTGGCAGTCTGTATTCGCAGGCTACTTGGAATTTCCGCGTAACTGCTGCCTCCCCTGTTACGCGGGATTGGAATGGGGATTTGTGTATATGGGATAAAGGTATTTAGGTGGGGTGAGACATTTCGGCCACTCTTTATAAATGGGTTGGGATCATTCTAAGAATGAAAAAGGTGTTTGTCGAAAGTTGAAACTGGAGCCCCCGCAACGACGCAAAGCGCGATGCACGACGCAGGCACCCCGGCGAAAGGCCCCAGCCCCGACTCCGACAAAAACGTTTGTTGAAAGTGGCGATTAGAATTTGGGGATAGAGTAGCCTCCGGGAAGTTGGAATGTGTAACTTAAAATTGCTGAAGGCGAAGGCGCCGCAACTGTTCGCTTCAGTTGCCGCGCCTTTTAGCGTCCAGCGGCGGTGTCCGGCGACCACCTTCAAAGTACTTGCACACCGCGAATAGTGGTATTTCCGGTTATAACTTTTTAAGCGGAAATTACGAAAATACCAAAATTTTACATTTGTTCTCATCTTGCTAAGCCACGTTGAATAATATATCACTTATTCTCTTTCGGCGACTTTAAAATAGTAAATACTTACGGTTGCAACTCTAAAACCGGAACTCCGACGTCAAATTTCTCATGTTTAATAATACCATCCTTAGGTTAAAAGCATTCATTCGACACCCCATTTGTCATTCTATCTGTATTAATAACGGAGGAGTTGTATTCGCGGATGGACAGACAGACGGACAGATAACCTAGGTAAAATTTTTCATCTTTAGTACCATGCTTGAACTATAAGCTATCATTTGGCACCTCATTTGTCATTAAACCTGGTATAATGACGGAGGATTTATACTCGCTGTCGGAGGGATCGACAGACAGACAGCCTAGGTAAAATTTTTCACCTTTAGTACCATCCTTGTATTATACGCTTTCATTTGACACCTCATTTGTCATTTTACCTGGTATAATGACGGAGGAGCTATATTCGCGGTCGGACGGACCGACGGACAGACAGCCAAAATCAAATTTCTCATCTTTAGTACCATCCTTGGATTATACGCTTTCATTTGACACCTCATTTGGCATTATATCTGGTATAATGACGGAGGAGTTATATTCGCCCTCGGACACACCGACGGACAGATAGTTTAGGTCAAATTTCTCACCTTTAGTACCATCCTTGGATTATAAGCTTTCATTTGACACCTCACTTGTCATTCTACCTAGTATAATGACGGAGGAGTTGTGATTAGAGACAGACGGACGGACAGACGGACGTGGATAATCCAAAGTTTTCACATTTTTTCAAAATTGGGTGAAAACAATAACATAACTAAGCAAAATTATATTGTTATGAGTGATTTCCACATTGCATCTCTCATTTTAAAAATTAATTTCTCAGTCATTTGACAACCGATTTTAAAAAATTTTATATCGCTGGATAGGTAAATGACCGTTTTTTCAAGTTACCAAAAAATGTACTGGGTGTTTTAACAATTTTTTTTTTTTTTCAAAAATCCGGCATTTTTTATTTAAAAGCAATAAAAAAATAGTCATTTACCTAAAAACTTGAAAAAACGTTCATTTACCTATCCAGCGATATAAAATTTTTTAAAATCTGTTGTCAAATGACTGAGCAATTAATTTTTAAAATTAGACATGCAATGTGGAAATCGCATAACATAATATCAATATTATTTGCTTAGTTATTAGTCCTGTCGCCAGGGGGGGTACAACGGCCTCGTTAATTCAGATGGACTTACCCAAATTTTTTTTATGTATTTTGACCCGTAGAACACGAATTTTTTGGGTAACAGTTGATCCGGATGTCGATAAGATTGTTATAGACCAAGAACTTGAGGAATCAAATAACAGCGATTTTTGGCAAAACAAAACAATATTTTGTATTTTTTGGGTCATTTTAAGCAAAAAATATTTCTACAAGTTTTTTAGTAGGATGCACAGTTTTCGAGATAAACGCGGTTGAACTTTCAAAAAATCGAAAAACTGCAATTTTTAAACCCGAATAACTTTTGATTAAAAAATAAAATAGCAATTCTGCTTAGCGCCTTTGAAAGTTCAAGTCAAATTATGTCGGTTTTGATTATTTGCATTGCTAAAAATTTATTGTGTTATTGCTAAACAAAGCTACAAACAACTAGTGCGTGAGTGATGTTTCTATGATTTCTCATTTAAAATCGAACGAGTAGGTAGAATAGGTACTAGTGCAATCAAGACTATTTCTACGTTACATGCGTTAAAACGCATGTAAAAGCACGGGAAACCCTACGTGTTTATAGCTTTGTTAAACAATAAAAAAATAAATTTTTACCAATGCAAATAATCAAAACCGATATAATTTGACTTAAGCTTTCAAATGCGGTAAGCAGACTTGCTATTTTATTTTTTAATCAAAAGTTATTCGGGTTCAAAAATTGCAATTTTTCGATTTTTTTAAAGTTCAACCGCGTTTATCTCGAAAACTGTGCATCCTACGAAAAAACTTGTAGAAATATTTTTTACTTAAAATGGCCCAAAAAATACAAAATATTGTTTTGTTTTGCCAAAAATCGCTGTTATTTGATTCCTCAAGTTCTTGGTCTATAACAATCTTATCGACATCCGGATCAACTGTTACCCAAAAAATTCGTGTTCTACGGGTCAAAATACATAAAAAAAACTTGAGTAAGTCCATCTGAATTAACGAGGCCGTTGTACCCCCCCTGGCGACAGGACTATATGTTATTTAGGTATGTGATATCCACGTTGCACCTCTCAATTTTAAAAATTAATTACTCAGTGATTTGACAACCGATTTTGAAAAACTTTATATCGCTGGATAAATGACCTTTCTTTCAATTTAGAAAAAAATATACGGGGTGTTCCATTAAAAAAAGTCAACAACGTTTTTTTCAAAAATCCGCCATTTTTTTCGTATTTGAAAGCGATATAAAAAATTCAATCCATGGAGATAAAACTTTTACTAAAATAAAACATTTCAGCGAAAACCGCATATTTGTATCTTGAGCCGTTTAGAAGTGATAGGCAGTTAAAATGGGGGAAAATATAAGTGGACACCCGGTACAGTGTAGAAACCGCTTAGGGAATAAAATTCTTATTAAAATGTCATTATTTTAAAAAATTATAGAACACTGGAACATTTCAACTTTTTTTCTTCTTCTAGTGCCGACTTCATTAACCTTCCGATGACCAACCTTTTTTTGTTACACGGATGACAAAAGGGGGTCAAAAATGACTTCAGGTCAAAAATAACCTGGAATGAATGTTTTCAGCATTTAAATCTTCATCTAACAATACATCCTCGTTTTTTGATACTATTTCATCTTCTATATCATCATAAAAATCGCTAGCAGTAACAATTTCCTGTAACTTAGCCTCAGTAAGATATTTGCGGGCCATATCTTGCATGTACACAAAATACTAAGAAACTATAATAATATACGCCACGAAATAATAATAATGACTAACTGCAGCAGACAGGAATGTCATGATTCGTACATAATAGGCACCACAGTTTCAAAATAGGTTTTGATAAAGCGAATTGTAAAACTACTTGGAATTCCACATAATAGACGGTATTTTACTAAACGTCATCTTCATAATATATTTTTTGTTCGTAAAATATAGGGAATTTTATTTATTTCAAAATATAAGGATATCTAGAAAGATATTTAAGTCAAATAAAAAAATAATATCTTAAAAATTTTAAATATAATAAAGAAAAACATACCGTGTCCAAATTTACATATCGGGTCCAAATTTACCCCCTTGGTCATCCGAAGGTTGATGAAGGTTGGCTACGACCATTTTAAATATTTCGTGTCTAGCTTCTGCTTTTCTTAAAATCATATGTGTGTTTAACCCGGTCCAGTCGTGAATGCTTTTCAAACAGGGTAGTATTTGTCGTCTACCAAGACCCCGTTTTCCTTTGATCTTACTCTATATAATCAGCTGTAACAACGCGTACTTATCATTTCTAAGTATGTGCCCCAAATATGCTGTTTTTCTCCTATTATTGGTGTTCCATAGTATTTTCAACATTCTCCTAGGAAGCCACACCTCAAAAGCTTCTGTCTTTCTCATTAAGTCAGCATTAGGCACCATAAAAAAGAATAGAGTAGAACATCTTACCATCCGATATCCGATTTGTAGATTCAGTCTTTCGTTACTCAGAAATTTCTTGACCTTCAAAAAGGCTGCTCTTGATAGCTCTATCCTTGATCGAATTTCTAATCTCGGATTTAGATTTTTCATAATCTATAGATCAATACATACTCCTAAGTATTACATTTTGTCCACTTGTTCAATATGATTTTTTATCTGGATCCTTGTTATTACTTTACACCTCTTAATGATAACCAGGGCTTTTGTTTTGTTTATGTTTATGATTAAAAACCAAATTGTTCCAGAGTATCATAAATTAGTATCACAAAACTTCAGAAATAAATGAAGTTATATGTTAAAAAAGAAATTATCAAACCTTTACCAAAACACACTATTTTTTATTGGATTAAAACTTCAATTAACTTGCAAACAATTTAAGACCATTTCAGGAAATAACACTCTAACCTAACAAATATATATAAATACTATCTACTATTGAAAATCTCCCGAAATTTTTGATTTGTCGGGATTTTAGCGTGTCGGGATTTTGGCGTGTCGGAATTCTGGCGTGTTGGAAGTTTGGCAGTCGGGATTTTGGCTGTCGAGATTTTGGTTGTCGGGATTTTGGGGTACACCCCTATTTAATTAATATAGCTTTGTACAGCATTTTTTCATCT
Organism: Diabrotica virgifera virgifera; assembly: GCF_917563875.1. Lineage (NCBI taxonomy): Eukaryota > Metazoa > Arthropoda > Insecta > Coleoptera > Chrysomelidae > Diabrotica > Diabrotica virgifera. The sequence continues at coordinate 211,885,828 of NC_065444.1, forward strand.
GAAAAACCAATATTAAGTGCCAATTTCTCATATCAAGTTCAACTCCCGTTTAACCTGAACTTTTAGTGAACGCCAGTTTAAAGTCAAAATCGTCTTTCTAAATTCCCGTTAAACCGATTGCAGTTTAAACTACGTTCAACCTGAACGCTAGAACTCGGCCGTTCAAAGATTTCAGAACCCGGTTCAGATGATTTCATGGATTACGCATACGTTGCATTAACACGAAACACTGTCATAATATACCTATTTTATTATATTAAGCCTAACGAAAAACGATAACATTATTTTTGTTTTTATTACATTTATTTATAATTATTAAAATGACTATTTGATTATAAATACTTACTTAAATTTAACTTTATTCAAAAACAGCATAAGAAAGGTCGTATAAAATGGCGATAGTTTTTTACCTTTTGCCATCTAGTGGAATATCTCGAAAGCTGTAGAACGTGCACTAACAATGAGAAATGCATTGCAAACAAAACCGAAGTTCACCGGTGAACCTCGGTCAACTGAACCATAGATTAACGCAGGTATGAGAAATCGATCCTTAAGCCGGATTTATACTCAGCCATTGCCACTGCTGCTGCCGCTGCCGGAAGGATTGCCCGAAATACGATATCGACGCGAGTGAGATGTTCACATCAGTTCCTCGCCAATGTCCTCACAACTCATTTACCGAACGAATCTCAAGAAATGGAATGTGACGACAGCATCGTCATCGTTTGACTTCCATCCCGAAAACCGACTTTTTGGGGAGCGCCGTGCAATGGCAGTAGCATGAGCAGCAGCAGCGCGAGTGAGTTATTTACACATTCACGCTGCCCGCTTCCCTGTCCAACAGGACTGAGTGTAAACCCAATTGTTAGTAACCCAATTGTCAGGAGTAAAAGGTGAAGCTTGGTACAAAAAACAGCAGTGGAAAAATTGAGCTTGTATTTCACAAATCGAGGGTTTAGTGTCAAACAACGTTATCTACATTTTTTGTGAAATTGAGGTATATCTATAACCGAGTTCACCGTTTTCGACTTCATTTAGTAACAAAAACCTGTATCTCTATATGCAGCAGATTACAAAATACATTAAACGTTAACTACCAATTGTGAAAAAATTGTTCATGTCAAAAACATCTAAGAGGTGATAACGTTATTTCACAGTGAATTTCGTGATACATCAAAAACAGTTATCGACTGTTAACGTTTATTGACACTAATATTTTAAGCTGTAATTGTAGACAGCGTTATTATTATAATTCGTATTTGTTTGAAAAACGTCATTTTGATACTGGATAGCTAAATACATTTGTTTATTTTCGATATTGTTCGATTCTACCATCTGATTACTCATTACAATGATTACAATAATCTGATTACTCATTACATTTTTTAGTTTTGCCGAAGTTAAAAGAAAACATATATGTTATTTTCTTATTGCTGATTACGTATATATTTGTCGTAATTATTTAATATTTTGATTTTGTCAGTGTTTAACAGAAAAATGTCCAGTCGTAGCACAAAAATTTGTATGACACGAAGCACTAGCGGGTCGTGGATCTTCTGAGGTAGCCTCTTGCCTTACAAATACAATGAAAAGTGAAGTTACTGGGAAAGACTTCGCTTTTATGTCTGAAAGTTGTTCGGGCCAAAATGTTTCTGTTTGCTGTTGAAACACTAAATATTTCAAAAATCGACCAGTTATTTTTTGAGCCCGGATATTCCCAAATGGAATGTGATATGGTCCATGCCCACATCGAAAACGCGAGTAAAGGCTTGGAAGTTTATGATCCATCGGGATGGTATATGTACAGTGATTAAAATGACTTTACAGAAATCAAAATACGAAGTAGTTGAAATAGATCAGGAAGACATTTTGAATTTTTAAGAACTTCAAATTCAAATGATTAAAAATAAAAAAAACTGATATTGAAGGCAATGTTGTCAAATGGTTGAACATAGTTTGGCTACAATATACATATTATAAAAGAAGACACTGCACAGAGTTATTTTAAATATAATTTTAAATCAGACAACTTTACGAAATTTCAAATACAGAGAAGGCAACTTCGAACATTTTCAATTAACAAACTTGTGTAAGAAGAAAATATGACAAACCGTTAACGACTAATAATAAAAAGTTAAAAGGTTTACTAGAATCTTCAAGGAAGGGGTGATGATCATAATAAAAATGTTTCAGAAGATGAAGACGTCTAAAGATGGTACCTATAAGTATTTAGACATTTCATAAGTTTAATATTTTTATGTTATTAGAAAAATAAAGTTTTTTATTTAAATACACTTACAACATTTTTTATAATATAGGGTTAGTGCTGCATTGGATATCCTGAAAATTTTGAAAATATCAGCGAATTTAAGTTAAAGGATATCCTGAAAAAGGGGGAAATATCAGTGAAATTTTCTCAACACCTTAGGGAAATTACATTTTTACATTTTCACCCAGCAGTGCTAACCCTGTAGTAAAACTATTATTATCAGGTGAGACGTTAATGGATACAAATAATATATATCGGTAATATCAAAAAGCGTTATCAGGTCATTATTAGAAAAAAAATCTATTTTTTTCTCTGTAGAATAACAATAACCGGTAATATTTTTACCATATGTCAAAGAAACCATAATAATACTATATAAATTTACAGATTTCTATTGTAATGTATTTTGCCTCCGTAATCACAAATTTGTTGGCCGATATTACGTTTTAAAACAGTTTTTCGCATTTTTTGCCACTTTATGTTTTTGTAGTTAACGTTGTTTGATACTAAACCCTCGAAATGAGATGTTACATAATTGTTTTTATTTTATTTTGTATTTTGCTAATGTTCATGATATTCATATGCTAATGTTCATATAGAAATTCTATAATGTCATCTAAAACTTATCCAGGAGCGGACATATTCTCCGATCACAACCCGGTTGTTTTGTCTATGAGAGTGAAACTAAAGACGATAAAGAGCCCTAGCTCCAATAAAATCATGGATACAAGGTGGCTCAAACAAGACAAGACCTATGCGGAAACGAAATTTAAAATAAACGAGAACTTAAGGAAAGTCAAAGAAGATAGTGCGGAAACTGACTGTTGAACAAAAATGGGGAAAAATTCAACATGCCTTAGTATCAGTTGGAAAAGAAACCCTCAAACCACTTGGAGAAAAAACAAAATCTTGGATGACAGTAGAAATTCTTGAACTTATGGAAGAACGAAGAAAACATAAAACAAAAGACCCGAATAAATACAAAGAAATTCAGAGAAACATCAAAAAGAAAATTCGAGAGGCAAAAGAGAGGTGGCTCTCCGACAGATGCAAAGATATAGAAGACCTGGATAAAAAGTATGACAGCTTTAATTTACACAAAAAAATCAAAGAAATGACAGGTTCTAGAAAAAGCACAAGAACGAATACCCTTAAAAATGATAAAGGGGATATTATTACTGACGTGAAGGAGAGATTGTGTCAATGGACCAATTACATCCAACAACTCTTTAATGATGAAAGAGGAGAACTGTCATTAGAAATCACAGAGGATACTGGACCACCAATATTAAGAGACGAAGTCATCTATGCCATCAAAAACACGAAAGAGGGTAAAGCTACTGGACCAGATGATGTGCCCATCGAATTATTAAAACTGATTGATGAAGATGGTATTGATGTAATGGTTGAACTCTTTAATCTAATATATCAGACTGCCACAATCCCCAAACAATGGCTGCAATCGACCTTTGTAGCAATTCCCAAAAAGTCAAGTGCAACAACCTGCTCGGATCACAGAACAATATCTTTAATGAGTCACACACTTAAAACATTTTTGAAAATAATACACAGTAGAATTGTTAAAACTCTCGAATATGAAATCAGTGACACACAATTTGGCTTTAGAAATGGTATGAGCACGCGAGATGCTTTGTTCGGCTTGAATGTGCTGGCCCAGAGATGCATGGACATGAATCAGGATATGTACTTATGTTTTGTAGACTTTGAAAAGGCATTTGATAAAGTTCAACATAAAAAGCTTGTAGATATATTAAAAAGCAAAAATATTGACAGTCGTGACATGAAAATTATATCTAATATATATTCGAATCAAACTGCCAAGGTACGAGTTGACAACCAGGACACCCAAGATATCAAAATATAGAGAGGAGTCCGTCAGGGTTGCGTGCTGTCTCCACTAGTTTTCAATGTCTACAGTGAAGCGGTATTTCAAGAAGCGCTCTCAAATTCAATAGAAGGTATATCTATCAATGGAGAAGTTTTAAACAACTTACGTTTTGCAGACGATACAGTAATAATAACAGATAATAACAATGATTTACAGAACGTTATGCAACGCCTTAATGAACGCTGTCATGAGTACGGACTGAAGATGAATTTAAAGAAAACTAAATGCATGATCATAACTAAATCAGCACAAGTAAACATCCAATTAACTATTGAAGATACTGTGATTGAGAGTGTGGATAACTACAAATACTTAGGAACATGGATAACATCAAATGTAGACCAAACCAAAGAAATTAAAACACGTATTGAAATAGCACGTGCATCATTCATTAAACTTAAAAAGTTTCTTTGTTGTCGGGATATAAGGTTAGAACTACGTCTAAGGATGCTTCGATGTTACGTGTTCTCTACTCTTCTTTACGGCTTGGAAGCGTGGACGTTGAAACAAGCCCATTTGAATAAGTTGGCCGCCTTTGAATTTTGGTGTTACAGAAGAATCCTATCAATATCATGGATTCAAAGAATGTCGAACGTGGAAGTAACTAGAAGGATAGGAAATCAACCGGAAATAATACTAACTATCAAAAGACGAAAACTTGAGTACTTGGGACATGTGATGAGAGGGCAAAAATACTCATTATTACAACTTGTTATGCAAGGCAAAATCCGAGGAAAGCGAAATGTGGGAAGACGAAGAACATCCTGGCTTAAAAACTTACGGGAATGGTTCTCGAATGCAGTAGTGCAGAGCTATTTAGAGCGGCAGTCAACAGGGTCCGCATTGCTATGATGATTTCCAACCTTCGATAGAAGATGGAACTTACAGAAGAAGAAGAATGTTCATGAGCTTAATAAATTAAAAGTAGGTATCATTCTTGTTTGGTTGGCAACGTTGCTTGGCTAGATAAACAAGTTCGGAAACTTACTGTGAATAAATCGCGAAAATTCTTAAAACTGAGGTGAAAATAAAATTTAAACACCACACCAATTCGTATCTAAGGACAACAGCGAAGTGTACAATCAAAATTCGGAGTGAAACAAACATTTTTAAGTAAATAAAACCTGCAGAGCCAGTGCTGGTCAAAAAACAAGGTTAGCTATAAATAAACAAAACAATCAATTATTGCATTCCATAAGAAGGTAACTGCTAAACAATTTTTGGCGGTGTTGCCAAATCTGAAAAAGCACTGAGAAATAGGGAAGAAAGAAATAAATACCCTTTTAAATAGGCCAGTCTAAGAAGGGCAAAAATCTCCGCGAGGTTGAATCGGATTTTTGCACTTACCGCAGACAGCCAAATTATACGTGTGTAAAAAATATATTTAGTATATCAAATAGTAACAATCAAATAGTAACAATCGAATAGTAACAACATGGAAGAATTCATAAAAGATTTGCGAGAAAAATTGGACAGAATGGAAACAAGGGATACGAGGATAAAGCAAAAATTGGATGGAATCCAAGAAGAGCTTAAATAATTAAGAAATCAAAACCAGGAGCTGAAAAGAGAAAATATGCTACTAAAGCAAGAAATGAGTGAAATAAGAGCAGAAAATAAACAAATGAAAGCTGAAATTAAAGAAGTGCGAGAAGAAATGGAAACGCTAAGCAAACTAAAATTTAAGGAGGCAGTGCCAAAAAGACTAAGCGACCTAGAGGATAGAATGGAAAGAGAGGAGAAAAAGAAAATTGAGAAAAACGTAACAGTCAGGGGAATTAAAATAGGAGAAGAAAATGTAAAAGAAGATCTAGAAAATTTACTAAAAATAAAACTCAACGTTGAAGCTAAAATAGAACAAACAGAGATAATTAGACCAAGAAATTCACAGCCGTTCATAATAGCAAAATTGGAAAATATACAAGATAAAAAGAAAATAATGGAACAAAAGAAAATCCTCAAAGGTACAAAAATATTTATCGACGAACAAAGAACCTATGAAGAACGAAGAATACACAGGCAAGTAAAGAAAAGAGCAGAGGTGGAAAAGGAAGCAGGGAAGAAAGTGAAGATGGGCTTTAAAAAATTATGGATAGACGATCAACTTTGGGAATGGAATAACATAATAAAAGACTTAAAGCTGAAGTGTACTGGAAACAACAGAGAAAATCCAAAAAACTGAAAGAATCAAACCGAAGGATAGTGGAAACAGACCCGGCTAAGGAAATGGATAATGCTAATAATAAAACAATGTACAAGAAAAAGAGGAATAAAATTAACATGAATAAAAGAGCTAAACCCATTAAAATTGGATCATGGAATATCCAGACAATGCTAAAAGTAGGGAAAATGCAGGAAATTGCTTTAGAAATGGAAAAATACGAACTAGAAATACTAGCACTACAGGAGATACGATGGAAAAATGAAGGAACAGTTAAGAAGAAAAACTTTACTATGTATTACTCAGGAGAAGACAAACAGGGGAAAAATGGAACAGCTTTTATGGTGAGCAAAAGAATGAGAGAAAAAGTTATACATTCCAAAGCTATTAATGGAAGAATCTCCTACATCAGAATCGAAAATAAAAAAGCCAATATATCTTTAGTTAACTGCTACGCACCTACCGAGGAAGCAGACCAACAAGATAAAATGGAATTATATGAACTTTTAGAAGAAACCTGCGAAAATATTCCTAGGAACGATATCTTAATAATACTGGGAGATTTTAACGCGCAAGTGGGAAAAGAGAGCTACAACCAAAATGTAGCAGGTAAAGAAACGATCCACAATGTCACAAACGATAACGGGGCAAAAGTTTGCAATCTGACAGCAGCAACAAATACCTACATCGTCAGTACGAAATTTATTCATAAAAGGGAACACAAGATAACCTGGATGTTACCAGGGAGATCAGATGGCAACCAAATAGGTCATGTTTTGATTTCGAAAAAATGGACAAAGATAATACAAGATGTGAGATCCTTTAGAGGAGCAAACGCTGACACTGACCACATACTCTTAATAGCCAAAATGAAGATGAAAATCATCAAAGCTAATAATAAAGTAGGAAAAAGAAGGAAGTGGAACTTAACCAAATTAAAAGTGCAACAAACAAAACAAGAGTATTCAGAGGAATTAGTACAAAAACTAAAGAGGTACAATGGCACGAACGTAGAAGAGGAATGGAAAAATATAAAAATGAGCATCATAGAGGCTGCGGAGCAAACCATAGGACCTCAAGAAAATAAAAAAACTAAAGAATGGTTTGACGAAGAATGTCGATACCAAAGTCAACTGAAAAAGCTGGCACGAAACAAATGGCTTGAAAATAGCGGACAAGAGGAAAGAGAACAATACCAGAAAGAAAAGAGAGAAGCGGCCAAACTTTATAAAAGAAAGAAAGAGACATGGATCTCAGATCAGATGCAAGAGATTGAAACAAATAATAGAGACAACAAAAAATTGTTTGAATATATAAAACAACAATATAATGGTAACAAAGTGACCAGCAAAATAAGCAAAAAAGATTGGGAAAATCACTTTAAAGATATAAATACAAGCAACCAAGCAATCGACACAGAAGAAGAAGATATAACAGATAACCGAGATGAAGAAGAAGATGCATCTACCTACCAAGAATTTATAGAAGTAGTAAAACAACTAAAATCTGACAAAACTCCAGGACCAGATGAGATTAACAATGAACTTATTGCAAATGGAGGAGATGACCTTCTAAACCGTATATATAAATTAATGGTCAGTATATCGGAAAAGGAATACATGCCTGAAGAATGGAAGAAAGGACTCATTATACCAGTTTTTAAAAAAGGAGACCCAACGCTTTGCAGCAATTATAGAGCAATTACGCTATTAAATACAACATATAAGATCATAACAACAATTATAAGAAATCGGCTAACCAGATACACAGAAAAAAACTTCATAACTTCATAAAAAAACTTCAGGACCATATCAACAGGGATTTAGAAAAGGGAGATCAACAATTGATGCAATCCACGTTTTAACGCAAACAATCGAAAAAAGTTACGAACATGGCATAGAATTGCACATATTGTTTATTGATTTCCAGCAGGCTTTCGACAGCATCTACAGAAAACAGCTATTAAAAGAAATGAAAAATATGAATATACCTGCAAAATTAATAAGATTGACCAGAATGACAATGATGGACACAACAGCAAAGGTCAAAACAGTGGATGGTGAAACGAAGAATATCAACATAGAACACGGGGTAAGACAAGGTGACAGCCTATCGACAACGCTCTTTAATATAGCCTTGGAGGGAGTAATTAGAAACACAGGACTAACAAAAAAGACAATAATCCAAAGTTCTACACAAATAATAGGGTATGCAGACGACCTAGGGTTGATAGCCCGTGACAAGAGAAGTCTAGAAGATGCACTGCTAACATTGACAAGAGAGGCAAAAATCAGGGGGTTAATAATTAATCAGAAAAAAACAAAATACTTAATAAGTACGAGAAATCAAGACCAAGTAAATAGAATAAAAGAGATAAGAATAAGTGATAATGTATTCCAAAGGGTTGACTGCTTTAAATACTTAGGAGTGATAGTAGATGGTCAAAACAGAAGAAGCATAGAGATAAATGAAAGAGTTAAAGCAGGGAATAGGGCATTCTGGAAATACCACAAGTTACTTAAAGATAAAAACCTAAGCAAGAAAACAAAGACAAAGATATATAGAGCGGCAATTAGACCAGTCATCACTTATGGAGCAGAAGCAATGTGCCTTACAAAAAAAGATGAAGAAAAACTGAGAATAATAGAAAGAAAAATTATTAGAAGAATACATGGCCCAATCAAAACAGATCAAGGAGAAATACGAATTCTGATGAATCACGAAATAAGAAATCTAATGGAAGGAGAAGATATAGTGAGATTCATTAAAGCACAAAGGTTAAAATGGTTTGGCCACATCCAACGAGGAGAAGCAGATGCACTAATTAGGCAGATAACAAATTGGACGCCAGTAATAAACAGACCTAGAGGAAGACCGAAAATAAGATGGGAAGACCAACTGCGAGAGGATATATCCAATATGGAAATTACAGGCTGGAGAGAAAAAATACAGAATAGGAAAGAATGGAAACAGATTACAGAAAAAGCAAAAAAAACACGAAAATCTATAAAGGATAATGAAGAGGAATTATGCGGACCAATCCACCGCATGAAATGGATTAAAAGAACTCATGAACCTGAGCGACCTATACTCTATACTAGAGTGACCGGTCTATATATATATATATATATATATATATATATATATATATATATATATATATATATATATATATATATATATATAATTCTTGTTTAATTTCACTCCTTCAAGGAGTAAACAAAACCCTACACTTGAAAGTGTGTCAATGGAAATATTTTTTTTATGTCGGTCTCTGACACCGATGTTAGCTTTAATATTCAGAAATCATATGTTAGTTGCGTTAATAAAAACAAAACTACATTCTTTTTTTGTTAAATCGTTTATTAAAACTCCAACCAGTATTAATCATAACCCTTCATCATAGTCGTTATCATAAATAGCAAACAACCTCTCCACGTTTTTAATAATGCACAGAACATCTGCGTCAATTGATGCCCCATGGTGAACCGCGTTACTCTAATCAGATGACTGTTAATCAATAAAGGTGATATTTGGAATAAACTAATATTTGTGTACGTAATTTTCGATTATTGTAGTAAAAATTTAATTAATATTAACACTTTAATGTAGACGGTAGTGGATATTCAACATTTACGCCCGGTTTCCGAAAGGATGATCATCTCAAAAATTATGTAATCGACGATTAACAATAGATTAAATGCGTCAGAAACGTCAAACAAACTAGTTTTAACAACAGTCGATCACCTGACAAAAGATTAATCGTTAGTTAACAGCCGATCATGAGTGTTTTGAGTCTGCTAAAGGTCGATTAACCAGTTTCGCTTGTCAAACGGCGGTAAAAATGGACTGTTACCTAATCTGCGACTATCCGTCGATTAACGGGCTGTTAAGAGTGTTTTTAGTTTTTTAATTACTGTAATTAACAAATTCCGGGAAAAAATTGTCAAATAACACATATGTAAATGATATAAATCATATTATTCAATAAAAATAAGATTTTTTATGGAAGAAATAATTTAAAATATTTATTTAACTTGCAGAACATGGATATCTCGGACATTTTTTATATTTGATTATATAATTTATATTTTTTTTCTTTTAACAATGTAAGGTAACAAGGATGCTAGACTCATGGAGCTATTTTTTGAGAGGCCAGAGCTCTAAAAAGCAGAACATAATGATTATAGCGATGTAAATAAGAGGGAAAACGTGTGAGAAATTATATCAGCTAACTTTGAAGACAATAAAACAGCCGGTAAATAAATTAAAAATAAATATAAAAAGTAAATATATAGACCAAAAATAAAAATAAGATTATAAAATATTATAGATCATAAATAAACTGTTTTATATCTCCAACTTTCGTCACAATACCTAGCCTCATTTTTAAAATGCTCTCGTTCAATTCTTGCTCCAAACAAAAGTGACAGTACGTAAGAGAGTATGCACCTTTAGAATCTAAAGATACAAGTTTGGATTTAGAGGTTAATATAATTGAAATTTTGAAGGATAACAGCCAATTGTGACAGTATCGCTACCAAATCGTATGTCAGATCATCGATTACATGATCTTTGATCATGCAATTTTACAATAATTGGCGTTTGAGAAACCCATCACAGGTTAACAGTTGATCAAATCTGACAGCCGATTAGATGATCGGAGATTTGAATAACGTTTCGGAAACCGGCTGTTAGTATATTATTCTTCTTCTAGTTTCGTTTGCGATTATCGAATTAAGGCAATCATTCTGAAAGTATTAGAGATCTAGATTTATATTTTTTTTTCGTAATCTTTTACGATATATTGTTGTTGTTCAGGACTGACATGGAGCGAAAAGACCAATATCATTAACATCGGTACAGCCATTCTTTATAGTAGGGGAGCCCAAGCGGGGATTTTTGCAGTTACTCGAGCGCGCCAGATTATCATACGGGGAGAAACCTGGTACATTGCAGATGTACCTCTACGATATATTGGCTCTTAACACAGGGAAGTTCGTTAAGGGGGACCCAAAAAAAATCTATCCTTAAAAATACTCGAAATTGTCAGATTAAGATACGGTAAGTTAAGTACATGCAAAAGAATGTTTATTTCAAAAATCTGACGATTTGAGCAAGAATTTGAGTAAGGAAATGGGTGAGTCAAAAAGTTTCACAAAAAAAGCGCGAATATTTCGCAAAATGAACATCAGATCGAAAAACTAAAAAATACGTCTTCAATATTTTTCAAAAATCTACCGAATGGTACCATACACGACCCCCACGGAAGTGGTGTGGGGGGTTCCTTTAAAATCTTTAATGGGACCCCCAAATTTTTATTGCAGATTTGGATTTTTTACGTAAAAATAAGCAACTTTTATTCCAGACATTTTTTCGAATTATGGATAGATGGAATCGGAAAAAACCATAGTTGGAAATGGAAAATTAAATTAAAAAAATTGAAAGTCCTCACTAAAATGGAAAATTTTACTTAACTTTTTGAAGTTATACTTCTTTACGCGCGATGAGGGTGAATTTTTATATGTTAAAACCAGGCGCATACGCGCATTATAACTTTGTTCTGATTGGATGTTCAAATGACATGTCAAAAATTATCCAATATGGCAGCTGTAGGACAGCTGTAGTTTGGAGGAAAAGGTAAAGGTAAACAAATGTATAATATATTAGTTTTATTGTTGTGAGGACAGAAACAAAACAGTTTATAATATTGTAGTGACTTTTAAATAGTTTTTAAAAGCAACAGGTACGTAATAATTGTTAATGTATCATGGCTATAAACCTACCTGTTTGATCTGCCAAAATACATAGTATGTAATAATGTAATACTTTTATTTATATAATTTGATTACCATCAATATTCACCTAATATATTGTTTTCTTACTATATGTTTTGTTGTATTTTTTTTTCAATTCTAAAGTCCACTTTACATCAACAATAATTGAATAAGGAATTGACAACAAGTTATTCAAGGTCAAATTTGGCTTATACAAAACACAATTCTACATCCAATTTTGCCGTGAATAAAAAGAAAATAAAGAAATTTGACAAAATAAAACATATCCAATTGTTCTATTTCATCAAATTCCTTCACTTTCTTTTACAAACCATACATTTTGTACTAGTCAAATTTGGCCTTGAATAACTTTGTCAATTTTTTGTTCAATTTATTGTTGATGTAAAGTGCACTTAAATCATTTCAATTCAAAATTAAAATAATTTGATCAATTTTCAAAATATCACAAGTTTAATGACGTTCTACACCTTCGGCAAAGGATTTGCATGAAATTTTAGTATGATATAGTTCAAAAAACTAAGACTTGATTTTTAAAAAAATGTTTTACCGTGCCGTTTTATTACTATTAAGGGTCAAAGTTAAGTTTTAACATGGGCTCTTATGGGAATTCTTAAAAAGTTAATAACTTTTGACCCAAATTTACGATTTTTAATTATTTGTGCTTAAATTAAAGGTATTTTTGTAAGGAATAACATATTAAAAAATGAGGATTGTTTACCATACCATTATTAAATAAAAGTGAAATTACTGTTTCGAAATTTAACAAAGTTGGTAGTAGTGAGATCAGCTGCACTCATAATTATATCCGAAACGTACGTGTCAATCACATGACCTCGGTGGTCTAGTTGTTGAGCGTTCGGTCAGAGTTCGAAACGTCCCGGGTTCCAATCCTACGATTCATTTTTTTTTTAGTTGTTTTAATAAAAATTTTTTGAAAGTGGTAGATAAGAAAGTTAGTTTAATATTTAAATATAATACAATTACTTCGTTAAAATTATATAATAGAAGTATAACTTCTTACGTGCGTACAAAGTACACACACATTCTTTTTTTTGTTTTAGAACCTAATAATCACAACCCAATAGGTCCCCATAACGCTCGAGTAACTGCAAATTTAGTATACTTTGCTCCCCTACCATGTGTAACTAGCATTAAGGTGATACAGTAGCGATCAACAGGTAGCAACAAACGCGGTCCAATATTGCGAAAGTTCTGCGAACTTTCAAAAGTGAGGCAACAGTGCGTCGGTAATTCGACACTGACAGTGACGTTTATACTATCAAAAACAATAATTTTTATACACATAGGCGCGAAATGTTGCCAAGTCAGTGACGTTCGATTTCTTGTTATAAAAAAATCGATTTTTAGTAGTTCCAAGATTACACAAAATCTAGGCATGGAATAAAAAAGTTTATTTGAAGAAAGTGTATTTTTTGTCTTTCTCGGTACAGGCTTCTTTTTTCAATATTTTATTTAGTTGTAGAGTAATTTCCACATACTAACATATTTCTGAAATTGGGCTCTGTACCGCCATTCTTTATTATATTACGAATATGTGTGCCAAACATCTCGACAAAATATTCAAAATTAGAGCCGTAATCTTGGAACGCGTTTGGTGCTAGCTGTTGATCGCTACTGTTTCCTCTTAAATGTTTTTGTGTAAAACACATTTTGTTTTAAATACAGTGATGAGCGCACTAATAACCGGCAGAATAACGCAAAAGATGGAAAACATAATACATTGCGATATAAAGAGAGATAAAACTAATAGAGGTGAAAATTATTGATATAAAAGTATAAATTAACAGTACATTACATAGTTTCCCACCTTTAGACTGATCAAAGAAATATGACAACTGTCACTGTGGCCTGTGACAGAAGAATTTTATAAAATACTCTTGTCACAGACGTCTAAAGGTGGGAAACTATGTAACGTAATGTTATTTCCACCTCTACTAGTTTCATCTCTCTTTACTTCGCAATGTATAATGTTTTCCATATTTTGCGTTATTCTGCCGGTTATTAGCGCGTGGCATCACTGTATATAAATAAACAGCGCAAAATCCATGAAGGCCTCTGGCTTCTATACCTACTCTGGGTTAATTTTATTTTTACTTTTTTGAATCCCTCTTATCCTTCGCTTCAATATGATATTTCCATCTTGTTCCTGTTTCTTCCGCCTGTAATATTCTTAAGGCGTTTTTATTATTACCCACTTCAAGTACTGGCCTAATTCTGACCGAGACGAGTTCCTGGCCGCTACGTATACTTTAACAATTCTTTGTCCTACCTAAGCGACGCTAATAGAAAAGTCTCTATAAAGTTGTTTACTAAAATTGTTCTTTTTTGGTTCTAAACCTTTTTCCCGAATGTTCGGGAAGTATTTATGTTAATATAAATAAGAAGCGATTTTATAATAATGAACAATCTAATAAATCTGCGATCGGGTATTGTTTTCGAACGTACGTTTTGGCGGTATTTTTGAAATGATTTGTAAATAGATAATCTTGTAACGTATAATATGAACTAGATACTTATTTAGGCCAGGGTAATAAGACAAAAATATACCCTGTTCGTGACACTACAGCAGCCAGGGTAATGAAGCGTTTTTTCGACAGGTAATAATACCTATAGGAACAAACTATAACTATTTCCTGCGTAGGATCTGGCAGCCATTTTTATTTATAAACAATTAACTGTCAAAAAATGGCATTTTCGCCTTTTTTTTTCAAATCAACGGAAAACAGTGAAACTTATGATTTTTTTAGTACAAATATCTTCGAGATTTTGGAAAAAGTTTTAAAATGACGTATTACAAAGTTTGATATACTCATTTATTGTTAATATAATTGCGAAAAAAAGGTCGGAATTGCAAAGAAAATATATTCTCAATAACTGTTGTAAAAATTAGTGTACAGCTTTGAAATTTTTGTAAAATGAGGGTTCTTTGGTGCCTTACCCGTTGTCCTAGGTGAACGACAAACGCGACAACGCGACACGACGCGACGCGACGCGAAAATATCAAGTAATGGTTATATTTGTGTATGGCCTACGTTTCCGGGTTAATCAGTCTACGACAAGACGCGACGAAGTGCGAACTTGATTTGTTCGCGACGAGACACGACACAGCGTGACGCCCCATTGCTTTTTTCAATTCAAATTATGCTACGCAATAGTTTATTAAATAAATAAAAACTAATAATAACTATATAGTACCATTGTTTTTTCATTAACATACCTTAAAGTCGGTAACAGCCTCTCCTCAATAGAATTTGGTTTTTGAAAATTACTTATTAGTTATTGATAGCTCAGTTATTAATACTGAGTTTAACAGCTGCAATGATATAATCGAAAGTGAATAAGCCACAATACTCTTTAAACCAACGTGGATTATTTCATTAATTTCGGATATAAATGATTAAACTCTCCAAATTTACTCGTTCTAAATATATGACATTTGTTGTCTTTCTTTTTCGTTTATGGAATTTTTTAGCTAAGTATTTAAAATATGAATTTTCTAGTAACACTGCCATATACTTCCCCACACTTAAGAATAGGAATGAAGAATTGACATCGTCACGTTTGTCCTGGTTTGAGTGATGGAAAGCGACGCGATGCGACGCTACATAAGCCACACGTCGCGTGAATTACTGGTCGCATCGCATCGCAACGCATCGCATCGCGTCGCGTCGTTTTCCGTCGCTCACCTAGGACAACGGGTAATATGTGATAAAAATTTCAAAGCGATTCATTCAATTGTTTAAATTTTATTCAAATTGTTTATCCCAGAGAGCATATTTTTGCAATAACATAAGTCAGAAAAAAAATGACCTTAGAACCATTTTACAGGTGTCAAATGAAAGAGCATGAGCTGCATTTTCAACATGATTTAAAAATGTGAATAAAAAATGCATTTATTAGTAATAAATAATTATGCAAAAGTATTGTAAATTTTTCTTTATACATTTTTTCCAAAAAAATTAACTTTTTTACCCTGTTTTAAGTGCACAACTACCAAGTAATGTTATCTATATCATAATTGATAAAAAATTGTAATAAATATGTATAATTTCTTATACAACAAAATAAAAAGTTTATAAGGAAAAATTTACGATACTTTTGCATAATTATTTATTACTAATAAATTCACTTTTTTTAAACCAAGTTGAAAATATAGCTCATGTTCTTTTATTTGACACCTGTGGAATGAAATTTTAACGTTGTTTTCTTCTGACATGTTATTGCAAAAAACTGCTCTCTGGGATAAACAATTTGAATAAAATTTAAACAATTCAATGAATCGCTTTAAAATTTATGTCACATATTAAGCACCAAAGAACCCTTATTTGACAAAAAATTCAAAGCTGTACACTAGTTTTTACAACAGTTATTGCGAAAATTATTTTTTTTTTGCAATTCCTAGCTTTTTTGCAATTATATTAACAATAAATGAGTATATAAAACTTTGTAATACGTCATTTTAAAGCTTTTTTCATAATCTCGAAGATATGTGTACTAAAAAAACCATAAGTTTCCCTGTTTTCCATTGATTTGAAAAAAAAGTGAAAAATGCCATTTTTTGACACTTAATTGTTTATAAATAAAAGTGGCCGCCAGATCCTACGCAGGAAATAGTTACAATTTGCTCTTATAGGTATTACCTGTCGAAAAAACGCTTCGGTACCCTAGCTGTTCAAGTGTCATGGAAGAAACCTTATTACCCTGGACTAATTGTATTTCTAATAAATTAAGTGTTAATCGTTTATTGTTCTTGTAAAGTTAGTACTCGTAATTAAATAATATTAATTAAGTCTTTTATTTAAATATAAATACAATTTAATTAAATATAAGTTAGTCTCTAAAACTATTAATAATAATCAAATCAGTCACTACGCATAACACTATTCTTTGGCATCCGTAAACGTGTTGTTGCACGTGTTGTTTCAAGAATTTCTCTCTCTCTCTCTCTCTCTCTCTCTCTCTCTCTCTCTCTGAAGTTCTCTCTTCAATTTGTATCAATTTTGTTTTAGTGGAAACCTATAAAAAATGTTCTCAGCATACTGTGGTCATGTGCGATGTGGGTAATATGAACACCTTCAGGTTGCAAATATAGCTATAGTTCTATCAATCACCAGTTGCGTCCATTTTTTATATTAGCTATGCTCCAAAGCAAATTCAGGTATCAAAGAAAAACATTAAAACAGTGGAAGATTGAAGACATGAAAAAAGTCACAGAGGTTGTTACCAATACACTAATGGATTTCAAATATCGTAGTAAAAGTTTTAAGGTACCAAGATCGTCTTTACAAAGGTCCTTGGAAGAAAAACAGTATTAGGAAAAGATATCGAAGTATAGTTGATAGATATTTTGGCAACGGAAGCTTCATTGTCTGGTCTAAAACGAAAAAATAATTCGCATAATGGCATAAACATTATACTATTAGCTACTAAAAATGAATTATTCAACAAAAAAAAAATGTACAGTAGTTTTTTCATGAACAGAAAACCGAATACAAGAAACATAATTTTTTAATTTTGATAAATCTGGTTTTTAAATTGTATAGAGCAAAGTTGCAAAAGTGGTAGGAAATAACGAAAAACGACAAGTTGTGTCTACATCTGCTGAACGTGGTTCCCTTGTAACCTTAAATCTAGAAATGACTGCTGCTGATCAATTCGTTCCGTCTATGTTCATTTTTCTCAGAAAAAATTGAAATGACCAGTTACTGCTTGGTGCTTCACCTAAGTCAATATATAATGCAGTTCACATAAGTGGTTAGATTTACCCGTGTTGAGCTGGCCCCCTCACTTGCAAAAATCAAAAAACAAATAGCCCTGATTTATGAGCTATTTATGAGCTTTCATATTCCGCAAACTAAAAATTTTGAGCTCGTTCCACTGAGCAGGAATTTAATACTTTAGTGGGGGGGGGGGGGTGAGTCAGCCCCCCACTACTTAAAAATAGGAATATTGAATCGGTTTTTGCGGCAGAATTACGAGCTATTTATGAGCTCTTGAAATTATATAGTTTCGATTTTTGAGCTCATCCCCTTCACCCCCAAACAACCCTTTAATTGATTTAACTTAAGAGAAAAATGCTGAGAAAACTTAAAATATATCGTATTGCGGATATAATTCCCATATCTTATATACTCTAAGAATAAACTATTAAATCACGTGTATTTCGATTATTGAGCTACAACCCCTTCGCAAGAAAACCACCCTATCTTCCCGGCTTAAGAGAAAGTTGTACTTAAATGCATTAAATTAATTAGTTGGCGACTACATATCATTTAATAATTTATAAGCTTCCCAATTAAGCGCATTTAGATCAGTAAATTACAATTTATTTTGTATAGTGCAGTCACTGAAGGTAAAAATCAACGATTACCTTCAATTTCGGTGAACCTTCATCGATTTTCACGAAAATTGGTCAGTGGTTAGAGGATTCCTCAAGAAACAAAAGTGACATGGTACCACCTTGCGCCTTTACCCTGAGGGTGGATACCGCCCCTTCTCGGGGGTGAAAATTATTTTATAAAAAATAACTGCACAAATCTATAAAAGAACAAATTATAAGCAAAATTTATTATATAAAGTTATTAAAATAATTTGATACTTTTTAAGTTATTAAAGATCAAAAATTTTAATTATTCGTGAAAAAAATACATGTTTTGAAGCGGTTTTTCGTAAATCACTGAAAAACTGTAAGTTTTTACAAAAAAGTTAATAGTAGTTTAATTCGTATAGCTTATATTCTAAGAATAAACTCTTAAATCACGCTGCTTTCGTGGCAGCAAGATAGGGTGGTTTTCTTGCGAAGGGGTTGTAGCTCAATAATCGAAATGCTCGTGATTTAATAGTTTATTCTTAGCGTATATAAGCTATAGGAATTATATCCGCAATACGATATATTTTAAGTTTTCTCAGCATTTTTCTCTTAAGTTAAATCAATTAAAGGGTTGTTAGGGGGTGAAGGGGATGAGCTCAAAAATCGAAACTATATAATTTCAAGAGCTCATAAATAGCTCGTAATTCTGCCGCTAAAACCGATTCAATATTCCTATTTTTAAGTAGTGGGGGGGGGGGCTGACTCACCCCCCCCCCTAAAGTATTAAATTCCTGCTCAGTGGAACGAGCTCAAAATTTTTAGTTTGCGGAATATGAAAGCTCATAAATAGCTCATAAATCAAGGCCATTTGTTTTTTGATTTTTGCAAGTGGGGGGGGCAGCTCAACACGGGTGTTAGATTTGGATAGAGAACACTTTATTTATATAATTTCTTCACCTCCCCATGCCACACATAAGCTTCAACATCTTGATCAAAACTATATGCGCAACTTCAAGGCATACTACAGTGAGGAAATTAAAAATTTGATTTTTAAAGTCATAGTCGAGAGGAATTAGCGTAAATCGAATCAGAGTAACGGAAAATTATCTCTTTGGTCGTAAATTCTCTTTTGTCACAGACTTTATAGCCAAAAAATATAAAATCGAAAAAACGTGTCACATTGTATCCGAAAATGAAGAGGATTTAAGAAGCTCCGATCAGAAATCAAAAATATTTCACTAAAGAGGCAGCTTCTAACACTACAAGAGAAGCTGGTGGAACCAAAACCTACCTGCTTCAAATTCCTTGACAAAGGGTTTATAGAACTATATTGACGTCATGCTTCCGAAAACCTTCAAGATTTGTGTCACCTTTTACAATCCTTATGTATATCCGTCTTAAAAAACATTCACCCGTCGCGTCGATAAATAGGTGCTGAATCTCAAATAATTACTCTCTATCTATGCAAAGCTGACTTAAAAATTTTCTCGGTAAGACTTCAAGCAAATGACTTGATAGTGTAAAAAGACAAGCATTTGACAGTTCAGAAAATAAGGTTTCAACATTGCCGAAACAAAATTTAAATCCAGATCAAATCAAAAACATCCGAAACCAGCACTGAATCTAGTTCCACAGCACTTGAACAAGTGTTCCCAACTAACGATGATGCTGAACTTGGGAAACTTAGACAAGCTACAATAAACGACGCAGATGCTGAGTGCATTATGTAGGGGGCGCTTTTAAGTAGACAGAAAGGAAGAGCTTAGGAGTTCCTCATGCGTAATTTGAGGGCACATAAACTATGTTTGGGGCAAGACATTTACGTTTGCGATTTTTGCAGTTTCAATTGATTTCTGTTTTACTATCTTAGCTACTAAACTACAATTTTCGGTTACATAAAAAATTGGGTCTGGTGCGGGAGCACGCCAAATAGAATTCTATTTTCGTGACGTCACGTTGCCTAGCAACCGTCGATTCTCCCATTATGAAATTATATTTTGTGACGTCAGCAAAATAGAATTCTATTTGGCGTGCTCTGGGCCCTGATTTTTTTAGGTGCCTATATTTCCAACACACCGAACAATATTAAAATGTGTATGAAATTTATATTACATTAATGATTGAGTTTTTCCCAAAGCTTTTAAATAAATAAATATTCCATATTATTAATAAATGTTGAATCTAAATTTATATATCCCATTTCACATAATTATTATGAAAGATAAACAAAATAATTACAAGAAACCAGACAGGGCCCTATTAACACTTTCTTCTCTAGCCTTTTTTATAAAAAATAAATTTTTTAGAAAAAAACTCGTACAGAAGTAAATACTTCAAGTTGTATATTACTATAATTTACCAATATACCAATGCCGTGGTAGGGGAGCCCAAGCGGGGATTTTTGCATTTACTCGAGCGCGCCAGATTATGGCATGGAGAGAAACTTTGTACCCTGTAAATGTACCCCTACCATATATTGGATCTTCATCTAGGGGTGTTCGTTAGGGGGACCCGAAAAAAAAATCTATCCTTAGAAAAACTCGAAATTGTCAGATTAAGATAAGGTAAGTTAAGTACATACAAAACAGTGTATATTTTAAAAATCTGACGATTTGAGCGTCACAAAGGTTCACAAGAAAAAAGCGAATATTTCGCGAAATGAATGACAGATCGAAGAACTAAAAAATACGTACTCAATATTTTTCAAAAATCTATCGAATGATATCAAACACGACTTCCCACGGAAAGGGGTGGGGGTAAATTCCCCTACTACCAATACCAATAGTATTATACATACCAATACAGTCGAACCCGCTTATTGGAATAGCCTTCGTGCCAAGCAATCGTATTCCTATAACCGGGATATTCTAATAACCGGTCATTGTCGGCTAGTAAAAACGTTTCGGGACCTCAAATGTCTATTTCTTAAACCGGAATATTCCTATAAGCGGTATTCTAATAAGCGGGTTTGACTGTATACAACTTGAAGTTTTTAGTTCTCTATGAGTTTTTTAAACTATGGTATACAGCCAACTACTGAGATTTTCCCATTGATTTTAAATTTTTTAGCGTCAGGTATATTTTTATAAAATCCATATTTGCATCTTACTCATTCTGCGCAAATAAATTATGCTAGTTTTGGCAAAGTATATCGTTAGACATTAATTTTATTATAATTTTATCGTCTCTCTACCTACAATAATGTTCCAATTAACTTTTAGATTTACATCTAGCCAGTATACGGGTTGGTATAAATACATAATTAAACACCCACCTTGATCGGTTAAGGTACAGGTGAAAGGTGAGCTACTAACGTGATACTGATACGAATATACTAGAATTACTGACAATTGTTTCTCGTTTATCATTTTTGTTACAAATGTGTTTAGGCGTTAGTATAAAATATTAAAAATTATTTATGGTCATTTCTTGTGATTATCTTATATTAAAAATTGAAAAAAAAACTAATTATTGATAAGGTTGTAAAGATTGGTCAAAGTGTTTGTTTAATAAATATTAAAACTTTATACAGGGTATTTCATTAATAATTGAAAATGAAAATATTTTAACTTCAGATTCCTGAGCTGAAACTATGAAGGTCTAACCCAAATTACTTAAATAAAATGTGGCCCCTCACTGAGTTTATTGGGTGTTCTTTTTTTACTTTTATTGGCTTTGGGAACTGCGCCCATTTAGCCAGCAACACTTCTTGAAATCGACGCCGACGCCTCACCATACACCAAGACCATTACGATTCCATCTCCGAATCCATTACAAAAACAATCCAGGGTAGGTAAGGGAAAACAAAAACTTTTCGCACCCAGATCGTTCAGGGTGACTAACCACAGACTAAGTAGGGATTATGCGGGGTATTATTAATTTACAAGACTAATTTTAGAAACTAAAGTTTCAACTTACACGACTTAAAATAATTTAGAAGAATCCTAAAGATTGACGGTTTGTTCCAAACTAGTAAATTCATCAGATTATATGGGGGATAAACGTTTTCTTGCAATAGCTGCATATTCAACAAATTTTTTTTTGTCACATATTTGTCACATTCAAAAAATATATGATCCAAGTTACTTATTGTATTGCAATTTTCGCACAAATCCGATTTCATTATATTAGGCCAGGCTAATAAGACAAAAATATACCCTGTTTGTGACACTCGAGCAGCCAGGGTACTGAAGCGTTTTTTCGACAAGTAATACCTACAGGAACAAATTGTAACTATTTCCTGCGTAGGATCTGGCGGCCATTTTTATTTATAAACAATTAACTGTCAAAAAATGGCATTTCTCCCTTTTTTTTTAAATCAATGGAAAACAGTGAAACTTATGATTTTTTTAGTACAAATATCTTTAAGATTATGGAAAAAGCTTTAAAATGACATATTACAAAGTTTGATATACTCATTTATTATTAATATAATTGCGCAAAAAGGTCGGAATTGCAAAAAAAAAATATTTTCGCAATAACTGTTGTAAAAATTAGTGTACAGGTTTGAAATTTTTGTCAAATGAGGGTTCTTTGGTGTTTAATATGTGATAAAAATTTCAAAGCGATTCATTGAATTGTTTAAATTTTATTCGAATTGTTTATCTCAGAGAGCATTTTTTTTGCAATAACATAAGTCAGAAAACAATGACGTTAGAACCATTCCACAGGTGTCAAATGGAAAAGCATGAGCTATGTTTTCAACCTGGTTTAAAAAAACCGAATAAAAAATGCATTTATTAGTAATAAATAATTATGCAAAAGTATCGTAAATCTTTCCTTATAAATTTTTGGATAACTTTTTCCAAAAAAATTAACTTTTTTACCCTGTTTTAAGTGCACAACTACCAAGTAATGTTATTTATATCATAATTGATAAAAAATTGTAATAAATATATATAATTTCTTATATAAAAAAATAAAAAGTTTATAAGGAAAGCTTTACGGTACTTTTGCATAATTATTTATTACTAATAAATGCATTTTTTATTCGCTTTTTTTAAACCAAGTTGAAAATATAGTTCATGCTCTTTCTTTTGACACCTGTGGAATGGTTATAACGTCATTTTTTTCTGACTTATGTTATTGCAAAAAAAATGCTCTCTGGGATAAACAATTTGAATAAAATTTAAACAATTGAATGAATCGCTTTGAAATTTTTATCACATATTAAGCACTAAAGAACCCTTATATGACAAAAATTTCAAAGCTGTACACTAATTTTTACAATAGATATTGCGGAATTAATTTTTTTTGCAATTCCGACCTTTTTTCGCAATTATATTAATAATAAATGAGTATATCAAACTTTGTAATACGTCATTTTAAAGCTCTTTCCATAATCTCAAAGATATTTGTAATGAAAAAACCATAAGTTTCACTGTTTTCCATTGATTTGAAGAAAAAAGTGAAAAATGCCATTTTTTGACACTTAATTGTTTATAAATAAAAATGGCCGCCAGATCCTACGCAGGAAATAGTTACAATTTGCTCTTATAGGTATTACCTGTCGAAAAAACGCTTCAGTACCCTGGCTGCTCGAGTGTCATGGGAAAAACCTTATTACCCTGGACTATATTGATTTTATATAGATGTGGGAGATAACAGGCATGGCCAAATTTTAGTCGAGAGGTAGTAACAATATCGTGTCTTGAAAAATTTAAATTTTTATGCCAATAATCTGTCGGGATTTTCGAGTGTAAAAGAGTATACATTGTCGGACAATTTACACAGTATTGATTACATTGAAGTTTCCAGTTATCATGAAATCTGGTTTTACTTATATTTATACATTCTTGAAATCCAATATCATTCAATGTTTCCTCGCCACTGAAAATGCTGTTTTTGCCAAGTGATCTTTTCATTATTTTTGAGTCCAATATGAGCTTTAATCGACGTGAATACTATATTACACTGCATAGTTGTTATATTAGATAATAGTATCTTTAATCCTTTGATGTAGGGATTTAGGGTAACAGAATTTTCGTCTAGTTGACTAGTAGACCAGTAAGGATCTGTTTTTAGGTGGATGTGAGAGCTGGCATTCAGATTTTTGCGGATCAAGTTAGTTGATAACATCGTTAATAATAATTGATTTATGCTCCTTCCCAAATATGCCCGGAACATTAATAAAAAAAATTAAATATTTAAACATTTCAAAAAATTTCATTTTTTTCTAGTTTTTTTGCTTATAACTTAAAAACTATTCATTTTAGAACAAAGTCCTATAGGAATAAAACAAAGATAATTAAATTTTCTATCAGATGCGATTGGTTAAAAATGTCTTAATTTATCACCCTTGCTTCAAAATAGCAATAAATATAAAATAAGGGGGCAAAACAAGCCTGTCCTTATTCAATGATTTTACCATCACTTAGGTTACACTTGGAACCTTCCTAATTCGCTTAGAAAATTTTTGTAATGTGCTAAAACCGTACACCAAATTTCATTAAAATTGATATACTAAATTTTGCATAATAATTTTGCAATCTAAACTTTTTTTTAAACAATTAAAATTTTTTAAAATCTTACACAACAAAAACTAGAATATACAAAGATTTGTCAATTTTTTTACATATAAAGAAGTACTCCACCTATCTTATTCACTTTACAGAATTGAAATCGGATTATTTAAGCAGCCTCAGCAATGTTTTAAATTTATAAACAATTTTTTGGCTTATAAACAAATTAGTGCTGTGGCCAGGAGGGGGTGCTACGGGTTCCTTTATTTATATGGACTTACCCAAGTTTTTTATGTATTTTGACCCGTAGAACACGAATTTTTTGGGTAACAGTTGATCCGGATGTCGATAATATTGTTATAAACAAAGAACTTGAGGAATTACATAAAATCGATTTTTCGCGAAGATTGTTATAATCAAAGAGCTTGAGAAATCACATAACAGCGATTTTTTGCAAAACAAAACATTTTTTTTGTATTTCTTGGGTAATTCTAAGCAAAAAATGTTCTTACAAGTTTTTTCGTAGGATGCATACTTTTCGAGATAAACGCGGTGGAACTTTCAAGAAATCGAGAAATTGCAATTTTTGAACGCGAATAACGTTTGATTAAAAAATAAAATAGCAATTCTGCTGACAGCACTTGAAAGTTTAAGTCAAATTATACCGGTTTTAATTATCTGCATTGCTAAAAATTAATTTTTTTATTATTAAACAAAGCTATTTGTTTATAAGCCAAAAATTTTGTTATAAATTTAAAACATTGCTGGGGCCCCTTAGATAATCCGATTTTAATTCTGTAAAGTGTATTAGATAGGTAGAGCACCTCTTTATATTTAAAAAAATTAGCCAACTTCTAAATGGTCTACTTTTTGTTCAGAAAGATTTTAAAAATTTTAACTTTTTTAAAAACATTTAGATTGCAAATTTATTATGCAAAATTTTTTAGGTCGATTTTAATGAAATTTGGTACACGATTTAAGTACGTTACAAAGAATTTCCTAAGCGAATTACTAAGGTTCTAAGTGCCACCAAAGTTGTTAAAAAATATTGAATAACAACAGACTTATTTTGCCCCCTTATTTTGTATGTATTGCTATATTGCAGAAAAGGTAATACCTTAAGACATTTTTTACCAGTCGTATATCACACAAAATTCAATTATATTTATTTTATTTCTCTACGACTTTTTTCCAAAACGAATCGTTTTAAAGTTATAAGCAAATAAAGCAGAAAAAAATTGATGTTTTTCGAAATTTTTAAATATTTTAATTTTTTATTAATGTTCCGGGCATATTTGAGAAGGAGCATAAGTCAATTATTATTACTGAAGTTGTCACCTAACTTTATCTGCAAAAATCCGAATGCCACCTCTCACATCCAAAAATAGACGTTTTTTCGCAGATCCTTACTGGTCTATAGAGAAACTTTTTAAAACTGATAATTAGTCGGACTATTTCACTCATCTTAAAATTTTCACATAATCTGACCAATCACAAACCAAAGACAGCTTGTGTTATCGCGAAAACACCAACTGTCTTTCAATTCTGATTGGTCTATATCAGCTTCGTGTTTTCAACGACGTAACCATGGATACCGATCGCAAAGCAAAGTTTGACGTTTGCCAAAAAAATTATTGTAGCTGTATACGTCAAAATGAGTCGTTTCGGTGGTACTTCAAACGAAGCTATAAACCAAAACATTGAAGAAAATATACCGAGTAACACAAGAAAATCTAAATCTTATATATGGAGAAAATTTATGATGTTCTGTGTGGATCGCAACTAAAAATTAGATGCAGAAAATAACAACAAAAGACTAGCATTCATTCTAAAAGACTGGGCCTTCAACATGCGAAAAATTGATGGTAGTGATTACAAGGAGATTGTTATTAAAACCATATGGAACACTACTGCAAAATTGGTACAAGAACAATATTTATGTGAGTATCAGAGACATATTGATCCCTTCAAAGATATAACCTTCAAGAAAGCGAGAGCGGCTCGTGATAGTAAGAGAAAATTGTTGAAAACTGTACCCGATAAAAGGAAAATGAGTTCTGTCGCTATGACTTCGGATGAATATAAAAATATGTACTTACAATGGGACATACACGCCAGAGGGACTCCAAAAGAAGTTTTTTCATATAGCTGCCGTAGAAATAGCTTGGAGAGGTAACGAAGCAAGTTTTTTCATGTTACATTTTTTCAAGGAAGAGACTAACGACAAAGGCTGTTTAACAAACAGAATTGCATATAACCCGATATTCTCCAAAACCCGCCAAGGTGGTGATAAAAACTGTGCAGATAATAAATGGCTTACTCAAAATTTGAAGAATCCTGAAATGTGTCCTGTGAGATTTTACCGAAAACTTATATCGAAACGGGAAACTATTACCAATGATAGACTTTTTCTGACTGTGAATGGCAAGTGGAATAAATAAAATAATAGTAATTGGTACAAGAATTGTCTTATTGGTATTAATACAATATCCAAATGGACAAAAATGTCTGCAGAAAAGATAGGATTAGACACTAAAAAAGTGAAAATAACGAATCACTCTAATCGTGCCACTGCAGTTAGTCAGTTACTACAATCTGGCGTTAGTGAAAAAAAAAGCTATGAAAATTACTGGACATGGAAGTTCGAACTCGATGAAACCGTATTTACATCTTAGTGCCGAACATCATCAGAACATAGTGAATACTTTTAGGAATACTCCAAGTACATCAAGTAATAATAGCAACAATACATTGTATCCACCTAATAACGGTCATACTATTCAAAATTTTTACAATTGCGCCGTTTATAATAATTATAGTCGAGAATAATGTATTTTTTTCGTGTACAAATTATTTATTGTTAAAGGTAAAAAATAATTATAACAAATTATTTATAGTTATAATAAATATTTCATGATTATGACTAATTTTGAATTATTCAAAAAATGGGTAGATTTGGGTTACCTAGATAAAATGTATTATTATTAAATTCCTTCCTCTCATTCTACTGAATTTTTGACCTATCACTTTGTTCGTGAAATAGTCTAATAAAATACCACTCGTGATTTAATTTATCTCATAAGTCTGTCTTTTATTTCTAAACTCAACTGAGTTGCTTAAAGAAATCACCACTCGTCCTACGGACTCGTGGTGTTTTCAAGCAACTCAGTTCCGTTTAGAAGTAAATCGAAGACTTATCGCGAAAATTGAATCACTAGTGGTATTACTATTGATAATATGTTTATTTGTTTTAGATTTTTATTTTCGGCGTAATGGCATGCTTTTATAATAGCTATTAGACAAGGTGAAAACGGCGGGTTCGAAGGGAAAAATGTTCCCATGAGATTTTTTTGCATAATCACATTCGTGAGACATCCCAGAATAAGGTTCAAGAAGTCGCCCAAGTGAAAAGTAGGCCAATTTTTTTTAACATTTTTTTTTTAATCAAATTGCAAGAATCAATATTTTTGGCCCGAACAATTTTTTCTTTAATTTTTTGGACCATTCTGGACAAAAGAGGTATCTTATAATCTTTCTCTAAAGTTGATTGTTTTCGACTTATAAGCAATTTAAAATTGAAAAAAACGAAAAATGGCGATTTTCAAGGCTTAATAACTCGGTTAAAATTATTATTATGAAAGTCAATATCTAACTAAATCAAAGCTTGAAGCCCCCCTACAAGATCCTGAAGAAATTTTTGTCATTATTTTATTACTAAGCTGTTATTTTTAAGTAATAATAATAAGCGCCATGCACGTGTGCGGGGCTGTAAATGCTGAGTGCGAGAGAGAAGCTATTCCAGCAGTCCAATTGTGCATCTTACTCGCACTCATATTTACAGCAGCGTCAATACGATACAACCACTCATTGTTATTAATTAAAAATAACAGCTTAGTAGTAAATTAATGACACAGATTTCTTCAGAACCATGTAACGGCGACTTTAAACTTTGATTTAGTCACTTTCTGACTTTCAAAATAATAATTTTTGACCGAGTTATTAAGCCTTAAAAATGGCCATTTTCGCGTTTTTCAAATTTTAATTTGCTTATAACTCGAAAAAGATCAACTTTAGAGAAAAATTATAAGAGATCTTTTTTGTCCAGAATAGTCCAAAAAACCTAAAAATAAATTAGTCCGTGCCAAAATATCGATTTTTGCAATTTGATTAAAAAAAAATTGTTAAAAAAAATTGGCCCATGGGCGTTTTCTCGTGGGCGACTTCTTGAACCTTATTCTGGGATGTCTCACGAATGTGATTATGCAAAAATATCTCATGGGAATATTTTTCCCAACGAACCCGCCATGTCCGCCTGGTCTATATGGTTTCTGCTGAAAATATCGATGTATTGGAATTCAGTTTAAATTTTTCTTTGATATCTAGTGATAGTATATAAAAAGCACAGCCCACATTATCACTTTCTTTTGAAGCATCGGTATATATTTATAGGTGATTAGGGTGTTTATTTTATTAGGTGTTTTGGTTTTGAAAAGGACCCTTATGTCATCAACAGCTATTTCTTTCATCGTCGCGCGTCGTATGTAAGCCTTTCGTAGGTGTACCAATTCATATATGTTGGCTCTTTTTTGCATCCATTCGTGCAGCCATTCGGTTGCTATCATCAGCCCTTCTTGTTTGATATCTGCCTCTTCTTCTTTTACTTGTCTTGGTAGCCCTTCGAGCATTCGCTTCGTCCAACGGTTGTCTTCCATTCTCCCTATGTGTCCTGCTCATGTTCCATTTTAGCATTATTTCTGTTATAATCTAAATACAATAACAATTTTAATGAAAACATCTGAAATACAACTAAACCTAAACTTATAATAAGAAGTTTTAAACTAAACCTTTTCGCCATTTCTTTAACTCATCTTCTAACTTTAAAAAATATGTTTGGCATATTGGCAATAAAATTTCTCTTGTTATATTTTTTTCGTAATTCGTTTATGCATTTTTCTATATTTTGAATAGTCTGCTTTGTGTATCCGTCCTTCATCCATTCATTAAAGGATATTTTATTATAGTCCATATTATAGTCTTTCATTCATTAAAGGGTATAAAGCCGTCATGCATGTTTTTTTAACTGTTATTCTTAATTTTTTTATATCAATAAGATCTATTGTAAATATCTGGTTTTTATCCACTTATTCGAAGATATGTTGTTTTGTGTTTGAATCTTTTAACTATTCCGAATTTGAGTATTCTTGACCTTCCGTAGGTGTTCTTGTTTCTTATTCTGTTCTAATTACTGACACTAACGGATTATGCCCTATTCTAAGCCAACGGTTCCCAACCTTTTTTTCTGTGAACCCCTTACAAAAATTGAAATCTATCGGTGAACCCCTGAACAGTAGTTAGAGAGAGTAAATAAGATGGTATTATTATGCTGTTATTAAATAGTCCAGGGTAATAAGGTTTTTTCCATGACACTCGAGCAACCAGGGTACTGAAGCGTTTTTTCGACAGGTAATACATATAAGAGCAAATTGTAACTATTTCCTGCGTAGGATCTGGCGGCCATGTTTATTTAAAAACAATTAAGTGTCAAAAAAATGGCATTTTTCCCTTTTTCTTCAAATCAATGGAAAACAGTCACACTTATGATTTTTTTTAGTACAAATATCTTTGAGATTATGGAAAAAGCTTTAAAATGACATATTATAAAGTTTGATATGCTCATTTATTGTTAGTATAATTGCGAAAAAGGTCGGAATTGCAAAAAAAAATAATTTCACAATATCTATTGTAAAAATTAGTGTACAGCTTTGAAATTTTTGTCATATAAGGGTTTTTTGATGCTTCATATGTGATAAAAATTTCAAAGCGATTTATTTAATTGTTTAAATTTTATTCAAATTGTTTATCCCAGAGAGCATTTTTTTTGCAATAACATAAGTCAAAAAAAATGACGTTAGAACTATTCCACAGGTGTCAAATGAAAGAGCATGAGCTATATTTTCAACTTGGTTTAAAAAAAGTGAATAAAAAATGCATTTATTAGTAATAAATAATTATGCAAAAGTAGCGTAAATCTTTCCTTATAAACTTTTTATTTTGTTATATAGGAAATTATATATATTTGTTACAATTTTTTATCAATTATGATATAAATAACATTACTTGGTAGTTGTGTACTGAAAACAGGGTAAAAAAGTTAATTTTTTTGGTAAAAGTTATTCAAAAACTTTATAAGGAAAGATTTACGATACTTTTGCATAATTATTTATTACTAATAAATGCATTCTTTATTTGCTTTCTTTAAACCAAGTTGAAAATATAGCTCATGCTCTTTCAGTTGACTTGACACCTGTGTAATGGTTCTAACGTCATTTTTTTCTGACTTACGTTATTGTAAAAAAATGCTCTCTGGGAAAAACAATTTGAATAAAATTTAAACAATTGAATGAATCGCTTTGAAATTTTTATCACATATTAAGCACCAAACAACCCTCATTTCACAAAAATTTCAAATCTGTACACTAATTTTTACAGCAGTTATTGCGAAAATATTTTTTTTGCAATTCCGAGCTTTTTTCGCAATTATATTAACAATAAAGGAGTATATCAATCTTTGTAATACATATGTCATTTTAAAGCTTTTTCCATAATCTCAAAGATATTTGTACCAAAAAAATCATAAGTTCCACTGTTTTCCATTGATTTGAATAAAAAGGGAAAAATGCCATTTTTGGCAGTTAATTGTTTGTAAATAAAAATGGCCGCCAGATCCTACGCAGGAAATAGTTACAATTTGCTCTTATAGATATTACCTGTCGAAAAAACGCTTCAGTACCCTGGCTGCTCGAGTGTCACGAACAGGGTATATTTTGTCTTATTACCCTGGCCTAAAAATGTATTAATTATATGTAAAGTAACCTAAAATATAACTTACAACAGTAAGAGAGATGTTACTAAAACTATTTAATCCTTATAAAATAAGAATTAATACACTGGGGTGCAAAATTAACCGGACACCTTAAAAATGGGCCATTTTTGATGTCTACAATTTCCTTAATCTGTTGTCCGATTTAAGTGATTTTTTAATGTGTTATAGCATTATTCATTAACAATATCCCTGTAATAATATTGTTACTAAACGGGTAAATTTTCATTGTATGCCGGGTGCACCAATGAATCTGTGTTTTTTTCTCAAACTTCGCATCACCCTGTGGAATATTCTAGCATTTATAAAATACTGAAATTAAAATCCAACTATAGGTTCATGTTTTCTCAACATTCTGTTTTTTGACTCATTCTTTTATGTCGGACCATAAAAAGTTAGGTACTTTAACAATTACCCAAGTTTTTCATAAATACAGGGTGTTTTTAAATAAGTGTGGCAAACTTCAAGGGGTAATTTTACATGAAAAAATAATGACAGTTTGCTTTATAAACCTATCTCCGCAAATGCTTCGTTCCTGAGATAGAGGGCGTGGAAATTTTTCTTACAAACTGACGATTTATTTATTGCTTTAAATCCGCTTGAGATATGCAAATGAAATTTGGTGGGTTTTAAGACGTAGTGATTGTACATTTTTTGACGTAAAAGTAAGAATTTCATATTCATCATTGGCGCGCATACGGGTAATATGATCGTATATATTACCCGTATGCGCACCCATGGTGAATATTAAATGCTTAATTATTGTATGTCAAAAAAATTGCAAAAACTTCGTCTTCAAACCGGCCAAATTTTATTTGCATATCTCAATCGGTTTTAAAGCAATAAATAAATCGTCATTTTGTAATAAAAATTTCAACACCCACTATCTCGGAAACGAAGCATTTGCGGACATACCGTTTATAAGGCAAACTCTCATTATTTTGTATGCAGAATTTTCCCTTAAAGTTTGCCAGACTTATTTAAAACACCCTGTATTGATGAAAAACATGGCTAGTTTTTAAAGTACCTAACTTTTTTATGGTCCAATGTAAGCGAATGAATCAAAAAACAAAATGTTGAGAAAACTTGAAGCTTTGGTTGGAATTTAATTTAAGTATTTTATAAATGCTAGAATGTTCCACAGCGTGATGCGAACTTTGAGAAAAAAACACAGTTTTATTGGTACACCCGGTATACAATGAAAATTTAACTGTTTAGCAACAATACTATTACAGCGATATTTTTAAAGAATAAGGCTATAATATATTAAAAAAATCACTTAAATCAAACAACAGGTTTAGGAAATTCCAGACATCAAAAGAGACCCACTTTTAAGGTGTCCGGTTAATTTTGCACCCCAGTGTATATGAGAAATATATATATTACATAATACAAGTAATGCGATACTTTAAAAAAGAAATTGATTGAAAAAAATCAAAATTTGCTTCAATATCTTATTTGTAGATTCCATAAGTAGTTCTGATGTAATTCATGAACCACAGAACACCAATCAAGTAGCCTCGAAGCTTCTTCCATCGTGGATAAAGCGCTCATTTAACAAAGATAACAGATAGTATTTTTGGGGATAAATACTTTGTCTCAATTTTCCATTTAAATTTATTGTTTTTATACTCCATTTTCTATATGTATTTCTTTTATTTTCGTGCCAGAAGATTATTATGCTACAGGCACGATCACCATGTGTTGTCGGTACGCCGCGCCGGCTAGCCAAACCGGTTTTGCAGGTTGCACTCTTAAAAAATATACTTTTGCATTCGTTATTGAAAATGTCTACACTCTCTACTATAAACAAATAACTAATAATAATAATAACGATCAGAAAATCGAAAGTTGCTTTAAATACTAATCTTGTGGCCCATAATTTCTGCTGATTCTACAAAGCCAAGTACAGACCTCTTTATGGTGAATTGGCGTAGTGTTTATTATTATTATTTATTATTATTCACGTACTTAACATTGAACTAAATCACGAAATATGCTTATTTTCAAACTTTCCTTTTAATAGTTAGATTTAACCTGAATATTCATAAACCCTTGTGTGGGATGTTCTGAAAAAATTTTCATTTCTGTACATTGGATCGTAACTCGTAACTAATTTTATGAGCTGTTCCGCTCATCAGTACGAGTATACTGATATTCATCAGCAGTATCAGCACGTCTATAATTAGTCTTCGTCTGTGGACTGTGTCAAATTTGTTTCTACTATTTTAAGTAGGTAGAAACAATAAACAATTAATGTAAACATTTCTCTAAAAATTATCGCTTTAAATATTCCTCAACTAGTTTTATTTTAAACATTATTTTTGAAAACTAATTTAACACATCTGTAATAGAACTTTCCTCGTTGTAGGTTCAGTTTTATATTATTATATTCTTTTAGATTTCATTTTATCTCTACTTTTATTGTACCCCATCCTAAAATAAAAAGGTAACAAAACTATATAAAGATTATAAATTAGAAAAATAAATTTAAAACCATATCGTTTCCACATCAAACTTAATATCATAAATTGTACCTTCTACATTAAATAGACATGCAACACGTCACCAGGAAGCTATATTTTAAATTGACAATAATAGGAATTATAGCCACACATAAAGTTCCCACATATTTTTCGCTTATAACATTTTTAATACAGTTATAAATGTGCTTTCGAGGTACATTTAAACCATCGATTTTAATAAATGTTGGCAATAATTTACTACAGTACGAAAATTATTTCATTGAACAAAGTGAGATATCAAAATCACGTATTTGGTTTATTAAACTAATTATTAATGTTCAGAAGTGCTAAAAAAATTAGAGAGGAACGCAATACATTATTTATAAACGACTTATAAAAACGCAATAATACATTGAAATGTTACATTCAGGGTTACATTTGTTAGAGGAGCCAATTTTATTTGTTTAATGTGTAGGGAAATTCAGTAGAAGCTTAAGTTCAAGATTTTGGGGTCGCCACTCTTGTCCCCCTCTCGCCATATTTGGAAAAAGGGGTGCAAAAGGCTTTCGCGATGTATCTCCTACACTAGCAACCCTACATGCCTGCAATTATAGACCTATTGCATTACTATCGGTATTCTCCAAAATTATTGAGAAACTCATAAAAGCCCGACTTATGTCCTTTCTCGTTGATAACAATATTCTATCACAAAATCAGTTCGGCTTTTTAAATAATAAATGTACCACAGATGCCATGTTTTCTGTACTACATGAGGTTTATCAAGCATTAAATAATAATCTGCACGCTGCCACTATTTTTTGTTATTATGCCAAAGCTTTTGATTGTGTAAATCACGACATTTTGATAAAAAAAAAAACTAGATTTCTATGGAATTCGAGGTATTTCTTCGAACTGGTTTCAAACTTACTTGGATAATAGGAAACAACTAGTTAGAGCCAATGATACACACGCTAGTCTCAAAAATGTTGTATGTGGGGTACCACAAGTTTCAGTATTGGGTCCTCTACTTTTCCTTATCTTTATTAATGACATCACTAGCTTAAAAATCGAGGAAAAAATTCTTCTTTTTGCTGATGATACCAGTATCACTTGGAGCAACTCAAATATCGCAACTCATCATGCTACTATAACTTCTGATCTACTCACAATAAAATCCTAGTCCGATTCAAATTTACTGTTTTTTAACGTAGATAAATCAGTAGAATTATCCTAGAAAGGAGCTCTTCAACCCTTACCTCTTCATAACAGCCAGATCAGTATCGTTGAATCTGTAAAGTTTCTTGGTATTTTTTTAGATAGCAACCTTAAATGGTCCCTTCATATTGATATGTTAAGCAAGAAACTATCCTCAGCATGCTTTGCAATATGATCTGTTTTGAAGAAAATGAATTTAGCTTCTTCCAAAATAACATATTGCTCTTTGTTCAAGTCCCATCTTCGATATGGTGTCCCTTTTTGGGGTTCTGGTACGGCTGTCCAATCCTATGTCATTTTTAAATTACAAAAAGAGCAATAAGATATCTGTTTGGCCTCAGAAAAACAACACATTGCAGAAGCTACTTCAAAGATTACAGGATTCTAACACTACCTTCTTTATATATTTTAGAAACTGTTTGCTTAATTCGTAAACATCTACATGTCTTTCCAGCAAGACCTAGACATGACTATTCCACCAGAAATTCTACCTTTGACATCTATTTACCGATCCCGTTCAATGAGTTAGTAAAGAAATCTATATTATATTCTGCAAAAAAACTTTACAACCATCTCCCTCTACAACTTAAATCTTCAATATATTTCCCCAAATTCCGTAAAATGACTAAAGCCTATTAATCTGAAAGATCATAATATTATTCAATAGCAGAGTTTCTTAACCAATAACTAAGAAAGTACAGTATTCTTATTTTTAAGTAGAATTTCTTATAGGTCTGGATCCCGCGTATGAAAAAAAAGTTGATTAATATCAAGCTGAAAATTTGTTAATAGCTTAAGGGTGTCTAGTCGAATAAACTTTGATATGTGTGAACACTGGAACAGGGGTAGTTTTAATTGTGGAACAGGTTAAAAATTTGGAACGGTCACAGCACGAAAACGGCACATTTATTTTGTCCGACAGAACAGACTTAAACTCTTCGAACAGAGATTAAACTCTCATGCAAAAATCAGACTGCTATTTATCACCAAATGGGCGTTTTAATGAGTGGAACATGTAGAATATGTCAAATGACAGGAATTATGACAGCTAATAAATAGCAGTCTGATTTTTTCATGAGAGTTTAATCTCTGTTCGGAGAGTTTAAGTCTGTTCTGTCGGACAAAATAAATGTGCCGTTTTCGTGCTGTGACCGTTCCAAATTTTTAACCTGTTCCACAATTAAAACTACCCCTGTTCCAGTGTTCACACATATCAAAGTTTATTCGACTAGACACCCTTAAGCTATTAACAAATTTTCAGCTTGCTATTAATCAACTTTTTTTTCATACGCGGGATCCAGACCTATTAAGGAAGATTATGCAATTTGAAATTTTTTTTTAAATTCCGTAATAGATGGTTACTGATTTTGTTTCACTTCATTATATTTTATTTATATTGACGATTTATATCATTTTAGTAAATTTTATTTGTTATTTGTTATTGTTCTTATTTATGATTCTTGTAAGCTTTGTCTATAAAATTGTTAAATTTTTCATGACAATAAAACATATTTCTATTCTATTCTATACAGAAAATTTACCTACACATAAAATGTGGCAAATTAAATTTTATGCAATTTTTTTGTCTATTACTTTTTATCGTCAAGTGACCAAAAAAAAGTTATAAACAGAAATAAGAGAAAGTTTTGTAAAAAGTTTCCTTTGGAGGTTATAACTTTGTTTCCATTCATTTCAAATAAAATAACATCATAACGATTTTGTAGAGGATTTTTCAACGAACAATTTCCACTATAAAGTTGTTTAATTTTATTTATTTATCTAGGTTTTACATCGCTCCAAACTTG
This sequence comes from Diabrotica virgifera virgifera, assembly GCF_917563875.1. Lineage (NCBI taxonomy): Eukaryota > Metazoa > Arthropoda > Insecta > Coleoptera > Chrysomelidae > Diabrotica > Diabrotica virgifera. Next base: position 211,923,122 of record NC_065444.1, read on the forward strand.
ACCAAATTCTCGAATTATCAGGAATACAATAAAAACAAAACCTTAGGCTTACTTTTGTATCTATATATTTATTTACTACCCTGTTTTGACCCTGTTCCACGCCACCTATGAGGTAGAGTCTGGAGGCGCGTTTTTTGTGTGGTATCCCCAAATAGGCCTAACCCACGGACAATTTATAGACAAAATAAATTATTTATTATTATGAAAGATCTATCATAGTTATTATTTTTTCATTTTTTTCGATGGTCCAGGCTGCGAATCAAGATCTGAATTAGTATCCGAGGTGAATTTTTGTGGTATAATGAGAGTTAGAGTTGGCGTCATTGTCGGTAATTCATCTTCCAATTCATTTTCTTCAATAATTAATGTTGATATGTCCACGTTGTTACTGCAACTTTCACCACCATAATGAAGGCACACTTCTGAACATTTGAGGGCTACTTTTCGGCAACCACAAGCACTTCCAGTTTCCATTGCATCTACAAAAGATAAATTTAATAAGCTCGGTGCACTGGAGGCTTGAAAGTTTGGATTGGTATCCAAAATTTTCCATGCTTTTTCCAGTCCCAATCTGCTGGATCTCAATGTTTACCGAGCCATGACTGAATCTGGTAATATACTCGGAGTCTGTGGAAACGGGCTGCATCTTGTGTTGGAGGAAGTGAGAAGAGATTAAATGCATTTTTTGTCACTGTTTTAGCGAATCGTTTGTATCTAAGGATTTCCAAAGAATTGTCTTTATTACTGCCATATAAAGAGACGAAAAAAGTTCGCCGACAACAGTGAGTAAAGATGGCTCAACTTTCCCACTGACAAATAATTTTCCCCAAAGTTTTCTTACAAATAAAATAACCACCACACATGATGCGCGCTTACAAAAAACACAAAATGCTTATCTAATCACAAAAATATAAATTTTACCCACAAGACTCTCAATAATATTATCTATAAAACTCAAAATACTTTTCAAAATTTTTAATACGACTGCACGTGGCCAAATAGGTAGCACAACTGTAACAGTAAGTTAACTAGAGGGGAACTGACTGCTGTGCCACCTAGGATAAATTATAATAATAAAAGTAATAGCAGGCAAATATTTATTTCGGTACGACAGAAGAATGACGTAACTGCAAATTTTGTCAATTCCTGTTTATTTCGTAATTAACTTCTAAAATACTACGTATAGATAATACAACAATGACAGAACTGTAAAAATTTGCTGAGCCACTATAGGGTAATTGCGTCTTTACTGCAAATTTTGTCAATTCCTGTTTATTTCGTAATTAACTTCTAAAATACTACGTACAGATAATACAACAATGACAGAACTGTAAAAATTTGCTGAGCCACTATAGGGTAATTGCGTCTTTACTGCAAATTTTGTCAATTCCTGTTTATTTCGTAATTAACTTCTAAAATACTACGTACAGATAATACAACAATGACAGAACTGTAAAAATTTGCTGAGCCACTATAGGGTAATTGCGTCTTTACTGCAAATTTTGTCAGTTCCTGTTTATTTCGTAATTAACTTCTAAAATACTACGTACAGATAATATAACAATGACAGAACTGTAAAAATTTGCTGAGCCACTATAGGGTAATTGCGTCTTTACTGCAAATTTTGTCAGTTCCTGTTTATTTCGTAATTAACTTCTAAAATACTACGTACAGATAATACAACAATGACAGTACTGTAAAAATTTGCTGAGCCACTATAGGGTAATTGCGTCTTTACTGCAAATTTTGTCAGTTCCTGTTTATTTCGTAATTAACTTCTAAAATACTACGTACAGATAATACAACAATGACAGAACTGTAAAAATTTGCTGAGCCACTATAGGGTAATTGCGTCTTTACTGCAAATTTTGTCAGTTCCTGTTTATTTCGTAATTAACTTCTAAAATACTACGTACAGATAATATAACAATGACAGAACTGTAAAAATTTGCTGAGCCACTATAGGGTAATTGCGTCTTTACTGCAAATTTTGTCAGTTCCTGTTTATTTCGTAATTAACTTCTAAAATACTACGTACAGATAATACAACAATGACAGTACTGTAAAAATTTGCTGAGCCACTATAGGGTAATTGCGTCTTTACTGCAAATTTTGTCAGTTCCTGTTTATTTCGTAATTAACTTCTAAAATACTACGTACAGATAATACAACAATGACAGAACTGTAAAAATTTGCTGAGCCACTATAGGGTAATTGCGTCTTTACTGCAAATTTTGTCAGTTCCTGTTTATTTCGTAATTAACTTCTAAAATACTACGTACAGATAATACAACAATGACAGAACTGTAAAAATTTGCTGAGCCACTATAGGGTAATTTCGTCTTTACTGAAATATGCGCTATGTTAGACCTTGTTTCAAGTGAATAATGACGCAACTGTAGATAGGGTTAAAAATGAGGCGATTATATTAATTGGTAGTTTTAAAGACTTTCTTAGAGCGAGTTCAAACAGTTTTGACGATATTATGTCGTCTAGTCTAACTAATTTTCTAATGGGGATGGATTTTGTTGTATTTTCATTTAGTTGTACTATTATAGTTGTGTTTTCATATGTATTATGTATAAATTGTCTATCTCTCGAATCCATTCTACAATTGTTAATATTTCTAAGACCCATATCTCGATACTGTCAAATACTTTTTCATGGCTTACGAAGGCGAGAAATATGAGTACTTGTTATTCATTTGCCGTTTCTATCAATCCCCTTAAGCTTGGTATTATTGAGCTAAAAATTTTGCTATAATGGAGACATCTATTGAGTAGCTCTGTTAGCATAGAAATTGTTCCTCTCTTGCTTGTTTTTACAAGCTTGGCAATGATATCGTAGGATTTTGGAGCTTTTTGAAATTATACTTCTTTAGGCGCGATGGGAGTGAAATTTAATATGCGCGAATTCATCAAAAACCTTGTTCCCTGGCACAGACGCATTATACCTTTGCTCTGATTGGGTGTTCAAATGACATGACAATAATAATTGTTCAATATGGAGGTTATGATAAACAAATATTGTATATTAGTTTCTATTGTTGTGAGGACACAGACAAAAGCAAGTTTATAACTGTAGTAACTTTTTAACGTACATACCTACTAGTAGGTAATGTTTTAATTTACATAATTTGTTTATCAACAAAATTTCTACCACTGTTCATATAATATACCTATTGTTTTCTTATTCTATGTTTTGTTGTATATTAATATTTTAATTCCCTTTGTGAACACACACACACAAAAATCAAATTAATTTGATTAAATTCAGAACTGTCAAATAGTAAAACGTTCAGTTAGCCTACCTTTCCTAATGACAAGTACGTGTAAGTGGTCAAGTCGGGTGACGGGTGTGTGTAAGTGGATTTCAAGTCTAAGCACGCGGGTTCGAATCCCAATGCAAGTTTTTATTTTTTTATTTTTTTATACATTTTATGATTGTGAATATATTTATTACATATTTTTTTTCAGAAAATGCGTATTTAGTTAAAATTGTTGCCAAAACAGTTCAGAAATCATTTGTTTGGTGCATTTTTCGATATGTTTGTGTGTGTTATTTTTTTATTTTTTTAAGTTTTGGTATTGTTTTAATAAAAATGTTTGAAAAGTAGTAAGTATTAAAATTAGTTTAAATAAAATATAAATAAACTGTTTAAAGTACATATACAGTAGGAAAAATGAAAGAATACCCATGAAGGAACATATAAAACACGCTGTATTTTCCTGTCACCGTGTCACACCAAAAATTGGCCAGCGCAAGTACATGTAATAATTATTGTTACATGTACTTGCACTGGAAAATTTTCTTTGTGACAAGGTGACAGGAAAATACAGCGTGTTTTCATGGGTATTCTTTCATTTTTCCGACTGTATATTAATTTCATTGGAATCATATAATAGAAGTATAACTTCTTACGTGCGTACAAAGTACACCCTCATTCTTTTTTGATTTTTAACTCTCTTAAATAAAATAAAATAAAATAAAATAATGTAAAAATATAATAATAGTAACTCTGATCTTGTAAACGGATACTGCTCCAAGTATGGAAAAAATACCAAAGGAAATAAATAATCTATTTTATGATCTATTATTAACTTCTGAATTCATATTTGATAAAATTAGATGACACGCTATTATAGTTTAAATATTTATTTTATATTTCAGAAGAATGTACCACCCTGTCAGATTTTTTTTATTTTAACTGCGGTTCAACGTTACAAGCTATCTATGGAAAAGCTTTCCTGCTTTTACATTATTCCTAATACTTTTTCCAACGATCGCACTTTTCACCTTGATTTTATTGGATTGCTTACAACTCCCCTGATTTCCCCCAAATGTTTCAGGCAGCAGTCCTCAATGTTCACCGAATCCACTCAATATTTCCCGAAAACCGATCGGCAGTTCGAGGGTATGATCAGATTTCCGTAACTCAGTTATGTGTATTTGGCCATACTGTTTGCTTACTTTTTGAGCCAAAAGAGATTGCTTTGTGGTTTATTTAACACTTCGAAAATTGCCGGATACATTGTAATCGATCAGTTACTTTGTAGTTTTCTACTAAGTTATTACATTTTAGATTTATCTTTTCCTTGCTTGCCGCGTACATAAAAATATCACGGAGTATTTCTTCAAAACACACTCTTGTAGCATTACATTTTAATATTTTTCTTCACTTTTTACATTTTAACATAGCGCTCAAAAACTGAAAACGTAAATGAATTTTTCAGCGCCAGAAAAGCAAATTTCACTATCATACAGAGTGTATAAGTAAGATAGAACCATATGCGAAACTTTTTTATTATTAATTTTACGAAAAAAGTTATTCTTCATAAAAAGTTCTGCATGGTCTAAAACTGCAACCCTACCAGATATCAAATTTTGTCAATCTTATACCTACGAGGTATATCAAAATAAATAAATTTCACTCAAGAATAAAGTACCTTTAATACTTCACAATATTAAAAATTGTTATTACGTAAAGTTGTTTGATATTAAAAACCATGTTCTAATGCAACTTCATCCTTGGGGAACACGCTTAAAATCGATTAAAAAAAAGGTTCATTCTGCTCATTTTTGGGCTTTTTGTTGTGTGGGCAAAACATCTCTTTGGATCGTGACATAAGGGTACTCGGTAGAGAGGGGACGGGATGGTAAATACGGTTTGTGTAGAAAAAACAAATAGGGTTGAATTAGCAAAGGGCATTATATCGTATCTTCGTAGTTATTGGTCCAAATTTAACGTTTGAGGTATCAAATGAAAGGGGATTGTGTGTAGATTAACCAACAAAAAACAAACATAACAGGATGCCAAAAGGGCGCTGGATTATATCTTAGCTCTTATTGGTACGACTTTGACGTTGGATGCATTATATGAAAGAAAATTGTACACCGAGGGTTACAGAAAATAACAAACATGGTAGGATTGCCAAAGGGTACTATATCGTATCTTTGTTTTTATTAGTTCGATTTTGACGTACGTTTACATCGAAATGAAAACATCAAACAAGAGGGTACGCCATACAGACCTTACACTCATAGACCTTATACACAGACTGCCACCGCTATACAAGTCGATCCATTGCTAAACGTAAGCCGGAAATTAGTGAATGTTCTTTTAATGGCATGTCATCAAGCATTAAGTTAGTAACACCATATGACAAATCGATTAAATCTAAGTCCCATGTCACCTGTCGCCTACTACTTTTTCATGATGATCAAATGCCTACAGGTCAAGCAGGCCTACCATCAGGTACAATTGGCACAAAAACCCATCCACCAAAAACTTTCTTTTCTTTAACTATATCACAACCATCCAACGCCTGTTGGCTATCGCAAAAAAGGTACTCTTCCTCTTTCCGTCTGTCACTTCTTGTTATATACAGGGTGCAGTTCTAAAATAGACATAGCGTCATTTTTATTTATTACAAATATGAGAGCTCTTATTTCCGGTTAAAACTGATAAGCAAATTTTCACAAAATAAATATCACTGTTCATTAGAATTTTCACAAAAATTCTAATGAACATTTAAGAGTTAATAGCCATTCAATCAGTTCATTTCTACCATTTTATTGATACATTTTATATAATGTAATAGTACGTTAGATGTAAGGAAACACTTTGAAAATCGTTTTAATGTATGGAAGAATTATATATCAGTTTTTTGAAATTTGTTTGCCTCTTTGGTGTCCAGATTTGAATCCATTAGATTTTTTTGTAGACGTGCCCACAGGAAAATATGTTCTTCAAAAGATCAACTGGCGAGGGTTATTAAAATATCTGTTCAGAGTATTACTTCGGCTAGGGATTGAAGTGTATTAAAAACTTTTCTTGATAGATGATTTTCTGATTACTTCAGAATGTTTTAGGCAGCAGTTCTCAATGTTCACCGAATCCACTTAGTATTTCCTGAAAACCGTTTGGCATTTCGAGGGTATTTTCTTACTTTTTGAATCCAAAACTTTTATTTGTGGTTTATTTAACAAGAATAAAAAACCGCTAAACTTCGTAAAAATAAGTGGCGCATACCATATTCCAGCTACAAAAGATCTGGGCCTAGATTCCGTGCACTGTAGATATCTACATGTCACTTGCTATCGATATTTGAATATCAAAATATTTGAATTTTTAGCTTTAATTGAATTATTTTCTAGTTTTGATAGGTTATACTCTAATTGATAAACTAGAGCAAAACTAGAAAATAATTCAATTAAAGCTAAAAATTCATATATTTTGATATTAAAATATCGATAGAAAGCGACATGTAGATATATACAGTGCACGGAATCTAGGCCCTGATATGAATATTACGTGGCGCGAAAATGTATTTTTATTTTGATGCAAACTAAAATTTTAGTTTTATATTAAAAGATTTTTCCATAATATTTGCTAAATTTGAAGTAAAACGCTCCACAAAAGAGTAATTTTGATACAGTTTGAATTTTGAAACTCTTTTGTGGAGCGTTTATTTCAAATTTAGCAAATGTTATGAAAAAATCTTTTAAAATAAAACTAAAATATTATTTTGCATCAAAATGAAACATTTTCGGCCACGTAATATTCATATCAGATCTTTTGTAGCTGGAATATTGTATGCGCCACTCATTTTTACGGCCTTTAGCGGTTTTTTATTCTTGTATCAGGAGTTTTTTAAAGTTTTTTATAAATTAAATGTATGAAGTTGAGTGCAATTTTTCTCGATTACACGTTAAGCTTTATAAATGGTCGCTTTTGTCGCATTATCTCCCAAATGATCTAGTGTCCATCGAATGAACACTAGATTTTTTTCTATTCGAAATAGATTGAAAAAAATTATTGGGATGGCCGGTTAATGAACTCGGATTGCCCGTTCTCAGATCAAATTTAGCGTCGTAACCACTACAACTACATAAATCATTTCAGGAATAATCGTTAATTTGATTATCAATTTGTAGCTTAATAACATCTAAACTGCTTAACCGATTTTGATCACTAAACATGACTTTGAAACGTATTGACAAGTAGTATCTGATGCATCTAAGGTCAAATATAATAACTGAAGATAGTTAATAATTAATTTACCCGTTGGATTAAATTTTAAACCCACTAGTACTCATTACGGGTACGCCTATGGCCGTTTTCGTAAATAACTACCCCTGGCTAATTTTATTACCATACCGGTAGAAACTTAGCGGTACTAGCACATTTCGTTGTCGGTATGACCAACGCAAATAACTGGAGTCCATTAGTATAACCGGGGACCATTTTTTATTGCATTCTGGCCGATACACAATGTTTTGGAAATAAACCCAAGTCCCTTATTTTATATGGTTCTCGCTATTGTTATCTGTTTCGTATATAAACCTCCCAAGGAGTTCACTAGAAAAATTCCGTTAGGTATGTTTCTTTATTCAAGGCGGCAAGGGCATTACCATGTTTTATGATCACTCTCCGTTTCGGTAATATTTCAATTAACTTTCCCTTTCGAAAACCCCGTTAGATTCGTTGCCTTCTCTTGCGGTCTGTTTGAAGCCCGACCCTATTTCAAAGGATCTATTTTTTTTAACACTTTACAACTCAAATAACGTTACTTTACTTAAAAACGCAAATAGGTCGGTTCCTTTTGAGAAATGCAATTTTTTTGAGAGGGGATATACTCCCACTTTTTTTGAAAATAAGCATCGCAAAGATTGCGAAGAGAACTTCGTGGCTGAGTATCGTGGGGTACAGACGTCTGTCTAGTATCTAATACCTTATCTACGATCTACCTTACCTACAATATATCTTATCTGAGTGATATTCACTCTCGTATCATATCTGTAATTGGATCTAACATCCGCTTAGATTCAATTACCAAATAACTTCAGTGTTAGCTTACTAAGTAAAGTAAATAATATAGAGTAAGTGCAGATTAAGAGGCAAAGCAACTGTAAGTGTCTTAATAATCCTACCTAAAACTATTTCCAAAAATAGAGCAATCTAAGGGCTATCTACCTCAACATATCTTCATCTGTGGTTAAGGCTAACCTCCGATGAATCTCATCAGCGATTTCATCAATACAATTTTTTATTCATTAATAAAACTTTTCATTATCAAAACCAAGTACAAACATTCACTAATTCGTTAATAGCTGTGCGATTGTCTTTTTGTTAATGAAACCAAGTTTTTGATTTTTGAACAGTAAACGTTTGTTAACTTTGGATGCTTGGCATTCAATTTTATTATATCTTTGTACGTTATATTTTCTACCAATCATTAAGTTTACCATATCAGTTATCTCGAGATAAGCCCTAAACCAGTAAAGAGAGGTTTCTCATTATAGATGCTTGATTTGTTTTTTTTTATTCATAACCAGGCTCTCTTTACTGTGTTTTTAATTGTGCATGTTTTTGTTATAATATGTTACTTGTATTTATTCCATCATAATTTTTATTTATTTCTAACTGTACACCACAACACATTAATTGTTGGTGCAGTTTTGATGGGTGTATGTGTATATATACATTGTTTTCTCTTTATTTCTTGTGTTTTTTTTTGGACTCACCCTTCTGGTGAGCCATTTGTTTAATATATTGTTTTTTATTTATTTTACTAGTTTTATTTATCTACTCATAATAAATTCCCTGATAATAAATTACCGCTAAATATTTACTAATTAACTGTCTATATCTTTTCTTGTATCTGGTCTCAGAACCTCATTATCTTTTCTTACCTACCTGTTTTCGTTTCTAAGGTTTCTTAATTTTCCCCTTTCAACCGCAAAAAGTTAAGTGGCGCCCTGTATCTCTTCTCTTATCTTAGGTAACTTTACTTATCTATCTTTTATCTGTTTCTCTCTCTTCTCTTATCTACCTTCTCTTGTCTTATCTTTACCTACATATTTCTTCTATTGGCTCCCTTCCACGTTCCAAAAGCTAGTTTCGAACCCACGACTCGCTCTCCACCTACCATCTGGCTGCCGTCGCAGTGTCTCCATTGGTGACCTTTCTAGCACCATCCAAAAAAAAGGTTTCCGAGGTTACACTTTTACAAACGCTTAGTTATTGGCGCAATTCGTAGATTGGAATTTTGAGTAATTGTCGAAAAACCAAAAATTTCAAAGTTTAGTTTTTCAGTTTTTGGAGATACTGAGCCGTGTATATGTCTGATCCTGACTGCTTAGACATCATTTGAAAGCCTAACTCAACACTATTGATTTGGTGTATTTGCGGTTTTCCTGTCTCATCTTGAACCGAAGATATATACCCCCAAAAAATATGCCGTTTTGTACCTACCAAGTCCTATAGCTGGCTTATGGGTGGTCAAAAGTCACAAACTACACCGGTTTTAAATCGGTCCTGACCCCCTCTTCAAGCACAGAAAAAAATTCAGATCGGTTTAACTTTTCCAGCCACATACATACATACATACATACATACATACATATCCACAAACATTTTCCCTTTTTTAAATAGAAATTGAGTCATATTTCTGAACTCGGTAACTTTTGAATGGTATAACCAATTTTTAAAATTGGACATGCGCTGGAAAGGCGATGATTACTACTATTAGATGCCGCAAAGTTCGGACTTACATTTTCTAAGTTTTTGGGTGTTTTGGGGACAAGAACGAAAAACAGGCCCTAAATAGGAAGGGCCGTAAAATCCACACCCTTGGACCAAAATGGATGGTTGATATATGAATGGGTGAGTCTTTTCCTGAACTTTAAGATGGGTGTTAGTGCAATTTTCAATTCCGTCAGATTTAGAAAATCGAAAATTCCGTGTATATATAGTGTCGCGTGTAGGGGGGTGTGGGTGTGCGCCACTGGCGAGAACTGCCGTTCTCTGCTAATACTTCGAAAATTTTTGGGTACATTGTAATACGCTACTAAAAATAGAATATCATTACTTTCTATTTTTGTTCTTTTTATATTTTTTACGGAGTGCTGAAAAACTGAAAACTTAAATAAATTTTTAGTTTTTCAGTACTCAAAGGCAAAAATTATCATATATTTCTTGCATGTACAGTACCATGTAAACTAGACTACTATACCTATTATTACAATTTATTCTCTATATCTAACTCTATAGGATCTATCTCTATAGGATCTAACTCTATAGTATTAAAAAGTAAGCCACAGATTCTACCGTTACTTGGGATACTTAGTCTATTTTATACTTAGTTTATTTTATCTAACAATAAAACACTGGCAACTTCTCGTTTTGGGTTGTCCATTACTTTTTATGATTTTCACAGCGGATTTACCAGAAACACACAATACTACAATTGCGTCCTTTGCAGATGACGTAGCTGTATTATTAAATAGTGAGGATCCAGTAGATGCTACTTCTCATCTCCAAACCCACCTAAATCTACTCGCAGAATGGTACAATCAATAGAGAATTAAAATCAATGAAACAAAGTCAGCACAAGTAACATTTACCACCTGCCAGGAAATATATCTTCCATTCCCATTTAACAATACATGCATCCCCCACAAAAGTGAAATACCTTGGATTGTATATCGACCAAAGGCTGGCTAATATGGAATAAACACATCCAAATAAAACGCAGGTAGTTGAAGCTCATGTTCAGATAAATGTACTGGCTTCTTGATAAGATATCCAATTTGTCATTTAATAATAAATTAGTCATGTACAGAACAATATTAAAACCAATTTGGATGTACAGTATCCATCTCTGGGGATGGATACCACAGTTTACCACACATCACGACCATACAGCGACTTTAATTAAAAGTTTTTAGATCAAGGGGGAAAGGCAATTTTGTTTTAATTTGATTCAGAATTGGACCACCACCAACAGATAGATATTTCTGCATCTTATGCTTCATCAGTGCTGCTATGCAGTTCTAACTCTGAAGCAAAAATCAACAATCCTGCCTTTTAAGGGAAATCACCGCGATGCAGTAACTCCACCTTTGGGACGCAAAACAGCGACAATTAAAATAATTAAAATAAAACAATAAACAATATTTTAAATCCAAGACTTTTCGTCAAAAGAAACTGCTTTCTGGTTACATCCTGAATCTCCGGCTTTATAAGCACGGAGACGACGAATATAGAAGAAAGTATAAAGGACAATGGTCACGTATCTACTCCCTTTTCTTCTAGGAAAAAGTGCCAAAAGACAGTTTCTAGTACTCAGAAATCTGAGTAAAGAAGAACAAGGGGGAATAGCAGTGTTGTTTTAATTGGATTCAGAGTTGGACCACCATCCACAGATAGCTATTTCTGCATCTAATGCTTCATCAGTGTAGCTATACAGTCCCAACTCTGAAACAAAAATCAACAATTCTGCCTTTTAATCTTTAGATCAATTACTGGCGCACCCTGGTATGTAGTAATCTCACAATAATTCACAATTATCTGAATGTAAGAGATGAAATACAGGTGTCAGCGGCCAACCACGAAAGTCGAACAAAAAACCATGTCAACGACCTGATTGAACATCTCTACCAGAATGTACCAATAATTAAAAGACTCCAATGAATGTGGCCACAAGATTTAATTACAACAGAGAAATACATAAACCTATAAGACGGAGTGTCATTGGATGCTCTTGCTTCCTTACTTAAAAATTTCATTCAAATTTACATAAAATTTTTAAGAAGTTGATTGTAAATAAAAGTTCATAAGGAAAAAAACAATATTTCAGGTATTAATCGAACCTAAATTTTAGGGCTTGTCAAAACTGGATTTCGGTGACTCTAATCCTTTTTCAGTAATGCACTTCTTACATATTTCTAATTTTTAGTTTTCCTAATATCGAGACTAACTTGATTTTTTCATCCTACCCATTTAACTTTAATACCTAACTTCTAGATTTTATTTTATCATCCTACTACTAAGTATGTTGCGATTAGAAAGTGTTTTGGAGTTTAAACCTGTAACTTCAAGCATCGTCACTAATCCCGCTTTACAGATTTTTATAACTTCATGTAAAATGATCATGCACAAACTGTAAAGTCAGATCGTTACGGAAGTTCTACATTATTTTGCTCTCACATAACCCTTTAAAAAGTTTAAACGCGGAAAGTCTGGTTTCTATCGAAGTTCTTGCATCCAATTTCCAATAATATTCGAAATTCTAAAATTTATTCAAAAAAAGTAATAATGATAACGCTACTAGGTCTATTTTAAACAATAATATTTACGTGCAACTCATGTTATTTGGATGTTACATACCTATATGAGGCCATGAGGGCCAGAGTGGCCTAACTAAGACGAACATTATTTAACATTATCAAAGAAAATGATCAAATAACAATGTCCGTTGTTTTAGTATTAATTGGATGTTGACCAAGAATCATTTTCGGTTTTCCAAGTTTCCCAAGGCAAAAATATGGAGGTAAAAAATATAGTGAGTTATACTTGGAGATATTTGTAATGGAACTTGAATATTCTATTTTCTAAATTAGTACATTCTTTCACGGTTTTTGCTGTAAATTTCAAAGAACCGCTTGGATGGACATGAAATTTGGCATACGCATAGCTAACATGTCAAAGAAAAAAAGTGATATGATGCCGATGTGTGCTTTTGCCCTGTGGGTGAGTTTCACCGTATCTCGGGGGTGAAAAAATATATGTCCAAAATAAGTCCCGAAATAGATAAACTGATTAATTTTAAGCAACTTTTGTTCCATAGAGTTTTTTCACCAAATCAATACTTTTCGAGTTATGTATTTGCAAGTGAATATTTGCAACCAAGACGGTTTTTCGCAAATAACTCAAAATGTAAGCATTTTGTCGAAAAAAATATTATTAGAAATACGATAGCCTATAAAAAAGTGAAAAAAACGGTGTATATATTAGGTCTCTATACCTAGCAAAAGCAGAGTTGTAGCTAATGAAAAATAGGTTCATATTCGAAAAATCCCAAATAGAATAATTCAATGAGAAATATCCAAAAAATGAAGCATTCTTGATGAAAACACTTTACAACTTTTTTTAAAGTGTTTAAAAAAAATGTGTGTGTACTTTATACGCACATCAGAAGTTATAATTCTATTATTATGATTTCAACGAATTTAATATACTTAACAGGTTATTTATATTTTATTTAAATATTAAACTAACTTTCTTTACACACCACTTTTAAAAATTTTTATTGAAACAATACCAAAAATATAAAAAAATAAAGAATATGAATCGTCCGGGATTTGAACCCGGGACCTCTTGATCTCCGGTCACATGCTTTACCACTGAGCTATATACCTTTTGCTTTGACAGGTTACAAGATTTCTCATACACAAATTTAATAGACCAAGTGAAATATACAAAAATACTTTAAGCCGGCACCTGCCACGTTGCTTTGCAAGGCGTCAACTGCCAAGTGGTGTGCTCACAGCACCCCTTAAAAATTTTCTGTGATCTACTTGTTTATAAACAAAATAATGTGTTGAGTTACACAAGTATATAAAAAAACATGTTTTATTAACTTATTAGCTACTAATAATATACACTAAACACCAAAATTAACGCAGCACCTTAAAATGGGACATATTTGATGTCTTGTATTTCCTAAACCTTTTGTCCGATTTTAGTAATTTTTGAAGTTATACTTCTTTACCGGCGATAGAGGGTAAATTTTTATATGGGAAAACCTAGCGACCGGGCGCATGCGCATTATAACTTTGTTCTGATTGGATGTTCAAATGACATGTCAAAAATTATTCAATATGGTGGCTGTGGCACAGCTGTAGTTAGATTATTTATGGTTACTGCGTTTTAAAATTTGTGTGAAAAGAAACAACAAACAAAAGTTAGTTAATAGTTATACTGCCTTTTTAAATAGTTTTCATATACCTATATTTTTGGAGTTTTGGACTATTTTGGACAAGGAAAACTCATTCTAATTTGGTAAGTACCTAGTTTTTATTATAATCATATTGTAATTATACATTTGGATTAGGTTGAAATACATACATTTATTTTCTCAAGAATGCGGATTTTAGAGAGAAATCCCAAATTAGGTTCGATTTTTATTTTTAAATTATGATTTTTTGGCGTAGATTTATTTATCTAGTAGGTATGTAATGCTTTGATTTACATACTTAATTTGATTATCAACAAAAGTTCTACCAATCTTCATCTAATATATTGTTTTCTTACTGTTTTGTTATATTTTTATATTTTCTTCCACAAAATTTAAACTACATAATTTTCAAAACAATTGTCAAACAGTAAAACGTTCAGTTACCGTATTTTTCCACATGATAAATAATGGAAGCTAGGACAAATAATCCCCGGACAAATAATCCCGGACAAAAAATCCCCACAAATTATCCCCGGACAAAAAATCCCCGGACAAAAAATCCCCACAAAAAATCCCCACAAATAATTCCCACAAATAATCCCCGGACAAATAATCCCCGGACAAAAAATTCCCACAAAAATCCCGGACAAAAAATCCCCACAAATTTTTTTGGACAAAATATCCCCACAAATAATCCCGGACAAAAAATCCCCAAGAAATTTTTTTGCTACCGAATAGTTCTCTAAAAGTTTTCCCGTGAATGCAATCGACGCAAATGTTTTTCAGCTTCAGTGCATGAGAGTTATAGTAATCGCCATGAAACCAGTTTTCTGCACGAAAATAATGATTAGCGATTAAAATTAAGCATACATTGTAATTTCGATTACCAAATGTCGAATTCCAATTGTGAGTTTTTTCAAAAATCGTGGAAGATATGGGGAATAAGCTAAGGCTTTGGGAATCATGTTGTACTTATTATCTATTCGTGATGATAACTGCTGGTCCAGAAAACGATAAGCTTGATTGTAATGCAAAAAATTCTGTTCCTTTTTGTAAGTTTAACGTCAAAAATATTTAGTCATCATCATCATCAATGGCGTTATAACTTTTCAACCTTTTTCTAGGCCGCCCTACCTCCCATCTGGCCTCTCCAGTGGGACCCAAATGAACATAAATTTGTTCTCAAAAGCAACAAAAAAGTCAAAATAATCGAAAAGCTTTGTATAACTTTCATGGCGATGCGATGCGTGGAACGGATTTTTTACATTAGCATAATCAAGATTATTGTTTTCAGTATAGTTATCAGTTATTATCATGAATAGACAATGTTTTGAACAGAGTTACTCAAAGCAGAGTGATCAACAGATTTAAGCCAATTACAACATGATTCCCACAGCCTTAGCGTATTTCCCATATCTTCCACCATTTACGGGAAAACTTTTAGAGAACTATTCGACAGCAAACATTTCTTGGGGATTTTCTGTCCGGGATTTTTTCTGGGGATATTTTGTCCAAAACAATTTGTGGGGATTTTTTGTCCGGGATTTTTTGTGGGGATTTTTTGTCCGGGGATTATTTGTCCGGGGATTATTTGTGGGGATTATTTGTGGGGATTTTTTGTGGGGATTTTTTGTCCGGGGATTTTTTGTCCGGGGACAATTTGTGGGGATTTTTTGTCCGGGATTATTTGTCCGGGGATTATTTGTCCGGACCCCAAATAATGTGCGATTGGACGAGTGAGTCTACGCTTCGATTACGAGTCAAAGCGGCACGAAATTCAAGGGTTCAATTCCCGATGCAAGTTTTATTTTTTTATTTTTTTATGCATATTATGATTGTAAGTATATTTGTTATATAATTTTTTTTTTCAGCAAATGCGTATTTAAAATTTTTGCCAACAATTATTATCGTCCAGAAATCATTTTTTCTTTGTGGCATTTTTCAATGTGTTTGTGTGCGTTTTATTCTTTTATTTTTTTAAATTTTTGGTATAGTCTTAAAAATCACAAATGTAGTAGAAGTATAACTTCTTACGTGCGTACAAAGTACACACACATTCTTGTTTTAATATGTTATAGCCTTATTCTTCAAGAATATCGGTGTAATAATATTGTTGCTAAACATATAAGTGTCATTGTATACCGGGTGTAACAATGATAGTGTGTTTTCTCCTCAAAGTTTGGAACACCCTGTGGAATATTCTGGCGTATATAAAATATTGAAATTAAAACTCAACTGTAGCCTTATGCTTTCTTAATAATGCTTATAATGCTTGATTCATTAGCTTATGTTAGATAATAAAAAAGTTAGGTACTTTAACAACTAGCAAGGTTCTTCATCAATACAGGGTGTTTCTAAATAAGTGCGACAAACTTTAAGGAGTAATTCTGCATGAAAAAATAATGACCGTTTGCTTTATAAGCATATGTCCGCAAATGCTTCGTGACAGCTTGACAGACAAACGCCCCACTACCATAATGTGCCAAGCTCCAAATGTGTCCGGCTCCAACCAAATAACAAGTACAAAAAGTTTCGACAGTGTGGTCCTAAATAATAATTTTATATGTGGGCCCAAACACTGGTATTGTCGAGTGGAGGCCACGAGAAGAAGCACTACGGAGCAGAGGACGACCACCAACCAGATGAGCTGACGATCTGAAGCATATTATCGGCAACTAGATGCAAGCCGCGCAAAACAGAGAAAGATGGAACAGCAGTGGACGAG
Source organism: Diabrotica virgifera virgifera (assembly GCF_917563875.1). Taxonomy (NCBI): domain Eukaryota; kingdom Metazoa; phylum Arthropoda; class Insecta; order Coleoptera; family Chrysomelidae; genus Diabrotica; species Diabrotica virgifera. The sequence continues at coordinate 211,940,090 of NC_065444.1, forward strand.
TACGGGTTGATGATGATTTATTGTGCACTAGTTTGGCTCTTAAAATCGTTTTACGTTTATCCAGACCTTGTTTCCATGTGTAAGAGGTGGTAAAACTAGTATTTTGTCATTTTTATTTTTATATTCTTTAATTTCACTTTTGGGCTGCTTATATTGAAACCTATGAATAGACTTCTGAATTTATTAGATCTCACCCTAAATACTTTTTCCCTATAAAGTTAAACGGAAAGTGCCACCTTATTTTCCAGAATAAAACAAGTGTGAGTATAAAGTTTAAAACAGTATTCCGCGAACAAAGTTAAATGAGCATATCAGTTCCTAATAAGTAAAAATATATATGCGAGAAAAATTTTAATTCCCTAAATATACGAAATGCACAGAGCGAGCGCCACTGCATTGTAGACGCATTTAAACACCATAGGAAACCTTTTACAGAATTAACAGTTAGTAGGGGTTCTCTTGTTGCTAACCATTCCTTTTACTGCCATAAAATTTTCTGATATCCTACAAAGACGTTTATTTTTATAGAGATATTACTCACGTACATTAAAAGTCGATAACAGCATAAGGTAAACAGTTATAAGAAGCAAAATAGTTATCGTTATTAGTTATCTATCCTCACATACAAGTTTTCCTTGTCTCAGAAATAGGATAAACTAAAAACTAGACTAAAAACTAAACTAAAACTAAAACTAAAACTAGACTAAAAACACACAACAAAATAACAGAAGAATGAAGAACAAGCGACCTAATTCTTCTATTCTATATAAAAAGAGATAAAAAAAAACAGCCAGAAAGCACAGAGGTATCCACTTGTTAAATAATACCCTAAAACTTACAACTAAAATTTTACAAGAACTAACGAATCAGAACTAACGGTAGCGGGTAGGTACCCCTCTATGATCCCGATAGAGAGCAGACTTACTTCAGGGATTTAGCGCCCCTGCCCACGCGAGCTCCTGGTTTTTTCCTCCATTTCCTATTTAGAGGTAACCAGGCCCCAACCTCAGTATTATCCTATCCAAACCCCAAATCCCTTCCCTAATATCCCCTCCCACCCACCAACCCGTCTGGCCAGCGTGGTGGGTTATGGCCAAAACCTCCACAAATCAAAAATGTCGGTTTCAACAGATATACGGAAAATACCCCAGGTGGGTAGGAAGTTTATTCCACAGTCCCGCACCGAAATAACGGTCTGCCTCGAGGATTCTGGGGGAGGCAAGTCGACATTGAAAAAGAAGAACAACAAACAACTCCATATAGCAACTTACAACATCCGTTCCATGGCAAAGGACGAAAAACTCTACGAACTAGAAGAGGAATTAGGGAATATGAATGGGGATATAATGGGACTATCAGAAGTTCAAAGAAGGGGTGAAGGGTATGTGGACTTACATTCAGACAACAGGCTCTATTATAAAGGCAATGAAGACTATACATACGGTGGAGTAGGTTTCTTAATCAACAAGAAGAGAAAATCACAAATTCAAATAATTGACAGCATCTCAGACAGGGTTACATACATGATTTTAAAACTAAATCCAAAAACCAAATTAAAGATTGTGCAAGTTTATGCTCCAACTGAAAAGGCAACTGATGAAGAAATAAATACTTTTTACGAAGATCTTAAAAAAGCTATAGACACCAACAGAGAATCCAAAATAATAATAATGGGAGATTTTAACGCCAAAATTGGAAGTAAGATTGAAGACTCTGAAAGCAAGATTGGAAATTTTGGATTCGGCACAAGAAACACAAGGGGAGAAAAACTTATGAAATTTCTGGAACAAGAAAACATGTATGTTATGAATACCTTCTACAAAAAGAAACCAAACAGAAAGTGGACATGGGTTGCACCTGCACCTAACGGAACCACCAAAAATGAAATAGACTATTATCTCTCAAACAACAAAAGAATATTTGAAGACGTAACAACAATCAACAACGTAACAACGGGTAGCGACCATCGTATAGTTAGAGCAAAAATAAATATTAACATGAAAGAAGAGAATAAAAGAATATTTAAAATCAACGCGAATAGATGCCTTTAAAGTAAAAACAAATGAAGAGCAATTCCGAGAGGTCTTAGGGGATAAGTTCAAATATATGATCCTTCACATAATCAAGATGAAATTGACGAAATTAACAAAAACATCAATAAGAACCTTCTCGAAGCCGGACTACAGGTCGCAAAGAAAACAAGTACTAAAGAAGACAAAATAAGCAACGAAACTAAACAACTAATGACGGAAAGACGACAACTACTAACGCAAAACAAACGCCATACTCAAGAATACATATAACTTAATAAAACAATTAGAAAAGAACTAAAATGCGACTTACAAAAATGGAACGAGAACTAAATAAAGCAAGTCATTGAAAACAACAGAGGCTTAAAATGTCTAAGACCCGCACTGGGTGTTCAAAAAATCATCAAAATTAAAGACGCCAATAGTAAGGAAGAGAAGGACAAATATAAAATAACAAAAAAAGTCGAAGACTTCTACAAAAGCTTGTACAGCTCGCAAAGCCAGCCTAATGAATCAACAAAGGAGAACGTCAAAAGAAAAATAAAAAACGTGGGATCAGAAGTACTACCAAATATAAAGGGATTCGAAATAGAAAGAGCTTTAAAATAACTAAAAAATAATAAAACTCTAGGATAGGACGGTATAATTGCCGAGCTCTTGAAAACAAGCAAAACAGTAACAATCCCTATACTAACAGAGCTATTTAATAAATGTCTCCATAATAGCAAGATCCCTAAAGACTGGAACGAAAATCTAGTAATACTTTTACAAAAAAAAGGGGACAAATGTGACCTACAGAATTATAGACCGATATCGTTGCTCAGTCAAGTATACAAAATATTCATGAGAATTATTAACAACCGGTTGACCTACAAAATGGACAATTACTAACCAGTGGAACAGGCTGGCTTCCGCAAAGGATATAGTACATCAGACCATCTGCTGACAATGAGAACATTGATAGAGAAGGCAAATGAATACAAACTACCCGTATTTCTTGCCTTCGTAGACTATGAAAAGGCGTTTGATAGTATCGAGATGTGGGCCGTAGAACAAGCTATTAATAATCGTAGAATAGATTCGAGATATAGACAACTAATACATAATATATATGAAAATGCAACTATGATAGTACAACTAGACGAAAATACAAATCCCATCCCTATTAAGAGAGGCGTGAGACAAGGAGACGTAATATCGCCAAAGCTTTTCAACCTAGCACTAGAAGACGTCTTCAAAACGACAAATTGGTCAAGCTATGGCATTAACGTTAATGGCAAGAAGCTAAACCACCTCAGATTCGCTGACGACATTGTGAATATAGCGAGCTCATTCGAGGAACTGCAAATTATGATAAAGGAACTCGCAGGCAGCTCCCAATACGTCGGCCTGAAAATGAACATGAAGAAAACAAAAATAATGACAAACACAGATGACCCCAGACGTATAACTATAAATGGCAGTGAGATAGAAAAAGTCCTGGAATATATCTACCTAGGCCAAGTCCTGAAACTTGACAAAGAAAACCAAAGTGCGGAAATTAATAGGAGAGCAAGACTAGCATGGGCAGAGAGCCCTTTCGATTTTTTTAGGAAAAAGTGAAAAATAAAACATACGCCATTTCCACAAAAATTAAAATTTATAGTAATCCTTACTGGAATTTCTTTATATTAGTATAAGTAACGATTTCAATAATTTTGACCGGTTTAGAATGCATATCTATTTTTGAAAAAGGTGTAATTTAAGAAAATCAGAATTTTTAAAATTATTTTGATTTTCATTTTCTTTTGATAATAACTCCAAAAATACTCAATATACGTAAAAAATGATATATAACCAAATTTTAGTTCTTTCTATACCAAATACTCTACCCTTTTTACTGTTTCCCTATGGTAAAAAGTAACCTAGTTAGAAACGTTTAAAACTTAAATTTTGTTGCGACAACCATGTAACCGGGACTATTTAACCTTTTATTTTTAAAAAAGTAAGAGGTTTAAAAGGATAAATTCGACTTGGTTTATTATCACTTGAAATTAGCTTTCAAATGGTTTTTAGGAAGCTAGGACAAAAAATCCCCGGACAAATAATCCCGGACAAAAAATCACCACAAATTATTCCCGGACAAAAAATCCCTGGACAAAAATCCCTTGACAAAAAATCCCCACAAAAATTCCCCACAAAAAATCCCCACAAAAAATCCCCACAAATAATCCTAGGACAAATAATCCCCGGACAAAAAATCCCCACAAAAAATCCCGGACAAAAAATCTCCACAAATTTTGTTGGACCAAATATCCCCACAAAAAATCGCGGACAAAAAATCCCCAGAAATATTTGCTACCGAATAGTTCTCTAAAAGTTTTCCCGTGAATGCATCGACGCAAATGTTTTTCAGCCTCAGTGTATGAGAGCTATAGCAATCGCCATGAAACCAGTTTTCGGCACGAAAATAATGATTAGCAATTAAAATTAAGCATGAATTGTAATTTCGATTACCAAATTTCGAATTCCAATTCTGAGTTTTTTCAATAATCGTGAAAGATATGGGGAATAAGCTAAGGCTGTGGGAATCATGTTGTACTTATTGTCTATTCGTGATAATAATTGCTGGTCCTGAAAACGATAATCTTGATTGTAATGCAAAAAATTCTGTTTCTCTTTGTAAATGTAACGTCAAAAATATTTGGTCATCATCATCATAAATGGCGTTATAACTCTTCTAGAGTCTTGGCGGCGTTTACTATTTCCTTCCATGTTTGTCGGTCCTGTGCCACTATTTCCCATTGTTTTACTCCCATTTACTCCAGACCTTCTCTCACTACATCTTTCCACCTTTCTCTAGGCCGCCCTACAGACCTTATCCCATCTGGCCTCTCCCAGAGCAGCTATGTCTGGTTTGATTTATGGATAAATTTTTATGGATGCACACAGATCCTCAATTACGTTTTTTAAAACCCGGATATCGAATAGTAATACCCGTAAATTTATTCCCAAAACCACCAGAAAAATCAAAGTAATCTAAAAGCTTTGTATAACTTACCTGGTGATGCGTGGAATGGATTTTTTGCGTTAGTATAATCAAGATTATCGTTTTCAGTACCAGCAGTTATCATCACGAACAGACAATGTTTTGAACAGAGTTATTCAAAGCAGAGTGAACAAAAGATTTAAGCCAATTACAACATGATTACCACAGCCTTAGCCTATTCCCCATATCTTCCACCATTCACGAGAATACTTTTAGAGAACTTTTCGGCAGCAAACATTTCTTGGGGAATTTTTGTCCGGGATTTTTTGTGGGGATTTTTTGTCCGGGGATTATTTGTCCGGGGATTATTTGTCCGGGGATTATTTGTGGGGATTATTTGTGGGGATTTTTTGCGAGGATTTTTTGTCCGGGGAGTTTTTGTCCAGGGATAATTTGTGGGTATTTTTTGTCCGGGGATTATTTGTCCGGACCCCATATTTTTAAGTACTTTGAAAAATGTTTAATACTTTATGTTATAAAATGCAAATTTTTCCCGTTATTTAAGATTGAATATTTGGATTTGGGTATTCGCCGAAAAAATATACATCCAATTACCTATAACTCTCCTTAAATTAACACTAAAATGTTTTTTTAGCAACCAGTTTATTTATTTTTTATTAGTTTCCATTTTGGTAATAATAACTTTTGTCTAAAAAGTTACAGTTTTTAAGTTATTTATGAAAAATCGGTTAAAAACATGGATTTTTCTCACGAAAAATTAAAATCTTTGATGTTTAATAACTCAAAAAGTTTTGATTTATCTTAATAACTTTATATAACAAATTTTACTTAGAAATTGTCCCTCTATCGATTTATGGTATTATTTTTAATAAAATAATTTTCACCATCGAGAAGGGTGGCATCCACCCCAGGGTAAAAGCGCAAGTTGGCATCATGTCACATTTGTTCCTTGAAGTATTCTCTAACTACTCACCAATTTTCATGAAAATCGATGTAGGTTCAACGAAATCGGAGGTTATAGCTTATATCCACCTTTAGTGACTCCACTGTACCAAAAAAGATCAAAAATTTTGCCAACATCTAGAAACATCAACTGTTTTTTCGAGAGTTTCAAGTTATATACAAAATGATATTATTGAAGCTGTATAATATACATTTAGCCATATATTTTCATTTTTAAATAAGATTTTTTGCATCTGGTTTTGGTAACACTTTAGAAAAAGTCACGCATCGCCACTGATCTCAACGCTCTCCACGACGGCGTCTTACCATCCTACGACCATCATGCATTCTTAAACAAAATCGTGATTAATCGCTGAATACTCTTATGATAGTTCTGTAGATTGATCCTACATAGAAAAAGTCCCTCGACGTGAAAAAAGAAGTAGTCACCTACGAGAATGTTCTGGATGTCCTGGAATAACCCAGAAATATCTGGTGACGTCTAGAACGTTAGAAATCTATATAAACATATGTGTTTGGCATTTTATAGTTCAGTTGTAATTGAGTATTTGAAGTTAAAAGTTGTCAGATTGTGTGAAAGAGTTGTATTGTAATTATTTCTGTCGGAGTTGAATAAAAGTATTTTCAAGAAGTGTAACAATACATTATGCCATTCTGCCACCCAACGCTGCCGTTCTCTGCGCAAATTTAAATGTTGATGACAGTCATCCGGAGCCAAAGGAAGTATCAGTTGTGGGCGGAATGAAACCAGTCCAAAGGCTCGAATACAAAGGTCTAGTGTACGTATAGTAACAAATCTACCTTTTACTCCAAATCTGTGGTCAATAATTTGACGCGTAGTAGCAGAACTGTCTCGCAGAGCCAATAATCTAAACGGCCTATCTGGACGCTCTGTGGTAGGTCTCGGTTGACCAGTTGGCCTTCTTCGTATTCCTCTACCTTCGTTTGTCCAATCACGACGTATAATTGTCTATGCCGTAGAATTAACAAGACGGCCAGTTTCGCGATACGACAAACCCATATCTCCATAGGTAACAATTCTACCCGTTTTACTATTTTATTTGGGAATAAGCCAGAGTTTAAGTATGGAATTCTGCCCCTATCACAATCGCTAACATGGTGGTAATTTTGCTGTCTTCGAACACGGGGAATTTTCTTACACCGAATAGGTACAATAATTAGACTAATGAATATTAACTAAAAATTTTTGTACCAGCCGGTCTTCATAAGTCGGTCTCATCACAAAACAAATTTAAAGATTGAACAATATTTTTACAAAAGTTATAAAGATAAAATATTTATATTGTTATCGTAGTGATGCTGTTGCCAAAAAATAAGTTCAAGAAATTATTGCTTCGGTGTGCATTACTTTTAATGTCACTGAGTATATCATTAATTAGTTTATACTGACCAATCCTATAAACTTTATAACTACATACACATTTGATGTAAAAACCGTAATGCATTCTCATAGACAAATAAGTTAATACGTAGGTATCTATTCAGATCTACATGTAGCTATTGTCTGTAGCATGTTTTAGTTGAATTAAAGAAAAACCTTTCTAAAAAATCACTCAAATTAAACGGTAGCGTGAGATGAAGCAATTACTAAAGTTCATACATTTTTAGATAAATGGCATTTAAAGACAAACTGTTGCTCTCATTTATCTTGTAGTTAGTTATAAAGGCTTGACCAATGTTAGAAAAGAGTTAGGTTTAATTTTAATACAATTTTGTCAGTCAGCATGTCAAATCTATATATTAAAGCTTAAAGAATTTAGCTTTTTGTAGATATTATATAGGGTGATTTTTTGGGTGTTCCAATTATAAATACGTTTTAGGGAAACGTGACATAATTAACCCTCAACTGGTATGTTGATTTAGTTAACAATCTAAAGTATGTTGGGCAATGGTGACCCGCGACTATAAATCCTAAAATATAGTCCGTCCGCTATAACTTTTCCCATGCGGTACGATTCATTTTCAATCAAATTAAGTCAAAACATAAATTGAAACGAACGTCGATGTGTATATACATTTTGTATACTGTATACTATATAGGGTGAGGCAGATAACTGGCCTATTAGAAATATTTAGAGAACTAAAGGCAACAAAATCATGAAAATTGGAATGAAAGGGTTTTGAGGGGCGATCTATTTAATGAAAATATTTTCATCAATTTGCCACTTTCGGTTATACCGGAAGTTGCTTAAAACTTCGTTTTTTTAAATGGGACACCCTGTATATTTTTACATTTTTAGATTCTACTCAATGTCTTCTTTCTTAAAATATGCGGTTTGGTAATGTTATACAGGGTAGTTTAAAAGCTAATTACGTTTTTTTTATTAATTTCGTAGCAACTTTCACACCCTGTAGAATTATAGTAGTTAGATATCAAAAACTCTATTTATGTTAAAATGATTTTTAATATAGTCTACTATTATTAAAAATTATTAGTATAGCTAAATGTTAAATTTTAGTATACAGGGTTGGTCGAAACTCGGAATAAGGATTTTCTGAATTTTCTTAAATGGAACACCCTGTATTTTAGTATTGCAATGAAAAGGCATTTTATGGTAGTTTTTATTTCTTAAGCATTCCCTATACCTAAATGCTTTAATTTGTGCTTAATTGTTAATCGCGCCAAGAATGTTAACTATGTAGGTATTTTGATAGCTCAACCATTATTGACAATTTTAAAGATCAGTCTAGATTAATATGTATTTATTTTCGAAAAATTATTTGTTATTGAATATTTTCACGGCCAACCTAATAAAATTTCACGTATTTTTTGTTGAAATTAATGTTTGGTTTGATTCACTAATAACTCACCAATTAAAGCAGTTAGGTATAGAGAATGCTTAAGAAATAAAAAAGTAGCATAAAATATCATTTCATTACAATAATAAAATATAGGGTGTTCCATTTAAGAAAACTCAGAAAATACTCTTTTCCGAGTTTCGACCAACCCTGTATAGTACAATGCAACATTTAGCTATATTAACAATTTTTAACAATAGTAGACTATATTAAAAATCAACTGAACATAAATAGAGTTTTTGATGTCAAACTACTACAATTCTACAGGATGTGAATGTTGCTAGGAAATTAAGAAAATAAACGTAATTATCTTTTAAATTACCCTGTATAACATTACAAAACCTCATATTTTAAGAAAGAAGACATCCAGGAGAATCCAAAAATGTAAAAATATACAGGATGTTCCATTAAAAAAAAACGAAGTTATAAGCCACTTCCGGTATAACCGGAAGTAGAAAATCGATGAAAATATTTTCATTAAAGAGATCACTCTTCAAAACCCCTTCATTCCAATTTTCATAATTCTGTTTCCTTTAGTTCTCGAGATATTTCTAATAGGACTTTTATCTGCCTCACCCTGTATACTACACTCATCGGCGTACGTTTCACTTTATGTTTTGACTTAATTTGATTGAAAATGAATCGTACCGCATGGGAAAAGTTATAGCGGAGGGACTATATGTAATGTTGTAATTACTTTATTTTATTAATTAAACGTTTAGGAAAAATACAAACAAGAAATAAAATGGATACAGAGATCATATACCTTATAGACCAGTAAGGATCTGCGAAAAAACGTCTATTTTTGGATGTGAGCGGTGGCATTCGGATTTTTGCAGATAAAGTTAGGTGACACCTTCAGTAATAATAATTGACTTATGCTCCTTCTGAAATATGCCCGGAACGTTATTAAAAGAATTAAAATATTTAAAAATTTCGAAAAACATCAATTTTTTTCTGCTTTCTTTGCTTATAACTTTAAATCGATTCATTTTGGAACAAAGTCGTAAAGAAATAAAATAAAGATAATTGAATTTTGTATGATATACGACTGGTAAAAAATGTCTTAAGGTATTACCTTTTCTGCAATATAGCAATAAATACAAAATAAGGGGGCAAAATAAGTCTGTTGCTATTCAATATTTTCTAACCGCTTTGGTGGCACTTAGAACCTTAGTAACTCACTTAGGAAATTCTTTGTAACATACTTAAATCGTGTACCAAATTTCATTAAAATCGTCTTAATAAATTTTGCATAATAAATTTGCAATCTAAATGTTTTTAAAACAGTTCAAATTTTTAAAAATCTTTCTGAACAAAAAGTAGACCATTTAGAAGTTGGTTAATTTTTTTACATATAAAGAGGTGATCTACCTATCTAATACACTTTACAGAATTAAAATCGGATTATTTAAGGGGCCTCAGCAATGTTTTAAATTTATAAACAATTTTTTTGGCTTATAAACAAATAGCTTTTTTTAATAATAAAAAAATAAATTTTTAGCAGTGCAAATAATTAAAACCGGTATAATTTGTTTTAAACTTTGAAATGCTGTCAGCAGAGTTGCTATTTTATTTTTTAATCAAACGTTATTCGCGTTCAAAAATTGTAATTTCTCGATTTTTTGAAACTTCCACCGCGTTTATCTAGAAAACTATGAATCTTACGAAAAAACTTGTAAGAACATTTTTTGCTTAGAATTACACAAGAAATACAAAAAAATGTTTTATTTTGCGAAAAATCGATGTTATGTAATTCCTCAAGTTCTTTGTTTATAACAACCTTATCGACATCCGGATCAACTGTTACCCAAAAAATTCGTGTTCTACGGGTCAAAATACATAAAAAAAACTTTAGTAAGTCCATCTAAATAAGGGAGCCCGTAGCACCCCCTCCTGGCCACAGCACTGATTTGTTTATAAGCCAAAAAATTGTTTATAACTTTAAAACATTGCTGAGGCTGCTTAAATAATCCAATTTCAATTCTGTTAATTGCATTAGATAGGTGGAGTACTTCTTTATATGTAAAAAAATTGACAAATATTTGTATATTCTAGTTTTTGTTGTGCAAGATTTTAAAAAATTTTAATTTTTTAAAAAAGTTTAGATTGCAAAATTATTATGCAAAATCTAGTGAGTCAATTTTAATGAAATTTGGTGTACGATTTAAGCACATTACAAAAATTTTCTAAGCAAATTAAGAAGGTTCCCAGTGTAACCTATGTGATGGAAAATAATTGAAAAAACAGGCTTATTTTGCCCCCTTATTTTATATTTATTGCTATTTTGAAGCAAGGGTGATAAATTACGAAATTTTTAACCAACCGCATCTGATAAAAATTTAATTATCTTTGTTTTATTCTTATACGACTTTGTTCTAAAATGGACAGTTTTTAAGTTATAAGCAAAAAAGTAGAAAAAAAAAGAAATTTTTTGAAATTTTTAAATATTTTATTTTTTTTATTAATGTTCCGGGCATATTTGAGAAGGAGCATAATTCAATTATTATTAAAGAAGTTATCACCTAACTTTATCCGCAAAAATCTGAATGCCACCTCTCACATCCACCTAAAAACAGATCCTTACTTGTCTATTTTGGTATGAATTAATTTATGAATGAATTAAACATCAACATGCATTTTTTGCACGTTGACACAAAAACTAAAAAACAATAATAGAAATCGAAAGTTAAATAAGTCAGGAAATAAAATTCGAAATTATTTATCCTCTGAGCTTTTTAAGTTGGAAAAATAAAGCATAACAGAGTGGTGAAATACTTGACAAGGGAATTCTAAAATTTCATTTCACGTCCTGTCGTTCACCGTGATAATAATTTTAACGAAATATTTCCTTTAAATCCACAAAAGTGAGTAAATTTTTTCCGTTAAAATTATTATCACGGTGAATGATAGGACGTGAAATGCCATTGCCTTGTCGAGTATTTCGCCACTCTGTTATGCTTTATTTTTCCAACTTAAAAAGCTCAGAGGACGAATAATTTCGAATTTTATTTTCTGACTTATTTAACTTCCGATTAATAGATCGTCGCGATTAATAGATTAAAAGTCGTTTCATAACCGTTGACGAAACATAGATTCACTGGTATACACCATAAATCAAGGAACAGTCGAAAGAGTGGACAGGACCCGGCGAACATGCTCCAAAGAAGGGGAAGATTGTCCAATCAATGATTGTCAAGCTGGGATTCACAAGGTGTGATCTACATCGACTACTTGGAGAAGGGCAAAACGATCACAGGGCCCTATTATGCCGAATTGAAGAAAAAGACGACCCCATTTGGCAAAGAAAAAAGTGCACTTCAACCATGACAACGCATCGGCTTACACCTCCGCCGTCGCCATGGCCAAATTGGTCGAATTGGAACGAACTGTTGCCCCATCCACCGTATTCTCCAGATTTGGCCCCGTACTACTACTATTTGTTTCCAAACTTGAAAAAGACACTCGCTGGGCAGAAGTTTAAGTCGAATGAGGAGGTCATCTCCGCCATGGAAGCCTATTTTGTAGACCTCGAGCAAAGGTATTTTTCAGACGGGTTAAAGAAGTTGGAGCATCGCTGGGACAAGTGTATCGAGCTAAAAGGAGACTATGTAGAGATATAAATTACCATTGTAGTAAAACCTCGATAGAACGGACCTCTATTTAACGGACATCGGATATAACGGACAAAAAATCCGATCAAATATAAAAAAAATTTGAATGCAAAAAAAATATGAAAAATGGAATTCTGGAAGAAAAATCAGCAAGAACATGATCTCGGTACTGCTTTGTGCCAACGCCGATGGATCGCATTGATTAACTGTTATATTGTTGGCAAATCTCGTAACCCCTTGAGTTGTCAAAGATTTAATGCATCATCTGCCAGTTTCATATTATAGCTCTAATAAGGCATGGTTGATATTTTTGGCAGATATTTTTAAAAATTGGATTTTTATAGAACTTGCACCTACAGTGAGAAAATTTCAAGTGAAGAAACTGGAAATATCGCCGAAAGAGGTGAAATGTTTATAGATTTTAGGCAACGCTCCTGCTTATCCCCCAGAAAATATTCGACATTATGAAGATGGCAAATTTAATTGTATGTTTTTGCCAAAAAATACATCGCTTATTCAACCCATGGATCAGTAAATAATTTTGGCAACCAAACGAATATATCGCAGAAAGTTTTTAGATGATGTAGAAAAGTAAAAAAGTAGCAAACAATTGATTCCTTTGTACACTCTATTTAAATACAGTACATATTTTTTAAAAAAATTTTGACTGAATTTAAAGCTATTTTTATATAACGGACTTTCGGCTTTAACGGACATCCCGTCCCCCCAATTAGTACGTTATATCGAGGTTTTACTGTATTCCAAAGTTTTCCTTTTTCTATTGTAGGCTAAGTACTTATCGGACCGCGAATCAAATACCAGATGGAGTGAGAAACAGAGGCAGGCCCAGAGTACGACTTAAGAACCAGGTGAAAGACAACTTACAAGTATTAAGATTACGAAATCGGAAAACCAAGGCGAGGATAGAAGGGAATGGAAGCTGATTCTAACACATGAAACTGATTATAGAACCCACCAGGAATTGTAGATGCAATGACAGTACTTTTAGAAGACAAGTAGTAAAACCAAACAGAAAGTTAACAATATAATGAAATGAAAATATATTGAAATAAAATAATTATTTGAAAAAAACAAAATTTAAAAAAAATAGAATAAAAATTCCATTTTAATTCAGTTGCAATGCGAAGGCAAAACAATTTTATTTTTCAATTAGAATACGGAGCGCAGTCCAGCACTCTAAACCGACGATTTTCGACTCCTATTAGAGTCTCATCGGAGAGACGTAGGCCTACTGCTCCATAGTCCAAGTGACCAACAACGAGAGTTTACCCTCACACAGCGACTGACGTGAATAGATCAGGTGACTAGCGTCATCTGGCAAATGAAAGATGAAGTTTTCAATCCTAATAGCAACATTAATATTAAAAATATTAACATATTACTAAAAGATTTTTAAATTAAAAACTTATTGGTCCATATCCTTGGAAACACCTCAATGGCTTCTAAAATTTGCAAGCCAGATGGATGCTGAAGCGAAGAAGACAAGAGGGAATTCAAAAACCTACAATTCACGACCCCGTCTGTTCACTGGTAAATTCCAACAGAAAATGGACCTAGTTACTCAAAGAAGTAACAACCAATATAAAAAGAGAATAAAAATTCCATTTTTGTTCAGTTGCAATGCGAAGGCAAAACAATCTTATTTTTCAATTAGAATACGGAGCGCAGTCCAGCACTCTGAATCGACGATTTTCGACTCTTATTGGAGTCTCATCGGAGAGACGTAGGCCTGTTGCTCCATACTCAAAGTGACCAACAACGAGAGTTTATCCCCCACACTGCAACTGACGTGAATGGATCAGGTGAGTAGCGTCATCTGGCAAATGAAGGATGAAGTTTTCAATCATAATAGCAACATTAATATTTAAAAATATTAAAATATTACTAAACGATTTCTTTAAATTGAAAACTTATTGGTCTATTTCCTTGGTAACACCTCCATAGCTTCTAAAATTTGCAAGCCAGATGGATGCTGAAGCGAAGAAGACAAGAGGGAATTCAAAAACTTATAATTCACGACCCCGTGTGTTCAGCTGGTAAATTCCAACAGAAAATGGACCCAGTTACTCAAAGAACTAACGACCAATACAAAAATAGAATAAAAATTCCATTTTCTTCAGTTGCAATGCGAAGGCAAAACAATCTTATTTTTCAATTAGAATACGGAGCGCAGTCCAGAACTCCGAATCGACGATTTTCGACTCTTATTTTAGTCTCATCGGAGAGAATTAGGCCTGCTGCTTCATACTCCAAGTGACCAACAACGAGAGTTTATTCCCCACACCGCAACTGACGTAAATGGATCAGGTGATTAGCGACCTCCGGCAAATGAAAGATGTAGTTTTCAATCCTAATAGCAACATTAATATTTAAAAATATTAAAATATTACTACAAGATTTTTTAATTAAAAACTTATTGGTCCATTTCCTTGGTAACACCTCCATGGCTTCTAAAATTTGAAAGCCAGATGGATGCTGAAGCGAAGAAGACAAGAGGGAATTTAAAAACTTACAATTCACGACCCTGTCTGTTCAGCTAGTAAATTCCAACAGAAAATGGACCTAGTTACTCAAAGAAGTAACGACCAATATTAAAATAGAATGAAAATTCCATTTCTATTCAGTTGAAATGCGAAGGAAAACAATCTTATTTTTCAATTAGAATACGGAGCGCACTCCAGCACTCTTAATCGACGATTTTCGACTCTTATCGGAGTCTCATTGGAGAGACGTAGGCCTGCTGCTCCATACTCAATGTAACCAACAACGAGAGTTTATCCCCCACACCGCAACTGACGTGAATGGATCAGGTGACTAACGTCATCTGGCAAATGAAAGATGAAGTTTTCAATCCTAATAGCAACATTAATATTGAAAAATATTTAAATATTACTAAAAGATTTTTAAATTGAAAACTTATTGGTCCATTTCCCTGGTAACACCACCATGGCTTGAATTCCCTCTTGTCTTCTTAGCTTCAGCATCCATCTGGCTTGCAAATTTTAGAAGCCATTGAGGTGTTACCAAGGAAATGGACCAATAAGTTTTCAATTTAAAAATCTTTTATTAATATTTTAATATTTTTAGAATTAATAATGCTATTAAGATTGAAAACTTCATCTTTCATTTGCCAGATGACGCTAGTCACCTGATCCATTCACGTCAGTTGCGGTGTGGGGGATAAACTCTCGTTGTTGGTCACTTAGAATATGAAGCAGCAGGCCTACCTCTCTCCGATGAGACTCCAATAAGAGTCGAAAATTGTCGATTTAGAGTGCTGGACTGCGCTTCGTATTCTTATTGAAAACAAGATTGTTTTGCCTTCGCATTGCAACTGAATAGAAATGGAATTTTTATTCTATTTTTAAATTGATCGTTACTTCTTTGAGTAACTAGGTCCATTTTATGTTGGAATTTACCAGCTAAACAGATGGGGTCGTAAATTGTAAGTTTTTGAATTCCCTCTTGTCTTCTTCGCTTCAGCATCTATCTGGCTTGCAAAGTTTAGAAGCCATGGAAGTGTTACCAAGGAAATGGACCAATAAGTTTTCAATTTAAAAATCTTTTATTAATATTTTAATATTTTTAAATATTAATAATGCTATTAAGATTGAAAACTTCATCTTTCATTTGCCAGATGACGCTAGTCACCTGATCCATTCACGTCAGTTGCGGTGTGGGGGATAAACTCTCGTTGTTGGTCACTTAGAATATGGAGCAGCAGGCCTACCTCTCTCCGATGAGACTCCAATAAGAGTCGAAAATTGTCGATTTAGAGTGCTGGACTGCGCTTCGTATTCTTATTGAAAACAAGATTGTTTTGCCTTCGCATTGCAACTGAATAGAAATGGAATTTTTATTCTATTTTTAAATTGATCGTTACTTCTTTGAGTAACTAGGTCCATTTTATGTTGGAATTTACCATTTAAACAGATGGGGTCGTAAATTGTAAGTTTTTGAATTCCCTCTTGTCTTCTTCGCTTCAGCATCCATCTGGCTTGCAAAGTTTAGAAGCCATGGAAGTGTTACCAAGGAAATGGACCAATAAGTTTTCAATTTAAAAATCTTTTATTAATATTTTAATATTTTTAGAATTAATAATGCTATTAAGATTGAAAACTTCATCTTTCATTTGCCAGATGACGCTAGTCACCTGATCCATTCACGTCAGTTGCGGTGTGGGGGATAAACTCTCGTTGTTGGTCACTTAGAATATGAAGCAGCAGGCCTACCTCTCTCCGATGAGACTCCAATAAGAGTCGAAAATTGTCGATTTAGAGTGCTGGACTGCGCTTCGTATTCTTATTGAAAACAAGATTGTTTTGCCTTCGCATTGCAACTGAATAGAAATGGAATTTTTATTCTATTTTTAAATTGATCGTTACTTCTTTGAGTAACTAGGTCCATTTTATGTTGGAATTTACCAGCTAAACAGATGGGGTCGTAAATTGTAAGTTTTTGAATTCCCTCTTGTCTTCTTCGCTTCAGCATCTATCTGGCTTGCAAAGTTTAGAAGCCATGGAAGTGTTACCAAGGAAATGGACCAATAAGTTTTCAATTTAAAAATCTTTTATTAATATTTTAATATTTTTAAATATTAATAATGCTATTAAGATTGAAAACTTCATCTTTCATTTGCCAGATGACGCTAGTCACCTGATCCATTCACGTCAGTTGCGGTGTGGGGGATAAACTCTCGTTGTTGGTCACTTAGAATATGGAGCAGCAGGCCTACCTCTCTCCGATGAGACTCCAATAAGAGTCGAAAATTGTCGATTTAGAGTGCTGGACTGCGCTTCGTATTCTTATTGAAAACAAGATTGTTTTGCCTTCGCATTGCAACTGAATAGAAATGGAATTTTTATTCTATTTTTAAATTGATCGTTACTTCTTTGAGTAACTAGGTCCATTTTATGTTGGAATTTACCAGCTAAACAGATGGGGTCGTAAATTGTAAGTTTTTGAATTCTCTCTTGTCTTCTTCGCTTCAGCATCCATCTGGCTTGCAAAGTTTAGAAGCCATGGAAGTGTTACCAAGGAAATGGACCAATAAGTTTTCAATTTAAAAATCTTTTAGTAATATTTTAATATTTTTAAATATTATTGTTGCTATTATGGTTGAAAACTTCCTATTACCTAAAATTTTAACGTTTATAGATACAGTATAATAATGTAAATAGTAGGCCTTTCTAATTCCTTTTTTTTTTTGTTTTATCCGCATTTGAATACATTCCGGGTATAAATAGACCTTGATCCCGCCTACCAAAAAAAAAGTTGAATAATAGCAAGCTGAAAATTTGTTAATAGTTTAACGGTGACTAGTCGGACAAACTTTGTAGTATGGGAACACTGGAACCGGGGAAGTTTTAATTGTGGAACAGGTTAAAAATTTTGAACGTCAGATTCCCATGTATTTTGTCAGAGAGAACTTTCAATTGATTTGTTACACTTTCATTAAACTCTCATGCAAAAATCAGACTGCTACTTATCACCAAAATAATTCCTGCCATTTGATATATTCTACGTGTCGGTTAAATACCAGCTTGATTTTTTGCATGAGAGTTTAATGAAAGAATAACAAATCAATTGGAAGTTCTGTCCGACAGAATACATGGGACGTTTTCGTAGTCTGACGTTCCAAATTTTAACCTGTTCCACAATTAAAACTTCCCTTGTTCCTGTGTTCCCATACATCAAGGTTTGTCCTACTAGACTCCGTTAAGCTATTAACAAATTTTCAGCTTGTTAATAATCAACTTTTTTTGTACGCGGGATTCATACCTAGTACTGTGATTTTGACTGTGTTTTTATCATTATATAAATGTATGTTCTGATGAAAATATTAAACAACATGTTGCATTATTATTAAGCTCGCTACTACTCTAAGCTGCATTTTGTGTTGTCGCTAATAAAATAAGACCTTTTAATTTTAAGTAAGTTTTCCTTAGTTTCCACTTGCAGTTATTAAACTCACATAATGCACTAACGTCGTTAAGCTTTAGGAATTTCGTGTGAAATTTTTCCTCTTTTACGTTGATTCGTAGAGTGCTCTGCAATGTAGAAAATTAATTTATGGATTTAACGTCCGAGACTGTTTTCATAATAGAAAAGTTTGTTGTTTATTCAACGGTTCGTATCTAGTCCAGCTATCGTACTTTCATATTCTCTATCGCCATTAAGACACTTTTAATTCTATTAACACGTTCCTCTAATAACTAAATAAAATTATACTTTGTAAATCATTTTTTTGACATTGTATTTATAATCTAGCGTAAATTAGAATTAAGTTCTTAATAATTGTTGGTTATTAGCAGGTATTGAACGAAAACAAAAATAAAATCAAAGCAAGCAATAAACATATTACAACACCTGCTAGTTTACTAGGCCTTCGAATAGCTTCTATTGGTAGAGATGAATGGAAATTCTCATAGGTGCAATAAACATAATAATAAGACTTCTTCCTCTTTAAGTACCGTGCCCAAATTTTAGGCGTGGGTAGCTTCCATAACAATTTGCCGATATCGTTCTCGATCTTGTGCGGCATGTAACAATTGATCTGCTGATAAGCCAGTCCATTGACGAAGGTTTCGGAGCCATGAATATTTCTTTCGACCGATTCCTCTTTTTCCGTCGATCTTTCCATTGAGTATTAACTGCAGCATCCTGTATCTGCTACCTCTCATTATATGCCCCAGATATTCAAGTTTTCTCTTTTTTATCATCTTCATTAAGTCACCTTCGCCTTGACCTACTCTGTTTAAGACTTCTCTGTTTGAAATGCGTTGAACCCAAGATATTCTGAGCATTCTACGATACGACCACATCTCAAAGGCTTCTAATTTGTTCATCATGTTAACCTTCATGATCCAGGTTTCACATCCATATAGCAATACAGGATACACATAACATTTTAGGAACTTGATTCTTAGTTGTAAATTCAGCTGAGAGTTGCTCAGAATAGATCTAAGTTTCATAAATGCTCCTCTTGCAATTTCTATACGAGTTTTAATTTCTTCATCCGGATTTAGTGTCTCGTTTATCCAACATTCTAGGTATTTAAAATGGTTAACTTTTGTTAGTGATTCATCACTGACAATTAGTTGCATAGGGCCGACGTCTTGTTTACTAACCACAAGTAACTTTGTCTTTGTTGCATTTATGTTAAGTCCGTTATTGGAGCATTCTCTAGTGACTCGATCAATAAGGAATTGAAGTTCTTCGATATTTTCAGCCATGATCGCGGTGTCGTCAGGCGAATAATAAGACACACATGTTCAAATCAATTGGTGGTTAAATAGCTCAAAAACTAAACAAAGGAAACATATAGGTAACAACAAAATATAAGGTAAAAATACTAGGTATGTACTTACAATCGGGACATCATCGACGAAGTCACTATTTTACATCTGTTCACTCGAAGCGTCTGAATGCATCTCTCTCTCCTTATGTGCTCGGGGTAGAATCTTGCACCTCAAAAATGGTTGAAAAGTCCCTTTCTTGAACACTTGTGGATTTCGCTAGTATGCAAGGAACAACACAGGCTTCGACAAGGGAAAAAAGGGATATGATTTCGAACTATTTAAAACAATCAAATCAATTTATCGGAATTCCAACAATAATGAAACCTTAAACTTTATGCCGAAAATGTATTTTCTACAAATGGCCAAAATTAACATAATAGCCACCTTAAAAATGGCTCATTTTTGATGTCTAATATTTTCTAAACCTGTTGTCCGATTTGAGTGACTCTTTAAATTTATTATTGCCTCATTCATTAATAATATCGCTGTAATAACATTGTTGCTAAATAGGTAAACTTTTATTGTATACCGGGTGTACAAATCAAACTGTGTTTTTTTTCAAGGTTCGCATCACCCTGTGGAATATTCTAGCATTCTTTGTAAAATACTAAAATTAAAACCCAACTATAGTCTCTTTTTTTTCATTCATTCGCTTATGTTGGATAATAAAAAAGTCAGGTACTTTAACAACTAGCCATGTTCTTCATCAATAAAGGGTGTTTTTAAATAAGTACAGCAAACTTTGAGGGATAATTTTTCATGAAAAAATAATGACAATTTGTTCTATAAACATGTGCCTGCAAATGCTTCATTTCTGAAAGGCGAGGTGTTAAAATTTTTATTACAAACTGACGATTTATTTATTGCTTTAAAAGCGGTTAAGGAGTGCAAATGAAATTGGGTGGGTTTTAAGACGTAGTTATTGCACACTTTTTGACATACAATTAAGAATTTAATATTCACCATTGGCCCGCATACAGGTAATAATATCGACCATATTACCTGTATGCACGCCAATGGTGAATATCAGATTCCCTATTGTATGTCAAAAAATGTGCAATAAATGCGTCTTAAAACCCACTCAATTTCATTTGCATATCTCAACCGGTTTTAAAGCAATAAATAAATCGTGAGTTCGTAAGAAAAATTTAAACACCCTTTATACCGGAAACGAAGCATTGGCGGACATACATTTATAAAGCCAACTGTCATTATTTTTTCATGCAGAAGTACCCCTTATAGTTTGCCATACTTTTTTAAAAACACCCTGTAATAATGAAAAACATGGCCAGTTGTTAAAGTACCTAACTTTTCGTATTGATAACACAGTTTGATTCGTACACCCGGTATACAATGAAAATTTACCTGTTCAGCAACATTGTTAGCACAACAATATTACTAAAGAATAATGCTACGCCATATTGAAAACATCACTTAAATCGGACAACAGGTTTAGGAAATATAAGACATCAAAAATGACCCATTTTTAAGGTGGGCGGTTAATTTTGGCCTAGAGTGTATGTCAAAAGGCCACATATCAGATTTTAAGACTTTAGGTTATTAGCACAGCCCTGCTCGTACTCATGTTAACAGTACAACTTAAAAAATAAATTTGATCAAGTTCATGTGTTGCAGGAATGACTAAGGTGAACATTCTTTAGCCACATTAATGTAATCTAATCTTATTTGGTTTATGCTGCAGAGGTCCGTCAGAAAGTCTCTGTTTTCCTTTGTGATATTTTCATTATATCGCTGTTTTATTCCTTATATTTATAACATAACAGTTAAGTTAAAATCATCCGTAATGATCATAAGATATTAGTCATTTGGGGTATCGTTTATTACAGTCTGAAGGTGTTCCTACAAGTGTTCTCTTGTGGTGGTATCTTCGTTGTTCTCAGGTGCACTAACTATTCATTCAGAGACATATTTACATTTTTGTACTTTGTGTAAACATTTTCTCTGTACTTACAGTGAGACTTTTTCTTTGGCTTTGGTTCCTTTATTAACACCACTGTAAATCATCAGACGATTTCGTATAAAACTGAAGGAAAAATGTAAAGAAAACAAAACAGTTTACCTGAAATACATGTCAACCAAGATAAAAGAATCATATGATAATTACAAGACCATAAGAATTGAAACACATTATCAGTGGAAACGGTTTTTTACAGAAATTAAACATGCTTTTACTGATCTGCAACAGTTAATATGACAACTGATACGAGGTCAGAGAATGGACGTAAATTAACTAACAGGACCAAAACACATAGAAAAGGATATATGGATAGAGTATCTAAAAAACTCTATGCAGAGGAAGAACAAATTTCTAACACCGGTAACAGCATAAATTACGACAAAAACATAAAGTTCGAAAAGCACTCGAAAAATAATAGAAAAGAAACAGGTAAAGACGCAAGACCAAACGAATTACTGAAATATTGTTAAGCGGCAATGTCAGAGCAATTAGCAACATTAATTAACAAAATTATAAAACACGATAAAATGTCGGATAAATAGTTAACGAGTGAACTAACTGTACTATTCAAAAAATGAGATGGAAAACAGCAAAAAAACTACACAGGCATTCTTCTTCTTCTTAACGTGCCCTATCAAGTCCCCTTGACGTTGGTGATTAACATGGCGAAACTGTCTCTGTCTCGAGCTATTCTAAATAGTTGTTCTGCTTTCTTTATTCCTGTCCACTCCCATATATCTGTGTCACTTGTGAAAACTGTGTTAAGTGCAAATTTGTGAATTTTGAGCTAAGGGCATCACCAGAAAGCTAATTTTTCTCTCTATATTTGTGTCTAATGGGCTAAGTGATATCGCTATCATTACGGTCAATATCAGGGCTGCTTTATCAATTAGGCAATATAGGCAGTTGTCTAGGGCGGCACATTATGAGAGGGTGGCACAAATACACTGTACAAAAAATATTTGTATATAAAAAATATGGATCTGGATTCTGTCATTAAAGAGTATGATAAGATCTTTCAAATTACTTTATCGCAAGGAAGCCAAAAAATTGTGACCAAATAAAACATAGGTATAAAGAAATAAGAAAGAGAAAAAGAAAAATTCAATTTGACGAGGGGGCCGATGATGAACTAAACTTTTCAGCTAGTGATGAAATGAAAATCCACACATTCTATATATTATAATCGACACTGTGATAAGAGACCTGAATAGACGTCTGGAATCTTATCGACTTATTTATCAACGTTTTCGTGTTATTAACAGATTTTCCAAAATTAAGCAATGAAGAAATTATTAAAGAAGCTGAAAATCAAGTACAAAATAAAGACGGCCAAGATACATCATTCATGCATGAATGCATTCGGAATGCATTTGGATACCACAATAAAGTCACCAATTGACAAATCTTAATATTTAAAGAGAGTTAGTGCAGTCACTGAAGGTGGATATGAGCTATTGCCTCAGATTTCGTTGAACCTCCATCGATTTGTATGAAAATTGGTGAGTGGTTAGAGGATATCTCAAGCAACAAAAGTGACATGTGTCAACTTGCGCTTTTACCCTGGGGGTGGATGCCACCCCTTCCCAGGAGTGAACATCATTTTATTAAAAACATCCCCAGAATTCGATAGAGGGGCAAATTCTAAGCAAAATTTGTTACATAAAGTTATTAAAATAAATCAAATCTTTTTGAGTTATTAAAGATCAAAGATTTTAATATTTTATGAAAAAATGTTTTTAACCGATTTATCATAAATAACTCAAAAACTATAAGATTTTACAAAAAGGTAATTACATACTACCAAAATTGAATCTAATAAAAAATGAAATAAACTCCTTACTAAAAATACCTTTTAATATTAACTAAAAGTGAGTTATAGGTAATTGAATGTATATTTTTTTTCGGCGAGTACCCAAATCTAGCTAAGTATTCAAGCTAAAAATGATGCATTTTATAACATAGCCTTATTAAACATTAATTTGTCGAAGTACTTAGAAATGTCTATCAAATGAACAAGATAGCATTAAAATTTATGCACCAAATATTTGTCAAAATTTATCTTTTAAGAATGTTTCCAAAAAAGTTATTGTTTTTTTTAATAACTCCGTTAATTTTTACGATATCAGGTTTGCCTTAACATCATTTGAAAGATAATTTTATTGACTATTATACCACGTTGAATTTAACCTATTAAACCCCTAAATTTTTTAAAAATAAAAGGTTAGATGGCCCCGGTTAATGGTTCTCGCAGCAAGATTTAAGCTTTAAACGTTTCTATCTCGGTTATTTTTTACCCTATAGTTGTATACCCTATAGTTTTATATAGTTATGTAAAGTTAAAATATTTGATACAGAGAAAACTAAAATTTGGTTATACATATATCACTTTTTACGTATATTGAGCATTTTTGGAGTTATTGTCAAAAGAAAATGAAAATTCCGATAACTTTAAAAATTCTGATTTTTTAAAGTTATATCTTTTTTTTAATATGCATTCTAAACCAGTCAAAATTGTTGAAATTATTATTTATGCTAATATAAAGAAATTCTTCCAAGGATTACTATAAATTTTAATTTTTGTGGACATGGCGTATGTTTTAATTTTCACTTTTTCCTAAAAAATTCTAAAGGGTTCTCTTATTTTCATCATAACTTGCTTAATTGTGATGATATTGACTTCTACTGGAGCTCATTTAATAGGTACTCCGAAGTACTTTGACAAATGTTTAGTAGGTAAATTTTATAAAATGCATCTTTTTCCCGTTATTTAAGCTTGAATACTTAGATTTGTGTACGTACTTGTCAAAAAAAATATACATTCAATTAACCATAACTCACTTTGAACTAACATTAGTCTAGTTCTTTAAGCAACGAGTGTATTCAGCTTTTTATTATCTTCAATTTTGATAATAATAACTTTTTTGGAAAGGCTTATAGTTATTGAATTATACGTGAAAAACTGCTTTAAAATATGCATTTTCTTACTAAAAAATAAAGTCTTTGAACTTTAATAACTCAAAAGGTATTGATTTATATTAATAACTTTATATAAATATAACAAATTTTGCGTAGAATTTGTCTCTCTTCGATTTATGCAATTATTAAAAAAATAATAATTTTCATCCCCGAGAAGGGGTGACATTCACCACTACGGTAAAAGCGCAAGTTATCATCATGTCACCTTGGCTCCTTTAGGTATCCTCAAACTACTCACCAAATTTCATGAAAATTGATGGAGCTTCAACGATATCGGAGGTGAAAACCTTCAGTGACTGCACTAAGTGGATCGAAAGATATTTTCCCTAATTTTGACATTGCTTTGCAAATTTACTGTGAATCCCAGGTGCCAACGTTTCCGCTGAAAGGTTATTTTCGAAAATGTCAAGAATTAAAAACAATTTTTCATCAAGTATGACGCAAGAACGTGCAATTGGTCGATTTTGTCAAGAAAATTTTTTTTTGAAAAGTCTTTTTTGAAAAAAAGCCTCTGATGTGATCGAACTGGAATGACAATTTTTTCTGTTATAGGTACATACACATCGTAGTTTAAATCCATTTTTAGTGTTTTTGCAAATTTCTGCAATTTTTTTTCGCAAAAATGGTACATGGTTGAAGGGCGCCTACTAGAGAATTGCCTAGGGCGTCAATTGACCTAAACGCGGCCCTGGTAAATATTCCACTGTGAATCATGGGTTGAAACTTTAAAATGCAACTTGTACCTGTGAAAAGCGAGTCCAGTTTTCTTAGCCCACTTTGCACAAATTTTCTGTCACTTAAATATTTGTGTAATGTGAGTTATGTACATATTTTTGTACTTAGCACATTTTTCACAGGCGATTAATCCATATTTCAGGTTATTCGTTTACTTTTAACTCTTTTGTCACTAAAACCCATTGCGTATTTTTCCACTAAATTTGATACGGTGACGACGGCGACGCTTAAATTCTTAATCTCTTGTCGGCAGCGATACGGTCAACATGTCTAAACGGACGAAATTTATTATGCAAATGGCGAAGGCTACAGAAATTAGTTCATCTAATGATTCAAATTATGATTCTTCTGGTAAGTTTATTTGAAATATTACCTGAATAAATCGCACCATCAATGCAAGACTATCACAACTCAAAAATTGCCATTTTTTGTTTTTTTATGAATCTGTAATGGTAATGGGTAGTCTAACAATGAAAGAGTATTATAACTCAAAATTTAATATAAGACATTGTTAAACAATATTAATGTTAAGTTATAATACTCTTGCATTATGTTAGACTACCCATTACCATTACATTTTCATAAAAAACAAAAAATGGTAATTTTCTAGTTGTGATAGTCTTGCATTGATGGTACGAAATTGTAAAACTGTGTTTAAAATTTGGATAAATGTCTATACTGTACTACTGTACTCTATTTTTTAGAATCGAGTCCTCCGCCCACAATTCCTGAGGAATACAGAGACATTTTCGAATCCGATGATTCAGTCAGATCAAGATCCATTACATTTTACCTAATTATCTATTTAGATGGGAAATAAGCCACAATTAAATTGAAATTTTTTTTTATTATTACCCCACAAATCGGGTGTCGTTGTCAAAATACAAACTACTACTAAATTAAACAAAAATATTGTTGTTTAGTAAAAAATTCTTCAGAACAACATATTACGTATGTATGTATGTAATAATTAGGGAGCGGATTTTATGCTAAATGCATATTGCATGCATATTTTGCATATTTGAGAACTTTACTAAATTTTGCATATTTAAAAAAAAACATGCATATTTTGTGCCTATTTAAAAACATTTAAGTCAAAAAAAAATTAATTTTTTAATTCGACACAATACTTCCCCGCACAGGCTGTTCTATTAATTCGAGAACTACCTGAAAAGAGACGGCTCATTTTCTTCCTTTTCATTTTTTCTTAGAAAATACCCGATCTTTACACAAAGTACTTATAGTGCGCCGTTATAAAATGATTGTAGGATGTTAAAATGATGAAGGATGGTTTACCGGGAAATCCGAATTTTATTTACTTTTATTATATTTAGTAGGTACCTATAATTCTGGTGATTCTTTTAAATCCCCTATTGTTAAGAGAATTAACACCTTTAACCATAGTTTTACGATTTTCTAACGGAGTTGAAATAAATCGTTATTTTAATTACGCCCCAATTACTTCTGGTGATGTTGAAAGGAGTTTTTTAAGTTGTAAAAATATTTTATCTGATCAAAGAAAATGTTACCTCGTAAAAAAATTGAAAAAACACATTGTAGTGAATTATAATCGAAGATATATAGCGATATTGTTGTTTTATTTTAAATAGGTAACTATTGGTATCAGTTTTTGTAAAAAATGAGAATACATTGCATATATAAAAAATGATTTTATTTGAAAGATAATAAATAAGATTGCCGCCCCCCTATAAAAGAACCAACCAGAAAAGAATAGAACAGAAAATTTGTGGTTTTTTGAAATGCGCATTTTTTGAATTTTTGTGCATATCTTGTGCATATTTCGTAATTTTTTACTGCATATATATGCGCATATTTCCTCAAAATTGATCGCATATAAATCCGCTCCCTAGTAATAATCCTTTATTCGTTTTTGTAGAAACATATTTTGTATTAATTTAGTATTCATTTTATCGCACCTTTAATAAAAAAAAAAGAAATAACTCAAAAAACACAGTTTGTGGGAATTTGCAGTCAAAGTTTTTAAGTTTTGCACAGTACAGGTTAAAAATTAATTTCACAAAAATCATACGGGTTAGAGAAATTCTAAAGGTTGGTGTGGAGAGTTTAATTAGTAAGCTCTTAGATTTTAGTAAATGCTAATCCTCTCGTCTATTGTTAAGGGTGCAAATGTGTTGTTCTTTTGATAGTTTATTGTTATTTCACTTTATGATTAAACATATATTCTGCGCCGATGAAATAATTCTACATGATGCTCTTTTATTGCTAAATGAACTGTCATGTAAAATAAACAATTAGGTTTGTTGCAGTTTTGATGTAAAAACTTTGAGTTGACACTGAATTAATCCTAGTTGTTTCTATCTTTTCTTAAACACAAAATGAATTTTCGTTTTCTTTATAATAAAATACTGATTATTCGTTTATTTATCTTTATTAACAAAATTTCCTGATTACAAAATTAAACTAAAATATAAGTAACACTATAATAATACAATTAAAATATGTTAATACATTTTAAAAATAAACCGAAAATATAAAATAGATTGTTTCAAGAAACTTGTGTGGCTACTCTCAAATATGGCACAACATTTATCTTAGATGAATTAAAAAAACGATTAAATTATTGAATTAGAAAATTGGGAGTAAAAAGAAGGAATCAATCCTTTAGATAGCAATGCTTGCAAATCTTTCCGTTTGTTTGTACTCAATTTTTGTTTTTCTGTATAGGCGGGTTTGAGTGGTATTTCCGTCATTGATCCTATTTTTTTTTCGTTTGTTCCTTACATCTACCTGTTTATAAGTCTCATCCTTGTATGATGTCTTAAAAAAAATATGTAGGATTATCTTTGTTCACTTGTATTGCTTTGATTTCGTTTCAGTTAACATTTTCTCCCTCAGTATTAATCGTAAAGTTATACCCCAATTCTTCTTGCAAACCTTTTAAATCATAAAATGATTGGTAATAATTCATCTCGTGCACAATTAAAGGTGGGTTCGATTTTCTAGCATTCCTTGTTAAAGTTACATATTGGTCTGGAGTGTAAATAGATCCAGATTTCATGCTCTTTTTAACTCCTTTCTCAATAAGACTGTGCACACTATCGGCTCGTTCTGACTGTGGCCCTTTATTAAAAATTTATGTGTAATTCTCTTAATGTTTAACGTGTGCACAGCGAATAAATACAGCGACGTTATATACTTATTCTTGTTTTGGTCCACAGCAATTGTCTGAAGAGAATATGACTTCTTTTTCACCATCGCCCCCTTCACTTATATTTTTTAAATAGGCCCATATGCAAGAACCGATTCCTATGGAGCCTCGTTTTGCATCACATTTAGATTAAAAATAACAGTGTACATTTTTATATGCCTGCTTAGATTATTTCTGTCAGTTCCGACACCGTTAAATTGTAACAGTTCAGTTTTGATTTATAATAAAATGAAGAAGACCTGACCTGTATGACATTGCAGCACAGCTAGCTACTCTTACATTTTGGCTGACTTTGTTTCGGTCATTTAATTTCTCAGCCCTACTCCAGTTTTTTTTCTTCTAAATTTGATTTATATTTTTGCTCCAGGTCTTTATTTTCATTAACATTGGAATTGTTGTAGGTATTACACAGATCGCATTGATCTTTTTTTTGGTTGGAGGAAACCGATATTAAATTCAGTAGTAAATATTTTATAATAGGTATTATATGTACCAATTTCTTTATTGTTCCGCTCTTGTTCTAATTTAAAATCATTGTATAAATCTTTAATGGTTTTGCTGCCTTCTATGTATTCTCTTGAAGTAGAAACGCATAGGCAGTGAGATTCAACCCTTGGTATAGAATTAATATGCCCCTTGATGTCGGTTATCAGTTCGGGATCATTTTTTCTGTGCTTGCCATGTTTTCCTCTTAAATCATCCAGTGCAAAACCATTTGCATCAATCTTAGTCTGTATTGTAAAAATTATGCGGTCAGAAATATCTAAAGTTGATTTAAAAAATGTTTTGCACACTCTAATTTTGACATCTTCTTCTTCTTCTTCTTTTGCCCTTTAATTCGTCCAATTCTGAACATAGGCTTCCCCCAGTTTCCTCCATTCGCTTCTGTTTAGTGCTTTCTGTTTCCAGTGCGTTCCTCCTATCTTTTTAATGTCGTCTCCCCATCTCATCTGGGGTCGTCCTCTTGCTCTCTTTCCTGTCCATGGTCTCCATTGTTGTATCGTGCTATTCCACCTATTGTAAGTTTGTCTAGCGTTACGACCTGCGAAGCTCCATTTTAGCCTGGTTATATGTTGACCTGCGTCTTTGACTTTTGTTCTATTTCTGACCCAGATGTTTTGCTTTTTGTCTGTCAATTTTACTCCTAACATTGCTCTCTCCAGGGCTATTTGTGTCTTTATTATTTTATCCATGTTTGCCTTGGTCAAGGTCCATGTTTGGCATGCGTATGTGAGAATTGGGAGTATGCACTGGTCAAACACTCTTGTTTTTAAGTATTGTTGTATTTTTTTATTCTTTAGAAAGAATAAAAAAAAAGAATTTTGACATCATTTATAACAAAATGGAAAGCCTGGTTGCAGCGCCTAGGATTCTCAGCGTTTGTGTACCTGTACTTAGGTTGAATATCATCCATACAAGAATTTATGTATGCTCTTTTCTTTAGCAAACTGCCCAATTCCCAGAACTTGCAAAAAATACCATATCTGTTTGCTGTATTGATATTATCGGAGCACTTAGTCTGCACTTTTCGGTACTCTTTCAGACAACGAGCGGGGATAGTTTTTTTTGTATTTTTTGACATAGATACGTAAGTTTACTATTATTACGTAATATACTATTACTGTTTGATAGAAACAGGTAAAAGCCTTAGTTTATAATAAAAAAAATGTGTATTTATACATAATATATTAAAGTAATACAAATTGAAACTTACTTCTTCCGTAGTTTCACATTTATTATTAACGGGTTTTTCATTAATGGAATTATTATCCAATGAGGAATTTTTCGCTACTAATCCAAGTATTTTTGTGCTCTAAACTAGAAGACGCCACTCTAAAACAAGAGTATTAATATTATACCGGTTAGTTAGACAAGAAGCTGATAGTCAACAAGAATCTAATTAAATTGGATTATCAAAAAATAAGTACACAAGTATCAATGCAAACGTCAAACCATTGCATATTAAAAGTATTACTATTACAATAATTATATTGTTGATTTTATAATAAAGTGAAACAAGTAAAAAACGTGAAGGTTTCTAACTACCTATCTAATAAAATAATAGTAGAATATTGAAATAATACTTATTGTACTTAAGTAATTTTTAAAATTTTTAATTAGAAACTGCATAAAGTTGAAATAATACGGCGCATAATAAGAAATAATTTCTACTAAAATGAACTAACTCATAAATGAACTAACAAATCTTCAACTAGTTTTCTAATAAAGTGAAATAAGTCTGAAAGAATACACTTTTCTAAAAAGCGATAGCAAATAATATACTTACTCGTTAGTAAAACACAGAATTGTTTCGTATTGTATCACTTTCTTTGAAAATACCGATATCTTACCTCCAAACACAGCCGGAGTATAACTGAATTCCACCACTTTTTTACGAGTACCGGTTTGTGCAAAGGCGTTAGTAAAAAAGAGCGGGAAAATCATTTATCTCTCTCATCTTCATCATTTTAACCTGGCTGTTAAACGGAACAGGTTCTTCTCGTCTAGTTATTTCACTTTATGATTAAATCTCGAAAACCATGAATTTTGAGTTATTTCGCTTTTTTATTAAAGGTGCGTTATGTTGTGTTCTTAATTTCACATTATTTTTTACCTATGTATTTTGTTCTTATAAAAAGATTTATGAAAAAAGTATAATTTATTGTTTACATATAATTTTTTTAAGCTCTAACGGGACAAATTAGCATAAAATTGCCAATATTTTGAGGTATTGTTAAAACACTTAACACATTGTACACTAATGGAATTAGTGTAAAAGTACAGACAATTTAAAAAAAATTGTTAAAATAGAGGTTATAAATTATTAATAAACAGAACAAAAACATTTCCATATTAAAGAAAAAAGTACTGCCCAAATTTTGGGGCTTTAAAACTGACATTTCATCAATATATAGATTCTGGAAAAATTGTGAAACATTCAATTACGTTTTCTCGAAAATGCGATTTTGGCACATAACACCCTTTTCACAAGTGACACAGATATTATTCTTCAACCAAGAGGCCTGCTTTCTACCAATTCCTCTGCGTCCTTCAATTTTACCCATCATAATAAGTTGAAGAATATTATACCGGTCTCCCCTTACTACGTGTCCAAAATAGGCCATCTTTCTATATTTAATGTTATCAAGCAGCTCGCGGGCAGCATTTGCTTTCTAAAGGACTGCCACATTTGTCAGCATAGCCGTCCATGGTATTTTCAGTGTACGTCTGTGCAGCCACATTTAAAAGGCCTCCAAACGATTAATGGTGGATATTTTTAATGTCCATACTTCGACACCATACAAGAGGACTGACCAAATGTAACATTTAATCATGCGCTTTCGAAGTTGAAGTTGCAAGTTATTATTACAGAAGAATGACATCATTTTAAAAATATCGTGCGGGCTATCTAGATTCTACATTTTATCTCTTTATCTGGATCTAGTTGTTCAGTAATATGGCAACCAAGATATTTAAAACTGGGTACTCTTTGAATTATATGACCATCAACATATAACTGTGAATCTTGATGAGCCAAAGGGCTAAATACCATTTATTTTGTTTTTGAACAGTTTATGTTTAGGCCAAACTCTCTTCCCTTTGTGTCAATGGCATTTAAAAGGTGTTGTAATCCATTCATATCATCACTTAAAATAACTGTATCGTCTGCATATCTGATTGTATTTTTCAGAATTCCATTAACTTTCACACCCCATTCCAAATTATGCAGCATTTCCTTAAATATTATATCTGAATATAAATTGAACAACAGTGGGGACAGTATACAACCCTGTCTGACACCTCTTTGTATTTTGCATATTTCTGTTGATTTTCCATTTATGCAAGCTTTCGCTGTTTGACGCCAGTATAATTTTTCTATGATTCGTACAGCTTGACTATCAACTCCTTTATTTTTTAATATTTTAATTAATTTGTGATGTTGTACTCGATCAAAGGCCTTCCCATAGTCAATAAATACAGCAAAGACGTCTTTCCTTTGATCTGGGCATTTCTGCAATAATACATTTAGTGCAAAGACCCGTCCCGGGTTCCCAGTCCATTTCTGAAGCCAAATTATGTTTCATTCTGGTCTTCTTCACACTTATCTCTGATTCTACTGTGGATGATATGTAAAAATATTTTTAAAGTGTGGCTTATAAGGCTTATCATTCTATAATCTCTACAGTTTTTCGGACGTTGTTTTTTTGGTAGGGTTATGAATTCGGACTTTAACCAATCTTCAGGGATATCACCAGTCGAATAAACATCATTAAAAAGTTTGACTAGTATTCCAATGTTTTTCTTATTTATGAGCTTTAACATTTCTGTAGTTATGTTGTCAGGACCAACGGCTTTCTTGTTTTTTGCCAATTTTATATCATGTAGTATTTCTGATTTTACTATTTCTGGTCCTTCACCTTCATCTAAAGTCTCCAGTTCTTCGGGTCTATCATCATTATACAGTTCATTTATATAATTATACCAGATAGTTCGAATTTCGTGTTCGTCTATTATCATTTTTCCCGACGAATCGGTTATAGTATGTGAAGTTTTCCTATGATAAAGACTAGCTACTTCCTTAACTTTTTTAAACAATACAGAGGCATAAAATTGTTAACTCCTACTTTAAAATTTACAACTAAAATTTTACAAGAACTTATAAATCAGAGGATAAGTTAGTAGATGAACAATAGGGTTTTCGTACTGGAAGATCGTGTATATATGCAATATTTGTCCTAAAACAAATTACTGAGAAATCACTAGTTTACTAGAGTCTAATAGACCAGCATTTCTGTATATGATTGAGTTGAAGAAAGCAATTGACAAAGTAAGATTCAGAATATATTGATTACTTACAGAAACTACAGACTTAGGCAGTGGAATAAAACAGGGGACAGGAGGAATGAGCCCTATCGTCGTCAACAAAGTAAAACTCCATTTTCCTTAATTTTTCAGGAGAGCCTAAACCAGTAACATTAGAAGAACAAGTAACTCCAACATGGGTTCATAAAATAAAATATGGAAAACGATGTAATTCCAGCGATAGTTTAAAGCAACAAAAATCCCTTTATTTTTAAATCGTACTAAAACATTTATTACCCAAATCAACTTACTTTATCTTACTTCCTTACAGATGTAAAATTAGAACTTAAAAACCTCTATTTTACTCAAAAAAAAAAACAAATCAAATCAACGGCAATAATCACTTAACTGACTTAACAGAAAATGCGCGGGAGTTGCGTGTTTTACTAACATAATTTTTTGACAAGGGGAGATACCTGCTTTTCTAGTATACATTTTAGCATTAGAAATCTACATTTAAATGACGTATAATTTGTCGGATGGCTAGAATAGGTGATTGGCTAATGGATGGCAGTAAAATCTCATTTTAAGTAAAAATTGGAGTTACGCGGTTTTCTTGTGTCGACGACGCTATGCTTTTCAATTTAATCATAGATGAAATCCTCAAAAGTATCAATCATGAAGAGGATCTTCTTCTTCAGTGTGTGTTCGTCCACTGCTGGACAAAGGCCTCTTCGATTTGCTTCCATCGATTTCTACTCTTAGCAATTCTCATCCAGTGCTTTCCCGCGACTTGTTTGATATCATCTGCCCACCTCTTCTGCTGTCTGCCTACTCCTCGCCTGTTCTCTCTTGGTCTCCAGTTTGTTAATCTCTTTGTCCATTTTTCGGGTTATCTCTGGCAACATATCCGACCCATTGCCACTTGAGCCTTGCTATACGTTCTGCGACATCAGTAATTTTTGTTCTTTCACGAATCCTGTCTCTCAGACTAATCTTTAGCATGGCCCTCTCCATCGCTCTTTGAGTTGTACTGAGCTGCTCGAAGGTTTTCTTCGTAAAGACTATGGTCTCCAGTTCATAATATGTAGTTACAGGCAAGACATATTTGTCATAAATTCTACGTTTAGACACATTGGTATATCTTTATACCTCAAGAAAAAGCTTAACTTGCCGAAAGCCGCCCAAGACAAGAATGCGTCTTTTTATTTCAGCTATTTGGCTTTTTTTGCCGATTTTCATGGTAATAAATGAAGTGGATACAAAATGGGAAACAAAGAAGGACCTAACAATGAAACACTGAAAACGTTTGTTTTCTATACTTCCACAAAATTTATTACAACTAGGTGACTGACTACAGCTGTTTCAGCAGAGTGCCTTTCTCAAGTGATTTAATTTACTATGTGTTTGCCTTTTTAAAATCTTTAACTGAAGAGGTTGAGTAGTGGGGAGCTGTTTGTCTTGAGTTGATCATTCAGAATTATATCTTTATTTTTCAATTTATTAATTTCCATCGATTCTAACAAAGATACCTTAAGGCCTTTATTTTGAATATGCAGAATTTGAAACTGTTCATTAAAAGAATGATTATGATCTAGAAGATGAAGTGCGTATGTAGACGTGTCTGTTTTTCTATTATTGAAAGCCCTTTTGTGTTCTGCTATCCGTTTGTCAAAGGTTCTGCCAGTTTAACCGATGTAAGTTTTCGGACAGTCACCACAAGTTAGTTTGTAAACACCACTCTGCAGTTGTTTTCTCCCTCGGCTCTTATTATTGTTAATTTATTTGCTTAAGTTGTTATTAGTTCTGAAAACTGGTGTTATTCCTTTCTTTTTTATGTATCTTGCTATTGTTGTTGTTATCTTGCCAGTATATGTGATAGAGCAGAAGGTACTGGGTTCTTTCTGTGGTGGTGGATAAACTAATTTCAGGGCTTTCTTATGGAGTTTTTGGTTTAAAATTTTGTTAATTGTTTGTTCGTTATAGCCATTGTTTACTGCTATTTGTTTAATGATGTTCAGTTCTATCTCGTAGTTATTTTTGACGTCGGAATTTCTGTCAGTCTATGTATCATGCTACGGTAGGCTGCTAATTTGTGTTGTGTAGGATGGGATGACCAACTCGAGACAAACAGCTCCCCACTACTCAACCTCTTCAGTTAAATACTTTAAAAAGGCAAACACATAGTAAACTAAATCACTTGAGAAAGGCACTCTGCCGAAACAGCTGTAGTCAGTCACATAGTTGTAATAAATTTTGTGGAAGTATAGAAAACAAACGTTTTCAGTGTTTTATTGTTAGATAAAATGAACTTCCATCAAGTAACGGTCGAATCCATCAATTAAAGAAAGACCTAATAGAAGAAAGAAGTGTACTAATAAAATATGGACCTGGAAAAAGGAGTGAGAGGTAAATACAAGAAGCAAATAGGATGCCTAAATAACACTACCTATGTGGTGAAAATGACATGTTAACATTGAGGTAAAGTGTTTATAAAGCCAGTGTAAGACTAATAATGGCATACATGCATCAGAAGTAAGGCCCGACACAGCAGAGGCCCAAAAATGGACAATAAATAGAAAAAAAAAAATAGGGAATGAAATCACCACAATGGCAGAATGTGGGAGGACCGTGTAGTTCAAATACCAAGAGATCAATCACCAACCGACAGAAGAAGTATCGGACGATCACGCAAAAGATGGAATCTTCCATAGAGGTATCGATCCGCCAATAAACAAACAGAATTGCTTATAAAGAGGAGGAAGAATAAGAAGAAATTTAACCCGGGAGCAGTCGCGATCACTTCTGTAACGTGAACAGTCGCGTGATAGATTTTATCCCACAATACGAATTTAAATACGAATTTACAACAAATTTTTATTTTATAAAATGTTGAATGGGTTGCATATGTGAGTTCATTTTAAATGAAGTAAAGAAGCACAGACGTACTCACAATCATTTAATTTACTTCGACGACAGGTTTCGATCTCTACAATATACAGATCATCTTCAGGTCTGCGTTACAAGTGATTAAATGCTACAATTAAAGAAAGTCAGAGTTAGAACAGTGTCTGGTTGTATCACAATGCTAATAGAAAGCCAAAATTTTGAAAGGTATGCAAATGTTGACATTTCAGAACAAACAAATACATACGTATGCACACATATGAGCAAACAGGTACTCATAAGCACGCTTACGCACACAGATATATGAGGTTTATTACTAGAGAGCGGAATATATGCAAAGTGCATATAGATGCATATATTGAATATTTTCAGACAACAAACACAACATTGCATATTTAAGCTAAACACGATTTATTTTGCATATTTTAATAATAAATTATATAAAAGTTTAAAATTTTCCTCTCTAAGTTGGAATTTTATAACTTCGATATAAACGAGCTCCTTATTTATCTATCTATCGCTCATCTGGACTTTCCCATTACTACCTGAATTTGACAATTATGGGTGTTCCCAGAAAAATATCATTTTATTAGCGTAGCAAGTCGTAGGTACCTACCTGCTTTTAAGGGTCTAATAATTATTTTGTCAGTTTCCGGCCAACATTTGTTTAAAGTAAACGTTGTATTGTATTTAGTGTTTTTGAAGTGATTGGTATATATTAAATTTAAATATGTCTACCATTCAAAAAAGTGCTTGGATAAAGTGTTTTCCCGAGTTAAAGCTAAGTGGAGACAAAGTATTTTGCAAGGCCTGTTCCAAAATCGTAAGTAACATCCATTTTCACATTTCATTTTTTAAATGAGGAACTGACAAACAAAAGCATCATGTCCCACAAAATAAATTTTTCTGGAAAGAGTGTTTTTATTCGACAAATTCGCTTTTACTTCTATACAGACGGACATAGAGACAAGCATCAAAATACAAAAATCCATCAAATTGTAGACAATTCCGCTTTTGTTCTTCAGCTTAAGTAACGTACTTTTTTCTTTAAGTAACGTACAAATTGCTAAAGAACTTATTAGTCCTGTCGCCAGGGGGGGTACAACGGCCTTCTTAATTCAGATGGACTTACCCAAGTTTTTTTTTATGTATTTTGGCCCGTAGAACACGAATTTTTAGGGTAACAGTTGATCCGGATGTCGATAAGATTGTTATAAACAAAGAAGTTGAGGAATTACATAACAGCGATTTCTCGCAAGACAAAACAATTTTTTGTATTTTTTGGGTCATTCTAACCAAAAAATGTTCCTACAAGTTTTTTCGTAGGACGCATAGTTTTCGAGATAATCGCGGTTAAACTTCCAAAAAATCGAAAAATTGCAATTTTTTAACCCGAATAACCTTTGAATAAAAAATAAAATAGCAATTCTGCTTACCGCCTTTAAAAGTTTAAGTCAAATTTTATCTGTTTTGAATATTTGCATTCCTAAAAATTTATTTTTTGATTGTTAAAAAAAGCTATAAACACATAGTGTTTCCCGTGCCTAATACATGAGTTTTAACGCATGCTACGTAGAAATAGCCCCGCTTGCACTTTTACCTCCTCTACCTACTCATTCGATTTTAAATGAGAAATCATTGAAAACATCACTCAAGCACTAGGTGTTTATAGCTTTGCTTTAACAATAAAATAATAAATGTTTAGCAATACAAATAATTAAAGCCGATATAATTTGACTTGAACTTTCAAATGCGGTAAGCAGAATTGCTATTTTATTTTTCAATCAAAAGTTATTCAAGTATATTCAAATGGGAATTTGAGTGAGCCACAATTTTACCTAAAAATGATTTTATTAACGTTTCGACGCCCAAGTCGGGTGTCGTTGTCAAAATACAAAATAATACTAAATAAACAACAATGTTGTTGCTTAGTAAAAAATTCTTCTAATAATTTATTTAATCTGACTCATTTATATCGTTTTTTTCCTGGTTTTCCCTCGTGATTTACTATGGAATCTCTAACGCGAGAATTTCAGTGCCACCGTTGCATTTGGTTGTCTTTTTAAAGACAGATCACATGCTATGATTTTTTGTGGCGGATATTCTTGAGTTGGGATTGATTTCATGTAATAGAATGAACTATCTTTTAGTAAAGTCGTCCCAGGAACGCAACTCATCAATATTGGCAATATCATTTTAAAGTCGTCTACTTTAAAATATATAATACGTGTCTGAATTGCCGATATAAATGAGTCAGATTAAATAAATTATTAGAAGAATTTTTTACTAAGCAACAACATTTTTGTTTATTTAGTATTATTTTGTATTTTGACAACGACACCCGACTTGGGCGTCGAAACGTTAATAAAATCATTTTTAGGTAAAATTGTGGCTTATTTCCCATTTGAATATACTTGATTATAAAAATGCCACAAGAAAATAGCTTCAGAACAACAAAAAGTTATTCGGGTTCAAAAATTGCAATTTTTCGATTTTTTGAAAGTTCAACCACGTTTATCTCGAAAACTATGCATCCTACAAAAAAATTTGTAGGAACATTTTTTGGTTAGAATGGCCCAAAAAATACAAAAAAATTTTTTCTTTTGCAAGAAATCGCTGTTATGTGATTCCTCAACTTCTTGGTTTATAACAATCTTATCGACATCCGGATCAACTGTTACCCAAAAAATTCGTGTTCTACAGGTCAAAATACATAAACAAAAACTTGGGTAAGTCCATCTGAATACAGGAGGCCGTTGTACCCCCCCTGGCGACAGGACTATATGTTCATAAAAGTTAATTTTATTTTTTTACCAGATCTAATAAAGTCATTAGAACAAAGGAATTTACAATTAAGTGATTCGGTTAATCTTGTTAACACTTTTTCTGCTCATTGTCAAAAAATTCCCGGAAATACAGGGACTACAATTAGAAATAAATTAAAAACTGTTTTAGAAAAAAATGAGGGCTTTGATTGTTTGAGGAAAGTTGTACGTATTTTTGAAGCCAACTTTTCTGAAGATCTTACGACTTAATATATTGTTTTATTTTTGTGTATTTTTAATATGCATTTGCATATTTAGACAAATTTAGAAAAAATACCTGCATATTTGTAGTAAAAGTAATGCATATATATGCGCATATTTTGGTAATGTTTTGTTGCATATATTCCGCTCTCTATTTATTACTGTTTGTTAAATTAAAATTAAATTTTGTTCGTATATCAAAATTTAAAATTTAATTTTAATTTAACAAATAGTCATAAACCTCATGCATCTGTGTGCGTGTGCGTGCTTATGAGTACCTGTTTGCTCATATGTGTGCATACGTATGTATTTGTTTGTTGTTCTGAAATGTCAACATTTACATACCTTTCAAAATTTTGGCTTTCTATTATCATTTTAATACAACCAGACACTGTTCTAACTCTGACTTTCTTTAATTGTAGCATTTAATCACTTGTAACGCCGACCTGAAGATGATCTGTATATTGTAGAGATCGAAACCGGTCGTCGAAGTAAATTAAATGATTGTGAGAAGGTCTGTGTTTCTTTACTTTATTTTGGTTTTATAGTATTTTTATTTACTTGCTATATTAGAAATATTATTCAATTATGAAAGCTAATTGGGCTCTTCCCAGAGCCACAAATTCCACAAAAAGAAGAACAAAAAAAAAACCTACGCATTACTACACCCTTCCTCGAGGCACTTACGGGTGGAAAGTTATGTTGCAAAATTTTTTATCAAGTTATCGCGAAAAAGGATAAAATGTTAGATTTTTTCTAACGGCGCGACTGCTCGCAGGTTAATGTAATCAGTAATCACTATCTTAACTCATAACAAAACTAAAAAATGCAATTGGTTTTATTGGTTAATAATCTGATGTTTCTCGCCTATTGTTTGTAACTTTTGAGAAACGTAAATACAGACGGAAGTAATGCAAACAATGGTGTAAGTAATGGTTACACAGAATAAATAGTTGTAGAGAAGAAAGGAGTTACCGTTATAAAAATCCATGAAACACCAAATTACTTACATGAAATTATATAACATAATGTATCAATTTTAGTTATCATTTTTTACTAACACATACGAAAGATCAATCTTCCGAAAAAAAGACGCTTCATCTGCTTGCATAATTTATCTTTTCGTCAGTATAATTTTAAGATGAATGAAGTCGAGTCCCGGACTGTTTAAAAATTTATACCAACTTCCATTTAAGGTAAATCTCCAGGAAGAGAAATGTGATGTTAACATATTTTTCAATCGCACATTCCAAGAAATCAACATTTTCGGATTCACTGCCTGAAAAATATCCTCTTTATGCTAAAATATCTTTTGCAGAAAGCTCTGGAATGGCTTTCCGTCTTAGATATACAAAAGTAGTTTTTTCTGGCTTTAAGTAAAGAAGATACTTGTTTTAAAAACATGTTTTTATGCTATAAAAGAGAAAGCTTTAGTGTTTACTGCTTACTAAAGAT
Source organism: Diabrotica virgifera virgifera (assembly GCF_917563875.1). NCBI lineage: Eukaryota > Metazoa > Arthropoda > Insecta > Coleoptera > Chrysomelidae > Diabrotica > Diabrotica virgifera. The sequence goes on from NC_065444.1 coordinate 211,980,901, forward strand.
CTGACTATTAGTATCTTGTACATAGAAAATCCGTCATTTTCCAATTTACAAAACAAAAAAATAATGTGTGTACTTTGTACGCACGTAGGAAGTTACACTTCTATTAAAATTAAAATTAAACATTTGGGTATAAAATCTGACGTTTTTAGATTTTCTACGATTCGTCAAGGGAAAAGCAATTGCGGGAAGGCTACAGATCATAAAAAATGACGTATTAACGTTATTTTTAACTTTTGTTATTATTTTAAGTAAGTAATAAAATTCTAAAGGAACAAATCATTGTTCGTTTTTATATTTTTTTTTTGGTGGGATGGAATCAAACTTTCAAAAAATTTACATGCATAGTTGAGGCTTGTACAAAACACGTCTCCTAGGTTGACTATACATAACCTTAAAAAAAGTTTTGTTGGAAAATCCATACAACTTTCTTTTTTGGAGATAGCGGCAGGTATATTTTTTTTTTATTTTTTGCATTTCATTTGGGGATTTCAAAATCCCCAAAACCCCCCAAGAAACAGTTTTTCTGATTTTTGAAGGTGGCGAGCTTTAGGAAACAATCTGAAAAAATAGAAATATATTATGGTGTGACGAAATACAAAAAATAAAAGAAAAATTAGGCCTGCACCTATCTCTAAAAAAAGTTTAGTATAGTCGGTTCGCTAAACTCAGACACAACTGGCTAGTGATTTTAGTAAGTTATTTTGCCAATTTGGTAAAATTGGCAAAAAATAATTACTAAATAGTTAATAATTACTAATAGTTAGTAATTTTGCGAATTTTGCCAAATTTTCCACAAACAAAAAAATTACCTACTAAAATCACTAACCTTAGATAAAAGTAGTTTTTCTAGCTTTAAGTAAAGAAGATACATGTTTTAATAACATGCTTTTATGTTGTAAAACAAAAAGCTTTAGTGTTTACTGCTTACTAAAGGTCTGGCTATTAGTATCTTGTACGTAGGAAATCCGTCATTATCGGTTTTTCAAAACAAAAAAGAATGTGTGTGTACTTTGTACGCACGTAAGAAGTTATACTTCTATTATATGATTTAAACGAAATTAACATACTTTTATTTATATTTTATTTACATATTAAACTAATTTATACTTACTACTTCTCAATACTTCTCAATAAAAGAATAAAACACACACAAACACATTAAAATGCCACAAATGATTTCAGAACATTAATTGTCGGAAAATTTTTTAACTAAATCGTATTTTCTGAAAATAAAATTATATAATAAATATACTTACAATCATAAAATGTATAAAAAAATAAAAAAATAAAAGTTTTTTGTGGGATTCGAACCAGCTATCAGCGCGGTTGGTATATTGGGGTTCATTCGCCTTAAACGCTTCGCCACGGAGGCAATGTGTCATTATGTGCGAAGATCGACTAACTAAACGGATTAAGCTTTTGACATTTTTGAATTAAATTAAATTATTTTGATTTTGAATTGAAATGATTTAGAATTGAAAAAATACAACAAAACATAGAGTAAGAAAACAATATATTAGGTGAACATTGATAGAAATTTTGATGGTAATCAAATTATGTAAATAAAAATATTACATAATATGTATTTTGGCAGGTTCAAATAGGTAGGTACCTATGATACATTTACAATTATTACGTACCTGTTGCTTATAAAAACTATTTAAATGTCACTACAATTATAAACTTTTTTGTTTCTGTCCTCACAACAATAAAACTAGTATATTATACATTTGTTTACCTTCATATTGAACAATTATTTATTATTGACAGATCATTTCAACACCCAATCAGAGCCCGTATAACGACTAATACCAGACTGTCGGTGTGCGCATTCGCGCAGCTCAATATAAATTCACCCTTAATCTCAATCGCGCCTAAAGAAGTATAACTTCAAAAATCGTAATAGTATATGGATTATTCTATAATGTGTATATGTAATTACTAAACCAATAAAAAATTTTATACTCGGGTCAATTTTTTAATTTAACCCTTAACCCTAGAAGGACCAAGGAGGGTTAAAAAGTATCCACAACATTGCATTACATCCGATTTTCTAAATATCTTTGTTCCTAAAAATCTCAAATAATTAGTAGTTGTCGGCGTACTACTGACCTATTAGATGGCATAACTAGCATTTCTATAGTTTAATTTATTTTCTCATATTTTTTTAAAAACTTAACAGTGGACTATAAATAATCCCCTTGAATACCTTCAACACCATCCCAAAATGGAAAGGGACGATATCATTCATGGGTCAAATTAGCAAAATCTAATAGAAAAAAAGACCAATAAGTGGGCAAAAACAACCATAGTTGGTTCAAAATGCAAGTATGTATGCGGTAAGCACAGCAAGATGTCAAAAATGTCACTGAAGCTGAAGACTCCGGGTAAATTATAAATTCGTATCTTTTAATTGTTCCAATAACATCTAGGAATAATATAAAAGTGTTATTTTTAAATTAGTTTAAATAAAGAAGCACGTTTTGATTAATTTATTTGTGGATATTTCTTGACACTCCTTGGTCCTCGCTGTTTCTACTAAAAGTTTGGTCCTGCGAGGGTTAACTACTGACGTGGATTTTTCAGGACGTACACTAGGGTGGTTCGAAAAATACTTTTTGTTTTATTTCAGATCGCTATAGTGCGCAAAAGTTGCCATTGGTATAGACTTGAAAAAAGCACTAATTACTAGTTTTTTATTAATTTGTCTTCCGGTCGCGCACTGCCATCGAAGTTAGCAAAAATTGAGAAAAACCTTAATTTTTCATATTTTTTTTAAACAGGCCAGATGGTTTTAATTGCGTTCCTACACCACTAGTAAAAGTATGTCAAATCAATATAAATGCACTTATTATACATTTGTTCATTCATACATATCTTCCGGTCGCGCAACATAATACAAAATGAGTAAAAATAGTAGTTTTTGCAAAATTTCAAAGTTTGACTATTTAGTGCAATTTAATCATACGACTTTTCGATATGCTATAGTTTAATTCATTTACAATAATATATTTAAAATCCAAGCATATAAGATAAATTTTGATACTCAAATGGAATTCGATCTCGCAACTTCGTCAAAAACAGCAGACTACCGAGAGGCGAGGCGAAGCGCTCGCAGCCACAAATAAAGATACATGTGGGAATACCTCTACAATGGAGTATTTGTCTTCTCCATTATAACGAACTGCCATTCTACCACCTTTTCCAACACTTAGATGAAAATACAACAGGCCCAATAGGATATTCCGTACCAATTGGAAAGGCCCTACCTGATTGTGAAAGACTACCACTTATTGATTTTAATCCTATTGATTGTGAGATTCTAAAAGTTGACAAGCGTATTCTTAGCAAGCACCAATAATTGTACTTGCTTGAGATATCAGAAGTCATCAAGTCAGGACATTGTTCGGAAGACTTTGTAGTGGGTACGTGATCCTAGCCCAACGTCACATTCAAGATGGCTTACTACTGCTAACAATGTTTTGCGTTTCTACATCAGTGTGTCCAACCCTTCTGAAAATCTGAGAGAGATTGTCACATTCATTCTCAAAAGTTATAATATGCCTATGTGGTTTGCCACAAAAATAAACCACAAATTCACAGATGGGCCTAGACATGATTACAAAATCATTGCATCTTCAAGGTTCTTACCAAAAGAGCTTCTTCAATTTGTTGATCACGTTTTACAACAGAATGCTTACTTTGTCCAACCGAAAATTAACTTTTGGCTATGGTAACTGATGAAAGAAACCATATCCGAGAGCTGGGCTTTAGGTGTATCATGAAGGAGAAGCCAGCAATATCTGAAAGTGACTCTATCAGAATCTTTATACTATCAAACTTAAACTTTGAAGCTAAATACTATTATGAAATTATCAAATGGAACACCAGTACACTGACTCCCCTCCACTGCTAGGAACATTGACTAATGAAGAGATAAAACAGTATGTGAGCAATGACTTCAAGCCTGTTATGAGTATAGATACTTTCCCATGCCATACACAGGCAGTTGAAAGATGCGTTAAGCTAATGACCGAAGCTTCAAGTAAAGTGTGTGGACACTTGGACACAGTTCCAGCGACGGCTATATTAGAACCACATTATTGCACCGTTCAGCGATGCCAACTTTGACATTGGGCCAGGATCACGTACCACAAAGTTTTCTGAACAATGTCCTAACTTGACGACTTCTGATATCTCAAGCAAGTACAATCGGTCCTTGCTAAGAATCCGCTTTTCAATTTTTTGAATCTCACTGGTAGTCTTTCACTATTAGGTAGGACCTTTCCAATCGGTCCGGATATCCTATTGTGCCTGTTGTATTTCCATCTAAGTGTTGAAAAAGGTGGCGGAATGGCAGTTCGTTGTAATGGAGAGGACAAATACTCAATTTTCGAGGTCTTCCCACATGTATCTCTATTTGTGGCTGCGCGCGCTTCGCTGGCACTCGTCACTTTCGCTTCGCCTCTCGGTAGTCTGCTGTTTTTGACGTAGCTACGTGACCGAACTCCACTTGAATATCAAAATTTATCCTATATTCTTGGATTTTAAATATATTATTGTAATTTAATTAAACTATAGCATCTCTAAAAGTCGTATGATTAAATTGTACTAAACAGTCAAACTTTGAAATTTTGCAAAAACTACTAAATTTACTCATTTTGTATTATGTTGCGCGACCGGAAGATATGAAACAAATGAATAATAAGTGCATTTATATTGATTTTACATATTTTTAGTAGTTAATGCATGGTATAGGAACGCAATTAAAACCATCTGGCCTGTTTAAAAATAAAATATGAAAAATTAAGATTTTTCACAATTTTTGCTAACTTCGAAGGCATTGCGCGACCGGAAGACAAATTAATAAAAAAATAATAATTAGTGCTTTTTTTGTCTATACCAATGGCAACTTTTGCACAGTATAGCGATCTGAAATAAAAAAGAAGTTTTTTTCGAACCAGCCTAACGTACACTCTGACATGCGATATGGAATACCTTTGCCTATTCTCCTTTGTCTTCAATATGAATTTGTCTTATATCTCTGTATTTGTTTTTTACATCAACTACTGAATAATTCTTCATACTTCTGTAGAATAAAATACTGCTCCAAATAAAATAAACTTCATTTTTTAAAGAAAACTATGAACGCATGCATCATATTAAAAAATGGTGAAGGTTCTTATAAAATCCTATATAAATTGAATCACAAAACAAACGAGTATTGGTAACTAAAGAATAATAAAATAATGTTGAAAGCACTTGAAAGTAGAACAACTGGATGAAATTCCTACCATACTAATAGCGAAAGCATACTGAATGGACTGCTTTTAACTATAGAAACGTAAACAACTATATGCGGTACGTGATACCGCAAGAAAATTTTACGTTAACGTAGCTCAAGTAGGGCTGCCAATCCCGCATCCTGAGTTCAATCTCGGTATTTGCGGGACTACGAATTTTTAATCCCGCGGGATCTCGGTATTTGCGGGATCCTGCATATTGAAAATAGTCATTGTATTTTTATAACGCAAATAAAACAATAAATTAATCAACTAACTCCACATTTATTTAAGTATTACTATTAGTATGAGATCAAAACTGCTTTTTCTTCAAAAAAAAAACAGTAACAAATATGAAAAAATAAAAAATCTATCTTCTTAAAAAAATACACCAACAAAATTTTAAAAATCAACCAAAAAACCCATTTTTAACTGAAAATTAATATAGTTTACTAATTTAGTTGCTATATTACTTAGCTATAAGTTACTATCTATTATTTAACTAAAGCTTTAATTTAAAATGTTTGCAAAGGAAACCCAACATATTGGATGGTATGAATAAAAACGGAGTATAAACTCCGAGTACATTCTCATGAGTATGAGCACAAAGTATAAGTTTATGCTACATTTATTTCATGTGAATAAAAATATGTTGATGTGATGAGTTTCTACTTACTGTACATAAGAGTAGATACTACCGTGTGGAGTATGTACTCCAAAATTTTGAGTATAAACTACATTCCCATCTTTATTCATACGAGCCAATATCTAAATCTAAACTGTCATCTGCCAAACTCCTGCGTATTTAAGCGAACGGCTCCACGGGCGAGAAATTGACGCTACCAGTAGCAGTAAAATGATCTTAAGGTTCCGCGGAACGGAATAGGAATAGCCGAACTGTACCGACTACAGGACTTGTGCGAGGTCGGTTCAGTTCGGCTATTCCCATTCCGTTCCGCGGAAACTTAAGTTCATTTTACTGCTACTGCTAGCGTCAATTTCTCGCCCGTGGAGCCGTAGCCTTAGCCTACGGCTCCACGGGCGAGAAATTGACGCTAGCAGTAGCCGTAAAACGAACTTAAGGTTCCGCAGAACGGAATAGGAATAGCCGAACTGTACCGACTACAGGACTTGTGCGTAGTCGGTTCAGTTCGGCTATTCCTATTCCGTTCCCTGGAACCTTAAGTTCGTTTTACGGCTACTGCTAGCGTCAATTTCTCGCCCGTGGAGCCTTAGCCTTAGACACAATATAGCCAGCAGCAGAAAATGCCCTGTCGGCTTCCATACGTCGACGGTATTCCTTTTTAGGCTTTATATGTAAATGTAAGATATTTTTCTTTTGACTCCCCAGATTCGTAGAGAGCCATTTCTATTTTAATAATGGACTCAAGTGTATTAGTTCGAGATGGCGACGGGCAAAGTAAATACATTACATGCTGACGATATAGTTAACTCTAACTCCTGTTGCAATGTAAGATCAAGATCGGAACCCCATGATGGAACCTCTACATTGTTTCTCACGTGTTTCTTACTTGATTAGAATCTTCGTCATCATTGCTCTCAGATGAATTTAAAAGGCTGAAGTTCATTCCTGTTACAAAATCATTAATTTCTTTTCGAAGTAAACTTTTCGGTGGGAGATGAAAAGTTTCATCGTCACACGACGCTTGGTAACTACGAGGCTTTTGGAGATAAATCAGTAGTGCCGTCACATTTCTACGTCGTTGTAAAATACGGCGCAAAAACAAAGCTAATTCTGAAGCTAACCTTGAATAATTTTTTCCAGTTTTTTGATAATTTTAAGCGTAGATACAGCAGTAAAGTACGCTTTTTTCAGTCCCGCAAATCCCGCGGATCCCGCGCCTGTAATCCCGCATCACGCGGGATTGGAAAATGACGCGGGATCCCGCAATACCGAGATCTCGGTATTGCGGGATTGGAAGCCTTAGCTCAAAGATTAAACCACACAAAAACTGCAGCAGTTGAGAGCGGGAGCAGGTACAATAATTGTTTAATTATTACACACCACTTGAAGGTACACAGATGGTGTTCTAGGAACCTTTTATATAACAAGTTTTACAACAAAATATATTTTCGGTGCTATGACATAGCGCATGTCAGCGGTTAAGTGTTAAGAAGATAAAGCCGCACTCACCCGAAGGTTATAGATATTAGCGACATTCCTGTGACATTTGTAACAATTGATAATAGTTATTAAGGTACCAACTGTACTATAGGGATAATAACGCTTGAGGTCAATGGTGTATATACCGATGGCCTTTGGCCCGAGCAATATACGTTGACCGAAAAAGTTATTATCTATATAATACCCGTGGTGCCTCCAACGTTTAATATCCGACTAAATTATTGGAAAAAATTTCAATAAATTTTAAATTAATTAGTTTTCAAATAAGTACATTTACCAGCAATAGTCGTAAGGTAGTTGTGGTAACCATAGTTTTACATAGGCTGTTATTTTTTGTCAAATTAACAGTATTTAATTAGTTATTAAAATTTAATGCCCTAATTTTGCCCTAGATTTTGAAAAATAACGCCCTAGGGCATTTCATCATACTTAACTGACTTCGAAATCATGTCATTATGTGTCGAATAATATACCAGTCGGACATTAATACATTTTATTGTAATATGTTTTTAAATGTTGTACAATGTATAAAATATGTAATTTTATTATAATAAGTAATCTATTACGCTGGTCACATACACTATCAGATACATCTTAATAGCTAAACCTGTCAGGTGTATCTAATAGTGTATGGCGGGAATAACTAGCGTCTCAGATGACCTGAAAGTTACCTGACACCTGATGAAAATTCGATCAGTTCTACCTGATGGGCGAGTGGACCTTTTGTGCGTGTGTCGGTTTTATCAGGTCTCAGTGAACCTGAATAGGTCTCAGTTTCTAACAAACTTTTGTTCTGATATTACTTGGACTATTACTTTTGCTCTTGGATATTATTTACTGATTTATTTCAAATTTATCTTGTATTCATGTTTTAATGAAACTAACGCAATAATTCGTTGAAATAGAATTATTTTGATATAATACTCAAAAGTCAAATCAGTGAACAATGACAATGGTTTTGAATCGTTGTCATGAAAACCAATATCTTTGTCATCATCGTCATCGGTGACCGCTGACAGCCCATGGAGGTCCATGGTCGCCCGTTGGGGTTTCTAAGCTCTAAAGTTTTACATGGTGTGGAGGCCAGCCACACGCATAACTCCTCAAAAGTTCTAAACAATATTTATCTAAAATATTACTTTCTTGTTTCTTTTTTTGAGGAGGTCTTTTCGGCGTTATGTGTGCTTTGCTTGTTTGACTATAGCTGCCCATGTTTTTCTTTCCTTTGCATGTTTTTCCCATTCTCGTATTCCTAGGTCTTTCAAATCCTGGTTAATACCATCAATCCATCTCTTTCTAGGCCTACCTCTCGGTCTTTTCCCATTTAATTCTTTTCTAAGTACTTTTTTTGTATTTCTCTTATCATCCATCCTTTCTACGTGTCCTAACCAACTCAGTCGTTTACTTCGTATTTCTTTTGTGATAGTAGGTCTGTTAAACACTCTGTTTATTTCGTGGTTCATTCTTATACGCCATTCTCCATTCTCCTGTATAGGTCCATATATTTTCCTTAAGATTTTTCTTTCCCATCTAAGAAGTTGTTCCTCTTGTTCACTAGTCAAGGCCCATGTTTCTGATGCATACATTACTACAGGTCTCATTATTGTTGTGTATATTTTTACTTTTGAATTAATCGATACTGATTTTGACTTTATGATATTTTGTAGGCTGTAGAAGCATTTGTTTCCAAGCGAAATTCTTGCTGTTACCTCATCACTGTTTTTATTTCCTTCTGTTATTGTTGATCCTAAATATTTGAAACGGTCCACTCTTTCAAATATTTGCCCGCTCAGAGATATGTTGCCTTTCGTTTGTACTTTTTCCCGAGTTGTTATCATGTACTTTGTCTTTGAGACATTAACTTCTAGACCCATAGTCTGTGCCGCTTCTTTAAAATATGTATAAATTTTTTCTAGGTCTTTTAATGTCCAGCTGATTATGTCTATATCATCTGCGTAGGCAACGATCTGATTGAGCTTTGTAAATATTGTTCCATCCCTATCTATAGGAGTTTTCCTGATTACTTGTTCCAACGCAAGATTAAAAAGTGTTGTTGACAGTGCATCCCCTTGTGTTAGACCTTCATTAATGTTAAATTCATCGGACAGTTGATTTTGGATCCTTACTTTTGCTTTGGTGTTGGTTAGGCATAGTTTTACTAATCTGATTAGTTTTTTTGGTACATTTAACTCTTGCATTGCGCTATAGAATTCCTTTCTAATTATTGAGTCATACGCTTGTTTGAAATCTACAAATAGATGATGTAGTTCGGTATTCCGCTCGTAGAATTTTTCCAGCGTTTGCCTTACTGTAAATATTTGGTCTATAGTTGACCTGCCTTTCCTGAAACCTCCTTGATAATCCCCTGTTGTTTGTTCCATTATATTATTTAGTCTTAATTCCAATATTTTGCTAAATATTTTGTATCCAACATTTAGTAGTGATATTCCTCGGTGATTATTGCAATCTAACTTATCTCCCTTCTTATGTATAGGGCATATCACTGCAATTTTCCATTGTTCCGGCATTATTTCTGTGGTCCATATTTCTAGTATTAACTTTGATATTTCACTCTGTATTCTATGTCCTCCATATTTTAACATTTCGACAGTTATTGTGTCGCATCCTGGGGCTTTGTTATTTTTCATTTTTTTTATTACCTCTTTTATTTCTGCTTCTGTTGGTGCATACTGGTCTACTTCAATCTCTCCTACTAATCTTAGCTCTTCTGTTTCGTAACGTTGATTTGGTTTATTCAACAGTTCATTAAAATGTTCTCTCCACCGTTTTAGCACTCCTTTTTCGTCTGCTATTAAGTCCCCATTTTTATCTTTGCATAGTTTTGTTCTTGGTTGGAAACCTTTTTTTTTTTCAAGATTTATTTCCTTATAAAATAGTTTTACTTCACGTTTTTGTTCATATTCTTCTAGCCTTTCAATCTTATCTTTATTGTGTTTCCTCTTTTTAAATCTTAGATGTTTTTTTAATTGTCGTCTTCTTGTAGTATATTCCTCTTTGGTTTCTTCCGTACTGTTGTTCAGCATTTTAAGCCTAGCTTGGTTTTTTTGTTCCATTAGTCTCTGGCAGTCTTTGTCATACCATCTTTTTTGGCTAGGTTCTTTGCTTTCCCCCACTACTTCTTTTGCAGCTGTTATCACTGCTTCTTTTAAGACCCTCCATTTATCTTCGATATTTCTGACCTGATTTTCATTTACTTGATCATACTGTTCAATTATGTTCTCTATTTTCGTTTCATATCTTGCTCTGTTTTCCTCATTAGAGGCCAATATATCTGAGGCGTATTTGATCTTTTTTTCACCTTCTTCTGTTTCTTTGGCGGTAATTTTTTGTTTATATTTAATTAGCACAAGGTGGTGATCGGAGCTGCTGTTTGCCTCTCTATGACTTCTCACATCTGAAATGTCTGAAGCATGTCTTGCTCCTATTAAGACGTGGTCGATCTGGTTTCTTGTTTTCATATCGGGAGAAACCCATGTTTCTTTGTGGATATTTTTATGTGGAAATTTTGTACTGCTTATCACCATTTTTTGGTCTGTTGCAAAATCTATGATTCTTTGCCCGTTGTCATTACTTATTTCGTGCAGGCTATGTGCACCTATTGTTCCCTGATAAAATTCCTCTCTTCCTATTTTTGCGTTTAAATCTCCTAAAAGTATTTTAACGCTATAATTGTTTATATTTGACACTTCTTGGTCTAATCTGGCATAGAAATTTTCTTTTTCTTCTGCTTCTTTGTCCTCTGTAGGTGCGTGCACATTAATGAAATTAATATCAAAGAACTTGCCTTTCATTTTCAGAATAGCTATCCTTTCGTTTATATTAGTAAAGCTTTTTACCGCATGTTTGTATCTTTCACTTATTATGAAGCCCAACCCACCTTGTCCACCTTTTGAATTACCATGACATATTAGATATTTTCCATATTCCCAGATATCTTCGTTCTTCCATCTCATTTCCTGCAACGCTAAAATATCTATTTTGTAGATTTTTATTTGTTCAATAAGGTTTTGTAGTTCTCCTATTTCTCCTAATGTTCTTATATTCCAAGTTCCAATTAAAATTTTTCCACTTTTCTTATTTTTCTTTTTCCTGTTGTACTTATTCACCTTTTTGTTTGTTTTATCCTGTTTTCTAGTCTCTTCCGTACATTCAGTCTCTATGTCGCCATCGAGGCCACTTTTTATTTCAGAATTACTTGTATTTTGATTTTTTGCGTTAATTTGACTAGAGCTGGGAAAATCCCCCGATGTGCCCCCAGCGGTCAACCTATGATGACGGTCCTTTCCAATACTCTTTGCTCTATTATTGCCCTGACTTTCCCTAACATTACAAGTATGAGGAGTTATGTCTTGGTGTATTATTGCAGCTTGCTCGTTTTTCTGACCTACCTTTACAATTCTGTTATCTTTACCCCTATTCTTAAAATTAAAGTCTACGCCACTATTAAAAACAAAATCAAAATTATCAAATGTTCTCATAAAAAAATCATCATTTCTCTTATTGTACCTATAACTATTACTATTTTCACCCTCAATGCGGACGCCGTCGCCATAATAATAATTAATCACCTTAACATTACTGTTACTATTAAGTACGCTGCAGGCGTCCGCACCGACAGTGAGTATTTCTTTCTCTCTTCGGTTTTCGGTAGTGTCTTCTTCCATTGCTGTTTTCGTACTCTTTTCTTTTTTCTTTGTCTCCGTCCAACTTGCTTTAGTTACTTGTTTTTTGAGTACGCTGTTTTCGTTATTTTCGTTGATCTTTCTGTAGTAGAGCCCATTGATAACTCTTCCTCCGAGAGGGATCTATCACCATATTTTCTAGCTCTATTCGTCTTCTGGTCTTCTATTACTATAGCTTCATTTTCTTGTGATAAGGTTTGCAATTGACTCAAAGTGAATAATTCGCCATTTAGAAGCAATTTGTTATAACGGATACCTGCATTTTGACCTTTCTCTCTTGCTTCTTTTTGATATTTGCGAAGTTCATTTCTTTGAATTTGTATGTGTTTTGGATAGTCTTCATTTATGAATATGTCTGTACCTTTTAATTTCTTTGTTTCTTTAAGGACCTCGTTTTTTTTACTCCAATTTTTGAATTCTATGAGGATCGGTCTTTTCTTATTAACAGTTTTGATACCAAGTCTTCGTATCTCTATAATATCCTGATCTGTATTTAGTTCTACTTGCAATTTTCTTGAAATTTCTGAAATCTTATGCTTGATTTGCGTTTCTTCTTCATTTTCGATCTCTTCTATTCCTTGGATGATCAGATTCTTTTTTCTTACTTCTCTTTCTAATACTTCTACCCTTCTTTCTTGAATTTGCAATATTGTTTGAAGTTCTTGATTCTTTTCTTTTAACTCTGTATTTTCTTCTGTTAGTTCTGCCAATTCTTTAGTGATTGTGTCGATTTTGTCTTCCATTCTCATGTTTTGTTCTTCCAGTAGGTCTAACTTTAGTAGTTTTTCAAGGATCGCATCAATTTTCTGTTCCATATTTTTTCTTCGGTAGATTTTAGTGTATGGTCACCTTTATTTTAGCAGACCGTAATTACTGTTTTGAACAAAAACGTTACAAAATGCAAAAAGTTAATGTATTAAAATTGGTTATACTAAAAACTTTTACTTTAATTTTAAGGAATAATTTACTAATTTTGAACTTTTCCTTTTATTAGAAGAATAGAATGATATTTTTTGAAATCTTTCTTCTCAAACTCTTCTTTGCATCTATTGGTATATGGTTGACAGTTCTTCAGTTTAAATATAAAGTGTACATACCCAAATTCACAATTTTTCTGAGAGAGCACTTTCAAACCGACTTGCTTGTAACAGGCGGCCACACACTCTTGTCATCTTTGTCATGGTAACCAACTTTATTGAAAGTTGGGTTTTGACCACCTTGTCAAAGAACGTATTAATTTGTGTATTTTCACTCCTAAATAAAAATTGATATAACTCTATTTGTTGTGGCTTTGTTCCAAATGCACGGCACTAGAAAAGATATTGTTCCTAACTCATGCGGAAAGTGTCTTTCCCGCACTCGACTGCTTGCCCGAACTCGTCTATCGCGTCGTTCGTGTCAACGGCAGTCTCGTGCGGGAAAGTATCACTTTCCGCACTAGTTATGAAAATAGCTATGCTAAATTAAAGAATTTACTTCCTTAAGTTACTGTTTATCAAATATAATAAGTATTTTAGGTACATATTGAAAAATGACACAACGAGATAATAAAACTCTTCCCGATTTCATTGAAATTTATCATTTATTTCATTTAAGTCAACATTGTTTGTTAATGTTGTTCTGAAGCTATTTCCTTGTGGCATTTTTATAATCAAGTATATTCAAATGGGAAATAAGCCACAATTTTACCTAAAAATGATTTTATTAACGTTTCGACGCCCAAGTCGGGTGTCGTTGTCAAAATACAAAATAATACTAAATAAATAAAAATGTTGTTGCTTAGTAAAAAATTCTTCTAATAATTTATTTAATCTGACTCATTTATATCGGCAATTCAGACACGTAATATTCATTTTAAAGTAGACGACTTTAAAATGATATTGCCAATATTGATGAGTTGCGTTCCTGGGACGACTTTACTAAAAGATAGTTCATTCGATTACATGAAATCAATCCCAACTCAAGAATATCGCCACAAAAAAATCATAGCATTTAATCTGTCTTTAAAAAGACAACCAAATGCAACGGTGGCACTGAAATTCTCGCGTTAGATATTCCATAGTAAATCACGAGGGAAAACCAGGAAAAACCTCGTGATACTATCCCGACATCGTAAGTATTTGGGTTTACATTTAGTTTACTCTCAAACTAATACCAAATTCTGACTTGATATTTTAAATTTTAAATAATACTAAAATACTAAATATGTACTAACTCGATATGTTACTGATTTACTAATTGAGGTATTTTCTTTCTTTTGACTTCCTCCTTTAATATAGGTAGAATGCAGTAGGATGTGGTTACCCATATTAAAGGAGGAAGTCAAAAGAAAGAAAATACCACAATTAGTAAATCAGTAACATATCGAGTTAGTACCTACATATTTAGTATTTTAGTATTATTTAAAATTTAAAATATCAAGTCAGAATTTGGTATTAGTTTTGAGAGTAAACTAAATGTAAACCCAAATACTTACGATGTCGGGATAGTATCACGAGGTTTTTCCTGGTTTTCCCTCGTGATTTACTATGGAATCTCTAACGCGAGAATTTCAGTGCCACCGTTGCATTTGGTTGTCTTTTTAAAGACAGATTAAATGCTATGATTTTTTTGTGGCGGATATTCTTGAGTTGGGATTGATTTCATGTAATCGAATGAACTATCTTTTAGTAAAGTCGTCCCAGGAACGCAACTCATCAATATTGGCAATATCATTTTAAAGTCGTCTACTTTAAAATGAATAATACGTGTCTGAATTGCCGATATAAATGAGTCAGATTAAATAAATTATTAGAAGAATTTTTTACTAAGCAACAACATTTTTATTTATTTAGTATTATTTTGTATTTTGACAACGACACCCGACTTGGGCGTCGAAACGTTAATAAAATCATTTTTAGGTAAAATTGTGGCTTATTTCCCATTTGAATATACTTGAACATTGTTTGTGGAAACTATGCATTGTTAGAAAGTTATTAGAAAAATCATTAAATACATCTTTTTTTGAAGTTATACTTCTTTACGGGCGTAATGACGGTGAAATTTTATATGGGAAAACCTAGCGACCGGGCGCATGCGCATTATAACTTTGTTCTGATTGGATGTTCAAATGACATGACAAAAATTATCCAATATGGCAGCTGTGGCACAGCTGTGGGACTGTGCATGGTTTGGTTATAATGTATGCTTGTTGCGTTTTAAAATTTGTAGGAAGAGAAACAACAAACAAAAAGTTAGTTAATGGTTATACTGCCTTTTTAAATAGTTTTCGTATTATATTTTTGGACTTATTTACATAGAAGAGATGATTGTTGCATGCCAATGTGAAAGCTCATCAAACTGTGCCTAGTATGAGTGCCGCAGATCTCGCTTATTCAAAGCTAAAGAATCTTTCACTGGTAAGTGTTTTATAAATAGTTGATCAAATTTTGTTATGATATTTGAACATAGCCACTTTGCACGACGCAAGTGATTGCGAAATTTATTAGTCGTTATACGGGCTCCGATACCTACCTTGAACCTACCAAAATACATAACAAAATACCAGTAGTATGTTATACTTTTATTTACATAATTTGATTACCATCAAAATTTCTATCAATATTCACCTAATATATTGTCTTCTTACTCTATGTTTTGTTGTATTTTTTCAATTCTAAATCATTTCAATTCAAAATCAAAATAATTTGATTTACATAAGTTAAAAATGTCAAAAGGTTAATCTGTTTAGTTAGACGATCTTCGCACATAATGACAAGCTGTCTCTGTGGCGAAGTTTTAATGCGGGTGAATCCCAATACAACGCAAATACCAGCCGCGTGGTAAGTTGGTTCGAATCCCAATAGAAACTTTTATTTTTTTATTTTTTTTATACATTTTATGATTGTAAGTATATTTATTATATAATTTTATTTTCAGAAAATACGATTTAGTTAAAAATTTTTCCGACAATTAATGTTCAGAAATCATTTGTGGCATTTTTAATGTGTTTTTTGGCACTGTTTTAATAAAAATGTTTGAGAAGTAGTAAGTATAAATTAATTTAATATTTAAATAAAATATAAATAAAAAGTATATTAATTTCGTTTATAATCATATAATCATATAATAGAAGTATAACTTCTTCCGTGCGTACAAAGTACACACACATTCTTTTTTTTTTATTGGCTTTAGGATTAGACCATGCGGCCAGAAACAAAGTAAATAGTACATACATAAACATAATATATTATCTTATCTAAACTATCTAATTACTAATCTAAGTTAAGGTTATCTAAGTCTGACCGACCTTTTTGTTAAGAATAGTGAATTTTTGCTATATTAATTTTAATACAAATTTTGGGATAAGGACAAGGGTCACACTTTTCTCATTCAAGGGTTTTTCTTTTTTCTTAATAAATACTGATTACCTATATACCCACCCCACACGGTAAGGCAGGCCTGTAGGCAATCAAAAGGAAAGACATTTAAGGTTACAAGCCTAATCTAGTCATTTTATAACTTAATATTACAGTCATATAGGAAAAACAAAATAAAATCAAAAATACGTTTATCACTCAGTGCCAAAAGATACATAACATTATAGGGACCGTAAACGTTTAAACTTCTTAAATTTTTTGTAAGAATATCCGACTGATGTGTGTACTTCTTACAATTAAAAAATATATGATCCAAGTCCGCCGTTTCATTGCAAATATCACAGAGATTGTTATTAGTTATTTTCATTTTGTATAAATGTGCCGGATAGCAAGCATGTCCAAATTTCATCCGAGATATAGTTGTTATGGAACTTCTCGGATAATCGTAATTTTTAAAACAGTAATTTTTTCGAATATCGGGTTCTAGCAATGTATATCTTGTGCCTTTTGTCGAAATAAAATGTTTATATTGTTTAGACCATTTTTTATATAAATTATCCTTAGCAATATTTATTCTCTCATCTAATGTTAATAAGGGTGTAACATCTTCTCCCAACTGTATGCTTTCTTTAGCCGCTTTATCAACTTGTTCATTGAATGTGATACCTGAGTGTGCTTTCACCCACACAAAAATAAATTTTCTAGTTTTTTGCATTTGAGAGAGCAAAGTTTTTATTTTGGCTATGTAAGGATGACTATATGCGGAGTTGATTTGTAAATGTGATTGTAAACTATTTAAAACCGAAAGTGAATCAGAAAAAATTATGGGGTATGAAATGTTATTTTCTAGCAAAATATTTCGAGCATAAATTCTATAGCTTTCAAAATAGCAAACGCTTCTGCTGTAAAAATGCATGTTTTTCTACTCAATTTAAATCTGCGTTTTACTTGCAGTGGGACAATAAACGCCGCAGCTGTGCCATAAGGATCTTTTGATGCATCTGTGTAAATAGCAGTATACATTTGATATTTGTTTAATAGCTGATTGATTATTTCATTATTGAGATATCTTAATTCAGAATATCTAGGTATAATTACCTGAATGTTCAACAATACCATATCTAAGTTGACCTTAACTGTTGTAGGGAAGAAGTCTATTAAGTTTCTAAATCCTTCACATAAAGGAGGTGAGTTTCTATTAGACCAGTATGATACTGTAAGGTCCTGAATATTTAGGGTGGAGATCTTTTGAGTAAGTGATGAATTTTTGACTTTGCACTTGATTATCATTTTTTTATGCCAATAACTGCCTTCTCAGCTCTAATGGAGGTTCCACAGTTTCTGCTCTTAACGGTTCAATTGGAGTTGATTTCATTGCACCAATGCAGAGTCGCAAAGCTTTGTTTTGTAAAATATCTAATTTTTTTAATAAGTTATTATTAGCACTCCCATATAAGAAGCTGCCATAATCTACAATGAACCTTATATATGATTTATAAAAAGTCAAGGCTGTTTGGGGCTCCGCCCCCCACCATGTCCTCATAGTACATTTCAAGAAGTTTAATGCCTTACTACATTTTTGTAAAATTTCTTCAATGTGTGCTCTAAAGGTTAATTTTTTATCTAGAGTGATTCCGAGATATTTTATTTGGTTGGTCAAAGAAAAATTAATATCATTCAGCTGTATGGTCGTACAATTTGGAATATTGTGTCGGGTAAAAATGACCACTTTTGATTTATGCGGAGATAAATCAAAACCTAGATTACTTATATTCTGGATGAAAGGTGTAACTGCTGTATTCAAACTTTGTAAACTTTTATCATAACTTCTTGCATGTGTGTAAAAGACGAAATCATCAGCGTACTGAATAATATTTGCATTAGGTGAAATATTGTGTAAATCATAGGTGTATATATTGAAAACTAATGGTGATAAAACCGACCCTTGCGGTAAACCCTTTGTTACCAAACGATATTCAGAAATGATGCCGTTATCTTTTCTGATCGCTACTGATCTATTTATGTAGAGTTTAAGTATGGTGTCCGCTACTTCTTCTGGAATTTGCAAGTTGATTATTTTATTTCGTAGTATAGTCCAGTCTACACTATCATAAGCTCCATTTATATCAAGAAATAATGAAGCTTGGTAGTCATTTCGAGAAAGACACAGCTGTATATCTGTAACCAGTTGACCAACAACATCACCAGTGCCATAATTTATTTTAAAACCGTACTGACTTTGAGGAAAAGCATTTGTGTTCTTGAACCACCATTCCAATCTGTTTTTGACAATCCTTTCAAACATTTTTAATATACATGATAGCAAAGAAATGGGTCTGTATGATTCGCTTTCATCTGGGTTTTTATCGGGTTTCAGAATAGGCACAACAATAACTTTTTTCCACTCTTCGATACATTCACCGCGTATCCAAATGTCTTTCATTATTTGGGTTAAAAATATTTTAGCATTCATTGGTAAATGATAAAGCATCTTCTTTTTTGGTTGATCATATCGGCCATAAATATTATATTATACTAACACGTCCCTAAAGAGTTCTAAAAACAACTGTTTTTTTTTATATAAAAGCAGACAAAAAATGTAAAAATTAAAGCGCTAAAGCAGAAAACACAAAAAATTGCTGAAGTAACTTAATTAACCTATGAAATGACAATAGTGTCAAAATTAATTTTTTTAAAACAATTTTAGGAGTGTAATCGAAATGTTAACCATTGTTTGCGTTTCTTTCGTCTGTTTTTACATATCGCATATAGTACAAAAAATAAGACGAGAAAGTAGATCATCTTCTGGAGAATCCATGAAGAAATAAACTTATTTCGAACAAGGGGGGAAAGTCACTTTTGTTTTAATTTGATTCAGAGTTGGACCACCATCTACCGATAGCTATTTCTGCATCTTATGCTTCATCAGTGTAGCTATGCAGTCCCAACTCTGAAACAAAAATCAACAAGCCTGCCTTTTATGTAAAGTCACGGCGATGCAGTAATTCCACCTTTGAAACGCAAAATAGCGACATCTCTAGTAAAACTAGGAAGACGACGAAAAGACCCAGATGCAAAGTTTACTGTAATAAAACGATTAAAGTAATTGAAATAAAACAATAAACAATATTTTAGATCCAAGACTTTTCGTCGAAAGAATCTGCTTTCTGGATACATCCTGAATCTCCGGCTTTATAAGCACGGAGACGACGAATAAAGAAGAAAGTAAAAAGAACAACGTTCACGTATCTACTTTCTTTTCGTCTAGGAAACAGTGCCGAAAGACAGTTTCTTGTGCTCAAAAATCTGAGTAAAGAAGAAAAAGAGGAAAGGCAGTTTTATTTTAATTTGATTCAGTTGGACCACAATCAACAGATAGCTATTTCTGTATCTTATGCTTCATCAGTGTAGCTATGCAGTCCCATAAAAGCATATTTCGAATACTTTGTAAGTAGAGAAATTCGTACGCACATCATATGACCAAAAACAACCCATGGCGTCGAAACATATATCAAAACAGACAAGACAATAAACTTCATTAATAGTTTTGGAATAAATAAGGACGATATTGACTATTGACTATATTAATATTACATAATATTTATATGCAAAAATACAAATATTTCGCTGGGCAGGTCACCTCATAAGAATTGATAATTACAGAACACCTAGTAGAAGGCTTAGCGGAACTATGGTGGAACGTAAATCAGTAGGCAGACCAAGAGAGTGGTGGATAGACGAAGTGAGAACCGATGCTAAAGAGATATAGAGGGTGGACAACTGGATGAGAGCAGCCAGCTACAGAGATACATGGAGGACTATGCTAAGGGAGGTCAGGTCCTAACTTGGGCTTTAACGCCATTGGAGTGAGAGAGAGACCAACGAATTCAAAAACAATTTTGTTGAATTTCCTCAGAGCATACCATTTTTTCTAAAAAAAAAATTCAGGTCATTACTCGTATGCGCAACAATGACGTATAAAATTCTGAATTGGATGTTAAAAAATGTATCATAACTACCTCTTAAAACCCACCAAATTTCATTTGCATATCTCAACCGATTTGCACCTCGTCAGTTTGTAAGAAAAATTTCAACATCCCATATCTAGCAATCGAAGCTTTTGCGGACACACGTTTATAGCGTAAATGGTCATTATTTTTGAATTTATACTTCTTTAGGCACGACGGTAAATTTTTATTTTACTTAGCGCATGCGCACACCGACAGTATAGTATAAACGTTATACGGGATCTGATTGGGTGTTAAAATCATCTGTCAATAATTGTTCAATATTGGATAAACAAATTAATGTTGTGTATATTAATTTTTATTGTTGTGATTACAGAGAAAAAAGCAAGTTTATAATATTGTAGTGACTTTTTAAATAGTTTTTAAACGTGACAGGTACGTAATAATTGTAAATGTTTCAGTATTATTTATTTTGCTCATCAGGCCATGTAGGCCCTGGGCGTGAAAAACACAATTAAATTTTTTTACTATACATATTTACAATATACAATATTAATTTGTCTATTTAAAAAATACATCATATAAATATATACATATATATATAGCTCTCATTTTACAATTCATGGCACATTCTTCTGTTACAATTTCTCTTGCGCTCTTCTTACCACTCCTCTCCATTCTTTTCTGTCTAATACCTTGTTTCTCCAGTTAGGTATCTATTTTTAATTCTCGTAAATCTGCTTGGACGCTGTCAAACCATCTTTTACGGGGTCTTCCTTTCCATTTTTTTCCTACTGGTTTCCTGTTCAATATCATCCTGGTCTGGTTTTCCAATTTTTGCACATGTCCCAGCCATCTTATTTTATGCGCCTTTATTATTGCGGTGATTTTTGGTTCCATATACAGCTCTTCCAACTCTTTATTTGTCCTTCTTCTCCATCCCATTTGTGTATTTATGCCACCGTAAATTGACCGGAGAATTTTCCTCTCCCATATACAACCGTAGCTCTAATCACTGTCTTGTAAATTATTTCTTTTGTTTTTCTTGAAACAAACTTCGACTTCATTAAGGATCTCAGCATTCCGTATTTCTGGTTGCCTTTTGTAATTCTGGATTCTATTTCTTTATCTTCATGTCCATTTTCCTTTACTTTCACACCAAGGTAAGTAAACTCTTCCACTCTGTCAAAACTGTATACCTATGTAATCTTTCTCCCCTTGTATTTTTATAAACTCTTCATTGTCTTGCTGTGTATTACCCATTATCATGTATTTAGTTTTCTTTTCATTTATCTTTAGACCAAACCTATTTGCTTCTTTTTCTATCTTTTTCACAATTCTTTTCAACTCTTTCTTTGATTTTGCTAATATTGTTAGATCATCCGCAAAAGCAATAAATTGATGTTCGTTTTTAAATATGGTTTCTTCCATTTTTATGCTGCAATTCCTCATTATTACTTCAAGAACAAGATTTAACAACGTGGTTGACATCGGGTCACCCTGCCTGAGTCCTTGTTTGATTTCGAAGTCCTCTGAGAGGTCTTTCCACACTACTTCGCTTTTAGTTTTTGCCAACGTCATTTCAATCAAGCTAATCAATTTTTTGGGGATTTGTAGTTGTTTCAGAGTACGGTACATTTCTTTTCTATTTATACGATCATATGCCTGTTTAAAATCTACGAACAGCGCATACAGGGTCATTTTGTACTCATAGTAATTTGCTTGTAATTCTTTTAGCGTGAAAATCTGGTCTGTTACCGAACGGTTGGATCTAAAGCCTGCCTGGTACTCTTCCACAGTCTCCTCCATGTATTCGTTCAGTATTCCACGTATGCATTGTGCTATTATCTTATACCCTGTCTCTAGGAGTGCTATTCACCTATAATTTTCACATGTTTGTTTATCTCCTTTTTTATGTATGGGGCAGATTCTAGCCAGCATCCAGTCATTTGGCATTTTTTCCTCTTCCCATATCTTTTCCACCAGCAATATAGTGGCTCGTACAGTTGTTCTCCTCCTACCTTTTACATTTCAGCTGTTATTTCTGTCTCTCCTGGACATTTGTTTTTTTTAAGTTGGCTGATTATATTCATTACCTCTTGCTTTTTTGGCGTTCCCACTATCGTATCGTTTTCTTCCATGTTCTGTGTTATGTCCATCTCGTCCTCTTCAACATTATTTAATAGCTCTTCGAAATAATTTTTCCATCTTTCTAGCACCTGCGCTGTTTCACTTATTAGTAATCCTTCTTCATTCTTAATATAGATGCTTCGGCTCTGATATCCTTTGTCCATTCTTTTAACCTCTTGGTAAAATGACCTTATTTCTTTAGTTCGAAATTTTTCTTCAATTTCCTTTAGCTTATCTTCTTTGGATATTCTCTTCTTTCTCCTACATTTTCTTTTCATTTCCCTTCTTGTGTCCCTATACACATTTCTGTTATTCTCATTTTCTTTTAATATCATTATTTGTCTAGCTCTCCTAACTGCTTCAGCTGTTTTTTCACATTCTTCAGAAGAAAAATGTTTCAGTATCCTAATAAAAAACTTCATTAGTACTTAGGTACCTACCTATTTGAAAAATTTAAAAAGAACCTACCAAATAGTATGTAATGCTTTGATTTACATAATTTGATTACCATCAAAATTTTTTGTCAATATTCACCTAATATATTGTTTTCTTACTCTATGTTTTGTTGTATTTTAATATTTCTTTCAATTCTAAATAATTTCAATTCAAAATCAAAATACTTTGGTTAAATTCAGAACCGTCAAAAGTTTAATCCGTTTAGTTAGTTAATCTTCGCACATGATGACACATGGACTCCGTGTGTAAAAGTTTAAGGTGAATGAATTTCAATACTAACTGCGCTGATAAGCGGGTTCGAACCCAAATGGAAACTTTTGTTTATACATTTTATGATTGTAAATTTATTTATTATACAATTTTTTTGTTCAGAAAATACGTATTTAGTTAAAATTTTTTCCTACATTGTTTAGAAATCATTTGTGGCATTTTTCAATGTGTTTGTTTGTGTATGTTTTATTCTTTTATTATTTTAATTTTTGGCACTGCTTTAATAAAAAATTTTGCGAAGTAGTAAGTATTAAAATTAGTTTAATATTTAAATAAAATATAAATAAACTGTTTAAAGTATATTAATTTCGTTGAAATCATATAATAGAAGTACAACTTCTAACGTGCGTACAAAGTAAACACATATTCTTTATTTTTCATGCAGAATTACCTCATAAAGTTTGTCACACCCTGTACAAACTTTATTTATTTACAAACACCCTGTACTGATATCAGGTATCCAGATCATTATTCGACAAATATGGCATTTTTTCCACTTTTCTTCCTCATAATATTTTTTTACAAAATACAATTTTATGTACTCTTAGTAATTAGTAATGTTTATATTCTCCCTACCTACCGTATAAAAAATGATTATGTCATTTTAGCTTCAATAATTGGAATTATTTTTGAGCAAATTTTGTCCTTTTTACCTGTTTATATTTGATTATGAAAGCGGTAGCTATAGTGCCGCATATACAATGCTATCAGATTATATATACAGCAGTTCGCTGTGCTTGTTACGCAACTTGAGTGAAGTGTTCTCGTCATCCAAGCGTTTGAAGCACCACTCGCATCAAAACTCCCGGCAGTTAGCGGAAATAGCAAAATAACTAACTATATTCTCTTCCCGTTAACAATGATTTAAGGTTAGTAACTGCAAAAATGTATTTTATATATATAGTAAGTGATCAAATTATTAGAGCAGGGCAGATCAACAACATATGCAATTTTCATTGTAAGGCAACTGATGGAAAAATACAGGAATAAAGAGACCAACGCTCATATGATATTCATTGATCTTGAGAAAGCCTATGATAGAGTTCCTCGAGAGATTCTGTGGTGGGCACTCAATAAGAAAGGAGTCCCTGGCGAATATGTAAAGATTGTGAGAGATATGTATGAGGGAGTAACGACTAGTGTTAGAACAGGTGTGGGAGAGAGTGATAAATTTCAGGTGAAAGTAGGATTGCACCAAGACTCGGTGCTTAGTCCTTATTTATTCTCATTAGTTTTGGACCAGATAACAGCGAAACTACAGGGTAGTATTCCATGGTGCCTAATGTATGCTGATGATGTAGTGTTAATAGGAAATAGTATAAGAGACTTAGAACAAAAACTGGAACAGTGGAGACAAGCTCTGGAGGAAACAGGTTTAAAACTTAGTTGGACAAAAACAGAGTATTTGGAATGTTCATTTAAAAATGGAGTTACTACAAATAAAATGGTATCTTTGGATGGTAAAATGATTGTGGAAACCAATAGTTTTAAGTACCTAGGATCGGTATTACAGAGTAATGGAGAAATAGATGGAGATGTATGCAGTAGAATTAGGGCTGAATGGATGAAGTGGAAAGAAGCGGGTGGTGTGTTGTGTGACAGAAAAATTCCAATGAAGCTGAAGGGAAAATTCTATAAAACAGCCATAAGACCAGCTATGATGCACGGAACTGAATGTTGGGCAGTGAAAAATAAAGAGGAACAACGAATGCATGTGGCGGAAATGAGAGTGCTTAGATAGATGAGTGGAGTGAGAAAGAAGGATAAAATTAGAAATGAGTATATTAAATTTATGCCAAAATGAGAGAGCATAAGTTAAGATGGTTTGGTCATGTTCAACGTCGAGACGTTAATCACCCAATACGAAGTATAGCTGAAGTGCAGATTCCTGGAAGGAGTATGAGAGGAAGACCAATGAAGACCTGGGGGAGACGATAAGGCAGGACATGTTGGTAAAGGGGATTAACATTGATATGACCCAAGACAGAATTGTGTGGAGAAACGCAATTAGGGAAGCCGACCCCGCATAGAGATAAGGCAGAGAGAATAATGATGATGATCAAATTATTAGAGCCACCTATGTGGAAGAGCCATATTACCCCTATTCCTATTTAAAAAAATTATCGATTACGTTATCACGCCCAGATGGATAACGTCACTAGTATGATATATATGCCAAAAAATTGTAAGTTAAAAATAAAAATCGATCTGTTTCAGGATTTATTTCTAAAGTCGCCCGTTTACGAAAATATGAATTTACTCCAACTCTTACGTACTCACTGTATATTTGCCTCATAAATAAGTATTAACGAAATGTTTTGTTTATCTCTATTTCAAAATGTGGAGTTGTCGTAAATCAGTAGAGCTCTATAATATTTTGGTTTATTGCCACAATAAAATATACAAGTTTAAAGAACTAATTTATAGCACCTATGGAATAATAAAATGCACACGAATGTTTGGTTTACATCGGAAGTCCATTATTTTCATTTTAAATTATATTGTTATTATTATATAATTATTTGAGATATAAAAAATATTCTTGTTATTTGAAAATGGATGTTGAAATTTATAAAATGCTATATAAATATGAATAGAAGCTAAGGACCGCTCAAAGTTAAAATAAATGAACAAAAATCTTATAATATATAATTATTTAATTTAACTTTTAAAATGGAATAAAATGTACATTGAATAATCGAATAAATGTAATAAAATGTATTTAATAAAAATTGACATGTAGTTTGTTAACAAAATAATATCATCAATTCAATAATAAAATAATATCAAAAATAACATCAATTATTAAAACAAAAGCTTATTTTCAGATTTTATATTCATTTATGTGAGTGAGTTTAATATTATATGGAACTTCTCGTTTATCTCGGAAACGGCTTGCAGGATTTTTATAGATTTTAGTGTGCAAGGGTCTTGTGATGCGGCCGATATTTTGGCCGTATTTAGATTGTTGCCATATTTATCAGTTTGTTTGGAAATCTAATTAACTTTCTTATTACGAATTTAATCATCTTGTATATTTTGCCTTTTGAAGGCCTTACGAAATACTGTATATTTTTCATATAATGATTCCTATGCCGAAATGCCATAGTTTCGGAACTATTGCTACATTTAAATTATCCTCGCCTAAGTTGAAATTATACAGTTATAGTCAGTCCATTTACTCACGGTTTTTGCTCAAAATTTTAAAGAAATGCTTGGATTGACATGGAATTTGGCATACACAAATGTATATAACATTCCAAAGAAAAAAGTGATATTGTGCCGATGTGTGCACATCGCTTTTGTCCCTTTTCGGAGGTCAAAAATGATAAGTTTCAAATAGGTCTGGAAGCGGATAAACTGAATAATCCTAGTCACCCTTTTTTCTGCAGCGATATTTTTCTAAGTCAATACTTTTCAAGTTATTTGTGAGTGAATACGATTTTTTTTTTTTCAAAAAAAGAAACATGTTTTTAGACGGTATTTTTGCAAATAACTCAAAAAGTAAGTATTTTATCGACTATTTCAAAAATCACGATTTAGATGCCAGTCAGGTGGAGAAATCAAAAAATTGGTTTCGGAAAATGTTCCATTGAACACTCAGAGGTCCAGAAGCTCTATTTGGACCCAAATTTCGGAGTTCCTACGTATGAGAAATTTTACGCTTGAAAGATGTACTACCAAAACAACACTAGCAAAAATTCTCGAGGATTATGACTTAAACATGAAAAAAGGCAATGGCGAAGACTATAAAGAGTTGTTTGTAAAGTCAATGTTGAATACTACAGCAAAAATGGTACAAGAAAAAGATTTTACGGAGTACAGCAGCGTTTCTCAACGTTTTACCATTAACGCCCCAATTTTCCATAATTATTTTCACCGCGCCCCCCTCGTTCAATAACAATATATCTATGCAATAATAATATACCTTGAGCAGCATGAAACCTAATAAACTAAAAAGACATTGGGAAACGCTTCATAGTGAGTACATCAACAAACCCCGAGGATAATTCTTCGAGTTAAAATTAAAACTTTGACTGTGAATGAAATAGATTTACTTGCCTCTTATAAAGTCTCATATTAAATAGCCCAGATCTAAAAAGTCTAACACTATTGGTGAAGATCTTATATTACCAATTGCAATCAAAATTGTAGAAACTGTGTTTGGAGATAATTTTGCTAAAAAATTAAAGTTTATACCTCTATCAAATGATACTGTTGCCCGCCGAATTGGTGATATAGCTGAATATGTACAGAATCAGCTAATCAGGAAGTTGCGTGAAAAGCTGTTTTCGATTCAGCTTGATGAGGCAGCAGTAGCAATAAATATGCTCATTTTGTTGCCTACGTTCAATTTTGTGATGGCAGATCAGTAGTAGAACTACTTTTCTGCAAACCAATAGAATTGATAGCAAAGTCGCTTGCATTATTTGCTATGTTAAATGATTATATAAATGAAGCAAAAATGGAGTGGAATAATTGCGTTATAATATGCACCGATGGTGCTCGTACTATGTCCGGTAAGTCTACACCCGCTTGTGAAACAAAAGTCTCCAATGTGTATATGGACACACTGCATGATCAACAGAGAAGCTCTGGCTTGAATATTGTGCTAACTACGGTTGTAACAATAGTTAATTATCTACATAAAAATGAGACCTTCAAAAACTAGAATCTTTTCTGTACTTTGCAAAGACATGGATGCAGTACATTCAGCATTATTATTTTATTGTGCGGCAAGCTGGTTATTGCGTGGAAAATTGTTACAACGTGTTTTGAATTAAGACAGGAAATCGCCATTTTTCTAGAAGAAGAAAAGAAGCCGCAAGCGAAGATGTTTCACGATGGTTTATTTTTGATGAAATTGAGTTACTTGGTTGATATATTCGAGAAACTAAATATTTTGAACTTACATTTTCAAGGGGCCAATACACATATATTTGATACGAATAATAAAGTTAACGCTTTCTGTAGAAAATTGAAATTGTGGAGCAGACATTTGAAGGAAAAAACCTAGAAATATTTGAAAATCTGGATGAATGTTTTAAAACTTACCAGGTTGAAGAACAAAACGTGAAAGTTGTTTTTGTAACCATTGAAAATCATTTAGCAATGCTGACAAAAAAATTTTAAAAGATACTTTTTTGCCGACGACCAATTAATACGTATTACCTAATAGTTATGAGTGGGTCGGGAATCCGTTTCAAATTACACCCGAAGAGCTCTCTACTGCAGAAGAATAAACCTTCATAGACTTCACAGCAAATGCCGAAATCAAGAAACAGTTTAATATTAGATCCCTCTTTGAATTTTGGCCAGGGGTAAATGATGAGTTTTCTGCACTGAAAACCAGAGCGTTCCGTATACTATTACCGTTTTCACCATCCTACATTTGCGAAACAGGATTTTCCGCGATGGCTGATTTAAAGACCAAATATAGATTGCAGCTAAATATAGAGAAATAACTGAGAGCGTCTATTTCTAATTTTACACCCTGTTTCGATAAGCTTTGCTCTGCAAAACAGGCCCAAGGGAGTCACTAATTTACATTACTTGTAACTTGTTGATTTAGTATTCAGTGCTCATAACTATGTATAGCTCCTTGTTCATGGGTATTTTATTTTTTTGTTTGTCAAAATTTTGTTTTGCTTTGATTTTAGTAAATTAGTCAATGTTTTAGGTATTTTTTTTTGACATTTTCACGCCCCCCCCCCCATTGCTAAAAGAGCACCCCCCTAGGGGGCGCGCTCCACAGGTTGAGAATCACTGGAGTACAGCATAAAAATCGACCCTTTCACAGATATATCTTTCAAATGTGCAAGATTGTAGCTTGTAGCTGAGAAGGTAGCTTCAAAGTGTTCATGAAAAAAGAAAACTCAGTTCAAAAGCATTGTCCACCGAAGAACTATTAAAAATCATCCAAAGCTACGACGAGGAAACCCCCGATGGAGCACAAAAATAGTTTCTTCACCTTTGCTCATTTGAACTTGCTTGGAGAAGCAATGAGGCTATAAACTGCAAGATTTGCTTTTTCCATAAGGAATTTGATGTTATGGGAGAATTTACGGGTTGAATTGAATACAACAGCATTTTTTTTAAAACAAATCAAAGCGGTTCGAAAAGTTTGGCAAGCAGCAAATGGCTGGTAAGAAATTCATCAGCAAAAATTTATGCCCAGTAATATTTTTGAAATTACACAAAAAACATAAAATACCAAACCATTTTCATCGATCTTCAGCTATGTCAGCCTTGTTCCAGCAAGGCGTTTCTGAACAGGAGTTGACTAAATTAACGGGTCACTCAAATTCAAGCTGGATTCCAGTCACCACCAGAAGTTGATCGAAAATCTCAGAACAACAAATAAAGCTGAACCTTCCCTAAAGCTGAAGTTCCCAAATGCTACAGGTCAATAATACACAAAATCATGCTTTGGTAGAAAAGAATGGGCAAACTACTATAGCTTATAATAATAATTGTACACTTAATATTGTTAATAAATAAATAACTATTATGTTCCGTTGATATGGTGCATTAATTGTCTCGTGAAATAGCCTTGTCGAATATCATTCGAGAGAAAATTATTTACCGGCAAAATTTTTCTTCTGGTTTTATTTAAGTTTGTTGCCTTTTGGCAATTTTCGCTTATGAAATTTTGACAAAATCTAACTGTAAAAATTTATTTCGCGAAAATTACCAGGCAACAAACTTTCATACCAGTCGAAAAATTTTCTCTCTTTTGAATACGAAAAAAACATTCTTATAGCTTCTAAAAAAGTAAAAAAAAATAGTGTATTAGTGTATGTTTGAATTCTCTTGACCCAGTAGAAGCAAAGTTGTAGCTAATGAAAAATAGGTTCATATCCTTCAAATTTCATAGCGAATAATTCAACGTAAAATAACCAAAAAATAATGAACTTTCTGGGCAAAACTCATTATAACTTTTTTAAAGTGTTTAAAAAATCTTTTTTTTTTTAGTTTTTATGATCAAAATAAGCAAGATACGCTCAAAATAAAGTTGGTCCCTTTTTTTAGTCAAAAAAATTTAGTACAAAAAAAGTAACAAATTAATTGTTACCGCTTCACAACTTACTTTACTTATGTATGCATTATTTATATAATTTGTAAGTTTCATCGTTTCAAAAGGCTTATTTTTTTTAATTTTCGAATGACTTCACTGGTGAAGTATTCATTTTGTAAATTATTCACTTACTGCACTTCGAAGTGTACACAGAGGTCAACGTTTGAAAAGCGAGACGATCACGAGCAAATTAATAGAGGTCTAAATTGCTTAGAACGTGACCTACACAATGTTTTATGCATTCCCTTTGACATACAGAAGAAGACAAATTTTACAACACATTCCCAATTTCCATAACAACACGTTGTTTTTGCAAGCAATATTTTTTGCATTAGTTGTTTTAATTCAAAGAACACAACATGAAATTACTAAACATAAATCTTGCGTTTCTTTGTTACAAATTTTATTTTATCTGATTTGGCGAAACAACGAATGAATGAGTTTTAATTTAAACTCAAACAAATGTAATGAAATACCTTTTAATAACTCCCATATGTTATTTGTACTTTCAGCCTTTTTAATTTCCATAAACATTCCGAATTAATTGCAGCTAATTTTCAATTTTCTAAATTGCAGTCAACAGAGTATTTAATAATAATTGCACTGAATGTAGTATATTAATTCATTAATTTGCAGCAACCATATTGGTTAAATATGGATTTGGAGATCTGTGTATTATTACAAGGTATTAGCTAAATAAATAAATACATATTTTTAATTAAATCAGATGTATTTTAAATTAATTCATTTAACCAGAAATTATTTGCGCAAATATACTGCTACCTGACGGCTATTAGACATAATACCTGTTAATATGTGGACGTACAATAGGGAACTTGCATAAATTTTTAAATTCGAAAAAAATGTTATAAATCACAACAGAACATAATTTAAAACATGTATCAAAGATAAAAAAAGTTTTGTTTGTCTTTCGTTTGGCCCCTAAAGACGATTAAAAATTCAAATTCAAACAGGTGGTCCAAAACGCATCGTGACGTCACTTGGTTTTACATTTACATTTTTCCAATAAAGTAAACAGAATTTTAAATTAGACGTTATAAACGTCAGTAGAAAATACATTTATGTGACGTTACAAGTGTTTTTGATCGTTTGACCTATTCATAGAAAATTTGTACTTTTACAAAATGGTTTTATTTTCAATAGTAAACCTTCGTTCCTTTACTTCAAAAACAGTATAAAACTACAATTTTAACAAACTGGTATATATTATTACAATGACATACGATAAATGTCATTAGAATAAAAATATTTTTGACTTATTCCACGACGATGAACTTGCCAAATACCCAAGTAGGTGGAGGCCAATAAACTAAAGAATGAGAAGAAGAATATACCTAAATATAAGGTTGTGTCTAGGTATACGCTAACGTGTACGCAAATAAAAAAGTTAGAGTGTCAGTGATTTCTTATTTTTTATTTGTTTAGTGTTTGTTTTTAAATTAACTACGGAGTGCGGACAATTATTTAGTTCTTTTAATGAGTTTAAGAACATTTTAAAACAGTACGCAAAAGATAAGAGACTATAAATTAATATATATTTTTTTTTAGTTATAAATGAAATAGTATTACCGTAAAAGATTAAAATAAAAGGAAGACCTAAAGCTTTCACAACAATAATTAACTTGTTTTGAAGCTATTATCCTTGTGGCATTTTTGTAATCAACGATTCTAAATGAGAACTAAGCCACAATTTAACTAAACAAGAATGTGTGTGTACTTTGTACGCACGTAAGAAGTTATACTTCTACTACATATTATGTGATTTTTAAGACAATACCAATAATTTTAAAAAATAAAAGAATAAAACGCACACAAACACATTGAAAAATGCCACAAAGAAAAAATGATTTCTGAACGATAATAATTGTTGGCAAAAATTTTAAATACGCATTTTCTGAAAAAAAAAATTATGTAACAAATATACTTACAATCATAACATGCAGCAAAAAATAAAAAAATAAAACTTGCATCGGGAATTGAACCCGTGAATTTCGTGGCACCTTGATTCGTAATCGAAGCGTAGACTCACTCGTCGAATCCCACATTATTTATCATGCGGAAAAATACGATGACTGAACGTTTTACTGTTTGACAGTTGTTTTGAAAATTAAATTATGTAGTTTAAATTTTGTGGAAGAAAATATAAAAATATAACAAAACAGTAAGAAAACAATATATTAGATGAAGATTGGTAGAACTTTTGTTGGTAATCAAATTAAGTATGTAAATCAAAGCATTACATACCTACTAGATAAATAAATATACGCCAAAAAATCATAATTTAAAAATAAAAATCGAACCTAATTTGGGATTTCTCTCTAAAATCCGCATTCTTGAGAAAATAAATGTATGTATTTCAACCTAATCCAAATGTATAATTACAATATGATTATAATAAAAACTACTTACCATATTAGAATGAGTTTTCCTTGTTCAAAATAGTCCAAAAGTCCAAAAATATAGGTATATGAAAACTATTTAAAAGGGCAGTATAACTATTAACTAACTTTTGTTTGTTGTTTCTTTTCACACAAATTTTAAAACGCAACAACCATAAATAATCTAACTACAGCTGTGCCACAGTCACCATATTGAATAATTTTTGACATGTCATTTGAACATCCAATCAGAACAAAGTTATAATGCGCATGCGCCCGGTCGCTAGGTTTTACCATATAAAAATTCACCCTCTATCGCCGGTAAAGAAGTATAACTTCAAAAATTGATTTTATTAACGTTTCGACTTCTAAACCGGATGTCGTTGTCAAAATACAAAATATTATTAAATTAAACAAAAATGTTGTTGCTTAGTAAAAAATTTTTTTCAATAATTTATTTAATCTGACTAATTTTTGTATTTTGACAATGATATCCGATTTGGACGTCTAAACGTTAATAAAATATTTTTTTTAGTTAATATGTGGCTTATTTTGCATTTAGAATAGTTGATTATAATAATTCACTTATGTATAAAAATTATTTTAACAATATTTTGTACCTACATGTCATGTCAACTAAATACATATAATTACTTTGCTAACCTAAATATATACTTTTATATACACATTGATTTATTAGAATTAAGTTTGAAACATCTGAATAGTTCTGCTTTCCTTCCCTTAACAAATATGTTTCCATCAAACAAACACTAAACATATCAAAATAGCATGTACCAAAATATATAGTAACTGCGCAAGCTAAATAATGACGTCACTGGCTTGATGAAGTTTAATTCGCGTCTACCTAACTTTTTTATTTGCGTACACGTTAGCGTGTACCTAGACACAGCGAAATATAACCATAATAAAAACTAATGCAAAACTATGTGACGTCACGTGCCGTTTGAACTATTTTATACCGCTGAAGACTTTAAATATGTATTTCTAAATTATTACGAATTTTTGAAGCGTGAAATTTTGAAAATCTCATTTTTAAACAAAACTGAAAATTATTATCTAATAAAAAAAAATGTGCAAGTTCCCTATTAGACAAGGAAGGATCTGTTTTTAGGTGGATGTGAGAGGTGGCATTCAGATTTTTGCGGATGAAGTTACGTGATAACTTCGTTAATAGTAATTGACTTATGCCCCTTCTCAAATATGCCCGCAACATTAATAAAAAAAAAATATTTAAAAATTTCAAAAAATTTCGTTTTTTCTTCTAATTTCTTTGCTTATAACTTTAAAAAGATTCATTTTGGAACAAAGTCATATAGGAATAAGACAAAGATAATTAAATTTTCTATCAGATACGGAAATTAAAAGATAAGAAATCCAAGACCACTGAGGAAATCCGAATATGTATCGAGAAAAACAAAGCTAACGATATTTAAAACTAAAAAATTGGAAAGATGGGAAAGGAAAATGCTCAGATGAAGGCAAAAACATAGTAGAAGGTTGGGTGCGACTGACGATTAGGTAGCTAGAGGAACTGAATAATGAACCAAGCAACAGTCCCTTCATAAAGGCACAGAGAGTGAGTTGGATGGGACACGTGATAGAAATGGAAAGGAAGAGGATGCCAGAGATGACCCTTAAACGGGTCTTACTCACGAAAAGAAAGAAGGAAGGCCCAGACGAAGAGGGTTTGGAAACGTACAGGATCTCAGAAATGAGGGAATAATTCCCTCAATAATTATTATTGGTTGGGAAGAAAGAGAACC
Organism: Diabrotica virgifera virgifera; assembly: GCF_917563875.1. Classification (NCBI taxonomy): domain Eukaryota; kingdom Metazoa; phylum Arthropoda; class Insecta; order Coleoptera; family Chrysomelidae; genus Diabrotica; species Diabrotica virgifera. Next base: position 212,015,475 of record NC_065444.1, read on the forward strand.
AAATATGGATAAATGAAGGAGATGAGTAAGTCAATCTAATAGGCATAATTGGACAAGAAGTCACCCCACTGGATACAAGTTTTGTAATACATATGTAATATATTATTGTATTATCTTAATTGTGTTTCAGCCCTAGGCTTCACGACCTGTTGAGCTTTGGAAATCATTTTTTTTTATTGCAAACAACACCGAGGCGGTGCCTGGTTATTTACAACTAGTCACAAAATATTAGACTAACGAGCAAATTTTTTTATGACAATTTTAAAACAAGAAAATAATGCTTGTTGAGTTCTCCCCAATGGTATCCCTCAATTTTTTTAACCAGCCTAAACCTAACATCTAACACGAACATGTCTCTACACTCTACACTAACATTTACTATTTACACTAACTCGAAAGGTTTAGTCCTCTTGAATCTTCTCACTATTCCATGCTGGTCCAGGAGTTGAATAGCCTCTACGTTTGCATGGTTATGAAGTCTGTTATCATGCTTCTTTGCGAATCTTTTAATTACATCTGCCACCATTTTCGCACCTAGGTGTCTGTGTGTCGCTACTTCTTATGTACCAGCGAGCATTTACAATGTCTCTTAGTACTTTATTCTGAAAACTTTGGATCATTTTGATGTTACTCGCACTGGCACATCCCCAGCGATGTATGCCATATGTCCATACCTGCTTCAGTACTTGTTTATATAACATGATTTTATGCGACATGACTTTTTCCGAGGAGCCAGTACAATTTTCTATATTTGATGTTCAATTCTATTTTTTTCTTTTTGATGTGTTCTTTCCATCTCAGTCTGACATCTAGGTTCATGCCAAAATATTTTGCTGTATTGGCATATGGTATAGTAGTGCCATTTAGTATTATTGGTGTTTTATTTATATTTTTGTTGGTGAAATCTACACGTACTGATTGTCTCATTGAGTTTGATACGCCATTTCTTGGTCCATGCATTAACCTCATTGAGTGTCTCTTGCAATTTTACTTTTGCTTCAATTTCATCATTATCAACTACTAATATATTTGTATCACTAGCAAACGTAGCAGTGGTAGTTGTATCTAATACTGGTGTATCGTAGGTGTACAGCAGATAATGTAATGGACCAAAAACCCTACCTTGTGATACTCCAGTATCAATAGTTCTCAATTCAGAGTAAGAGTCTTTATATTTTATTCTAAACAATCTTTTACTAATATACGATTTTAGTAATTGGTTATGTTCTTTAAGTAAAATTAGATTCAGTTTGTATTCTAGCCCATCATGCCAGACTTTATCAAAAGCCTGGGCAACGTCCAGAAAAACTGCCGAACATAATTTTTTTTCTCTAGTGATTTTTCTATTTGATCAGTGATTCTCTAGAAATTCTGTTTGGAAATAATAAATAAGGATTTTGTTAATGTTTTTTGGTCTCAAAATAGTATGTTTGCGATTATAGAGATTATATGTGTATGTTTTCAAATATCATCAGCCGCTTCATTACCCATTATCTCAACATGTCGTTTAGTTGCCTTTTTTTTCTTTCCTTATTGGCTTTGGATTACTTGATCCATTCAGCCACGATAGACACTAAATTACTGTTTGCTACAATATTCCAAATATAATAAGATTACGTACATATGCGCACATATAATACTTATGAACGCACATACATTATATAAGTAGATACTGAAATCAATAAAAAGCAAAAAAAAACCAAAAAGGGGGGTGCAAACATTAAATTGACCGGCAGGTATACCCTTCATCCATGGCCCTAACCAACTTAAATTAATTTACAAATAATTAAATTGACCAAAAAAACTAAATGCTAATACTTCATACTAATAAATATATAAGTTTTTTTTTAACAAAATCTCTTTCTCTTTTTTATTTTATAATTTATTATACTTTTTATTTATTTTTTTTGTTTTTCTTTGTTTTTTTTTGTTTTTTTTTTGTTTTAATATTTTTTGTTATTTTTTTTTTGTTTTCTTTTTTTTAGTTGCCTTTATTCATTCGTTATTAAGTTTGTCACTTTGTGTAACCGAAAAGACAGATTTCGTTAAATATCTCTCGAAAAATCAAATATTTACTCATAGAATAGGAAAGTAGGTACCAGAAAATACCAGCATTCAGAGGTGGACAATACGCAAAGCAAAAGGATACCTGGATCACAGTATATAGAGGTTCCACAGTAAAATCACTCCTCTGTCGGCGCTTTGATCTCAGGAAGTAATACCGGCAGTACGCAATTGGTAATTCACGAGTGGTGGATGCGGGTTTTCCCTGTTAAAAGCCGTACGTTTCTCTGCGAATAACAATGCGAGAGTGGGGCAAAAACGACTAAGAACATTGCGCGGTCGCCATGCGCGACTACAGATTTTACTTCCAATTTTTCGGAGAGTGGTTCTACTGTCCCTTTTATACTGTGCCTGGATCAAATTTGGAGAGATAAGTACCAAAAATCACCCTGAGAGTTGAAGATGGCATCAGATGTAATACTCTGGGCTAATTAGCAAAATTCATGGAAGTTATTTACCAGCAATTTTATTGCTGGAATCGAATTATAAGGTCCTATATATTAATAATATAGTTATGCAAAGTCCGCAGATAGTGTGCTACTTTTTTTATAAACAAAATGGCGCCGACAAATCGTATTTTTTTCAATTATTTCTCTATAACTCCGAAGATTTTAACTTTACAACAAAAACACTCAAACAAAAATTCACCGAAATTAAATTCTGCATAGAGTGTTTTTCACGATTTGCTCCGACGAAAATTTTCCTCGAAAAATGCGGGTTTTCCTAACAAAAACTCTAATTTTCAAATAAAGTTTTAGGTAAGTAATTATTAATCAATAATTAAATAACTTAGTGACATCAAAGCTTTCTTGGTATAGATTGTAATTCCAGAAGCCGGTGAAAATTAAACGAATATTTTAGCAACAATTCAATTGTTAATAAACAATTTACGATCGCAATAATAACCAAAATAATCATGATACATTGATCAAACTTATAAAGATTATAAAGATGAGATGCTTATTTAATATTTTATCGACAAAATATAAATTTTTCTTTTTTTTGCATAATCTTTAAATTTTGAAAAAAAAAATAGTTATAATACGCTGGTCTAATTAGTAAAGTACAAAGAAAGGTTATTTACCAGCAATTTTATTGCTGGAATCGAATTATAAGATCCTATATATTATTAATATAGGTATGCAAAGTCCGCAGATAGCGTGCTACTTTTTTTATAAACAAAATGGCGCCGACAAATCGTATTTTTTTCAATTATTGCTCTATAACTCCGAAGATTTTAACTTTACACCAAAAACACTCAAATAAAAATTCACCCCAATTTAATTCTACATAGAAGCATGTTTTTTCCGATTTGCTCCGACGAAAATTTTCCTCGAAAAATGTGGGTTTTCCCAACAAAATCTCGAATTTTCAAATAAATTTTTTGGGCCAATAATTATTTATCAATAATTATATAGCTTGGTGAAGTAAAAGCTTTCTTGGTATAGATTATAAATTCAGATGCCGGTGAAAATGAAACGAATATCTTAGCAACAATTCAATTGTTAATTAAAAATTTACAGTCGCAATAACAAACAAAATAATCATGAGACATTGATCAAACTTAGAAAGATTGTAAAGGTGTGATGCCTATTTAATATTTTGTCGGCAAAACATAAATTTTTCATTTTTTTGCATAATCTTTAAATGTTAAAAAAAATTGTTATAAAAAAATTAACATTTCTCAGAAATTGTTTATTATATTCTAATTTTATAAAATACTTCAAATGCGTATTTCATAGGTCTTGAAAATGAATGCTTTAAAAAAAATTTCCAACCATTTGCAAAAAAGTTATGAAACAGCAAAGTAAATATACGAAAGCTCCGTTGTTTCTAATTTGTTTTAATTGTTTCAAAGCTTAAAATTGAGTCTATGGTACAATCTAATTACTCACAAAAAATGTCAAAAATTAGTGCAATGGTTATATTTGAATCAAAGATTAAAAATACTTTTTTTGTAATTTTTAGCGCAAAAGTAGGCCTGATACAGAGTCGGAGCTAAAATGTTCACTCGAAGCGACTGACACGCAGCATATATTATTTATAAAAGTGTACGTCTCGCGCGGCCGGTCGTCGCTCTGAGTGAAAATTTCAGCTACAGTGCTGTAATATTCTACTTTCGCGCGTGTAAATTACAAAAAAATATATTTATAATCTTTAATTAAAATATAACCATTAAATTGATAATCGATATTTTTTATAAATAATTAGCTTGTACATTATACTCACTTCTACGCTTTGAAAGAATTAAAAGTAGTAATCGTATGTTTATTTTGCTGTTTCATAACTTTTTTGTAAATGGTTGCAAAAAAGTTTTAAAGCATTCATTTTCAAGATATTTGAAATGCATATTTTAGCTATTTTTTAAAATTACAATATAATAAAAACTTTCTGAGAAACGTTAATTTGTTTATAACTATTTTTTTTAACATTTGAAGATTATGCAAAAAAATAAAAAATTTATATTTTGTCGACAAAATGTTAAAAAGGCATCTCATGTTTATAAGATTTCAAAGTTTGATCAGTGTATCATAATTATTTTGGTTATTATTGCGACCGTAAATTATTAATTAACAATTGAATTGTTGCTAAAATATTCGTTTAATTTGCATCAGCTTCTGGAACTATAATCTAAACCAAACAAGGCTTTTAAGTCACCAAATTATTTAAATATTGGTGGATAATTACTTATCTAAAACTTTATTTGAAAATTAAAGATTTTGTTGGGAAAACCCGCATTTTCCGAGGAAAATTTTCATCGAAGCAGATCGGGAAAAACATGTCTCTATGCAGAATTTAATCACGGTGAATTTTTATTTGAGAGTTTTTGTTATTGAGTTATGAGAGTAAAATTAGAATATTCGGAGTTATAGAGCAATAATTGAAAAAAACACGATTTTCGGGCGCCATTTTGTTTATAAAAAAAGTAGCACACTATCTGAGGACTTTGCATACCTAAATTATTAATATATAGGATCTTATAATTCGATTCCAGCAATAAAATTGCTGGTAAATAACTTTTCCCAAAAATGGCCTATTCTCCGATAATCAGCTCAGACTATAAGGTAACAATTTAACTACACATTTTACCTAATGCGGTCTTCGTGGATACGTTTTCGGTGACTTGAGACTGTTTGTATATGAAAGTTTAAATTCAGCGTTTTTATGCATATTTGTTACAAAATTAAATATCTAAATTTCATGTTATAATACGTTTTATTGATATTACGAGAATAGTAAAAAAGGCAAAAATGGCGGAATGTTTATTTTAACAGCTTTATAGAAACTGACTTCCTTTGAGCAAAATGTAAAAATTTCATACGGAATCTGCGCCCTTCAACTTTAATTTTTGTCAACTGGACACACTGATCAAAAGGTATCGAAATTTTAGCATCGCGTTGAAATAAATTTTATTTAAAAAAATTGATTCTACGTAGGTATGGTCGAAGCGAAGATCGGTGGGATATGTGCATTTTATCAATGAAATTCGATATTTTTAAGATATTCCAGAAGCCGCTACAGATAAAATGTTTTAACAATATATTAATCATTCAGAATTACTCGACGGATATTAGTACAGTTAAAATAATTAAGGCGATAACCGGACAATAATGATTTAATGAGTGAAATTTAGTTTTTTTTTTATTTAATGACAACAAAAAGCAAGCCCATTAGCAGAACCCAATTAAAAATTATTTTGCACATCATATTTAAAACATTATTTGGTTAAAAAATCTCATTTTTGTTGGCAAAAAATATATTAATTTGTTTGGACTAAATTACAGTTGTGCTTATCTTAAAAAGGATATGTTACTATCAACTTTCACACAGTGTTGCCAAACTGAATTTTGTTATTTTGGGTGTAACTTTTTTCCACGGATCTCCGAGGGTACTTTACCTAACTAACATCCAAAATCGCCAGTCACTTCAAGTGTTGTTTCTGAGGGAACGGTTCATTCTACACAACAATTACAAACAAATATTTTTGTGTAAGAGTATCTCAGCTACATTTTTTTTTAAACATTTTTTTCTAGGAGGTACAGATTCTTGGTAAATCTATATATTTTCCGTTTGTCATCCCTAAGCAGAATTGAGGGGAGTGCCAGGGGTACGAGTAGCAAATTTTTATGAGGATTTTTTATAGTTGATAGCTAGAGTAAAATTCAGACTGATCTCCTCGTTTTAAGAGATTAAATCTCTGAAGACTGCGACTGGACTATTAATGATGTCTAAAAATATTCCCATGGTATCGGACACTCAAACATTAATGATATCATATTTTCGTTGTACAAATGTTGTTCTTCAAAATAAAAACAACGTAAACAATAAACCGCAACCAGAAAGGTGAGTAATTTTCAATGTGATCGAAAACATTTCAATTTCTACCCCGGGTTTAACCAATACGGTTAAGTAAAACAAAAATGATATACTGAAAACAATCATTCGAGTGAAGTTGATTCCCCCGAGGCTATCTTAGGAAAGAAACAATTTATGAGAAATAAGAAAACAATTGAGTGAAGGCAGGGTTTGGTCTCGGAGGAGTGAACAGGCGTCATTGCCCAAAGTGACCTGAGCGCTCTCTATATGTTTCAAAGTTTGTCGTTTGTCGTGAAAGTTGCTTATGGTTTTAAAGCACAGAGATGGATTTGAGGAATATAGTTTCAAAACAAAAAATATACACATTTAACGATTTTTTCTCTCTTATTTTTATCTCACTTTTTTTCTGATTTACAACAAATTAGCCAATATTTGCTCGCGTCGGTCATTCCAGTAGCTTCTACACAATATCCTTGAAAATCCAAAGTAGCTTCTATACAAAATTTAAAAAGCTTGATTTTTAAATTAGGTTGTAGTTTCGAATAAGTTGAACGGTAATTTGAATGGAAGGTTAGAGTAAGTGTTATTATCTGTGTAGGTACTATGTCACCTATTTATTATGATTTAGCATAATACAGCTATTCAGGGTGGCCACAGGAAAACAAACACAGTCATTATCAGGAACTATGACAACATTTTTGAACAAACCAGTGACAGGTCAATTTTCAAATAAAGGAGGGATTTTGGCACTAAACTGATGCAACTGGACTACCCGGGGGTTTTTGAGGTCGTTAAACACGAATATGCCATCAGAAGAGACCTCTAGATCACCTGGTGCCACTGCAAGGACGTCATCTTCTGGAGTTTCGAGGGCTTTCGGTATCAAATTTCGGTATAAATTTATGCAAACGGATTACTTAAGGGTTTTTGGGGTCGCTAAACACGAATATGCCATCAGAATGGAACTCTGGAGTACCTGGTGCCCAGAATCGCTACTAGGGCAAGTCATCTTCTGGAGTTTTGAGGGTTTTCGGCATAAAATGGATGCAAATGGATTACTCGGGGGGTTTTTAAGGTCGCTAAACACGAATATGCCATTAAAACAGACACACGGGGCACCTGGCGCACAGGGTCACTGCAAGGGACGTCATCTTCTGGAGTTTTGAGGATTTTCGGCATTAAATTGATACAAATTGATTACTGGAGGGTTATTGAGGTCGCTAAATACCTTTAGGCTACGCTAAATTTTTTTAACCTATTTAGAAAATCTATATAAATTTTATTTATATCTGACAATGTTTTTCCTTTATATATTTCCAGATCGATTTACTATATTCTATTATGACACTGTTATTATGCGTTGGCGTTACTATTGATCATCGTAATCACTAGATACTCCAGAATCCTTCATCTAAGTCATACTCGTGTTCACCAACCCCAAAAACCTAAAAGTAATTTGTTTTCATGAATTTGGTACCGAAAAGTCTGGCAACTTTAGAAGATAACGTGCCTTAGGCACCAAGTGCTCCAGTGTCTGTTGTAAGGGTGTATTCTTATTCGCCAACACCAAAAAGTAATGAGTAATTCGTTTGCATCAATTTAGTACCAAAAACTTTCGAAACTCTAGAAAATGACGTGCCCTAGGTACCAGCTGGTCCGGTGTCTGTTCTGATGGCATATTCATGTTCAGCAACCATAGAAACCCCATAAGTAATCTGTTTGCATGAAATGAGTACCGAAAACTTTCAAAACTCCAGAAAATGACGTGCCTTTGGCACCAAGTGCTCCAGTGTTTGTTCCAATGGGGTATTCGTGTTCAGCATCCCGAAAGACCTATAAGTAATCTGTTTGCGTCAATATAGTACCGAAAAACCTCGCACAGAGGATGACGCCCATTGCACTGACACCGGAGACCAGGTCGTGTTTAACAACTTCAAAAACCCCCAATAAATCCATCAAAACTTCAGATGATGACGTCCCTTGCAGTGACCTTGGGCATCAGTTGCACAGAGCGTCGATTATGATAGTCGAGGAAATGAAGCTGAAAAAATGGCAAAACCTCGCAATTTTTTCGTCCAGCATCGATTTGTACAAAAATTTGGGATTAGGCTCACTACACCCTCTAGTTCATTTTCTATATTGAGCCGTTGTACGCTTTTGGTTTTTTAAGGGTGAAAACTACCCCTAATTGTAAAAAATGATAAAATAACATTTTAAACTTTAATATTCTCAACATTTGGTTCGTACTAGTTACATAATAATTATTTTATGCTTTAAGATATACTATCATAATATTTCAACCCTTAAAACCCCCCTTGTTGGAGCTATATATAAAAAATTTACTTACCTTAAAGAATAATTTCGGCTTGCATCGATTTACTTAAAAATTTGGGATTAGGATTATCTCACCCCGTACTTCATATTCTATATCATGCTTAAGGGTGTCGATTATTTTTAGGGGTGTCAACTACCCCTTATTGTCAAAAATTAATTATATAAAAACATTGTAAACTTTAATATGGGTAAAATTTGGTTTCGACTATTTAAATAATGATTGTTTTATGCTTTAGATGTAATATCATAATATTTAAACCCTTAAAAACCACCCCTAATGACATTACAGTTTTTAGTAGCAGATATTTTAATAGATCTATACAGAAAAAAAAAGTGGAATTAAAGAATTACAAAAACATTTACCTATTTACAAAAAAATACGAATTTACAAATATGTACAAATTCAAATACAAATAGTTTATTAGTCATCTTTCAGTACCTATACGAACCGGTTCTGTGGTATTATACATACATTGAAAACTATCCATAAGCGGACTATCCGAATTTTTCAAAAAAAAATTCGTTTTATATTCATAGCTTCTTCATTTTTGGCGACAAAAAGTTTTTCCAAAAATGACTTTGTAGGATTTTTGAAGAGTTTTAGGACTGTGTAAACTAAATTTCGTAAGATCCCTTAGTTTTTAATTAGTGTGGGTTCAGAGGGCTCGAATAAGGGGGTGTTTGCTCGTAAATAGAGGTTTTAAACAGCTATATCTCGCTAACTGTTCACTGTAATGCAAATATATGCACAAGGAAATTTTAGTTATTAAAAAAGCTACAATTCAGTAGTTTATCATTTTTTCGAATCTCCAGTATTTTCGGAGATATTTTGAAATAAAAGGTGAAAAATGGGAAATACAAAAAAATTAATTTTTATTTAAACTCAAATTTTTCTAAAATTAGGCCTTTTAAATAGGTCAAACTTCTTGGATGTATTGATAATGCAAATATAAAAAGGAATTTCAGAAAGGTGAAGACCAATTTTTAATTAGGGGGGTAGTTAGAGGGTTGTTTTCACTGATTTTTTCATAGAGAAAAGCAGGTACCAACCTTTTTTTGATTATAAGTTGCTTAATTTTCAGGCTAGAAACTTTTTATTATTATTTTGTGAAAGGACTGTTTGTATACTTAAAAAAAGATTATTTAAGTTTTCCTCGAAAAATTCAAGGTTTTTCCGTTATTTTACTTTGAATATTTCAAATTATGCATTTGACGAAAAAAGCTAAGTTTTAATATGCCGTATCTCGGTTTGTATTGGTCTTCAAGATATTACAGAAAAATAATTTGGTTTGTGTTGCTAAAAGATACAATTTTTGTATCTGCAGTTTTTTTGATTAAATGCATATTTTTCGAGGAATTCTTAAAAAACCCTCTAAAAAAGTCGATTTTTTCATCGAAAAACTGTTACTTTCAAGCGAAAATAACTCGAAAAATATTAGTTTTACGAAGAAAATGTAAAAGACTTTTTTTCTTAAATTACTTTTTACATGGATTTACATGGTTAAATTGTAATGAAAAATTCCCGCCCCCGAGATGGGGCGGCAACCACCCCCAAGCTTTTAGCGTAGAGCGGTATGATATAGAAAATGATTCTTGGACTATTCCCTACCTTCTGTGAAAATTTCAAGTAAATCCATGCTGGACGAAAAAATTGCGAGCCAAAATGCTTCATTTCCTCGACTATGATGGCATATTCGTGTTTAGCGACCACAAAACTCCTCCAGTAATCAATTTGCATCAATTTAATGCCGAAAATCCTCGAAACCCACAAGATGACGTGCCTTCTAAAAAATAAAGTGCGTTTCGAAAATTTTATCAAAAATTCAAGGAGTGCCCGTTTTTTTTGCCGGTGAGTTTGTTCACAATATATCCAAAACCATATACATTATCACTAATTACGAATGAATTTTAGCTATACATACATCTTTTGAGGAAAGTTTGGAGTGTATTAAGAAACGAACGGATAGTTATTAAGTAAATGTATGCAGGTAATAGCATTTTGAAATTAAAATAAATGTGTCTTGGTAGGAAAGTTTGTGTTTCATTTGTCTTAAACAATAATGTAAAAGTTTACATCCATTGTTAGCTTTTGGTTTTCCCAAAGGCGAGAAAGTTGTAATCTTTAGACGGCGCATTGTTCACCAACTCTTGTAAGTATAACGGCTCTTTTTGTATATGTTGCAGATTTTAACAGATAAAAATATTTTACGTCAGTTATATGCGGATTCATAATGTCAATAACACAATGCCAGGAAAAATATCGTTATTTTGCAGCAAAAATATCGTTATTTTGTTGCTACCAGAGTGTGCAACATAGTTAACGAATTTAAGCTAAAACATAATAAGATACTGATGGCAACACAATTTAACACATTCGCGGTCATGACTGCATATGAAGTCATTTACTCCATAAGAATACGTGTATAAAATGACAGCGTGTCCGCGAATGTGTTAAAGAAGGTTTTGAAGAGTCAAATAAGGAAAGTAAAGTGTTAAAATTAAATATAGAGAAAAATAATTACGAAATACGGCGAACTAAAGAAAAACTGATCTTAGAAGCAACAGTAGAGTACGGAAAAATAAGATCTGTAAAGAAAAAACACGGTACTGGAAGATACATTAGGAAAACAAAATAATGAAAAAGAAACTAGAATAAGAAGTAAAAAGACTCTCAATCCTGACCCCCCGGAGGGAGTGTAGTGGTCGACGTGATGTCGTGTATTGCCCGTCTCCAAAGATGTCTGTGGTCATCTCATTTTACTCATGCATAGGTCTTTTGCATATTCCTGTAATTTGATCGATACATCTTGTTGGGGATCGTCCTCGTCATCTACGGCATTCCACCTTTCCTTGTATAATGAGTCTTTCCCGATTGTCTGTGTTTGCTCTCATAACATGTCCAAAGTATTTTAATTGTTGGAGATGGACTTTACTAGAGAGTATTCTGCTAACTTTTATCTCTCTTAAAATTGAATTATTTTTCCTACGGTCCGTCCAAGGATTCGTAACATTCGTCTAAAACAGAACATTTCAGTGGCATCTATCTTCCTTCTTTCTGATTGTCTCAAGGTCCAAGATTTACATCCGTAGGTCAGTATTGGGAATATTAAGCAGTTGTTCAACTTCACCTTTAACGCCCTTTAAATTTGACAGTCTTTCCATATTTTGGTCATTTTTGCCGTGACAACTTTTGATAGATCACATCCACGTTAAATATCTTCCTGTAATGACCTTGCGTTTATGATCAATAATCCCAGGTATAAGTATGAGCTTACAACCTCAAACCGTTCAATTTTAGTTATGTGTGGATGATTGTTATGTAGTATATCCACTATCGTGATCTTCGTCTTTGATAGTTAAACTGCAGACCAAATATTTGACTTTCGTGCTCTTCTTATAAAGGAATGAACAGACTGCTGCGATTTAATCGTTGCGTCTGCGTCGACGACAACATCGCAATGCGAAATTTTCGCGAGACGAATGGCCACGGCGGTTAACGAGAACCAACACATAGGTGCGATGGTTTCTCGCAGCGACAACGTTAACGTTCAGTGTTGCCAATCGGCGGATAATTATCCGATTTGCGTACCTTTTTGTGAGTTGTGGTATCTTCTTCGTATCTTTAAATAAATCGGATATTTGCGGATATTTTTCAGTGTATCTACCATCGACTAAAACTTTCTCATCCATATATTCCCAACAACAACAACACATTAATTTTGTTTGGTTCCACCCAAATTTTTATAAATAGCCTATACTGGATGAATGTTAGCGACATCCGATACCTTTCATCTTTTGACAAAAGGTACATGTGCCGATTCTTTTGTTTAGAATTTAAATGCACAAGTGCATCCACTTAAGGCATACTAATCCAATTCAAATTTCAAAAGATGTTATTTATGAATTTTTGGTTTTTAGTCTTTAATCTTATGAAAGCTAATTCACGCATGATTTAGTTTTATTTTCATTTTATGTAGTGCAGTGCTTAAGTAAACGTCTCGTCTGTTGAAATAAGTTTTGGTTTGTGAAATTTTGCGCCTATGCTATTAATGTAGCTGCAGTTTATTTTGTATTGATTTATTTATTATTTATTTTTCCAGTACCTAGTTTTAGGTAGTTATTACGTTTTAATAAAATAATATTTAAAAGTGTTTTTTTTTACTTAAATAATTATAATAAATTAATATAACTATCCAAATAATGAAATATTTAGATTTATTTATTTATTTAGAATTTAACACTTGATAATACTATATAACTATATAACACTATGATAATACAAAATACGAATAATATAATAATAGTAAGTAAATTAGTAGTAAGGCGTACGTACGCCTTTTCCGCGCTTAGCTACTCATTTGGTATTATTAAGTGGTCAAAAACCGATATAGAAAGTCTTCAGCGGAAAGCAAGAACACTTCTCACAAAGGCACAAACCCATCATCCTCGCAGTGCAGTAGAGAGAACAACATTACCGCGGTATCTAGGAGGAAGAGGACACATGGACATAGGTGAGCAATTGGATAAACAAGTGGCTAACTTAAGAACTTACTTTCAGGCACAGGCTGAATCATCTCCTTTACATCGTGCAATCTGCGCAGTAGATGACTCAACACCGCTTAAACTGAGGGAACAAGAAATGCGCATAAACCACCTATCTAAGGACGAAAAAATGCACACCTGGATGGTTAAACCACTGCACGGACGGCATCTCAATGAGGTCAACCAAGAATATGTCGACAGTAGAGCGTCGAACTATTGGTTGGTATCAGGAAAGATGTTTCCCGAGACAGAAGGTTTCCTACTTGCCATCCAGGATCAGGTTATTTCAACTAGAAATTACCTGAAGTACATTGTAAAAGATCCTCAGGTCCAAAATGACAAATGCCGATATGGATGTCAAACCCAAGAATCCATCCAACATCTTACCGGGGGCTGCCAGGCGTTTGTCGGAACTGATTATAAAGAACACCACGACTCAGTAGGAAATATTCTCCACCAAGAACTAGCTAGCAAACTTGGACTTCTCCAAACCGACCATCTTCCTTATTATCAATGCATCCCTGACAGAATGCTTGAAAACGACAACTACAAGCTATACTGGGATCGCACTGTGCTCACAGACTAAACAGTGGCACACAATATACCGGATCTCATACTAGTTAATAAACTTAATAGGCAAACAACATTAATAGAGGTGGCGATACCTAACAACAATAATCTGCGTGTTAAGCACAACGAAAAGATCGCCAAGTATAGAGATCTCGAAATACAAATAAGGAGACAATGGAGAATGGAAAGTACCCAGACAATACTTATTATTCTTTCTACTACTGGAGTCATTCCAAAGAACCTCATAGAAAACATCAAAAAGCTGGGTCTAAATGAACATCTTTACAAAACTATGCAGAAAGCTGTGCTACTCTCGACCTCCATATGCGTGCGAAAATTTTTGGGAGATACTCCGGCGTACCAAGTCACCTAGGGCTCGATAACACGGAAAGAGTCCCACCAGAGCTCAATCCTTTTGATACCCTAGGTATCTGGGATGAATGAATTTTCCCCCTTAGAGGCAGTGCGGGCCGTATGGCTAAATCTGGGTAAGTAAATAGTATGTATGTATTTACATACATGAATTAGGTAATAAGCAGCTAGGATACGAGATTTTCATCTATAAACGAAAATTTTTAAACTGTGAAATAGAGAATCCAGTAGATTAAAGGGCCGGCTGTTCGAACGCTAATCAGAAATGGAATCAACTGATCATTATCAAATATTTAATTACTGTCAATGTCAACTTTGATTGGGATGCTGAAAACATAATTGATTACAATTATGAGTTAATTAATAATTAATTAATCAATCAATTATGTTAATTATCATAATGATAATTGATTACAATCAACGGATTTTGTTATTTGATGGTTGTTAAGGGGACTAAAAGAATAACATTGGCAACATTGATTTTAATAACACAATAATTTTTGACCTAGCGTACCTTTTCGTGACAAATCGGATATTTTTCGAGCGATCATCGGATAATCTAGAGAAATGCCATTGGCAACACTGTTAACGTTAGTACATTAGTATTAGCACTGCGTTATATTTTGTTATCGCAGTTGGTTGCGTTTTCTCTCATTGTCGTTGCGATTTTACAATGGTTCCAACAGAGAAATTAATAGAATGAGTTAAAAAATATCCAATACTTTATGATTTGTCACACGAGGACTATAAAAATATTAGAAAGAAGGATAAAATATGGGATGAAATTGGTCAAGAGATGAAAGAATGCCGTAAGTATTTTAGTTGTAAGTTTGTATTCACTTTAATTATTTTATTAAAAAATAATTTTTATACATTCACTTCAATTATTTTAGTTTAGAGTTTTTATTCACATTTCAAATATTAAAATAGTTAACAAACTTTTCTCTAGTTGAAAATGCTAAATTGGTTGCACGCCTTGGGTCTCTTTCTATATTGATAAAAGCTCTACCTAAATCTTCTTCAGTTTCTGAAAACTCTAGTCCTTGTTGGTTTACTTTAGTGCGTAAAAAATTATGCAAAATGCAACAAGTTTCAACGATTGAAATTGTCGTTTCAACTTTTGTCTCAATTGGCCTAAAAAATACTCGCCATTTTTGAGCTAAAATGCCAAATGCATTTTCCACCACACATCTAGCTCGACATAAACGAGTATTATAATTTTCTTTTCGTCTGTCACTTCCAGATTGCTTGTAGGGAAAAGGTCCCATTAAAAAAGATTTCAAAGCAAAGGCCTCATCTCTAATCAAAATATGTGGACAAGGTTCCACTTGCCCAGGAAGATTTTGATCTTCAGGAACATTCATTAAACGTACCTCAAATCTCTGGCCCTTGTTTGAATTTTAAAATATGCCTCCGTCGCTATTTTTTCCGTAGCCTCCTACATCAATGTATATAAATTTGTAATTGGCATCAACGATAGCCATCAGTACAATTGAGAATTTTTTCACATAACAAAAATGGTTTGACCCAGTTTTTCCAGGGCATTTTATAGTTACATGTTTCCGTCCAAACTGCCGATGCAGTTAGGAAATTGCCACATATTTAGAAAATCTTCAGCTGATTTTTGCCATATTTCTGTTGTCGGTTCAGGAAGTTAAATAGGCTGTAATCTTTTACGTATATCTTTACATACTTCATTTATAATTATTGTAGAGACTGTTAATAATCCAATACGAAAAGTCTGCCCTATTGTACTGAAGCTGTCGCCTGTTGCTAAAAACCTAAAACGGTATATTTTTTAGGTGAGGAACTAAAGAGAAGGTGGAGAAGTTTACGTGATTCTTATGTGCGATACTTAAGAGTAATCAAAACAAGAACTGGGCAAGGTGCACAAAATAAAACATGGCAATGGGCTGAAAGTATGAAAATGTTCCAACCTTTCTTGCTTTTTGCTAATACCTCTTCAAATATGCCGGAAGTTGCGACTAATGTAGAGTCTGCAACTGAGAAAGATGATGGTGTAGATATTTCGCGTAATGAAGAGAGTGAAATTGGTGATATATCTGAGGTACCCTTACCTACAAAAAATAAAAGAGTCTGCTACTTGCGCTGATGTAACCACCCCGATTGTAGAATCAGAACAAAAAAAAAACGAAAAGTAAGAAATGTACAAAATACGAAACCAACTTCAGTTGACTCTATTATTAGTTGTTTTGAAAGCAGAAATAAAAAACAGAAAAAGACTCCACAAATTTATTGTTTCTATCATATGCAGGCTTGATAAAACAATTTTCTGGAAAACGTCAGGCCGAAAAAAAATTACAAATTGCTGAAATAATTGCCAAGCAAGAGTTAATGCATTATGAAGAGCAGCAGCAGCAGCAGATAGTTGAACTATACCAGAGTGCTCAACCATCAACTTCCAATAGTTACACCTCTGATTCAAACTTCTGTGAAACTCCACTTATTTCGCCGGACCAAGGAACCATTTCCCATAAAGATAATCCAGGTACCAGCAGTTCAGATTGCGAACAATCATTTTCGACTTCAGCAGGCACCTTTTTACGAGTTTATACTCCTTTGTCATGATGATATATAAAAAAAATATATAAAAATAAAAATAAAATGAGTGATGATTTACCTCAAAGTAATGACTAGTCTTTCTTCCGCTGAAATAGATTCACGAAAATTGATATGAAGCTTACAACGGCGGGTGTAATTTCCTCACCAAAATAATCTTATACCTGAGTTTGGAAGGGTATGTCATAATCCGACAGGTATTTTCCTCACCAAAACTGAAATGGTTGTTTCAGGTAGATTTTACTAAAAGGCATTCAAGGAAATTATTTATCTACTATAAAATTACAGTAGGCACCTATAATAATTAATTAATTAATTTCATGGTATTTTATTTTTAGTCATAATTGGAATTTTGACAAAAATGGCATGTTTAATAGAAAGTAATCTCGGTATTTGAAAATTTTATTTTTTTTATAAGGTGAAAGTTTTAGAAAGTGAAGAAGTGTTCTGGAGGCAATAAAATAACTTTCAGTGCGAAATTGAATACTATTGGGGCAAATTTTACAATAACTAGAAGTAGCCTACAATATAAGCATGAACCAGATCTGCAGAAGATAGATCGAAAAATTGTTTCTAACTCTTGTAAACGTAGAGCCGAACAGAATATACTTAAAAACCGCCAAAAATCATTCGCCAAGAGCTTGCAGCTAATTTGCCTGAAACAATTACTACGATTGATGTCTGTTACATGAGAAAAAATATATATAATTATCGACGAAAATGATGCCTGGTCGACTTCCTTCCAATATTGATGAGGTTCAAGAATTTGTGAAGAGCTGTGCTCAAAAAACAACCAAGGAGGAAAATTTTCTCTTTATAAACTGTGTCAAAAGTAAGATAACTGTATTTAGTTGTGAATGTGAAACAAATATAAGATTTTTAGCAACATTGATTTTTATACAGAGAGGGGCAAAATTATGGAATATATTCATTTTCTCTAAAATGGACGATTTTGTACAAAAAACCCCCAACCACGTCGAATTTTATTTTTAAATCCCAATTTTTTGGCATATCTATATTTCATATTAGTGACGTCATCAATCAATCAATCAATCAGTCAATCAATCAATAATTTCACTAATGTTTATATTACTGCATAGAGAATATAACACCCTTTCAAATAAGCTACCACACGACCCCTATTCCCATTTAAAAAATCATTGATTACGTGATCACGCACAGTTAGATGACGTTACTACTATGAAAATATAGGCCAAAAAATTGTAATTTAAAAATAAAAATAGACCTGTTTCGGGGTTTTTCTCCAACATCGTCCGTTTTAGAGAAAATTAATTTATTCCATAATTTTGCCCCTCTCGTATATTATATGTATGGCACAATTACTGTACCACATATTATTTGCAATTATTCACTATTCATGGGGCAATTAATGGGCATTATATTTCTTTATTATACTGTTTACTGCCAAACAAAAAAAAACAGAAACTTAAAACAATCTTTTCTCTTTGTTAAAATCAGAAATTTTTAAAGCTCTCGAAATTGAGTTTAATCCTAGTAAAGTCTTTGTAGATTTTGAAAAGGTTATATTTATACATAATGCAATCATTCAAATGTGCCCAAACACTGAAATACATGATTGAAGATTTCACCTAAGTACACCAAACTTGGTATAGAAAATTCAGTCTCTTGATTTAACATCAGAATATAAAAATGATTCTGAAGTAGGCTCAAACATACTTTTGGCCTTACATTATATAAAACCGGAAGACGTATCAGATTGTTTTGTGTTTGATTTAATGTCATGCAAACTATAAAATGAATTTTTTTTATTACTGCAGTCTGCAAGTAAGCTGAGAAAAATGTAGAAAATTTACGTACGACTGGTCTATTATTTGACAAATAATGACATTATTTCGAAGTCTATTAAGTACGATATAACGCCCAAGGGGGTGTTATAGAAAAATAACGCCCTATCGCCTATTAAATTTAAATAACGAGTTAAATACTGTCAAGTTGACAAATAAAACTCTAAGTAAAACTATGGTTACCACAATTAGGTTACGACTATTTCTGGTAAATGTACTTATTCGAAAACCAATTAATTCAACATTTATTCAAATTTTTTGCATATAAAGAATAATTTAGTCGGACATTAAACGTTGAAGGCATCACGGGTATTATAATAATAAAATATCGCTTTCGGTCAACGTATATACCTCGGGCCGAAGGCCCTCGGTCTATACACTATTGACCTCAAGCGTTATTATCCTTATAATACCCTTGGTACCTTAATAACTATAATAAGTTATTAGTCTAATCAAATGACTATAATGGAATTTGTAAAGTGTGTTTCTTATTATAGTAAATAATAAGTAATAAGTTATACGTTTTGCACATTATCTATATTATAAACTATTATTACAACGTAAGGAAATGAATGTCTTTTATTCGGATTTCGGATGCTTTCATAATAATCGTTCTTAAATTACATCTATCTTTTATATTTTATTACCTGAGTGAGTTGGTGAGGAAAATACCTACCGGATTAATATGAACCCTTAAACTTGGTGAGGAAAATACCTGTCGGATTATATGGTTCTACTGGTTGGTGAGGAATTTACCTCCGCCCGCTTAGAAATATATTCTCTTATTAAGTTTACAATTTCATCAAAATAAGCAATTTTCATTCTGAAGTATTTATAAAGACGTTTTTCGTCATTTCGAAGTTGTTGCACTAACGTATGAAATTCTCCTTTTTGATGTCTTTCCAAATTTTTCTCATGAGTCCAAATTTTTCATTTTCTATAAAAAATATAAATAGATATTAAAACTTGCACATTATATGAAAACAGATTTTTGGTATAATATTTCCAGTTGCCTAGGGAGTACATAACAAGCCAATCTTTAATTTTAATATACTTATATTTAGATATTGTTACGGGTTAAAAGTCGCTAAGCAACTAGAAACGATTCTTATAAATAAGATTGTCATAATTTTTGCTTTATTGTCACAAGTACTGGCCTAAACAATTATAAAAATCAGGCTTCTATATTGTCTTGAACATTAGCGGCTATCAAGCCATTTTTAAGTCCGAAATCATATAGAAAATCAGGCATGAAGTAGGCTTTAGGTATACATTGCTACCTGTCTAGTAAGGGTCATCTCTTTGTCTTTACCTGTCTAGTGTCATATCTTACTCACTTTTGATTTACACTTCATGAGGACAAGTTAGTATTGTCCTATGAAACTCCTTGAGGATATTTAATCAGAAGTAATCCAGATAACTAATTAAGAAATATTCAATTTGATGAAGTTGACGATTGTCTTGCTCAGCAAGGATTTAAAATATCTGGATATTTAGGTCCCCAAGACCTTTCTTTTTGGCCATACGCTATCTTTAAGGTAAGCTTTGTTTTTTTAACACCTGATTCGTTGTCTAAAGGGAAACCTTTAGTAATTTTAACTTATACCTTTTGCTCTGCTTGCATGCTGATGTATCTATTCATTTCAGGCCAACAATTTTTCTTTCTCTCCAATTCATTTTGATGTTGTGAGTTTTTTTTGAAACACCCTTGTCCAGGGTCGATATTTATATAACCTGTATATCTGTGAAGTATCCAAGTATATAAATGCAGTACGACATCATCCACGTGTATAACATCGACGAAAAAAACATAAGGTAGGATCAAACCAATACTTCTCTTAAAAGAACGTTGTTTTGCCTGTCTAAGCCACCACACCATACAGCAGTCTGACAAATATCTCGGTTTTGTATTTTTTTCTTGTAAATAGTACCTAAATATAATATTACATAGTTTTAAGAATTATAATATGGGTGTACGCTGAAAAGAATATTCTTAGAGGCAAATATAAACTTTAGTTGAGCTTTTTACCTTTTCCTTTTGGGTTTTTTTATATTTTCAATTAAGATTAATATGAATTTTTTTAGTTTTGGTTAATAAGAATAAATAGTTTGTGAATTCTCCGATTTTTTTTTATTTCTTATTATTATTTTTTTGTTTGGTAGAAAATAAAACTAGTTATTTACCTTCGCATACCTTCAATAAAAACCGGTAACATCGGCGGAGAGTAACAATATTTTACCTTTGATCCTCCTCTTGTGCTAAAGTTACCAGCAAGATCAAATCTTCCTCCGATTCTGAAGAATCCATTCTAGACTATGTTGTTGTGGTCGGTTCAACGTGATCAATGAGAAAAAACACGTCGTCGTCACGACGAATAATCGCAGCAATGTGTTCATCACATGAAAAAACGCTGTCGCTTATATTGCGAGAAAAATCGTGTCGTCGACGCACCGATTAAATCGCAGCAGTCTGTTCATTGTTTAATATACTCCCCATATAGGCCTGTATCCCACGTACCAAAAAAAGTTGACTAATATCAAGCTGAAAATTTGTTAATAGCTTAACGGTGTCTGATCGGACAAACTTTGACGTACGGGAACACTGGAACAAGGGAAGTTTTAATTGTGAAACAGTTTAAAAATTTGGAATGTCAGATTATGAAAACGTCCCATGTATTTTGCCGGACAGAACATCCATTAATTTGTTACCCTTTCATTAAACTCTCATGCAAAAATCAGACTGCTATTATTAACCAACATCATTCCTGTCATTTGACATGTTCTTCGTGTTACACTCATTAAAATGTCTAGTTGGTGATAAACACCAGTCTGATTTATGCATGAGAGTTTAATGAAATGAATAACAAATGAATTGGAAGTTCTGTAGGACAAAATACATAAAACGTTTTCGTAGTCTGGCGTTCCAAATTTTTAACCTGTTCCCAATTGGGCCATGTTAAACAAAAAGCAACCAACCCTCAATTTGTAAATTAAGAGAAAATTAACTTTTTATGTTTTTCTAAATATTTAATTTTCCGTCATATTTTTTTAAACGATAACTTCACTAATCAATAGTTTAATTTTAGAGCAATTTTATCGTAGTTGTATCAAAATAATCCTAATAAATTTTTACAAAAAAAATAGCCATATTGAGGGTTAGTTTCTTTTTGCTGTTGGAAATATATCTAATAAAATACAATCTGCAAAATCCAACCAACCGACAAAATCCATGAATAAAACCGAATAATTTCAGTCAACTCAGTAATACCATACAGTAGAATTTCTACTATTAAACATAATATCAATACAAATAAAAAATATGCGATAATCGTTCAAAACAACAAACCATAATATTTAAAAAGTAAGATAAACATAGCCTTAATCCTAAAACTTACCATTTTCTGCAATTTCGCGAGCCGCTTTAATTATTAATTTTAACAGTTCTTGATTTAAACATATTTTTCGCATTAAAGATTCAAAGATTTCTTCATATAATAGATATAACACAACAAATATTTTAATATTTAAGCACGAACTAATATTGGTCAGTACCTACACGTAAAAACAAAAAGATGCAACATTCCAGGAACCGTAATCGGCATAACAATATCAACCCACTTGGCTGGTACTTTTCGACAGTGCAATGTAATAATATGTTCATGTTCAGTCACACAAACAATCCAAGTGGGTTGGTTGTCTTATGCGAAATCTTAAGTGAACTATTATTAAACAGAAATAATTTGGAGTAGTATTTTTCATGGTTTAATATTTAGAATGGCTTGGTTGCTTTTTACACAATGTAGAATACACATTTTTAAATCGATATGTGACATTATCTTGTTTTCCCCAAAAATGTGGGTTGGTTGCTTTTTGCATAACAAGGCCCAATTAAAACTTCTCCTGTTCCAGTGTTCCCATACATAAAAGTTTGTCCAACTAGACACCGTTAAGCTATTAGCAAATTCTCAGCTTGCTATTAATCAAGTTTTTTTTCGAACGCCGGATCCAGGTCTAAAAAGGTAGGTATTACGAGAATAATACCAATGCGTTTAGAGTTTTACATTACAAAACAGTTAAGAACTTACACAAACTTACCGAATATAATCATAAACCTAATTTAACGTTATTAAATACTTGTACTAGAAGGAAAATACCCATTATCCAAATTTTCAGCTCCAATTATGTAATTACGCTTACGTTCTAGCTCTAGGTAGTGATGAATTAATTAATTAATTAATTCTGTATCAGAATTAGCATACTGCCGCACGCTGCAACGAGAAGAAACGTTGTAAAGTTTTGTTTTAGCCATCTTCTGGCGAAAATCAAAAGTAAACTGGAAATTTTCACTCAGGGATCATCCACTAAATAAACTTTTTCCTTAAAGAAAATAGTTGCTAGCTGGAAAGTTAAGCACTCCATAAACTGATTAAGTTTTATGAATATTTTATTGGAGTTCATAGTTTACTTTGTTCTTACCAAAACTTAACTAATATGAAGTTTTGTGTTAAAAATTAACTAGCATGAAAGTTATTGTGCTAAAATTAGAAAAAAAAGGTTTTCAATATGGCTGAAACATTTCAGAACGTTTTATCCACAGAGAACGGCAGTTCTCACCAGTGGCGCACAACACCCCTACAAGCGACACTATATACAGAGTGTAACAAAAATACAGGTCATAAATTAAATCACATATTCTGAGATCAAAAATAGTTCGATTGAACCTAACTTACCTTAGTACAAATATGCACACAAAAAAAGTTACAGCCCTTTGAAGTTACAAAATGAAAATCGATTTTTTCCGATATATCGAAAACTATTAGAGAGTTTTTAATGGAAATGGACACGTAGCATGCTAATGGCAGGAGCATCTTAGAAAAAAATTATAGAGCATCATCCAACAAAGTGACCATAACCATTCTGATATTCAACCTCCGATAGGAGACAGAACTTTAAGAAGAAGAAGAAGAAGCAAATCGACCTTATATCGGATCCTCTACTATTATTATTATGTACTTGGTATTGTGTACCAAAACGCAGACTATATACTTGTAAGTCTTAAAATGATTGATAGGACAATATTGTAATAAGAAATGAAATTGATTATATTATAGTCAATGAACGATTTAAAAATGGCATTAAATCGGTCAGGACTTACCCAGGTGCCGATTTTCGATCAGACCATACTCTACTGTGATTAACAATCACGGTTAGGCTAAAGAGAGACCCTGTAACAACAAAAAACCCAAAATATCACTATGCACTCCAAGACCCATGCACTCTAAATAAAGTTTCTCAAGAAATTAATAACAAGTTCC
The DNA here is from genome assembly GCF_917563875.1 of Diabrotica virgifera virgifera. Lineage (NCBI taxonomy): Eukaryota > Metazoa > Arthropoda > Insecta > Coleoptera > Chrysomelidae > Diabrotica > Diabrotica virgifera. The sequence goes on from NC_065444.1 coordinate 212,039,395, forward strand.
ACAAAATTAGAGTAGTACGTATTTACCAACAACATAAATGATTGCTGGGAACAAAATGAAACGACAATAATCACCGCAGCTCGAGAAATTCATCTAAAATAACTAACGGTAAAAATGACTGGAAGGCACAGGATATCTTAGATCTAATCGACGTTCGGAGGGAGTACAAGTCCATAAACAGAAGAAAATACAATGAAACACATAAAAAAATCCAAAAAAGAGAAAAATAATTAAAGTAGCAATATACCGATGGCTAAAAGAATCCTGTTACTCTGGGCTAATTAGCAAAATTCATGGAAAAGTTATTTACCAGCAATTTTATTGCTGGAATCGAATTATACGATCCTATATATTATTAATATAGGTATGCAAAGTCCTCAGATAGTGTGCTACTTTTTTCATAAACAAAATGGCGCCGACAAATCGTATTTTTTTCAATTATTGCTCTATAACTCCGAAGATTTTAACTTTACAACAAAAACACCTTAATAAAAATTCACCGCAAATAAATTCTGCATAGAGATTTCTTTTTTTTTTCACGATTTGCTCCGACGAAAATTTTCATCGGAAAATGCGGGTTTTCCTAACAAAAACTCTAATTTTCAAATAAAGTTTTAGGTAAGTAATTATTAATCAATAATTAAATAACTCAGTGACATCAAAGCTTTCTTGGTATAGATTGTAATTCCAGAAGCCGGTGAAAATTAAACGAATATTTTAGCAACAATTCAATTGTTAATTAACAAATTACGATCGCAATAATAACCAAAATAATCATGATACATTGATCAAACTTATAAATATTATAAAGATGAGATGCTTATTTAATAGTTTATCGACAAAATAAAAATTTTTCTTTTTTTTACATAATCTTTAAATTTTGAAAAAAAAAATAGTTATAATACGCTGGTCTAATTAGTAAAGTACAAAGAAAGGTTATTTACCAGCAATTTTATTGCTGGAATCGAATTATAAGATCATATGTATTATTAATATAGGTATGCAAAGTCCGCATATAGTGTGCTACTTTTTTTATAAACAAAATGGCGCCGACAAATCGTATTTTTTTCAATTATTGCTCTATAACTCCGAAGATTTTAACTTTACACCAAAAACACCGAAATAAAAATTCATCCCAAATTAATTCTGCATAGAGGCATGTTCTTCCCGATTTGCTCCGACGAAAATTTTCCTCGGAAAATGTGGGTTTTCCCAACAAAATCTCGAATTTTCAAATAAATTTTTTGGGCCAGTATTTATTTATCAATAATTATATAGCTTGGTGAAATAAAAGCTTTCTTGTTATAGATTATAAATTCAGAAGCCGGTGAAAATGATACGAATATTTTAGCAACAATTCAATTGTTAATTAACAATTTACAGTCGCAATAACAACCAAAATAATCATGAGACATTAATCAAACTTAGAAAGATTATAAAGGTGTGATGCCTGTTTAATATTTTGTCGACAAAATATAAATTTTTCATTTTTTTGCATAATCTTTAAATGTTTAAAAAAAATTGTTATAAACAAATTAACATTTCTTAGAAATTGTTTATTATATTCTAATTTTAAAAAATACTTAAAATTCGTATTTCATAGGTCTTGAAAATGAATGCTATAAAAAAATTTTCCAACCATTTGCAAAAAAGTTATGAAACAGCAAAATAAATATACGATTTATCCGTTGTTTATAATTTGTTTTAATTGTTTCAAAGCTTAAAAGTGAGTCTATGGTACAACCTAATTAGGTACTCACAAAGAATGTCAAAAATTAGTGCAATGGTTATATTTTAATCAAAGATTAAAAATACTTCTTTTTGTAATTTTTAGCGCAAACGTAGGCCTGATACAGAGTCGGAGCTAAAATGTTCACTCGAAGCGACTGACACGCAGCAAACATTATTAAATTAAAAGTGTACATCACGCGGCCGGTCGTCGCTCCGAGTGAAAATTTTAGCTACAGTACTGTGTTACTCTACTTTCGCGCGTGTATATTACAAAAAAATATATTTATAATCTTTAATTAAAATATAACCGTTAAACTGACAATCGATATTTTTTTGTAAATAATTAGCTTGTACTTTAAACTCACTTCTACGCTTTAAAAGAATTAAAAAAATTATAAACACAGTAGAAATCTTATGTTTATTTTGCTGCTTCATAACTTTTTTACAAATGATTCCACAAAAGTTTTAAAGCATTCATTTTCAAAATATTTGAAATGCGCATTTTAGCTATTTTTTTTAAATTATAATATAATAAAGACTTTCTGAGAAACATTACTTTGTTTATAACAATTTTTTTTAAACATTTAAAGATTATGCAAAAAAATAAAAAATTCATATTTTGTCGACAAAATGTTAAATAGGCATCTCATCTTTATAAGATATCAAAGCTTGTTCAGTGTATCATAATTATTTTGGTTATTATTGCGACCGTAAATTATTAATTAACAATTGAATTGTTGCTAAAATATTCGTTTAATTTTCATCAGCTTCTGGAACTATAATCTAAACCAAAAAGGCTTTTAAGTCACCAAATTATTTCATTATTGATAGATAATTACTTATCTAAAACTTTATTTGAATATTAAAGATTTTGTTGGGAAAACCCGCATTTTCCGAGGAAAAATTTTCGTCGCAGCAGATCGGGAAAAACGCGTCTCTATGCAGAATTTAATCACGGTGAATTTTTATTTGAGTGTTTTTGTTGTAAAGTTAAAATATTCGGAGTAATAGAGCAATAATTGAAAAAAACAAGATTTTCGTGCGCCATTTTGTTTATAAAAACAGTAGCACACTATCTGAGGACCTTGAATACCTATATTATTAATATATAGGATCTTATAATTCGATTCGAGCAATAAAATTGCTGGTAAATAACTTTTCCCAAAAATGGCCTATTCTCCGATAATCAGCCCAGCTATGTTTAGAAATTGAGAAACTGTAGCAATGACACGACAGCTTCCACTTGCATAAAATCTAAAAGAATTATCAGGCAAGAACAGAATTTACATGCAAAGTATATTGTAAGGCTTTGGTGGTAGATCTATCTTATATGTGATATTAAAGAGCTTGAAAACAAGCTAATCCCCTATTTTCCTGTGTGCTAATAAGACGTTTGGCTTGGTAATAATTTTCATAATTATTGCCTGGAGTTCCAGTCTCCTGTCTAATGATTCCTCTTCGATATTGCCATTAGTATTTATTCTAATCATTCCTAAATAAAGTGGTATAAATCAATTTGACTTGTCTGAGGTATATAGTGATTTGTTAAAATCGTCTGAAAAATATCAAATAAAATGATATTGCAATAGAAATATCTGAAAAATGTCTACTTTTAAGTGGTCAATCTACTCTAGAAATATGAATTCTACGTCTTTCACATATTCTTTTTGTTTAATAGTATATTAAGTATGGAGAACGGTAAGGGTTTTATACCGATAGAAGACAATTATTTGAAGGAGGAGCGGAGCGATGACTCCAATATTGTCTGAGATCGGTTACCCTTAACGTTCGACATGCTTATAACGTTTTTTGCTCGATTGATACCATTATCAATTATAAAATTAAACATTTTCGTCATATTGACTAGTTTCATTCATTTTATCAAGATAGATACTTTGGTTGTTAGGTAGTAACTAGGGTGCATAACAACAATGGAGAATTGAGTTTTTATTTAGTTGTCAATAATTTTAAGTACAATTTTGATTATTATAAATTAAAATATGAGCGAAAGTGAATTTGAAAAAATTGAACGGGCTTGGGAAGAAGGGTGTTCCGCAATTATTCCCGAAAAATCCAAAATCCGTTATCAAAATACCTACCAAAGTTTTAAAAAATGGTGCGAAGGCAAGAATTTAAGAATCGAAGAAGAGACTCTATTGGCATATTTCGTTCAAAGACGAAGCTCCTGGAAGTAGTTGAAAGCTCCTGGAAGCCTCTGGGCAGAATATTCAATGATTAAATCCACCGTTTTTCTTTATGATGGCATTGATATTTCCAAGTTTTCAACTTTGATCGCGTATTTAAAGAGAAAAAATGTTGGTTATAGGCCTAAGAAGTTTCAATATTAATAAATAATTCGTTAGTTTTCTTTATTCTTTCAAAAAATAAATTAAAATTAAGAGATTTTTTAACTCGACGGTAAGTGAATTACTTACCGTCGAGTTGGAGTACTTACCGTCGAGTTGGATTACTTACCGTCGAGTTGCTAGTAAATGTCACCTACTGACGTAAAATCTGTCACGGTAAACAGTCAAAAATGATCAATCGTGCAAAAATGTATTTTGCAATCTTTTGAGTAAGTATCAACAATAAACAAAGTAGTGACTAAAGACAAGAAAAAAATTTACAGGCTGGTAAAATCAATGGAAAATTATTATAACGGTATATGAAACATAGACAGATATGGGCCATTCCACGAACATACGCCTGTTTTGGATTACTTCGACAACGAGTATTTTACTGTGCAACATAAGAAGTACGAAAGTAAATGGCGCTAATAATTATTCCAATAAACAACAATGTAATTTGCAATTTACTTTCGTTCTTCTTATTTTGCACAGTAAAATATTCGTTGTCAAAGTAATCCAAAACATGCGTATGTTTGTGGAATAGGGTATATCCATCTTATAATATAACTAATAATTATTTACAAGTTTACTCTAAATGGTACAGTGGTTTGAATCTCTTTAACTTACGTAGACCAGGGCACATTTGTAAAAATGTTAGTACATTTGGATGTTGAGAGGTGACTAATATTTTTTTGCAGAAATTGCTTGAAAATAACTTATATAATAATATTTAGGATATCCTCCCACTCGAAAGGTCCGGAACATTGTTTAAATATTCAAAATGTCAAAAAATTAAGGAAAAATTCGATTTTTTCCAAGTTTTTTGACTATAACTTTAAAAGTATTCATTTTTGAGAAAAGTTGCACTGACATAAAAGTTTCGTAATTAAATTTTCTACAATGTAAGATAGGTTAAAAATTTTAAAAATTGTCATCCTTGTTTGCAAAATAGCAATAATTGCGAAAAAAACATAAAAAACAAGTATTGGCATTCTTCGGTTTTCAACAATTTATGCTACACGTAGAACCTTCATATTTTACCCAGAAAAACTGTATAATATATTAAAACAATACTGTAAATTTCGTTAAGATCGCTTTCGCAAAAAAAAATCATTTTTTCAAAATGTTGCAGGATTAAAAATAAAGCAGGCAGCAAGTTGAATTTTTTTTACATATAAAAGAATACTGTACATTTCATTTGCAATTTGCAAAATTAAAATTGGTTTACAACCATGGCGTCAGGAATTTTTTTAAATAAACATTAATTTTTGGTGCTACGCGCAGGACAAGGCATACGTTTGCTCTGATTGGGCATTTTAATGACCTTTCATAATGATTGAGAAATATTAATTTTAATAAATTTCGATATGAATAAATAAATTTGTTTATTGCAAAATAAAAACACATATTCTGTCCTTTGAAATAACAGTTTTTTTAGCAAAAACCTTCTTTGTTCATATATTTTAACATAGATAATAAAATTTTATTATTTTTGAACAAAATGCAATTGTTTAAACAATGTTTCACAAACAATAATCCAATTAGTTTGATTTTTGTGGAATTAAGATATTAAAATACAACAAAATATAGAGTAAGAAAATAATATATTAGATAAATATTGGAAGAAATTTTCGTGGAAATCAACTTGTGTGAATCGAACACTTAATGTTTATTTAAAAAAAATTCTGACGCCGTGTTAGTTAATCGATTTTAATTTTGCAAATTGAAAATGAAAGGTACAGTATTCTTCTATACGTAAAAAAAAATTAGACTCGCTGCCTATTTTTAGTCCAGCAACATTTTGAAAAAATATATTGCAAAATGTATTGTAAAGCTGTATTGCAAAATTTATTTTGCAAAATTTATTCAACCGATCTTAATGAAATTTATAATATTGTTCTATTATATTATAAAGTTTTACTGGATAAAATATGAAAGTTTTATGTGTAGCACAAATGGTTGAAAAATGTAAAATATAAATACTTGTTTTTTATGGTTTTTTCGCAATTATTGCTATTTTGCAACGGGTCCCGGTGAATTCGTAACTATTTTAATTCCCCATCCTAATTACAGGCCAATTGGTAACTCTGGCCCTCAGGTAATTTTTAGGTAACCATTCAACTACCGGTGAATTCGTAAATAAATAAAGGTATAATATTTTATACTTGAAATTAACGTCTCAATATATACAGAGAGGTCCTAAATTATGGAATAAATTCATTTTCTCTAAAATGGACGACTATAGAGAAAAATCCGGAAACAGGTCGATTTTTGTTTTTCAATTACAACTTTTCGACATATATTTCATACTAGTGATGTCATCCATCTGAGCGTGATGACGTAATCGATGATTTTTTTAAATGGGAATAGGTGTTGTGTGGCACCTCATTTGAAAGGGTTTTCAATTCTCTATTCAGTAATATAATCAATAATATTATTATTTATACAGGGTGAATAAAAAATATTTCTTGAATTTAATTAATTGACGCAAAAAGAAGAATGTATGCAATTTATTTAACTCAAAATACATTATAGTGCTGTCAGCAAATACAAAAAAAAATGTTTATTTGACAAGTAAACATTTCTTTTCGCTTAAATTAAATCACAAACAGCCTCCCACCTACCACTTGGCAGTTTGAACATTTAATTTAAGCGAAAAGCAAGGTTTATTTGCCAAATAAACATTTTTTTCTATTTTCTGACAGCGATAGAATGTATTTTGAGTTAAATAAATTGCATACATTCTTCTTTTTTCGTCAATTAATTTATTTCAAAAATTATTTTTTTGGTCACCCTGTATAAATAATGATATTAATTTTTATATTACTAAATAGAGAATTGAACGCCCTTTCAAATGAGGTGCCACACGACCCCTATTCCCATTTAAAAAAATCATCGATTACGTCATCACGCTCAGATGGATGACGTCACTAGTATGAAATATATGCCAAAAAGTTGTAATTTAAAAACAAAAATCGACCTGTTTCATGATTTTTCTCTATTCTATTTCTATTCTATTCTATTTCTATCAGGTCCATTTTAGAGAAAATGAATTTATTCCATAATTTAGGACCTCTCTGTATAATATATGTCTATGAAATAAATGTCTAAACATCTAAATATTGAATTTACAGTTACTTGATGAAAACCAAGCTCGTGTAGAGCTATATTTGATGGAAATAATATTTATAACACGTGTTAATGATACACTATAATATTGTTTCAATTATTTTATTAAGATATTTCAATGTTTGCTATTTTTTTATAGGTACATAATACAAATATAATGTTTTTAAGCAAACCAAGAAACATTCGGTTTAGATTTAAGGTATTAGATTTAGTCAATGGTTTCGAATTCACTTGAAGCAAGTTTTGAGTTGGCAGATCAGGTAAAAGAGAAGTTACGAATTGGCCGGTGTACATTTTGATTTGAAAATATTTGTCATTAAAAGTTACGAGTTGGCGCGTGTCCTTTGCAACAAGGGTGACAATTTTAAAAATTTTTAACCAATTCTGTGTGGTAGAAAATTTATTTACGCAACTTTTATGTTGGTGTAACTTTTCTCGGAAGTGAATACTTTTAAAACTATAATCAAAAAACGAAGAAAAAAATTGAATTTTCCCTCATTCTTTTGTTATTTTGATTATTTAAACAATGTTCCGGACCTTTTTGAGTGGGAGGATAAGTCAATTATTATTATATTAGTTAATTCCAAGCAATTTCTGCAAAAAAATATGAGTCACCTCTCAACGTCCATCTCAAATCAGATGCGCCCTGGACTAACGTTATTCCTTGGAATTGTCAAGGAGGTTAAGTGTAAACTGATTTTCATGATTTTTTAGATTGGTAATATTTACAGTGCTATGTTTTTTGATAGCTTTCTGTACCCTATATATTTTAATACTACGGAGCATAATTTTTCTGTGACTATTCTTAGGCAGTCATTTATTTTACACTTGTCTTGTATTATTTGTGTTGCTTGCCAGGCAGCTAATTGGATATTTGTGGTTAATTGTTTCACAGGGCAAGCAGAAGGTACTCTTTGGTTTTTAGAGGAATATCTAGAAACACTTGATTTTCCAAGACAAATCTGAATTTTGGCCAGTTTGTGCTTATGAAAGGTATAGCACCAACGAGAAGAAACGTTGTAAAGTTTTGTTTTAGCCATCTAATGGCGAAAATAAAAGATAACTGGAAATGTTCACTCAGGGATCATCCACTAAATAAACTTTTTCCTTAAAGAAAATAGATGCTATATGAAAAGTAGCACTCCATAAACTGATTAAGTTTTATGAATATTTCATTGGAGTTCATAGTTTACTTTGTTCTAACCAAATCTTAACTAATATGAAGTTTTGTGTTCAAAATCAACTAGCATGAAACTTATTGTGCTAAAATTAGAAAAAAAAGTTTTTCAATATGGCTGAAATATTTTATAACCGTTAATATTACACGAGAGCTATAATTTAAGTTTTAGCTATATCCATATATTATGTACGTTTCAAAATTCCTTATCATGGAAATTAATACATGGAAGAATTCTAATAAGGATAGCTTAAGGGCTGTATTTTAAATATGGATAATTTTAAACTGGTCATTAAAATAATGACTATGATCTAGAAGGTGAGGTGCTAACGTAGAATCAGTTTATTTTATTCTTGAAAGAATTTTATATATTTTTTTTTGTTTAAAGACAAAGTTGCATCCACCCGAAGGTTATTAGCGACATTTCTGTAACATTTGTAACAATATTAAATTAAAAATTGGTAAAAATTAATTACAATTTGTAGACAATTAAACCTTTGAAGCAATAATTAAATTCCACGCACTAACACTTTATTTTCAAATGAACTTTTAGATCGCTAGCGATACTCCGACCCTCTCTTTCTGATGCATCATTAGTGATAGCGTTACGCGCACTAGTATCTGCTTGTTCATATTTCTTTCTATGCCTATGTGGGATGGTATCCACAGGAAGTGGATTCTTCTGAAACTTTCTTAAGCTTCCATTAGCTCGGCCTTGGTTCTTTTCTTGATGGGGTGTTTATGGAATATATTTTGCATAGCTTTGACTGTGCTAAGAAAGTCGGAAAGGACTGGATAAGGGAGGTTTTTAATATAAACATGTTTGATGGCTTTAAACAAATCAAAAGACTCTGCACTATAGATGCTTGAATTCAGAGAAAGATGTAGGAGCATAGCAAGGCGATGAAAAAATCCATCAATATTCTTTTGAAGTAGAAACTTGAATCTTAATATTGGCTTAATTGAGATATGTCACTTTCCCAGTCCGATGCCTCACTGCTAAGATAGCTATTGATTTTTTTCTTTACGGACGTGAATTTTCGTTTTATGGATCTTTGCTTTAAATGGCGGTAAACTTGACTGAGCATATGGGACAAAGCTGATAGGCCTGTGATATATTCTTGAATTGGGGTTATAGGATCTGTTAATCCCGTGATATTCGTTAGGAGTATGTTAAGTTGATCAAAGTTTAGACGGAAATGTGGAGGGTGATTTTCTATGAAGTATTTAGCAGGGTAAAGTAAGAGCGAAAATGAGCATTCAGAAGTGCTTGCTGAACTAATTTTAGCTCTTTTAAATTTTGTTTGGACTTTAGGTGGTGGAAAAATGTTACATTCTTTTGAAGATGGATCTGCTTCAGGTGAAATAATTTCATCAAAGTTACGTTTTGGTTAATTAATTATGTGACTGTCCTTATTTGATGCATCTACATTGTTAGGTATCTCCGGGACATTAGAAATAGATATTTGTTCACACTGAGAAGGGTTTGTATCATTGGGTGCTTGCAAAGATATATTTGTTGCGCTGGATACCGGTGCTTCATTGTTTTGTTTGGGGTTTAGTTGAGCTAGTGGTTCGGAGCACTGTGATGCAATGTGACCTGGCTTCTTGCATCTAAAGCAAACTAAACTGTCTTGAGAAATGAATATTCTATATATCGTGTTGTCAAAAACAAGAGTAAATGCCTCTGGTAGTGTTAGACTGTGAGGACTGATATAGATTTGTCTTCGAAAACTAAGGATGAGAATGTACTCAGGCATGGAAGCACTAATTTTAAGGAATGTCATGGGGGAGACAGGAACTATGCCGATTTTTTGTAACTCATTGATTAGCAAGTCGTGCGGTATTGAAGGACATACGCCGGAGAGCATAAGCCGTTCCGCTGGTGTAACTAACCTTCTTGCTCTGACAATTTCACCTTGTATTTCTATTTGACCATGATTATTCATAAAATCATCCACTATTTGTTTATTGGATAAATACATACATATGCGATTATTAGATAATCTAGAAGAGATTATATTTTTCGGTTGAATTATACTTCCAAGTGGAAGAAGGTAGTCTTGAAGTTTGGTGTTGTCTAAGGCGCTAAAAATAATTGCTTGGGACTTTAAAGGAAATTGCACTCTCGACGCTGCCAAAGAGTATGGCTGTGATGCGTTTATTTGACTTTGATGGTCTTGTATTGTAGAACTGTTGTGTGATTCCATGTTTGAATTCATTTCGATAAACGTTCAGGGAAAAGTAAGTCCGACCCTGTACACCTGCTAAAAAAGATATATCGGTCTTTACTAAAAGCGATTATATTTCTGGTAAAGCTGGATTTGTTTATTGACAACAATAACAAATAATTGCAATTAGCTGACTTTAATGTTAATTTAATTGGATATTATGTAAAGAGTTTGTACACTTACAGTTTATTTCAATATATCACCGAGATTCACAATGTATAACTTATATTAAACTTTGTTAATATTAAAAATATTCGGAGCCCACATTGAATATAGCAGGACCGGTCTCCGCATTTTATATTCTGCTATACGATTGTTAAAGTTTCCACCAGTTTGACCGATGTAAATTTTTTGGCACTCACCACATGTACGTTATTATATACCACTGGGTGATTTCTCTTTTGGCTATTGTTTTTAATATTTTTGCTTAAATTGTTGTTTGCGATGACATCTGGTGTTATTCACTTCATATTTGTGTATTTGGATATATTAGTTCATGTAGGTTCATAAGCATAAAATAATGTACAAATAATGTTCGAAAAGGAATATTTATCTCTCGTTTAATTTTCAATGTATTATCAGTATTTCATAATAATTTTAGCTTCATCATAAAAAATGGCTAGTAATCTAAATCTAATAAATTATTAGAAATTTATAAATTTATAAGATAATTTATATCTTAATATTTTGTTTTTTTTTTCAGATTTTTCCATTGACGAAGGACAAACTTTTCTCGTAAGTATTTCTTATACAAACTATTATTATTCTCTTCTAAAAATTATGATAATAATAAAAGAACGAACAATAGTAAAACTCCTTATATAAACAAAAAACTAAAAAACAAAAAACTACTTTCCGTTACAAATACATCGAATAATTGTATTTTTAGAGTGATGCCTTTTAAAGAAATTTTTTAGCTGGACATTTTATAAGACTAAAAGAAGTTTTTTTGATAGATGATATCGTAATCATTTTCTTTACTTCCTGGATCGGCTTCACTAACTACCTTTCTGCATAAATTTTAATCACATCATACCAGTATCAATCCTTTTACCGACATGTATTGCCTAAGCTTCACCTACCAGGTCTTCTTTTTTCGTCCTCTCTTACTAATTCCAAGAACTTGGAAATCAACAATTCTTCATATTATTGTATTACTAGCTTCTAGATGTTAGCCTATCCGAAAAATCCCAACTTATGCTCTATCTTTCTGGCATCAATTGATGGTATTCCTAAACTTTCTCTAATATACGCATTTTTAATATTTTTTCTTCACTTTGATTTATACCTGGTTGCACCAAGAGATATAAAGCTTAAGACGTGCTCTAAGCTTAGCTTACGAAACATATGCGTTGCAGCATTGAGTCTTACATCAATTTTTAGTTTGTCACAATGGATTGCCACGTGGATTGCATCTTAACCTTCGTCTCAGTTAAGACGTACTTATATAAGAATCGAAAATTACGGTGGAACGTCAGTGACACTTAAAGCTACCCTATCTATAAGCTTATCTGGATTTAGCTGGAGCTTAAGATCTGTTGGTACAACCAGACATTACGCTTTCTTACGTCTATCACATGCATTCGTTATTTCTCTTTCTTTTAAACTGTATAACATTCGGTTCCTTAGATCATAGTTGGTACTAATGCTGCTTAGAATTTTTTTTTCAGTTTCATTGTAATCTTTTTGTCACATAATTCATCACTTGCCTCTTTGCATTTCATTCATCCAGTCATAATTCTTCTCTAAGCGTCTCTCTTTATTTTCCCACTACTCTGTCATATCAATCCAAGATACTTAAAGCTAATCATTTCACCATTCAAAGTTCATTTTATTTGTAGTAGTTTGCGCGATGGTAGTTTTTGTCCTACCAAGTTTTCGACTTTTTTTTACACAGAACAATAATCATAAATATATTACGAGTGGATATTCATTAAAATTCATTCAAGAATATTTCCACTTTTGTTTGAATGGACTAGTATTTATTTCGTTATTAAACTGTACATATTTTTTTGTTATTAAGTTACAATTATTTACTATACGCACCTGTGCTTGGTTTTCTAGAAATTTTTACCCTATTTTCTAGTCGGGTCAAAATTTAACCAACATTACAAAAAGGTTATTACCAAACGTATAATATTTTAAGTCAGACAATTGGTATATTTGCAAACTGTCGTCAAAACTGTATAGTTAATTAATTAAGGAAGCTCCGTGTATTCTCAAGCAATAATATTGAGTTTTTTATATTTTTGTTTCGGTTTAAAACGATATATAACGGTATTAAAGGATATTATTTTATTGCATTAGGTGCATTATTCCGATATTAACGTATGAGGCACAAACATGGACAATCACAAAAAAGAATATGAACATACTCAGACTCACTCAACATGCGATGGAAAGAGCAATACTTGGTATATCACTTATGAACAGGGAAACAAACACATGGATAAAACAAAAAACCAAATCATTAAAATTGAAAGGGGAATACGCTGCACATGTAGCTAGGAGCGATCTAAACAAATGGCACAGAACAATTCTAACCTGGAGACCATACCAACACAAGAGACCTAGAGGCAGACCTCCTATGAGATGGACAGATGATCTGAAACGGACTGCCGGGAAAAATTGGCTACAAGTAGCATACAACAAAAAACAATGGAAATGAAGATTTGAAGAGGCTTATGTTCAGATGTGGACGTGAATTTCTAGACGAAGAAGAAGAAGAATAGTAATTAAAGAGCTTTTGTGGCATATCATCGGAAATAACCCGCTTAACAAAATATTCAATTTCTCGGGATGAACACTATTTGGCTAAACCTCATCGTCAGAATCAGCCGTTTTGATTTCACTGCTGAACATAGACCATTGCATCCGAACTTGAGCACCCTGACTTCAGTTGTGCTGGATGCGTTTCATCTCGTCCGATAACCTTGCTGGAGAACGTCCTCGAATACGATAAGCATGGCATCCTAAATTTTTTTTGTCCATTTTCCATCTTTTAATCTGGTAACATCTCCCGTCCAATTCCATGTAAGCGCTGTAATTCATTGAACTGCGTCCGTAACACCAGTTTTTCTCCTGTCTATTTTATTTGATATTCTGTCTCTGAGGGATATGTTTAACATTGACTTCTCCATTGTTCACTGCTTTGTTAAACAATGGCGTTGAAAAATATGTAAAATATCTAAAGAGAGACCAAAGAAGGCAAAAGATTTTAATCAGATAGGGGGCGTTCAAGTAATACGTAACGCGATTTTTGAAAAATTTTGACCCTCCTCCTCCCTATGCAACGCACCGTAATGGGCGTTCAAGTAGTACGTAACGCAATTTTTGACCCCCCTCCCCCCAACCTGCGTCACGTAATACTTGAACGGCCCATAAGATATATCCGAGATCAAAACAATAAATTATTTATTCACAAAAAGGGTATCAAAAGGAAATCGAAAAAGTACTTCTGACAGTTTAATAAATGAAAAGTTTGAGAGTAGGGATGGGACAAACCTACCGGTTATAACCTGAAACCGGTTTTTTTCCTCGGCAATAATCGGTTTTTCCGATTGTTTCTTTGACCCGGTTATAACCGGTTTTTTCTTTTTAAAGTAATAACCGGTGTAAAACCGGATAAGTGGAAAAATTACTGAATTCAGACAAAAATGAAAAAATTTTTCGCTCCTCGCGCGTAAATGAAAAATTTTCAGCTGACTGAAACCGATTTCACAACACTGATGACTGATTTCTATACTGATATGATTTCGATTCGAATGGAGCATCGCAAACTAAAGCGCAATGTAAATGCAACCTATTGGGTATTGGCTATGAATAAAAAAACCGAACACCGCTTTTTAGAATAACCGGTTTTTTGACCGATTATAACTCCTAGGTTAAACCGTAGGTAGAAAAAACCGGTATACCCGAAAACCGGTGTTTTGTCAATAACCGCCATCCCTATTTGAGAGAAAACCAGTTGAGTTCACTGAGACAGTAACAAAAATGATCACTGTTGTTCTGAAGCTATTTTCTTGTGGCATTTTTGCAATTAACTAGTTTTGATGGGAACTAAACCACAATTTTACTAAAATGATTATTGGGTGTCGTTACCGACACCCAATTTGGGCGTCGAAACGTTAATAAAATCATTTTTTTATTAAAATTGTGGCATATTTCCCATCAAAACTAGTTAATTTCAAAAATGATCGCGATTCAAGGCAAAATACTACAAAATATTAGGAATCGACATTTACGTCCCCACAAACGAAATTAATGAGGAAGAGCAGGATGATTTCTATGACCAGGGCCTAGATTCCGTGCACTGTAGATATCTACATGTCGCTTTCTGTCGATATTTGAATATCAAAATATTTGAATTTTTAGCTTTAATTGAATTATTTTCTAGTTTTGTTAGGTTATACTCTAATTGATAAACTAGAGCAAAACTATATAGAAAATAATTCAATTAAAGCTAAAAATTCATATATTTTGATATTCAAATATCGATAGAAAGCGACATGTAGATATCTACAGTGCACGGAATCTAGGCCCAGCTCCAAGCAACATGCTATGTACAATGTAATTAGTAAATAAAAAAGAGATATAAAGATAGTAAATGGAGATGTGCACACCAAGGTAGAGAATGATAATACAGGATGTATAATTCTAGGCTCAGTGGAGGCTGCTCTTGAGATAATTAAAACACCAAATATTAATGCGAGATTTTATTTATAAGACCGACACTAAGGGTAGTTACCCCGGTAGAACTTTGAGTATTGACTTGTGACTTGTACGCGATTTAGTTGAAGACTCTATTTGATACTACATATTGAATTTAGTGAATGAAGTTAAAGGCACCTCTGGCCTGGTTAAAGTGATTCTTGAGAATTATTCTAAAATGTATTATCTCTTGTTGGCAACATGAATTGGGTCACATAAGAGAACAAAGGTTTATACTTAGTCAGCTAATTTAATGTCCATTGCCCAAATATTGTTTATAAATTGCTACAATTAAACAAATTAAATAGTCCGCACATGTTTAAATATGATAACAAATTGGCTCGTGTGATGTACGGGGTGATAAAAATATACTGTTCAATATCGGATATGAATAATGAATGTTTGATATTGGACACAGGACATACACACACCCAAAATTATATGAAATTATCTGATATTTCTTATTATTTCGTGCGGATTTAAAAAAACGAACACACGAATTCAAACAATATTTATTTTGAAGCAATTTAATAACTAATACATAAAAATTAAATAAAACAATAAAGTATTTAAACAACAAATTGAAACTAGTTGTTTTAAAGTCAATAGCATAAAAAATTTCAATGTAAAACGAATAATTTTTAAATTGATTTTATTTTTTTTGCCTTTTTTTGGTAGTCCGTGGTATCACCTCAAGTCCGTATGCAAGTTTCAGTTTGCGTGGGCATGCTCCTAATCAAATTATCGACTTTTGTTTTGGCAGGTTGCTCCATCCTTCAAGAGCTGCGTGTTAGCCGTGCGGTGTTTGTAGATTTTCCCGGCGAGCTCTAATTTTTCTTTTAAGCATATCCCACAAAACTCTATAGAGT
The DNA here is from genome assembly GCF_917563875.1 of Diabrotica virgifera virgifera. NCBI lineage: Eukaryota > Metazoa > Arthropoda > Insecta > Coleoptera > Chrysomelidae > Diabrotica > Diabrotica virgifera. The sequence goes on from NC_065444.1 coordinate 212,055,590, forward strand.
AAAGCTCGGGTGAGCAAGCAGGCCACTCCAAACAAAGGATACCTTATGCTTCAATGATGTCTCTAGTCACTATAATGGTATGTGGAGGTCCATTATCATGCATGAAAATTAAATTTTCTCCTGTTGCACCTCTCCAGAGCCTAACTACAGGTTATCAACATACCCATGAGCAGTTAAAGTTAATTGGATAAAAATTAAAGGAGTTTCTTTACGGATCACAATTCCTCTCCAGAACATTATACTTCCCCTTGTATATTTGTGAACAGATCTTACAGTTTTCGTTCTTGCTTGTCTTCCTCGACCTCTAAGTACACGATTTCGTGGGTCATCTGATTTTACACAAATCCTGACTTTTTCTGAAAATAGCATATTTTGTCATTTCCCAATGTTCCAGTTTTGGTGGTGAAGACACCAATATAGGCGATCAATATTGTGCTGCCTGGATAACTCGGGAACCCATAACTGTCTCCTGCTGTATACTTCTTGTCACGAACTCTTCTTCTTATCGTTTCAACTGAAACAGTTACACCTGTAGCTTCCAAAAGCTGCCTTTGGAGCTGCAGGTGAGAAATGGTTGGGTATCTTCCAGCTGATTGGACAACTAAATGATCGTGGCGAGCCGGTTTTACTTTTTGGCGACTTTCCCTTGCTTTATTTTTGAGCTCCTGTTACCTAGCATAGGTTTTGAACACAACGCCCTGTGTTACTCCTACCTCTGCAGCTATGTCCGGCTGAGAACATTACTTGTTCCACAAGATCAATAATATTTCCCTGTTGTAAGTTTTATAACCCCACATGATGCATATTTTCGTCTTTAGACGCAAAAGTTAGTTTATTTATTTTCGTTCAGTTTGCAACTCCAGCAATTAACCTATACCGTACCGAGCTGTACTAACTATCTGATCATCTTATCGAATTGTTTATATTCAATAAAAACCTTTATTCTTCACGACAATAACCACTGTTTTCAAAAGAAATAAATATTATTTTGAAATATATGGTGATTCCATATAAGTTTGGGTATGTGTATATCGGTTATAGGAAAGGAAAGATTATAAAAGGAACCATGTACGTCATTTATTACACCTTTATTGGCTTTACAATATGTATTAAATGGCAATAAAAACAACTGCAAATTTATCGGTGTTAAAACAACAAGCGAATAATAGCAGCAAAAAAGCATATCAATCTAAAAATTATTTCCAATTATTTAAGCAAGTAACAGTGGCCGAATTTAGCGGATGCAATACCGAACAATAAAAATGATTCAGTTAAATCTGTAACACGTGCACCTCACTTTTATATTACTATTTAACAAGTTAACAAAACCAATCGAGAGGGAAAGTAACAACTAGGAACAGCATACTCTGAACACTAAAGGGAAGTAAATGGGGTGCATATCCTGGCATTGTGTGCATTAACGGCACATGCAATGTGTTTCTCAACTGCTGCATATGCGTGCTCTGTTTGGAGTAGATCTGCCCACACCAAACAAGTTGATACTGTGCTAAATTAGACACGTAGAATAGTAACGGGGTGCATGAAACCAACGCCACTCTCAAATCTATATAAAGCAGCAGGTATTGCAGGCAACACACAGAGGCGTTGCAGAGCACATAGAGAAAATCAAACAGATCGCGGACGAACGCCATGCCTTATACAAAAGGAAATACAAAAAAAAATCCAGGAAATGCTTCATTGGAAGAGTGCAGGATGAACCGCTTGAGTATTTTTCTCTTCCCCAGGTTCAATGGACAATGGACCGGCCAGTCTCTAGACCTTTAAACGTGGAAAACTACGAATAGGATAAAAATGGAGGTCGCTATATTAAAATCAAACAAGATAAAATGGGGTAAAATAGACCTTAATCGACTGGGTCATGAAGAAGGCGACGAAAAATAAAACAGGAATTAGATGGGATGCTTTCGGTCAGCTTGAAGATCTAGACTTTGCGGATGATATATATCTGGTGTCCGAAAAAAGACAACATATGCAGAAAAAAAACAGAAAAGGTAACAAAAGAAGCAAGAAAAATAGGATTAGAGATTAACACAAGAAAAACCAAACTTATGAAGATAAATACGGAAATAAGAAATGAGTATATTCATTGAAGGAGAAGAAGTGTAAAAAACAGAAAAGGTAACAAAAGAAGCAAGAAAAATAGGATTAGAGATTAACACAAGAAAAACCAAACTTATGAAGATAAATACGGAAATAAGAAATGAGTATATTCATTGAAGGAGAAGAAGTGGAAATGAAAAGTTTTGATATCTGGGAAGCATAATTGACGCTAGCGGTGGAATAGAAGAGGAAATAATGGAAGGATAACTAAAGCCCAAAATGCGTTCTATATGCTAAAGAAAACATGAGAGTTCAATAAATTAACAACCAAAACCAAAATCAGGATATTTAATACAAGCAGAAACTTGGAAAATAGAGAAAAAGATTATACAAAAGGTTCAAACATTTGTAAATAGATGCCTTGGAGAAAAACTTATCAAGAGCCGATAGCCAAAACGATAAATAGACGCAAATGGAAGTTTATTGGACACACATTGGGGAAAAATGAAGATGATGTCACCAAACAAGCCCTCGATCACCAACCAACTGGAAAAGAAAACAAGGCAGACCAATGACATCCTGGAAAAGAAATATTACCAGAGAGCTAGAAGACAATGGGTTACCATGAAAAGAGGTGAAAGCCCTGGCCAGAAACAGAGATGAATGTAGGGGGACTGTAGAGGGGGGACTGTCATAGGCGTAACCAGGGGGGGGGGTTTTGGGGTTGTAACCCCCCCTCCATTGGGATATACTTTGAGCTCTATACGCTTAACACCATAGCCCTCAGAGACCTTCCAGTAGTTGTAACCCCCCCCTTTTAGGTATTTGTAACCCCCCCTTAGGATCATCCTGGTTACGCCTATGGGGACTGTAGAGGCCCTATGTTCCAAATGGCATCAAGAGGAGTAAAGTAGTAAGTAAAATAGACCAAGATGATGTGAACTGTGACTGTGGAGAAACACAAAATAAGGAATATCTTCTTACATGCAGAAACTCTCCCCATCGGTGTACCATCGAAGATTGGTTGCTCGCCAACAAAGATGAAACCGACGTAGCCCGATACTGGGCCGAAATTCTATGAATGACATGTCCGGACTCGATAAAGTAAAGTAAAGTAAAGCATCATAAGAGAATGTGAATAATAATACAAAAGGTATATAAAAATAGTAATTGGAGATGTGTAAACACCAAGGTAGGGAATGATAACACAGGACATAAATCAATCGGAAAGAAAGGAAAGAAAACAGGTACGGTATTTATTACAATTTTATTGGCTTTAAAATATGTATTAAATAGTGAAATAAAAAACAACTGCAAATTATCGGAGCAAAAACAACAAGCGAATAATAGCAGCAAAAAAGCATATCAATGGAAAAATTATTTCCAATTATTTAAGCGAGTAACAGTGGCCGAATTTAGCGGATGCAATACCGAACAATAAAAAATGATTCAGTTAAATCTGCAACACGTGCACCTCACTTTTATATTACTATTCGACAAGTTAATAAAACCAATAAATCGACATTACTACACCAGGGATCGGCTGGATCAGCGGCAGCAAGCGCAGAGTTGGAAGGGTGAATAGACATTGAACGAGAAAATTTGCATTTTAAGTGCTTTCGCCATACAGTGTCGGGGATATTTTTTGGATATGAGAGAATTCTGTAGGGAACTTCCTCGAATACTGAAACTTTTGGATTGCAGTCGATTTTATCTGTGTCGGTTTTCCTGTTCGAAACAAAAAATGCTGATGGACTACACTTACATTTAGAGTGGCCAAATGAGGTTACAAACAAAACGAATTTAGAGGATGTAATCCTGGATTGCATCTCCAATTTTTCGTGATTTATTTTGGTCGATAATATAATATACCTGGATCATGCGTACCAAAAAAAGTTGATTATTAGCAAGCTGAAAATTTGTTAATACTTAACGGTGTCTTGTCGGACAAACTTGAATGCATGGGAACACTGGAACAGGGGAAATTTTAATTGTGGAACAGGTTAAATATTTGGAACGTCGGACTACTAAAACGTTCCATGTATTTTGTCGGACAGAACTTGCAATTGATTTGTTACTCTTTCATTAAACTCTCATGCAAAAATCAGACTGGTATTTATCACTAGCTGGGCATTTAGATGAGTGGAACACGAAGAACATGTCAAATGACAGGAATCGTGTTGGTTAGTAATAGCTATCTGATTTTTGCATGAGTGTTTAATGAAAGGGTAACAAATAAATTGGATGTTCTGTCCGACAAAATACATGGGTCGTTTTCGTAATCTGGCGTTCCAAATTTTTAAACTGTTCCACAATTAAAACTTTCCCTGTTCCAGTGTTCCCGTACGTCAAAGTTTTTCCGACTAGACACCGTTAAGCTATTAACAAATTTTTAGTTTGCTATTAATCAACTTTTTTTTGCTATGCGGGATCTAGGACTATAATAACAAAACCCAAAACTTAGTACTGTAGTTAATAAAATTGTAAAATACATACATTGTGTTTAGATCAAAAACCCTTCTGAAGACAGGGGTATTAAATATAAATATATAATTACAAATAAAATTTACTTTACTATTTTTATTGGAAATAAGCTTTAAGTGTGATTTAAAATAAGTTTATTTTACGTTTCTATTTCCACATCGGAAACTTACGAAACATTAATATTTATGTAAAAATTTAAAAAATTGTTGCTTTGGTTAATTGGTAAAAAATTATTCTAATTATATTGTATGACTCATTCATGTTCACAATTCGGACATATTATATATTTTACCGTAAAAAGCCGATTTCAGTTAAAACCCGAATTTACTAGGAAAAACTAGTTTTAACTATGGGCTTTAGACAATTCTAGTTTTAACTAGTGAAAACTAGAACTATCAAATATTTTTAGTTAATTCTAGTTGAGACTAAACATAGTTCAGTCAAAACTAGTTTTTAATAAACTTTTCAGTAATTTCTAGATTCAACTAAAACTCGGTAAATAATTTGCTGCTCTGGTTGTTTGTAAATAATTTCTCTAAAACGTAAAATACTGGACAAGATCGTAGACGTAAAAAAACGCAAGTCCTTTGACCACGTTTTTGTTAGGTTAGGTGTTGTCTTTACCAACTGTCGGCCATTATCCGAAAGTAAAATGCAAGAATGTAAAAAGTGAAGAATATATCCGTTAATTATTGATAAGCAACTTCGTCCGCCCTCTTACTTTGCAACAAAACAAATTTTGTCAAATGGTCTTGATAAACCATAATAAACTTGTAGTCGTGATCCTCTTGTGATTGCATATCGATCAAATCTATCTAACATCGACTATCCATTTCTGAACGCAATATAGGTTTCGGCACAAGAACCCTCTTCGCTTTACTCTTCTTCTGTTGGCAGGTCTCACAAATTGATATAAAATTATTGAACATACCAATTGTTTTATTTGCGTATTTTCTGGCGGTTTCAGTCTTCAACCCATCCCAACTTCCATGACCAATAGCAACGTGGGCTGCTTCAATTATGTCAAAAATGTCTTCAGCAGGTACATAATATTATTTGATAGGTTCAATTCTAGAAACCAACTTTTTTATTTCGCCAACTTCAACAATTCTAAATCGTTTTAGTGTTTTCTGGGCAGAAAGTTCCGCATCTTGTACTTCGGACATTAATTTATTATACATGCTTTGGTCACAACATTGTAGTGACTTTCTTTTTTCTCGCTGTTCTTTTTTCAAGATCTTTTCCAAAAAACGTTCTTTAAAAGTTCTTATATCTCTGCTCTCAACCTGATCTTCGACATTATCACTCATGGTGAATAATACGCAGTAGTGCAATATATCCAATAAAAACGATGCAGAAAAATCAACAGCTGCACACACTAGTTTGTTACCGACCGGCCGCCTTCGTCACTAACCTTACCCCGAAAAAACCAAATCGTATTTGTCTCTTCTCGCAAGGATTTTAACTGGTATTCGCTAGTAATTTCTAGTTTTAACTTAATTTAGCAGTCAAATCTAGTTTTGACTAGTTAAAACTAGAATTGTCTAAAGCGCTTAGTTTAAACTATTTTTTCCTAGTTAATTCGGGTTTTAACTCAAAATCGGGTTTTAACGGTAACATATACAATTTGAATCATTTGATTTTAAAATTATACATATTGTTAATATTTTTGAGTTGCTTTTCTGGGATGACTCTATTAGAAGATAGGTACTTCGATTACATAATATCCACTTTAGCTTAAAAATATCCGCCAGAAAAAACCATAGTCCTTGATTTGTCGTTTAAATCTCCGGCAAAAATTTTGTGCATGAGAAAATGTATTTTCAAAGTGCATCTCGAAGAGATGGACAAAGAAAAATTTATAACTCAGGAAATATTGACGGAAATGTGTTTAATTTCTATATTTGGAGGTTTTGGAGGCCAGTGAACACAAATTTCATGACAGCGATGGTCTCCGAGGTACGTGGTGCCCAAGGTGGAGCTCGTCGCCTGGGACGATGGAATAATTCTCGGGACGATCGAATAATTCGCGAAATGAAGATTGGATCGAAAAACTGAAAAATACTCGTTTAATATTTTTCAAAAATCTATCGAATGACACTAAAGACGAACCCCCACTCCATCCCCTGGAGGTGGGGTAGGGGTAACTTTAAAATCTTAAACGTAAACGGCCAGTTGTTATTACAGATTTGAATTGCTTATGTAAAAATAAGTAACTTTTATTCGAGAAATTTTTTCGAATTGTGGATAGATGGCGCTATAATCGGAAAAACCGTTTATCGTGATACTATAGGTAAATTCTGCCGTGTTAACTCAAAAGGGCGTATCTGCTTTAAACTAGTTTGCGAGAAAAATCAGTTTTACTGGTTTTGATTAGGCAATCGTGATTTTTTAAAAAGTTGTGACTTGCACCATATAGAAGTTAAGAAATAGGTTTATACTATCATGTGACAAATTTTGGTAGAGTATCAACTTGGGAAAATATCACTTTTGACAGATACGCCTTTTTCACTTAACATGAGGTATATAATTAAGAACGTAACTACATGATTTTTTGAAAATATTTATTGCATTAAACAAATGAACGTTACAATATTAATGTATTAATTTCGTAAGTTATTCTTAATAATTAGGAAAAGTTAAAAAAGTAAACAACAATACAGACTAACTAAAATATCATACTCAGTCAAACAAATATAAATAATTAATACTAAATTTTCTACTTCGAACTAGTTATTATATTATATTAATCATCAATATTGTGTCCACATTTTCGCTGACAAAAATATTTTTCCAAAATATAATGCGACTTGGGGGCATTATTTGATCAATTTTAGTGATTATATTCTGTTTTCTTTCCATGGTAATACCTCGTGGTTGAGAGATAGAGAGTGGTCTTGCAATGCCATTTTTTTTATATTAGCCTTTAAAAAATTGGCACTTATGATTTCTCCTTCAAAACTAGTTTTATAACCTAATGTATGGAAACCTCTCATGAACTGAACTTCCACCATTTGTTAAAGGTACGGACGAGGGACCAACCTTGTTATTTTATATTGAGATGATTCGTATTTCCAGTTGTAAAGATCCTTAAAAGCCATATCGATAACTTCGACATTACGTGTTGACGTTTTAACCGCATTTACAAAATCAAAGAAGTCATAAACTTTACCTTGTCGATTTAGTGATTGCTCGACTCTATGGTGAAATGAGTCAGCTGCCATAAATGTATGACCTGACTCAAAATATCTTACGAGTTATTTTCCTAATGTTCAATTCTAATGAGTTTACAGCATACACAAAAAATGTGTACAAGCACCAATTTTTGTTCTGACCGGAACAATTATCCAGCCAAATAACAACTTCTTCGGAATCCCTAATTTTATTTAAAAATGCATAAAATGTGCTAACAATATCAGCATTTTTTCGTCCAGAAATAGCTTCATGCCATAGAACAGCTGTAGAAGTTTTAGAAGTACCAACTGGAACAAAGCTCTCATTAAAGGCTATCAGTCTAGGAGTAAATATAATTTCTTTGAAAGTATCGCATCTTGGGAGCATAATTACCTACAAAAAGATTGTGTAAGGTCAAATATAACAGATATTATTCAAAATAAAATTCATACCTTCTGCAGATCAGCTGTATAAACTCTAGAATCGCCCAACAATCTGAAATCAGCGTTGTACATCTCTCGGGCCTTTATAAATTTTTCTTGATGATTTTGTGATATGTTTCGCATTCAGGACAAACTAGACCGTCATCTAACACGTGTGAGCTTTCTTTTTTATGAATTTCGTATTTTTCACAAGTAAAGCACTCTTCGTTTCCAAGCTTTGCAAATGAAATATTAAGCTCACTAACGAATTGACGATATAAATAATACGAACATTGAATACTGTACTTTGCTTTAAATGATTCATACATTAGTTTTACAGTTAATAACTTTATAAAGTAAATTGACAGTTTACTACTTTTCGCGCCAACATATTAATATCTTGAAATGTTAAGTGAATAGGCCGTATCTGCCGAAAACTTTTTAGTTACGGCTTTTTGTGTTAACATTTACAGTTGCGGCTTTTAAAGCTAACATTTTAGTAAAAAATTCAGATACGGCTATTAATTTAAGCAGTATATATCCGGTTTTATTGCAGATATGGCTATGAAACTCAGGTAGACTTGTAGAAAAGATTACTAAATAACGCGTGGGATATGAAACTCGTTTTTAATAAAAATTGCAGTTACGCCCTTTTGAGTTAACACGGCAGAATTATAGAAACGGTGTAATATCTCGAGAAATACACTTCCAAATAAAAGACCAAAAAATACGTATTTATAATTTTTCAAGAACCTATCGAATAACATCATACACGACTCTCCACTCCACCCCCTGAAGGTGAGGTGGGGGTTAATTTACAAATCTTAAATAGGAAACCCCATGTTTGATTGCAGATTTGCATTCCTCATGAAAAAATAAGTAATATTTATTCGAAACATTTTTTAGAATTGTTAATATATGGCGCTAACCCACCCCACCTTCAAGGGGTGGAGTTAAGGGTCGTGTTTTATGTTATTGGATAGGTCCTTAAAAATATAAAAGACGTATTTTTTGGTTTTTTATTTGGAAGCGCAGTTCTCGAGATATTAGACCGTTTCTATAATTTACCTCTGGTATCACGAAAAAATCGTTTTTTCCGATTATAGCGCCATCTATCCCCAATTCTAAAAAATGTCTTGAATAAAAGTTGCTCACTTTTACGTAAGCAATCCAAATATGCAATAACAAATGGGGTTTCTATTTAAGATTTTAAAGTGACCCCCACCCCACCTCCAGGGGGTGGAGTGAGGTGGTCGTGTTTAGTGTCATTCGATAGATTTTTGAAAAATTTTAAATACTTGTTTTTCAATTTTTCGATCCAATCTTCATTTCGCGAATTATTCGATGGTCCCCCGAATTATTCGGTCGTTCCAGGCGACGAGTTCCTCCATGGGCACCCAGTACCACGGAGACCATCGTCGGCATGAAATTCGTGTTCAGTGACCTCCAAAACCCCTCATTTCCGTCAATACTGTTATATAAAATACTAGTCACTTTTGTTGATCTGAATTATAAAAATTAGAAAAATGTACAATTGTTTGGCCATCCCAAAAACGTTTTATAACTTTACAAGCAATTAGGATGTACGAACTGTTTCTAAAAAATTTTATAACAGGCAAGAGGGTGGCAATAGGTATAGTTTTTAGACAAAGGAAATTATTTTACGACTGAATTTGTCGGTAAACGATTGAATTGTTATAGTTCTTACGATGTTAGTTGGACAATTCTAAAAACAAAATTTGACACCAAGTGTCGGCTTCTTCTGTAAAACATAGGCGGCGCAATAGAAATTAAATAATAAATTTTTATTTTTCAATTATTAAGGTCTAATATTTGTTTGACCATTAGCTCCGATGATGACAATTTTGTAGAAAGCGCTTAACTAAGGAAATAAAATACTACTTTTACACACTTTAATAAATAATATATATCATACGAGTGATGTCCTCCCTATGGGCGTGATGACGTAATCGATGATTTTTAAACTGAGAGTAGGGGTCGTATGATAGCTCATTTTAAAGGTTACTGAATTTTGTATTCAGTAATGTAAATACTAATATGATTGTTTATATTGGGTGTCCAAATTTTTTTTAAATTAAATTAATTGACTCTACTTGACAAAAAATTCATACATTCACGAGCCGAAGGCGAGTGAAATTATGTCAAAGTGTCAGGAGAGCAAAAATTCTATATTAATTTCAGAGGTCGAGTGCAATTTGTTGCGATTATTTCATGAATAAAACTGTTCAAAACCAAAATTTTATTGTAATTTATTTATGTAAGTACCATTAAACAGACAGTTTTTATAAATATTTGACGATTTGACGAAAAGTCATCACTTTTATAATTTTTAAAACATTAATTGTCATTAATGTCACTGAATGTATTTTTTCGTAGCAACGAAGAACATCTGACGTAATATACTTAACGACGGGGAATTATCAAAAATTATCGATTTAATTCAGATTTATGTAGCTTTCTTTTGGTCAGAGTCTCCTATGAATGAACTAATCTATATAATATAACTAAAAATCATCTCCTCCCTTTATTAAGCTACCAGTTATTAAACTTTTGTTGTGCTCTATATCGTACCGCCCGTGTTCTAAGGCCATATCGTTGCACATATTCGTAGGTGCTTAGAGACAATACGTAAACCCGTTTTATACACAGGCAATAGCAACGAAATTGTTCGATTTTAGATTCGCAAAATGATGCTATTCGCTACGTTGACAACGATGTAGTTAGAATTGAGACTGTTCTACTAAATATAAAAGATAAACACCGTTTTCTATTTGAGTGTAAGAAGTAAAATAAAATGGGTATTTTATAGCTATGTATAGTTTCTTCGTGGGTTTGATATTTAAGTAGAAAAGTGCAGGTTTATTGGCTTTAAGTATTTATATGCTAATATCAATTTTAATTTTTGTAACTTGTTTTTTGATCGCCTACAAGATGATTTAGACCCTCTTAGATAATGTAGTAAATGCTAGTGAGGAAAATGGACTAACGCTTAACTCTAATAAAACAAAATTTATGACAGTTTCCAAAGCACAAGACATTTTAAACATAAGAGTGTTGCCAATAGAAAAAGTTAAAAAATACAGATATCTTGGTCCAATTATCAATGAAAATAACGACTTTACAGAAGAAATGCAAATGAGAATTGAACAAGCTAGAGAACCATTTAACAATATGAGAAAAGTATTATGCAGTAGAGACCTTAGTTTGCAACTCAAAATAAGAATATTACGCACATATGTGTTTCAGTTTCGGTGCTGCGTGTGGGGTGGAGGCCTAGATATTTTAAGTGGAATAATGTATTCATTGTGAGTTAGTAATATCTGCCCTCATAGTTTAAAATAATATATTAAAAAAATCCCAGGAAATTGTAAGAATTTCCGGGAATCGGGATTTACATTTTTTACTGATTTCCAGAGAATGCAGCTCTAGTTTCGGAGCTGCGTATGGGGTGGAGGCCTGGAGATTAAAGAAAGAAATAAGCGATCAACTACGTGGACCTACTGAAAGAATATTAAAAATAAGTTGGGTAGACCAAATAACAAATGTTGAGGTCCTCAGAAAGATGAAAAAGGAAAAGGAAATCATGAATACGATTAAGATAAGAAAGTTAAAATATCTCGGTCACGGTATGAGAGGGGGTAAATATGTGTTGTTACAAACCATAATGCAGGGAATGCATGGAAAATACAGGGAAAACGAAGTATTGAAGGAAGACGCATCTTCTGGCTCAACAATCTGAGAAACTGGTATAATTGCAGTTACATCGACTTATTCGGAGCTGCAATCACAGAAGTGAAAATAGCTGTAATGATTACCAACCTACTTAGAGGAGACGGTACCTAAAGAAGAAGACAAGATGATTTAATCTTTAACTACACGCGCTGGCGTATTTTGTACGCCACATATAAGAATTCTACTGCAAATATATTTAAAAATTTAATTTTTGACCTTGTTTATCTCTCTAACCTATCACTGGAATATGCTTTGCAATTTGGTTTTAGTTTCGTTATAATCGGCGTTCTAGGAAGATCGTAATTTACAGTTTATTATTTGTTGTTTCCGGTGGTGGACAATATACGTCACGATTATATTAATATAAGTCGTAATATAAGTAAATATTTCAATTGTTTTTGTAGTCATTATGGCACAAAATATATTTCTCTTTATAAACAGTACTTTTTCTCCTGTAAAAAATCACATTTCAAAAAATTTTTTATTTGTAATTTTATTTATCATGGAATCCAGTTATTCCATGATTCCAGTTATAAATCCCAATTGGCTTATTGAGAAGGAACTCCAAGTATTCACTGATACCGAATAAGGTTTATAACAAACAACTAAGTGTATTTTTTCAAACAAAAATAAACAAAATCCGCTGTTTTTAAGTGTATTTTCTTGTGGCGTATAAAGTACGCCACGCGTGTAGTTATGTTATAACTTGATGCGCGGGTAGTTCAAGGTTAAACTAAGTAATAATCTGTCGTTTTAAAGCAAAAATTTCTTATAAAAAAGAAAGTCAAAAGTTTAACCCTCCAGCGGATGAGAGAAATAAAATTACACGTACACCCTGGTGATATTTCGAAAGAGACGGGTATTTCGAAAACAAAACACCAAAATAAATCGATTTTTAAAGGTATTACCCTATTTCGTATATTGTGTTAAGGGGGGGGGTGGGGTTTGAAATAGTTACTTTTTTTTATTATTTCAGATAAAAGTATACTTTCAAGAATACTCTCTGAAAATTTCAAAATATTCGGAGTAAAATTACCAGAGATGCAGCGTGTTGAATATCTCTACCTTCGACTCGCTTTGACGCGACTTGGCGCCAGCACGCTTAAGCGTAGTGAGAAACGTTAAACAACTGTTCGCCTTCTCTTTTGTAGATTACTCATCGATTCAAAAAACTTATTCCAATGTGCATTACTTTACGATTTTGCAGACAAATAAGAAGATGAAGATGCAGTTGTCAAAACTTTAAACTCATTTTTCTCAAAACTGCTTTTTCAAATGCGGTGGACATTGTAACTGAAAAACTACTCGGCCCATCTACCTAATATTTTGCACAGATTTTCTTAAGACATTTCATGAGGTAACAACGTCGAGATATTTTTCTTTCTTTGCTTATTTTTTGTTCAAGAATAATAAATCTGTTGATTTTCACAAAGTTTTTACCAAAAATTTCTTTCTTTTTGATTTCTAAGTGATACCAAAAATTCAAAAATCATTAAAAATAAAAAAACTCGAAGTTGTGACCTCGTAAAGCTCATAAGCTAATTAAATCCTTTTGAATTTTCTGTTTCGTATGATCTAGTGACGAGTTCTGATGTCAACCACAAATCCATTTTTTTGTGAGCTGTCTGTCAAAATTTGTCACCAATGGCTTACGTTTCAATATTTTGGATTGATTTTTCTCCTAAATATTCTTTGAATTGTACTTAATATGTTTATTTAATTTAAAAGTAAAATAATTGTACCATGGCTTCGAAAAAAATTCACAAAAATGTGCTTGATATGTTGATTTCAAACCATACCCCCCCCCCATTAAGCAAGCGACTCATATTAGGAAGTTGATCAGTTTTATGAAGGTATCAGAGCAGCTATACAAAATTCAAAAACCCATTATATAATGCTAATTGGAAATTTCAACGTCCAATTGGGATTCAAACAAGATAAGGCAGAATCCTCTATGGGAAACTTTGCATTTGGTGAGAAAAATGAGAGAGGTAACACGCTTCTTGACAGCTTACACCAGGAAAATCTCTTAATGATGAACTCATTTTTCAGAAAGAAACCCCAAAGAAAGTAGACATGGATGAGTCCGAACCACAGAATAAAAAATGAAATTGATTTCATAATATTAAATTGGAAATTTATTGTTGAGTATGTAACAGTATTGAATAAATTTTCAACAAGGAGTGACCGTAGATTAAATACAGAGCAAAACCACTTTTACAATGAAGTTCAAGGAACAAAAATGATCCTTAATAAGAAGAGTGTAAGGTGGACCTTCCCAGAAGAGATAACACTTTATGAAGAAAACGTTAAGACTAGTTTGGATACACATGACTTAGAGAATATCAGCATCAATGAAATGAACAAAAATATTATTCAACCATTGAAAGAAGCTGAAAATAAATAAATACTATACTCGTAATGAAAACAAAGACAAAAATAAGCTACACCTCAAAACATCATCTAGAGGAAAGTGGAATATTTAGAGATAATCAGGTTCATAACAAACATGAACAACGAATCTTGAATAAGATTATGAATAGAATTACCATGAAGTTAGAAAAGATCTGAGACGATACAATACGATGGAAATAACTCGAGTAATAGCAGAAAAAAAAAAGGTTGAAAGTACTCAGAGAGAACATGTCCATTGGAAGAGAAAACATCCAAGAAATGGATCGAGATCAAAAATTTATGAAGACTATAGAGAGTTTTTATAGAAAACTATACCTACAAAGAACAGCAATGTATCCGGAGTGGATCAATAGGTACCAAAGATAATCAATCAGGGATCTGAAATTTTACCGGATATAACACCCAATGAAGTTCAAAAGTCAGTGCAAGAAATGAGGATCATTAAGTACCCTGAAGGCGATGAAATATTGGCAGATGCCTTGAAAGTGGCTGGAAAAACATTGTAGCAGGTCCTTGTCAAACTGTTCACTAGATATCATAACTCAGTGGCATAACGCAGAAATTATCCTACTTCATAAAAAAAGGTGGTGTTACCGACCTCAAAAGCTATAATCCCATAAGTTTACTTTCCCGTAAATTTATAAACTAATAGAAATAATTAGAAAATAAATTAGTTCAGACAATTACGTAAAAAAAATATTCTATTGGTGACACAACCCCGTCCAGGCCGAAACCAAATTTTTTGAGTAGTATGGACATATTATAATAAACTATATGTTTCCTGCATAGTTAAAAACAAATAAAGATCAAAAAAAGTTAAGCATTTTAAACAAATTTGAGAGTAAGAAACTCATAAATCTTATAAAATACTTCAATATGGGGTTCGCTGAATATGTCTATATTTATTGGTTGCTTAGAAAATAGCAAAATATATCATAAATTTTAATTTTTATAAATAGTCATAACTTATGTAAAAATTAAGTTAGAACCTTATTACATGAAATGCTGAAACCTCTGGTGCTTAAATCACACCCTAAATTTCAAAGCAATTGGTCAAATAATTTAAAAGTTATTTAATTTTTTTATCCCAAATTAATTTTTTTGCAACATTATAAGTCAGAAAATGATAAAGTTACAGTAATACCTTGGATGGTTTATGAAAGAAGAAGATTTACACTATTAATTTAGTTAAAAAAAATGACAAAAACAATTCTAAATATTTGAAAATTATTTTGCAAAATCATGTGATTTAAAAAAGGGGGGACTAACTTTGTCCCTAATTGTCCTAGAACAATTGTTTTTCTTTCTAAATGTGTATAAAAATTTAGTCCTTTTAAATATGAACAAATAATTTTTCTACGGGTATCAGTTAAAATGTTATTCTAATTGTTTATAAGTAAGCAAAAAATCGACATATTTTTGCAAAATAAGTTTACACTGTTTAAAATTACTTTTTGTCATTTTCTAAAACTTAGTTTAACAGAATAAAATGTTCTTTTTTCATAAACTATCCGAAGTATTATTGTAACCTCATAATTTTCTGACTTATAGTGTTGCAAAAAAATGAATTTGGAATAAACAAATTAAATAACTTTTAAACTATTTGACCAACTGCTTTGAAATTTAAAATACACTTTAACCTTCGGATGACCAAGCGGGGGAAATTGTGACCCCCGCGTATGTTTTTCTTTAATAAATTCACAAGTATTTTCAATTTTTAACTCATTATTTTTTTATTCGACTTTAATATCATTCTAGATATCCTCATATTTTGAAATAAAAAAAAATCCCCTATATTTTACGAATAAAAAACATATTCTGAAGTTGATGTCTAGTAAAATACCGTCAATTATGTGCAATTTCAAGTAGTTTTACGCTAATTACGTCGACTTTTCAAAGTAACAAGACACTTACTCAACATACACACTACACCTGACACTAATTATCATGTTGTGACTGGATAAAGTCCAGGCCTAAAAATAAACTTCATTTTTTTGTTAATTGTCATTTTTGACCTGGGTCATTTCCCCCCCCCTGGTCATCCGTGTAACAAAAAAAGGTTGGTCATCGGAAGGTTAAGCACACGAATCTCAGCATTCCGTGTAATAAGAAGGTTCTAAATTAATTTTTACATTATGAACATTTATATAATCTCAAAATGTATGACTTATTTTGCAATTTTCTAAACAACAAATAAGGATAGACACATTAAGCGAACGCCATATTGAATTTTTTTATATGATATATGAGTTTCTTATTCTCAAATTTGTTTAGAATGTTTCATTTTTTAGTAATAGACGAAAAATGCGAAAATTTACCGTTTTTTGATCTTCATTTGTTTATAACTATGTATATCATTAAAATCGGCTGCAGGAAACATATAGGTTATTATTATAGATGTCTATACTACTCAAAAAATTTGGTTTCGGCCTGGATGGGGATGTGTCACGAGAAAAATCTTATTTCTCTGGACTAAATTGGAATTTTATCAGCCCATAGAACATTCGGGTTTTAGAAAAGGCTATGGAATAAACGAGCACCTATTGGTAATAAAAAATCTTTTAGAAAAATGTACTGAATAAAATAAACCACTGGCTTTAATATTTCTGGACTATGAAAAGACCTTTGACACCACAAATAAAAAAAAAACATTAAAAGCTTTGACAGAAGGCCGAATTGACTATCGGTATATAAATATAAGTAAACAATTATACCAAAATGCAATCTAAAATGTAATATATGTTGTTTACAAAATATACGTTGATCCTCACCATCTATAATTTAATATATTACTGAACAACGTCCCTATTTCCTCCATAGACTAATATTACACTATATCATCAAAAACTTTTTATGTACATACATAAACATGCATTATTACAAGGTACCGCATTTGAATTTGTTTATAAATTGTTACCATTACAGAGCTCTGTTTGAAGTTATCTCGACTAAGGGCGCTTATTCAGTTACACAAACTTGTTCCAATTTCGTTTATGCAACAATTACGGCTATATTTACATACAATGGATCTCTCTATAATATAAACTCTGATAAACTTTGTACCATTTGTAACTAACACCGGCTTTAAAGTATTTGTCACGTTGTTCAGTTTAGTTGTAACAATAAGCGGAACTACTAAAACTTAATAGGTAAATAAATTCGTAATACTTGGACTTTTCATAAAAACGGTTTTCCTAAAACTAAAGTAGCTATGCGGTAATATTCCTATTCTTTTGCCCAATGGCAATTATTATAAATGTAATATATAACTTCATCATCCAGCCCTTTGCGTCCGATGTTGAACATATGCCTCCCTTAATTTGTTCCAGTTTTGTCGGTCATCCAATTCCAGCGTTTATTGTGACGTACTCTGTTCATCGTGTGGCGATAGGTATACACCTCTGCTTCTTTAGTCTACTCGTGGTCCTCAATAGGGATGGGAAAAACCTACCGGTTTAAACCTAAAACCGGTTTTTTTACTTCGCAATAACCGGTTTTACCGGTTGTTTTTTTGTCCCGGTTTTAACAGTTTTTTTTAAGTAAAAACCGGTTATTAGGTTTTTACGGTGATTAGGATTAGGTTAGGTATTATTTCGTATCCCAATAATAATTATTATTCTCAAATAATTATTCCAAACAAAACCATAATTCAAATTTTATTTTATTTTATAAAATACAGAAGTAAACTGAAAGTGCAATCTCACATCAGCCAGAAACAATTATTAAGATTTATTATAATATTTCCTTGAAAAGGTATTTGTAATGTGTTTGTAATCATAATATTTACATAAGGAGTGTTCTGGTTGAATTAGACGCAAACATTATCTATTTTTCACATTTAACTCTTGACATTGAAAGTGGATGAATGACTTTTTCTGATTACCAAAAATAATGCTCTGAATATGAATATCGAATTACTGATTACGAATACGAATCTCCAAGATTTTCGCTACATTTTCAAAACGATACACTCATACAGGAAGTATTAAATGAGTTAAATTTAAAATGTACATATTCTACAAATATACAAACGTGTTAAAAGTAATACATGTTCTTTCGATAGCACTAATTTTGATCATATTGATGTCGAGTCGAATGGAGTATCGCAAACTAAAGTGTATTGTAAATGTAACTTTGTAAGCTCTTGGATTAAAAAAAAACGAAAACCGGTTTTTCCAAAAACCTGTTTTTTTGGCCGGTTATAACCGCCAGGTTAAACCGTAAGCAAAAAAACCGGTATAACCGAAAACCGGTGTTTTCTCAAAAACCGCCATCCCTAGTCCTCAACATTGTAATTTTTTGGATCCACCGTCCGTTATTCATTCTGGACACATGGCCTGCTCAGTTGCGTTTAAGCCACGTCATGAGCTCTATGATATTTGTAATGCCTCTCCTTCTTCTTATTTCCTCGCTTCTCAATGTCTCTGAGAGTCAGCCCAATTAATCACCGTTCTCCTTTGAGCCACTCTAAAGTTGGTTGCTTTGGGCTAGACTAAGGAAAGTCTTTTACCTCTGCCTGTAAGTCATGGCTGAACGCACACAGTGCTTAAACGTCTACCCTTTCAAATAATTTTGCATGCTACTTTTGAAGATGTTTGATAGAGCTCCATATGCCTATCACAGAAAATAGTTTTTCTTTGCAGTTCAGCAGTTTGATTGCCCTGGCAATTTTTATTTCGTAACCTAAATATTTCTATTTATGAACTAATGTTCTTTTGTTGTAGTCTTTTGAATTTTGAAAGACTACAAAAGATGCAAACATGTTCCATAATTTTTCCTATAACCTGCCTATTTCGTAGGGTATTAAAAATTTAATTTTGTTGCCAATCGATAATTGTTATAATTTTTGTGAAAATTTTTTTATAAATAATTATTTAAAAACATCGTGCGGTATCCGGTGTGACCAGACGTGATCGTATAAGAAATGAAGACATACGTGAAAGGTGCGGTATTGGAAGGACCTTAGACAGACTTGAAACGAAACAGTTATCGTGGTTCGGACATATGACGAGAATGGGTGAAGGTAGAACTGTAAAGAGGGTATGGAAAGCGGCATCCGACAACAAACGAAGAAGAGGCAGGCCAGCAAGAACGTGGAACGCATATATTGGAAAGGCTTGCGTAAAAAGGAATATTGGGTGGAGAGAAGCAGAAAGAATAGCTACTGACCGAAAGGCATGGAGACGTCTGATTTCTCCACTTACCTCGACACCGTAAGGTAAAAGAGGACGGCTTAAGTAAGTAAGTAAGTAAGTAAGTATTTAAAAACAAATTTGTGAAATGTTGTAAAACTATTTAAACAATGTAACATTATTTGGTCTCACTATTTTCTTTAAAAATCTAAACAAAACCTACATGAACATAGATCAGCCCATATAAGGAAACTAAAACCGAAATATAGACTACACAATCTCCAATACCAAAAAGATATGATCCGTCGTAACATTACTGTACAAATGTTATACTAAGTTACTATATATTATTATTGGGTATAGCAAATATTAACATACACCTTTGCCTGAGGTCTGTCCTATGTTGTCTATCCGATAATGATTTTCCTGTGATATCTCGGACTATTTCCATTTCATACGTTTTCATCAGTCTTTTTGTCCTTGTGGTGTCAGGTCTTGTTTCTGCAGTGTAAATACTGTCAATTATGTGTAATTTCAAGTAGTTTTACGCTAATTACGTCGACTTTGCAAAGTAACAAGGCACTTACTCAACATACACACTACGCATGACACTAATACTCATGTTGTGACTAAATAAAGTCCAGGCCAAAAAAACTTCATTTTATTAAAAACAGCAAATCCTGTATAAAAGGAATATTTAAAATCCCTAAAAAGGGCTACATCACAAATACATAACTAGTTTTCGACTGGTTTACCAGTCATCATCACTGCTTACGTAAAGTTGATACATCCTAACCACCAAATATAGTTTTAGAAAAATATGAGGGTCAGAGCCCTATAAACATGGTCCGTTAAGGAAACATCATTTTAAAATGCCAAATAAAGCATGGATGTTTTAAATATTCTCAAAATGCCCCAGGTAACATCTGAGCTGTAGTGTGACTTAATTACATGGTGGAAGACAGGCAGCAAGTGATGACAAGTGATGGCAGTGACTTGCTGCCTGTCTTCCACCATGTAATTGAGTCACACTACAGCTCAGATGTTACCTGGGGCATTTTGAGAATATTTAAAACATCCATGCTTTATTTGGCATTTTAAACTGATGTTACCTTAACTGACCATGTTTATAGGACTCTGACCCTCATATTTTTCTAAAATTATATGTTGGTGGTTAGGATGTATCAACTTTACGTAAGCACTGATGATGACTGGTAAACCAGTTGAAAACTAGTTATGTATTTGTGATGTAGCCCTTTTTAGGGATTTTAAATATACCTCTTATAAAGGATTTGTTGTTTTTGTATTACATGGTATACAGCCAATTGCAGGAAAACTTTTTCCTTGTGGATTTTCATTTTATTGTTAATTGTCATTTTTGACCTGGGGTCATTTCCCCCCTCCCTTGGTCATCCGTGTAACAAAAAAGGTTGGTCATCGGAAGGTTAAGCGCAAGAATCTCAGCATTCCGTGTAATAAGAAGGTTCTAAATAAATTTTTACATAAGTTATGAACATTTATATAATCTCAAAATTTATGACTTATTTTGCAATTTTCTAAGCAACAAATAAGGATAGACATATTCAGCGGACGCCATACTGAATTTTTTTATATGATTTATGAGTTTCTCATTCTCAAATTTGTTTAGAATGTTTCACTTTTTAGTAATAGACGAAATTGCGAAAATTTAGCGTTTTTTGATTTTCATTTGTTTATAACTATGTATATCATCAAAATCGGCTGGAGGAAACATAATATAGGTTATTAAATATAGATGTCTATACTACTCAAAAAAGTTGGTTTCGGCCTGGAGGGGGATGTGTCACGAGAAAAATCATATTTCTCTGGACTAAATTGGAATTTTATCAGCCCATAGAACATTCGGTTTTAGAAAAGGCTATGGAACAAACGAGCACCTATTGGTAATAAAAAATCTTATAGAAAAATGTACTGAATATAATAAACAACTTGCTTTAATATTTCAGGAATATGAAAAGACCTTTGACACCATAAATCAACAAAAAATATTGAAAGCTTTGACAGAAAGCCGAATTGACTATCGGTATATAAATATAAGTAAACAATTATACCAAAATGCAATCTAAAATGTAATATATGTTGTTTACAAAATATACGTTGATCCTCACCATCTATAATTTAATATATTACTGAACAACGTCCGTATTTCCTCCGTAGACTAATATTACAGTATATCATCAAAACCTTTTTATATACATACATAAACATGCATTATTACAAGGTACCGCATTTGAATTTGTTTATAAATTGTTACCATTACAGAGCTCTGTTTGAAGTTATCTCGACAAAGGGCGCTTATTCAGTTACACAAACTTGTTCCAATTTCGTTTATGCAACAATTACGGCTATATTTACATACAATGGATCTCTCTATAATATAAACTCTGATAAACTTTGTACCATTTGTAACTAACACCGGCTTTAAAGTATTTGTCACGTTGTTCAGTTTAGTTGTAACAATAAGCGGAACTACTAAAACTTAATAGGTAAATAAATTCGTAATATGTACTTGAACTTTTCATAAGAACGGTTTTCCTAAAACTAAAGTAGCTGTGCGGTAATATTCCTATTCTTTTGCCCAATGGCAATTATTATAAATGTAACATATAACTTCATCATCCAGCCCTTTGCGTCCGATGTTGAACATATGCCTCCCTTAATTTGTTCCAGTTTTGTCGGTCATCCAATTCCAGCGTTTATTGTGACGTACTCTGTTCATCGTGTGGCGATAGGTATACACCTCTGCTTCTTTAGTCTACTCGTGGTCCTCAATAGGGATGGGAAAAACCTACCGGTTTAAACCTAAAACCGGTTTTTTTACTTCGCAATAACCGGTTGTACCGGTTGTTTTTTTGTCCCGGTTTTAACCGTTTTTTTAAGTAAAAACCGGTTATTAGGTTTTTACGGTGATTAGGATTAGGTTAGGTATTATTTCGGATCCCAATAATAATTATTATTCTCAAATAATTATTCCAAACAAAACCATGATTCAAATTTTATTTTATTTTATAAAATACAGAAGTAAACTGAAAGTGCAATCTCACATCAGCCAGAAACAATTATTAAGATTTATTATAATATTTCCTTGAAAAGGTATTTGTAATGTGTTTGTAATCATAATATTTACATAAGGAGTGTTCTGGTTGAATTAGACGCAAACATTATCTATTTTTCACATTTAACTCTTGACATTGAAAGTGGATGAATGACTTTTTCTGATTACCAAAAATAATGCTCTGAATATGAATATCGAATTACTGATTACGAATACGAATCTCCAAGAATTTCACTACATTTTCAAAACGATACACTCATACAGGAAGTATTAAATGAGTTAAATTTAAAATGTACATATTCTACAAATATACAAACCTGTTAAAAGTAATACATGTTCTTTCGATAGCACTAATTTTGATCATATTGATGTCGAGTCGAATGGAGTATCGCAAACTAAAGTGTATTGTAAATGTAACTTTGTAACCTCTTGGATTAAAAAAAACCGAAAACCGGTTTTTCCAAAAACCTGTTTTTTTTTGGCCGGTTATAACCGCCAGGTTAAACCGTAAGCAAAAAAACCGGTATAACCGAAAACCGGTGTTTTGTCAAAAACCGCCATCCCTAGTCCTCAACATTGTAATTTTTTGGATCCACCGTCCGTTATTCATTCTGGACACATGGCCTGCTCAGTTCCGTTTCAGCCACGTCATGAGCTCTATGATATTTGTAATGCCTCTCCTTCTTCTTATTTCCTCGCTTCTCAATGTCTCTGAGAGTCAGCCCAATTAATCACCGTTCTCCTTTGAGCCACTCTTAAGTTGGTTGCTTTGGGCTAGAATAAGGAAAGTCTTTTACCGCAGCCTGTTAGTCATGGCTGAACGCACACAGTGCTTAAACGTCTACTTTTTCAAATAATTTGGCATGCTGCTTTTAAAGATGTTTGATAAAGCTCCATATGCCCATCACAGAAAATAGTTTTTCTTTGCAGTTCAGCAGTTTGATTGCCCTGGCAATTTTTATTTCGTAACCTAAATATTTCTATTTATGAACTAATGTTCTTTTGTTGTAGTCTTTTGAATTTTGAAAGACTACAAAAGATGCAAACATGTTCCATAATTTTTCCTATAACCTGCCTATTTCGTAGGGTATTAAAAATCTAATTTTGTTGCCAATCGATAATTGTTATAATTTTTGTGAAAATTTTTTTATAAATAATTATTTAAAAACATCGTGCGGTATCCGGGGTGACCAGACGTGATCGTATAAGAAATGAAGACATACGTGAAAGGTGCGGTATTGGAAGGACCTTAGACAGACTTGAAACGAAACAGTTATCGTGGTTCGGACATATGACGAGAATGGGTGAAGGTAGAACTGTAAAGAGGGTATGGAAAGCGGCATCCGACAACAAACGAAGAAGAGGCAGGCCAGCAAGAACGTGGAACGCAGATATTGGAAAGGCTTGCGTAAAAAGAATATTGGGTGGAGAGAAGCAGAAAGATTAGCTACTGACCGAAAGGCATGGAGACGTCTGATTTCTCCACTTACCTCGACACCGTAAGGTAAAAGAGGACGGCTTAAGTAAGTAAGTAAGTAAGTAAGTAAGTATTTAAAAACAAATTTGTGAAATGTTGTAAAACTATTTAAACAATGAAACATTATTTGGTCTCACTATTTTCTTTAAAAATCTAAACAAAACCTACATGAACATAGATCAGCCCATATAAGGAAACTAAAACCGAAATATAGACTACACAATCTCCAGTACCAAAAAGATATGATCCGTCGTAACATTACTGTACAAATGTTATACTAAGTTACTATATATTATTATTGGGTATAGCAAATATTAACATACACCTTTGCCTGAGGTCTGTCCTATGTTGTCTATCCGATAATGATTTTCCTGTGATATCTCGGACTATTTCCATTTCATACGTTTTCATCAGTCTTTTTGTCCTTGTGGTGTCAGGTCTTGTTTCTGCAGTGTAAGTCATAATTGGCCTAACTACAGTGTGTTTAAAACGTTCTGTTATTCTATTGTCTTTGTTTATCTGTTTGACAACTTCTGCTTCTGTATCTCCATAATTGTGCATTAGCACTCCCAGGTATTTCTTTCTTGCTGGATTATTTTGCTCTCCATAGTTTTCGTTTTATTTGGTGATATTACCTACTTACTTATTTAGTATACCCATTTGTACCTTTCGGTGTTGGGCCATTTATAATACAATTCATTAGATTACAATATTTTAAAATTTTCTGAGGTGTCCTAGCTCTTAACGAACTCTCTCCATTCCTTCCTATTGAATGCCATCTGTGTTGCTTCCTGCCAAGTCTTACCCTTACTCTGCAGTATCTGCGAGATGTCACTGTTTCACTCTTTAATGGGTCTTCCTCTTCTGTTCTTCCCTATTGGTTTGGCGTCTCACACTCTGTTTACTTGTCTAGTATTGTCCATCCGGGTTAGATGTCCGAACCATGCCAATTTTTTCTCCTTAATTGAGTCGAGTATCGGTTTGATTTTGAGTCTTTCTCTTATTTAATTCATTTCTGATTCTATCAGTTCTTTTTACTCCGATCGTTCTTCTGAGACAATTCATCTCTGCTGCCTGAACTCTGCTCTGCTATCTTTTGTTAAATATCCAATTTTCTGCTCCATATGTGACCGTAGGTCTATATATTGTTTTGTGTATTGTCATCTTGGTCTATGCTGATATTTCTTTGTTACTAAGGAATCCTCTATTTAGTGCTTGGAATAGTTTTCCTGTGTTTTCCATTCTGTTGTTAAGATCGTCCTCGATGTCTCCTTTGTTGTTGATTACTGTTCATATGTATTTGTATGAATTTGTCTGTATTATCTTTTGTTGGTCTATCCTTACTTCTATTTGTTCTTCCGTCCCTTTCCTTGATATTTTCATTATCTGAGTCTTCTATTTGTTTACGTATAAGTTGTATTTGCTTGCTTCTAGGTTCCATTTCCCTAAGTTGTATTTCAGTTTTTCTGCTGTGTCCGCAATTATTACTGTCGTTTGCAAATATACACATCTCAGCGTTTATCATTTGAATTTTGCTCCAACCGATGCAGTATTTCTTGAAAGTTTTCTTACATTCTTTCACTATCTCATCTATTACATTTATGAATAGCACTGGGCTGAGACTTCCCCCTTGTCTAACTCGTTGAGTTGTTTTAAATGGTTCTGACTGTATATTTAACGTTCTTACTGTATTTGTTGTTTTTATGTATATACTTTTTGTTGCTTCTAGCAGTTTTTCACTTACTTGTTTCTTCTTTGGGCTTTCCCATATGTCTTTTCTTTTGACTGAGTAGAATGCTTTTTCCATGTCTATAAACCTCAGATATATTTCTCTATTTTTCTTTAAGGCTTTTTCTATTATTTGTTGCATGGTAAATATGGTCTTGTGTGTTGTGTCCTTTCCTGAATCCACTTTGTACGTCCTCTAATTTGTGTTCTATTTCTTTTCTGATTTTCCTTTCTATTATGGTTTCGTATATTTTTGCTGCTACACATATTATTTGATAATATTAACATTGTAAAATTAATAAAATTAATAAATCTAAATAAATAGAAAACCATTATTTGTATAACAACAATAAAAATGAATGTTTTAAAGTTTGCTTTTAATTAAATTAAACTTTAGTGCTCATTTACCTTATTTGTTAGCATTGATTAAATTCTCTTTTCGTCCTTTACTTTCAGCCTCTACATGTTTATTAGCATCCAACCCATTGGGAGATCCTTTTCTTATTGTTCGAAGGAGCTTATCAATTACCTTTAACTAGTAGTTTCCCAGTCAACATTTACATCATGTTTACAACGTAAACGGAGCAACCTGCTGCATGTATACAACATACTCACAAGCTCACTCGTTTGAGATACAGGATCAATCTATTTTAACAAGGTAGATCGAATACTTACTATGATAAAAGGTGTTCATGTAGGTACTTGGGTTTCAATACATTTTGGTTATTAACAGGCAGTTCGTAACGTAGGAATCTCGTATTTGACATGAGAACGACCTCGTTATTATAGTTACTTTTAAGTATCTTTTATTACTGATACCCAATTTTAATAGTAAGTTAGTTCATTTTAATATAATTTTTGTTTTCTAATAGGTCTGGATCCCGCGTACCAAAAAAAATTGATTAATAGCAAGCTGAAAATTTGTTAATAGGTTAAGGGTGTCTAGTGGGACAAACTTTGATATATTGGAACACTGGAACAGGGGAAGTTTTAATTGTGGAACAGATTAAAAATTTAGAACGTCAGACTACGAAAACGATAGATGTATTTTGTCCGACAGAACTTCCAATTGATTTGTTACCCTTTCATTAAACTCTCATGCAAAAATCAGACTGCTATTACTAACCAACATGATTCCTGTCATTTGATATGTTCTTCGTGTTCCACTCATTAAAATGCCCAGTTGGTGATAAACACCAGTCTGATTTTTGCATGAGAGCTTAATGAAAGGGCAACAAATCAATTGGAAGTTCTGTCCGACAAAATACATCTGACGTTTTCGTAATCTGACGTTCCAAATTTTTAAACTGTTCCACCATTAAAACCTCCCCTGTTCCAGTATTCCCATATATCAAAGTATGTCCGACTAGACACCGTTCAGCTATTAACAAATTTTTAGCTTGCTATTAATCAACTTTTTTTTCTTCTGCGGGATCCAGACCTATAATACACTCACCGGCACGAAAAACGGGCACCCCATAAATAGGTCATTTTTGATGGCTCGTGTTTTCTAAACTTGTTGTCCGATTTAAGTGAATTTTTTAATATGTTATAGCCTTTTTCTTTAGCAATGTCTCTGTAATCATATTGTTGCTAGACAGGAAATTGTCATTGTGTACCGGGTGAACCAATCAAACTGTGTTTCTTTCTAAAAGTTCGGAACACCCTGTGGAATATCCTAGCATTTACAAAATACTGAAATTAGAACCCAACCATAGCCTCAGGTTTCCTTAACATTCTGTGTTTTGATTCATTCGCTTATGTGAGATAATAAAAAAGTTAGGTACTTTAACAACTAGCCCTGTACTTCATCAATTCAGGGTTTGTCTAAATAAGTGCGACAAACTTTAAGGAGTAATTCTGCATGAAAAAATAATGACCGTTTGCTTTATAAACATATGTATGCAAATGCTTAGTTTCCGAGATACGGGATGTTGAATTTTTTCTAACAAATTGACGATTTATTTATTGCTCTAAAACCGGTTAAGGTATGCAAATGAATTTTTTTTAGGATTTAAGAAAAAGATATTGAGCATTTCTTGAAGTACAATTAAAGATTTTTGTATTCACCATTGGCGTGCATACGGGTCCCCGGTACCCGGTCATGTTACTTGTATGCATGCCAATGGTGAATATAAATTTTTTAATAGTACGTCAAAAAATGCCCAATAACTACCTCTTAAAACTTACCAAATTTCATTTGCATATCTCAACCAGTTAGAGCAATAAATAAATCGTCAAATTATAAGAAAAAATTCAACATCCCGTATCTCGGAAACGAATCATTTGCGGACATAGTATGTTTACAAAGCAAACGGTCATTATTTTTCATGTAGAATTACCCCTTAAAGTTTGTCGCACTTATTAAAAAACACCCTGTATTGATGCAGAACATGGCTAGTTGTTAAAGTACCTAACTTTTTTATCATTCCACGTAAGCAAATGAGTCAAAAAGCAGAATGTTAAGAAAACCTGAGGCTATAGTTGGGTTTCAATTTCAGAATTTTATAAATGCTAGAATATTCCATAGGGTGTTCCGAACTAAAAAAAAAACACATTTTGATTGGTACACCCGGTATACAATGACAATTTACCTGTCTAGCAACAATATTATTACAGTGATATTTTTAACGAATAAAGCTATAGCGTATTAAAAAACTCACTTAAATCGGACAACAGGTTTAGGAAACACGAGCCATCAAAAATGACCCATTTTGTGGGGTGCCCGTTTTTCGTGCCGGTGAGTGTAGACAACAATTGTAACGAAACTAATAGGTAATGAAATAGAATAATTGGACATCGTAATTATTATGTATAATATTTTTGACAATATTTATGTTCAGCAGCCTATTCAGACAATATTTTATTGTGGCAATAATTATTTTTAATCACCAACTCATTCTTTAGTTGTCACTAGTTTTTACATTTTTGGCGATACATATGCCATCTATACGTTATGTGAGTTATAATACTAGTCTCCTGTTTTATACCGCTAACGCGGCATTGGGATTATAGCAGGGTAGTCTGCTATCCCAAGGGCCTACGATATACAAGGAAATAACAGGGCCAGTGCTACGCTTCAACCGCCTGTTATTACCCCTGGTTTTACGCAAAGTTCTTATTTTTATTCAGGCTGAGTCGACCTGGGGTCTATAGACAAATAGACATTTTAAAAATGTCTAGATGTTCTCGCCGGTGCTGGCATCCGAACCCCGGCCAACCTGCATGGAAGTCATACATCCTACCGCCTGAGCTATCCGGGACCTCTGTGGGATATATAAAAAATATTAATTACATTTTGTGATTATTATCATTTAAAATATTGCGCATGAGCTTTATTACAATTATTAAAAATGATAGTAAATGGACAGCCAAACTCCTAAACGTGTGATATATTTTAATTTGTCCCAATATATAGTTGTAAAGTTATATAATATATGAATTTTTTTTGGTTATAATAACTCTTGTAAACATCAAATATCTTCTTGGTATCTATACCTATTATACAGACATATGTCGAAACATATTAAACACAAAAAATGAAAAAAAAACAGTATGTTTTACTGTGGTGCTCTTTTCTAGAAAAAAATAATCTCAAGCATATCAGCTACCAGTATAATTTTTATATCTAGTTGAAAATTAACAATTTGATTACACGACACACGGAATTCACATTAGCGGAATAATTTAATTATATGTGTTTAAGTATATGCTTTTCAGTTAATTAACTCTATTTGGTATTAAAATTAGACCATAATTATGACTAATTAACTCACGGCAATTAGCATTCAAAGAAAAATTATTTTTATACAAAATAAATGGTTGTATTAATAAAATAGTCAGTAATGGTATATGAAAATGAAATATTAGATAGTTGAACAAGTTCACAGAGTGGTCAACTTTATAAAATCAAACATTTGAAAAAAAAAGTTACTGTTCAGCAGCATTCCTTGATGTTAGCCAGGCTTTTGATAAAGTTTGGCATCAAGGACTGTTGTATAAATTAAAGAAAAGCTTACCAGAGGAACTATATACACTCCTGAAATCGTATTTATCAGAAAGATACTTTCGAGTGGAGTTTGAGTCAACCTATACACAAGTATATCCCATCAGATCAAGGGTACCGCCAGGAAGCGTTCTGGAACCACAAATGTATTTACACATCCGACTTACCCACAAATCGTGATACAACGACCACCACCTTTGCGGACGATACTGCAATCCTAGCAGTACACAAAAATCCTGTCGAAACTGCTGCCAAACTCCAGAAAGTATTAAATCAAATAAATATATGAGCACAAAATTTGATAATTAAATTATGAACAACAATCAAACCGTATTGTTTTTACAAAATGTCACAGTGAATCACCTACAGTAACAATAAATAATAAGGTAATTCCCTCACTTACCTCTGTAAAATATCTGGGCGTGCACTTGGACAGGGGATTAACCTGCAGAACCCATATATGGAACAAAAGGAAACAACTGGGCATAAAATTTTCTAAGCATTATTGGCTTCTAGGGAGTAAGTCTAAGCTCAAAATAAATTGCTAGTCTACAACACAATATTCAAATCAGTCTGGGCATAAGGTCTGCAGCTCTGGGGAACAGCATCCAAGTCGAATATATCCATAATTGAGAGATTCTAGTCCAAGGTGTTACGTTCAATGATCGATGCTCCGTGAATTGTTACTAACAGGGATATTTACAATGATCTGGAAACGAAAACTGACAGGGAAGTAATAGCGGAGTTAGGTGCAAAATACATCGTACGTCTTGAAAGCCACGCGAATGTGATTGCAATTAATTTGTAACAGTCAGGAAAAAAAAAACGGTTAAAAAGACAGTGTACAGCAGTAACAGCTAAGTTAAATGTATAAGGGTGAGGCAGATAACTGGCCTATTAGAAATATCTCGCGAACCAAATGCAACAGAATAATGAGAATTTGAATAAAAGGGTTTTGAAGGATGATCTATTAAATGAAAATATTTTCATCTCTTTGCAACTTCCGGTTATACTGAAAGTTGCTTATAACTTCGTTTTTTTAAAAGGGACACCCTGTATATTTTTACTTTTTGGATTCTCTCCGATGTCTTCTTTCTTAAAATATAAGGTTTTGTAATATTATATAGGGTATTTTAAAAGATAATTACGTTTTTTTATTAATTTCGTAGCAACATACACACCCTGTAGAATTGTAGTAATTTGACATCTAAAACTCTACTTACGTTCAAATGATTTTTAATATACTCTACTATTGTTAAGAATCATTAGTATAGCTAAATTTTTAATTTTAGTATACAGGGTTGGTCGAACCTCGGAATGAGTATTTTCTGAGTTTTCTTAAATTGAACACCCTGTATTTTTGTATTGTAGTGAAATGATATTTTATAGTACTTTTTTATTTCTTAAACATTCCATACAACTAACTGCTTTAATTTACGAGTTATTGGTGATTCAAGCTAAACATTAATTGCAACAAAAAATACGTAAAATTTTATAAGGTTGGCCGTGAAAATACTCAATCCCAAATAATTTTTCAGAAATAAATACATATTAATCCAGACTGGTCCTTAAAATTACCAATAATGGTTTAGCTATCGAAATACCTACTTAGTTAAGTTTGTTGGTGCGATTAACAATTAAGCACAAATTAAAGCCGTTAGGTATAGGGAATGCTTAAGAAATAAAAAGTACCATAAAATATAATTTTATTACAATACTAAAATACAGGGTGTTCCTTTTAAGAAAACTCAGAAAATACTCATTCCGAGTTTCGACCAACCCTGTATACTAAAATTAAAAATTTAGCTGTACTAATGATTCTTAACAATAGTAGAGTGTATTAAAAATCCTTTGAACGCAAGTAGAGTTTTACATGTCAAACTACTACAATTCTACAGGGTGTTAATTTTGCTACGAAATTAATAAAAAAACGTAATTATCTTTTAAAATACCCTGTATAATATTACAAAACCTCATATTTTAAGAAAGAAGACATCGAAGAGAATCCAAAAATGTAAAAATATACAGGGTGTCCCATTAAAAAAACGAAGTTATAAGCAACTTCCGGTATAACCGGAAGTTGCAAAAAGATGAAAATATTTTCATTTAATAGATCATCCTTCAAAACCCCTTTATTCCAATTTTCATGATTCTGTTTCCTTTAGTTCTCGAGATATTTCTAATAGGCCCTTTATTTGCCTCACCCTGTATATGCAGTAATTTAATATGATATTATCAGTATGTCATTGTCATTATTTCACACACAAAATGTGCCTATTGTTAAATGTTATTACAGATTGCCCAATACACATTAAAAAAAATTACATTTTTGTTCTTTTCTATTCCCCCCATCCAATCCAATCCAATCCTTGATTGGATGACCGATAAAATACTAGACCTTATTCGACAAAGAAGAAATTGGAAAAACAAAGACGAGATTCGGTATGGAGAGATATATCGACCAATAAGATACGAGGTTAAGCGAGCAAAAGAGGACTGGATGGAACAAAGATGTCGTGAAATGGAAGAACTACAAAGAAAACATAACGAGTTTAATATACATAAAAAGCTTAAAGAAATTACCTACACTCAGAGAAAAAGAACTCCTCACTTTATGAGAAACTCCAAAGGTAACATAATTCTCGACTTGGATGAAAAAAAGGAAGAATGGACTAACTATATAAAAGAGCTCTTCCTGGATACGAGGCCACCACTTAACACCACAAAGTATACGATTACTGGTCCTAGTATTTTAAAAGCGGAAGTAAAGAAAGCCATCAAACAGAGCAACAATGGAAAATCTCCAGGCCCTGATCAAATACCATCAGACTGGCTCAAACTTCTGGATGACGATATTGTCTCACAATTTACAAACATTTATAACCATATATACGAGACTGGAATGATGCCACAGATATGGTTGGAGTCTACATTTATTCCACTCCCAAAAAAACCTAATACATCATCATGTAAAGACTTTAGACTAATTAGTCTCATGAGCCACTCTCTCAAGCTACTTCTTAAGATAATTCTTAATAGAATCAAGCAGAAATATGAAGAGACAATGGGAAACAAACAATTCGGTTTCAGAGAAGGATTGGGAACAAGGGAAGCTTTGTTCTCAATGTTAACATTACTTCAACGATCATGGGAAGTAAAGAAACCAATTTACGTCTGCTTTATAGATTTTGAGAAGGCGTTTGATAGAGTTCAACATGATAGGTTGTTTGAATATCTAGAAATGATTGGAATAGATGATAAAGATCTGAGACTTTTACAACATCTATATTGGAATCAAGAAGCTTCTATTCTGGTAGACGGCAAAGAAACAGACAAAATTTGCATTCAAAGAGGTGTCAGACAGGGTTGTGTGTTATCCCCAACTTTGTTTAACGTATACTCAGAAATAATTTTTAATGAAGCCTTGGAAGGACAATGTGGAGTTCGAATCGGGGGAGAAACTATTAACAACATCAGATATGCAGACGACACCGCGATCATGGCTGAATATATCGAAGATCTTCAATTCCTTATTAATCGAGTCACTAGAGAATGCTCCAATAACGGACTTAACATAAATGCAACAAAGACAAAGTTACTTGTGGTTAGTAAACAAGACGTCGGCCCTATGCAACTAATTGTCAGTGATGAATCAGTAACAAAAGTTAACCATTTTAAATACCTAGGATGTTGGATAAACGAGACACTAAATCCGGATGAAGAAATTAAAACTCGTATAGAAATTGCAAGAGGAGCATTTATGAAACTTAGATCTATTCTGAGCAACTCTCAGCTGAATTTACAACTAAGAATCAAGTTCCTAAAATGTTATGTGTATCCTGTATTACTATATGGATGTGAAACCTGGATCATGAAGGTTAACATGATGAACAAATTAGAAGCCTTTGAGATGTGGTCGTATCGTAGAATGCTCAGAGAACAGAGAAGCCTTAAGCAGAGTAGGTCAAGGCGAAGGTGACTTAATGAAGATGATAAAAAAGAGAAAACTTAAATATCTGGGGCATATAATGAGAGGTAGCAGATACAGGATGCTGCAGTTAATACTCAATGGAAAGATCGACGGAAAAAGAGGAATTAGTCGAAAGAAATATTCATGGCTCCGAAACCTTCGTCAAGGGACTGGCTTATCAGCAGATCAATAATTGTTACATGCCGCACAAGATCGAGAACGATATCGGCAATTTGTTATGGAAGCTACCCACGCCTAAAAATTTGGGCACGGTACTTAAAGAAGAAGATTCCCCCCATGCATGACTGACGCAACACCTGGCGTAGTCGTTTGACATTTTTGGCGACAACAATTTGACATATTTGACGTTAATATGTAAGTAATGGTTATTTACAATTTTTGACAAAATTTCTTATAAAATACGTTCGAATGTCAAATAAACGTCAAATTAAAAAGCGGATATTTGGAAGTTCTCTGGATCAATTTTAAGCGTTTTTCTTGACATAATATAAGATAGAGTAGATAATAGTTATTTATGAAACAGTTCGTGAAGTATGCTTTTTGCGCACGCACGCGATGTTTAGAGCACGAACTAGCCGAGTGCTATACATCGCCTAAGTGCGCAAAAAGTACTTCACGCACATATACATACAATATTCTATCTACCAAAAAAACAAATAAAGAAACTGCAACTCTTCGTAACTGGAATACATTTCTATTCTACAATTTTTAGAACTTTGACATTTAAAAATTCAAACTTCTTTCAAACCACAAAACTGTCAAAACTTTTGTTGTAATTTATTGCTCACATGTCATCACCATGACAACAGTAAAATATATTTAAAGTAAAAGATATTTTAGTACGACAGTAAGAGATATTTAATTATATTGTAAATGTGCCAAAAAACAATACAAAAAAGTAAATCCCATTTACATAAAATATATTGTTACCTCACGCACACTTTACACCCTTCACGCAGTGCTATCTATAATGACAGTTTTCACAAACTAAAAACTTATACATGGTATAAGATAGAGTAGGTAAAATAAGTTACCACGACTATAATAATATATGTATACCATGCCCCGCGCACTCTAATAAAAAACATGTAATCGTATTTATTTTCCTTCCATTTTGTCAGAGGCGCTGATGTCGGCATTGTGATTGGTGGAACTTGACTTTTGCCAAATCCTGTCGTTCGTTGTCGTTCAGTTATTTTATATGGTCGGTTAGGTGATGTGTTTGTGTTACCATAAAAAGCTGATATTCAGTCGTGTTTTTTGATATTTTTGTTATTTTGTAATCGAGTACCTTTTTAAAGGTAAGTTTTTCTGATTGTAAGGTAGAGATTTTCTGATTGTAGGTACTGTTTATCCAACAGTTTTAAAATCCACATTTTATTTCGCGTTTTGTTGTTAGGTCTAATGGCTCCCATCAGGTGTTCTGTGCAGACGGTGGAAAATTCAACGAGTAAACATATATTTAATCCAAATTAAATACTCATATTTCTATGTAAAATGTCACATTACTGTATAAATAAATAATTAAGAAACAAAAGTTGTTTGTGTTATACCTTTATTGTCCACTTGAATAAAATATTAAATATTGGAAGTACCGTATGGAGGCTATGATGTACCTAGCATGGAGGCTAGATTACGCCACTCTTCCTATCCAATCAACAACAAGAACGTTTAAAATTTCACACCTATCATGTCGAAGCTACAGACCACTAATGTGGAGGCCAGATTTGTAGTACCGTTCCATTTAACCAGGTGCTGCGATGGCGCTGAAATACGTGACATATTTTTTAAAGAGTAAGATCGCATTCTACCAAATCACACAACACTTTTTTCTATGAGGTATACAATTTCAAATGATTAGGTACACATTGATTTTTAGCCATTTGGAGTTGTATTTATTAACTTTACTGCGTTTCTTCAGAAACTAATAAAGTAACCGACACTGAAAAAGATATCTGTAACAATGCGTGTATTGACCGTAATGATTAGGATGAATAAATGCATTGAACGTATCTTAAAATGTTTGATGAATCCATATTTTATTCCTATATAGGGATTAAAAATACAATCAAATTATTTTTTTTATTGGATTTTTCAACACTATATACTCGTATGAATTAATTATCCATTTTTAATCAAATATCGAGTTTTGTATCGAGCTTAATTTTAAAATAAAATTCATAAAATTCCAAAACATTATTTACGGATTTATTTGGTTCATTATGCAATCATTTATATATACGAGAATTATAATTACTAAGTTTTGAAACATTTATTTTTTAGTCATGATTAATTATATAATAATCAAATTAATCGATTTCTACAAATGACTATCTCATTATCTCACTCACACCTACTCGTACGTATATTGTCTCAAAATTGCACCTATAGCCAGTCTACATGTTTGTCTAGCTAGGTATTATAGGTATCAAAACATCTTTTAGTAGTTAACCAAGTAACAAGTATACAATTTAACTCTTTTACCATGATGTAAGTAAAATTACAATTAGTTAAAGTTTAGGGGTATCTGACAAGGGGGTAGAAATGTCACCAAAGGAGTGACAACGTATCTCGGGGCAGATATTCGATCTGACAACAACACAGTTGTTGACAAAATAGAAACAAGATTAAATAAAATGCAATCTAAGAAATTGTTGTGTTGTTAACCCCCTACGGCTAGCTCAGCCGATTATAATCGTATAATCGCTTATACTCGATAAGTATCCATTATCCATGTTTAACTGTTAAATAAATGCTACTTCTGCGTTCTTTACTTGATAACTTAATGATATTTTAACCCAGATCGGGTCGAAAATCGTATAGTCTGGGCTGATTATCGGAGAATAGGCCATTTTTGGGAAAAGTTATTTACCAGCAATTTTATTGCTGGAATCCAATCTTATGATTGTATATATTAATAATATAGATATGCAAAGTCCGCAGATAGTGTACTACTTTTTTTATAAACAAAATGGTGCCCGAAAATCGTTTTTTTTTTCAATTTTTGCTCTATAACTCCAAAGATTTTAACTTTAGACCAAAAACACTCAAATAAAAATTCACCGCAATTAAATTCTGCATAGAGACGTGTTTTTTTCGATTTACTTCGACGAAAAGTTTCCCCGGAAAAGCGGGTTTTTCCAACAAAATCTTTAATTTTCAACTGAAGTTTTAGATAAGTAATTGTTAATACATAATTAAATAACTTGGTAACGTAAAAGCTTTTCCGTATGTATTATAATTCCAGAAGTCCATGGAAATTGAATGAACAGTTTAGCAACAATTGAAATGTTAATTAAAAATTTACGGTCGCTATAATAACGACAATAATTATGATGCATAAGAATAACTACGATTTTTTCATAAAAAGATACTATACCTATCTACTTTACAGAATTGAAATTGGACTATTTAAGAGGCCTCAGGAATAATTTAAGTTTATAAACAATTTTTTGGCTTATAAACAATAGTACATTGTTTACCGGGTAGGAAAAGCTTAACATTCCTGGACGACTGTGAAGATTGCTAAGTCGAGGCGCAAGCCGAGACTTAGCAACACAGAGTCCAGGAATGTGGCTTTTCCTACGAGGTAAACATACTATTTTTCCGCAAATCGTTTAAAATTCGACAGATATTGATTGATTTAAAAAAAAACGCGATAATTTTATTCCCAAATAAATGGTGCTTTGAAATTCCTAATAAAATTACTTGGGTTACTATGGAAACGTATTGAGGTTGTATTATCATTTATGTAGAACACTAACAACTGTACGGAAATATCATTTTTCTACAACCACTATTCAAAGTGCACTTTTCTGCACGGTTTTATGTTAGCAAACTTGATATTTTCTCACAGTATAAGATATTTGACATTAGTGTGCAGAAAAGTGACGTTTCTGTGCCGCAAAGTGACGTTTCTGTGCCGCAAAGTTCTTTTCTGCACAGTTGACTACCTCATTCTGAGTAACGTTATATTCTGTTTACATCCGTGGACTACCGCATTCTGAGTAACGTTATATTCTGTTTACATCCGTGGTTAAACTTTAGACAAATATATAACCTATAAGAAAATTATTATATTTAACTATAGCATAGAAACTAAATTATGGATGTTACAACTGTTTTATTTTACAATTTTATTCTTATTAAACATTTTATAATTATCAAATAACCAATAAGGATTTAGCAACCTGTGCAAGAGACGTCGAATGAAGTAGGTTTTGTGTAAATCCGTGACTGCATAAATATAATGTCAATAATGTGTAATAATTGTTTAAATTTAAACAAATTAAGGCAGTGCATTAATTTTTTAACTGATTTCTGTGCAATTTATTTGGGTATAAGGAATTTAAATTGATTAGTAGGTATTAATTAAATACAGTTTAAAATTTATCACATAGGTACCTATTATAATTAATCGTCGTTTGGAAATTGTGATTTTTATTTTTAGGAAAAACTGTGCTTGTAGAAAAAGTATAGTGTGAAACACGTGCAGAAAGGTAATTTCTCACTCGTTTGAACTTTTCAAACTCGTGAGAAATTAGTACCTTTCTGCACTTGTTGCACAATATACTATTCCTTACAGTAAGGAAATGACATTTCCTTACAGTAA
Source organism: Diabrotica virgifera virgifera (assembly GCF_917563875.1). Taxonomy (NCBI): domain Eukaryota; kingdom Metazoa; phylum Arthropoda; class Insecta; order Coleoptera; family Chrysomelidae; genus Diabrotica; species Diabrotica virgifera. The sequence goes on from NC_065444.1 coordinate 212,093,939, forward strand.
GGAAGTCCTGACTTTTTCTTCAAGAAATTTTGACAGGAATGTCAAAATTTCCTGGCGATTTGCGGAAAATATAATATCTCGGGAAATATTAAACTAACTTAAATTGTGAAAACGGTATTCGAAAGACAGCGGCAGGACGCTTCTTTTAAAAGAAAAAAAAGTTTATTTATGACGAGTGGTTCCTGAGATACAACCGGTCAAAGTTGACCGAAATTTACGGCAAAGATATAAACAATAAGATCATAATTTTCAAACCATCACCTTTTTATTTTTGTCCTCTTTCTCAACACCAATTTTCATATCTTTAAAATCCTCATAACATATATTATTATAATAAAAACTATCGATAATACGTGTGAAAATTGCCAAAAATGGCAAAATTCCAATCAAAAATTAGGTTGGAGAAAATGTAACCCTCAAAGTTCAAAATCGGCATACGTTAAAAAAATGCATTTTCTCGGCTTCCCTTGGAGCAATTTCCTTCATTCTTTTTTTGTTCCCAAGTAACTCGAGTAGAGCCATCGAACTAACGCATTATTAAATGTCAAACTTGCTTTTGTTTTGTTATAATAAATTAATTTATTTATTATAACACAATATTTTAATTTGTTTAAATAAAAATTGTTTAAATAATTATACAGCTTTCAAATGAGAATATTTATGTTTTAACTTTAAAAGGTACACTTGTAGTACGTTTATCTAAAAAAAGCCTACAACTGGAAAAAATATGTAATTTTCTGTTCTTATAAATAAATTAATCTATTATAACAAAACAAAAGCAAGTTTGACATTTAATAATGCGTTAGTTCGATGGCTCTACTCGAGTTATCAGGGAACAAAAAAAGAATGAAGGAAATTGCTCCATGGGAAGTCGACAAAATGCATTTTGTTAACGTATACCGATTTTGAACTTTGAGGGTAACATTTTCTCCAACCTAATTTTTGATTGGAATTTTGCTATTTTTGGCAATTTTCACACGTATTATCGATAGTTTTTATTATAATAATATATGTTATGAGGAATTTAAAGATATGAAAATTGGTATGGAGAAAGAGGACAAAAACAAAAAGGTGACGATTTGAAAATTGTGATCCTATTATTTATATCTTTGCCGTAAATTCCGGTCAAATTTGACCGGTCGTATCTCAGGAACCACTCGTCGTAATTAAACTTTTTTTCTTTTAAAAGAAGCGTCCTGCCGATGGCTTTCGAATACCGTTTTCACAATTTAACTTAGTTTAATATTTCCCGAGATATTCTATTTGATTATAAACCAAAAAATTGTTTATAAATTTAAAATATTCCTGAGGACGCTTAAATAGTCCAATTTCAATTCTGGAAAGTACATTAGATTGGTATAGTGTTTTTTATGAAAAAATCATAGTTATTCTTATGCATCATAATTATTGTCGTTATTATAGCGACCGTATATTTTTAATTTACATTTTAATTGTTGCTAAACTGTTCGTTCAATTTCCATAGACTTCTGGAATTATAATATATACGGAAAGGGCTTTTATGTTACCAAGTTATTTAATTATTGATTAACAACTACTTATCTAAAAGTTTAGTTGAAAATTAAATATTTTGTTGGAAAAACCCGCTTTTCCGGGGAAAGTTTTCGTCGAAGTAAATCAGAAAAAACAAGTCTCTATGCAGAATTTAATTGCGGTGAATTTTTATTTGGATGTTTTTGGTCTAAAGTTAAAATCTTTGGAGTTATAGAGCAAAAATTGAAAAGACACGATTTTCGGGCGCCATTTTGTTTATAAAAACAGTAGCACACTATCTGCGGACTTTGCATATCTATATTATTAATACATACAATAATAAGATTCGATTCCAGCAATAAAATTGCTGGTAAATAACTTTTCCTTGTATTTTGCTAATTAGCCCAGAGTAGTAAACAAAAGCCAATGCCTACACTCTACCTTTGCCGACAAATAACTAATGTTTGTGTTAAGGCAGTATGGCCAATTCTTAGACGGTTAATAATAACTTGATTTCTTCTGTTGGAAGGATTACCCAGGACAACATTTATTTTTGGGTAGATTTTATTTAATTTGGTACCTACATAATTTTTCTTAATGATTTTGCCGATGCATTAATTAGTACAGTAGATTATGAAGAATATTACTTACCAAGGAGGTAGGTTAGACCCAGTACCTTTAATAAATATTATAGATTAGACAAAGAAAGAATGTAGGGAAACCTTTAAAAACACTGTATGGGTTAGAATAAAATACAAATTATAAATACAGAGGTATGTGAATTTCCAGATGACATAATGATATTGGCCAAAACAGCAGGAAAACAACAATCTAGAAAAATGAAACTCGGAAGCAAAAAATATAACTGCCCATAAGCCCCGTGAAAATTGTCCGACAAGATTACCACATTATTGTAAAAATGTTTTATGGTAGATTCTGTTAAAATTAGCCATGTGGTAATAAATTTATTATTTTCACAAATTTGACATATTTAGCGTGTCCGACGCGTCATATGGCCCAATATTTTTGTACGACAAAATTTTTTTCGCTGTTTATATGATAAAAACCATTGATTACAATAAAATGACCAATATGGTTATAAATTTTTTTCTTGCATAAAATTGACAACTTCGTGACAGCTTGACAGACAAACGCCCCATTACCATAATGCGTCAAGCTCCAAATTTGTCCGACTCCACCCAAATAACAAGTACAAAAAGTTTCGACGGTGTGGTCATAAAGAATAATTTTATATGTGGGTCAGAGGACTATTTGGTAGACGCGCAGTCAAAATGGAATAGTCGAATAGGTACCTACCTAGTATTAGTACATAGGGTACAGAGGGTGTTATGTACGCTTATAATGTACACAAAAATCCAGATGCAAATAGAGCAATATAAATGATGTCGGGAGCCAATAGGTATTCACAGTGCCAGAACAACCTACCTGAATCTAATCTACGATGAACTACGTATTTTCAGTATTACTAAAAAACCCAACAACAAATTGTTAATACGGATAATCTTTGAAAAGCTCTGACTCCGCTGAAAGGCGCAATAATTGTTGTAGTAATAAAAGAAAATCTTCCTTTTAAATAATTTTAATCAAAAGAAAAGCCGCTTTACTTTATATTTACATGTTAGCTTAAATATAATACATAATCCATTCCGTCAACGCTTATTTCGCAAAATTACCCCGCGACACGCGGACAAACGCCTATGAAAATGCCCGGCAAGTCCCAAGCAATTTTACCTTTATTGGTTCCACAACCTATTTCGAAATCATTGTCGATATGTCTTCAAACGAATCAAAAGATTACCGCCCGTCCATTGGAGCGTTGGACGGACAGATGGGCGGGCGGCATTCTATAAATCGCGCCTAATTGCCAATGTAATTTTTCATTAATCGTTTTAAAGCCTATTTTATGTTGAAACAAAGTAAAATACCCGCTCTTTGGCGCTCGGAGCCCCAACATGCCGGCGTGCACCGCACACCTTGCACAATAGGTAAAGCCGCCTCTGGCAGCCAGGAAAAAAACAAGGAAACGTATACGTGATGGGAGCAACTAGCAGCATATTATTATAATATATCTTCTTCTTCTTCTTCTTCTTAAATTAGGCCTCTTGACCTGTTCTTAACCGAATTTGAGCTAGTATTCGTAGCTGTGGTGTCAACTGCCAGCTATCTCACCGCCTTTTAAAGGGCCTTTCTATTGGTTTCTTGCATGTAGGCTTTGAATTTCTGGCTATACGGTCTATTCTCTACGAGAGCTTATTTTCCCGACCTGGCACCCCCACCAACATTTTTTAGGAACAGTTTGACGTTTTATGAATTTGGACTTAACCTAACTTTATTTGAATTGGGTAAACGTAAACACTAGGCATATTTCGGTACCTACTTCTGAAAAATATAGGAAGTATACTTACTTACCAATAATTACATATTATATTGGTAGGTACTTTCTTTAAATTTTTTGAAGAACTGAAGTAATAATGCGGAAAATGTTTTGAGTGTCTCGACCATAATTATTGTGAATTATTTTGATTGAGTTTTGATATTATTTGTTTTTATTCCTAAAAAGATGAATTCTGAAAAGGAAATCATTTTTCCGATTTAGAAATAAACAACAAAATGAACATTATTTTTCAAGAATTCCAGATCATTAAAAATAAAAAAAATGATTAGGTGCTTTTACAAATAATATAATATATAATATACATACCTATATATGGGCAGTCCATTTAAAACTACAAAAGAACAGTTACTGCTCCACATCATCTACCCTGTTTAAAGATTTCAGTAAAAAAACCCTGAAACAAGGAAAAAGTGCGAAGGAATGGGAATACCAGTAAGAAACAAATACCTTTATATATGCTAAGTTTTACTGCTGATCAAATAGTGATCGCACAGGATGAATATGACCTCAGCTTTATGATGAAAAAACTGGAACAGAAATACACAAATAATGGAATGGAAATAGACCGAAAAACAAATTGAATACCTAACAACGGAGAATACAGAAATAAAGCAGCTGCAAATAGACGAAGGTCAAAAAATCAAAGGAACAGACAAATATAAAAGTATTCAGGTGTCATTATATCAAACAACGGAACAACTGAACAAACAAAAAAGAAACATACAGTAGGAAAAATGAAAGAATACCCATGAACGAACATACAAAACACGTTGTATTTTCCTGTCACTGTGTCACACAGAAAATTGGCCAGCGCAAGTACATGTCATAATTAGTGTTACATGTACTTGCACTGGACAATTTTCTTTGTGACACGGTGACAGGAAAATACAGCGTGTTTTATATGTTCGTTCATGGGTATTCTTTCATTTTTCTGACTGTATATAACAGCATGACAAGAAATACCTATAAGGACTTAAATATGTGAAAATTGGATAATAATAAAGAAAACCAAAAACAAAATAAGAGCAATAGAGATGGAATTCCTAAGGAGAAGCTGCAGAGTAACAAGAAGAGATAGAACAAATAACAGAGATTAAGAAAATAATGGGAATGAACTCAAATATAAGATTACATAGAACAGAAGATATTAATCTCTTACGGACAGGTCAGGAGAGCAGACAAAAAACGTTGGATAAAAGAGTGGAGCCTGATAGGAAGAAGGAAGAGAGGCAGACTCGAGACTCGAAGATCTTTCAGAAGAGATAAAGCGGACCAAGCAATGGAAAGAAGAAATCTGCAGTAAGGGACTGAAAAAAGAGAAAGAACTGGAGAGAACGGTTGAGTGAAAATAATAAATTTTCATAAACAAGCCATGTTTCAGACATTGTGGATCAGTTTAGAATTTGCTATAAGGATATATTTCTAATTGAAAATTAGAATAATATTCAATTCAAGAGATGTTCAACATAAAGTGTATTAAGAATATAAACTAAACACAAAAAAACAAAGGTTTAAATATTTATTATAAATGTTAAATTTTTTAGCATGTTTATAGATTAGTACTCATAAATGGAATATCTTCTGTGTTAACATATATTCTCTATCAATATCAACAACTACGTTATCTGCCAGTACTTCATGGGTTTTATAAATCTTTCAGTAGTTGTTTTGTGTAGGTATACCACCAAACCATACAATAAATAAAAACAACTCGTAATATAAGTTTTTAAAGTTATTAAAACTTGATCTGTGATATTAGGGCTCATCGTACCTAAAAAAAATTCCATTAGATAATTATCAAGCAAGAAAGTATCATAACATGTATTTCCATGAAAGGAAGGTTACTTATACTTACTGAAGAATTACATAATGGAAACCAGGAACCAGCTCTTGTATAAATTATCTGACAGTATTTTTATGGAAACTATAAACCTTAATAAAAAATTTGTTATATGTATTTATGTATATCGTCAATTCTTCCATATTTCGTTCTCGTATGGTACAGGTTCAAGCGTTATTTAAAAAATATTATTCTTTCATCATCACTAAATTGTTCCTCAAATTCTTAGGATACATTTTATTAATATAAAATGTAAATTTGATAAAATTAAATTAAAATAGTTCAAACACTTATACAAAAACAATAACAAAACACCTTTATAAATAAATGTAAGGTTAGATTGCTGATTGCTCTGGTTGCCGGTTGGTCATTGATCATGGCCATTTTCAAACTTCCCGCCATTCGTTAAATACGTGCACATATAAACAGTAGTGGGGGGTGCAGAGTCGGGAAATTAAGCTCTCGTCTATTCTCTCGCTGTCCGTTCTCGTCACATGCTGATTCTATTCTCATCTTCTCTGTCTTTCCTACCGTACTATGTCTTGTATTACAGAGATATCCTATTTTGTCGTTCGGTATTCTGTCTCTCAGTGTTTTTCCAGTTATTGACCTCATTGTTTTTATTTCTAATGGTCTCAGTATCCTATTGCTTTCTGCTGTGTCACATCTTGTTTCTATTGCGTAGATACGTCATGATTGATCTTACACATGATTCGTATATGCGTACTTTCCCTTCGGGAAATATAAGCCTCGAGTATAATACCGGGTGGGCACTTATATTTTCCCCCATATTAACTGCCCATAACTACTAAACGGCTCAAGATAGAAATATACGGTTTTCGCTGAAATGTTTTATTTTAGTAAAAGTTTTGTTTCAATGGATTGAATTTTTTATATCGCTTTTAACCTTTCGCTACCGAAGGGTCAAGTTGTTTTGTAGTTGACGGAGGGGGTACATTATGTACCCCATGCATTTTTATGGATTAAATATTAACATAATGCAATAATTTTGGTTAAAACATAATTAAAACAAATGCAAGTATTTTTTATTGAATATAAGTAACAATAAAAAAATATATGGTGTCTTGAAAAAATTAATTATCTTTTTTTGATTAGCTTTACATTTCGTACATATTATTGTTTGAATTGTTGTGGTTGTTTGATGTTCAGCACAAACAAAGAATTTACAAGAATTGCACGTTTTTCTGCTTTTGCGGTCCTTCTTGCGTGGACAAAGTAAACATCGCCCTGAGGATTTCAAGATGGTGGCGTCGTTTTCGCGAATCTCCCTTGGTGGCGGTGGGCATAATTCGTACATCGCGTTTATAATTCGCTTATGGAATTTTTGCGGACTTTGTAGTCGCCTATCTACATGGGGCTTTATAAGTTCTTGATCCAGGTTTAGTAAAAATTCTCTGCGTCTGTGAGAAGCTTCACACGCACGAAGGGAATTCTTTGTCGTCCACAGTACGTATGCATTCAGACCTGCAATGTCTAGAAGATTTTGAAACAAAACAAATGGCCATCTCTTAGAGGCTCTTTTATGTCTGGCTTATAGTCCGTCTCTTCTCCGCTAATTTTATCGTCGTTATGTTCTGTACTCAATAAAATTACTGCCTTATTCTTTTTAGGAACGTAAGACGCCAGTATTATTTCCTCAGTGAAGGCAAAAACTGAGGACTTTTGTTGTCTAGAAATATTGGATAGTAGGGCTGGAGGGATATTGCTTGTTTTTTTCGAAGTGTTCCACATAATGTTATTTGTCGATCTAGGAGTTGTTTTGCCAAGGGAACACTGGTAAAGAAATTATCAGTAGTGATGACATAACCAGTTTTTAGAAATGAGACCAAATCAAGTACTACTCTTTTGCCCTGGTCTTTTTCTGGTTTGTTACCATCTTTTCCAGTATACATCTGAAGGTTAGCAGCATAGGTGATTGTTGCATCAACTAGAGCCCATATTTTGATGCCATACTTGACTGGTTTTGATTTCATGTAGACTCTAAATGGACACTTACCTCTAAAACTTACAAGTTGTTCATCAACAGTTAGATGAGAGTGGCACTTAAAACTTTCTTTACAGTGTTCTACAAACTTTGTAAACACTTCCCTAAAAGCTGCTAGTTTGTCAGAACTTCTACGTTCTTCTCTAGTGTTCAAATCATCGAATTGCATAAGTGAAATTATATCTAGAAATCGGTCGCGTGACATGGCAGCCGGAAAAATAGATCGACTGTACAAAGGGTTTCGACACCACAAAAAGTGCACTGGTTCCCTATTGGCTTTTAGCGCACCCGCCGTAATCAAGAGTCCCAAGACCGCATAAATTTCCACTGAATCAGTGGGCAACAAGGTTCTTGTTTTATTAGGACTTTTCCCATTCCAGTCCTAAATGTACTTCTCCGCTTTCTGGTTTGTACATTTGACGATGATCTCTACAATTTTCTCATCTACAAATAATTTGAAGCAATCACTAATTTTAGCGACATTTTTAGATTTTTCTGTAAGCCCTGGTTTTTCGAGCAAGTTTTTTGTGCGACATCTAGTTTTTCGTAAAGGACGATTTTTCCAAACTGTACCATTCTTGGAAATAAATGTGGAATCTACTGCCCCCAAAACTGGTTTATCAGAATCATTACTGTCGCTCTCAGATGGCTAAAATATAATAAACTCAAGATATAAATATCGTACATAAAACAAAAATAAAAATTACCTGCAGAATTTCAGGCTCATATTCCGCTACTTCTAAATTATCATCTAATTCTGAATCATCCGATAAACTATCTCTTTCAGAAAGATAATCATCATCACTTTCCTCTAACCACTGCACTGCAGTTTCACGATCCTGTTCTTTCCGAAGGTCTAACTTTATTTTTTTCGACATATCGGTAAATCGTGTAATCACAAATGGATAAACTAAAACGGTATGTTAGCACTAAGTCATCCACAGACAGTGTTCCCAGATGACTTGTTTGATAATCAGTAGGTGTCGCTTCAAAAGATCAGTAGATTTCAGTAGTATCAAGTTGCCTCAAAAATCTATCAGTTTATAGATAGACAACTAGATGTCGCCCCGAAAAATCAGTAGAATTCAGTAGAATTAGGGGGGAAGGCAACCAGATGCTTCAAAAAATCGGTGGATTCAACCGATTTTTCGTTAAATTTACCGAATTCCTCTATTAAAATAAAGTATTTTAATAATTTTTAGTATTTCAGTAGGTTTAAGGATGCCATCAGTAGACGAGGATCGAGATCAGTAGGTCTACTGATTTTTCAGTAGGTCTGGGAACACTGTCCACAGAACTGATTTGTGTGTTATTGCAAACAACAGGTTTGGTGCCGTGCGCAAAACGTCTGGTTTAGTCAGTGGCGTCGACCGCAATGAACTGTACCGCGGTTGACGGAGGGGGTACAACTTGTACCCCAAGCACAGTGCTGCACTTTTCATAGGTAAAAATATGTAAAATTGAAAACAAATGGTTGGATATGCTTTTAAACATCCCAATGAAGGAGTAACTAGAACAGTTAAACAAAACTCCAACATTTTTAAAAATTATTCATGAAAAATCGAATTACGTTTTTTTTAATAAAACACCCAGTATATTTTTTTGTAAATTGAAAGTTTTATAAAATCGGTTGTCAAATGACTGAGTATTTAATTTTTAAAATGAGAGATGTAATGTGGAAATCAAATAACAGAATATGTATCAATAATTTGCTCTCATTTTAAAAATTAATTACTCATCATGGCTGTTATCCTTCAAAATTTCAATTATATTAACCTCTAAATCCAAACTTGTATCTTTAGATTCTAAAGGTGCATTCTCTCTTACGTACTCTCACTTTTGTTTGGAGCAAGAATTGAACGAGAGCATTTTAAAAATGAGGCTAGGTAATATGACGAGAGTTGGAGATATAAAACAGTTTATTTATGATCTATAATATTTTATAATCTTATTTTTATTTTTGGTCTATATATTTACTTTTTATATTTATTTTTAATTTATTTACCGGCTGTTTTATTCTCTCCAAAGTTAGCTGCTATAATTTCTCACACGTTTTCCCTCTTATTTACATCGCTATAATCATTATGTTCTGCTTTTTAGAGCTTTTTAGAGCCTCTCAAAAAATAGCTCTATGAGTCTAGCATCCTTGTTATCTTACATTTTTTAAAGAAAAAAAATATAAATTATATAATCAAATATAAAAAATGTCCGAGATATCCATGTTCTGCAAGTTAAATAAATATTTTAAATTATTTCTTCCATAAACAAATCTTATTTTTATCGAATAATATGATTTATATCATTTATATATGTGTTATTTGAAAATTTTTCCCCGGTATTTGTTAATTACAGCAATTAAAAAACTAAAAAAAACTCTTAACAGCCCGTTAATCGACGGATAGTCGCAGATTAGGTAACAGTCCATTTTTACCTCCGTTTGACAAGCGAAACTGGTTAATCGACCTTTCGGAGACTCAAAACACTCATGATCGGCTGTTAACTAACGATTAATCTTTTGTCAGGTGATCGACTGTTGTTAAAACTAGTTTGGTTGACGTTTCTGACGCATTTAATCTATTGTTAATCGTCGATTACATAATTTTTGAGATGATCATCCTTTCGGAAACCGGGCGTCATCAGTCATTTGACAACCAATTTTAAAAATCTTGATATAGCTGGAAAGGCGAATGATCAGTTTTTTAATTTACAAAAAAATATACTGGGTGTTCCATTAAAAAAAAGTCAGCAACGTTTTTTTTTCAAAAATCAGCCATTTTTTTCGTGATTGAAAGCGATATAAAAAATTTAATCCGTTAGACAAAATTTTTACTAAAATAAAATATTTCAGCGAAAACCGCATATTTCTATCTTGAGGTAGGTTAGACCCAGTACTTTTTATAAATATTATAGATTAGAAAAAGAAAGAATGTAAAAACAGTGTATCTGTTAGAATAAAATACAAATTATAAATACAGAGGTAGGTACGTGAATTTCTAGATGACATAATGATATTAGCCAATACAGCAGGAAAACTGAACAATCTAGAAAAATGAAACTCGGAAGCAAAAAATATAACTTAAATAGAAATAAATAGAAGATAATAATAATAATTCACACGTAATGAAAACAACAAGGAAAAAAGTCATGGAAGACCTAATCTAATAATTTATTCTATTTTTTTTTTGAAAAATGGCTTTGGCAGAGCCAATTAGCCAGACTTGTTTCTGATTGATTGCAGATTCATAGTCATAAATTTCTTATAACATAAGTACATTCTACAATTTTATTTTTATAGATACATTGGTACACGGTGTTTTTTTTTTATTTTTTTTTTAATTATTTTACTGTGTTTTTTTAATATACAGGGTGTCCAGAAACTCTACCGACAAACGAAGACAGATATTCCTCAGATAATTTTAAGACAATTTAACCCAATTCACCTAGTCCGAAAATGCTTTTTAAGGGAGCTAGAGCTCTTTGAAGATGGCGTCATGAAATTAGTTTTTCTTAAATACCTCCAGAACGCTTCTATTTAGAAAAACGAAAATTGGTATGCATATTTACTTTTTAGAGATGAATCGATTCCATTGATTGCAAATTTCTAGTACCGGTCATAGGCGTCCGTTTTGGGTAGAGTAACGGGTATTTTATCGCATAACTTTTTTGTCCTTAACTTTTGTGTATTTTTGACACCGGATTATTAAATTGTGAGGTATTCTAGTACTAAAAGGTGCTCTTGCTTTAAGTCGGTAGGACACACCGTTTTCTAGAAAAATCGATTTGAAAGTTTCTCGTTTTTGGAATTTGGAAAAAAATTAAAAGAACTTTTCAACAAAAAACGAAGTATTTTACCAACATAAAGTAAGAGTAACTTTTAGTACTCGAATACCTCATAATTTAATGATCTAGTGTCAAAAATGCTCAAAAACTCAAGACAAAAAAGTTATGCTATAAAATAACTGTTGACCTACCCAAAACGGACGCCTATGACCAGTACTAGAAATTCGCAATTAATGAAATCGATTTATCTCTGGAATAAAAATAAATGTACCAGTTTTCGTCTTTCTAAACAGTTTTTTTTTTGAATTTTTTTTTAATTTAAGAAGCGAAAAATTTTTAAATCGATTTTTCTAGAAAACGGTGTATCCTACCGATTTAAAACAAGAGTACCTTTTAGTACTAGAATACTTCACAATTTCATACTCCACTGTAGGAAATGCATAAAAGTTAAAGATAAAAAAGTTATGCGATAAAATAACCGTTGCCCTACCCAAAACAGGCGCCTATGATCGGTACTAGAAATTTGCAATGGATGGATTAGATTTATATCTTGTAGATAAATACGCGTACCAATTTTTGTTTTTCTAAATAGAAGCGTTCTGGAGATATTTAAGAAAAACTAATTACAAGACGCCATCTTCAAAGAGCTCTAGTTCCCTTAGGAAGCATTTTCGGACTAAGTGAATTGGGTTAAATTATCTTAAAATTATCTGAAGAATCTCCTGTCTTCGTTTGTCGGTAGAGTTTCTGGACACCCTGTATATTTTATTTTGTGCGAAACACTTTTTTATACTTCTTTTTTTTTTCTATTCTTTTTTATTTTTGTTCCTTTTTTTGTTTATTATTTTTTTTTGTTAATATTTTATTTTGTGTTTTTTTTAATATTATTTTTTTTTTATTTTTTCAAACCAGATTAACAAATTATGCCTAATTTATTCTAGATCAACAAAAAACACTAACATATAAAAATACCTAGGAAAAATAAATAATAAATGACAGTGGAAGCATCGATGACAATTACTACAATAGACTGGCAAGTAACAGATAAGTCAAAAGAGCGTGGGAAGCCAAACAATAGTGAAAAAGAGAAGGGGAAATCAATGAGCACAACAGCAACATAGTAGAGATATTATTACAGACAAAGGGCCAAACCAGACAGACCACTTTGCAGCGCTACTCTGTGGATCCACAAAGCAGCTTCCGATGATGGGCCGTGGGTTCTTATGTGAAGTGGACGTCGCACCCCAGACGAGCGACTTTGGCCAGCTACAGTCGCCGATCCTCACTGCTAGTTGCGTCCACTAGCCGCAAAACCTATTCAGATGGACCACTTTTGTAGCTGCCACAATATTGACGAGAGTTTACACGGTGAGCACGTAAAATTAATTTTGATTCCGAAAGATTTTTAATTGAATTCCAAAACAGACCGGCTATATGGGATACAAGAACCCGAGGGTATAGTTAAAGGGCATTGAAAGGAAAAGCGTGAAACGAGATCTTTGACTAATTTGTTCCTGATTTTAAAGAAGGTAGCCCTATCGAAAAGAATAAACCGGTAAGCAGTCCATTCTTTCACGGTTTTTGCTCTAAATTTTAAAGAACCGCTTGGATTGACATGAAATTTGGCATACGTATAGCTTCCATGTCAAAGAAAATAAGTGATATTGTGCCGATGTGTGCTTTTGCCTTGGGGGTGACTTTCACCCCCTCTTGGGGGTGAAAAAATATATGTCCAAAGTAAGTCCGGAAATGGGTAAACTGACTAATTTTAAGTAACTTTTGTTCTATAGAGCTTTTTCGCCAAGTCAACACTTTTCGAGTTATTTGCGAGTGAATATGTTCATTTTTCAACAAAATAACCACATTTTTAGACGGTCTTTCGCAAATAACTTAAAAGTAAGTATTTTGTTGAAGAAAACGTTCTTAGCAAAAATATAGCATATAAAAAAGTAAAAAAAAATGGTGTACGCGTTAGGTCTCTGGATCTCGTAGCACCAGAGTTATAGCCAATGAAAAATAGATTTATATTCACCAAATTTCAAATAGAATATTTCGACGTGAAATATCCAAAAAATTAAGCAATTTTTGGGGAAAACCCATTAAAACTTTTTTAAAGTGTTTAAAAAAAGCTTTATTTCTGTTTTTACAAAAAGTTTCTAGCATTAAATTTAAGCAAGTTACGCTCAAAATTAAGTTGGCAACTTTTGTTTTTACAAAAAAAAAAATCGGGAAGACCCCCCCCCCTAATTAGCAACTTAAATGAAATTAATCGTTACTGCTCCACAAATTATTTTACTTATGTTGTCTTTATATGATCTGTAAGTTTTATCTCTTCAAAGTGCTTATTTTTGAAAAAATTTGGTTTGAAAGTAAAATTCTTAAAAATTTAAATTTTGAAAAATATGCCTTTTTTCAAAATAACTTAAAAATTGTTAGAGATACCAAAAATCTCGAAAAACAAAATAAAAAGTCAGATTTGCTTTTCTGAATATCATGTATTTTTTTGTTTTTCTGTTAGACAAAAATTGATTAGGATTTGGTGTTTCTAAATTTGCATACATTCGTGATCAATGACTCGTTCAACCCCCTTTAACTACAGCCCTTTCAATAATAAGGACTTTTAACCGATGAAACTTACAGATTATATAAACAATATATACACGAGTCAAGAAACTTGTGAAGTCGTAACGATTAAATTCATTTAAGATACTAATTAGGGGGTGATTTTCTCGATTTTTTTACCAAAACCAAAAGGGACTAACTTTATTTTGAGCGTAACTTGTTTAATTTTGATGCTAGGAATTTTTTTTATAAAACAAAAATGAAGCTTTTTTTAAACACTTTAAATAAGTTGTAATGAGTTTTCCCCGAAACGTGCTTCATTTTTGGTTATTTCACGTTAAAATATTCCATTTGGAATTTAACAAATATGAACCTATTTTTCATTATCTATAACTCTGCTTCTACTAGGTGTAGAGACGTGATATGTACACCATTTTTTTTAATTTTTTACAGGCTATATTTTTGCTAAGAATGTTTTTTCGGCAAAATACTTACTAACTATTTGAGTTATTTACGAAAAAACCGTCTTAAAGCGTGGTTATTTTGTTGAAAAAATGAACATATTCACATTCACTGCCAAATAACTCGAAAAGTATTGACTTAGTGAAAAAACTCTATAGAACAAAAGTTACTTAAAATTAGCCAGTTTATCCATTTCCTGACATTCTTTGGACGAAAATTTTTTCACCCGCAAGAGGGGGTGAAAACCACCCCCAGGGCAGAAGCACATATCGGCACAATATCACTTTTTTTCTTTGACTTGTTAGCTATGTGTATGCCAAATTTCATGTCAATCCAAGCGGTTCTTTAAAATTTAGAGATTTTGCAATATTTTACCGTTAAAGAACGGACTAAAGCAATAATTTTTCTATTTATATTTACATTTTATTATACATTCTGACGAAAACAAATACTTTCCTCATCTAAATCCATCATTGAACTGAACAAAACAAATACTCACAATCTTGTTTGTTTATTTATGTTAAATAGTGGGGTCCCATCCTCTGCCAAAAAAAGGTTTATTGTTTGTTGTAGAAAACAAAACGATAAGATATCAGTTAAAAGAGTGTTGCAAGTTAACATGTTTACATAATATATTTAATGTCATCTTCTCCTTAAAAACAGGACCTCGTTCACTCAGTTGTAATGGGAATCTTAATATTTGCGTGTGTTTTTTTGTGTTGAAAATTGTATCAAACTATTTTACGGCTGTAGGATACCAGATGTACTGGTTAAATTTTTATGTGCTTCTTTCTGTGATATAGCTGCTTTTGTCTGGTTCTGCTTAATTCCAGTTATGGAGTTTATTGGTATTTTTTCAAAAGGGTAGAAATTTTATAAAATATTTAAAACTATGGACATTACAAAAACTGACTTTGACGAACACACTTTTTTAAAAGATTTTAAGCTGGCAAGTTTTTAATCATTTGAACAAACTTACTTTTTTTTCTCACTCATTACATTAAACGCCGCACATTAAGGGTAAATCTTGGCAAGCAGCAATACAAATTATGGCGAAGAAACGAAAGAATGGAGAAAATTCATCAAAAGCTAATGGTAGGAGAGTCACCTATGTATGTAGGTACATTTTGTTCTTAACACACTCACGAACACGGATCACATGACATGTATACAAGTCTTCTTATGGAGTAAATTACTTCGTATGCAGTCGTGTCCGTGAATGTGTTAATTAAAATCATTTGAATCAAGTAAAGTCAACTAAAATGTATTGGTGTACAACTTTTAACCTGCAGGACGGTTAATTATCTTTAATTTTTATTATTTTTTCATTATGTTTACCGAAAACTTTAATTTAATTTAGATAAAAAAAATTTAATTATATTATGTGAAAACCTTTAAGTAATCCAAAAGAAATATAGGATAAGATACTAAAATAGCAAAGATATTTTTTTGTTTTTTCCTCTCTGTTTGACTAGATCCTGTCACGTAATATTTAAACCTTTTAATAAAATATTAAATTACTGTACCTATTTGGATTACTTTTATTTACAAATTCATCGCCGTTTATTATACAATTATTATTTGTACATACATTAGCAAGTTGTTCCTTCCACTTGGACGAACACAGAATACACAGTATCCTGTGATGATGTATTAGCTGGTAATTACTGGTAAAAGCAATATAAATATTAATATCGATGATTGGATGGATTATATTTGACGCATACCGTTTACTTAATATGACCCTAAATTTCGGTTAATTGTGTTCAATTATCGTGTCGAATTCAACCTTCCAGGAGACTAAATATGTCAAATCGATTGCAGATGAACAAACAGAGGGGATGAAATTCATACGGTATAGGTTAATGAAGTGAGGCACGTGAGGTAAATAATAAATTACAGTGTGCCACTCGTCTCACAGTATTCATATTTAGACAAGGATGACAACATCAAATGTAAATTATATATACGTATTTTGCTTATGTTAATAAGTTATACAAAGACGGGTACAATACAAGGATACAATTTAACATAGGATATAATTATACTTAGGAATACTAAGTGTGTTCTTATTTTTCGTTTGCCTACTGCAGTTGAATCTTTTTCTTCTAGTGCCGACTCCCTTAATACAGTGGCGGCTCGTACCACTTTAAGAAGGTAGTGCCAGAATTCGGACAGCCGCCAAAATTTTTAGTGACGGGTTCACGATATTTTCCAAAAAGTTATAAAACAAAAATTAAAAAAAAATAGGCGCTGATACTTTCACCTTATGTATCTTATGTATATTTATCTGAGGGGCCAAGAAATTGTTTAAAATTTATCAAAACAGTTTCGTAAATTCATTAAAAATAAAAAACTCTCAACTTACCATTATTTACTGCTAATATTACTTAGCTTGTATTACGATTTAGTCTCTATTTACAAAATTATAAAAATAATACAATTTCATTATTTACACACATGCACAAAGTTGTGTTATTACCACTTTTAAAGTTTACGATGCATCCTTCTTGTTTTTTTTTCCAAAGTTTTCAATGACTTTATTATTAAAATTATCAATACCATTTACAAAATGCTTTTCTACAGATAACATACCTACGTCGTTCTTCTTTCATTGCATTTTTAACTAATGTTTTAATTCGTTTTAACATCGAAAAACTGCGTTCTGCTTTAGATATTGGTATAGGAATGGTAATTAAGATGCTTAAAAGTTTAATAGTTTCTTCCAATGTGCTTTTTAAACCTTACTCATTTAATAAAACTCATAGCGGAGTAGCTCCAGAGGTAGTACTTAATTCGTCTCACTAATACAGTACTTCTAATTCAGTTGGAAACCGAGTTTTGTTAAAAAATTAAAATTGTCTCCATGTTTAATTAAAAAATGATTCGAGGAACCGACGCTTGTAAGCAGAAAACTTCTACGACATAAATAAATTAGAAGCAACTACATGTCAGGAGACGGTAGACCTTTGAAAGATCTGGAACTTTAAATATTATAAACCTTTAAGTCGTTGTCTAATTCGGCGCTAAAATTGACCAGTTCCTTAAATATGCCTCTATTTTGTTAATTTTTTTTCGTCGTGACCTCTTTAAGCTAACTCGAAAGCTCCACAAAACCTTACACAAAACCTTATAAAATTTGTAAAGAAAAACCACCAAAAGAGTTTTTAAGATACTAATCTGATTCATTGTCAATTAATAAATTAAACTTAAGAAATAATCAAAATATTATTTATACTACACCCACGATAATAATGCACTAAAAGTTTAATAATAATATTATAAATACAAAAATTTTTAACAGAAAATAGACATAACAAAAGCGACAAGGCAGCACTTAAAGAAACTCAAAATAAATAGATACCGTGCCCGGCACGAGATTCTCATTTAAGGTATACTAAATAGTCCAATATAGCTCTTTCTCTGTCACTTATATAGGATGCTCGTAAAATCTTTCTCTTTTCAGCCGTGCCAGTACCAATTTTGGCTCAAGATTCTCCAGCCGAATAATCTCCGCTGTAAGTGGCAGCGATTGTACTACGCGCACAGTTGCCAGATTTTATATAATTTATGAAGATAAAAAGAAATACACACAAAAATTAACAGGCATTGAAAGATTTTAAAAATAAAAAATATGCTTCTGCATAGTTAGGAAGGTAGTGCCATGGCTCTATGGCACTACCTCACGGGCCGCCACTGCCTTAATGAAGTTTAGCTACACCCATTGCAAATTCGTCTCTATTTTCTACCTTTCTGAAAAGTGTCTGTGTGTTTAACCGGGTCAAGTCGCAAATCTTTTTCAGCCAGGATATTTCTCGTCTACCAAGACCCCCTTTTCTTTCCGTTTTGCAAATATACTGTTTTTCTCTTTTTAATGGTAGTCAAAAGTTTTCTCTCTCTTCCCATTCTGTGTAACACCATTCTAACAATATTCCCAAGTACTTAAATTTTTTTACTTCTTCAAAAATGTATTCTCCTACTCTAACCTTTTTATTCTCAAAGTTTCTGTCAAATCTCATTAATTTTGGTTTTTCTTGGTTCATTTTTAATACCATTACTTTTCCTTTTGTTACCATTTCTTTTAAAATTCATTCCATTGTTTTTCTATTTTTTGTTATTAGCACACTATCATCAGCGTGTGCTATTGTTTGTTCCTTTCTAGTTCTGAGGATGCCTTTGTTGATCTTTTTGATGATATATTCCAGGGGAAGATTAAACAGAGTTGCTGATAACGACTCTCCTTTTCTAACCCCTATATTTATGACTATGACAGATTCTTCTGTATCTTCTACTCTAGTTTTTATACTTACTACAGTTCTACTCATTGTTATTTTTATTAATCTTCTTAATTTGTTTTGTATTCTCATTTCTTTCAGAGCTACTATTAATTTTGATCTTTTTATTGTATCAATAATGAAGCCGATATGTAAAAAAAATTGTACATTTAATGATAGAAGTATATAATTTAGACCACATATACTACACATATTAAAGGTAAAAATTTAGATATAAAGCCATCTCAGATTTTGTCTTTTACGAAAATGGCGGGCATTCAAAATGGCGACTATACATATGTGACTAATAGCACGATAACTTTTGAACGAGACGTCAGATCTCAACCAAATTTGGTATATATAATCTCTTTTTGATGTATAAGGTCGAGGTCTTGAACCGGAACAATAGGTTTACCAGAAGTTGTGTTTTTCCTGGTTCTTATGTAAAAATATGCTGTTGTTTTTTTCAATTCCTTCACCCTGTATCTATTAATTTTTCAAAAAGGTAATACCGCCATTGAAAAGAGCGTAAAAATATTTTTTAAGGAATATTTTGAACTTTTAAGTTATGTTAATTACCATTTAATAAATGTATAACGGTCGCCATTTTGAATGCTCGCCATTTTGAATGCTCGCCATTTTTGTAAACGGAACAAAAACTGAGATGGCATCATACCTAAATTTGAACCTTTATATGTGTTGTATATGTGGCCAAATTAAATGCTTTTACCATTAAATGCACAATAATTCTTTTAATATTTGCACGAATCTGCGGCACATAGGTACATGTGAAGATACGTTATACATTTATTAAATGGTAATTAACATAATTTAAAAGTTCAAAATATTTCCTAAAAAATATTTTTACGCTCTTTTCAATGGCGGTATTAACTAGTTGAAAAATTAATACATACAGGGTGAAAGAATTGAAAAAAAAAACAACACATTTTTACATAAAAACTAGGAAAAACACCACTTCTGGTAAACCGATTCCTCCGGTTGAAGACCTTGATCTTATACATAAAAAAGAACCCATATACCAAATTTGGTTGAAATCTGACGTCTCGTTCAAAAGTTATCGTACTTTTAGTCACATAATATACATATTATGTATAGTCACAT
The DNA here is from genome assembly GCF_917563875.1 of Diabrotica virgifera virgifera. Taxonomy (NCBI): domain Eukaryota; kingdom Metazoa; phylum Arthropoda; class Insecta; order Coleoptera; family Chrysomelidae; genus Diabrotica; species Diabrotica virgifera. The sequence goes on from NC_065444.1 coordinate 212,113,891, forward strand.
ATCTAATTTTGAACCTTTATATGTGTAGTATATGTGGTTTAAATTATATGCTTCTATCATTAAATGCACAATTCTTATAATATTTGCACGAATCTGCCGCAGTACATATGCTTGCCGAAAATCTATAAAAAAACAGTTCAATTTCTATTATAGAAAGAATTAGAATTATGATTATACAGGGTGTCCAGAAACTCTACCGACAAACGAATACAGGAGATTCCTCAGATAATTTTAAGATATTTTAACCCAATTCACCTAGTCCTAAAATGCTTCCTAAGGGAGCTAGAGCTCTTTGAAAATAGCGTCTTGTAATTAGCTTTTCTTAAATAATTCCAGAACGCTCCTATTGAGAAAAATGAAAATTGGTATGCGTATTTACTTTCCAGAAATGAATCGATTCCATCCATTGCGAATTTCTAGTACCGGTCACAGGCGTCCGTTTTGGGTAGGGCCACGGTTATTTTATCGCATAACTTTTTTGTCTTTAATTTTTAAGCATTTTTGATTCTGAATTATTAAATTGTGAGGTATTATAGTACTAAAAGTTACTCTTACTTTAAGTCTATATGATACACCGTTTTCTAGAAAAATCGATTTGAAAATTTTTCGATCTTTGAATTTCAAAAAAAAGATTTAAAAAAAAACTATTTAGAAAGATGAAAACTGGTACATTTATTTATATTCCAGAGATTAATCGATTTCATTAATGGCGAATTTCTAGTACCGGTCATAGGCGTTCGTTTTGGGTAAGTCAACAGTTATTTTATAGCATAATTTTATTGTCTTTAATTTTTAAGTATTTTTGTCACTAGATTATTTAGATTATAGATAATTATGAGATATTCGAGTATTAAAAGTTACTCTTGCTTTAAGTTGGTAAAATACATCGTTTTTTTTTATTTTTTTTTCAAATTGCCAAAACTAAAAACTTTCAAATTGATTTTTCTAGAAAACGGTGTGTCCTACCGACTTAAAGTAATAATACCTTTTAGTACTAGAATACCTCACAATTTAATAATCCAGTATCAAAAATGCTTAAAAGTTGAATACAAAAAAGTTATGCGATAAAATAACCGTTGCCCTACCCAAAACGGACGCCTATGACCGGTACTAGAAATTTGCAATGTATGGAATCGATTCATTTCTGGAAAGTAAATATGTATACAAATTTTTGTTTTTCTAAATAGAAGCGTTCTGGAGGTATTTAAGAAAAACTACTTACACGTCGCCATCTTTAAAGAGCGCTAGCTCCCTTAGGAAGCATTTTCGGACTAGGTGAATTGGGTTAAATTGACTTAAAATTATCTGAGGAATCTCCTGTCTTCGTTTGTCGGTAGAGTTTCTGGACACCCTGTATATCAGTTTAGTTTATTTAAAAATTTGAAACGACTAATTAATGAAACTAAAAAATTTGGACTATCAGATACAATCCCTTCAACCCCAATGTTTTAATAGCTTACAACATATATTACGCTGTAAAAAACTTAATATATCCCATTTTAACTAGTAACTTATTTATTGCATATAACTTCCGTATTTGGTACTACTTAAATGAGAAAATACAGTGTGGAAATAAAAGTGCTATAAAATAACAACACTTTAATAATTAATTTTCGAAAAGCACTAAAATTTAATATGGCAGTGATAATGTGAAATCCCAGACAGGAGCACATGGAAACCAAAATATAAATTTTATCTGCTCGACACAAGTAATTTTATAGGTTGCCGAGTACTTTATAGTCCATACATTAGATATTTTACAGGCAAACCCTTTATAAAGTTTAGGGATATTTTAGTCCCCCAAGGGCGCACATTTTATTGCTTTATGGGATGCGTATTAAAAGTATAGATGGATTTGGTTTTAATATAACGATTTAATGCGTAGCTTTTAACTCGAGTTTTATAGAAAACAACGGGTCATAAGCCGGCCCTGGACGTGGTAAAATATTATTTTATAGAATAAAATGTGTTTTATTGATTACGAAAAGTGATTCCATAGGGTAAAGTAACAGCAATATTAGAGACCAAGAAAAAAGGACAAGGAATAGTAAAAATGAAAAATAATTTTACCTTAATAAAAATAGTGTATACAGGATTACGATTACAGGATACACGATTAAGAATAATGACAGAATAGAACACACACTAGACATCATATATCATCATCATCATCATCATCATCATCATCATCATCATCATCATCAGTGGCGTTACAGCTCTTTATGAGCCAAAACCTTCTTCAGAACAATCCGCCATTCACCCCTGTCTCTGGCAACTCTTCTCCATGCTCTAATTCCAATTAGACCGGGCAGTATCGTCGCCCCCGCTAGCGCAATTATTCCGATTCGATTTTTTTGCACAAACTTACTCAAAAAGAGGTCCTCATAACATATCCACAGGGTGCCGGGCGGTGCCGTGGTCAAAAAAAATTTTAAACAATTTTTTTAAAACAAATTCACAAAAATAATTTTTTTATTTCCAACAATTTTTTTTTAGATAATTTGGGCCATTCTGAGCAAAAAAGGTCTCCCGTCATTTTTCTCTAAAATTGACTGTTGTCGAGTTATACGCGATTAAAAATTTGAAAAATGCGAAAATGGCCATTTTCAAGGCTTCATAACTCGATTAAAAATGACTATTATGAAATTCAAAAAGTGACAAAATCAAGATTCAAATACCTCCTTCAACGTCTTGAAGAGATTTTTGTCCCTATTTTATTACAAAGCTGTTATTTTTAGTTATTAACAATTCGCGGTATAGTCCAACTGTATCGTCGCCCCCGTTAGCGGAACTATTTCGATTCGATTTTTTTGCACAAACTTACTCAAAAAGAGGTCTTTATAACATATCCACAGGGTGCCGGGCGGTGCCGTGGTCGAAAAATTTTTTAACCAATTTTTTTTAAACAAATTCACAAAAATAATTTTTTCATTTCCCACAATTTTTTTTTTAGATAATTTGGATCATTGTGAGTAAAAAAGCTCTGTGGTCATTTTTCTCTAAACTTGACTGTTGTCGAGTTATACGCGATTAAAAATTTGAAAAATGCGAAAATAGCCATTTTCAAGACTTCATAACACGATTAAAAATTATTATTATGAAATTAAAAAGTGACAAGATCAAGATTCAAATACCTTCTTTAGCGCCCTGAAGAGATTTTGTCATTATTTTATTACAAAGCTCTTATTTTTAGTTATTAACAATTAGCGGTATAGTCCAACTGTATCGTCGCCCCCGTTAGCGGAACTATTTCGTTTAGATTTTTTTGCACAAACTTACTCAAAAAGAGGTCTTTATAACATATCCACAGGGTGCCTTGCGGTCGAAAAATTGTTTAAACAATTTTTTTTAAACAAATTCACAAAAATTATTTTTTCATTTCCAACAATTTTTTTTAGATAACTTGGGTCATTCTGAGCAAAAAAGGTCTCTCGTCATTTTTCTCTAAAATTGACTGTTGTCGAGTTATACGCGATTAAAAATTTGAAAAATGCGAAAATGGCCATTTTCAAGGCTTCATAACTCGATTAAAAATTATTATTATGAAATTCAAAAAGTGACAAAATCAAGATTCAAATATCTTCTTCAACGTCTTGAAGAGATTGTTGGCGTTATTTTATTACAAAGCTGTTACTTTTAGTTATTAACAAGTAGCGCTATAGTCCAACTGTATCGTCACCCCCGTTAGCGGAACTATTTCGATTAGATTTTTTTTGCACAAACTTACTCAAAAAGAGGTCCTTATAACATATCCACAGGGTGCCGGCCGGTGCCGTGGTCTAAAAATTGTTTAAACAATTCTTTTAAACAAATACACAAAAATAATTTTTTCATTTCCAACAATTTTTTTTTAGATAATTTGCGTCAATCTGAGCGAAAAAGGTCTCGTTGTCCTTTTACTCTAGAATTGACTGTTGTTGAGTTATGTGTGATAAATTTTTTTTTATTTAGCTAATGCCTCGACAACTAATGGCCATTGGCATGGTAGGTACGGTAATTTTGAACAGTTAGGTACCTAGTGTCATGTGTAGTGTGTGTGTTGAGTAAGTGTCTTGTTACTTTGCAAAGTCGACGTCATTGTCTTTGCAAAGAGACGCTAATTGTATCCGAACGTCTGCGGTCCCTCCGGTGAGTACCGATCCCACAAGGAGAGAAACTATATTCAATTATTAACTTATAATAAATGAAAAATTCCTGACCCTGGTGAGATTCGAACCCACAACCTTTCGGATTTTTTCGATCCAAAGGCAGGCGCTCTTACCACTGAGCCACGGAGGGGGGAGATTAAAAATTTGAAAAATGCGAAACTGGCCATTTTTAAGGCTTAATAACTCGATTAAAAATTATCACTATGAAATTCAAAAAATGGCCACATCAAAGTTTTAAATCCCTTCTTCAAGGTTCTGAAGACATTTTTTTTTCATTATTTTATCACAAAGCTGTTCCTTTTAATTATTCACAATTAGCTCTATAGACCAGCTGTATCAACGCCCCCGTTAGCGAAACTATTTCGATTAGATGTTTTGCACAAACTTACTCAAAAAGAGGTCCTTATAACAAATCCACAGGGTGCCAGGCGGTACCTTGGCCGAAAAATTGTTTAAACAATTTTTCGACCACTGGCCGGCACTCTGTGGATATATTATAAGGACCTATTTTTGAGTAAGTTTGTGCAAAACATCTAATCGAAATAGTTTCGCTAACTGGGGCGTTGATACAGCTGGACTATAGCGCTAATTATTGTGAATAATTAAAAGGAACAGCTTTGTGATAAAATAATGAAAAAATATCTTCAGAACCTTGAAGAAGGGATTTAAAACTTTGATGTGGCTGCTTTTTGAATTTCATAGTGATAATTTTTAATCGAGTTATTAAGTCTTAAAAATGGCCAGTTTCGCATTTTTCAAATTTTTAATCGCACATAACTCAACAACAGTCAATTCTAGAGAAAAATGACAACGAGACCTTTTTTGCTCAGAATGACCCAAGTTATCTAAAAAAAATTATTGGAAATGAAAAAATTATTTTTGTGAATTTGTTTAAAAAAATTGTTTAAAAAATTTTTCGACCACGGCACGGCAAGGCACCCTGTGGATATGTTATGAGGACCCCTTTTTGAGTAAGTTTGTGCAAAAAAATCTGATCTAAATTGTTCCGCTAACGGGGGCGACGATATAGTTAGACTATAGCGCTAATTGTTAGTAACTAAAAATAACAGCTTTGTAATAAATTAATGACAAAAATCTCTTCAGAACGCTGAAGAAGGTATTTGAATCTTGATTTCGTCACTTTTTGAATTTCATAATAATCATTTTTGATTGAGTTATGAAGCCTTGAAAATGGCCATTTTCGCATTTTTCAAATTTTAAATCGCGTATAACTCGACAACAGTCAACTTTAGAGAAAAATGATAAGAGACCTTTTTTGCTCAGAATGACCCAAATTATCTAAAAAAAAGTTGTTGGAAATAAAAAAAAATTTTGTGAATTTGTTTAAAAAAAAATTGTTTAAAACATTTTTCGACCACGCCCGGCACCCTGTGGATATGTTATAAGGACCTCTTTTTGAGTAAGTTTGTGCAAAAAAATTGAATCGGAATAATTGGGCTAGCGGGGGCGACGATACTGCCCGGTCTAAATAGATTTTAAATCAGTTTCTATGTTTTCTTGGTACCTAAGTCTCGGTCTTCCTCTTGCTCGTTGTTCTATCGGCCCTCTTCGGTCAAAAACCTTTCGGAATATGGCATCTTCCTCTCACCTTCTTACATGACCTATCTATCTAAGGCGTGCTACCTTAATGAATTGTACAACGTCAGGTTCTCTAAAATTTCTATAAAACTCCAAGTTGTAATGCCTGCGCCGCAAACCTTGTTCTTTTAAGCCACCATATATTCGTCTTAGGATTTTTCGCTCAAAACGTTTGAGCATTTCTTGGTCATTCTGAGTAAGTGACCAAGTTTCTGAGCCATATGTTAGCACTGGTCTTATTAGTGTTTTGTAGACAGTCAGTTTAATTTTTCTAGGTATTTTTGACGCCATCTGTCTTTTTAAGCCATAGGTGCGCTTATTGGCGAGCACTATTCTTTTTTTAATTTCTTCACTGACATTGTTATCTCTATTTAGCAGCGAGCCTTAGTATATAAAGGTGTCGACACCTTCCAGTTCTAGGTCGTCAATTATTATTCTTGTAGGTGTCGGGTTGCTTGACCTAGTGCAACACATATATTTGGTCTTTTGAACATTTATATTTAGCCCCATTCTCTGTGCAGATGCTCTTAACGACCAAAATGCTTCCGTCAGATATTCTTTAGATCTACCTATGATGTCTATGTCATCTGCGTATCCGACAATTTGTACTGATTTGTTAGAGATAGTACCATTCGTATTAATTTGTGACTCTCGAATTATTTTTTTTAATGCCAGGTTAAATAAGAGTCACGATAGTCCATCACCCTGTCTTAGTCCATTTTTGCAATGGAAGGGTCTTGAGAAATCGTTTTGGATTTTTACAATGCTCTCTGCTCCTGTGAGCGTAAGTTCAGTTAATTGGACAAGTTGAAGCGGTATTTGAAATTCTACCATAGCAAGTAGAAGTTTATATCTATTAACTGAGTCGTATGCGACTTTGAAGTCCACAAATATGTGGTGGGTGTCGACGCTGAACTCCAGGGTTTTTTCAAGAATCTGCATCACTGTAAATATCTGGTCCGTTGTTGATTTATTAGGACGGAAACCGCACTGATGTCCTCCTACTATTTCTTCAGTGTAGGGGAGAAGTCTTTTGTACAATACGCTGGACAACACTTTATATGTCATATTGAGTAGAGTGATGCCTCTATAATGATCACACACCATCATGTCTCCCTCTTTGTGTAGAGGACACAGTACACCCAACTTCCAGTCTGTGGGTGTTTCTTTCTGTGGCCAAATTGCAGTTATCAGTTTATGCATGTATTTCAAGAGGGTGTCGCCGCCGTTTTTGAAAACTTCAGCAGGGAGGTTGTCCGAACCGGGAACTTTGTTATTTTTAAGTGTTAAGATAGCTTCTCTAATTTCTTCTTCGGTGGGGAGTGACTGCCGATCATCTTCATTAATTTGAAGCATGGGATCCTCCATCTCGCCATCTTCATGATTGCCACTAAGCAGTTCTTCAAAATGTTGCGCCCATCTGTTTAGTATCTGTTCCTTGTTACCAATTCTAGAGCCGTCCCTCTCTTTACAGGCTATTATTTTGGGTTTGAAGTCTTTTCTCCAGCTATTTATCTATTGGTAGAATTTTCGTGTGTCTTTTCCATTGTGATAGTTAACAATTTCGTTTAGAGCGTGTTCGTATTGTTCTTTCTTTTTTCTTCTGAACATTCTCTTTTCCTCCCTTCTAAGATTTTCATAATCTTCGAGAGTTGACCTCGTTCTGCGCTGCTGGAGTCTCTTATATGCTTCATTTTTTTGTTGGTTAATATGACTACACTCTTCGTTGAACAAATCCTTGTTTTTTCTGGTCTTGATAGGTTTTAATACAGTGTCAGCCGCTGTGTGCATGGCCTCTTTACATTTAGTCGAATGCTCTTCTATACTGAAATTTTCACCGATGTTTGACAACGTTTCGTCTAAGATTTTCATGTAATTATCTCTAGCAGTTTCAGATTTTAGCACCTTAGTATTATACACATCATATTATATATTTACTTTAAAACAGATAACACAAAAGGCGATGCAAGAGAAAACGAAAATATACTCAACATTTTCTGACTAAGACGCAACAGTAGCGATCAACACTATCAACAGGGAGCAACAAACGCGGTCCAAAATTGCGGCTGTAATTTGGAATATTTTGTCGAGATATTTGGCACACATATTCGTAATATAATAAAAAATGGCGGTACAGACCCCAATTTAAGAAATATGTTAGTATGTGGAAATTACTCTAAAACTAAATAAAATATTGCAAAAAGGAGCCTGTACCGACATTAAGAAGAACAAAAAAATAAACTTTCTTCAAATAAACTTTTTTATCCCATGCCTAGATTTTGTGTCATATTCAACCAAGTCAAAAATTTTTATCTCTAACAATAAATCGAACATATTATAACTATAACTGATTAGTAAACATAGAGAAAGCGTCACTGTCATTTTGACAAACCTGCGTCAGATTTCTGTTCTGTTATCTGCATAGGGATTACGAACACTCTACGGCGCTACGGTAAAACACGGCGAATACGATTCGTATTCTCTTTCTCATGAGGACCTTTCAGTGCGTCACAGTTTTTCGATTTCTTTTTAACGCATTAAATTGCATGTGGCAGAAAAAAACGCACGTCGGTGATTACATTTCGTCGGTAACACTTATAACATTTATTCTAGTTGTCAATAGATGGCGCTATAATCGAAAAAAAATATTTACCAATTATATAATGTATCTACGATATATTATACGGTTCTACGAATAATAGACGGTTCCAACGCTTAGGCTAAAATCACATATTGTTCTTGTACAAATATTTTTGTTAAAATTATATTTATGGTAGTGATTTTTTGGAATAAAGATAACTAACTAACTAACAGGATGAGTCAAAACGCAAGTATATCATTTTCTCGGTAATTTTAAATGGAACTCTATATCACTATTGAAAAGTACCATTACCGTACTTTAATTTTTATATAATATTCCCTATGTCTAAATTTATTATTTTTCGAGATATTTTGATTTTTCAGAGCAAATTATTAAGTAGGTGTCTAAATTTTTCCATATTTTAAGCAAGCCATGACTGAACCGTTTTTATGAAACGTAGCTTCATCTCCAAATAATACATTATCCCAGAAATCTATCTGTTGATTAATTTTATCTAAGGCCCATTCACAAAATAATATTCTCTTTTCAAAATCTTCCTGAATTAATTCTTGGTGCATTTGAATGCGGTAAGGGTGCATTCTGTTTATTGCCAGAATTTTTTGTACAGAGTAGTAAGTTTGGTCTTTTTCTTTGGAAATATTTCGAATACTTGTATGTGGATCTTCAGTAACTGCCAGCAACACATCTATTTCGTTTTCCTCTGCTACAGTACATTTTTTTCTTTCGTGTTTTTCATACCTAACTGAACCAGAGCGGTTAAACCGATTATTTAATCTTTTAAAAATTGCTTTTGTAGGTTGTCGTCTTCCAGGGAACCGCTCATGATAAATTCTTACTGATAATACTGCATTTTTATTGAACTCTCCCAATATCCTGCCAGATTTACCATTTCCTCAACAGTACAATTCATCTCAACTATTTAATAACACAATAACAGTTTTATCAAGATGAACTGCCAGTTTTCGACCACTCAGTCATGGCTTACTTAAAAATTGGAAAAATTTAGACACTTAATAATAATTTGTCAATCAGATTAGCCAAGCGGACTGAGGCGCCTTTTCAATAGTTATATAAAATATAGGGTGTTCCATTTAAAATTACTGAGAAAGTAATGTACTTGCGTTCTGACTCACCCTGTATTCGGTATAAAGAAAATTAGCAATACTAATCAGTTTTGAAAATTTTGACAATCAACAAAAATATGGTACCAATAAACCATTTTTGTTGTGTTTATTTTTATTTATACAGGATGTTGAACTTGTTACGATTTTCATATAAAATTGGTTATAACGTTGTACATACCCTGTATAACATAACAAACCTTTATATTTTTTTGATGGGGCAGTTAAGGACATTTAAAATATAAAATAAAATGCAGGGTGTTCCATTAAAAAAACATAAGTTTGATCTGCCACTTGGTTATCGAACACCCTGTAACATTTATACTAATTTTGTAATATGAATCCCCAAGGTTTTCTATAATTTTTGGTATTAACTTGTATTGCTATCTATTACTATAGCCGATCTATTGAGTTTTACCCCACTAATCAATCATCCTGTATAATTAATTTATAATTAAAAAATGGCATTTTTTTTATAAATTTAAAAAATATTCGACCCTGGCAGATATTATTTTAGATTTTTTGGTGGATCATTATAAACAAAAAAGGTCTTATAATTTTTCTCTAAAGTTGATCGTTTTTGAGTTATAAACAATTTAAAACTGAAAAAAAGAACGAAAGATGATAATTTTCAAGGCTCAAAAACACAAGTAAAAAATATCATTTTTGTAATCATCAAGTACATAAATTCAAGTTCAAACCTTTTTATATCAGGTCTCGATAAGAATTTTAGCCGTGTTTTACTCTAAACATATTTTTTTAATTGTTAATGAGGAAGGTTTCTTACGGGGAGACGGGTATTAACAACTAAAAAACATTGTTTCGGAATGAGGTAAGTCCAAACGACTCATCCTGAACTGATAGAATAAGGTTTTAACTTAAATTTAGATACTTCGTAATTTTAAATATAATATTTTATACTTATGTTTTTGAGCCCTGAAAATCGTCATCTTTCGTTCTTTTTTCAGTTTTAAATTGTTTATAACTAGAAAAACGGGTCAAGTTTTTGTTCTAATTTATAAAAAAAATGTCATTTTTAATTATTAATTAATTTTAGTTAGAACAAGATTAGATCGGGCAACCGTTGTTTTTTGTAATTGTTAACATGCTAAATTACATATCCAATATTTCTTATCCATTAAACAGATCGGTGCAAATTGACCTTATATCGTATCTTAGGCTATAACCATTTTTAAGAATTTTGTAATCATCTTCCAAAAAGGACGATGTACAGTGGACTATACATTTTTGTAACTTATTGTTTTAAAAATATTATTTAACAAAAAGTATGATTTGGTTTAAAGGCAAATTTTTAAGATAACGCTTTATTTAACTCTGGATTCCCTCATGAATTTAATCTGGACTCCAATCCCTTTTTGATGTTATGTACAGATATGTGATTAGCGGTCAATGTATCAACAAATACATCCTATTAAATTGGGGTTTTAAGTCAACACAAATGTTGATATTTCAACTAATTAATGAGTAACAACAGAGCATTCCATTTAAAATACTTAAAAATAGTATGACTTTTGTATGTCTAGTAAACATTATTGCCTTTGATCTTCGCAAATCTCATTAACTTCAAAACCAATTAGTAAAATATTATCAATGGAAAGTCTATGCTCGTATTAGTGAGGTTTGTGACAAATCAACTAGATATTGAAATCGTTCGATAAACATTGTCATTGGGCATATTATAGTGTGGTTAGAGAGAAACTAGAGTAGCAGTTTTAAATAATCTATTTAACTGGTTTACTAACAATATCTTTCCTTTAACCCTTTAAAGATCTTAGTTTCACTTTTGAATAATTTGGTAAAGAAATATTTTTCTACCAGTAATATAAATATACTCTCAATGCACATTGGTAATCATTCTTTCCACTCACGTTTTTTTACGGCATTTCGCAATAGTTATAATCGCTCGTCCCGAAGAAAAATGACACAACTCAAAATAATTACAGTTATCTTTTTAAATTGGTTCTAAAAATCCTATACTTTTACCAAGAAAAGTGTCATATAGAGAGTGTCATATAGTCCAATTTCGTAAGATGGCGGTAGTGTCATTATTTACAATGTCATTATTCATTTGGCGGCAAAATAAAAATTTTGAAGTTTGACGTGAACGTATCGTTATTTATCAGGAAGACCGTTGTATTTCGAGAAGTGCCCTAGATATTTTTCGTTATTGTTTGAAAAAGTGATCAATATTTTAAAAGAAAAGTGACATAACTCAAAACGTTAATGTTTTTCCTTTGTTAAACCAGGTATTACAGTATTTTGGTTTTGCTGCTTTCACAATTAGATATATTTACTTAAATTTAAGCTGTTTTTTGTCTCCCCTGAAAAGTTATTTTTTGAGTAGCAACACTTTTTTTGATCTTTAGCAAATCCCTATAACTTCAAAACTAATTAGTAAAATATTATCAATGGAAAGTTTATGCTCATATTAGTGAGGTTTGTGACAAATCAACTAGATAATATATTGAAATCGTTCGATAAACATTGTCATTGAGCAATAAGTAAAGAGCGTCCATAAAGTAACGCATAAATTCATTATTTCGTAACCCAGCGACTCTAATAAAAAAATCCCGAAACAGGTCGATTTTTATTTTTAAATTATGATTTTTTGGCATATATATCACACTAATGACGTCATCCATCTGGGCGTAATAACGTCATCCATGATTTTTTTAAATGAGAATAGAGGTCATGTGATAGCTCAGTTGAAAGAGCATTCAATTCTCTATTCACTAAATATAATCATTAACATAATTATTTATACAGGGTGTTAAAAAAAAATTTAATTAAATTAATTGAGACAAAAAGAAGAATGTATATAATTTATGTATTTATGTAATTTATATTAATATATATAATAAAACAGGAAAAAAATGTTTATTTGACAAATAAAAATATTGCTTTTCGCTTAAATTCAATGTTAAACTGCCATCCACCTGCCTCTTGACAGTTTGAACATTTCGTTTAAGCGAAAATCAATGTTTATTTTTTAAATAAAACATTTTCCTGTTTTCGGACAGCAGTAAAATGTATTAACAATTAAACAAATTACATACATTCATCTTTTTGTGTCAATTAATTTAATTAAAAAAATATTTTGGACACCCTGTATAAATAATTATGTTAATGTTTATATTATTGGATGGGGAATTAGATACTCTTTTAAATGAGCTATCACATGACCGCTCTTCTCATTTAAAAAAAATCATCGATTACGTCATCACTCCCAGATGGATGACGTCACTAGTATGATATATTATATGCCAAAAAATCGAGTTTCCCTTAAATTCACCGGTTTACGAAATAATGAATTTATGCGTTTTTTTATGGACGCACTGTATAACAGTGTGGTTAGAGAGAAACTAGAAAAATAGTTTTGAATAATCTATTTAACTGGTGTGCTAACAATATATTATTTCCTCTGACCTTTAAGATTAAATAAACATAGTTTAAAAAGTTATGGATTACCTAAAATTATGCTTATTTTTAAAGTTGATTTTTTCATGAACAGATTAACGGGTTCTCCTATTTTTTTTATTATTTTATATTTTGCTTTGGTATTTACACAGTTGGACAAATAGTTCAGAGAAATAAGGAAAAAAAATATCGTGTTGGTGACACATCCCCCTCCAGGCTGAAACCAAATTTTTCGAGTAATATGGTCATCTATAATAATAACCTATATGTTTCCTGCAGCCGATTTTGATGATATACATAGTTATAAACAAATGAAGATCAAAAAACGGTAAATTTTCGCTTTTTTCGTCTCTTACTAAAAAATTGGGCATTTTAAACAAATTTGAGAGTAATAAACTCATAGACCGTATAAAAAACTTCAATATGGCGTTCGCTGAATATGTCTATCCTTATTGGTTACTTAGAAAATTGCCAAATAAATCATAATTTTGAGTTTTTATAAATATTCATAACTTATGTAAAAATTAACTTAGAACCTTCTTATTACATGGAATGCTGAGACTTATGGAGCTTAAATTACATCCTAAATTCCAAAGCAATTGGTCAAATAGTTTAAAAGTTATTTAATTTGTTTATCCAAAATTAATTTTTTTTGCAACACTGTAAGTCAGAAAATAATGAAATTACATAATATTTTGGATAGTTTATGAAAGAAGAAAATTTACAGTATTAATTTAATTTAAAAAAAAATGACAAAAAATACTTATAGATATTGCAAAATAATTTTGCAAACACATGTGAATTAAAAAATGGGGGGGGGGGGCTAACTTTGTCCGTAAATGTCCTAGAACAGTTGTTTTTCTTTCTAAATGTGTATAAAAATTCAGTCTTTCTAAATATGAAAAAATAATTTTTCTACGGGTAACGGTTAAAAAGTTATTCTAATTGTTTATAAGTAAGCAAAAAATGGACATGTTTTTGCAAAATAATTTTACACTGTTTAAAATTATTTTTTGTCATTTATTTTTAATTAAGGTAATAGTATAAATGTTCTTCTTTCATAAACTGTCCGAAGTATTATTGTAACCTCATAATTTTCTGACTTATAGTGTTGCAAAAAAAATGAATTTGGGAAAAATAAATTAAATAACTTTTAAACTATTTGACCAATTGCTTTGAAATTTAAAATATAATTTAGGTACAAGAAGTCTCGTCATTCCGCGTAATAAGAAGATTCTAAGTTAATTTTTACCTAAGTTACGAATATTTATAAAAACTCAATATTTATGATTTATTTTGGAATTTTCTAAGCAACCAATAAGGTTGGACATGTTCAGCGAATGCCATATTGAAGTTTTTTATACGATTTATGAGTTTCTTACTTTCAAATTTGTTTAAAGTGCTTAACTTTTTGGTAATAGACGAAAAAAGCGATAATTTACCGTTTTTCGATCTTCATTTGTTTATAACTATGTATATCATCAAAATCGGCTGCAGGAAACATATAGGTTAATAATATAGATGTCCATACTACTCAAAAAATTTGGTTTCGGCCTGGAGGGGGATGTGTCACGAGAAAAACCTTATTTCTCTGGACTAAAAGGTTTACTCAAATTCCTTGTTTGTACTTATACCGGGTGGAAGAGAGAAATGGTTTTCTTATGTTAAATTAAGACACCCTGTAGGGAGGACAAGGTACAACTGTGAGTTAGCATCGAAATCGTAATATAATTTTATGTTTTTACTCCAGGGCGCATCTGTTTTGAAATGGACGTTGGGAGGTGGCTCAAATTTTTTTGGAGAAATTGCTTGAAAATAACTCAAATAATAATATTTGAGTTATCCTCCCACTCAAAATGGTCCGAAACATTGTTTAAATAATCAAAATGTCAAAATATGAACGAAAAATTCGATTTTTTTATTGGTTTTTTGATTATAACTTTAAAACTGTCCATTTCTGAGAAAAGTTGTACTGATATAAAAGTTGCGTAATTAAATTTCCTATAATATAAAATTGGTTAAAAATTTAAAAAATAGTCACCCTTTTTGCAGAATAGCAATAATTGCGAAAAAATCATACAAAAACAAGTAATCGCATTTTACATTTTTTAACCATTTATGCTACATTTAGGACCTTCATATTTTACCCAGAAAAACTTTATAATATAATAAAACAACACTGTAAATTTTATTAAGATCGGTTCAATAGATTTTGCAAAATAAATTTTGCAATCCAACTTTCGCAAAAAAAATTCATTTCTTTTACATGTTGCAGGACTGAAAATAAAGCAGATAGCAAGTTGAATTATTTTTTGCTTATCGAAGTGTACTGTACCTTTCATTTGCAATTTGCAAAATTAATATCGATTAATTACCACGGCGCGCGGCGTCAGGAAATTTTTTAAATAAACATTAATTTTTGGTGCTACGCGCAGGACAGCGGTGTTCGATTTACACAAGTTGATTTCCACCAAAATTTCTTCTAACCTTTATCTCATATATTATTTTCTAAATCTATATTTTGCTGTATCTTAATATTTTAATTCCACAAAAATCAAACTAATTTTATTATTGTTTGTGAAATATTGTTTAAACAATTGCATATGTTTAAAAATAATAAACTTTTATTCTTTAAGTTAAAATATATGAACAAAGAAAGTTTTTGCTAAAAAAAAGTATAATTTCAAAGGATAGAGTACGTGTTTTTATTTTGCAATAAACAAATTTATTTATTTATATCGAAATGTAATAAAAATTAAAATGTATCAATCATTATCAAAGGTCATTGGAATGCCCAATCAGAGCAAACTATAGCTGTCCTGCGCGTAGCACCAATAATTAATGTTTATTTAAAAAAAATCTTGACACCGTCGTAGTTAATCGATTTTAATTTTGCAAATTGCAAATCAAAGGTACAGTACACTTCTATAACCAAAAGAATTTCAACTTTCTATCTGCTTTATTTTCAGTCCTGTAACATTTTGAAAAAATGAATTTTTTATGCGAAAGCTGCATTGTAAAATTTATTTTGCAAAATCTATAAAACCGATCTTAATGAAATTTACAGTATTGTTTTACTGTATCATAAAATTTTTCTGGGCGAGATATGAAGGTCCTTAGTGTGGCATAAATGGTTGAAAAACGTAAAATGCAAATACTTGTTTTTGTATGTTTTTTTCGCAATTATTGCTATTTTGCAACAAAAGTGAATATTTTCTTAATTTTTAACTAATTCTGTATCGTAGGAAATTTATTTACGCAACTTTTATGTCAACACAACTTTTCTCAGAAATGAACAGTTTTAAAGTTATAATCAAAAAACGAAGAAAAAAATCGAATTTTTCCTTCATTTTTTGACATTTTGATTATTTAAACAATGTTCCGGGCCTTTTTGAGAAGGAGGATAACTCAAATATTATTAAAAAAAAGAATAAGTTTTCACTCTAATGGCATATAAAACAACATAATGCTATTCTACATCCCACCAGAATGAAAACAATGGGAACCTTCTCTGGTTACACCTCCGAGGCTTCTACAATTTGCAAGCCATACGGATGCTGAGACTAAGGAAGATGAGGGAATTCTACAATTTGCAATTCACGTCCCATCTGCTCAGCGCGGTAAAGTTCCAACGAGAATGGTTCCCTTCATACTCCACACAGAGTAAATGTAAATCAAAAATGAATAACCATTTTCAATTTCGTTGCAAAACGAAAACACAGCCGAACCATATTCTAGTCCAATCAGAGAGTGCCGCAAGCACCCCTACCGGTTTCGAAACTTATTAGTCTCTCATCAGGAGGCACATATGCTGCTCTCCCGGATTCAACCAAAACAAACCCCAGCGTGCAGTCCCGGATTGCAACGAACGAAATGGCATAGATGCCCTAGCGGCAACAGCTAGCAAAAAGACTAAGTTTTCACTCTAATGGCATATAAAACAACATAATGCTATTCTACATCCCACCAGAATGAAAACAATGGAAACCTCTGGTTACACCTCCGAGGCTTCTACAATTTGCAAGCCATACGGATGCTGAGACTAAGGAAGATAAGGGAATTCTACAATTTGCAATTCACGTCTCAGCATCCGTATGGCTTGCAAATTGTAGAAGCCTCGGAGGTGTAACCAGAGAAGGTTCCCATTTTTTTCATTCTGGTGGGATGTAGAATAGCATTATGTTGTTTTATATGCCATTAGAGTGAAAACTTAGTCTTTTTGCTAGCAGTTGCCGCAAGGGCAAATTTGAGTCAGCTCTCAACGTCCAAATGTACTAATATTTTTACAGATGCGCCCTGGTCTATTTGTGAACATTTTGTTTTTTGAATGTAACTGATCTCTTTAGAAATAAAGAAATCAGATGGTTTTAGTAGTAAGGGGTCACTTGACAGCAGTTTTGAAAACACTCTTGGGAGGCGCGGTATGATGAGGTACGTGTGGTATGATGCGGGGGTTGTTTGGTATGATACGTTGGTTGGTTGTGATACGGGGTGGTATGGGTTGATAGGGGTTTGTGGTACGGGGGTTGGGTTCGGGTGTTGTATGGGAGGGTAGCATGTGTGAGAAGGGTTGGGTTTGTAGTGACGATGGTGTAGTAAATAAATATGGTGAGGCTGGGTCGGGTACTGTTGTGCGGGTGGCAGGGAATGGTTGTGCGATAAGAGTCGTGTATGTATGTAGGGTTTTGCAGGAGTTGGGTTAATGGAACAAGAACTGGCCATGCTACAACGGTAGTAAAATAGTGGTTCCCGCTCACCGTGGGAAAAAAGTGAGCCAGAATCGGTATGCCGGTTCCCGCTCACCGTGGGAAAAAAGTGAGCCAGAATCGGTATGCCGGTTCCCGCTCACCGTGGGAAAAAAGTGAGCCAGAATCGGTATGCCGGTTCCCGCTCACCGTGGGAAAAAAGTGAGCCAGAATCGGTATGCCGGTTCCCGCTCACCGTGGGAAAAGTGAGCCAGAATCGGTATGCCGATTCCCGCTCACCGTGGGAAAAGTGAGCCAGAATCGGTATGCCGATTCCCGCTCACCGTATGCAATATAATCATTATCATCATCATGACAATGGATCATTCTAGGGGGGTAACAATGGGCCATGCTTAACATATATAAAAATGCAATATAATCATCATCATGACAATGAACCATTCTAGGGGGGGTAACAATGGACCATGCTTAACATGTATAAAAATGCAATATAATCATCATCATCATCATCATGACAATGGGCCATTCTGGGATGAAGAGCATGACAATGGACCATTCTGGGGTGAAGTACATGACAATGGGCCATTCTGAACATGTATAAAAATGCGAAATGCTATACGATTATCATATATAGGGCTGAAAATATAATATTTGTACAAATTATGAAAAATCGAATAATTTGAAATATTTACACAAATATTTTAAGTTGTTTGTTAACATGCCGGGTGTGTATGGTTGATAAGAAAAGAGTGCAGACGTTATTTTTGCAACAACAGGAATCCGTTAAAGATATGACAAACCACAATGCTAAAAGGCCGGATGGAGTCGGATGATAACATGTAACCACAGTTGTTATTTGTGTAAATGTTATCGCATATTTTTAAAACCCACAAGGTCTTGTTTTTGCAAAACATGGAAAATCTTATCTCTGAAATGAACAACGTAACCGTGAGAATGTAAACATGTGATCACGTTCGTGTTGCGTGGGGGTAACGAGCTGCGGAATCCTTTAAAAAACAAATCATTGACATTGCCAAAACGGCATTACAACATATCTTCTTTGCTAATGATCCGATTTTGACGTATGAGGTATCAAATGAAAGCGGTGGCGACACAGATGGCAACTATCAATTCTTCTTCTGTCAACGTTCAACATTAATTGCCAATTCTTCTTCTTCTTTTCCGTATAGTGCCTAACAGAACGTGACAGTGCCTAACAGAACGTGATGTGCATAACGTCACGTGAATCACGCGACGTAAATAACGTGACGAGAATAACGTGACCTGATGGTTTCTAATGGCCTCTAATGGTCTCTGCTACACTCTATTCCCTAATGGCATAGACTATTTATCTTTAAACCATCCTAACAGTGTACCTCTTTAACGTGACATTTTACCGTGAATAACGTAACGTGAACGACGTTCGACGCAGGAGATGTGCTCCAAAGTTGGAATTTATTGAGACATTTCACGCAGAACATGATCAGTACTAGTATGAATCCCATCGAGTACATACATAGGGTAATGGAGTTTCAAAGTAAACTCAGCCTGTTAAATAAAGATATTAAATCATATGAGGATTTAAAACAAATTAATAGCCAATTCAATAGTCTGCATATTGAGGGGCAAACGTGGAGGTCTGAAGAGCAGCAGCAGCAAGGTCTTTACGCCTTTAGAAAACTACCACAAGCTACATATCCGTTAAGACGTATTCAGCCTACACCATGGGAGCCACCAACAGCGAGAATATGAAAAGTGAAATAGACAATGTCTTGTGTAATATTAGCATCTGTATTTATTTTAATTTTAAAAATTATTTTTGAAATTGTAAAAAGAAAATTTCAATCTTCATGTAATATAAGACTTGATCAATAAATAAGGTGTTTAAATAAAAAAACCAACATAATCTCCAACATATTTATTAATACATAGAAAAAAATTACAACGGTATTACAGTAGAAGAAAACCAGTGTCGTAGACGATCCACATTTCTTTCGGTGCATGAAAATAGACCAACAGCGTGGCAGGGGTTTGTAGCAGGACCAACGTTTCCAGTAGCAAGAGGCGTACCATCAAACTTGCAAACATCAATAAGAAGGGGAAAAACTCCAAAAATGTGGCATTTCTTGCTTAAAAATTCGGCCTTTTGTTCTCCTCGGACATATATGTAATCAGCGGCATACAACAACTTGGTTTCAAGTATTTCATTTAGTTTGGACAATTCTACATCTCCATCAGAATATCGAATACCAAGCAGTTTTTTCTCCACGTATGATGCCGTCTTCTTATCCTCATTACTTAGCGCATTGAATGGTTTCGGAGGTAAAAATATGTAATGGCTTCGTTTAAAACCTATTTCGATGGTAAGTTCTTTGGGAACAAACCACCCGTCCACATCGAATCCCTGAATATCTATGAATGCTACTCTCATGATGACTGCTCGTGTACTACTGACACCTCATGCGTCTAAGTTAGACTTTTTACAATTTCGGTGAGAGGGAAGTACTCCATTACACAGTCGTGAATAATAATACAATAGACCTTGGTGTTGGCGGGAAAGCCAGTAGACGCTTCAATATCGAGTTTTACGTCAACGGTGGATGCTTTCATGCTTTCTTCTTGTTTCGAGCAATCGATAACGAACAACGCATGATGCTGGAAAGCTAAGAAATCAAGTAGAGGTCGTTTTTGTTGGGAATGTATGTAGCTTGGGTAAAATTCGGTATAGTTGAAATAGGCCTCGTTGTAGTCAGTTTTGTTAAAATCCAACTGCATTCTCTCGTTTGGCCAGTATTCTCCATTTAACGATAATCTAATACTTTGGATGCTGACATTGTCAAATAATGTGGGATCAGATGTGATTGTGTTACGTTTGCCTGTTTGAAAGAAAACAATGACATAACGTGGTCTTTCAACGGATGTGCTAGTTTTAACAGCCCAAACTTCACGCCTAGCACCTTTGGTAATGGCAGGCAATTCGTGCAATTCCCACTTTCTAAATGGAATAACTATAGGCTGATCTTGTTGAATGGATTTCATGAGTTCCAATTTAATTTCATCATTTGGAAATATGTGCTTCACTCTGAGTTCAATGTTGGTAATTTTAATCTTGGCGGTTGTAACAGTTGTAGTTTTGTCAGCGTTTTGTTTTTCTTTAATGACAATGCAATCGTTGTCGTTTCGAGCTCGAACTAGTCTTATTGTTTGACGACCACACGTAATCATTGGATAATCGTTGAAAATGTTAAAAATGTGCTTAAGAGGCATCTGTATGTTGAATGAAGTATCGTTAAGAATTGGGTCCTTAGGGTAATTCCATCCAGCCATAACCATATAATTAGAATCTTCTTGAGTATAACATGTCATGGCACGTACAGCACTTACGATGCCAGGATCCCGCACTGTTTCCATCTCCCTTGCGCTTTCGCTGTACGTACACGAATCGAAAAGGAAGGCACCCACATTATTTGCTAGTTTGACATCGCCATTTCCAGTTATTTCAAGTGATCCTTTAATGCATAACAGGGTTTCGCTCATGGCAAAAAACGAGTCAACTTGATTAATGCTAAATTCAACAATATCATTGCAGTTGAATGATTTGATGAATGGTGCATAAGTTCGGTATTCAGCCTTTCGAATTGATTCATCAAAGATTGGCTTACGATAAATATCAAATATTGGAGGCATTACTACGCTGTCTGAACGTGCTCGTTTTCCATACATTGTTGTCATTTTTGTAGTTTAAAACCAAGTGATTGTAAAAACAATTTGTTTGCGAACGTAAGATGTTGCCGCTTAGACTGCTGCACAACTAATGACGTTCTTGGAGCAGTAGATGGCCTTATTACTAGGCCCATTTCCCTCGTGATCTAAGTTCCAAAACCAACGTGCTCTCTTCTCCTCTAAAGTTTACAGGTCGTCCTTCTTGATCGAGAGCCAAGACAGTGATATTGGTAAGTTCACGCTGTGGCACAACGGGTAAATACAACAAATTGTGAGGAGTTTCGTCAATTGCGTACCCAGGATTCGATTGTATGACAAATTCATAGATCGTGTGACCAGGTCTGTTACCGTCGAAGGCTCCGGTACTAATGTTGCATTCAAAGCGTATGCTAGATACTTTAATAATCCTAACAGGTAGATCCGAAGAATATGTTTTGCCGGGAGGAAGTATTGCCGGAGAAAATCCCAATACTGTACCAAGACTATCTGGTTGCTTAAACGAAATCTTATATTTGCTAAATATTTGGCACTGTAACGTGTTGTGGTTAGGTTTTAGACTAAATATCGTTTCCGGTCGAAGCTCATTGCCAGCACCCAGTTTCTTTTGTATGTATTCTTCAATATCGACAATTTCATAACATCCATCGGGAAAATCAAATTTTGTCAATTGGTTTTTGTCATTGTAGTAATAAAACTTGTTATTTTCAATGTTTGGTATACTGTTGTAGGAATGAAAGGCACGAAGAGCTATTTCATAATCTTTGTTCGGATCCAACACGATTGGTGTGAAAGGTTGAAATGAAAATGTATAATTGGTACTAACTACTCTCAACAACTGCGACATGATGACTGATTCATACCAATAGATTAATAGGTTATATAGCGGAATAAAAATCAATTTTATGTTCGCATATTTTTTATTTGTTCCAAAGCAAGTTTACATAAATGGCAAGATGCTTGAGAATTGGCTGGTCCATCCCAGTGAGTCCTCCAATCTGGCCTGTTGTAATGTACGAAGCACGGAAGTAGTATCTGCAAGTTCCATTCTCCTCGATATTCTCCCGGCAATTTATGCCATATATATAACAATTCTATAGGTTCTACAGTTCGTATAATATAATCTAGCGGTATTAATTGTAGTTCTTCTTTACTGAATTCCTCAAAACGTTTTTTATGAAACATGTGATCCATAAGCAGTTCCATGCCTTTAATATGCTCCATTATATAAAAACTTTAAGCATAAATGTCCACAAATGATTTGATTATAAGTTTGATACTGATGATTATTGTAGAAAATTCTGGCACGTGCACCCAAATATTTCACAAGTTCTTTGGTCGGCTTCAGATTACCAAATGAATCGAAATACTCTACGTCATCGTTTGTCTTTCTATATGCTACCCAATGTGTTCCGTTATGTGTGGACACATCCAAGTTAACTATTGCACATTCTCGCTGTCGAGGACCGTCTCTAGGCAGAGTGTCATTCATGAAAACTCCTCGAAAATGCGGTATTTTAAGCATTTTTGCGTAATGTGCAATGTCCAAGTCGTACAGCGGACGATTGGGTAGCTTTATTGGAAGTTTTTTTTCAAATACAAGCCAAATCCACCTCTGGGTTTCTTACGCAGGTACAGACCTGATCCGATGTGTTCCATCGCCTTGTTATGACGTATGTCTTCATCCAATTTCTTTTGGGCATTCTTTGCGTCAACCACAGTCTTCGCCACCCCTGCTGCACCGCCGGCTAAAGCCCCCAAAGCAGAAAGACCTGCAAATAGAGGTATGAGGGGTAGGAAACCTCCAGATTTTAGTGGCAATACTCGTGGGACATCAATTTCTTTGCGACCGCCAAGTCTTTTAATTACCGATTTTGCTATTCGTACAGCCGTCAAAGCAGTATCTTGTAACGATGCTCCTCTCTTCATGGACTTTGTGATTTGTGAGACAACATCTCGATTGAAAGAATAACGTCCCTTTCTTCCACGACGAAGTCCCATTCCCAACTTTCTTTTGGTTTTCATTCCACCGGTTACAATTAAAGCAGCACTTTTTTCACCAAAGCTAGCGTCCTTAGACTTGAATCGCTCCCAGGCTCTATTTTCCAATTCTTTATCGGCCTTGTGGCGTTCTTCGAGAGATGTATGATGCGAATAAGCGATATCGTGCTGTTTACACGCTGCGTCTAATGGATTAATTCCTGGATCTCCGCGTGCAAGACGTTTTTTTAGTTTTGTTCCAGGTCCACAATACTGATAACCACCAGGAATATGAAGCTCAATCGGCAGTTTATTAATGAGAGTGTTCACGAGACCGCCTCCTTCGAAGACCAACATTGGACTGATGACATGCAAGTGGCGACATCTATAATATATTGCCGTACTTATTTACTACACATGTCACACGATGAAGGTCGTTCAACAAGAGCAGACGCTGCCAATTGATAATCTAGACATTGTCCAGAAAGTGACAACCAGTAAACATGGAAAATTATTACCAAACTCATTCAGGGCCATTATTTGCGGTCCAAGTGGATGCGGAAAAACTAATGTCATGCTATCACTTTTATTTAATCCAAATGGCGCCAAATTCAAAAATGTATATGTTTATTCGAAATCCCTCTTTCAACCGAAATACCAACTACTGCAAGATGTAATAGCGCAAGTTAAAGGTGTTGGGTATTTTCCATTCAAAGACAATGAAGAAATTATCGGTCCAGACGAAGCTCAAGCAAACTCTGTGTTCTTATTTGACGATGTTGCATGTGATGGACAGCAGAAGATTCGCGAGTATTATTCCATGTGCAGACATAAAGATATCGATGCCGCTTATTTATGCCAAACATATTCAAAAATACCGAAGCAGCTAATAAGAGACAATTGTAACATGATTGTATTATTCAAGCAAGACGAGATAAATTTAAAACATATATTTGATGAACACGTATCACCAGACGTGTCATTTGATCAATTTAAAAAAATGTGTTCAGAATGTTGGCGTGACAGGTATGGCACGCTGGTAATTATGAAAGATTTTGCCCTCAACAATGGTCGATACCGCAAAGGATTTGATAAATATATAAAATTGTAAGCTAATTGTTTAGTCGTCAACAAAATGTCAGATGATACGGTTGCCATTGCCATGCGCAAGAAGAAAGTCGCCGAGTTGGCTAGAGCAATTCGCAAGAAATATTTGGCATTGAAATTAGGCAAGACTGAACGAGATGAGTCACTAAATAAACTTTTTAAACCAATCTCGACACCTCTCAAGGATATTGCTCAATCATCAAAAACGTTACATCATGCTATCGATAACAAGTTTAGACAAGTTAAAAAAGAAGAGGTGAAAAAGGAGGAGCAGGATGAGGAGGATGTATTTCTTGATGCACCCGATATAGCGACACCTGATGAAAACATTATTCAAGAGCCACTCTCCGGTTCTAACGAGATTCCGATGGATGCCACAGAAGAATTTATCGGCCGCTATCCTCCACTAAGTCACAAGCACATAAAAGAATATTTGAGAAAAGATGACAAAATCGATAGAAACTATGGTCCATTTTATGATACTATTAGTGGATGGATATTGGGAAAACGTCGAATAAACTTTGACAAAACCAATGGAGACATAGTAATAATTGGAGAACGTGATTTTGAAGAACGTAGGTTAGGTGGTACGCCAGGCCTATACCACCTGTTATTTTATGCCAGCCCAGAACAGTATAATGAAGACGATTTACAAAAGTATAAAACACTGTTGATTAACACAGAAATTCATCTGGATGCCTTAGGACGTCTTAAAGGGTCCAGCGGAGAAAAATACCATGCAATTATTAAACCTCTATTCAAACCATCTGAGACAACAATGAAAAAGCATGCAACTCGATCACAAAAAGAACTTGAACCCAGAACGAAAACAGCTCGGTCAGCATCTTCATCTACGGTCACAGGAACGGGGTTGGATGACTCTCGTTTAACATACAACGCTGCACCCTTAGAGTATATTTATTGGGATGATGTCAATGAGTTAGTTGATCGGCTGAAACTCTTGGTGGCTTCAAAAGACGCCGGCAACACATCTCACGACAACGAAATCGTGGCTATCATCAATGAACTAAAAGAAGCTAATATAATAGAGTAACTGGGAATGACAACATCATTTCCATTATGAGCGTCGACAAATTCGGTCATCATTCTCGTGGTGGTGGTGGTAGCGCCCAAAAGGTGATGCGAGTTACATTTCCACATACTTCTGACGGTAATATTAATGCCGAACATGTAAAAATTTGTAATGTTAAGGACCCATCGGAAAATGGTGATGCTGCAACGAAAAAATACGTTGATGCTCAAATAATGGAGTTGCGTAACGTACACCTGCCATTAATTCAAGCACATGGTGTGATATTGGAGCAAAAAACTGATGATATACATAATTTAGCTATCGGCCTTAATGAAGTAAGAAAAGAGCTTCATAAAACCACAGTCCCACTTCTCGAGCAAAAGCTGCAAAAAATAATCAAAGATGATTTAAATACAGTAAAAAAGGATACGGAGAATAATGTAAATAAGTTGTTGCAGCAAAAAACTAATGATATACAGGATTTAACCATCGGCCTTAATGAAGTAAGAAAAGAGCTTCATAAAACTACAATTCCCATTCTACAGACACATGACGCTTCGATGCAAATTAAAATAAACGAAATTAATGGTACTCTTGCTACAATTAAACAAGACATCATCAACAATTCGGATGACATAGATAAAAACGTTAGCATGGCTGCAGATAAAGTTGCAAAAAATTCGTTGAAAGTAGACCGGATGGAGAAGACGATAAAAGAAATGAACGCAGCATTACAGGGTGTAGTAGACAATCTTCATTCGATGAATATAGATACTCGCCTAAAAGCAATTGAAAGTCGTATATAAGAATGTCTAAAGAACAGGTGGTGAACGAATTGCATAAACATGCACGCAAAAACTATCCTCGTCGACGAACAATAATCAAAGGACTCGATGACTTGTGGCAAATGGATTTGGCTGAAATGCGTCCTTATGCGCACCAGAATAAAAATTATAAATTAATACTAGTTGTAATTGATTGTTTTTCAAAATTTGTATGGACACGTCCTCTAAAGACTAAGGCAGGTGAGGAAATTACTCGGGCATTTTCGGACATTCTCGCCCATACTCAACGAGTGCCGAAGAACCTACAATCCGATCAGGGAACGGAATTTTACAACAAAAAATTTCAAAATTTAATGAAAAAACACGAAATTAATCATTACAGCACCTACACGATTAAAAAGGCTGCCATTTGTGAAAGAGTTATTAGAACGTTGAAAGCAAAGTTGTACAAGTATTTCAGTTTACATGGATCATACAAATGGTTAGACGCCCTACCTGTAATCACCGAGGAATACAATAATACGAAACATAGTAAAACAGGATACAAACCTTCTCAGGTCAACAAATCCAACGAAAAAGCTATTTTGCACAAAAGTTATAGTCACTTAAAGATTGCCGGCCCGCGAAAATTTAAAGTTGGCGACATTGTACGTGTATCAAAGGCAAAACATTTCTTTGAAAAGGCCTTCACGCCCAATTGGACTACAGAATTATTTAGAATTGTACAAGTAAAGATAACAAATCCCATAACGTATTTGCTAGAAGACATGCAAGGTGCGCCGATTAGCGGTGGGTTTTACGAAGAAGAATTGCAGAAAACGAAAAATCCCGACATTTACTTGGTTGAAAAAGTACTTAGACGAAAAGGCACCAAGATGTATGTTAAATGGCTAGGACTGGATAGCAAACACAACAGTTGGATCAATAGTTCAGATGTAGTTTAAGGATCTACCTTTTAATCCGCCGCGTAGCAATACATTTTTTGGAAAAGGATTGCCCGCAAGAGTGGGGGAAGGGAACAGTATAAATTCTCTCAACAACGAACCGGCATACGTAGTTCCAACAGACCTGATGAGTTCTCCTGACAGTGGCATATTCAGTTACAACACCATGTGTTCTCAAGATAGCGGCTACGATAGTCAATCATTTAGTGTAGAATATGATGATGATGATGATGACAGTCAGCCACCCAGTCCTGACGCCGAATTAGATCGAGTATTGGCAAAATTTGAAGAAGCTGCCACAAATGAACCATATTATTTATTAGAATCTACCTATCCAATGAGCTCTTTCAACATCAAAATTGGATTATCTCCAGCTCGAGATTTTTCACCATCCATCATGCTGTATCGTCATGGTACTTGTAACAAAATCAGTTTACACACAAACGAGTGGGCAACCATAATTGAGTGGCTTAAAGAAAGACTGGTTGATTTTTTCCAAGCAGACCTACCTACTTTTGCCGATGAGTATGACCCCATCGAATTAAAGTGCGGTGATTTCTACACACTACGACAATTGGTGATGGAGAATGTAAAGTTAGTAACCATTGAGAAATTTGGAGTCGAATATTATTTATGGGAAGGAGAGGTCAATCAAATTCTAGAAGCAGACCAGAGCATGATGTCCCATAAAGTGATGCTGTTGAAGAGTTTATAATTTCGCGAATACTATATAAACCTTTCAACTTTCATTAAGAAAAATTTGTATGTCAAAGACTCTTTGTATGGACCAGTTGAAGCCTTTAACGCATATTGCGCTATTTGTCCAGATACTTTGTTAAGTTTAGCTTTAAGAGAATATGTATTTTATTATAAAATTAGACTTGTAAATGATTTAACAGATTGTATGTAAAAAATAAATGGTATTATTAAATATGTTGTCTTTTATTTTTATTAAATACAACCAAAACCTGGAAAAACATAATTTTTGCGGTTAACGAATACTGATAACAGTTTATAATACTAATATCTGTGGTTACATGTTATCATCTGACTACATCCGGTGCTGGTAACAAACACTTTGTTTAAACATATTTTTATTTAAAATATTTATATAAAAATAATTCCAAGTCTTTGATTATTAGTTTTGTACAAATATGATATATTTTTTTAAAACATTCATTTTATGTTGGTGACGTTCGGCCTAGGATATACGAAGAAGCATTTACAGTTCAACCAAGTTATCCCTTAGGCCGTTATGGCAATGTACCATGTATCTTTGGAATGGATAATCAGAAATCAATGTGTGACCCATCAAATTAAAGGATTTTGAATGATGAATTACGTTGTGGTGTCTGCTTTAACACCATGTCATGTATAACGCCCTTTTGACACATTATCGTTTATTATTAGCATTGTAAGGTGACTCTCATCGTATGGCACCTCAAATTACAGGATTTTGAATGACAAATTACGTTGTGATGTTTGTTTTAACAACATGTCACGTATAACGCCTCTTTGACCCTCTATCTTATATTATTCGCATTATATGTCAAATCTTATCATGTAGCACCTCACATTACAGGATTTTGAATGGCAAATTACGTTATGATGTCTGTTTTAACAGCATGTTATGTATAAGGTCTCTTTGGCACTCTATCATATGTTTTATGGGATTATATATAAATTGATGCTTACACAAATATAGGTTAGTCTATTTTTGTATGTAAACAATGATGGAGGTGTTTTTCATGTGTATGCTACTCCTGCGTTTTATAGCAGCAACCGACGCCTTTTCCGAAGACGATGCTATGAGGTTTTTTCATCAGTATGGGTATATAGAAAATGGTTCTCTAGCAGATTTCAATACAACGCTCCTACATTTCCAAGAACGATATAATTTATATGTTGATGGTACATTAAACGATGAAACCATAGCATTAATGCAAAAACCTCGATGCCAAACTGGTGAAAACGATTACTCTCTTACTGGAAAATGGTATAAACATAATCTACGATGGTATTTTCCTCAGGCTGATCGAGCGCACCATATAATTCAAATAGTTGAACGAGCCTTTAAAATGTGGGAAGATGTTTCAAATTTGCATTTTAGCAGAGTAACTCTTCCTGTTCCGACACCAGATATCACTATAACAGCCGTTAAAGGAAAGCATTATTTTCGCTCCAACTGTATGGGTAACCGAGAGTGTGGACAGCAGTTTGATGGTCGTGGTGGAAAATTAGCACATGCATATTTTCCCCTCATTAATGATACTTGCGTAGAAATACATATAGACTTGGATGAAAAATGGAGTTATAATGTGAACGATACAGATTATGATTCTGCCAATCTCTTTATGGTTATTCTTCACGAAATTGGTCACAGTTTAGGTTTATCGCATAGTAACGATAAGAATGCTGTAATGTATCCCTGGTATTCACATAAATTACTCACTATTACTCAGGATGATATTAACGGTATGGAGGCTTTATACGGACGCAAAAGTACATATATTACTACGCAGCAAACTAGTGCATCAACCCAGGCAACACCGAGAAAAAGTACATCTTATATTCCTACACAGGCTAGTACATCAACTCGATCGCATAAATCGAGGGTGCATACTACAAGACCCCGTCCTATACCAACCGAGATTATACCTCACCAAACAACGAAAACTGCACCGCCTTTTTGTGCTATTGAATATCCTAATATTCTCTTTCTGGCATATGATCCTCAGTTTAAGAACCATCATATGTATATAATACATGATGGATTTGTATGGAAGAATGATCTAAATGGTCACATGGTACCGAATAATCCCGACCATTTGAGTACTTATTTACCTAAACAAATAAGAAATATTTCGTATGTGTTTCAGAATACGGCTGGTAACTTAATTGTTACATCAAATAATACTATGTACTCAGTATCATTTCCCAGCATAACTATTTCAAGAGATATACCTCTGTTTATATTACCACCCCATGCCGAGATAAACGTTGTATTTCAGACTCATACAGGAAAGACGTATATATGGTATGACAATACAGCATTCATTGAATATGACGACATAATAGACCTAGTCATTAGCAGAGGACTTATAAAGGACATATTCCCTGGAGTACCGACCACCGTTAAATCGGTATTTAAATATATAGATGGACATTTATACTTTCTAGATGGCAGCACGTATTACAAATATAATGAATTTACAAAGAAGATCATCGAAATTGGCAGATTTAATTGGAACTTATTCGGAATTCCTTGTCCAGATGACAGCCTGATTACACAGTTGAAATATTTACTGAATAAAGTTGGCTCTTTTTATACATAACTTTGTAATATATAACATGAAATAAAAACAACTTATGGAGATGTAGAATTGTCCAAACTAAATGAAATACTTGAAACCAAGTTGTTGTATGCCGCTGATTACATATATGTCCGAGGAGAACAAAAGGCCGAATTTTTAAGCAAGAAATGCCACATTTTTGGAGTTTTTCCCCTTCTTATTGATGTTTGCAAGTTTGATGGTACGCCTCTTGCTACTGGAAACGTTGGTCCTGCTACAAACCCCTGCCACGCTGTTGGTCTATTTTCATGCACCGAAAGAAATGTGGATCGTCTACGACACTGGTTTTCTTCTACTGTAATACCGTTGTAATTTTTTTCTATGTATTAATAAATATGTTGGAGATTATGTTGGTTTTTTTATTTAAACACCTTATTTATTGATCAAGTCTTATATTACATGAAGATTGAAATTTTCTTTTTACAATTTCAAAAATAATTTTTAAAATTAAAATAAATACAGATGCTAATATTACACAAGACATTGTCTATTTCACTTTTCATATTCTCGCTGTTGGTGGCTCCCATGGTGTAGGCTGAATACGTCTTAACGGATATGTAGCTTGTGGTAGTTTTCTAAAGGCGTAAAGACCTTGCTGCTGCTGCTCTTCAGACCTCCACGTTTTCCCCTCAATATGCAGACTATTGAATTGGCTATTAATTTGTTTTAAATCCTCATATGATTTAATATCTTTATTTAACAGGCTGAGTTTACTTTGAAACTCCATTACCCTATGTATGTACTCGATGGGATTCATACTAGTACTGATCATGTTCTGCGTGAAATGTCTCAATAAATTCCAACTTTGGAGCACATCTCCTGCGTCGAACGTCGTTCACGTTACGTTATTCACGGTAAAATGTCACGTTAAAGAGGTACACTGTTAGGATGGTTTAAAGATAAATAGTCTATGCCATTAGGGAATAGAGTGTAGCAGAGACCATTAGAGGCCATTAGAAACCATCAGGTCACGTTATTCTCGTCACGTTATTTACGTCGCGTGATTCACGTGACGTTATGCACATCACGTTCTGTTAGGCACTGTCACGTTCTGTTAGGCACTATACGGAAAAGAAGAAGAAGAATTGGCAATTAATGTTGAACGTTGACAGAAGAAGAATTGATAGTTGCCATCTGTGTCGCCACCGCTTTCATTTGATACCTCATACGTCAAAATCGGATCATTAGCAAAGAAGATATGTTGTAATGCCGTTTTGGCAATGTCAATGATTTGTTTTTTAAAGGATTCCGCAGCTCGTTACCCCCACGCAACACGAACGTGATCACATGTTTACATTCTCACGGTTACGTTGTTCATTTCAGAGATAAGATTTTCCATGTTTTGCAAAAACAAGACCTTGTGGGTTTTAAAAATATGCGATAACATTTACACAAATAACAACTGTGGTTACATGTTATCATCCGACTCCATCCGGCCTTTTAGCATTGTGGTTTGTCATATCTTTAACGGATTCCTGTTGTTGCAAAAATAACGTCTGCACTCTTTTCTTATCAACCATACACACCCGGCATGTTAACAAACAACTTAAAATATTTGTGTAAATATTTCAAATTATTCGATTTTTCATAATTTGTACAAATATTATATTTTCAGCCCTATATATGATAATCGTATAGCATTTCGCATTTTTATACATGTTCAGAATGGCCCATTGTCATGTACTTCACCCCAGAATGGTCCATTGTCATGCTCTTCATCCCAGAATGGCCCATTGTCATGATGATGATGATGATGATTATATTGCATTTTTATACATGTTAAGCATGGTCCATTGTTACCCCCCCTAGAATGGTTCATTGTCATGATGATGATTATATTGCATTTTTATATATGTTAAGCATGGCCCATTGTTACCCCCCTAGAATGATCCATTGTCATGATGATGATAATGATTATATTGCATACGGTGAGCGGGAATCGGCATACCGATTCTGGCTCACTTTTTTCCCACGGTGAGCGGGAATCGGCATACCGATTCTGGCTCACTTTTCCCACGGTGAGCGGGAATCGGCATACCGATTCTGGCTCACTTTTCCCACGGTGAGCGGGAATCGGCATACCGATTCTGGCTCACTTTTCCCACGGTGAGCGGGAACCGGCATACCGATTCTGGCTCACTTTTTTCCCACGGTGAGCGGGAACCGGCATACCGATTCTGGCTCACTTTTTTCCCACGGTGAGCGGGAACCACTATTTTACTACCGTTGTAGCATGGCCAGTTCTTGTTCCATTAACCCAACTCCTGCAAAACCCTACATACATACACGACTCTTATCGCACAACCATTCCCTGCCACCCGCACAACAGTACCCGACCCAGCCTCACCATATTTATTTACTACACCATCGTCACTACAAACCCAACCCTTCTCACACATGCTACCCTCCCATACAACACCCGAACCCAACCCCCGTACCACAAACCCCTATCAACCCATACCACCCCGTATCACAACCAACCAACGTATCATACCAAACAACCCCCGCATCATACCACACGTACCTCATCATACCGCGCCTCCCAAGAGTGTTTTCAAAACTGCTGTCAAGTGACCCCTTACTACTGGTTTTATTCTTTAAAATGTGCTTTAACTGAAACAAAAGTTTGAGACACCCTGTAGGGAGGAAAAGGTACAAAAGTGAGTATACATCGAAATTATGTTATAGTCTCATATTTTGTGAATATTTTATTTTTTTAATTTCTCTGATATCTTTCATAACAAAGAAATTAGACGGTTTTAATATTTAATATGTGTTTTAACTGTCGATAAATGATAGGCGAGGAGGCCATGTCTTATCACACACTAAGATGAAATTATTTCCTATATATGTATACTTCGAAAAGAACAAAGTGTTCACAGAAAGTTCTCTGTGTAATATACCTGTCGCTCTTTAAAAAGCCTCTACGTAGACACCAAATCCGTACTTACTCTCAAGAAAATGCCACCCCAAAACATCACAGAGCCTCCATTAAACAATCTCGTCTCTCGTATGTTGCGCTGTGCATACCGCTCACTTGGTCGACAACTAAACTTTTAAGGTGTCGACCAGAATTGTTAACGTTATATGCTCTTTTGTTTTTAAGGTTTCTTAACTGTTATTTTTTATTGTTTAGTTTTGTTTTAGTTAAAACACGTCATGTTAAAGAATAAAACCGTCTAATTTCTTTGTTTATATGGATATTAAGGACATTCAAAAACAAAGTGTTCATAAAACATAAGACTAGGTATAATACGATTTCGATGAATACCCCCACTTATACCTTGACCTCCCTACAGGGTGTCTCAACCTTAACATCCGAAAACCATTTCTTTTTTTCCACCCGGTATAAGTTCAACAAAGAAGTTTGAGTAAACGTTTGTCCAACTGTGAAAATACCAAAGAAAAATCTGAAATAATAAAAAAAATAGTGAAATCCGTTAATTTGTTCACGAAAAAATCAACTATGAAAATGAGCATAATTTTAGGTGATGCATAACTTTTAAAACTATATGTAATAATTTCAATTTTGAAATTTGTAAAGTAATGCAAAATATATTTATTTCTGCAGAAAAATCATAAGGAAGGAATTATATAGCGGAATGAAAGACGTAAATGTGCCAAAAAAGCTAATCAGATTAGTAAATACATACCAACACTAAAGCAAAAGTAAGAATCCAAAATCAACTGTCCGATAAGTTTAACAAACGAAGGTTTAACACAAGGATATGCGGCGCTATCCACAACACTTTTTAACCTTGCGTTGGAAAAAGTTATGAGGAAATCTTCTATAGATAGAGAAGGTACAATATTTACAAAGATCAACCAAGTCGTTGCTTACGCAGATGATATAGACATAATTAACTGCACATTAAAAGACCTAGAAAAGATATATATGTTACCGGCCAAACCTGATTTCAGGACAAACTAGTTTGGCCTAGGCCAATCATACTTTAGGATAAACTAGTACTACCTAGTTTAAACCAATTTAGCCAAGTCCAAAGTAATTTAGCGAACATGTAAGGACTTTTACATGCGGGGAATTCCCAAATCAGGTCCCAACAGGGATGGCAAAAAAAATAATAAGAGGATGATGTTTTCTCCAAAACTTAAAAGAAAAGATACACTTACGAATAAAATCGAGTACGAATTAATATTATTTTCACCAATTTTGAAAAAATGTGAAAACGTTGAATTCAAGTCAGTCTATCTGACTGTCCGTGAACTGAACTCCTCCGTCATTATACCCGGCGGGTGTAATTTCCTCACCAAAATAATCTTATACCTGAGTTTGGAAGGGTATGTCATAATCCGACAGGTATTTTCCTCACCAAAACTGAAATGGTTGTTTCAGGTAGATTTTACTAAAAGGCATTCAAGGAAATTATTTATCTACTATAAAATTTCAGTAGGTACCTATAATAAATTAATTAATTAATTTTTGTAGTATTTTATTTTTAGTGATAATTGGAATTTTGACAAAAATGGCATGTTTAATAGAAAGTAATCTCGGTATTTGAAAATTTTATATATAAGGTGAAAGTTTTAGAAAGTGAAGAAGTGTTCTGGAGGCAATAAAATAACTTTTAGTGCGAAATTGAATACTATTGGGGCAAATTTTACAATAACTAGAAGTAGCCTACAACATAATCATGAACCAGATCTGCAGAAGATAGATCGAAAAATCGTTTCTAACTCTTGTATACGTAGAGCCGAAGAGAATATACTGAAAAACCGCCAAAAATCATTCGCCAAGTGCTTGCAGCTAATTTGCCTGAAACAATTACTACGATTGATGTCTGTTACATAAGAAAAAATATATATAATTATCGACGAAAATGATGCCTGGTCGACTTCCTTCCAATATTGATGAGGTTCAAGAATTTGTGAAGAGCTGTGCTGAAAAAACAACCAAGGAGGAAAATTTTCTCTTTACAAACTGTGTCAAAAGTAAGATAACTGTATTTAGTTATGAATGTGAAACAAATATAAGATTTTTAGCAACATTGAATTTTATACAGAGAGGGGCAAAATTATGGAATATATTCAATTTCTCTAAAATGGACGATTTTGGAGAAAAGAACCCTGAACCACGTCGATTTTTATTTTTAAATCACAATTTTTTGGCATATCTATATTTCATATTAGTGACGTCATCAATCAATCAATCAATCAAACAATAATTACATTAATGTTTATATTCTTGTTCTCATGATCATTTTTCAGTGCGTCACAGTTTTTCGATTTCTCTCTAATGCATTAAGTTAGATGAGACGGAAAAAGCGGTAGCTCCGTGATTAAACACAAAAATAATGCAGCATTACAATGGTTATATACATAAGATGTCTATTCCTAACCTACGTTTGATTCGTTGATATTTAGAATGCGCGTTTTTCTAGCCAATCAAATACACGTATTACGAACATTTGACGAAAACTTCGTCAATTTTGGCCATTTTTTAGAAGTGTCAAAGAGTCAAGTGACGGTTATTATTCAGGTCAGTATTTTGTGTACTTGTCATTTTGAAATTTCGAATTCGACTTCACTTGTGTTTCACAACGTCTTTGTGTATTATTTTGTGTTTTGGTTTAGAATTTAGTTCGTTAAAAGTTAGTCATTGGCGTGAGGAGACTAGAGACATTCGAGATGTACCGAAGAGTGCTAAATATCTCATGAGTAGATAAAATAGCCAACGTGGAGGTAATGAGACTTACGCATAAGGAACGAGAACTAACAAATAAGAAGAAAACTGAGATATATGGGACATGTGATGAGAGATGTATATCTAATACTCCAGGTCATTATGCAAGAAAAAGATCCCTAGTAAGGAGACGTAACTCATGGCTGAAGAACCTTAGGAACTGGTTTGGATGTAATAACAATGAATTATTTAGAGCCGCTGTTTCAGAAATAAAGATCTCTCTGATGATTGCTAACTTTTGAAGCGGAGACAGCACCTAGAGAAGAAGATAAAAACACAGTTTATGGATAGTTTTTTGTCATTTTTTAATGTTTCCATATTTATAAATTTAATTAACAATATTGTTTACTTTTTAATTTTATTTCCCTTTATAAAAAATACCTACATGTTGTGTAAAAATCAAATCTACTAA
Organism: Diabrotica virgifera virgifera; assembly: GCF_917563875.1. NCBI lineage: Eukaryota > Metazoa > Arthropoda > Insecta > Coleoptera > Chrysomelidae > Diabrotica > Diabrotica virgifera. Next base: position 212,150,540 of record NC_065444.1, read on the forward strand.
ATTACTAATTAGTTCCTTAGTTACTAAAAATTCCACAAGCTTTTCACCTATGGCTAAGTACGATTGTGGCATCTGTCAGATTCGTCAATAATTACATGAAATAAGTCTCGACACACCCAATACAGTATATGACGTCAAAATTAATGACGCACTGAAAAATGATCATGAGAACAAGAATATTATTCTTGTTCTCATGATCATTTTTCAGTGCGTCACAGTTTTTCGATTTCTCTCTAATGCATTAAGTTAGATGAGACGGAAAAAGCGGTAGCTCCTAGATTAAACACAAAAATAATGCAGCATTACAATGGTTATATACATAAGATGTCTATTCCTAACCTACGTTTGATTCGTTGATATTTAGAATGCGCGTTTTTTCTAGCCAATCAAATACTCGTATTACGAACATTTGACGAAAACTTCGTCCATTTTGGCCATTTTTTAGAAGTGTCAAAGAGTCAAGTGACGGTTATTATTCAGGTCAGTATTTTGTGTACCTGTCATTTTGAAATTCGAATTCGACTTCCCTTATTGTGTTTCACAACGTTTTTGTGCATTATTTTCTGTTTTGGTTTAGAATTTAGTTCGTTAAAAGTTAGTCATTGGCGTGAGGAGTCTAGAGACATTCGAGATGTACCGAAGAGTGCTAAAAATCTCATGAGTAGATAGAATAGCCAACGTGGAGGTAATGAGACTTACGCATAGGGAACGAGAAGAACTAACAAATAAGAAGAAAACTGAGATATATGGGACATGTGATGAGAGATGTATATCTAATACTCCAGGTCATTATGCAAAAAAAAGATCCATAGTAAGGAGACGTAACTCATGGCTGAAGAACCTTAGGAACTGGTTTGGATGTAATAACAATTAATTATTTAGAGCCGCGGTTTCAGAAATAAAGATCTCTCTGATGATTGCCAACTTTTGAAGCGGAGACAGCACCTAGAGAAGAAGATAATAACACAGTTTATGGATAGTTTTGTGTCATTTTTTAATGTTTCCATATTTATAAATTTAATTAACAATATTGTTTACTTTTCATTTTATTCCTTTTTATAAAAAATACCTACATGTTAACATATTGTGTAAAAATCAAATCTACTAAATTACTAATTAGTTTAATTCTACAAGCTTTTCACCTATGGCGAAGTACGATTCTGGCATCTGTCAGATTCGTCAATAATTACATGAAATAAGTCTCGACACACCCAATACAGTATGTGACGTCATAATTAATGACGCACTGAAAAATGATCATGAGAACAAGAATAACACCCTTTCAAATAAGCTACCGCACGACCCCTATTCCCATTTAAAAAAAAATCATTGATTACGTGATCACGCACAGTTAGATGACGTTACTACTATGAAAATATAGGCCAAAAAATTGTAATTTAAAAATAAAAATCGACCTGTTTCGGAGTTTTTCTCCAAAATCGTCCGTTTTAGAGAAAATTAATTTATTCCATAATTTTGCCCCTCTCGTATATTATATGTATGGCACAATTACCGTACCACATATTATTTGCAATTATTCACTATCCATGGGCCAATTAATGGGCATTATATTTCTTTATTATACTATTTACTGTCAAACAAAAAAAAATCAGAAACTTAAAACAATCTTTTCTATTTGTTAAAATCAGAAATTTTTAAAGCTCTCGAAATTGAGTTTAATCCTAGTAAAGTCTTTGTAGATTTTGAAAAGGCTATATTTATACATAATGCAATCATTCAAATGTGTCCAAACACTGAAATACATGATTGAATATTTCACCTAAGTACACCAAACTTGGTATAGAAAATTCAGTCTCTTGATTTAACATCAGAATATACAAATGATTCTGAAGTAGGCTCAAACATACTTTTGGCCTTATATTATATAAAACCGGAAGACGTATCAGATTGTTTTGTGTTTGATTTAATGTCATGCAAACTATAAAATGATTTTTTTTTTATTACTGCAGTCTGCAGGCACGTAGCCAGGGAGGAAGTCCATGGGGCCCGGACCCCTCCCAAAACTGCCTCCGCTTTGGTACCAATAGAGTAAGTTTATTCCCAAGTTATTATTATTATTTTTGAGAAAGTGAACCAAGTTATTATTATTCTTTACTAGGATTATTTGTGTCTTTATTCATTGTGCGGATCAACTTATATCTAATTTAAAAATCAGATTTACCAAAAATCAGCATTTCAAATTCTTTTACCTGGATTTGCCTCTACAGAAAAAGCAAAATTGCTAGAAAATTTATATGCTTATTACTCCCTCGACACTTCCCTTGCAGCAATAAAAGCTGAATATATTATGTTGTGGTGTCGTTAAAATACAATATCATCTTTGGAACCAAATACCGAAGTTCTCCGCGTAATGGAACATTGTTATAAAGATTTTTTTCTAAACATTACAAATTCCTTACAATTTTGGCAACTATACCCGTCACAACGGCCAGTGTAGAACGTTCGTTCTCAACAATGAAGCGAGTAAAAACTTTACCCAGAAACAAGATAAGAAACGAAAGACTCAGTTTATTGGCTCATTGGTCATTATGACAAATCTCGTAATGAATGTAAATATAACTATTGACAATTGTCTGTCACACAACAAACATACACTTACAAATATCTTGGACACGAGATCAAAATAAGCAGAGACAATCAAACACATCAAATACAGAGGCGCATAGGCATGACATGGGCAGCATTTGGCAAACTAAGCCATATTCTAAAACGTTCAATTCCTATGTATGTTAAGCGAAAGGTTTACAAGCAATGTGTTTTGCCTGTACAAACTTATGAAGCAGTTGCAATATTCTTGAGTTGGGGTTGATTTCATGTAATCGAATGAGCTATCTCTCAGTAAAGTCGTCCCAGGAACGCAACTCATAAATTGGCAATATCATTTTAAAGTATTCTACTTTAAAATGTATAATATATGTCTGAATTGCCGATATAAATACGTCAGATTAAATAAATTATTAGAAGAATTTTTTACTAAGCAACAACATTTTGGTTTAATTTAGTAGTATTTTGTATTTTGACAACGACAGTCGATTTGGGTGTTAAAACGTTAATAAAATTTTTTTTTTCAATTTAATTGTGGCTTATTTCCCATCTAAATAGTAAGTTACATAACGAGCCATGGAACCTGCAATACTGAACCACATAACAAACCAACAAATCAGGCAAATATCAGGAGTTCAAGACGTCATCGAAAGAACTACGACGCTTAAGTGGAACTGGGCAGAGCCTTTAGCCAGAACATAAGGTGGACGGTAGACAAAACGAATCATAGAATGAAGGCCCAACAAATATAAAAGAAGTCGAGGATGATCACCGACTAGATGGACCAACGACATAAAAATAGTAGCGGGAAACTGGCTACAAGTAGCCCAGTGTAGGGAACACTAGAAATAACCCAGATAGGCCTATGTCCAAAGTGGAAGCCATTGGCTCATTGATGATATATCAAATAATTAAAAATTGTTGGGTAGACAGCTGAATAGAAGACTAGGTGTACCTACTCTTTTTACGGAATCCTATATTTCGTTAGTAGTCACTAACATCATCAGGGACTCCAAAATGATATTAAAGATACAATGGTGAAATTTTGTATAAATAACAAATTGCAATTTTAAAATATTAAAATAGTTTTTTCAAATTTTACGTATGGATTTAAAATTTATTCTGAATATTGTTTTCAATACCTTACCGCCTAATCTAACAAAAAGTTTAAGTTGTGTCTGGACCCCCCTCAAGCACATTTCCTGGCTACGTGCCTGGCAGTCTCCAAGTAAGCTGAGAAAAATGTAGAAAATTTACGTACGACTGGTCTATTATTTTACAAATAATGACATTATTTCGAAGTCTATTAAGTACGATATAACGCCCAAGCGTGTGTTATAGAAAAATAACGCCCTATCGCCTATTAAATTTAAATAACGAGTTAAATACTGTCAAGTTGACAAATAAAACTCTAAGTAAAACTATGGTTACCACAATTACGTTACGACTATTTCTGGTAAATGTACTTAATTCAAAAACTAATTACTTCAAAATTTATTCAAATTTTTTGCATATAAAGAATAATTTAGTCGGACATTAAACGTTGAAGGCATCACGGGTATTATAATAATAAAATAATAACGCTTTCGGTCTCAACGTATATACCACGGGCCCAAGGCCCTCGGTCTATACACTATTGACCTCAAGCGTTATTATTCTTATAATACCATTGGTACCTTAATAACTATAATAAGTTATCAGTCTAATCAAATGACTATAATGGATTTTGTAAAGTGTGTTTCTCATTATAGTAAATAATAAATAATAAGTTATACGTTTTGCACATTATCTATATTATAAACTATTATTACAACGTAAGGAAATGAATCTCTTTTATTAGGATTTCGGATGCTTTCATAATAATCATTCTTAAATTATATCTATATTTTTTATTTTATTACCTGAGTGAGTTGGTGAGGAAAATACCTACCGGATTAATACGAACCCTTAAACTTGGTGAGGAAAATACCTGTCGGATTATGTGGTTCTACTGGTTGGTGAGGAATTTACCTCCGCCCATTATACCAAGTAGAATGACAAATGAGGTGTCAAATGAAAGCTTATAATCCATGGATGGTACTAAAGGTGAAAAATTTGACCTAGGCTATCTGTCGCCTCCACGAATATAACTCATCCGTCACTATACCAGGTAGAATGACAAATGAGGTGTCAAATGAAAGCTTATAATCCAAGAATGGCACTAAAGATGAGAAATTTGATCTAAAACTTTCGGTTTTAGAAATGCGACCGGAAGTACTGTTTTAAAGTCACCGGAATAGTACAAATAATATATCATTTGACGCGACTTCGCAAGACGAGAACAAATATATACTTCCGGTTTCATGGCTGTCAAATTATTTTCCTGTTTCATTATTTTTCCAAGAACAAAGTATTTTATTTAATTTACTATTTGTATTAAGCTGTACTACTTCTCTGAATTACTTTCTTCTTCTTGGCTTTTTCCCATTATGGGTTTGCCGTTTTCATCTTCCATAGCACTCTGTTCTCCCAGTCGCCATCTCTGAGGTCTCTATCTATCATAGCATTTCCTATGTAAGTTTTCCACGTCACAGCAGGTCTTCCTCTCCGTCTTCCTCCCCGCGGGTCCCAGTCCAGTAATCTTTTCGGCCACCTGTGCCCCGACATTCTTTGTACATGCGCGTACCATTTCAGGGCTCTACTTTTACTACCACAACTTTTTTGTTTTGAGCATCCTACTTCTATTCTGTTTCATATTCCCTCTGTTCTTATTCTATCCTACCTGGTGATTTGAAGAAACCTTCTCATAAACTCCAATTCAACTGTTCGTATTTTATTTCGTATTATTGTTGTCACTGTCCATTCTTCCGCTCTTGTAGGACAATATTCAGCACTATGCCCTGAAAAATCTTTTTTTGTTTTCTTTAGTTAGAGTGTTCTTCCATATCACTCCATGGACCCCTTTCGTGGCGTGTTTTTTCGTTTCCTTGTAACACTATTTTCATTTCTATATCTTGTATACAAGTGCCATCTCGGTCTATCATTTACCCTAAATACTTAAAAGTCTTACAACTCTGAATAGTGTCTTCTAAACTTACGTTTAAATCAGCAATCAATCTGTACCTAATCAATTACTTTCGACTAGATTAAATTGGTTTAGACTAGGCTAAGTTAGTTTATCCTGATATAAAAACATACACTTTAGGATAAACTAGTTTGGCCTAGGCCAAACTAGTTTGGCCTAAAGTGTGTGTATTTATTTCAGGATAAACTAGTTTGGCCTAAGACAAACAACTAGTTTGTCCTGAAATCGGGTTTGGCCTGTAACATATACATATTTTAAAGAAGAGGCACATAATGTGCTTTCTTCTTTCAAGGACAAAGTACATAAACACAACTCGGGAAAAAGTACCAATGAAAGGCACTCATATATCTCTGAGCGTGCAAAAATTTGAAAGAGTAGACCATTTTAAAGATTTAGGATAAATAGTTACAAAAGGAAATAAAATCAGTGATGAGGTAACAGCGAGAATTTCACTTGAAAACAAATGCTTCTACAGCCTACAGGATATTATAAAATTAAAAATTTAGTAGATATTAATTCAAAAATAAGGGGAAATTTGGCCTTCAAGCGCAGCGCTGGCCAAGCGTGTTGGCGAGTTTTAGAGTTTGTTCTAGAAGGAAATATACTGATCCGTCTGTCCTCGAAAACCTAATAGCCATTCGGGGTCGGAAGAATCAAGTGAGTGTTATCCATGAGAGGTTTGTAGGAATGATTAGAGACATAACACTCAAGACAAGTTGAAAAAGAGTAAAATTTGAAGGCACTTAACGCTTTTACCTCGGGGCTTGACTACATACTGTATGGCTCGTCCAGAATGCCATGGCATAAAGAATAGGACATAAAACGTAGATACCCTACTCTATGGCCTGGGCCCACTGGACAGGAATTGGGCAGGTCACGTGGCTCGACTGACAGGTAACAGATGGACAAAGTGGATACTGGAATGAAGACCAAGAGATAATGCCTACCGAGGCAGATGTTGTCCACCAACACCATACATATTCGAAAACTTGTATTCCTTGTTTGGTTGAAAGTATGATACCTTGGTCTTTTGAAGGCTGTTTAAAACTGTTTATTGCATGGGAGTAAGATATATGGGACGTAGTGGGTGCAGTCTGTGAGGTAATTGCCAATTCCGGTTCACCCATCTTCCCGCTGAAAATTTACAAACATTGAAACAGAGGATCTGAAGCCGGACCTGGCCACTTAACAAAACTGGACGGAAGCCTAATTACTTGAATTAGCAAAAAAGTGTCGATAATCGATAAGTTGAATTGATATCGATAAAATATTTGCCTTTTGACTAAGTTTTCACTCTAATGGCATATAACATATCCCACCAGAATGAAAACAATGGGAACCTTCTCTGGTTACACCTCCGAGGCTTCTACAATTTGCAAGCCATACGGATGCTGAGACTAAGGAAGATGAGGGAATTCTACAATTTACAATTCACGTCACATCTGCTCAGCGCGGTTGAAAATGGTTATTCATTTTTTATTTGCCTTTTATTTGACTGATGATCTAAAACATTATCAGAGTAATTTGATGCAAGAGGCACAAGATCGAAACAGATGGAAAATTATGAGGGAGATCTATGTCCAGCAGTGGAAAAGCAATGATAAACAAACCTTCAAGAGTTTCTCTTAAAAACCAGTCGATGACTACCAGAGCAACTATATTATATATTATAGACTCCACTATATTAATAAATTGTGTTAGTTGTTAATAATAAATATGTCGAAATATTACCGCTTTAATTCACAATGTGAGATTTTGTAAACTTACCTTTCCCTTAATAGAAATCATCAAATGATTAATTGCTTTGATCTCCCATTCGAGGTCGACCATTTGGACCGTCCTACGGCCACAAAATCGACTGAAAACTATGCGGTGAAGGGAAAACTTGATTCAAAGTCTGGCCTGCAGGCAATTAATTGAGAAATGTGCCTGAAATGGACACTATGTCCTCGGTTTCAGTGGTAATTTCAATATGAATAGTATGTTCCCAGTAGTGGACGATTTTCCGCAACGGCTTTCCTGTGGTCGATCACATAGGTGGCTAGCCTTTAACTTTTCAAAATGTCAACATGTTTCAATGAGTCATTGATATTATGGAATGCAAGCATAATATTGGCCTTTGGTTATTGTGTCAAACTCATAACTAAAGACTGGATTATATGCAAAATGCATATGCATATATATGCTGCATATTTCTCATGTTTTTCATAAATGCATATGCCTTGCATATTTGGAGATTTAAGAGCATATAAATGCATATTTTGATGGGAATTTACTCTACCCCATTTAAAAATAAGGTATATATTAGTAACATCAACATCCATTAAAATAAAATGTGAAAGTAAATATTTTGCTGTTAAGCTCCTTTGTTGTTGTACCCATAAACATAATGGGCGTTATTTATAGCTGCAGGTATCATTATCCGGATATTTAAGATTTATAGACTTCTCAGAATTTACAAATTACCTAAGTAAATACCGATTATATTTTGAATAACATTACAAATATTACCTGTACTTTCTGCTGGTGTCGGCCAACTATGAATTATTCTGGGAAAACCAACCAAAACGAAATTTTAAGGCAGCGTTGCCAATTTAGCTTATTTTATGCTAGATTTGGCATATTTTTGTGTTGTTTAGCTTATTTATTTCTTGTTTAGCATATAGCATATTTTCTAGCATATTAAATAATATAAAAATTATTTAGTAAAAATCGAAAATCTTCTAATTCAGAACAAATTTTTATGTTGGCCTTACAATTACTAAAACAACTTAGGAACTCTCTCACAGGAACTTGAAACTGATATCAGTGAGTCAAATCTGATTCCTAACAAAAAATGTTTAACCATTCACACATACACACCTACATCAGCAAATCCCTTCGCCTTCAATAATGTTTATATTAGTACTTATGTCTGTGGACCATGAGATTACTATTAACTACAGGATCATGTTTCAGCATTTTTTAAAACAAATAATTTATCTGTACTGGGTTATGCTTGCTATAGGGATTTTTTATTAGTTGATAATGGAATACCTACTGTTGAACTGATCATTCCATCATTCTTGTGAGGTTTGGCAAATACTATATTGGTCGAGTTGGCAACACTGTTTTAAGGGTAGGATAGATTATTTTATTTTATGAATGGTTAGTCTTAAATCAATCGCCGATTATTCAACTTTTGTGATTGCAAGTTATTGACTATACTGTGTAAAAAAATCATTTTATTATTATTGTGAAAATGCCTAAAGTAGCAAGGGAAAAATCAAGTCTTCTCAGAAGTTGGATTGGAAGTAACAATCATCTAAAAGTTATCGACAGTGAAAGTATGTTTTGCACCATTTGTGATAAAAAGGTAAGTTCTCCACTTCAATAGATTTTTAAACTTATCAAACTTCTTTGCACATCTATGTGTCTGTCTATTCTAAAATGACAAACCGTCCCATTTCTTCAAAAACTGTTTTTTAAAGTTCGCAACGGTTTGGCTTATACAGAGCGAGGTGTTGAGAGTGGCCCACCCTGTATACTACGGTACACTGACTGTACTTTATTGTTTGACGATTTCAATTTCACTTTGAGAAATAAAAAAAAATTGGGGGAGGTTTAAAAAGTTTGATCATTTTAATGTAGGTATCTATTTACGAAAACATCTAAAACATCATTATCATTATATTCCAGATTCCATGTCAAAAGAAATTCCAAGTAGTTCAACACATAAAAACTTCACTTCACCAAACTAAGCTATCAAAAAATGATAATAAACCTCGCCAGCAGATTCTACAGAACAGTTTGCAGATTCAGAATACGTCAGTTGGGCAAGAAACCTTTGCAAAGGATTTATGCCATTTTTTTTTGAACTGCAATATCCCTCTGCACAAGTTAGAACATAAATCGTGTCAAAACTTTTTAAAAACTTATTGCAAGATTAAAGATAAACCAGCTCAAATACCAAGTTCTTCAACTCTTCGGAAAAAATATGTCAGTGCATGTTACAAAGATGTGATGACGAGTATTAAAAATCAGTTAAAAGCCGATTATCTTTGGATTTCCGTCGACGAAACAACGGATACAAAGGGTCGACAAATTGCGAATCTAATTGTTGGAGTTCTTAACGACTCTGGCGATTTTAAAAACTCATACTTAATTAGTGTAAAATGTTTGGAAAAAACAAACTATGCTACAATAGCTAGATTTGTTAACGAATCCTTAACAAATTTTTTTTTACCTGATCAAGTACCATTTGAAAAAATATTATTAATGCTTAGTGATGCCGCCTCATATATGATGAAAGCTGCATCCAATCTTAAAATCTTTTTCCCTAATTTAATTCACTGTACATGTTTGGCGCACGGCCTAAACAGAGTTGCAGAGAAAGTTAGAATTGAATTTCCCAATGTAAACACCTTAATAAATAATGTAAAAAAAGTATTTCTGAAAGCACCACTACGTGTACAGGTATATAGGGAGATGCTTCCCGATATTCCTTTACCACCAGAACCAGTATTAACCAGATGGGGAACTTGGCTTAAAAGTGCTATATTTTTATCTGAACACTACGACGACATCAAAAGCGTTATTTCAAGTTTTGATCCGACTTGTACCGCTATTGATAACTGTCAAAATATTTTTAAAGAAAAGTCTATTAAAAATCAATTGTTGTATATAAAATCGAATTTCGATATCATTGAAAGTTCAATTACAAAATTAGAGGCTCAAAATTTATGTCTTCACAATAGTATGTCTATTGTTGATTCGGTTAAACAGAAAATAACAAATCTGAATGGGGAAATTGGAGTAAAAATTAAAGATAAACTTGATGACGTTTTAAACAAAAATGAGGGTTTCACTTTATTGCGTTCAATAAATAATATAATCAATTTTGGAAACTTCGATGAAAATATTAATATGGATCCGTCTCTAATAGCAAAGTTTAAATATGCCCCAATTACATCTTGTGACGTTGAGAGATCTTTTTCTGCCTATAAACAAATATTAACAGATAGAAGACATAATATTAGTTTAGAAAATATGAATCAATATATGATTATTTATTGTAACAATAAAAATATGTAAATTTGTTTTATTGTACTCTTTTTATAATATTAGTTTAGAAAATATGAATCAATATTGTAACAATAAAAATATGTACATTTATTTTATTGTACTCTTATTTATCTTGTGGTCAAAATAAAATATTTTGCCGTTTTATTTGTCACAAAACCTGAAGTTAAAAAAATATATTAAGAAATAATAATACAATTTGGTTTAAATTCAAACCTATTTATTTATTTTTATTATTTTTTATTTATTTATGTATTTAACGTAAACCATAAAATTATTCATATAAAAATAAGTGCATATATAAATGCATATTAATTGTGCATATTCAGCTTGTTTTAAAATGCATATTGCATGCATATTTTAGACATTTTTTAGTGCATATTTTCCAGTCTCTACTCATAACCCTCTGCGGTTGTAACTAAGGAATTAATATTTAGGGCATGATTTTTTCTACGCCATATTAAAGTGTATTACGAATGGAATATATTAGTTTTTGTCCCATTCGCAAATCTCTATTCGTTTCAAATCTTTTTCAAATTTAAAAAATCTCTTGAATAGACGATAGAAGACCACATCCAAAACTATAAAAAAATATAGAGGGTGCTATTAAAAAAATTGAAGTTAGTGGTTGTTACTAGGGGATGAATATTTAGGGGATCATTTTTTCTGCGCCATATTAAAGTGTGTTAAAAATTAAATGAAATAGACCAGTTTTTCTTCGATAACCGTCTTTGGCGGCTACCGCCGAGACTAACTCAACTTTACTTCTTGATGGCTAAAACTTGACTCTTCAACTTCCCAAACTTGACTGTTTTTTCGATCTCCTTAACTAAATCTCTCAGAAACCAAACTCCCCTTCCAAAATCGTTCGATTTCCCCATCAATGATCTTCAACAACCAATTACAGACTTATGGCACTCACTTAATCAAAATCTTGTCTAATATGAAATGCACAATACGCTCTGGGTTAAACCCTCTGGTGTACACCAAAAAAACACTTCATCCAATCATCGAGAGAATAAACATAACGGATTTTAACAGTTCGTAGGACCTTCTTCTCACGAAAAATGCCAAATCAACGTTTTCACATCTGTGGTCTCTGGAACGCTTACCAAGGTTGTGTTATTGCTTTATATAAACAATCCAGCTCTTAAGATAACATTCCACAGTCTCACATTCGCAAAAAAAAACATTAGTGAAAGATTCTCTGATTCCTTTTGGTGGAACAAAATAAAATAAACACGTGGAGAAATAAAAATTTTTCCATTCACGAGAAACAAAACTTCTGCCTATGACTGATCCAATATCGTGAGAACGAAAGAACCAAACAATTCTAAGCAATACACAATACAACTTCTGAAACGGGTTTAGCATACAGGGTGAAGCAAAAATGATAATGATTTTCGGACCGTTACAATATTTACTTAATTATTTAACTATGCTCTGAAATTCGAAAGTACAATAAAGTCTCGATAGAACGGACCAATAATTAACGAACTTCAGACATAACGGACAAAAAGATCAAATGTAAAAAAAATTGAATGCAAAAAATATGAAAAATCGAATTCTAGAAGGAAAAACCAAAGGGACAGGATCTCGGCACTGCTGTGTGCCAACGCAGATGGATTGCATGGATTGAATTCTATAGTTGTTGGTAAATCTCGTAAACCTAGTATTTACCTAATAGAGCATGGTTCACCAGAGATATTTTCAAAAATTGGTTTTGTACCTGCAGTGAGGCAATTTGAAGAGAAGAAACTGGTAATACCGACTAAAGGGGTGAAATGTTTATTGATTTTAGACAAAGCTCTTGCTAATTTATTTGAAAGTATTCTAAATTCAGAAGATGGCAACTTTAATTGTATGTTTTGCCAAAAAATATATCGCTTATTCAACCCATGAATCAGTGAATAATTTTGTCAACCAAATGAGTATATTACAGAAAGTTTTTAGATGAAGTAAAAAAGTAAAAAAAGTAGCGAACAAAACTTTATTCCTTTTTTAACTTAGATTTGTAGATACTGTAGATAGATTTGTACACTGTATCTAAATACAGTACCTACATAATTAAAAAAAAAAGATTGATTTTAAACCTATTTTTAGAACGGACTTTCCGTTTTAACGGACATCCCGTTCCCCCAATTAGTCCGATATATCGAGGTTTTACTGTACCAATTTTTAAAGCAGACAAAGGTGCTACGTAAAATATTGGCTTCGAAATAAAAATTGCTAATATTCGACAACACTTTGACGCCAATATACATACATCTGACGTTGCCAATTACATTGAAGCAATTGTAACTACTATATTATCTTCGGGGAATCGAAATTAGTAACGGTAAAACCCAAAGTGCAAGTAATGAACCGTTCTGGGAGTAATTTGGGACACGTCACTAGAAAGAATGCAGTCATTATCAGAAATGGCGAGGCCTACTGCATTAAACATGAAGCACAACATATTTTCTGGATATCTTTTGACACGTTCGATGCACGACTCGTTTCAACGCGATGAATTTTATCGTCTCGCAAATTGGTCCTTCCGCTGGCGACGGCGACGATGTTCGGCGTCGGCCCATTTAAAGGCAGTAGCGCACAAGGGCGACACAAGGTATTTTATTAAAGTGAAATTATTTGCTATATTTGGGTATATCATACACTTCAATGGTTCAGAAGATTGCCTAGTTCGTCGCTACAGTTGCATGAATATTTTCTGGGCTTTAGCATGTCGTTATATTTTTGTATTAAAGAACAACTTTTTAAAAATTAATATTTTATTTTTGCACTATTATTTATAAATAGCTTAAGAATTTCTTTCATTATTTTAGAAATTTTATTTCCTTTAATTTATCTTATTTTTGGTGTTCATACCTGAAAGGCTAATTGGTATCAATAGTATGTAACAATATAACAACCCGCAACCCATTATAGGAGTGGAGTCACTAGCTATATTATTGGATGTTAATTGTAGCTCTAACTAAAACGTGCGCTCTCTATTTGTAGGATAATTGCACAATATAAAACAATCACCTAAATAAAAAAACACACTATTTCTTATAACAAATTAAAAGATTGTAAAAAAAGTCGAGAACCTTTTTAAAAATGCCACCGGTGACATAAATATGCAATCACTAAGAAGTTATCCGAAATCGGTATTAATAAAAATATAAGCCAACTGTTGATATCACGGGACAGTTTTATATTATTAGTATAAAATGTGATTAATAAAATGCGCCTAAAATTACCTAGAACTCGCCTAGAACCTAAAATGAAAATGTTTCAAATTTGTTACATTGTCAGGAAAAGGGTTAAGGCCTTTATTTTGAATATGGAGAATTTGATACTGTAGAAGGTGAAGTGCGTGCGTAGATTCTGTTTTTTTATTATTGGAAGCCCTTTTGTGTTCTGCTATGAGTTTGTCAAAGTCTCTGCCAGTTTGACCGATGTAAGTTTTTGGACAGTCACCACGTGTCAATTGGTATACCCACACCACTCTGTAATCTTTTGGCTCCTATTCTTCTTCATTTGGTTCTAACCGACAACAGATGTATGTTCTCAAAAAAATTTGATAGTATGTTAAAAAATATTTTTACGCAAAAATATTTTTACTGTACGTACACGTTAAGCAGTATTGGCGACATAGCCCTGTCTTACTCCTATCTTCTGTCTATATCTCTGTTTTTCAATAATTCTATTAGTTTTTCATGTCAGACACTGTCGAACGCTTTTTCGAAGTCGATGAAACAGGAATAAATATCTAGGTGCATATCTAATCATCTTTGAGAGAGGACATTAAACGCAAACATTGCAACACAAATTGGGTATCATCCATATCATCTTCTAGCTTTCTGTATAATCTTCCATGAATCACCTTTAGAAATATTTTGAGGGTGTGGCTTATTAGTGATATTGTCCTATAGTCTGAACAATCTTTAGCATATATTGTTTTTGGTATTGCTACAAAGGCGGACACCAACCATTCCTGTGGGATTTTTCCGGTATTATACAGGGTGCGTGAAACCTCTGGTTTTCTTTGATTACGGTTAAACTATAGGATATACAAAAACATGTTTATAACAAAACTAATATGTATTAGTCCTGTCGCCAGTAGGGGTACAACGGCCTCCTTAATTCAGATGGACTTACCCAATTTTTTTTATGTATTTTGACCCGTAGAACACGAATTTTTTGGGTAGCAGTCGATCCGGATCTCGATAAGATTGTTATAAACAAAGAACTTGAGGAATCACATAACAGCGATTTTTCGAGAAACAAAACATGTTTTTGTATTTTTTGGGTCATTCTAAGTAAAAAATGTTTTTACAAGTTTTTTAGTAGGATGCATAGTTTTCGACATAAACGCGGTTGAATTTTCAAAAAATCGAAAAGTTGCAATTTTTGAACCCGAATAACTTTTGTTTGAAAAATAAAATAGCAATTCTGCTTACCGTATTTAAAAGTTCAAGTCAAATTCTATCGGTTTTGATTATTTTCATTGCTAAAAATTAATTTTATTGTTGTTTAACAAAGCTATAAACAAATAGTGATTGAATGATGTTTTAAATGCATTTCTAATTTGAAATCGAACAAGTAGGTGCGCATACAGAATTTCTACGTATGTTACGTACATTAAAACGCATGCATTGGGCACGGGAAATACTATGTGTTTATAGCTTGGTTTAACAAATAAAAACTTAATTTTTAGCAATGCAAATAATAAAAGCCGATAGAATTTGACTTGAACTTTCAAATGCAGTAAGCAGAATTGCTATTTTATTTTTTAATCAAATGTTATTCCGGTTCAAAAATTGCACAAAGTTCAATCGCGTTTATCTCGCAAACTATGCATCCTACGAAAAAACTTGTAAGATCATTTTTTGCTGAGAATCACCCTAAAAAAAACAAAAAAATGTTTTGTTTTGCGAAAAATCGCTGTTATGTAATTCATCAAGTTCTTTGTTTATAACAGTCTTATCGACATCCGGATCAACTGTTACCCAAAAAATTCGTGTTCTACGGGTCAAAATACATAAAAAGACTTGGGTAAGTCCATCTGAATTAAGGAGGCCGTTGTACCCCCCCTGGCGACAGGACTATATCAAAGACGTCTACATCTTAAAATTATATTCGATTATACAGGGTGAGTCAGAACGACGGTATGAGCCAAAGTTGTGTTTTTATAAATGGAATACCCTATTTACTAAATCATTTTTAAATATATGTTTTAACAATATGAAGATTTTTTATGAGGTCTTATAGGTCTAAAATTAATAATTTTCGAAATTATTTAAATTTTTATTGAGAAAAATGGTAATATTTATAGAGCCGTGGATTATGTTCCCAAGGTAATAAAAATTTAAGTGACTTATCAATGTTTTCCTAGTATAGGGTCATTATTAAATAACTTAATATTTTTTACATATTATAGCCATAAAATACACAGTGTGATCACTATTTGCAAATACAAAATTTTCTAATTTGTTTTAAATGGAACACCCTGTATATTAGTATTTCATTTTGTAGTGAATATTACAACCTTTCTTTTGGTATAAGGTTGTATGTACCTAGTATCTTTCGTTGTGTAGACATTTAAAAAAGAACTATAGATTTTACTTTTTGGCGGATATCTTATAAAATAGTTATTTATGAAACAGTTCGTGAAGTATGCTTTTTGCGAACGCACGCGATTTTTAGAGCACGAGCGACAACGGAGCGAGTGCTATAAATCGCGTAAGTTCGCAAAAAGTACTTCACGCACAGTCTCATACAATATTTTATCTACGATAAACAAATAGAAAAAGCTGTAACTCTTCATCACTGGAATTCATTTCTATTATACAATTTTTAGAACTTTGACATTTAAAAATTCTAACTACTTTCAAACCACAAAACTGTCAAAACTTTTGTTGTAATTCATTGCTCATATTGTCATCACCATGACAACGCGAAAGTTAAGGATTGTCACCATGACAACTCGAAAGTTACAAACAGTGCGAAAAAGTAATTCCCATTTAAAATACATTGTTACTTCACGCACACTTTAAATCCTTAACGCACTGCTATCTATAATGACAGTTTTCAAAAACTAAAAACTTATACATAATATGACAAAGAGTAGATAATAGTTATTTTTTATGCGAGTAACTATACATCGCGTAAGTTCGCAAAAAGTACTTCACGCACAGTCTCATACAATATTTTATCTATGATGAACAAATAAAAAAAAACTGTAACTCTTCGTCACTGGAATTTATTTCTATTCTACAATTTTTAGAACTTTGACATTTAAAAATTCTAACTTCTTTCAAACCACAAAACTGTCAAAACTTTTGCAGTAATTCATTGCTCATTATGTCATCACCATGACAACGCGGAAGTTAAGGATATTTGATCATATGAAATTGTGTCAAAAACAGTGCGAAAAAGTAAGTCCCATTTAAAATACATTGTTACTTCACGCACACTTTAAACACTTCACGCACTGCTATCTATAATGACAGTTTTCACAAACTAAAAACTTATACAAAATATGCGATAGAGTAGATAAAAATATTTATCTACTCTATGTCATATTATGTATAAGTTTTTAGTTTGTGAAAACTGTTAAACTAAAAACTATTATGTATAAGTTTTTAGTTTGTGAAAACTGTCATTATAGATAGCAGTGCGTGAAGGGTTTAAAGTGTGCGTGAAGTAACAATGTATTTTAAATGGGATTTACTTTTTCGCACACTTTCAATTGGTTTTTTGGCACACTTTCATAAAATCAAATATCCTTAACTTTCGCGTTGTCATGGTGATGACAATATGAGCAATGACTTACAACAAAATTTTTGACAGTTTTGTGGTTTAAAAGTAGTTAGGATTTTTAAATGTCAAAGTTCTAAAAATTGCAGAATAGAAATGAATTCCAGTGACGAAGAGTTACAGTTTTTTTATTTGTTTATCGTAGATAAAATATTGTATGAAACTGTGCGTGAAGTACTTTTTGCGAAATTACGCGATGTATAGCACTCGCTCCGTTGTCGCTCGTGCTCTAAAAATCGCGTGCGTTCGCAAAAAGCATACTTCACGAACTGTTTCATAAATAACTATTTGCAAACACAATAATTATAATCTGGTTTTGGAAACATACACTAAAATATCAAAGAGAAATTAAAAACGTAATTAAAGATTAAAATAAAACATATGCTAGTAAAACTGAATTGAATTTAATAACTTTAATTACAAAAATTATTTTGCCGTGCTAATAAATATAATTAATATGCATAAATTAATTATTACATTAAATAAACAACCAATTTTAAAATCTATCCTAGTAATATTTCTACCCTGGTAACTTTATTGTACCAAATTAATTGTGAGTTCAATTGTATGTACGACTAAGATCACTTAATAAGTTTTTAATTTACCTACATCTTGAGAACGTATACAGTATGCCTTAAAACAAATGAACGTTATAGGAGTATGTATAATATGAACTAAATAGTATCTATATGTACTCGTGTCACAAAAGTTGTCACGAAGCTAAGACAAATAATCCCCGGACAAATAATCCCGGACAAAAAATCCACACAAATTATCCCTTGACAAAAAATCCCCGGACAAAAGTACTCGGACAAATAATCCCCGGACAAAAAATTCCCACAAAAAATTACGGACAAATAATCCCCACAAAAAACTCCGGACAAAAAATCCCCAAGAAATATTTGCTGCCGAATTGTTCTCTAAAAGTTTTCCCGAAATTTTACCAAATTTCTAATTCCAATTTCATGCTGAAACCTTCAAATTTTACATGACAAAGGAGTGTGTTTTTCAAAAATCGTGGAAGATATGGGGAACGAGCTAAGGCCCCGTTCTCATGACCGGCGCTTAACGCACGTTTTGATAACGCGAGATTACAACTACATATATTTTACTTGAGACCGTTCACATGCCAACGCGCGTTCTAACGACCTAAATGTAAATGTTACGCGCCTCTCATGAGAACGGGGCCTTAGCTCATTCCCCATATTTTCCACGGTTTTTGAAAAAACTCACTCTTTGTCATGTAAATTTTTGAAAATTGCAGCATGGAATTGAAATTCGAAATTAGGTAAAATTTCGGGAAAACTTTTAAGAAACTATTCATTCGGCAGCAAATATTTCTTGCAGATTTTTTGTCCGTAATTTTTTGTGGGGATATTTGGTCCAAAAAAAATTTGGGGATATTTGCACGGGATTTTTGTGGGGATTTTTTGTCCGGGGATTATTTGTCCGGGGATTTTTTGTCCTAGGATTTTTTGTCCGAGATTATTTGTCCAAGGATTATTTGTCCGGACCCCGCAGATACTGTTTATTTTATTAAAGAATTTGGAAAATACATTTAACATTCCTTTGTTTCAAAGCATGCTTTATATGTATTAGGTTCTCAAGATGCAGATACATTTAAAAGATAAATTAAAAGTTTAACTGATTTTACTCGTAAATACAATTTAACTAACAATTAATTTGGTACAGGAAAGTTGCTGGGGTACAAAATTTACTAGGATAGATTTTAAATTGGTTGTTTATTTAATTTAATAATTAATTTATACATATTAACTATATTTATTAGTATGGTAAAATAATTTTTTAACATAATTTAAAGTTATTAAATTCAATTACGTTGTAGCATACGTTTCATTTTAACTTTTTTATTTGAAAATTTTTTACTTTAATTACGTTATTATTTTCATCTCTGATATTTTAGTGAATGTTTCTAATACTAAATTATAATAATTTTTTTTAGTTAAATTTATGTGCCTCGGCAGAAATGGCCATTAACACAAACAATATTGGTTATACAATAATTAATTACAATAAGGACTTAAAACTAAATATTATAACAGTTAATTTCTAAATCTTAAATAATATTAGGTAAAAATTATGAAGAAAAAAAATTGGATATACAATAGGGTGCATCGAAAAAATAAAAGTTGGAAATGTTATATCTAATAGCGTGAAAAACTTGTTAGTGTTATTTTTCAGCATATTAGTATTTTTAATTTTTTTTTCAAAGCGAATTTTCTGCCCCCCAACGGCCTTGAATTTTATTAAATATCTTATTTTTAGGGAAATTTCAATTTATATTATTTCGAAAAAAATATGTGCTAACTCGATCTAAAATCAATTAAAGAAAACTTAAAATGTTGTCAATTACAAATTTAAACGATATTTAAAGTTTTATTTGTTTTTTCAGTCTCCCCAACCCCTTTGAAATCTCCCGCTTCGTGAGTCCGTGCGCGTAATTTTCACTTATGTTTGGTGCGATGCCTTACTTTGTTATTATTGTTGCTTGTAAATGAAAGATTTTTAAAATAGATATACCAGGACAATGGGGAATAAAATCAGGATATGCTGCGGAGCGCTCCATTTTTGGATAACCACCAAATATACCTGAAAATGTTTTACCGAAATACAAACAAGTGATGAAGTTTTGTGGTTGCAAGAGGATGAAAGACTCAGCAAGAGAGATCCAAAATTTTCTGGTATTGCCGAACAGGTGAAACCATTTAAGAACAGGCAAAACAGTGAATTTTACAAGAATAAAATTCAATGCTTTAAGAACAAAAGTAAAACTACACGTTTCGATCTTGCAGCATGCAAATGTGACACACTGATTAATTGTCTTTGTAGCAAATCTCAAAAAGTGCCTCTGGATAATCGCGAATTTCTATTAAATCAAAGAGGTCCCAGAAAAATGGCGATAAACTCGATTGATAGGGAAAACAAAAACAAATATAATCAGAGAGAACAACGGTAAAAGAAGAAATTTACCGACGCAAAGAGAAAACTTTAGCTCAAGTAAAAAACAATACCAAGTTTTATGGTCAATCGATCGTGGAAGAACGCATAACACTTGTGTATGAGCCAGGGTGCAAATATTTCGAATATGGGTATCCGCTGTCTGGTATATCAGAAAGTATCAAGTCCAGCTCTTGCATGTGACAAAACACTCGTAAATACTGGCGTTAAGGGTGATGTAATACGGCTGTTAAAAGAACATTTTAAAAAACCGTTTCAGTGGTTTTTATGTCTGCGACATTCAAATCATCTACCCCTTGGACATCAAAAGAAGTTTGCCAGTGACCAAATCAAAAAACGTGAGGGTCTTCAAATTTTCTTCTATAAAAATTTTGATTCAAACGGCTACTTTGAGTTAATTAACTAACAAGAATGTCACCATACAGAACCACCTATATTCTCTAGATTTTAGAGTGAAAATCTGTGAGATTTTATTAAGAATCCTAACTTAGACCCTTTTAACATTGAGATTGAGAAATATCACTGCCACATACAATGTGTAGAACGATGTGTCAAGCTTGTGACATAAGCTTCTCTAGCAGTTTGTGGAGCGTATTCGAGGGATGGATTTATAAAAACTCGAATTGATTCCAGAAAAACTATGCCTCACTTTAATGCTAAATCGGAAAACATCTTTAAATAGAATGCTTTTACCATATTTTTTGTAATATTTATATATCTTATTGTGTACTTTGCTTTATATTTACTTTAGTATTAAAAAACTTGGGTGACGTCGGGGAGACGGATAAGCTAGGCTATTTTGTTATAAAAATAATGTTTTAGTATACTTTTCTTAAGTAAAATTTTTAATTGCCTTGTGAAACCAGAAAATATTTTGCAATTTAAACCGAATTTATTTATTCAAGTTCTATAAGGTATTATATTTCCCTTACAAAAGAAATTCGCATATTAATGTATTTTTTCTAAGTTTTAGTTGCCGTGCGGGGCAGAAAATATTTTTTTATTTCAACACAATTTTACTAAAATACTAAATAGTGTGTTAGGCAACTTTTATGAGCTATTACATTTTCGTTTCGAAATAAAAATTTTTTTCGTCTGTTAACATTTTTTCAAAATGTTTAATTGTCTTGGGGGGCAAAAGATATTGTCCAATTTCGAAAAATTTTTACCAAAATACTTGACAGTTGATTGGGCAACTTTTGTGAGCTATTACTTTTCCATCGCAACAAAAAAATTTTTCGATGCACCCTAATATACAATCATTGGATACTATAAAGACGTACAACTAATTATAAAATTGCTTTGGTCTTCTTGGGATACTTCGGACGTTGTTTAGTCATAGTAGCAGTTGCATATGAACTAGTAAGATTACTGAAAAAATTGGATCCAGACATGGTGTTGCTATCAGTGGGGGAACATTGATTTAAATTGTTACTCATGTAGTCAAAAGTAACTTGGATTTACTCTTTATTGAACTCTTTAGTCATAGTAGCAGTTGCATATGAACTAGTAAGATTACTGGAAGAACTGTGTCCAGACATGGTGTTGCTAACAGTGGGGGAATATTGATTTAAATTGTTACTCATGTAGTCAAAAGTAACTTGAATTTTTTTATATTCACGCTTCGGATGTCTGGAAATAAGTGATAACCTTGGATACATCACTGCAATACTGGTTGCCTAACCGTTGGCGTCCGTTGGGACGGGATAGCAACAGTGAAAAACTATTGACAGTTTGACACTGTATGTGTTTAAGTTGGAAGATTATTAAGTAAAACATCACTTACTGACCGAAGTTACAGCTTGTTCTTGATGATTAACACGTAACACAATTGTTATTAGTCACTATTTGAGCGAAAACTAATTTTGATAACTAGTATTTACAGTAATAATTACAAATTTCGGCACCAATTTACAGATCGATACATACACGTTCTGACGTTAGTTTGACAGTCCTATAATTATTTGTTTTACAAAAAAATTGTTTAATAAAAAATCCGCAAAACGTAAAATCTATAGTTATTCTTTTAAATATTTACAAAACGAAACATCCTAGGTAAATACAACCTTATACCAAAAGAAAAGTTGTAATATTCACTACAAAATTAAATAACAATATGGAGGGTGTTCTATTTCAAAAAAATGAGAAAATTTTGTATTTGCAAATAGTGATCAAACTGTATATTTTATGGCTATATGTAAAAGATATTAAATTATTTAAAAAAAATTTTCTACAACCGTGTTAAAAATGCAATTTTTAGCACCCCATACGAGCGTTAAAAATGCTACTTTAAGGCGCTATTGTTTTAAAATTTTTATGGCACTGCAGTTCATATTGACCATATAAGCAATTTTGATGTAATGTCAAAAAAATAAAAAAAATGGAATGTTAGTGTTCAAGTAAAAGTTTTTGTAGATATTGTCCTGTAATTACTTTTGTAGAAAAAATATTGTATGATATGCGTGTTAAAAAGTACATTTTTAAGGCATTCATGTGAATTACACAACTCGCTTCGCTCATTCTGCAAACTTTCACATGCGTGCATTAAACGTGTACTTTTAACACTTATATCATAAATAACTATTACTATCTTAAGAACATAATTCACAGCTCTATAAATATTACCATTTTTGAACGCTTTTCTTCACTTAAATAGTTTGCATCAAATTTTTAGACGTTAATTTGACTGACTTTTCTTCAATGCAAATTAATGAAAATTTTCAGACATATGCATTCGCGGGAACAATACACCAATATTCAATAAAAAAAATTGGTTATGTTTATTAATTGTTTAAATAAAAAAAAAAACGATTTTAATTGAAAATGCTTAAATTCTCTTGTTTTTTACAATGAAGAAACTTGAAACTTTTACAGATTGTAACTAATTATATGAACTATACATAATTTCACTTTTTACGTTAATTGTTTACGTTATGCTTCATAAATAAACAATAAAGCTTTAAATTGTTTGCCGATTCCGACTACTTTTCATGTTTGCAGATCACATGTTTTATAGATATTTTAATAAACATGACGATATGTTTTAATGTTTGAAAAGTGTAAGACTAAAAATAAAAAATAAAAAAATATAAAAAAATATTTTTAAGAAACGCTTTTCTTTAGTTACGAGTGACTAAAATTAAACATATAAAAAATAAAAAATCAACTAAAAAGCAAAAAAAATAAAAAAAATTGAAAAAATCTAACACATTCGTTAAAGAAAAGCGTGGTGCGAAAATCGTTTATTCGAAAACGCTTTTCTTTGACGAATGGGTTAGATTTTTTAAATTTTTTTCATTTTTTGCTTTTTAGTTGATTTTTTATATGTTTAATTTTAGTCACTCGTAACTAAAGACAAGCGTTTCTTAAAATTATTTTTTTCATATTTTTTTATTCTCAATAAAAACGAAAATATTTCTAAAATTATTAACTTTAGACCTATAAGACCTTTTACAAAATATTCATATTTTTAAAAAATATATTGAAAAATGATTCAATATATTTTCTATTTAAAAAAACAAAATTTTGATTCATACCGTCGTTCTGACTCATCCTGTGTAATCGAAAATAATTTTAAATTATAAACGTCTTTGTTACATATTAGTTTTGTTATAAACGTTTTTTTTATATACCATAGTTTAGCATCAAAGAAAATCAGAGGTTTGGCGCACCCTGTATACATACTTCATAAAACTGATAAAACTGATCCAAAAGGGTAGGTAGAGATTCATCGTGTAGAAATTTCAGTAATTCCGCAGGTATTTCATCTGGACCTACAGTTTTTCCGTTTTTTTCGTTTCGTATTACTTTTTGGATTTGAAAGATACTGGCAAATTCAGGCAATGAATAATTTGCAATCGTAAATCGCAAATATTTTCAGAGAAGTTTCATCTTTCCTTATTTACCTGTTCTCGTATGATTACCGTAATTATAAAGTTTTAACAAGCATTTATTATTATGTTTAAGTTAGTTCGAACTCAACATCTAAAGCCCCAGAGTGTTAAACCTGGTAGTTTATCAGTAAATACAGTTCAAATTTTTATAAAACATCGATAAATTTATTAAGGTATTATACTATACCAATAAAGATATAAAAAAACTAGTACTAGAAAAAGAAGTATAGTAGTCTCAAAAAGGTATTTCTATCTATCTACAGGAGCCCTACAGCCTCTGCTTCATCCACCGATTTCGGTTGGTCCATCATTCCTCATTTATGGATATCTATCTAATCAGCCCTAAAAATCCAATCTTGGATATAGGCCTCCTCTTCCTTCTTCCATGCCTCTCTATCTTGGGCAATTTGCATCTATTTTGACCCAGTGTGTTTCTTCAGGTCATCTGACCATCGCATCTGTGGCCTTCCCCTTTTTCGTTTGTGGTTCCACGGTCTCCAATGTATATCCATCTTAGTCCATCTTTCATCCTTCTGCCGTAGGTTTTGTCCGGCGAACTTCCATTTATGCTTTGCTACTTGGGTTGAGACATCTTTTTCACTTTTGTTTTGTTATGGATCCATTCTTTTCTTTTCCTGTCTGATAGTTTAATGTTCAGCATTTGTCTTTCCATGGATCTTTCTGTCTTTGCTATTTTTTTTCATATTTTCTTTTGTAAACGTCCACGTCTGAGAGCCAAATAATAGAACAGGGAGTATACATTGATTGAAGACTCTTGTTTTCAGGTATTGCGGGTATTTTCTGTTCTTTAGAATATAAGATAGTTTTCCGAATGATGCCCAAGCCAATCTTATTCTTCTTTTTATTTCTACGGTCTGATTTTCTTTATTTAATCTAGCGATTTGTCTTTGATATATATACTCTTTTACTTGTTCTATTCTTGTTTGTGCCACTGTAATTATTAGTTCTTCTTGTTGATTGGTCATGTTTTTTTACTGTAATTCATTTTCAGTCCTATCTTTGTCGATTCTCTATCTAGTTCTTCCACCATCCTTTGTAATTCTTCATTTCTTTCTGTTATTAATACGATATCATCAGCATATCGTAAGTGATTCAGCTATTGCCCGTTTATGTTTATACCCAAGCCATCCCAGTGTAGTTGTTTGAACACATCTTCTAGCGCTTGGTTGAATAGCTTGGGCGAGATGGTATCTCCTTGTCTTACTCCTCTGTTTATTTTAATAGGCGCCGTTTGTTTCATTAGCTTAATAGTTGTTGTTGCCTTATTATATATATTTGTAATTAAGTCAGTATATCTGTAGTCTATTATTCTGTTTTGTAGGGAATTCTTTACTGCCCAGTTTTCCACACTATTAAATGCTTTTTCCGAAGTCAATTAAAGCCATATGTATAGCGGGATATGATATTCGTTAGCTTTTTCGATTAATATCTTCATCGTTAAAAGGTGGTCACTTGTACTGAAGCTCTTTCTTCCATTTATGGATATATCTCCCAGTATTCCTCTGCTTCCTGCTGTCCATTCTAATTCTGGCCTTCCTCTCTTTCTTTTTTTTTTCCATTGAACAAAGTTTACGGTCTGTTTTGGCCATCGTTCGTCTTTCATTCGCATTACATGCCCTTATTATAAAAGCTGCGTGGATTCTACTGCATCTACGGTATTGTAAATCCTTCCTGTTCTTCTTCTATTTGGGATGTGATCAAATGTGGATATTCCCTTTCATCGTCATCTGTCAAGATTCAGGCCCATAGTCAAAATTGATTCTGCAATTGCCATTTTTGTTCGTAAAATGATTTTAGGAGACCAAAGAATTGATTTTAGTATTGATTTTAGGAGCCCAAAGTATTACAGGATATAACGAAGTGGTTAAAGAATTTAAATCTACATATGGGAGCAACAATCACAAATGACAACAAAATCGAGCGAGAAGTTAAAACGCGAATAATGTCAGAAACAGATCTTTCTTTGCAAGGCAACATCAATTGAAGTCAAAACTTCTTTCACGAGGTGCAAAACTCCAGATATATAAGACCGTAATACGACCAGCAGTCGCGTATGGAAGCGAAACATGGACGCTAACAAAAAGAGAAGTAAATAAATTGCTGGTGTGGGAACGTAAAATCCTTCGAATGATATAATATGGCCCTTGCAGAGACAACGTGACAAGCGAATGGAGGCGTAGGTACAATGGGTTATGAGTTAGAGTCTCTAGTCGGAGAGGAAAATCTAGTCAGATATATAAAGGCCAATGGACTCAGGGCATGTCATACGCAATAACGACGCCTTATAAACAATCTGTTCTGGGAAAGGCCAGATGGAACAAGGACTATCTAGAAAAAAGTGGAAAGATGCAGTCAAAGAAGATCTGGAGAAAATGGGAGTGAGACAATGAGAATTAGTGGCACAGGAGCGACAAACATGGAAGGCGTGTAAACGTGGCAAAGACTCACGAAGAGTTGTAACGCCATTAATGATGATGACGATGAAAGTATTGAGTATATTGTTTGCACCAGATTTCAGCCCTGTCGCATTTTCTCCTGGATGTCCCATTTCGATATATCTTCCCTCGATATCACTATCCATAGGTATTTAAATTCTTCCTCTTTTTATATCCCTAATCGAGAGTTGTAGGCCTCTTTCTTTGTCCTTTATTATACGATATTCCGTTTTGTTTATAGTAGGGGAGCAAAGTATGCTAAATGTGCAGTCACTCAAGCGCTTTAGGGACCTATTTGGGTTGTGAAGAGTAGGTCCTAAAACCAAGAAAAGTTAAGTAAAGTTTTCCATTTTAGTAGGGACTTTCCATTTTTAATTTAATTTTCCATTTTCAATAATTGTTTTTTTCCGAATATAACGCCATATATCCATAATTCAAAAAAATGTTTCGAATAAATGTTACTTTTTTTTTACGTAAGGAATCCAAATCTGCAATAAAAATTGGGGCTCCTATTTAAGATTTTAAAGTAACCCCCCCACCTCCGTGGGGAGTCGTGTTTGGTGCCATTCGATATATTTTTCAAAAATACTGAATAAGTGAATTTTACAGTTTTTCGATCTGATGTTCAATTCGCGAAATATGGCGGGATTCGTAGTTAAAATATTAAATTTACCCCACAACCCTCTCCGTGGGAAGTCGTGTTTGGAATCATTCGATAGATTTTTAAAAAATATTGAGCACCTATTTTTTAGTTTCTCGATCTGTGATTCATTTCGCGAAATATTCGCTTTTTTCTTGTGAAACTTTGGGACTCGCCCATTTCTTTACGCCTGGCTCAGTTTGTCAGATTTTTGAAATATACACTCTTTTGCATGTACCTACTTAACTTACCTTATCTTAATCTGACAATTTCGAGTTATTTTAAGAATAGATTTTTTTTTCGGGCCCCCTTTAACGAACTCCCCTGTGTTAAGAGCCAATATATGGTTGAGGTACATCTGCAGGGTACCAGGTTTCTGCCCATATGCTAATCTGACGCGCTCGAGTAACTGCAAAAATCCCCGCTTGGGATCCCCTACCATTATGTTAATTGTGAGTCCCCAATTTTCGTATTTTTCGGTTATATTTGAAACCATATAATCCATGTTTCCCCATCGTTTGCCATAATAAGTTAATCGTCTGAGAATAATTTGTTCTTCTTCTTCTTCTTCTTCTTCTTCTTGTTTAGGTACCGTCTCCCTAAGGAGGTTGGTAATCATCACAGCTATTTTCACTTTTGAGATTGCAGCTCTGAACAAGTCGATCGTACTGCAATGATAACACTTTCTCAGATTGTTGAGCCAGAAAATGCGTCTTCTTCCAATACTTCATTTTTTTTTTGTAATTTTCCCTAATTCATAATTTGTTATATACTTGTTAATAATTTGTTTAGTACAAATAGGTATATTATCAACAGATGATCTGCAAGCTCGAAATACACTCTGATGTTCTATTTTCTCATATTGGTTTTCGATTATCTCTTTTATCAATTAACCATACAACCTCTCCACTGAACTGATAACGCTTAACCCTTACAGGACCAACCTTTTATTAGAAACAGCAAGGGCCAAGGGGAGTCAATAAATGTACACACATAAATTAATCAAAACCATCCTTCTTTATTTAAACTAATTTAAAAATACTACTTTTACAAATAAAATAATTGGAGGGCTTAATGTAAAACAATCATTGTTTATGTGGCTTGTCATTATGACAAGCCACACATGAGTTCAAAAGAATTAGTGTTATTTTTGGTTAAAATAATAGTAGCACAAGCCACTTACAAATTATCTCAGCCCTTGGTTAATAGATCGCCCGATAAATCTATGATCACACTATTGCATAGACCTAGTTTGTCTCTAGTATCTACTTGACATAATGACAAGCCACATTAAAATGGCGAACATGGGCGGAAGCGATTCAGATAATTATTGAGTTCTGATGATTCTAGTAAAAACAATAGCAAAGTTCACTTGATATTCGATGACAGTGACCGTAACTCTGACTATGTATAATCTAGGAGTGACTCAAATAATGAAAATACAACGATATTATTTAATTAATGTAGTGGCTTATGACGTGGCTTGTTATATTATTGTATTTGGTTGTACGATAATGAACAAGGTCCGTCAATAAAAAGGACAAAACCAAGCAAACCCGTCAAAAATTCCAACAAGTTGATAGAGACAAAGAAATAAACACTGTTTAACGCGTATAGGGTTGAAACCACCCCAAACTCAATCAATAATAGACAATTCTGAATCTACATATGATCTAAAATTTGGTTATTTATTATTAATGGAATAATGTAACAAGCCACATTTTTTAAATAAAGGCTGTGTTTTCTCGAGTTTCAAGTAATTTTATTAATATTGTTGTCAACCCTAGTCCCATAGGGCATGATGCATCGAAATATCTAAACTAAAACAACAAAAGGTGTTACTTGGTTTTTTAATATTATTTTTAACATTCAAAGTCAAATATCTCACTTTTACCTTTTTGAGGCTTGTCATTGTTTCACATTAAGCCCTTCAATTATTCCTAGACGTAAATGGAACAGTTAAAAGATAAGAATTTATAATTTACCCGGAGTCTTCGGCTACAGTGTAATTGGCATCATCGTAGGGTACAGAAACATTTGACTTATTGTTGTGCTTATTACCACATACAAACTTCTGGCATTTTGAACAAACTGTGGTTGTTTTTGCCGACTTATTGGTCTTTTATCTTTTAGATTTTGCTAATTTGCAACATGAATGGCATCGTCCCTTTCCATGTTGGGATGGTGTTGAAGGTATTCAAGGGGGATTTTTTATAATCCATTGTCAAATTTTTATAATAAAAGTGTGAAGAAATAAATTAAATTATTGAAATACTAATTATGACCTGATAGGGCAGTAGTACGCCGACAACTACTAATTATTATTTGAGATTCTTGCATGCTTCCGACAATAAGGTACCTACTGTCTATAGAAAATTAAGTAAACCATCCAAACCACCACCAAAATTAGTGTGTAACACAGCGAGATGTGAAACGATTTGTGTTGGGAATAACTTTAAAATATCGCGCCCGCAATGCAGAAATATTACCTTGCAGAGAATAGAAGATAATTATTACACAAAAGTAATAATGTGATGTAACATGCTGCTGTATTAAAGTGCTCCTGAGCAGGACATATTGCCAGGCAAGATGATACGAGGTGTACTAAACACATCGCACAGTGTACACCTAGATTACATAAGACTGCAGTGACGTTCAAAAAGCTGGACGACGTAAAACAATAGGCGGGAAGACGGTGTTACCAGGTAGCAAAAAAAATAAAATTGCGTCCAGAAGTGGACATTTAAATGCTGGTGAAAAAAGAGACCAAAATTAATTGTAATTAAAATTACATTTTGCGTTTATTTTTGACGTTTCGATTTCTACTCCGGAAATAATTTTCAAAAAATACACTTGAAACAAAAAAAAGCGATGAACTACCTCAACAGATTGAAATAATATCAGAAAATATTACCTCAATCATCCAAGATAGTTGAGCGTCAGTGAAACGAAAAAAGGCGATGAACTACCTCAACTAAGTGAAATACCATTCGAAAATAATATTTTAATCAGCCAAAATAGTCATCGCTACACCCCTAGCTTAGCTCAGTCTTTCAAGGTGTGTGTTCGTCTTGTCCTAATCTTTGAAATGCACTATTGAAAATTCGGAATGAAGCAAACAAAACAGTATTTTTAACTAATCATGTATATTGTTCGATAAATATTTAATAAAAATATGACTTAGTAATTGCATTAACAAATATATTCTCATAAACAAATATATTCTCTTCATAATTCTTGCCAAAAACTAACAATTTGTAGATTATACTTATGGCTTTGGTATCTGGTTCGATGGTAACTTCTTGATGTCGAATGGTATTTCTGTAGACTTCTTGTAGATCTGGGAAGATGTTCAGCCCCAGGCCCTGCAGCTGAAGATGTTGGGTGCTGTAGTCTGCATGTTATAGTCTCATTCTTCGCCTTAAAGTTGCATCGCCGGTGATGAAAGCTATTGGCTCCTGAAGGGAGAAAAGTTGTTTTTTATTCCCAAAAACTATAAGATAAAGACACATATCAATCATCAAGAAGAAAAACCAAAAACGAGCCTTTGCCAAATAATCGTAAAAAGTAGCAAAGTCATTGGCAAAGGAACAAAATAAAATTAATAGTGACGGAATAGTTAAATAATTTGATTACTAAAAGGATATCAATAGATGAAATGAAATATTCAAAATTAAGATAATAATACACGTGGAGAGTAACGTCGAGGTTAGCTAAAAAAAAATCATTATAAAAAATTTAAAGTAGACTATAAAAAACTTAGAATACAAAACTCACCCCAAGAGAATAATAAGTCTGGAAATAGATAGCTATTATCAGCTCTGTAATTGCCTTTTACAAAATTACCACCATTATTTTGAGAATTGAAATGACAGCGTGAACTGTAGAAATGTATATGTTCCGTATTAAGACAGATATTTAGAGAGAAAGGATATACGGGGTGCGTTCAGTATGTTCGGTTGATGATTTAGATGTTAGATGAAAAGATAATATATTAAATATAAGATAATAAAAGAGGATAATAAAAGAGGGCGCCAAACAAGTTTTTAACGGAAAAGCAAGTTAAAACGAATAGAACAAAAGTATTAATGAAATATTAAAGAAAATAAAGTAAAATAATTAGTTAAAAATAAAATATCAAAGATGAGACGTTTGTTACGTTACACATTTAAAAATAAGAAGTTATTTTAACCTGTAAATACTTGGCGGTTTGTTTTTCGACGATACCTTGTAATAGTTTTTCTCATTACTGCCTTTATATTTATAAAGCTTAATATTAGAAGTATTTAGCATTAATAAAATACTTGAAATACATACACTTATTCGAATTCGAGCTTGCCACCACTGAGGCCGTTGCTGCTACACCATGAAATTGAATCAGGGAACGGCAGATGATGCGTGGTATTTGATTAGGTTTTCTGTGAAAATTTCCTGCTTGTTAATATTAAATAAAATCGTCTACGAAAGAGAAACCCTTTGCCGCTACGAAAAACAGTCCTTTTTGATGGACTGTAATAATAAAGGGAAAAGGCGTTTTACATTAAATGTATTTACTTTATTTTTAAGTATTCAATTAATTGAAGGTATGTGTGTTAT
Organism: Diabrotica virgifera virgifera; assembly: GCF_917563875.1. NCBI lineage: Eukaryota > Metazoa > Arthropoda > Insecta > Coleoptera > Chrysomelidae > Diabrotica > Diabrotica virgifera. The sequence continues at coordinate 212,182,598 of NC_065444.1, forward strand.
TATAATGCATAGTACATTTTTTGACGGTTTTTGCTGTAAATTTTAAAGAACGGATTGACATGGTATTTGGGATAGGCATAGCTAACATGTCAAAAAAAAGTGATATTGTGCCGATGTGTGCTTTTACCCTGGGGGCGAGTTTCACCCCTCCTCGGGAGTGAAAAACACACCTTTAAAAAAATTCTCCAGAATTCGATAAACTGACTAATTCTTTATTCTATACAGACTTTTCGCTAAGTCAACACTTTTCGAGTTATTTGCGAGTGAATATGTTAATTTTTCAACAAAACAAACACACTTTTAGACAATTTTTCCCGAATAATTCACAAAGTATTTTATCGAAAAAACATTCTTAATAAAAATATAGCCTTTATAAAAGTGAAAAAAATGGTGTCTGCGTGAAGTCTCTAGACCTAGCAGGTGCAGAGTTATAAAGAAAAGTAGGTTCATATTCGCCAAATTCCAAATAGAATATTTCAACGTGAAATAACCAAAAAATTAGGCACTTTTTGTAGAAAATTCATTACAACTTTTTTAAAGAGTTTAACAATCTTTATTTCTGATTTTATAAAAAAAGATTCTAGCATCATAAGCAAGTTACGCCCAAAATACAGTTGGTCCTTTTTGTTTTGGCAAAAAGAAATCGGGAAAATCACCCCCTAATTATCAACTTAAATGAAATTAATCGTTACCGCTTCACAAGTTGCTTTACTTATGTTGTTCTCATATGATCTGTAAGTTTCATTGATTCAACGTGCTTATTAAAAAAAAATTGGTTTTAAAGTAAAAGTCTTAAAATTTTTAATTTTGAAAAAAAATGATTTTTTTCAAAATAACTTAAAAACTGTTAGAGGTACCAAAAATCTCAAACAATAAAAAAAGTCGGCTTTGCTTTTCTGAATATCCTGTATTTTTTTGTTTTTCCGTAAGAAAAAAATTGTTTAAGATTTGGTGTTTCTAAATTTGCATACACTCGTGATTAGTGATTCGTTCAAGCCTTTTTAACTACAGCCCTTTCAAAAATAAGAACTTTGAACCTATGAAACTTACAGATCATATAATCAATACATACACCAGTAAAGCAACTTGTGAAATAGTAACAAGTAAGTTCATTTGAGATGCTAATTAGGGGGTGATTTTCTCTATTTTTTACCGAAAAAAAGGGGACCCACATTATTTTGAGTATAACCTGCTTATTTTTAATGCTAGCAATTTTTATATAAAATAAAAATGCTTTTTTCAAACACTTTAAAAAATTTATAGACTGTCAAACTAACGTCAGAACGTGTATGTATCGATCTGTAAATTGGTGCCGTAATTTGTAATTATTACTGTAAATACTAGTTATTAAAACTATTTTTCGCTCAAACAGTGACTAATAACAATTGTGTTAAGTGTTGATTATCAAGAACAAGCTGTAGATTCAGTCAGTAAGACCTTTTTTACGTAATAATCTTCCAACTTAAACACTTTCAGTGTGAAACTGTCAATAGTTTTCCACGGTTGCTCTCTGGCCCCAAACGGTTAGGCAACCAGTATTGCAGTGATGTATTCCAAGTTGTCGCTTATTTCCAGACAACCAAAGCGTTAATATAAACAAATTCGAGTTACTTTTGACTACATGAGTAACAGTTTAAATCAATGTTCCCCCACTGTTAGCAACACCATGTCTATACCCAATTCTTCAAGTAATCTTACTAGTTCATATGCAACCGCTACAATGACTAAAGCACGTCCTAGGTATCCGAAGAAGACCGAATCTATTTTAATTCATGCAGAACCAAACTTAGTACTACTAGACTATGTCAAGGCCATAGGTAATATTGTTAATCCGAAAAACATCTGCTTCGCCTCAAGAATTTCCAATAATAGAATCTGTATCTACCTAACAAATTCTGAACTTGTTGGTCAAATTATTACTGAACATCCTACAATTAAAATAAATACAGTTGAACTACCAGTACGGAGATTAGTAACCCCAGCTAAAAGGCTTATAATCTCCAACGCTTGTCCATAAATTCCACACGACATCATAGAGAAACATATCAAGGATCTTGGTCTACAACTCGCGTCACCAGTGTCATATTTAAAAGCTGGAATCCCCGGTGATGTATTTACCCATATTATGAGTTTCAGAAGACAAGTATATGTCACTCCATCCACAGAAAACTTTGAGCTCCAAACTTCAATAATAATCCCTTTTGACAACAACTCTCACAGAATATTCCTCTCTACGGATAAAATGGTATGTTTTCTATGCAAACAACAAAATCACACAGCAAATAATTGTCAAAATCCTCCTAGAAATCCCTCCCTAAATGAACAATCGTTTCCTACTGAACCCATCCCCACTTCCCAAATATCAAATAATGACACACTATCAAACCCAACAAATAATATAGATCTTAGTCAACAAATAAATACAGTCGATGTTCCCATTACTTCCATAACCTCAAATAATGATTTTATTCCCCCATCCACCAGTCAAAAACGAAGTCGTTCTGACATCAGTGATACAAGCTCTTTAGAAACACAAACTTCTGAAAATACACCCACTAAAATCAATGAAATGCCCTCACCAGATGTAATTGTTCCCACTAAGCATAAAGCCAAAAGATCTAAGAAAGACTCTCCCGATAAGTCTAAATTAACTAATTCCACAATTCACACTATCCAAAATGTTTTTCAAGAAAATCCAGACTCATTTTCCCTTCCTGTTGAAAATTTTCTGGCCTTTCTAGAAAATACATTCGGCAGTGATAACCCATTGCACGAAGCACAGGAGTTCACTCAAAATGTCCAGGCACTCCTTGACGATATGAGAAAAATATACCCCTCACTTGAAGACAGAACAGCGAAAAATAGATTCACAAGAGTCTCTAAGAAAATTAAAAAACAGTTAAATATAGACAACACAGAAACGGAAAGTACAGCATCACAATCAACCAATAATGATAACGATTATCTCTCAGACTCTTCCTTAACTACCTAAAGCCATTACTTTCACGCTAGTTCAGTGGAATTGCGATGGGTTTTACCCTCGCTTAGAACGCATACAACAGTTAATCAACAATACAGAAGCCGATATCATTTGCTTTCAAAAAACTAATTTTAAACACTCTCATAAACGAGAGCTTAAAAACTTTGAAGGTTACCATTTTCTTCGAACAACATTTACTAGAGCAAGTGGAGGAACCTCTATTTTCGTGTCTAACGATTTATTTTCTTTACATCATATCCTAACCACTAATTTGGAGGCTATAGCAGTAACCATCTGGTGTCCAGATAAAATAACTATATGCAGTATTTATATTCCACCTAACTATAACCTCTCTGAAACCGAGTTAGATGATTTAGTCCGCCAACTACCTAGCCCACTTATACTAGTCGGAGACTTTAACGCCCATAATACTATGTGGGGCTCCAAGAAAACTTTCGGAAGAGGAAAAATCGTAGAAACCGTATTGAGTTGCAATAATGCTTGTTTGATGAACAGTGGAGCTAACACATATTTTAATATCGCATCAGGAAGTTACTCCTTTATTGACTTAAGTATATGTGATCCCAAGTTAGCTGATTCACTCTCATGGTATACGTTAGACAGCCTATACGATAGTAATCATTTCCCGATAGTCATAACAAATAGTCATAAAAAATATTGCCCCGTCACTAAGTGGAATATTGCTAAAGCAGACTGGAATCATTTCAAAAGTAGTGCCGAAAACTTACTATCCTTAGTACAAGGGTCTGAAGATGTAGACGAGACAATAACTCTTTTTAATAATTGCATTATCATGGCTGCAGAAACTCATGTTCAGAAAATAACAATATGCCCCTCTAAAAAGGCTGTACCATGGTGGAATCCAGAATGCGAACAAATAGTGCAAGAATGTAAATCTGCTCTTAACAGATATCGAAGAAAGAGAAGTCAAGAAAGCCTGATTTGCTTCAAAAGACTAAATGCTAAAGCTAAATATGTTGTTAAAAAAAGTAAAAAAGATTCCTGGCAAAATTTTGTTTCCACTCTTACCAGTGATACTTCTCCAACACAAGTGTGGACAAAAATAAGACAAATGAAAGGACAGAAATCTTCACCAAAAATCCCAGCAATTACACGGGAAGGAAAAGTAATTACAGATAACCAAACAATTTCGCATATTATGGCTGAAAGTTTCGCACTGAAATTTAGATATGAACTCGAGTATAACCAAAGTTTAAATGAGCAAAATCCGTTAACTTCTCACACTCCTCAAATTAGTAGACATGATATAGCCGCTATCAACCTTCCTTTTACACTAGAAGAATTAACAGTAGCTCTAGCGTCTTGTAAAAACTCCACTGCCGGGCCAGATAATATTCCATACATATTTTTAAAAAATTTATCTAATTCCAGCCTTGCAAAACTTCTAAATCTGTACAATAGAATATGGCTTACTAAGAAATTTCCTCGCATATGGCGCGAATCAATCATCATACCAATAAAAAAACCTGATCAATCTTCCAATCTGCCAAAATCATATAGGCCAATTTCACTAACCTGCTCGTCATGCAAACTTCTCGAGAAAATGATAAACTCAAGATTAACCTGGCTTCTAGAAAAATATGCTATAATTAACAAAGCCCAATCTGGTTTCAGACGCCACCGTTCTACACTTAATAATCTAGTGTTACTGCAAACACAAATAGCTACCGCCTTTTCGAATAAACAAGATGTTATCGCTAGTGCTTTTGATATAGAAGGAGCCTTCGATAGCATTTCACGACCAGCCATTCTTCAAAAGCTTCTTCAATACAATATTACAGGCAATATTTATTTCTTCATACAAAACTTTTAAAAAAAAGGACTTTCAAGGTTAAAGTAAACGGTGAAATATCTGCAACATACCCGCAAAATAATGGAGTCCCACAAGGTTCCGTACTCAGTACAACCTTGTTTATTCTCGCAATAAATGACATATGTTCGAGTGTTTGTCTACCAGTCAAATATGTAATGTATGCGGATGATCTTATTCTATATTGTCAAGGAAAAAATACAACCGCCACATGTAAAGTACTGCAAACCGCCGTAAATCAACTTAACGAATGGGCTAAAAACACAGGATTAATACTATCACCTTCCAAATCAAAATTAGTTCGATTTAGCAGAAGACCTTGTAACCAAAATCCTATTGTATATCTCAACGAAATTCCATTGCAAACTGTAACACACTACAAAATACTTGGTTTAACTTTTGATAGTAGACTAACTTGGAAAGAGCATATTAACAAACTAAAAGGAAATGCAATGAAGAGGCTTAATATAATCAAGGCACTGTCACAGTATACTTGGGGTGCAGACGAAAGCATTTTACTTAATATCTATAGAGCCTTAATTCGCTCTAAACTGGACTACGGTAGTTTCATTTACATGTCTGCGTCAAAGTCTGACTTAAAGTTACTCAACTCTGTGCATAATACTTCCATTCGTCTCTGTTTAGGCGCCTTCAAATCTAGTCCTGTAGAGAGCCTTTATTGCGAGGCTAATGAGCCACCCCTCTGGATTCGACGAGAGTATCTCCTACAATCTTACTTTGCTACAGTATCTGCAAATCCATCTAACCCCGTCTATCGTCTAATAAATTCAAAGCCCCTCTCGGATTTACCGAGAACGATCCAATCGATTATTGAAATCCAGAAATCAACCTTAAGAAATGCCATCGATCTTACCAAAACACTTCCATATCCAATTCCAACTACCCCTCCTTGGAGCAGATCAATCCTACATTTAAATACTTCTTTGTTGGCCTATAACAAACACGAAACTCCGAGCATTTTAATAAGATAATACTTTGAAGAAATCATAGAAAAGAACCAATTCCAAAAAATTTTATACACAGATGCTTCCAAAAGTGAAATAGGAACTGGATGTGCTGTTACCACAGTTGATAAGACAATAAAATCATTTTTATTACCAGATGTATGCAGCGTATATACTGGTGAATTATACGCGATATTAGAAGCTTTTAAATCCTTAGAAATCGATAGTAAAAACCAAGCAATATGCACAGATTCCTTATCATCACTCTTCTCCATAAAAATTTTATATGTTCAACATCCTTTAGTTCATTAAATCCATAACATATATAGTACACTTGCCTCTCAAGGCGTAGTTGTTACTATCATCTGGGTACCATCCCATATCGGCATCCCCGGTAATGAAAAAGCAGATCACGTCGCCAAAGTAGCCTCTACCCTAAATGGTCAGCACTCAAAAGTACATATTCAAATCTGTAGTGACTTGAAGCAGATGTTTAGGCAGCAACAACATATATCTTGGCAAATCCACTGGAACACAATCAAAAACACATTATACGAGATCCGGCAGACTGTCAATATATTTGAACTCCCAACTATGACTAGAAAAGAAAAAGCAGTCATTCGAAGGTTGAGAATTGGACATACCCGATACACACACGAATACTTAATGAAGTCTGAACCGAAGCCTAATTGTCAAATTTGCTGTAGTGTTTTGAGCGTGAAACACATCCTTATTGAGTGTCCTCAGTATGTGACTCAAAGAAATCGACATAAACTTAAGCCAAATATTAAAGATATTTTAAACTCGTCCGATCAACTTCATAACCTAATTAGTTTCTTGAAAGACATTCGATTATTTAACACAATATGATCTTTTGTCTTTATAATCTCTACCTATTATTCAAAATTTGGTGATTAATAATTAATCACTATAATCCATAATTAATAATTATTGTAATAATTAGTTGTAAGTCTCTATAGTATCTAATAATTGTACCCCCAATATTTCTGTCATAATTTTTACCTAAAGTTATTTAAGATTTAGAAATTAACTGTTATAATAATTAATTTTAAGTCCTCATTGTAATTAACTATTGTATAACCAATACTGTTTGTGTCAATGCCCATTGCAGCCGAGACACATAAATTTAAATAAAAAAAAATTTATAATGAGTTTTCCGCAAAAAGTGCTTCACTTTTTGGTTATTTTACGTTAATATATTCGATTTGCAATTTGACGGATAATTTTATTAGCTATAACACTACTAGGTCTAAATATCTAATACATACACCATTTATTTCAATTTTTTACAGGCTATATTTTTGATAAGAATATTTTTTTCGATCCAATATTCACTTTTTGAGTTATTTGCGAAAAACCGTCTAAAAATATGGTTATTTTGTTAAATAACTGGCAAATAACCCGAAAAGTATAGACTTGGTGAAAAAACTTTATAGAACAAAAGTTGCTTAAAATTAGTCAGTTTATCAATTCCGGACTTATTTTGGAAGTATATTTTTTTACCCTTAAGAAAGGGTGAAACTCACCCCCAGGGCAAAAGCACACATTGGCACCATATCACTTTTTTTATTTGACTTGTTAGCTATGTATATGCCAAATTTCATGTCAATCCAAGTGGTTCTTTAAAATTTAGAGGTTTTGCAATATTTTACCTTAAAGAACTTACTAGTAGACAGTATACTATAGAGCAAACAAGTTGTTTCTCTGTTTTGTGGACTTGGAAAAAGCATTTGATCGGGCGCCACGTAACAAGATCTGGGAAATATTAAACCGTAGAAATGTGAAACCGAAGTTATTCTAAGCAAGAGTATATTATATAAATGAACACGTAATAATGTAAGAACGAACAATCGCTCATCTCTAGAATTCTACACAAGGACAGGTGTAAGACAAGGTGGTGTTCTGAGTCCTTTGTTATTCATCACTCTTATGGACGAAATGTCAAAAGAATGCAGGGTTAAGGTAAAAAGAACTAGGGTTGGGGTGTATAAACTTACAAGTTTACGTGTCAGAGTTGATATATGCCGATGACCTGGTAATTGGGGCAAAATCAGAAAAAGACTTGCAAGTGAATATGAATATTTGGAATAAGGCCTTCTTTTCATTCTACCTGGTATAATGACCGAGGACTTATATTTGCGGTCGAACGGACAGACGGACAGACAGCCTACGTCAAATTTCTCATCTTTAGTACCATCCTTGGATTATAAGCTTTCATTTGACATTTCATTTTTGTCATTCGACCTTGTATAATGACGGAGGAGTTATATTCGCGGTCGGATGGACAGACGGACAGACAACCGAGGTCAAATTTCTCACCTTTATTATTATTATTATTATTACATAACAAGTAAGGGCAGAGGAGCAAGCTCCTATTATGCCCAAAAACAAAGAAAAATAACAATGTAAAATAACTACTGACAGTTACATAAAATAAGAGATATTAGTAAAATATCCATAGAAAATTTAACGTCGTGCAATTTTTATGTATGAAATATTGTCGTATCCAGTCTGTTTTTAAACGTATTCACTGTAGTTGCTGATATGGTGTCTCGATCTAAATTATTCCAAATATTAAATATCCTGTTAGGCAAGAAGTTTACTCTGGACCGTGCTATTGCCTGCTCCTTCTTTAATTTGTATTGGTGGCCTCTTAATCTATCATCTCGGTTTATGGTAAACATGGTATTTAGGTTTCCAAAGTTGTATTTCAGAATTCGGAAGCACAAAATTAGATCACCTCGAAGACGTCGACGCTCGAAAGTCGTTAGATGAGCCATGGTGAGTCTATCTTCATAACAAGGTCTTACGCGGCCGAATGCGAGTCTTGTAGCTTTACGCTGCACATTTTCGATTAATACCTTGTCACGAGCGAGATCTGGATTCCAAACCGGTCCTGCAAACTCAAGTACTTTAGTACCATCCTTGGATTATAAGCTTTCATTTGACACCACATTTGTCATTCTACTAAGTGTAATGACGGAGAACTTGTGTTCACAGACAGACAGATAGACAGACAGACGGTCAGACGGAAGTGGATAATTCAAAGTTTTCACATTTTTTCAAAATTGGGTGAAAACAATAGTTTGTTATCACAGTTTCAGGTTGCGGTGATATTAAATGCTATACTTCTAACACTTCCGAATATAAGGAAAAAAGTGTTACTTGATATTTTTAATTATTATTTTTTAAAAGTAATTGATAAGTACATAAGAACTGTTATTTTTAGACCAATTCTTAAACCAGATAAAGATTCCAACTTAATACAAACATATAGTAGTCCAAGGCGGATCTGTTTTGAGATGGACGTTAAGAGGTGACTCTAATTTTTTTGCAGAAATTGCTTGGAATTAACCCATATAATAATAATTGAGTTATCCTCCCACTCAAAAAGGTCCGTAACATTGTTTAAATAATCAAAATGTCAAAAAATGAAGGAAAAACTCGATTTTTTCTTCGTTTTTTGATTATAACTTTAAAAGTATTCTCTTTCAAAAAAAAGTTGTACTAAAATAAAAGTTGCGTAATTTTTCCTACAATATAATATTGGTTAAAAATTTTTAAAATTGTTACCCTTGTTGCAAATTAGCAATAATTGCGAAACAAACATAAAAAACAAGTATTCGCATTTTACGTTTTTCAACCATTTCTGGTTTACCCAAACAAACTTTATGATATGATAAAATAATACTGTAAATTTAGTTGAGATCGGTTCAATAGATTTTGCAAAATAAATTTTTGCAATCCAGCTTTCGTAAAAAAATTCATTTTTTCAAAATGTTGCAGGACTGAAAATAAAGCAGATAGCAAGTTAATTTTTTTGCAAATAGAATAATACTGTACCTTTCATTTGCAAGTTGCAAAATTAAAATCGGTTAACTACCACGACGGCAGGAATTTTTTTAAATAAACATTAATTTTTGGTGCTACGTGCAGGACAGCGGTGTTCGATTCACACAAGTTGATTTCCACCAAAATTTCTTCCAATCTGTATCTAATATATTATTTTCTTATTCTATATATTTTGTTGTATTTTAGTATTTTAATTCCATAAAAACAAACCAATTTGTTTATTGTTTGTAAGACATTCTTTAAACAATTGCATATATTTAAAAATAATACACTTTTATTTTCTAAGTTAAAATATATGAGCAAAGAAAGTTTCTGCTAAAAAAAATGTTATTTCAAAGAACAAAGTATGTGTTTTCATTTTGCAATAAACAAATTTATTTATTTATTTCGATATGTACTAAAAATTAAAATTTATCAATCATTATCAAAGGTCATTGGAATGCCCAATCAAAGCGAGCGTATCCACTGCCCTGCGCGTAGCACCAATAATTAATGTTTATTTAAAAAAAATCCTGACGCCGTGGTAGTTAACCGATTTTAATTTTTCAAATTGCAAAAATGAAAGGTACGGTATTTTTTATAAAAAAATCAACTTGCTGTCTGCTTTATTTTCACTGCTGCAACATTTTGAAAAAATGATTTTTTTTGCAAAAGTTGGATTTCAAAATTTATTTTGCAAAATCTGTTAAACCGATCTTAATGAAATTAGCAGTATCGTTTTATCATGTCACAAAGTTTTTCTGGGTAAAATATGAAGGTCCTAAGTGTAGCATAAATGGTTGAAAAACGTAACATGAAAATACTTGTTTTTTTATGGTTTTTTCGAAGTTATTGCTATTTTGCAACAAGGGTGACAATTTTTAAAAATTTCAGTTAACCCTATATTGTAGAAAATTTAATTATGCAACTTTTATGTTGGTGCAACTGTTCACGAAAATGAATACTTTTAAAGTTATAATCAAAAAACCAAGAAAAAAATCGAATATTTCCTACATTTTTTGACATTCTGATTATTTAAACAATGTTCCGGACCTTTTTGGGTGAGAGGATAACTCAAATATTATTATATGAGTTATTTTCAAGCAATTTCTGCAAAAAAATATGAGTCACCTCTTAACATCCAAATGTACTAATATTTTTACAGATGCGCCCTGGTCTATAGATCAATCACTTTAATTTCGTGTGTTTTGAAGAAATTAGAAAAAATTGTTAAAGGTGGATTGGAATGCTGGTCTGATGGTATTTTCACAGAATACAGTTTTTAGATCAATTCCATTGGAATCTTTGGTCAGACATCACATCACTTGGGGACATCACACCACTTTTCCAAGGATATCCTCGTCTACAACTGCTTTACCTTTCTTTATTTGTTGAAGTATTTGAGCATCGTCCTCGTTTGTTTTCTGTTACTGGCTTTGTTAGGTCAATTGGGTTTCTGTCACTTTTTTCATTTAATAAATTGTCAAAATAGTTTTCCATAGCTTTTTGACATCCTTTTTGTGAAGTATTGTTTTACTATTTTTTTTTTTTGGATACACAATATTTAATATAATATGCTGCAACTTTGCTTCAAGTTTGGCTATTTTATATAATATCTTTGCTGCTTGATACCAAGTTGATCGAATAAATATACGCTTCTGCTTTAGGTATTTCTACTACTACTTTTGTTGCCTTTTAGTTCATTCTTTCACGGTTTTTGCTCTAAATTTTAAAGAACCGCTTGGATTGACATGAAATTTGGCATACGTATAGCTTACATGTCAAAGAAAAAAAGTGATATTGTGCCGATGTGTGCTTTTGCCCTGGGGTGACTTTCACCCCCTCTTGGGGGTGAAAATATATATGTCCAAAATAAGTCCGGAAACGGGTAAACTGACTAATTTTAAGTAACTTTTGTTCCATAGAGCTTTTTCGCCAAGTCAACACTTTTCGAGTTATTTGCGAATGAATATGTTCATTTTTCAACAAAATAACCACATTTTTAGACGGTTTTTTGCAAATAACTCAAAAAATAGGTATTTTGTCGAAAAAAATATCTTAGCAGAAATATTGCATATAAAAAAGTAAAAAAATGGTGTACGCATTAGGTCTCTGGATCTCGTAGAACCAGAGTTATAGCCAATGAAAAATAGATTTATATTAACCAAATTTCAAATAGAATATTTCGACGTGAAATATCCAAAAAATTAAGCATTTTTTGGGGAAAACCTAATATAACTTTTTTAAAGTGTTTAAAAAAGTCTTTATTTCTGTTTTTACATAAAGTTTCTAGCATTAAATTTAAGCAAGTTACGCTCAAAATAAAGTTGGTCCTTTTTGTTTTTGCAAACAAAATTCGGGAAAACCACCCCCTAAGTGACAACTTAAATAAAATTAATCGTTACCGCTCCACACATTATTTTACTTATGTTGTGTTTATATGATCTGTAAGTTTCATCGGTTCAAAGTGCTTATTTTTGAAAAAAATTGGTTTCAAAATAAAATTTTTAAAAATTTAAATTTTGAAAAATATGCTTTTTTTCAAAATAACTTAAAAATTGTTAGAGATACCAAAAATCTCGAAAAACAAAAAAAAGTCAGATTTGCCTTTCTGAACATTACGTATTTTTTTGTTTTTCTGTTAGACAAAAATTAATTAAGATTTGGTGTTTCTAAATTTGCATACATTCGTGATCAGTGACTCGTTCAACCCCTTTTAACTACAGGCCTTTCAATAATAAGGACTTTAAACCAATGAAATTTACAGATCATATAAACAATATATACACGAGTCAAGAAACTTGTGAAGTCGTAACGATTAAGTTCATTTAAGATATTAATTAGGGGGTGATTTTCTCGATTTTTTTACCAAAACCAAAAGGAACTAACTTGATTTTGAGCGTAACTTGTTTAATTTTAACGCTAGAAATTTTTTTTATGAAACAAAAATGAAGGAATGGATTTAAACACTTTAAATAAGTTCTAATGAGTTTTCTCCAAAATGTGCTTCATTTTTGATTATTTCACGTTAAAGTATTCCATTTGGAATTTGACGAATATGAACCTATTTTTCATTAGCTATAACTCTGCTTCTACTAGGTGTAGAGACGTGATATATATACCATTTTTTTTTAATTTTTTACAGGCTATATTTTTGCTAAGAATGTTTTTTCGACAAAGTTCTTACTATTTAAGTTATTTACGATAAACCGTCTAAATGCGTGGTTATTTTGTTGAAAAAATGAACATGTTCACTGCCAAATAACTCGAAACGTATTGACTTAGTGAAAAACTCTATAGAACAAAAGCTACTTAAAATTAGCCAGTTTATCCATTTCCTGACTTTCTTTGGACGAATATTTTTTCACCCCCAAAAGGGGGTGAAAACCACCCCCAGGGCAAAAGCACATATCGGCACAATATCACTTTTTTTCTTTGACTTGTTAGCTATGTGTTTGCCAAATTTCATGTCAATCCAAGCGGTTCTTTAAAATTTAGAGGTTTTGCAATATTTTACCGATAAAGAACGGACTATTTTACCTGTCTCCAGCATTCATTTTTTCTTAAACTCCAGTAACTTCCCTTCAATAGCATTATCTCTAATAATACTAGCCATATTCCTTTAAATCGTATTAGGAATTTTTTCATATACCATCTAATATCATTATTCTTTTTGTCCTTAATAGACCTTTTTTCTTATATTTTAACATTCACAATTTGATATTAAGCTGTGATCCTCTCGATGTTTTGGTTTATTTTCGCCTTTTTACTTATGTGTTCAGCACAAGCAACTTATGATGTTGAATCAGTTTCAGTAACTGTTAGTCTCAACTTCCTACATTCACGTATGTCTTATTTTGTGGTAATGTTGTATCCTTTTTGACATTGATTTTGTTCACTTTTGCTTGTGAAAGTTGCCTTTCGCTTTTGAAAGAGTGGTTACCAATTGAAGCGCTTATTGTATAAAGGGTATAAGTCCACAATACTTAGTTTTGAGAAAAGCGAAAAAACTCTTTAGTTTAGAAACTTGATGACCTATCAAATTTTGTTCTACAGATGAAATGTAGAAGAAGACTAGTAGAGTGACATGTGATAGAGCAAACTTGGCTTTGAAAACTGTTAAGGTCAAAAAGTCGTTTTTAAAGGCTGGGACTTGTTTCCTTTATACAATCAATGAATACAAGACGAAATAATGCTGCTTCTATACAGTTAAATTATTTATAAAAAAAGTTTAATTATTACAAACAAGACCCATAATATAATAAATATAGGTCTTATAATATATTAAATATAGGACGAAATAATGCTGCTTCTCTACAGTTAAATTTTTAACTAAGTTAGAAAAAAAGGTTTATTATTACAAACACGACCTATATACTAAAATACATTGTAAGACTTAAAAAAAACTAATCACTGTCATATTCTTGATTGGTCGTCGGCCAGTTGTTAAATTGTTCAAAAAATGCTTTTTCTTCGTCGGGAATGTAATTCAGGACTTTCATAAGATCACTGAGATTTGTTGCCTTGATTGGCAATTTTCCTTCGTAAGTCATTTTATTTGGATGCAAAGGAGCTGCAACATTTTTTTTACAAATTTAATTTAGATGAAGTAAATCCATCTATGAACTAGCATGCTCTATAACTCAAGGAGTCTCACTTGAATAAGTAAAGTGTTTATATTTTGATATGGCAAAATTTTCTTTAATTTTATTTGTACCCATGACGAGTTCCCTTCCATTTTTTTTAAATAGACCGGCCACCAGTTTTATCCTGTTTGTCGATCAGGTTTTGTAATTACTTTTTGACTAACATAACTTTTTCCAAGCAATCGAGCTTTAATTCGCATAATACTCTTATATTTTTCAGGGTTTCGCAGGCCCCTTTTGGTTTCCCTTCTTTTCTCAATTTAATAGTTTCATTACTTGTATCAGAGATATCAGACATTATGCTAACGAATATTGTTTAATAAAAAAATATTAATGTTTATCAGCAAAACTACTAATGCACACACCTGTTACAGCACAGCTAACGGAAGTAATAAAATCAACGACTCTTTAAACAAAATGACACAAACGATGGTGGCGCCACAAGGATTATTGTATAAAGGTAATCAGTCCTGGACTAGTTCCCTTTATACGCTCAACAAAAATTTTATCGTGCGATATTTCGCGTATAGTGAGAGATACAAGTTTCCTTTATAGACTCAGCGATCCGACGACGTTGGTTTAACAAAATGTACACTGTATATCTCACTTTAATTTCGTACGGAAGTGGACTTATTCCCTTTATACAAAAAGCGATTCAATTGACATATATATTGCTGTGGCCAATTCCGGAATATCATCTCTAAACGTAGCATCATTGCTAGTTCCAAAACTTGCTCCTTATAGCCCAATAAATGAACGTTTTGAAGTGTAATTTCCAGGGGCAACTCCGAATTGCATGAAAATTTGCATTTAGGTTCTACTTACCCTCCACTTCAAAGTTGAATTTGTGCCGTTGGTTGCTTTTACTTGGCGTTGGTTGCTTTTACTTGGGGGTGATATTTACCCCTTCTCGGGGGGTGAAAAACGCGTGTTTAAAATAAGGCCGGAAATGGATAAATTGACTTATTTTAACACCTTTTGTTCTATAAATTTTTTACGTAAGTCAATACTTTTCGAGTTATTCGCGATTAAAAATGTTAATTTTTCATCAAAAAGACTACGTTTTCAGACCGTTTTTCCCAAATAACTCAAAAAGTAAATATTTTATCAAAAAAAATGTTTTTAGCAAACGTGTAGCCTATAAAAAAACGAAAAAAATGGTGTACCAGTAAAGACTACAAATTGAGTAGAAGCAAAGTTATAGCTCATGAACAATACGTTCTTATTCGTCTAATTCCAAATCGAATAATTCAACGCGAAATCACCGAAGAAAGAAGCGTTTTTCGGGAAAACCTTATTAACATTTTTAAAATATAGAAAAAAAGCTTATTATTTGTTTTTTACAAAAGTTTACAGCATCAAAAATAAATGAGTTACACTGAAAAAAAAAGTTGGTCCCCTTTTTTTGGTAAAACAAATCGTGAAAACCTCCCTCTATTTGGCACCCTAAATGAAATTAATCGTTTGGCTTGACCATCTATTTTAACTGTATCTGTTTTGTTTATATGATCTGTAAGTTTGATTGGTTTGAAGTGCTTATTTTTGAAAACATTTGGTTTTATAATAAAAAAAAAATTCTAAAAATTTTTGAAAAATTTAATTTTTTTCAAAATAACTTAAAAAGTATTAGTGATAAGAAAAATCTTGAAAAATAAAAAATGTAGGTTTTTTTATTACAAATATCCTAGTTTCATTTTGTTTCTCCGTAATACAAAAGTTGGTTAAGATATGGCTTTTCAAAATTTGCATACACTTGTGCTTAGTGACCCATTCAAGCTTTCTCAATTGTAACCCTTTCAAAAATAAACACTTTAAACTGGTGAGACTGACAGATCATATAAAAAATAGATAAGTAAGTAAATTGTTTGTAAAGCGGTAGCGATTAATTTCATTTGGGGAGCTAAACACGGCGAGATTTTCATGATTTTTTACAAAAAAAAAGAGGACCAACTTTATTTTGAGCGTAACTCGCTTATTTTTAATGCTAAAACTTTTGTTAACAATTAAAACAAAGCTTTTTATAAACACTTTAAAAAAGTTTAAATGGGTTTTTCCCGAAAAGTGCTTAATTTTTCGGTGATTTCACCTTGAAATATTCGATTTGGAATTAGACGAATAAGAACGTATTTTTCATGAGCTAAAACTTTGTTTTTATTTGATTCATAGACTTTACTCATACACCATTTTTTTGGAGTTTTTATAAGCTACACTTTTTTTGAGGATATTTTGTTCGATAAAAAATTTACTTTTTGAGTTATTTGCGAAAAACCGTCTGAAAACGTAGTTTTTTTTGTCGAAAAATCAACATTTTCAATGGCAAATAACTCGAAAAGTATTGACTTACGTAAAAAACTCTATATAACAAAAGTTGCTTAAAATCAGTCAATTTATCCATTTCCGGTCTTATGTTGAACGTATGTTTTTCACCACCGAGAAGGGGTGACTGTCACCCCCCAAGTAGAAGCAAACCAACGGCACAATTTCAACTTTGAAGTGGAGGGTAAGTAGAACCTAAATCCAAATTTTCATGCAATTCGGAGTTGCCCCTGAAAATTACACGGTATCGCCGGATTTCCCGTTCATTTACTGGGCTATTATTCTATTGCATTATTTTTTTAAGTTTCACCGTAAATCATACGAATGGCTCGATGGCTCTGTACTTAAACGTTGGACTAGTTATTCATATTCTTAATCTTAAGTTAATATCTTTTCAATCTTATAAGATTAAGTTTCCATTTATTTACTTATTTTAATAATCATGTATAGGAGAATACTGCAATACTCCATCAGACATAATTAAGCATTGTTTGTTTCCATGACACAACACAATAGTTCTGGATTTCAGCATGTTCGTATGCTAAGCTTGGCATCGGTCTGTAATGCACTACACTTCAAAATTACCCTCGAAAACCCGATATCAGTGGCTTGTGCGTGTTACCGTGTTATATTAATGCAAATCTACACGGGATTATAGGTGTCAATAATATTTGATGGCGCTCTAACCAAATTCAATGACTATGATTATTAAATTAAAATAATACATGCAATATTACAGGCGTTTAAAATATAAATGAAATAATAGGATATTATTCAACGAGCATGTAAGAGCCATTACATGCGAGTAGAATACTATACTTATTCTACGACCTTTTTTTATTTCAATTAGTAAAAAATATAATTATCAACTACTAGAGATTTTAATTATAATAATTTACAAAAATTCCTAAATGCTGTTTACCTCTAATACGTGGCTGAATAATTGGTTGCCTACTACACATTACTCACGGGTTGAAGTTAGATTCAAGTGGTGCATGGCACTTTTAATCATGGCACTATTAGCAAATAAAATTACTTAAACTTGTTTATCTAATAAAATAGTCATTGTAATTTATATCAACAATTAAATACCAAAAATGTTTAAAGGATTTTTAACTGTAACAAGAGGTTAGTATATTTTTTACGTTTAAATTTCAACATTTGACATTTTAAGATTGACGTTATTCAAAGGTAAATATAAACAATCGCTATTAATTCCGTAAAATGAAATTTATATCAATGAATTCTCTTTTACTTACTGTTGATTGTACAATAAATTTTTATTGAGAGCACACGTCCTTTTCGTGTAATTGCCTTAAAATATGTCTTATTTTTAAAAGCCACCTCCATTCCATGACACTAATGTCAACTGTCTGTTTCATTGTTTCGTAAGCTCAAAGAGGGCAATTCTAACAGTGTTGACATAGTTATATAAAATATGTTTTCTTATGAAAAATAAAATCTTTCGATTTTGAATAATGTTAGTAATTGATAATTATTATATTTTCTACTAACCCAAATAAAAAAGGTCGTAGAAAGAGTATAGTATTCTACTTGCATGTAATGGCTATTACTCACTCTGACGAATTACGACACTAGCCTACGGCTCGTGTCGCAAACTTCATCATCGTGAGTAATAACCATTTCGAAGTTAATTATTGATATAAATTACAATAATTACCTATTGTATTAAATAAACAAGTTTAAGTAATTTTATTTGCAGTTTATTTACTTACGATTAATATTAGAACTGGCATGCGCCACTGGAATCTAACTTCAGCCCGTAAGTAATGACCCGTGAGTAACTTCAGTCCGTGAGTAATGAACTATTACTCACGGGTAAAGTAATGGGTACTATTATCTAAAAAAAATAGCGAATAATGAGCTTGTTATTAAACGGTCGTAGAAAAATCTTTATTCACAGAATCATTTTTAATACTGAAGACATGCAATAGAGATATTTAGACTTACAAATTTTTCTTTTAAAATCCAAAATGAACACAGTGAGTTGGCACCATGTGATTTCATTGTCTTCACGAGAATCAAAAACAAACTAGGCGGTAAACGTTTTAAGAAGCCAGATGAGGCAGTCGAAGTATGCATAAATCTCATTTCTGAGATGTTTATTTCGAACTGTCATAAATACATGGATGATTGGTTTGTTTAAATACAAAAGACTTATGCCTGGTACTTTATGTCTCGATTAACAGCCGGTTAGTTAACCGGGGTTTAATCGGGACTTCTTAGGGTCTCTTGCGTTGTA
Organism: Diabrotica virgifera virgifera; assembly: GCF_917563875.1. NCBI lineage: Eukaryota > Metazoa > Arthropoda > Insecta > Coleoptera > Chrysomelidae > Diabrotica > Diabrotica virgifera. The sequence goes on from NC_065444.1 coordinate 212,201,472, forward strand.
ATAAATGCAATTATAATTATTATTAAACTTATTTATAATTATATTAATACTTGTAATTGCATTTATTACAACGCAAGAGACCCTAAGGGTCGATTTCTCATACCTGCGTTAATCTATGGTTCAGTTGAACCGGGTTCACAGGTGATCTCCGGTTCTGTTTGGAATGCATTTCTCATTGCGCGTTCATGTCAGTGCTCGTTTTACAGCTTTCGAGAAATGCCAATAGATGGCAAAAGGCAAAAAACTGTCGCCATTTTGAACTACCTTTTTTATGCTGTTTTTGAATAAAGTTAAATTTAAGTATTTATAGTCAAATAGTCATTTTAATAATTATAAATAAATATTATAAAAACACAAATAATGTTATCGTTTATCGTTAGGCTTAATATAATAAAATAGGATATATTTATATTATGACAGCGTTTCGTGTTAATACAACGCATGCGTAGTCCATAAAATCATCTGAACTGAGTTCTGAAATCTTTGAACGGCCGAATTCCACCGTTCAAGCATCGTTCAAGTTTAAACTGCCATCGGTTGAACGGGAATTGAGAAAGACGATTTTGACTTTAAACTGACGTTTACTAGAAGTTCAGGTTAAACTGGAGTTGAACTCGATATGAGAAATTGGCCCTAAGAGGTCCCGATTAAACCCCGGTTAGCTAACCGGCTGTTAATCGAGACATAAAGTACCTACCGGGCCTTAAAGGAAAATACTTTAAAAAACATATTTTTTATTGCTAATATACTAGCTAGCACAAAAAGATGTTTTAATCTCATAGTGAAAGCGATATGCCGATGATACCGCTATCATAGCACACATCATAGAATAATTATTAAAAGAGATAGAATTGAATACTAGCACAGTGGGAGAGGAATATGTTGTTAACATTAATATCACAAAAACCAAATTAATGATAATCAACAGACAATCTCATGTGAAAATACAGTTTAAAATAAACAATAGTTGGAAATACCTTAAATACTCGATGGAACTGCGACGAAGAACTGACGATACGAGTACCAATAGCTAGATTTTTTTTTACCAAGTTCAATAACTAACATTGTCGGCGCAAAATTCCTTTTTTTCTTCGTATTCGCATCCTAAAATGCTTCATATAGCCGGTCCAGAATAAGAATGACGTAACTGAAAATGTTGTCAATTCCTGTTTATTGCGTAATTAACTTTTAAAATACTGTGTACACATGATATAGGGGAGTGCAATTAGAACGATTATTTCATTCATTGGAGATTCTGACCAATAGAAAGCTACAAAAATCCGAATTAAATCGATAATTTTTGATAATTGCCCGTCGTTAAGTATATTACGTCAGATGCCCTTCGTTGCTACGAAAAAATACATTCAGTGACATTAATGACAATTAATGTTTAAAAAATTATAAAAGTGATGACTTTAAATCGTCAAATATTTATAAAAACTTTGTGTTTAATTGTACTAATTTGTACTTACATAAATAAACGACAATAAAATTTTGGTTTTGAACAGTTTTATTCATGAAATAATCGCAACAAATTGCGCTCGAACTCTAAAATTAATATAGAATTTTTGCCCTCGTGACACTTTGACATAATTTCACTCGCCTGTCAAAGTGTCACTCGGGAAAAATTCAATAATTTTAGAGCTCTTGTGCAATTACTATTGAAAATATGCATTGTTTCGGAAACATTTAAACAAGTTTATATTTTTCTAAAACTTTTTTTGGTAGTTTATATATTTGTTGAAGTAAAAAGTTCTACTCGCAGATTTGGCCGCTAATTGTTTATTAATGGTTTAAACAATAACAATTTTTTTACTTTGATCAAATATGTTTCTATTTTGTTTTTGATTATGCTGAATCCGAATATGGCATTGCAATTTAGAAATTCTTATACAGAAGCTCTTATACAGTAAGTATGTCTGCGTAGCTATGAACCACATGGAAAATTTTTTATTATCAATTTTACGAAAAAAAGTTATTCTTCATAAAATGCTCTGAATAGTCAAAAATCTAAAACTCGTCCATCAGATATCAAATTATATCAATTTTATACGAGTTATGTCAAAAACATGAATTTCGTTAAAGAGTAAAGTACCTTTATATTCCAGAATATCAAAAAATGATATTATGAAAAGTTGTTTGAAATTAAAAACTATGTTTAAATATACAGTTACATCATTCTAATCGAAAACTTTTTTTTTATTTTTCTCAAGTTACGGATACTTTTCATCATTTTTTTACAATTATTATAACTATTTTATTATCACTTTTACGAAAAAAAGTTATTCTTCATAAAATGCTCTCCCTGGTATAAAATCTAAGACACAACCATCAGATATCAAACTTTTTTAATTCTATACGAGGTATGTAAAAATATTAATTTTTCTTAAGAGTTAAGTGCCTTTATTATTCACAATATTTTAATTAGGAGGATGTAATTGAACACTAAAACAAATTTTTTAATTCCAAACAACTTTTCTTAATACCAATTTTCGATATTGTAAAATGTAAAGGTACTTTACTCTTAAGTGAAATTTATATTTTTTGACATACCTCGTATAAAATTAATTATATTTGATATTTGATGGTTGCATCTTAGATTATAATACGATGCAGAGTATTTTATAAAGAATAACTTTTTTTGTAAAACTGATAATAAAAAAATTATCAATAGGTTCCAAGTTACGCAGACATACTGTATAAGAGCTAAAAAAAAGTTTTTTTTTGCTAAACATTTATTATGGTTGAAGCTTATTATTAAATGTATTTTACGTAAGTTTTACAGAAAAAAGTTTTGATCACTTTGTATAAACATTTTTTTAGCTGGTAATTTTCGGTTTTTGTATTACATTTTTGTTATCTTTCTTAATTTTCTCAAAAAGAAATAGTTTATTTCATTTCTAAAGTAAAATAATGTAGTGCATTTTAAAGACTACATCCTAAGCTTTAAAAAAGCGCTTATAAAACTATAATAGGTCTGTTAAAACTTGAGTAATACCTTCTTAAATTGGTGGTAATTCTATAAAACTACGAAGATTTAAAAAATTACATTTTTTGAGAGGTCATATCATTTGAATTAAATTTTTTGAGACTATTTTTGAATGAAACATCATTTAGCAAGATGCTTGGAAGGTAAGTTGTTCAAAATTGAAAGTTTTATAAGAAAAATTGTATTAGTTACACATTTGTAATTCATTTTTAAACAAAATTCGTGTAAGGCTCAATTTCCGCCCACACCGTACTTATGCCCATACATTTTATTTCTTTCTATTATAACCATAAGATATCTTAATTATTCTTCTTTTATGTTCAATCTATAAAATTTCATGTTATCCATTAGTTAAAGAATTACATTAAAATAACTCAACCGTGCATTTCGCCGTACGCTAGTTTACAGTGCGCCAATGTTTGTGAGAAGGGTGACTTTAGCGTTATAAATAAAAAATTATAGAAGATACAGATTAAATATTAGAAAATTCTTTATAAATGTTTGTTTTGTAAAATTTTCTGAATTTTTTAATGGTTAAGGCAGTTTTTTTCTAAAATTTATATTTTCGGAGTTATTTAAAAAATATCTAATTTCGTAGTTCATTTGTTTAATAAAAAATGAAGCACCCACTTCTCGAGTAGAACTTTTTGATATGTTGTTTATTAAACATTTCTTAATGAAATTACAAAAAGTTCTATCTTGTTTGATTTTTTCCGAAGTGAAAATCTATATGCACTCGCCTAATACACAAGCGACAGAACTGTAACTATGTGCTCAGCCACTACAGGTTAGTTGCGTCGTTATTGAAATACGCACCATTTTAGAGCTTGTTTCAGATGAATAAAGACGCAACTGTAAATAGGGTTGAAAATGGGGGGACTAAATTAAGATAATAAAATTTGGACCAATAGGGATGAAAATAAAAGCCATCGCTGTAAGGATAGACGGCATACAAATTATTTAAAAATAGTTTTTTTGCACAGAAAAAATTTAGGATCAAGAATGACGCAACTGTAGATAGGGTTGAAAATGGGGATTAAATTAAGATAATGAAATTCGAACCAATAGGGATGAAACTAAAAGCCCTCATTGTAAGAATAAACGCCATACCGATGCTCCATACGGTTACTCTTTATTTAATCACTATTTTAAATATTTAAAAAAATTTTGATGAAGAATGACGCAACTGTAAAAAGGGTTGACAATGGGGTGTAAATTAGGATAATAAAATTCGAACCAATAGGGATAAAAATAAAAGCCATCATGGTTAGAATAATAAACGCCGTACTGGTGCTCCTGGATACTAATTTTAAATATTTAAAAATTGTTTTTTTTTGCTCTCCAGAGAAATTTGGCTTTTTGCAGTTACGTCATTCTTGAAGTTTTAGAAATGTTGTATGTATCAAAAATGGTTGTTTAAAATTTCATGGATCTACCATATTACAAATGAAAATGCCAGAAATGAAGAAATAATAGCCAAAGGGAGCTTCTAAACATCGTTATTAAACAGCGAAAGGTCATATCTAGGCCATAGTTTAACAGGCAACAAATATAATATTTTAAAATAATTTTATTGGGCAAAATTGAAGTAGAACAGGTCGCAAACCATACTCATGATTGACAGACAAAAGAAACTGGTTGCGCCATACATGACATCAATACAATAATAAGAAGTCAATACAATGCGTAGTCTATGATACCAGAAAAACAGAGCAGTTAAAGCATATTATATTTTTATTCATTTTTTGCAATAAAACTTTGTCTTTTTGAATTAGTGATATTGCTATCAAATAGAAGTCTTTATTGACAGAATAATTTTTAATACTGAAGACATCCAATAGAGATATTGAGACTTGCAAAATTTTCTTTTAAGATCCAATTAACAAATGATTAACCAAATCCCGTTCATAATTAAAAACATTAGCCCCAATTAGTCGTCTTTGATTGAAAAAAGAATTTTGCCAAAATCTTATCTCTCATTTCGATAACAATTTTCCTTTCATTAGAGATTAACTGAGCTTTTGAACGGGAGTTAATCCCGCGGGAGGACAAAAACACGATACCGTGGCATCATCAGTCGATACCAATAAATTACTTGGCGGCAAATTAAACTTGGTGTTAAGCTACTGATATAGACGTGAAGTTGTAAATACGCCACCTGGTGTTCGGACGGAACAAGTTGCGTTTCCTAACTCAATTATTTGGTGTCCTGCGGAGAAATGTCATTACGGGCGCTCACATGCCTAAATTCTTAAGCAGGAATGGATTCGCCTTTCCTAGTTCCTGCGTTTCTATGTATTTTTAAACATTTAATAGAAAATAACATATTTTGATTATATCCCGTGTGGTTTTTTATACTGACATTCGTATACTGACAATCAACGCACTTTCAATAAGACGATAATATTATATCCTCAAAAAAAGTGTAGATAACGAAGTTCCTGCAATATCTCGTGGGTTGTTATGTTACCTAATTTCACAGAATAATATAAACATTACCCAAGTTAATTATTGTTCATTCGTTTCCTAATAAGGTATTTTAAAACAATGTGTAAACTCTCTTCTTCAGTCCTGACTCCCTGAAAGAAGTGTAGTTGTCATCGTGATGTTGTGTATTGTTCCTCTCCAAGCATCTTGTGTTTATGTAGCTTATTTATGTGTTCTTACTTCAATGTCCAGCTTTCAAGTACATATTGTAGTATCGAAGTAGTATTCCAAGATCTAATATAAGGTCTTTGTTGCAGAGAAATTGTTTTCATTTTTGCAAACGCATTTCTTGCTATTTATATTCTGGGCCTTATTTCTGTTGTTCGATCATTATTTTCTGAAATCCAGGTTCTCAGATATTTTTCTACAACCACTATTCAAAGTGCACTTTTCTGTACAGTTTTGTGTTAACAAAGTTGACATTTTCTCACAGTATAAAATTTATGACATTAGTGTGCAGAAAAATGACGTTTCTGTGACGGACAGTGACGATTCTGTGCCGGAAAGTTCTTTTCTGCACAGTACCATTACATTCCACAATAAAATCAAAAATATAATTATAACATGTTTAGATGAAATGGTTTTATTTAAGATATTAGATTTGATAGTGCTTTTCAAAAATGAACCGATTAACTCATGTCCGAGCAATCTGCAAAATTCGCTACTTTAACACATTTTTGAACTTTACATTTGGTAATTTACAAATGACTACCTCATTCTGAGTAACGTTATAATTCTGTTTACATCTGTGGTTAAAATGTCGACAAATATACAACCTGTAAGACAATTATTATACTTAATTATTATCGAATACAAATTAAATCATAAATGTTAAAACTGTTTAATGTTACAATTTTATTCTTAATATACATTTATAATTATCAAATAACCAATAAGGATTTATCAACCTCAGCAAGATACGTAGAATGAAGTAAGTATGTCTGGTGGAAATCCGTGACTGCATAAATATAACGTCAAATGTGACGTTATTTTGTAATAAATTTATTTAAAATTGTTTAAATTCAAACAAATTAAGCCAGTGCATTCATTGTTTAACCTCCGTAAGGCTGTGCTTAAATTCTTACGTAAACAATGGTGCGGGGTGCATTTGCACCCCATCTGTATATCCATTTTTTTATATGTGAACGTCGGGGAAATTAATTTGAAACATAATTAGGAATTATTTATTATTGTATGAAACATAATTTTACAAAAAAATTACTCATTTCTCCTTAAAAAAAAATTATTATCGTTGCAAGACAAACACATGAAATTTTTCACAGAATGAGCAACACAAAGTTTTTACACACAATACAGTTATGCCGGAACTTTCGGTCTTTTTTCTCTGACATAAGTAACACCGACCTTGTCCCGTAGCTCTGTTAGCTCCAGGTGGAATATCAGAAACGTCCAATTCAGGATATAAAATTTTCATCATTTGCACCCTACAGTTATTTTTCCAAAAAAGCAAGTAAACGCAAAGAGTTTTGAATGCTGTAATGGGTGGAATACGTTTGGAATTGAATTTAATACGAATAAAAAAATGGACAAAAATCAAAAAAATTTATCAAAAAAGATAGGTGAGAAAAACAAGGTCTGGGATGCAGCTGCACCCCGCACCGTCTTACGAGGGTTAAATGATTTCTGTGTAATTTGTTTAGGTATAAGGAATTTAAATTGATTAGTATTAATTAATTATAGTTTAAAATTTATAATTTATTATTATAAGAAATCTTCGTCTGGAAATTGTGATTTTTATTTTTAGCAAAAACTGTGGTTATATAAAAAGTATAGTGTATAACACGTGCAGAAAGGTAATTTCTCGCTCGTTAGAATTGCGGCACTGGCTTGCGGTCGCATCGAAACTTTTCAAACTCGTGAGAAATTAGTACCTTTCTGCACTTGTTGCACAATATGCTATTGTATTTATCATCCCCTTATATCTGTACATTCCCAAAATGTATGCTTGTTTGTACATTTGTTTTCTTAGTTATTATCACATACTTAGTCTTTTTTATATTCATATTTTTCCAAATTTTTCACAGAAATTGTCTGTTTTGTTTAGTAGTAATTGGAGTTCTCTACTTTGATCAAATGAAACCCAGTGTGTATAAAAAAAATGACTTCGAATATTTAATGAAGTTCGTTTATATTGCTACTAGAATTATGTGTCGACTTAATTTTGCCAACTCTGATATTGAAGATTAGATTGAAAGTTCATATTATTTTGTCCAAATTTTTTACAGAAATTGTCTGTTTTGTTTAGTAGTAATTGGAGTTCTCTACTTTGATCAAATGAAAACCAGTGTATATAAAAAAATGACTTTATCTTTAATGAAGTTCGTTTATATTGCTACTACTATCGCCTTAATTTTGCTAACTCTGATATTAGATTATATCCAAATTAAGTGAGCGCTAACTACCATTCGACTCGACCTAAGAGGTCTATTGTTTTCATCGCAAGATTAAAGTTGTTCCGTCAGCCCAGACTTGTTAACAAGTCAGCGTATCTCGAGTATCTTGGCGCCAGCCTGGCGACTTCACTTTCAGTGGTCGATTACTTTTCGAACCCCCAGAGGAGGGGGCTCTGTTGCTACTCTATCATTTGTGAAGTATGCCGAGCATACAGCTATATCACATCTGCCCACTTCCATATAGTGATTTCGGCTGCAGTCACATCTTTCGCGAAGAAACCTGAATCTGTGATATGATTATATCTTTTATAAATACAATGGACGCTATGGGTTCCATTCGTTTTGAGCAATACAGTACCTAAATTGAGGCAGATCCCAGTCCACTAATTCGGCCTGTTATAGTAACCCAAGGCCCTTGGATTAGTGCTACATCTGTAGGTTCATTTTCGAAGCTTCTACCAATGGTATATGAAGCATCCTTAGCAGTAGGTAATTTGGCTTTTAAAAGGGTTTTCAGTTTCTTCTCCTTTTGTTTTCTTCGTTGCCTGGCCTTGTCAGGAAGATATTGCTTCCCCGTTTTCTTTATCCAGTCCGCGTTAACTTTCTGGAGAGTTAACCTGTTTTCTCATTATTTCCATTTTCTTCGGCCATGCGTGCTTCGAGGATAAAGATGTCTCGCGCTGGAGTACTTTCCAGTGTTGCGTCTTTAGACCCCGATTTATTTTTCTTAGTCTGTTGGAAATGTTTTCAACAGACCTTAAGGTATATTTTCATTCGTTAAGTATGTATGTAGTACATATCTTCGTTTTGACTAGACCACTTCCTTCGATCGCCTTAACTTTTACTCCTTTCCATGGGTTTAGGCTTTAAGTCACCCAGAAATTATCCATTTGGAGCTTGTGTGTTTAACACATGTTACCTGTAGCCATCTTGTCTGATTTGAGCAGCTATTTAATTTTAGTTCTTACATTCTTGGGTAGATCCTCGACAGATTTAAAGGTGGCTGTCTGCTGCCTCGTAGGATTATCATTATCTACTAGCGGTACTGGTTACTTAGGGTGGATTATTCCTTCTTGACTCAGCTAGTTGCAGCTTTGTAATTAATGTTCTCGGTTCGAGATCGTTTCATTTGCTCACCCTTAGGCTGCTTGCATCTGACCTGAGAGATGAGACCCTAATAATGAGAATAATATTACAATTGCCAAAATTATGACACTATATTGGAAAAAACTATTCTAAAAAACGTACCGGTGCGAAATCCTTTTTCTTACAGTTTCATTATTCCGTCACTTTAATTCACCCAAAAACTATAAATATAACTTGCAATAGCAATAATTGAACTATGCAACTGGAAATAATGTATTTTAATTATTTAGAAAATCACCCCGCCATTCTCACTGACACTCTCAAGATCAATGGCCTTCCCTTGATCGTTCCTACCTCGTGACAGCTAGCGGCCGGCGTTAAGTACCAACTTCAAGAAATTTATCAATGTGACCACAACACACCCAGTAAGACGTCACCAAGAGAATTTTGTGTGAACGGGTTTTTAATATTATAAGAAAATAATTTCAACAATAATTAAATAATTGATGGATTCGACCGTTACTTGATGGAAGTTCATTTTATCTAACAATAAAAAACTGAAAACGTTTGTTTTCTATACTTCCACAAAATTTATTATATCTAAGTGACTACAGCTGTTTCTTGAGAAAGGCACTCCGCCGAAACAGCTGTAGTCACTTAGATATAATAAATTTTGTGGAAGTATAGAAAACAAACGTTTTCAGTTTTTTATTGTTAAATAATTAAATAAAGTGTTCCCATTAATAATTAATTAAATAAGTGATGGAACGTCACATGTTCCCAAGAATTTTGGTAAAAGAGGAGTTGTCTCATTCTTTCTCTTTCTTTCGGACGTTCTCTTGTTTATAGTACCTCTTCTAGACCTTTCTCATAGGGTCTTCCTGATTTCAGACGCCGATGTAACTGATTTCGAATTGCCCTGCTCAGTCTCCTTCTTTTTTCCTCAAGTTTATCTGGAGGGCATTCTAGGATATGTGCTTCTACTACTTTGGGATGTCTTTTTCAGGGGTACTTTCACCGGCCTCCTAAACATCCATACCTTTTTTCTTTTCACCAATTGATTAGATGCTGTTTCCATGAGCAGCTAAGAAATATATAAAGATTTAGTGCAGTGTTAAATAAAAGATTTACAAAAAATTTATATTTTAATAAACTTAAGATATTTTTATCACAGAATCCGGAAGTACAGGCCTGTGAATGGTAAAGGAAGAAGAGATAGGGAGAAAATATTCGGAGTTGGGGCACAATATGTAGAGTTGACGGAGTTAAATTAATTTAAATGTAATGATACACAGGGGTTCAGAAACGTAGTGCTGTCGCTTAAATAGTTGGATAGAGGCGCAAAATTATACCTTTTGCAAATAAATGAAATATTTGCTACGGTCTTTCACATACCTCTATCGTTTATTATTTGATGAAATATTTTTAAATTCATAAGCTACGGATATTTAGTGTACGTTTTTGTATATACACGGTGTGTCAGCCAAATGGAATAAATTCAATAGTTCAAATACTAATTGTTTTTTAAAAAATGCTTAAGCCTATCGATTAGTATTTCAAATGGAAATTTTTGTCATACAATAATAATGTATACAGGGTGTCCCAATTTAAAAATATGACGTCATCATTGATTTTCTTAAATAGCAACACTATCATTTTGATAGCTATTTTGATAGGGTGTGTAAAGTTATACATAACTGAAAAATATCAAATTTTTATTCCTTCCATTTAGAAGATAATAAAAAATAACAAATTTATGTCTGTAATTTGAAATACATTCAATAGTTCAAATACTAATTCTTTTTTTTTTTTGAAAAACGATTAGATCTGTCGATTAGTATTTCAAATGGAAATTTTTTAATACTATAATAATGTATACAGGGTGTTCCAATTTAGAGATATAACGTCATCATTGGATTTTCTTAAATGGCAACACTGTTATTTTAATAGTTATTTTGATAGGGTGTGTAAAGTTATACATAACTACAAAATATCAAATTTTTACACCATTCACAGGATAATAAAAAATAACACCAAATCTCTAAATTGGGACACCCTGTATACATTATTATTGTATGTAAAAAATTTAGATTTAAAATACTAATCAACAGATCTGAACATTTTTCAAAAAAACAATTAGTATTTGAACTATTGAATTTATTCCATTTGGCCGACACACGCTGTAGAAATAAATAATATCGCCTATGTGAATTCAACACATTTAAGTTTCTTCTTTTCCTTCGTTTGTTGCAGTAGGTCCTATTGCCTGTTACTATACTCATCTTTTTTTGCGTCACGCTTCTCCTCTTAGAACCTCTATATTATTCTTACTTATATATACTACACTACATTAAAATGTGAAAACCTTGAATTGTCCATGTCTGTCTGTCCGTCCATAAACAAAACTCCTACGTTATTAGAACAGATAGAGTGAGAGTTTATAACAAAAGGGTGGTATTAAAGGTGAGAAATTTGACCTGGAACTTTCCGGTTCCAGAGTTGCAATTGGAAGTACTATTTTAAACTCGCCGAAATAGTACAGAAGATAAATATCTTATTCAACGCGCCTTAGGAAGATGAGGACAGATCCGACTAACTCGTTGCTATGTTTCCAATTTTTATTCCCTTAAGGTCCATTACTGTGAGGTTGTTCTCTAAAGGCATAGGCTGTTATCCAGGAGGCTATCTGTAATACATATCTGCTTGCAAGAAATAATTAAGATACATTATACAATTCTGTGAATCCTTTTAAAAATATTTACTGAATTACCTTTCATTTTGTCAGAGGATCCTGCATGATCATCTGAACAATCGATTTTCTGCCCCTCGTACCACCTGGAAAACTCAACCTGGACTATGGACTGAAGTAAGAACACATGGATAAGCTACAACAGTCATTTGAAAGGTGGTGTTATAGAAGGATTCTTAAAATATAGATAGACACACAAGAAAAAGAAAACGGAAATATTGCGAGAAGTGAGCAAAGAATTCTTCTTCTTAACGTGCCCTATCAAGTCCCCTTGACGTTGGCGATTAACATGGCGAAACTGTCTCTGTCTCGAGCTATTCTAAATAGGTGTTCTGCTTTCTTTATTCCTGTCCACTCCCGGATATTCTTCAACCAAGAGGCCTGCTTTCTACCAATTCCTCTGCGTCCTTCGATTTTACCCATCATAATAAGTTGAAGAATATTATACCGGTCTCCCCTTACTACGTGTCCAAAATAGGCCATCTTTCTATATTTGATGTTATCAAGCAGCTCGCGGGTAGCATTTGCTCTCTTAAGGACTGCCACATTTGTCCGCATAGCCGTCCATGGTATTTTTAGAATACGTCTGTGCAGCCACATTTCAAAGGCCTCCAAACGGTTAATGGTGGATATTTTTAATGTCCATGCTTCGACACCATACAAGAGGACTGACCAAATGTAGCATTTAATCATGCGCTTTCGAAGTTGAAGTTGCAAGGTATCATTACAGAAGAATGACCTCATTTTTAAAAATGTCGTGCGGGCTATCTCGATTCTACATTTTATCTCTTTATCTGGATCTAGTTGTTCAGTAATATGGTAACCAAGATATTTAAAACTGGGTACTCTTTGAATCATATGACCATCAACATATAACCGTGAATCTTGATGGGCCAAACGGCTAAATACCATGTACTTTGTTTTTGAACAGTTTATATTTAGGCCAAACTCTCTTCCCACTCTGTCAATGGCATTTAAAAGGTGTTGTAATCCATTCATATAATCACTTAAAATAACTGTATCGTCTGCATATCTGATTGTATTTATCAGAATTCCATTAACCTTCACACCCCATTCCAAATTATGCAGCGCTTCCTTAAATATTCTATCTGAATACAAATTGAACAAGAGTGGGGACAGTATACAACCCTGTCTGACGCCTCTTTGTATTTTGCATATTTCTGTTGATTTTCCATTTATGCAAGCTGTCGCTGTTTGACGCCAGTATAATTTTTCTATGATTCGTACATCTTGACTATCAACTCCTTTATCCTTTAGTATTTTAATTAATTTGTGATGTTGTACTCGATCAAAGGCCTTCTCATAGTCAATAAATACAGCAAAGACGTCTTTCCTTTAATCTCGGCATTTCTGCAATAACACATTTAGTGCAAAGAGTGCGTGCCGGGTTCCCAGTCCATTTCTGAAGCCAAATTGTGTTTCATCCTGGTCTTCTTCACATTTATCTCTGATTTTACTGTGGATGATACGTAGAAAGATTTTCAAGGTGTGGCTCATAAGGCTTATCATTCTATAGTCGCTACAGTTTTTCGGACGTTGTTTTTTTGGTAGGGTTATGAATTCGGACTTTAACCAATCTTCAGGGATATCACCAGTCGAATAAACATCATTGAAAAGTTTAACTAGTATTCCAATGTTTTCCTCATTTATGAGTTTCAACATTTCTGTAGGTATGTTGTCGGGACCAACGGCTTTCTTGTTTTTTGCCAATTTTATAGCATGTTGTATTTCTGATTTTAGTATTTCTGGTCCTTCACCTTCATCTAAACTGTCCAGTTCTTCGGGTCTATCATCATTATACAGTTCATTTATATAATTATACCAGGTAGTTCGGATTTCGTGTTCGTCTATTATAATTTTTCCCGACGAATCGGTTATAGTATGTGGAGTTTTCTTATAATAAAGACCAGCTACTTCTCTAACTTTTTTAAACATATTAAACGTATCATGTTTTTCATTCAACTTTTCTAATTCCTTGCATTTATCCTCCATCCATTTTTCTTTAGCTACCTTTATTTTTTGTTTAATTAGTTTTTGTTTTTCTTTGTATTCTGTTTTGTTATCTTTCAGTTTTCTTCTCTGCTCCATCAATTCCAGGATTTCATCAGTCATCCATTGTTGTTTTTTGTGCCTCTGCATCGTTGTCGTATATTTTTCCATTACTTTCCAGGTAAGATCTTTAAGCGTGTTCCATATTTCTGTATTGTTTTCATTTGTTGAATTCTTTAGCTGATTATTCAGGTCATTTTCTATTAGCGTTTTGTTGGATGCTGATATATGTAATTTTGGTGTTTTGGGGTTTTCTTCGGCTTTTTTGAGCTTCACTTGGATGTCAGCTATTAGAGGGTTATGGTCTGAACCGATATCTGCACCAGGATATGTCGTTGATCTCTTGACACCATTCTTAAATCTCTTGTTTACTAGAATATAATCTATCTGATTTCTAATTATATGAAGCGAGTTATCTCCTGGTCCCTTCCATGTATATAATCTTCTTTTGTGTAATTTGAACCATGTATTTGCGATTATCATGTCATGTTCTTGACAGAACTGGTATAATCTATCGCCTCTTTCATTGCTCTCCCCTAGTCCATATCCACCTATCAGGTCAGATCTTCGTCCTTGACCAATTTTCGCGTTAAAATCTCCAATAATATATGTGATTTCGTTCCTTTTTAGATTGTTAAGTGTCTGTTTTAATTGACTATAGAATGATTCAACATCATTGTCATATTTCTTTTCTGAAGTAGGGGCATATATCGGGATAACATTGACATTAAATGGTTTACTATTTAATTGGAGTATCGCTAGTCTGTCATTTACAGGCACAAATTTTTTTACATATTTCTTGAATTTAGATGTTATAAATATGCCAACTCCATTCCTATGATGTACGTCATCTTCTGCACTTCCAGAATAGTATAGTAAAGAGCAAAGAATACTAAATAATAAACAAAAAAAAGAATGTGTGTTTACCTACTGTGTACGCACATAAGAAGTTATACTTATATTATGTAATTTCAACAAAATTGATATAATATGTACTTTAAACAATTTATTTATATTTTATTTACATATTAAACTAATTGTAATACTTACAACTTTCCAAAAAATTTTATTAAAACAATACCAAAAATTAAAAAAATTAATGAATAAAACACACACAAACACATTCAAAAATGCCACAAAGATATGATTTCTGAACAATAATTATTGTTGGCAAAAACTAAATACGCATTTTCTGAAAAAAAAATTATATAACAAATATACTTACAATCATAAAATGTATAAAAAAATAAAACAAAATGAAAATCTGCATTGGGGATCGAACCCGCGCATGTTAGGATGCTTAGATTTGTAATCGAAGCCTCTACTCATATACCCACTTACATAATATACCCGTCATGTTGGAAGATACGCCAACTGAACGTATTACTGTTGAACTGTTGACAGTTCTGAATTTAATCAAATTAGTTTGATTTTTGTGGAATCAAAATATAAAAATACAACAAAACATAGAGACAGAAAAGAATATATTGGATGAACATTGGTAGAACTTTTTTGGTAATCAAATTATGTAAATCAAAGCATTACCTACTAGGTAGCTACATTTTTCATTTTCCAAATAGGTAAGTACATACCTATCTATGTAATTTTTTATTACAACACTGAAACATTTAGAATTACGCACCTGTTGCTTTTGAAACTATTTAAAAAGTTACTACAATTATAAACTTGCTTTTTTCTGTGTCCTCACAACAATAAAAACTAATATACACAACATTTGTTTACCCATAACCATTGACGTATTAAAAAAATATCCCACATATTAAACTATTGTTGACAGGCCATTGCAATTACCCAATAAGAGCACGTATAACGTTTGAGCTGCGCCCAGGACCAAGATGAATTCGCGCACATATAAATTTACTCCCAACGCGCCTAAAGAAGTATAACTTCAATAAGGAGTGTCATGGTTGAAGTCTTTAAGGGACTGGTTTAAATTCAGTTAATACCAGTAGAACCCTTTAGAGCAGCGGTAGATAGAGTAAAGAGAGTGATGATGATTTCCAACATCCTATCATGAGACGGTACTTCAAGAATAAGAGAAGCATTATGCAAAAATAATAGTAACAGTAAAGTAGATATATGTATCGACATTAAAGTACATTCATAATTATTTATCCAGTTTGGTAAAACAAGATATTTATCAATATTTTGTTGGAAACAAATAATATGAAATACAATGTCGGTCCTATATATTATATTTGCCTGTCCATCCATCTTTTAAGACGCCCACCTTAAACGCCCAAGAGTAGGTAAAAAATGTCCACCTAATGCGTATTCCCTTGTAACATATTTATTACGTGTTTAATTTTTTTTTTAAATCATTTATTGTTAATTATCATTATCTAATGTTAATTTGGTTCTGCCAATATTTTTGAAAATAAAAGCAGCATCTTGAGTTAAATATGGATGGGCATAAAAAGTAAACCCTTGGCAAAACTTGTTACTAAAGGTTTCTATATAATTTCTCGTTAGTAGGAAGATAATCCATATAATTATCGATGTATAATTACATAATCCACATAATTATCCGCCAATGAGGAGGCTGAAAGAAAGAATATGGAGAAAATCGACAAATCTGAATTACTGGCTTTTACTGGTATGTTAATTTTGATGTATATTGTAATTTTGTTGTAAGGTTTGTAAATTGTTTATATTAATATTTTAGAAGATGCTGTGTTTATTAAGCATAAGATTCTTAAGTTTAATCCATTTTCAACAACTCTCAATAAATATATTAGCTATTTTCGAGGTGGACATTTTTTACCCACCCTTGGGCTTACATGGAACCTAAAAAAGGTTGGGAGTTTAAGGGTTAATAGAAAGACCAAAACTAACCCTTACTTTAGCAGTAATTCCAAACCAGTTGCAAATTAATGGTACCCTAAGTTTGCCGTAGTCATCATCATCGCATAGCGCTGCAACCCTGGGTTGGTCTTGGCTGATTGCACATGTACAACCCTGGTTGATTTTTTCGGTCTTCCATAAACCAAGGGTAAAATTGAAAATTCGTTTTCCGGAGATCTGCTGGGATGTTTGCCATTGTAATACTTTTGATAGTAACTAATTTGTTTGCGGGTTTTGCGTTTTCGTCAAAATCAAAATCGGTTGATCTTCCAGCACCGTCAAGAACATCTACACATTTATAAAAGTCTGTCTGTGTTTTGTGTTTTATTGGCAGTGGTTTTCACAACCAACTGTCCAGTCAATTTCACAATGATTTTTTAAACTATAACTTATCACTAACTCAGGGGAGTAATGTGTAGTGTGTGTGTGTGTTGAGTAAGTGTCTTGATACTTTGCAAAGTCGACGTCATTGTCTTTGCAAAGAGATGCTAATTGTATCCGAACGTCTGCGGTCCCTCCGGTGAGTAGCGATACCACAAGGACAGAAACTATTTTCATTTATTAATTTATAATAAACTAAAAATTTCTGACCCTGGTGAGACTCGAACTCACGACCATTCGGACTTTTCGATCTAAAGGTAGGCGTTCTTACCACTGAGCCACAGAGGGGGTTATAAAACGTCTATAAGTCCCAGGTCAACAAAGCCTGAATAAAATGAGTACCTTTGGTAAAACCAGGGATAATAATAGGCGGTTGAAGCGTAGCAATGACCCTGTTACCTTCCTTGTGTACCGTAGGGCCTAGAACAAGCAGACTACCCTGCTATTGGGAGACTATCATTATAATGTAAGACTTACCCCTTTCCATTGTGAACTCAAACGCATTAAACATATTTGGGTACTATTCTCCACGTGGGAAAACATTTCCAATTGGAGAAAACTCACTGCGATAACTTGGACGTTTCCAGTGAACGGTTAGATAATGTAACCTGTGGCTTGGAGCTAAAAGTGCCAATGTCAATTTTTAGCTCTTTTGAGTAAAAAAAATGTAAACATCGTTGGATACATACTTTCATATGCTAAAACCACCAATGTTAAATTCAACCAGAAAACCGTAATATTAGTGTAATGGTGGCCAATGTCATAATGAAATAATTCACAGCAGTTTCGGTTAAAAGGGCCAAACTTGACATTGGCCCTTTTATTGATTAGTGATATTGTTATTTAGCGGAATATTCAGTGGACCAATATATACATTGGCCCTTTTATCAATGGCTGACATTATTATTTAGTGGAATATTCAGTGGGCAATGTATACATTGGCGCTTCTAGCTTCAATTGACAAATATCTACACCTGTGGCCTGTGACATCAGCAGTATCGGCGCCGTCAGTAAGTTTTGGGATTAGTAAAATGAATATTAATTTAAGGACAAGAAAGATTAGGTATGGAAATGTGTATCACTGGCGGTTACAGTAAAGGTAAGTCATACAGAATCAGCATCAGTCAGAAATAATGAACTCACAGAAAATACAGAATCCAGCGATCCAGAACTGTTTAAAGATAATGATGATGAACATGAACCAACAGACGACGAGTATGTTGTCAAGCAATTTGAAGGTATTGACAATATAACTGTAGTAGATAGTAGCAGAGGAAGAAGAAAACAAGACAAAGAAGTTACAAGAAAATGAAAGCGCAATCACGGAACTTGAGAAAATCACTAAAATCAGATGGTAAAGAGTAAAAATCGGTTTTGGGAAAAACAATACCAGTTAAGCAACTAAAGGCACCCTACACTTTTAGTTTTATCAGTTATCTAGCTCTGGACAAAACCAGTTGATAGCAAATTCTATAGAAGAACAAGAAAAGAAGTTCCAACAGTTGAGACATAATTAAGGAAAATAAAGCAGACAAACAAATAATCATTGCAAATGATAATATAGTGAAATACTTTCCAGATGAAGCTCCGGAAAAAACAAGTGATTTTTCAGGATAAGAAAAGTTTCTTGAAACAGTTTCTCTCATTAACTTAATAATAATAATTTTATTTGTATGTATCTTTTACTACCATTTGTATCTTCCTATTATTAATTTTTATTTCTGTCATTTTTGTCTACAATTAACTATGTTGCTACATAATGAACTATTAGTGTAAAGCCACTATATTTATTATTGTTCTAGTTATAATGGCCAATGTCTCAAAAGAAAATAAATACAAATAGAAAAATTTAGGCAATAAGAGCCAATGTCGTCTTTTTTTTTCGAAATTTTTAAATTCAGGAAAAAAATTAAAAACACGGTATTATTCTGTTCAAATAAATTATCCTCTTTCAAAATTAGGTGAGTACAGCCTGCATTACAATGAAACTAGAAATAAAAGTATTTTTGGCAAAAACTTCAACTCCAGTTTTCTCAAATGTAAAGATTTTGACATTGGCCCTTTTATAACCAAGCCACAGCATTGACGTAGCAATTTTGGATACATGACAAGGATCATTAAATGCTGCCACTCCTTCAATTTGGGGAAACAGTGTGCGGAAATGTGAAAAGTTAATAGAAGATTATTGGCTGCATGAAAATCGCATCGAAGCAATTAACCCAGTCATCATTTACAATACAAATGAAGATACCGACAACAGTGATTATAAGTATCGATCTAATTCTTAGTTATAAGGTAGATATTAGGAAAATTCACAAAACAGTTCACCGAAAACAATTCACCCAAAACATTTCACCGAAACACAGTTTACCGAAGGCACAATTCACCGAAATTGTGTAAATAAATAAGTTTTATTAAGTAATTTTTTTATATAAAATAGAATTTATTTTAAAATATCATGATCACAAATATCAGGAAATAACTTTACTGACACAATATACATATAGACCGAAATCTATTTAGAAAACCCGTTAGCACTTTAATCTTTTTTTTAAAGAAAATATTAAAATGCAATTAGAAGGGTATCCTGACTTAATCATCCAAACTTTCTAAATTTCTAAAATAGAAAAAAAATAAAAATTAAAAAAACAAAAAAAGTTGAAAACTAAAAAGCCGACTTCTTCGTTGTGTCTTCTGGGTAACGCTAACGGGCTTTCTAATTATTCTGTTATTCCTGCTAATAATATTTTAAAATATTATAATTTTATACTAATAATCTCGTCATGTAATTTGGATGAATTTTTAATTCGGTGAATTATTGTGCTTTCGGTAAACTGTGTTTTGGTGAAATTTTTAGTGAATTGTTTTCGGTGAATTATTTTCTGTGAATTTTCCGTCTACGTGTAAAATATGTTTCCATTGTCTCTTTATTAGTCTCTTTATTTTATTAGTTTAAATAATTACTATTATTATACTAGACGACAATTTAGAAGCAATAGAATTTGTAATTGTCTTCTATTCTTTCACTAATAACTGAATATTTCTCTAAATAATAAAATATTTAACATACGATAATAAAAATAAAAGATAAATGTTTTCTCATTCAATCTTGGTCACATAATTCTCATTAATTCTTAAAACATATTTTATAAGAATGGATTTTATTTTTCGTCGAAACTTTTAAAATCATTTTCTTATCTTTACAAAAGTGAGTTACATATATTTTAAGGTGACCAACTGTACTCATTTACTGAGTTTTATACTTTTTTTTCGCAAACCGTACTCTTTTCAAATCCTGTACACTGAAAGCACTCATTTGTATTTCTAAAACATTTTTTTAGATTATTTTATTTCAATTTTATTAATTAAATATTTAAAATTATTTTGACAGCGATTTGAATTTCACGCACGCATATTGCTTGCCGTTTCGGGCACATCATGTCAGGGCGGTAAAAGAGTTTCGTTCATTATAGTTTCGTTGAAGAAATTCGAAGAGTAAATTAATATTTAAATGAAGAAAAATTGAAGAAATGGAACGATGAGAAAATAGAACTTGACAAAAGATGGGTAGAAACCTTTCGGCATTTTAGAGTAGACCATATCCCACATGAAAATTTAAAAGCTTCAATAGAAACTTCCTTATGCTGTCCAGGCACTAATGCTGGTGTTGAAAGGGTGCTTTCACTAGGGAATGATTATTGGAGCATAGAGAAGTCACAACTTTCTGTAAAAACATTACCTGCCGTCTTAACAGTCAAATTTAATATACAAAATGAAAGTTGTTCGGATGTGGCTACATTATTAGACGAACATCCTTATTTAGTTAGCAAAAAAATCCACTCCGAAGACAAATATGTTTTTTAAAAGAAAATAAAGTTTTTATCGTTTTTTTTTTTTTTTTATCACCTATGAAATACTTGCAACGTGTACTCTTTTTGAACAAAAAATAGTTGGTCACCTTAATATACATATTGTGTAGGTAGTTTTTTTTTTTTTTGTTTTTTATGGCATTGACTTGGGTGTCATTTAGCCAGTCACAACTTTTTTTTTTGTTTTCTGTTCATACATAAGGAAGGCAATGAGGTCCTTAGAGTTCCATAGCAAACTCTTCTACAGCTCTCTACTCAGTTCAAAAGCTGGCCGCTATGGACTGTCCAAGTTGCTCACCACATTTTCCATTATGTATCTTCTTCTTCTTCTTCTTCTTTTTTCATATGTACATAATATACCAAATTATCAGGATTAACAAGTTTAGAGATTAATTTTAGTTTCACAGATAAATTTCATTAAACAATCATATATATTCTTGCTGTTCAGAGACAATAGATAGGATACATTGAAAGGTGGAAAAACATTACATTTTATTAAATCTTGGATTAAATTATATGTGCATGGAATATATTTTGCGCACTCAAAGAAAGTATGATTTAAGTCACCAACCTTCTGACATTCTGTACAAAGATTTGAATCAAAAACTTTAATTCTTGCTAGATGTAGAGGGAAACATGCATGTCCAAACTTCATTCTAATTAATGTTGTTATATATCTTCGAGGTACTACGTAATTTTTAAACCAATATATATTTGGAACAGAAGGTTGAATCAGTGAATACTGAGATTTGGATTGTTTACAAAGATCTCGCCATGATTGACTCCACTGATTTTTAACTCGATGCTTAATAGTGTTAACTAAGTCAGATATGCAAAACTTACGATTATGTGAAGTACCATATTCAATGGCTTTTTTAGCCAACCTATCAACATATTCATTATGCGTTAGTCCTATATGAGCCTTAACCCATAAAAAGTTCACTCTTCTTTTATTTTTATGAATTTCAAAAAGGATTTTCTTAATTAGTAGGATATAAATATTTGAATTGTTATTGGGAAAATCTATAGTTTGAATAGCAAGAAGAACAGAGAGTGAATCGGAAATAATTGTTGCAGATATATCTTCTGATTCTTTAAAATATTGCAGGGCCTCACAAATTGCTATGGCTTCAGCACTGAAGATGGAAAAATCATGGCCTAACTTAAATATTTTTTCTGTTTTAGTAGCAGGTATGAAAAAGGCACATCCAGTGCCAACTAACGTCTTAGATGCATCTGTATATATATTTATAGAATCTGGCCAATTATCTAAGAATGTTCTTAAGATGTTAGAGCTAATATTACTGTTTTCATGGTAACTTGGTTTTACTAATTTAACTGTATGTAAAAAAGAATGAAAATCTTCGAGTCCAAAACTATCAATCATGTTATAATCACAGTCAAAATTTAACAGATCTCGAAAAGCCTCGCAAAGGGGAGGAGAGTTCTTTAGCTTCCAGTATTTATTAGTTAAATCTGCTACATTCAGCTTGTTAATATTTTGGTAAAGACCGATATTTAGGTAACGAATTTTCATTAAAAATTTCTGGCTGAGATATTTCCTTCTATAATTGAGTGGAATTTCTAAAGCTTCTACATGTAAAGCTTTATTTGGGGTTGATTTCATAGCTCCCAAACAGATACGGAGTCCTAAGTTTTGTACAACGTCTACTTTGTTTAAAATATGTTTAGAAGCTGAGCCATATAGAATACTACCATAATCAATTATAGATCTAATATATGATCGATAGAAAAGCAAAGAAGTTTCAACATCAGCTCCCCACCAGATCCTTGAAACTGATTTAAGAAAATTTAGACCCTTATTACATCGATTTATCATAAAGTCAATATGTAATTTCCAAGTCAATTTACGATCCAAAATCATTCCCAAATACTTAATGGAAGAAGCAAATGCATAGTCGTAGCCATTAAGTTTTAAATTCTCTATTTTTGGGATATTATGTCGAGTGAAAATACAGACAGTAGATTTATTTTGAGCTATTTCGAATCCGTTTTGATTGAACCATAAATTAACACAACATTGAATTCGTCCTAAGGTTTGAACCGAGTTATCATAAGTTTTGGCTTGTGAATACAGGAGAAAATCATCAGCATATTGTATTATTTGAAATTTAAAAATTTCAGTAGGGACTTTATGCAAATCCGCAGTATACATATTAAACAAAAGGGGACTCAATACTGATCCCTGTGGTAGTCCTAAATTATTATATCTAGGGCCTATCAGTTTATTATAATTAGTTCTTAGATATATCTTTCTGCAGGAATAAAAATTATAAAGAGCTTCAGCCAACTGAGGCGGTATATGAAAATGTTTTAACAATTTTTCCCTTAAAATGTCAAGACTGACATTGTCATATGCACTTTCAATGTCTAAGCATATAGTAGGTAAATAGGTGTTGTTGGAAAATGTGTTTTGAATATCTGTTACTAGTGTAGAAAGTGCGTCTAAAGTACCATATCCTTTTTTATAACCAAACTGAAAATCTGGAAGAAGTTTATTTTTTTCTACCCACCATTCCAGCCTGTGTTTTATCATTCGTTCTAGAGTTTTCAACATACAGGACATAAGAGAAATCGGTCTATATGACTGAGCCAAATTTGAGTTTTTACCTGGTTTTAATATTGGTAAAACAATTACATCGTGAAATTGATCAATAACTGATTTATTGCTGATTACACAATTAAAAATATCTAACATTAGAAGTTTGGCAATTTTAGGGAGATGTTGAATCATTGGATATTTAATATTATCAAATCCTGGACTCGTGTTATTTCGATTTTTTAGAACATATTCTGATTCTGTAATATTAAAAGGTTCTAGTAAAAAATGGCTTTTCTTTTCTGGAATATAATTATGAGTATTAGGTGGTTTAACAGATGGCGGAGCAATTTTATCAAAGATTTCATCCTCTAAGGTGTTATCCAAATTGTTTGCATTTGGAATTGATTTTCTATTTAGTTTTCTGGCTTGCTTCCACAACGTTGTAGTTGGAGTATTTTTGTTTAGAGAAGACACAAAATCTTTCCAACTCTTTTTAGCTATCAAGCTTTAGCTATTTAGCTTCTTAGTTTTAGCCATGCTAGCTTGACACTTTATATAATTATTAAAATTAGCATTTTTTTTATATTCTGTCAGTGCTTCTTGCCTTTCTTTAATAATTGTATCACATTCTGTATTCCACCAAGGTGGGGAACAACGAATTTTATTTTTAAAAGTTTTATATTGCGGGATTGAAATGTGCGCAGCATGATTCATACTATCTATTAGAAAGCAATATTTATCAGATGTACTGTCCATTTCGTAAACACTATTAAAAAAATTTTCAACTGAGGTTGTGTATAGATTCCAATTGGCTTTTCTAATGTTCCACTTACTTCTGGGTATAAACTCTTCAGTTGTAGTACTATCTAATATTTCCATATTGATAATAAAATGATTAGAGCCTAGTGTGTCAGAATGTATGTACCAGTGGATTTTATTAGCTATGTCAGGAGTAACAAAAGTTACATCAATTGCTGAACTATTTTGATCTGGTCGAGTAAGAACAGTAGGCTCGCCATTATTTATTACGATAAGGTTGAGATCATCTGCAGTATTAATAAGCTGTGTTCCAACTGTGTCATTGTAACTAGATCCCCAAATAGTATGGTGAGCATTAAAATCTCCTCCTATAATTGCTGAATTATTAACTTGCGAGAAGATGTTTGTCCAATCATTTATTGAACTTTTACTTTTAGGTGGTCTATATATAGATAAAATATTCAGATCCTTTGTTTTATATTTAATTGTTACACCACAAACTTCTATTTCCGTTTTAAAATTAGAGTTTAAATTTAATTCACTAAAAGTAATTGAATTGTGGATGAGAATAGCTACACCACCGAAGCCATCATTTCTGTCTTTTCTAACCAAATTATAATTTTTAAAATGATAACTAATATATTTTTTGAACCATGTTTCACTAATTAGGAGGATGTCTATACTTTTATTATTTAAATAATGCATTAAACTACCTTTGTTTGATATAGCAGATCTGGAATTCCACTGACTTATTTTTAAATTATGTTGTATTGACATTATGAATTAATTATGAACTGTTCTACTTCTTTAATAATTATTTTGTTGTCTAAGGTTTTTATGTCTTCTACTGTATGAATATTTTTTAAAAAGTTTATTATAAATGTTGCTACAGATTTAGTTAGTTCAGTTTTATTTTCGATATTATTATTCGGTGTATAAGAATTAGTTGGCAAAGGTTGAGACGGTCCAAAAGTGAAGGGGAACATCGGTTTATGAGATGTTGATTCTAAAATAGGTGAATTTGCTTTTCTTTTCTTTCCTGAGTGTTCATTTGAATTATTTATATTAGAGTTTGATTGAGTCAAAAATTGAGATCTATTAATTTCTACAGTTGGCCGAGTCGGACCAAGATTTTTATCATTATTATTAATTGGTAGGGATGGAAATTCTTTTTCATTATTATTTAAACAAGAGAAAGAGTTGGGACTGATGAGTGCCGAAAAGGAGTTTTCACATATTAATCTAGCTTCCACAAAAGTAGTTTTTTGTTCTATCATAATATTCTTAATTTTCTTTTGTTTTTCATAAAATGGACATTTTTTTGATATTGTCACATGTTCGTTATTTTTGCAATGTATACAAAACATACTTTTTTCGCAATGATGGTCTTTATTTTTAATTTCACCGCACTGTATACATAGTTCCTGTGTACTTCGGCATTGCCCTGAAACATGCCCAAATTTTAAACACTTATAACATTGAACAACTCGGCCAAAAAACTGTTCAACAGAAAAATATACTCTATTAAAGGCAACATAATTCGGTAAAATATTGCCTTCAAAAGTTATAATTATAGTTTTTTTGTCCACATATTCAATTTTATCTTCTTTTTGTACCCTACGCTTAGTCCTATATATACTCAAAACATTAGAAGGAGTTTCGATGTTATCCATGAGATATTTCACATCATATCTAGTGTCAACGTCTTTCACCACACCTTTTATTTCTAGTAAATGACTAGGAATATATGCTTTCAAATTTTGTTCTTTAAGTGAGCTGTTATTGACGAGGTTATTTGCCTCTAACCGAGAAGTAAGCAAAACTTTTACACGGTTCCTACCTATACTTTTAATTTCTCGAACATTCGTTAACTTTAATTTTTTAAAAATAAGGTGCCCAATCGTCATTGCATGTAATTTTCCCAAATTAAGATCATCACCAATCTTTTCAATGTAAACCCAAATATTATCAAGATTATACTTATCTGAAAGCAAATTGAATTGTTTAATCTTCGGTCTCGCATTTTGTCCATCATCTTGCATATTCAATTCCATTTTACTAATAATATCACCATTATCCGCAGTCACTCGCGTCACAAGAGACGTCCCTGACTCACTTTTATCCCCCATTTAGGGGGAAATAAGTTTTAAACCACTATATACTGAAATGTTTTTGTTTATAAACACTAAATTAATTATTAACCACTACTTTATCTTCCAAAAAACACCAAAACTTTTATCTTTTACAGGAGCAGATCAAAATATCGTAGGTAGTTTTAGTAGAGCTTTATGAATAAACACCACTTATTTGTCATAAGATCTATTTTTATTCAGATATTATTATTTAAGCTTCCAAAATAGTAGAAACAAAGAACGTTGTTGACAAAAAAAAAATTATAAAAAGCGATCGTTTTACGCTTTTCAGTTGATACATCGAATGTCCGAACAGTCACGGCAATATTAAGTCGGTATCCGCCATTAATATCTGAAACTTTAATTTTGATTCGATTTCCGTTGATTTGTACTGTGGGTGCTTCAATTTAAATCCTTTCGTTTTATGTCTGAGCACGCTCTTCGAGAAGGAGTCTCCGCGTCGACGATCTCCTCTAAGTGCTTTATTAACTCGTCGTGGGGGCGACTGGCGTAAAAATTAAATCAAGTGCATTGAAGGTTTTGGAAACATTCAAAATGCTATTTGGACGGGTAGTTCATTAAAATGTTACATGTAGGGTTGCATTTCTTAGAGGAGTCAATTTTATTTTTTTTAATGTGTAAGGGGGTTCAGTAGAAGCTTAAGTTCAAGTTTTTGGGGTCGCCACCCTTGTCCCCCGGCAGCCATGTTGGAAAAAGGGGTTCAAAGGGCTTTCGCGCTGTATCTCCTAA
Source organism: Diabrotica virgifera virgifera (assembly GCF_917563875.1). Taxonomy (NCBI): domain Eukaryota; kingdom Metazoa; phylum Arthropoda; class Insecta; order Coleoptera; family Chrysomelidae; genus Diabrotica; species Diabrotica virgifera. The sequence continues at coordinate 212,228,586 of NC_065444.1, forward strand.
ACTAGCAATCCTACAGAAAATTTAATAACACATAAAATGTAACAAATTAAATTTTCTACAATTTTATATCTATTACATTTTATCGTCAAGTGACCAACAAAAAAGTTAAAAACAAAAATAAGAGAAAATTTTGTAAGAAGTTTCCTTTTGGAGGTTATAACTGTTTTTTTGTTCATTTCACAATAAAGTAAAATCATAGCGATTTTGTAGAGAATTTTTCAAATAACAATTTTCACTATAAAGTAGTTTAATTTTATTTATTATCTAGGTTTTGCAGCGCTCCAAACTTGACTAAATTCTCGAATTCTCATAGGAATCTATCTATACAGGGTGTTTGGTAAATAATGGGCCATAGCTTAACCTCAGCTTCCTGAGGTTAAAATAGGCCGATTTAAACTAACTTACCTTAGTACAAAGTTTATAATAACCGAGATACAGGGTGTCAAAGTTAAACTTCTTTTTTATTTATTATTGAATATTTCCTGACAGGTATGAGATATGGTATGTGGGGGTTTTTGGGTCAAGAAAACTAAATTCCCTACCAAAAATTATGTATTGCACAGAGGGCGCCACATACGCCTTTCAGCACTCATTTATTACGTTCAATTTTTTTTATCCCTCACTCTGTATAATTTTGACATTAAAATTTTTATTTTTCTATTAGTTTTACTTAAAAAAGGTATACTTCTTTCATCTCCCTAAACTCAACCGTTTACGAGATAAACGCATTTTAAATCTGCGATACACCATCATTTTTAGCATAATATTATTGTAGTTACACCCGAAAAATAACTTAAAACCATAAAATTATTCAAAAATGTATCTATCGCAAATTTCTTCAAATGGAATTTGCGATGCAATGACATAAATTTGAGAACTGTCAGAATTATTTTGGTTTTAAATTATTTTTCGGGTGGAACTACAATGATATTATGCTAAAACTGGTGGTGTATCGCAGTTTTAAAATGCGTTTATCTCGAAAACGGTTGAGTTTAGTGAGATGAAAGATGTATACCTTTTTTAAGTAAAACTAATAGAAGAATAAAAATTTTAATGTCAAAATTGTACAGAGTGACGGATAAAAAAAATTGAACGTAATAAATGAGTGCTGAAAGGCGTATGTGGCGCCCTCTGGGCAATACATAATTTTTGGTAGGGAATTTAGTTTTCTCTACCCAAAAAACCCCCACATACCAAATTTCATGTTGTTATCTCATACCTGTCAGGAAATATTCAATAATAAATAAAAAAAAGTTTAACTTTAACACCCTGTATCTCGGTTATTATAAACTTTGTACGGTAAGTTAGCTTAAATCGGCCTATTTTAACCTCAGGAACCTGAGGTTAAGCTATGACCGATTCTTTATCAAACACCCTGTATATTAGGCGAGCGGCATCAACCGTTATGCCGACCACGAAAATCAAATTTAAGGTGACTAACCAATTTTGGTCTATTTTTATGGTTTAGAGGTCGCTGAATCCGAATATGAAGTTTATTTTTATCTAGAGTTGGTGGAACATGTTAAAAAATCAAATTTTATACAAAAATGCCAAAAATAAATTTTGATGATTTTCAAATTTACCTCGCTTTATCTTTGGTCGCTGTAAACATTTCCTTTTGAAAATTTTACTGTGTCATCTCTGAAGTATGTAGATAATAATGAAATTTGTCCAAAATGTTTAAACTCATTAAAAAGGAGTAGTTAATTTTTAAACATTTTGTCATCATATTTCGTTAGTTTCATGTTTACTTAAAAAAGTTGAGTGACAAACTTTTTAGTTTATAATTTTAACCAACACAACAATAAAATATAATTCATGAAGAAGTTTTTTGGAAAATTTTAAGTCAAAATAAACAATAGGAAAAAAGTTATGTTACTTCATAGAAAAGCGGCACACCCCAAAAAACGCTTATATCTCGAGATCCTGACCACGGTGTGGTGAATGGCTAATTTTTGATCATACTTTATGATTTTGATTTCACAAATCGTTTTTTACTCTTCTCAAAAATTTTGCGTTTTGCAGTTACGTCATTCTTCTTCTGAACCGGCGAATTTTTCCTCAAACAACTTCTTGGTCATTTTCTATATATGCTTAGGGTTATAAGTTTTATAGTGGGGAGAAAGGTCAAAAACAGATTAATAATAGCATAGGAATGTTAACCCGCGGGTAGTCTCGCGGTGAGATAGAATCTCAATTTTATCCTTTTTCGCGATAACTTGATGAAAAATTTTGCAATTTTGAAAAAATTTCGTAAGTGCCCCGAGGAGGTGTGTAGTAATGCGTAGGAATTTTTTATTTTTTTTTTCTTCTTCTTCTTTTTGTGGAATTTATGGCTTTGGGGAGAGCCAATTAGCTTTAACCCGCGAGTAGTCTCGCCGTTAGATAGAATCTCACATTTCATCCTTTTTTGTAATACAGTAAAACCTGTCAGTAACGGCCACTTAAAATGAAAGAACTATTGGACGATATAGAAAGGTGGCCGCTATTGCCAGTTTTTGAAGTCTACATAATATATAATAATTGGTTTGGGAAATTTTTAAACTGGCCGTGCCGATGTTGGCAGGTGGCCGTTAACACAGGTTTTACTGTACAGTAAAATTTGTCAGTAACGGCCACTAAAAATGAAAGAACTCTTGGCCGATATAGAAAGGTTGACGGTATTGCCGGTATTTGTAGTGTACATATAATTGGTTTGGGAAATTTTTAAACTGGCCGTTAGGACAGGTGGCCGATGTTGGCAGGTGGCCGTTAACACAGGTTTTTTTAATAAAATTGTTAGAAATATATATTTTCAATATAAAAAGTAGATAAAAATCGTACAAAATGAAAATGTGTTTTAAATTCGTATTTTGAGATAGAATCTAACACGCGACTATCGACGTTACAGAAGTGACCGCGACTACTCCCGGGTTAAAATCATAATAAATTGTATGAATAAAAAATATATATAGATAGAAAAGTAACTTTTCTATTTATTGTATCCCTATGAGCATTCGAGAATCTGGTCAAGTTTGGAGCGCTGTAAAACCTATATAAATAAATAGAATTAAACATATTTATGGTGAAAACTGTTCACTGAAAAACTCTACAAAATTGCTATAATGTCACTTTATTTTAAAATGAACTGAAAAAAAGTTATAACCTCCAAAAGGAAACTTGTTAAAATTTTTTTTACATATTTTTGTTTATATCTTTTTTGTTAGTCACTTGACGATAAAAAGTTATAAAAACAAAATTGTAGAAAATTTAATTTGCTACATTTTATGTTTAATTAGATTTTCCGTAGAGTTGGTAGTTTACGAGATATAGCGCGAAACCCCTTTGCACCCCATTTCCAAGATGGCGGCCGGGGGACAAGGGTGGCGACCCCAAAAACTTGAACTTCCTACACACACTACACATCTTCCTACACTATCTTCCCTACACACTAAAGAAATAAAATTGACTCCTCTAACAAATGCAAGGTACGGCTTAAAAAATGTAACATTTTAATGGACTAGGGTTACTTCAAGATAATACATTATGTTCTGTAGTTGACGAACGGGAACCGCAATTAAAGTCTCACCAAATAAAATTACCATTCTTCACCAAATAAAATCTAAATACATGTAAATCAAAATGCAATTCCGAATACGTTGGAACAAATTTTATGTCAAAATTTAGATGAAAACAGAAGAAATTTCAGGAAAGTCTACGATTTATACAATGCAGGTCATAAATTAAATAACATATTCTGACACCAAAATTAGTCCTATTGAACCTAACTTTCCTTGGTACAGATGTGCACATAAAAACGTTACAGCCCTTTGAAGTTACAAAATGAAAATCGATTTTTTCCAATATATTGGAAACTATTAGACTCAAGAGAAAAATAAAAGCATTATTTAAAAAACATATAATTAAAAAACGTATAAAAACAAAACTTCAAAACATTTAAAAGTAGAAAAACAAATTATTCATGTTTGATTTTTTTAAAGGTTTTTAGGTGCCTTTGAAAAGTTTTACAGTGAATCTATTATTTCACTCATTTAATTTTTAAACAAATATATAATTGGACTTCGTAAATCTTACCCGTTGTCCTAGGTGAGCGACGGAAAACGACGCGACGCGATGCGATGCGTTGCGATGTGATGCGACCAGTAATTCACGTGACGTGTGGCTTATGTAGCGTCGCATCGCGTCGCTTTACATCACTTAAACCAGGACAAACGTGACGATGTCAATTCAATCCTATTCTTAAGTGTGGGGAAGTATACGACAGTGTTACTAGAAAATTCATACTTTAAATACTTAGCTAAAAAATTCCATAAACGAAAAAGAAAGACAACAAATATAATCTATCTAGAACCAAATAAAGGAGAGTTTAATCATTTATATCCGAAATTAATGAAACAATCCACGTTGGTTTAATGAGTATTGTGGCTTATTACCAAGCACTTTCGATTATATTATTGCACCTGTTTAACCCAGTATTCAACTGTCAATAAGTAATTTTCAAAAACCAATTTCTATTGAGGAGAGGCTGTTACTGACTTTAAGGTATGTTAATGAAAAAACAATGGTACTATATAGTTATTATTAGTCTTTATTTATTTAATAAACTATTACGTAGCATAACTTGAATTGACAAAAGCAATGGGGCGTCACACTGTGTCGCGTCTCGTCGCGAACAAATCAAGTTCGCATTTCGTCGCGTTTTGTCGTAGACTGATTAACCCGAAAACGTAGGCCACACACAAATACAACCATTACTTGATATTTTCGCGCCGCGTCGCGTCGTGTCGCGTTGTCGCGTTTGTCGTTCACCTAGGACAACGGGTAAGATTTTTACCCAAAATGACCGGAAGTAGAACAGGAATTCGATATTTGAAATTTTCGTGTAATTTATTGAAATAGGATTTCGCTAATTTTGATATTTGCCAAACTTTAGGTCATAACATTTTAACCGGAAATGACGTAAAACCGGGACTAAAGGTTCAAACTCACATTTCAATCTCCGTCTATTGATATAAAAGATGTACTATTTCCGTGACTATAATATGGCACTTCTGGTTAGAACTTTTCAACCGTAAATGATCTAAAAACCAAAAGTATACATTTTTGTTTCCATCTTCCGAATAATATATCGCTTGTACTATTTGAAAACGGTCCGATGTCAAATTTTTCACATTTAATTGATTCAGTGAATTTGTACTCTACGAGCCCCCTAGTGGGAAAGTTTTGGGGTAGTTCTGTCTTCTTTCATTATATATGGATTTTGGGCTGCTGAATCCGAATCTGAGGTTTGCGGACAAAATTTCGTGACGGAACATTGAAAAAATCACGAAAAAAGCGAAAAATTCCTGCTTTTTCCCGCTTTTTTGCTTAAATCTCGGAAACTATTAAATTTTAGTAAATGGTGTGTTAACAAAAATTAAAGTACATAAAATTCTCTACAAATATCAGTATTTACTTTTTTTTTCAGACGAACCGTTCGGTCTAAAGTGCAATTTGAAAATTGCTAATTTTCAACGGTCTCTGTAAAACCCACTTTTTACATTCCAAAATTTTATTTTTTATTAGAATGCTGTCATTTGATCCATTTCTGCTAGTTTTCTGCACATGTAATTAAAAAGAAAAAAAAGTCGAAATTGTACAAATTCAGTATCACAACAGGCCAGATAGGGGCCACGTTCTGCCAACAGTTGAAGCTTGGATTTAAATTCTTCTGGCACTTATTTTACAATATTTTTTACATCATTAAAAAGAATCACTGTTCTGTTTAAGTTGAACAAGATCTCCTCTAATTGACCCACCATTGTTGATGATAGGGCCATTGACTTAATCACTATTTTGGCCAGAGTTCTGTGAGCCAACATATGAGCTCTTACTGCCCTTGTGTAAGCGTGACGAGACATAATTTTTTCGGTTGATTTTTCCGCATATATGGTATTGAGATGTTCAGCAAATCCACCACCTTGCATAATGTAACCAATTGCTCCCATGAAGGACATCAATAGTAAAATCCACCGAGCCTTATAACAACATTTGACAGATCAGGATCATCGGGACGACTAGCAAGGAGGTCTCTTGCCTTGAGGTAGAGGGGTTGGTCAAATGTCACCAGACATGTAACTTGCTTCAAGGATTTAGTTTTCTCTACTCCGTTCAACAATTCTGTAAATATTTTATCATAATCACTTGGAGGAGCGTTGATAAATAGCTGGTAAATAATAAATGTTAGTTCATATAGCATGTTTCTTGTGACAGCTTCCATGCATCCATTCCATCCTAAGAGGCAGGGAATATCTCTACTTTTCCCATAGAGCCACAGAAGGTCAGGCACAGATAGAGTCACAGTTTCAGTTGGTGTGAACATTCCCTTCGGATCTATTATCTTGATTTCTGATAAACCTTGAGGTTTTGTCCTTTCAAAATGAATTATTTGAACAGCTCTCTGACTTGCATAAATCTCAGGCGTGAGTTTCGTTTTTAACCGAGGAATGGGTTAGATGCTACTGCATGTTTGGTGTAATACAAGAAATGCCACCCATGACGTGAAAAGTGTTGTATCCGTCGATTTTATGTACTTTAAAATCAGCGTTATCGTACACCTGCTGTGTAAAGCACGGCTGGTAAATTTTCTGCGGATCGCCTGCGAATGCTGATTTTCTCAGACAAATAGCTTCTTTATAGGATGAACAAAACCCCAAAGAGGAAACTACATCAACCAATTTTCTTGATCCGTACTTTTTGTAGAGCAACAAGGCCAACCCTACAAGGACTGGTGAGACAAATTATCTGGACCTTACCGCCGCTACAAGACTATGAGCAAGCGCGTTGCTTTTCTTCTTCCAGTTATCATACTCCCCATGTTTTTTATGAAGTACAACTTTTTCCATGAATGTACGTAGTGTTTCAGGAATTAGTTCTTCATTTCCTTCTAAAAACTTATCCGGTGGGGGTATTCCTGTGTTCATAAACCTTGCTGAAATAGCATCCTCAACAATAATGCAACAGCCGTCTGAACAATCCGTAGTCTTTCCTCTTTTTCATTTTTTAACGCTTGTTGGTACCAAGCGTCTTTCAGGATTTTGTAACCTGTGTCTTTGAAACAAACGACCGACTTCTTGTTTCGGGGCATGGTAATAATATTATATCGCTTCCGTATTTTTTGAGTAGATGAGCTTTGGCTGTCTTTTTGTCAGGACGATATTTACCCTTGATTTGGTCGATCTACTCATCAAGCAAAAATTGGCACTCCCCATCCCTATTCTCTAAATAATTGTAAACATCTTGCATTGCTCTTTCAACATCATCGGCAAATGGACCCGATTTTTAATCTTTTTTTGAGTGATTGGGCGATTGTACACTTTTCTCATGCATAAACTATGACACCGGCAATCAGAGGCTACTAAGTCTGAGACAGGCAAAACGCGTTTGATTATGGCTTTGCCATACTGATCATCACGTTCTTTTTATCATTTTATAACAGTTTCTTTAAATTTTAAAACTCGAACCTGATACACCATATTGTGGTTGGTTGTCTTTTTACTTTGCTGTTCTACAAACTCAAGTGTTATGACGAGACCACACATAAAACATTGAGTTTTGAAATTAAAAGGTGGTGCAGTAGAACGCCTTTGAACTTGCTGGGTATACTCCTCAACTTTCTTCAAGTAAGCGTTAATCATTTTTAGATCATTGTAATTTTTACGACCTCCCGCTATTAACAGCTTAATTAATCTTACTCTGTCAATAAAAAAAGAAGAAATATTGGAAATAATTCTTATTTATTTATAAGAAGTAGATATGTATTATGTATTTATAAGAATCTAGGAGAAATTTATCAAATGACAGCATTCTGATAAAAAATATAGTGTGTTTTGCAGAGACCATTCAAAATTCGCAATTTTCAACTTGCACTTTAGACCGAACGGTTCGTCTGAAAAAAAAAGTAAATAGTGATATTTGTAGAGAATTTTAAGTACTTTAATTTATGTTAACAGATCATTTACTAAAAGTTAATAGTTTTCGAGATTTAAGCAAAAAAGCGAGAAAAAGCAGAAATTTTTCGCTTTTTTCGCGATTTTTTCAATGTTCCGTCACGAAATTTTGTCCGAAAACCTCATATTCGGTTTCAGCAGCCCAAAATCCATATATAATGAAAGAAATCAGAACTACCCCAAAACTTTCCTAGTCAAAACACAATTTTATTGAATTAAATACCATCTTTGGGTTATAAGCTTTCATTCGACACCTCAGTTGTCATTTTATCTGTTTTAATAACGAAGTAGTTATATTCGCAGTCAGACTGACAGACAGGCATGAAACTGTAATTTGATCTCGTCTTGCTAAGGCGCGTCGAATAAAATACCGCTTATACTATTTCGGCAGTATTTCCGGTTGAAGCTCTAAAACCAGAAGTCCGAGGTAAAATTTCTCACCTTTAGTATCATCCTTGGGATATAAATATAATCTTTAACTCGACACATCATTTGCCATTTTATCTTCTGTAATGACGGAGTAGTTGTGTTTACAAAGTCTCTGTTGCAGACGGACGTGGATTTTTCAACGTTTTTACATTTTTTCAAAGTGGGTAAAAACAAAATTCGCAAGAAAGACCTGATCAGCCTCATTCTCGTTGGTGGTGTTGTTTTTTTTTCAGTTTTAAGTAGGTACCTACTAACGAACAAACAAAATTGGGCCCAAGTGTGTGCTCTCAAATTTCAAAATCAATATTTTTTGGTATAAAAAAGTAGATATTATTTTCTGTAGTGATATAATATAAATATATATTATTTTAATATACAGTGAGGACGTTTAGGTTAAAATAAATTCATTTCTCGAGAATGGGCGATTTTGGAGATACATTTCGAAACAGGTCGATTTTTATTTTAAAATTACGATTTTTTGATGATGGCGTAGTCGATGATTTTTTAAATGGGAATAAGAGTCGTGTGATAGCTCATTTGAAAGGTTATTTAATTCTCCATTCAATATTGTAAACATTAGCATAATTATATTAATTATTTATACATGGTGTCCAAAATGTTTTTTAATTACATTAATTAATACCAAAAGAAGAATGTATGTAATTTGTTACACAGAAACAAATGTTTATTTAACAAATATATATTGTTTTCTGCTTAAACTCCGCAACAACGAGCCGAAGCACGAGGCGAGTACCGCAAATCAAGCGAGGGAGAAATATGTCATTTTCTCACATGTTGTACACTGTACTTTTCTATGGATGCGTTTTTGTCCAGAGTTCAAACTTTAAAATAAAATAATTTAGGTGCTTTTAGGTATATTCATGACTAAATTGAAATAAAATACATATACAAGTATGTAGGTATTTAATATTCTTAATATTTATGTATATTTTTTATTCATTTAAAATTATAATTCACAGTTATATTTGAACAGTTTTAAAAGGTAATTCTTGGTAAATTTTGCTTCAACACATTTTGTTTGACTAAAATAATTGTGTTTGAATTGTGCATGTTATCATGGAAACGGTGATCATGTGTGTGGAAAACCTGCAATGGTCGACTTTTCTCACTGCAATGGCCGACTTTTCTCATTTCGTGAGAAATGTTTCGTTTTGAATGTATGTAAGTAGAGAGAGAAGTGGCACATTGTATAGCATCCATAGAAAAACATTTTTTTCTGTTTTCTGACAGCAGTAAAATGTATTTTGAATTAAATAAATTACATACATTCTTCTTTTTGTATCAATCAGTTTAATAAAAAAATTTTTTTGGACACCCTATTTAAATAATTATGTTATTGTTTATATTACTGAATAGAAAATTGAATAATATTTCAAATGAGCTATCATTCGACCCCTATTCTCATTTTGAAAAAATCATCAATTACGTTATCACATTCAGAGAAATGAATTTATTCCAATCTAAATGTCCTCACTGTATACATGTTATTTTTATTGAGTTTTGGCGTTGTATTCTCTTTTTATCACAAAAAGTACATAAGTAAGAACTAATTATTTAATTAAAATCTACTAATATAATTAAAATAAATACATTATTTTATTACCTTCTTCATAACAGGCTGATTTTTTTACATCTTTTTCGTTTCTTTGCATCGAAACACGCCAACCAGAAACAGGGAAAAGGAAGGTATAATAACCAAACAATTAGATGAAACCGTGAGAATCATGCCAGTCTATTATTCGGAAATAATCCCTTTGCTGTTCTGAATATTCAACCTAAATGCCAGGATTCGTGTGTCAATTACAAAGTGGTCTGAAAGATATTCAGAGAAGCCGCAAATGAAGCAAAGGCAACATCCTTTGAAATGTCTTACACAACTGCAGAAACAATAACAAGATATTTGGAGTTTATACATATATATAAATCCATCGCTGTTATGTTAGATTGGTATGTGCTAAAGGAAACTTTATACAATTTACTTTGAAACGGAATTTTCTTTACTTTTAGGTCTGGCGTTGAATTTAAACTATTTACTTTACTGTCTGCTTGTCTGATGTAATATGACTAAATGGGTATATAATGCTTGCAAAGTCACTTTTATCTCGTGGTATAAAGTACAGGGTGATTAATTAGATAAGAATGTCCAATCTCTAAGTTGTAGATTTAAGACATCACAATATGATGCCTTTTTATTAACATCATTAAAAATTGTTAGTTTCAGACATACCGCGTGTTTAAAGTTTAAAGCTGGATTTTAATTTTTGCAATAATTTTGTACAGTTTCACAATTTCGACTTTAAAATTGACAATTTTACTTTTCAACATTTTCAAGATGAGGAATATTTAATTGGAAAAATATACATTTGTGGGATTCTAAAACTCGCCATGCTAAGAAAGAAATAAGTTTTTAGCATGATTTTAAGTTTAACATTTGGTGTGGTATAATATATGACTACTTAATAGGTCCTTTTGAACTGCTGTCAACCAATCTAAATGGACCTCTGTATTTAGATTTTCTTCAAGAACATTTGCACGAATTATTAGATAATATACTTACCTTTCGCCTTATGACAAAACATGTAGTTTTTACAAGACTGAGTACCACTACATTACTATTTAGAAGTTACTTTACATTATTTTAGAGTCTAAATTAGCAATGCTTATTCCAAAAAACGTAAAATAGTCAATGATGAAATTTAAATTGTAAAAAAATACCAAGTAATTACGAAAATTAAGATCTATATTTAAACTTTAAATACCTGGTATCCACGAAACTAGCAATAATTGTCTAAGACATATTGGACAGAATCATAATATTTTGTATTCTAGTTTCTTAATGAACTCTAAGTTTAACCAACGTGAATACGTTGAGGGAAACTTACTTTCAATATTTGTTGCTGTTTACAAATATGACGTCAGAAACTCACAGCATTGCCAAAATATCAGAATAGTCAATAAATATGACGAGTTTTTAAAATGATGAAAATAATCACATTTTCAAATTTTCTTTTCCATTTTCCAATGGAAAGCGAGATACGTTTTGACTATAATATTATGAAAAATAACACAAAAATGTACAACTCTAAATAAATTTAACAACTCAAATAGTGAGATACTGCAAAGAAATTACTTAGTAGTTCAGAGAAATTGGTGACAAAACCCCCTCCAAAACCAAATTTTGGAGTAGTATGGACATCTATAATAATAACCTATATGTTTCCTGCAGTCGATTTTAATGATATACATAGTTATAAACAAATGATGATCAAAAAACGGTAAATTTTCGCTTTTTTCGTCTATTACCAAAAAGTTAAGCATTTTAAACAAATTTGAGAGTAAGAAACTCATAAATCGCATAAAAAACTTTAATATGGCTTTTGCGGAATGTCTATCCTTATTGGTTGTTTAGAAAATTGCAAAATAAATCATAAATTTTGAGTTTTTCTAAATATTCCTAACTTATGTAAAAATTAAATTTCAAAGCAATAGGTCAGATAATTTAAAAGTTATCTATTTAATTTGTTTATCCCAAATTCATTTTTTTGTAACACTATAAGTCAGAAATTGATGAAGTTACAGTAATACTTTGGATAGTTTAGGAAAGGAGAAGATTTACACTATTATATTAATTTAAAAAAAATGACAAATAATTCTAAATATTGCAAAATTATTTTGCAAGAACACGTGAATTAAAAAAAGGGGGCTAACTTCCTCCCTAATTGTCCTAGAACAATTGTTTTTCTTTCTAAATGTGTATAAAAATTCAGTATTTCTAAATATGGAAAAAATAATTTTTCTACGGGTAACGGTTAAAAAGTTATTCTAATTGTTCAAAAGTAAGCAAAAAATCGACATGTTTTTGTAAAATAATTTAACGCTGTTTAAAATTACTTTTTTTCATTTTTTTAAATTAAGTTAATAGTATAAATGTTATTTTTTCATAAGATGTCCGAAGTATTACTGTAAAGTTTTGGGAAAAATTTCACCTGGTCTGATTGAGAAGCAAAATGCATTTAACAAAGAAGGCCATGGAATTGAAATGTCATTAGATATTGACATTTAATAAACCAAGCAGAATATTTTGGTTTGTGCTCTGCAAAATGTCTTATAAAATTTATATTCGTTGAGGTGTTTATAATATGGTTGGGCGAATGTCGAAACGAGATATTGTTAATATTTATCGAGATCAAAACATAAGCAAATCGACAATTTATCGCACAATCAGAGAATGTGAAGAAGGGATACCATGTATTAACTTGCGTAAAAGTGGCCGACCGCGAATTTTGAATCATATAAGAGAGGCAAGACTGATTGAAGCAGCTAAAAACAAAATTGGGGACTCACAGCGAAAACTGGCCAGAAGATTTCATGTTGGAAAGACTACAGTATACAGGACACTATCGAGTAACAATATTATCTACCGGGAAAGAAGGAAAGCTCCAAAATACACAGAGGATCAATTAGAGAGAATTCCGAGATGTTGCCGAGCGTTAAGGCGAGTGCATTTCGTCAACAAGTTGATCGTGATGGACGATGAAAAATATTTTACTCTGTCCAACTCTGAGATGAAGGGTAACGATGGGTTTTACACGAACGATTACGAAAATGTACCTGATGAAATAAAATTCAAAAGCAAGAAAAAATTTGGGGACAAAATTTTGGTATGGTGTGCAATTTCTGAGGCTGGCTTTATCTCACAGCCCTACATTGGTGTTGTTCGAGGCGAAGCCTTAAACGCAAATATTTATATTCAAAGATGTCTCTCTAAATTGCTTCAGTTTGTGAACACACATCATGCAAATGATCAAATAGTCTTTTGGCCAGATCTTGCTTCATGTCATTACGCGAGGATCACAAGGGACTGGTACGAAACTAACAACATTACCTTTGTACCGAAAGCAGACAATCCCCCCAACCTACCTCAGGCTCGTCCAATTGAAGAGTTCTGGGCAATATTAAGTCGGAAACTCTATAATAACGGATGGGAAGCACAAAATCAGGAACAGTTAAGACGCCGCATATATACAAAAATTAGAGAAATTGACGCCGAGGTCGTCCAAAGGATGATGCAACGTGTCAGGGGAATTATTAGGCAAATCGAAAATAATGGTCCCTTGTCTGTCATTTAAATTTTGATTTATAATAAGGATATTTAAGTTAAATTGTTGAGTAATTTAATAAAAATATAAGATTATTGTGGTCAGAGTTATATGCTTTTGAAATTTTTCCCAAAACTTTAGGACCATACGTTAGTGTTGCAAAGAAATGAGTTTGGGAAAAACAAATTAAATAACTTTTAAACTATTTGACCAATTGCTTTGAAATTTAAAATATAATTTAAGCACAAGAAAACTCAGCATTTCGTGTAATAAGAATGTTCTTACTTAATTTTTACATTATGTTATAAACATTTATAACATTTTAAAGACATCTTGCCATTTTCCAAGCAACAAATGCTAGGTCCAAACTTGCTATTTAGGGTGGCAGTGAATAAAATTAAGATAGCTATGATGGTAACCAACGTTCTGAAAGGACATGGTACATGAAGAAGAAGCAAAAAATGAAGGGTACAGGGGAAAACAAGGAATGTCAGATTTTATATATATTGAGATAAACACCAATAAAAGTTTAATTCTTATGATATCTAAAAACTACTTGGGAGATTCTTAGCAGAATTCTAGCAATTATTGGTCTATTATAATAGTATATATTATTATATTATTGGTCTAATATAATGTTAATCTATGTTAAGTAATTAATTTAATAATGCACCAAAAACTGCTAACATTCCTTATTTTTGTCCAGTGGCGTGAGGACAATCTTGGTCCTTCGCCGGGATACAAATTCTTAAAAAATGTATATAGACTTATCTTTCTGGTTATTGTTTTGAATCGATAATCAAATAAGGATAGACATATTCAGCGAACGCCATATTGAAGTTTTTTAAATAATTTATGAGTTTCTTATTCTCAAATTTGTTTAGAATGCTTCACTTCTTAGTAATAGACGAATAAATCGAAAATTTACCGTTTTTGATCTTCATTTGTTTATAACTATATATATCATCAAAATCGGCTGCAGAAAACATACAGGTTATTAATACAGATGTCTATACTACTCAAAAAATTTGGTTTCGGCCTGGAGGGGGATGTGTCACGAGAAAAATCTTATTTCTCTGGACTATAGGGAGAAATCACTTAGGGAAAAATCAGTGTGATATTAACCCTTAACCACTGACATGCGGTATGCCATACAGCGCCGAAAATATATTTTGTTGTAAAACCTGTTTTATAAAAGATTCTTAGAGCACCATCTGTGTACTTTCAAGTGATGTGCAATTGTACCTGCTCTCAACTGCTACACATTTTAGTCCAGGGTAATAAGGATTTTCTCGGGACACTCAAAGCTTAAGGTAGCTGACTACTTTTTTAGTTATTGTAGACCTATAGGGAAAAAACCTACCTGTTTCCTGCCTAGAGTTCGCGTCCGTTTTTTAATTATTAACAATTTAGTGCAAAAATCGCGATTTTTTCGATTTTTTGCACTCTATTCAAAAACTAAATAGTTGATATAAAATTACAAAATTCAGTTTTTTAGAACATAAAAAAACCTTCAAAATGCCGATTTTTGCAAGTTAAAAAGTTAATTTCTTGCTACGCAAACTGCAAAATAAGTGAAAATCGTTATTTGTTTATAACTTTTACTAAAACTACCTAAGAACTTTAGTGTTTCAGCCAAAGTTGGGTGTTGGGGCACTTAACAAACCCTTAAAATTTGAGACCGATCCATTAATTAGTTTAAGAGTTATTCTATTTGTTTATCCCAGAGACCTTTATTTGCAATAAGATAAGACAGAAAATAATGAAGATAAAGCAAATCTGAGTATGCCAAATGAAATTAGAAGAGTGATAGTATCAAAATGTATTAAAAAAGATAAAAAAATAATTAACATATTCAAAAATCCTAATGCCAAATTTTTAAAATTTTGTAGTTTATAAACATTTAGAATAACTTTAAAAATGTTGTCCGTAGAAACAATCTTTTTATATATTCCAAAAGATAGCATTTTAACACGAATTTTCAAATAAAAAAATTTAGCATGGGCTCATTTGGGACAAAGTTAGCCATATGTGTTTTTTAATTCACAGCTAATTTGTTTATAATAATTAAGGAAGCTCATTAACGCCATTTTAAAGAATGGGAATTGTATTTTTTCTTTAAAAATTTGCACAAACATTATACCTTCACAGCACCCTCTACGATTTTTCAAAAATGTAGTGCAAACGATTACTAGGGGGAACCTACAAATCCAGTGAGTTAAAATACCGAAAAAGCAATTTCAAACGAATATAATTTGCTGTATCTCTGGTTCAACTCAATGGATTTTGATCTTTCTTTTTTTAATTGATATGCAATTTTTACGTTCATTACAAATATGCAATTTGTTTATAAATTTATTATTGTTCTGAAGCTATTTTCTTGTGGCATTTTTACAATTTTAACTGTTTATAATGGGAAATAAGCCACAATATTATTAAAAAATGATTTTTATTAACGTTTCGACGCCCAAATCGGGTGCTGTTGTCAAAATACAAAATACTACTAACGTAAACAAAAATGTTGTTGCTTAGTTAAAAAAATTCTTCTAATAATTTATTAAATTTGACTCATTTATATCGGCAATTCAGATACATAATATGATACATTTTAAAGTAGAAGACTTTAAAATGATATTGCCAATATTTATGAGTTGCGTTCCTGGGACGACTTTACTGAAAGATAGTTCATTCGATTATATGAAATCAACCCCAACTCAAGAATATCCGTCACAAAAAAATCATAGCATGTGATCTGTCTTTAAAAAGACAACCACATACAACGGTGACATTAAAATTCTCGCGTTAGAGATCTCATAGTAAATCACGAGGGAAAACCAGGAAAAACCTCGTGATACTATCCAGACATCGTAAGTATTTGGTCTTACATTTAATTTACTCTCAAAATTAATACCAAATTCTGACTTTACTATAATTTTGTTTAAATTATAAATAATATCAATAATACATGGATATATAAGTAATACTAAAATATAAAATATGTACTAACTTGACTATTGACTTACTAATTGTGGTATTTTCTTTCTATTGACTTCCTCTTTCAGTATGGGTATCCACATCCTACTGCATTCCACCGAGGAATTTGCGACACAATTGGTTTCGTTTAGCATAATTAGAGCTGCTTCTTTGATTTTTCTCTTTTTACTATCTGTTTCTTTCAGGACTATACTTGAATCTCCCCACTGAACTCTATGTTCATTATCCCATGCGTGTTGACATATTTGAGATCTATCAAATTCTCTATTTTTAATATAAGATTGATGTTCACTTATTCTAACGTTTAAAGGTCTTGATGTTTCACCTATATAAAACTGTTCGCATTCACAAGGTATTTTATAAATACAATTCTTTGTCCTTTCTTGTTCATTGTTAGGTTTAGTTTTAGATAGAATAGATCTCAATATGTTGGTTGTTTTGAATGTTGTTGAAATGTTGAATTTATTTCCTATTGTTTTAAGTTTCTCGGATAGTTCTTTTATGTATGGTATTGATATTTTCCTCGTATTATTTCTTGTGAATGTTGTAGGATCCCGTTCTATGTTGTTCTGTTCCATTCGATCTAATCTTGACAATTCCTTATTTATAAACGATAAAGGATAATCATTTTTTAATAAAACAGATGTTAAGAATTGTTTTTCTTCTAAAAATGAATTTTCGTTAGAACAAGTAATTTTGGCTCTATCATATAAAAATCATTTTTTAATAATATTGTGGCTTATTTCCCATTATAAATAGTTAAAATTATAAATTTATTAATTAATAAACAGTCTAATTTGTTTAAACAATTCTTGAAATTTTTTTTTTACAAAAATCCATTTTTTTAATCATACTATCATTACTGAACACAGAAAAAGTTAAAGTACACTTTAATAAATAAATGATTTTTATTAGATAATTATTTATTGAAAATAATTTATTTATTAAAGTATACCTTAACTTTTTCTATGATTAATAGGGATAGTATGATTAAAATCATGGATTTTTGGGAAAAAATTATTTTTTCAAAAATTGTTTAAACAAATTAGACTGTTTATTAATTAATAAATGTCTAGACAAATTGCATATTTGTAATGTACAGAAAAATTACATACAAATTAAGAAAAGAACGATCAAAATATATTCAGTTGATCCCGAGATATAGAAAATGATAATAGTTTTAGGTTGCTTTTTTTAGTTTTTGAACTCGTGCATTTGTCGGCTCCCAGCTCCCCCTTCACTTACCACGACTAGTCACCAATTGCACTACATTTTTAAAAATTCGTGTAAAGTACCAGCTTTTCTAATATGTAAAATGACTTTTATACGGACCATATTTTTAAAGTTATTCTAAATGTTTTAAACTACAAAATTTCACAAATTTGGCATTCGGATTTTTTACTATATTAGATAATTTTTTATCATTTTTTAGTACATTTTGACAGTATCAGTTTTCTACTTTCATTTCACTTACGCAGAATTGCCCTGTCTTCATTATTTTCTGTCTTATGTTATTGCAAAATAAAGGTCTCTGGGATAAACAATTAAAATAATTCTTAAACTAATTAATGTATCGGCCTCAAATTTTGAGGGTTTGTTATTAATGTATCGGCCTCAAATTTTGAGGGTTTGTTAAGTACCCCAATACCCAACTTTGGATGAAAGATTAAAGTTCTAAGATAGTTTTAGTAAAAGTTATTAACAAATAACGATTTTCACTTATTTTGCAGTTTGCGTAGTAACAAATTAACTTTTTAAATTTCAAAAATCGGCATTTTGAAGGTTTTTTAATGTTCTAAAAAAATAAATTTTGCAATTTTATGTCAACTATTTAGCTTTTGAATGGGGTGCAAAAAATCGAAAAAATCGTGATTGTTGCACTAAATTGTTAATAATTAAAAAACATACGCGAACTTTAGGCAGGAAACAGGTAGGTTTTCTTCCTATAGGTCTATAATAATTAAAAAAGTAGTAAGCTACCTGGATCTTGGAGTGTCCCGAACATGGTCTATTTCTAGCTTATTACCCTGGACTATTTAGTATGGTTTGGTTTTGAAGCTACGTTGACAAGCTTTTCTGCAGAATCACGTACCGCATGTCAGTGTTTACGTGTATATAGTTAAAAGCAGCCCAGTTATTATTTTGGTATTAGTATGGCAGAAAGTTCATCCAGTTTTTATACTTTCAAGTTTTTTTTAGTTACCAGTACAGTGGAACCCCGATAAGTCGGCCCCCGATAACCCCCCGGAAGTCCGACTAACCCGGACCGATTTTCATTTCAACAATTCAAAATAAAAATGTATGTAATATAATATTTGCGAGATAATGTGTATTTGTGTAGTTTGAACTATACGATAATAAAAATGACCCATGGCAGATGGCAGCATGGCAGAGCGATGTTCATTGCCTTGAATTATCGGAAACAACAGGCACCTGTAGTAGTATTCCTTTATTTATTTCAATCAAACTGTCTTAGCATTGTTTAAAAAAGACTAAAAGACTATTTAAAAAATTCTTTTTTAAACAATCGTCTTAGTTTTCACTGTTCTAAAATAACATAACATCGTTCCGATTGTGACTGTATTATGTGTAGTACAGTCTTGTATTGTTCGCTTCCGTTTGCTTAGGTTCGTGTTTACGTGTTTTTAGTAATTAACTGTGCATATATTTATATTTCATAATATTTCAATTATAACGGAGTTTATCTGTAAGTATACCGTATTTTATTAATTTTTACCATATTCTCCGGCTAACCCGGATTTTCGATAACCCGGGTCGGCCGCGGTCCCGATTAATCCGAGTTATCGAGGTTCCACTGTACTTAATTAAATCAGTTTATAAGGGATTTGCGGACATGCTTACATAATTTTCTTGAAAATGTAAAGTTTATTATATTTGGAGCAATATTTTATTCTACAGCAGTGTGAAGAATCATTCCGTAGTTAATATAATAAACAAATACAGTGATATAAGACAAATTCATAGTGAAAACAAAGGAGAATAGGCAACGATATGACATACCGCATGTCAGAGTCTACGTCCTGTAACATCCACGTCAGTGGTTATAACCCGGTCTATATAGACAATTGAGATAACAAAAATTGCCGGAGAGCCAAATGTTGGTAGAGAGCTAGGATATACCATAACAAATAAAGTTTTAAAAGTCCCCATCGATCCCATGTGTGCAACAAAAGTTATTCGGGGTCAAAGGTCAAAATTTGAAATTTTTTGGATTTTTTTCGAAAACGGTAAGTTGTATCAAAAAAGAACTTTAAACCAAAGTTGTAGATCTTAAAATTCTCTACAAAAATAGTCCTTACTATTTTTTTCCTAAGAGTTCCACATTATACATGATATGAACACTGAACACTGAACACGTTTCCACACCACCTGTTAGGTAGTATACTCGGCGCGTTTTTTTTACCGTGGTTTCTTCTGTAGGCCTACTCCACTAATTGTTTTGATAATTTTAGGATAATTTAGGGAAACAATACCGGTCAAGTTCTATATATTACCTTCTTATTGATATTGATAATTGATATTGCTATTGATTTTTAGGTTAACTATTGTTTTGATTTCTTTAAATATTTTAATCAGATTCATATTCTTGAAAGTCTACTTCAACAGTCAAGTCTTCTTCGATTTCATCTTCTTCCTCTTCCTCTTGCTGGATGTTCAAAAATTGTTCAAATGTGACTGGGTCAATGGTCTCTTCATTAAAATCACAGGAGTCTTCCTCTGTTGTACTAAACTGGACATTTGAGCAAGACTGACCTTGGCAGTTGGTATACGCTAGAGAACACAGCAACCCGACTTTTTTACATCCACATTTGGCACTACAACCTTTTTTGCAATTGCAAAAAATAGTGTTAAGGAGTTTTTCTGGAGCAGGTGGGAGTAAGGTTTTAATCGGTTCCAGAGTATTATCTATTAATTTCCAACCCCAGTCTTATGGATTCAGTTCATTGCCTAGCCATATTTGAACTTGATAATATACTCCATACAAATGTTGAAAAGCAGATGCTGATATTGGAGGAAGACATGATAGTTGTACTTGTTTCTTGTTTCGTGTATTTTTTACAAAAGTTAAGTATCGGTATTTATCAAGACAGCTAATTTTTTTGGAACTCCATAAGCCGCAAGAAGAAAGAGAATTCCTTCCGTAATTATTGTTTGCGGTGTGGAATCAATTTCTGTAAAAACTTTACAACAGTCAGTCAAATCTTTTTTTTTTTCGAATAATTTAAGTACTGACGCTTTACCCCTTCTGGACATTGCCATTGCCATCTGGTTATCGCATGTAAAAATAAAATGTACTTTTGGCATTTGGGATAAGCCGATAAACTTTTCGAAGAATATATCTCTGTTCGCTGTTGAGCCCTTCCAGGTTTCAGAAAATAAATAACTTTATCTACTGGAGTCCTTGCAGTAAGCAGTACTAACAAATCAACATATTCACCAACTAGAATTATTGTTGTGTTTGTTGCCTTAAATTTTTCAATTGCTGTCTCAATTATAAGGACATCTGCGTCATTTTTAGCTTGTTTGTGAAAAATTGTTGTTGATTCGCTGAAACTGTTATATTTTCATCAAAGATAATCTCCGAACCCGATGATGTTTTTGTAGTTCAACGACGTTGTTCTGCAGCTCTAATATTATTTGTCGAGTCACTGTAGCCGTCAAATACCACTGTCACTGTAAGCCCGTAATGTCTGCTAAATGGTAGACGCTTCTAATAAGTACTTATATTCGCTTGAACTGAACCTTTAGCACTAAAAGAAACAGATAATATATAAACAAGACCTACGGACAATACTGTAGCCATTGTTTACAATATACAATCTGTTCTTTTTTAAACAATGGCATAGCCAAATGTTTTTCAAGGCCACGTGGATAGAGGAAATTCAGTTTGGGACTGATTATCTTTTGAAGAAATATTTTTAGAATAGTATAATATATTTATAATAGAGACACAAATAGGCATTTATGACTTGTCTTAAGTACCACATTATGCATATACGTGGCTTATATCTGCATATAATGTATAAAGTTCAACTCAAGGCTTAACATTTAAAATCGCGATATCTCAGGAATGGTAACTCTTAGGAAAAAATTTGTAAGGACTATTTTTGTAGAGAATGTTAATATCTACAACTTTGGTTTGATGTTTTGTTTTGATAAAGCTTACCGTTTTCGAGACAAATCCAAAAAAATCTCAAATTTTGACCTTTGACCCCGAATAACTTTTGTTGCACACATGGGATCGATGGGGACTTTTAAAACTTTATTTGTTATGGTAATCTCTACTTCTTCACCAAAATTTGGCTCTCCGGCCATTTTTGTTATTCGCCAACTATTTTGATGTCCAAGTTTACCGGATTATTAAGGGTTAAAAAGCGCAGAGAAAGCCAGTTTGACCAACAGAAAAAATAAGGTGGTGTATAAAAGAAAGAAGGAATATTGTAAAATAAATGGAGAGTATTGCAAGAATGTAAAACGGACAGAAAACTCAACTGATTTAAGATTTCAGGAAACGGATTGAGTAACATTCGTGAGAACTTAATCGAATTTCATTGTGAAGAGGCCTTTTAAAGAAATTGAAGGGTGCACTGAAAGCTAATAGTCGGTGTCAAGTTATAAACTACCAATTACGAACAATGAATGCAACACCATTTTGGTGGCGACTGCCTTCTTCTCGCATATAATATCTCATGGTCGACTAAGATTTATCCACAAGATACCTCTCAGCGTATTTCACTAATCCCAAGAACTTCTATATTCAGTTGTATTGGGTTCGTAGAGACTTAGCAGATGGGTTTCACATATATTTTTTCAACCACACCGGTGTCTCAGGATAACGATTGGAGAAATCCTGTGAGTTTGTTGTCCCCTGCCGGATATTCGTGTTGGTGGAATATAATCAGTGCACCTCCTCATTAATATGCAACCACTGTTTTAGTTCAAAAATGAATAACCATTTTCAATTTCGTTGCAAAATGAAAATACAACCGCACAATATTCTAGTCCAATCAGAGAGTGCAGCAAGCACCTCTACCCTGTTTGGGGTCACATTGTTCCCATTGTTTTCAGTCTGGTGGGATGTAGACTAACATTATATTGTTTTATATGCTATTAGATTGAAAACTTTGTTTTTGCTAGCAGTTGCCGCTAGGGCATCTATGCCATGTCGTTCGTAGCAATCCGTGACTGCACGCCGGGGTTTGTTTTGGTTGGATCGGAGAGAGCAGCATATGTGCCTCCTGATGAGAGACTAATAAGTTTCGAAACCGGCAGAGGTGCTTGCTGCACTCTCTGATTGGACTAGAATATGGTGTGGTTGTATTTTCGTTTTGCAACGAAATTGAAAATGGTTATTCATTTTTGATTTACATGTTTACTCTGATTGAAGTAAGAAGGGAACCATTCTCGTTGGAACTTTACCGCAATAAGCAGATGGGATGTGAATTATAAATTGTAAAATTCCCTCATCTTCCATAGTCTCAGGCTTGCAAATTGTAGAAGCCTGGGAAGTGTAACCAGAGAAGGTTCCCATTGTTTTCAGTCTGGCGGGATGTAGAGTAACATTATGTTGTTTTATATGCCATTAGATTGAAAACTTAGTCTTCTACTGTTTTAGTTGAAACGAGTATAGCGATGGACTACCCCAGCTAATTAAAACAACATCCGAAAATATTACCCCAATCAACTAAGATAGCCATCATCACACCCTTAGCTTAGCTCAGTCACTCAGGTGTGTGTTCGTCTTGTCCTAACCGCAGATATGAACTATGAAAATTGGAATGGAAGCAAACAAAACAATAATTTTTAACTAATCACGTTTATTGTTCATAAAGATATAATAAATAAAATGACTTAGTAAATTGCATTAACAAATGTGTTCAAATTCTTGCCAAAAACTAACAATTCTGGATTATACTTATGGCTTTTGGTAGCTGACGGTATCTTCTTGATGTCGTATGGTACTGCTGTAGACTTCTTGCAGGCCTGGGCGGATCTTCGGCCCTAGGCCCCTGCAGCTAGAGATGGTGGTCGTTGCAGTCTGGATGTCATTGTCTTCGCCTTTAAGTGTGCATCACCGGTGATGTGAGGCTTAGGTTCCCGAAGAGGGAAAGGTTGATCTCTTTCCAAAAACTATAAAATAGAGACACATATCAATCATCAAGAAGAAAACCAAATTGTACCTTTGCCAAATAGTATTCAGAAATAGTAAATGGCAAGGTTAAATTACATGGAATTTAGATGAGAATAGTTAAAATTTTGATTACTAAACGTGCATATTAATAGATGAAAAGAAATATAGAAACCAAACACATGGTTGAACATTTGAAGGTTAGATATAAAAAATGTTATAAGAAACTAGGTATGGATGGAATATAATGACTGTAAGAAATTATTAAAAAAACTATATGTAACTCACCCCAAGAGGAAGATAATTGTTGAAATAAAAATGATTTATTTTTGAGGCTGCTCTGCTTTTTAAAACATTACCCCTCCATTTTGAGAATGAGATATGGGGGTTGTCACTGTCATTAAAATGACATGACAACGAACCTTGGACCGAAATTTGAAATAACGAACATGGAACACAAGGGATGATACAATGTAAATAGGGTTGCCTATTATAGAACGGACGCCAACCAATTTTTAAAGGGGAAATGGGTAAACCAAATAGAAGAAGATAATTATTAATGAAATATTAAAGAAAATAAGGTAAAATAATTATTTAAAAATAAAATATCAAAGATGTGACGTTTACAGCGTTACAAAGTTATTTCACGGATTTTGTTCGATGAGTTAAATCATAGTCGAGAATTATTTCGAGTTATAGGCATCTCTGTCAGATATAGGAAAGTTAGAATTTTAAACGAGGACGTATGTTTTTAATGCAATACATTGGCAACTCTGTTAGTTTCACCGGTACTTAAATCAAAAATGTTGAAAATGAAAGTCCTTACTTAATTAATATTCCCAGTAGCCATCATGTAGATAGGTCTTGTTCTTAAAAAAATTCGGTTGAAATTGGATAGTGGTCTTGTACGTATAAGTATAATAATTATTTTAATTAAAAAATCCACGAGGAAAAAGTTTTTCTGTAGTTGGCTGTATACCATATATTACAAAAAACAAGTAAAATCCTTTATAAAATATATTGTTATGATCTGCTTTATATTAATTTGATAATAATTATTATTTATTTGATCAATTATTTAATTAACGCAAATCATACATAAAAATATTAAGAAAAGATCTCAGGGTCCCTTTTGTCAAAAAAAATTTAATTAAATTCTCTTAGGTTATACTTATCCTTTCTCGTGGCTTCAGTATCTCTTAGTTGATCCTTATCGGGATAAAATAGGAAAAGGAAATAAATAAAAAAATCATAAATAAACACATAATAGGCTACCAATCAAAGCCATCTCCGTTCTCAGCAAACAATCCAGCAGGATACCAGCAACTATTTCTCCAAAACACAAGCCAGACCTCTTTTTGCCAGTACTCGTTCAATAACTCCAAAACTCTCTCCTCTCTTTCTCTCAACAATAATCTCCTGAGACCCAAGTATCTTTTTCACTTGGTGTCACAAATAATTTTAATAACGATAATTCTTGTAACTTACTCTCTTGGACTTTACAGAATCAAAGAGGTATTTCTTCTCAATTTGATTTGTCTCTCGTTCCACTTTTCAGCTACTCTCACTATCAACACAACGACTAGTACTTGCTTCTAAACTACTCACGAACACTTTTGACTGCTCCTCTCGGCTGCCGGTAACACAATAATCTTTTCTTTTCCAAACTGTCTCAACATTCAAACAAAACTTTCCTCATTCCAAATTGCCAAGCCAATCAGAAACATTTCTCTCTCCACCTTCCTCTGTTTCATTCGAAAAATCCAGTCATTCTTTCAAACAATACTCCTACTCAAAACTTATGACTTTTCGGAAATTATCTAAATATTCCTGTCATTAAACAAACATATTTAAAATTCCAATTCTCTTTACCTCTATTTTTCTAAAAACTAATAATTACATCTACCTGTGGTTCTACCTTTCCCGTAAACAATCTTTTTAAAATTATAATCCTAAATAAATGTTCGTTTCACTTTTTATTTACAAAAATGTTTTTAATTCTTCCTGGAAAAATTCATTAAGGAGAAACCACCTTTCGTGAAAGCTAACTTCTAATAAATATTTAAAAATCAATATACAGGGTGTATCAAATTTATGTGCCCGCGTTATATTAAAAAAAATAAAAATATCTTTGATTGATAAATTGAAACACAAAAATATATTTATTAAAATCCCTAAAGAAGGCTACATCACAGAACTAGTTTTCGATCTGATAACAGATCATCATCAATGCTGACAGATGCGAACATGCTAACCACCAAAATACAAAAATATTCGGGTAAAAACCCTTTAAACTTGATCCGTCATGGAAACATAGATTATAAATGTAAAATTGAATATGGATGTACAAAATATCTCATGTATTCTGCTCAAGGTACCATTTGAGCCCAGATCGAATTGATCACATGTTGAATAGATGATGGCAACTGGCGACTCTGGTGAAACTCTGGCGAACTGGCAACTGAGTCGCCAGTTGCCATCATCTATTTAATATATGATCAACTCTATTTGGGCTAAAATGGTACCTTGAGCTAACACAAGATGCCGAGAAGATCGGTGTCAGCAACTGGAAAATTCAAGCAAGGGACAGAACAGAATGGCGTAGAAAGCTTGAGAAGGCGAGGCCCTCTAAGGACTGTAGCACCAAGATGATGATGGTACCTTGAGCAGAATACATGAGATATTTTGTAGTTATACATCTATGTTCAATTTCACATTTATAATCTATGTTTCTAATATTATAATCTGTATTTATAATATATGAATATTTTTGTATTTTGGTGGTAAACATGTTAGCATCTGTCAGCACTGATGGTGATCTAGTGATCTGTAATCAGATGATCGAAAACTAGTTCTGTGATGTAGCCCTTTTTAGGGATTTTAATAAATATACCTTTTATAAAGGATTTTACTTGTTTTTTGTATTATAATTGACTTTTTGCATTTTTAACACATAACTTAACCGTACATTTTCGGTGTATATAATGTATTATTAATTTGTATTTATTTATAATTCAATGGATTAATTTTAATTTACAGAAACTATATTTCTCTCCGCCATTGGTAATTTGATTGACAGTTTCATCTTACTTCAGTGATTTTCAATATCAAATCAACCAAAAGGGTGAAACGGACGTTACAACAAAACAGATATCGGAATTACTCTCTCCTTATAGTTAATTTTTCCCCGCTGGGGGTATTTCATTTCTCTGGTACCACCTATATCTCGGAAGCAGGGAAGTGCTCAATGGAGAAATAGCAACGACATATAGGTTTGAGGGAATGTATTTAAGTAATTATTATAATGTTGTTCTGAAGCTATTTCCTTGTGGCATTTTTATAATGAACTATTTTAAATGGGAAATAAGCCAGAATTTTACCAAAAAAATGAATTTATTAACGTTTTGACGCCCAAGTCGGATTAAATAAATTATTAGAAAAATTTGTTACTAAGCAACAACATTTTTTTTATTTAGTATTTATTTTGTATTTTGACAGCGACACCCGACTTGGGCGTCGAAACGTTAATAAATTCATTTTTTTGGTAAAATTGTGAATTATTTCCCATTTAAAATAGTTCATTAACTATTATAATTAATTGTTATGCCCGTTTCCGCTTATGAGAGATTCATATTAATTATGGTAGGGAAACTAAATATATGTATGCACATATTTGTCTTAGCTATTCAGCACTTACGGGGTTAAGTTTTATAAAATCTGTTTTTTAAATATCCCCAAAAAAAACTCATCTGATGGATTTAGAAAAAGGGTGAATAAAGAGGTCATTCAATACTACCCAAACTAACAATCTATCGTCCGAGAAATGTCTAATCTAATTAACGCTCAAAAAGAAAACAAAAAAAAACAAAATAAGAGCAATAAAGGTTGAATTCCTAAGGAGAAGCTGCACAGTAATAAGCAGAGATAACATGAATAACAAAGATTAAGAAAATAATGGGAATGAACTCAGATATAATAAACTACCCAAGTAGCACAATAAAAACATTTTAGGTTTATTTAAGGTTTATAAAGCTTTTATTGTGGTAAATATGAAGATAAGGGTTTTAATGTTACCTTGTAGATATACTGCCAGAACTTTAACACTGATAAGCATTTGTCACTAGTTTTAAAGTATCTAATAAGAGTGTCAAATAAAACTAATTAATCTTAATAGATAATGTGTCTTATTGTAGTTTTAAAATGGTTTATTTTGAGTTTACTTTAAAACTAATCAGTTTTATGAAGAGCTTCCAGACTATTTGGTTTTATTAGATTCTATTTTGTGACCTTTTAGTTTTATTGCAGTTTTAAAGATTCTCCTAATATGACTAATAGAACCTTTAATAAAACTACTTGATCTCAAGACTATTATGTCAGTAAATCATATGCCATAAAACTATGTTTGAAGTTTTCTTTAAAGCTGCTTTCTTAAAAGCCATTATTAGGCTATATTAAAACCAAACGCTCCTAACTGAATCAATTTGGTTATCGCAAAGACTAAACTCTGCTTCTTGTTAGAAACAATAAAACTAAACTCACCCCCTCTTTTTTCATGTCCAAAATGGTCGGCATTTTGTTTTAAAGCGAACAGTGGTGTAGTTTGTTGTAAAAAGTGGAAGTACAGTTAGTATGGAAAAAATAAGTCGCAGGTGCTTAAAATATAAACGAACTGGTCATTACGGCTTATTTTTAAAAGAATACAACACACACAGCATTACGACGCCTCGATTTTAAGGTTAGATTCACATAAAAACCGAGTAGCATTATTGACAGCAGCATTAAAACTAAACGGTTTTAGTACCAAGGCAACCTTGCTTTTATATAGGATATATGCTCTTGGAAAGGTAAAAAATAAAACCATTTGATCTTAACAATTCTCTGTCGATAGACTAAATAGTTTTATTTGGTTTTCGGCCATACTGCTTGCTGAAAGCCATGATAAATTACAATATAAGGCTTATATAAAAATTATAAATAAGCGACTTAAAGACATAAATCCGATTTATTTTAGCATTAAAACATTAACATTTTAGATAAAATTATTTTTCTTTCAAATTATTATTTTCCGGATTTCAACTTCCTCTAGCAAAATTTTTCATTTTAACAATACGCATACCTATGTGTATTATGAAGTTGCTTTAAAACTTCGTTTTGTAACTTTTAAGGGATAACAATTCTATGATTTCAAAAAATGCAATCTTGTTCAATAGAAAAATCATATCTTTGAACAAAAAATGGATTCAACTTAGCCTCCTTTACTTTCTGAGGACATCCATTTGTAATATTTTTTTTTACTTTAGTAAGAAGAGCATCCGCATTGGTAGCTTACCTAATATTTTCGAAATTTAATAATAAATCTTGACTTGACTCTACAAAATTACAGTAATCAAATTCAACCGAATTACTTAATAAAAAATCTTTACTATTTTTAATCGGTAAACGTGATATAGCCAACCTGCACTGTTTTTTTTGCACTTGAAACGTACTTTATCTCGTATTGATATTCCGATAAAATAATTGCCCATCGCCTTAGACAATTTGCTGAAAATTGTGGTATTGCTTTCAAAAATAGTTAAGAGTATGTCTCATATCAATAACTAAATTAAATTTTTTATTACATAAATATTGACTAAATTTTAAAATTCCAAAAATTATTGCTAATCCCTCTTTTTCGATTTGAAAATAGGAACGTTCAGAAGTTGATAGCGTTCTGGACGCAAAGGCAATAGGTTTTTCTTTCGAATTTGGGAACTTATGACTTAACACAGCCCCAACACCTTCTATAGAAACATCCACTGTTCGTCTAAGCTCCAAATTCGGATCGAAATGTACTAAAACTTGAGAAGATTTTAAAATTTCTTTAATTTTATTGAATGCTACCTCACATTCTCCAGCCCAATTCCAAGAAACATTCTTTTGTAACAATGTATATAGAGGATTTAAAATAGCCGAGATATTTTTAACAACCATACTATAAAAGTTAATGCTTCCTAAAAATGATATTAGTTCTGTAACTTTAGTTGGCCTCGGTGCCTTATAGGTCTGGATCCCGCGTATGAAAAAAAAGTTGATTAATAGCAAGCTGAAAATTTGTTAATAGCCTAAGGGTGTATAATCGGACAAACTTTGATATATGAGAACACTGGAACAGGGGAAGTTTTAATTGTGGAACAGGTTAAAAATTTGGAACGGTCAGACCACGAAAACGGCACATGTATTTTGTCCGACAGAACAGACTTAAACTCTCCGAACAGAGATTAAACTCCCATGCAAAAATCAGACTGCTATTTATCACCAAATGGGCGTTTTAATGAGTGGAACATGTAGAATATGTCATATGACAGGAATTATGACAGGTGATAAATAGCAGTCTGATTTTTGCATGAGAGTTTAATCTCTGTTCGGAGAGTTTAAGTCTGTTCTGTCGGACAAAATAAATGTGCCGTTTTCGTGGTCTGACCGTTCCAAATTTTTAACCTGTTCCACAATTAAAACTGCCCCTGTTACAGTGTTTCCATATATCAAAGTTTATCCGATTAGACACCTTTAAGCTATTAACAAATTTTCAGCTTGCTATTAATCAACTTTTTTTTCATACGCGGGATCTAGACCTATTATCAATGGCTAGAGTTTTATCTTTAGATGGGTGTAACCCCTCAGAATCAATAACAAATCCTAAACATTCAACACTTTTTGAAAAGAAAATACATTTATCAAAATTTAATTTAAACCCTGAATTTTGTAAAATAGATAAAACCCTCTCTAAATTTTCTAAATGACTTTTTTATCTCTTCCCGTTATTAAAATATCATCTTGAAAATCTGCACAACCCGCAACACCATTAAATAATGCATCCATAATTTTTTGAAATCTAGCTGGTGCGCATGCTATGCCAAAAGTTAAACGACTAAATTTAAAAAGACCTAAATGAGTAGAAATAGTTAATAATACTTTACTGCCCTCATCCAGACTTATTTGCTAAAAAGCTTGTGACAAATCTAACTTGGTGAACTCCCTCCCTCCTTGAAGCTTTGCAAACAATTCTTCTATTCTTGGCATATAGTGCTGATCGATCTCTATTTCAGGGTTGACTGTTACTTTGAAGTCACCGCAGATCCTAATTTGCCCATTTTTCTTGAACACCGGTACTATCGGTGTAGCCCAGGGACTATAATCCGTCGGTGATATAACACCTAAAGACAAAAGACGATTTAGTTCTTGTTCAACTTGTTGCCTAATGGCAAAAGGTATAGGCCTTGCCTTTACAAATTTTGGAGTTACATTGGGGTTTTTTAAATTAATTTTCACTAACCCTTTTTTAAAATTACCTAATCCAGGCGAAAAAACATCATTATACTTCTTTACTAAACTTTCAATATTTTTGTGATTTAAGTTACCTTGTTTAATATTATTTATGACTGATAAGCTTAAATTATACTTTACCAGAAAATCCCTACCAAGCAAAGGTGGGCCTCCATTTTCCATAATAAAAAAATCTAAATAATTTCCTTTATTGTTATATAAAATTTTCAGATTAATTACCCCTAGGGGCTCAACTTGTACCCCATTATAAAAAATAAAACGTCTATTTGTTTGTTTTATGTAAATATTAGAAAAATATTTTAAATAACACTGCTTAGACGAACACGAAACACTACTACCCGTATCAATTTGAAATACTAAATAATGATTGTGTACTAATACCTTTAACGTAAACAAATCCTCTAAAATATCCGTATTTGTGCTTTGCGAATCAAAAATATTTCTATCTGATATATTAAAAAGGTCGCTGTCATCATCATTATTTACATTAGGAACGTTTTTTGCCTGTTCTTGATTTTGTAAAAAAATTTGATGCGATACAAAAGGTTTCTTTTTACCTTTACGAACTCTGGCTAAATGGCCAATTTGATTATAAAAATTATAAGAATAATTTTTATAAAAACACTTATTTTTGTTGTGATTGCCCCTTCCGCATATGTCATATGCACCATGTTGTCGTTGTTGAGGTTAAATCATGGTTGAATGTCATGCCGTCTGTGCTGTTCCTCATTTTCTGATCTCTGCGTCTCTGTCGTTGCCCTATTCCTCGGAGTCTGCGCGTTGCTCCAGCGCCTCCGTCGCTGCGCATCGTACCTTCCCGTACCTTCAGAGCTGACGTGGTTAAGAGGTTCTGGCTTAACCGGTACCATTTCCTCGTAGATTTCTCTGACAGCCATCTTAGAAGCTGCTAAACTGACCATTTTTTCGAGATTGGCGCTTACATTTTCTTCCATGATCCGGTCCAAAACGGGTCCCTTGCCGAAACCGAACAAAAATCTGTCTCTTAGGCATAATTTTAGCTCGCTGCCGAACTCACAGCCTACCGCTAATCCTCTTAAGCGTGCAGCCCACTCACTTGCCGATTCTATCGCGTCTTTCTGAGCACTGTAAAATTTAAATCGCGCTGCAAACGGACTCTGCTGTGGTTTGAAATACCCGTCCAATGTAGCAAGAAGCTGATTATACGTTTTTTCTTCTGGTTTTTCAGGACTTACCAGATCGAAAATAAGCTGATATGCGTTTTCGTCTAGAGCATTTAACAAAATAGCTCTCATCTTCTCTGCATCCGTATTGACTTTGATACCGTTCGCTGCGAAATAGTTTCCTAGCCGCGCTTTGAAAATTGACCAGTCTGAACTCTTCAAACAGAACTGGCGTAATTGACCACATACCGATTCCGCCATTTTTTTACACATTTTTCACTATTTTTTACACGTTTTTCACTACGTATTTTTTACACGTTTGGCCGTAAATAAGAGGTTATCCTCGTCGCCAATGATGTAATGCACCAGCGCTAGCTATTCTGCTGACACATACATGTGCTGGAGAAGTTACAACTTGAAATAAAAGCTGGACATTAACGGAGTAGTTTTATTGTACAGTTGAAGTAACATACAAGAGGTCGATACAGGTTATAATTGCCTTATATACTACTACAGTGTAGTGGGATGGTCACTGATGTCAAAATGGGCAGTGACACCGCGCGAAATACGAATAACCTAAACCTAGTATATCACACTTTGTTTCCCGAAAACATAGAGGCTTGGTTAACGCTTAAAATTTAGGGTTTGTTATCTGTTTTAATAATTATTCGAGTTAAAAATAATATTGCATAATAATCAAATAGATGAGGGAAATCATAAAGGACAACGTGTGCTGCTTACTTACAAAACAAAAAGCTCAATTGTAAGGCGGTCAAAAAAGCTCGGGCGAAAAATCGTAAAAGTGAAGATTGTTGTATACATATAGAAACACCCCCACATTCACTTAAGTTTTTACGAAATTTGAAATTAAGAGGCAAACGTACTATCAAATTGTTTCATTCCCAAATAAAATAGTAAAATCCTTTCTGTTTAAAATATGCGATATTCAAAAAACTGTATCTCCAAATATACTGGATGAATTTTAATTTAGAGATGCTCCTTTGATAGGTATTTATTTATTTATTTATTTATTTATTTATTTATTTATTTATTTATTATCCTAACAGACCTGTAAGGTCTAATTACAAGGATAAAATACAATAATTTTTCTAAAATAAATATACAATAACATAAAAAATAAAAATAACAAAAAAAAACAAAATAAGTAGTAAATCTAACATATCAGATAATACAAACCATTCTTATATACTATCCATAAGACTACACTTACTAATCCTATGCCGATAAATTAATAATTTGTCGTAACACTATTCCCCGAAATATATTTTGTGAGACTGCCCAATCTAAATCAGTTAGAGTATTGATGTTATTAGCTATTATTATTATTATTATTATTTAACACGTTGATGGACAATTTGTGAAATGTATAAGCAAGTGTTGTGACACTATATGTATCTTGCAAATTAGAATAGGGAAAAATGCAACGTCTATAGACGTTGTGTCACATTACATCACTGGAAGTTAGACGTTCTGTCCGTCAACGTATTAACAAAATAAGCGCTATGGCGATCCCTAGGGACCGATGTAGGAAGTTCTCATATGAAATGGAGGTTCCTAGGAATCGCTGTGTTTTGACGAAACTGCTATGATAAAATGTCTTGGCCCGGAGACGATTTTTTCAATATTGGGTCTAGCGCTTAATGTGTTAAAAATCGGTATTTATAAAGGTATTGCCGGTTTCCGTATTATTTTTCTCATTTAGTTAAATTTTAACAATTTGTTTAAAATCATAAAATTTTGTAAATTTTCTTTTGGTTCTTCTGAACCTATAACATAAAACGGATCTTTTGAAGTTTTATAAATTGTTTCATCAAAAAGTTGACATTATAGCAAGAAAAATGAGGCCTTGTCCTCTACCATCGGTTCACCACGCTCATCATATAGCTCTTTAAATATATGGTAAAAAGAGATATTTCTGACCCTTTCGAGTGACATATCTCAGGCCTAGGGACACCTAGAGGGATAGAAGCCTGGCACTCAGCCGACAGAAGTGAGAACCTTATAAAAAATAATAGTCTTTCATAAACCATGTGCTCCGTAAGTAAAACGATCCTGATTGAAACTACGCTCATGAGAGTATGACAGAAAGTGTTCCTCAGGCGGTTGCTTTGCAAGCACCTTCGGGTACACACTACAGTAAAACCCGCTTATTAGAGTACCGCTTATAGGAATATCCCGGTTTATGGAATAAACATTCGAGGCCCCTAAACCTTTCCATTTACTCATTATTAAATTTATCCGTTTATTGGAATATGATTTAGTAAGATAGTACCCCTTTATAGAATATTCTTCATGTCAACGAATTAATTTTTACCTACAATTTCCCAAAAATTTAAATTATGTCTGGTATTATGGATTGTCGACAAAGGCCTCGAAGGCATAATATTAGTACTGTTTAAATTTTTAGGGTTTGTCAAGTAATACACTTTATTACTTTATTACTTTGTTATTAGCACGAATTCAATCGTTCGCCGACACAGGTCATAAAATAATTTCATTTGTCTGCAAATTTCTTTACATATTGCCACCCATTAGCCTGTTATAAAAACATTTTTAGAAACAAGCTTATCGGCTATCCTAACCGCTCGTAGGTAAGAAGTTCTCTGGAGGGTCAATCCAATGGAAATTTTTCTAATTTTATAATTTAGAGCAACAACTGATTAGTAGTTTATGTAACAAAAAAAAAACAAGTACAATTACCTATTATTTTTCAAGACAAAATAAGTAATAACTCTTTTACAGTAGAAAATATGAAAGAATACCCATGAACGAGCATATAAAACACGCTCTATTTTCCTATCACCGTGTCACACAAAAAATTGGCCAGTGCAAGTACATGCAATAATTATTGTTACATGTACTTGCACTGGACAATTTTCTTTGTGACACGGTGACAGGAAAATACAGCGTGTTTTATATGTTCGTTCATGGGTATTCTTTCATTTTTCCGACTGTATATGTATTTTAATAAGAAAATATTTACACATCTATATATTTTATACATTTCATATTATTCCTGTATGCATCCACATTATAATGCAATTTGGTTTTTAACAAATAAGTACCTAATAGTTACAATACTGTATTATTGACATAAAAAGACCTAAAACCATATACATATTATACATGTTAAACATAGTATGTACTATCATTACGTATTATATTCGGTACATTTATTTCGGCTAGCCACCAACGATCGGTTATTAGAATATCCCGGTTATAAGAATATTTTTGCTTGGCACGAAGGCTATTCCAATAAGCGGGTTTGACTGTATATCCATCCAGGGCCGGTTCTAGGGTTTTGAGCGGCCCGGGAAAAATAGAATTTGGCGCCCTTTCATACTAATATACAAATTTACTGCAAATAAAAAAAATAGTAAAAGAAGCAAAAAATCAAAATTTCAAATATATTTTATAATATATAACTGATGCAACATATGGCATGGCATAACGAGCGCATTTGAAGTTCAAGCGACGAAGGAGGGAAACAAAAGATAAAGATAAATGTATATTGTCAACAAACAGAAAAAAATGTGTCTAAACGTTGTACAATAACAAAAAAGATGTTGATTGTGCGCACTTCATGCGCACAATCTGCATCTGCACTGCATACGCACAATCTGCATCTCCAATGTCTAAATTGAGGGAGTGGTATCCACATGGTATAAAAAAAGCACGAGAATATTCCTTGCAAACACGAGCTTGTACAGCTTTATTTTTCCCTTCATGTTAGAGCCGTTGTCATATCCTTGGCATCTACAATAA
The DNA here is from genome assembly GCF_917563875.1 of Diabrotica virgifera virgifera. Lineage (NCBI taxonomy): Eukaryota > Metazoa > Arthropoda > Insecta > Coleoptera > Chrysomelidae > Diabrotica > Diabrotica virgifera. The sequence goes on from NC_065444.1 coordinate 212,264,518, forward strand.
TCTAAATTCAATTGAAAGTAATTGATTAGTTGTTTTATTATAATAATGAGTAGGCCTGTGACTCGATACATAAAACCAAGGCTATGAAAAACAATGGAAGAAAGACATCGAAGTGTCTCTTCAAAAATGGAACTTCTATGACCAGAAGTATCCTGAATTATGGATGTGAAAATTGTATAATAAATAAGAAAACCAAAAACACAATAAGAGTAACAGAGATGGAATTCCTAAGGCGAAGTTGCAGAGTGACAAAAAGAGATAGAATAAATAACAAAGACATTAAGAAAATAATGGGGATGAACTCAGATATAATAGACTACATATAACAGAAGCAATTAACCTGGTACTGGCACTAAGAAGAGCAAAAAAAAAACGTTGGATAAACAGAATAACAGAGCGGAGCCCGATAGGAAAACGAAAGAGAGGCAGACCCCGAAGATCTTTCAGAGATGAAGTGGATGAAGCAATCGAAAGAAGAAATCAGGGGAAGGTGACTGGCAAAACAAAAAGAACTGGAGAAAACGGTTGAGTGAAGGAATACACTGAAAACTGTGGAAATCCTTCGAAAGGATGCAGGGTGTTTCTAAATAAGTGCGACAAACTTTAATGAGTAATTCTACATGAAAGAATAATGAAAGTTTGTTCTATAAACGCATTTCCGAGAAACGAGGTGTTGGAATCTTTCTTTGCGCGTTTTTTTTTTTATATAAAATCAAGCATTTTATATCCATCATTGGCACGCATACGGGTAATTGTCTATATTTAAAAAAATAGTACGCCACTGAGATATTTAAAAAAAAATCATTTTAGAATTCCTCGTTCAATTTGTGACAAAACATCTACCCTTTTTTCATACGACGACGCGCCGTTTTTGTGCAAAAACAAAACATCTTAACGCTTACAAAGTACTCGAAATAGGTTTCTGTACATTCATGTAAACAAGAACTTATCACCCCTAATCGTCAATAGTCATAGTTTGGTAAAAAAAATTTAAAACAAAAAATAAATCACTTTAAAATGAAAGAATAGGTAATAATGTATTTACTAAGACCGAAAAGAATAATAATTTTAAAAAATCACTTCAAATGTTCAAAATTTTCGTCGTTTACCTCATGACAATGTGCGAATGAATATTATGATTTCCTACCATAATATTAATTATTCATTTATTATTTTTTATTACTTAGATAGCAACTTACCTAAATCTGTATAACATAAAAAGAATAAAAATTCATTAATTCCACAATCACTATCTTACAGAACTTTTTTTTATTTCACAAAGCCCGCGCGCCATTTCAAATTTACAGAAAGAATAAATATTATATTATTTAACAAATGAGGCGTATGACATTAACGCCAGTATTCGCGGTGTGCAAGTACTTGGAAGGGGAACCGAGAAACGACCATGCGCGAGTCGCGGAGAAATATTGCAACTATCTTAAATAATTCATATTGTCAATTGAAATTGTCAAATTGACGTATATTTCATACCTTCTGTCAATGAAGCAGAAAAATTATATATTTCTCCACAATATTGATATGATATGCAATTATTATATAAAGGTAAATTTAATTAATTTTATTTTGCTTGCAGTACTGCATTTTAATAACTAATTTTATTTACTACATACAATTGTTGACGTTTTCATAACATAACCTGAATCTTATTTTTTCTTCTTATTATTTTTTTGGACTATGGCCTTGACAATTATCCAGTAACCAGGACTAATATAATTGGCCAATATAATTAAAAGTGCGAATTTTAGTATAGAGCGTAGAAATAGGGGTCGCTTTGCCGAACTTGCACGGTCCCAATAGTATCGCTGACTATTCTTAAGTTTGTTTATAATTTAAAATTTTATCTTCCTCTATTTTTAACTAGATTGTTGACATACGTTATACGTGACAAATGACGTTTTTAAAAAAATGAACAAACTTTTCAGATCGTAAAAGAATTTGTCTGCAGTCTGCATTAACTTTGTATGAGTAGTGTGACCAACTAGCCCGAAAAATCCGGGACATGGCCCGAATTACGAAGTCGTGTCCCGGCGTCCCGGACAATGATTCCGGGCCATTCGAATTTTCAACGTTTTGGCAAAATTCTCTTTTTAAATTTTGAATACCTACGTTATTTTTTTAAGAATTCACATCAAAATGAATTCTTCTCATTTTTACGTAAATTCAATTGGTCGACAAATAATATGATAGTAAGAAAATAATCTACATAAAAATGTTCAGAAACTGTTTTCTTATTGTATGTTTGACAATTATATCTTTGATAGGATTAAGCCATATTACATTTTTATATTAACCTAAGGTTATATTTGCATGGAAATCCAACATCAGTTGTTGATTTTCTAATTTTTCGTTTTCGAGAACGATTTTCGGATTGGAAGTCGAAACGTCAAAAACTAACAAAAATATAATTATCATTACAACCAATTTTGGCTTAATCCGCTTCATCCCATTAAAATATCATTGTCAACATAAAAATGTTAAATAATGAATTAAAAGGTGATATTAAACTTGTATTTAAAAAAATGGCCCGATTTTCATTCAAAAGTCCCGGATTTTAGGAATTTTTTTCAGCCTTGTCCCGAATTCGACTGAATTGGAGTTGGTCACACTATGTATGAGTGATACAAGGTACAAGCCATAACAATTCTTAGGTTGCATTATTTTTAATAGTGGGCTTTGTTTAATCTATTGATCTTTATTTTGAGTTATGAATTCTGACAATAGATAGAAATAGTTTTTACGGCGCTGTATCCATCCTCCAACCATTATAACTTCGGTTAAAGTTATACGCAATTCAAGCTATCTATATAAAGATAAATGAAGGTGGGCCTGTATGTACCGTATAAAATCGTAAACTATGCATTTAATCACGTGATGATCTTAAGCAAAGTTTTTGTGCATGAATCCGGGAACGTTTCTAAGTTGTTACAACCAACCTTATTGAAAAGGGGTGTTGCCCGCCCCACGGCTTTTTTTAATTTTTTAAAAACTGTTTTTTCTTAATTTTCTATGATGTGAAACCAAAAGTTACATACAACCCTAAATTTTCACTTTTCTTTCACCAACTCCCATTTTTTAATAGCAACTAAATATTTATCTCTTCTAAATAAATAAAAATGAATGTGTGTGTATGTACCATATATACAGGGTGTAACAAAAATACAGGTCATAAATTAAATCACATATTCTGGGAGCAAAAATAGTTCGAATGAACCTAACTTACCTTAGTACAAATATGTTCATAAAAAAAGTTACAGCCCTTTAAAGTTACAAAATGAAAATCGATTTTTTCGAATATATCGGAAACTAATAGAAATTTTTTATTGAAATTGGACATGTGCCATTCTTATGGCAGGAAAATCTTAAAGAAAAATTTTAGTGAAATTTGTGCACACCATTAAAATTTTATGGGGGTTTTGTTCCTTTAAACCCGCCCAAACTTTTGTGTACATTCCAATTAAATTATTATTGTGCTACCAATAGTTACACTTAATATCGCTAAAACTTTTTTGCCTCTTTGTATTTTTTCGATAAGGCAGTTTTTATCGAGTTGCGGCTTCTTTTTTAATATGTTTACATAAAAAATTTATGACGGTTTTGTTCCTTTAGACCCCCCAAACGTTTGTGTACGTTCCAATTAAACTATCATTGCGGTACCATTAGTTAAACACAGTGTTTGTTTCTAAAACTTTTTGCCTCTTTGGTATTTTTTCGATAAGGCACCTTTTATCGCGATGTGGCTTCTTTTTTTAATATGGTTCAAAATCTACCTAAAAATATAAATCATGAATAAATTTTCAAAAAATGTATAAACATTCTCAATTTCTTTGCAAAACGAAAATTCAGCAGCTGCATAATACTCTGGTTAAAGCGGAGAGTGCAGAAAGAGTCTATACCGGTTTCGGAGATCTTTTTCCCCTCATCAGTAAACCCATATCCTCCTCTCTCCGCTTTAACCATTTACCATAGCTTGGGCCTTCCCGAATTGCAAAGAAAGAAATGTCACGGATGAACTAGGGCCATCTACCGAAAAACAAACTAAGTTATCAATCGAAGCAGCGCAGAAAACGACAATAAATATCGCCTCCGTACCACCAGATTTACAACAGGTGGAACTTTCTTTGGTTACACCTCCTGAGATTTTCAAAATTTATAAATCATACAGGGTGCCGAAGAAATTAAGATGAGAGAATTTTAAATAATTCACAACTCATCTACTCAGCGTGGTAAAGCTCCAACAAGAAATATTCCTTAATACTCAAACAAAAGAGTAAATGAATTAAAAAAGAAAAATGAAAAAGATCTCCGAAACCGGTATAGACTCTTCCTGCACTCTCCTCTTTAACCAGACTATTATGCAGCTGCTGCATTTTCGTTTTGCAAAGAAATTGAGAATGTTTATACATTTTTTAATTAATTTACTCTTTTGTTTGAGTATTAAGGAATATTTCTGGTTGGAGCTTTACCACGCTAAGTAGATGAGTTGTGAATTATTTAAAATTCTCTCATCTTAATTTCCTCGGCACCCTGTATGATTTATAAATTTTGAAAGTCTCAGGAGGTGTAACCAAAGAAAGTTCCACCTGTTGTCAATCTGGTGGTACGGAGGCGATATTTATTGTCGTTTTCTGCGCTGCTTCGATTGATAACTTAGTTTGTTAATAAATTTTCATATTATTACTAAGTCTTCATAATCGTACTTAACCATATACAACTATGTGGTGGATTTGACAAATATTCTAAATATTTCGATAAAAACTGACTTTTCGTAAAAGTACTAAGAGGCAAAAAAGTTTTTAAAATATGGTGTTTAACTAATGGTACTACAATAATAATTAAATTGGAACGTACACAAAAGTTTGGGGGGTTTAAAGGAAAAAACCCCCATAAAATTTTTATGGGGTGTCCAAATTTCACTATAATTTTTTCTTAAGATACTACTGCCGTAAGAATGTCACATCCCCATTTTCAATAAAAAATCTCTAATTGTTTTCGATATATTGGAAAAAATCGATTTTCATTTTGTAACTTCAAAGGGCTGTTACTTTTTTTATGTGCACATTTGTACTAAGGTAAGTTAGGTCCAATCGAACTATTTTTGGTCCCAGAATATGTGATTAAATTTATGACCTGTATTTTTGTTACACCCTGTATCATATGCATTTGATCAAGTGATGATTTTAAGCAAAGTTGTTGTGCATCAATCGGGGAAGGTTTCTGAGTTGGTAGTTGATCATTAATTAGGTATGCACCACAAAAATAATGTTGTTTATTAGAAAAAAGTATACACAATATTTTTAATTTTTTTTTGGCATTCGATGCTTTTCCCCTTCCAAAAAGAAGTGCTATAATCGTACGTCCCATACAATTTATATACGTATACATAGAAATAATATATACTTACCTATAACTACGATCAGAATTTATTTCGGCGAAGCGATGACGGTCGCAAATTCAATGCTTTTTCCCATCCAAAAAGTTCACAACGTCGCTAAAGAAGTTCTTGCTTAAAAAAATAGTTATAGGCTACTTAAGGTACAGTAATATAAAAAATTGGTCGAAAAGTAAAAATATTGCCCAGTCGTATGCGAAATCTAACGACATTCAAGGGTCGTTTTGATTATTTCTAGGCTATTATAAATATTAAAATAATTGTATTATATTTATAAAAATTTCAACCACCTATTTTTTATTTTTAGGAAACAAAGATGCCGCGTTATCGCCCTCTCTTACACACCTACGCCACTGGTAAGTAAACGGCAAGAAAAGATTTTGCTGATTAAACGATTTACTAAAAGATACAGACTCTGCTTGAGAAAAACCTCCCACACACGTACATACACCTGTACCTCAAACCAATAAATTTTCAGAAAAGCAATAAAGTGCACTTTTGGGTTTTGTATCTCTGCGAGTGTATCGCGGTGTGCTAAACAATGTTTATTTGTTTGATATCCGGTTGAACCCGCCAACCTGGATGTAACGTCGGTTGTAATCTTTCTGCTACATTTCTTCATTTGTCTCCAGATGTTGCCTCCCATACATCAAGTTGGCAGCGGGTAATACACCCCGGATTGTTCCGATTGAGGTTTTTCGAAACGTTTAAAATGTTTTCTATTTTTCTTGTTTCTGGACTTAATATGATAATTGATTATTTTATTAAGAATGTTTAAAAGAAATCGATAAAAGGGAATATTAATTTTTTGATGACCGATCAGAAGATATAAGCAGTATGTACACATAAAATAAATAAAATAGTATATTAAGTATGGAGAACAGTAAGGGTTTTATACCGATCGAAGACAATTGTTTGGAGGGGCAGCGGAGCGACGACTCCAATTATTGTCTGAGATCGGTTACCCTTAACGTTCGACATGCTTATAACGTTTTTTGCACGATTGATACCATTATAAATTATAAAATTAAACATTTTCGTCATATTGACTAGCTTCATTCATTTTATCAAGATAGATACTTTGGTTGTTAGGTATAGACCAGGGCGGATCTGTAAAAATATTAGTACATTTGGACGTTGAGAGGTGACTCAAATTTTTTTGCAGAAATTGCTTGAAAATAAATAAAATAATAATATTTGAGTTATCCTCCCTCTCAAAAAGGTCCGGAACATTGTTTAAATAAACAAAATGTCAAAAAATTAAGGAAAAATTCGATTTTTTTCTTGGTTTTTTGATTATAACTTTAAAAGTATTCATTTCCGAGAAAAGTTGTACTGACATAAAAGTTGCGTAATTAAATTTCCTATAATATAGAATTAGTTAAAAATTTAAGAAATACTCACAATTGTTGCAAAATAGCAATAATTTTGAAAAAAACATACAAAAACAAGTATTCGCATTTTACGTTTTTCAACCATTTATGCTACACTTAGGACCTTCATTTTTCACCTTGAAAAATTTTATGATACAGTAAAACAATACTGTAAATTTCATTAACATCGGTTCAATAGATTTTGCAAAATAAATTTTGCAATCCAGCTTTCGTAAAAAAAATTCGTTTTTTCAAAATGTTACAGGACTGAAAATAATGCAGATAGCAAGTTGAAAATTTTTTTGCACATAGAAGTGTACTGTACCATTCATTTGCAATTTTGCAAAATTAAAATCGCTTAACACCACGGAGTCAGGAATTTTTTTAAATAAGCATTAATTATTGGTGCTACGCGCAGGACAGCGGATAGGTTGCTCTGATTGGGCATTTCAATGACCTTTTATAATGATTGATACATTTTAATTTTTATGACATTTTGATATAAATAAATAAATTTGTTTATTGCAAAATAAAAACACATACTCTATCCTTTGAAATAACACTTTTATTAGCAAAAACTTTCTTTGTTCATATATTTTAACTTAAATAATAAAAGTTTATTATTTTTAAACATATTCAATTTTTTAAACAATATTTCACAAACAATAATAAAATTAGTTTGATTTTTGTGGAATTAAAATATTAAAATACAACAAAATATAGAGTAACAAAGTAATATATTAGATAAAGATTAGAAGAAATTTTGGTGGAAATCAACCTGTGTGAATCGAACACAGCTGTCCTGCGCGTAGCACCAAAAATTATTGTTTATTTCAAAAATTTTCTGACGCCGTGGTAATTAATCGATTTTAATTTTGAAAATTGCAAATGAAAGGTAGAGTACATTTCTATAAGCAAAAAAAATTCAACTTGCTATCTGCTTTACTTTCAGTCCTGTAACATTTTGAAAAAATGAATTTTTTTTGCGAAAGCTGTATTGCAAAATTTATTTTGCAAAATCTATTGAACCGATCTTAATGAAATTTACAGTATTGTTTTACTGTATCATAAAGTTTTTCAGGGAGAAATATGAAGCTCCTAAGTGTAGCATAAATGGTTGAAAAACGTAAAATGCGAATACTTGTTTTTGTATGGTTTTTTCGCAATTATTGCTATTTTGCAACTAGGGTTACTATTTTTTAAATTTTTAACCAATTCTATATTGTAGTAAATTGAATTACGCAACTTTTATGTCAGTACAACTTTTCTCGGAAATGAATACTTTTAAAGTTATTATCAAAAAACAAAGAAAAAAATCGAATTTTTCCTTCAATTTTTGACATTTTGATTATTTAAACAATGTTCCGGACCTTTTTGAGAGGGAGGATAACTTTAATATTATTATTTGATTTATTTTCAAGCAATTTCTGCAAAAAAATTTGAGTCACCTCTCAACGTCCATCTCAAAACAGATCCGCCCTGGACTAGTAGTAACTAGGGTGCATAACAACAATGGAGAATTGAGTTTTTATTTAGTTGTCAATAATTTTAAGTACAATTTTGATTATTATAAATTAAAATATGAGCGAAAGTGAATTTGAAGAAATTGAACGGGCTTGGGAAGAAGAGTGTTCCGCAATTATTCCCGAAAAATCCAAAATCCGTTATCAAAATACCTACCAAAGTTTTAAAAAATGGTGCGAAGGCAAGAATTTAAGAATCGAAGAAAAGACTCTATTGGCATATTTCGTTCAAAGACATATGCAGTTGAAAGCTCCTGGAAGCCTCTGGGCAGAATATTCAATGATTAAATCCACCGTTTTTCTTTATAATGGCATTGATATTTCCAAGTTTTCAACTTTGATCGCGTATTTGAAGAGAAAAATTAACAAATTTTACCATAAGTTTCAATATTAATAAATAATTCGTTAGTTTTCTTTATTCTTTCAAAAAATAAATTAAAATTAAGAGATTTTTTAACTCGACGGTAAGTGAATTACTTACCGTCGAGTTGGAGTACTTACCGTCGAGTTGGATTACTTACCGTAGAGTTGCTAGTAAATGTCACCTACTGACGTAAAATCTGTCACGGTAAACAGTCAAAAATGATCAATCGTGCAAAAACTATATTTTTATCAATGTTTTTTCATTTGTTTTAAAATACAATCTGTTACATAACAAGTAACAACAAGCATTTTTGTTGGAAGAACATATGCAGGCAAGAGTTTCAGTCCAATGTCTTTCAACTCCTGGTGATTTTATTAATAATAACTAGAACTATATGGGCCAGATGATTGCTTTGTACATTAATATTTTGTTACATAAAAATAAGGTGGATTTACGGCCGAGTTGTGTGTTTTGAATTTCATTACTCTTCATCCAGATGTGCGCTTTCCATGTTCATATTAGCCTCTTGTCAAGGTGTAATCCAAGATATTATAAAGTATCGCTTTAATGAATGTTATTGTTATGCATTATGATATTTGGTTTTCTTGTGTGACATTTAGTAAATACTACGTAACTGGGTGCTTTAAATAAAGCACCCGGACCAAATCAAATCCCTGCTGAGCTACTGAAACTTTTGGATGAGGAAAACATTAGGTACCTACTTAACCACTTTCTAACAAAATTTACAACGAAGGAAAAATACCAGATGATTGGTTGGAGTCATTGTTTATAACATTACCAAAGAAAAGCAGGCCCACCGGATGTAACGATTTTAGACTAATCAGTTTGATGAGTCACGCACTTAAGATATTTTTACCAATTATACAAAACCGAGTATTCCTTCTGTGTGAAAGTAGAATGGGTATTTAGTCCAGAGTAATATGGATTTTCTGGTGCTACTTCGGTATGCGGTCTACGGCAGAGTTTCTAGTTTGGTATGCGGTCTACCGTCTGATATGCGATCTACGGCAGTTTAGCTGATTCGGCATGCGGTCTACGTACAAAAACAAATTAGAGAAACTATTACAAACTTTTTATTTATTATTTATATATTATTTTATTTATTACAAACTATTACAAACTATTACAAACAAATTTATTATATTACTTAAAAGTTAAATAATCTTTGAAAAACTTATTTGTAGGGTCAACTGACAATACATAAACATTTTAAATGGTTTATACATATACATCTCTAACATCGTGCAGAAAAGCGATAAACTTATCTTCTACATTCCTTCGTAGAAACTTCCACGCAACATAATCCAAATGGGACTGCAAAGTACTGACAGGAACACCTCTCATTTTTTTCAAAATCCTAATTTTACCCTCCAACCAGGATCTTTCTCTCCCTTGCGTATGTGCTCCTGTTTGTGGGTCGACATAATTTTCCTGGTGGTTAACGGTTGAGTGCACGTAGCCTAATTGGCGCAAATTGCCGTATGCTGGCCATTCGTCCGAGTGAATTACTGACCCAGTTTCAACTTCCCTTTGTATGATGGGAACTAGGGTCGCTCTGTCTCTTCGCTCAACATAAAAATATCGGACCATCTCTTTACTCTTTAATCCGAAGACCCACGGACCGTCAATTCGGCGTCCATGATTCCGATTATTTTCCGCTTCAGCATCGCTGTCTTCTGATTCTGCTGGATGGTCTCCATTTAATATTCGTCCTCTGTTGTATTTCCTTCTGCCCGCAAATCTGGCTTCGTCAATTTGGATTGGGTCTTCTTCCGTACCTCGAAGCTGTCCACGGCGATTCACTGACATCACAGAGGAACAGACTTCTCGACACATGCTGTACCAGTCCCCTATAGCTTCACTTCCTCTCCCCGTTACTTTCATTACTGTGTCAAAATCGAATTCCAAAATGAACATGAACATCAATTCCAAAATTTGACATAAAGTTAACTTGCAGTGAATTTTTCCATTTAAGTCGGTGAAATGGAAAAAACGGTTGCCATGCCTAACTGATCTTGTGGTCTGGCATCCTCTCCTTGGACAGCGAAGAACTGGTCTATATTCACCACCCCGATCTCGTTTCCGCTTTTCTTCCATTTCTGCCCCACATCGGTGGCACGGCTCAGCGTCTTCAACATTTTGTAATAAACCGTTCGCTCGTAGAAATGCTACTGCCTCTGCTTCGCTCGAAATGACAGTTTGATAAAACTCTTTTAGCAACATTTTGTTTGCAACTAAATCAATCTTCATTTTGGGGCTCATTTTATACCAAAATAGGTCATTAAAGGTTTTAGTATAAGCACTACGTAATTGACCAATAATGAGTTCGTCATAATTTCCCTAATTTGTTTTTGCATTCCTAATTGAGCAGTAATGAGTTTATTTCAAAGATTATTTACTTTTTAAGTAATATAATGAAATAGTAATGAGTTTGTCATAATTTCCCTAATTGGTTTTTGCATTCCTAATTACGTAGTAATGACTTTATTTCAAAGATTATTTAACTTTTAAGTAATATAATAAAATAGTAATGTTTGTAATAGTTTCTCTAATTTGTTTTTGTACGTAGACCGCATGCCGAATCAGCTAAATTGCCGTAGACCACATATTAGACGGTAGACCGCATACCGAAGTGGCACCGATTTTCTCGGGACACTCAAAGATCCAGGTAGCTGACTACTTTTTTAGTTATTGTAGACCTATACGAAGAAAACCTATCTGTTTCCTGCCTAGAGTTCGCGTCCCTTTTTAATTATTAATTTAGTTCAAAAATCGCGAATTTTTCGATTTTTTGCACTACATTCAAAAGCTAAATAGTTGACATAAAATTAGAAAATTCAGTTTTTTAGAACATTCAAAAACCTTCAAAATGCCGATACTTGAAAGTTAAAAAGTTAATTTGTTGCTACGCAAACTGAAAAATAAGTTAAAATCGTTATTTGTTAATAACTTTTACTAAAACTACCTTAGAACTTTAGTGTTTCACTCAAAGTTGGGTATTGGCGTACTTAACAAACCTTCAAAATTTGAGACCGATCCATTAATTAGTTTAAGAGTTATTTTATTTGTTTATCCCAGAGACCTTTATTTTGCAATAAGATAAGACAGAAAATAATAAAGATAGGGCAATTCTGAGTATGCCAAATGAAAGTAGAAGAGTGATAGTATCAAAATGTATTAAAAAAATAATTAATACAGGGTGATTGATTAGTGGGGTAAAGCTCAATAGATCCACTACAGTAATAGATAGCAATAAAAGTTATTAACAAAAATTGTAGCCAACCTTAAGCTTGACATTTTAAAATTGATTAGAATGTTACAGGGTGTTCGATAACATCGTGGCAGGCCAAACTTATGTTTTTTTAAATATAACACCCTATATTTTATCTTATATTTGAAATCATCTTACCTTCTTCATTACAAAAATATAAAGGTCTGTTATGTTGTACAGGGTATTTACACAGTTATAGCCAATTTTCTATGAAAATCGTAACATTACTAGGGGGATTACTAAACGATTACTAGGGGGAACCTACAAATACACCGAGTTAAAATACCGAAAAAGCAATTTCAAACGAATATATTTTTTTGTGTCTCCGGATCAACTCAATGGATTTTGATCTTTCTTTTTTTAATTTGTATGTAATTTCTACGTACATTACAAATATCATTTGCTTATAAATTAATTAATTAATAAACAGTCTAATTTGTTTAAACAAATCTTAAAAAACATTTTTTTTTCAAAAAACTATTCTTTTATTCATAGTATCTTTAATGATCATAGAAAAAGTTCAAGTACACTTTAATAAATAAATGATTATTATTACATAATTACGTATTGAATATAATTTATTTTTATTAAAGTATACCTTAACTTTTTCTATAATTAATAACGATAGTATGATTAAAATCATCGATTTTTGGGGAAAAACTATTTTTTCAAAAATTGTTTAAACAAATTAGACTGTTTATTAATTAATAAATGTCTAGACAAATTGCACATTTGTAATGTACAGAAAAATTACATACAAATTAAAAGAGAACGATCAAAATATATCCAGAAGTTGCCTTTTTTAGTTTTTGAACTCATGCATTTGTCGGCTCCCAGTTCACCTTCACTTACCACGACTGATCACCAATTGAACTACATTTTTAAAAATTCGTGTAAAATACCAGCTTTTCTAATATTTTTTCTACGGACCTAATTTTTGAAAGTTATTCTATATGTTTATAAGTTACAAAATTTCACAAATTTGCCATTAGGATTTTTGACTATATTAGATAATTTTTTTATCTTTTTTTAGTACATTTTGATAGCAACAGTTTTCTACTTTCATTTGGCATACGCAGAATAATTTCCCTATCTTCATTATTTTCTGTCTTATGTTATTGCAAAATAAAGGTCTCTGGGATAAACAATTCAATAACTGTTAAACTAATTAATAGATCGGTGTCAAATTTTGAGGGTTTGTTAAGAACGCTAATACCCAACTTTGGCTGAAGCACTAAAGTTCTAAGGTAGTTTTTGGTAAAAGTTATTAATAAATAACGATTTTCACTTATTTTACAGTTTGCGTAGCAACAAATTAACTTTTGAACTTTCAAAGATCGGCATTTTGAAGGATTTTTAATGTTCTAAAAAATAAAATTTTGTAATTTTATGTCAACTATTTAGCTTTTGAATGGAGTGCAAAAAATCGAAAAAATCGCGATTTTTGCACTAAATTGTTAATAATTAAAAAACGGACGCGAACTCTAGGCAGGAAACACGTAGGTTTTTTTCCTATAGGTCTACAATAACTAAAAAAGTAGTCAGCTACCTGGATCTTTGAGTGTCCCAAACATGGTCTATTTCTAGCTTATTACCCTGGAGTAATTAAGCAATTTGAATTTAGAGATGGTCTAGGAACTAGCGAGGCACTATTTTGTATGAAACTCCTTTTAAAAAAAAGCTGTGAATTCAGAAAAAACATTTATGTTGGTTTCATCGACTTCGAGAAAGCATTTGACCGAGTACAACACGACATACTTTTCAATTGTCTACAGGCAGCAGGACTTAACCACAACGATATAAGACTGGTAAAATACTTATATTACAATGAAGTAGCATCTATCAAAGTTGGAGATAGTCATATTGAAAAACTACCCATCAAACGTGGTGTGCGACAGGGTTGTGTTTTGTCACCCAGTCTCTTTAATCTGTACTCTGAAGAAATCTTTAGGGAGGCTTTGAACGACAGACAAGAGGGAGTAAGATTGGGCGGAGAAGTAATCAACAATATCAGATATGCTGACGACACACCCATTCTTGCACAAAATTTAGAAGATCTCCAGACATTAGTAAATCTAGTCAGTGAATCAAGTTATCGGAGAGGCCTAAAAATCAATATTTCAAAGACAAAGTGGATGGCAGTTTGAAAGATAAATGTAGATCAAGGCGTGCTTTCTATTGATAGAGAGGAGATAGAACGAGTAAACCATTTTAAATACCTTGGCAGTTGGTTAAATGTAAATTACGATTGTGATAAAGAGATAATAATCAGGATTGAAATACCACGTAAGGCTTTTATGACCTGAAAACCAGTTTTATGTAACCGAAGCCTGTCGATGAAGATTCGCAAACAAGTCCTAAAATATTACGTGTGGTCTATATTATTGTATGGTTGTGAGACATGGACGTTAGACACCACAATGCTAAATAAATTCGAAGCATTCGAATTGTGGTGCTATCGAAGAATCCTAAAGATATCATGGGTTTCGCACACTTTCAATGAAAATATTCTCCAAATGATTAATTCAGAACGTCTGCTCATAAACATCATAAAGAGGAGAAAAACAGAATATAATTAAAATAAATATTAGAATAATTACTTCATTTAAAAACAGAATACGTCGGTCATATATTTAGAGGGCCTAAATAAAATCTACTTCGCCTTATAATACAAGGAAAAGTGGAGGAAAAGAGATGGATTGATCGAAAGAAACTTTCACGGTTGCGTAATATTAGATAATGGTGTGGTTCCACGGTAGAAGAATTATTGATATTATCTCTGTATTTTTATAATATTTCTATACATACTATTTCTATGTTTCTGAATTATTTCACCAGTACACCTTATTTCAGATACTTAAAAAAACGAACAAATACGTAGAATCCAAATTTTCAGCTCTCATTATTTTTGTCATTTTTAATATCGTAATAATATCTGATTACCTACAGCGAGCATTAGTGACAGAAACCCTGGTTAGGACGTCAATGTTAATTAGTTTTAAAAGAGTTTCATATTTACCCTCAACATATTCTGATAAATTACTTGAGGAATGTTCTTCTATATTCTGTCAAAGTTAAAGAATTTGATAAAAGAGACCCTAATATTAGACCTATAACAACCTACTCAAGCAATAACAATTCATAAAAAGTTATTCGAACTCGAGATATTACTTTTCTTTACAATCTTGATTACTGACGCGAATTTCCCCAATTTCCTAATATGAAAGGAAAAGAAAACAAGCCGAAATACAGTGGAGTACGTTACGATGGTCTTATAATCCTATCATTCTGGGATGAATTTATTTTTATTTTTGAAGGTAGTAACATTACGACAGTAATATTACTTATATTTTAAAGTTAATAATAACGAATAGAATAAAATATATTCCAAAAATAAAATATAAATTACTTATTTCCAAATATTTTTTTAATTTGTTAGTTTATTATTTAGACAAGGCTCTTGCAACCCAAACCTAAAAATGTTTTCAGGGTAGCAGCAGTAAATAATGAAGCGTCACGGAGAACTATAAGTACTAGGGTGGTGCGAGAAAAGTCAAGTTGATAATTCCGTGTCGCTATAGTGCGGAAAAGTTGCGACTGGTAATTACAAGAAAAACAAGGAAAGAACTATAATAAATGATGGTTTTGCTTGTTTTCGATTCAGAGGAATGCACACCCGCTGGACAGGCTGTCTCTATTATTGCAGGCGTCATCAGCAGCGTTCGTTAGCGTGCACTCCTCTGAATAGAAAAACAGCAGGATCATCAATTTAAAGGGAATCTGAAAAATAATTCAAAATCCCCATTAGGACGCGATACAGCGACATCTCTTAACAAATTGAAGAGTCTCAGATGCAGAATCCACCAAAAATGGTAAATAGTTATTTAAATCTGAGACTATTCGTGTTGAAAGTTCTTTCTGGTACATCCTTAATCTGCGACTTTTTCAATTAATAATTGAAAATTCCTTTTCGTTTTCTATATTCGTCGTCTGCGGTCTTATTAATTGAAAAAGTCGCAGATTAAGGATGTACCAGAAAGAACTTTCAACACGAATAGTCTCAGATATAAATAACTCTTTACCATTTATTGTCTCAACAACTACGTTTATTGTCACAATGAACGCATTGATTGTGGTTATTAAACGCAGTAGCAGATTAATTAATGTAATCGTTGTCACAACAATCAGTTTACATATCTACAATAATCATATATTACTCTATACTAACAACATTTGTACATTGTTTTAATGAAATCTAAACGTTGTCACGATAAACCAAGGCAATTGCTTGTCATCTACGAAATCAAGAAAGTGATTTGCTGCCAGAATTAACATTATTTATTAAATATACGAAACTAAGTCATTGGTGTTATAGATTAATGTACTCTAGTTATTTTTACAATTATTATTCAATCATTGTGACAATAACCAAATATATTCGTCAATGTCTAAAAGTTCATTGAAACAAAAAATTAAATTGTTGTTACAACGAAATACTATTCAATAACCACTGTTAATCAATATTACGAACTAAATTTTTTGAGTGTAAATCATGGTCCATGCTGGCAGATTTTACCACCAAATCACAATACGAAGTTGACGTTTAAAAGCTAGACACAAACCGATCAAAAAGAAATGTATAGATGTAAGTAATGTAAAAAACACACACTAATTGGTTGGTTGGAGGAAAGGGCGTGGGTGGAGCTAGAAGTGCAATCACCTCCTCGTTGGGAGTTCTAGGTTGTTTAAATTTTGTGACACAATATCTAAACAAGCGAAGAGCTTCGCAATCTAACAGAAAAATGAGATAACTAAATGCTTTTTAATTCATAAAAATCAACAAAAATATCAATTTTTTGTAGATTTTGATTGGCTTTGCGGGATTGGAAGATATCCGTTAAATGCGTAAAACTATTTTTTTTATCACTCAGCCATGCAAACTGTAAATAAATTTTACTATAGCGATAAATAAAACGTACATGGAGAATAAATAGAAAATTTTGAAAAAAGGTAAAAATGAATTTTTTTTATAATCTTTATGCCCGTTGCGGGATCGGAAGGTAAATTCCTATTTGAATAATTGTTTTTTTTTTGTCTTTCTTGTAATTACCAATCGCAACTTTTCCGCACTATAGCGACACGGAATTATCAACTTGACTTTTTTGGCACCACACTAATAGGTACGCATTCAGACTAAGCTACTGGTGTCTGACACCGTTGTCCGCCAACGGTGTTCAATTGCAGCAAAGCATTGTTGAGCCACTAAAGTCAGCCAGACACTCAAAGTGGCTCGTCTGTAGTCATTCGTTTAAAAAAGTGCTTTGCTGCCGGTGGCGGACATCAGTGTCAGATACCAGTGTCTTAGTCTGAAAGGGTACTAAGACCTACTTCGAACCATATCTTGACCGATAGGTACCGAACTTTTTAGTGCAGCAATTAAGAAAGTCAGAATAGCCATTTTACTGTGCAACATTTGTAACTAATAGGCACCATGAGAAGAACACTAGCAGTTATACTAATTCGTTTATTTATACTCCTAGTTCTACTTTGCCCTCTACACCCCAATTTATATTTGTCACCTAGTCGTCTCAGCCTTCGTCATTTTCACCTCGTCTCTTGAATACTAGAAATACTCCTCTTGGACAGAGGCCTCCCCATGAGTTCCATTCTTCTCTTTTTTGTACTATTTGGTGACAGTTTCTCCCAATCTTTGTTTTGATGCCGTCTAGCCATCGTTTTTTGTGGCCTTCCTCTCCTACGACTGTGATCGCGTGGTCTCCAACGTATAATTTTTCTCGTCCACCCTTCTTTATTTTACCGTGTCATGTGTCCTACCCAGTTTACATCCACAATTACGTCTTCCACATTCGTCCTAATTCTTACGTCCTCATTTCGTTATGTTTACTCAGAGATACTCCTAACATAGCCTGCTAGATCTCCTTCTGTGTCCTCAATCTATTGGCTGATAACTCTGTAAGTGTCATGGTGTCAATTCCGTAGGTCATGACTGATAGAATACAACTGTTGAATACCCTGTCCTTTAGATTTTTTGATACCTATCTTTTTGCCAGACATACTATAAAGTATACAGATACGACGACCCGACGTCAACGTACAAGAACACAATTTACAAGACACTTCAGATCCAAATCAGAAATTAATCCTCTTTAAATGCTATGCTCTCCTAAGTCACATCGACCTTAACCCTTATCTTGGAAAGCCGATATAAAAATGTAAAAACTGTGTTTTCTTTCTCTAAATGCCCTTCTAGAATTATTTAAAAATTTATGACAAAAAATTGCACCTTTTATTTATCGCTAAGTACCAAATTTGAATTTGTTGCAAATTTGTTACATTGCCAAGAATACTTTACACTTTATTATCACTGATGATACATGCATTTTCTAAGGGGTGAACATATTTCTCAGAACAAAATTCAAATTTCTTATATCTGAGTTCATGGGAGTGCTCCCGCGTCATAATACCCCTCCCCCATTAAAATTTAGTAAAATTATTTTTTTTTAATAAAAAAAAGTTTGTAATTTTAAAATATAATTATTAATTTCTAAAATATAATTATTATATTCTAAATATAATCCTTCTAATTTATGTAACTCCTTATTTGGGATGATATGCGTAAAAACAGTTTCCTTAGTCATTCACATTTCATGCACTGAAAGGAAGTAGTGCCTGATTTACAAAACATGGAAATAATTTTGTCTACTCTTTTTCTAAACATATTTATCTGCAAAACAAATAAAATTGCATAAAAATATTGCAGAGAAAAAAATTAAAATATACATTGAGAATAAAATATCACCGTAACTTGGTAATGTAACAAATTTGTTACAAACGTTTGACGACGTTTTCTGATAGTTCAATAAACAAAAAACAACTAAAACTTCTCTCAACACTCTCTATTTATAGGATAATTGCACAATATAAAACAATCACCAAAATAATAAAAAACACACTATTAGTCCAATCAACAGCCATTTTCTCGTGGAATTTTGAGAACCAAAATCGATTTCCTTGATAATTTGGATTTAAGTAGTATCTATAACTTTTTTAAAATCTACCCTATGCCGAACTGCGCTTTTGCCCTGGGGGTGAAAACAACCCCATCTAGGGGATGATAATTGTTTATTCAATATAACTATGTAAATCGAAAAAGTGATTAATTCTGAGTAAATTTTCTTTTATAAAACTTTTTTCCAAAATTGACACTTTCCAAGTTATTTGCAATTGAAACTATAGTCCTGTCGCCAGGGGGGTACAACGGCCTCCTGTATTCAGATGGACTTACCCAAGTTTTTATTATGTATTTTGGCCCGTAGAACACGAATTTTTTGGGTAACAGTTGATCCGGATGTCGATAAGATTGTTATAAACAAAGAAGTTGAGGAATTACATAACAGCGATTTCTCGCAAAACAAAACATGTTTTTGTATTTTTTGGACCATTCTAACCAAAAAATGTTCCTACAAGTTTTTTCGTAGGATGCATAGTTTTCGAGATAAACGCGGTTGAACTTTCAAAAAATCGAAAAATTGCAATTTTTGAACCCGAATAACTTTTGGTTAAAAAATAAAATAGCAATTCTGCTTACCGCATTTGAAAGTTCAAGTCAAATTCTATCGGTTTCGAATATATACATTGCTAAAAATTTATGTGTTATTTGCTAAAAAAAGCTATAAACACATAGTGTTTCCCGTGCCTAATACATGCGTTTACATGCATGCTACGTAGAAATAGCCTCGCTTGCACTTGTACCTACTCTACTTACTCGTTCGATTTTAAATGAGAAATCATTGAAAACATCACTCCAGCACTATGTGTTTATACTTTTGTTTAACAATAAAATAATAACTTTTTAGCAATGCAAATAACTAAAACCGATATACTTTGACTTGAACTTTCAAATGCGGTAAGCAGAATTGCTATTTTATTTTTTAATCAAAAGTTATTCGGGTACAAAAATTGAAATTTTTCGATTTTTTGAAAGTTCCACCGCGTTTATCTCGAATACTATGCATCCTACGAAAAAATTTGTAGGAACACTTTTTGGTTAGAATGGCCCAAAAAATACAAAAACATGTTTTGTTTTGCGAGAAATCGCTGTTATGTAATTCCTCAACTTCTTTGTTTATAACAATCTTATCGACATCCGGATCAACTGTTACCCAAAAAATTCGTGTTCTACGGGTCAAAATATATAAAAAAAAACTTGGGTAAGTCCATCTGAATACAGGAGGCCGTTGTACCCCCCCTGGCGACAGGACTACTATGCATTTTTCATTGAAAAAACTCACGTTTTATAACCGTTTTTCATGAATAACTTAAAAAAATTTAATTTTATAGAAAAAATCATTAAAAACAAAATTGTAGCTAATAAAAAAATAAAGAGATTCGCTTCTGAAATACCTATTTAAACCCAAGAACAGCTGAGTTAGTGCTCTTAAAGGATGGTCATTTTCGAAGAACATCTAAATGGAGAACATTGTTTCTTAAATAACTCGAATCTTGCGCATTTTTTTGGGAAATTTTAAAAGACATCTTTAAATAAAAAAAAAATATTAGAAATTTTTTTTCTTATCTAAATACTTTTCAAATAAGCTTGGCCAAAAGTTTTTTGCATAAGAACTTACTGACTTATGACGACAATGAAGTGGCCCCTGTTTTTTCTGTTTGAAATGTAAAAATTTAAGCCTCGTCGTTACACTCCTAATGGAAATGAATAGCTTCCCACTTGAAATTAAATTTATTTAGGTATAGTTGATACGATACATGTGATTGTTTGGAATTCGTAGTTAAAAAAAATAGTTGATTAAATCGAAAATGACATTTATAAAATTTAAAAAAAAAAGTTCATTTTCCTTAAATACATATATCTAAAAGTATTCATATTATGAAAAAATGTTTCAATTAATAATTACAGAATAACTTCTACTGAAATTTGTTTAACTTCTACTGAAATTTTTTATTTTTTGTTTGTTTTTATATCGTGACCACTTTTAGATTTATTTAAAAAGCACTTTTTTTAAATTGTAATAATGTCATTTTCGATTTAATCAACTATATTTTCTAAACTAAGCACTAGAAACCGGTCAAATCACATGGATCGTACAACTATATCTAAATAAAGTTAATTTCAAGTGGGAAGCTATTCATTTCTATTAGGATTGTAACGACGAGGGTTTAATTGTTACATTTCAAAAAGAAAAAAGCAGAGATCGACTTTATTTTCGTCATAAGTCAGTAAGTTCTTATGCAAGAAACTTTTGCCAGAGCTTATTTGAAAAAATTTTTAATGAATTTTAAAAGATATCTGTTAAGTTCTCCCAAGAAATTGCACCAGATTCGAGTTATTTGAGATTAAAAGTTCTTCATTTCGAGGTTCTTCGAAAATAACTATCCTTTAAAGAGCAATAACTCAGTCGTTATTGGGTTTACCTAGGTATTTCTGGCGCGAATATCTTTGTTATTTTATTAACCACAATTTTGTTGTTAATGAGTTTTTCTATAAAATTAATTTTTTTTAAATTATTCATAGAAAACGGTTATAAAACGTGAGTTTTTTCAATGAAAAATGCATAGTTTAAATCGCAAATAATTTGGAAAGTGTCAATTTTGCAAAAATTTTTTATAAAACAAAATGTACTCAGAATTGGTTACTCTATCAATTTCCATAGTTATTTTGATTCAAAAATTTTCATCCCCTAGATGGGGTTGTTTTCACCTCCAGGGCAAAAGCTGAGTTCGACAGAGGGTAGATTTTGAAGAAGAGTGTCAACAGAGCTTAAACCCAAAATTTCATTAAAATCGGTGTTGGTTCTCAAAATTCCACGGCTTTACAGTTTGTTACCGCTGATGAGCGGTCTATATTTCTTATAAAAAATTAAAAGTTTGTAAAGCCAGTCGAGAACCTCTCGAAAATGTAACAGGCGACAGATGGCATCAATTATAGGTTATCATAAATCGGTAATAATAAAAAAAGAATGTGTGTGTGTACTTTGTACGCACGTAAGAAGTTATACTTCTATTATATGATTCCAACGAAATTAATTATAGACAAGGCGAAAACGGCGGGTTCGAAGGGAGAAATATTCCCATGAGATTTTTTTGCATAATCACATTCGTGAGACATCCCAGAATAAGGTTCAAGAAGTCGCCCACGAGAAAAGTGGGCCAATTTTTTTTTAATATTTTTTTTTTAATCAAATTGCAAGAATCAATATTTTGGCCTGAACAATTTTTTCTTTAATTTTTTGGACCATTCTGGACAAAAAAGATCTCTTATAATGTTTCTCTAAAGTTGATCGTTTTCGACTTATAAGCAATTTAAAATTGAAAAAAACGAAAAATGGCGATTTTCAAGGCTTAATAACTCGGTTAAAAGTTATTATTATGAAAGTCAATATATGACTAAATCAAAGTTTAAAGCCCCCCCTACAAGATCCTGGAGAAATTTTTGTCACTATTTTATTACTAAGCTGTTATTTTTAAGTAATAATAATAAGCGCCATGCACGTGTGCGGGGCTGTAAATGCTGAGTGCGAGAGAGAAGCCATTCCAGCAGTCCAATTGTGCATCTTACTCGCACTCACATTTACAGCAGCGTCAATATGATCTAACCACTCATTGTTATTAATTAAAAATAACAGCTTAGTAGTAAATTAATGACACAGATTTCTTCATCATGTAGCGGCGACTTTAAACTTTGATTTAGTCACTTTCTGACTTTCAAAATAATAATTTTTGACCGAGTTATTAAGTCTTAAAAATGGCCATTTTCGCGTTTTTCAAATTTTAACTTGCTTATAACTCGAAAAAGATCAACTTTAGAGAAAAATTATAAGAGACCGTTTTTGTCCAGAATGGTCCAAAAAACCTAAAAAAAAAATTAGTCCGGGCCAAAAATATTGATTTTTGCAATTTAATTAAAAAAAAATTGTTAAAAAAAAATTGGCCCACTTTTCTCGTGGGCGACTTCTTGAACCTTATTCTGGGATGTCTCACGAATGTGATTATGCAAAAATATCTCATGGGAATATTTTTCCCAATGAACCCGCCGTTTCCGCCTTGTCTATTACATATTATGTACTTTATGTAATTACGTATTATGTACTTTAAACAGTTTATTTATATTTTATTTAAATATTAAACTAATTTTAATACTTACTACTTTCCAAACATTTTTATTAAAACAATACCAAAAATTTAAAAAATAAAAGAATAAAACACACAAAAACATATTGTAAAATGCACCAAAGAAATGATTTCTAAACAATAATTATTGGCAAAAATTTTAACTAAATACGCATTTTCTGAAAAAAATTATATAACAAAAATATATTCATAATCATAAAATGTATAAACAAAATAAAAAAATAAAAACTTGCATTTGGATTCGAACCCGCGTGCTTAGATTTGAAATCCACTTACACACACCCGTCACCCGACTTGACCACTTACACGTACCTGTCATGTAGGAAGGTAGGCTAACTGAACATTTTACTGTTTGACAGTTCTGAATTTAATCAAATTAGTTTGATTTTTGTGTGTTTGTGTTCACGAAGGGAATTAAAATATTAAAATACAACAAAACATAGAGTAAGAAAACAATAGGTATATTATATGAAGAGTGGTAGAAATTTTGTTGGTTATCAAATTATGTAAATTAAAACATTACCTACTAGATAGGCATATACATTTTCCAAATAGGTAAGTACCTATGTAATTTTTTATTACAATACTGAAACATTTACAATAAAGTACGTACCTGTTGCTTTTTAAAACTATTTAAAAAGTTACTACGATTATAAACTTGCTTTTGTCTGTGTCCTCACAAGAATAAAAACTAATATACAATATTTGTTTATCATAACCTCCATATTGAACAAATATTGTCATGTCATTTGAACACCCAATCAGAGCAAAAGTATAATGCGTCTGCGCCGGGGAACAAGGTTTTTGATGAATTCGCGCATATTAAATTTCACTCCCATCGGGCCTAAAGAAGTATAACTTGTAGTTATATATAAAAATTTTTAATTAATATAATAATATTTAATATAAGTTAACTATTATTGCCGTCCAGTGACAGTTTTATGTTTTTAGTATAAAATGTGAGTAACAAAATGCGCCTTAAATCACCTAGAACTCACCTAGGACCAAAAATGAAAATGTGACAAAATTGTTACATTGTCAAGAAAAGGGTTAAAGGGGTTTAGTAGTCAGCCGCCATCGACAACCCAATAATTAGACATAACACGTAACCTACATGCTGAAAAGTGAGTGTCCTCGACATGCTTCTTAATAGTCTCAATCAATTTACAAAGGACATGGAAGGTTTTCTGCGATTTTCTAGTTTTCACTGCTTACTATGTCATTTTTTTTTCTTTTCCCAGCGTTAATTTTACATTAAACTCTCCCATTGGAAGTGTAACTTCTCTTATTTTTGTAATTTTAAGAGCCTTCTGAATGTCTGTATCGAATGTTTGTTTTAGGGTCTCAACTCATTGTTGTCGGAGCACGCACTTGCAAGATGTTTAACTAAATGCTTAAATATTAATCTTAAAAGAGCTGCTCTATCTGAGATCGGTATAAAGTTTGCAACTTATTTTTCCAAGTAGCGTCCCACTATGAAAGCAAGTTCATTCCGGTATATGCAGTTTTTTTTTCTTTGAAACATACTTTGTATATTCCAAGTACCGACTTTTAAGATTGTTGTTGCTGACTTCTCTGTATGTTTTTCAAAGGGAGCTCGCTTAACGACGACGATAAAGGAATTTCTTAGATAATTACCTACTTTTTAGGATATTTAGACTCTATGATATATTGGATATAACATATAAAAAGTTAGAACAAGACATTGGATAAACTCAGATCGGATTTAGAAATGCTCAAGGAACCAGAGAAGCATTAGCAGTAAATGTGCTAATACAGAGATGTTTAGATGTAAATGTAAACAAGGACATCCATGTCTGCTTCCTACATTATAACAAGGCACTCGATACGGTGAAACAATTCGTAAATAAAACTATTGAGAACAAAGAACATCGCCTTATGGGATATAATTAAGAAAAATAAATAATCTGTATTATGAACAAGAAGCTGTCAAGAATAAATAATTTAAAAACTAATAAGTTCAACATTACCGCAAAAGAAATGAATATGAAAATATCAGCCCAAAAGAAACAAAATGCTTAGTAATTGCCAAAGAACCAATAAGATGCAAACTGGAGTTAGACAATCAGATTATACAACAAGTAATGACTTTCAAATACCTGGGAATTAATCTATCAGCCGACAACAATATCGAAGAAGAGGTAAAAGACAAAATAACTAAAGCCAGTAGAACGGCCGGATGCCCAAACGACACAATTTGGAAAAACAAACATCTAAGATTGGAAACAAAGGCCCGAATATATGTATAAGTCAGTTATTAGGCCAGTTATGACTTACACGGCCGAAACAAGACCAGATACAAGCAAAACACGAAGACATCTGGAGACCAACGAAATGAAGATCTTAAGAAGGATTGCTGGAAAAGGACTACAGGATAGGGTAAAAAGTGGGGAAATCAGACGCATATGTGGGGTAGACAATATAAATATCTGGGTAAAGAACAGAAAAGAAGAGTGGAATGAGCACATAAGCAGGATGTTTGAATCAAGGATAGTAAGAATAGCCATGGACAAGTCACCGTTAGGTAGAAGAAGTATAGGACGCTTAAGGAAAAGATAGAATGACAACTTAGGGGCAGAATGAAAGGCACCGTTGAAGAAAAACAGGCAGTACTGCATACATGAAAGAAGAAAAAGAAGAAGAAGAAGAAGAAAAAGAAAAACTAATAAAATAAAAATGAATAGAGTTGTTAGACAGGGCTGTCTCTTGTCGCCATCACTGTTTAATGCATACTCAGAGGAAATATTCAAAAAAGCATTAGAAGGTGATGAAGTAGCAGGCATAAAAATAAATAGGCTACCCATATGTGAAATTCATAATATGCTGATGATACAATATTATTAGGAGAAAATATTAGAGATCTACAAGGAATTTTAGATAAAATTGTTGCAACGAGTGAAGGATTTGTTCCGTCGCGTCACTAAACATAAAGAAAACAAAATGCATGGTTATATCAAAGAAAAATATTAGAACAACAATCTACATGTAAATAATAAAGCCGCTAGAATAAGTTCAGAAGTGTAACTATGTAGATACAAACACTAAGATTAATGAAACAGATGATTATACCAAAGAAATCAGAGTTAGAATAGAAAAGGCTAGAAGTGTATTCAATAATATGAAACAAATATTAGGTAGTAGAGACATCAGCCTAAATCTTAGTGAAAACGAGTACTAAAGTATTATGTATTTTCTGTTATCTTGTATGGAGTTAGACATGGACCCTTAATAAACAATGCCTCAATATATTGGAACCATTTGAAATGTGGACATACCGAAGAATGCTGAGAATTTCCTGGACATACAGAATAACCAATGAAGAAGTACAAAGAAGAATAGAGAACAGCAGAGGGATACTGGATTTCATCAAAATAAGAAAACTGCAATACTTGAGTCATATAAGACGTGGTGAAAGACATGAACTCCTAAAATTACTAATGCAGGAAAAGATTCAATGAAGAAAATTGAATTATTTCGGGCTGTAGTGTAAAAAGTTAGAATATCAATGACGATTGCCAACCTTCGACGCGGAAATGTCACGGAAAGAATAAGAAATATTAGATAAAAACAGGTAATAATAAAATAAATAAAAAAAGAATGTGTGTGTAGTTTGTACGCACGTAAAAAGTTATATTTCTATTATATAATTTCAAGGAAGTAAATATACTTAACAGGTTATTTGTATTTTCTTTAAATATTAAACTAACTTTCTTACCTACCACTTTAAAAATTTTTTTATTAAAACGATACCAAAAATTAAAAAAAAAAGAATATGAATCGTCCGGGATTTTAACTCGCGACGTCTTGATCTCCGGTCACATGCTCTCCCACTGAGCTATATTCCCTTCGCTTTGACAGGTTGCAAGATTTCTCATACATACTGACAAATTTAATAAACCAAGTGAAGTACGTATTCAAAAATACTTTAAATATACTTTATTATTATAAAATATCCTATTCCAGAGGAAGACCAACTCAAAGACACAATGACTGTAATGACTTATTTGCGCTGACAGCGCTGATACGTACATATCTTGAAAGATTAGCAACGAACTACATACTGTCTGTGTGCGCATGCGCCCGGTATTATAAAATTTCACTCTCGATCGTAAAGAAGTATAACTTGAAACATATTAAATTTAATTAAAATTAAACTTTAACCTTTGTTTTATATCTAGAAATAATTAAGATGATGAGGTCTTGGTACGTTACCACGAAACTGTGTTACGTGGTCGCATGAGATCTTTTTTATTGATAATAAAATTATTTTAAAATTGTAATGGTAAAATAGGCCTAAATTTGATCGCCATTAAGTGACTGTTTAAATTGAAAAGGTCGTTTTACCCTAATGTTTATTTAAGTAATCCGACATTGAAAGGGCTTTATCATGGCCCTTTTATTTTTAAAGTTAAGAGCGATTACTTTTTCCGAAAGAGCCATTCAATATGATTGAAACTTCGCCAGAGCAAACAACTTGGCCTTTTTCTTTCCTTTTCCCCGGGACAATCTGAATATCTTAAAATGTTTGAGTTGGTACAAATGAACAAACAGGAAGATTTCTCTAATTTTAGTAAGTTTGACGAAAAATATGATTTCTATTGTTTTATCTAAAATTTATCTGATAATTCAAAAGAAGTTTATGGCGTAGTAAAAGTAAAACAGGAGCAATTATAATACTTGCAGAAACGAGTTATTTCTTTACAAATATTTTACTACCAGATCACTACAGGATTACTGTTAGTGATCACTACAGTAATCGTGCGTTTGGTTTTAATATAGCCTAATAATTGCTTTTAAGAAAGCAATTTGAAGGAAATATAAAAAATAGTTTTAAACCATATGATTTACTGACATAATAGTCTTGAGATCAAGTAGTTTTAATAATAGGTTTTATTAGTCATATTAGGAGAATCTTTAAAACTGCAATAAAACTAAAAGTTCACAAACTAGAATCTAATAAAACCAAATAGTCCGGAAGTTTTCCATAAAACTGATTAGTTTTAAAGGGAACTGAGAATAAACCATTTTAAAATTACAATAAGACAAATTCTCTATTAAGATTAATTAGTCTTTAATTTGATACTTTTATTAGATACTTTAAAACTAGTGACAAATGCTTAACAGTTTTAAAGTTCTGGCAGTATATATACAAGGTAACTTTAAAACAATTGTCTTCTTATTTGCCACAATAAAACCTTTATAAACCTTAAATAAAACTAAAATGTTTTTATTGTGCTACTTAAGAATTCAATATCTTTTAGCTCTTAATGATATTTCAATAAGCGGGAATACGGAAATCTCATCTTCAACTGGATACCTAATTAAGATTTAAACATAAGTAATATTTTTTATGGCCCTTTTATTTTTTATCTACCAATTCACAACCGGGAAAATCTAAATCATGCCTAAGCTGTTATTTTCCGTATGACAATAGATTATATTTTATATATAGATTATATCATTTAAGGTTAGCAATCATCATGACTATTGTGACCTTCGAGACAGCTGCTCTAACCAGTTGCCCTGAGCTGCAAATAAAACAATCTCTCAGATTCTTCAGTCGCTATTTATCCTGGAGAGTCTCAAGATGATATATCTTTCGCCTTCCATCACATGTCCAAGATATTGCAATTTGCTGTCTTTTGTTGCGTTTTCAATTTCCCTCTCTCTGCCTACTCTCCTCAAAACTTCTATATTCGTGACTCTATCTAACCATCAAATCCTTAACGCTCTTCTAAATGTCCACATTTCAAACCCGTTATCGATTTATTTCATTTTGGTTTAAAGTCAATGATTCAGCTATATAGTAAAGCACACTGCAAAGCTCCATATTCTTTGCGTTTTATTACTGTAATCAAAATATTAAGTAATAAATAAAATAATCTGTATTGTACATATAGGGTGAGTTTTTAGTGCGGAATCGGTCGATAATTCCATAACGGTGTAGAATATCGAAAAAAGTTATTAAGAAAAAATGTAGGCAATGATATTCTCCAGGCTCGCAAAATATGTTCATTTCTACAGGGTGATCAATAACTGCGTGGTATATCAAACATATAATTTTTTAAATAGGACACCCTATATATTTTTTCATATTTATATTTCTCTCATAATTCTTGTTCATATAATGTAGGGTTTTGCATTACTATACAGAGTATTTAACCAGTTATGACCATTTTTATTTCGAAATCCCTATGAGATTAACACCATGTATATAAAGGAAGTAATTCATAAATAATAATTTGTTTTATATAATGAGATAAATAATATACTGTAGTTTTTAAATTAAGTTTAATTGAAATTATTGACGATTATTTGTATACAGGGTGAACTACAAAACCAAATTACGATTTTCTCAATTTTTTAAATGGATCACCCTATATTTTATTTTTCAAAAACATTATATTTATGAGACTCTTTCATTTTTATATAGCATTTCCTATACTTAAACTCATTACTTTTCGAGATATTTTTAGTTTTCTTCAAATATCTGGAGTACATCAATTTTTCTAGTAGAAATAAATTCATAAACATGGTCATAACTTGTTAAATACTCTGTATAGTAATGCAAAACCCTATATTATATGAACAAGAATTATGAGAGAAATATAAATATGAAAAAATATATAGGGTGTCCCATTTATAAAATAATATGTTTGATATACCACGCAGTTATTGATCACCCTGTAGAAATGAACATATTTTCCAAGCCTGGAGAATATCATTGCCTACATTTTTTCTTAATATATAATATCTTAATAATAAATTTTTTCGATATTCTATACCATTATGGAAGTATCAACCGATCCCGCACTAAAAACTCACCGTGTATATTATATTGTGCTAAATTAAATAGTGTTAGAACTGAGATTGAAAAACTATTTTACTCCATCATACTTCATTCTTACTTTTGTCGCATTCTTGAATTACAAGTTTAGAATACTACCGGTACTATAGGTATCACGATTTTTTATATGCAATTATCAGAGAACGGTAGTTCTCACCAGTGGCTCACAATAACCCTACATGCGTCAATATTATATACACGAAATTTTCGAATTTATAAATCTAACTAAATTGAAAATTGGACCAAATCCCATCTTAAAGTTTAGGAAAAGACTCGCCCATCCATATGTCAACTCTCCATTTTGGTCCAAGGGTATAGATTTTAAAGGTCTTCCCATTTAGGGTCTGTTTTTCGTTCCCAAAAATTTCAAAAATTTAAGTCAGACCTTCGGTGTAATTTGGGACTTTTGACCGCCCATAAACCGCCTATAGGGCTAGGTAGATACAAAATAACATATTTTTTGGGCGTATAAATCATTATTTTCAAGGAGAGACAGGAAAACCGTAAATACACCAAATCAATAGCGATGAGTAATTCTTTCAAGTGGTGTCTAAGCGGTCAAGATCATACCTACAAACGGCACAGTATAGCGGAAAAAGTGAACAACTAAATTTTGATAATTTTGGTTTTTTGACAATTACTCAAAATTTCAATCTACGAATTGGGCCAATAACTGATCGTTTGTAGGGGGACTCCAGACGCATCTAACGGTGTACACGACATCTATGGAAAAATTCTAATTTTTAAGTTATAGGCGTCATAAGTATGATCAAATCTATTTCTTATGGGAAAAACGGCTTTTCAAGCTCAATAATTTCTGTAATACTGTTATCATATTTGACTTTGGATGCATCAGATACTACTTGTCAAAATACGTTTCAAACTCATGTATAATGATGAAAATGAGTTAAGCCATTCAGAAGTTATCGAGTTCTAAAGGTATAATCCATTTAACCATTATCGCCGAAATGGTTTATGTAGTTGTAGTGGTTACGACGCTAAATTGATAGGGCAACGGGCAATCCGAGTTTATTTACCGGACATCCCAATATTTTTTTCAATTTATTTCGAATAGGAAAAAATCTAGTATACATTCGATGGACACTAGATCATTTGAGAGATAATGCTATAAAGGCGACCGTTTATAACGCTTAACGTGGAATCGAGAAACATTACATTCAAGTTTACACATTTAATTTATAAAAAACTTTGAAAAACTCCTGATAAAGGAATAGAAAACCGCTAAACGCCGTAAAAATGAGTGACGCATACCATATTTCAGCTACAAAGGAGCTGATATTAATATTAGGTACGTGGCGCGAAAATGTATTTTCATTTTGGTGAAAAATAAAATTCTAGTTTTATTTTAAAAAATGTAGCCGTAACATTTGCTAAAGTTGAAGTAAAACGCGCCACAAAAGTGCTTCAAAATTCAAACTTTATCAAAGTTATTCTTTTGTGGCGCGTTTTACTTCAAATTTAGCAAATATTATGGAAACATCTTTGAAAATAAAACGAAAATTTTCTTTTCCACCAAAATGAAAATACATTTTCGCGCCACGTACCTATTATTCATATCAGCTCCTTTGTAGCTGGAATATTGTATGCGCCACACATTTTTACGGCATTTAGCGGTTTTTTATTCTTGTCTAAAATATACAACTAGATAGCCATCCACAATATGAACAGAGTAATATGTCATGATTTATAACAATATTTAAAAAATTATTAATAACACAATAATTGTGATATCATTTACAAGTATTTCATTATTAAATATCTACAAAAAATTCCTATTATGAAAACTACCTGTGTCAAACAAAAGTTATATAGAAACAAAAATAGTAATCCTAAAATGTTAATATTTCATTATCCATTAAAATAACAATCACAAGTAATGGTTTGACTATATAGCATCCAAGCTATATTCCTGTACTGATTAATAGGGCACTAAGAATTTGCTACTTTGATGTAAAGTAGATATTATTAGTTTGATGTAAATTAGAGCTGGAGGGTCAGGATAATAGAACAAGTGATGTAGGTTTAATATCTAGGTATCACAGTACCTAGCTACGGAAAGCTCAAAACACAAGTGGAAGATCAAGTGAATAGAGCAAACAACGCCGCAGGTTGTCTGAATGAAACCGTGTTGAGAAATAAAAATATCGAGAAAGAAATGAAAGACAGAATTTACAAAAGAGTCCTCAGACCAATAATAACATACACGGCAAAAACACGACCTGACATAGAGACGACAAAAAGAATGCTAGACACAACAGAGATGAAAACATATTTAAGAACTGGTTAAGAAACATAGGAGTAGAATGGAACGACCACATAGTAGGGATGGTGGTTTTTGACAAAACACCGGTTTTCGGTTATGCCGTTTTTTTTTGCTTACGGTTTAAACTGGCGGTTATAACCGGCCAAAACAACCGGTTTTTCCAAAAACCGGTTTTCGGTTGTTTTAATCCAATAGGTTACAATATTACATTTACAACTTTAGTTTGCGATACGCTTTAATTACTATTTTTTCTAATTTTAATTTTAATATTTTTTCTCAAAAACGAAACAACGTTAGTCATTCGAAATGCACATTCAAATACAAATGTTAAGAGACATGGCTTTACCCTGTCACATCTGTTTTTCGTCTGTACGGTGCAACAAGCTGCACCCTCAATAATTAAGTACTTTATCAGACAATTATTGTGTCAACAACTCACTTAATGCAGTCGAAATTGTTTTTCTTAAAACTGCAAAAGTAGACGCCAGACCTAGTGATTTATTTGATCATCTGGTCAGGGGAAAAGGAACACAAACATTATTATCGTTTGTGATTTTTTTCTTCAGTCACTACACAGCATGTGAACGATTCACACACACACCGACTCGACCCTCTCCGAGAGACCTAAACGAATCACATTTTCGTTACAACAATAAAATTACCGTTCGTTTTATTATATTCATTTTTAATTAAATTCCGGCAACTCTCCCATCGGAATACTCCACTCGACTCGATACTCGATATCAATATGATCAAAATTAGTACTATCGAAAGAACATCAATATCAATAAATAAAACACAATTTTTAATAAAACCATTTTATTCTATTTATTATTATATTTATTTATTACTTTATTATTATTGTATATTTATTGATTATTATTAAATATAATATAGCGTAAGATTAATATATACATATGGTAATAATATACAATTTAACCCAACCGTTTCCACTTATAAAAAATTTCCCAGACTCTTTCAAATGGGATTTAAATAAAATAATAACAGAATTATTTTATTTAAAAATAAATTAGATAATGCAATTTATCTTTTATTTTTACTACCATCAAAAAAATGTATCATGTATTTCTTTTAACACGTTTGTATATTTGTATAATAGGTACATTTTAACTCATTTAATACTTCCTGTATGGGTGTATCGTTTTTAAAACGTAGGGAAATCCTTGGAGATTCGTATTCATAATCGGTAATTCGATATTCATACTATTCATAGTCAGAGCATTATTTTTGGTAATCAGAAAAAGTCATTCACTCACTTTCAATGTCAAGAGTCAAGTGTGAAAAATAGATGATGTTTGCGTCTACTTCAAGCAGATCACTTCCTATGTAAATATTATGATTACAAATAACTTTTCAACGAAATATTATAATAAAACTTAATTGTTTCTGGCTGATGTGAGTTTGCATTTTAGTTTGCTTCTGAATTTATAAAATAAAATTTGAATTATGGTTTTGTTTGGAATAATTACTTGAGAATAATAATTATGATTGGAATCCAAAATAATACCTAACCTAATCCTAATCACCGTAAAAACCTAATAACCGGTTTTTACTTTGATAAGAAAAATCCGGTTATAAATGGTAAAAAAAAACAACCGGTAAAACCGGTTATTGCGAAGTAAAAAAACCGGTTTTATTTTAAAACCGGTAGGTTTTTCCCATCCCTACCACATAGGCCGAATGACAACAAATAGAGTAGTAAATGACGGCTCCCCAATAGAAAGACGATCAGTGTCAAAACCACGAAAACGACGAAATGACTACTTATTGGAGCCACTTTGTGGAATTCAGAACTTATGCCACTTCATTCTCACTAGCTCAATTGTGTTCACAAGTTAGGTGATGTAATAGTGAGAATGACTAATCATCCAAAAGAAAAAGAACGAAGGCTTATTCCAAACCCTGCTTTAACGGATGTCCTAAAGATAATTGCAACAAATATTTATTGGTTTATTTAAAAAGACATTTATTTAAACACTGTCTAGTTATTATAAGTTAAAAAATCCATACTTAACTATATTATATCCATAATACTATCGAATTTTGGAAGTGCGTCATTCTGCTCTACTAGAAGCAAATTTCTTCGAATGTCTCTCGTTACGTCCTGAATGGACTTCGGATCAATTTTTCGTAATTTCACCGTCTTAATTTGTTCTTCAACTTAGACTTCTCATACTTCATGATAAACCTTCCTGGACAGTAAAGCCCAAAAATCCTCTATTAGGTGAGCCTGGGCAAATTTGAAAATTTATCGTTTTTGGGAACAAAGATTATGTGATATTGTCAAAACTAGTTTTTGAATATCTCTTAAGTAATGGCATGATGCTAGGACTAACTAAAAAACATAATATCATCTCATCATTATCATGATGTTCGTGGACAAACTAAAGAAATTTGGAAAGGCAGTCATTAATATAGCATTGACTATTTAAAACTTAACTTTTCAATATTCCCACAAAAGGTCGGGATATACCCCTCTTAAAAATTGCGCACCAGACAAGAATTTTATCTGCAAATTTCGCTTTATTTACTTTGTCCTTTTTATGGACGGACAGAGTAAGAAATGGGGAATTATTAAGAAGAGCAGGCTTCCAGGAGAGGGAACTATAAAGCTCCTGACAAGGCAATGTAAAGTAGAAATGTAAAACACCTTAAAAAGACGAAGAAAAATACGTTGTCTTTATAAAATCCATGATTTATCTTCAATAAAATAAAGATAATTTTTCATCAAAAATAATTCAAAGTGAAATCATTTTCGTCATCTAAGATAATGATTTTGGATGACGAAAAAGAATTTTTAATGATTTTAGAACAATCATTTTTAATGAGTTTAAGAAAGAAAACAAAGCAGGTATACAAAACTACCGTCCTATAGCACTCCTCAATAATAATAATAATAATATCGTATGGCATTTTTGCCGGGGAGATCGTTTCGGATAGTTCCGGCGCCATTTACATCTTTAACCCTGTTTTAAGTAACTAGTGCCGATGTACACTAGCCCAGGGGGACCGACGGCTTTACGTGCTCTCCGATTCACGGTGAGACGGCTCGTGTCATTATTGGAAATGAAAATGGTTTGTCTTTGCCAGAGCTCGAACCAACGTCTACTGGCGTATGAGGCCAGCGTTTATGCCGTTACTCCACGGCCGCTCACGGTCTCCTCAATGTAATGTCTAAACTCCTAACACAAATAACCAATAGATTGAAGACAAAATTCGACGGATACCAGTCGAAAGAACAAGCTGGTTTTAGAAAGGGATTTAGCACAATTTACTATTTATTAAGTATGAGAATCTTTATAGAACTAGCAAATAAATACCACATATCTCTATATACAGCGTTCATAGATTTCGAAAAGGCTTTTGACAGTGTCGAACATTGGGCAGTGAAAAGTTCTTTGATTAACAGCAGAATTGGCCACAGATATACAGACCTAATAATATATAGCCAATATATACATAAAGAAGCCACAACAACAATTAAAGTATACGAAGGAACATAATCAATTCAAATAAATAGAGACGTAAGACAGGGTGACACAATAACACCGAAACTTTTCAATCAGGCTCTGGAAGATATCTTTAAATTAGAATGGGAGGAAAAAGGTATAAAAATTTGTGGACAACTCTTGAACCACCTAAGGTACGCCGATGACACCGTATTGATAACCGATAAAAAGAAGAATTGTTTGAAATAATGAAAGAACTGGACATAGAAGCCGGAAAGATAGGCCGTTATATGAATTACAGCAAGACCAAAATCATAACGAATATAGATGAGGACATCACAATGAGGGTCGGATAAGATGAAATAGAACAATTTCACGATTATATAAATATATCTGGGTCAAACTATAAAACTTAACAAGGAAAACCAAACAGCAGAGATCAGAAGACGAGTTAGACTGGCATGGGCGGCATTTGGAAAACTAAGCTACATCCTTAAAAACAAAAGATATCCACAACATCTTAAGACCAAGGTATACTATCAATGCGTACTCCCTGTTCTCACTTACGGTTGGAAAAGACGCAAAGAGCAATGGAAAGGCAAATGTTGCACATAAGACTAATTAATAAAAAGAGAAACGAGTGGATAAGAGAGAACCCCAAAGTTAGGGATGTTAGACAAGAAGTTGCAAAATTAAAATGGAGATTTGCCGGACACACCATAAGACAAAAAGAAGACCGATGGAACAAAAATCTCATAAATTGGAGACCGTGAGAATATAAAATAAGCAGAGGAAGGCCTCAAATGAGATGGGCAGATGATATCAAGAAGCAGGTGGGCTCCAGATCTATGGAGGCTTATGTCCAAAGATGGAACGAAGAAGGCTAATTAGATAGATAGATAGAAAATAATGATTTTTTCATTGGCAAATTGTACTCGCCTCAATTGATGACGGCCTCTTGGTATACAAAGGAGTTTCATCTGAGAGTATTTGATTGACTTACTATCTTTTGATATTTAAGACCATTCCTCAATAATTGCGAAGACATCAAACTCTTAGAAGATCTACATTGACGAGCCAATCTCCTAGTTAATATTCCAACCTAGTTTTTTTTCTTTGTTCATCAAATACACGACATAGTCTTCAACTTTTTGGTAGATTTAGACATGATGTTTCCTGTTCGCACGCCGCCATTTTTCTATAAATGGTTCTACGTGAAATATGTTCACTCTGGGATATTTCACAGATTTTAGTTTTGATAACCCGCCCAAACAACTGGTAGATACTTTATCTCATTTCTAATTTATATGACATCTTAAAGCGAAATCTTCAAAATAAGTCAACTGAAAGTAAATAAATTAAATAAATTTTTATTTCCAAAGGCAACTTGATATTATTTTGTTACTGCTAAAATTTAAAGCAATTTTAATTTTTACCCAAAACTTTTAGGATACACGTTATTTAGAATTTTTCCAATGGCCCTTTATTTTTAAAAATCTATTTCGCTCATTTACCAGAACAATGTGACGTTTCAAAATATCTGATTTTTGTATTATTCGTTAAATAAATCCGCCGTATTTCATTATATATACTGAAAAAACGTGGTATCTTTACCATTAAAGTAAAGTGAGCTTTGGAGGGACAGAGACAGAAATGTTGTGACAACTCATCTTGAAGTGTTGTTTCTTTTGGACACCTCGTTATTT
The DNA here is from genome assembly GCF_917563875.1 of Diabrotica virgifera virgifera. Classification (NCBI taxonomy): domain Eukaryota; kingdom Metazoa; phylum Arthropoda; class Insecta; order Coleoptera; family Chrysomelidae; genus Diabrotica; species Diabrotica virgifera. The sequence goes on from NC_065444.1 coordinate 212,301,977, forward strand.
TCGATAGTGTAGCATATTAGTTGTGATCTGTTTGGCGTAGGATAAAGTGCTCTCTGTTTTCACAAACAACGTGACATCACGACTATACCACCCTGTTATTGCAAATGTAAGCTATTACAATCAAATGTTTAATTTTATTTCTAAAATGTAACAAAGTTATTTGACCCGTTAATCCAGAAAAAATTCAGTAACATGTGAAGTAGTCTTAACATTGTTGTAAAAATATTCTTTTTCATAGGTAATATCACTAGAAGAAGCAGTGTTGATGATAAACTGGATATTTTTGTTTTGATTATTTGTCGTTGTGCACTTTTTTCAGAAAAATTATATTATCTCACAGTCTACTATGTCATTATATCACGTTATACATGCTAATAAAAACTCACAATTAGCGTTATTTTTGCAGATGAGATCGCGGACTAACAAAATATTCAAGTTAGCATTAGAAAATACATAATAGTGCTGTTGCTGGATCGTCAGATAATAAGGTTGTTAATACTAAACAATAATTCTGATTTTGATAATGTTTTTGGTAAATGAGAATTTTATGAATTTTATTATTTGCGATTGATATAAATATTTTGTAAATAATTAATGTCGTTAATCCCAGACAACATTACCGCTGCGAATCGACAAGTAGCAGCAATTCATTAAGTAGATCATTAAGTAGTTCTACAAAGAATATCTCGTTATTTCACGAAGGTAAGTACTTTATTAGTAAAGTTATACAACAACCGCAATCAAGATGTACTAGAAATAAACAAACCAAGACACGTTAACTGCTACAAGGAGCACTCCCGAAGTCCCGAATCATGATTTACAATGTATAAATTTTGTAAATCATTATTTGGGATTTACAATGTATATACATTGTACATCATGATTCAGGAGTGCTTCTTGTAACAGTTAACGTGACTTGGTTTTTTTATTTCTAGTGCATCTTGAGTGTGAATATAGTATAGTTTATTATTATTTTTTTTATATTGCAGAACAATATGCACAGAGGCGGCTCTAGCCCATGTAGCGCCCGTGTGCAGTCGTTGCCCTGGCGCCCTTTGGTAGACGCGCAGTCAAAATGGAATAGTCGAATAGGTACATCCCTATTCCTAGTACTAGTACATAGGGTATTAGAGGGTGTTAGGTACACTTATATTGTTAACAAAAATCCGGATGTAAATAGTCCAATATTAAATGATGTCGGGAGCCAATAGGTATTCACGGCGTCAGAACAACCTACCTAAAAAGCCCCTGCAGACTTTTGATCGGCAGATAGTTTGCCTTCAAACTAATTTGTCGGCCAAATATCGGCCGACAGTTTAATCAGTGTGAGCTAACTAGAACTTGCGCACACACGACAATTGTTTATCGGTCGATAGTTCAATTCTCTCCTAGTTTTGGTATCCAATACTTGTGCAGTGCGAATATTTTTTGAATATTTTGCGAAAAAATGGCATCGTCTAATTCACAATCGTTAATTGTGGAAACCTGCATGGCCCAATTAGCATGACCAGTTCATTGAAGGTGACTAAGATCATCCGATAAAAGGCGAAAAACTTTTTTGGGTAATCAAGTAATTTAGATTACATTGTGTTGAATTTGCCACTAAATAATCTATCACTGATAATTCATCATCAGCATCATCAACAGCTATTCCATCCATCGCCAGAAGGAAGCTTTCTTTAGGTGTATCCATTCATTTTAGTTTGTTTTTTGCATCCATTCGTGACCAGCCATTCACTTGATGTCATCAGTCCATCTTGTTTGGGTTCTGCCTCTACTTATTTTGCTAGTCCTTGGTCGCCATTTAAGAATTTGCTTCGTCCAACGGTTGTTTTCCATTCTTATTATGTGTCCTGCCCAGCTTCATTTTAACATGACAATCTTCTGGATCACGCCTGTTACTTTTAAAACCGTCACGTCGTCTTATTTCTTTCACTGTAAATTATGATGCACTCAATACTCTCGGAATCTCTTCTTGGATTTCCTCCTCCGTTATATGAGAGCGATAATAACATGTCTGGATAATTTTTTCATTGTGTGACTACTAACTTCAACAGTCAAATAAGAACTTTAGTACTAAATCGTTCGAGAATAGTCGGTCGGCTGTTGATAGTGTGCGCCTTCTTCACCAACCCGACTGTTTAGTTGGCTCAGTATGCGCACTAACAGCCCATCCCGACTAAACTATCTGCCGATAAAAAGTCTGCAGTATGCGGGGCTCCGCTTACTTCAGTGTTTTATCCTTCCAGTGTTTTAATTTTTGAAGGAACGAAAAAGTGTCATTATTTTGCTTTAAAAGTTTGAAGCGTTCGTCAAATTTAGAAATTGCGGTATCTAATAGGTAATAGTAAAAGTTTACTTTAAAATGTATTTTCGCGTCAGTTACTGATTCATCTTCCGAATCCTATTTAAAAAATTTTCATATTTTATGTTGAAACAAAGTAAAGGACCCGCTCTTTGGTGCTCGGCGCCCCTAACATCCCGGCGCCCGTGTGCACCGCACACCCTGCACAATAGGTAAAGCCGCCCCTGAATATGCATTAAGTAGATTTTTGTTACTGTTTTCACTGGTCTACATATTTTTTTTATTTTGTACATAGTGATGATTCTGTCAATGATCCCAATTATGAACTAGAAGAACCAGAACGTTGAAGCCAGAATATTGAAAACTGCTGTGACAACATTCTATATTCGACAAAGTACACAGAAATTCCTCCTTCTATATCGATTACTATTGACACTTCAGACAAAGATACTTACCAAGATAAAATGTTACAGGACAACTTAAAAAATGTACATTCGACTAATGTAGAGGAATCGATGAAACAGGAACGAAAAAGGAAAAAAGATAATAAAACAGAAAAGTGAATAAATGTTGTGAAAATATTAAGAAATAGTGGAAAAGCATACCAATCTCCAAAATCCAGTAAAATTTTTCTGAAACGCTCTTTAAAGTCACCATGCAAAGATACCTGAACCTTTAAATGTCAAGTAAATCACAAAGAGTTAACGGCAACAACTTTTAGCAAAATACTGGGCTCTGGGGGATATTGAAAAACAATAAGTATTATTGTCCATACTTAGCGAACAACATCGAAACGATGTCCCAAAACATCGTTATGTCAAATTTGACTCTCATGGATGTGTTGTTCCAAAGCGTAAAAATAATAATGCCTATTTTTAACTGTGTCTGGTGTGAAAACCAGAGTATGCAAAACCTTTTTTAAACTACTGTCTAATCGAAACACCTTTAGAAAAAAATAATAAAAATATTAATATTTCTTCCATGAAGGTTTGTGCCATGGAAATCGTAGAAGTTAGATGAAAACATAAAAAATGGAGTTCGAGAGTTCATAAAAGCTATACCGAAAGTTGATTTAAATACTTAATACTCATAATACTATTATCTACTTAATTGTTTATTTACAGCATTTTTTTACTTCTGGTGTTCACAGAATATTTATGAATGATCGGTATCACAATTTGTTTTTGAAAATATTTTATAACTTTCAATAAACATAAATTTGATGCTATACTTACTTTGTAATTTACCTTCTTGAGCTCAGTTGGCTTTGTTATATAAACAAGACTTCTATTTTAAGCATATAAATTTATTAAAGCGAGCACAAAAATTCGTATTTCTACTCCTCTTTCAAGCAGAGGCCTTTTTTAAAAATTCCCATGAAAATTAAGCTTTCCTTTTTGTGATCAGAAGAGGATAACCCGACATCCTTTTCGTTATATCTTTTAACCACAAGAATCGCATTAAGGCTATTTACAAAAGAAAAAAGAGCGCATTAAACGGCCTGTTTTCTGTTTTAAAACTCTATAACTTCAAAATGATATCAAATCTTGCGTTTTACCTCTTTAATGTTTTGGTTCCTTTGACGAAAAACCACGTTTAATTATGAAAAACTTCTCTTCTTTTGATAAATTCTTTTGAACTAACATTTTTGTTTAATATAAATGATTTTCTTAACTTTGATTTTTACATGAAGTAAGTGAATAAAATCATTCCTTTTTTGATAGTCATTTCTTTATTACGTTTTCAAATACTCCCTCAAAAGCTGTAAACTAGATGTTAAAATTTCTAAATAATTCTGAAATTAAGATAAAAATTAATTTTAATATAATATACAAGGTGTAACAAAAATACAGGTCATAAATCGAAACACATATTCTGGGACTAAAAATAGTTCGATTAAACCTAACTTACCTTAGTCCAGATATGCACCTAAAAAAGTAACAGCCCTTTGATTATTGAAACTGAACACGTGGCATTCTTATGGAAAGAGCATCTTAGAAAAAAATACCAGTCAAATTTGTACACCCCATAAAAATTTTATGGGGGTTTGTTCCCTTAAACCCCCCAAACTTTTGTGTTCGTTCCAATTAAATTATTATTGTGATACGATTAGTTAAACACAATGTTTTAAAAACTTTTTTGCCTCTTAGTATTTTTTAGATAAGCGATCTTTTATCGAGATGTGGCTTCTTTTTTAATACGTTTCAAAATATACGTAAAAATGTTAATTATAAATGTAAATTTTCATATATTAACAGGTCTCTCTAATCGTACCTAACCATACACAAATATGTGGTGGATTCGACAAATATTCAAAATATCTCGATAAACACTGGCTTATCGAAAAAGTACTAAGTTTTAAAATTATTGTATTTAACTAATGGTACTACAATAATTTAATTGGAACGTATACAAAAGTTTAGGGGGGCTTAAAGGAACAAAACCCCCATAAAAACTACTTATGGAGTGCACAATAATTTCACTATAGTTTTTTTTTAAATATTCCTCCCATAAGAATGTCACATGTCCATTTTCGATAAAAAACTCTAATAGTTTTCGGGGGGGTCTAATAGATTTGTCTTTCAAAGTTTGGGGGGTTTAAGGGAACAAAACCCCCATAAAAATTATTTTTGTGGTGCACAATAGTTTCACTATAATTTTTTAAAGATATTCCTGTCATAAGAATGCCACATGTCCATTTTCGATAAAAAATCTCTAATAGTTTTCGATATATTGAAAAAAATCGATTTTCATTCTATAACTTAAAAGGGCTGTAACTTTTTTATGTATATATTTGTACTAAGGCAGCGTTTCTCAACCTTTTAGCCTTTGCGACCCAATCTTCCATAATTATTTTCGCCGCGCCCCCCCTCGTTCAATAATTTTGACAAAAAACAGTAAAATCTTACTTTTTAGTATTGAGTGCTCTTTTTGATTATAACTCCTATTCAGTGTTCATGTGTATTTTATTTTTTATTTTGTCAGAGTTTTGTTTTGCTTCGATTTTAGTAAATTAGTTAATGATGTTAGTGTATTTTTTTATATGCTCACGCCCCCCCCCATTACTAAAAGCGCGCCCCTCTAGGGGGCGCGCCCCACAGGTTGAGAAACGCTGTACTAAGGTGAGTTAGGTTCAATCGAACTATTTTTGGTCCCAAAATATGCAATTTAATTTATTACCTGCATTTTTGTTACACCCTGTATAGTAGGCACTAGCCAAATTACCAGAGGTAGCGTCAAAATATCTATTAATTAATTAGACCAGGGCAGATCTGTGAAAAAAGGTCCTTTTTTTGGATGTGCGAGGTGGCATTCGGATTTTTGCAGATAAAGTTAGGTAACAACTTCAACAATAATAATTGACTTATGCTCCTTCTCAAATATGCCCGGAATATTAATAAAAAAATTAAAGTATTTAAATATTAATTTTATTAGTTTTTAATTAAATAATACGTTATAAATTAATAAGTTAATAAATTTTAGATAAGGTTGTTGCAACGAGCGAAGAATTTGGTCTGTCACTAAACATAAAGAAAACAAAATTCATGGTTATATCAAAAAAATATACTAGAAACATCAATATATACGTAAATAATAAGACGATAGAACGAGTTCAGAATTATAATTATTTAGGGACAAACATTAATGAAACAAACGATTATACCAAAGAAGTCAGAGTAAGAATAAAAAAGGCTAGAAGTGCATTCAATAATATGAAAACAATATTATGTAGTAGAGACCTCAGCCTAAATTTTAGAAAACGAGTACTTAAACGTTATGTATTTTCTGTTCTTTTGTATGGTGTGGAGACATGTACCCTTATAAATAATGTCTCAATAGGTTGGAAGCATTTGAAATGTGGATATATCGAAGAATGCTAACAATCTCTTGGACAGATAGATTAACCAATGAAGAAGTACTAAGAAGAATAGAGAACAGCAGGGAGATACTGGATTCAATCAAAATAAGAAAACTGCAATACTTGGGTCATGCAACACGTGGTGACAGATGTGAGCTCCTAAAATTATTAAGCAGGGAGAGATTCAAGGAAGGCGCAGCGTAGATAGAAGAAAAATATCCTGGCTGAGAAATTTTAGAGACTGGTTTGGATGCAGCTTAACTGAACTCTTTCGGGCTGTAGTGTCAAAAGTTAGAATAGCAATGATGATTGCCAACCTTCATTGCGGAGATGGCACGTAAAGAAGAAGTAGTATGCCCGTGGAATCAAATACATCTCAGCTCAAAAAGTGGATTACTTGAAATAATAAAATACAAAAGTACTGGAACAATATCAAATATTCAGTGTTTTGATATTTGTTCATAAGGTTTGAATAGGTAATTTGTTTTCTTGACGAAAATTACCCTGTATTAACACAACAAAATCGATACTGCTACCTTAAGTTTTAGTAAAATTCAAGGGATTGTGGACTTGCCCTTGTCCTAAGGGAAGCAGCATAAGTTAGAAACAGCTGCGTTCACTTTATAAACAAGGATAATTTTAACGAAGTCAGGTCCGTAAAAAAGTTCATCTTTCAACAAAATTTCGTGTCAAAGAAAACATAAGAGTAAATAAATTTAGCAGTTTCTCGAAAAATATGGTAATTTGTCAGAAATGGGTCTGTATCGGAGTTACTTAAAAATATTAGTTTAGGATGTTTGTTGAAGTTATATGTATAGGGTTTATCGGTGCTCTTTATTAAGAATACATCTTTCTAGTGTTTTTATATTTTGTTACGATAAAATAAATGATGGTTTACATAGATAACTGCATATTTGTACCAGAAGTCAAAAATGTGTGCCTCTTTCATTTCTTTGTCTTCGATAACGCTATGACATCCAACAAGATCAAGGTAAAGTTAGTCACCCATGAATTTAACAAAAAATAACCATGAAACTAACAGCTTACTATTTTAACGTAATCTTGTTTGAAAAAGATTTCTGGGTTAGAAATCGAAACCTCAAATAACAACACGTAATAATTTTAACAGGTAGCGGATAGGAACTCCTTTGGACAGTCCTACCAGGGAAAATGAATCAATACCTGCTCTCCGCAGATTCCAGGAGTTTCCTGACCCGGGAAACTAGTACCTGCTTAGGGTCCCTTGTCCAGGGTCACGGATTAAGGCCACAACGGTATCCACGGCGGAGAAGAACATCTTCGGTACGGTGTGTATGGCGGAAGTGGCGACCCCCGATTTTAGGGTTCGTATAAAATTAAAGGGCAGGCGATACTCTTAAGCTACAGTGAAAGCAAACCGTCTAGGAGAAGGAACACTCCAAAATCAAACCCTGGCCCTCCGAGTTGGGGGTTGAGGCATCGGGCTAACCCCTCGGTACTCGTCAAAAATCTTAAAGGTTAAAAAATCCAAAATCCGGCCTCGGAACAGGACTGATATACGACGACGAAAAATGCTACGGAAAAGGAAAATGATTTTTGCGACATGGAACGTCCAAGGGCTCTCAAAGAAAACTCAAGAAGTCTTAGAAGAACTGAAGAATATGAAGATAGACATAGCTGTTATTACGGAAACCAAACGGAAAGGTCAAGGATCGGAAAATCTAGGTAAATACGACCATTTCTACATCGGAGTAACAAAACAACGTAGAGCTCAACAAGGAGTCTCAATAATTATGGTACACCGTCGGTTCAGAAAATACATATCATCATGGGAAGGCATCAATGAAAGAATGATAAAAACGATTATGTGTATAAAAGGATACAGAATGACGATTCTGGGAGTATATGCAATCAAGGACGATGCTATTGTAAATGTGAATGATAACTTTTTAGAACACCTTAGTGAAGAAATCACAAAGATGGGAAACACGAGAGAAATAATAATCCTAGGAGACCTCAACAGCAGAGTCGGGAAAAAGAACAACGATAAAGTAATTAGCAGATATGGAGAAAATAACACAAACAATACCGGAGAAAGGTTAATAGATATCTGCGACCAGAATGGACATAGAATAATGAATAAATATTTCCAGCATAGAAATATTCATAAATATACGTGGACTCAGGAAACACGCAAATAAAATCAGTGATAGACTATGTCATTCTTAAAAAAAAAGTCGAATGAAAACAACAGATGTGAGAGCATGTAGAGGACCAATTTGCGGCAGTGACCACTATCTCCTACGTTCAGATATTTCATTTCCACCGAAAATATAAAAAGAAACGCCGCAAGGTAATCATTCAAATGAACAACTCCAAGAAGTACGATACATACAAAGTGTTAAAAACCTATTTAACGTAGGCTGGACGAAAAACTAATTGAAACGGAAGATAATACCAGAAATGTGAATCAGTCATAAGAATACATCAAAGATTGTATACACGCCGCTGCCTTAGAAGCACCAGGGCGATATGAAAAAACCGTACATCGAAAACCGTATTGGTGGGATCAAGATATTTCGCAGGAAATAACAAAGAAAAGAGAATTGTATCAAAAATATCTGAACACAAAAAACGTGGCCGAGACAACAAAGACCAAACAGATAATGAGAACAACAGAGATGAAAACCCTAAGATCCATAAGAGGTATCACACTCAGAGATAGAGTACGAAACGAAGACACATTGAGAGAGCTAGGCGTTCAGGACGTAGTAAGATGGACAAGAGCGCGACGACGCATGTGGAGGGACCACGTAGATCGGATGGACCCTGAACGTATGGCGCATTGGGCGAAAACACAGAAGCCCAACACCAAGCGACCCATAGGAAGACCCAAAAAACGATGGTACGAGAGTTGGAGCTCCGGATCACAGCAAAGACTGTAACAGAAGAAACAGGACATAGTCCTATTACAAGAAAAAGAAGAAGAAGAAGAAAAAACGTGGAAGACAGAATACATTATAGAAGAATGCAAGCGAGGGTCAGAAAAAAAATATGTCAAAAGAAAACGAATCCTGGACAAAAAAGTGTACCATGCTAAATACATACATAGGTGGAAGCCAAAGTTCAGAAATTTTTAAACTATTAAAAAATTTAAGAAACGACAGAAAGAAAGACATTATTAAGTCCATATTACCACAAACTTGGAAGGATACTTTGAAGATTTACTAACAGATACAAGAGAACCCTTCAACAGATACAATCCAACGGTATACAAGGCGTCAGGTTGATAGGATCACCAATCAGAGTAAATGATAGAGAAGTCGGAGCCATATTCAGGCAGTTGAAGAATGGCAAATCACCAAGCCCGGGAAATGTAGCTTTGGAACTCATCAAATATGGACCTAAAGTTATAATTAAGCGGCAAAGGCAACTTTTCCAGCAATGCTTGAATAATCATGAAATACCTGAAGAATGGAAAGAGTCACATCTGAACCCTATCCACAAAAAGGAAGATAAATCAAAACCTGAAAACTATAAAGGAATTTCAGTCACTAGCAGTATCAGCAGAGCATATGGAAAACTTATTTAAAATCGAATAGAAGAAGAATAGTAAAATATGGAAGCCGAAGAACAGGCTGGTTTTCGAGCAGGTCAATCTACAATTGATCATGTTCTCTCCATTACTTAGATAAATGAAAAGAAAGTTGCTCGTGGCCAAGAAGTCCATCTGCTACTACCAAAAAACAGCAAGAATTAAAACGGGAAATCTCATAACAATTGGATTCACAGTAACTAAAGGACTAAGGCAATGATGCTGTATCTCACCAACGCTATTCAAAATATACCTCGAAGCAGCACTCAACAAATGGAAGAAAAAATGTACGAATATGGGCAAACCACTAACGGACTCAACTTTGTACACGCTGTGCTTTGCGGATGACCAGGTGATCCTCGCACAGGACTCTGAAGATCTTAGTTACATGATGCGAAAACTATTAGAAGAGTTTACAGCGTGGGGCCTAGAAGTGAATATGGGAAAAACTGAATACATGAGTATCGGAGGAGACCAACAGAGCCTCCGAGTAAAGGAAAATCAAGAAAGAAAATTATCTGAAGACTACAAATACCTGGGAGTAAAGATCACTCAAGACGAAAAATTAGATGCAGCTATTAAGGAACGAAATATACAGGTAAGAAAAGGCATATCCTTACTGAACAGCGTATTGGGGGATAAAAATATTTCTAAGGAAAATAAAAAAAGAATATATAACACTATAATAAAAAGCATCACAACATATGGATACGAAGTTTGGCCCCTAAAAGACAGAACAGAGAAAATGCTTAGAGCAACAGAAATGGACTTCTGGCGCCGTTCGGCGGGAATATCTAGACGCGACAGAATAACAAACGAGAGAGTCCGAGAAATCATGGTGGTTACACATACTATTGTTGACGACATCAGGACTAAACAACTCAGCTGGTACGGATATGTAAGGAGAATGCCGGAGAATAGAGTACTAAGACAAATCCTCGAATGACAACCAAGAGGAAGGCGCAGACCAGGAAGGCCTAGAAGAAGTTGGAGAGAAGGAGCTGATAGAGAAATCAGGGACAGATAACTCGAAGACGATCTATGGAATGACAGAACGAAATGGAAATCGGAAGACGTCGAAGAACGTTGTAAACCGATAATATATATATATTATATATAGTAACTTTAATAATTATTTTGGCTCAACATAATCACGCATATAATATAAACACAATATTTAAATAAAAAATTTAGACAAAATTTAAATTTTCTGATATGATCTAAATAAGAGCTTCTTTTTGTTTTTATTACTTCCATTTAATGGTGATTACGAAGAGGTCTGGTTCTAAACCGACTCAGACTGGTTCTAAACCAGTAATTTTGACCAAATGCATTAATAAGGGATTATCATAGTAGACATAATCATTAAATTGTAACGCAGTGATTCACGGCGAAACTAGATCTATAGTCTGGGCTGATTATCGGAGAATAGGTCATTTTTGGGAAAAGTTATTTACCAGCAATTTTATTGCTGGAATCAAATTATAAGATCCTATATATTAATAATATAGGTATGCAAAGTCCTCAGATAGTGTGCTACTTTTTTTATAAACAAAATGGCGCCCGAAAATCGTGTTTTTTTCAATTATTGCTCTATAACTCCGAAGATTTTAACTTTACAACAAAAACACCCAAATAAAAATTCACCGTGATTAAATTCTGCATAGAGATGTGTTTTTCCCGATCTGCTCCGACGAAAATTTTCATCGAAAAATGCGGGTTTTCCCAACAAATTCTTTAACTTTCAAATAAAGTTTTAGATAAGTAATTATTTACCAATAATTAAATAATTTGGTGACTTAAAAGCCTTCTTGGTTTATATTATAGTTCCAGAAGCTGGTGAAAATTAAACGAATATTTTAGCAACAATTCAATTGTTAATTAATAATTTACAGTCGCAATAATATCCAAAATAATTATGATACACTGATCAAACTTTGAAATCTTATAAAGATGAGATGCCTATTTAACATTTTGTCGACAAAATATAATTTTTTTATTTTTTTGCATAATCTTTAATTGTTTAAAAAAAATAGTTATAAACAAATTAACGTTTCTCAGAAAGTTTTTATTATATTATAATTTTAAGATATAGCTAAAATGCGCATTTCAAATATCTTGAAAATTAATGCCTTAAAACTTTTTTGCAACCATTTGCCAAAAAGTTATGAAACAGCAAAGTAAACATACGATTACTACGGTATTTATATATTTTTTTTAATTCTTTCAAAGCGTAGAAGTGAGTTTAAAGTACAAGCTAATTATTTATAAAAAAATATCGATTATCAGTTTAATGGTTATATTTTAATTAAAGATTATATATATATTTTTTTGTAATTCGCACGCGCGAAAGTAGAATAATACAGTACCGTAGCTACCCGCCCACATACACAACTCGCGCGAGGTTAAGCGTGTCAGTCGCTTGGAGTGAACATTTTATCTCCGGCTCTGTATCAAGCCTACTTTCGCGCTAAAAATTACAAAAAAAAGTAATTTTAATCTTTTATTAAAATATAACCATTGCACTAATTTTTGACATTTATTGTGGGTAATTAGAATGTACCATAGACTCACTTTTAAGCTTTAAAACAATTAAAACAAATTATAAACAACGGAGATTTCGTATATTTATTTTGCTGTTTCATAACTTTTTTGCAAATGGTTGGAAAATTTTTTTAAAGCATTCATTTTCAAGACCTATGAAATACGCATTTTAAGTATTTTTTAAAATTAGAATATAATAAACAATTTCTGAGAAATGTTAATTTGTTTATAACAATTTTTTTGAAACATTTAAAGATTATGCAAAAAAATGAAAAATTTATATTTTGTCGACAAAATATTAAATAGGCATCACACCTTCATATTGTTTCTAAGCTTGATCAATGTCTCATGATTATTTTGGTTGTTATTGCGACTGTAAGTTGTTAATTTACAATTGAATTGTTGCTAAAATGTTCATTTCATTTTCACCGGCTTCTGAATTTATAATCTATAACAAGAAAGCTTTTATTTCACCAAGCTATATAATTATTGATAAATAATTACTGGCCCAAAAAATTTATTTGAAAATTCGATATTTTGTTGGGAAAACCCACATTTTCCGAGGAAAATTTTCGTCGGAGCAAATCGGGAAAAACATATCTCTATGCAGAATTAAATTGGGGTGAATTTTTATTTGAGTGTTTTTTGTGTAAAATTAAAATCTTCGGAGTTCTAGAGCAATAATTGAAAAAAATACGATTTGTCGGCGCCATTTTGTTTATAAAAAAATAGCACACTATATGCGGACTTTGCATACCTATATTAATAATATATAGGATCTTATAATTCGATTCCAGCAATAAAATTGCTGGTAAATAACATTTCTTTGTACTTTACTAATTAGACCAGCATATCATAACTATTTTTTTTCAAAATTTAAAGATTATGTAAAAAAAAAAATTATATTTTGTCGATAAAATATTAAATTAGCATCTCATCTTTATAATCTTTATAAGTTTAATCAATGTATCATGATTATTTTGGTTATTATTGCGATCGTAATTTGCTAATTAACAATTGAATTGTTGCTAAAATATTCGTTTAATTTTCACCGGCTTCTGGAATTACAATCTATACCAAGAAAGCTTTGATGTCACTAAGTTATTTAATTATTGATTAATAATTACTTACCTAAAACTTTATTTGAAAATTAGAGTTTTTGTTAGGAAAACTCGCATTTTCCGAGGAAAATTTTCTTCGGAGAAAATCGTTAAAAACATATCTCTATGTAGAATTTAATTGCGGTGAATTTTTATTAGGGTGTTTTTGTTGTAAAGTTAAAATCTTCGGAGTTATAGAGCAATAATTGAAAAAAATACGATTTGTCGGCGCCATTTTGTTTATAAAAAAAGTAGCACACTATCTGTGGACTTTGCATACCTATATTATTAATATATAGGATCTTATAATTCGATTCCAGCAATAAAATTGCTGGTAAATAACTTTTCCATGAATTTTGCTAATTAGCCCAGAGTACTAAGATAGAGCAGGCCAGAGCCGCGTTTAGAAGGATTTCCAAGGTAATAATAATATACAACATAGACCTAAAATTGGCATTGACGATCCGCCTACTTCTCTTCTACATGTTTTCGGTCTTACTTTATAGTATCGAGTCCTAGACTGTGAATAAAATCAATCTAAATGGCATTGAGGATTTCGAAATCTGGTGCTATTGAAGAATTTTAAGAGTCCCTTGGTTGGAGAAGATTCGAAACTCCACAATACTAGACCGTCTCAGGATGACTGCTAAAATTATAAAAATCATCAAGAAGAGAAAGCTGGCGTATTTCGTTTATGTAAAGAGAGGTCTCAAATATAGGTTGCTACACAATATTATGCAAAGGAATATAGCAGGAAAGCGCAGTCCAGGACAAAGAAGAACCTCATAGTTGAAGAACTTGCGAGATTGGTATGGTGTTGATACAAGCATGTTGTGTAGGGTGGCAGTGAATAAAATTAATATAGCTATGATGGTAGGTAACCAACGTTCTGAAAGGACATGGTACATGAAGAAGAAGAAGAAGATAATAGAAACGATAAAAGTCTTGAGCATTGTCATTTATAAATTTAATTTAATTGAAAAAAAAAATTATCAGGATGAAAATTTCATCATATACAGGGTGTTAGTAAATAAGTATGAAAAATTTTAAGAGCTAATTCTACATGAAAAATTAATGCCAGTTTGCTCTATAAACATATGTCCACAAATGCTTAGTTTCGGAGATACGGGGTGTTGAAATTTTTACTTCAAACTGCCAATTTATTTATTGCTCTAAGACCAGTTGAGCAATGAAAATGAAATTTGATGCGTTTTAGGAGGTAGTTATTACGAATTTTATGACATACAATTAAGAATTTTGTATTCATCATTGGCGCGCCTACGGGCAATGGTCTTAATTATTTTAAAGAAAAAAATACTACGCTACTGAGATATTTCGAATTAGAAATTATTTTTAAATTCCACGTCTAATTTATGATAAAAAACCTTTCTTGTCTTTTTTCATATGATGCACCGTTTTTATGCAGAAAAATAAAACATCTTGGCGCGTATTTTTCATTTCTTAATACATCATCAAGAACTATCCAATATAATAATACTAAACTAGAACAATAACAGAAAATATTACTAATACCATTTCAACTAGGTGCAAAGCTGCAAGAAATGTTTAAAATTATCTCCGTTACAGGTAACAAAAGAATTTTATATTCATCATTGGCGCGCGTACGGGTAATGGTCTGAATTTTTTGAAGAAAAAAATAGTACACCACTGAGATATGTCAAACTAAAAAAAAATTTTGAATTCCTCGTTTAATTGACGACAAAAAATATTTCTTGCAGTTTTTTCATATGCGGCGCCGTTTTTATGCAAAAAAATTAAACATCTTAACGTTTACAAAGTATTTGAACTAAGTTTCTATACATATGGAAACTACCTCAAATACTTGGTAAGCGTAAAGATGTTTTATTTTTTTGTATAAAAATAACGGCGCCTCGTATGAAAAAAAGGAAAGAGAGATTTTTGTCGTAAATTGAACGAGGAATTCAAAAATAATTTTTAGTTTGACATATCTCAGTGGCGTACTATTTATTTCTTCAAAAAATTCAGACCATTACCCGTACGCGCGCCAATGATGAATATAAAATTCTTCTGTTATCTGTAAAGGAGATCATTTTAAACATTTCTTGCAACTTTGCACCTAGTTGAAATCTTATTAGTAATATTTTCTGTTATTGTTCGAGTTTAGTATTATTATATTGGATAGTTCTTGATGATGTATTAAGAAATGAAAAATACGCGCCAAGATGTTTTATTTTTCTGCATAAAAAAGGTGCATCATATGAAAAAAAAGGCAAGAAAGGTCTTTTATCATAAATTAGACGTGAAATTTAAAAATAATTTTTAGTTCGAAATATCTCAGTGGCGTACTATTTTTTTCTTTAAAAAAATTCAGACCATTGCCCGTAGGCGCGCCAATGATGAATACAAAAATCTAAATTGTATGTCGAAAAATTTGTAATAACTACCTCCTAAAACTCACCAAATTTCATTTTCATAGCTCAACTGGTCTTGAGCAATAAATAAATTGGCACTTTGAAATAAAAATTTCAACACCCCGTATCTCCGAAACTAAGCATTTGCGGACATATGTTTATAGAGCAAACTGGTATTAATTTTTCATGTAGAATTAGCCCTTAAAATTTTTCATACTTATTTACTAACACCCTGTATATGAATTTAAATGAGGCCCCGACAAAACAACATTCCGTGTATTACATATTATTATGAAATAAATAAATAAGAGGTGTATTTGTTTTGAAATTATTTCAATGCTTAAACAAATTTTTTTCAAATTTTTTTAGGTATTTAACTTAAAATTGTATGTTAATGTTGTTTAAAATATTATTTTAACAACCCTTTCTATAATACTTGTCTAATTTTATCACGAATTTAATAAACTTCAATTGTTGTTTGAATGATCAAAGTCTATTATTGTACCTTCGGCAATTGCCTTTTTTGTTCTTTCGGTTACGCCTATACTCTGAATCGCGGGTGTCTTCTAATTGGGTATTTCGCAGTTGAATATTTAATTTAAATAGGTCTTTCTGTTCTAAAAGATACGGGCCATCCGCACACTCGAACAAACACCATTTTAATTTGGCGAAAATTTATTAAAAGCTCGAGGTTTAATGAAACGATTCCTTTTGTGACGCTCTCAGATGCAATTGACGACGAAATTGATATTACAATTTAGTTCTAGAAATGTTTTTACGGGTTCATATTTAAAGAAGAATAACCGGCGGTTTTAATAAATGATTTTCAATAGAACTTGTCTTTGAAATCGATTAAGAAAGTTAGCGCACATGAATATCTCCGATGTAGAGAACACGGAATTTTATAATTCTATTTAGTTCATCGATATTTTTACTTTGGGAAAGATCATGTAATTATTCGAACCAAGTTCCTCAGTTGATACAGACTATGCCCTCGCAATTTCCCCCTCAGAGTTAACACTGGCCATACTTATTTACTTACTTAATCCAGAACTCTTTTGGTGTTATTGCGGAGTTAGGTTCTCCGTCTTTTTCTTCCACATTTTCTTCTATCCCTGGCCAATGCTTTTGTTTCCTCCCATTTTATTCCTCTTTTGTCGGCTGCTTCCTCAATTCTTCTATCCACGTCTTTCTTGGTCTTCCTCTCTTCTTTTTACCCTCTTTCGCTTCATATATCTGTCTTACTATTTTTTCTTCTCCTCTTCTCAGTACATGTCCGAACCATCTAAGTTGTCTTTATTCGATTGTTGTTGTAACTGGGTGAATTTTCAGATTTTCTCTAAAGGTTTGATTTTTTCTTTTTATCTTTCCTTGTTTTTCCCTCTATTGTTCTAAAAAATCTCACTTCTGTGCTTATTGGTCTATTCTTTGTCTTTTTGTTAACGCCCAAGATTCACAGGCATAGTTTAGAGTGGATTTCACAATATTTTTTACTATTTCCGTTTTTATATTCTGGGGTATTTCTTTCTTATTTAAAAAGTTCTTCTTTCTTCCCATATCTTTCGCTTCATAGATCTATCTTACTATTTTTCGTTTCCTTTTCTCAGTACATGTCCGAGCTATCTAAGTTTTCCGTATTCGATTGTTGTAACTGGGTGAATTTTCAAATTTTCTCTAAAGGTTTGATTTCTAATTTTATCTTTTCTTGTTTTTCCCTGTATTGTTCTCAAAAATCTAATTTCTGTGCTTATTAGTCCATTCTTTGTCTTTTTGTTAATGCCCAAGATTCACAGGCATAGGTTAGAGTGTATTTCACAATATTTCTTACTATTTCCATTTTTATATCCTTAGGTATTTCTTTCTTATTTAAAAAGTTACTCTTGATATTATTAAACAGCTTACTACTCTTTGTAATTCTTTCATTTACCTTATCTTCTGATTTTCCATCCCTGCTTATGAAACACTGGCCATAACTGAACCAAAATCACAGAGGACATGAAGTTAAAGCTGTTTTCACTGAAAGATTATTTTTGGGTGGGGGATCATCCCATTTTTGGTTTGGTTTTACAGCTTCTGGTGTGAATTCGCTGTTTCCACTACTTTTTTCCATTCTTCCCTTTATTTGATTGTCCTTCCTATATTTATAATTTCCATACTCCTTAAGTCTTCTTCCACTTGCTGTCTCCATCTCAGTTTAGGTCTATCTCTAATTTTTTTACTTGGTGGTATCCATTCCGTTAAAACACTTAACGGATTGCTCTTCTCTCTTCTCGGTTTGTGGCCATACTCTAACGATATTCTCTTGACCCATCCATTCTTGTATTCATGAGTCATCAGTTGTCTTGCAGTCTCTTCGCATTCCTTCTTTGGTACCACGATTTTTCTCGTAATCTTCTCAAAAACTTTTAGTTGCTCTTTTTCTCTTGCTGTTATTTACCCCAACTGTTAAATAAATGTTACCAATTTATGCCAAAATTTCACCTTTTTTTCGATCGCAGTAAGAGTGTAATCCGAACAAGTGTGCTTTATAAAAACGCTTTATATTCCACTTATACAAATTAAATAAAATAAGTTAGGATAATATGTTTCTTTAAATTTACCTCAAGAGCAATCTTCCAATATTATATCTAATACGCGTATATAATAAAATATGTCTAGTTGCTGTAAATCCAGTGTACTTAGCTAAACGATTTTAAAAGGAACACACCTGCGACTTAAATATTTCGTGATGGTATCATGTGACGTCACGTGCTATTACGCGGATAACGTGCAACGGTATCTATATTGCACGAACTGTAGTTTACTATGAATTTTGACGTTTATTATTTTCAATGTCAGTGACATTTGCGTATTTGCTTTGTTTACGTTTAATGCAAACTTCATCATCGTGAGTAATAGCCAGAGACATGCTAACAATAGGCTAGGCTAGGGATATGCCACTCAATGCATCGGGGTGTAACGCCAATATCAAGTACGGTGGTCTACCTATCTTTGTCTGTCGTACGAGTGTGAGCGTATCTACCAAGAGGTGGGAATAATGGAAAGACACAGACACAGAGGCGGCGGCGGCCATCATATGCTAGAGAGAGAAAGCTAAGCGCCCGTAGAGAAAGAGAGATAGACCACCAACCCAAACTGCTTCGCGTTACGCTATTTTTCGGACTTGGCCTAATCTACTTATTATTATATCTATGGTAATAGCCATAATTACATGATCGATGAGTACTATACTAATTACAACTAGTAATCAAGAAATAATATTTGTCAATTATTTGGAAGTAGCGATAAAATATACTGGCTTGGTTCCCCTCACATAAATTGTTTTCGTTTTCAAATTAATTTATTTTTGATGTTTATAAAATCACAGAACAGAAATTCCCCAACAAAAAAATATTGCCAAATTCAAGAGAGTCCAACCATACAGCCACTTTCCCATTCGAGGGGAATTCCTTAGTTGTCGGTAAATAATGAATATCGGAGAATTGCGGAAATGTCTGGGTGTACCGGAAGTAGCCCCGTCACTGGCACTTTTCCAACATGGGGCTTTCTTCCGCTTCTTTATCCTGTTGAGAATAAAGGTTCGTTCGATTGTCGGTTTCGAGGGATGATCAGATTTTTAATTAATTTTTAAACGATCGTATTGGCATAATCCTGTAGAGAATTTATATTTAATTATTAGAAACAGTTTTACATTTTCATGAGGGCAATTAGAGATTGAAACTGGGTCAAAAGGACAAATATAAGTCCTATGTTTTCACCCAATGTGACCGTAAGTGGAAGAGTAAGTCGATATTTGAACCCTTCGTGTAACTTTGCGTCGATTGATTAGACCAGTGTTCCCAGATGACTTTTTTGATGATCAGTAGATTTCAGTAGAATCGAGTCGCCTCAAAAATCTATTAGTTTATACATAGACAACTAGATGTAGATGCCGCCCCAAAAAATCAGTAGAATTAAGTAGAATTAGGGGGGAAAGCAACCAGATGCCTCAAAAAATCGGTGGATTCAACCGATTTTTCGTGAAATTTACCGAATACCTCTATTAAAATACGATGATTTTGAGTATTTTAGTCATTTTTAGTATTTCAGTAGGTTTAAGGATGCCATCAGTAGATCAGTAGACGAGGATCGAGATCAGTAGGTCCACTGATTTTTCAGTAGGTCTGGGAACACTGGATTAGGCACTTCTTAATTTCAAAATTTTTTATTTGTGTTTTTGAGCCTTGAAAATCGTAATTTTTTGTTTTTTTTTGCTTTAAATTGTTTTAATTCGAGTTATGTTTTAACACTAGAAGCACCAGAGCGGTCATTTTGACTGCTTTCTATTTTTGACACTCTGTTTTACTCATTCATAGTTATTTTAGAAACTTGATAATTTATGACTTTTCCTAGATCTATTTGAAGATTATAATTTCTCTTTTGCAGCTACTTAGCGGAATTACTTTTTAAGATATGCTAATGTCTACCTAGAAGCACCAGAGCAGTCATTTTGACTGCTTTCTTTTTTGACCCCGCTGTATTACTCATTCATATTTATTTTAAAAAAATTTATAATTTGGGACTTTAATATTTATTTGAGGATTAAAATTTCTCTTTTACAGGTACTTTTACAGTATAATTACATTTTGAATATAGTTAATGTCTACCTAGAAAAATTGGGTAGTAATGACAAGGTATTCTACATTTTGTTCTATTTTTCTGGGAAGTTTTTACTTATTTTATGTATAAAATGCATCTAAAGCACTTGTTATTAGGTAATTTGAGTATACTCTTTGCAAGTGCGTGCTCAATATGTATTTTGATTTTTCATTGTGATCTTTCTCTTTTCTGCTGTTATCACGTCTCGTCGATATTTGACTGAGCAATAACTATTGGAGTGGTTACAGAATTTGTCAGATAATGAATATGAAGTAGAGTTATGTGATGAAAATGTATCCAATAATGAAGAAGACGAGTATGTGCCTGATAAAGTTGATCAAGGACATTCATCGGGTAGCGATTCTGAAGATGAAGTTGAGATTGAGGATATGCTCAGTACTTCTGCTTTAACTTCGAATGCTGACTCCAATACTTCTTTAGGAATTATTACGAACCGGTTAAGAGGAATTCGCGGAAGCAGTTTAGAGAATTCCTCCATCGACACTATAGGATGGGAGTTTCTTTGCAATAGCGCTAGTACAGCAGGTTAGCAACAATATTATATTAGTAGCTTCACTAGCTTATATTTATGTATTCACTTAGGCATATAATATTTTTGAGCATATTATTTTTTTATGTGCCTATCCGTGATGAATGTTGGCGACCATCATGGGAATTTTTACCTTATCCGCAGGATGTTCTTCTTCCTGGGCCCCGTTTTCCAAATATTTTTTCCTTGCAGGATGGCTTCTAGAAGGATATATCTGGATTCATTTCGCATAATGTGTCAAAAGTATTTGAACTTTCGAGATTTGATGGTGGTACCTCTCGGTTCTTCTACATTCTTCTGAGGACCTCCTCATTTGTGACTCTCCGATTCTTTTGTGGCTATTCTCCGACATAGCCACATTTGGAATGCTTCCAATTTTCTGCACATATTCTTTGTTCAAGGTCCACGGTTCAACACCACAAAAAACAACAGAGAAGACGTAGCAGGTGAAAGTGAAAAACATGTGAAATTTGTCATATACATAAATGTAAATAAAATTTGTGTGGGTCTTGTACAAGCAAAATTAAAAAATTTTGCTACTGCATAAATCGTGATTAAATAATTAAATAATAATTCATTTAAATTAATTAAATACATCTTTTATTATTATTAGTTATTAACTCAATATAGGTTTTTATCAAGTAAAAAAGAATTCAAAAACGGCTGGAAATAGAAATTCTAATACCCGTCATTTTGACCGCTGCGGTGCTTCTAGGTATGCAGAAATGTTGGTGCTTCTAGTGTTAATTTAAAATGTTCGAATACAAGATCTCTTTAATCTATGTTTGACAGAGAAATCTATACTATCTGAATGGAATAGAGCCAAAACAATTATTCTTCTGTACAAAACGAGAGAAAAACTGATCTGGAAAATTACCGACCAATCAGTCTGTTAAACCATATTTATAAACTTTTTACGAGAGTAATCACCACATTATTAGACAAGAAAATAGGTAGAGAACAAGCTTGATTTAGATCAAGCTTTGAAACCAACGATCACCTCCAAACAATAAAACAACTCATCGAAAAATCCATAGAATATAACAAGCCCGTAGTTTTAACATTCGTAGATTTCCACAAAGCATTTGATTCAGTAGAACTCGACAGTGTTATAGTATAGAAGCACAAAACGAGAGCCGCACTGATAGCTGGTATTTGAGGCTAATAAGTAGGTAATTATATAATATATAATAACGTGACAAGCTCGATACAACTACACGCTAACAACAACCAAATAAAAATCCAAAGAGGAACCCGATAAGGTGATACGTTGTCACCTAAACTTTTCATTTCGGCTCTAGAAAAAGCGATCAAAACCCTCGAATGGAGTGACAAAGGAATAAATGTGGAGGGAGAGATGCTACACCACCTAAGCTACGCAGACGATATTAGACTTGATTGCAGATGATTTGGAAGAAAATAGGTAGTACAGCCTGTCATAAAATAGACTTAAAAATAAATATAACAAAGAGAAAATATATATGACGAACTTAGTACCAAGTAAACACCTTCAAATACAAAATTAACAACTAGAACTAGTAGACAAATATACACTAAGCATCAAAATAACGCACCACCTTTAAAATGGGACATTTTTTCGTATTTCCCATACCTGTTGTCCGATTTTAGTGATCTTTTTAATATCTAATAGCCTTATCCTTTAAGAATATCGATGTGGTAAAAGTGTTACTGGACAAGTAAATGTCATTGTATACCGGGTATAGCAATCATACTGGGTTTTTTCCTCAAAGTTCGGAACACCCTGTGGAATATTTCAGCATATTATATAAAGTATAGAAATTAAAACTTAATTGTAGCCTTAGGCTTTCTTAATTTTTTTCTTTTTGATTTATTCGCTTATGTTGGATAATAAAAAAGTTAGGTACTTTAACAACTAGCAACGTTCTTCATAACTACAGGGTATTTCTAAATAAGTGCGATACACTTTAAAGGGGAATTCTGCATGAAAAATAATGACCGTTTGCTTTATAAACATATGTCCGCAAATGCTTTGTTTCCGAGATACGGGATGTCGAATTTTTTCTTACAAACTGACGATTTATTTATTACTCAAAACCAGTTGAGATATGCAAATGAAATTTGGTAAGTTTTAAGAGGTAGTTATTGCGCATTTTTTAACATACAATTAAGAATTTTATATTCACCATTATATTGACATAATATGACCGGGTAATATGACCCGTATGTACGCCAATGATGAATATAAAATTCTTAATTGTATGTCAAAAAATGCGCAATAACTACCTCTTAAAACCTACTAAATTTCATTTGCCTATCTCAACCGGTTTTAGAGCAATAAATAAATCGTCAGTGTGTAAGAAAAAAATTCAACATCCCGTACCTCAAAAACGAAGCATATGCGGATATATATTTATAAAGCAAACGGCCATTTTTTTTATGCAGAATTACCCCTTAAAGCTTTACGCACTTATTTTGAAACACCCTGTATTGATGAAGAACGTTGCTAGTTGTTAAAGTAGGAACCTAACTTTTTTATTATACAACACAAGCGAATGAATCAACAAGAAAAATATTAAGAAAATCTAAGGCTACAGTCGAGTTTTAATTTCAATATTTTATATACGCTAGAATATTTCACGGGGTGTTCCAAACTTTGAGAAAAAAACACACTATCATTGTTACACCCGGTATACAATGACACTTACCTGTTTAGCAACAATATTATTACATCAATATTACTGAAGAATATAGCTATAACATCCTAAAAAAACTACTCAAACCGGACAACAGGTTTAGAAAATAGGAGACATCAAAAATGTCCCATTTTTAAGGTGGTGCGTTAATTTTGATGTTTAGTGTATATACCTAGGTCACGAAATTAAGATAGGTAAGGAAAATCAAACAAACGAAGTATACAGAAGAATAATACAAGGATGGGCAACATACGGAGTTCTTATAGACTAAGAGCCGCTATAGGTGAAATTTCTTAATCATTTTAGGCACGACGCACAGTGGTTCCAAATGCTGAAAACATGGTCATGAGGCGAAGAAAAACGTCCCTATCTAGGGATTTTCATGTTTACAGTTGTTTTCTCATACTATCGTAAAGTCGTAATACGCAGTTATAAGGATCAGACTGGATGTATTGTGGTTCACAGCTCAGGAACAAGTGAGCCATGTCCGAGGTTATTTTGGCCGGCGGAGAAAGTCTAAAAGAACGCGTATATTGAAAACGCTGGAAAACGTTTTGTGGTTTATCAATTTTATCGCTATAAAGCAGATTCTTCTTTTTTAAGTATGTAGTAATGTAAGATGTAAGTTAACTTAAGTGTTAGTAACAATAAATGCCTTAAATTTGTTACTACATAAATAGTGAAAATATACTTGAAATAATCAAAATTTTGTAAAGATACATTCAAAAAGTACAAAATTCTGCATAATTCTGCGACTAATGTTTATTAGTCTTAAAATATATTGTAAGAAGATACAGAATCACTTTGGTTTAGCTGCCTATAACTGCCTATGCATTGCTGGCATTTGTTTGAATACAAAAGTGGAAAATGACGCATATTACATGATTCTGGCGATTGTGGAGTATTTATGGGCGGTTGTACATAAGTAATAGGTTCTGAATATTGTACTACATAATCAAAATGTATTGGTAATCAGCAATTTTAAAAAACCCTTATAATATAAATTTTTAAACACACATGCATTTAAAATGAAATCTTAGAAATTCTTTCGGCTATATTGGATCCGCCATTTTGTTTTAATAAAAAGTAATGTTAGATTTGTAGTCAACGACCTTAAATTACCAAATCTGACAAAAAAAATTGCGTTTTGATTGATACTTTCAATTTCTTTCCGCCATGTTGGATCAGCCATTTTGTTTTTCAGAAAAAATAATGTCAGATTCGTAATCAGCAATGCCAAAAACCCCTAAGAACGAAAGTAATTCCAAAATGTATAAACAATATACGCTCATGACCACGTTTTTGGCATTTGGAACCACTGTGCGACGGGAACCTATAACTTAAATAGTAGAACCTAAAAGAAAATGTTTGAGCACTGTGCCGTCACTTGTCAGTGGCACACGCGTCTACAGTGGCGCATCAAACTTTCCACTTATGGACGGGATACATAAATTAAAAAATACCCTCCCTCATTACCAGAAATTAATTTTTTTCATTTTTTTAAGTTCTATGTGATTAAGACATAAGATTCATCGTAATTTTAACCCACCACCCTCTTCTCACTGCTCCCACCATCAAAAACTTTATTTTTCGATTTAATTTTTTTTTTTTGGTGGGATGCAATCAATTTTAAAATTTCAAGAAATTCACACGCATAGTTAAGGCTTTTATAAAACACGTCTATTTTTTATAGACCTGTAGATTGAGTGTACATAACCTCAAAAAAATTTTAAAATTTGTTTTTTTGGAAAAAGGTACAAAACTTTTTTTTGGGGATAGCTGCAGATCTAATTTTTTCTTAGTCTTGTGTATTTTAACAAACACTATATTTTTGATTTTTTTTCAGATTTTTCTGTGATGCTGGTTACCTTCAAAAATCCAAAAAACTGTTTTTAAGGGGGTTTTGGGGGTTTGAACGTGTTTTTCTGATTTTTAAATATTCTAAAGGACTCAGTTACTTCAAGTTACATATAACCTATAAAAACAAAATTGAGTTGATATATTATGAAGTCTATAAAATAGGGAAAATCCCCCAAAACCCCCCAAAAAACAGTTTTTCGGATTTTTGAAGGTGGGGATCCTTACGGAAAAATCTGAAAAAAATTAAAAATATAGTGTTTGATAAATCACACAAGATTAAGAAAAAATTAGACCTGCAGCTATTCCTCAAAAAAAGTTATACGCTTTCTTGAAAAAAAAAATCCTTTTAATTTTTTGAGGTTATGTACACTCTACCTATGGGTCTACAAAAAATAGGCATGTTTTATAAAAGCCTCAGCTATGCGTGTGAATTTTTTGAAATTTTAAAATTGATTGCATCCCACCAAAGAAAATAAAAACGAAAAATGAAGTTTTTGATGGAGGGGGCTGGAGGAAGGGAGTGGTGGGTTAAAATTACGCTGAATCCTATGTGTTAATAGAACTTAAAAAATAAAAAAAAATAATTCTGTTAGTAAGGGAGGGTAACTTTTAATTTATTTATCCCGTCCATAAGTGGAAAGTATGATGCGCCACTGACGACGCATGTGCCACTGAAAAGTGACGGCACAGTGTTCAAACGTTTTCTTTTAGGTTCTACTATTTAAGTTATAGGGTCCCATCGTGCCTAAAATGATTAAGAAATTTCACCTATAGCGGCTCTTAGTCTATTATACTACATTCGCTCTCGCGAGATTTTTTTTGACACATTCGGAATAGGAAACATACAACACAAAATTTCCTACCTCACACTATTAACTGCTAAAATCAACTCAAATCAACTTCATCTTTCATTAAAAAAAGAAGAATTATTAGAAATAGTGGGAGTGTCTACTAATCTCATAAAATTTTGTGAAGTTTATTTCTACGAAATATTTTTATTTTGTACAATCAATAATTTTCTCATTTGCTATCAATACATTATAACGGTTTAAATAAATAATTATTGATTGGCGTAAGGTTTATGTTATTTTTATGTCTGTTTACTATTAATAATATTGGATATGAGCAGGTGCGTTGGTTTTGTAGTAATTTCCAATCACTTCTGACAACTGAACTTTTCTAAAAAGAAATTACTAACGTCAGTGTCAAAAAAAATCTCGCGAGAGCGAATGTAGTATAGAAACGTTTTTAAGAGTCACATTCCAGTTAATATAAAGAAAAACGTTTTGTCGACCAATGCGTGCTACCGGTGATGACCTATGGTGCAGAAACATTATCGCTCACACAGAAAAACTCACAAAAACTAAGCGTAACGCAAAGAAGTAGTATGAAGCGATCAATGATAGGGGCCACTCTACGAGATAGATTAGAAACGAAGATCTACGAGCTAAGACGAAAGTCATAGACGTCATTGAAAGAAACTGTAACTTAAAATGGAAATGGGTTGAACACGTTACCAGAATGAAGGACGGAAGACGGACTCGCAAACTAATTGAATGAAGACCAAGAGCCGATAAACGTAGCAGAGGAAGATCACCAACACGATGGCAAGACGACTTACGAAGACAACAAGAAACTGGATACAGAAAACACAAGATAGAACACTTTGGAGACAAACAGGGGAGGCCTATGTCCAGCAGTGGATCGAGAGAGGCTGATGATGATGATACCTCGAAAACAGTTAATTTAAGAGAAAAATTACAATAAACCTTTTTTGTTTACAATAATATAAAAACCTGAAATAATGTCTACCCGGGCCGAAAAAATTATTCTTATAATTTGTTTTAAATTTTTTTTTAATAATGTAGCAATAAATCCGAAATTACGGCATTTAGGTATAGTGAATATGACATGAAAAATAATCAGTATTTCTTCAAGGACTTGAAATCGCAAAAAGTATACAAAGCTCCATTTTAAATTATAAAAATTTTATTTCTGGAAATTACATTTCAAGAAAAACGGAAGATCTGACAACGATGTAAATACCACTGTAATATCGGACGCATCAGACGATTCTTACCCACCAAAATCTATAAAAATTGTACAAGCCAGTTCTGAGATAATTAACGCGTTCCATACATAAAACTCACTCTGTATGTTAAATATATGATAAACAAAGATCAAACGTATATTCCATATTTATAATATTGACCAAAGCGTACTAAGAAAGACCTTGAAAGTTTAAGCAACCAATAAGTTATGTCATTATCAAAGTTTAGCCAAAATTTAATATTAAATTGTGTAAAATATCATTTACCATAATGGAAAATTACCCACATATTTCAAAATTACCAGGGATGCGTAACTCTCTGTAAGCATATTTTCAACGCCCCATTTACTTCAAGCTTTCAGGTTGTATTTCATACTTTATACCATAAATTGTAAAATCTTTTACAAGAAAGCGAAAACAGTATTGACGAGGATAGGCCAGTCCTTATGTGTGAAAATTCTTAGTGTCAGGATTCACTGAAAATTTCTCCAAAAGTGTGTCCATCTTATATCTTAGCTATATTGAATTATGAACATAGCTTTTATACACCACCAAACTTATATCGAATCACGATGTATTTCAAACTAATGTTCGTTTCTTTTGAAAATGCTTGTTATTGTTACATACGACGAATAAAGGTTTTTGTAGACAATAAATCTGTAGCTGGCGTGAATAAGTCGATAAGTCAAGTTTTGTGTAAAACTGGGTAAGTTGTACCAAGAGCTTCATAAATAAATATGGGCTACCATGTGAATAAGTAAGTAACTTTAGTTAAAAGTATGCAACAGTTTATACACATGTGCATTACTGGTTATATCTTAGATTGAAGTGCATTACTGGATAACTCTAGTTACATTAAAAATACCACACTGAATTTGTCCGTGCATAAGTAGGAACCGTAAACATGGCCTACTTTGCCCAGTGGGTTCAACTTTGCCCACTGTAAGGGTTATAATATTTGTAAAAAAAAAAATACTTGGCAACATAGCAATGTACCACAGACTTTTACGCGCGCACTAAGAAACACGCAGAAATCAAGACAGTGTGATCTAACCTGTTTGACTGAAGTGTAACGCTTGTAGTAAGGTAAGAAATTTGAACACGTTTTTATAGTTTTTTTAGGGTAAAAGCTAAGCACTACTGGGTATACACCAGTAGGAATATTAACTAAATATTTGTTTATACGTCTTACTTAGTATTCTTTTAACTGAATTTGCGATGAAACGTTTATCAGGGATTACATGTTTCTTCTTTATAAAACAAAATCCAAGTGGGCAATGTTGTCCTGTCATTTGTCTTTAATTTTTTATTCTTTATTTTTTATATAAAATGTTTTAGAGGCATTTAAAAGGAAACGGAAGTGTGCTTTTGAGTTTAACGTCACAAAGTATTAATTTTTACGTAAAACAGTATGTCAGTATGTACCTAATTGTTTTTTTTTTGTTCAAGGACCAATCAAAATGCCAAGAAAAAGTAGAAAAAAATTGGGAGCAAGGCAGTATGTAAACTACTCCGAAGCCATGCTTGAACGAGCTGTGGTAGCAGTGAGAGGAGGTTTAAGTTCCCGTCAGACAGAAGAACGTTTTAAGGTGCCACGCCGAACCATTCTGAATAAAATTAAACGAACGCATGTTTCCTCCATTGGCCATCCCCTTACACTCACTAAAATAGAAGAACGTCATTTAGTGGATGTTGTTATAGCAAGTGCAGAATATGGTGCCCCTTTAACAAGCCTGGAGATTAGAATGCTTGTAAAACAATATTTAGATGCCAGAGGAACTCGAGTTGTTTATTTCTCTAACAACAATCTTCCTAGTTGTGACTGGGTCAAGGCTTTTTTGTCACGACATAAGCACATTTTAACTCAAAGGCACTGCCAAAACGTTAAACGATCCAGGGCAGCCAACACTGAAGAAATCATAGAGGGATATTTTAATAATTTAAAAATAACACTTGAAAACATCGAACCTCAAAATATCCTAAATTATGACGAGACAAATCTGTCAGATGACCCTGGTACCCAAAAATGTGTATTTCGATGAGGGACAAAATACCCGGAAAGATACATGAATGCCACTAAAAGCGCAGTGTCTCTAATGTTCGCAGCTACCGCAACAGGAGAACGTCTACCACTGTATGTCGTTTATAAAGCTGAAAGATTATATGATAGATGGATAACGGGTGGTCCCCCTCGTACATTGTATAATAGAACAAAATCTGGATGGTTTGATGCATCAACTTTCCAAGACTGGTTTTTTAAAGTTGTTTTACCTTGGTCAAAACGGGATAACAGCACAAAGGTTTTGATTGGGGACAACTTGTCCTCACATTTGAATATTGAGATAATAAGGGCTTGTCAAAGGGCAAATATAAGGTTTGTATTTTTGCCACCTAATTCTACAGGGCTTACACAACCACTTGATGTTGGATTTTTCCGGCCTTTAAAAAGAGCCTGGAAAAAGATCCTTACTGATTTAAAAACTAGTCAACCTAACTTAAATTCAGTTGAAAAAACCATCTTTCCTCAATTGCTAACAAAACTAATAGACGCGATTGAGCCAAATTTTCAAAAAAATCTTTAAAGTTCATTTCGTGCAACTGGAATTTGTCCCTTTGACCCACATGAAGTGCTAAAAAAGATGCCAAATGAGAGATTTGCCAAAAGAGTAAGTTCTGAAATTGATAATGCATTATTAAATTTTTTACAACAAAAAAAGAAAGGGGATACCATTAAAAAACGAAAGAAAAAGTTGCTTAATACTGAACCCGGTCAATCAGTTCAATTTGAAGAAATTGGTCAGAATCAGGAGGGAAGTGGGAACGAGGATTTAGAAGGAGAAATAGAGATGGAGACGAGTGACAACGAAAATTTAGCAGAAGAAATGGAAATGACTAACAGTGACGATGATATTGGTGGGGAGGCAGATGAATTACATGAAGACGAGCAGAATGAAATGGTTGAAAATATCGAGTCTGATGAAAATATCGAAGTAGATGGAAATAATTTAAAAATTGGTACTTTTGTGGTGGTCCAATTTCTTACAAAAAAAACCGTTAAACATTTCATCGGAATTATAGTAGAAATAAACGACGACATTACATACTACACCGTAAAATTTTTAAGAAAAAATATAAATGGTTTTTTTTATCCAAATATATTAGACATATCGGACGTCAATTTTGAAGACATTATAAAAATATTAAAGGAACCTTCCAAAAGTAGAAGAGGATATTTTTCTTTTAAAGAAAATTTAAGTTGTTTTCAGTTATAATTTTTCGTGTTTTTTTTTTAATAAAATGTAACATTTTTTTCTATTTTTATAATAAAACTGTAATAATTTTTTTTAAATTTTTTAATAAAAGTTTCTCCGAAATTGAAGAAAACTCTGAAAAATGGAGCTTTTTTGTTCTAGTTTTTATTAAAAAATAAAATTAAAAACGTATATCGTGGGGATAGTAGACAAATTAAAACGTATGCCAGGGGCAAAGTAGTCCTATTACGTTTTAATTTTGCCCTACAGTGAATTTAAAATAGGTGGGCAATGTTGAACTTTTCCGGGGCAACTTTGCCCACCTTGTATTTATTTTTTTTTTCTCGGCTGTGTTACAGATTTTTATAAAAAATGATAAGAACATTCTCGGTTAATATTTCGAGAGTTCTCAAAATAATTTTTGTATTTATTTATATGTGCTAAGAAAAGAAATATTTAAATAAAACTGAAATTTGCTGGGCAAAGTAGGCCATGTGTACGGTAACTAGAGTTCCATTTTTATAGTCTGCATTACGGTGGAAAAGTACGCAGTGAACAACAACGTTCTTAGCCTAACTTTGGTATTGCTAAATAAATAGAAATAAAGTACTGAATACTGAATCATGTCAGGTCGTGGTAAAGTGATATTAGACCTTGTTTTAAAGCAAGCTAATACAGAAACAAGCAGTAATAGTAAATCTTTTCATGACTTGAACTTGGCTTTTAAGAAACCCAAACAAGACACTTGTTACAAGTGTGATTTGTTGCAAATGAAATTAAATGTATCAGATGACGATGCCAAAGTTCTAGTGACTAAGGAGAGGGATGATCATCACATATTTGTGGAACAGGCATACATGGCAAAAAAAAGTGACAAATCTGTGTCAAAAACTAATAACTTAAATAAAACTTATGCTTTTGATCTTCAACAATGTTTGCCCACTCCTTATCTAACAACCAATAAAGCATTTTATTCCAGACAGTTGTGGACATTCAACCTCACAGTACATGATTTATCTACTGATGAAGCGAAATGTTATATGTGGGATGAATCTGTATCCGGTAGAGGAGGAAATCAAATTGCTTCTTGCATTTACCGACACATTTGTAGTTTGCCGTCCGATATTGAAAAAGTTACTTTTTACTCGGACACATGCGGAGGACAAAATAAAAATAGCCACGTAGCTTTTATGTTTGACTTACGTCATGAAGCAGTGTCCGAATTTGGAGGAAATTAACCATAAATTCTTAGTTAGTGGTCATACACACATGGAGTGTGATTCTGATCATGCCGTAATTGAAAGAGTAAAGAAAAAACAGCTATTAAAATCAATCACCCAAATGATTGGTATCAACTCGCGAGATCATGCAAAAGAAAAAACCCATTTGACGTAGTGGTTATGAAGAGAGAACATTTTTTTGATTTCAGTAGTCTAGGTAAAGGTAAAGGACCTTTCGTGCTTAAAAAAACTAATGAGGTTGGCGATAGATTCCTTTGGAAACCAACGCAGTGGTTACAATATACACAACAACTCGGAACTCTGAAATATAAACACTCTCTAAACAGAGATGAAGGATTTCAAATAGTAAATATACGAAGAAGAGGAAAACAGTCTATTCCTGCAGTCCTGTCATGTGTCAATGAAGGAGTTGTACCAATCAGTAAGGAAAAAAGGACGACCTCCTTAAACTCTTGCCGCTGATAGATGATGTGTTTCACAATTTTTACGTAAACTTGGTTACAAACGATTTGACATCTGTAGATCCAGACCTAACAGAAATTGATCCAGACGCAGGCGTAGAGTAGGATTCTTCATATGTTTGTAGCTTTTAATAAACATTTAATTTGTTTAATTACTTTATTTTTTCGTTGCAAAACCTCTAACCATGCTCGTGAATAACAAGACATCTCATTGTATTTTGTATCAAGAAGTGTGCGTACATAAGTAGGTAAGTCATGAAACTACCCTTAAAATAATTTATATCTTAACAAACGTTTAATATTATTATAAGTTACCGTATTTCTATTGTTTTAACCGTGTAACAACAGCATTTAAGGAAAAACCCGATTTTGGAGACATGTTTAAACACTAATTTGCCCATACTGGAAAGTTTACTTTTTTGTACTTATCCACTTATTCACTCCAGCTACAGAAATATACCAATAAAGCAGTCAGATAGTAGAGCTCGTTAAGTTATAGAATATTTGCTTTAGTTGTAAATTGAATGACAATTAATAAACATTGACGTTCAAAAACCAAAATATGTCTTATCTGTGGTTATCGGACATGCAAATGGGAAATATTATTGATCCTGTGGACCAAGACATGTCTCAGAGCGAGCTGCAGTGTTAGACAGTGGTAAACGTAACACAGGGAGTTGTGTTAAAAACCGATGCTAGATATCAGGAATTAAAAACGCTTTAAAATAGAGTAAGGCAAAGTCGCCAAAAAGTAGTAGTAGAAAAGAGTTCGTGCCCAAGGACCATTGGGAATTGGCAAAATTTGCTATTTTCAGATGAAACCAGGATTTGTATAAAATCAGAGGACCGACGAAGAAAGAACTGTCATGTTCTGTACAGCCAACTGTAATTTGGCTCGGGAGAGGTGTACTGGGAGCAGACTTAATTTTCATGCATAATAATGCACCTCCACATAGCAGTAGAGTGATTACAAACTTCCTTGAAGCAGAAGATATCTCTGTTCTGTAGTGGGCCGCTTGCATATTTCCTACTTTAACCCCATAGAGCATTTGTGAGATATACTTTAAGCGAAAATTAGAGCTCGCCGGAATAATCTAGAAAACACTGCACACAGTGAACGTCTAGCATCTAGTACACTTCGCGTCAAAAAAAACTGGTACAACTCTTATAACCGAAAATCGTGTTTTTCAAGTTGTGTAAGTTGATCTTGTCACAAGTGTCATTCTAATTTCTAGGGCAACGTTGCCAGTTCAACGAAAATATTATATCAAACTAGGTAAAAACGGGGCTGAGCGACAGACCGCATTTTTTAATATACTAAAAACTAAAACAATTGTAATTTTCCGTCATCTCAATTAAGTATTCATACATTGAATCGTGTTTTATTATAATTTTCCGCAAATCGCCAGGAAATTTTGACATTCCTGTCAAAATTTCTTGAAGAAAAAGTCAGGACTTCCTTACTGTAAGAAAATGTCATTTCCTTACTGTAAGGAAATGATATTTCCGTACAGTTGTTAGTGTTCTACATAAATGATAGAAAACACATTGCTATTAAAACCTTGTAAATTACCTTAATCATTAAATTTTCTTTATCTGGAGCTTCCTGGATAAATTTTTCAATTTCTTCCTTCGTTAAAATCTTAGATTTCTTTGCCCTATAACCTTGAGCTTGCCGTTTCAATAAAGAACGAAGTTTTGAGTATGTAGATATATCTACATTTTGTTTAAGTGCAAGGGTTGACTTCAGCATTGAATAATTGGCCCATAATGTTGAAGATTTCATCTTTAAACAAAGGTCTAGGAAGTATGCCATTACAACATTTTCTGAGAAAGAACTCGTATTTTTACTCATGCGATAATCCATAAAACGTCTGTATGCATTTTCGTACTTTTCTCTTGATTTCTTTGGCAATAATTCTAATGAAGCAGTATTCACTACCTCAACCAGCTCTGGAGGAGTCCCAGGAATGGAAATTTCATCATCACTTATCATTTTACTTTCGAGAACACCAGCAATTAAATTTATAAGCGTCAAGTTTGACAATTCAACCTCAATACGTTTCCATGGTAACCCAAGTAATTTTATTAGGAATTTCAAAGCACCATTTATTTGGGAATAAAATTATCGCGTTTTTTTTAAATCAATCAATATCTGTCGAATTTTAAACGATTTGCGAAAAAATAGTATGTTTACCTCGTAGGAAAAGCCACATTCCTGGACTCTGTGTTGCTAAGTCTCGGCTTGCGCCTCGACTTAGCAATCTTCACAGTCGTCCAGGAATGTTAAGCTTTTCCTACCCGGTAAACAATGTACTATTATGAAAAGATTTCAATTCAAAAATAATGATAGATAATAAATCTTGATATGACTTTAAATAATTATGTTTAATGTCAAGTCGAGAGGTGTGATTGGTTTCTCGTAAATTGTAGGACAAAACTGCATTAAGTTGTGTAGAATAAATAAAACACACTGGAAAAATTAAAAATTTAATTTGAAATAAATATAAAATGAATAACTTTTACAGTGAACAAGTGTGGAATTTAAATATATGTATTACATTTCGAAATATACATTTTAAACGTTATTTTTTTGTATTTAGATTTAGTGCAATTCCGTTGTCTGTGATGGCAACAACGAACTGATTCACAAACAATAATTGTCAGTCTGAACACAGGTTTACATTGGGAAAAAAAAGTGTACCAGTTTTATATGACGCGAAGTGTACCAGCTTCTCTTGAAGAGTGGAAAAACCTACCACAACAAAATGCTTACAATTAGATTGCAGCGTGAAGCGTGCCCACGAAAATTTAAACTTACATTAGGGCTAGGAGTCTACATTGACTACTAAAAAAAAGCATAAACAATTAAAATAAATTTGAACATTATTTGTTTTATATTGAAATTTTTTATACTATCTTCAAAAGAGAGAGAAAGAATTTAGCGCAGAGACGGAGATAGCTAGGGCACATGCAGAGAAGGGAAAACGACCTACTGATTAAGAAGATCACCAGATAGAAACCAGAAACTGAAAGACCAAGAGAGAGAAGAGGTCCAGGTCATGAGAGATATCAAAATTCTGAAAGTAAGAAACTAGAGGGAACTATGCACATATCGAAATAAGTGGAAGAAAATTGTAACGAAAGTCATGTCACACAACATATTTTGACAGCACACAATTGGAATGCGGAGTGATTCACCGCAAGAAGCGAATCAGGGAGCTCTAAGTAAGAGCGGCAAACATTCCATCCGAAATAAATAGCCTTGATGATGATGATGATGATGACTTCAAATCAAATGGTTTTAATTTGATATTTAAAGTTTTTATGATTTTCTTTAAATTATAAATTTGTATTTGTGGTTAAATTGCTTTACAATAAACATTGTTTGATTTCGTATGTTGGTTCTTTCAATTCGTTTTTTTTTTTTTTTTTTTTTATTGAAATTAACGTGTCTCGACAGCTATGGCCATTGACACAGATACAAAAGCGTTTTGAGTATTACAGTGTTGATATAAATACAGTAACTTACATCAGATAAATACAGTTATTTCGTAAAGATACAGTTGTTACAATATTATTTTTTTTTAACGAACAATGTTACAATTTTTTTTTTATATACGATGATATATTTTGCAATCTTTTAAAAAGTCTATTAGGGCACTGTACACATTTGGCGAACTAAGTATTTGCTTGAGGTTACCGTTTATAT
Source organism: Diabrotica virgifera virgifera (assembly GCF_917563875.1). Taxonomy (NCBI): domain Eukaryota; kingdom Metazoa; phylum Arthropoda; class Insecta; order Coleoptera; family Chrysomelidae; genus Diabrotica; species Diabrotica virgifera. Next base: position 212,338,190 of record NC_065444.1, read on the forward strand.
TATGCGCTAATCTATACGAGCTGTAATAACTACACTCAACAATTAAGTGTTCCACTGTAAGCCGGTGAGAGTTACAATGTTCACAAACAGGTGGATTTTCGGAAGTCATCAAGTATCCATGAGTGAGGCGGGTGTGCCCTATTCGGAGTCTTCGAATGATGAGTTTGTCCCTCCTGGTCATTGTAGGTATCTTAAACGAGTGGACAGTGGGTTGGATTATATGAAGTTTTGTGTTTTGGCCATTCCAATGAGTTTGCCAAGATTTAGTAGTGTTTTGTTTTATGGTTGCTGCTATATCTTGATGAAGTTGAATTTTTTCCAGGCATAAGTCATTACTACATGCTTTTCTTGCTGCGATATCTGCCGACTCATTTCCACTGATCCCCACATGTGAGGGGGTCCAAAGAATGGTTATTGATGTTCCTCTGCTATGGTGTTGGTGACTGATATGTTGAATTTTTTGAACTATCGGATTTAATGAGTATATATTGGCAATGGACTGAATTGAAGAAAGAGAATCAGTGCATATTGCTAGAGATTTCGTAACAGGAGAAATCCTTTCAATAGCTTTTAGGATTCCGTATAATTCTGCAGTGTGGATACTACAAGTGGTCGGTAACCTGTACAGGGCTAAGGTTGTGTTTTCGGTACATACAGCACAGCCAGTATTCTTGTCGTCTTTTGAGGCGTCGGTATACAGAACTTGATTGTAGTGTTTGGTGTTTATTGCTTCTTGAAATAATTTTCTAAAAAGGTGGCTATGAGTTTCTTCTTTTTTGTGTCTGGTTAGGCTAGTGTTGAAATCAGGTAGCTTTTTGGTCCATGGAGGAATACTAGAGGTCTTGATGGGGGTGGTTATATTTAGGTCTATACTTGCTAACAATGGATTTGCTAATTGTGAAAAAGGGTAAACAGATCTTTCTCTGTTTTCAGGAACTTGATTGATGACTTTGATTACTGGGTTTTTTGGATTGGCGGAAACTCTAGTGAAATAAGAAGAAAGTAAAAGCTGACGTCGTATGAAAAGAGGAGGTTCCAACGCTTCAATGCACATGCTTTCGGCGGGGCTAGATCGAAATGCACCTAGACATATACGTAAAGAGGTCGTTTGTATTGAATTTAGAGATTTGAGATAAGTATTGCAAGCGGTCATGTAGAGTATGCACCCATAATCTAATCTAGAGCGAATAAGGGCTCTATAAATTCTCAATAAGATATTTTCGTCAGACCCCCATTGGTGGTGGGCTAGAGTTTTTAAAATGTTCATTCTGTTTAAACAGTTGTTTTTGGTGTTTTGAATGTGATGTCTCCATGTAAGTCGTGTGTCAAAAGTAACTCCTAATAGTTTGTGTTGGTCGACAAGTTTGAGTAGAACTCCGTTTAGATAAATAGCAGGGGGATGGGAACTGTATCTTCTACTAAATTTGATGACTCTAGATTTGGAAGGTGAAAATTTAAAACCAATTTCTGTTGACCACTTATAAATCCTATCTAATACGTTCTGAAGTAAAGAACATGTAGTTTCTGTGACTTTTCCTTGACAAAAAATAATAAGGTCGTCCGCATATATCACATATTTGACCGGGGGAGAAACGAAGGAGCCTATATCGTTTATACTGAGAAGAAACAAGATAGTACTTAGGACTGAGCCTTGTGGTACACCGTTTTGAGGAGTGTGTGATCCAGATGATTTTCCATTTGTGGCAACTTTAAAGGATCTGTTAGATATAAAGTTACATATGAATGATAAAATATTTCCGGAGAGGTTAAACTCTTGAAGTTTTTTAGCGATGGAAGCTGTGGGTACAGTATCGAAGGCGCTCTGTATATCCAAGGCTACAGCGACAACATCGCTTTTTTGTGTTATGGCTTGAGAAATTTCTGATTGAAGAAGAACCAAATTATCTATCGTGCTTCTATTAGCTCTAAAGCCTGACTGAGCAGAATCTAGAAGATTATGCCACTCCAGGTACCAAAGCAGACGTCTGTTTATCATTTTCTCTAATAGTTTACAGAGCGTACATGTTAAAGAGATAGGTCTGAAAGAGTTGGGAGAGTTAGATAAACAATCAGTTTTTTTAATGGGTATTATGATTGATTGTCGCCAAAGGTCGGGAAAAACTTGATTACACCATATCATATTGTAAAGTTCGAGTAGTTTAGAAAGCGTGGCCTGGTGGAGATTTTTTAGGAAAATTGACGGAATGTTATCAGGACCGGCTGCTGAATTTTTTGTAGAAGAGATGGCAATATTTAGTTCTTGTTCGGTAAATGGTAAATTGATTGGATTCGACTGATTTGAAGCGAGAAGTGTGTTATTGTCTGTGTATGAAATGGAAGAGTTGGATTTGGTTTTCTCATAGAAGTGTTGTGCAAGTATGCTAGCTATTTGCTGATCGTCTGTAACAACATTGCCTTCATGAGTTATTGCAGGTATTGAATATGCTGTATTTGCACCCTTCATCTGCCTGATTTTCGCCCATACTAGAGCGGGAGGAGAGTCTGTAGAAATAGAACTTACAAATTTAGCCCACGATGCTTTTTTGCTCTCTTTTAGGATTCGTTTTGATTTTGCGCGCATTTTTTTAAAGTGAATGAGATCTTCAATTCTTCGGGTTTTCCGATACTTATTTAGGGCCTTTTTGCATTCTTTGGTGGCTAATTTACAGGAGTCATTCCACCAGGGAACAGTTTTCCTTGAGGAATTTATGACATATTTACCAATGCATTGATCTGCGGCAGCGATGAGGCAATCCGTAAATTGCATTACAGACTCATCAACATTGTTTGTAAAGGTAATTTGATCCGTTAAATCTCTGAGAGTTTCACTAAAAGAATCCCAGTTTGCATGAGGAATTTTCCATTTTTCACGAACATAGTTAGTTTTAGGTGAACTATTGGAAATGAGAATGGGAAAGTGATTACTACCATATAAATGTTGAAGAGTGTTCCAGTGGAGCAGAGGAGCGATTTTGGGATCACAAAAACTCAAGTCTATGGAGGAAAAAGTTCCGGATTGTATATGAAAATATGTAGAATTTCCCAAGTTTAAAAGGTTAATATTGGTGTTGTTTATTACTTGCTCGATAATTTTTCCTCGGCCGAATGTTCGTTCAGATCCCCACAGTGTGTTGTGGGCATTGAAATCGCCAACTAGGATGAACGGAACGGGAAGTTGTTGAATAAGATCGGATAGTTCGGAGCTCTGTAGGTTAAAGTAAGGAGGAATGTATATACTACAAATGGCTATTTTATTAGGACACCAGGCGGTTATTGCTATTGCCTCTAAATTAGTGGTTAAAGAGAGTTCTTGGTGATATATTTCTTTGGATATGAAGATGGAAGTTCCGCCACTCGCACGTAGATGAGTGGTTCTAATGTAGTTGTAACCAACAAAATTTTTTAAAGAAGGATTGTGAGCTGTGGTGAAATTGGTTTCCTGTAAACAAAGAAAGTCAGGAGAGTGATCAGATATAAGGGATTGCAGATGTTCGAGGCGAGGATAAAATCCATCGCAGTTCCATTGAATAATTGTGAACTTGTTAGTAAGAAGATTTTTGAGATGTCCTTGAGCTTTCAGATGCATCAGACGTGTATTCATCATCAGTTGTTATTTCCTGTGAGAGGTCAAGATTGGGTAATTTTATAGAATCATCCATTAATAGTTCGGTTTTGTCTTTGAATTTTTTTATTAGACGAGTTAGCCTATTTTTGATTGATTTCTCTTTAAGGTTGGGATAGATTTGGTATAATGTAGAGATAAGTGATTTGATGTCTGGTGTGAATTTTAATGCTTCTGCGTATGGATCACTACTTCCGTGACAGTTTTCAAGAAGAGCAATTATGTTATCGGCTGGGATTATGAATATTTGTGGACTTTTCGTATGAAGTTCATGTATGATTGTTTTTGTAATTTCGGATAGGGTTGAGTCAGAGCTTGACCGTTTAAGTTTTTTCTTGGTTTGAGGTTTGGAAAAGCCGTCGTGTGTACTAGTTTGTTCAGTGTGAGTAGCTTCTTTAGTTATGCTAGTTCTGTCGCTAGGAGAAGAAAGTTCTGAGTATGTGCGTTTATACTGTGTCTGTGTATCTGTCACATGTTGACTTGGTTGTTCTAATGAGGGGTTGTCATTTGAGGAGGTAAGTAATGTATTATCGACTGAAGGAGATATTTCTGTTGGTGTAAACGGTAGAGTGTTGGTTTCTGATCTTTTTTCAGTTGACGTGGATTCTGCTCTTAAAGGAGATGAAGGAATTATCTGACTGGGAGAAGTACTTTCTGGTGGATTTGTGCAATTTGAGGCAACGTGCCCTGATTTTTTACAGACAAAACATTCCATTCTGTCTGTAGAAAGGAAAATACGGTTTTCAGTATCTTCGAAAGGGATCAAAAGAGAGGTTTGAAGCTCAAAATTTTCAGAGGGGGAGAACACATAAACCTGTCTTCTAAAGCTAAGGATATGTGAGAATTCCTCCCCGGGGATGCCTGCCTTAAGAAAAGATATTGGAGAAGCTATTTTTAGACCTAGACTTTTAACTGCGGTTTCGATAATTTCATGCGGTATAAACGGGGGGACATTGGATAATAAGATTCTTTTTGTAGGAGAAACGAGTTTGCGTATGTTTAAAATTAAGGAGCTGATTTGTATGGTAGGATGAGATGTTACTAGTTCATCTACTAGAGTTTGATTAGATAAATATACACAGACCCTATTGTTGGAGATTCTGGAGGCGAAGCAGATGTTCCTGGGTTCGACAATATCACCAATTGCTTTCACATAATCAAGCAATTTGAGGCTGTCGTCGGCATGAAGTATGACTGCCTGCTCTTTTTTTGGATAGGTTGCCTTCGGTTTTGTTTTTGCTGCTGTTACGTATGACATTGGAGAAGTGTTGTTGTTTGGTGTTTTTTGGTTGTTGCTGGTTGTTGAATCTTGTTGTGACATTGTTGTGGAAGGAACAGTTGGTTTATTGGTATTTCCCGTGCTGCTCATGTACACATAAGCTACACGTCAATTTTTGGTGTTAATTGACAATTTAATTTTGTATGAGACTCAATGCCTGGCCTATATGGCCGGCAAATTATTTGTATTAGCTGTTTGTATACAATAAAGTTTTTAAATCACTTACTGATAAAAAGTATTAATGGTTCTTATCGTATAAAAACCACATCGGGTACACTACACCACTTTTTAAACGATATGTATCTATTCGATATATTCGGTATGCTACGCTGAGGTGTGAACACGTCGGCAGCTACCGTTGTACTCTTCAATTCGTTTGAAATAATAAGAAATATCAGATAATTCCATATAAGTTTGGTTACATGATAAGTACATAAAAAATAGCAGTAAATTTAACCAATTAAATCAGTTCGCTTAAAATATCTTGAAATTAGGAGATTTTACTAAAGAATCCCAATACATACAGATTATACTTTCAAATGAGGCGTACTTTGGTTGCAAATTAAATGATCTGGGGTTATAACCTACAATAATCCTAAATAAAGAGATTGGTCAATTACAATGTTATTTTAATTCCCTTTACATATAATAAAATTTTCTTTGACTCTGTAAATAACAATTAATAATAATAATTGTAAATAATTGTAATTTTGTAAATTATTAGTTTTTTAGGACTTTGCAGGTATTTTTGCTCTTAATGTACACAGTTCTTAAAGTATACAGTACACAGTATTTTTATAGATAAAGCTTACAAGAGTCATATATAAAAACAATAACAAATACGATTTACTAAAATTATATAAATCGTCAATATAAATAAAATATAATGAACTGAAACAAAACAGTAACAATCTAGAGCAAAATTAAAAAAATTGCAAATTGCATAATCTACCTTAAGAAATTTAATAATTTAAGCTGCTGCATATGACACTCAAATATAGATTAAAATTCTACTTATATATAAAAATATGGTAAATTCTTAGTTATTGGTTAAGAAACTCTGCTATTGAATTATGGTCTTCCAGATAGATACGCTTTTGTCATTTTACGTAACTTGGGGAAAGGTGTTGCAGATTTAACTTGTAAAGGGAGATGGAAGTATAGCTTTTTTGCAGAATATAATATATTTTTCTTTACTAACTCACTGGACGGGATCGGTAAATAGGTAGAATTTCTGGTGGAATAGTCATGTCAAGGTCTTGCTGGAAAGACATGTAGATGTTTACGAATTAAGCAAGCAGTTTCTAAAATATATAAAAAATGTAGTGTTAGAATCCTGTGATCTTTAAAGTAGCTTCTGAAATGTGTTGTTCTTCAGAGGCCAAACAGATATCTTATTGCCCTTTTTTGTAATTTAAAACATCGGATTGGACTGCAGCACCAGAACCCCAAAAAAGGAAATCCATATTGAAGATGCGCTTAGAGCAAAGAAAATTATGTTATTTTGGAAGAGGCTAAATTCATCCCCTTCGAAACAGATCTTATTACATAGCAAGCTGAGGACAGTTTCTTGCTTAACACATCGATATGAAGGGGCCATTTAAGGTTGCTATCTAAAAAATACCAAGAAACGTTACAGAATCAACGATACTCATCTAGCTGTTATGAAGATGTAAGGGTTGAAGAGCTCATTTATAGGATAATGTACTGTTTTATCTACGTTAACAGAGAGTAAATTAGAATCGGACCAGGATTTTATTGTGAGTAGATCAGAAGTCATAGTAGCATGAAGAGTTGCGATATTTGAGTTGCTCCAAGTGATACTGATATGATCAGCAAAAAGAAAAACGTCATTAATAAAGATAAGGAACAGTAGACGACCCAATACTGAACCTTGTGGACCCCACATACAACATTTTTAAAACTAATGTCTATATCATATGCTCTAACCTAACCAGTTGTTTCCTATTATCCATGTAAGATTGAGTAAGAATTCAAAGAAATACCTCGAATTTTGTAAAAATCTAGTTTTTTTATCAAAATGTCGTGACTTACACAATCAGAAGCTTTGGCATAATCACAAAAACAGTGGCAGCGTGCTGATTGTTGTTTAATGCTTGATAAACCTCTCGTAGTACAGAAAACATGGCATCGATGGTACATTTATTATTTAAAAAGACGAACTGATTATGTGATAAAATGTTGTTTTCAACGAGAAAGGACATAAGTCGGTCTTTTATGAGTCTCTTAATAATTTTGGAGAGTACCGGTAGTAATGCAATCGGTCTATAATTGCAGGCATAAGATTTTTCACCACCCTTATGAAGAGGAATAATGATGGCTGTCTTTAGGCATTCTGGAAACTTACCTTTTTCAAAAGAATCATTAATTAGAGAGATGAGGACCACCAACACATTTTCTGGGAGAAATTTTTATGGATAGTCCATCGGTTCATCGGTACTACAGGAAAATTTTCTTTTGATACTATTGATTGTTTGGATCAGTTTAGATTTATCAATCGGTCTTATAAAGAATGAATTCGAGACCTTTCCTGAATTAGGGAGATAGAAAATAAGATCTTGTTGTGACAAAATATTTGATGTTATATTTTTACTCACATTAACAAAGTATTCATTTAGATTTTCTGGGTCTGGAAGGGAAAATGTTTAAGCTGTGTGAGTTTTATTTCGAAATAGGTTCATTATGGACCAAGTTTCTTTTGCAATACTTTTAGAGCTTCTCAGACGATTTTGATAGTACAATTTTTTAGCTGATTTTATAAGTTTTAAATAAATTCCCCTGTACTTGGTGATATATTCAGTAACAGAGACGTTGGTAGTAAATTTCTTAATGTACAGTAGTGAAAGCCTATTCTTGGCTGATATGCGGACACCTTTGGTAGCCCAGGATTTGCGATGTTATGGCTTAATTGTGATTAAAGAAAATGCTTTATTGAAGATACAGACAAGCTTAGTCAAAAAATCACTGAAATTATAATCGACGTCCGATAATTAACTAATCGAATTAGTTAATTTGCTCCTCACTATTTTATTTCCAAAATTGGAGGGTGCGCAAAGATAGATTATATTTCGCAAGCTAATAAAAGGCGTGTAGAATACAGAAGAAATTCTGGGAGACTGGAAAAATGCAATTATATGCTCAATTCACAAAAATGAAGACAAACTCACCTACAAAAACCTTTAGAGGCATATCCTTACTCTCTGGGAGCTATAAGGTGCTTACATGGAGCATAAACCGGAGATTAAGTCACTTCACAGAACAAATCATAGGAAAATACCAGACCGGATTCAGGTTAGGACGGTCTTTTATTGACCAGCTACTCAACGTAAAACAAATATTAGTTAAAGCCTGAGAGCACGACGTAGATATCTACTAAACCCTTACATCTACAATGGAAACACAAACATGTAATATCAAGGTAACTTCCTGGAAAAAAATTGGCCAAGTTAAAGAATATAAAGACATACAGAAAGTGCTGAGGGAGACCCATGTCTAGAAGTGGACGCATGCATGTCGATAAAAATTATTAATAATGTCGCTTAATATTCACTGGTTTTAATTAAGGAATGCAACAACTAAACTTGAATAATATAAACATGCTGAAACAAAAATAATGGAATAAAAAAGTAACACCTTGAGTCAACACTTACAAAAATCATGATTACCTCCATCATGAGACGTCGTCTAATCAGTTATTCAGGTCGAGTCTGACAACTTTTTTAATACGGAAAATTTCCGGGAGGGGCGTTTCGTAAATATAGAGGTTTCTAAACTTTAGTGCGTCCGACAACTGGAGTACCCTTAAATATCTGTCCAATATTTCCAGTAACCTATAAGTATTTAAAACGTTTTTATATACTTGGTTTGGTCTTTGTAACGCTTGGTCACTATATCCGCAAATTTTGTAATTCATTTTAAAAATAGTTATATGCTACCTAGGCACCTACAATTTTCAGAATAGTTCAGAACTAGCTAACAATACAATATTTAACTGCAATTATATGGATAAATCGATTTTTTTTTATTTCAAACTATTAAATGTGACTAATGCAATGATATTTTAAATTCCATTTTAAAGTACGTTAATAGATCGATAGGTGGTGGCGCAGTGGTAGAGCATTAGACTGCAGATCGAGAGGTTCCGAGTTCGAACCCGGCTGTACGTATCTTTTTTTAATGTTTTTAATAAATAATTAAAAGTTAATATGTACTAAAAACTCATATTATAAAGTTAATTATTAGGTATATGTAAATATTATACCTATATACCATTTCAGATATTTTCTTAGATTTATATGAGTTTACAATTTTATATTGGGTCCTATAAATAATAATGAAAACGTTTTATTATAAAAAGTTCTTTTTTGTAAAAGCGCAATTATTTTATAAAACAATCCTGCAAAAATCAGCTGTGAGGGTATGACTCCATAACTTTACAGCATCATAATAGTAGATTATACCACGAGTCAATAATGATGGGCTATTATTCCCGAGGAATATTTACGAACCGAGCCGCGTTAGCGGCGAGGGAGTAACATTCCGAGGGAATGAGAGCCATTATTGCGAGTAGTATACTCTACTTTATCTACGACAAATTAATTAATTTAAGATTTTTAATGAACAACTTTATTTGTTAAAAACATTAAAATTAGTAATAGTACAATTAATAAACTGAATTGGTTGAGAATCATCATTAACTTTAGTAGAGTTTTTAATACAAATATTTACATAAGGTATTAAGGTAGATGCTGTTGCTGTAGCTAGTTCTACAATTTCTGGTGGTGTACAATTAAAAGATTCTTCATTTTCGTCCATCTCAACACAAACTGTCAAATATACTATTCGTTTGACAGTGACACTTTTTGAGGTTGATTATTTTGTTTCCGTGGTGAATTTTGTGATTGTTGTGCCAGAGGGATTAATAGCTATTAATCCCGCATTATTGATCCCTAAGGGATTATTATATGGCATTATATTGCAAACACCACAAGTATAATACATATATTATGTATCAGTCGTAGATAATAGTTATTTACGATATAAGTGTTAAAAGTACACTTTTAAGGCACGCATGTGAAAGTTTGCAGAATGAGCGATAGCGACTTCTGCAATTCACATGAGTGCCTTAAAAATGTACTTTTTAACACGCATATCATACAATATTTTTTCTACAAACGTAATTACAGGACAATATCTACAAAAACTTTTACTTGGACTTAACTGACATTCCATTTTTATATGTTTTTGACATAACATCAAAATTGTTATACGGTCAATACGAACTGCAGTGCCTTAAAATTTTTTTTTCTACAACCACTACTCAAAGTGCACTTTTCTGCACGGTTTTATGTTAGCAAACTTGATATTTTCTCACAGTATAAGATATTTGACATTAGTGTGCAGAAAAGTGACGTTTCTGTGCCGCAAAGTGACGTTTCTGTGCCGCAAAGTTCTTTTCTGCACAGTTGACTACCTCATTCTGAGTAACGTTATATTCTGTTTACATCCGTGGACTACCGCATTCTGAGTAACGTTATATTCTGTTTACATCCGTGGTTAAACTTTAGACAAATATATAACCTATAAGACAATTATTATATTTAACTATAGCATAGAAACTAAATTATGGATGTTACAACTGTTTTATTTTACAATTTTATTCTTATTAAACATTTTATAATTATCAAATAACCAATAAGGATTTAGCAACCTGTGCAAGAGACGTCGAATGAAGTAGGTTTTGTGTATATCCGTGACTGCATAAATATGATGTCAATAATGTGTAATAATTGTTTAAATTTAAACAAATTAATGCAGTGCATTAATTTTTTAACTGATTTCTGTGCAATTTATTTAGGTATAAGGAATTTAAATTGATTAGTAGGTATTAATTAAATACAGTTTAAAATTTATCACATAGGTACTATTATAATTAATCGTCGTTTGGAAATTGTGATTTTTATTTTTAGGAAAAACTGTGCTTGTAGAAAAAGTATAGTGTGAAACACGTGCAGAAAGGTAATTTCTCACTCGTTTGAATTGCGGCACTCGCTTGCGCTCGTACCGCAACTTTTCAAACTCGTGAGAAATTAGTACCTTTCTGCACTTGTTGCACAATATACTATTAAAGCACTAGTGCCTTAAAGTAGAATTTTTAACGCTCGTATGGAGTGCTAAAAATTGCATTTTTAACACGGTTGTAGAAAAAGAGTCATTAAACTTTATACCCTCACAGCTGATTTTTACAGGATTGTTTGATAAAAATATTTACAATTAACTGATAAAATTGTCCACAAATTTTTAAGGGTACTCCACCGGATTTCGGCTATACCGGGTTTTTCCTTACGGTTTAACCTGGCGGTTACAACCGGTCAATAAAACCGGTTATTCCAAAAACCGGTGGTAGATTTTTTTAATCAATATGCAATAACCAATTCTTTACACGTAATGGATTTTGACAAGATACCTTGTAAATAATACGTAAACTTGTGTACTGCATCGGTGACTCATAGCTCTTGTCAAGATCCATTAGCTTTACCCCTCTACAATGTTACATTTACATTGCACTTTGCGATACTCCATTTGAATCGATATCGATACTATCGAAAGAATATATCGCGCATCCCGTTCTAAACCGTAGTCAAAATATTAAAATTTTACAGGTAAGCGAAAACAGAATATTTTATCTAATAATCGAATCCATCAATTACAAAATATTTACTTGGTTTATTCCCTAATAATTTTTATCTTAGGTAGTATAACTCGTATTCATTTAATTTGTGTATCAGTATTTTACCTGTTTCAACGGGGCTAGAGTAACATAGGAAAAATATTTATTTAAAGAAAATAACAACTAAACAAAGACATTGTGATTCGAAATAATACAGTTTTCCTAAAAAAAAATTGATTTACGACACTTTTCCGGAAGAAAGAAACGTTTTGTTTTTCATTTATCCGGTTTTTTACCGGGTATTACTTTAAATAGAAAAACTCGGTTATAACTGGGACAAAAAAACAACCGGAGAAACCGGATTATTACGGAGTAATAAATCGGTTTAAAGTTATATCCGGTAGGTTTTCCCCATCCCTACTCCAATTGTCGGATACGCCAAAGTTTAGAAATCTCTATATTCACGAAAGGCCCCCCTTCCGAAAATTTTCCGAATTAAAAAAATTGTCCAACTCGACATGAATAACTGAATAAACGAAGTCTCATGAGGAAGGTAATCACAATGTGTTTTTAAGTGTGGGCCCAAGGTCTTTGTGCTACCTACTTGCCAAAATGAATTTTTGTCGTTGCGTAGATAATAAAACTCTTTTCTATGACTAGAACGGCTAATTTTTTATATTAACGCAAACATACTGTTTTCCTGGCCTATAACAAATAATGTAAGATTACTGTCTGCCGATAACTTCGATACTTATCTGAAAACTTCAAACTTTGGATATCAGGATCTCGTTTAAAAAAAGTAAAATCTGCTAATATAAGAATATATTGATTTTATTACCTCTATTTTGGTATACAGTGACTTTTTTATTTACATATAAGAAAATGGAAAAATAAAGTATATGTTTCAGTTTATAAAAGGTTTCTTGTTTTTTATTACAAATTTTATCCAAAAGATTTAAACAAAAGTAAGTTTCTATTCTATACTAAATTTACAATTAGATGCAGTAGAAATAAACAAACCAAGACACGTCAAATGCTACTAGTAGCACTCCCGAATCATAATTGACAATGTACACTTCTCAACAATTGAAGTAGATATTATGAAAATGTGTATTTTATTTTTTGTTCATAAGGTCAAATAGAAAAATGGAGTGATATAAATAAAGATTTATTTTTACTTCGTATTTTCATATAGATGAACCGAAAGAAAGAAATTCTTTAAGAAAAAAAAATAGAAAATAAACAAAAATTGTAAAATTAACAACCTAAAATTTCTATTCCTGCTCAAATTCTAATATCCCGAAAAGAAAAAATAATAGTGTGTGGATCCACCTCTGTGTCACCTTAGCGCTCTAACTCTATTTGGAAGACCTCTTATTAAATTATTGATGAACTGCTGCGGTATACGTTCCCAAATCGTGCGTAATGTATTGGCCAACTGATCTAAGTTTTGGGGCGGTTGAAGGAGCCTGTTTTGTTGCCTAGACATTTCGGCCCAAACATGTTCAATGCAATTCATATCAGGTGAACACGGTGGTCACTCCATTCTTGTAATGCCATGATCTTCTATACACTCGTTGACAATTCTCGCACGGTGAGGGCGAGCATTATCATCAATCAGAACAAATTGTTCGCCTATTGCACCAAAAAATGGAACAACTATTGGTACTATGACTCTGTCTCGATATCGTGTAGCAGTCATTGTCTCATTAATTAAGACGACTAAGTCCGTGCGACCGTCAAAACATATGCCTTCCCACACGCAAACGGATCCACCTCCAAAAAGAGTGGTCGGGACTCTCAGATTTTCATTGTAACGCTGTCCTCTTTCCCTCCACACCAATATTCGGCCATCATTCGTATACAAACGAAATCTGGACTCGTCAGTAAAGAGACAATTCCTCCAATTTTCGAAATTCCACTGATAGTGTTCCATCGCCCAGCGATATCTGCATGCACGCTGCTCCCTAGTTAGTCATGGATGGGTAGCGCGCCGTCTACCCCTTAAATTGGATGCATGTAACCGTCTTCTGACAGTTTGACTGGAAATCGCTCGTCCAGTAGCATGCCTGAAGATACTGTTAATTCTGGAAGCCGTGAATGTTGGGTTTCTTCTTGCCGTCAGAACTACAAAACGGTCTTGCCGACGAGTTGTAGATCGTTCTCTTTCTCCTCCATGCCTGTATGTTACAGATCCAGTTGCTATATCCAGATTCCATGCACGACTTATCACACTTTGCGACACATTTAGCCTCATAGCAACCTCTTGTTGAGATATGCCTTATTGGATCCAACGAACTAATTGCTCGAGCTGCACTAATTCTAAACGTCTTTGCGGCATAATGTTTTTGTGATAAATAGAGTTCTTGACTTATTGACAACTGGTAAAGCCAATACAAGCACTTTTATACGAATGATATATTCATGTTTGGAATAACATTTCCCTCTTTGTACGAGATAAGGGCCGATAAGAATAGGGAGACAAAAACCACATGCAAAAAATATTGGCAATAAAGACAGCATATAGAGTATGGTAAAGGCAATTATTTTAAAAATAGTTTTATATGTTAATTTTAGGAATTTTAAAATTATCCACTTCAATTGTTGAGTAGTGTATATACATTGTAAATCTCAACAAATCATGATTTACAAAGTTTATACATTGTAAATAATGATTCGGGAGTGTTCCTAGTGGCATTTAACATAAGAACTTGGAATGTAAGAGTAATAGATGGTTCACAAATACAGTGCCTTCATTATTCCACCTAAATGGAATAAAAATTTAAAAGAGAAATTTAACATTTAAGGCCTATCTCAGAAAGAATTTTTTGCATAAGAATAAAAATTAAAGACAGAAAGACAAGAATTTTGTAAATATCCTAAATATGCACGCACCTACTGATGATAAAGAAGATGAACAAATAGAAATATTTCTAGAAAGGTACTTTAATTTATTACGAAAACTAGATACAAAGCTGTGATACAAAGCAATTTCAGTAAACATAAAAATGGTAGCAATCCTGAGCAAAGATGGATGAACCTGCCACCTTTAAAATGTAGAAGTAGCTACAAATTTCAAACATAAAAATTTCCGTAAAGGTACATATTATATTGTATTATATTACTTTACTATTATTGTACTCTTTCAGGTATTTACCACTAGGTGAATACTGGATGTACTGGACTCTTTTAACACTGACATGTATTGTTTATTGTTTTTATAAAATGTATGGTAATAAAATGGATGTCAAAAAAAACCTCATAACTCAAAAAAGCAAATCTCTCCCTAAAACCGTGCCTAACGATTTATTTATTGCTCTAAAACCGGTTGAGATATGTAAATAAAATTTGACATATGACATACAATTCAAATTTTTATATTCACCATTGGCGTGCATGCGGGTAATATGACCGGGTAATATGACCCGTATGCACGCCAATGAATAATATAAATTCTTAATTGTATGTAAAAAAAATTCAGAATGACTACCTCTTAAAAACTACCAAATTTTATTTACATATCTCAACCGGTTTTAGAGCAATATACAGGGTGTCCCGAAAAGATTGGTCATAAATTATACCACAGATTCTTGGTTCAAAAATAGGTTGATTGAACCTCAGTTACCTATATACAATAGTGCACACAAAAAAGTTACAGCCCTTTGAAGTTACAAAATGATCGATTTTTTTTCATATATCGAAAACTCTTAGAGATTTTTTGTTGAAAATGGACAAGTGCATTTCTTATGGCAGCAACATCTTAAAAAAAACATTAAGTGAAATTTGTGCACCCCATAAAATTTTTATGGGGTTTTTTTTTCTTTAAACCCCCCCAAACTTTTGTGTGCGTTCCAATTAAATTATTATTGTGGCACCATTAGTTAAACACATTATTTTTAAAACTTTTTTGCCTCCTAGTACTTTTTCGATAAGCCAGTGTTTATCGACAAATTTTGAATATTGGTCCAATCCACCACATATTTGTATATTGTTAAGTACGATAATAGAGACCTGTTAATAATCTGAAAATTTATTTATAATTTACATTTTTAGGTATATTTTGAAAAAGAAGCCACATCTCGATGAAAGTGACTTGTCAAAAAAGACTAAGAGGTAAAAAACTTTTAAAAACACTGTGTTTAACTAATGGTACCACAATAATAGTTTAATTGGAACGTACACAAAAATTTGGGGGTTTAAAGGAACAAAACCCCCATAAAATTTATATGTAAATGTATTAAAAAAGAAGCCGCATCTCGATAAAAACTGGCTTATCGAAAAAATACTAGGAAACAAAAAAGTTTTAAAAACGTTGTGTTTAACTACTGGTACCACAATAATGAATTACTTGGAATGTACACAAAAGTTTGGGGGGGTTTAAGGGAACAATACCCCCATAAAATTTTTATGGGGTGGACAAACTTCACCATAATTTTGTTTTAAGATGTTCCTGCCATAACAATGATACTTGTCCATTTTTAATAACAAATCTCTAATAGTTTTCGATATATTGAAAAAAATCGATTTTCATTTTGTAACTTCAAAGGGCTGTAACTTTTTTTATGAGCACATTTGTACTAAGGTAAGTTAGGTTCAATCAAACTATTTTTGACCCCAGAATGTGTGGTATAATTTATGACTAGTCTTTTCGGGACACCCTGTATAAAGTGTAAGTTTGTAAGACAAAATTCAACATCCCGTATCTCGGAAACGAAGCATTTGCGGACATAGGTTTATCAAGCAAACGCTCATTATTTTTTCATGTAGAATTACCCCTTAAAGTTTGTCGCACTTATTTTGAAACATCCTGTATTGATAATGAACATGACTAGTTGTTAAAGTCCCTAACTTTTTTAGTATAGTACACAAGCGAATGTGTAAAAAACAGAATGTTAACAAAACCTGGGGCTATATTTGGGTTTCAATTTCAATACTTTATAAAGGCTACAATAATCCACAGGGTGTTGTGAAAATTGAGAAAACATATTAAAATAATTAGTTAAATCGGACAACAGGTTTAGAAGATACGAGACATTATAAATGACCTATTTTTAGGGGTGCCGGTTTGCGTGCCAGTGAGTGTATAATATTTTATACTGGTTAGATTTAAAAATAAACAAATAGCTTTATAGTGTATTATTTTCAACAGAATAAATGTTATTTTCTGCAGTCATTAAGCTCTTTTTCATCTGCGACCTGTACCTGCATCAACTTTGACAGATTACTTGGTTGATAAGAGAAGATTTTCTGAATGAACAATACAAATGGAAATATGTTTATCTTCTCAATTTTCCGCATCTCTCAGATATTCCTTAATTTCAAATTGTATTCTGAGAAATAAAGTTGACGTTTATTCTGGGATTTATTGTATACGTCTCCAGTAATTGAAATAAAAATACTTTAATATTAGGAAAGCGAAAAAATGCTGATCGCAGGGTTGGAGGGAGTTGTACAGGGAGTCTTAACAAAGATAATTGCTAAAATATCAATTATTATATAAATGGTAAAAAATTAAACATATGAAAAGTTTTATCAAAAAAAAAGCAATTATAAATTTTTTGTTAGGCAAGTAATAAGGTTAAATAACCTATGGCCATAACAATAATATCTAACAATAACAATAACACCTAATCCTAAAAATAATAGATAATAAAAGAAACTCTCCTTTTAATGGAACAGCCTGATATCCATATCCATATTTCCAGTAAGGATTCCATTAAGAATAAAGGTGATCGACTACGCTAGACTTATGTGGATCACCAGGTACATTTAAAGTTATGTTTAAAAAGGCGCTTATTTAAATTTAGAAATTATGGACGTTTTCCAGTGATTTTTAATATTTTCTACAATAGGGACACAAATAATTTTATTCCATATGTGGTATCCACAATTTATAATTTCAAAATCTGTATTATCCATAGTAGACCCTAAATGATAATAGTTTATTAAAATCAGGATCTTAAGGCAAGCCGCACACCAACGAAACATGAAACGTAAAACATGAAACATGAAACGTAAAACAAGTTTCATGAAAATAAAACACGGCTAAATAAATCTTGAAGTCCGCCTACCAATGAAACGAGTGTGATTCATGCTGATAAAACATTTTTGTTTTCGGAGAGTTTCATAAATGGCCGGACGTTTATTTATTTAGCAGTGTTTTATTTTCATGAAACGTGATTTACGTTTCATGTTTCTTTGATGTGCGGCCTGCCTTAACCAAGCCGCACACCAAAGAAACATGAAACGAAAAACATGAAACATGAAACGAAAAACATGTTTCATGAAAAGAAAACACTGCTAAACAAATCTCAAAGTCCGCCTACCAATGAAACGAGTGTGATTCATGCTCATGATACATTTTTATTTTCGGAGAGTTTCATAAATGGCCGGACATATATTTCTTTAGCATTGGTTTATTTCCATGAAACGTAATTTACGTTTCATGTTTCTTTGGCCTGCCTTAACGGGTACGTATTTGTCGGCTGCAATGCTATTCAAATGGGGATTCATTTTTTTCAAATCCTGAGAAAACTAGTAAGTATTTTTGAAAAATTTAAACGCCAAATGAAAGATTACGTTCTTACCGAGGGCCAAAAGTCTATAATGTTTATTTTAATAAATTACAGAGGTGAAAAACTGAGAGAAAATGTAGTGTGATTTTTAATTTTAAATATCTTATTTAAAAGAAACTTTTTATTTATTCTAAGGGACTTTCGGCCCTCGACAATAATTTAGTCTTTCATTCTGCGTTTAAGTTTTTAAATAATATTTATTAGTTTTTTCAGGATTCGAAAAAGATGGACACAATGTACATGGTGATATTTTCCAAATCGAACATTCACTATCTTTTTCATACAACGCACTGAGTCAAATAGAATATGATGACAAAACAGTGACAGTTTTAAATATGTGACATGGCATCGGGAATATTTTGATTTGTTAATTAAATAATATTGATAGCCACCCCCGTGGTAAAAGCGCCCTTCGGCATCATAAAGATTTTGATCCTTGGACTACCCACTACATATTCTCAAATTTTCAAGCAAATCGATCCATTCTGTAAAAATTGCGAGGTGAAAAGCTTCGGTTCCTGGACTACAATTATGGCTCAATCCTGTAAAAACACAATTTTTATATAAAAGATAAAATATACCATAAATTAATATAAATATTATAATTTTAATTTTCCTGTGATTTAAATACAACGTAAACGTCGAAAGGAAACTATTGATTAAAAAGTATTTCGATGCAATAGGGTTTTGCAAACAAGCTTTCATATAATTGTCATTGTTTGTTTTGAAGGGTGTGCCTTGCGGTATTCATCATTTAGATTGATGGGCGCACCCATTGTTTGTATATTTTACCGCTCCGTTCACTTTTTAATCTTTCAAAATATTTTCTCCTGTATAAGCTTTCTCGTAAAAAAACAGCATGTTGTCTTCAAGATGTATTACGATACTAAATACTGTTTGCATTTTAAATTATATTGTAATTCCTTTTTATAATACGATTATCAAAGAATTAGGTCATCGTTGCGTATAAATCGCAAAATAAAGGACATCGCACACATCTTATGGAAAATATAATGTCACTCGAATTCAATAAAATTTATACGAATAGATTCGTTTTAAATTAACGGTCAAATATTATCATTGCGCCAACTCTATATTTTCAATAATAACAGCAGAAATTGATATAAATAAATCTGAAATCAAATGGGTACGTGCATAAGTTAGAGAGAGAAAAAATATTTTAAAACACCCAAATTGTCGGTACTCCATAAATCAGCGGATTAGTTTCACTAATCCGCTTAGGCCCAGCGGGGGTTTTATGCTCTTTTGAATAGCACCCAGAGCAATAGTGATGGTAACTGACACTTTTACTGACACAAAAAATGTGATTTCGATAAACTTTAATTGCAATTTGCGCCATAATTATACGTAATTAAGAGTTGGCGCAATCATAAGAGTTGACCGTTACTTTAAAACGAATCTATTCGTATAAGTTTTATTGAATTTGAGTGACATTATATTTTCCATAAGATGTGTGCGATGTCCTTTCAATTCCGTTTTTTATTTAACATCCCAAAATATGTAAAATCTGTAATATAATTCTTCTTATTGTGCCGTTTCCTTTCGAAGGTTGGCGATCCAAATAGCAATGTTGCTTTGGAAACTGCTGCACGAAAAATTTCTGCGGATGAGTGGTCAAACCATCTTCTCATGTCCTTCAGCCACGATGTCTGGCTAGTGATGCTGAAAAGGTAACTATTCGTTACAAAGTACTCGTTACTTACGAATACCAAAAGTAACGATTACTATACAGAGAGGCAAATCGTTACTTTGATTACTCTGATTACTTCGTTACTTCGTACCAATCGTATCAGAGCAAGTACCTATTTGAGTATTGTATCTACAATCGGTTGATATCAGAATCGGACCGGTATTCCACGAGTGTTCGGTATCAGTACAGCTAACTAAAATTTTATCTATGAAGGGCGAGGGCTATGAAGAGATTTACAGGATTATAGTTATAACATACAGGAAACATGTTCAAATTAGTATATTAAGGGCCAGATTTTCTTATTTCGCGGTATTTGGGGTCACTTAACACGAATATGTAATCAGAACCGACCTCCGAAGCACCTAAGTGCCCAGGGTTACTGCTAAGGTACGTCATCTAGAGTTTAGAGGGTTTGTTTTTGGCACTTAATTGATGCAAACAGATTACTCGAGATTACTGATATTGTGGAGCAGCAATGACAGAACAATTAACAACATTAATTAACAAAATCATAAAACACAATAAAATACCGGAAGAACGGAGAACAAGCGAACAAACAAAACTACAGAGGTATCAACTTGTTAAATACTACCCTAAAACTTACACCTAAATTTTTACAAGAACTAATGAATAAGCTTAGCAGATGAACAACAGGGTTTTCGTAATGGAAGATCGTGTAACGATGCAATATTCGTCATAAATCAAATTACTTAGAAATCACTAGAGTATAATACTAATAATCACTGGTTTTTAATCATTTGTAATATAATAGATTACATATCATTTAATTTCTATCCATGAAATAGATCAGTGAAGGTCGTTGTTATATCGGATCTTATACGAAATACTGAGAAATACAATTCTCGATATGTTTACCGGTACTTAAATACAAAAGTAATCATAGTAATCAAAATATCCTACTAATACAAAATATGTACTGAGAAATGCGATTCTCCATTACCGGTACTGAAATACAAAAGTAACAGAAGTAATCAAAGCAATCAAAGTAACGAATCAACTATTTTTAATGGGAATAAGCCACAATTTTACCAAAAAAATAATTTTATTAACGTTTCGAAGCCAAAATCAGGTTTCGTTGTCAAAATACAAAAAAAATATCAAAATAAACAAGATGTTGTTGCTAAGTAAAAACAATTCTTCTAATAATTTATTTAATCTGACTCATTCACATTGGCAATTCAGACGTATATTATACATTTTAAAGTAGAAGACTTCAAAATGATATCGCCAAAATTTATGAGTTGCGTTCCTGGGACGACTTTACTAAAAGATAGTTCATTCGATTACATGAAATCAATCCCAACTCAAGAATATCCGTCACAAAAAAATCATAGCATGTGATCTGTCTTTAAAAAGACAACCAAATGCAACGATAACAGTAAAATTCTCGCGTTAGAGATTCCATAGTAAATCACGAGGGAAAACCAGGAAAAAACCTCGTGATACTATCCTATGGAATCTCTAACGCGAGAATTTTACTGTCATGTTGCATTTGGTTGTCTTTTTAAAGACAGATCACATGCTATGATTTTTTTGTGACGGATATTCTTGAGCTGGGATTGATTTTATGTAATCGAATGAACTATCTTTTAGTAAAGTGGTCCCAGGAACGCAACTCATAAATGTTGGCGATATCATTTTGAAGTCTTCTACTTTAAAATGTATAATATACGTCTGAATTTCCAATATGAATGAGTCAGATTAAATAAATTATTAGAAGAATTGTTTTTACTTAGCAACAACATTTTTGTTTATTTTAGTAGTATTTTGTATTTTGACAACGAAACCCGATTTGGGCTTCGAAACGTTAATAAAATTATTTTTTTGGTAAAATTGTGGCTTATTCCCATTAAAAATAGTTGATTATAAGGATGCCACAAGGAAATAGCTTCAGAACAACATAAAGTTACGAATACTGTAAATGATTACTTTATACAAAAGTAACGATTTGTAACGATTACTCGAAAGTAACTATAATCAACATCACTAGTTCTGACGTCTTCCTACTGATCTTTTGCCCTGTATGTTACCTTCCAATATGATTTGTAGTATTTAGTTCATATCTTTCCCCTCTCAACCTATGGCCCAAGTATTGTAATTTTCTTTCTTGGATTATAGTCCAGGGTAATAAGGTTTTTTCCATGACACTTGAACAGCCAGGGTACTGAAGCGTTTTTTCGACAGGTAATACCTATGAGAACAAATTGTATCTATTTCCTGCTTAGGATCTGGCGGCCATTTTTATTCATAAACAATTAAGTGTCAAAAAATGGCATTTTTCACTTTTTCTTCAAATCAATGGAAAACAGGGAAACTTTTTCAGAATAGACAGAAGCTATTTTCATTTATTAATTTATAATAAATGAAAAAATTCCTGACCCTGGTGGGATTCGAAAAATTATACATATTTATTATAATTTTTTATCAATTATAACATAGATAACATTACTTGTAGTGGAGTCACTGAAGGTTTTCACCTCCGATTTCGTTGAACCTCCATCGATTTTCATGAAAATCGGTGAGTAATTAGAGGATACCTCAAGGAACAAAGGTGACATGATGCCAACTTGCGCTTTTACCCTGGGCGTGGATGCCACCCCTTCTCGGGGGTGAAAATTATTTTATTAAAAATAATACCATAAGTCGATAGAGGGACAAGTTATAAGCAAAATTTGTTATATCAAGTTATTAATATAAATCAACACTTTTTGAGTTATTAAAGACCAAATATTTTATTTTTTAGTGAAAAAAATGCATATTTTAAATCGGTTTTTCACGTATAACTCAAAAACTATAAGCTTTCACAAAATAGTTATTATTACTGAAATTGATGATAATAAAAAACTGAATACACTACTTACTTAAAGAACTAAACTGATATTAGTTCAAAGTGAGTTATTGGCAATTGAGTGTGTATTTTTTTCGACGAGTACCCAAATCTAAGTATTTAAGCTTAAATAACGGGAAAACGATGCAATGTATAAAATATACCTGCTAATGATTTGTTAATTTTCTTCAGAATAGCTATTAAATGAGCTTTAGAACAAGTTAATAGCGTCAAAATTAAGCAAGTTATGATGAAAATAAAAGAGCCCTTTTGAATTTTTTAGGAAAAAGTGAAAAATAAAACATACGCCATTTCCAAAAACATTAAAATTTATAGTAATCCTTACAAGAAGTTTTTAGCATAAGTAATGATTTTAATAATTTTGACCAGTTTAGAATGCATATTTTTGAAAAAAAGATATAATTTAAAAAAATCATAATTTTTAAAATTATTGTAATTTTTATATTCTTTTGATAGTAACTCCAAAAATACTCAATATACGTAAAAAATGATATATACCCAAATTTTAGTTTTTTTATGTTAAATATTTTGCCTCTTTTACTATATCCATAGGGTAAAAAATAACCGAAATATAAACGTTTAAATCTTAAATTTTGCTGTGAAAACCATGCAACCGGGGCCATTTAACCTTTTATTTAAAAAAAATGAGGGCTCTAAAAGATTATATGCAACGTTATTAAATAGCCCTTGGAATTAACTTTCAAAGAGTTTTTAGATAAACCCAATATCTTAAAAATAGATGGAGTTATTAAAAAAAAATAACATTTTTTGGAAATATTTAAAAAATAAATTTTAAAAAAATTTTGGTGCATAAATTTTAATGCTATCAACATGTTCGGTGGCTCGTTGGATAGATATTTTTAAGTACTTTGACAAATGTTTAATAAGTTTATGTTATAAAATGCATCATTTTTCCGTTATTTCAGCTTGAATACTTAGATGTTTTTACTCAACGAAAAAAATATATATTCAATTACCTATAACTCACTTTTAGTTAACATTAAAAGGTTTTTCTAGTAGAGGGTTTATTTAGTTTTTTATTAGCTTCAATTTTGATAATAATAACCTTTTTGTTAAAACTTATAGTTTTTGAGTTATTGATGAAAAATCGGTTAAAAACATGCATTTTTGGCAAGAAAAATTAAAACTTTGATCTTCAATAACTCAAAAAGTTTTGATTTATTTTAATAACTTTATATAACAAATTTTTCTTAGAAATTGTCCCTCTATCGAATTGTGGGGTTATTTTCAACAAAGTAATTTTCCCCGAGAAGGGGTGGCATCCACACCCAGGATAAAAGCGCAAGTTGGCACCATGTCACCTTTGTTCCTTGAGATATCCTCTAACCAGTCACCAATTTTCATGCAAATCTATGGAGGTTCAACGAAATCGGAGGTAATAGCTCATATCCACCTCCAGTGACTGCACTATTGGCAGTTGTGCACTTAAAACAGAGTAAAAAAGTTAATTTTTTTGGAAAAAGTTATTCAAAAAGTTTATAAAAAAAAATTGACGATACTTTTGCATAATTATTTATTACTAATAAATGCATTTTGTATTCACTTTTTTAAACCAAATTGAAAATGTAGCTCATGCTCTTTCATTTGACACCTGTGGAATGGTTCTAAGGTCATTTTTCTCTGACTTATGTTATTGCAAAAAAATGCTCTCTGGGATAAACAATTTGAATATAATTTAAAAAATTTAATGAATCGCTTTGAAATTTTTATCACATCTTAAGCACCAAAGAACCCTCATTTGACAAAAATTTAAGATCTGTACACTAATTTTTACAACAGTTATTGAGAAAATATTTTTTTGTTTTGCAATTCCGATATTTTTTCGCAATTATATTAACAATTAATGAGTATATCAAACTTTGTAATACGTCATTTTAAAGCTTTTTCCATAATCTCAAAGATATTTGTACTAAAAAAATCATTAGTTTCACTGTTTTCCGTTGATTTGAAAAAAAAAAGAATGTGTGTGTACTTTGTACGCACGTAAGAAGTTATACTTCTATTATATGATTATATGATTATAAACGTAATTAATATACTTTTTATTTATATTTTATTTAAATATTAAATTAATTTATACTTACTACTTCTCAAACATTTTTATTAAAACAGTGCCAAAAATTAAAATAATAAAAAAATAAAACGCACACAAACACATTAAAAATGCCACAAATGATTTCTGAACATTAATTGTCGGAAAAATTTTTAACTAAATACGTATTTTCTGAAAATAAAATTATATAATAAATATACTTACAATCATAAAATGTATTAAAAAAATAAAAAAAAAAGTTTCTATTGGGATTCGAACCAACTTACCACGCGGCTGGTATTTGCGTTGTATTGGGATTCACTTGCATTAAAACTTCGCCACAGAGCCAGCTTGTCATTATGTGCGAAGATCGTCTAACTAAACAGATTAACCTTTTGACATTTTTAACTTATGTAAATCAAATTATTTTGATTTTGAATTGAAATGATTTAGAATTGAAAAAATACAACAAAACATAGAGTAAGAACATAATATATTAGGTGAATATTGATAGAAATTTTGATGGTAATCAAATTATGGAGCCCGTATAACGTATAACGTATAACGTATTAAGGTAGGTATCGGAGCCCGTATAACGACTAATAAATTTCGCAATCACTTGTTGCGTCGTGCAAAGTGGCTATGTTCAAATATCATAACAAAATTTGATCAACTATTTATAAAACACTTACCAGTGAAAGATTCTTTAGCTTTGAATAAGCGAGATCTGCGGCACTAATATGAAAATTATTTAAAAATGCAGTATAACCATTAACTAACTTTTTGTTTGTTGTTTCTCTTCCTACAAATTTTAAAACGCAACAAGCATAGATACATTATAACCAAACCACAGTCCCACAGCTGTGCCACAGCTGCCATATTGGATAATTTTTGTCATGTCATTTGAACATCCCAGATAGCATGTAAACTTGTGGCAAGTTTGATTCTTCTTTGATTTTAAATTGCTGCGTCAAATATGACGAGGCAAGTTTGTGTCAAGTTTGCTGCAATATTGTTATGACAAAGATGATGATTCAAGTTTGTAGCAACTTTGCTGCAAGCGTACAGTTGCAAAGCCATGTCACGCGTGCCATCTATTACACATTACGGTCGGTTCGGTTCGGTTTCGTTCGTTACCCTGACTGATGTCATGCCCACGAAAACGAGAGTGTTGCCACCTGTGGTAAATTTCCCTTTCTACGAGAATTTTCAACATAAATGGGAAAAAGTTAACTTATAAGGGAATCTTTGCTCCAGTCCAAATTGTAAAATATTTATAAAAATCAAAATATTTAAAAATAATTCAACATATTTTCACAGATTTTTTAAATAGGAGCATAGGAGGGAATTTTATCATAAAAGTGGGAATTTTTAAGGTACGTTGAGGGAAAAAGCTTACTCGACAGCTGGCAACACGGGAAAAGTAACCCTGCCATCCTGCCAAGAAGCGGTGATAATTTGTGGTTAGGTATATCCTATCCTATAATGATTTCATAGATGAGGGGGTGGAATGATATTTTTCTTTGATTTTTTTACAACATTTACCGTACAATTCTCCGAGACTATTACTTTAATTACTAAGCTGAAGCTTGTTTTCTTCAGTTTTTCATAGACCCACCTGCTTGTGGTGATTAGGTAAGTTTTTTTATGTCTTTCGTTCGTAGCTTCTAAACTGTATTTACATACATACTATCGAAAATAAACATATTATAATTATTATTTATAAACAACTTTTAGGTTTTATTGTAAAATTGTTACTTTAACATGTTTTTGTCTCTTTTAATAGCAAATATTAATTCTGTTCACACAGCAAGACTTTATAACAATTTCTTTTATTTGTTTCAGAGCTGAGACAAAGACAAAACTGAGCATCGGAATCTGAAGCTAGCGGGTTTAATGTAAGTTCCAATAAATAATTTTAGACAATAGATTGTATTTTAGTTGAGTGATTACTGAATAAATAGTTATATAAAATGGTATTGTATTTTTTATTCACATTTGTTTTATTCAAATTGTGGCTAGTATGTCAAAACAAACCTTAAGTAAGTTTGTATCAAGTTTGAAAATACAAACTTCATGCAACAAAACAAAAACAAACCTTCAGCAAGTTTATTATATCAAGTTTGTATCAAGTTTGAAAAAACAAACTTCATGCAAGTTTGTCACACAGCAACTAGCAAGCTTGATTTAAACTTGCTGCAAGCTTGCAAAATTGCCATGGCAAACCTGCAGCAAGCTTTCATGTTTGATGTATCAAACTTGTTGCAAGCTTGAAACAAGTTTATATTGCTATCTGGGATCCAATCAGAACAAAGTTATAATGCGCATGCGCCCGGTCGCTAGGTTTTCCCATATAAAATTTCACCGTCATTACGCCCGTAAAGAAGTATAACTTCAAAAAGGGGAAAATGACCGCCAGATCCTACGCAGGAAATAGTTATAATTTGTTCCTATAGGTATTACCTGTCGAAAAAACGCTTCAGTACGCTGCTGAAGTGTCACGAACAGGGTATATTTTTGTCTTATTACCCTGGCCCTTTATTCTTAGTAATTATTTTTTGTTTGTTCATGCGCCGAAGTACCTCATTGTTAGAAAATTTTTGTACCCAAGGAATTCTCAGCATCCGTCTATATATGAGGCGTTCACAATCATAGTGGATCAAGTCCACTTTTTACGAAAATTAAGTTAGCAGTGTATCTATGTTCTAAAAATAGAAATCTTTCCGGTAATATAACAAACCACGTCCAAAGTTACCGCAATAATAAACAGATGGCGTTTATTGTAATAGTGGAGATATGTGATAGTAAAGAACTTGCTAACTTTAACTCTAAATCAGTGTGTCATGGCAAAATTAGCAGTGCCGGAACGCACTGCTAATTTTTGTTTACAAAACCTAAATTCTATATTTATTTTTTTTTCTTTTCTTAACCAGTGTGGGAACGGCGTTCCCACACCACTGCTCTAAATATCTCTGATGTATGTATTACGGACTTGATCCACTATGGTTCTGAACGCCTCATATGTACATCTCAGCGGCATCTATTCTCTTTTCTGTTTCAGAGTCCATTGTTCAACTTTTACAGCCATATAGCAAGACAAAGAACACACAACATCCGACCTTTCGGATTCTGAGCTTCAGGCTAAGGTCTGAACTTGTAAAAAATGTTCTGATGTTCATAAGTGTTTTTCTCGCTTGTTCGATTCTTGGTAGGATTTCTTTTTTTGGGTTACATTGGCTATTGACATTTGCTCCCAAATATTTTATGGACGTTACTTGCTCTATTATTTGTCTCTTGGCATACAAATGTAGGTGTATTGGTGTCTATGAGAACACTAAAATTTTAGTTTTGGAAACGTTTAAGTGTAAACTAAACACTTCGCTAAGTTGTTCGATTTCTAGACATTTTACTGACATTATGTTTTCTTTAGTTTCTCTGCACTTTTCTCTAATGGTAGGGGAGCAAAGTATGCTAAATGTGCAGTCACTCGAGCGCTTTGGGGACCTATTGGGTTGTAAAGAGTAGGTCCTAAAACCAAAAAAAGTTAAGTAAAGTTTTCCATTTTAGTGGGCGCTTGCCATTTTTTAATTTAATTTTCCATTTCCAACAATCGTTTTTTCCGATTATTGCGACATCTATCCATAATTCGAAAAAATGTTTCGAATAAAAGTTACTTATTTTTACGTAAGGAATCCAAATCTGCAATAAAAAATGAGGGTTCCTATTTAAGATTTTAAAGTAACCCCCCACCCCACATCCATGGGGGGTCGTGTTTGGTGCCTTTCGACATATTTTTCAAAAATATTGAATAAGTGTATTTTACAGTTTTTCGATCTGATGTTCATTTCGCGAAATATCGCGGGATTCGTATTTAAAATATTCAATTTACCCCCCACCCCTCTCCGTGAGAAGTCGTGTTTGGTATCGTTGGATAGATTTTTAAAAAATATTGAGCATACATTTTTTAGTTTTTCGATCTGCCATTCATTTCGCGAAATATTCGCTTTTTTCTTGTGAAACTTTGGGACTCACCCATTTCCTTACGCCCGGCTCAAATCGTCAGATTTTTGAAATATACACTCTTTTGCATGTACTTAACCTACCTTATCTTAATCTGACAATTTCGAGTTTTTTTAAGGGTAGATTTTTTTTTTCGGGCCCCCCTTAACGAACTCCCCTGTGTTAAGAGCCAATATATACTAGAGGTGCATCTGCAGAGTACCAGGTTTCTCACCATATGCTAATCTGACGCGCTCGAGTGACTGCAAAAATCCCCGCTTGGGCTCCCCTACCATAATGATTTTATTGATTAATTTTTATTCCACTGGGTTTGTTTTATGTTTTCGTCCTACGTCCATTAGGTCCATGATCATTTGTTTTATCCATTCTAGTTTTCTATCGTTTTTCATGAACCCGATGTTTTCCTCTTCTTATATCTTTGTTATTTTCGTTTTAAGAGCAGCCCATGATACTTCAACGTCTGTCTGTCCCAAGTTGTCTGTACATAATCTGTAAAACCACATCCTATGAAAAATTGCCCATTGACAGTTTCCTATGTACTCTTGGCACTGGAATAGTGTCGCATGTATTAACCTTCAGATGACCAAGCGGGGGAAATTGTGACCCCAGCGTATGTTTTTCTTTAATAAATTCAAAAGTATTTTTAATTTTTAACTCATTATTTTTTTATTTGACCTTAATATCATTCTAGATATCCTCATATTTTGAATTAAAAAAAATTCCTTATATTTTACGAATAAAAAATATATTCTGAAGTTGATGTTTAGTAAAATAGCGTCTATTATGTGTAATTACAAGTAGTTTTACGCTAATGACGTCGACTTTGCAAAGTAACAAGACATTTACTCAACATACACACTACACATGACACTGATACTCATTTTGTGACTGGCTAAATGACATAAAGTCCATGCAAAAAAAAATAAAAAATTAAAAAAAAAAAACTTTATTTTTTTGTTAATTGTCATTTTTGACATTTTTGACCTGGGGTCATTTCCCCCCCCCCTGGTCATCCGTGTAACAAAAAAAGGTTGGTCATCGGAAGGTTAAGGCATGTCTAAGTGACATAAAATACAGGGTGTTCCATTTAAAATTTCTGAGAAAAAAATCTACTTGCGTTTTAACTCACCCTGTATTCCATATAAAGAAGATTAGCAATACCAACGATTTCTAAAAATTTTTACAATCAACGAAAAATATGGCACCAATAAACCACTGCTTTTGCAATTGATGGATTGGACCGTTACTTGATGGAAGTTCATTTTATCTAACAATAAAACACTGGAAACGTAAATACCGCATTTTCAGTTCTGTTGGACAGGGAATTGGGCAGGGAAGTGGGCAGCGTGAATGTGTAAATAGCTCACTCGCGCTGCTGCTCCTCATGCTACTGCCATTGCACGGCGCTCCCTCAAAAGTCGGTTTTCGAGATGGAAGTCAAAGGACTGGCATCGCGAGGACGAGTGGGTATTCAAATTCAACTACTCTCTCTCTCTCTCTCTCACACTTGTCGCCGGCAAAGCGCCAAGTGAGTAAGGGAGCAAGACGATGCTGTCGTCACATTCCATTCTTGTGAGTCGTTCGGTAATGAGTTGTGAGGACATTGGCGAGAAACTGATGCGAACACCTCACGGGTCGATATTGTATTTCGGGCAATATCTCCGTCATCAGCAGCCGCAGTGGCAATAGCTGAGTATAAATCCGGCATAAAATACTTCCACAAAATATATTATAACTATGTGACTACAGCTGCTTCGGCAGAGTGCCTCTCTCAAGTGATTTAGTTTACTATGGGTTTGCCTTTTTAAAGTCTTTAACTGAAGAGGTTGAGGAGTGGGGAGCTGTTTGTCTCGAATTGGTCATTCAGAATTCTGTATTATTTAATTTATTATTTTCTATTCTAATAAAGATAGCTTAAGGCCTTTATTTTGAATATGCACAATTTACAGAATATTAATTTCCATAGATTCTAATAAAGATAGCTTAAGGCCTTTATTTTGGATATGCATAATTTGAAACTCTTCATTAAAAGAATGATTATAATCTAGAAGGTGAAGTGCATTGCTTTTGTGCTTATTTTTATTTATACAGGGGAGCTCAAATTTTTCATAGAGGGGTGGGGAGGGGAGGATTTTCATAGAAAATTGGGTATAACTTTGTAAATACCCTGTGTTACATAACAAACCTTTATATTTCCGTGATGGGGACGTTAAGAAGATTTTGAATGGAGAATAAAATATGGGGCATTCCATTTAAAAAAAAACATGAGTTTGGTCTGCCACTATGTTATCGAACACCCTGTAACATTCTAACTAATTTTGTAATGTGAAGCTCAAATTTGGCAACAATTTTTGTAATCAACTTTTATTGCTATCTAGTACTATAGTGTATCTACTGAGCTTTATTACACTAACCAATCACTCTGTATGAGCAAAAGGTTGACAGTTTTCGGAAGACATTCGTGCAGTACCTACAATATGAAAATAATCATCAAAATTCAATCCACGGTTCAAAATAAAAATAGATTTAAATGTATGGTACATTTGAGGTGGTGCGTTATTTTGTAGAGTAAGAAAATTATATTATACTTGATGACCCGGCGAACTTAGTACCACCTTAGAAATATATAAAATTTACTAAAGTTCACATGCGTTTTAGTTCCAAAAAATTGCGCTTTGTTTGTCGTCATGGTAAAAGCCAAAGGCACGGTACATTGTAGATATCTGAAATCAAATGGTAATAATGGTCTGTTGGAATCATCGAAATACGATGGACAAAGACATCCTCTCCTTTGTATTTTTCCTTGGTGATTGTGGCCCAGCAAATTAATAATAAATTTACTTAAGAGTTACATTAAGAAAGTAAACTACCAATTAATCGCCACTACTACTTTCAATACATAAACAACTAAATTGCTGTTTACTGAGTAAGAAGTGACACCGTTAGACGCCTGGTGGAATGACTGGTCTTTCAACTGATAATTATTACTGGTCAGTTATCGAACTCGGTTAAAAATTATTAAGTTACTAATCTGGTCATTAACAAATAAGAGTAGGTCATAAAAGGGCAAAAATTCAGTGGTGTATGTATTTTTTAATTATTCTTGTTCCTTTGACACCATAAACCTGGATTGGTCTCTGCCTGTAAAGTTATGTCCTTGTCCATTGTCGTACATTCATAGTTTTCAGGTCGTCTTCAACGTCAAACAACCATATGGTTCTAGGCCTTCCTTTATTTCGTTTTCATGTCAACATCTATTGTAATATTTTCGTTATTGTTTTTGTATCTTCTTGTCTCTAGACATATACCAGCCATAACAGTCTTTCACTTCTCATAAATTTTACAATATCATACCCTCCATTGAATTCATTAATTTCGCCGATTCTCGATACTCGCGGAGTTGGCATCTAGGTTTATGACTTTAATTAAGATCATCATACGATCAAATGCATGTCTGCGATCAAATGCATGTTTACGAGCCTATAAGGAACATACATATAGTCCGTCCGCTATAACTTTTCCCATTCGGTACGATTCATTTTCAATCAAATTAAGTCAAAACAGAAAGTGAAACGTACGCCGATGTGTGTAGTAAATATATAGTATACAGTATACAAAGTATATATACACATCGACGTTCGTTTCAATTTATGTTTTGACTTAATTTGAATGAAAATGAATCGTACCGCATGAGAAAAGTTATAGCGGACGGACTATACATACATACATACAAACATTCATTTTTATTTATATAGAAGAGGTAATATTTAGATGGCTATTAAAAAATAACGGTTGGTGATAGAAAAGTAAAAATCAGTTTTTCCAAAAAAATAAAAAAATAATTATGGGGGGCAAGCCTCCTTTTTACTTAGTTTGGTCGTACCAACTCAGAAAACATCCCGGGTTCATGTACAACAACTTCGATTAAGATCATCATACGATCAAATGCATAGTTTGTGAGTCTATAAGGAACATACATACATACCTACATACAAACATTCATTTTTATTTATATAGAAGAGGTAATATTTAGATGACTATTAAAAAATAACGGTTGGTGAGAGAAAAGTGAAAATTTAGGATTGTATGTATCTTTTGATTCTACATCATACAAAATTAACAAAGAACAGTTTGTCCAAAAAAATTAAAAAAAAATATGGGGGGGCAAGCCCCCTTTTTACTTAGTTTGGTCGTACCAACTCAGAAAACATCCCGGCTTCATGTACAACAACTTCGATTAAGATCATCATACGATCAAATGCATAGTTTGTGAGTCTATAAGGAACATACATACATACCTACATACAAACATTCATTTTTATTTATATAGAAGAGGTAATATTTAGATGACTATTAAAAAATAACGGTTGGTGATAGAAAAGTGAAAATTTACGATTGTATGTATCTTTTGATTCTACATCATACAAAATTAACAAAGAACAGTTTGTCCAAAAAAATAAAAAAAAAATATGGGGGGGCAAGCCCCCTTTTTACTTAGATTGGTCATACCAACTCAGAAACCATCCCGGGTTTATGTACAACAACTTCGATTAAGGTCATCATACGATCAAATGCATATAGGTCTGGATCCCGCGTATGAAAAAAAAGTTGATTAATAATAAGCTGAAAATTTGTTAATAGCTTAAGGGTGTCTAGTCGGATAAACTTTGATATATGGGAACTCTGGAATAGGGGCAGTTTTAATTGTGGAACAGGTTAAAAATTAGGAACGGTCACACCACGCAAACGGCACATTTATTTTGTCCGACAGAACAGACTTAAACTCTCCGAACAGAGATTAAACTCTCATGCAAAAATCAGACTGCTATTTATCACCTGTTATAATTCCTGTCATTTGACATATTTCTATATGTTTCACTCATTAAAACGCTCATTTGGGGATAAATAGCAGTCTGATTTTTGCATGAGAGTTTAATCTCTGTTCGAAGAGTTTAAGTCTGTTCTGTCGGGCAAAATACATGTGCCGTTTTCGTGGTCTGACCGTTCCAAATTTTTAACATGTTCCACAATTAAAACTTCCCCTGTTCCAGTGTTCCCATATATCAAAGTTTGTCCGACTAGACACCCTTAAGCTATTAACAAATTTTCGGCTTGCTATTAATTAACTCTTTTTTCATACGCGGGATCTAGACCTAATAGTTTGCGAGTCTATAAGGAACATACATACATTAGTATATTATTCAACGAGCATGTAATGATGGCTATTACTCACGATGATGAAGTTTGCGACACGAGCCGTAGGCGAGTGTCGTAATTCATCAGAGTGAGTAATAGCCATTACATGCGAGTAGAATACTATACTTTTTCTACGACCTCTTTTTTATTTTAATTAGTAAAAAATTTAATTATCAACTACTCGAGATTTAAATTATAATAATTTACAAAAATACCTAAATGCTATTTACCCCTAGTACGTGGCTGAATAATTGGTTACCTACTATTACTAAATTCTTATTTATTGTAAAAATACAACTAGAAATAGTTCTATTCGTTTCCGAAAAATTATAAGCTTAAATTTTTGTACCTACTGTCAGTGAATCTAATAAATAGGAAATGGCTGTTGTCGGTGGACGTATTTCATTTATATAGTTATAATGTATATTTATATTTTACTATATATTATATAATAATATAACTATACATATGTTATGACATATTTAACACAATATAACTTGAATAACAAACACAATATTAGTTATAAATTCCAATTAACATAAACAAAATGCGCTAATGTCACTGTCACTAAATTAAATGATAAACGTCAAAATTTTTATTAAACAAGATATAAACGTAAAAAATATACTGACATTGTTACAGTTAAAATTGCTTTAAAAATTTTTCGAAGTTAATTATTGGTATAAATTACAATAAATATTGTATTAAATAAACAAGTTTAAGTAATTTCATTTGCAGTTTATATACGATTAATATTAAAAGTGGCATGCGCCATTTGAATCTAACTTCAGCCCGTGAGTAATAACCCGTGAGTAACTTCAGCCCGTGAGTAATGAATTATTACTCACGGGTACAGTAATGGGTGCTATTATCTATGAAAAAATAGCGAATAATGAGCATGTTATTAAACGGTCGTAGAAAAACATACCTACAAACATTCATTTTTATTTATATATATATAATATCCATGGGCACCAGTGTTTTTATATACAGTGATGAGCATGCTAATAACCGGCAAAATAGCTCAAAAGATGGAAAACATAATACATTGCGAAACAAAAAGAGATGAAACCAGTGGAGGTTGAAATTATCCTTATAAACGTATTAATTAAAATTACATTACACTGTTTCCCACCTTTAGACGTCTGTGACAGGAGTATTTTATAAAATTCTACTGTCACAGTGACAGTTGTCATACTCCTCTGATACTTCTAAAGGTGGGAAACTATGTAATTTAATGTTATTTTAGACGTTTATAGCGATAATTTCCACCTCCACTAGAGTCATCTCTTTTTGTTTCGCCATGTATTATGTTTTCCATCTTTTAAGCTATTTTACCGGTCATTAGCGTGCTCATCACTGTATACAACTGTAAAGCAAAAAAGTGGAATTTTTCTAAACCACTTTACATTCTCTCCGCACTAGCCGTTTATTTCAATATTGATCAATTTTACGGAAAAAACCTGTATAGCTTTAAATTGCCGCGAACATTGCGGAGGGTGAAAATTGTTAAGAAATTCGAGTAAATTAGGTTAAGAGGATTTGCGAAAGTTAATTTTAGTAAGTAACTAAACCAGTTTCGTGGAATTTAGAGTTGATATTTTTACGCTGGCGAGATAACGAAGTTCTCTAATTTTCCAACTTTTACACATCCTGTTTAATTCTGTGTAGCAAAATTTGAATAATTTAGTTTTTTACGCTAAGCCGACAATATAAACGTTAAGAAAATATCTTTATAAGTATGTTTCCAACTGTAAAAATAAATTAGATTTACAGTAGTTAAAATATAAATAAATACCTAAATAAATACATAAATAAATGTAAACAGAAGGGAGTAAAAATTGACGACAACTATAAGGCGAACGGCAGCAACCCCTAAAATTACGTTATACCGACCACGAAAATCAACTTTAAGGTGAATGACCAATTTTTGGTCATTCTTTATGTTTTCAAGGTCGCTAAATCCGAATATGAAGTTTATTTTTATTTAGAAATGGTGAAACATGTTCAAAAATCAAATTTTATGCAAAAATGTGACAATTCAATTTTTATGATTTATCAAATTTACCTGGCTGTATCCTTCGTCGTCTAAATATTTCCTTTTGAAAATCATCTTTGTCACAAGTGGCATCTTTGAAGTATTTAGATAACAATGAGATTTGTTCAAAATGTTTAAACAAATTAAAAGAGCAGTGGTTAATTTTTAAATATGTTGTCGTCAGATTTCGTTAGTTTCATGTTTACTTAAAAAAGTTGAGTGACAAACTTTTTCGTTTATAATTTTTACACAAATAGCAATAAAGCATAATTCATGGAGAAATTTTTGGTAAATTTTAAGTCAAAATATGCAATAAGAAAATAGTTATGTGACTTTATAGACGAGCGGCACACCCCAAAAAGGCTTATTTTTCGAGATACTGACCACGGTGTGGTGAATGACTAATTTTGATTATACTTTATGTTTTTGATGGGGCTGAAAACGAAAATTAGGTTTACTTTGAATTTTTGTGGGGAAACATCGTCAAAGTCGCAATTTTACCTTAAAAATAAAAAAAATCACGTTTTTTGCGTTTAATTCGCTACAACTCTGATTTATTTTAATATTTTTTTCTAAAATTTTTAGAGTATATATTTCTTGCCTTTCTGAAGTAAATGTGTCAATCTTTCTGTCTTATTATAATAAAAGTATAAAATTGTTTAAAATAAAAGGTGCAGATTCCTGAATTGCAAGTTTAATCGCAAAGGTTGAAAGCCAAAATTTCAAATTTAGCTTTTTAATCAAGTTTATGTTAAAATATAGATTACAAATAACAAAATGTTTTATAGAAAAAAAAAATTTTGCAACTTTTAATTTTAGGAAAAACGTGATTTAATTTTTTTTATTTTTACGGTAAAATTGCGATTTTGACAATGTTCCCTCATCTAAAATTCAAAATAAACCCCATTACCGTTCTCAGCACCATCAAAAACATAAAGTAAGACCA
The DNA here is from genome assembly GCF_917563875.1 of Diabrotica virgifera virgifera. Lineage (NCBI taxonomy): Eukaryota > Metazoa > Arthropoda > Insecta > Coleoptera > Chrysomelidae > Diabrotica > Diabrotica virgifera. Next base: position 212,375,190 of record NC_065444.1, read on the forward strand.
AAATTAGCCATTCATCAATACGTGGTCAGTATTACATATAAAGTGGTATACGTGGTAAAGTCACATAACTTTTTTCCTATTGCATATTTTGACTTGAAATGTTCCAGAAATCTTCTTCATGACTTTTAATGTTGTGGTAATTAAATGTGGTAATCTGACGACAAAATGTTTAAAAATTAGCAACTTCTCTTTTAATTTGTTTAAGCATCTCGGACAAATCTCGTTGTTATCTGAATTCTTGAGTGATGACACAGTAAAATTTTCAAAAGGAAAGATTTACGCGACCAAAGATACAGCGAGGTAAATAAAAAATCATCAAAATTGATTTTTCGCATTTTTACATAAAATTTGATTTTTGAACATGTTCCACCAATTCTAGATAAAAATAAACTTCATATTCGGATTCAGCGACCTCGAAGACATATATAATGACCAAAATTTGCCATTCGCCTATCATGGTCGCTTTTTCGATTTCTAAGCCTCCTAGGGGTGTGCCGCTCGCCTATATTATATCCATAACCCTTTATTTGCTGATGATCAAATAATTTTAGCAGAAAACGAAAACGACATCGTCTACATGATGAAAAAGGAGATTTTGAGAGCTGAGCTGGGGTTTGGAAATAAATAATTGGGATAAACCGCAAAGCATGGTCATTGGAAATACCGCAGTAGTCCTATATAGGCGTTCGAAACGCACCCCCAAAATGACCAGGTACTGACCACGGTGAGGTGAATGACTAATTTTGTCATAATTTATGTTTTTGATTGTGCTAAAAACGAAAATGAGGTTTATTTTAAATTTTAGGTGGGGGAACATTGTCAAAATCGTAATTTTACCGTAAAAAGAAAAAAAAATACGTTTTGAATCACGCACTGAAATTTTTATAATATCAATTTCTCACCTTTTTGAAGACAGTGAGATCTTCTTCAAGGTTTCAGTCTTATTATAATAAAAGTTATGAAATTTTTAAAGTAAAAGGTGCAGATTCATTTATTTTTAAAATTCCTTCCCAAATTTTTACAGTTAAATCACGAGACGTCAGTCGAGTGATTTTGTCAAAATTTTATAAGAGAAAATTACGAAAAGACAATAAACTTAAATAAAACCATAATAACCAAAAATAAATAAATAAATAATAAATTTTCTCCGAAAATTGGGTCCAAATAGAGCTTCTGGACCTCTGCGTGTTCAATGGGACATTTTCCGAAAACCAATTTTTTGATTTCTTAACCTGACTGGCATCCAAATTTGATTTTTCGTCTGGATTCATTATATCTGTCCAAAATTGATTACGCCTCAATGACGTTTATCATACTAACAACAATAGAATTACCAGACACATTCGTGACAGATCTGTCATAATTTTGTCGCTGAGAAATTACGGCAGGAAGGAGTTTTGTCAGTAGGAAACGTGGCGTTGCTATGACGTTTTATCAGTTAAAAACAGTCTAGTGGAATAGTCTCTATTATAATGAGTTTATTGACTTTTTATTATATTGCTAACTAAAATGAAGTCTATTTAGTTTTTAAAGATATGTGTTACTAAGCCAAATAGAAATTCTTACTACAGTTAAAAAAAATACAAATATTTAAATCATTTTATTAGTAAGAAGCACATAGAAAATGTGTGCTTTATTATGAGCCATGTTCCATTTTATATCATATTTAAACCCAACATAATAGACTCTATCTTATTTGGGGTCGTTAAGCATGAAGACGCCATCAGAACCGACCCCCGGGGTACCTGGTGCCCAGGGTTACTTCTAACGTACCTCATCTGGAGGTAGCGCCAAATTGGTGCAAACAGATTACTTGGGGGATTTTTGGGGGCTCGGAACGTGGCTACGTCATTAGAACTGACCCGGGGCACTTGGTATTTAAAGTCACTGCAGAAGCACGTCATCTTCTGGAGTTTCGAGAAATTTCTGCACTAGTTGATGAAAAAAGATTACTCGGGAGTTTCTAAAGTTGTTGATCACCAACCCCAAGAACCTCGAGCAATCTTTTTGCATCAATTTAGTGTCGAAAAGCCTCAAAGTTCGAGAAAATGATATGTATGTCACTCACGCCGGGTGCTATGTGCCCCGAGGGTCGGTTTAGCAACCCCAAAAACCGCCTAGTAATCCGTTGGCATGAATTTACTGCCAAATACCCTCCAAACTCCAGATTACGTGCCTTAGCTGCAATCCTGGACACCAGGTGCTCCCAGAGTCCGTTATTATGGAGCATTCAGGTTTAACGACCACAAAAACAGTCCGAGTTATAAAGCTGGCCCTTAAATATTGATTTTGAAAGTTTTAGGTACCTTTGGATGTAACTATGCATTTCCACCCATGTTTCTATTGTAGTGACTTTTTTCGTGACGTCGCCGTCGCGTCATCCCTAACACAATGCAAAAAGTTGTAAGTCTCGAGGTGTTGTATTTAAAAATCGATTTATTCCGGTGTTTTTAGCTCAAAAAGCCCTGGTTTGAGAAAATGTGTTATTTATTATGAGGCAGGCACCATTTTGTAGATCATAATATTTCCCCCAGCATAGGTAATATAAAGAATACTATTAATGTATGATAAACAGTGTTTTAAAATAAAAACAACACCGCAGCAGTTTGGAAGGTATTTACCTAAGTTTGGAAAATCTAATTTATGCATTTCTGCCCAAGGCCACATAGCCGAATTGTTTATGTGGAATATTCAGTGGTGCGTTAACCCCAGGGTCGGTTTTAGCTTGTTTACTTATCTGTAGCATAATCCACAAGAAAAAAATTATAAAGTGCAACAGTGTTTATCGATATATTCATTTTATAACGGTTTTTATTGTCTCACTACATTATTATATTGTTTTATTATCCACGTATTTGATTAAGAAATATAATTTACAACATAACTTATATTATAAAACATATGCGATGATTTTCAAAATAAATTGCGGAGTGAAAACACATTAGATGGCTTGCATTTACGTATAGTTTGTACGATGTCAGTTGAAAAAGTATAAAATCCACTTAGACAAGACGAAAACGACGGGTTCGAAGGAAAAAATATTCCCATGAGATTTTTTTGCATAATCACATTCGTGAGATATCCCAGAATAAGGTTCAAGAAGTCGCCCACGTGAAAAGTGGGTCAATTTTTTTTAACAATTTTTTTTTAATCAAATTGCAAGAATCAATATTTTTCGCCCGAACAATTTTTTCTTTAATTTTTTGGACCATTCTGGACAAAAAAGGTCTCTTATAATTTTTCTCTAAAGTTGATCGTTTTCGACTTATAAGCAATTTAAAATTGAAAAAAACGAAAAATGGCGATTTTCAAGGCTTAATAACTCGGTTAAAAGTTATTATTATGAAAGTCAATATATGACTAAATCAAAGTTTAAAGCCACCCCTACAAGATCCTGAAGAAATTTTTGTCATTTTTTATTACTAAGCTGTTATTTTTAAATAATAATAATACGCGCCATGCACGTGTGCGGCCGCTGTAAATTCTGAGTGCGAGAGAGAAGTCAGAGATTCCAGCAGTCCTATTGTGCATCTTACTCGCACTCACATTTACAGCGGCGCTCTATGTGATATGATCTAATCGCTCTTTTTTATTAATTAAAAATAACAGCTTAGTAGTAAATTAATGACACAGATTTCTTCAGGATCATGTAGCGGCGACTTTAAAGTTTGATTTAGTCACTTTCTGACTTTAAGGGCCGGTTGTTCGAACGCTAATCAACAATGATCATTATCAAATATTTAATTACTCTCACCAAAACTGTCAATGTCAACTTTATTTGGGTTGCTGAAAACATAATTAATTAGAATTATGAGATTTATTATTAATTATGTTAATAATTATTGTTATATTAATGGATAATAGTCTCAGAATCGTAATTAATTATGTTTTTAAAGTTGACATTGACAGTAATTAATTATTTGATAATGATCATTGTTGATTAGCGTTCGAACAACCGGCCCTTATAATAATAATTTTTAACCGAGTTATTAAGTCCTAAAAATGGCCATTTTCGCGTTTTTCAAATTTTAAATTGCTTATAACTCGAAAAAGATCAACTTTAGAGAAAAATTATGAGAGAGTTTTTTTGTCCAGAATTGTCCAAAAACGCTAAAAAAATAGTCCGGGCCAAAAATATTGATATTTGTAATTTGATTAAAAAAATTGTTAAAAAAAATTGGCCCACTTTTCACGTGGGCGACTTCTTGATCCTTATTCTGGGATGTCTCACGAATGTGATTATGCAAAAATATCTCATGGGAATATTTTTCCCAACGAACCCGCCGTTTCCGCCTTGTCTAACTGATATACCGATTGGTACCTTGGTCATTCATTATTGGGACTGAAGAAATAGAATACAGGGGTGGGCATAAGCCAGTTTTTTTATCTTTAAAGAGGGGGTCTGGAATCTTCAAAAGACATCTCAGCCTTAAAACAAATTTTCCTAGATAGATCGGTAGACTTAGAAACTAACCGTGGTCTCCAAGGTCGCCAGACATTACTCTTATGGATTTATCAATTGGAAGCATGCATAAAAACAGTTTTTTAAATAGACTTATAGTAAATACATAATTATTATCTTTTGCAAATTTGCCAGCTGACTTATACCATGTACAGTAAAGCGTCGATAAACCGAACTAATTGGGAGACGTGCATTTTCGGCTAACCCGTTTTATCGGATAATCGAATTGTACTGACAGATATAGCTATACATATTTATCCACAAATAACTGAAAGACACATTTACAGACCTACCTACCTTATGTATTTATATCTATAATTAACAAAAAATATCAATTAAACAAAAAAGACCAATCCTTAAAAAAAACATATTCTAGGTATAACATTGAGGAACATTGAAGACTGTTTAACGCTTAAAAAATTCAATTTTTTGAATCAATCAAAAACAAAATTAATAACAAAACGAAATATCCTTACACCTCACTCCAGTGTAAGATACAAATAAGTAGCAGTAATACAAGCTAAGGTAGTGATAAGATCCTTGCTTAATTTAGGTTCAGGTGCTGTTAATTCACGACGTGGCGCAAGAGTTTCCTTTGCAAAGTTTTACAATTGAACCCAGTTTAGTCTGCATCTTAAACGTTTGTTGGGACGTAAGTTTTTTCCTTCAGTAACTCCCTTAAGTGAAGGTATTTTTATTTTTAGTATTATGTAGATGTAGAATATCCTGTCTAAAATTCCTCTAAATATGTTTACATATTCAGTAATTCTGTTTACTGTGAATCATACTTCTTTATTGCTGTTGCCACTGTCATCGATACCATTGCATTACAGTGTCTGTCCCGAATTAAGTTGAATTCTCTGGTCACTTTTCTTCTCATTTCTTCCAGGCCCGTTATGTCCCACTTTTTTTTCGATTGCTCTTCCTCTAGTCCTACAATTATTTTGACTTCAATTAGGATTAAGTATTTTCTATGGGAAATAAGCCACAATTTTACTAAAAATGAATTTATTAACGTTTCGAAGCCCAAATCGTTTTTTAGTTAAAATTAATGAACCTAAATTCATTTTTTAGTAAAATTGTGGCTTATTTTCCATAGAAAATACTTAATTATAAAAATGTCACAAGGAAATAGCTTCAGAACAACATTCAATTAGGATATTATACCTTTTCGTTTAATGCCTGGCTGCACCAACAGATCTTAAGCTCCAGCTTAGCTAAGATCTACTTATAAATAGGGCCTCCTTGAGTATCACTTACATTGCACCATAACTTTAGATTCTTACCTTAATATCAATTATATCTATTATTATATTATGGTATTCTTATTGTAATATATTATAATTATATTATATTAATTCTTATGATATTCTCGACTTAAGCTTAAGATCTGTTGGTGCAACCGGGCATTAGTTCTCTCCCTTATAGGTTCTAAGGGAGTTTTTCTCGCCATATTCTAAGTGTACAATTTTTGACATAATATAAGTCTTTTAGTTTGCATCGAAAAAAAAAAACGAAAATTTAAAAAATTTATTGTTTAGTTAGTGTTAACACATACAAAAATCTGATAACTTGTCAAACTAACTCTGATAATCTTAGTTTTAAATTTAACAAACTATAATATAAGCCTAAAATATTATAAGGAATATTGCATTATTAATTGCATTCAAATAAAATGGGTAATAAAATTATTTAGTTTAAATGTGCATTTAGTCCATTGAAATGTTACATTTAGTGTGCATTTCTTAGAGGAGTAAATTTTATTTTTTAATGTGTAGGAGGGTTCAGTAGAAGCTTAAGTTTAAGTTTTTGGGGTTGAGGCCCTTGTCCCCCGGCCGCCATCTTGGAAAAAGAGGCGCAAAGGGCTTTCGCGCTGTATCTCGTAAACTAGCTACCCTACAGAAAATTTAATTTTACATAAAATGAAGCAATTTAAATTTTCTACAATTTTATATCTATTACTTTTTATCGTAAAATGACCAACAAAAAAGTTATAAACAAAAATAAGAGAAAATTTTGTAAGAAATTTGCTTTTGGAGGTTATAACTTTTTTTAAGTTCATTTCACAATAGCGCTCCAAACTTGACCAGATTCTCGAATTCTCGTAGAAAAATAATGCTTTTCTATCTAATATATTAGACAAGCGGCATTGACCGTTATGCCAACCACGAAAATAAAATTTAAGGTGAATGATCAATTTTGGTCTATTTTTATGTTTTCGAGGTCGCTGAATCCGAATATGAAGTTTATTTTTATCTGGAGTTGGTGGAACATGTTAAAAAAATAAATTTTATACAAAAATGCCAAAAATCAATTTTGATGATTTTTCAAATTTACCTCGCTGTATCTTTGGTCGCTGTAAATATTTCATTTTAAAAATTTTGCTGTGTCATCTTTGAAGTATGTAGATAGCAACAAAATTTGTCCAAAATGTTTAAACGCATTAAAAAAGGAGTTGTTAATTTATTAATATTTTGTCATCATATTTCGTTAGTTTCATGTTTACTTAAAAAAGTTGAGTGACAAGCTTTTTAGTTTATAATTTTAACCAACACAACAATAAAATATAGTTCATGAAAAAGTTTTTTGGAAAATTTTAAGTCAAAATATATAATAGGAAAAAAGTTATGTTACTTCATATACAAGCGGCACACCCCAAAAAACGCTTATATCTCGAGATCCTGACCACGGTGTGGTGCATGGCTAATTTTTATCATACTTTATGATTTTGATATCAAAAATCGTTTTTTGCTCTGCTTAAGAATTTTGCATTTTGCAGTTGCGTGATTCTTCTTCTGAAGCGGCGAATTTGTCCTCAAACAACTTCTTGGGCCTTTTCTATATATGCTTAGAGTTATAAGTTTTATAGTGGGAAGAAAGGTCAAAAACAGATTAATAAAAGCATAGGAATGTTAAAATCATAATAAATTGTATGAATAAAAAATATATATAGATAGAAAAGTAAGCCTAACTTTTGTTTTTATTGTATCCCTATGAGCATTCGAGAATCTGGTCAAGTTTGGAGCGCTGTACAACCTATATAAATAAATAGAATTAAACAACTTTATAGTGGAAATTGTTCGCTGAAAAACCCTCTACAAAATTGCTAAAATGTTATTTTATTTTAAAATGAACTGAAAAAAAGTTATAACATCCAAAAGAAACTTGTTAACAAAAATTTACATATTTTTGGTTATATCTTTTTTGTTGGTCATTTGACGATAAAAAGTAATAGAAACAAAATTGTGGAAAATGTAATTTCCTATATTCTATGTTTAATTAGATTTTCCGTAGGGTTGGTAGTTTACGAGATATAGCGCGAAACCCTTTGCACCCCATTTCCAAGATGGCGACCGAGGGACAAGGATAGCGATCCCAAAAACTTGAACTTAAGCTTCTATTGATCCCCCCTACACATTAAAGAAATAAAATTGACTCCTCTAAGAAATGCAATCCACCCTAAAAAATGTAACATTTTAATGGACTAATTGTACTTAGAAAGTTATATTTTTTTTGAATATTTCCACTCCTTTGTATGGACTATTTCAAACAAAAATTCCTCTTTTACTATAGAGGGAATACGTTAAGTTGAATTTAATTGTCCTTTTTTATCTTCTAGGTCTTTTTTAATTTTTCATTTGGGAGGAATGAAACAATAAGCAGGATCTGCATTGTATTAGCTTATTGAAGTATTTTCAAACAAAGGTACAAAAATATATACTGCTATTAAATCGGTAGGAGGTTGGAGTTATATGGAATGAAGTTTATTACCTTCATACGAAAGGTACATTGTTGCAATGTGTATATAGCACATTTAGTAAATGCGTGTTTAAATAGAAAGTATAACAGTCTTCATAACTTTGTTATAATTTTAAATCCCCCAGAGTCGGTTGAGTTGCTACATAGAGTAATAAAACAAATGGTATATACAGGGTGGACGGAAGAAAACGAAATAAATTATCAGGAACTACGACAATATTTTTAAAAAACCCAGTGGCAGGTAAATGTTTTATTAACAACCGAAAAAAGGCGATGGACAACCCCAGCTAATTGAAATAATATTCGAAATTATTACCTAATCATCCAAGATAGCCATCGCCACACCCTTAGCTTAGCTCAGTCACTCAGGTGTGTGTTCGTCTTGTCCTAATCTTAGAAATGAACTATGAAAATTCGCAATGAAGCAAACAAAACAATATTTTTAACTAATCATGTTTACTGTTCATAAAAATATAATAAAAATGTGACATAAGTGCATTGTGCATTAACAAATATATTCAAATCCTTGCCAAAAATTAACAATCTCTGGATTATACTTATGCATGGTTTGTGGTGTAGGTTTGCTGGTAACTTCTTGATGTCGAATGGTACTGCTGTTTCTGCAACTGGCACTGTGGTTCTAAATGCTGTATTCCACCAGGCCTACGGATGTTGGTCGTTGCAGTCTTGGTGATGTGGTTGCAGTTCAGATGACATGGTCCTCGTTGTTGTATCGCCGGCGATTTGAGGATGCTTGAAGCTCCATGAGGAAGAAAAGTGGTTTTATTCCCAAAAACTATAAGATAAAGACACATTATCAATCATTAAGAAGAAAAACCAAAAACGAGCCTTTGCCAAATAGTCGTAAAAAGTAGTTATTGGCAAAGGTAAATTAAATGGAATTAAGATTGATACTACTAGTAGATGAAAATTTGAATTACACGTGCATATATGAAAATTAGAAAGAAATGGGTATTTAAAACTAACCATGTGGTCGTAGACATGGGAGGTTAGGTATAGGAAAAAATATTAGAAAGACTGTTAGATGTAGAAATGTAATTAAAATATTGTAATATGTATTCTTACCCCAAGAGAGAATATGAAAGTCTGAAAATAAAATGAAGATGTGATGGGCTCATCTCTTTAAATATATTAATTTTGCCCCTCCATTACTAATTGTCACTCTCATTGACATGACAGCCCAAAGTATGAGTAGATGGTCAACCATATTCCGTATTGAAAAACAGATATCTAGAGAGTAAGAATATACGGGGTACGTTCAGTATGATGATTTAGATTTTAGATGAAAAGAGATATATTAAATATAAGATAATAAAAGAGGGCGCCAAACAAGTTTTTAACGAAAAAGCAAGTTAAAACGAATATAAGATAATTATTAATGAAATATTAAAGAAAATAGAATAAAATAATTATTTAAAAATAAAATATCAAAGATAAGAGGCTTGTAACGTTACAGCCCCTAAGCCACGGTAAGAATCAAAGAAATATTTTTTAATGGCAATTTGGATCAAATAAGGCTATCGTTTAAAATCCCTTACAATTCCCGATATATTAATCTTTCAATTTTTAAACTTCCGTATTAATACTTTATTTGATTTATAAACAAATACGTTTTAAGTAATATTTATAGCTGGCTACTTACTTTTTAGTTCACAAAATAATAAAACTGCCCACGGAAAATTGAATGGTAGAGTCAGAGATCGAATGCAACAGGCTCTGACCGTAGTTACAGAATGAACTTCAAATGTAGGGCTTAACATCAGTCCTCCAAAGTCAAAAATCATGAAATTTACTAAAAGGAGGAATTTAGAGGAATTGGGCCCTCTAAGTCTAAATGGTATACATTTAAATCTGGTGAGTGAAGTAAAGTATCTCGGGATAATATTAGACTCAAGACTTACTGTTGTTCTGAAGCTATTAAGACTTACTTGTATTCAGCAGATAGAAAGAATAACGAATAGAGCGGTAACTACGTTAATGGTAGCCAGGCATATTCATGGAAAAATGTGGGGTTTGAGACCAGACATGGTACATTGAATTTATAACATAATGGTAAAACCCACAACTACATAATATGCATCAGTGGTATGGTGGCCAAAAGTTCAACAAAAAAGTGCCATGATCAAATTAAGCAAGGTGCAAAGACTTGCTTGTCTCGGGGTCACCGGGGCTATGAAAACACACCTACGGCAGCTATGGTGGCACTACTGGATCTCCCTCCTTTACCTACATATAATAAGAAGAGGTGAGGTGAGAATGGGGTATTATAGACTGCAAGAAAACCTGTGTAACGTACCAGTTAAATCAGGACATAGTATAATAATAAATGAAACTAATGATGCCGAATCGATGATGATTTCTGACCATATGACATCCAGATACAAGCGTGAAGTACCTTTTCAAGTGGAAATTTGCCCACGAGAGGAATGGGACAGAGGATACACTCGACCCAGACTGCAGGGTTACAGGAATATTCTGTAGGGGTGGAAATTTCAACATTTCTATTCCACTGGGAGAATATACCTCCGTATTTCAGGCAGAGATTTTTGCAATCTTGCAGTGTGCAAGAGAAATCAACTTAAGGGCCTTCGAACTGCAGCGGGTTAACATATGCACAGATAGCCAAGTAGCCATTGGGCTCTGATAAGCCCTAAGGTGAACTCTAGGCTAGTGTGGGAATGTCGACACGATACTGGTATGGGTTCCAGGTTATCGGGGCATATACGGCAATGAATGAGCTGATAAACTTGCCAGGAGCGCATCAGCTACAAAATACCTGGGTCCAGAGCCGGCCGTGGGAGTGCCAAAAAGCACAGTCCGCGAAGGTAAAAAAGCCTGGATCCGAGGCCAACACAACTCATACTGGGAAAGTATACCCTGTCAAATACATGGCAAGATATATATCGGACGGACATGAGCTAGAAGGGCTGAATTACTGCTGAAAACAAGCAGGAATCAGCTCATAATCATAACAGGTTTTCTCATTGGGCATGCGTCAGTTAAGCGCCACTTGGATATAATGGAGCCGTTTCATGGAAACTTGAGCTGTAGTCTCGGTAACAGAGAACCTGAAGGAGTCAACCATATCTTGCATGACTATGAGGCTTTGGATCGAAGGCGGCAAACACTTTTCGGTGACAACAAAGAGACTCCAAATATATATGGCACTCATCCACTAGACCTGTATAAGCTGGTACAAGTTGTTAATAATTAAAAATAGCAGTTTTGTAATAAAATGATGATAAAAACCTCTTCAGGACCTTGAAGAAGAGGTTTGAGACCTGATTCAGTCACATTTCAAATTTCAAAATAATAATTGTTAATCGAGTTATTAAGCCTTTAAAATAGCCATTTTCGAATTTTTCAAATTTTTAATCGCATATAACTCGACAAAAATTAATTGTAGAGAAAAATGACACGAGACCTTTTTCGTTCAGAATGACCCAAATTATCTAAAAAAAAATGTTCGAAACGAAGAAATTATTTTTGTGAATTTGTTTAAAAAAAATTGTTTAAACAATTTTTCGACCATGGCACCGCCCGGCAACCTCTGGATATGTAATAGAGACCTCTTTTTAAATAAGTCTGTGCACAAAAAAAAACGAATAATTTCGCTGGGGGGGGGGGGGGGGCGACGATACAGCCCGGTCTATATACGAGGTGTTTGGTAACGAATGGGCCATAGCTTAATATTAAATTCCTGAGGTTAAAATAGGTCGATTTAAGCTAACTTACTTTAGTACTAAAAAGTTGATAATAACCGAAATACAGGGTGTCAAAGGTAAACTTTTATTTTATTTATTCTTGAATATTTCCTTATAGGCATTGGATAACAACTCGAAATTTGGTAAGCGGGCGTTTTTTTGGGACGGAAAATCTAAATTCGCCACCAAAAATTATGTATTACTCAGAGTGAACCACATAGGTTCTTTCAATTTATTCCTCCCTCCCTCCCCAACTAAAATGGAAAACTTTTTTTGGTTTAGGAGGACGTAATATATTTAGGTACCCATGACGCTTTAGTAACCGAAGATTTAGCATCCAAGGCTCTCCTATTATTAATAAAAACAACAATTAAAGTCAATATTAATTAATGCATAACTTTATTAGCATCTTTATCTATTCTGCTTTTTTAGTTAATTATTATGTTCTATACTTTCAAAAATTTTTCATTAAATTAATGTTTGACATACTGAGACCTACAAACTACAGAATTAAAAGACACATCTAAAATATAATAAACGTTTTTGACGACCAAGTTTATACCAAGTTTACTCCATATTATTAATGGAAGTCATGAAAACTGTATTCAATGTTCTAACACCTGTAATGTAAACGGTTATTGTTAATTTCGAAAATTAACTACAAGCTGAAATTTACGATATGATGAAAAATAAACTTTTATGGTTATATTAGGTTTTTAAAGTACTAAGCTTTCACGGGAATACAAACATAAATTAAGCTAATCCGATTATAACCGAACATTAAACTAGTGGGTAGTCTTTGTTTGAAAAAGAAAATAAAAGCACAAGGTTTGAGAAATAAACGTGCCACGATAAGATTTTAAAAAAACTTTAGTTTAGTTTCCATTAGTGTTATTATTTTGAGTATCCTCCTAATAGCCCAATAATATATAAATGACGGTTTTGAAGTGTAATTTCCAGGGTCAACTCCGAATTGCATGAACATTTGGATTTAGGTTCTACTTACCCTCCACTTCAAAGTTAAACTTGTGCCTTTGGTTGCTTTTACTTGTAGGGTGACAGTCACCCTTTCTCGGGGGTAAAAAAATGCGCGTTTAAAATAAGTCCGGAAATGGATAAGCTAACTAATTATAAGCAACTTTCGTTCTATAGAGTTTTTTAAGTCAATACTTTTGGACTTTTTTGCGAGGGAAAATGTATATTTTTCGACAAAAAAAAAAACACGTTTTCAGGCGGTTGTTCGCAAGTAACTCAAAAACTAAGTATTTTAACGAAAAAATTATTATAAAAAAAATGTAGCTTATAAGAAAGCGAAACTAATCGTGTTTTAATCAAGTCTTTAAACGCATGTGTCCATAATTAAAAAAAATATGTCGATGAAAAGTTGATTATTTTTACGTAAGGAATCAAAACCTACAATAAAAAATGGAGGTTCCTATTAAAGATTTTAAAATAACCCTCCATCCCCCTATTTTTGGCACACCTTTTACGCAACTCATAAATATTGGCAATATCATTTTAAAGTCTTCTACTTTAAAATGTATAATATATTATGTCTGAATTGCCGATATAAATGCGTCAGATTAAATAAAGTATTAGAAGCATTTTTTACTAAGCAACAACATTTTTGTTTAATTCATTAATATTTTTTGTATTTTGACAACGGTATCTGATTTGAGCGTCGAAACGTTAATAAAATTAATTTTTCAATTTAATTGTGGCTTATTTTCCAATCAAAATAGTTAATTATAAAAATGCCACAAGGAAATAACTTCAGAACAACATTTTACCTATATGGTTTTAGTTACATCGCACCATGGAAATCGTTAGATTATATTTTTTTTCCGGAATCCTTAAAGGATTTCTTTCAAAACAACAAAAGTTTAGCTCGAGTTTTTCTAAGAATAGATTTTTTGCGGACTGGCCTCAACGCACGCACCTGTATTAAGGGTCCATATATGGTAGGGTTACGGTATATTTACATGGTACAAGGTTTCTCCCCATGAGAGTTTTTGACGCTCTCGAGTAACGCGCAAAATCCCCTCTCGGACTCCCTACCATAACATTAAAATGCGGAAACCTTAAATTATTTATCCATGTCTGTCTGTCCTTCTTGAACACAACTTATCCGTTATAAGGACAGGTAAAATGACAATTGAGGTGTGAAATGAAAGCTTATAACCCAAAGATTAAATGTGGGGTATTAGCCCGGCATCCGACAAGTGAACTTTTTTGCCACTAACAGACAGGTGGGGTGTGACAAACCCCAGCAATTGAAAGAGGTAAAGAATCTCAAAAAATATCTCTACGTTTACTTGTCTGTGATATTTGGAACGTCAATATCTTAAAGCTGGTCAGGATAGTCAGTATTTACACTAACATTGTCTATTTATTCACTTCCGAATCACTCTTGTCAATACATTCGTCACTGTCCGCTTCATCCCATAAGACCTGAAGACGTGCTTATTCTCGGTCGTTTTCGTTTTAGATTAGACTAATAAAAAATATGTTAAAATCTGCAATAAGTATTATTTACTTACTTATACTTACTTAGAGGAGTAAAACAAAACAAAGACAATTCTGCAGAAAGTGCAAAATCTGACTCGTGGGGTGTGACCACTTTCGATACAAATGTTCTTGCTGAAACTAAACAGACGACTAAAAGCTATGTGTCATTGCATAGATGAAAATACAATAGAAAACTATCTATCCGCTGTGATATTATTAAACAACTTGCATACAGTAATGGTTACTCCACTACTTTGGTTGATAACATACTCAACAATCACCATTCTCTTTGCATTATCCCTATGCGAGGTCGGCTTCCCTAATTGCATTTCTCCACACAATTCTATCTTGGGTCATATCAATGTTAATCCCCTTTACCAACATGTCCTGCCTTATCGTCTCCCCCAGGCCTTCTTTGGTCTTCCTCTCCTACTGCACTTCAATCTGCACTTCAGCAGCTATTCTTCGTATTGGGTGATTAACGTCTCGACGTTGAACATGACCAAACCATCTTAACCTATGCTCTCTCATTATGGCATGAATTGGTGCCACACCTAGACTTTCCCTAATATACTCATTTCTAATTTTATCCTTCTTTGTCACTCCATTCATCCATCTAAACATTCTCATTTCCGCCATATGCATTCGTTGTTCCTCTTTCTTTTTCACTGCCCAACATTCAGTTCCGTACATCATAGCCGGTCTTATGGCTGTTTTATAGAATTTTCCCTTCAGCTTCATTGGAATTTTTCTGTCACACAATACACCACTTGCTTCTTTCCACTTCAGCCATCCAGCCCTAATTCTACTGCATGCATCTCCATCTATTTCTCCATTACTCTGTAATACCGATACTAGGTACTTAAAACTATTGCTTTTCACAATCATTTCACCATCCAAAATACCATTTTATTTGTAGTAACTCCATCTTTAAATTAACATTCCAAATACTCTGTTTTTGTCCTACTAAGTTTTAAACCTTTTTCCTCTAGAGCTTGTCTCCACTGTTCCAGGTTTTGTTCTATCTAACATACTCAACAAATTAAGGAATAACAGGAAGAGATATCTAGCTTATAATTCTGATCCTGACAATTTTAATTCGTCAGTTATGTATAGATAATATATATCATACATGGGTTATCCTTCAGACAATAGAGCCAAAATCTTCAATAATATTCCTAACTTACAACTTTCATTTAAATGTAAATAAAATATCACATCTATTTTTTCTCATACTAAAGACAATATTAACAGAACGTCTAAAAGTGGCATATATAAATTTTCCTGTGGAGACTGCTCTGTGACCTACGTGGGTAGAACGATGCAACCTTAAAGAACATCTGTCAAAGATCGATAAATCTAGCTTTGGTCATGATTTGAATGCATCGAAACATAACTATAGTCCCCAAAGGGATAATAGGATCCTACATGGCATACGTAACAATAACTATACTAAAATGAATTTACTAGAAGGTCTAGAAATGAGCGGATAATTGAAAAGAAACCCTCAAAACTGTGTTAACACTCAGATTAAATTAAATTGTAAATTTTATCCTATTTTTAAGAAACTTCTTTAAAAATTTTGTTTAGTATACAGTATAATACCCAACAATTGCTGAAAGTTTTTTGAACATTACTTTTTGGTATTCTTGTTACATATAAGTGAAATATTTGAGATTTGACTTAATCTACTTTATAAAATAACAGCTTTCGAACTCTGAACTTGGCAAATAAGATTTCTCCTTGGTTTTTTTTATCTAACTTCTTCTACACTTGGTCAAGCTGTAACTGTTATGTTTGGATAGAACTTTGATAATTTATATACACGTTAACATTTCACTTCAACATTAACAATTATTGTAATTTTTAAAATTTATTATCTTCACTTAACATTCATTTAACCTATACCTAGCATTTTAGTCATTTTTAATCTTAATTAATTTTTAATTATTATTTACCAATATAGAGGTCGCATAGGACAGTGGTTCCGCTTTAACGCTTTCTTCTTTATCATTTTAATGAATGACAGTCCACAGCTGTTCAGTTGAATATACATTGGAGTAGCGCAGCCATATTGTCTTTAAAAAGAATTTAGATGTGAGTTTACTAATGGTAAAGGGTTTTTACAGCCTAGATCTGAGGCTTAGCCCAGTATCTATCCATTTTTAATATGTTGTTTGGCAATTACTCTTCTATGAAGGATATATACCTTTAGGACGTAATTTTTTTCAATTTTGTATTTTTATAAAAAATCTCTTAACTTAAATGTCCTTCTAGGAAGCTTTGGTGATGGCAAGTGATGTGCTGAAAGTACTCAGCTAATTTTAATAACAAAATTTTTACACACTATCAATTTTTTGATAACATACACTTGTTTGCCGGTTTACCTACTCAGAAGTGTGTACAGATCATAGAGTCTTTTTCAATCCTTTATCTTTTGGTAATTAAAATCATCGTCTATAAGTTGTCCTTCTACTTAGAAACCAGTCATCAATTATTGTGATCTAGCTATTTTTGCTTAGGGTTTCTACGAGTGAGAAACGGCAAGACCACTAAATGTCAGGATAAACGGGCATCATACACCAAAAATTGAAACTTCGGCAAATCCCAGATATCCAAACACGTCTGCGACAACAATCATAGAATACAATGTAAAGATGTGTCAATAATCATGAAAGACACAGGTATGAAAAGAAAAGTGAAAGAAGCAGATCTCATCCTATACAATGAAGAAAAATGTAGCAAACTTATCAGCAGAATGTAGCGTGTTTTTTGTTGCCAGAACTAAAAAAGAAGTCAATAACAAGAATGTACGAACAATAGCAGAGTGATAACCTATCACTGATAGGAAGTTGGAGACATACAACCTTGAATTTATACAGAACACATATGGTATAAGAGGAGAGTTGTTACCCGTTAAGAGGGGTTGGTCAGCATAAATACACTTATTCACCCATCAGTACATTTTTGGTAGGTAAATACAAGGGATTGGCAACGTTGCTTGGCTAGATAAACAAGTTCGGAAATTTACTGTGAATAAATCGCGAAAATTCTTAAAACTGAGGTGAAAATAAAATTTAAACACCACACCAATTCGTATCTAAGGACAACAGCGAAGTGTACAATCAAAATTCGGAGTGAAACAAACATTTTTAAGTAAATAAAACCTGCAGAGCCAGTGCTGGTCAAAAAAACAAGGTTAGCTATAAATAAACAAAACAATCAATTATTGCATTCCATAAGAAGGTAACTGCTAAACAATTTTTGGCGGTGTTGCCAAATCTGAAAAAAGCACTGAGAAATAGGGAAGAAAGAAATAAATACCCTTTTAAATAGGCCAGTCTAAAAAGGGCAAAAATCTCCGCGAGGTTGAATCGGATTTTTGCACTTACCGCAGACAGCCAAATTATACGTGTGTAAAAAATATATTTAGTATATCAAATAGTAACAATCAAATAGTAAAAATCGAATAGTAACAACATGGAAGAATTCATAAAAGATTTGCGAGAAAAATTGGACAGAATGGAAACAAGGGATACAAGGATAGAGCAAAAATTGGATGGAATCCAAGAAGAGCTAAAGAATTAAGAAATCAAAACCAGGAGCTGAAAAGAGAAAATATGCTACTAAAGCAAGAAATGAGTGAAATAAGAGCAGAAAATAAACAAATGAAAGCTGAAATTAAAGAAGTGCGAGAAGAAATGGAAACGCTAAGCAAACTAAAATTTAAGGAGGCAGTGCCAAAAAGACTAAGCGACCTAGAGGATAGAACGGAAAGAGAGGAGAAAAATAAAATTGAGAAAAACGTAATAGTCAGGGGAATTAAAATAGGAGAAGAAAATATAAAAGAAGATCTAGAAAATTTACTAAAAATAAAACTCAACGTTGAAGCTAAAATAGAACAAACAGAGATAATTATGCCAAGAAATTCACAGCCGTTCATAATAGCAAAATTGGAAAATATACAAGATAAAAAGAAAATAATGGAGCAAAAGAAAATCCTCAAAGGTACAAAAATATTTATCGACGAACAAAGAACCTATGAAGAACGAAGAATACACAGGCAAGTAAAGAAAAGAGCAGAGGTGGAAAAGGAAGCAGGGAAGAAAGTGAAGATGGGCTTCAAAAATTATGGATAGACGATCAACTTTGGGAACGGAATAACATAATAAAAGACTTAAAGCTGAAGTGTACTGGAAACAACAGAGAAAATCCAAAAAACTGAAAGAATCAAACCGAAGGATAGTGGAAACAGACCCGGCTAAGGAAATGGATAATGATAATAATAAAACAATGTACAAGAAAAAGAGGAATAAAATTAACATGAATAAAAGAGCTAAACCCATTAAAATTGGATCATGGAATATCCAGACAATGCTAAAAGTAGGGAAAATGCAGGAAATTGCTTTAGAAATGGAAAAATACGAACTAGAAATACTAGCACTACAGGAGATACGATGGAAAAATGAAGGAACAGTTAAGAAGAAAAACTTTACTATGTATTACTCAGGAGAAGACAAACAGGGGAAAAATGGAACAGCTTTTATGGTGAGCAAAAGAATTAGAGAAAAAATGGACATCACTTATGGAGCAGAAGCAATGTGCCTTACAAAAAAAGATGAAGAAAAACTGAGAATAATAGAAAGAAAAATTATTAGAAGAATACATGGCCCAATCAAAACAGATCAAGGAGAAATACGAATTCTGATGAATCACGAAATAAGAAATCTAATGGATGGAGAAGATATAGTGAGATTCATTAAAGCACAAAGGTTAAAATGGTTTGGCCAGATCCAACGAAGAGAAGCAGGTGCACTAATTAGGCAGATAACAAATTGGACGCCAGTAATAAACAAACCTAGAGGAAGACCGAAAATAAGATGGGAAGACCAACTGCGAGAGGATATATCCAATATGGAAATTACAGGCTGGAGAGAAAAAATACAGAATAGGAAAGAATGGAAACAGATTACAGAAAAAGCAAAAAAACACGAAAATCTATAAAGGATAATGAAGAGGAATTATGCGGACCAATCCACCGCATGAAATGGATTAAAAGAGCTCATGAACCTGAGCGACCTATACTCTATACTAGAGTGACCGGTCTATATATATATATATATATATATATATATATATATATATATATATATATATATATATATATATATATATTTATGCACAGATATCAAAGTGAGGTCCTGACATTACGCGCACTTAGTGAGGACCGGTAGAAAACGTAGACATAATCGTTTCAACTCTTCATAATGACCTTGACAAGTAAATAGCAATTAAAAAATGACGAGTATACACAAAAAAGATTACGTATATGCGCCCCGTATTGTTCAAGTATATTGCCACCCAAGTGAGGCCATTACACGCAGCTATTAAAGTGAGACTGTATATACTTTTTCGTTATGCGCACAAAGTGAGGACAACTTTACGTGTATATTTCCTTACAGCTCATCAAGTGAGGACCATACAGTGTTGTCGATAAATATGAGATTAATCGTTTCTATTGCCTTTTTCTGTATAACACAGTAAGAATTATTATTGTTTCGTTGTTTCAGTCACTTGTAGTTATAAGAAGGATGTGGACTCTTTGTTCTTGCTCGTACTGTTTGTTAATTTTATAACATTTTAGTACCTCAGCATCAAATCACGGTAGCCTTATCGGAGACTAGCGTTAATAAAGAAATAGTTTTATATTTTTTAATAATTTACGTTAAAGATGGATAGGAAAGCAAGAATTTTGAAAATAGCGTTAGTTGAGAACAATAATAATCAAAATGGAGGATACAGTGATAGTTCAGTTATGTGAAATTTATATTGAACTTAACATATAAATATAAAAGCCCGACTTTTGATCTAAGGGGAACACAGTTTTTACGGTACATACATATCTGTCATTTGTCAACCCCCTCCCTTCCATTTCCCTTACCCCTTATTTTTAAATAGGGAATAGCGGCGTGTGCTAGCTCATTTGAAACGATATTCAATTCTCTATCCAGTATTATTAACATTGACATAATTATCTATACAGAGTGTATTTTAGTATAGGTACTGTTGCCCCTGTCGATTTTCATTTTGAAACGACAATTTTCCAACCTTAATTTTAGTATACAAGATGATTTACTTAATTTAATTAAACTTAATGTACCTTTTTTACTGACTTAATTTTACAGTTATTCCACTAGATGGCAAATACAGTGAATATGATCATATGTTTTATTTCGAATAATCATTTTAAAATAGTTTTAGTTTTCTATTTTCTCTGAAAATTGTTGCAAGCTTCTTGTTCTTATATTTAAAATCATGTCACTACAAATTTATACGAGACTACATATTAAGAGTATAGAAAGTATTATAATATATGACATACATGCTTTTTTCCATTTATTGAAGATATTTCACCTTATCCTGAAACAATGCAATGTGAACAAGTGTCCTCAACTAAAAAAATATATCAGACTATTTTAATACTAAGTGTATAGTTTGTACTATAAACCGTATTGAAATAGATTGCAACATGTGTGTGTGGTTGGGATATTGACTGCGAAACCTAAGGCTTCATTCGCCTAATCATATTTACCTTTGATTCTTATAACAATAAATAAAATTGATTAACATTTTATATCAATATTATTAGTGTTTTTAAACAATATCAGTATGATATATCAGTATGATAAAGTCAAGATAAACAATACTATAATAGAAAGCTTTGAGGTCAAACAATGACTGCGGCAGGGTGATCCATTATCGTCTATAATGTTTAGCATATTACTAGAAAAGGTTATACAGGAAGCAAACATTAATAGAACAGGTCTGATCTACCACAAAAAACATCAGTGCTTGGCATTCGCAGACGATTTGGTAATCTTGGCTAGGAGCAAAATAGAACTTATAGAAACAGTCATGAAACTCGAGGAGAGGGCAGCAACCAAAGGATTGTATATAAATGAAGCAAAAACAAAGTATATGGAATGAACAAATAAGCAATTCGTTCGGGGGCAATACATAACAATGACAACAGCGAAGGGAACACAGTATAAATTCGAAGAAGTTTAGAGATTTGAGTACTTAGGAACTGTCTTCACAAGAGATCCTAACTGTGAAGAAGAAATACAAAAGAGAATTATGTCGGGCAACCGCGCTATATTTGCTTTTAATGGGTTGTTAAGAAGTAAACATATATCACGAAGAGCAAAACTAAGAACTTACAAGACCGTAATAAGGCCGATAGTAACGTATGCTTCTGAAACATGGGTCACAACAAAAAAACATCAAGAGTTGTTGTTCCACCCGGTGGGAAACTGAGCTCTATCAAGATCCTAACATACTAGCAGTAATTAAGGCGCAAAGACTTAGATGGTTGGACCATGTGCAGAGGATGATTCCATCTAGAATTCCCAGAATGGTACTATCTAGTGCATTGGCAGAGAAAAGACGAAGAGGAAGACCGAGGTCACGATGGAGTAATGGAGTTAGAGAAGATATGAGAAGAATTAACTTAAGGAACTGGGAAACAAAAGCGACTGACAAAAGGGAGTGGAAAAGAATAGTACATCAAGCCATGGGCCTACTAGGCTCGTACTGCTTACATATTATAATATCAGTTTTCTAATATTATCCAGTTCCATATCCAGTTCCGAATCCAGTGGTTATATTTCTTCCGTATTGTTTAGTTTCGCTTCCAGTGATTGTATTTTTTTCTTGTTTTTTTTTGAAATATTTATTTATTATTTTATTACTATATTTTTTATTGTGCTCATAATAGATTGCAACATTGTCTACAGACATGAATGCAGTAACAATAAATAAAAAAATCGGAGATCCACACCCCGGATTTGAAATCGAAACCTCTGCTTTACGAATCCGAGATCCGAGGTCTACCCACTAGGTCACTAGGCTATCGCTCTTAAGACAATATTTTTTCCTGAAAAGGGGAACTTCTAAAGCCGGGTCTAGACTATGTAACAAAACATGCTAATAACAAAGTTGTACAACAAATTTGTTGTACAACTTTGTTATGTAACTTGGTATAATATAGCATGAGTATCCAGACTATATAACAAAAAACAAAACAACAACATGCGCATAAATTTTGCAGCATTTTAGATGGATAGCTGGTAGGTTAGGTAGTATATAGAATTGCGTCATATAAGTATGGAGGATCTCTTCATAGCAACAGCAGCTTGTGTAATATTGTGGAGGCGACACCGGCGTGTTAAATTAATATTTTGGATGTGTCCTTCATTAGCAGCTCG
Organism: Diabrotica virgifera virgifera; assembly: GCF_917563875.1. Classification (NCBI taxonomy): domain Eukaryota; kingdom Metazoa; phylum Arthropoda; class Insecta; order Coleoptera; family Chrysomelidae; genus Diabrotica; species Diabrotica virgifera. Next base: position 212,397,911 of record NC_065444.1, read on the forward strand.
AGCAAAATATAGGTAGTGGTACAGCTCTTTTAGCTGATCTGGAAAGAGATAACATAGACCCATCGACAGGAGACATTAAATGTGATGGCAGTTTTAAAAACTTCTTAAGAATAGAAAGTTCTGATTTTGAATTTCTTATAAATGACATCGGCCATAAAATAGGCAGGAAAGACATTTCGAGATGCAATTCCAATAAGAGAAAGATTAACAGTTATATTATTAGCAAAGTATATTTTTTAAACTTTTTACTCATTGTTTCAGAGAGGAAGTATAACATTTGTGTAAAATTTAATTCCTCAGTATTATCGTCTTGGCCTGTTCATGATTGAGTGTCACTGTCTGTTTGAATTGGTGTAGCTGGAGAAGTAGCGGATGTAGGTGTAGTGGACGGAATAAAAAGGCTCAGATATATTGTATGATTGAGTGCCTGTTTGAGTAGCTGATGAAGCAGTCTGCATCTGTGTAGCGAATGAAGTGAATGTTACAGGTTTTATGTCTGAACACTCTGCTCTGTAGAGAATAGTATTTATGTCAAATTTAGAGTTGATTTGCACCGATTTGCTGTTAAGGTTCCGCGTACTGCTTTTCTTTTGTTGGCTTGAGTTATAGGCGTACGTGCATTAGTTTTAACTACAGTTTCTGTATCTATTTTCACTTCTATTTCAGTCTATTCATCGTGTTTTTTATTTGTTTTTTAAATCAATAAATGTAGCTCATCCCATAGCAATCCCATAATACTCGTTACTTACGAAATAGTGTAGGAAACAGAGGTTGAACCTTGCAAAATGGACACAAGTCCGGTTTTATTTTTTTTCTGGCATATCAAGGGGTGCTTATTATAAGACTAACTTTTTCTGAAAAAATTTCGCCCTGGAACCCCACTTTTCACCCCTTTAAAGGGGGTAATTTATGGTTTTTGCAGAACGTAGCCCTTCCTGTACCTTTTACAAAAAATTTCTTTTATAGAAATATTAAGAGGACTATATTTTCTACGATTTATTTCCAACAGCATCTCTCTATCATCCACCGTTTAGCAAGGGTGGCGCCCCAAAGTTGACAAGTTTTTAAAAAAGATGTTGTTAAAAAATATATATTTTTCCCTAACTGTAACGGATATTAAAAAGAAATGCTACGGAAATTATTCACAAATAGATGATTGATTTTTTGGTATAGGTTTAATTTAAGGATAATTGCGATTTTTTTAATTACAGGGTGTTACATTTTAAAAAACCCCTTTTTATACCATCTGAACCGTTTATGCTAGAGTAAAAAGACTTTCAGCGATTACCCACGTACTGGTGTTATTTACAAATTTGTATAATGCACCCCCATTTTTTCCCCGGAACCACCCAAAAAAAAAGAAGAATTAATAAATAAAGTGATTTTCTTGGAATCCTTCACACACAATGCCCTTCATTAATATGCTTCATATATCATTTTGTGCAAGTTATTATTACCCATGCATGGACACTAAAACCGATTTCCTAGTGCTACCCCTGTAGCCAAAAATAATAAATAAAATGGGGGGTTGAAAATTTTTTTTTGTTTTTTGCTTTTTGATCCATATGGGCATATGCTTCATCAATAGTGCTTTTCAAAAATATATATGGTTATTACAACATCCCGCGCAAACCACCCCTATCCTTGAAAATATACTGCAGAAACTACCCCTATACCTTATCCAGCATGTTTTTACGATTTTCTCATTACCTATTCATTTTTTTAAACAAAACTTATACAAGGTTAAAGACCACTATTTACTCTAAAAATTAGGTCCTATTCATTTTTTCGTATAAGCAACCGTTACGGCACAGTGGCGCCGTAAACCTCATATATGCTTTGACGGGCTCCAGTTTTTGTTTATTTTTTCGTCATCTGTTTGTTTTATTGTTAAAGTACTTCTGCAAAATAAAACAACACAGTGTAACCTACAAATCATGACCTATACATATTTTACATTCTTTGCTCCCCAAAGCTACAGTGGTGGCCCAAAATAAATTTTTTCATATTTTCGCCACCTACACGCATTTTATTGCGTTAATGCTACCTTAATAGCACAATATTCACCCCTAATTGGTCGCTAAGCAGTGGCAGATCCAGGGAGGGGTGATGGGGGCGATCACCCCCACCCCTCTCAAACTAAGTGATATTATATTTGAAGATTATAAAAATATTCATTTATTTTTATAGAAATACTTATATTATATTAATATTATTTTTATAAGAATGACTTTTTATGCTTTAGCGACAGTGGCGGATCCAGCATCGTTAAGAGGGGGGTGCCAATTGGTTAAATTTCTATAAAAATAAATGAATATTTTTATAATCTTTGAATATAATATCACTTGGTTTGAGAGGGGGGGAGGTGATCACCCCATCACCCCTCCCTGGATCCGCCACTGCGTAGCGACCAGCTAAGGGTAAATATTGTGCTGTTAAGGTAGCATTAATGCAATAAAATGCATGTAGGTGGCGAAAATATGAAAAAATTTATTTTGGGCCACCACTGTGGCTTTGGGGAGCAAAGAATGTAAAATGTGCATAAGTCATAATTTGTAATTTACACTGTGTTGTTTTATTTTGCATAAGTACTTTATCAATAAAACGAACAGATGACGAAAAAAAAAACAAAAACTGGAGCCCGCCAAAGCATATATGAGGTTTACGGCGCCACTGTGCCGTAACGGTTGCTTATACGAAAAAATGAATAGGACATAATTTTTAGAGTAAATAGTGGTCTTTAACCTTGTATAAGTTTTGTTTAAAAAGAATACATAGGTAATGAGAAAATCGTAAAAACATGCTCGCCAAGGGATAGGGGTAGTTTCTGCAGTATATTTTCAAGGATAGGGGTGGTTTTCGCAGAGATGTTGCAATAACCATATATATTTTTGAAAAGCACTATTGATGAAGCATATGCCCATATGGATCAAAAAGCAAAAAACAAAAAAAAATTTTCAACCCCCCTTTTTATTTATTTTTTCTTGCTACAGGGGTTGCACTAGGAAATTGCTTTTGGTGTCCATGCATGGGTAATAATAGCGTGCACAAAATGATATATGAAGCATATTAATTAAAGGGCATTGTGTGTGAAGGATTCCAAGAAAATCAATTTATTTATTAATTCTTCTTTTTTTTGGGGTGGTTCCGGGGAAAAAATGGGGGTGCATTATACAAATTTGTAAATAGCACCAGTACATGGGTAATCGCTGAAAGTCTTTTTACTCTAGCATAAACGGTTCAGATGGTATAAAAAGAGGTTTTTTAAAATGTAACACCCTGTAATTAAAAAAGGGGCAATTACTCTTAAGTGAAACCTATACCAAAAAATCAGTCAATTATTTGTGAATAATTGCCGCAGGATTTCTTCTTAATTTCCGTTACAGTTAGGGAAAAATATATTTTTTTTTAAAACATCTTTTTTAAAAACTTGTCAAGTTTAGGGCGCCACCTCCGCTAAACGGTGGATGATAGAGAGATGGTGTCGGAAATAAATCGTAGAAAATATAGTCCTCTTCATATTTCTATAAAAGAAATTTTTTGTAAAAGTTACAGGAAGGGCTACGTTCCGCAAAAACCACAAATTACCCCCTTTAAAGGGGTGAAAAGGGAGGTTCCGGGGCGAAATTTTTTCAGAAAAAGTTAGTCTTATAATAAGCACCCCTTGATATACCAGAAAAAAAATAAAACCGGACTTGTGTCCATTTTGCAAGGTTCAACCTTTGTTTCCTACACTAAAATAGCTCAATTAAATGAGTAGTCAGTTCTTTCGACAATTTCATCGCGTAAATGACCCTACGTGAACAGAGCAAAGAAAAATCTAGCACAATCACTCCAGAATGAACAAGGCGATATGACTCCAACGGTTGCTGCTCGCGTAGGTACTATGCCAGAGAATGTTTCAATAACATGTTTTTAGGTGTAGATCAGTCGCGGTGCGGTTTTATAACTTTCTTTGATGTTTACCGACATCTGTTGGATAACATAAAACATGCTATATAACCAGAAAAATGTTATACAACACTGTGTTTTAAAACTTGTTTTTTTAAAATTTTGTAACAAGTTACAAAACTTTGTTATTTAACATGTTTTGTTACATAGTCTGGACCTGGCTTAACGGTAACTGCTTATAGGTAATACACTACAATTTCTGAATATTTTTTCTGAAATCTATCGAATGGTACCAAACACGACCCCCACGGAGGTGGGGGGGGGGGGTTACTTTAAAATCTTAAATAGGAACTCCTTTTTTTATTTCAGATTTGGATTCTTTGCGTAAAAATAAGCAACTTTTATTCGAAACGTTTTTTCTAATTACGGATAGGTGGCGCTATAATCGGAGAAAACGGGTGTTGGAAATGGAAAATTAAATTAAAATATGGAAAGTCCCCACTAAAATGGAAAATTTTACTTAAATTTTTTGGTTTTAGAACCTAATAATCACAACCCAATAGGTCCCCAAAGCGCTCGAGTGACTGCACATTTAGCATACTTTGCTCCCCTACTATATGTATTATAAATAATATGCGAAGTAATTATTAACCCAAATAACCATAATTCAACTTTTATTTACTAATAAAGAACTGGACGAAAGTGTCACATCAGATTTTATGAAACACATGAATATTTACATAAAAAGGTATGTGATCTGCTTGAAATCGATATTCCCAAAATCATCTAAAAATTGTTTATACATGAGTACTTTGAGACTCTTGTATGAAATGTGAATACCGAAATACGATTAGGAATCTCCATTATGTAATTTTTAAATAATACATAATTCTTAGGAAATGAAAGGTATTATACAAACGTGTTAAAAAATACTACCTACTGAAATTTTTTGATGGCAATAAATGATGAATTGGTTTATCGAATTTATTTTTAAGGTGATACAGTAGCGATCAACAGGTAGCCAAAACGCTTTCCAAGATTGAGGCTGTAATTTTGAATATTTTTTCGAGATATTTGGCACACGTATTTATAATATAATAAAGAATGGCGGTACAGAGCCCAATTTGAAAAATATATTAATATGTGGAAATTACTCTGTAAATAAATACAATATTAAAAAAACGAGTCTGTACCGCCATTAAGAAGAACAAAAAAATACACTTTCTTCAAATAAACTTTTTTATCAGATGCCTAGATTTTGTGTCATTTTGGAACTACTAATGAAATAAAAAATTTTAGGAGTTCCAAAATGACACAAAATCTAGGCATCGGATAAAAAAGTTTATTTGAAGAAAGTGTATTTTTTTGTTCTTCTTAGTGGCGGTACAGGCTCGTTTTTTTAATATCTATTGTATTTAATTACAGAGTAATTTCCACATATTAATATATTTTTTAAATTGGGCTCTGTACCGCCATTCTTTATTATATTACGAATACGTGTGCCACATATCTCGAAAAAATATTCAAAATTACAGCCGCAATCTTGGAACGCGTTTTCGCTACCTGTTGATCGCTACTGTTTCCTCTTAAGTAAAATATGTCATTTGGATATTTTTTTACACTCGACAGATCCTAGGGACATGTCGGTAGATCGGTAGGATCATCACTTTTGGGAGTTTTGGGAATATCCCAATTGACAACGCAATATACACCGACGCCGTCTACAACGAGCGACGAATCAGAGATGCCAGATTGGGGTACTTTCGCCCATTTTTAGGGTAATTTGAAAGCACATGGGAAAATTTTTATAGGTTGAATTGGTTGGGGAATTTTTCGGGAGGAAAATTGAGCAAACTGAATTGCAATATAAATGTATGTAACATATAACATTATATTAACATTATAACCTATCGAGTATACATATAAGAAGGAAGAGATACAGACCCCGAAAATCTTTTAGAGATAAAATGGACGAAGCAATATTAGAAAAGAAACCTGCAGGACTGGAAAAACAGAAAGAACTGAAAATAACGGTCAAGTGAAATAATACAGGAAAAACTATGGAAATCCAGGGTGGTCAAGAAAAAACAGGATGTTTCTATATAAATGCGACAAACTTTAAAGGGTAATTCTATATGAAAAAATAATGACAGTTTGCTCTACAAGCATATGTCAGCAAATACTTCTTTTCCGAGATATGGGGTGTTGACATTTTTCTTACAAACTGACGATTTCTTTATTGTTCTAAAACCGGTTCAGATATGCAAATGAAATTGGATGTGTTTTAAGAGGTAATTATTGCGCATTTTTTGACATACAATTAATAATTTTATATCTACTGTTGAAATGGTGTGAATTTTTTTAAAGAAAAACATAGTACGCCACTGAGATATTTCAAATAACAAATCATTTTGGAATTACTCGTTCAATTTATGATATATACAAAAATCTATTATTCCTTTTTTTCATACGTCGTTCGTGCCGTTTTTATGCAAAAAGTGAAACATCTTAACGCGTACAAAGTATTCGAAATAAATTTCTATATATTCATATTATGAAAAAGAACTTGTCAATTCTAATTCATATAGATATACCTGGTTTGTTTTTTTTATTTCAAATTACACACCCACGGACACACGACAATGTTGATAAAGCAAAGTTTACAGAACAGGAAGACAAAACTATTTAACCATTGAGGCTATAATTACAAGCAGCAGTATAATAATATCACTGACTATTCATAAATTTGTTGATACTTCGTAAATCTGATCTTCGTGTATTTTAAGTATGTATGTATAACATTGTAATACCATAAAAGTGATAGGTATTACCTGACAAATGACCTTTAAAAGCCATAACAATTTTTAGGTTGCATTATTTTTATTAGAGAATTTTTGTGAGCTAGAAATAGTTTTCTTATTGTTACAATTATTTAATATTAATTGTCTTAGGAGTAATCTTAGCCCAAAGATAATCTATAAAGTCCAAAAAAATAGTGAATGTAAAAAATATTATATTTTTTTTTTGTTTAGCTAATGCCTCGACAACTAATGGCCATTGGCATGGTAGGTACGGTAATTTTGAACAGTTAGGTACCTAGTGTCATGTGTAAGTAGTGTGTGTTGAGTAAGCGCCTTGTTACTTTGCAATGTCGACGTCATTGTCTTTGCAAAGAGACGCTAATTGTATCCGAACGTCTGCGGTCCCTCCGGTGAGAACCGATCCCACGAGGACAGAAACTATATTCATTTATTAATTTATAATAAATGAAAAATTTCCGACCCTGGTGAGATTCGAACCCACAACCTTTCGGATTTTTTAGATCCACAGGCAGGCGCTCTTACCACTGAGCCACGGAGGGGGGTAAATATTATATTTATATATCAGCGTCTCTCAAAATTTGGCGTCCCCAAATTCTGGCGCCCCGGGCGGTCGCCCGGCTCGCCCGCCCCTTTATCCGGCGCTGCTTTAAGGCACTAGTGCTTTAAAATTTTTATGGCACTGCAATTCGTATTGATCGTATAGGCAATTTTGATGTAATGTCAAAAAAATATAAAAATGGAATGTCAGTCAAGTTCAAGTAAAAGATTTTGTAGATATTGTCCTGTAATTACGTTTGTAGAAAAAATATTGCATGATATGTCTGTTAAAAAGTGCATTTTTAAAGCAACTCATGTGAATTGCAGAACTCGCTGTCGCTCATTCTGCAAACTTTCACATGCGTACCTTAAACGTGTACTTTTAACACTTATATCATAAATAACTATTGAAATACTGATTACAAAAATTTATAGTATTTTAAGCCTTTCTGAGAGCATATGCGCAAAAATTTGAAAATTTTTGAAAATTTTGAAAATACTGAGAAAACCTTAAGTATTTTTAAAAAATTTAAACGCAGAAAGAAATATTACTGTATTATCCATGGTCGAAAGTCCTTGAGAACTTCTATAAATATTTATTTTAATAAGTCACAGGGGTGAAAAAAAATACTGATTTTTAATTTTAAATATATCATTCAAAAGAAACTTTTTGTTCATTATAAGGGACTTTCTGCCCTCGGGAATAATGTAGTTTTCTATTTTGCGTTTAAATTTTTTTAAAATACCTATTAGTTATCTCAGGATTCGAAAAAAATAAATGCGTTTAAAAAGAACTCGACCGAAATTTTGCGCCTAGGCTCTCAAAAAGGATTAAAGTATTAAACATTTTTGTACTGTTTGAATTTATGCGACGATTGACGATCCACTGTTTTAAAGATTGGTTGAACAGATGTTGCCAGTTGTATGGTCCTCACTATGTGTATCGTAAGTTATTCAACAGGGCATAGAATATACATGGTTAGAAAATATACGCCAAAGTCAGCGCCTCTATGCGGAAAATCTCTGAACTAAAAATTGATGTGGACCATACAAAGTGAGGTCCCACTTTTTTTTGTAAAAAAACAGTGTTTGCTATCAGTACATGTCTACGAAAAAGTCTTACATTGATTGACTAAGTGAGGTCCGTATACTGGACCTCACTTTGTACAGGACCTCACTTCAACCGCAGTTTCTTTTGATATGTGGCTCACTTCATACGCTGGGAGTAAATATATATATATATATATATATATATATATATATATATAAATACAAGGGATATAGTACTTAGCTGATGACGACGTTTATTATATTTTACTCTAAGCGACAAGCAACGCCAAACTTAACTGAAATCTTTCGCAATCTGACTGATAATTCCCGTGTTATTGAGCGTGTATATATTTATTATATACACATGTTTTTGTTTACAGTTTCATATTCATTTCTATAACAACTTTGTATGTATGATATAACAATATGTTTACCGGTTGCTCAGCGGAATTCGCTGTGTCACTAGGATGCGTGTGTCTCAGATTCGTGGTACACACCAATCGTTGTTTATTTAACATTATTTATAAACAATATAGTAACTAAATATTTCGCATTTTTAAGAGATAATTAGACGTTTCCACTCTGTATATTGTGGAGACATGAATTTACTAATTGTAACATTATATTAAAAAGAATTTTACAATTTGAATATCGTGTTAAGATGTTGTACACACATATGCAACATACAATACACAAACATATAATCTACGTAACACAACCTACGTTAAACCACCATAATTCGATACACATTACAAAAAACCATAATACAAACAGCACAAAACAGTCAGAATTTGATATTCCAAGGGTAAAAATACCCTCCTTAGATTTTTTCAACCATGCACATGCTGTAGTCTACAAGATTGAGACCAAGTAAGTCAACCATCAATTTTGAAAAACATAACCTATGTAGGTACTAACCATAGATTTATAATACTCTAGATTGCGCCTTACGAGCTTAAAATCGGTGACGGTTGCGACAGAGATAAATGAGCCTATTTGGTCGGTAGTCTGTTTCTAATTCAAGGGGAGTATCGACGACGTCACTATCCTACTCGGTCGTCGAGTATTTTAGATGGTTTGATAGTTCGAGCGGATGGCGACGAGAACTGGTCGTTTGTCTTCGGACGTGGATAATCCTGGTTCGAATCCCATACCAATCTTTACTTTTTTTATTTTTAATTTAATCAATATTGCGTTTATTAGATATTATTACATCTCTAAAATAAATCTATGCAAAGAAATATATAACAAATAAGAAAAACTGTGTAGGTACCTATAGATTTTTAAAAATATAAAAGCCTTTTATATGAATTATTTTTTTAATAAGTTAATGGTAGAATAGTACCTATAAAGTAATTAAAATATTCGTAAAAGATTATCAATAATTAATATCAACATAATGTATGGTATGTTAAACAGTAAATGGTTAAGTTCAATTAGTTACCACTATAAACAGCCCGGATTAACCGATAATAGTACAAAAGGCCCGGTTTCAGGTAAAATTTATTTTAGGCTTTATTATGGGAATACCCTCTAGTCAGTGTTAATTGCAAAAGACCAACTCTGTCTACCTCGGTGGCTTATCGCTCCGGGTGGGTCTTTACTCTTTACAATGGGCCAGGTCAGATAAATTTAATAATATTTACGACCGCACTAATTGAACTCAAACCATTTACTGTCGAACAAACCATACCATCGATTTATTAATTGAATCGGTCATTTCAAAAACAACACGAGTCACATATTCCTAATTTTACAGAAGAGCAAAGAAAACTTAACTATATAGTCGAAAGATGGATGAAATGGATGACATCAAAATTCAGAGTTATATTGTAGTTTTGTTCCTAATGTTTTTACTGGACTGGTGTCGTTTTTTGCACACAACGTTTATCTTAAAGGAGTCTATTCCTCTCAAAAAGTTAGTTTCTCAAAATTGTGGACTTTGCTGTTTTTGAAATGACCGATTCAATTATAAGTAATTAGACATTATTTTTATTTATGAAACTATTGTTACAATTTTTTAAAAAAGTAGAAGCAAAACAAATAATATTCACATCATTCGAATGAGGACGAATTTATATAAATAACGAATGACTTTTATTTTACTATGCAGCTCACAAATATGTATTTCAATATTAACTTACTATACATAGGTACATTTATTATCTGCTAGATTTACTTGGGTCCATTTTTCAGATGTAAAAATATCTAATAAACGCAATATTGAGTAAATAAAAATAAAAAAGGTAAAGTTGGTATGGGATTCGAACCACGATTATCCACGTCCGAAGACCAAAGACCATTTCTCGTCACCACCCGCTCCAACTGTCAACACATATTACTCGATAAAGTGGGATAGTCACGTCGTCGATATTCCCCTTAAATTAAAAAGAGACTACCGACCAAATAGGCTCATTTATCTCTGTCGCAACCGTCATCCATTTTAAGATCGGAGGACGCAATCTAGAGTATTATATATCTATGGTACTAACAACTTGTTGGTTATACCTAGATTTTCCAAGAATTCTTAAAATACTATTTTTTGAAAACAATTTTGGCAGTGGATATCGAAACTAAATCAAACATTCCTCCTCCTAAGTGCCTTCTCTATTTCTCTATGTTCTGGGCTTGATGAATTAAGTCATTTCCTGTCGTGGGGGTCTAATCTCTGATATCAAACATTAGTTAATTAAAATTATAATTTGTAATTATTAATTAATAATAGAGATAATATTTAAATTAGACGTGCAACAAGAAATAGTCCTGTCGCCAGGGGGGGGGGTGGTACAACGGCCTTCTTTATTCAGATGGACTTACCCAAGTTTTTTTTTATGTATTTTGACCCGTAGAACACGAATTTTTTAGGTAACAGTTGATGCGGATGTCGATAAGATTGTTATAAACAAAGAACTTGAGGAATTACATAACAGCGATTTCTCGCAAAACAAAACATGTTTTTGAAATTATACTTCTTTAGCCGCGATTGGGAGTGAAATTTCATAATTGTGCGCGCATGCGCACACAGACAGTGTGGCGTTTAGTTGCTAAATCTTTCAAGGTATGTATAAATATATCAGTGCAAGAAAAGGTGTGAAAATAATATATATTATTATTAGTGTTGTTAGTAAATATATTTGTGTCTTTGGATTTGTCTTTCTCATGAGTAAGATGAGTACTATTAAAACATTTATTGTTTATTATATTACTTCACTTCCGTCTATTTGTTACCATGAATTGTCATTACTATGTCCGAAACGATATAAACAGAGACCTCGTAGCGTGATTGGTATAGCATTCGGCTAGAGATCGAAAGGTCTTGAGTTCGAATCCGGACCAATCCTATACTTTTTTTTTTGTTTTTGGAAAGTGGTAAGCATAAAATTAGTTTGGTATTTAAATAAAATTGAAATTAACTGTTTAAAGTAGGTATATTTATTTTTAAGAAATCATATAATGGAAGTATAACTTCTTACGCGCGTACAAAGTACACACACATTCTTTTTTTGTATTTTTTGGGTAATACTAAGCAAAGTTTTTCGTAGGATGCATAGTTTTCGAGATAAACGCGGTCGATTTTTCAAAAAAATCGAAAAATTGAAATTTTTGAACCCAAATAACTTTTGACTAAAAATAAAATAGCAATTATGCTTACTAGTGGAGTCACTGAAGGTTTTCACCTCCGATTTCGTTGAACCTTCACCGATTTTCATGGAAATTGGTGAGTAGTTAGAAGATACTTCAAGGAACAAAGGTGACATGATGGAAACTTGCGCTATTACCCTGGGGGGTGGATGTCACCACTTCTCCGTGGTAAAATTTTTTGTAATAAAAAAATACCAGAAACCGATAGAGGGGCAACTTCTTAGCAAAATTTGTTATATAAAGTTATTAACATAAATCAATACTTTTCGAGTTATTAAAATATCAAAAATTTTGTTTTTTCTTAAAAAAATGCATGTTTTAAAGCTGTTTTTTACGTATTACTCAAAAACTGTAAGCTTTTGGAAAAAACTATTATTACCATAATTAAAGATAATAAAAAATTTAATACACTCCCCATTTAAAGAACTAAACTAATGTTATTTCAAAGTGAGTTATGGGTAATTGAATGTATATTTATTTTTTTCGACGAGTACTCAAATCTAAGTATTCAAGCTTACATAACGGGAAAACTATGCATTTTATAGAAGGTACTTGTTAAGCATTTGTCAAAGTACTTCGGAGTACCTATCAAATGAGCTCCAGTAGAAGTTAATAGCATCAAAATTAAGCAAGTTATGATGAAAATAAGAGAAAGCTTTCGATTTTTTTAGAAAAAAGTGAAAAATAAAACATACGTCATTTCCACAAAAATTAAAATTTTTAGTAATCCTCACAAGAATTTCTTTAAGTTAACATAGTCAATGATTTCAACAATTTTCACCGGTTTAGAATGCATATTTTTGAAAAAGGATACAATTTAAAAAAATCAGAATTTTTCAAATTATCGTACTTTACATTTTATTTTGATAATAACTCCAAAAATACTTGATATACGTAAATATTAGATATAACTAAATCTTAGTTTCTTCTGTTCCAAATATTTTACCTATTTTACTATTTCCGTAGAGTAAAAAATAACCGAGATAGAAACGTTTAAATTTTCAATTTTGCTGCGAGAACCATGTAACCGGGGCCATTTAACCTTTCATTGTTAAAAAAGTAAGAGGTTTAAAAGACTGATTTTGACAATTTTTAATAGCTCTTGGAATCAGCTTTTAATTAATTTTTAGGTGAACCTGATGTCTTAAAAATTAACGGAGTTATTATAACAAACAATAACATGTTTTGGAAAAATTTTTTAAAGATACATTTTGAAACATTTTTGGTGCATACATTTTAATGCTAACAACTTGTTCGAGGGCTTATTTGATAGATATTTCTATGAAATATGACAAATGTTTTATGTTTGTGTTATACAATGCATCATTTTGTCGGTATTTAAGCTTGAATACTTAGATTTGGGTACTCTACAAAATAAATATACATTCAATTACCTATAACTTACTTTTAGTTAACATAGAAAGGTTTTTCTAGTAAGGAGTTTATTTGATTTTTATTAGCCTCAATTTTGATAATAATAGCTTTTTTGTAAAAACTTTAGTTTTTGAGTTATTTGAGTTTTTCCCACGAAAAATTAAAATCTTTGATCTTTAATAGCTCAAAAAGTTTTGATTTATTTTATTAACTTTATTTAACAAATTTTGCTTTTAATTTGTCCCTCTATCGAATTGTGGGGTTATTTTTAATAAAATAATTTTCATCCCCGAGGAGGGGTGGCATCCACCCCAGGGTAAAAGCGCAAGTTCGCACCATGTCACCTTTGTTCCTTGAGATATCCTCTAACCACACCAATTTTCATGCAAATCGATGGAGGTTCAACGAAATCGGAGGTAATCGCTCATATCCACCTTCAGTGACTGCACTATACCGCATTTGAAAGTTCAAGTCAATTATATCGGTTTTGATTATTTGCATTACTAAAAATTTATTTTTTTATTGTTAAACAAAGCTATAAACACATAGGGTTTCCCGTTCCCCATATATGCGTTTTAGTGCATCTTTCGTAGAAGTTGCCACGTTTGCACTTGCACCTACTCTACCTACTCGTTCGATTTTAAATGAAAGATCATTGAAAATATCACTTAAGCACTATGTGTTTATAGCTTTGTTTCACAATACAAAAATAAATTTTTAGCAATGCAAATGGTCAAAACCGATATAATTTGACTTGAACTTTCAAATGCGGTAAGCAGAATTGCTGTTTTATTTTTTAATCAAAAGTTATTCGGGTTCAAAAATTGCAATTTTTCGATTTTTTTAAAGTTCAACCGCGTTTATCTCGAAAATTATGCATCCTACGAAAAAACTTGTTAGAACATTTTTTGCTTAAAATGACCCAAAAAATACAAAAAAAATGTTTTGTTTTGGGAGAAATTGCTGTTATGTAATTCCTCGAGTTCTTTGTTTATAACAATCTTATCGACATCCGGTTCAACTGTTACCCAAAAAATTCGTGATCTATGGGTCAAAATAAATAAAAAAACGTGGGTAAGTCCATCTGAATAAAGGAGGCCGTTGTATCTAATAACTTTGTATTTAATAACTATTTCGTTTTTTGTTTTCGAGGTATTGAAAGTGAGTTAAATTTAGCACTCATGTTAGACACAATTTACTTTAATGATCTATAACCTGATCAAAACTGAAAATTATCTTATTTCCATTTTATTACATTGTTATTAGATTTTTTGAACCATATTGGACTGCTTATGCTCTCCAAGAACGACATTCCCCATAACATATTTCAGATTCTTCGGCACTTCCTTCCTCACTTATACTCCATCTTTGTTTCAGGATATAAACTGACGAAAAAGGCGCATGGACGGATACGAAGTATATTGTGGGGTTTAGTTTTGATGAACTGCACCAGAGGTCGGAGATGAATTCAAATGAACAAATTACCGACGAACGGCGGAAAACTGGATTTTTGTCTTTAATGGGCAAGTGGAGTATGAGTGTCGGCGTTATTGAAGTTGGTGAGTATGGCATTACTATTTTCCTTGCCATTTGGAATTTTATTAAGTGAATTTATAATTTTATTGCACACTGGATTTAGTTTTAAGGAAAAAAAAACGTAGTAAATATCCCGGATAACGGCAGTTCTCGCCAGTGGCGCACAACCCCCGTACACTATATAGGGTGAGGCAGATAACTGGCCTATTAGAAATATCTCGAGAACTAAAGGCAACAGAATCATGAAAATTGGAATAAAGGGGTTTTGAAGGATGATCTATTAAACGAAAATATTTTCATCTCTTTGCAACTTCCGGTTATACCGGAAGTTGCTTATAACTTCGTTTTTTTAAATGGGACACCCTGTATATTTTTACATTTTTGGATTCTCTTCGATGTCTTCTTTCTTAAAATATGAGGGTTTGTAATATTATACAGGGTATTTTAAAAGATAATTACGTTTTTTTATTAATTTCGTAGCAACATTCACACCCTGTAGAATTGTAGTAGTTTGACATCTAAAACTCTACTTACGTTTAAATGATTTTTAATATACTTTACAATTGTTAAGAATCATTAGTATAGCTAAATTTTTAACTTTAGTATACAGGGTTCGCCGAAACTCGGAATGAGTATTTTCTGAATTTTATTAAATGGAACACCCTGTATTTTTGTATTGTAATGAAATTATATTTTATAGTGCTTTTTTACTTCTTAAGCATTTCCTATACCTACCTGCTTTAATTTGTGAGTTATTGGTGATTCAAGCTAAACATTAATTGCAACAAAAAATACGTAAAATTTTATTAGCTTGGCCGTGAAAATACTCAAACCCAAATAATTTTTCAGAAATAAATACATAATAATCCAGAATGGTCCTTAAAATTACCAATAATAGTTTAGCTATCAAAATACCTACTTAGTTAAGATTGTTGGTTCGATTAACAATTAAGCACAAATTAAAGCAGTTAGGTATAGGGAATGCTTAAGAAATAAAAAAGTACCATAAAATACCATTTCATTACAATACTAAAATACAGGGTGTTCCATTTAAGAAAACTCAGAAAAAATTCATTCCGAGTTTCGACCAACCCTGTATACTAAAATAAAAAATTTAGCTATACTAATGATTCTTAACAATAGTAGAGTATATTAAAAATCATCTGAACGTAAGTAGAGTTTTAGATGTCAAACTACTACAATTCTACAGGGTGTAAATTTTGCTACGAAATTAATAAAAAAACGTAATTATCTTTTAAAATACCCTGTATAATATTACAAAACCTCATATTTTAAGAAAGAAGACATCGAAGAGAATAAAAAATGTAAAAATATACAGGGTGCCTCATTTAAAAAAACGAAGTTATAAGCAACTTCCGGTATAACCGGAAGTTGAAAAGAGATGAAAATATTTTCATTTAATAGATCATCCTTCAAAACTGCTTTCTTCCAATTTTCATGATTCTGTTGCCTTTAGTTCTCGAGATATTTCTAATAGGCCCTTTATTTGCCTCACCCTGTATATACACGAAATTTTCGATTTTCTAAATCTGACGGAATTTAAAATTGGGCCAAATCCCATCTTAAAGTATAGGAAAGGACTCGCCCATCCGTATGTCAACCATCCATTTTAGTCGAAGAGTGTGGATTTTACGGCCCTTCCCATTTAGGGTCTGCTTTTCGTTCTCGTCCCCAAAACCCCCCAAAATTTCGAAAATTTAAGTCCGACCTTTGCGGCTTCTGATAGTTATGATAATTATCTTTCCAACCCATGTTTAAATTTAAAAATAGATTATACCATTTAAAAGTTACCGAGCTCAGAAATTTTATTCAATTTCTATTTAAAAGGGGGAAAATGTTTGTAGGAAAAGTTACACCGATCTGAAATTTTTTTCTGTGTTTCAAGAGTTGGTCAGGGCCGATTCAGAACCGGTGTAGTTTGTGACTTTCGACCACCCATAAGCCAGCTATACTGCCGTGCTTAGTTCTTATTTCTATTTAAAAGGGGGAAAATGTTTGTAGGAAAACTTACACCGATCTGAATTTTTTTTCTGTGTTTCAAGAGTTGGTCAGGGCCGATTCAGAACCGGTGTAGTTTGTGACTTTCGACCACCCATACGCCAGCTATTATAGCTGGCTGACTATAGGACTGGGTAGGTACAAAACGGCATATTTTTTGGGGCTATATATCTTAGGTTCAAGGAGATACAGGAAAACCGCAAATACACAAAATCAATAGCGTGGAGTCAAATTTCAAATGTTGCCTGAGCGGTTAGGATCAGACATACAGACGGCTCAGTATATAGACCAATCAAGTTAGTAAAAAATAAGCTGTTTTTCGACATAATTGAAAAGACGAGGTTTGACAGTTGAAATGTGTAGTATGAGATATTACAAAAGGGCTACCATCTTGGGATTCATCAATTTTTTAGTGGAACAATTTTTAAATAAACAATCAAAACGTCAAACTTAGTTTTGTACTCATAACTTAAAAACTTGTTTATTTAGAGATTTGACGTTCACAGGTAACTTTTTTAGAATAAAAAGATACATCGAATGAGATACGCTAAATGAAAATCGGTTAATAAACAAAAAAGTTATTGCAAAACAGACGACAAAATCATTGTTTTCTAATATTGTTAATAACAACTTTATTGTTTATTAGAATATGTTTAAATTTACCTAAACGTGAGGGCATTATGGTGTTTAAATGGTGTGCAAAAAATGGTCCAGATCTGTTTAACAGTTTTCGCAAAATTGAATTTGTTTATAAATTTTTTTGAAAAACGAGCTAACTTCTGAGGCTGGTCCAGTTAATATAGCTGAATTTATCTCAATCATCCGGAGCTCATTTCCTTCGTTAAGATGTATACTAACAGCCTATGAAAAAAAAAGTAAAAAAAAATTACACATACGTACACAAAATTATTTGTTAATAAATAGCAGTTTTTAAGCTTATAAACAATTACAATAATTTCGTAGAAATTAGATCAAATTAAATGGCAGTAAAAAATACGGAAAGCTGGTTAAAATACACAAATTCTAAAAAAAATTTTAGGTCGTACGACCCTTGGGGTCTGAGATAGCCCCTTTTTTTTGAAAAAATCACTGTTACGTTAATTAACAACACTAAGATCTGAAATTAACCAATATTTTATAAGAAAAGTCAAAGTTTTTAACAAAGTTTTTAGCAAGAAAAAATGTTAAAAATTGTTTAAACAGTAGTGTTATAAACAAAAAGTATTTTGCGTTATTTTGCGTTCCGACTAAAGTAAAAAAGAGCGGGCGTAGTCGACTGACTGAATAGTGGGCGCGGTTGGCGACCGGCAGCATCTCCTAAAATTACGTTATATCGACCACAAAAATCAACTTTAAAGTGAATAACAAATTTTCGTCATTCCTTATGTTTTCGAGGTGTCCGAATCCGAATATGGAGTTTACTTTTTTCTAGAATTAGTGGAACATGTTCAAAAATCAAATTTTATGCCAAAATGCGATAAATCAATTTTGATGATTTTTCAATTTTAACTCACTGTATTTTCGGTCGCTGTAAATATTTCCTTTTGAAAATTTTACTGTGCTATCTTTGAAGCATTTAGATAACAATGAGATTTGTACAAAATGATTAAACACATTAAAAGAGAAGTTGTTAATTTTTAAACATTTTGTCGTCATATTTCGTTAGTTTCATGCTTACTTAATAAAGTTGAGTGACAAACTTTTAAGTTTATAATTTTAACTAACACAGAAATAAAATATAATTCATGAAGAAGTTTTCCAAAAAAATTTAATTTAAAATATGCAATAGGAAAAATGTTATGTGACTTTATAGACGAGCGGCACACTAGCACACCCCAAAAAAAGCTTGTAATACTTTATATTTTTGATGGTGCTGAAAACGAAAATTAGGGTTGTTTTGAAAAAATGCCCCTTTTTTGAAAAAATCACTGTTACGTTAATTAACAACACTAAGATCTGATATTAACCAATATTTTATAAGAAAAGTCAAAGTTTTTAACGAAGTTTTTAGCAAGAAAAAATGTTAAAAATTGTTAAAACGGTAGTGTTATAAACAAAAAGTATTTTGCGTTGCGACTAAAGTAAAAAAAAAATAATGGGCGTAGCTGAATGAGAATAAATTCGCGGACTACCATTCGCTAACGCTAGACCGATGCAGCCCATTTTTAACATTGACAGTATACCGGATTTGAAGCTTAATATTATATTTATATATTTTGGTATAAACTTGCATTTTATGAATATTATTATCTTGCACATTTATTTAGTAAAATTATATTTTTAATAAATAAATTTAAAAAATGACAATAAAAAGGCCACTTAAAAAAGTTTATACATCCCATTAGCTGCTTTGTTTTGGATAATTTTGCAATGAAAATAAGATAAACATGATTATTTTAATGTGGTACCATAGATAAAAAAAATAGTAAACTTGGTACAATAGAACCCGATTGGTAGGTATTAGTGATGTAACGAATATTCGTATTCGCATTCGCATTCGCGAATATTCGCATGTTTTTGCATATTCGCATTCGCATCCGCATTCGCGAAATTTGTGCGAATGTTTTGCGAATATGAAAACCAGAAAAAAAATAATTTTAAGATAATATTAGGTTAATAAAATCAAAATATATTCACTTCTCATCTTTTTTTATTAAGAAAAGGTAACTTAACCACAAACATGCAGCTACTCTCAAATGGAAATATGCAGGACACAACAACAGACAAACAGACGGAAGATGGAATAAAGCGATAACTCACTGGAGACATTACGACCATAAAAGAGGAAAGGGCAGACCACAGATGAGCTCGTCTGATGACCTAAAAAGATTCGCAGGGACCAGATGGACATTTAGCACTGAACCGAGAAGAATGAATGGAAAAATAAGGGGGAGACCTACATTCAACTTTGGACAAATGAAGGGCAATAGATAGATAGAACTTAACCTTGTATTAGCTTATTACATTATCAGCCTTCACTTTTTTTTATTATTTGGTATTATGTAATAAAGCTTAAGATTCAGATTGATTTACACTAAATATCAATTAAACTTTCATTATATATTTAGGAAACATTACAAAATAGAAACAAATTAAAAAAAAACTGAATATTCGCATTCGCATCCGCATTCGCGAATGTCGGTAGCAGATATTCGCATTCGCATTCGTATTCGCGAATGTTCAAAAAATGACATTCGTTACATCACTAGTAGGTATAGGCCATTTTTTATTCTCTATTTTGAATCCGTGTGTAGTCCAGGCTGTATCGTCGACTCCGTTAGGTAAATTATTCCGATTCTTATTTTTTGCACAAACTTACTCAAAAAAAAGTTGCTTATAACAAATCCAAAAGGTACCAAGAGCTACCGCGGCCGGAAAATTGTTTAAACAATTTTTTCATTAGTTTTCTGTTAACTTGTAAAAGTTGGGTGACAAACTGTTTAGTTTATAATTTTAATCAACGCAGCATTAAAACATAGGTCCTGAAGAAGTTTTCTGGAAAATTTCAAGTCAAAATATGCAACAGAAAAAAAGTTACGCGACCTTAGAAACGAGTGGTGCTCCCCAAAAAAACACGCTCATTTCTCGAGATATCAACCACACTGTGGTGAATGGCTAATTTTGGTCTTACTTTATGTTTTTGATGGTGCTGAAAACGAAAATGAGTTTTATTTTGAATTTTAGATGGGGAAACATTGTCAAAATCGAAATTTTACCCTAAAAATAAAAAAAATGGAATCACGTTTTTCTTAAAATTAAAAGTTACACCACCTTTTTTCTATAAAACATGTTGTTCTATGTACTCTAGATTTTAACATAAAATTAATTGAACAGCTAAATTTCAAATTTTGTCACTCAACTTTTGCAATTCAAGAATCTACACCTTTTACTTCAAACAATTTATAACTTTCTTTATAGCAAGACAGAAATATTGAAGCAGGTCCCATTGTCTTCAGAATGGTGAGAAATATATACTATAAAAATTTCAGAAAAAGATATTACAATGGAACTGAGTTGTAGTAAGTTAAACGCATAAAACGTGATTTTTATTTTTAGGGTAAAGTTGCGATTTTGATAATGTTCCCCCACGTAAAATTCAAAACAACCCTAATTTTCGTTTTCAGCACCATCAAAAATATAAAGTACCTATTACCAAAATTAGTATCAGTATCTCGAGAAATAAGCTTTTTTTGGGGTGTGCCAGTGTGCCGCTCGTCTATAAAGTCACATAACATTTTTCCTATTGCATATTTTAAACTAAATTTTTTTGGAAAACTTCTTCATGAATTATATTTTATTTCTGTGTTAGTTAAAATTATAAACTAAAAAGTTTGTCACTCAACTTTTTTTGTAAGCATGAAACTAACGAAATCTGACGACAAAATGTTTAAAAATTAACAACTTCTCTTTTGATGTGTTTAATCATTTTGGACAAATCTCATTGTTATCTAACTACTTTAAAGATAACACAGTAAAATTTTCAAAAGGAAATATTTACAGCGACCAAAAATACAGTGAGTTAAAATTGAAAAATCGTCAAAATTGATTTATCGCATTTTAGCATAAAATTTGATTTTTGAACATGTTCCACTAATTCTAGAAAAAAATAAACTCCATGTTTGGATTCGGAGACCTCGAAAACATAAGGAATGACGAAAATTTGTTATTCACTTTAAAGTTGATTTTTGTGGTCGGTATAACGTAATTTTAGGAGTTGCTGCCGGTCGCCAAGAGCGCCCACTATTCAGTCAGTCGACTACGCCCGATATTTTTTACTTTAGTCGGAACACAAAATACTTTTTGTTTATAACATTACTGTTTAAACAATTTTTAACATTTTTTCTTGCTAAAAACTTTGTTAAAAACTTTGACTTTTCTTATAAAATATTGGTTAATTTCAGATCTTAGTGTTGTTAATTAACGTAACAGTGATTATTTCAAAAAAAGGGGCTATCTCAGACCCCAAGGGTCGTACGACCTAAAATTTTTTTTTACAAGTTGTGTATTTTAACCAGCTTTCCGTATTTTTTATTGCCATTTAATTTGATCTAATTTCTACGAAATTATTGTAATTGTTTATAAGCTTAAAAACTGCTATTTATTAACAAATAATTTTGTGTACGTATGTGTAATTTTTTTTTACTTTTTTTTTCATACGCTGTTAGTATACATCTTAACGAAGGAAATGAGCCCCGGATTATTGAGATACATTCAGCCATATTAACTGGACCAGCCTCAGAAATTAGCTCGTTTTTCAAAAAATTTTATAAACAAATTCAATTTTGCGAAAACTATTTAACAGGTCTGGACCATTTTTTGCACACCATTCAAACACCATAATGCCCTCAATTTTAGTTATATTAAAACATATTCTAATAAACAATAAAATTGTTATTAACAATAATGAAAAACAGTGATTTTGTCTTCCGTTTTGCAATAACTTTTTTGTTTATTAACCGATTTTCATTTAGCATATCTCATTCGATGTATCTTTTTCTTCTGAAAAAGTTATCTGTGGACGTCAAATTTCTAAATAAACAAGTTTTTAAGTTATGAGCAAAAAACTAAGTTTGACGTTTTGATTCTGTATTTAAAAAATGTTCCACTAAAAAATTGATGAATCCCAAGATGGTAGTCTTTTTGTAATATCTCATACTACACATTTCAACTATCAAACCTCGTCTTTTCCGTTATGTCTAGAAAAAACCTAACTTGATTGGCCTAATAGCCAAAAAACTGAAAAACTGATCTTTGAAAATTTTGGTTTTTCAGCGATTAGTCAAAATTTTAACCAACGAATTTCGCCACTAACTGAGCGTTCGTAGAGGGCCTCTAGACGCGTCTAACCTCAAATGTATCCAGAATGGCGTGTATAAATCAAATCCAGAAAATTCGAATTTTTAAGTTATAGGCCTCATAAATATGATAAATCTATTTTCTATGGGAACAAAGGGTTTTTCAAGATCAATAATTCATGTAACACCTTCAGTTATCATACTTGACCTTGGATGCATCAGGTCAATACGTTTCAAACCCATGTTTAGTGATCAAAATCGGTTAAGCGATTTAGAAGTTATTAAGCTACAAAAGTATAATCCAATTAACCATTATCGCCGAAATAGCTGTATTTTAAATGTAGTTGTAGTGTTTAAGGCGCTAAATTTGATCGAAAATCTGAGTTATTTACTGGCCATCCGAATATTTTTTTCAATCTATTTGAAATAGAAAAAAATCTAGTGTACATTTGATAGACATTAGATCATTTGGGAGATAATGCGACAACGGCGACCGTTTATAAAGCTTAACGTGTAATCTAGAAACATTACATTCAACTTCATATACAGTGCGTCCATAAAATAACGCATACATTCGTTATTTCGTAAACCGGCGACTTTAAGAAAAAAATCCCGAAACAGGTCGATTATTATTTTTAAAATACGATTTTTTGGAATATATATCATATTTGTGACGCCATCCGTCTGGGCGTGATGACGTAATCAATGATTTTTTTAAATGAGAATTGGGGTCACGTGACAGCTCATTTGAAAGGGTAATAAATTCTCTATTTACTAATGTAACCATTAACATAATTATTTATACAGGGTGTTCAAAAAAACATTTTTTTAATTAAAATTCTTCTTCTTCTTCTTCTTCGTCTAGCCATTCACGTCCACATCTGAACGTAAGCCTCTTCAAGTCTTCCTTTCCATTGTTTTTTGTTGTACGCTACTTGTAGCCAATTTTTCCCGGCAGTTCGTTTCAGATCATCTGTCCATCTCATAGGAGGTCTGCCTCTGGGTATTTTGTGTTCGTATGGTCTCCAGGTTAGAATTGTTCTGTGCCATTTTTTAAGATCGCTCGTGGCTACATGTTCAGCGTATTCCCATTTCAATTTTAGTGATTTTTGTACCACATCGGTGACTTTGGTTTTCTGTCTTATCCATGTGTTTGTTTTTCTGTCCTTAAGTGATATGCCAAGCATTGCTCTTTCCATCGCGTGTTGAGTGACTCTGAGTATGTTCATATTCTTTTTTATGATTGTCCATGTTTGGACAACCTACTCATGTATCAAAAACTTTAGATCTAAGATGTAGTTGAATTTGCTGATTTCTGAGTATATAGCTCAGTTTGCCGAATGCTGCCCATGCTAACTTTCTTCTTCTTTTTATTTCTTCCGTTTGAATTTCCCTATTTAGTGTTATTTTTTGTCCTAAGTATATATATTCTTCAACTTTTTCTATAACTTTGTTGTTTATTATTGTCATCGCTTCTTCGGAGTGCATGACTTTTGTTTTGTTTAAATTCATTTTCAGTCCTATTTTAGAAGATTCTGTGTGTAGTTCTGAAATCATGGTTTGCAGTTCTTGTAGGTCAGTAGCTATCAGGATTATGTCATCCGCAAATCGTAGATTACTGAGATAGCGGCCATTGATGTTTATTCCCTTATATTTCCAATTTAAATCTTTAAAAACGTCCTCCAAAACTAAGGTGAACAGTTTGGGTGATAGAGTGTCTCCCTGTTTGACTCCCCTGTTTAATGGTACAGGGTTCGTGTATTCATTTTCATTTAGGTAGTATGTAGCTGTAGCTTGGTTCATAGTTTCTTTTATTAAGTTAATATATCTGCTGTCTATTCTACAATTTTGCATTGCGTTTATTACGGCCGTGTGTTCTATAGTGTCGAAAGCTTTTTCGTAGTCTACAAATGCTATAAAAACTGGAAACTTGTATTCCTTACATTTTTCTATTAATATTTTTGTGGTTAACAGGTGATCGGAAGTTGAATAGCCTTTTCTAAAACCTGCCTGTTCATATGGTTGGTATTCATCTAATTTTCTTGTTAGTCGGGTAGTTATGACTTTGGTGAGTATTTTAAATAGGTGTGACAATAGACTGATGGGCCTGTAGTTTTCCAACTTTCGATTATCACCTTTCTTGTGTAATAAGATTACTTTAGAGTTGTTCCAGCTCTTAGGGACTTTGCCCTGGTGTAAACAACTGTCTATAAACTTAGTTACAATAGCAATGAGTTCCTTACCTCCTTTTAATATCATATCTGTAGTAATAATATCTTCTCCTGCAGCTTTATTTGTCTTCATGTTTCCCAATGCTGTAGTTACCTCTGAAATTGTTACTTTTGGCATTATTTACGATCCAACATTTTTTATTAATTTCCGTGCTGGTCTCATTTCATCGTCTTGTTGATGTGTTCTGTAGAGTTGTAAAATTCTTCTATTCGTTTCAGTATGCTTTCTCTAGTTGTGATTTCATTTTCGTCTTTTCCCATTAATGATTTATCTGACGTCGTCCTAGTGTCGGTCTGAGGCATTTCATACTCTTATTTTTTTCAATAGTTGTTGTTATTAATTTTTCCTCTTCTTTTCTTTTTTGTTTTCTGATTCATTTTCTAATCTGCTATTAAGTTCTCTATATTCTGCGGTTCCCTTTTTGTTAGATTTATTTAAGATCTTCCTTTTTTCTATTAAGTTGTTGTAATATTTGTTTATCTAATTCATTGTGTGTTGTTTTTGGTTTTTTCAGTTGCAGAATGTTTTTGTTCACTGTTTCGGTTATAAGGTTATTCAAATCATCAATATCATTGGAGTTTATCTGCTGCATGTTAACTTGATTTAATGCATGCATTATCTTTATATTAAATTCACTATTTTTTATTTCTTCAGATGTCCATTTGTATCTTTTTTCATGTATTCTTTTTCTTTCTAGTTTTTTGTTTATTACTAGTTTTGTTCTTATTAGTCTATGGTCGCTTCCTAGGTCAAACTGATTTAATACCGATACCTCTTTTACTAGGTTTCTATTTTTCGTTAAGATATAATCTATTTCATTCTTTGTCTTTTTACCGGGGCTCATCCATGTCCATTTTCTGCTTGGTTTTTTATTGAAAAAGGAGTTCATTGAGTACATGTTATGTTCATTCATGAAATTGAGAAGCATTTCTCCTCTATCGTTTCTTTGCCTGTATCCATAATTGCCAATTAAATGTTCATAATCTTCTTCTTTTTTGCCCAATTTAGCATTAAAATCTCCTAATAGTATTTCGTAGTTTGCTTTATTTGTTTCTATAGCTGTTCTTATTTCATCATAAAATATTTCTACTTCTTCTTCATCGTGGCTTTCGGTTGGGGCGTATACTTGGATCACCTTCAGAGTAGTTCTTTTATTAATTCTGATCATAAGGTATTCTACTCTGTCTGATATGGGCTTGAATTCTTCGATACACTGTGTGAGGCTTTGTTTTATAGATTAATTAAAATAATGGAGACAAAAAAAAGAATGTATGTAATTTATTTAATTAAAAATGCGTTTTACTACTGTTAGAAAACAGAAAATATTTTATTTGACAAATAAACATTGATTTTCGCTTAAACGAAATGTTCAGACTGGCAAGAGGCAGGTGGGTGGCAGCTTTAACATTGAATTTAAGCGAAAAACAATATTTATTTGTCAAATAAACATTTTTTTCCTGTTTTCTGACAACATTAAAACATATTTTGAACTAGATAAATTACATACATTTTTCTTTTTCTCTCAATTATTTTAATTAAAAAATTGTTTTTTGAACGCATTGTATAAATAATTATGTTAATGTTTATATTATGGAATAAAGAATTGAATACACTTTCAAATGAGCTATCACATGACCCCTATTATCATTTAAAAAAATCATCGATTACGTCATCACGCCCAAATGGATGACGTCACTAGTATCATATATATGCCAAAAAATCGGAAATTAAAAATAAACATCGACCTGTGTCGGGATTTTTCCTTAAAGCCGCCGGTTTACGAAATAATGAATTTATGCGTTACTTTATGGACGCACTGTATTTAATTTATAAGTAACTTATATTACGTGGCGCGAAAATGTATTTTCATTTTGATGGAAAATAAAATTCTAGTTTTATTTTAAAAAAATGTTCCATAATATTTGTTAAATTTGAAGTAAAGCGCGCCACAAAAGAGCTTCAAAATGTAAACTGTATCAAAAATACTCTTTAGTGGCGGGTTTTACTTCAAATTTAGCAAATAATATGAAAAAATCTTTTAAAATAAAACTAGAATTTTATTTTCCATCAAAATGAAAACACATTTTCGCGCAACGTAATATTCATATCAGATTTTTTGTAGCTGGAATATTGTATGCGCCACTCACTTTTACGGCGTTTAGCGGTTTTTTATTCTTGTATATTTTACGCAATGTTCGTTGGGAATCAATATAATGAGTCGTTATGTTTAAATATTTTACTGCATTATTGAAGAACAATACCGCAAAGATTACGTTATACATCCCTACAAAGTAGAACGTATTGGGTGAAAACTTATATTAATAGCCCAACGGAAAAATACAACAAAAAAACAGCAGAAAACAAAATTTCTTCTACATTTCTTATTCTTCTTCTTTTTTCTTGGCTCTACGAGTGCTCCTTGGCCGCGTTTTCTAGAGTCCTCCACTCTTGCCGGCATTGTGCAAGAATCTTCCATTGTTCCCATTGTATCTTACGTAAGTCATTCGTTACTGCAAATTGGGAGGTTCAATCTGACTGGTGGCTATATTTTCTATATATAGAGTTTCTTGGAGATGATTTACAACGTATGCTGCATTAATTTAACATAACCTCCAGGCCAAAAAAACAAAATGAATGGTTATAACAGCAGATCCAATAAGATGTAAATCGGAGCTGGAAGGTTAGATAATAAAACAAGTGATGAAATTTAAATACCTAGGCATCACACTATCTAGCTACGGAAGGCTCAAAACAGAAGTGGAAGATCAAGTGAATAGAGCAAACAGAGCCGCAGGTTGCTTAAATGACACAATATGGAGAAATAAAAATATCGGAAAAGAAATGAAAGGCAGAATTTACAAAGCAGTCATCAGACCAATAATGACATATGCGGCAGAAACACGACCCGACACAGAGAGGACAAAAAGATTGCTCGATACAGCGGAGATGAAAACCTTTCGAAAAATCGATGGTAAGACTCTATAGACTCTATGGGACAGAGCTAGAAGTACAGATATATGACGGAGATGCAAGGTGGATAACATGAATAACTGGGTAAGAAACAGAAGAATAGAATACAAGAATAGAATACAACAAATAAAGCAGTCACGACAGCGAGAGGCGGTTCCCCAATAGGAAGACGATCAGTGGGAAGACCACGAAAACGATGGAACGACAACTTACTAGAGGCACATTGAAAAAAGGGAGTCATGTCTATAGAAAAAGAAAAAGAAGAAGAAGAAGAAGATGAAGAAGAAGATGATGAAGAAGAAGCAGAAGAAGAAGAAGAAAAAGAAAAATTAGAGTTTCTTGGGCTAATGTTTTTATATTTATTTATTGATTTGCTGATAAGGTAAGTATGTTATAGAGGTTTTTAGAGACTTTCTCCAATTGCTAATGAATATGTATATCATTCCTATGACACTTTATAAGTATATCAATTAATTGACACTAATTATTTATTGATATTTTTTTATACCATTAATTATTGTCCTACCTTCATTTCAATTTATAGATTTTAGAGTTTAGAGTTAAATTAAAGATAAGCAAAAAATAAAAAGAGTTATAGCTTTCATAAAAATATAGTTTTAGCATGTTTTTAAATGTCTACACGTAAATATCCATATTATTTAAGTTTTAACATCATTTTTATTTAAAACTTCTTAATAGTTAAAGTACTTTTTCTTTAGTATTATAATATAAAATCTTGGTTTCCAACAAATCGCATAAAAAACAATCAAGATCGTTTCAATGCAAAAACTTCCTAAACTCTCGTTTTGTATTCGGTGCTCGCTTTGAAATAATGGACCTTGTCAAAAAACGCTCTCTCTCATAATAAAGAGCACAAATTAAAATTCATTTAACACTGACGGAAAAAATATATTTTAAAATCTCGCAAAGGGCCCGAGCGGCAGTTCCCTCTTTTCTGAACTTTTTCTGGATGCGGGAAACAAAACGAGATGAAGTTCCTTTGATCCTCGTGAAATTCGTTAGAAATCTGCTCCTCTGAATTTCGTTATGATGCCGGCTAGTTGGAAAAATATTTCGATTCTTGCTTTTTGCGAGCTTATTTTTTAGAATATGATTAATACGTACAAAAAGGTTTATTTTGTAAATATTAACCACATTTTTATTTAATTACGTTTAGTACGTTTTTTAACGATAAAATATTGCAAAACTTCTATATTTTAAAGAACCGCTTCTATTGACATGAAATTGGACAAACACATAGCTAACCTGTCACGGAAGAAAATTGATATTGTGCCGATGTGTGCTTTTGCCCTGGGGGTGAGTTTCACTACTTCTCGGGGGTGAAAAAATTTACATCCAAAATAAGTCAACTGGATAAACTTACTAATTTTAAGCAACTTTTGTTCTATAGTCTTTTTTCATTAAGTCAACACTTTTCGAGTTATTTTCGAGTGAATATGTTCATTTTTCAACAAAATAACCACGTTTTTAGACTGTTTTTTGCAAATAAATTTGCAACAAAAAAGTCAACACTTTTCGAGTTATTTTCGAGTCAATATGTTCATTTTTCAACAAAATAACCACGTTTTTAGACGGTTTTTTGCAAATAACTCAAAAAGTTACTCAAAATTTTGTCGATAAAACATTCATAGTAAAAATGTAGCCTGTAAAAAGTGAAAAAAAAAATGGTGTATACATTCCATGTCAAATCACTCAGGCAAAAACTTTTGGATCTCCGATTTTTCTGAAACTTGGTGTATAGCTTCTGCGGGACGTAAAAATAAGATATTTAAGGTCAAAAAATCTTCTTCTTTTTTTCTTAAAATGTTATTTTATGCGATTTTACAGTGCTTTGGTGTTTATTTAAACAAATGTGCATTTTTTATCGTAAAGTATCAATGGAAAACATAATATTTTAATAGAAGGGACTCAAAAATATCATTACATGGCATTATAACAAGTTATTTTGATTTAAAACAAGTTTTTGGTCAAATTTTATAGTGTAGAAAAGGTTAAAATACCGTTTTTTACATTTTACTCCATTCCCAAAATACATCGTAATCGATTTGGCTGAAAATTTGCCCAGAGATAGCCAAAACGTATAACTTTAAATGGTTAGAAGGATTTGAATTATATTTTAATACCAAAAAAGTTACATGAAATAATATCAGACTTAAAAGTATATTAGTCCAGTCGGGATAGCATTTGACCTTGCATGCCGAGCTGCCCAAAATTTTATTTTTCTAATCTTTAGATAAGTCAATATTAGCCTAAATTTAAAATCGCGAATGAATTCCTCCGTTATGTTAGCCGCCATCTTGATTTTAAAGGAGAACATGAAGTCCTAAAAATGGTGGAGACTTAAGGTGGAAAATGGTGGAAACTAAAATTGTTCGAAATAAATCGTATTTACAATTATTACAATTAATTTTTAAGAATTTTTTGTTGTGAGGTCGATATTTTCTGAGTTAACTGTACTTACACTAGACGCCTCTATTTTTGACTATGATATTGCATGTAACTTTTTTGGTATTGTAACATAATTCAAATCCTTTTAACCACTCAAAGTCCTATCCTTTGGCTCTCTGTGGGCAAATCAGCCAAATCGATTATGATGTATTTTGGGAACGGAGGAAAATGTAAAAAAACGGTATTTTAACGTTTTATACACTATAAAATTTGATCAAAACCTTGCTTCGAATCATAATAACTTGTTATAATGCCATATAATGACAATTTTTAGTCCCTTTTATTAAAATATTATGTTTTCCATTGATACTTTACGATAGAAAATGCAAATTTGTTTAAATAAACACCAAATCACTGTAAAATCGCATAAAATAACATTTTGAGAAAAAAAGAAGAAGAAGATTTTTTGACCTTATATATCTTATTTTTACGTCCCGCAGAAGCTATATACCAATTTTCAGACAAATCGGAGATCCAAAATTTTTTTTGATCCAAAATTGAGTGATTGGAAATGGAATGACCCGTATATTAGGGCTCTAGACCTAGTTGAAGCAGAGTTATAGCTAATGAAAACTAGGTTTATATTATTCAAATTCCAAATCGAATATTTTAACGTGAAATAACCAAAAAATTAAGCACTTTTTGGGGAAAACTGATTACAACTTTTTTAATGTGTTTAAAAATTTATTTCTGTTTTATAAAAAAAATTGTAGCATAAAAATTAAACAAGTTACGCTCAAAATAAAGTTGGTCACTTATTTTTTTTTTAAATCGGACAAATCACCCCTTAATTAGCATCTCAAATGAACTTAATTGTTACCACTTCACAAGTTGCTTTATTCGTGTTTGTATTGTTTATATGATTTGTAAGTTTTTTCGGTTCAAAGTCATTATATTTGAAAGGGCTGTAGTTGAAAGGGCTTTAACGAATCACTAATCACGAGTGTATGCATATTTTTAACAACCATATCTTAACCAATTTTTGTCTTACAGAAAAACAAAAAAAAATAAACAATATTCAGAAAAGCAAATCAGTGTGTTTTTACGGTTTGAGATTTTTGGTATTTTGAATAATTTTAAAATTATTTTCAAAGAAAAACCATTTATATCAAAATTAAAATTTTTAAAAATTTTACTTTAATCCAAATTTTTTCAAAAGCACTTTGAATCGATGAAACTTACAGATCATATAAACACAACATAAGTAAAGCAACTTATGAAGCGGTAAAGATTAATTACATTAGGTTGCTAATAAGTGGGTGATTTTCCAGATTTTTTTTTGCCAAAACAAAAGGGACTAACTTTATATTGAGCAAAATTTGCTTACATTTGATGCTAGAAACTCTTTTTATAAAAACAGAAATAAAGCTTTTTCAAACACTTTAAAAAAGTTGTACTGAGTTCTCCCCAGGAAGGGGAATTGTTGGATATTTCACGTAGAAATATTCTATTTGGAATTTGGGGAATTTGAACCTATTTTTCATTAGCTATAACTCTGCTTCTACTATAGGTCTAGAGAACACATCCATTTGGTTCACTTATTTACCGGTTATATTTTTCCTAAGAATGTTTTTTCGATAAAATACTTAATTTTTGAGTTATTTGCGAAAAACTGTCTAAAAACGTTGTTATTTTGTTGAAAAATGAACATATTCACTCGCAAATAACTCTAAAAGTATTGACTTGATGAAAAACTTTATAGAACAAAAGAATTCGTCAGTTTATCCATTTCCGGACTTATTTTGAACAAATATTCTTTCACCCCGAGGAGGGGTGGAATTCACCCCCAGGGATAAGCACAAATCGGCACAATATCACTTTTTTTCTTTGATATGGTAGCTATGCGTTTTCGAAATTCCATGTCAATCCAAGCGGTTCTTTAAAATTTACAGCAAAAACCGTGAAATAACGTACTAATTATTATTACTCTATAACTCGAAACACAATGAAGTATACGGTGCGCTGGAATAAGTGTTACCCCCCCCCCTTAATAACATTTATTTCTAGCACATAAGCAAAAAGCTCGGACCGGTCGATTTTTAAAATAATCAAAGTATGAAGTAAAAGTCAGACTTACTCTCAATCTTTAAAGATTGAGAGTAAGTCTGACTTTTACTTCATTTAAAATGAACTCTCACATGCAACCCATTCAAGATTTTAATCAAAGTAAATTATAACATCAATATTTCGAACTTTACGCGATCCCTCTTCAGGTGATAGGAAAAACTTTGATTTTTTTTAATTGGGAAAGTACATCATGCGATAGCTGATTTAAAAGCGTTTGAAATACTGATTACAAAACTGTATAATACTTACAATTACAAAAGAAGAAATATTTTATGCACTAAAAAACACCATTAAGGGAAAAAGCCCGGGGCCAGATCAACTGCCTATTGATATCCTTAAAATAATAGAAAATGAGTACATACATGTCCTCTTAAAGCTCTATAATGAAATTTATCAGTCGGGTGACATACCCAATGAATGGTTAACCTCAACATTTATTTGTCTCCCAAAAAAGAGAAATGCTAGAGAATGCACCGACCACCGCACCATAAGCCTGATGTCTCACACACTTAAAATGTTTTTAAAGATCATTCATAAACGCATTTACCAAACACTTGATATGGATATTGAAGAAACCCAATTTGGATTCCGTATAGAGGCGTAGGTACCCGTGAAGCACTCTTTGCATTCAACGTACTAATCCAGAGATGCTTGGACGTGAACCAGGATATGTACGTCTGTTTCATAGATTACAACAAGGCTTTCGATAAAATCCGCCACAAACAGCTAATGGACGTCTTCAAAGCAAAACAATTACAATACAATGACCTTCGAATTATAACAAATCTATATTATAAACAGCAAGCATTAACACATACGCATTAACGAACACACATCAGAGAGTTCGAAATTAAAAGAGGAGTGCCACAGGGGTGTGTATTATCACCACTACTATTCAATGCATACTCTGAAGAAATTATGAAAAGAGCTTTTGAGGGAGAAACAGCAGGAATAAAGGTAAATGATGAAATGTAATGAAACAAAACAAAATAATGATGAAAGCCTGACAACTAAAGGTAAAACTTTATAATATAACAAGTAGAAAACTACAACTACCTTGGCACAATAATTAATCACACAAACGATTACTCCAAAGAAATCAAAGTTCGAATAGAGAAAGCAAGGATAAACTTCAATAAAATGAGAAAGGTACTTTGTGCAAGAGAACTGAAATTAGACTTGAGAGTTAGGCTGGCAAGGTGTTATATTTTCTCGACTCTGCTTTACGGGATAGAAGCATGGACACTTAACGCATTGACTACTTGGAAGCATTTGAACTGTGGGTGTATAGAAGAATCCTGAAGATGTCATGGACAGAGCATATAACAAACAACGAAGTCATGAGAAGAGTCAACAAAAGACTAGAAATATTGGAAACCATTAAGACACGAAAGCTGCAGTACCTGGGGCATGTTATGCGTAATGAGAGATACAACATACTTCAGTTGATTATACAGGGGAAAATCCAGGGCAAGCGAAGTGTAGGAAGGAGACGAATCTCGTGGTTACGTAACTTGAGGGAATGGTACGGATGCACATCAACCGAACTGTTCAGAGCAGCAGCATCTAAGATCAGAATAGCCATGATGATTGCCAACCTCCGTCGCGGAGATGGGGAGATGGCACGTGAAGAAGAAGGTAATACTTTAATCCTTTTTAAGAGCGTAGGCGCATTCACTTTTTTTTCGAATTCTGAGAAAAGTATTTTTGAAAAATTTAAACGCAGAATAAAAGACTACATTATTACCAAGGGCTGGAAGTCCCTTAGAATAAACAAAAATTTAGAATAAACACCCCCAATAAAGGCATAGATTGGCACACTAATTTTTAATCCTATATTAGAATAGACCACATTGTAATTACACTTACACTTTTTTGAGCCTGGATTCGACTACAGTTCTTTTCGCATAAATCATCGAGGGTGCACTGTGATGGGCAAAGGCTGCATAGACATTCTGTATTTCCCCATATTCACTAAGTAATTCGTTATATGACTTTACACCCCATTTAATGAGATTCTGTTTTACAGGGGCAATGCCGGTGCGTATGCGGTTGAGTGTCCGCCAGGTTTTCCAGTCAACGTTCGTTCTATTAGGCCGATGTCAGAGTATGCGTTTTGACCGGATGCGTTTTCGCCGCATCCGGTCAAAACGCATAGTGTGACAGATCGTTCCGGTTGCGTTGGAAACGTATGCGGTGGAAACGCTCCGGTTCGATGGGATGGTGACAACTCACGTCTTTAAATGAGGCTTGTTACACTATGCGTTCTTGCCGCATCTACCGGACATCACCGTAACTACCTGAGGCGACACTCAAAGACCAGAAGTCCGAAATGCATCGGCGACACAAACACAAGCATTCTTATGAAAGCAGTCAGACATTGCGGTTCAAAGGCAGCAGTAGTAATAATATAGTGAACATTTTCGACACCGATAAATTTATTACTATCATTCAGGAGAAGCCAGCACTTTGGGATAAAAGTGCAAAAGAATATAATGACAAGAATGCAAAGCGTGGATAGAAGTTGGCTTAACCCATTAACGGCTGAGACAATAAACAGGGAAATTTGAAAATTTATTTATTAGATTGGATTAAAAACATATAAATTAAGACTAGTTTACAACCAAAAAGTATTCTTTTCTCATGAAATGAAAAACAGTTATCTTAAAACTTGTGTATTAATAATACCGAGAGGTCAAAAATATATATTCTCAGAAAACTTTCTATGAAAACAGGTATAATAAATATTGAACTTTCAATGAAAACTAAATCACAAATTGTATTAAATCTTTACATAACTATCCGGGCCATTGTCTTATCATATTGTCCCTCATAATTTCCAGCTATTACTAAGATAGTGAATTCCAAAATTCCAACCCTTTTATGAATCATGGTATTCAAGGTAGCCTGATTTGCATATTTTGATTATAGTCCTTTTGTTTTGAAAAATCCTTTATGAAATGAAAAACCTACAGATATTTACCAATAAAGATTATTAACAGAGAACTACATACATAGACACACTACTAGAATTATTCACCGAAATTTAATATAGATACCGGGAAAATTCCGATAGAATTGCTAATACTTATCTGAGGTATGGAATGGCTTTGAACACAAAAAAATCGTGATTTTCAGTAAGAACAAAATTCAAGACGACACCTAACTTAATTAAAAAAAGAATGTGTGTGTACTTTGTACGCACGTAAGAAGTTATACTTCTATTATATGATTTAAACGAAATTAATATACTTTTTATTTATATTTTGTTTAAATATTAAACTAATTTATACTTACTACTTCTCAAACATTTTTATTAGAACAGTGCCAAAAATTAAAATAATAAAAGAATAAAACACACACAAACACATTAAACAAGCCACAAATGATGTCTGAACATTAATTGTCGAAATTTTTTTTAACTAAATACGTATTTTCTGAAAGTACAATTATATAATAAATACAGGGTGTCCCGGAAAATAGTGCGTTCCTTCAAGGTATGGGCTAAGTGCACCATTTAGAGCAAAAAAGTCTAATAAATTTTTTTTGTTAAGTCAACAGTTTTCAAAAAAATAATTTATTAATTTTAATGCATTTGATTAATGTCCACAGAAAAGCAAATACAGCCGGCAGCGCTGCGTTCCTTCTGTGCTAAAATAATTTTACTGTAACTCAACTATCATGAATCTTCGATCATGGGCATAAAATGCTGATAACAGTAATAGAAAAACAGCATAATATTTATGTTAATAAATATCTAATAAATAAGGTTTTATAGTGTGTTAACTTACATAAAAATTTTTTATTACAATAAAGCTACGTCTTCAAGAATCATCGATAGAACATGTTGCAAACATTTGAGTACCTGCATTTCTCCATTCAATCTTCTAGGAAGTTCGAATGGTTCAATTAGATGATTATAAAAAATATTCCCAGCCCACAAATTCATACTTTTGTCAACCACGAAAGTTAAACACTCCATTCGTAAAAATAAACTTTATCTGCACATAACACTTTACACAGAAATTCGGGTTCTCTGAAGATCTTATTTTACTTGGAGGTAAATAGCCTTGCTGTAAATCTTGCACTAAACGTAATTAACATAATATCATGATACTCGCTATCGAAATCATGACAATATCACAACAATAGGATGTACCTATTCTGGGGTTACAGGTGATTATGATATGACTGTTTGTGTTTACAATTTGTATATTTTTATCTAAGCTGTGTCAAAATAAATAAAACTGCCGTGTTGCCAAATGTAAATTTTAGTAAAATACATTATTTTAATTTTTTGGGGCAACAGATGACTTAAGAAAAAAAATTTATAAGAAAGTTTTCTTTTAAATGGTGCATTCTACCCACACCTTTAAGGAACGCACTATTTTCCGGGACACCCTGTATACTTACAATCATAAAATGTATTAAAAAAAAAACAAAAAAGAAAGTTTCTATTGGGACTCGAACCAGCGCTGATAAGCGCGGTTGGTATTGGAATTCATTCGCCTTCAACGCTTAGCCACGGACACTATGTGTCATTATTTACGAAGATCGACTAACTAAACGGATTAAACTTGTGATATTTTGATATTTTGAAAATTGATCAAATTATTTTAATTTTGAATTGAAATGATTTAGAATTGAAAAAATACAACAAAACATAGAGTAAGAAAACAATATATTAGGTGAATATTGATAGAAATTTTGATGGTAATCAAATTATATAAATAAAAGTATTACATACTATGTATTTTGGCAGATCAAATAGGTAGGTTTATACCCATGATACATTAACAATTATTACGTACCTGTTGCTTTTAAAAACTATTTAAAAGTCACTACAATATTATAAACTTTTTTGTTTCTGTCCTCACAACAATAAAACTAATATATTATACATTTGTTTACCTTTACCTTTACCTCCAAGCCACAGCTGTCCTACAGCTGCCATATCGGATAATTTTTGACATGTCATTTGAACATCCAATCAGAACAAAGTTATAATACGCATGCGCCGGGCTGATAGGTTTCAACATATAAAAATTCACCCTCTATCGCCGGTAAAGAAGTATAACTTCAAAAACCATAGGAGAAAGTACACAGATACAATTATTTGGGATGTGAGCTAAATGAACAATGGCACCACAGCATTGAAATACAACGATGTATTGAGGTGACCAGAAGCCAAAAGCGCTATCAATTTCAATAAAATTAATTCAGTGAATATTATGCAATTAAAATATGTGTGTCGAAATTAAAACTAGAATATTGAGAGGTTACGATGTGGTGTTATCTAAGAATGTGGAAAATATCATGGACACAACACGTAACAAACAGGGAAACACTAACAAAGATGAAAAAAGAAAAGGAAATATTCAACACTATGACGGAAATAAAAATGAGTTACTTTGGTCACA
This sequence comes from Diabrotica virgifera virgifera, assembly GCF_917563875.1. Classification (NCBI taxonomy): domain Eukaryota; kingdom Metazoa; phylum Arthropoda; class Insecta; order Coleoptera; family Chrysomelidae; genus Diabrotica; species Diabrotica virgifera. The sequence continues at coordinate 212,435,735 of NC_065444.1, forward strand.
TACTAAGACATGAAACTTCAAACAACTTTTCATAATATGTAATAGTTTTCAATTTTTTCAAACTTTTTTTTGTAAAATTAATAATAAAAAAGATTCCCATATGTGTCTAATTTAAGTACTGTTACTGTCAATCTTTCCTCTGCACTTATGGAGTTTCTGAGAAACTGCAAGAGACTAAACGCATAGTGTGACAGGTCAGTCCGGTTGCGTTGGATACGGATGCAGTTCCGCCGCATCCGGTCAAAACGCAAAGTGTGACAGATCGGTCCTGTTTCGTTGGAAACGCATGCGTTTCCACCGCATCCGGTCAAAACGCATAATGTGACATCGGCCTTAAGTGGTTCTGGGTGCAGGGGAAACAGTTCCAGTGGTTCGACGCTGACGTTTCTCATAAACCTTTTTCTTGATTTAAGCCGGCTGGTTCCTGGCGGTTCGTCAAACCCGTATAATTGGTGCCTTTCATCGAAAGTTTGCCTGAATTTCTCCACATTTTACTTCGAGGCGCATATACGGTTTTCAGGTGATGCGAATCCAGCTGCCAGGTACAGTGTAGGGATATAGGGGTAGATTTCATACAGCCGGTAGTTATTCTACATGTTTCATTATGCCGTGGTGACTTGTTGGACGTGTCTATATATACCCGAGACGGAAAAGCATATCCCCCTGATACTTCGCAGCTGCGTGTTCTTGGTCTGACTTTGTGGTCGCGAGTCTTGGACAGTGAATAAAACTAATCTAAATCGCCTTGAGGCTTTCAAAATGTGACGCTATAGAAGAATTTAGGAGTTTATTGGGTAAAGAAGACTCAAAATTCCACAATACTAGAACGTCTCAACAAGTCTACTGAGATTATAAAAAGCATCAAGAAGAGAAAGCTATATTCCAAATATAGGTTACTACAAAATATAACGCAAGGGAAAAGAGCAGGCAAACGCAGTTCAGGACGAGAAAGAATTTCATGGTTGAAGAACTTGCGAGATTAGTATGGTATTGATACACGCATGCTATTTAGGGTATCAATAAATAAAATTAAGACAGCTAAGATGGTAACCAACCTTAGGAAAGGATATGGTACATGAAGAAGAAAGACAAACCAGTTAGGAGTGAATGGATTTGTTTTGTGTGTTAAGTTATATTCATCTAAAAGCAAATCATGCTTTTAGCATGATTTGCGATCATAATTTGCGATCATACTGTGATCAAAAGATCACAGTATGATGTGTCTCAGTCTTAACTGAGACAAAATTTAAGATGCCATCCATTGTGGCAAGCTGAAAATTGATTTAAGACTCAAGGGTGCAACGCGTATGTTCAATAAGCTGAGCTTAAGCCACGTCTTAAGCTTAATATCTGTTGGTGCAACCAGACATTATCCCTTGTTAGTCCAAAGTAACATTTGTTCTCTAAAAGTGTCATTCGTTTAATTTCATCAAGTGTGTCATTATTGCTTGTTTTGAGAGAATCCAGATAGGTAAACATATTTACGACGTTAACATTATAGTGAAAATCATTCCTTTAAGTCCTCGTGTGGTGTGTGCGATCAAATCCAAATCATTAGCGTAGGCCATAATCTGCCTTGACTTAGTAAAAATATTTTTCCCTGTATTGCAGAGGCGTGCGGTCCATGGAAGCGGGGGAAGCCCCGCTTCCCTATTTATACGTCGATATAAGAAAATATATTATTAATTAATATTTAATAATAAAAATTTTTCCCTAATCCAAGTAATCTACATATTACCTAGGCAATAGGCATTGAAAAATATTAAAAATTAATCGCGTACGAACGAACTCAATATGCACACAATTCAACTATTCGGTCCACTCCTGACAGAAGCGCATCTCAAAATCGCCGCTTGTCGTACAGTTGTCCCGTTTAAAAAGTGGTCAGGGTTCAATGACCGCACCCACTAGTCGCGCGAATTTTGGTACTATGGAAGCGCTTATCCTATCGCCTTCGCGAAAGTGAGATGCTCCGACTGTTACTGCTACTAAGGGGTGCTTAGGTATTACATAAATTCGCTTAAAGAATATTTCGATTTTAATTTTTTGCAGAGATTTTTCCTTTTACTGATCTTTTATTTGACATTTTACAGAAATCAAATGGTATTGCATTTTGTATAAGACAAATTGATAATTTTATTAATACGATAATTAAAAAAACGAGAGCAGTTTAAAAAAAATTGGGATAAAACTGAACATGGGGTTTGAACATGAAAGAAAAATAATGAAGATTGATAATTTCGGAGACAGAGAGACAGAGAAAACATAGGAAACAAAGAGACCTTTTGATAACATTCTAACAAATGAATTCTAGCTTTCAAAATTTTAACGATTTAAAATTTGTAAAATTAAATATATAATTTCTATATATAATAATAATATATATAATAATAATAACTTCTAATTATAATTCATCAAAATTTCCCACAGAGGAATTTATTTCATTACGATTAAATAATGAAATTTTTTTGATATCCCAGCTTTGCATTCTCAGTTAAGTGTCATTTATGAAACTGACATTAATGATAAAGAAATACCCAGAAATTTGGGATTTCTTTATAACTACTGGTTTAAACAAGTCACTGTGTGAAGTGGTCAAGTTGTGTGAATTAGTACTACCAACTATCCCAGCCACAAGTGTATCAGGTGTACGAAGTTTTGCAGTATTAAGATGCATTAAGAGTTTCAAATTAAGAGTTTAAAAGAAATTCAACAAGCGAAGACAGACATTGAAAGCTAGCCCCATTATCCATTGAAAAAGACTGCACTCAACAATTATCAGAAGTTGATAGGTGTCATTTTAGTGAAAGTTGTGTGTTGTGGAAAATGCCTCGGAGTATAAAATTTTTTTTAAATAGGATTCTTCTTTAGAAAACCAAGCCCGGCGCGAGGACTTAAGGCCCGAGCTAGCAATACAGATCAATGATAGGTCACTAGTCACTAAAAATAGCGGGAATAGAGTGCCTCACGCATTCACGCGTCACGGATTTAGTGTGTGAGTCCTTGTACGCAGGACGTCCCACATAATTAAGTACTTTGCTGATAGAGAGCCCCTGCGCATCAGAGTGTTATCAGGTGGGAAGATGCTCGACCCTCGACCCTTAAGAAAATATTTTTATATCCTTTTTGAATCGCTTCCCCTTTCAAATAAGTCACCGCACGCCACTGCTGTATTGTGTAACTCTGCATCTCTTGTAGTCTTTGCTAAAGATATATTAAAGAGAAGACACGGAGCGCGTCTCCCTCTCGTAACCTTGCATCTGTTTCAAAGGCATGTGACAGATCACCTTGTATTTGCACTCTGCAGGTCATTTTACTCACAGTCGTTATTTAATTCATGGGGAATTTTAAATTCATTCATGAGTTCATATTATTTACATCACTTAGGATGCTATCATACGCTGACCTAAAGACAACAAAGAGGTGGGTGGGCTTAAAAAAACTTTTTATTTTATTTCGTGTTGCTATACCGCGGAAAATTTGCTACTAGGATAGAGTTTTAAATTACAAAAAGAATTTTTCAAATTGGTTGATATCCTCCGGTCGCGCATTGGTCGTAAAATTTAAAAAATTGGTTGTTTTTGAAATTTTTATTGCATTTTTATTGCAATTCAGTTGTTTATTTTTATGTAAGTCTTGTGCCTGGCACATGAAAAGTAGGGACGTTAAGTTGGTTTTGTATTATTAAAAGCGTTGTATTTTCAAAGCAAAAAATAGGAAAAAACGATATTTTTTAATATTTTATGGACGATGCGCGACCGGAATATGTCAATATATATTTTTTTCTTTGCTTTATTTTAATCCTGACCCCTCAAGGAAAGATGTACGCGGTATAGCAAAACGGGATAAAATATTTTTGTGTTTTTAAAAAAATTTTAAAAACAACCAATTTTTCAAACTTTACCACCAGTGCGCGACCGGAAGATATCAACCAATTTGAAAAATTCTTTTTGTAATTTAAAACTCTATCCTAGTAGCAACTTTTTCGCGGTATAGCAACACGAAATAAAAAAAAAAAGTTTTTTTCGGCCCACCCTAGTACCTATATCAATTCATTAGTTTTTTCTAAGATTTGAACTAGCACAAAAATCAGGTCAATTGTTGACCTACCTGACCTAAAACCACTTTCGACAGAGATACATTTTTACTCACAAAATTTAAAAAAAGTGCATATTTTATACTACTGATCATATTAAACACCACACATCAACATTATTATTAACCCATACCGTGCTATTTTAAAATCTCAGTTCCCTTTTAGCATGTACCTTAATAAAGACATCACATCGCCGCAATAAATATGCAAGGCAGGTAATTACTCGAAACTAACTCAACTCAATTTAATAGTTCAAAGAGTTGCTTAAAGGACAGTGATTAACACTGAAACATATCGCATACCGGTTTAGTTTCGTTACTAGATGGGGAACAAGTGAGCTGAAATTGAGGTACGGTTAGCTCCCTGTTTTAATTTCTTAATTAGGGTAGGTACTTTATATCATTATTAAATATCGAGCAAATTGAGGATCGAAGTAATAATATATTGATGCTAGTGGAGCACATAAATTTCTGAAACAACTCATAGGTCTGGATCCCGCGTACCAAAAAAAGTTGATTAATAGCAAGTTTGTTAATAGCTTAAGGGTGTCTAGTCGGACACACTTTGATATATTAGAACACTGGAACAGGGGAAGTTTTAATAAATTGTGGAACAGGTTAAAAATTTGAAACGTCAGACTACGAAAACTCAGATGTACTTTGTCCGACTTCTTCTTCATGTGCCGTGCTCAATTATCGAACGCTGGTTATCAAATTGGCTATAGCAATTTTGTTAACGGCAGCTCAGAAAAGGGATGCAGAGGATCTGTTATACCATTCTCTCAGGTTTTTAAGCCATGACGTTCTTCTTCGACCCGGCCCTCTTCTTCCGTATACCTTGCCTTGTATTATTAAAGGGAGTATATTATATCTCTCTGGGTGTCGCATAACATGGCCAAAATATTTAAGTTTTCGATTTTTAACTGTTCTGACGACTTCCGTGACTTTCCCCATCCGGTACAAAACAACTTCGTTACGAACTCTATCCACTCAACTTATTCGTAGGATTCTTCGGTATACTCAAATTTCAAAGGCTTCCAATTTCTTGAGAAGGATATCTGGTAAAGTCCAACCTTCGACACCGTACAAAAGAGTAGAGAACACATAACATCTCACTAATCTAATTTTAAGATTCAAAGTAATGTTGTTTCCACATAAAAGTTTCTTTCTCCTAAATAATGCAGCTCTGGCCTTCTCTATACGTATTCTAATTTCTTTGATCATGTCGCAGTTCTCATTTAGTTTACAACCAAGGTAGGTGATAGTTTTACCTAATTGTTCACCATAAGCTGTTACTACATCCGGTTGTATTGGCGTCTTGCTGACAACCATGACCTTGGTCTTTACGGTGTTTAGCTTGAGTCCATATCCATCACACGATGTGGTAATCCTATTAATCAGATGTTGAAGTTCTTCATAATTGCTCGCAATTAACACCGTGTCATCCGCCCGCATATCTCAAATTATTAATATTGACGCCATTCATTTTGATACCACATTGAGCATTATCTACTGCTTTATTGAAAACAATTTCATATGTTAAATATTCAGATATTAAATATTCGTGGGGACAAAATGCAGCCCTGCCTTACTCCTCTTCGTATTTGAAAATCTTCAGACGTGTCCCGGCCAATCCTGATGTTTGCACGTTGATGCCAGTAAAGATTTTTGATAATGCGTAGGCCTTTATCATCAATTCCCACTTTCTAAAGAATAGCAATCATTTCAGTATGCTTTACCCGATCAAAGGCCTTCTCAAAATCAATGAAACACATAAAAACCGGATGTCCGACATCTTTGCATCTCTTCCATTTTGTTTGACATATCTTCCAATTGATTTGTTACCCTTTCATTAAACTCTTATGCAAAAATCAGACTGCTATTACTAACCAACATGATTTCTGTCATTTGACATATTCTTCGTGTTCCACTCATTAAAATGTCCAGTTAATGTTAGACACCAGTCTGATTTTTGCATGATACTTTATTGAAAGGGCAACAAATCAATTGGAAGTTCTGTCCGACAAAATACATTTGACGTTTTCGTAGTCTGACGCTCCAAATTTTTAACCTGTTCCGCCATTAAAACTTCCCCTGTTCCAGTGTTCCCATTTGTCCAACTAGACACCGTTAAGCTATTAACAAATTTTCAGCTTGCTAATAATCAACTTTTTTTTCTTATGCTGGATCCAGACCTATCAGAGAGGGATATAAACCACGCACTTATCTTTTTAGAAATAGTGAAAAATAAATTATCAGTGACGACGCAGCAATAAAAGTAGGATGGAAAATAGTTATTTTTCTAACAAGTGCAGAAAGTCATACTTTCAACACTCCCGCTTCGCGTCGTTCGGCAAACTGCAGTCGCGTGCGGAAAAGAGACTTTCTGCAAGCGTTAGGAACAATATTTTTTCTACGAGTCTTTAAAAAATGACCAAATCTTAATCAATTAAGTAATTTAATTTATATGAAAATACATACACAAATTAATTCTTTGACAAGGTTGTCAAAACCAAAGTTTCAGCATAATTGGTTAGCATGACGACGATCTTGGTTTCCATAACGACGATTCAAAACCACTGTTATTGTCTACTGATTCGACTTTCGAATATATGTCAAAATTATTTTATTTCAATGAATTCTCGCGTTAATTTCATTAAAACATGAACACAATAAGATATATTTGAAATAAATTAGTAAATAATATCTAAATATTAGTTTATTGCATGTATTATAATTACTTTAAGGCCATATTAACATATCTAAATTAACACGCGTGCGGAAAAGTAAAACGCGTGCAGAAAAGTAACACGCGACCGGAAAAGTAAAACTTTCTAAACTAAAACGCGTGCGCGAAAGTAGACATTTTTGCACGCTCGTAGAAAATAGTTATTTTCCTAACAAGTGCAGAAAGTCATTCTTTTCCGCACGCGACTGCAGTTTGCCGAACGACGCGAAGCGGGAGTTTGGCAAGCAGTCGAGTGCGGAAAAGAGACTTTCTGCAAGAGTTAGGAACAATATTTTTTCTAAGAGTCTTTAAAAAATTACTAAATCTTAATCAATTAATTTAATTAATATGAAAATACATACACAAATTAATTCTTTGTTTGTCAAAACCAAACTTTCAATATAATTAGTTAGCATGACGACGATCTTAGTTTCCATGACGATGATTCAAAACGACTGTTATTTTCTACCGACTTGACTTTCGAATATTATGTCAAAATAATTTTATTTCATCGAATTGTCGCGTTAATTTCATTAAAACAGGAACACAATAAGATATATTTGAAATAAATTAGTAAATAATATCTAAATATTAGTTTATTGCATGTATTATAATTTCTTTAAGGCCATATTAACATATCTAAATTAACACACGTGCGGAAAAGTAAAAACCTCGTGCGGAAAAGTAACACGCGTGCGGAAAAATAACACACGTGCGGAAAAATGAAACTTTCTAAACTAAAATTCTTGCGCGAAACTATACATTTTTGCACGCTTGTAGAAAAACTATTTTTAGGGTCTGCTAACAAAGCAAGTACAAACACAGCCCATGCAGTACCTGATATCGAGATAACAGGAGATCCGAACCAGAATAATGAATTAACATACCCACCCACAAGACAAGAGGTATTGGATGCCATTAAAACACTGAAGAATAATAAAGCCCCAGAAATTGACAACATACCAGCTGAAATTCTCAAAATTGGAGGACAAAACACTGATAGATAAATTTCATAAACTAATAACAGACGTATGGAGTACAGAAGAAATTCCAGGAGACTGGAAAAAAGCAATTATATGCCCAATGCACAAGAAGGGGGCAAACTCAAAGGCAAAAACTATAAAGGTATATCCTTACTCTGGGTGAGTTATACGGTGGTTACGTGGATCATAATCTGGATATTCTGGATAAGTCTCTTCACACACCAAATCATAGGAGAATACCAGGCCAGATTCAGACCAGGGAGGTCTATAGTGACCAGCTATTCAACGTAAAACAGATATTAGCTAATGCCTGGGAGCACGCCACACATATCTACCAAATCTTTGTAGATTTTCAACATCCCTATGATACCATGAACATAGATTTGGTAAAGTTAGTTCAAGCCTTCATGATTCACACAGAAGCACAAGTACGAGTTCAAAATCAATTGAAAGATCCCCTTCATATAAATAAAGGGCCAAAACAGGGTGATGAGCTGGCACCGACCCTGTTTATATGTATGGACTATATGTTCTTTACCAGGTCCAGGTTGATCATATATTTTGTCTTTCCAAAATTTATGTTTAAACAAACTTTCTTACAAGCGGCATCTAATTCAGTAAACATAGGTCTAATCTCTTTTAAGTTGTCTGTTATAAGAACTATGCCGTCTGCGAATCGTAGGTGGGATTGCCTCTCGCCGTCGACATTTATTCCTTTGGTGTCCCACTCCAATTGTTTGAAAGCATGTTCCAGTACTTAACGGGTACCAAGCAAAAATCCAAAAATCGACTTCAACGAAATAGCACTGGTCCATAAATATGAATATTTAGGGCATGAAACCCAAATTACCAGGGACAATCAAACTGCCAAACTTCAAAGAAGAATCACTTTAGCATCGGCCGCATATGGAACTCTATCAGACATCTTTAAGAGCAACATGCCAAATTATCTGTAAAAGAAGACGTGCGACCAATGTACACTTCCAGTCATGACTTACGGCTCCGAAAATTTGTTAACCCAGGCCACAGCAACCAAACTTATAGTAGCCCACAGAAGATTAAAACGGTCACTACTTGTACTGACTCTCAGAGATCGAGTTGTAAACGAGAAAATCAGAAGAAGAACAGGTGTCACACAGATGTCATAGAGCGAATAGCATGGCTGAAGTGAAATTGGGCGGACCATGTAGCCAGAATGAAGGACGGGAGGTGGACCCAAAAAATTACAGTGTGGAGACCAAGAGCAGACAGGAGAAGTACAGGTAGTGGTAGACCATCACCTACACGATGGACAGACGGACTCAAAAGGTTTGCTGGGAATTGGTTTCAGGAAGCCCAAAGCTGACAGAATTGGAAGAAATTAGGGGAGGCCTATGTTCATATTTAAATGCAGAAGGCTCGATGATGATGATGATGATGGAATATCTTATAAGAAGAATGTACGTAATCCCAAAAACTGTATTGTTAAATAGGTCTAAGCAGATTTTAATGTACGCATACGATGTAAACTTTATGAGAAGAACCGCAAGAGACATCACAGAACTTTATGTAGAGCTTGAAGATAATGCGACAGAAATAGAACTAGCTGTTAACGAAAATAAAACTATAGCCCACATACAAGCAAGGAAACAACAAAATTTGTAGATTTTGAGCTTAGCTTATCTGAGGAAATGCGGAAATGCGGAAGCTGATAATGATTGCTAACAAAGCATAATTCTCTCAGCACAGGTGTTTGGATCCATCCATAGCAAATAGGCATCCATAGGCATCCATAGGGAAGTAAAGTTTAAAACGTTGTAAAAATGAGTGGCGCATACAATATTCCAGCTACAAAAGATCTGATATGAATATTACGTGGCGTGGAAATGTATTTTCATTTTATGCAAAACAAAATTCTAGTTTAATTTTAAAAGATTTTTCCATAATATTTGCTCAAAACGCGTCACACAAGAGTAACTTTGATACAGTTTGAATTTTGAAACTCATTTGTGGCGCGTTTACTTCAAATTTAGGAAATATTATGAAAAAATCTTTTAAAATTAAACTAAAATTTTGTTTTGCATCAAAATGAAAATACATTCTCGCGTCACGTAATATTCATATCAGATCTTTTGTAGCTGGAATATTGTATGCGCCACTCATTTTTACGGCGTTTAGCGGTTTTTTATTCTTGTATCAGGAGTTCTTCAAAGTTATTCAAAATTAAATGTATGAAGTTAATGTTTCTTGATTACACGTTAAGCTTTATAAATGGTCGCTTTTGTCGCATTATCTCCCAAATGATCTAGTGTCCATCGAATGTACACTAGATTTTTTTTTTCTATTCGAAATAGATTGAAAAAAATATTGGGATGGCCGGTAAATAAACTCGGATTGCCTGTTTCCAGATCAAATTTAGCATCGTAACCACTACAACTACATAAACCAATCCAAGAGTAATCGTTAATTGGATTATACTTTCGTAGCTTAATATCTTCTAAACGGCTTAACCAATTTTAATCACTAACATGAGTTTGAAACGTATTGACAAGTAGTATCTGATGCATCTAAAGTCAAATACAGTCGGAAAAATGAAAAAATCATCGAGCTTCTGCCATGTGTCACATAATATTAATAATATGTGACACATGACAGAAGCTCGAAACAAATGAATGACTGTGATTGAAAAGCTCATGAACGATCACATCAATCAATTATTTTGTATTTGCTATCTTTTTCTATAACAAGCGTTTGTTATTTATAGAAAAAGACAGCAAATACCAAATAAGTGATTGATGTGATCGTTCATGGGAATTCTTTCATTTTTTCGACTGTATGATAACTGAAGCTATTACCGGGATAATTGAGCTTGAAAAACCGTTTTTTCCCATAGATAATAGATTTGATCATATTTATGAAGCCTAAAACTTAAAAATTCGAATTTTCCCGGATGTGAGGTATACACCGTTAGACGCGTCTAGAGTGTTTCTACAAACGCTCAGTTATTGGTGGAATTCGTAGGTTGAAATTTTGAGTAATTGCCGAAAAACCAAAATTTTCAAAGTTTAGTCTTTCAGTTTTTCGGCTATACTGAGCCGTGTGTACGTCTGATCCTGACGGTTTGCACACCATTTGAAAGCTTAACTCAACACTATTGATTTGGTGTATTTCCTATTCTCCAGTCTCTTCTTGAACCGAAGATATACCCCCAAAAAATATGCCGTTTTGTACCTACCAAGTCTTATAGCTGGCTTATGGGTGGACAAAAGTCACAAACTACACCGGTTCTAAATCGGCCCTGACCCCCTCTTCAAACACAGAAAAAACATTCAGATCGGTTTAACTTTTCCACATACATACATACATACATACATACATACATACATACATACATACATATCCACAAATATTTACCCTTTTTTAATTAGAAATTGAGTTATTTTTCTGAGTCAAATTAGACATGCGTTGGAAAGGTAATAATCAGTACTATTAGAAGCCGCAAAGGTCGGACTTAAATTTTCTAAACTTTTGGGAGTTTTGCGGACGAGAAAGAAAAACAGACACTAAATAGGAAGGGCCGTAAAATCCACACCCTTGGACCAAAATGGATGGTTGCCATATGAATGGGTGAGCCTTTTCCTGAACTTTAAGATGGGAGTTGGCCCAATTTTCAATTCAGTCAGATTTAGAAAATCGAAAATTTCGTGTATATAATAATATAGTGTCGCGTGTAGGGGGTTGTGCGCCACTGGCGAGAACTGCCTTTCTCTGGTAATGTATAAAACCATCATACGAGCAGTAGCAATATATGGCATAGAAACATGGATGACGACATAGAAGACAATAAACCTTATTTTTAGTTTTGAAAGATATTAAGAAGGATATTGGAATCCATGTGCAACAATGGTATTTGGAGAATAAGGTTCAACCATGACCATGAGTTAAACCAATATAACAAAGAGCTTTCCATGGCAAATATCGTGAAAATACAAAGATTGCGCTGTATAGGTCACTTTATAAGAATAGAAAATGACAGAACACCTAGTAGAACACTTAGAGGAACTATGGTGGAGAGTGGCGTGCTGGAACTTTTCAAGCGGCCCGGTGATTTTATAGAAAAGCGGCCTCCCATCCTCATTTTATCTTGTATTATCAGGATGTTCTATTCGTTATTTAAAAAAACAAAAATATAAATTATTTTTTAATCAAACATAAAACTTTAAATTCAATGATCCATTTTAATTTGCTATATTTTTTTCAATTAAGGCCCGGTCTTTTCACCTCCGAATAACTAGTTATCGGGAAGTTTATCTGGCAGATTACATGTAAATCTGTCCAATAAACTTCCCGATAACCAGTTATACGGAGGTGAAAAGACCGGACCTAAGAATAATAATCTTACAAATAATAACTGACATGTATGACAATATTGTATGCAGTAAGGCAGAAGCCATAATTTCCTAAATAAATATAATGTGAATTTGATGTAATTAATATAAAAGAAAAATAAAATGTTGAGAATTTTTCAATTAGTTATGTATTATGTTGAATTTTAGTAAATCGACTATACAAGAGTGTACAAATACAAGTACAGTGCAAATACTTTAATTTAACAATATTTAAAATGTTAGTACACCGCAATAATTTACATATTCTTTTGAAATTATTTTATAAAATAATTACTTAACTATCGATCAATAACTTTCGCATTAAAGTAGATTTGTGAGCAAATTCGTCGATTATTGCACTATTTTTAAGCTCATACAAAGCTTGTTTTTCTATAACCATTAGCATAATTGTTTCCAAGTGATCTTGTGTTAAATTACGTCTTAACCGATTTTTTATGTATTTCAATGTTGAAAAGCTTTTTTCGCAATATACTTGTGTCTCTGAAAGAGTTAATATTTATTTAGAGTCTTTATTTATATATTATATTATAGTACATATTTAAATTTGGATAAGCACACTGATATAAGTTGTACTTATGCAAAACAGCGTAACAGCAAGCTATAGGATCTTTACACTTTTTAGTACCACACGGAGGTAAGGTAAAGTTTTCACGATATCAACATTGTCATTTGTTACTTCATGTTCATTATTACTTAGATTAATAATATCATCCTTCATGTTTTCTGTAGACTGAGCATATTCATCATTAACTCGATCTTCTATAATCTCAGTATTTTGCAAAATCCTATTTTTAATACAATCCATTTATCAGCAAAATCCACGACTTCTTCCCTAATTGCAGTCGCAGATATGATAGGATAAAAGTTTTATTAATTTTTCAGTAAAATGATTTAAATACAATCAAAGGTATACCTACCATTTTTTATTGTATTAAAATTTCTGGGATGTAGAGTACTTATATCGTCATAAAACAATTTGATTTGTCTTGATCAAATCGTTTTTCAATACTTCCAATAATTCGGTCAAAAATGTGCAAGACGTTTTTCCATTTTTTATTCTGCAGAGTACACACATGTTTGAAGGAAATTGGAAAACCATAAAAATATACTTGTATGTATGAAAATAAATAATGTCAGTAGCAATCTATTTATGTATATAGAATATAGAGTCTTATTCATTTACTTAAACCGTATTTCACAAATTAAAAGAAATAAAAAATGTTTTAAATGTTTTATAATATTATTAGCAAAATTAAAATCCGATTAGAAATTAAAACAATATTTTTGTTACATCTAAAAATTTTTGTGAAAACCTATTTGACAGGCCTCAAGAGGCCGCGGCCTCTCGGTGATTGCACCGATTCATTTATATGGCCAGCACGCCACTGATGGTGGAACGTAGGTCAGTAGGAAGACCAAAGAAGAGGTGGATAGACGAAATGAGAACCGATGCTAAAGTGTGCGTTAAATGTACAATTTCTTAAATTTTAATTTTATTTTCATAGAATTAATCTTAAAAATTTACAAATCTCTAAAAACGAATATCGTGACTTGTTGAACGCTGTATTTATATCCAAATTTATTCCCTTAAGCCTGTTGTAACTTTTGCGTTTTCCATAAAATCTACTTCATTAACATCGTACCGCCTATCACAATAATAGCATTTAGTAGAGCAAAGAAACACCACCCCAATTATTAAGAACAACATAATATGAAATCCCTCAACATTTCCCGTTTTTAACTAATTTATTTACCTACCAAATTAGAATGAAACCCTAACAATCTCCATCGACAAATTGGTTTTGTATTTGTAGTCTATAAAATAGCAATGAAAAGGCTTCTAAAAACTATTTTCCTTGCGTTAATAAAATCCCCGCAGACACCAAACGATCTTGAAGTATTAGCAGACATTGGCACTTGTGAAATATCCAGTGGCGGCGACGTTCCATAATTATATTTTTTTATAACCCCATTTATTTTAACAATCTGTTCCTTCCATTGTTGGGAAAAGTGTCTAATAAAGTTTATAATATAATAAAAGGGAAGAGAACATTTCTGATGGAGTTTCCCTTTAACTAAATATTCAATAAAGACAGAACATACATTCCGTTAATGTTTAAAGATTAAAAGATCCACAAGGAGACTAAATTCCTGCAGCTGGCTGTACCTATACCATGAATCACAAAAAATGGTTAAATTTGTTTTGTAAAAGGTATATATTTATAAAATCCCTAAAAAGGGCTACACCAAAACAAACATTTCGGAATTACAATTCCATCATCAGGTTTTATTTCAGGTTAGCATGCCAGAGCCACCAAATGAAGGTAAAAACCCTTTAAATGCGTTAAAGTTTATAAAAGTTGTACATAATGTTGATAAAATAGGATGTTTAAAATTTTCTTGGATTTAACTTCAGGCAACATATAATTTGGCCCCATGTGAGTTGCATTGTCCAGAGGATGGAACCTCTATTGAGGAGCTTTAAGTGATAACTAGTGCCATCAAAAGCCTTTTCCAAATCTATGAAACAGGCTTGTATCCCTTGACTGACATCCAAGTATCGCTTTGAGCGAACATTTAAAGCAAAGGAAGCAAAAGAAAAAAAATGACACAAAAATCATAGACGAGACGAAAATTAATAGAAATAAAATTGATTTGCAGATTAATAAAAACATTAGGCATGAAAGTAAACCATTTTATATATCGATATTTCTTAAGTTCCTTTGTCTTCTAGAATTTAAAAAGATTTAATATGATATGAGATAAATATATAAAATTATGGGGGTCCATATAATTAGTCATTTGGTAGCATTTTAATAGTCTACATCTGGTTACCATAATCCATATTTTAAGAATATTGTCTGTATGGCGGAGTATCACCTTATTTAACTCGTTTATATATGTACTATAAACTACATACTATATACCTAAAATTGCTTCTCTTATCACAGACTCCATAGTTTTTTGTCATTCCATAGTTGGGAAGGGGCAAGATTTCTGTTTACCACCTTTTATTTGTGAAAAAGAGTCAGAGATCTGATCGTCGATGTTAATAACAGCTTGATTTGCTCTATCTATACAATGCTTTTATAGCATTTATGTATATGTTACTAGCCAAACCCGATTTCAGAACCAATTAGTTTGGCCTAGGCCAAACTAGTTTGTCCTAAACGCGATAGGATAAACTAGTTTGGCCTAGGACAAACTAGTTTATCCTGATATTCATACGGACACTGCAGGATAAACTAGTAAGCCCTTTATAATATACCTACTATATCAAAATAAATAGATAAACTCGATAAAATACTCTGTAATTGGATAATAATCATTTTTAGTGATGACTCATCGTTAAAATTAATGGACAATTATTGGTAATAGAGACAATCATATTACAAAAAATAATCAATGTTTTTTTATAAAAGCGATAATAATTATTATACTTCAATTATAAACATTATTTATTTTTCCATGGAGTGTTTTGGCAACACAGAATTGCGGATTATCATTGCCTTCTGGATCTTGCATATGTTTGTGGAACAGTTTCTGTTGCAGCTACATTAGACAAAACCCTTTCCTGATCCAACTGTACCTCTTGTAGCTGCAACCCTTATATCTACTACTATCTACTACCCCTAAAAAAGTTTAATGGCAAATGTCGAATTCTGATCTGAAAACAATTAAAAACCTTTTAGAGACATTAATACCTTAAAAAGTTAGACAAATTACCTCTAAAATATCGCTAAGGATTGCAACTACGGGAGATCCAGTTGGATCGGACAAGGTTTTGTCAAATGCAGCTGGAACAAAAACTGTTGCACTTACAGATGCAAGTGCAAAAAGGAAACAATACTCCGCAATTCTGTGTGTCACCAAAACACTACTAAAATAAATAAATATTTTTATAATTATTAAGTTATAATTGTTGCTTTTATAAAGAAACTGTTATTATTTTTTATAATATGATTGTTTGTATTACCAATTTTCCATTAATTTTAACGACGATTCGTTATCGTTTTAATAAAAATAATTGTTTTCCAATTAAAAAACCCAAAAAAAGTTTGGTGGCCTAGGCCAAACTAGTTTATCCTATCGCGTTTAGGACAAACTAGTTTGGACTAGGCCAAACTAGTTTATCCTAACGCGTTCAGGATAACCTAGTTTGGCCTAGGCCAAACTAGTTTGTCCTGAAATCGGGTTTGGCCGGTAACATATACACTATTTATACCTTCTTCTTTTATAGCGACCAAAATGCCATGTTCTACACTACTCGCTTTTTTATTCAGTAGTTGTATCAAGAATATATATTATTGTCCATACCATATGCAGGTCAAAATACACTTTGTTCTTCCATTTGCGTTGGTTCCTATTCTAAAAAGATTAAAGTTCCTGATGCCGCTAAGATGTCGCCTAACCATCGACTTGATTAGGGAAAGGCCATGTGACTATAGTCACAAGAAAGATTCAAGACCACAGATTGTAATGTTTTGGTCACCTTAGACGTAGAAATGAAAATATGTGGGACGATATATAGAGCTGCTAGCAGTTGATGGAGGAGAAGAGGGCTCAATGGACAAAGAAGAGGACTAAGGAACAGCGACCTCTGAAAAGCGAATAGCTGAGAAAGAAAAAGAAGAATACATAAAACTTAAAAGGGGTAAACCCTATAGTTGGCTGTATACCTTCGTTAAAACAACGTAGAATGAAGTAAACACTTCTGTTGTATGTAGGTATATTAATTTATTATTAAAATTCTTAAAATTTATCCACAAGGGAGTGGAAATACAAAACGTTTTCGGTCAAAATGACCATCATCAGTGTAAACCTGGAAATAAGTGAACCACTTATATTGAAACGCAAAAGGGTGAAATTTTGACAGTTAGAAAATATAAAATGTGGTTACTTACGTCCTGTGTACAAGTAGTTGAAACTAGCCACTTCAAAAGGTGTAAAAACCTCTAAATAACTTTATTGCTACATTATAAGCTATATAATAATCGACCTTAAGTCGATGTCTTAAGATTATATATTATCACATGTGGATGTATGTCATCCTTGCTCGGAAATTGCACAAGGTTAATGTGCTCAGGTGAGAGGTTAACAACCAACTGATTAGACAGAATGGTGCCTGAAATTTTATGACAAGATGTCAAGGAAGATAGGAACATAAATTCTTTACATAGTTTGAAACTAAATTTTCAAAACGCCTTTCGATACCAAAGACTAACTTTTTCGTAACGTGTTTTAAAATCTGGGCTTGACTAAAAATTGCTTAAGAATACCTACTTCCTTAGTCCTAAGCCTTTCTATCTTTAGATGGTTTTGCATTGCTGTATCCATGCTTTCCGATCTTGTGTTAGGTTACTTTCCAATGTCAATCCTTTCTTGGTCTTCCTCTTTTATTTTTCCCCTGCACTTACGTTTTGAACACTCGTTTTGTAAGTCTTTCGTTTGACATTCTACACACGTGCCCGAACCATCTCAGTTGCCCTTCTACTATTTTTTTTATTATTTGCTTATGAATAAACCTTTAGATAGTGACAAAATTCCTCTAAAGCTATTTTTAAAGTAGTAATAAATATCCACATTCTTTGCGGTACGCGTTATTTAAATTTTAATTATTTACTTTATTAGTGTCAACAAAGAGAGAGTTTGGGAAACAAACAGAACTTCTTCCAACCAGAAGTAATGTAATATTCAAAGGTTCATTCCAACAATAAGCGTTCCGCTGTTGCAGGGGATCCAGTAACCGAAAACTTCCTTTGTCTCCGCTTCTGATTAGCACTTCATAAACCTCTCACATCATAAACATCTCCCCAATTTTTTCGATCAATACTTCCAAAGTCAGGAAAACTTAATTTAGCCAATACTTTTCTTAATACGAATGTGACCCAATTGCCCCCACTGCTCTATCTCGTGTTGTGCTCGAGGTGGTGGGAGAGAGCCAACAATATGCTTTTAGAATGATTTCGCCCCCACCCCAACAGATTTCCCGGCAGGGAAAAACGCACCCCACAGTTTCAGTTCAGTTTCAGGCGTCGAAGGGCGCCTTTCTCCATCGGGAAATTGCCATCTCCACGCGTCCGGGACAGACACATGGTGATGGGAAATTTGTGGAAGTTTTCTTTTTGTGAGTTTGTGTTTTAAATTGGAGATGATGAAAGTAAGCTCATAACTTTTTCTTTCAGAACTTTTAGATTGATGTGGGATGGGAAATTTGGGAAACTTTTAGTTTCCGCAGTGGTTTTTATCATAAACTTGTTTGATTTATTTTACTCATAATATACTCAGAATAATTAATGTTCTCTTAGAAGTTAAAACTTAAAAAATTTGTCTTGAACGTTTTTAAAAAATTTCTTTATTTTTTTTAATTTTATTTATTAACTTCTTTTCTTCTCTTTTGTGGCCTTTGGCAGCTGTGCACATTCAGCCACTTATTAATTATCTACCTTTTTTTATTACCAATTATTAACCTTTTTGTATATTTTTTATACAAAACTGATTAATGTTATTTTTTTGGTAGGTAAAATCAGAATTGCAATTTTATTCAGCATACATACTCTAAACAAACATTTTCAAAATTACACAATTTTCCAGTATAATTTAAATATATTTAATATTTTATTTGGGAAATAAGCCACAATTTTTAAGTTTAAAATTTAATCTATTTGTTTTTTTTTGGCCAAGCAATAAAAGAAAACTTTGTTTAATTTATTAATATTTTGTATTATCTGGAAGTGGAAATCTCCGAAGTATTGTGGTAACGACAAATAATTCTAATTTCAAACTTAAATTGTGGTTTATTTCCCAAATAGGATAGTAAATTGCATAAGATGCCACAAAGAAATAGCTCCAAAACAATCTTGAAACATTTTTTACCCAAAAAAAATTTCAAAATTTATTATTTTTGAATTTATTTTTGAATTTTTTCTAGTAGTATTTTTGGTAATATATTAACGTTTTACAAAAAATATTTGTAATAAACGCGATCTTATTATATTTAGATATTAGTCGAAACTAATTATTGTATTTTCAGTATTTGTAAACCGTTAACCGTTCGTTATATTTATGATCTTAGATTTGAAAGCCGTTATTTGTATATTTTTTACTTTTAATACATTTTAAATAAAAAAAAAAAATAATAAATAGTTTTCAGAATTTTACTTATACATTTTTCTTAATATTTGACTAAATTATATTTGTTTTAATATGGAAATATTCATGTAGGTAATTGTTTTATCGATTTGTATTTTTGAATGTTGACCTGTATTATAAATAGATTACTGGGCCTTATTATTATCATAATTGCAATGGAAGGGGAGCAAAGTATGCTAAATGTGCAGTCACTCGAGCGTTATGGGGACCTATTGAGTTGTGAAGAGTAGGTCCTAAAACCAAAAAAAGTTAAGTAAAGTTTTCCATTATAGTGGGGACTTTCTATTTTTAATTTAATTTTCCATTTCCAACAATCGTTTTTTTTTAGATTATAGCACCATCTATCCATAATTCTAAAAAAATGTATCGAATAAAAGTTACTTATTTTTACGCAAGGAATCCAAATCTGCAATAAAAATGGGGGCTCCCATTTAATATTTAAAAGAAAACCCCACCCCACCTCCGGGGGGGGGGTGGGGTGGGGTTTTTATTTATTGATTCCTTTTTTTCCTTCTCTTTTATGGCTTTTGGGAGCTGTGCCCATTTAGCCGTCTATTAATTATTCTTTTTTATATTTTTTATACAAAACTTTTTAATGTTATTTTTTAGTAGGTAAAATATTATTTGCAATATTCTATTTAACACATACTAAACAAGAATTTCCTTTATTTCACAATTTTTCTAGTATAATTTAAATACGAGATAAGGCACAGTTTAAGTTTGAAATTAAATTTATTTGTTGTTTTATCAGGCAACAAAAACAAAATATGTGTAATTAATTAATGTTTTGTATTTTGATAACGATTACCGAAGTCGAAACGGGAAATAAATTTAATTTCAAACTTAAATTGTGGTTTATTTCCCAAAGAAAATAGTGAATTACATAAGAGGTCACACGGAAATAGTTTCCTTCAGAATAATATTAAATATTTTTGACACAAAAAAATGTGAGAATTTAGTAATTTTGAATTTTTTTAAATTTGTTAAAATTCTTTTAATAGTATTTTTGGTAGTGTATTAACGTTTTGGAAAATTATTTGTAATAAACGTGAAATTAATATATTTCAATATTAGTCAAAACTGATTGTATCTTCAGTATTTGTAAACTGTTGATTAGTTCGTTATATTTATGTTCTCAGCAAGGAAAAAATAAGTATTTTTCAAAATTTTAATTATACATAAATATCAGTAATATTTTTCTTAGTATGGAAATATTCATGAAATTGTGTTATGTTTGCATTTTTGAATTTGTGTTATAAATAGATCACTGGGCGTTAGTATTATCATAATTGCAAGTATGTGTTAATGGGTTAAATAGAGTTAGAGAAATTAACATTTATATTCGCTTCCAATAAAAATAATTTTTCTTTAAAATTTAGTATACACAAGTCTTATACTATATTTAGTGGTCCGGCTTTACAATTTTCTTCTAGACATCGCATCGTCTCTGGTCTTCACATTTCTCCAGTCTTCTTTAATATAAATTCTTACTATACCTTTTTACTAAGAGTCAAGTGTGGACAGGAAATAGCTACAGA
The DNA here is from genome assembly GCF_917563875.1 of Diabrotica virgifera virgifera. Classification (NCBI taxonomy): domain Eukaryota; kingdom Metazoa; phylum Arthropoda; class Insecta; order Coleoptera; family Chrysomelidae; genus Diabrotica; species Diabrotica virgifera. The sequence continues at coordinate 212,456,619 of NC_065444.1, forward strand.
TCACATGGTGATGGGAAATTTGTGGAAGTTTTCTTTTTGTGAGTTTGTGTTTTAAATTGGAGATGATGAAAGTAAGCTCATAACTTTTTCTTTCAGAACTTTTAGATTGATGTGGGTTGGGAAATTTGGTAAACTTTTAGTTTCGTGCAGTGGTTGTTATCATACACTTATTTGATTTATTTTACTCATAATATACTCAGAATAATTAATTTTCTTTTTGAAGTATAACTTCTAAAAATTTATGGCTCATATTACACGTTATGGCTTATTGATGGCTCATATTACCCGTATGCGCGCCAATGGTGAATATTAAATTCTTAATTGTATGTCAAAAAATATGCAATAACTACGTCATAAAACCCACCAAATTGAATTTGCACATCTCAACCGGTTTTAAAGCAATAAATAAATCGTCAGTTTGTCAGAAAAATTTCAACGCACCCTATCTCGAAAACGAACATTGGCGGACATAAGTTTATAAAGCAAACTCTCATTATTTTTTCATGCAGAATTACCCCTTAAACTTGGCCAAATTTTTTTAAAAACACCCTGCATTGATAAAAAAACATGTCTAGTTGTTAAATCACCTAACTTTTTACTATACAACATAAGTCAATCAATCAAAAAACAACATGTTGAGAAAGCATGGGGCTATAGTTAGGTTTTAATTTCAGTATTCTACAAATAAAAATATTGTAGTATACAATGAAAATTTACCTGTTTAGCAAAAATATTATAATAACGATATTGTCAAGGAATAAGGTTACAACATATTAAAAAAATCACTTAAATCGGATAACACGTTTAGGAGATATAAGACATCAAAAATGACCTATTTTTAAGGTGGCCGGTTAATTTTGGCCCAGAGTGTATTTGTTACCCTTTCATTAAACTCTCATGCAAAAAATGAGACTGCTAGTTACCACCAGTAAATCCCTGTCAGTTGACATGTTCTACGTATAGGACTTGTTAAAATAACATATTTGTCGAACAAACATTTTTTCATATATTATATAAAGTTTGGTACGGAGTAAACTTAAAAACAACCTGCTTGTTTTCACAATCATAAACTTATCAGGATGACACGTTCCACAATTATTAAAACTTCTCCTGTTCCAGTGTTTCCATACATCAATGCTTGTCCGACTAGACACCGTTAAGCTATTAACAAATTTTCAGCTTGCTATTAATCAACTTTTTTTGGTACGCGGGATCCAGGCGTATAATATTTATAATAAATTTTATATTATTACCTCAGTTGGAAGTTGTTAAAGTATTTGTCCACGACTGTTTTAAAATAAAACTATTTTTGATTCTTGTTCTGAACCTATTTTCTTCTAGAATTTCAATTAATTTTAACTAACCACAATTTTGGTTTAAAATATGTTTCTTTAGACGTTTCAGTTTTGATCAATTTCGATAAATCTATCATTGTATGCACATAGTCCGTTCTTTAACGGTAAAATATTGCAAAACCTCTAAATTTTAAAGAACCGCTTGGATTGACATGAAATTTGGCATACACATAGCTAACAAGTCAAATAAAAAAAGTGATATTGTCCCGATATGTGCTTTTGCCCTGGGGTTGGTTTCCACCCCCTCTTGGGGGTGAAAAAATATTCGTCCAAAGAAAGTCAGCAAATGGATAAACTGGCTAATTTTAAGTAACTTTTGTTCTATAGACTTTTTTCACAACTTTTCGAGTTATTTGGCAGTGAATATGTCAATTTTTTTAACAAAATAACCACGCTTTTAGACGGTTTTTCGCAAATAACTCAAATAGTAAGTATTTTGTCGAAAAAAACATTCTTAGCAAAAATATAGCCTGTAAAAAATTTAAAAAAAGGTGTATATATCACGTCTCTATATAATGAAAAATAGGTTCATATTCGTCAAATTCCAAATTTAATATTTTAACGTGAAATTACCAAAAATGAAGCACATTTCGGGGAAAACTCATTACAACTTATTTAAAGTGTTTAAAAAAGCTTCATATTTGTTTTTTAAAAAAAATTTCTAGCATCAAAATTAAACAAGTTACGCTCAAAATAAAGTTAGTCCCTTTTGGTTTTGGTAAAAAAATCGAGAAAATAACCCCCTAATTAGTATCTTAAATGAACTTAATCGTTACGACTTCACAATTTTCTTGACTTTGTATATATTGTTTATATGATCTGTAAGTTTCATCGGTCCAAAGTCCTTATTATTGAAAGGGCTGTAGTTAAAAGGGGTTGAACGAGTCACTGATCACGAATTTATGCAAATTTAGAAACACCAAATCTTAATCAATTTTTGTCTAACAGAAAAACAAAAAAAATACATGATATTCAGAAAAGCAAATCTGATTTTTTTTTGTTTTTCGAGATTTTTGGTATCTCTAACAATTTTTAAGTTATTTTGAAAAAAAGCATATTTTTCAAAATTTAAATTTTTACAAATTTTATTTTGAAATTAAATTTTTTCAAAAATAAGCACTTTGAATCGATGAAACTTACAGATCATATAAACACAACATAAGTAAAATAATTTGTGGGGCGGTAACGATTAATTTCATTTAAGTTGCTAATTAGGGGGTGGTCTTCCCGATTTTTTTTGCAAAAACAAAAGGGACCAACTTTATTTTGAGAGTAACTTGCTTAAATTTAATGCTAGAAACTTTTTGTAAAAACAGAAATAAAGATTTTTTTAAACACTTTAAAAAAGTTATAATGGGTTTTTCCCAAAACTGCTTAATTTGTTGGATATTTCACGTCGAAATATTCTATTTGAAATTTGGTGAATATTAATCTATTTTTCATTGGCTGTAACTCTGGTTCTACGAGATCCAGAGACCTAACGCGTATACCATTTTTTTAAATTTTTTATAGGCTATATTCTTGCTAAAACGTTTTTTCGACAAATTACTTACTTTTTGAGTTATTTGCGAAAAAACGGTCAAAATGTGGTTATTTTGTTGAAAAATGAAGATATTCACTCGCAAATAACTCGAAAAGTGTTCACTTGGCGAAAAAGCTCTATAGGACAAAAGTTACTTAAAATTAGTCTGTTTACCCATTTCCGGACTTATTTTGGACATATATTTTTTCACCCCCAAGGGGGGGTGAAAGTCACCCCCAGGGCAAAAGCACACATCGGCACAATATCACTTTTTTTCTTTGACATGTAAGCTATACGTATGCCAAAATTTCATGTCAATCCAAGCGGTTCTTTAAAATTTAGAGCAAAAACTGTGAAAGAATGGACTAATCCCCTTCTGAATATATGAAAATCTCTTATTCGTTCCAACCTGAATTATGGTCCTTACATACATCTCTGCTTGTAAAACACACATCAACCTTTTAAATTCGATAGATAACACAGATTTTCTTTTCTGTATAGGTGCTTTACGATCTAGCCCCGTAGAAAAACTTTATTACGATGCAGACGAACCCCTTTTTTGGATTCTTCTTCTTCTTCTTGTGCCGTCTTCTAACGAAGGTTGGCGATTACTTCTTTAAACGCTTCTCTATCTTTTGAAACGTGAAATATCTGTACAAAACTAAGGTTAGTCCAATCTCTGATATTCCTCAGCCAAGATTTCTTCTATTTCTTCTTTCTTCCCTAGGCTTTTTTCCCTCTACTCTTCCTTACATGAGGGCGTATAGCAGAGAGTATTTATCGTTTGGAAGTATTTGACCCAGATACGGTGTTTTTCTTATTTTAATTGTGTTTATAAGCTTTCTGCCATGTCCAATTCGTAAATTAGACCGAAGTAAGTACTACTTTCCTATATCTGGACCTCGGAGGTAAACTACACTATGTCGACATGGGGTTTATTTGACCAAGTTTTTTAATCCACTTGTTTTATTAGTTGGATGACAGAAATTGGTTATATGTTATCATTGAAATATAGAAGTATTGTCTATAATATCAACCCATTATGACATATGTGACATTTTTATTAACATTCTAAGTGCTCTAAACTTTGTTGCAAACGCACGCTAAACACAATTGCTCGAAATGACATAGTGTAGTTTACCTCCGAGGTCCAGATATATCTCTTCTACTTTCTTTAATTCAGTATATCCACTTATATTTCACTTATCCCTATAACCGTGTCCTCCTTGGTCTATAGTCATCCCTCAATTCAACAGATCACTTGTAGAATACGATAAATTTACAATTCCCTGGGAACTCATAAATACTTTTATTTATTGAGATTCAATCCGTTATTTGATACTTATAGCAATACTGATACCTATAGGCGAGTATTGATACTTATAGTTAACAGCTATATCTCGCTCCAACTTGAGACAATGGAAAATTACATCAGAAACGTCGTTTAATCTCTTATTGGATACAACAAAGGAGATTTGCAAATATCCGAAAAATTCGTGTCTACTTTTGTTGAATATTATTGACTTACCCTAAAACTTAACTGCAAATAAACAAAGTAGGAAGATATTTTTCTCCACGTAAAATCATCAAACCTTTCAGTATCGGATTGTTTATTTTAGTATTAAGATAAGAAAAATAATGCACAAAAAATTCTTTGAAAAAACAATCAACAAATAATGAAATAGATATTCTTGTGCATTCCTTCTGAGATTTACTATTCTAATTGGGAAATAAGCCACAATTTAACTTAAATAAAAAAAATTTAAAAAATCCAACACATTCGTCAAAGAAAAGCGTGACGCGTCTTCATAGAATAAATGATTTTCGCCCCACGCTTTTCTTTAACGAATGTGTTGGATTTTTAAAATTTTTTTTTATTTTTTGCTTTTTAGTTGATTTTTTAATATTTTTAATTTTAGTCACTCGGAACTAAAAAAAGCGTTTCCTAAAAATTTTTTTTTCATATTTTTTTATTTTTTCCTTTTTGAGTCTTACACTTTTCAAACATTAAAATATATCGTCATGTTTATTAAAATATGTATATAAAACATATGATGTACAAACATAAAAAGTAGTCGGAATCGGCAAAAAATTTGAAACTTCATTGTTTATTTGTGAAGCATAACGTAAACAATTAACGTAGAAGGTGAAATTATGTATAGTTCATATAATTAGCTACAATCTCTAAAAATTTCAAATTTCTACATTGTAAAAAACAAGAGAATTTAAGAATTTTCTATTAAAATTGTTTTTTTTTTATTTAAACAATTATTAAACATAAACAATTTTTTTTATTGACTATTCGTGTATTGTTCTCGCGAATGCATATGTCTGCAAATTTTCATTCATTTGCATTGAAGAAAAGGCAGGCAAATTAACCTCTAAAGATTTGACGCAAACTATTGAACTAAAGAAAAAAAAAAGAAGATTGTGTGTAACTTATTAAATTTAAATTAAAATACATTTTAGTGCTGTCAGAAACCAGACAAAAATGTTTATATCACAAATAATCATTGCTTTTCGCTTAAATTGAATGTTAAAACTTCCAAGAGGCAGGTGACTGGCGGGAGCTGGCTTGAATATTTAATTTAATCAAAAAGCAATGTTTATTTCTGAAATACACATTTTTTTCTGTTTACGGGCTAATGTAAAATGTATTCTGAGTTAAATAAATTACATACATTCTTCTTTTTTGTCAAATAATTTAATTAAAAAATTATTTTTGGACACCCTGTACAAATATTTATATAAATTTTTATATTATTTAATAAATAATTGAATGACCTTTCAAACGAGCTACCGCATGTCCCCTACTCTCATTTAAAAAAATCATCGATTACGTCATCGCGCCCAGATGGATGACGTCACTAGTATGACATATATTATGCCAAAATATCGTAATTTAAAAATAAAAATCGACCTCTTTGGGGATTTCTCCTGAAAGTCGCCTTTTTACGAAATAACGAATTTAATCCTTTCATTTGCATCGTACTGTATAAACAAATATATGAGTGTTCAAAATTTAAAACTTTATTATTTTAACTATTTATAATGGGAATTAAGCCACAATATTATTAAAAAATGATTCTTATTAACGTTAATAAAAATCATTTTTTAATAATATGGTGGCTTATTTCCATTATAAATAGTTAAAATTGTAAAAATGCCACAAGAAAATAGCTTCAGAACAACATTAAAACTTTATTGTTTATTTATGATGCATAACGTAAACAATTAAGGTAAAAAGTGAAATTATGTATAGTTTATATAATTAGCTACAATCCGTAAAAGTTTCAAGTTTATACATTGTAAAAAACAAGAGAATTTAGGCCTTTTTCCATTAAAATGGTTTTTTTTATTTAAACAATTAATAAACATAAACAAAAATTTTTTGTTGTCTATTCGTGTATTGTTCCCGCGAATGCATATGTCTGCAAATTTTCATTCATTTGCATGGAAGAAAAGGTAGTCAAATTAACATCCAAAAATTTGACGCAATCTATTGAACTAAATAAAAGCGTTTAAAAATTATTTTATTGACGTTTCAACTTCTACTTCGGAGATCGTTGTGGAAGTAAAAGTCAAAACTTCAATAAAATCATTTTTAAATTGTGGCTTATTTCCCCATTAGAATAGTAAATTTCACAAATGCCACTAAGAAATAGCTTCAGAACAATATGACTTATTACTTCTGAGATAATACAATTAATAGAGGGTATGTTATTGGGAAATGCAAATAGTTAAATGGTCAATAGAGGCCACTAAGTGCGTTTTAGACAATATACATCAATTATTGACTCTTAGTTTTTATTACCGAGTTGCAAGGTTTGATCAATTTTATCAGTTTTATCGATTTTGCTCATCTCTTTCTGACTCCATAACTTTAGAAACACCGTGTGACTCACAAGAAAAATCTAGTTCCTGCTTAACAAAAACATATTATGAAGTAATTGTGACCTTAAAACAGCACGCATTGCGATATTCAAAATCCGTTTGAATATTTGCAAAGGGCTCAAAAACGAAATTTAATGTTTCATTTAAAATTTTTTTCGCACACATTTTAATGACTTTTGAAATCAGCAGAATTTTGAAATTATATTGAAATTTTAAATAACTTTGAGATTAAAAAGCAGGTATATAGTATTAACTTTTAATAATAAATTATTAGTATGTATAACTTAATGAATTATACTCATTTTAAAATACTGTGATAATTATAATTTAATAATGTTAGTTATGAATGTTTTAGTAAAGAATTGGAAAAAATCATATCTTTTTCATTCCAATTGAAACAATTCGTTGACTGTCCAATAATTTAACATAACATAAATTAAAAAGATACGAACTATAACAATCGCTTAAAATGTCTCCATTTTGGTCTACTACGTTCTATTCTTGATCGTTTAAGATATTTCTAACGGATTTTAGAATATCATTTGGATTTTTCTTTATTTCTCTGACAGCTTCTTGTAATCCTCTAATAAGTTGGTCACGTAATATTTACAATTACAATGACCCAATTTATAATAGTACATATACTGGAATAAAATAGCGGATCTTGAAGTCCAGTTATGAGGGACGTCTCGGCCGATCCATGTATTGTCAAAATTATGATTTAGAATGTTTCTAACGATGAGCCTGTAATAAGGCAATAATACCATCAAGCTGAAACTACATATCAGCCATACGTTTTCTTTATGGTAGTTCGTCAGTTAGTCACGCTGGTAAAATGGTGGGTCCAATTAATTTATTATCTAACACACCGCACAATATGTTAACAGAAAATTTATGAGAGAGATGAGAGTTGGTCTGTCTAGTAATAAAGTGATTCGCTGGTTTTGTAGGATCCATCAACCAAAATTAATTCTACAAATATTGTCCCCATCTTCCAACTTTGTACTTGCAAATATATGTACTTGTAAGTATATAGGGGTGCAGTATGTTCATATAAAAATAAATTTAACATAAACACCTTACAGACTCGATTTTTTATTAGGTTGTCTTGTTGATATATTATAGTCAAACCCCAAAGTTCCGATAGTCCTAGGTTTGTCCTACAGATCTGTCCACTTATACTAAGGACAGCACCCCTTCATCTCTTTTTCTCCAATACTTCTACAATATTAAAAATAAATATCCATCCTGTCAACTAGTTTACACCAATGCATCAAAAACCCCCGAATTTGAAACAGTGGGATCTGCCATTGTCACAGATGATTCTGTGCTCAAGTTTCCACTACCTAGGGACTACTCAATATATTCCGCCGAACTTTTTGCAATATCCAAGGCAGTGCAAAACAAACTCTTAATCGACCTGAAGACGTGGCAGTAACATTCACCGATTCCTTAAGTGCAGTTCAGGGCATTCAGAAAATATATCCGAATCATCCGGTCCTAGAAAAAATTTAAAAAGACCTGGAGGCTCTACAAAACAACCATAAACAAGTACGTATTGTGTGGATACCATTCCATGTGAGGATACCAGGAAATGAAATTGCCGATCAAATGGCCAAAAAAGCTTGTAAAATCTCGAGATCCGAATATAGAACTAACCAAATTCCTCACTCAGATATGAAAAAATGCATCAATGAGAACACAAAGAACTTATGGTTACAAAGATGGCAACTTTTACCAAACAATATATTGCGGCAAGTAAACCCAGATCTATCTGCGAAAACACCAAATTTAGTAAAGCGAAGGGACCAGGTTGTACTACATCGTAACCGAATAGGGCATACCAGACTGACGCACGAACACCTACTATAGTATGGTATATTTAGATCCAAACCCAGACATCCAAAATGAAAGTTATCCTCCAACACCAAATTGTTCTATATGGTCCACATAATGTTCAGAAAAAGTCACACCATTTTGAGCGTCGGGTTTGGGGGGGGGGAGAAGGGGAGAAATCTGCAAATTCGTAGTTTTTTACGTTTTTCGTCAATATTTCTAAAACTAAGCGGTTTAGCATGAACAACCCTCTACACCAAATTGTTCTACATTAAATTTGAAATAAAAAAGGCCCTATGCTCCTATGCATAACCCTTCTAAACTGAACGGTTCCAAAGTTACGGAGGTAGTATAGTATAATTGGTCCAAAAAAAGGCCTAACCCAGACATCCAAAGTAAAAGTTTTCCTTCAACACTAAATTGTTCTATATGGTCCACATATTGTTCAGTAAAAAGTTACACCATTTTGAGCGTCCGGTTTGGGGGGGGGGAGATGGGGGAGAAGTCGGTAAATTAGTAGTTTTTTCACGTTTCTCGTCAATATTTCTAAAACTGTGCTTTAGCGTAAGGAACGTTCTATAGAAAAATGTTCTACATAAAATTTAAAACAAAAAAGGTTTTCGATACTTTTTATATTTACCGATTTCTCCCCCCTCTACCCCCCAAACCCGACGCTCAAAATGGTGTGACTTTTTTCTGAACATTATGTAGACCATATAAAACAATTTGGTGTTGGAGGATAATTTTCACTTTGGATGTCTGGGTTTTTGGTATAGTTATATCATAAATATTGCCCAAAAAATATAAAAAGTATCGAAAACCTCGACTTTTCACCCTCCGTAACTCTGGAACCTTTGATTTTATAACAATTATGTATAGAATATTTTTTGTTTTAAATTTCATGTAGAACATTTTTGTGTATAACATTGTTTACGCTAAAGCACAGTTTTAGAAATATTGACGAAAAACCTAAAAAAACCACTAATTTACCGGCTTCTCTCCCATCTCCCTCCCAAACCGGAAGCTCAAAATGGTGTTACTTTTTACTCAACAATATGTGGACCATATACCTAGAACATTTTGGTGTTGAAGGAAAACTTTTACTTTGGATGTTTTTGGGTTAGGCCTTTTTTTGGTTATACCAGTTATACTATACTACCTCCGTAACTTTGGAACTATTCTTTTTAGAAAGATTATGCATAGGACCTTTTTTGTTTCAAATTTACTGTAGAACAATTTTGTATAGAGGGTTGTTCATGCTAAACCGCATAGTTTTAGAAATATTGGCGAAAAACTTAAAAAAACTACGAATTTACCGATTTCTCCCCCCTCCCCCCAACCCCGACGCTCAAAATGGTGTGACTTTTTCCTGGACATTGTGTGGACCATATATAACAATTTGGTATTGAAGGATAACTTTCACTTTGGATGTCTGGGTTATACCATCTTTTGGATCAACTATAGTACACTACTAAGGAAGGAACCTCCTAGAATGTGCTACGCCTGTGACACCAATATAACTGTAAGTCACATTGTTATAGACTGTCCATTATATCATCTGGAAAGACAAACTTCTGGGCTACCAAGTGACATAAAATCTGCGTTAGACAGTGCGGAGTGTGACAAAATCATTAGGTTTTTAAAGGAAACTAAATTATATAACCAAATATGAGTGCTACCTTATGAACAATTTAAAACCAACTGTAAAAACTGTATAGTTCATAGTTTATATCAATTTAATATGTTTCGAAATTGTACCAGCCCTAATAACCTTTTATGGTTGATGCGGGTTATTTCTAATAAAAAAAAGGCCATTCAAGGTCTTCATGGTCAGGCTAATATTAAACAACAATTAAGTAACTGAACAAACATTTTCAGCTAGTTACGATCGACAGAGCTGCAACCATACCCATTCCTAGCTTTGATAGAACTAAAGGAGATGTTCGAAATGTTTTGGGTATCATACAAGATAAAATCGTTGACGGTTTGTACAGAGTAGGTTAGTAGAAATGTAGCAGGCTATAGAATGATATAACGCAAAAAAATTTTCTTAAATGTGTCAGACGTTCGATGGTTTATAAGAGAAATCGGTTCAAAAGATTCTGAGGGGTGACAAGTCTTTATAAAATGCTACTGCAATAAAAAATGCTCTTCAAAATGATGTAAATATAAAAAGTCCAACGTGTTGGGCAATTCTAATTGTTATAATGTTTCACAATGTAAAAATAAGACTAGTATATAGTATATAGTTTGTTATTTTATAAACTATTATTTTATAAACTAGTATATGGTTTGTTATTTTAATTACGATAATATATAAATAAACAATAAACAAAATAAAAACTGACGTTTTATTAAACCAATATCGCAGTTTGCGCTTCAAAGCCCGATTTCATAAAATTAAGTTTCGACGTTTGCCTCACCTAGTTAGTCTCTCCTAGGTTTGACTAGTCAAAGGCCGAAAATGGAATTTATTTCGGGGTTTGACTAAGACCGTTAGTCTAAGCTGAGGATTGACTAGTCAAACCTAGGACTATCGGAACTTTGGGGTTTGACTATAATATATCAACAAGACAACCTAATAAAAAATCGAGTCTGTAAGGTGTTTATGTTAAATTTATTTTTATCTGAACATATACTGCACCCCTATATACTTACAAGTACATATACTTGCAAGTACAAAGTTGGAAGATGGGGACAATATTTGTAGAATTAATTTTGGTTGATAGATCCTACAAAACCAGCGAATCACTTTATTACTAGACAGACCAACTCTCATCTCTCTCATAAATTTTCTGTTAACATATTGTGCGGTGTGTTAGATAATAAATTAATTGGACCCACCATTTTACCAGCGTGACTAACTGACGAACTACCATAAAGAAAACGTATGGCTGATATGTAGTTTCAGCTTGATGGTATTATTGCCTTATTACAGGCTCATCGTTAGAAACATTCTAAATCATAATTTTGACAATACATGGATCGGCCGAGACGTCCCTCATAACTGGACTTCAAGATCCGCTATTTTATTCCAGTATATGTACTATTATAAATTGGGTCACTGTAATTGTAAATATTACGTGACCAACTTATTAGAGGATTACAAGAAGCTGTCAGAGAAATAAAGAAAAATCCAAATGATATTCTAAAATCCGTTAGAAATATCTTAAACGATCAAGAATAGGACGTAGTAGACCAAAATGGAGACATTTTAAGCGACTGTTACAGTTCGTATAACAGATACGTCGATTAGTAACGGCTCATCATAAAAATGGGCAAAAATGATTAAAAAACCTTCATGCAGGACCGGGCGGTAAAGTCCATATTATGTATACATTTGGCGGCCGTAAAGTTCCACTTTAGCGCTCGTGGGCTTCTTTATCGGTACCGAACGGTAATGTTAGATGGCGGGTGTGGTTAGTGAAACACAAAGTTTTTATTTGTTGTATTTTATTTTAATAAAGGAATTATAACTTTAGCAAGCAAACATAAGTTTCCTACATCTATAACTTTATATTTATAACACAATTTGGACAATTATTTACAGAAATGTTAGGATTTGCTACTTTGCACCAACTAACAAATTCATCGTAGACCTTATCGTATATTTTCTTAGATTTAGCGGGTAGTAAACTTAATTTTGCATCTTCTGCTGCTTTAAAAATTTCCGGTGGTGTTCCAGAAAATGTTTCATCGTCACTAGTTTCCATCATAAAAGAACTTCTTAAAAAATGTGTTATGAAACTTTCAATAAGTTCAAAAATGGCGACTTACTATTCTTGACTTATTTACTTTGTTGTTAGGGTAACGCGAACATAGCTATAGAGATTATTGTTCTATCAATATTATTTCTTACACATATTTCTTTTAATATGACATTTTGTATTAACTAACCAATACAAATGATTCGGTGAATTGTTATACAGGATGAGATTTAGTAAATTGAGCTATAAAATTCATGCAACTTTTGAAACGGTGTTTATAATAAATTGCTCGCAAAAGGTGGAAAGGAAAAGAAGCATTAAAAAATAATCACTAAGACGATCGTGCAAGGAATTTTGTATCTTTATTAATAAATGATCATTAAAACAGTCGTGCATAAAAATTTGTAAATAGGGTGAGGCAGATAACTGGCCTATTAGAAATATCTCGAGAACTAAAGGCAACAGAATCATGAAAATTGGAATGAAGGGATTTTGAAGGATGGTCTATTAAATGAAAATATTTTTATCCCTTTGCCACTTCCGGTTATACCGGAAGTTGCTTATAACTTCGTTTTTTTAAATAGGACACCCTGTATATTTTTACATTTTTGGATTTTCCTCGATGTCTTCTCTCTTATAATATAAGGTTTTGTAATATTATACAGGGTATTTTAAAAGATAATTACGTTTTTTTATTAATTTCGTAACAATATTCACACCCTGTAGAATTGTAGTAGTTTGACATCTAAAACTCTACTTACGTTCAAATGATTTTTAATATACTCTACTATTGTCAAGAATCATTAGTATAGCTAAATTTTTAATTTTAGTATACAGGGTTGGTCGAAACTCGGAATGAGTATTTTCTGAGTTTTCTTAAATGGAACACCCTGTATTTTCTTATTGTAGTGAAATAATATTTTATAGTACTTTTTTATTTCTTAAGCATTCCCTATACCTAACTGCTTTAATTTGTGAGTTATTGGTGATTCAAGCTAAACATTAATTGCAACAAAAAATACGTTAAATTTTATTAGGTTGGCCGTGAAAATACTCAGTCCCAAATAATTTTTCAGAAATAAATACATATTAATCCAGACTGGTCCTTAAAATTACCAATAATGGTTTAGCTATCGAAATACCTACTTAGTTAAAATTGTTGGTGCGATTAACAATTAAGCACAAATTAAAGCAGTTAGGTATAGGGAATGCTTAAGAAATAAAAAAGTACCATAAAATATCATTTCATTACAATATTAAAATAAAGGGTGTTCTATTTAAGAAAACTCAGAAAATACTCATTCCGAGTTTCGACCAACCCTGTATACTAAAATTAAAAATTTAGCTATACTAATGATTTTTAACAATAGTAGAGCATATTAAAAATCATTTGAACGTAAGTAGAGTTTTAGATGTCAAACTACTACAATTCTACAGGGTGTTAATTTTGCTACGAAATTAATAAAAAACGTAATTATCTTTTAAAATACCCTGTATAAAATTACAAAACCCCATATTTTAAGAAAGAAGACATCGAAGAGAATCCAAAAATGTAAAAATATACAGGGTGTCCCATTTAAAAAAACGAAGTTATATACGAAGTATAACCGGAAGTTGCAAAGAGATGAAAATATTTTCATTTAATAGATCATCCTTCAAAACCCCTTTATTCTAATTTTCATGATTCTGTTGCCTTTAGTTCTCGAGATATTTCTAATAGGCCCTTTATTTGCCTCACCCTGTATATTTCGGGCGTATACAGCGTTTATGGACCTTACGTGTTAATAGCCCTCGCCTACCGGCTATATAACATACCGGCATAAATAACTATTAAAGTTTTCGCTAGCTAATTCGGCTAGCTCTACATGCCGAATCTTAGCTTTTGTAATTTCGAGTATAGAAAAATCGCGATAGGTCCAAAAAATCAACCATGGATTGAATGTTACAAAAGTTACATCCTATGATATACCAGGGCGCATCTGTAAAAATATTAGTACGTTTGGATGTTAAGAGGTGACTCATATTGTTTTGCAGAAATTACTTGAAAATAATTAATATAATAATATTTGAGTTATCCTCCCACTCAAAAAGGTCCGGAACATTTTTTAAATAATCAAAATATCAAAAATTAAGGAAAAATTCGATTTTTTTCTTGGTTTTTTGATTATAACTTAAAAAGTGTTCATTTACAAGAAAAGTTGCACTAACAAAAAAGTTGCGTAATTAAATTTCCTACAATATAGGATTAATTTATAATTTTAAAAATTGTCTCCCTTGTTGCAAAATAGCAATAATTTCGAAAAAAAAAAACCATAAAAAACAAATATTTGTATTTTACGTTTTTCAACCATTTATGCTACACTGAGGACCTTCATATTTTACCCAGACAGCTTTATGATAAAAGAAAACAATACTGTGAATTTCATTATGATCGGCTTAATAGATTTTGCAAAATAAATTTTCCAACCCAGCTTTCGCAAAAAAAATTCATTTTTTCAAAATGTTGCAGGACTGAAAATAAAGCAGATAGCAATTTGAGTTCTTTTTACATAAAAAAGTATACTATACCTTTCGTTTGCAATTTGCAAAAATAATTAAATAAGCATTATTTTTTAGTGCTACGCGCAGGACAGCGGATACTTTGCTCTGATTGGGCATTTCAATGACCTTTGATAATGATTGATAAATTTTAATTTTTAGTACATTTCGATATAAATACAGTGAGCACGTAAAGGTTGGAATAAATTCATTTTCTCGAGAATGGATGACTGGAAAAAAATCCCGAAACAGGTCAATTTTTATTTTTAAATTACGACTTTTTGGCATATATATCATACTAGTGACGTCACCCATCTAGGCGTGTTCACGTCATCGATGATTTTTTTAAATGAGAATAGGGGTCGTGTGATAGCTGATTTGAAAGGTAATTAAATTCTCTATTCAGTAATATAAACATTAATATAATTATTTATACAGGGTGTCCAAAAAAAATTTTTTGGATTAAATTTAGTGACATAAAAAGAAGAATGTATGTAATTTATTTAGTTCAAAATACATTTTACTGCCCTCATAAAACTGAAAAAAAAATGTTTATTTGAAAAATAATCATTGCTTTTCGCTTAAATTAAATGTTCAAACTGTCATGAGGCTGGTGGGTGGCGGCTTTAATATTGAATTTAAGCAAAAAACAATATTTATTTGCCAAATAAACATTTTTTCCTGTTTTCTGATAGCAGTAAAATGTATTTTGAATTAAATAAATTACACACATTCTTCTTTTTATGTCAATAAATTTAATTAAAAAAAAATTTTTTGGGCACTCTGTATAAATAATTATGTTATTGTTTATATTACTGAATAGAAAATTGAATTACCTTTCAAATGAGCTACAACACGACCCCTATTCTTATTTAAAAAAATCATCGATGACGTCATCACGCCCATATGGGTGACGTCACTAGTATGATATATATGCCAATAAGTCGTAACTTTAAAATAAAAATTGACCTGTTTTGGGATTTTTTTCCAAAATCGTCCATTGTCGAGAAAATTAATTTATTCCAACCTTTACGTGCTCACTGTATATAAATTTGTTTATTGCAAAATAAAAACGCATACTTTGTTCTTTGATATAACACTTTTTTAACAAAAACTTTCTTTGTTCATATATTTTAAGTTAGAAAATAAAAGTTTATTATTTTTAAACATATGACATTGTTTAAACAATATTTCACAAACCATAATAAATTTAGTTTAATTTTTGTAGACTTGAAATATTCAAATACAACTAATATAGAGTAAGAAAATAATATATTAGATAAAGATTGGAAGAAATTTTGGTGGAAATCAACTTGTGCGAATCGAACACCGCTGTCCTGCGGGTAGCACTATAATTAATGTTTATTAAAAAAAATTCCTGACGCCGTGGTAGTTAATGGATTTTAATTTTAAAAATTGCAAATGAAAGGTACAGTATTTTTCTATAAGTAAATAAAAATTCAACTTGCTAGTTGCTTTATTTTCATTCCTGCAATATTTTGAAAAAATGAATTTTTTTTTGCGAAATCTGGATTGCAAAATTTATTTTGCAAAATCTATTAAACCGATCTTAATGAAATTTACAGTATTATTTTACTATGTCATATAGTTTCTTTGGGTAAAATATGAAGGTCTTAAGTCTAGCATAAATGGTTGAAAAACGTAAAATGCAAGTACTTGTTTTTTTATGGTTTTTTCGCAATTATTGCTATTTTGCAACATGGGTGAGAATTTTTAAAATTTGTAGCCAATCCTATATTATAGGAAATTTGATTACACAACTTCAACTTTTATATCAGTACAACTTTTCTCGGAAGTGAATACTTTGAATGTTATAATCAAAAAACGAAGAAAATAATCGAATGTTTCCTTCATTTTTTGACATTTTGATTATTTAAACAATGTTCCGGACATTTTTGAGTGGGAGGATAAGTCAATTATTATTATAGGAGGTAATTCCAAGAAATTTCTGCAAAAAAATATGAGTCACCTCTCAACGTCCATCTCAATGCGCCCTGGACTATGACCTATTACACGATAATGACTCCTTTATTATCGAAACTTTACAGTATCGTGTATAGTTATTTATGAACTCAAATCTAATTTTGATGATTTTATCAATTTTATCTAGAGTAACACCTGTTGTAGTTATTCGAATAAAATTATACAACATAATAAAATTATTGAATAATATAGTCGTTTCCTACCGCAGTTACATTATTAAACCTCTACCGAATACATAAATATCATTCCTTAGCAGCTGTTATTTAAAAATTTATAGGACAACCTTAATTCGACGCTAATAGGTGATAAATCAAGGAATTTAATCTGTCCGCCTACGTTTTTCGGTCAATTAAATTTAGCTACGTAATGATTTTTTCCATTTAAATTAAACCGTCAGTAAAGTTAAAACTCACAGTACCTTTCTAAATTTTAACTAAAAATTTCGTTCAAAAATAATATGCAGGTGTTTTACATTAAAATAGGCATACGAAAGATATTCTTTTCTTCTTTCTTCGATATTAGCGGGAGAAATTTCCATTCCATAATTAGTACTTCCAAGATTGTTTTCTTGAGAACAACACAATTTGTATCACTTACTTACTTCGGTGCGTTACAACCCTTCGTGGGTTTAAACGACTTGACAACAACATGCCTCCACTATTCTCTGGCTTGAGCAACCTCTATCCAATTCTCCACTCTCATAGCTTTTAGATCTCCTACTATATCAACTAAAAAGGGGGTAGTTCCCTAGGTTGGCTGTACAGCATATAGTTAAAAAAACTCTAACATGAAGTAAAAACCACTTCTATGTAATAGGTATATTTATTAAAAATTTTAAAAAATCCCAATGGAATGAATTAAATGTGTCCAATTCAGAACGTTTTCGCACCTATCAGTCCATCATCAGTGAATCTAAAATAAAATAAGTAATCCCACTATTAAAATTAAAAAGATGGTTGAAATTTTGAAAGTTAAAAAATGTGGTTATGATTACTTACTCAAATACTTGCTAAATAGCCCCAGAACCAAACAATGGTTGAAATTATAATTCAATCTATATTATGCTGAAGTAATATTGAATAGGCCGAACGCCGATGTTAAAAGATATAACCTCCAGTAACATGGTGAAACTCTATCAAGAAACTCAATCAACCATCTTAGGCTAACGTTGACTACCAAGTGTCAAAGGTTTGTAAGGAAGTGTTTGGAGTGACATTGACAGTAGAGAAGAAGGTAGTCGGTTTTTAAAGGTTTTGACAAAAGGTCATGATCCAAAACAATGATATAGTAAATATTTTAATATCTGAAAATGTCTATCATTAAAAAAAAAACAATAGATTTAAATAATAGATATTTTTAGATATTAAAATCTTTACCATATCATTGTTTTGGATCATGACCTTTTGTTAAAACCTTTGAAAATCGACTACCTTCTTCTCTACTGTCAATGTCACTCCAAACAGTTCCTTACAAACCTTTGACACTTGGTAGTCAACGTTGGCCTAAGATGATTGATTGAGTTTAATGATAGAGTTTCGCCATGTTCCCGGAAGTTATATCTTTTAACATCGGCGTTTAGCCTGTTCAATATTACTTCAACATAATGTAGATTAAATTATAATTTCAACCATTGTTTGGTTCTGAGGCTATTTAGCAAATATTTGAGTAAGTAATCATAACCACATTTTTTAACTTTCAAAATTTCAACCATCTTTTCAATTTTAATAGTGGGATTACTTATTCTATTGTAGATTCACTGAGGATAGACTGGTAGGTCCGAAAACGTTCTGAATTGGACACATTTCATTCAATCCATTGGGATTTTTTAAAATTTTTAATAAATATACCTATTACATGGTAGTGGTTTTTACCTTATCTTAGAGTTTTTTCCTGCTATATCGTCCCGCCACAGTGCTATATCGTCCCGCCACCGGAGTCGAGGGCATCCGCGTGGTCTTCTTCCAGTTGGAGCTTTCTCCCATACTAGCCTTACTGTTAGAATGTCTTCTGAGGTGTCCTGTCCATTGGAGTCTTTGGAACTTTATTTCTTTTATTATGTTGGCGTCTGGGTAAAGTTCTTCAAGCTCTTTGTTAGTTTTTATCCTATATTGTCCTGCTGTTTCATCAAGCAATTTGTATTGGAAATTATTATTACAGCTTTAGTATACGCTAGTACATTCTTTCCCGGTTATTGCTGTAAAAGCTAAGATAATGTTACGAAGGAGAGAGCAATGAAGAGAGAGTTAAGATAATGATGACGATTTCCAATTCCCTATTGGAAGACGACATTTAAAGAAATATACACCCATTTATTCCCTTTTTGGAAGTATATTTTATTGTTCCTCTTCCTCGTATAATAAACTAACAATAATAATTTTTGGATTCATCTTCTATAAAATAGTAAATTGATTGACTGAGCTGAGCTATTTTTTCCTGCATGGTGCGTTCCGTTGTTGTCCGGTTTGGTCAAGTACACGCGTAGTACGTTCTTTAAAGGTAAAATATTGCAAAACCTCTAAATTTTAAAGAATCACTTGGATTGACATGAAATTTGGCATACTGTAACAAAAATGAGAAAACTTCTGTTGGAGTGAAAGTAAAAAGAAAGATATAGGTACTCCAACAGAAGTAAGGAAAAAAAGACTGGGTAACTAAATGTAAGCTATGGGACAAATATATGAGACATAATATGTAGAGATATAGATGTAAAGAAAAGGGTGAAGTGACTTCTACGTTGAGAAGCCGAAGTAAGAAAAATAAAAAATACTTTTCAGTAGTACTGAAGAAAGGGGGATTAGAAGGGATAGAAGTAGAAGTGGGAAGAGACAGAGGCAAACTGAATAGAGTTGGCTAGCTATAGATGCAAGAGAGCAACTTGACACTCAAGGATGGATACGGCTCATTTGCATGCCTGTCGAAGAACAGTAGCTCTATATAGATAGTAATGATGACTAGAAGATGAAATAATAAAATAAGAATAATGTACTGAAAATGAATGGAGATGAATAATGACTAAAAACGAACAAAATAAATAAAACTAACTAATCATGGGCGCCATGAAAATGATCTTCGATCATTTTCCCAGGTATCTTACATTGCTTTCAAATATTAAATATATTAAACCTGTAATAATGAACATAAAGGAATAATAAAATAATTGATATACAAAATAAATACATATTTATTAAAAATAACTACTAGATTTTTGACAATCTCTGAGTTACACAAAGTGTATATCATGTGACTCTAAAATGACATAAGTTATACAAAAAGTTATCTCTAAGATAACAACAATAATGTTATCTGTTACAAAATTACAGGTATAAGTACCTCTCACTAACATATAGGGTACAAAATTACATAAGTCTTCTACCAAATGGTTATAGTACGCCTGCTACGTACAACTAAAGGAAACTGACAAAGATGAAAATACTACAAATAAATAGGCCCAAGCCTCACTAAGGGAAAATACAATAATGAATAAATAAAGTTAAATATACAATTGACTAAAGTAGAAATGAAGTTGAGATAAATACCGACGATGACCTAAATTAACCGAACAAATGGAATAAAGCGAATAACAGTAAAATATTTGGGAAACAAGCTAGTAATATTAAAAAATAAATTTACCCGAATTACATAAACCAATATCAAAGCAATAATAAAGTATTAAAAACCTAATTTTCTCTAGGCTTATTCCTGTGCACAAGAAGTTACCGTAGATACAAAGTTTGGGAACCAAATACCATAGTATACAAATATGTCATATAAAAACAAAGGTACGCTAAATCTGAAAAAAATAATTAATAAACATAATGTATCAAATAAATGTCTGATATATAAAAACCATAGTTACTTAAAACACAACACTAAATGTTCCCAAACGACTCCTAAAGAGGTTGCTGCTGCATCCTCAGAAATGAGCATCAAGATGATGCGGTCCCATGCCCTCCGTAGGCCCAGGTGGCAGGAAGAAAAGGAGCTGGAATACTCCCAAAAAGCTTGTTCCCAAAAATGACTTACTCCCAATGTTGACTTGACTGTGGCTGTGGTGGTTTCCCTAGGTGGTCAAAGAAGGGGCTATGACTTCATCTTATGGTTTCTCCCAAATGGCTAAAAACATACCCAGTTTTATTTCCCATTTTAGACATTAGCAAAAAGTAAAGGGAAGAAGAAATAATTGAGGAAACTTTTTAGAAGCATTAACATAGAAAAACCGATCATTAAAATGGAACAAAAACTAATCTCAGGTATCCTTGAACTATTTTGAGTGTGAAAACATGAACAAATAATGATGAATGTGAAATTTGAATATGATTTATCTGAGGGAATATCTGTAAAAATATATAGAATTTATAAAAATATTGGATGTTCAATAAATTTAAAACCTACAGAGAAATGATAATTATTTCCAATATTAATTGAGAATTGCATATGTTTGGTTATGTCTAACCAAAAAATATATTAATATATAATTTTCCTTGAATGAATATTAATTCAATAATCGAAATAATCTACATAAAATCCAAATAATGAGTTGACTAAGAAATTTAACAATGAACCTAATATATCAAATGTTCCATCACAAAAAAACCAGGCTATATAAAAAAAATTATTATGAAAAACTAAATATTTTACCGGGTTGATTCTTATCCAAATTCCATGAGGTGTTGAGTTACACATATGTTTCCATACTCCAGGCTCCAGATAACTTTTCACTTGGAAATTAACAAAAATGATTTAAATAGTTGAAATTATTAACCCGCCATTGGTATAACCGATTCGAACCACAGCTCACAGTCAAGTAAAGAGCATTCCTCTCTCATTCAGCGAGGAAGACGTCAAACTCTCACGGAACACGAATTAAATGACAAGGAACGGTTCAACTATGTTCCGTACAGTGTGACGTCACATGAGAAGTCCTTTACGAGAAATTAAAGAATTTAAATGGGAGGTCAAAAGAAAATAATTTTAAAAATAATTAAAGCGCTAAAAACGATATTATAACGGGTGGACCGTTACAATACACATAGCTAACAAGTCAAAGAAAAAAAAAGTGGTATGGTGCCGATGTGTGCTTTTTCCCTAGGGGTGAGTTTCATCCCATCTCGGGGGTGAAAAAATATATGTCCAAGATAAGTCTCATGGATAAACTGACTAATTTTAAGCAACTTTTGTTCCATAGAGTTTTTTCACCAAATCAATACTTTTCAAGTTATTTGCAAGTAAATATGTTCATTTTTCAACAAAATAACCACGTTCTTTTTAGTTTTGATTGCGGCGTTTCTGACTAACTCCGTCGATGTTACTCCAAACCGTTGGCATAAATTTTGAAGCCATGATTGTCTTCTTCTGCCGGGTTAGCGTTTGCTTTCTATTTTACCCTGTATTAATATTTGGAGTATACGATATTGGTGTGGTGGCGGACAAAAGCAGATAGATTTTTTTTACACACTTTCAATTTCTTTGAGAACATACACCTGTTTGCCGGTTTGACCAAAAGCAGATAAGTCAAAATTTGAGTTTTTTCAGGAAGCGAAAAAAACGTTTTAAATTAAATTAATTAAAATTAAACGCTTAAAATGTAGTTTTATAAATACTGTACATTTACAAATATTTTGGATTTTTATTGACTTATACAGTTAGGTACGTCTTTCTTTATTGACTTATAGGGCACAAATGATGTGCAAACTTTAAATAAAAAAAAACACAAAAATATTAGCTATCATGAAATAAAAATTAAAAAATACTGATAGGAACTAGTTGATTTGTTAGAATTGGAACTTCTAAAGGGAGTTGGCTCCTTCTTCTGTTGAAATCAACATTATTAAATGGGTCTTTTCTATTAAGGCTATCTTTGAACTGAATAATTGAAAACTCTTTTCAACTCATCGAAGCCACCTTTTTTCCAATCATCGCAACGGACAACCATCAGTGTCTTTAGTTCTTAGTACTATGCAACCTTTAATATCGATGAGAAATCAAAGAAGTCCGTTTGTGACATTTTCGTAACAGTGAATTCTAGATTGTATTTAGGTTGTTTGATCCCATTTCGAGTCGACGACTGTTCGAAGCTATATATACGCGTCAACGTGTTGAATTAACACAACATTAAGAAACGCTATTCCGACAGAAAAACTCGTATCAGTAACTCTTACTCTTAGTAAGTATTTTACATTTTCTCGTTTCAATAATAATATTCATAATAATTACGAATGTTACTGATTTTTCTTGATCCATTTTATTTTCCTGTTCGTTTCGTTGTGTTGCTCCTAACAGGCGCGGATCCATGGAGGGGTTAATGGAGTCAATTGGAGACCTCACCTGGTGTCTACTGACACTTAAAAGTCTTTGGAACGTAACAAATGAAAAATTCACACAATACATCTGTTTATTACCATATATTCAATTGAATGCCAGAGTTCAGATAAAAATAGTAATTGCCGCTGCTATGTTATGGTAATTTGTTTTCTAGAAAGGTTTGTATTGTCGACTGCAATAAAGTAAGCCGGTCGTCTCCAATAGACGCTGTAGGCTGCGTATAGCATCACGCCGCAGGAAAATTATTCATTTTCGTTACTTTTAATAAACTTTGAAGAACAAAAACTATCTTATTTTCTAAAATTGTAATTCTAAAATAAAGAGCCCGAATAAGAGCCACTTTTAGAAGGATGTTCAAAGTGGCATGTAACAGAGACTTAAAATTGGCATTAAGGACCTACGATTCTCTTTCTTACTGTATGGTGTCGAGTCTTGGACTGTGAATAAAGTCGATCTAAATCGCCTTGAGGCTCTCGAGATGTGGTGCTATAGAAGAATTTTAAGAGTTTCTTGGGACGAGAAGATTCTAAACTCCACAATACTAGAACGTCTCAACAAGACTACTGTGCGATTATAAAAAGCATCAAGAAGAGAAAGCTGGAGTATTTCGGACATGTAATGAGAGGTCCCAAATATGGGTTGCTACTGCTACAAAAATAGCAGGCAAACGCAGTCCAGGACGAAGATGAACTTCATGGTTGATTAGGGTGGCAGTTAATAAAATTAAGATAGCTATGACGGTAACCACCTCTCTGAAAGGATATGGTACTTACATGAAGAAGAAGAAAATAACAGGCCATCCTGAAAAAGAATCCTGAGCACGCCAGTTAAGAATATCCAGTTCAATACGAGAATTTTTTTTATTTCACTGCCCCCACCCTGCAAGGTTGCTGGATCCGCCGTTGGCTCCCACTAAGTCATCAGTCAATGCACCGCTACACACTAACCGCGAAAACATTATAAAAGATTCCGGGTTTTTAACGCGATTCGGTGTGAGTCGATGTATTACGATTCCGTCGAGTGTGCGCTGATTCATTTGAATAGGCAAAGATATTAAATTTCCGATGGTGGTGCATTGTGAGGCCGGCCGGTTCGGTCAAGCGTACTCGTACCTTAAACATTGACATATTAACGATAGACCTTACTTACTCCGTGGCGTTACAACCCTTCGTGGGTTTTAGCCAAATCGACAGCATGACTCCACTGTTTTCTGTCTTGAGCAACTTCCATCTAATTCTCCACGCCCATAGTGTGCAGGTCTCCTGCTATATTATCTCGCCACCGGAGTCGAGGGCGTCTGCGTGGTCTTCTTCCGGTTGGGACTTCCTCCCATACCAGTCTTACCGTTCTTTGGTCAGAATGTCTTCTGAGGTGATCTGACCATTGGAGTCTTCTGGGTTTAATTTTTCTTTAAACGTAGAGTTCTTCGAGCTCATTGTTAGTTCTTATCCTATATTGTCCTGATGTTTCATCCAGCACAGGATCAACGATTTTTCTTAGGATTTTTCTTTCCAAAACACGTAGTCTCTCTTCATTTTCCTTTGTAATCGTCCACGTTTCGCTTCCATATATCACCACGGTTCGTGTGATGGTTTTATAGACTTGTATCTTTGTACGCATTGTTAGTTGTTTCCATTTTATAAGGTTTTGGAGGGCAAAAATACATGTGTTGCCGGCCTGTATCCTTTTGTTTATTTCTTGTGATTCGTTATTGGCTTCAGTTATTGTGGTTCCAACATACTTGAATTCCCTAACGCGCTCGAAGTTAAAGTCATCGATGGTGATGTTTGGACCGATTCTGTCTCTGCTTTGGTTATTGCGGCTCATATACATATATTTCGTCTTGTTTTCCTTAATTTGATAGACCAGGCTAGGTATATGCCGCTCAATGCATCGGGGTATAACGCCAATATCAAGTACAGTGGTCTAGCTATCTTTGTCTGTCGTACGAGTGTGAGCGTAACTACCAAGAGGTGGGAGTAATGTAACGACACGGACACAGATGCAGCTGTCATCATATTATGCTAGAGAGAGAAAGCTAAGCGCCGGTAGAGAGAGATAGATAGACCACCGACCCGAACTGCTCCGCGTTACGCTATTTTTCGTACCTTACCTAATCTATGTATTATTATATGTATGAACTTAAAGGTATTAAGGTAAACGCGGTAAGATAAGGCTACAGCCTGGAGTTACAGTTTATTTCAGAATATTTTTACTATTTTGGATTAGGGATCACAGCTTTAATTGAAACGGTTTATTTAAACAGTCAGCTGTGTTGAGAAGGTTAATAGCAGATTTTCGAATATTTATAGTGATGCCGAAGACAAGCAAAAATACGGCTTTGGCCCATAATGTATTTACTTTCAGATTCTTTTATATTAGATACAGACTCTTATCAAGTTTTCAAAACTGCTGCGTCACTGTAACCGTGACTGCAACGTTAACTGTTACGTCGAATATAGTTATCGTAGTGAATTTTACATAAATATTCCCTTAATACGTTCAAAGGGACTGAATTCACAATTTTAAGGTCTTTTTTACAAATAAAGATTTTAATTAATTCAAAAATATGTATAATCTCGCCTACTTTAAATATTTTTCGTTTTTTATTCCTTTGGCTACTTGTAGTAATTCCGGCTTGAAAGAATGGTAAGGATATGAAATGTTTTTATTTATTAACAATTTTTTTATTTTATATAATGTTCAGGAATTTGGAAATTCGCACTTTCGATACCGCTGCGCACTGCTCTAAAGGGATAAGCAGATGTTTAGTTAAACCAAGCTCTCAAATTGTTTAACCAGGAGAGTCTTCTTCCATATTTAAATTTTATATAAATATGTAACATAACATAATCGTTTACATTTAAAGGGTTTTTACACAACACATTTTGGTGGCTAATGTATGCTATTTTGTGGCTTTTAGAACACTGATGATGGATTTCTTAATTCGAAAACGTTATGTTTTATTTTAACCCTTATTTAGGGTATTTTAAAATACACCTTTTACAACAAATCTAGTATTTTTAAATTAGAACAATTTTCAAATGCCATTTTAGAGGGGTGTTTAATTGAAATTTGAATTTGTCAATACATTTATCGAAAATATACAATATAAAAATAAAAATAATGAGAGTTTTTGCAATTGGAAATATAGTAACATCTAATAAACAAATTAAATATCATAAACTGTCAAATATTTTTCAACCATTTTTTTACTTAATACTGGTAATATGGTATAATTTCTGCTAGAAAATAAAATAATTTATAATGCTTATTTATAACGAAGATAATAATTTTTTGCAAATTTGATTTTTAAATTTTCATATATGTATATAAATATTTAAATAAATAAGAGGTCAAATTTAATTAGTCTGAGGTGAAAGATTTATCCTTCTACTTTGCGGAAAAAATCCCAAAGACCTTCATTGAAATGTAAATTACCTCAGCAGTTACAAATATAAATATTGTGCAAAAGTTACCCCCTTTTAACTATTAAAACAATGATCCCCTGATATGATTAGGATACTTTTTTGAAAATAACTTTTTTATTCACCTAAATTTTGATATAAAATTTGTTCCAATCTGTACGGAATTACATTTTGAATTTATTAAATTTTATTAGGTTATATGCAAACCATTAAACAATTCAAGAAATATTTATAATTGTAGATAATAATTAATGTGTAACAAATATTTTGCAGGCAAATTTAAAATAAAAATATTTTTCAATATGTAAACTTTTTCAGAACATTTTTAACATGCTTTAATGTTGAGCAGCAAAGGTAAAACTGCCAAACAAACAAATATATCCGCATAAATGTGCAGTGCAGATAAACTAATATATCAAAATGACAATATCAGTTGACTCTTTTCTGTATAATTCTATGTTTTGGCACATGTTCTTTTAATTGTAGTAAGCAACTTTTCTGTCCTAGTTTTGTTTCTCTTTCTGCATTTACTTCCTCGTTAAGGTGTATTCTTATATAAATTTTAATGGTTTTTTCTTTATTTTTACTTCATCTGTATCAATCTGGACGCCCATCAACCAGATTGACCGTCGATCTATTACGTGTTGTCAGCAACTGGATGCAAGCCGTACAAGACAGAGACAGATGCTGTGAATAGCTTAGGGGAAAAGTCTGAGAGAAACCTATGTCCAGCAGTGGACGCGTGCTGTTTGATGAGAATATATCAATCCAGTTACGACAATGTTGTTTCTTTTTTATTCATTTTAGAGCCTTACCAGTCCATTTTCCACCTCATTTAGACGTTGTCCTGCTTTATGTTAATAAATAACATTAATTTGATTTTTAATATCTCTTTTACTTACTTACTTATTGAAGCCGTCCTCTTGTACCTTACGGTGTCGCGGTAAGTGGAGAAATCAGACGTCTCCATGCCTTTCGGTCAGTAGCTAGTCTTTCTGCTCCACCCAATATTTCTTTTTACGCAAGTATTTCCAATATTTGCGTTCCACGTACTTGCTGGCCTGCCTCTTCGTCGTTTGTTGTCAGATGCTGCTTTCCATACCCTCTTTACAGTTCTACCTTCACTCATTCTCGCCATATGTCCGAACCACGGTAACTGTTTCGTTTCAAGTCTGGCTAAGGTCCTTCCAACACCGCACCTTTCACGTATGTCTTTATTTCTTATACGATCACGTCTGGTCACCCCGGATACCGCACGTAAATATCGCATTTCGCATGCTTGAATTTTACTACGGATGTTGTCGTTCACTGTTCACGTTTCACTACCGTAGAGTAGCACCGGCTCGTATACAGTTTGAAATACTTTCATTTTTGTTTTCAGGCTTACTTCTTTCTTCCTAATAAAACTTTTATTTAGTGCATAGTATAATTTTGTTGCATTCATTACCCTGCTGTTTATTTCTGGTTCTATATTTCCTTACCCATTCATTGTTGATCCTAGATACTTGAAGTCCTCTACTTGTGTAATGGTTTCATTATTCAGCTTTACATTTATATTTTCTTGAGATTTCGATATTACTAAAGCTTCTGTTTTTTCAATATTTATTTTCATCCCAAATTTCTTAAAGGCTTCATTCCAAACATTCATATTCACTCGCAAGTCGTTTTCTGATTTTGCCACAATTACCAGGTCATCGGCATAATATCAACTCAGACACGTAAACTTGTTGAAGTTTATACACCCCAACCCTAGTTCTTTTTACCTTACCCCTGCATTCTTTTGCAATTTCGTTCACTAGAGTGATGAATAACAAAGGACTCAGAACACCACCTTGTCTTACACCTGTCCTTGTGTAGAATTCTAGAGATGAGCGATTGTTCCTTCTTACATTATTACGTGAACATTTATATAGGGTGTCCCAAAAGTAGCGGAACGGTCGAATATTTCTCGAAATAAACATGGTATCGAAAAACTGAATAATACGTGTTCAATAATTTTCAAAAATCTATCGAGTGCCAAAAAACGCGACCCCACCATTCCACCTTCTAGAGGTGGGGCGGGGGGTAACTTTGAAATCTTAAATAGAGACCCCAAGATTTTATTTCAGATTTTGATTCCTTACGTAAAAGTTAGTAACTTTCATTCGAGACATTTTTTTGAACTATGGATAGATGGCGCTATTAACGAAAAGAATCCTTTATCCTGATCTCATAGGTAAATAATAAAACGGTCTAATATCTCGAGAAATACACTTCCAAAGGAAAAACAAAAAAACACGTATTTAATATTAAAAAATCCACAAGGAAAAGAAAAAGTTTTCCTGTAGTTGGCTGTATACCATCAATCACAAAATTGGAAAGAAATCCTTTGTAAGAGGTATAAAATTTTTTTTATTAAAAATCCCTTAAAAGGGCTACATCACAGCAAAACGTTTTCGATTTTTATAAAAAATCATCATCAGTGTTCGATAAATTGGATGCTAGCTGAGCCACAAAAGAAAAATATCTGGGTAAAAACCCTTTACATAAAATATAGATGCCTTAAAAGTGCATACTTTAAGGCAATTTTAAGGCATCTATATTTTATGTAAAGGGTTTTTACCCAGATATTTTTCTTTTGTGGCTCAGCTAGCATCCAGTTTATCGAACACTGATGATGATTTTTTATAAAAATCGAAAACGTTTTGTTGTGATGTAGCCCTTTTAAGGGATTTTTAATAAAAAAATGTTATACCTTTTACAAAGGATTTCTTTCCAATTTTATTTAATATTCTTCAAAAACATATCGAATGGCACCAAAGACGACCCCCCACTCCACAACCTGGAGGTGGGGTGGGAGGTAACACTAAAATCTTAAATAGCAACCCCAATTTTTATTGCAGATTTAGATTCGTCATGAAAAATGAAGCAACATTTGCTCGAAACAATTTTTAGAATTGTTGATAGATGACAGTAACAAATAGTCTTTTTTTTAACTATAGCGGTATTCTAAAATCCTAAAAAATATTTTAAATAAATGTTGCCCAATTTTTCATGATTAATCCAAATCTGCAATAAAAATATTGGTTGCCATTTAACATTAAAAGTTAACCCCCCCCCCCCCCCACCCGTAGGGGTGGGGTAGAGTGTCATGTTTGGTGTTTTTCGATAGGTTTTTGAAAAATGTTAAACGCATATTTTTTGGTTATTCATTTGAAAGTGTAATTCTCGAGATATTAGAGCGTTTTATAATTTACCTATGGTATTACAATAAATTGTTTTTCCGATTATAGCGCCATCTATCCACAATTCTAAAAATGTCTCAAATAAAAGTTGTTTACTTTTACATAAGGAATCAAAATCTGCAATAAAAACTGGCAGTTTCTATTAAAGATTTTAAAGTTACCCCCACCCACCTCCAGGGGGTGGAGTGGGGGATTGCGTTTAGTGTCATTGGATAGATTTTTGAAAATTATTGAAAACGTGTTTTTCAGTTTTTCGCTTCGATATTTACTTCGCGAAATATTCGACCGTTCCGCTACTTTTGGGACACGCTGTATAATATACTCTTCATTGCTTGGATTAACTTCAGTTTCACATTTCTACGGTTTAATATTTCCCAGATCTTGTTACGTGGCGCCCGATCAAATGCTTTTTCCAAGTCCACAAAACAGAGAAACAATTTACTGTTATGCTCTAGAGCTTTTTCTGATAACAAAATGATTAGATTTATCTGATAAAAAAAATATCTCTTTTAGTAAATAAAGAATCATTTAATCGCATTTAATTGTACTTATTTATTGCTCAGTTTATGTCATTGGAAAGAGTGTAAGTTAATCGATTTATGTTAAAACCGGTTTCCATCAAGAACTTCCCCAAAAGGTTCTAAATATTGGTGTTGTTGATAGCCGACATTACCCAGATTTCCTATACAAACACAGAGGAGACGAACCCACAGCTAAACGATAATTATAATGTTGTATCTAAATCGAGCCTATTTCCAAAGCAAATTACGAAATCAATGATGATGATAGGCCTAATAGGACCTGCTGCCGTGGCAATTAATATGAGTTATTAAAGGACAAACACAAAAGGGTCCAGAAGGGCTTCCTTCCAAAAGACGGCGATGATGTCGAGCAAAGGTTGAAAATCACAAACAAGTAATTAATGCGTTGGAAAGTGTTCCTAGTGGACTATATTTTCCTTCATGAATAAAATAATAATTATACAGGAAAGGTAGACATTTAAAATATATCAAACGAATTTAAGTACCAGAGCCGGATTATTTTGTTTTACTGCCGTTGTAAAATAACAGTCAAGGACGCTATAACAAAGAAAGTGGTAAAAACATTTTTCTACAACCACTATTCAAAGTGCACTTTTCTGCACGGTTTTATGTTAGCAAACTTGATATTTTCTCACAGTATAAGATATTTGACATTAGTGTGCAGAAAAGTGACGTCTCTGTGCCGCAAAGTGACGTTTCTGTGCCGCAAAGTTCTTTTCTGCACAGTTGACTACCTCATTCTGAGTAACGTTATATTCTGTTTACATCCGTGGTTAAACTTTAGACAAATATATAACCTATAAGACAACTATTATATTTAACTATAGCATAGAAACTAAATTATGGATGTTACAACTGTTTTATTTTACAATTTTATTCTTATTAAACATTTTATAATTATCAAATAACCAATAAGGATTTAGCAACCTGTGCAAGAGACGTCGAATGAAGTAGGTTTTGTGTAAATCCGTGACTGCATAAATATAATGTCAATAATGTGTAATAATTGTTTAAATTTAAACAAATTAAGGCAGTGCATTAATTTTTTAACTGATTTCTGTGTAATTTATTTAGGTATAAGGAATTTAAATTGATTAGTAGGTATTAATTAAATACAGTTTAAAATTTATCACATAGGTACCTATTATAATTAATCGTCGTTTGGAAATTGTGATTTTTATTTTTAGGAAAAACTGTGCTTGTAGAAAAAGTATAGTGTGAAACACGTGCAGAAAGGTAATTTCTCACTCGTTTGAATTGCGGCACTCGCTTGCGCTCGTACCGCAACTTTTCAAACTCGTGAGAAATTAGTATCTTTCTGCACTTGTTGCACAATATACTATTCTTTACAACCACTATTCAAAGTGCACTTTCCTGCACAGTTTTATGTTAACAAAGTTGACATTTTCTCACAGTATAAGATTTATGACATTAGTGTGCAGAAAAGTGCCGTTTCTGTGCCGGAAAGTTCTTTATCTACTCTATGTCATAATATTATGTATTAGTCACATTAAGTTTTTAGTTTGTGAAAACTGTCATTATAGGTAGCAGTGCGTGAAGGATTTAAAGTGTGCGTGAAGTAACAATGTATTTTAAATTGAATTTACTTTTTCGCACTGTTTTTTGGCACACTTTCATAACGTGTGATTCAAAATTATTGTCACCATAGGTGGCTCTGAATGACAGAGATAGCTATACAGTGCATGTCTATTCTTAATTCAGATATACTTTTCAGTTTACCTCACCTTTCCAGTGTACGTCAACTTAACAAGAAAAGTTAGGTTATGTAGAGATGTTGGTGGTGGTAATATACAGTATCTTGTTTGATTTTATTTATTATTGTTACTTATAATTTTGTTTCGTTTTATTTTTGATTAAAGCTCTGTGTTAAAAGTTTTGATAATCAAATATCTTTAACTTTCGCGTTGTCATGGTGATGACATGTGAGCAATAAATTACAACAAAAGTTTTGACAGTTTGGTGGTTTGAAAGAAGTTAGAATTTTAAAATGTCAAGTTCTAAAAATTGTAGAATAGAAATGAATTCCCGTGACGAAGAATTACAGTTTCTTTATTTGTTTATCGTAGATCAAATATTATATGAAACTGGGCGTGAAGTACTTTTTGCGAACTTTCGCGATGTATAGCACTCGATCCGCTGTCGCTCGTACTCTAAACATCACGTGCGTTCGCAAAAAGCATTCTTCACGAACTGTTTCATAAATAACTATTTCTGCACA
Source organism: Diabrotica virgifera virgifera (assembly GCF_917563875.1). Classification (NCBI taxonomy): domain Eukaryota; kingdom Metazoa; phylum Arthropoda; class Insecta; order Coleoptera; family Chrysomelidae; genus Diabrotica; species Diabrotica virgifera. The sequence continues at coordinate 212,489,229 of NC_065444.1, forward strand.
GTTCCATTACATTCCACAATAAAATCATAAATATAATTATTATAACATGTTTAGATGAAATGATTTTATTTAAGATATTAGATTTGATAGTGCTTTTCAAAAAAGAACCGATTTAACTCATGTCCGAGTAATCTGCAAAATTCGCTACTTTAATACATTATTTTTAAACTTTACATTTGGTATTTTACGAATGACTACCTCATTCTGAGTAACGTTATAATAATATATGTATACTGTTTACATCTGTGGATATAGGCTATTGATTATATTCAAAATAAGATAACTAAATGGAACTACAACGTTAACGGGGTTTTATTATTTCATATGGTCAGTGGACATCCATATATGAAAAAACCGCGGAGTGCTACCATTTAAAGGGGTGCGTTTTTGAGAAATGGGTGAATTAGTACCTGGGCACAGGTTACATTAGGGTGAGTTCTATGCACTCTTGGTACAAACATATCTACATACAAATTGTTCCTGGTTAAATTTCCTATCTAAATATCACTTTTTTAAGTCAATGATACTTTTTTTTACAAAAATATATTCAAAAGAAAAAGCACAAAGAAACCCAAAAGAAAGAAATTTTGTTTTTTGTCCCATAACTTTTGTCCACGAGGATATAGGTACAGACATTGCTTAATAGGAAAAAACCTACATATTTCTTCTTTAAAATCTTGGTTGTTAGAGGTAATTAGGATTTATAGTTTTCGAAATATGATTTTTCAAAGTTTGCCACTCACAGCAATTTTGGGCAATTTTCCTTGTTATTTCGCAAATATTGTTCTGTAACTTTTTTCTACGTAACTTTAGGTATACGCAATGGTACACGTAATAGGAATAAAAATCAATTACCTTTAAAATGGTCTACTGTATAACGTTGTACGACTTTTTTAGATGATGGTTTTTCAAGGTTCTATACTTTTCGATTTTTTATAATATAATATAAAAATAAAATAATATTATTATATAATATATTATATATTATATAATATTATATTATATATATAGTATATATAATATAATATTATATTATATGCTATATTATATAATAAAAAAAGCTTATTTTGTTTACTTTCAAATGGTGTATTACAAAAAATTCTAGGATTATTTGTGAATAAGATATTATTTTTCAAAATCTAATAATAGTATGGTATAGTTAGACCCAAACCCAGACATCCAAAGTGAAAGTTATTCTCCAACACCAAATTGTTCTATATGGTCCACATAATGTTCAGAAAAAAGTCACACCATTTTGAGCGTCGGGTTTGGGGGGGAGAGGGGGGAGAAATCTGCAAATTCGTAGTTTTTTACGTTTTTCGTCAATATTTCTAAAACTAAGCGGTTTAGCATGAACAACCCTCTACACAAAATTGTTCTACATTAAATTTGAAATAAAAAAGGCCCTATGCATAACCCTTCTAAAATGAACGGTACCAAAGTTACGGAGGTAGTATATTATAATTGGTCCAAACAAAGGCCTAACCCAGACATCCAAAGTAAAAGTTTTCCTTCAACACCAAATTGTTATATATGGTCCACATATTGTTCAGTAAAAAGTTACACCATTTTGAGGGTACGGTTTGGGGGGGAGAATTCAATAAATTAGTAGTTTTTTTTTAAGTTTTTCGTAAATATCTCTAAAACTATGCTTTAGCTTAAGAAATGTTCTATAGAAAAATGTTTTACATAAAATTTAAAACAAAAAAGGTTCTATACATAATTGTTATAAAATCAACGGTTCCAGAGTTACGGAGGGTGAAATTGGAGGTTTTTGATACTTTTTATATTTACCGATTTCTCCCACCTCTCCCCCCCCCCAAACCCGACGCTCAAAATGGTGTGACTTTTTTCTGAACATTATGTGGACCATATAGAACAATTTGGTGTTAGAGGATAACTTTCACTTTGGATGTCTGGGTTTTTGGTATAGTTATATCATAAATATTGCCCAAAAAATATAAAAAGTATCGAAAACCTCGACTTTCACCCTCCGTAACTCTGGAACCGTTGATTTTATAACAATTGTGTATAAACATTTTTTGTTTTAATTTTATGTAGAACATTTTTTTATATAACATTGTTTACGCTTAAGGATAGTTTTAGAAATATTGACGAAAAACGTAAAAAAACTTCTAATTTACCGGTTTCTCTCCCATCTCCGTCCCAAACCGGACGCTTAAAATGGTGTAACCTTTTACTTAACAATATGTGGATCATATAGAACATTTTGGTGTTAAAGGAAAACTTTTACTTTGGATGTTTGGGTTAGGCCTTTTTTTGACCCGTTATACTATACTACCTCCGTAACTTTGGAACCATTTATTTTAGAAAGATTATGCATAGGGCCTGTTTTATTTCAAATTTAATGTAGAACAATTTTGTATAGAAGGTTGTTCATGCTAAACCGCATAGTTTAAAAATATTTTCGGCAATAACATTTCTTAACCATAAACATATATTTCTTTTAGACTAACTGATTTCTTTATCTCAAATAAATTAACAGAAAACATCCTCAGCGTTGCACCCGCCATGTTTAATATAGCGTTGTATTGTATATTTTTATAGAAGACGATACATTCAAGAAACCTATTATAGTTGATACATAAGTATACACATTTTTAAAAAGGTACTTACATGTATGAAGTTCTACCATTTTTGGAAGGCCCCGCAGTTGGTTAATAACTCCTTTCTTAATATTGTTCTGAAGCTATATATTATATCATTCTGTCCCAGCTTTAAATTGTGGCATATTTCCCAGTTAGAATAATAAGCTCCTTTATTTCAGAGTCGTCCATCATTATACCTAAAAAGCATATAAAGATACTATTATGTTTCTTTTTTAACCATTCGGATACGCAACAATATTATTATTACATCTTAAATTACTCAATTTACTTTTATTTAATACCTATATATGTACGTACCTTCAAAATATCCGTTAATTTTTAAAGAACACCAATAAATCAAAAATCCATCTATATGAACATGAACATATCATGCCATCTTGACAAACACTGACGACTAAATCATAAATAGTTAATCTGCGCAATTCTTTTGTGGAAGAAAATCTTTTGCAAGCAACATTTCGGCATTAATGACAAAGTTTTTATTTTATAACCACCGTTACTACAGAGGGTATTTCTGAAGAATTATTTCTTGTGGTTTAAAATATTTATTTGACTGCAAGAAAATTTCTTGTTCACAAATATAAATATGGATTAACTTAACATTATATTTCTTATACTACAAAATATTTGTAGTTTTCAATTTAAGAAATAAAAACTTATTAAGAAAATTATTGAGTTGTGTTTAAAAAACTCGTTTCTTCATATGTGAACCGGTATGTTTAAGTTAATAGGATATGTTAACTTTTAAGAAATATTGCTCAAAGAAATCGGTGTTTTAGGAGAAAAGAAATTGTTCTTTCGGTGTATCTGCGTTAGTCATCAAAATTGATGTTGCCCGTGTATCGTGTATCGTGATTAAAACTTTTTGGCATTTTCTAATATCTCCAGAGCTTTAGAAGACAAATCCTATCCGTGACAAATGTTGGCCGCCATCACGGCAATATTTGTCTTCTCCGAGACAGCGCGTAAGAGCCGTACAAATGTTGTGTTGAACCAAGTTTTTGACCCCGTTTTCCAAAAATGGTTTTCCTTGCAGGATGACTTATAGGGGGGAATAATTTTGCATAATATGTCCTAAGTATTATAACTTTCGAGATTTTATGGTGTTCAGTATATCTCGGTCCTTTTTTATTCTTTCGTACCTCCTCATTTTTATTCCCCATATAGACACATCTCAAATGTTTCTAATTTTTTGCACATATCTAAGGTCCACGATCAAACACAATAAAAAAGTTAGAGAAAACGTAGAATCGCAGCATTCGTTCTTTCATACCAAGAGAGCGGTTTTTTCTCTTGAAGAAGTCGCCCACCCGATTAAAGATATAATATCTAGCCTGTCAGATTCGCGCTCTTATCTCCTGGCTTTTAGTCCACTCTTTATTTATTATGATGCCGAGGTAGTTGTAGTGCGTTTCTACTCTGCTAATGCCTATCTGATATTCTTTAGTCGGTACCTGTTTAGTAGAATACCGTTTTTACTTTCGTACAAAGTTTAGATAAATATTCTTTCAAAGTAAATATTTCACTTGAGTGTTAGATAACGTCTAGGTAAGGGGAGGGATACAGAAAAACGTTACGGTGCAAAACATGGGGAAGAGAGAACAAATAATCTTTAAAAATTGCGTTACATAATACTTAAACGCTCCCTTTTATATTAATTTAGAAAACGAGATATCTAATTGGAATCCTCCGCTATAGCGAGTGGTGCTTATAAAATTGAGGAAGGCTCATAACTTTACTAAATTAATTTCAATAGGTAACATCGATATAATAATACACATAACCTCGCTAATTGAAGACAAACTTTGTTTCCTGTACGGATTACATTTTCGCCCCCAAGTCATAATTGCCGTAAAGATAGAGTGCGGCAAAATACAATACTACTCCACTATAATTGGTCCAATTTGCGGAAAATGAAACTTTGGAGCATTTACAACGAGTATACTATTCGGGAAATTTGAAATATGTAGCTGGTTTATTAAATGAGTATGCGATATTATATTCGGGATGCGGTAAATATTTTACGTTTTCGGGTTTGCAGTTCGGTAGAACAATAAGAGGTATCATGTGAACTTTTAAAATTCTAAAATATGATGGGAATCTGTCTATAAAACAACAAATAAGCTTTAATAAAAGAAAAATGAATAAACATTTTCAATTTCATTTCATTCTGGTGGGATGTAGAATAGCATTATGTTGTTTTATATGCCATTAGAGTGAAAACTTAGTCTTTTTGCTAGCAGTTGCCGCTAGGGCATCTATGCCATTTCGTTCGTTGCAATCCGGGACTGCACGCTGGAGATTGTTTTGGTTGGATCAGGGAGAGCAGCATATGTGCCTCCTGATGAGAGACTAATAAGTTTCGAAACCGGTAGAGGTGCTTGCAGCACTCTCTGATTGGACTGGAATATGGTTCGGCTGTGTTTTCGTTTTGCAACGAAATTGAAAATGATTATTCATTTTTGATTTACATTTACTCTGTGTGGAGTATCAAGGGAACCATTTTCGTTGGAACTTTACCGCTCTGAGCAGATGGGACGTGAATTGTAAATTGTAGAATTCCCTCATCTTCCTTAGTCTCAGCATCCGTATGGCTTGCAAATTGTAGAAGCCTCGGAGGTGTAACCAGAGACGGTTCCCATTGTTTTCATTCTGGTGGGATGTTCTATGTGCCACTAGAGTGAAAACTTAGTCTTTTTGCTAGCAGTTGCCGCTAGGGCATCTATGCCATTTCGTTCGTTGCAATTCGGGACTGCACGCTGGGGTTTGTTTTGGTTGGATCAGGGAGAGCAGCATATGTGCCTCCTGATGAGAGACTAATAAGTTTCGAAACCGGTAGGGGTGCTTGCAGCACTCTCTGATTGGACTAGAATATGGTTCGGCTGTGTTTTCGTTTTGCAACGAAATTGAAAATGGTTATTCATTTTTGATTTACATTTACTCTGTGTGGAGTATGAAGGGAACCATTCTCGTTGGAACTTTACCGCGCTGAGCAAATGGGACGTGAATTGTAAATTGTAGAATTCCCTCATCTTCCTTAGTCTCAGCATCCGTATGGCTTGCAAATTGTAGAAGCCTCGGAGGTGTAACCAGAGAAGGTTCCCATTGTTTTCATTCTGGTGGGGTGTAGAATAGCATTATGTTGTTTTATATGCCATTAGAGTGAAAACTTAGTCTTTTTGCTAGCAGTTGCCGCTAGGGCATCTATGCCATTTCATTCGTTGCAATCCGGGACTGCACGCTGGGGTTTGTTTTGGTTGGATCAGGGAGAGCAGCATATGTGCCTCCTGATGAGAGACTAATAGGTTTCGAAACCGGTAGGGGTGCTTGCAGCACTCTCTGATTGGACTAGAATATGGTTCGGCTGTGTTTTCGTTTTGCAAGGAAATTGAAAATGGTTATTCATTTTTGATTTACATTTACTCTGTGTGGAGTATGAAGGGAACCATTCTCGTTGGAACTTTACCGCGCTGAGCAGATGGGACGTGAATTGTAAATTGTAGAATTCCCTCATCTTCCTTAGTCTCAGCATCCGTATGGCTTGCAAATTGTAGAAGCCTCGGAGGTGTAACCAGAGAAGGTTCCCATTGTTTTCATTCTGGTGGGGTGTAGAATAGCATTATGTTGTTTTATATGCCATTAGAGTGAAAACTTAGTCTTTCTTTAATAAAAGCTTAAACAAAGAAGCATTTTTGTATTATTATTATTTATTATTAGTTACTTTGCTTTCTTGCTGTGCTTGCTGACCAAAAACAAAAAAATATATTGCAGGATACAAGAAATGTTCAAGTAGTGAAACAAGAAGCATGCGTATTTACAGATGATACAGTGCTATAGCAAAAATAGAAAAAACATATTTAAAATAAGATGACAATGTGAACAGAAGAATTAAAATCATACAACTTAAGAATAAACATCGAAAAAACTAAAGCGATGTTAGTAACAAAAAACAAAACAAAAATAATCGTTAACATTGAAGGAAATAAAATCGAGCAGATAAAAGTATACGGATAAGTTTGAATAATATAAAGCGTTTTGTAGCGTTTTTACGTGTCTGCTCTAATGGGATCAAGGATAATATTAACTATATAGATACTTTGGGTCGAAATGGGGCTAGTAGAAGGAACAGACACATAAAGCTTCATGCATACGGCAGCTCATTTTTTTTGTGCGGTGGCAGGTCGTGGAATCGTTAGGGGGGTAAGAGGGTTTAAAGAAGACTAACTACCTTATCCAAATAAGCAAAGGATACTTACACAGACTTGAGGACCTTCCTACTACGTAAAGAAATTTGGACGCCCTTTGAAAAATCCTCAAATTCACATATCGAGTACTTACTGGACATATTACATACATACTTTTGGGAACCAAATTGGGGGACATTCATCTTAGATTCCTCGTTGGGGATATACTGGGCTATTAATTACCATCCTATGGCTTCTATGCCATTTCTTTTCTTTATTCTAAAACTTATTTCATTTGTATTAGACATATGGTTAATAATTTTTTTAAAGAAAGAGGTTACAGAAATAAAAATAGGTACAGTTTACAATGTTTATTCAAACCTTTAGACCTTATTATTATTACTTTGAGAATAAACATATTCTCAAAAAAGAAAAGAATAAATAAAACAAATATATGATTTTACGATTCTTAACCTTATTTTTAGCAGTGTATCTCTAAACAAAAATTTGACTTATGGCTGTCAAAAGTCACTGCCATTTTATTTAATTTACATAAAACTTTCCATGTTGAAAACAAACTATTTAAATATTTAAAACCTTTACCAATTTAATACACTTGGAATTTAATTAAAATAAACATTATTCCATACCTTTTCTAAAATAAAATCCTTCGTCACATGTCACACTTGGAACTTGACCAAAATTTTCCATCCAAGATAAAGGGGAGACATTCAATCCTAACCAAACAGGAAACAGGATAAGTAGATACCAAATAAAATATCATCGGGGTACTTCAATACAGGAATTCTTACAGGAATATTACCATAACATCATAAAAACTGGAAAAGACAGGAACCACGCACTTTTCTACCGGCAAACCAAACTGCGTCACACTGTTTCACATGAATATATCCAACTTATTGCTGTGAAACTTTGAAACAATATTACTTAATGTTTACTGGACAAAATGCCAGTCCTTTTCTTCGTTTACCATAACTAAAAAAGCATTTCCAAGCGCGGAAAGTACGATTCTCTGCGAGTCTGTTGAGTTCTACCAAAAAGATATGTTCAACCTTCGAACATACTTTGAAAACTGACTCTTACTGACTGACATTTCTTCTCGATCGTTTGACCAAAACTATTGACCAATCGTCAACTACAACTCAAGGATCTTTCAAAATTCAGACCAATAATATCAAACGATGCTTCGCGCTCAAAACTAAGGGAAAAATACCAAACCTTTTCAAGGATTCATTCTAGAATAATGAATGTTTACTTACACAAACAAACAGGAAATTTCCTAACGTTTTTACAATGCTGCGAAATATATTGAAATATTTCGAACAGGAGCGGCTTAGGAAATTTTAAAGATATATAAACTCGCCAAAATATTATTAAAATACATATTTTTCTTGGGATAGGATATAAAATTAATGGATACATTTACCTAACATTGTAGCAGAAATTTGTAATGCTACAAATAAAGGGACACAAGAAAACGAGATTGGTGCCAGAATAAATTCAGCAACTAGAATATATCATGCACGATATAAAAACTTCTTAAATAGGAAAGAAATAACAACAAAAACGGGTACTAGACGAAAAACTAACAAAGAGATTGCAAGCAAGTGAAATGAAATATTTAAGGAAAGTGCTAAGTGTTAGAACCGACAGAAGAAGAAACCAAGGCATTACTATAAGAAACTAGAAACGAAATTACTAAAGGCTAAAGCAAAAGAGGAGAAACTGGTGGGGACACATGATCAGAATGAACGAAATTAGACAGGTGAAGAAGATATGGGTCGCGAGAAAAATAGGGAAAACCCGTAAAGGACGACCAAATAACAATGGATCAATAGCATAAGCGAGATTCTTGAAGAAAGAGGGAAGACATTGAGTGAGCCTAAGGAAGTAGCTAGCGACAAAAAAGAGTGGAGTAAATTTGTAGAAAAAATCTAAGAGAGCTCGCACACCTCGACGCCTTCGGGTATAACAAATTTCCGATTATGTATCTACTTTGCTTTCTATCCAACGATAGACTCGATGTCCAGTTTTCATGATACACCAGGGAAATAAGGCAAAAATATACCATGTTCGGGACACTTGAGCAGTCAGGTTGCAAATGGGTTTTTTGGGTACTATATACGTAATACATTATAAATACAAAAATGCCCGTCACAGTTTGGACGAGAAATTTAGTTATTAACAAAAAAGGGTTAAAAATGAGAGTTTTTTCGTTTAAATCGCTACAGGTAAAAATAGGGTAACTAAATGTCTTATTTATAATATTTTCCTTTTAGTAGATGAGCCAAGGTTTAAAATAGCGTTTTTTGAATTTTCGTCCGATTATTTGTTGCTTCGGATATTGCAAAATAAAACTAAAATTTCGAAAATAAAAAATTTGCTATAACTTTTGCGAAAATGAGTTTAGGACTTTCGTATTGCATGAAAAGTTGAGTCAAATAGTCCATACAATGCACAAAAAATTTTAAGACGATGCGTCAATTAGTTTAAATTTTATTCAATTTGTTTATCCTAAAGAGCTTTTTTTTCGCAATGTCATTGTTCAGAAAATAATAATGATACAGCAATTCTGTGAAAACAACATAAAAGAAGAATAGTCATGTTTTCAACACATTTAAAAAAAATCATTAAAAAGTAATTTTTATCACTCAGAAAACATTTTACTAGAATAGAGTCATTTTTGGCTTATAAACAATTTGAATAACTTTGTTAATATTGACTGTAGGCTAAAACTACAATAGAATTTGAAAAAGTGCTATTTTATACGAGTTTTTAAAGAAAAACTTTTCGCCTAGGATAATTACGGTCAAAGTTAGCCACTTTTTTTATTTAATTGACGGCTACTTTATTTATAACAATTAAGCAACCTAACTAGAGCCATTTTCAAGTTGAAGATATATAAGTTATGTGTAAAAGTTTGAGTAAACTTTGAACCTCAACCGAGTGGTTAATAAAGCTTTAAAATTGGCGTCCGAACGAAATTAATTCGTGGTCGGTGGAGCGGAATTACTAAAATATGTGCACTCAAAAAATGAAACTGATTCTGCAAACATATGCTGCGATTAATATCGCTGGAACTTGTTGATGGATTTTGATCATAATTTTTTTAATTTGTATGTACTCGTAGTCTTATAAAGTACGTTATGTACACACAACCCCACCTAACATTACAAAATGTTAGGGGGAACTCCCCTTATCACTCAGGGATATGAAAAATAGATTACGACCGATTCTAAGACCTACCGAATATACATATATAATTTCATAAAAATTGGTCAAGCAATCTCGGAGGAGTATGGAAACTAACACTGTGACAGGAGAATTTTATAGATGTAAATATATCACCCCTAATATATATAACCCCTATTAACAAATAGGGGTTGGTGACAGAAGTTTGAAAATTAAGGGTTGTATGTATTTTTTAATTCTACATCATATAAAATAAGGTAGATAATTTTGTCCAAAAAAATAAAAAATAAATGTCAGGGGGGCAACCCCCCTTATAACTAATGGGTATAAAAATAGATTAAAACCTCTTCAACGTTCTACAGGATAAATGTGTAAAATTTTATAAAAATCGGCCAAGCCGTTTCGGAGTAGTATGGTAACTAACACTGTTACAGGAGAATTTGATGTATATAGAAGTAACTGCGAAGTAAATAATAAAAGTGGCTAACTTTGAACCTAATTAACCTAGGCAAAAAGTTTTTCTCCGAAAATTCGTATAAAAATACCAGCTTTTGAAATCCTAAAGTAGATTTACTCTATAGTCAATATTAACAAAGTTATTCAAATTGTTTAGAAGCCAAAAATGACTCTATTTTACTAAACTTTTTTCGGAGTGATAAAAACGACTTTTTAATGATTTTTTTCAATACTTTAAAAACATAACTATTATTCTTGCATGTGGTTTCCACAGAATTGCTATGTCATTATTATTTTCTGAACAATAACATTGCTAAAAGAAATGTTTTTGCGATAAACAAATTGAATAAAATTTAAACTAATTGACGAATCGTCTTAAAAATTTTTATACATTATACGGAATGTTTGACTCAACTTTTCGTGCAATATGAAAGTCTTAAGGCCATTTTCGCAAAAGTTATAGCACATTTTTTATTTTTGAAATTTTAGTATTATTTTGCACTTTCCTAAACAAAAAAGGATCGGACCAAAATTAAAAAAGTGCCATTTTAAACATTGGCTCATCTACAAAAAGAAGAATATTTTAAATAAGATTTTTAATTACCCTATTTTTATTTGTAGCGATTTAAACGAAGAAACTGCCATTTTTGACACTTATTTGTTAATAACTAAGTTTCTCGTCCGAACTGTGACGGGCATTTTTGTATTTATAATGTATTAGGTATTAAGTACCCAAAAAATCTATTTGCAACCTGGCTGCTCAAGTGTCTTGACAAAAACCTTATTTCTCTGGACTATGACCCTCATACTGACGACAAGATTAACACTAGAAGCACTAGAGCGGTCATTTTGACTGCTTTTTATTTTTCACCTACTGTATTACTTATTCATAGTTATTTTAGAAACTTGACAACTTAGGACTTTTTTTAGATCTATCTTGTCTTTTACATGTACTTAGTGTAAGTACTTTTTGAGATATATTGATCTTTACCTAGAAACACCGTATGCAGTCATTTTGACCGCTTTATATTTTGGACCTTCTGTATTATCATTCATATTTATTTTACAAAATTAATAATTTAGGACTTTCCCACACCTATTTGAAGATTACATAATATTTTCTTTTAGATATACCTACTAACTTAGTGTAATTACTTTTTGAAACGTTGATGTCAACCTAGAAAAATTCGGTCCTAATGACATCTTATTCTACTTTTGTTAGAAGTTTTTACTCATTTTCTGTAAAACATGTATCTAAAATTATTGTTAGTTAGTTTAAGTATCCTCTTTGCAAGTGTTCAATCTGAATTTTGACTTTTTACTTTGATTTTTCTCCTTTCTGATCTTATCATGTCTCGTCGATACTCGTATTTGACGGATAGGTCTGGATCCCGCGTATGAACAAAAAGTTGATTAATAGCAAGCTGAAAATTTGTTAATAGCTTAATGGTGTCTAGTCGGATAAACTTTTATATATGGGAACACTGGAACAGGGGCAGTTTTAATTGTGGAACAGGTTAAAACTTTGGAACGGTCACACCACGAAAACGGCACATTTATTTTGTCCGACAGAACAGACTTAAACTCTCCGAACAGAGATTAAACTCTCATACAAAAATCAGACTGCTATTTATCACCTGTCATAATTCATGTCATTTGACATATTCTACATGTTCCAGGTGATAAATAGCAGACTGATTTTTGCATGAGAGTTTAATTTCTGTTCGAAGAGTTTAAGTCTGTTCTGTCGGACAAAATAAATGTGCCGTTTTCGTGGTGTGACCGTTCCAAATTTTTAACCTGTTCCACAATTAAAACTGCCCCTGTTCCAGTGTTCCCATATATTAAAGTTTATCCGACTAGACTCCCTGAAACTATTAACAAATTTTCAGCTTGCTATTAATCATCTTTTTTTTCATACACGGGATCCAGACCTAGGAGCTGGAACTTTTGGACTATTTACAGAATTTGTCATAATGAATCTGAAATAGAGTTATGGGATGATGATGTATCCGATAATGAAGATGACGAGTATGTGCCTGATACAGTTGATCAAGGACATTCATCGGGCAGCGATTCTCTACGCTAGCTTATACATCACGAAATTTTAGCATAAAGATGTTGCGGTCTGGTACATGGGGCCCAATTTTTTTTTTCAAGATGTATAGAAACAGATTTACATAAATAATGAGTTTTATCCCCCTTAGCATAGGGAGTGCCAGGTCTGAGCCATTATTGACAGATACATTTGCACTTTTGTCGGGAATATGAAACAGCTTTTTCCCACGAAGGCAAGATGCCGCTTTACTCAGTACCTATATGGCGAATAAACTCGATAAGTTTGGAATTACATCCTGGCTTGCAGCTGATATTCAGGTCAAATATGTATTGAACGGATTTCCTTACCTGGGAACAGGTGAGCAACGACCAGTCAATCAACTTCTAGGGAAATATGTTGTAGCCGTCTAATGGGGCCATTTATAAATAAAGGAAGATATGTCGCGATGGATAATTTCTTTAAATTTGGCACAAGAATTACCAAAGAAGGCTACTAGCATTGTTAGAACAATAAACCGAGCAAGAAAAGATATTCCGCCATCCATAAAAAACAAAAAGATGGAACTGTACAAAACAAAAATGTTCAAACACGAAGACTTGATGCTATCGATGTACCAGGGAAAAACGAACAAAAATGTTCTAGTAGTGAGTTCTCTACACTCAAATAATAAATAAGCACATATACACTGTGTCCGTAAAGTATGGAATAAATTATTTTTTAGCTAAACAGAGCATTTTAGGAAATAATCCTGAAACACGTCGATTTTTTATTTTAATTTACCGTGTTTTAAAATAATATTCTAATATACAGGGTGAATTACTTTCGAGTAATGACGTCACCGTCATTTTTTTTAAATGGAGCACCCCCATTTTGCCTCAATGTCCGTAATGAAGAATGTTGTGTATCAAACGAAACCAGCAAATATTCAAGAATTAAAACAGAGAATTCGGACAGCAATAAATAATATTTCTCAAGACACAATAAACAAGGTTCAACAAGAATTTGTACAACGTTTGGGTTACTGTCAAATACAGCAAGGGCTGCAGTTCGAACATTTATAAAGTCATTTATTTCATCATATTCTGTCCGCTAGACAATAAGTATTTTTGATAATATTTTTAATTTAACTAACGCGTTACTTTATGAAAACACACAAAACTATTGTATTTTTGTCCACCCTGTACCAATTTGAATCAGCATGTGATACATTTTTGGAATCAGCTCAGCTAGAGTAATCCGAAAACTGAGACAAAATGGGGGTGTTCTATTAAAAAAAAATGATGGTGACGTCATTACTCGAAAGTAATTCACCCTGTATAGTAGAATAGTATTTTAAAATACGGTAAATTAAAATCAAAAATCGACGTGTTTCAGGATTATTTCTTAAAATGCTCTGTTTAGCTAAAAAAGAATTTGTTCCATACTTTACGGACACAGTGAATAAAGAAGAAACAGGAAACCATTACCAACTACAACCACACAAAATTCGGATTGGAAGTTGGAGATCAGATGACCAGGCAGTATTCAACCAAATACAACCAGTTACAAGAACACTAAGGGCAGAATAACATCAACGAATACAAATTCAAAGGATACAAAAAAGCAATCAAATAATAAACATAGACAATGCTATAGAGGGAACTGCAACAAAAAATTCATTTGAAATTTGTCATAACATGTATAGTGCGGCAGATTCGTGCAATATATTATAAGAATTGCACATTTAATGATACAAGCGTATAATTTGGTCCACATATACTGCACAAATAAAGGTTCAAATTTAGATATGAGGCCATCTCAGATTTTGCCTTTTACAAAAATGGCGGTCATTAAAAATGGGCGACTATACATATATGACTAATAGCACGATATCTTTTGAATGAACAGTCCGATTTTAACCAAATTTGGTAAGTAGGCTAGTTTTGTGATTTACAAGATCGATGCCATAAACTGGAAGAATCGTTTTACCAGAAGTTTTGTTTTTCCTGGTTTTTTACGTAAAACTATTTTATATTATGTAAATAATATATTTTCAATTTTTTCACCCTGTATATATTAATTTTTCAAAATGGTAATACCCCTATTGAAAAGAGCGTAAGAATATGTTTTAGGAAATATTGTGAACTTTGTAGTTATGTTAATTATAACTACCATTTAATAAATGCCTAACGTATCTTCACATGTACCTATATGTGGCAGATTCGTGCAAATATTATAAGAATTATTGTACGTTTAACGGTAGAGTCATATAATTTGGACAGCAGATACTACACATACAAAAGTTCAAATTTAGATATGAGGCCATCTCAGATTTTGCCTTTTACAAAAATGGCGAGCATTCAAAATGGCGGCTATACATATGTGACTAATAGCACGATAACTTTTGAACAAAAAGTCCGATTTTAGCCAAATTTGGTATCAAGTTTCTTTTTTTGATGAATAAGATCGAGGTCTTGAACCGGAAGAATCGGTTTACCAGAAGTTGTGTTTTTACTGTTTTTTATGTAAAAATATGTTGTTGTTTTTTTCAATTCTTTCACCCTGTATATAAATATGTATATAAAAAGATAATACCGCCATTGAAAATAGTGTAAAAATATTTTTTAGGAAAGATTTTGAACTTTTTAGTTATGTTAATTACCATTTAATAAATGCATAACGTATCTTCACATGTACCTATGTGCGGTAGATTCATTTTGAATGCCTGCCATTTTTGTAAAAGACGAAATCTGAGATGGCCTTATATCTAAATTTGAATCTTTGTATGTGTAGTGTGTGTGGTCCAAATTATATGCTTTTACCATTAAATGTACAATAATTCTTATATTATTTGCACGAATGCGCCGCATATAGGTTCATAGGTACATGTTAAGATACGTTATGCATTTATTAATTGGTAATTAATATAACTAAAGAGTTCAAAATATTTCCTACAAAATATTTTTACGCTCTTTTCAACGTCGGTATTAACTTTTTGAAACATTAATATATACAGGGTGAAAGAATTGGTAAAAAACAACATGTTTTTACATAAAAATCAAGAAAAACAAAACTTCTGGTAAATCGATTCTTCCGGTTCAAGACCTTGGTCTAACACATCAAAATAAGAATCTATATAACAAATTTGGTTGAAATCGGACTTTTCGTTCAAAAGTTATCGTGCTATAAGTCACATATGTATAGTCGCCATTTTGCATGCCCGCCATTTTTGTAAAAGGTAAAATCTGAGATGGCCTTATATCTAAATTTGAACCTTGATGTGTGTAGTATATGTGGTCCAAATTATATTCTTCTACCATTAAATGCACAATAATTCTTATAATGTTTGCACGAATTTGCCACACATAGGTACTTGTGATGATAAGTTATGCATTTTTATTAAATGATAATTAACATAACTAAAAAGTTAAAAATATTTTCTACAAAATATTTTTACGCTCTTTTCAATTGCGGTATTACCTTTTTGAAAAATTAATATATACAGAGGGAAGAAATTGAAAAAAAAACATATTTTTACATAAACAACCAGTAAAAACACAACTTCTTATAAACCGATTCTTCCGGTTCACCATATCCCTCTTTTAAATCAAAAAGAAAACCTATATACCAAGTTTGGTTGAAATCGGACTTTTCGTTCAAAAGTTATGGTACTATTAATCACATAAGTATAGCCGCCAATTTGAACGCCCGCCATTTTTGTAAAAGACAAAATCTGAGATGGCCTCATATCTAAATTTGAACCTTTATATGTGTAGTATATGTGAAGCAAATTATATGCTTGTATCATTAAATGTGCAATTGTTTCACATATCGGCCGCACTAGTAATAAATTTGTGTGTGGGTCTTGTACAAGCAAAATAATTAAAAAAAATTTTGCTGGTGCAAAAATTGTGTTTAAATAATAAAGTAATTTTTACAAATTAATTAAATAATGTCTTTTTTTATTAGGTATTAACTCAATATACGTTTTTTACAAGTAAACAAGAATGCAAAAACGGCTGGTGATAGAAAATTTTAATAACCCTCATTTTGACCGCTCTGGTGCTTCTAGATATGCAAAAATGCTGGTGCTTCTAGTGTTAACAAGGAAAGTTGAAGTTCGAGCTAAGCAAGCAGGCTTTAGACCAGAATCCTCCTGCTTACTCCACATCAATATTGTGAGGGTAATAAGGAACAATCGATTAAGTGGAATACACCCCTTATACATGTTCTTGTCGATGTCTAGCGTACCTTTGACAGCTTTTCATGCACCTATATGGAAAAATTAAGAGATAAGATACATCCTGTATAAAATAATTTCCATTATTAAGTCACTGTACACTGAGGCGAACTGCAGCATAATACACAATGGAATCAACAGTGACGAACTTAACGTACTTACTGGGGTCAGACAGGGATGCATACTTTCTCCGTCCCTTTTTAACATAACTATAGTCTATCTTCTCTCCAAACTAGACTCCGACAAAAGAGAGATACAATGGACTGACTTTGACCACACGCCTAAGCGATCTACATAGGATACGCCGACGATATCTGCTATTAGGACAACGATTCTAAAATGTGGCTGAACAATTGAAAACACTTTTCAATGAAGCCAATAAAATAGGTTCGAAAATCAATAACCGTATAAAAATAAAATAAAAATAAACCAAAAAAAAATAAAACCAAATCCATGAGAATAAATGCAAGAAATAATATACCATTTACTACTAACAACTTGCAGAATGAAAATATAGAAAAATTTTACGTATCTTGGAAGTGTCATAACAAAAATTGAAGGATACGAAAATATTCGAAAGTATTCACAATGTATTATAGTGTCGTATAAATGCTCGATTGGAATTAAACCTGATATGAGCTAAATGATGGGAAATATATAATCGTTTAAATTTAATTCCATCAAGGTAAGTATTCACTATTCTAGCGACATGGGGATATGCGTTATCGTGAATTAGTTGTGAATTATCGAGTTTATTTTATTATGTTTTTAATTCATTCACACACTGAAGTTGAGTGTAAGATCTAGAACATTATTTCGACGGTTGAAAGGCAAAGTTACTAAACGCCAATTTGGGCGATATTGAGTTATAAAATATATTTCAGTGAAATCAGAAAATTTTTCTGCGCCGATTGGTTGTATCTTCATATGGCTACGATGAATTTTTGTCGCTTGGTAATTTAAAATAATTGACATTTTTAACAATTTTCGGCGACCAAGCGACTAGAATTTTGTAAATTTAAGAACAACTTTCATTTGGTACCTATCCCATTTTAATCCTTTACAGTTAGTAAGTTTTTGTTAGATTGTACTTTAACTGCTTGAGCGCTTAGTGATTTTTTATAAACAATATTCAGAGTTTTTAGAATGCTTAAGAAATTTTACCATATCCAAAAATATTTTTTTATCATTTATTACTTTTTTCCGCACATTAATTAAATACCATTTTTTGTTTAGTTAATTATATCTAGATGT
Organism: Diabrotica virgifera virgifera; assembly: GCF_917563875.1. Taxonomy (NCBI): domain Eukaryota; kingdom Metazoa; phylum Arthropoda; class Insecta; order Coleoptera; family Chrysomelidae; genus Diabrotica; species Diabrotica virgifera. The sequence continues at coordinate 212,507,244 of NC_065444.1, forward strand.
AACTTTCTTAACCAAGATAAACAGTTCTTTCTTTCTACCTAAAATCGGTGGAATTTGTCGCTTGTTAATAATTTACCTGCCGTTTTTTAATGTTTTTGTTTCTTAGATATATTTCTTTAAAAAAGAAATTTTAAAAGGAAGCTTATCATTATTGCACGTAACCAATTTCGCCGTTTAGAACATCATAGTTTGATTTGTAATTAATAACAGAATATCGGTCAGTGTGCTCCGAATTGTGGAATAGTTAAAATCTATACTTTTTACTGTTGTATTGTTTTATTAATACAGTACGTAAATCGTTCAGCTGGACATAGGGAATATACATTGAGAGAATTGTGACAACTGCGCTAACCTGTTAGTGTGCTGTTAGTACAAGTCTTACAACCGAAAATCGTGTTTTTCTAGTTGTGTAAATTGGTCTTATCAGATATGTCATTCTTATTTCTCGGCAATGTTGCCAGTTCAACTAAAATATTATATCAAACCAGCTAAAAGCAGGGCTGTGTGGCAGACCCCAAGTTTTTAGTAGGTTTACTAAAAATTAAAAGAACATCAAGCATTCTCGATTAGTCAGTCACATTTATTTAAACATGGATCCTAAAAAATTCTCTTATTAATTTTGTAATGTTCCATAATATCAATTAAGTGCCCATAAATTAATTCGTGTTCTGTTATAATTTATGACAGATATGACATGAATGACAGATAATAACTCTTAGACATGACATTAAATTATTATGTTTAATTTAAAATCGAGAAGTGTGAAGGGTTTCTCGTAAAGTGTAGCACAAAACTCTTTTAGAGTTGTGGGATACTAATAAATAAAAGACACTGGAAAAACTAAAATTTGAAGTTAATACAAAATGAATAACTTTTACAGTGAACTAGTGTGGAACTTAAATATTATGTATTACAATAATATTCGAAACTGCTGAAATATTAAAGACATAGGTGGAAAATGTCGCCTGTCAAAATGGTCAATATGTTTTATTAAACACATTGAATTCTGACTAAACTTCTGAGTTCTGTCTAAAAATTTTATACCGGATGGTGAATTGGAAAACGGGCCATATTCAATGTAAAATTTTAAACTGTTGAATTCCTGCTTCCCTAATTATTTTATATCAAAACACATAAACAACTATTTCTAGAGGATTGAAATCTGTATTGAATACAACTGTTAAAATTGTTCTACGAATTAAACATATTCCAAAATTTTGTAAAAATATAATAATTTTTCACAGAAATACGCCAAAGTTAGGCCACACACATTACCATAATGTGTATCGGTTGGGTTCGGTCACAGTGAAGTTATTATAAATATTGACAATTTGAACTGTCAACATTTTTATTTTATCATTTTTTCTTGTTTAAAAAATAATAAAATTGATAAGATAGCCTCAGTTGAGGAGAAAGTAATAATACTAAAGATGTTTTATTCAGTCAATAGTGTGCGAACAATCAGGTAAATAATAACGTGGGCCTTTACACACATACCTACTGTGGCAAATGTAGGTATTTTTCAAAATTTTGGAATGTGTTTAAATCCTAGAACAATTTTAGCTTTTGTTTTTAATACAGATTTTAATCCTCTATAAATAGCTTCTCATGACTTTTGTTGTAAAATGATTTGGGAAGCGAACGTTAATTTTTGTATTTAGATTTAGTGCAATTCCATTATCTGTGTTGGCAACAACGCCATAATTCACGAGCCATTGTGTCCTGTCTGAACACAGGTTTACATTGTGAAAAAAAAGTGTACCAGTTTTTTTTTGACGCGAAGTGTACGAGTTTTAGGTGCGATAGAGCTGTTAGAACGAATAGAATGAGTTGGTTATGAAGCAAGGCTGTCCATAAATAAATCAAAAACAAAGTTTACTTTAGCTAATTTTTAAAATATTTTTTATTTAAACATTAATTTCAAAACTAAACAGTTTTCCCACTCCCTTAGGCCAAAAATATTTAGCTACTAAATTGTCATATTTTGACGTTTATTTGTATCAGTCGAAATGAGTTGTCAATTTTGAGGTTAATTCCCCTTAATGCTAACAACCATATTATCATCGAGACAGCTCAGTTGCCACAATGATCTCAATATAATAGGGCTTTTCATTCACAGTCATTTGTTTCGAGCTTCTGTCATGTGTCACATAATATTAATATATCTACGTCATACGTTATTGGTATATACAATGATACAAACCAAAGACGTATGGCGTAGATATATTAATATTATGTGACACATGACAGAAGCTCGAAACAAATGACAATCGATGAAAAGCCCTATACAATGCATGTATATATGTATCTAAATTTATACAATGTATGTTCCCTATGTCCAGCTGAATGATTTACGTACTGTATAATGGATAGTAAAAAACGAATACATAATATTCTAAACCTAGCTTTGGCAAGCGCAGGGGCATCTACCAAAGATTTAATTTTGGTAAGTAGTGTAGGAGTATGCAAAGAAATCAGTACATCTTTCAAATAAGAAATTTATACATTTCACTGATCATGCATGTCGTATGGATAAACATGAGACGATTCAAAATAAGGACTGTTATTAATATGATAATTACTGTATATTATATTTTTTAGTTTTCTAGTTCAACCATTTTACCTGTTACAAAACATGAATGATTTTCGGATAGGTTATATTTCTTAAAATACAGTCAAAAATTTATCAGGTTTAGTCAATTTTACCAGTTCCGATAATAAAAATCAGTCACCTTAAGTATTTTTTCCAGTTGAAGGTAAAAAAATATAGTCGGTTGGTAACTTTTCCTGGTTGCGATTTAGCAGAAAATTTTACTAACCGACACTATTTCATAAACTATTAAAACATAGTCTACAAAGGGTAACTTATAAAGTATCTAAACTGCATTTAAATTTCGTTGGAATTATGGCAATAAACCCACTAAATCATCTTTTATGATTTTTTTTTTCAAAATTTCAAACTTTAAACCGCTCTAGTGTAAAGTTAGCCAAAAGTCGCTTGGTCATTTTTGCCTTTCAGCCGTCGATTATAGTTGGAATCTTCTGAAGAAATGGTGAACATTTTAATTTTTGTTGTTGTTGTTTTTTTTTATTGTATTTACTAGTAGGTTACTTATGTAATTTCTTTGTTTTTGGGCATAATAGGGACTTGTCCCTCTGCCCTTGTTTATGTTAATAATAATAATAATAATTTGAACTACCATTTTTTCTTCCACCAATAATAATAATTGTCTTCTCAGCTTTCGCCACAAAATTTCTACTTATAATGGTTGTCGGTTCCAATAAAAAGAGTATCCAATTTTAAATATCACTGTTCCGTAGCTGCAACTTCAGAAAGGGATGATTAAATGTTACATATTATTATGGTCAGTTGCGTTATATGGTGTCGAACCAAGAACCTTAAAAATATGAACTATTAAGCGCTTAGAGGCTGTTGATATGTGATTGTATAGAAGAACACTAAAAATAACATGAACTGCTCAGCAGATAAGTGAAGCAGTTCTGAACAGAGCAGGAGCTGCTTGTCAGCTGATTGATAGTCAAATGCACAAAATAGTAAATATTGTACATAAACTATAATACGGGGAAAACAGTACAATAGTCTTCAAATAATTATGATTAGACTTACGGAAATATGCAAATAAAAAGGTATAAAATATGCGCATAAATATGCAGTATTTTTCGTTAAATTATGCATTTTTATCTAGAAAATATGCATGTAATAAAAAAGTTGAACATAATTTTTTATTTTCAAAAATATTTTCAATATCTTCACATGTTATATTAATCTAACATAATATATGCATATACAGTGATAAGCGCGCTAATAACCGGCAAAATAACACAAAAGATGGAAAACGTATTAAGTTGTGAGATAAAGAGAAATGAAACTAGTCGAGATGGGAAATTTAGCGATGTTAACCTATATATTTACATTATATGGTTTGTTTCCCACCTTTAGACGTATCTCACGAGTTTGGAAACTACCACTGTCACAGTGACAGTTTTAGTTGACATACTTCTCTGATACGTGTAAAGGTGGGAAACATTCAATATTATTATAGTAAATTTATAGGTTAATATCGCTAAATATTCCAGCTCAACTAGTTTCATTTTTTTTTAACTCACAACTTATTAAGTTTTCCATCTTTTGTGCTATTTCGCCGGTTATTAGCGCGCTTGTCACTGTATTTTACAAACTAAGTTTATGAGCGTGCTAATAACCGGAAAAATAGCGCAAAACTTGAAAAACATATTAGATTGTGAGATAAAAAGAAATAAAACTGGTAGAGTTGTTAAATTTAGCGATAGTAACAGATAAAGTGACATTATATTGATTGTTTCCCACCTTTACACATATCAGAGGAGTATGTCAACTAAAACTGTCATCATGACACTGGCATTTCTCTGATTCGTTTGATACGTCTAAAGGTGGGAAACAATCGAAATAATGTCAATCTATAAGTTACTATCGCTAAATTTAACACCTCCACTATGTTCATATTTTTTAATCTCACAACTAAAATTCGTTTTCCATCTTTTGCGTTATTTTGCCGGTTATTAGTGCGCTCATCACTGTATAATTAAATATAATAAGTATATTGACAAATAAATAATATTATTTCGAATTGTGATAACATTAAATTATCAAATTATGTTTTTTAACAAAAACTTATGGCTTCTATCTGAGAAGGTACATGGTACATTGGAAATACAAAAACTTCTTTCGACATCAACTGATGTAACTGGGGCATTTTTAAAATTTGCGACAATATTTGTTTCTAAATTAAGTGGTCGGAAAATATCCCAGCTAGTACTTGAACCACTTCAGAAAGAACCTGGTAACCACAGATTTTCTCCATGTTTGCTTTAAAGTCTTGAACAATTTCCTTTCCAATGTTACCTTTAACCAATGCTATAACGTTTTGAAATTTTGACACAATGATTCAAATTGTTTTATTAAAAATGTACTACCCAACAATGATAATTTGGAGGGTTCTAATTGGGTAATAATTTCCTGAACCAAACGACAGTTTGATTTTATGCATGACAGTTGCTGTCGAAGAATGTTATTTTGGAATGCTTGCTTAGCTTCCAATAGAGATTGGCAACTATCATCCGTAAAAAGTTAATTATTTTTTTCTAATCAACAAAATAATCAGCTTGTAAATTAGCTGCTTCCAACTTCCCATCATGTTCCCCATCGTGTTAAAATGTATTGAGGTGGGAGTGGAACAGCAGGAAGCATATCTCTATAACATTGTACCTATTCATACAGGTGATTTCAGAAATACCTTTTTGACGCAACTCTGTTTATTTCATGCTCTAAACATGTAACATGTATTAAGTTTGGATTAAATAGTGTAATAGTAAAATAACACAGTGGCAACTGTTACCATTTGAAGTCCGTCGGTAGGGGTTCTATCCTCTGGACACTACAACCCACATGGGTCAAAGTTATATGTTGCTTGAAGTTAAATCCAGAAAAAGTTTAAACCTCCTATAATTTTAACAACATTATATAGAATTTTTATAAACTTTAACATATTCTATATATCTATAAGTGTTATGAAAAATTAAGTAAATGATGTGCCTATTGTATGTCTGATTGTGGTCTAATCAGTATTTACCTGTACTCGGGCTAATCCTCCTGCAACTTCTGCTGCCCTAATACATGTTTGCTATAATTTTTTTAAAAAGGGCCTTTTAAGTGGCAATTGGTATCTTCTGAGGGTGGATGTGTTGTAAGATGTAACTGCAGCTAACAGATAAGGTCACTTAAGCGGTGGAATCGCATCAGGTGGGACAGCTGCTACTCAAACCATTGTTAAAAACATAATTGAATGACAAAAAACAGCGTATATGGGACAAAATTACATATTTGTTAAAAGAGAACCGCCTTCAAACGACTGAATATAAAAATAAGAAAAAAATATCCAAATTTGACAGCCCATGTGCCATCACTCGTCTGTCTCTAAGAGTTCTTGACACAGTACCTGGACTCCCGGTTCGTGGTCGGGATTACCTTCTCCTCCAGACCTTTCGTCCAAAGGCTGAATGTATCGAAGCACCCTACTTCAGGCATAAATGCACGCAGCTGTTCTTAAGGCACTGCGGTATCTTAAAAATTTCCGAAACGGTGTCGTTGCACCTCGGACAGACACCCCTACCTCCAAGCACTTTTAACACGTTGACGGACAGAAGGTCTATAGACGTCTAAATGCCATTGATATACTGTGACACAACGTCTATAGAAGTTGCATTTTCCTTATTCTACTTTGCAAAATACATATAGTGTCACAACTCTTGCCTATACATTTGACGCACTGTCCGCCAACGTGTTAAGGGAGCGGCAGCAACCCCTAAAATCACGTTATACCGACCACGAAAATCAACTTTTAGGATAATGACCAATTTTAGCTATTCTTTATATTTTCGAGATCGCTGAATCCTAATATGCTGTTTATTTTTATCTAAAATTTGTGGAACATACTCAAAAATAAAATTTTATGCAAAAATGTGAAAAATGAATTTAAATTATTTTTCCATTTTAACTCTTTGTATCTTTGGTCGCTGTAAATATTGCCCTTTGAAAATTTCACTGCATTATCTCTCTAATATTTGGATAAAAGAAAGCTTTCTAGAAAATGTTTAAACAATTTAAAAGAAGAGTTGTTAATTTTTAAACATTTTTTCGTCAGATTCCGTTAGCTTCATGTTAACTTAAAAAAGTTGAAGTACGAACTTTTTAGCATAACATTTTCACTAACACAGTATTAAAATATAACTCATGAGGAAGTTTTCTGGAAAACTTAAAGTCAAAATATGCAATAGGACAAGAGCTTTATGACTTTTAAAATTGGCATCGGCCGCGTGCTCGTTGCACGCATAGTGTGGAACGTACACGGTAACGAGCAAACCGAAACTCAATGCTCTATATAGGGTGTCCAGAAACTCTACCGACAAATGAAGACAGGAGATTGCTAAGATGATTTTAAGACAATTTAACCAAATTAACCTAGTCTGAAAATGCTTCCTAAGGTAGAGCTCTTTGAAGATGCCGTCTTCTAATTAGTTTTTCTTAAATACCCTCCGAACACTTCTAATTATAAAAACGAAAATTGGTACGCATATTTATCTTCTAGACTAGAAGGTTCGTCGATTCCATCCATTGCGAATTTCTAGTATGGGTCATAGGTGTCCGTTTTGGTTAGGGCTACAGTTATTTTATCGCATAACTTTTTGTCTTTAAATTTTTAGCATTTTTGACACTGAAATATTAAGTTTTGAGGTATTTTAGTACTAAAAGGTACTCTTGCTTTAAGTCTGTAGGGCACACCGTTTTCTAGAAAAATTGATTTGAACATTTTTCGTTTCTTGAATTTGAAAAAAAATTTCAAAAAATATCTTTTAGTACTAAAACACCTCATAATTTAATCATCTAGTGTTAAAAATGCTTCAAAATTAAAGATAAACGAGTTATGCGATAAAATAACCGTTGACCTTCCCAAAACGGACGCCGGATCACCGGTACTATTGGACACGCGCCAACTCGTAACTTTTAATGACAACAATTTTCAAATCAAAATGTACACCGGCCAATTCGTAACTTTTTTTTACAACCCGAAACTTTCTTCGAAACCATTGATTAAATCGAAACCATTGATTAAATCTAATACACATCAGGTTGCCATTAAGTCATTGAAATGTGATCAACTCAATTTGGATCCCACGTGTTGGGAAACCTGTATACTTTACCTTAGGGCACCAGCGTAGATAAGGGGGGGTACTGGGGGACAGTACCCCCCCTAAGAAGCATTCTAATAGAAGCAATAAAATACTAAAAGATGTAGGTCAATTTTAATAAGATATTTAGATCCGGAAAATATTCTTCGCGAGGACTTTGTATGATTCATCGATTGTCATAAAAATAATTATGATGATTTTACAAAAGAGCCAGTTTTAACGGGTGAACTACTGGGAAAAACAGTTGTTTCATTTTTAAATAAGATTGGGTTGCCGTTTGAGAATTGCGTCGGGATTGGCACAGACACTTGCAGTGTTATGTTGTCTGAACAAAAAGGAGCAGTTACCGAAATTCAAAAAATGTTAAAGAATGCTTGCAAATGTCCTTGTTACAGCCATTCACTTAATTTATCCCTATCAAAATCTAGCAATGTCCAAGATATTCGTAACGCGGTAGGTACCATTAAAGAAACCATTGCCTTTTTCAACGCATCGTCTAAAATACATAACGTTTTGAAATTCACGAACTCATCTGCTTTGGAAAGCTTATGCGAAACCAGATGGACAGAACGCCATACAGCTATTCTTAGGTTCAAAGCTTCTTTTGAAAATATCATGGAAACTTTGCAACTAATAACGCAGTGGAAAGATTCTCAATCATCTTCAAAAGCTCAAAGATTATTGGATACAATGCTAAAAACAAATTTTGTAGTTGCTCTCCATTGCTTGTCCCATGTTTTAAATATAACTGTAAGTTTAAGTAAATCTTTGCAGGCTAAAAGTTTGGACAAAATTTCTGCTCGATCTTTCGTAAACGATATATTATTAGTATTTCATAAAAAAAGAGAGGATGCTGAAAATATGTTTAAAGGTATTTTTGAAGAAGTAACGAAAGTTCATCAAAAATTAGATTTTCCAATATTACTGCCAAGAATCAATGCCAGACAAATTTATCGCAGTAATATTGAAACAAAAAATCCTGAAGAATATTTTAGAGTGTCAGTTTTTATACCCCTTTTAGAAAACATATTCCAAGACCTCGAGTTTCGTTTCAATTCAGATCTTTTCGAAATTTTAGATATAAACAACTTAATACCGGTTAATGTTTTAAACCAGAGCGATAATAATTTAAAGTTTCTAGTAAAAAAGGTTTCCGAATATCTTGGTAAATTTAGAAATGATTCCGTAGAATTTTTATCAGATTTGCTGGAATCGGAAATAGCGCTCAGGATAAATAAATGGAAAGGAATAGAAAATAAAACAAATGATTTGCCAGCGACAGCGTTAGATACCTTGCTGCTTTGCAGTAACGAAATATTTCCCACCATATATACACTCATACAGATAATTTCTGTAATGCCGGTAAGTGTGGCAAGTGCTGAAAGATCATTTTCCACACTTAAGAGACTAAAATCATGGTTACCGTCTACGATGTGTCAGGAAAGACTAGTTGGATTAAGTTTATTAAATATACACAGAGATATTGAAATAAATATCGATGCTGTTATTGATAGGTTTTCAAAGCAACGGACATGAAAAATTGACTTTGTTTCATAATCTAGTTACTGTGGTGTAATATTTTGTTAAATAGACCTAATGATGAGTTTTGCATTTTAAGGTATTTGACCTATATTACCTAATAGTGGAATTGATTTTTTTTTACTTTTACCTAGAATATATAACATATATAAAATGAGTTCGTGTTATGTTTGTTTAATTGTATGTTGATTTGTATTTTTTTATTATTGACTGATATAGACAGGTTTTCATTGATTTTTGTTTGTTACTTCTGTATTTTCTTGTGTAAATAAACTTTAATAAAAGTTCAAATTTACCTAGCTGTTTGAGCGTGGTACCTGGTGCAAAAAATTGCTCTCGGCACTTAAAATAAGATACCAAGTACCCCCCCTAGAAAAAAACCTATCTACGCGCCTGCCTTAGGGCAATATCCTGTTTGCCATGTGACCATCATAGGCCTTTTTATTGAAGTATGCACTTTTAAGGCATCTATATTTTATGTAAAGGGTTTTTACCCAGATATTTTTCTTTTGTGGCTCAGCTAGCATCCAGTTTATCGAACACTGATGATGATTTTTTATAAAAATCGAAAACGTTTTGTTGTGATGTAGCCCTTTTAAGGGATTTTTAATAAAAAAATTTTATACCTTTTACAAAGGATTTCTTTCCAATTTTTTAAATCTAATACCTTAAATCTAAACCGAATGTTTCTTGGTTTGCTTAAAAACATTATATTTGTACTATATGTACCTATAAAAAATAGCAAAAATTGAAATATCCTAATAAAATCATTGAAACAATATTATAGTGTTTCATTAACACGTGTTAAAATATTATTTCCATCAAGTATAGCTCTACACGAGCTTGGTTTTTATCAAGTAATTATAAATTTAATATTTTTTAGATGTTTAGCAATGATAAATTATTTAAATCCATCTGATAATTTAAAAGTAAAGAGATTTTCCATATGTTTATTTCAAGTCTAAAAGATTATACCTTTATTTAGTTACGAATTCACCGGTAGTTGATCGGTTACCGAAAAATTACCTGAGAGGGTCAGAGTTACCAATTGGCCTGTAATTAGGATGGGGGATTAAAATAGTTACGAATTCACCGGGACCCGTACTATTATAGAAATTCGAAATTGATGGAATCGATTTATCTCTGGACGATAAAATATTAAAAGAGGATTTGTTCATTTTTAAACATTTTGTCGTTAGATTTCGTTAGTTTCATGTTTACTTAAAAAAGTTGAGTGACAAACTTTTTAGTTTATAATTTTAACCAACACAGCATTAAAACATAAGTTTTGAACAAGTTTTCTTGAAAATTTCAAGTCAAATATGCAATAGAGTTATTTGTTGGTTAAAATTATAAACTAAAATATTTGTCACTCAACTTTTTTAAGTAAAGATAAAACTAACGAAATGTTTTCTGTACTACATGAGGTTTATCAAGCACTGAACAATAATCTTCACACTGCCACCGTTTTTTGTGACTACGCCAAAGCTTTTGATTGTGTAAATCACAACAATTTGATAAAAAAACTAAATTTCTACGGAATTCGAGGTATTTTTTTAGATGGGTTCCAATCTTACTTGGATGATAGGAAACAACTGGTTAGAGCAAATGATACAGACTCTAGTCTCAAAAACATTGTATGTGGGGTACCTCAAGGTTCAGTATTGGGTCCTCTACTTTTCCTTATCTTAATCGATGGAAAAATCTTCCTTTTTGCTGATGATACCAGTATCACTTGTAGCAACTCAAACATTGCAACTGTTCATGCTACTGTAACTTCTGCTCTACTTACAATAAAAAGCTGGTCTGACTCTAATTTACTCTCATTTAAGTTAGATAAAACAGTAGCATTGTCTTATAAAGAAGCTCTTCAACCCTTACCTCTTAATAACAGCTAGATCAGTACCGTTGATTCTGCAAAATTTCTTGGTATTTTTTTAGATAGCAACCTTAAATGGTCCCTCCATATCGATTTGTTAAGAAAGAAACTATCTTCAGCTTGCTATGCTATAAGATCTGCTCCGAATGAACTCAATCTACCATCTTCCAAAATAACATATTTTTCTTTGTTCCAGTCGCATCTTCGTTATGGTCTTCCTTTTTGGGGTTCTGGTACAGCTGCCCAATTCGATGTTATTTTCAAATTACAAAAAGAGCAATAAGATATCTGTTTGGCCTCAGAAGAACAACACATTGCAGAAGTTACTTCAAAGATCACTTCCATCCAGGTTACTTCTATCTTTGTATATTTTAGAAACTGTTTGCTTAATTCGTAAACATCTACATGTCTTTCCACCAAGACCTAAACATGACTACTTCACGAGAAATTCTACGTTTAACGGCTATCTGCCAATTCCGTCCTCGGAGTTAGTAAAGAAATTTATATTATACTCCGCAAAAAAACTTTACAACCATCTCCCCCTACAACTTAAATCTGCAGCATCTTTCCCCAAATTTCGTAAACTGATAAAAGCCTACCTATCTAAAAGACCATATGATCCAGTAGAAGATTTTCTTAGTCAATAACTAAGAAATTACAGTACCCTTTGCACAAGTAGTATTTTTATTATTTTTTTTATTTATATTTGGGTGTCATATGCAGCAGCTTAACTTTTATAACTTTTTCTATTAATTACTAGGTAGACTATGCATTTGCAATTTATTTTAAATTTTGCAATTGATTATTTGTGTTTAACTTCATTATTGTTATTATTATTTTAAATACATTGACGATTTATGTAATTTTACTAAATTGGATTGTTATTGTTTTATTTTCTTGACTTTTATAAGCTTTGTCGATAAAATTGTACAATTTTTCATGACAATGAAGCATATTTCTATTCTATTCTATTCTAAATCTCACGACAAAATGTTTAAAAATTAACAACTCCTCTTTTAATTGGTTTAAACATCTGGAACGGATCTCACTGTTGTCTAAATACTCCGAAAGGAAATATTTACAGCAATCAAAGATACAGCTAGTTAAAGTTGAAAAGTCATCTAAATTGATGTTTCCCATTTTTGCATAAAATTTGATTTTTAGCATGTTCTACCAATTTTAGATAAAAATAAACATCATTTTCGGATTTAGCGACCTCGAAAACATAAATAATGACCAACATTCGTCATTCACCTGAAAGTTGATTTTCGTGGTCGGTATAAAATCATTTTAGGGGTTGCTGTTGTTCGCCTAACACTATGTGTGCTACTTTTAAAGTCATATAACTTTTTTCCTATTGCATATTTTGACCTGAAGTTTTCCAGAAAACTTCTTCATGATTTATATTTTAATGTTATGCTAGTTAAAATTATAAGCTAAAAAGTTCGTCACTCAACTTTTTTAATTAAACATGAATTTAACGGAATCTGACTACAAAATGTTTAAAAAGTTAACAACTCCGCTTTTAATTTGTATAAACACTTCGGACAAATCTCGTTAATATTCGAATACTTGAAAGATGACACAGTAAAATTTTCATAGGGAAATATTTACAACGACTAAAGATACAGCGGGTTAAAATTGAAAAATTATTTAAATTGATTTTTCGCATTTTTGCATAAAATTAAATTTTTGAACATGTTCCACCAATTCTAAATAAAAATAAACTTCATATTCGGATTCAGCGACCTCGAAAATATAAAGAGTTATCAAAATTTGCCATTCAACTCTCATGGTCACTTTTTCGTTTTCTAAGCCTCAAATTAGGGGTGTGCCGCTCGCCTATATAGGCAGTACCTGGATAGTGGATAGTGGCCTTTCGTAACCTCTGGTTGTCATAGACGAGCCTCTTGGTTTGAGTGGTTTTGATACGCTTCAGGTAAGGTGATATTTGATCCTTCTCAGCTTACCTGTACATCAACCACCGCGGCGAAGTCCCCCTGACGGACGAAAATATCCTATTTGAAGAGTTGTCCATCACGGTGACGCACTCGCGGCTCCATCTCGACAGATTACCCTTTTCCCCGACAGTGATCAGCGATCTTTTTCGCTATTCCATTATGGCGCCTTATCCTCTCCCAGTGGACCGCGGGACATTGTTGCAAGACATGTGATAAGGACTCTACCCTGTTGCATCCTGCTCTGCAGAATCGTTGTTCAGCCGGATTCGACGTTAATTCCGCAGTCGGTAGATTGTTGGTGCGCAACTGAACAGTCTTCACAATATCTCTTCCGGTCCAGCCGTACGGTTTACGAATTATCCAATTTCTGCTGGCGGGATTCTCAGATGAATATTCCAGGCCAGCCAACGTTGGTGTTCTGATTAATTTTTCTCTTCATAGCTGGTCAACTGGATCAAGAAGACTCTTTCTAATCTTTGCTAGTGAAAGAAGATCCCGGAAAAAAGTGAATCAACTCTAACTAGTTCGAGATAACTATTCTGAGACTATGAGTGCTATTTTGACGCATATTCATCATAGTTATAGACTTATAGAGTTATAGACTTATCACGATTTTAACATACCCAGTAATCCAATAACATTTTATTTCTAACCCCATCTGTGGCTCAGTGGTAAGAGCGCCTACCTTTGGATCGAAAGTTCCGAATGGTCGTGTGTTCGAATCTCATCAGGGTCAGTTCGTTTATTATAAATTAATAAATGAAAATATTTTCTATCATTGTGGGATCGGTTCTCACCGGAGTGACCGCAGACGTTCGGATACAATTAGCGTCTCTTTGCTAAGACAATAACGTCGATTTTGCCAAGTAACAAGACACTTACTCAACACACACTACACGTGCCACTAGGTACCTTACTGCAAAAATTCACCGTACCTACCATGCCAATGGCCATTAGTTGTCGAGACATTAGCTAAATAAAAAAAAACATTTTATTTCTAGAATCTGGCATTTGATTTGGTCCCGCTTCTTGAGATTTTCAAATACTTAGTTTTTATTTCTTTTTTGATTTTAGGAGCTTGAAGTTTTAATAAGTTACATTCGAGTTGGGTTTACACTTTACATGCATATTATCTAGTCATCCTAGTTGGAGTGTACATTGACTACCGTAATGCTTGTTTGTAATTGGTCTAAACTCAGGCAAATTTACTCCTCTGTTATCAAATTTTGACACTAATGACATTTATAAAATTTTGACACAACTGGCATTTCATAGGTTACTTAAGTTACAGTTGAGTCCGCGAGTCTTTACCCGTGCGTCATCATTTAAAGCATACGAAATAAGTCGGAAATCTATTTCACGCAACAACAACTGACAGAAAGTGGCTACTGTTCCGATTACGGGTTTTATTATAAAATTTGACGTTATCAAATATATAGAATGTCAAATGTAAGTTTTGCTTCAAAATTTTTGTGCAGAATTACAGCTACATTTGAAGTAGCTTAATAAATTATTTTATTATTATTGATTAATCAATAAATAAACAATTTATAAAAAAATTCAATAACATATTTTATTTTTGTTATTTTATTCACTTTGACGGAAATCTAAACACAGTCATTTCTTTACCGTGTGAATGACGTTAGCTTTGTATGTTTTAAATATTAATTGCCAAAATATAATTATTTACCTTAAAATTTCAAAGCCCAATATAAAATTAGTTGTGAAAACAACTGTTTGTGTAATATAAAGAAACTTCAAAACGCAAAAATTCCACAAAAACCGCAAAAAATTCAACTGACTGACAGCTACAAAATTAAACAAAGCAGAAACGTCAAACAAATTATGCTTAAAATATGAAAACATACCGAATCGTCTTTTTTTGTACCTATCTCTTTTCAATGCACTGACTCTAGATGGTTCATAAAAAAACATGTGTTTTTACTTAATAACAAACGTCAGCACGTCATATCATGAGTTTCATGCGTGGAAGAGAATGATGCTAGATAAAAAGTATGTGTTTTATCTCGCCAGGTATTAATGACGCACGGGTAAAGACTCGCGGACTCAACTGTATATCATTTTTATATAAAAAACAGATGTTTTTAGAACTCTTTAGAGACGTATTATAGTGGAAGTCAGATTCAGATGGCAGTGTATAGATATAGGATAACAGTGTTGACAATTCTACTGCCATTGCAATTTTTTTTACTTTTTTAAAATAAGCAGGGCCAAACTCAAAAAAATGTTCACAAAAATGTAGTATTTTTCTATTTTACATTCATAAAAATATTTCCCCAAATTATAATTCTTTTATAGGAGTCGGCCCATAACGTACGATTAAAAACTTTGACAACATTGTAGTTATTTCTGCCATATAGAAAGCACAGGCGTATCTAGGTAAACATCTGAATGTGAACTTCACTATAGTATAATATATAATATTTATGGATTACCGTCAAAGGCCGATATGATCAACCAAAAACGAAGATGTATTTGGTAATATTTCTAGTGACTTTCTCGGGTGTGAATCTGTCTTTTTAGTTTACTCCTCTTGGTTTAAAAACAAAACTTAGTAAATATTGACCTACTGATTGGGAAATAATCAACTCGTACTAAATGACATTGGGAGGAGTATACTTTTCCTAGTTAAAGTCCACTTTTACTAGGAAATGTTAAGTAAAAATCTTGATTTTATAAAAATAAAAACGTCAGTTGCAATGCGGGGATAAACTTTCGTGGTTTTGTCACTACGAGCAGAGAGTAGCAAGCCTACGCCTCTTCGATGATGACTCCAAAAAGTGTCGAAAATCGTCTATTCGGAGTGCTGGTTTGCGCTCCTTGTTCTAAGTGAAAAATAAGACGCTTTTGCCTTCGGATTGCAACTAAATAAAAATGAAATTTATATTTTATTTTTATATTTGTCTTTACTCCTTTGAGTAACTAGGTCCATTTTCCGTTGTAATTTACCAGCTGAACAGACGGGGTCGTGAATTGTAAGTTTTTGAATTCCCTCTTGTCTTCTTCGCTTTAGCATCCATCTGGCTTGCAATTTTTAGAAGCCATGGAGGTGTTACCAGGGAAATGGACCAATAAGTTTTTAATTAAAAATCTTTTAGTAGTATTTTTAATAATTTTCAATTATATTATTGTTTATATTAGGTTGAAAACTTTGCTTTTCTTGATTTTATATTTAAAATCAACTTTTACTAAAACTGGCCGTTTGAGTTGACTCAAACTAGGAAACGAGTTTGAGTCCAGTTGGACTCAAACTCCAACTGGATAATCAACTTGAACTGTAACTTACAGATACATTAAAAACTAGTGACAATAAACGATAGAAAAGATTCTTACTGTAAGGTTATTTTTTACCGTATGGTATTCTTGTCGTGTTCATACTGATCTAATTACGTACAGTTTAATAATATTTTCTACAAATTCTTCTGATATTTGCAAAGTTAGCGTAGTTCGTAATATACATAGACTAGCCTACACTATAATAAGCTCCTTTTATATTATTAAATAATAAAGCTTCATCTGGTTGAATGTTTAAGGTATTTTTCATCTAAAACGCAAACAAAGCAAGAAATATTAATATTAAGTAAAATTTAATATGCACATACATAAATAGTAAAGAAGAATTTCTCTTTCACCAGGACAATATACATACACTGCATGACATCTTCATCTTCATGTTTGATCCCCATAGACTAGATATGTCTCTCAAAAATATATTTTTAATAACAGCATGCACTTACTTTAGTCCTGTCGCCAGTGGGGGTACAACGACCTCCTTAATTCAGATGGACTTACCCAAGTTTTTTTATGTATTTTGACCTGTAGAACACGAATTTTTTGGGTAACAGTTGATCCGGATGTCGATAAGTTTGTTATAAACAAAGAACTTGAGGAATCACATAACAGCGATTTTTCTCAAAACAAAACATTGTTTTGTATTTTTCGGGTCATTCTAAGCAAAAAATGTCTTTACAAGTTTTTTCGTAGGATGCATAGTTTTCGACATAAACGCGGTTGAACTTTCAAAAAATCGAAAAATTGCAATTTTTGAACGCGAATAACTTTTGATTGAAAAATAAAATTGCAATTTTGCTTACCGCATTTGAAAGTTCAAGTCAAATTCTATCGGTTTTCATTGCTGCTGCACTTTCATTGCTAAAAATTAATTTTTTTATTATTAAACAAAGCTATGAACACACAGTGATTGAATGATGTTTTCAATGTATTTCTCATTTGAAGTCGAACGAGTAGGCGCACATACATACAATTTCTACGTGGATTACGTACATTAAAACGCATGCATTGGGCACGGGAAACACTATGTGTTTATGGCATTGTTTAACAAATTAAAACTTAATTTTTAGCAATGCAAATAATCAAAACCGATAGAATTTGATTTGAACTTTAAAATGCAGTAAGCAGAATTGCTATTTTATTTTTTAATCAAAAATTATTCGTGTTAAAAATTGCACTTTTTCGATTTTTTGAAAGTTCAACCGCGTTTATCTCTAAAACTATGCATCCTACGAAAAAACTTGTAAAGACATTTTTTGCTTAGAATGACCCGAAAAATACAAAACAATGTTTTGTTTTGAGAAAAATCGCTGTTATGTGATTCCTCAAGTTCTTTGTTTATAACAAACTTATCGACATCCGGATCAACTGTTACCCAAAAAATTCGTGTTCTACAGGTCAAAATACATAAAAAAACTTGGGTAAGTCCATCTGAATTAAGGAGGTCGTTGTACCCCCCTGGCGACCTCCCTTATTTGTTTTATATACATTTAAATATCTTTTTACAAATTAATATATGAACGAATAGTCAAGCGGATATAAGTTTTTTTAAGAGCACTGTGGGAGACTCAAGACTAATTTGAAAATACCGAAAAGAATTCCATAGATTGACAAAATATCATAGTATTACACTGGTGTGTATGGTATAAAATAAACCTAATATTATTACGCCGAAGTACTTCGGATAACCAGTAGGCTTAAGAACATACCACATTTCCTCATTGGACGTGTTATAGTCACGAGATATCTTTATACAATGGGGTTGTTTCATGCAGAATATATAGCAGAGAATTTAAAATAATCTTATATGACTGCGAGGCTTAAAAATGTAATACATCTTCTATTCGCTGTGTGCAAGTACTTGGAGGGGGTACAAAAGACGATCGTGCGTATATAGCGGACAAATCTTGCAACTTTCTTGACATATATTTCTTAAACAATAGGAAACTTGCATAAAATTTTAAATTCGAAAAAAATATTATAAAACACAACAGAACATAATTTAAAACATGTAATCAAAGATAAAAATGTTTTGTTTGTTTTTTGTTTGGCCCATAAAGACGATTAAAAATTCAAATTATACCAGCCAGCCCAAAACGCGTAGTGACGTCATCGGGTTATATGTTTACATTTTTCACCAACAAAGTAAATTTTAAATTAAACATTATAGACGTCAGAAAAAAATACAGTTATGTGACGTTACAAGTATTTGTGATCGTTTGAACTATTCATAGAAAATTTGTACTTTTACGAAATGGTTATATTTTCCATAGTAAACCTTCTTTTATTTCCTTCAATAACTATATCAAAGTCCAATCTCAACAAACTGGTATATATTAATTACAATGGCGTACGATAAATGTCATTAGAATATATATTTATTTATATTTTTCCTTTATTGCGCGACGAGCTGGCCAAATACCCAAGTAGGTGGAGGCCAATAAACTAAAGAAGAAAAAGAAGAAGAATATACCTAAATATAACCATAAACGGAACCATATAGTTAAACTATGTGACGTCACGGGTCGTTTCAACTATTTTAAAATACAGAAGACTTTAAATTTGTACTCCTAAGTTATGAGTTTTTGAAGCGTGAAATTTTGGAAATCTCATTTTTATACAAAACTGAACATTATTATGTAATAAAAAAATGTGCAAGTTCCCTATTCATATTGTTAATAATTGAAATTGCTAAATCGATGAATATTTCATACCTACTGTCATTGAAGAAAATGGGATTTCGCAAATGATGTGTTATAAATTATAAAAATTATATGTTGCTCCACAATATTGATATGATTTAATTATTAAAGTGAATTTAATTAATGGTATTTTGCTTGTAGTACAATGTTTACCCTTTATCCTTCGGATGACCAAGGGGGTAAATTTGGACCCCAGCGTATGTTTTCCTTTAATAAATTCAAAGTTATTTTCAATTTTTAACTCATTATTTTTTTATTTGACTTAATTTATTTGACTTACTTTATTTAAATAATGGTATTTTGTAGTACAATGTTTACCCTTTATCATTCGGATGAACAAGAGGGTAAATTTGGATCCCAGCGTATGTTTTCCTTTAATAAATTCAAAGGTATTTTCAATTTTTAACTCATTATTTTTTTATTTGACTTTAACATTATTGTAGATATCCTCATATTTTGAAATAAAAAAAATTCCCTATATTTTACGAATAAAAAATATATTCTGAATTTGATGTTTAGTAAAATACCGTCTATTATGTGGAATTCCAAGTAGTTTTACACTGCACGTTATCAAAATCTATTTTTAGACTCTGGTGCCTGTTATGTACGAATCATGACATTCCTGTCTGCTACAATTAGTCATTATTATTATTTCCTAGCGTATATTATTATAGTTTCTTAGTATTTTGTGTATATATAAGATATGGCCCGCAATTATCTTACTTGATGAGGCTGAGTTACAGGAAATTGTTACTGTTAGCTATTTTTATGATGATATAGAAGATGAAACAGTATCAGAAAACGAGGATATATTGTTAGATGAAGATTTAAATGCTGAAATCATTCATTTTAGGTTATTTTTGACCTGAGGTCATTTTTTACCCCCGTTGGTCATCCGTGTAACAAAAAAAGGTTGGCCATCGGAAGGTTAATAACATAACCTCAATCTTACTTCTTATTATTTTTTGGGCTATGGCCTTGACAATTATCCAGTAACCAGGATTAATATAATTGGCCAATATAATTAAAAGTGCTAAAAATGTTGCCTACATTCGAACTTCCACGGTCCCAATAGTTTCCCTAGCAAAGTTCCCCTAGATATTATAAAAACTATTGAAAACATCTACCAAAACAATAAAATGGCAGTCGGAATAGACGGATAATAATTTACACAACATATTGACATAGGCAGTGGAATAAGACAGGGAGACTCTAATACTAAGAAACAGATTAAAATATTTTGGGCGAGGCTACATTCTTCAAAGATTTGAGGTGCATTAATGATGGTCTCAAAAGGAAAGTCGTTATTCAGTGTATGTTGACAGTACTTATATAGGCTGCAGAAACTTAAACAATAACCAAGAAAGTAAGAAATTAAAATTGTGTTACCCAAAGAGCCATGGAACGCTCCATTTCTCTTAGGGATCGAATTACGAACAAGGAAATAAGACGAAGAATAGAAATGATAAATAGGGCATATACTAGTTCGCTCCGGCAGCCAGATTTTAATACCCTACATAAAAGGGGCATAGGTAAATTTGCTCCGGCCATATATTTCTTAGAAAAGATAGTTTCAAAATGCCTTTACTGGGTACACAATGAATAATAATGAATAGGCAGGGTCAGTGTATATAGACAATGTTTCCTTCATAAAGCAGGTACTTTGATACATTTTATTAATAAAAATTTCAATAAATATTTCTCCAACTTTGTATTTACCTAAATATAAAACTACTTCTTACTTAAAATTATATTAAAATTATAAACATATTATTATGTCAGTATTATGATGTTAGAGCTCATATTCCCTTGTTCAATATTTGATTGGGTTTCTACGTATAAGAAATTGCAAGTGATATATTTTTTTAAAAGATTGGTAATTAGTAGTCACCTGAAATTTTATAATAAGATAGAGGGGTGGTGCAAATCTCATCATTATTACTTTAGTTACAGTTTGAATGTCTTTAGTTCATGATGAAGAAATTTGAAATAAGTGAAATGGGAAGTCTATGTTATTTATTGACAATTACAAGTACAAATTCCATAAAATGCTTGCTAATAATATCAAACGTTGGCAGTGTGTAGAAAGAAGTTGCAAAGCATTTGTTAAAACTTTAAATATTTTTAACAATATAGTTGAATATAGTGATAACCACACCCATGAAAGTTTATCAAAAACAGCGTTAAACCGGCAAAAATTAAGTAATGGTGTTAAGCGGAAGGCAATTAACGATTTGTGTGAAAAACCACTGAAATTGATACACAGCCAAATTAAACAAGCTGTATTTTTGCCAAGCATATTATTTTTTCAACACAATACATATTTTTTAGTTAGGTAGGTATTTGAGAAAAACCGCACGATAACTTGTTTTTTTTTTCAAAAAATAAACATTTTTACTCGCTAATAATTCAAAAAGTATTAACTTAGTTAAAAAACTCTCTAGAACAAAAGTTGCTTAGAATTAGTCAATTTATCCATTTTTGGACTTATTTCAAAAGTATGTTTCCTCACCCATGAGAAGGGGTGAATGTCGCCCCCCAAGTAAAGTCCAACTTTGAACTTTGACGTGAAGGGTAAAAGTAGAACCTAAATTTTCAAGCAAATCCGTCGTAACTCAGAAAATTACACTCCAAAACGGTCATTTATTGAGCTAAATCTAAATAATCTAATTCAACTGTCTCATATTTATATAAATATGTAACAACAAATATTTTATACAATTAAAATACAAAAGTCACAGCACCAATTTTGCCGATATTAATTTTCCTAGAACTTAATAGATAAATACTTAATCCGCTTAACAATGGGAGCGAACTAGGTTATTGTTTTCGGAGCGAACTAGTATGTAACTAAGAGGGTTTTTTGACCTTGGGAGCGAACTAGTGTGCTCCGAATAAATACTATAGAAATAATTATGACCTTGAAGTGGAACTCAGCTGGACACATAACTAGAATATCGGATAACAGATGGACATAGCGAATAATGTACTGGAGACCAAGACAACAAGATATGTCTGATGACATAAAACAGATAAACAAAAATTGGATGCAAACAACCCAAAACAGGAATACATGGAAAAGACTGAGGAAGACCTATATCCAGCAGTGGACAGATCCGCGTTGAGTGGTGAATAATGGTTTTTTATCCTTTGTTTATCTTTTTCCAGTGTGTTTTATTAGTTTCAATTTTAATTAAATGTCTACGACATTCTGGGATATCTTCCTCTATCTATGACGAGGTAAGTCTACAATGCTATTATAATATTTTATTGTTAGTCCAGTCGGGTTAGACGAATAAGAGGCCTAACCTTGCATTAGGAGCTGCCCCAAATTTTATTTTTCTTATCTTTAGAGAGGGTCAATATTAGTATAATTTAAAATCTCGACTGAATTCCACCGTTGCGTTAGCCGCCATCTTGATGTTAAACGAGAACCGTTTTTGCTCAATATCTCCGCCATTTTCAATTTTTTGACAAAAAGTGTAGAAACTGAAATTGTTTAGACTATGATTTTCTATAATTTAGTTCATTATAATTTTTTTCGTGCGGTCGATATTTTCCGAGTTATGAGGGGAAAATAGTGAGAGCATAATTATTGAATTATTGAATTATCTCGTTTATTATTAGTTTTACAACAAATATGTACTCATACAAAAATGAAAAGAATTAAATTCTACACAATTTTGGTCTCTCTCATTTTTTTGCTAAAATTAATATTTAAGGTAGTACGTATGCGGTAATGGCGCGAGCGTAAGACCGGATTGCTTTTATAGCAATTGTTTTTGTTCAATATCTACGCCATTTTCAACTAAAATTGTTCAAAATATAATTTCCTGCAATTTCTATTTAACAATTTTTTTCATGCAGTTGATATTTTCCGAGTTACATGGGAAAATAGTAAAAAGTGGTGGGGGGAGCATAATTATTGAATTGAATTTTGTTTCCGAGCTGCCCCAAATTTTAAAATTCTATCCTTTAGGAGAGATCAATAGTAGTGTAAATTTAAAATCTGGACTGAATTCCGCGGTTGCAGTAGCCGCCATATTGATTTTAAATCAGAACTGTTGTTGCTTAATATTTCCGCCATTTTCAACTTTTCGACATAAATGGTGGGAAAGAAAATTGTTGGAAATGCAATTTCCTACAATTTCTTTTGTACCATTTTTTTATACGATCCATATTCTCCGAGTTAAGGGGGAAAATAATGGAAGCGGAGGGGAAGCATAATTATTAAATTGTCTCATTTATTATTAACTTTACGACATAATTGTACATAAACAAAAATAAAGAGAATTATATTTTATACAATTTTTGAAACTTCCAATGAAACATCAACCAAACTAAATATATAAAAGACATATAAAGACATTATATGCATTAAGTTCACTTAATTTTATTAACTAGCGGGTTTTATTGGTTGAATTTGTCTGTCGATATTTTAAGTTTTATGTCAGCTAATATATCGTGATGTTTCAACAATTTTTTTTAAATTTTGGACCTTGTTGGGGGGAATTTTCCCATTTCCCCCCCTTGTAGACCCGCCACTGGTTCTCTCGAAAAATTGTAGTAAATCGTAATTGCAACAAATCCAGTTCTTACACTTTTTGTCGAAAAGTTGAAAATGGCGGAGATATTGAACAAAAACAATTGCTACAAAATCAATCAGGTCTTACGCTCGCACCTTTACCACATACGTACTACCTTAAATATTGATTTTATCAAAAAAATGTACGGCATCAAAATTATAGAAAATTTAATTATCTTCATTTTTGTATAGGCATATATTTGTTTTAAAACTAATAATAAACGAGATAATTCAATAATTCAATAATTATGCTACAGCTGTCACTATTTTCTCCTCATAACTCGGAAAATATCGACCGCACGAAAAAAATTATAATAAATAAAATTATAGAAAATCGCATTTTCAATAATTTCAGTTTCTACACTTTTTGTCAAAAAGTTGAAAATGGCGGAGATATTGAGCAAAAATGGTTCTCGTTTAAAATCAAGATGGCGGCTAACGCAACGACGGAATTTAGTCGAGATTTTAAATTTATACTAATATTGACCCTCCCTAAAGATTAGAAAAATAAAATTTGGGGCAGCTCCTAATGCAAGGTCAAATGCTATCCCGACTGGGATCTGTACATCGGCCATTTTTTCTATTTCTACAATGGCGTTTTTTGGCTTATTTCAGATGCCCCTGATAATGCTCTGAGAGCGAAAGTACTTGAGCAAGATTTAATAAATTACAGATAGTGCTCAATGTCTGCCTTTTATTTCTAAAATTTATAGAAATTAGTTCCATTTCTACCTAAAACTAATATTTTTTTCAGGTCGCTTACTTCAGTCTACTAAACGAAAATCTGGTAACTTGGTTGGTCACGTGTATTCTTGGGTAATTAACACATATTTGGGGATGTTATTGCTTGAGAATACACGTAGCTGACAAGTGACAACTTCTACAGGTTTCTTCGGCAACTACAATTTACAGCAACAGTTTTACGTACTTCATAAAAATCAATTGTAGGTACTGTTAAATTATATAGTCATGTATGTACTTTTCAGGAAACTATTACTCCAGTGAAATAAGGCAAAAATATACCATGTTCGGGACACTTTGAGCAGCCAGGTTGCAAATGGGTTTTTTTGGGTACTATATACCTAATACATTATACCGACAAAAATTGCCGTCACAGTTCGGACGAGAATTTTAGTTATTAAAAGGAACCGAGCAAAATGTCAAAATTTTCAATGCGTTTAAATGTATTAATTTTTTTCGAATCCTGAGAAAACTAATAAGTATTTTTAAAAAATTTAAACGCAGAATAAAAGAGTACTTTATTTCCGAGGGACGAAAGTCTCTTAGAATAAATAAAAAGTTTCTTTTGAATCAAATATTTGCAATTAAAATCACACTAAATTTTCTCTTTTATTTTCCCCCCTGTTACTTATTAAAATAAACATTATAGAAGTTTTCAGAGTCCTTAGGCCCTCGGTAGTAATGAATTCTTTCATTCTGCATTTAAATTTTTTCAAAATATTTATTAGTTTTCTCACCATTCGAAAAAAATAACTACAATTTAAAACACATTGAACATTGTTACATGTGTCAAAATTTTGCATTTTGAACTTTAGTTATTACCAAATATCAAAAAATTTTAGTTATTGTTATCATCTTCTGAGCAATAATATTGCAGAACTCTGTGGGATAAACAAATTGAATAAAATTTAAACTAATTGACGAATCGTCTTGAAATTTTGTTTTCAATGTATGGACTGCTTGACTCAACTGTTAATGCAATATCAAAGTCTTAAATTCATTTTCGCTACCAAGAAATGATCATACCATAATTCAAAAACTGCCAGTTTAAACCTTTGCTTATCTACTAAAAAATCTTCTTCTTCTTCTTCCTACTTTACAAAGAGGCTCAATGCCCGTTTTAGTTCGGTTTTTAACCTCAATTGACATTGTCTAACCACTGTTTCCTCGGTCGTGACCTAATGATCTTCTTCCATTTGTCGATTTGTCTCTTGTCATTCGTACTATTCTATTTTCTGTCGTTTTTTCTATTTGTTGATTCCACTAATAAAAGATGAATACTGTTAAAACGAAAAAACTGCAATTTTTGACCCTTATTTGTTAATAACTAAAATTCTCGTTCGAACTGACGGGCATTTTTGTCTGTATAATGTATTAGGTATATACTTACTTTACTTAATCCAGAACTCGTCTACCTTTAGGTGTGAGTTATTACGGAGTTGGGTTCTCCACCGTTGTCTTCCACATTTCCTTCTATCCATGGCCAATACTTTTGTTTCCTTCGATTTTATTCCTCTTTCATCGGCCGCTTTTCTCACTTCTTCTATCCACGTCCTTCTTGGTCTTTCTCTCTTATTTCCTCCCATATCTTTCGCTTCATATACAGGGTGAGTTTTTAGTGGGGGATCGGTCGATAATTCCATTACGGTATAGAATATCGAAGAAAGTTATTTAGAAAAAATGTAGGCAATGATATTCTCCACGCTTGGAAAATATGTCCATTTCTACAGGGTGATCAATAACAGCGTGGTATATCAAACATATAATTTTTTATATGGGACACCCTATATAATTTTTCATATTTATATTCCCCTCATAATTCTCGTTCATATAATATTGGGTTTTTCATTACTATACAGAGTATTTAACAAGTTATGACCATTTTTATTTCGAAATCCCTATGAGATTAACACCCTTTATGTAAAAAAGTAATTCATAGACAATAATTTGTTTTATGTAGTAAGATAAACAATGCACTGTAGTTTTTAAATTAAGTCCAATTGAAATCATTGACGAATGTTTGTATGCAGGGTGAACTACAAAACCAAATTACGATTTTCTCTATTTTTTTAAATGGATCACCCTATATTTTATTTTTTAAAAATATTGTACTTATTATACTCTTTCATTTTTATATAGCATTCCCTATAGCTAAACTTAATACTTTCGGAGATATTTTTAGTTTTCTTCAACTTTCGGGAATACATTCAATTTTTCTAGTAGAAATAAGTTGGTATTGAATGATAATTAAACAAAATTATTTTTATTCAATAAATAGCTAACACAAAATAAAAACCATAGCAATATGCAATGAATGTATCAATAAATGTGATATTAAGGAATAATCATATTTCCCTAATATACAAGAATCATACAATTCCTACAAAAAAAATATATTTATCTTGTGTAAAATAAAATTACAAGATTATTTTTATTTAATAAACAACTCACACAAAACATAAATCAAAACAATATACAACTAATTTGATAGTTTTTAGATTATTATATCAACAGCATTCTAAGCCAAGAAGTTTTTAGTAACACATTCCTAATTGCAGATTGTGACCCGCAGTTATTAATAATACATATAATTTTCATATTAAATTTCATTAATATGCATCAAGATATCCCTACTTTGATAACACTCAAACTAGGTGATCTATAAATGTTTAAGGTGATATTGTTAGAGATTATGTGATTGGTCCACATTTTTTGACGATTGAGGTTTTTATACGACGGTGTTCTAGTTCTTCCAAAATTGATTTTTTTCGAGTGGGGCTATATAAAAAACCTTGTATACCAATACCAGAAGCATCCAACAACGCTTGATGATATGAAAAATAGAATAAAAGAAGCTTTTAATAATATTGACTTACAAAAATGTTAGATATGTGGCTCGGTCATTTGAATATCGGTTACAAAATTGCATAGACGTTGAAAGTGGTCATTTTCAACATTTACTTTATACTTATATCCTTAACATCACATTAATTGGTACATTCATTAAATCTTGTTATGGTTTATTATTTTTTTGTTAGTTATTTGTTGAATGAAAATATTTGTTATATTATTACATAATACTTATTTGTTAAGTTATTTAGATTTATAAGAATTGAGTGTATTCCCGGCAAATGAAGAAAACTAAAAATATCTCAGAAACTAATAAGGTTAGGTATAGGAGATGCTATATAAAAATGAAAGAGTATCATAAATACAATATTTAAAAAAAATAAAATATAGGGTGATCTATTAAAAAAAAAATGAGAAAATCGTAATTTTGTTTTGTAGTTTAAAAGTGTTTATAAAAATGAATGTTTTACTAAAAAATTCTTGCTGTTGATATACCAATCTAAAAACTGTTACATCAGTTGTATATTGTTTTGATTTATGTTTCATGTAAGTTATTTATAGAATAAAAATAATCTTGTTATATTATTTTATACAATACAAAGTTTTTTTGTAGGAATTTTACGATTCTTGTATATTAGGGAAATATGATAATTTCTTAATATCACATTTATTGGTATATTCACTGCATATTGCTATGGTTTATATTTTGTGTTAGTTATTTATCTAATAAAATAATTTTGTTCAATTATCACTCAATACTAACTTATTTCTACTAGAAAAATTGAATGTATTCCCGAAATTGGAAGAAAACTAAAAATATCTCGGAAAGTAATCAATTTAGATATAGGGAATGCTATATAAAAATGAAAGAGTATATTAAATACAATAATTTTGAAGAATAAAATATAGGGTGATCCATTTAAAAAAATAGAGAAAATCGTAACTTGGATTTGTAGTTCACCCTGTATACAAATATTCGTCAGTGATGTGAATTGGACTTAATTTAAAAACTACAGTATATTGTTTATCTTATTAAATAAAACAAATTATTGTCTACGAATTACTTCTTTATATACACGGTGTTAAGCTCATAGTGATTTCGAAATAAAAATGGTCATAACTTGTTAAATACTCTGTATAGTGATGCAAAACCATATATTATATGAACAAGAATTATGAGGGGAATATAAATATGAAAAAATATATGGGGTGTCCCATTTAAAAAATTATATGTTTGATATACCACGCAGTTACTGATCACCCTGTAGAAATGGACATATTTTCCAAGCGTGGAGAATATCATTGCCTACATTTTTTTTAAATAACTTTTCTCGATATTGTATACCATAATGGAGTTATCGACCGATCCCTCACTAATAACTCACCCTGTATGTCTTACTATTTTTTCTTCTCCGCTTCTCAGTACATGTCCGAGCCACCTACGTTGTCCTTGTTCGATTGTTGTTGTAACTGAATGTATTTTCAGATTTTCCCTACAGGTTTGATTTCTAATTTTATCTTTCCTTGTTTTTCCCTATATTGTTCTCAGAAATCTCATTTCTGTGATTATAGACGGAGAGCTAGAGCCGAAAAATCATCGTCATAAGTAATATGGAGTTTTTCCTGTGAAACGTGTCCATTGTATATTGACAATTATGACCCATTTCAAGCTGACACCTCAGTGGATACAGGAAGTAGCAATAAGGGATGAAAGGGGAAAGTTAGTGCAGTCATTAAAGGATTCAGCTTCTATTTTGTTATAACGATCAGATGGACACGAGGTCATGAAGGCTGAACCAGAAGGATCAGGACGATATTATCCTTGGATGGAATAAGGAATGACCGAAGATGGAAAGGTCCAATCGTTTACATTGACGAAACAAAGGCCACGTTGCTCAGTCGGAAGAGATGTGGGCATGGTTCTTTGGGTTGGGCTTCTGCTACAATGATAGATGGTAAATGAATAAATAATGGTATGCGAATAGAGCTAATGAAACGACGATAAACAAAAGATAAATAGATAACATTAACTGATGGTTTGACACTTGGACTCTAAGGAAACGGAAATACTTAATACTCAAACGAAAATATAGGGCGCCAGGTATTTTGACCAAAAAATACTCAAAGGAACAATAATTAACGAAACATAACACAACAATAACAAATTAGCAAGAATGCTACGATAAGACATCAATGTACTAATCTTGAGCTGTAAAAAAATTAAATAAAATACGACATCGTAAGTTTCAATGTAACATTTATTAAAATACTCTACCAAATCTCAATATTTACACAATACGTACAGTGTATACGCAGTATAAGATCGCCAACAACAAAATTAAGAAACCAAAAAATACCTAAACCGTTAATCTATAAGACAAAAGTTGGCGACATAATAACAATCACTGCATATAAATTGGTGTATTCACCAACACAGTAATACTAAAAAAAATGGAATGTAAGTGAACGAATATAACTATTAATTATTAACTCAAAAAAAAATGAACTGTAGTTACTCGAAAAAATAAAAAATCCATACTCTAAATAAAAACTAGAAATTTTACCGTTCACTTACAACAAAAAAAGAAAGAGCTCTTTGTTTATATTTATACCTATCTAACAATACTTAATAACACTCTAATAATACTCAGAAAAATATCTACATAATGTAAATGTTTATAGTTTAAATGATCACCCATTTAAAAATAAAAAGATAATCATCAACTTCATACTAAAAGTATGACCTACTTTTCAGAATGTCACTATCACAAACTGGGCGAAAACTTTTGGTCATTGAACTTATTTCACGAAAGAACACAAAATTGTCCTTGCCCTGGACATAACAAAGGCGTCTCTACTAATTTCTTCAATAAGTAAAAGATGAGTGACTTACTTAAAACATCTGTTAGAGGGTAGGATGGCCCTTTGTAAGCCGGCAAGCTCTCAAGGTGTGGAAGATGGCCATGAAGAAATTCAACTTTACGACACAGTCGAAAGAATAATAGTATTTAACAGTGTTCATAAAATAGCAGCTGGACAACATAATGCATAGGTGGAAGGTGGAAGGTGAAAGGTGGACCCTTTAAAAAATAGAAAACGCAATTGTACAATTATTGTACATACCGATAAACAATCATTAATACTCTTACCTGCCTAATCGGCGGGGCCCACAATACACGAACAAACTTGATCTCACATAATGACTATATTAACTCAACTCACAAATGATGCAGAATTTTAAGAATTTGTGGTTTTTATGAATCTTTGGCGTCCTTTGAGAGTGGTGGGGTTTTAACCAATGAAAATTATGGGAAACTGTGAGAGATATTCAAGAACAGATTTCCTTACCACTCGTAAAAGGGCTTAGCAAATCTAATACTTAAGATGACTTATGGGATGCAAGGCCCATATCATTCACCAGAAAGCTATTAAAGTCTAACGGTCGACTCTATCGATAGCACATATGTGTTTCTAAGAAAAACAACGCCGATAGGGACTCTAAGATCTAATCAGTTAAGATAAAAGCGTGAAATGAGAGGGACTAGACCAAAATCTACACTGGGAAAACGTAAACGTTACACAGCTTCCCCCCACGATTTAAACTGTGGTGCAATACCACTGTTTACAATCGGAGTCTGCAGTAAGCACCATATTCTGACCATCAAGCAGTAGCCTGACATAGTCGGTAGTCACCTAGACATACTAAAATAGGTTTTGGTACTGGAGGTGCTTGAACACAAGTGACCAAATCGGAAAAAGCTAATAATCAACAAAACTCAAACACCAAAATACAAAGGGTTATCTCTAAGATAAACTAAACTCAAATAAAACACAAAAACTAGGAACTATATATACAAGGATTACTCTAATTCTAAACGACTAAGTCAACAAACACCTACAGTGTTGCTTAAATCCTTAACATAAAACTAAACATTCAACTCGAAAGTCGACTCAAAGTATGGTTCGTTGACTCGCAAGTACAACAACCAATGACAGATATCTACACCGATGGCTCTAGCCAAACTAAAAAGGTGGAACATACCAATGTTGAAGTTTTGGACGCGAAAATCAAAGTTGCTCCAGCTCAACAAAGGCGAGTAGCCAACAAGGTAACGTAGGCAAACTTCGTTATGGTTGTCCCCTCAACCGGTAACTAGGTAAGCGTCAAGCAATGCTAAGATTTTGACTGCAAGATCAAAGCAAAAAAATGTCGAAATTTCAACAGCTGGTCGAAATTTTAAGACAGGGAAAGAAAACAAGTTGGCCAAAAGTTCCGTAAAAATCTTGTGGGGTTAACCACGGCGGAAAATTTTCAATCAAGAAACTCCCAGAAAAACAAGGAATGTAATCACGACAAGATATGTCTGAATACATTATAAGATATTAATATAAATAACTTTATTAATATTTACTCAACTAAAATAAAATCAACTCCATTGGAATTAACTCAAAACCAAACGCAAAATTAGCACAAGCAAACTCAATACAAAAATATTTGTCATAGTGCTTCCACTAACAACAAACAAACTCGAGCTCTAACAAACTCGACTAAACGCATAGTGCCTTGGAGTCTCTCATCCAGGACTTTATGAGCTACACTCAAAAATTGCCACGAAATCTTTCATTCGGGACTTTAATAATAACAGACGCACTAGTTATTGCTAGTGGTTTGCTTATTTGATTTCACTTT
This sequence comes from Diabrotica virgifera virgifera, assembly GCF_917563875.1. Classification (NCBI taxonomy): domain Eukaryota; kingdom Metazoa; phylum Arthropoda; class Insecta; order Coleoptera; family Chrysomelidae; genus Diabrotica; species Diabrotica virgifera. The sequence goes on from NC_065444.1 coordinate 212,539,249, forward strand.
GCCGGTCTAGGACAAAGCATTTCGCAATCAAACGTTCTTAAAATAAGTATAATGTTCACAGAACACTAACTCAAAAAAATATTTACTGCTATCCCGATAACATGAACCGGAAGAGCCTAAACAAATTCAAACAGCAAACAGAATACAAAAGCAAATAAACACGAGTAACATATAAAATTACCAAAGCACAATTACTATCTCACGTAACGAATAAATTCGAACTCAAACAAAAGGAATAGAGAAGTTAGTAAAACATGCCAAGGAGTTCTCAACAAAGAAATATAGAAAGAAATGAACAAAGGAAAGTTCAGATAATTGTCGAAATCTACCTTTAATTAGGACCGGAAGTAATTACGCATACTAGACGCCTTATTATTATAATATATATGATAATATATTATTATAAAGGTACTTAAATCGTTAGGTTAAATCACAGGTAGCTCACAGGTAGGGAAGTGTCACAATTTAATAGGGACTTAGGTCCTAAATAGATACGACATTTTATCGAAATACTATTTTATGAAAGCCGCAAGAATAAAATTGATTCTGTAAATACATCTGGGCCTAGTACGTGCCTGTATTTAACAAAAAAATTTCACCCTTTATTAGCCGACACAAAATTGCCAAGACATTATCCTAATTCACCCAAACTATCGACAGAACTAACAATAATTACTCGAATTCTTTTACTCGAAACAAAAAATATTTGCATTATCTGCTAACTAAACATCGAAAATTTATATTCACGAGTCAAACTACTTGTGAAATATAAACAAGCAATAAGATGCTACTTTTTACATCTCATTAATACCTAAAATAGGGTCATAGCCCTTTAAAAATATCTACTATCAAAATAAGTGTATCTACAAGCTTTTGCGGTTGCAACATATGCTAAATAAAAGCTAATAAAAACATTACGCCTCTTTATCTGAAATTAGGGTCAAAAGACACACTTAAATACCTCTAGCCCTGACAGATGTTATTGGGGGTGGGACAAGAATTTTGAAATGTCAACCACCTTATCGTAGGCTAGTCGAAAAATATTAAGATTACGTAACGGTAAACGAAGACTCTACACTGAAAAAAGGAATATTTTCTGGACTGGAAGTAGTTTTGTACCGAATAGATTTTAGAATGCTGATATTGGAATGGTAAAACATAATTTCTCAAACATATTTCACAACAGCATGCGCCGAGGTCTTTCACTCGCGACTAATAGCTAATTGTAAAAACACAATTCCTCGAATGGACAGCTTAACTTCTTTCATTTAAGACTTAAATCACAAACCTAAAACAATATCATGACGGGAAGCTGCAGGACTCTTTCATTCTCCAGACTAACACCACGCCATGACTAAAAACTCTCTAAAACCACTCAAAACATTCTGGTACTGAAAAACATACGATATCAACCAAATAGGATATCATCAAAAATACATAACCACATAAAAATCCAAAAATATACTGCACAGAAATCATTACAACAATACTATTCTACAAGGTCAGAAAAGATTGGTCATAAAACCGGACAGAACAATATCGTTGAACGACGAAGAAGCATGTACCTTAAAATTTTAGAAGACGACGCAATCATAATAGTGATAATTGCTACTTCTGAAAACAGTTACAAAGCATTTCATAACTCAAAAACGGTACCTAAATGCAATAAAATAAACGCAACACAGTACAAAAAAATATACCGCAACACAATACATATACAAAAAATATAAAAAGTAAAATGCACAATAAAACGATATAAAGCAAACTACAATAAATCACAAAAGTTGCAAAGTACGGCACAAAATAAACGTAAAAATCAAAAAGTTAAACAATTACAACTTCTTTGTGATTTGCTACAAAAAATACACAGCTCAAGATCTAGATACCTTTACCTTAATTAGATACATAGCAAAAGACGTATCCCTTTGACATAAGGAAAAGTAATAAAAATGCTCAAATTTACTCAAGTAAAATATATCTAAAGAAAAAAGATCGATACTATACTATATACTTCAAAAAATGATACTCTAGAATTCGAAAAGGCAGAAATGAAAGTGTAAGGTACTACACTGACATTTAAATACAATAAGCGGAAACAAACAAACTAAAATGTGTCAAACTATTATTATCTATTAGCAAATAATAACACGAAAATATATTGTCAATAAAAATAGCTGCAAATTAGCCAAACTTGAACAAAAAAAGAAAATCAGGTCTAATAGGAACATGATAAAAAAGAAAATCATGCTTCACGCATAGACAAGAAAATATATATAGCCCGTGAAAAGGCAATTGACAAAGCTCTACGAAATTATGTATAAGGCAACCATAGGTAACAGAAGAAGTCCCACGTAATTTGTATAAGGCTCCACGAGAGGGCGCCAATTTGTATAACGATCAGATGGACACGAGGTCATGAAGGCTGAACCAGAAGGATCAGGACGATATTATCCTTGGATGGAATAAGGAATGACCGAAGATGGAAAGGTCCAATCGTTTACATTGACGAAACAAAGGCCACGTTGCTCAGTCGGAAGAGATGTGGGCATGGTTCTTTGGGTTGGGCTTCTGCTACAATGATAGATGGTAAATGAATAAATAATGGTATGCGAATAGAGCTAATGAAACGACGATAAACAAAAGATAAATAGATAACATTAACTGATGGTTTGACACTTGGACTCTAAGGAAACGGAAATACTTAATACTCAAACGAAAATATAGGGCGCCAGGTATTTTGACCAAAAAATACTCAAAGGAACAATAATTAACGAAACATAACACAACAATAACAAATTAGCAAGAATGCTACGATAAGACATCAATGTACTAATCTTGAGCTGTAAAAAAATTAAATAAAATACGACATCGTAAGTTTCAATGTAACATTTATTAAAATACTCTACCAAATCTCAATATTTACACAATACGTACAGTGTATACGCAGTATAAGATCGCCAACAACAAAATTAAGAAACCAAAAAATACCTAAACCGTTAATCTATAAGACAAAAGTTGGCGACATAATAACAATCACTGCATATAAATTGGTGTATTCACCAACACAGTAATACTAAAAAAAATGGAATGTAAGTGAACGAATATAACTATTAATTATTAACTCAAAAAAAAATGAACTGTAGTTACTCGAAAAAATAAAAAATCCATACTCTAAATAAAAACTAGAAATTTTACCGTTCACTTACAACAAAAAAAGAAAGAGCTCTTTGTTTATATTTATACCTATCTAACAATACTTAATAACACTCTAATAATACTCAGAAAAATATCTACATAATGTAAATGTTTATAGTTTAAATGATCACCCATTTAAAAATAAAAAGATAATCATCAACTTCATACTAAAAGTATGACCTACTTTTCAGAATGTCACTATCACAAACTGGGCGAAAACTTTTGGTCATTGAACTTATTTCACGAAAGAACACAAAATTGTCCTTGCCCTGGACATAACAAAGGCGTCTCTACTAATTTCTTCAATAAGTAAAAGATGAGTGACTTACTTAAAACATCTGTTAGAGGGTAGGATGGCCCTTTGTAAGCCGGCAAGCTCTCAAGGTGTGGAAGATGGCCATGAAGAAATTCAACTTTACGACACAGTCGAAAGAATAATAGTATTTAACAGTGTTCATAAAATAGCAGCTGGACAACATAATGCATAGGTGGAAGGTGGAAGGTGAAAGGTGGACCCTTTAAAAAATAGAAAACGCAATTGTACAATTATTGTACATACCGATAAACAATCATTAATACTCTTACCTGCCTAATCGGCGGGGCCCACAATACACGAACAAACTTGATCTCACATAATGACTATATTAACTCAACTCACAAATGATGCAGAATTTTAAGAATTTGTGGTTTTTATGAATCTTTGGCGTCCTTTGAGAGTGGTGGGGTTTTAACCAATGAAAATTATGGGAAACTGTGAGAGATATTCAAGAACAGATTTCCTTACCACTCGTAAAAGGGCTTAGCAAATCTAATACTTAAGATGACTTATGGGATGCAAGGCCCATATCATTCACCAGAAAGCTATTAAAGTCTAACGGTCGACTCTATCGATAGCACATATGTGTTTCTAAGAAAAACAACGCCGATAGGGACTCTAAGATCTAATCAGTTAAGATAAAAGCGTGAAATGAGAGGGACTAGACCAAAATCTACACTGGGAAAACGTAAACGTTACATTGTTAAACATCCATCGATTTGCATGAAAATTGGTGACTAGTTAGAGCATACCCAAGAAATAAAAATTATTTGGTGCCCACTTGCACTTTTACCCTGGGGGTGGATACCACCCCTTCCCGGGGTGAAAACTATTTTATTAACAATAACCCCACAAATCGGTAGAGGGACAAATTATAAGTAAAATTTTGTTAATCATGTTATCAAAATAAATCAATACTTTTTGAGTTATTAAGGATCAAAGATTTGTCTGTTTAAGAGCACATGCGTGAAGTTATGGATGATAAAAAGAACATGTTAATTAATTGTATGTTACTAAAATATTATTTTTATAATATTTCGATATTATAAATTTAGCAAAAGTGTATTCAAATATGTCAAATGTACCCATTATTGGATACCCCCAATTTCTGGACATATTCATTTTATATTGAGAGAAAAAATTCAATTAAATATCGAAATAATATAAAAATAATATTTTACTAACATACAATTAATTAATATGTTATTTTTATCATCTGTAACTTAAACAGACAAATCTTTGATCTTTAATAACCCAAAAAGTATTGATTTATTTTGATAACATATCGCACACCTAGTTCAATTGTGCCACAACTGCAAAAAATTCGAATTTTCGGTTAAGGCTGTAAAATATTGCCTATATAATGGCTCATCTAATGCAATACAGCCTGAACTAAAATATTGTTTTGGATAAGTATAAAGTAAGTTACTTCGGTATTTCACTGTAGGGTTTTTGGAGGTTTTGAAAGTGCAATATGGCCATAACTGGAAGATGTGGCGATAATATACACTGCCACAATACAACCGATGTAATTCAATACGTTCAATACGGCCACAACTGCAAAAATCAAGAGAGATGTGGCGATAATATACAGTGCCACAATACAACCGATATAATTCAATACGGCCACAACTGCAAAAATCAATTGATTGTTTCATTATATTGCCGCCGTATCTCCTAGGTATCGTTTTATAAATGACTTTCTTCACAACGCAATATCGCCATAACTATCAAAATAATAATAACGCTTTATTTTTAATAAATTGTAATAAGATCCAGCCAATAAGTGTATAATTTGCTACCTAAATTGTAATTTTGAAGCCAGTCATTCTCAAAATAAATTATTTACAGGGCAAAACGCGTTTACTACAGAACGTTTTGCTCATTTCTCGAGAATATTGTGTTTTGCACTTGTGGCACTATTGAAATAGGTGTGCGATATGATATAACAAATTTTATTTATAATTTGTCCCTCTATCGATTTGTGGGCTTATTTTTAATAAAATAGTTTTCATCCCCAAAAAGGGGTGGTATCCACCCCCAGGGTAAAAGTGAAAGTTAGCACCAAATCATTTTTATTTCTTGGGGTATGCTCTAACTAGTCACCAATTTTCATGCAAATCGATGAAGGTTTAACAAAATAGGAGGTAAAAACCTTTAAAGACTACACTAACTTTCCCCTTTTATCCCTTATTGCTACTTCCTGTATTCACTGAGGTGTCAGCCTGAAAGGGGTCATAATTATCAATATACAATAGACACCTTTCACATGTCAAACTCTATATCACTTATGACGATGATTTTTCGGCTTTAGCTCTTAGACTATTATTAGTCTATTCTTTTGTCTTTTTGTTAATACCCAAGATTCACAAAATACCCAGGTATTTTTTCTTATTTAAAAACTTGATTTTATTGTACAGCTTAACAGTCTTTGCAATTACATATTTCATTTATCTCATATTCTAATTTTTGATCCCGGCTTATGATTACCCCCAAATATGTATATCTGTCTACCTGTTCAAGTTGCTTGCCATCTACTTCTATTTTATGTTTTCTTTAATGTGTTATGAATTAGTAGGTATATAGTTTCCAAAAAACCCATTTGCAACCTGGCTGTTCAAGTGTCCCAACAAAAACCTTATTTCGCTGGACTATATTGCTTACCTTTTTTTGACAATTATTATTTATTTATTTGGTCGTCCTCGATTTTTGAGAGTACGAGTCGAATGTTAAGGGAATTAGACATTGAATTTTAAAAATTTTAGAAATACCTGTAAACTTAAATTCTGTTACAATGTTATATAAATAGTTGCACTGCAAAATATATGTAGATATATAAAGTTACTCAATAATTATGTAATAGATAATAGCATCTTCACAATTTGCTTTGTATGCCATATTGTATTACTGTAGTACTCATTGCCGATTTCAGAATTTTCGGAAACATGATAATATATAGGGTGAAAGGCACTTATGTAATAAAATTATTTCTGTCCTTGTTTTAAAAAAGTTTAAAAAACGTAAAGACCCCTCCATTTTTAAATATAAATGTACGCTTTTTAAATTTAAATTTGGATGTACAGGGTGATTCACGCAAGCCTATGATAATCCATAAGTTTTATTTTTAATGGAACACGCCATATATTTTTATATTTTTAAAAGCTTCTTAACAACCCGATTTCAACTGACCATATCATGTATTATGAATAATACAGGGTAAAAATTTGAAGTACAGTGTGTGAAAACTACTTATGGAATAAAATTGTTTGTGTTCTTATTTTAGAAAATTATAAAAAACGGTAGGACACGGCAACTTTTAAATTCAAATATGCACTGTTTAAACATAAATTTAAATATACAGGATGATTCACACAAGTCTAGCATAGTCCATTATCTTCAATTTTAATGAAACACCCTGTACATTTTCATGTTTTTAGAATTTGCTAAACAATTTCACATCACAAAAGTTTATTATGTAGGGCCTATTGTGAATAATACAAGGTGAAATTTTAAAACTATGTATAATTTTCGTCAAGATATCAAATACCTACATAAAATTTTGAAATTAATAATCTATCATACTTTAAATAATGGTATTATTTTTTAAATTAGCTCAATACATACATTTTGTAAACTGAGTATAAATATAATAAATAAATTTATAAATATAAATTTATAAATAATTTTAAAATGTTACCTTATATAATTTATAATGGACCTTACATAATTTTTTTTGAGATGAGGTTGTGAAGTAAATTCCAAGAACTAAAAATATACAGGGTGATTTATTAAAACTCCAGATCATGTTCGCTGCTGTACTTGCATGAATAGCCCTGTATATTTAAATTTATGACTTTAAAAGCGCCCATTTGAATTTGAAGTTGACATGTCTTCATATTTTTTATAATTTTCTAAAATAATTTTATAAGTATAAACAATTTTATTCCATAAGTAGTTTCCATACTTTATAATTTCAACATTTCTATTGCAACTAAAGCTTATGGACTTTGTTAGACCTACACGAATCACCCTGTACATTTAAATTTATGTTTAGAAAGTGCACATTTTCATTTAAAAATCGACGGGTCTCCGCGTTTTTTATAGTTTTTTTAAACAAGGATAGAAATAATTTTATTCCATAAGTGCATTCCACACTGTATTATGATAGCTCAGTGTTTCAAGATCTCGTCTCAAAACAATTTTGACCTTCTTCTTCTTATTACTACGCCACCTCCTTTCGAAGGTTGGCGATCCAAATGGCAATTGTTTGTAGTTTTGGAAACTGCCGCACAAAAAATTTCTGCAGATGATCAATCAAACCATCTTCTTATCTTAGCCAGAAAATTATTTTAAAGATAGGAATTAGCTAAGTATAGAAATTATCTCAATCATCGCATTCTTTATAATATGTTTCGACACACGCCTGTCAGCCTTATAATAAAATGTTTTTAGGGACTTAAGCAATACACTTCATGTAATTTTTGGTTGAATTATCCTAATCCTGAATAGCAAGTAGGAAAACCTCTGTTTTGGCAAACACCTTTTCTGATGTCAACCAATTGTCGACAGTCTTGGCTGAGCTTATTGATGTATTGCCCTTGCAGAGGATTATCGATCCGGATGGGTATTTTTTGTTAAGAGAAATGGTGTATTTTTCTTCCTATTTCAGTTTAAGCGATCTGTATCTGTAGAGTAGGGAGGGTGAGTCAAGTCCCACAGCACTTAGGCCGCAAAGGACCCATTGTTCATCCTCCCAGGTGGTTGTCGTCCTTAGTTCATTATCCATCCAGCAATGTAGTTACTTTTATTTTCATTGTGCCCTTTAACCCATCTCAGGATGATGTTGTTACCATCCGAAGCTTGGGCTAGTGACTCATGACACTCCATCACTAGCCCTGATATGACACTTAGTCTGTTCAAGGTTGGTAGCGCTTGTCTGCTGTCTGTGCAGGTTAATATGGTTTTACCGCCTTTACCTTTCCGTGTTATCTCTTTTGCGGCTATGGAGATACCAGCTAGTTCAGTCTGAACTACGCTGGTATTTTGCTCATACCCCATCTTCTATTAAGGTTCAGTGATCTGGGAAGTGTATCCCGCATCCTGAGCCTTCTTCCGTTTTGGAGCCATCGGTGTAGATGCAATATGCATTTGCCACGTTTGACTTCCTATGTTGTCCTGTTTCGATTTTGTAAAGTTTATTGAAGACAAACGTAGGTTTAATTGAGGCGCATCGATGGCCCGCATGTAGCTGGGGCAGTTTAAGCGATTTTGTGTCATACACTGCGCAAATCGAGCGACGTAAAGTAGGTATCTCAGCCTGCTTCTGAAAATATGTTCATAAGTTAGGAATCTGTTTTTCCCATTGCTTAGCTCAATCTTAATAATGTCATATATCAATAAGCCCTCTTGTCCCTAGATACGGCGGTAATGTTGTGCTTCTATTTTTGTATGCTATATTACTTTGTAATGTTGTAATTATTTGTATTACTACTGATGTTGTTTTAGAGATTCTGAAATTTACTTTTGATTGAGTAATTTATGGCATATTATGTCAATAATAATAATAATATGTTGTTATTTCATATTGTAATTTCTATGACGTATTTTGAAGGGAATGTATTAATTTCTTTAATATTTTATTTGTTAATAATTATCTATGAATATTTTATTATATAATTTAGTAACCGTCATATTTTCCTCATTTTTACTATTGTTACAAAAAGGTAAAAATAAATATCATTTTCTATAAAGAAAATAAACACCTTTATGGACTACAATGATATTTTGTATTTATTAGAGCCACATTCACATTTCGAATAAAAATATATAGGGTCCATTTAGCACGAAATTTTGCAGGAGAACTCGGAGAGTAACTGAAGCGATTTCCAAGGGTGGACGTGGGTTTTGTCCCGTTCAAGTTTGGTTTCTTTTCAGTTATTCTTTTCGCCACATTTAGGATAACAGCTTGTTTAATGGCCATGTGTGTTGTTTGCTCAAAAATGTGTTAAGTGTCTAAAGAATTGTATGTATCGGCAAGAAATGTAAAATAAAGTATTTTTAAATAAAAAATTGTTTTATTTTAATTTTTGAGGATTTCAGTGGGGATGTTTATGTTGGAATAAATTAATTTTTTCACGAATGAGCGATTTGGTTTCTACCGAACAAGAACATTAACCTTCCACCACAGCAGGACATTACACTTATACAATACAGAACCCCAAAAGTACATAAAGTTAACAAATCTCGTTAGACCAATTTGTAGGAGCATGGGATCTCCTTGAAGTATCTCTGTAAGTTACTTCTAAATAGAATACAACCATTGGCACATAATACGAATACGGATAGTATTCGTGTACTCAAAATATGCTCAAAGTACTCAGAAGATGCCCTGTGGATGACGTGTAAACTATAGATCCATAGGCAATATAATCTGCTCTGCTGTGTAATCGATAAAATAAAATACTTTTGACATCAGCACGCCACCAGGTCTTCCAAATTTCTTTCAAAAATTCTCAGAATATGCCCACTGGATGACGTCTAAACTATAGATCCATAATATAGTCAAAGCAATAAAGCACCGAACCTCTAAAAAAGAACGACAAGACGGATCTTAATAATTATTTTTTCACGCGATTCGTGACTGTGCCAGAAAACTTTGAGACCCCGAGCCATTATATGTACAGTAATGTTCGGGACACCCTGTATAATATTAAAAAACTACATACAAAAATGCATTCTTAAAGTGCATCTCGAACGGAAAATAAAAAAATTCAGAACTCGTCAATTATCGGCGGAAATGAGTTAAATTTTGTTTCTCGGGGGTTTTTGGGGTCGCTGAAAACGAATATGACGTTGAAAGTAATCTACAGAGTACCTGGTGCACAAGGTACCTACTGTTAACCTCTTCTTGTGGAATAGTCAAAAATCATTTCTGGGAGTTTTGGGGTCGATAACGCCGAATATGACATCGGAAGTGATTTCAGGAGTACCTGGTGCCCAGAGTACCTATTGTTTACCTCGTCTTGTGGAGTTTTCGTCAAAAAATTTTTTAAAAAATTAGTCAAAAATAATTACTTGGGAGTTTTTGGGGTCGCTTACGACGAATATGATATCGGAAGTGATCTCTGGAATACCTGGTGCCCAGGGTATCTACTTCATCTGGAGTTTTCGGCAATTTCATTAAAAAATTAGACAAAAACCATTACTCGGGGGGTTTTTGGGTCGCTAATGACGAATATGACATCGAAAGTGATCTACTGAGTACCTGGTACCCAGGGTACCTACTGTTGTGCTCGTTTTCTGGAGTTTTGGGCAAATGCATTAAATAATTAGTAAAAATTCATATTCGTTGTCAGCGACACAAAAACCCCCGAGTAATAATTTTTGACTAAAGTTTTAATAATTTTTTTGCCGAAAACTCTACAAGACGAGGTAAACAGTAGGTACTCTGGGCATTAGGTACTCCGAAGATCACTTCCGATGTCATATTTGTCTTTAGCGACCCCAAAAACCCCAAAAAATTGAACTCATTTCCGCCGATAATTGACGAGTTCTGATTTTTTTTATTCTCTGTTTGAGATGCACTTTAAGAATGCATTTTTGTATGCAGTTTTTGACGTTATACTTCTTTACCGGCGATATGAGGGTGAATTTTTATATGTTAAAACCTATGATCCCGGCGCATGCGCATTATAACTTTGTTCTGATTGGATGTTCAAATGACATGTCAAAAATTATTCAATATGGCGGCTGTGGCACAGCTGTAGTTAGATTATTAATGGTTGTTGCGCTTTAAAATTTGTGTGAAAAGAAACAACAAACAAAAGTTAGTTAATAGTTATACTGCCTTTTTAAATAGTTTTCATATACCTATATTTTTGGACTTTTGGACTATTTTGGACAAGGAAAACTCATTCTAATTTGGTAAGTAGTTTTTATTATAATCATATTGTAATTATACATTTGGATTAGGTTGAAATACAGTAGAGCGTTGATTATCCGAACTAATTGGGGGACATAGGTGTTCGGAAAACCGATTTCTTCGGATAATCGAACTACAATATATTGATACATATTTATAGTCATACATATTTATCCACAAGTGAATAAAAGCCATATTTATATACCTACATATTTATTTATATCTTGATAATGACAACTAGCAACTAAACAAAAAAGTGCAGTCTTTGCAACAACATAATTATTTTTGGATACAATATTGAAGAAAATTGAAAACATTTTAAGCGTCAATTACTAACGCTCGCTCGGTATTCGAGTGCGGGACGCGGGAGTCGATAGTTCGAATAAGCGGTCGTTCGGTTGATCGACGTTCGGATAATCGACGCTCTACTGTACATTTATTTTCTCAAGAATGGGGATTTTAGAGAGAAATTCCAAATTAGGTCCGATTTTTATTTTTAAATTATGATTTTTTGGCGTAGATTTATTTATCTAGTAGGTATGTAATGCTTTGATTTACATACTTAATTTGATTACCAACAAAAGTTCTACCAATCTTCATCTAATATATTGTTTTCTTACTGTTTTGTTATATTTTAATATTTTCTTCCACAAAATTTAAACTACATAATTTAATTATATTCAAAACCACTGTCAAACAGTAAAACGTTCAGTTACCCTATTTTTCCACATGACAAATAATGTGGAATTGGACGAGTGAGTCTAGGCTTCGATTACGAATCAAAGCGCCACGAAATTCACGGGTTCGATTCCCGATACAAGTTTTTATTTTTTTATGCATTTTATGATTGTAAGTATATTTGTTATATAATTTTTTTTTTTCAGAAAATGCGTATTTAAAATTTTTGCCAACAATTATTATCGTTCAGAAATCATTTTTTCTTTGTGGCATTTTTCAATGTGTTTGTGTGCGTTTTATTCTTTTATTTTTTTAAATTTTTGGTATTGTCTTAAAAATCACATAATATGTAGTAGAAGTATAACTTCTTACGTGCGTACAAAGTACACACACATTTTTTTAATATTATATCATGGCTCGGGGTCACAAACTTTCCTGGCGCATTCGCGAATCGAGTGCAAAAAGAATGATTAAGATCCGTCTTGTCGTTTTTTTTTTCGGAGGTAAGACCGATTATATTGCTCAATTGCTTCGCCTAATAGTCAATATAATCTGATCTGATATATAATCGATCAAATAAAGTACTTTTCACATCAGCACCCCACCAAGTCTTCCAAATTTCTTTCAAAAATTTCAGAGCTGGACATATCTTTAACACATTGCGTGCCACGCGTTAAACGGTATAATAGTTTCAGGGACCATTGATATCCACGGCAAGAAAGTAATTCATACGTGGTGTATCAAAAATGAGCGACGTGGTCCCTGGCAAAAGATATCCTTTTAGTTCAGGGTAACAAGGTTTTTTCCATCCAGGCACTTTAACAGCCAGGGTACTGAAGCGTTTTTTCGACAGGTAATACCTATAAGAACAAATTGTATCTATCTCCTGCGTAGGATCTAGCGGCCATTTTTATTTATAAACAATTTGGTGTCAAAAACGGCCATTTTAATTTTTTTTCAAAACAATGGAAAACAGTAAAACTTATGATCTTTTTTGTACAAGCATCTTCGAGATCACGAGAAAAGCTTTAAAATGGCGTATTGTAAAGTTTGATATACTTATTTATGAAAAAATTAGAAATTGCAAAAAAAATAATTTCGCAATAACTATTCTAAAAATTAGTGTAGAGCATGGAAATTTTTGTCAAATGAGGGTTCTGTGATGCTTAATATGTGAAAACAATTTCAAAGCGATTCCTTCAATTGTTTAATATTTACTCAAATTGAAGCGTTTATTTAAAAAACAACACATGTCCATTTTTGGCAAATTCGACTTTTTCGTCCCTGCCTTTTTCAACCATCGAATGTGAAAAGTGGTACTTTTCAGGAGAGCAAAATAACTCTTTTTAGACACTCCTAAATCAGCGCATTGACAAATGGGAAAATTTTTATATTTTTTGTATGTAATGTTTAATACTTGTTAGATTGATAACAAATTTGAACTGCTTTTCATTTTTTTCTTTCAAAAAAGCACATTCGTTACTTTGCTTTTTGTATTAATCAAAGATTTGTTTCGGTCCGATGATTCAAAGTAGCGAATGTATAATAGCGAATAACTGTATAATCAAATAATGAAAATCCGTTAAAATGAAATCATAAACTGCCTTACAAGAATTTTTTGGAAGCGATACTGAAACAAAATTCGCACTAATTGTAAACACGTGCAATTTATTCTTCTCAGCAGTTTAGCACTTTTGACAGTTTACAGATTATAATTGATTAACTGTTGAATAAATTACAACAGAAACTAACGAATGTGACACATTCGACATTTAGCATTGTACAAATATACCTTTACTTTAGTTATATTTATACAAAACAAAATATCGAATATAACCATTTTCGTCAGTTTGCAGTCAACCAAATGAAAAAATGTTCATATTCAATGGTTTAAACAGCATATTTTCCGCGCTCCTAATCATGCTACAATAACTAGAATTTATTATTATTATTCAGATTTAGCCATACGGCTCACACTCCCTCTAAGGGGAAAATTGACTCATCCCAGATACCTACGGTATCAAAAGGATTGAGCTCTGGTGGGACTCTTTCCGTGTTATCGAGCCCTAGGTGACTTGGAACGCAGGTGTATCTCCCAAAAATTTTCGTACACTTCTGGCCGTCGCAAGTAGTACAGCTTTCTGCATGGTCTTATAAATATGTTCATTGAGACCCAGCTTTTTTATGCTTTCGAGGAGGGTCTTCGGAATGACTCCAGTAGTAGATATAACAATAGGTATCGTCTGGGTACTTTGCATTCTCCATTGTCTCCGTATTTGAATTTCCAGATCTCTATACTTGGCGATCTTTTCAGTAAATTTACTACGTAGATTATTGTTGTTAGGTATCGCCACATCAATTAGTGTTGTTTGTCTTGTTAATTTATTAACTAGTACGAGATCTGGTCTATTATGTGCCACTGTTTGGTCTGTGAGCACACTGCGGTCCCAGTATAGCTTGTAGTTGCCATCCTCAAGCATACTCTCAGGAACGTATTGATAATATGGGAGATGGTCCGTTTGGAGAAGTCCCAACTTGTTAGCTATCTCTTGATGAATGATTTTTCCCACTGCGTCATGCCGTTCCTTATATTCAGTTGCAGCAAATGCCTGGCAGCCCCCTGTAATATGTTGGATGGTTTCTTGGGCTTGACATCCATATCGGCATCTGTCGTTTTGAACCTGAGGGTCTTTGACGATATATTTCAGGTAATTTCTGGTTGGTATAACCTGATCCTGAATGGCCAGTAATGAACCCTCCGTTTCAGGGAACATCTTTCCTGATGTCAACCAATAGTTCGACGCTGTATTGTCGACATAGTCTTGGCTGACCTCATTGGGATGTCGCCCGTGCAGAGGTTTACCCATCCAGGCGCGCAGTTTTTCGTCCTTAGTAAGGTGGTTTAAGCGCATTTCTGGTTCCCTCAGTTTGATCGGTGTTGTGTCATCTACTGCGCAAATTGCGCGGTGTAGAGTAGATGTCTCAGCCTGCATCTGAAAATAAGTTCTTAAATTAGCAATTTGTTTATCTAATTGCTCACCTATATCCATAAGTCCTCTTCCTCCTAAATACCGGGGTAATGTCGTTCGTTCTACTGCACTTTTAGGGTGGTGTTTTTGTGCCTTTGTGAGGTGTGTTCGTACTTTTCGCTGAAGATTTTCTATATCCGTTTTTGTCCACTTAACAATACCAAATGAATAGCCAAGCGCGGAACAAGCGTAGGTGTTTAGTGCCTTAAACAAATTTTTACTGTTAAGCTGTGAACGAAGCAGCTGTTTTACCCTTCTTGTAAACTCAGCAGTTATCTCAGTTTTCATTTGCTTATGGTCAATTTTCCGCGCCTGCTTTACTCCAAGATATTTGTACATATCGTTGTCGCCCATAGCCTCGATGTTCTGGCCATTTTGCATATCGAATCCACCGGGCTGTACCTTTCCTCTGACTATATTCAAAACACGGCACTTGTCTAGACCGAACTGCATACTAATATCATTAGAGAATGTTTCTACAGTTTTTAGCATCTCTTCCAGGTGTTCTCGAGTGGAAGCCATTAATTTCAAATCATCCATATACAACAGATGATTGAGCTTCGCTACCACAGTATTATTGCTTTTAATGCTTATTATTATTATTATTATTATTATTATTACATAGAAATAAGAGCTGGGGTCTCGTCATGGAGACCCATAAGCCCATTTACAAGATAAATGAAATAGTACCTACATTACAAAAATTAGTTTCGCAAATAAACTATAGACTAACAGAATTGTGCACAACACTGATCAGTTTACAAACAGATAACTGTCTAGGTGGTTTTTGAAAACATTTATAGATGGAGAATTTATAATTTCCATTGGGAGACTGTTCCACATACTAAAAATACGATTACAGAGAAAATGTTGGCGCCTTATCGATGAAAAGGGTTCTATCGAGTAAGACAAACGAGGGTTATTTTTTCCCAAATGTAAAACCACACACTTATCTCTATTTAGAGGTAACATCCAATCCGAACACCACTTGAAGATCAAATCTAAGTCACTTTGTAAGTATTGCCCATTGAAGAGTGGGTCAGCAAATATTTTTGTATCGTCTGCGTAGAAAGTTTCTTAGATTTGATATGAGATTCAAGATCACTGGCATACAAGACAAATAGTAGTGGACCCAAAACAGATCCTTGTGGAACACCACTTAAAACCAGTTTTTTAGATGACAGAGACTTGACAACTCTAACACAAAACTCCCGATTTGTTGAAAAATCATTAATCCACTCAAGAAGTTGTCCGCGAGTGCTAAAATGTTCTAGTTTATACATCAATTTTCTTCTTGGTACTCGATCAAATGCTTTTGCAAAGTCTAAATATATTACATCCGCAGGTCGTTTTTTGTCTAATGCTGCTGTCCATTCATTAACACACCACAGTAAATTAGCCATGGTTGATCTACTTTTCACGAAGCCATGTTGTTGTAGAGGAATAATATTTTCTCGAAGTAAAAATTCTGAAAGATACTCTGTGATTATTGATTCCATAACTTTACAAATAACAGGTGTAAGGCTTATTGGTCTGTAATTATTGGGATCTAACTTATTTCCTTTTTAAATATAGGTGTCACCGAAGCACTTTTCCAAATTGAAGGCAAAGAGTGTGGATTAAAAGATGAACGCATCATTAGCGATAGTGGAACAGAGAGGACATCTGAACATTTTTTCAAAAATAATGTAGAAATTTTATCGGGCCCTGGAGATGAGTTGTTTTTTAACTTGCCAATATGGCGCTGAATGATATCAGGTGAAAAATCGATATAATCAATTTTGGGAATAACTCGTGGATTACTGATTATAGGAAACTGATTTTGAGACGGTTCAATAGCAAAAACTTTAGAAAATGTATCTGCGAGAATGTTAGCGACGTCATACGAATTCTGACAAATCGTTTCATCATTCTTTTTTAACAGTGGAATGGACACTTTAGAAGACATAGCAGACCTAACATATTTATACAGTTTTTTAGAGTCGTTGCAGCTTACAATAGATTCTTCATAATATGCCATTCTGGCTTCATTAATATACTTTTTTTAAATTCCTGTGTAGTTTTTGTGAGTTTGTAAGTCACGTGTATCACCTGTACGTTTGAATTTTCGCCATAATTTGCCACAAGATGTATCACGTATAATGCGAGGGCAAGGTATCGAATCTGAAAAACCCGATTTTTCACGGTTGGGACGATGTATTGTTCTCATAGAATAGTAGTTTCCCTCTCCATCTGACACATTCAGTTGTGTAAAAATCTCAGATGTCCGCGTTTTTTTTGTAAAAACAACACTTGTCCCATCTTAGTCATCGGTCATCGCTAGGCGTGAATGATCTCATCCATAAATTTATCAGATGCGTGCGTTCTTTTTTATGTAACAACAGGTAGACCGGGCTGTATCGTCGCCCCAGCTAGCGAAATTATTCCGATTCGATTTTTTTGCACAAACCTACTCAAAAGGAGGTCCTTATAACACATCCACAGGGTGCCGGGCGGTGCCGTGGTCGAAAAATTGTTTAAACAATTTTTTTTAAACAAATTCAAAAAAATAATTTTTTCATTGTGAACGATTTATGTTAAAAAATTTGGGTTATTCTGAGCAAAAAAGCCTCTTGTCATTTTTTTCTAAACTTGATTGTTGTCGAGTTATATGCGATTAAAAATTTGAAAAATGCGAACTTGGCCATTTTCAAGGCTTAATAATTCGATTAACAATTAATATTATAAAATTCAAAGAATGACCAAATCAAGCTTGAAACCCCTTCTTCAAGGTCGTGAAGAGATTTTTGTCATTATTTTATCACAAAGTAGTTATTTTTAATTATTAACAATTAGCACTATAGTCCAAATGTATCGTCGCCCCCGTTAGTGAAATTATTCCGATTCGATTTTTTTGCACAAAATAGGTCCTTATAACATATCCACAGGGTGCCGGGCGGTGCCATGGTCGAAAAATTCTTTAAACAATTTTTTTTAACAAATTCACAAAAATAATTTTTTCACTTCGAACATTTTTTTTAGATCATTTGGGACATTCTGAGCAAAAAAGGTCTCTTGTGATTTTTCTCTAAAATTGATTGTTGAGTTAAACGCGATTTAAAATTTGAAAAATACAAAAATGGCCATATAATTCGAAAAAAATCAATTTTAGAGAAAAATCACAATAGACCTTTTTTGCTCAGAATATCCCAAATTATCTAAAAAAAAATCGTTCGCAATGAAAAAAAAATAATGTGTGTGTACTTTGTACGCACGTAAGAAGTTATACTGCTATTATATAATTTCAACGAAATAAATATACTTTAAACAGTTTATTTTTATTTTATTTAAATATTAAACTAATTTTAATTCTTAGCACTTTCCAAAAATAAAAAAATAATAGGAATGATCCGGATATGAACCCAAGACCTATCGATATTTAGCATAATGCTCTACCAATAAAGCTACGAGCTCTCTGTTTATAAACTTTCTTGGACATAATGACAATTCACGGTAACAAACAGACGAAGTGAAGTTTAAATAAAGATGTTTTATTAATACTACTTATCTCACTCCCGAGGAAGACAAATCCAAAAACACAAAATTTATAATAAATATATTTACTAAAAACAGTAATACATTCTTTTCACACCTTTTTTGCACTGATATATACATAACTTAAAAGATTTAGCAACTTAACGCCATACTATCTGTGTGCGCATGCGCGCAGGATAATAAAAATTCACTCCCAATCGCGCCTAAAGAAGTATAACTTCAAAAATATTTTTTTGAATTTGGTAAAAAAAATTATTTTAACAATTTTTCGACCACGGCACCGCCCGGCACCCTGTGGATGTGTTATAAGAACCTCTGTTTGAGTAAGTTTGTGCAAAAAAATCTAATCGAAATAGTTTCGCTAGCAACGATACAGTTGGACTATAGCGCTAATTGTTAATAAATAAAAATAGCAGCTTTTTAATAAAATAATGACAAAAATCTTTTCAGGACCTTGAAGAAAGGGTTTAAAACTTGATTTGGTCACTTTTTGAATTTCATAATAATACTTTTTAATCGAGTTATTAAGCCTTCAAATGGCCATTTTCGCATTTTTCAAATTTTTAATCGTATATAACTCGACAACAATTAATTTTAGAGAAAAATGACGAGAGACCTTTTTTGCTCAGAATGAGCCAAGTTAGTTAAAAAATTTTGTTCGAAATGAAAAAATTATTTTTGTGAATTTGTTTAAAAAAATTTTTTTAACTATTTTTCGACCACGGCACCGCCCATCACCCTGTGGATATGTTATAAAGACATCTTTTTGAGTAAGTTTGTGCAAAAAAATCGAATCGGAATAATTTCGCTAGCGGGGACGACGATACAGTCCGGTCTAAGGTGATATTTGTTTCTTTTGTATTAGAAATAGTTCAACGTGGCGGAAACTGTACAAAACAATACCTCTAAATTTTCGAATATATCTTGCTAAGTTTGTAGGTACCTACCTATTTTTGCTTAAAATATCAATAAAAATATGAAACCAGCTAGTGTACAATAATTATTTTGATATCCGCATTCCATCCAATGAATGTCTTAATAAAATTAAGATTTGAAATAAATTGAAGCTGGGCAGTTTTTCTTGATTTGCCAAAATTTTAATTTTTAGACAAGTGTTGTTCTTCAAATAAACGCTTCAATTGTTTATCCCAGAGAGCCCTTTTTTTAATAGCATAAGTCAGAAAAAAATTATGTTATAACCATTCTACAGGTGTCAAATGAGACCTGGTTTCATGAAAAACATGAAATTTTTTTTTACGAACAATAACAAGTAAGTAATTCAAAAAGTCTATAAGGCAAAAATTGACGACAATTTTGCATAATTATTTATTACTAGTAAATGCATTTTTATTCACTTTTTTTAAACCAATATCAAAGTTTAGCTCATGCTTCTTAATTTGACACCTGTAGAATAATTGTTCTAACGTCATTTTTTTCTGACTTCTTTTATTGCAATAAAAGAATATCTCTGTAATAAATATTAAATAAAATTTAAACAGTTAAATGAATCGCTTTAAAAATCGCTGTTACGTATTAAGCATCAAAGAACCCTCATTTGACAAAAATTTCAAAGCTGTACACTAATTTTTACAATAGTTATTGTGAAATAAATTTTTTTGCAATTACGTTAGACCCCATCACACAAACTATGGACACAACTCCTTCATGTCTAGGTTTGCTAACCAATATTTGGAAAGTTTAGATTGCTATAGTTTTCCAAAAGGATTTAAAGCTCAGCTTAAAAACTATGTGTGATAACTTAATATCATTGTGTTCTGTACATTTTTTGTTAATGTTTGTTATTTAATGTTCCTAATTTGTATGATTAAAAATTTTAAATTTACTGTAGATTAGGTTAAAAATCTCGTGTGATTAATGTTTGTACTGTATTTTAATTGGGTGATTGCCCGTTGATAAATAAATAAATAAATAAATTTCGACCTTTTTTCGCAAACATATGAACAATCAATTGAGTATATCAAACTTTATAATACGCCAGTTTAAAGCTTTTTCCATGCTCTCAAAGATGGCTGTAATATAAACCATAAATTGAATCGTTTATTTCAGAAAGGGGCAAGTGACCAATTTTGACAAAATGAGTTTTTGGTGGAATTTTTTAATTTAAACGTAAAAACAGCTTTTGTTGCAGAAAGGATTGCTGCTGATTGAAAGAATTGCTGCCATAGTGTTGCCTTGGCAGCGCAGAGAAATTAGCGTTTAGTGCAGAAAGGGGACAAACAACGCATGACTCCTTGCTTAAAAATTATGTAACCACCAACTTTATTTCAGAAAGGGGCCAAGTGCAAAAAATTATTTATTTTTTTCTTAAACAAATTAACAAGATATATTTGAAAAATACAATACTTTTTGACAAACACTACAGGTTATTAGTGAGAATTTTTATTTTATATAAATAAAATTTTTGTTGAATGTAAACACCAACTTTATTTCAGAAAGGGGCCAAGTGCAAAAAATTATTTATTTTTTTCTTAAACAAATTAACAAGATAAATTTTTGAAAAATACAATACTTTTTGACAAACACTACAGATTATTAGTAAGAATTTTTATTTTTTATAAATAAAATTTTTGTTGAATGTAAACACGTTTTTTTTTTTTGTTTTTCTCAAAAGCAGGTTTTTGTGACTTGACCCCTTTCTGAAATAAACGATTCAATTTCACTGTTATCCATTAATTCGAAAAAAAGGGAAAAAGGCCGTTTTTGACAATACATTGTTTATAAATAAAAATGGCCGCCAGATCCTACGCAGGAAATGTTACAATTTGTTCTTGTAGGTATTACCTGTCAAAAAAATGCTTTAGTATCTTGGCTATTGAAGTTAACTCTGAACACTAGTGTTCCTGATAAGACTTGAATGAGTCGAAACACGTGTAGAGCAATGGTGGTGTTCGAAAAGTAAAGGAATGCAATCATATATTTTGATTTTATCATGTTTCCTCTAAGTAAAGAGTGTAAAAGATTGTCAACGGTGAACTGCAGTTGCACTGTCGGACTAAAAGGCTATTCATAGAATCGTTCAATAGTTTCCAATAAGCTTTGAATATGCGGCTTACCTGCGTATTTCGCTAGCAATGAGAAGTTTCCTGGTGTCTTGTTGGTTCTTATAAAGGGCGCTGCTAGCGTACTTAGGTATATTTTATTACTAAAACAATTAAGATATAATATTGCATGTCTTTTGAGTTTGAACTAATCACAACTTGAATAAGTTTGTTATACTTAACTCGAAACACGTGTATAGGAATGGTTGTAGTCGAAACTGAAAATAAATACAAACATCTGTTTTCATTTTATCGTCTTTTCTCTACGTATAAAGTGTAAAGGATAGTATTTTCAACGGTGGACTATAGATACACTTTCGGAGTAAAATGTTGTTCCTAGCATGGGTCAATAGTTTATACCTGGATCCCGCGTGCCAAAAAAAGTTTATTAATAGCAAGCTGAAAATGTGTTAATAGCTTAACGGTGTCTAGTCGGAGAAACTTTTATGTATGGGAACACTGGAACAGGAGAAGTTTTAATTGTGGAACAGTTTACAAGTTTCGAACATCAGCCTACGAAAACGTCCCATGTACTTTGTCGAACATAACTTCCAATTGATTTGTTACCCTTTCATTAAACTCTCATGCAAAAATCAGACTGCTATTTACCACCAATATAATTCCTGTTATGAAGGTATGGTTAAGTTGTGCTGATATTTTACTCCTAGTTTTTAATAAAAACAAGTGGTTTTATTAAATAGTTTTTTAATATTAAAGTGTTTATCTACTAGTACTAGATACTACTACATTAGTCATCTATACGTAATTATTATTTTATTATTGTGGAAGGGAAACGTCAAATAAGAAATATACACCACCGTACAATCATTTTGTGAGGTTAGCTAGCATGCGGTTGGTCTGTCACTTACCAGAGTCGGAGTGAAGCTTTTGCCACCGCAGCTTAAAATGACTTCACACAATGTAAACACACCTTCCGATCTAACCAGTTCAGTAAATCAACGTTCGAATATCACAAACAGCTATGCATCAGCCGCTTCACATTCTTTTCCGAGTAAGACCCAAGCAATTATATTTAGTTGTATCGATAATGCTAAACTGCAGGATTATTTGATTTCAAAAACCCAAAAAAATATTAAAAAAAAAAAAATATGAATAACCATTTTAAATTTCGTTGCAAAACGAAAATACAGCCGAACCATATTCCAGTCCAATCAGAGAGTGCTGCAAGCACCTCTACCGGTTTCGAAACTTATTAGTCTCTCATCAGGAGCCACATATGCTGCTCTCCCTGATCCAACCAAAACAAACCCCAGCGTGCAGTCCCGAATTGCAACGAACGAAATGGCATAGATGCCCTAGCGGCAACTGAAATGAATAACCATTTTCAATTTCAAAAATGAAATTGAAAATGGTTATTCATTTTTTTATTTACATTTACTCTGTGTGGAGTATGAAGGGAACCAGTCTCGTTGGAACTTTACCGCGCTGAGCAGATGGGACGTGAATTGTAAATTGTAGAATTCCCTCATCTTCCTTAGTCTCAGCATCCGTATGGCTTGCAAATTGTAGAAGCCTCGGAGGTGTAACCAGAGAAGGTTCCCATTGTTTTCATTTTGGTGGGATATGCTGTATGCCATTAGAGTGAAAACTTAGTCTTTTGCTAGCAGTTGCCGCTAGGGCATCTATGCCATTTCGTTCGTTGCAATTCGGGACTGCACGCTGGGGTTTGTTTTGGTTGGATCAGGGAGAGCAGCATATGTGCCTCCTGATGAGAGACTAATAAGTTTCGAAACCGGTAGAGGTGCTTGCAGCACTCTCTGATTGGACTGGAATATGGTTCGGCTGTATTTTCGTTTTGCAACGAAATTGAAAATGGTTATTCATTTTTTTATTTACATTTACTCTGTGTGGAGTATGAAGGGAACCAGTCTCGTTGGAACTTTACCGCGCTGAGCAGATGGGACGTGAATTGTAAATTGTAGAATTCCCTCATCTTCCTTAGTCTCAGCATCCGTATGGCTTGCAAATTGTAGAAGCCTCGGAGGTGTAACCAGAGAAGGTTCCCATTGTTTTCATTTTGGTGGGATATGCTGTATGCCATTAGAGTGAAAACTTAGTCTTTTCCAAAAAATATTATTTTTTCATCTAGATTATCTCATAATAGAATCTGCATGTATTTGGCAAACAAAACCGTAGTAGATAATTTCATGACACAACATGGCTCTATAGAAATACTCGGCGAAGTTATAACAGCACGAAGACTTTTTTCTCCAGCAGAAAGACTAGTCTTGTCTGGTGTCTGCCCATCAATTCCTCATCAAGTATTAGTTGAAGAATTACAGAATATCGGTTTAAAGCTTATTTTCCCAATAACATTTCTGAAAATTAGCTCGACTCTTCCCGAATATAATCACATATTGAGCTTTCGGAGGCAAGTTTATGTAAGCCCTATAACATCATCAATTCCAGATTATATTCTAATAAATTTCGATCAAACACCTTACCGCATATTTTTTGTCACAAGGTACACTCACCTGCTTTATTTGCAAAAATACAGGACATATATCGTCCCAATGCAATAACAGTTCAATAACGGAATCAACTCATATTTATTCAAACAATGAAGTACCAAATCAAACAGCTCCAACGAGTATATTACACAAGGTACCAAACACTCAGCAGTCATCAAGTTATCCATTAAAAAAACCGAGCATATCACCTACACCTACAAATCTCCATGACCAAGAAATTACTAATACTCCTACTCATATCAACACTTTCAATGAACCTCATTCAGGCAATACCGTTTTCACAAACTTTGGAAGCAATATCCTCCAATCTATCAACACCTCTTCCATTAGAAACAACTGCAGAAAACTCTAATAAAACTGATACGTCACCACAATTTTCTGAAACAACCATTTCAACCAATCTTACAAACAAAACTTCAAGCTCGACTTCTGTCACTACCAATGAGTCTGCACCAGTACTTCCAAATGTAATAAAGCCACAGCATCTAAATTAAAACTCTAATAGCACTTGCAAAAATGCAAATTCTTCCATAAAACGCAGTATTAGTGAGATCGATACGCCTCCTTCAGACTCAGCAATTTCATCACAAAATTTGTTTGCAAAACCCAAATCCTCTAAACCAAAAAACCGCGCTCATCTAAAGTCCCATCTACACGGGAAACTCTTTAAAATTTTATTGATAATAATCATACCCCACCATTCGTTTTAAATTACCACCAATTACCCTTACTGATTGATAATGTCCAAGGCTCCCCCGACACTATTAGCGTCGTTAAAGAAGTTACAACTGATATGGCTGATTTGCTCCATCTTTTACAAAGCAGCTGTCAATATGCAAATGATAGATCTACAAAAACCAAGTTTACAAAACTTCAAAAGAAACTACACATTCATTTAGGGAAAGAGAGTTCTGCCTTAGACAGTGACTGTTCTGTAGACAATTGATCAGTATCATCTAACTCCGAATCTGTTAGTTAACAACATTTAACTCGATACTTCAATGGAACATTGATGGATTTTTCCATCGTCTCTCTATGCTACAGCTTCTTTTATCTGAATATTCTCCAGATATTATTTGTCTACAGTAGACAAACTTAAATACCAATCAGTTATACAATTCAAAACATTTCACTTGTTTCCGCAAAGACCGTACAGACGCAAGTCTTGCAAGCGGTGGTGTAGCAATAGCAATCGTTTCTTTAGAAAACAATCTTCTTCTTCGTTTAACCCCAGCATGTAGCACATATTCAGCTAAACTCTACGCCATATACCGTGCTGTGAAACTTCTTAACGAGCTTACACTCACAAAAGCCCTGATCATAACAGATTCCCTTAGCTCTCTAAACTCATTAAAACACATTTTTCCAAAACATCCTTTTGAAAAGTTGCTAAAATACCAGCTGTCCCAAGCTCATGAACATGGAAGAAGCGTCTAATTTGTATGGGTTCCCTCACACGTCGGAAAAACAGGAAATGAAGAAGCTGCCAGGACTGCACGATAGGCAATTTTATGTGATTTTTCGGAGCCGATGGACAAGTGTGTTTCCAGTGACTTAAAAGCTTATTTTAAAAATAAAGTGTTGTGTTTGTGGCGAAATGAGTGATATCAAAATAATTCTAAGGTGAAAAAAAAAATCAAAAATAATGTGTCTCAGTGGATTCCATCGTCGCGCAATAGACGAGAACAAATTGTGGTTGCGCGTTTACGTCTAGGACATACCAGCTTAAGGCACTCTTACCTTTTCACAAAGAATAATCCATCTATATGTGATCAGTGTAACGTCCGATTAACAGTCGAATACTTTTTATTAAGTTGTAGTAAATATGACCAAGAAAGACAACGCTACAATATTCCAAACGCTCTACCAGAGGCTCTAGGTCAAAACTGTTCCTATGACAATATAATTAATTATCTAAGATCCATAAACATTTTGTATAATCTGTAGTTGTTTACTTTTGTTATTTATATTTTGTTCCGTCGCTAATAACCTTTTGGTGGATGCGACTTCTTTTTCTAATAAAAAAAATTCCTGTTATTTGACATGTTCTACGTGTCGTACTTATTAATATGCCCAACATATTTGTCGCACAAACATTTTTTCATATATATTTTATAAAGTTTGCTATTCAATAACTGCTAGTTTTCACAATCATAAACTTGTCAGGATGACACGGTCCACAATTAAAATCACGTTACCCAATTAAAACTTCCCCTCTTCCATTGTTACGATAAATCAAAAATTGTCCGACTAGACACCGTTAAGCTATTAACAAATTTTCAGCTTGCTATTAATAAACTTTTTTTTGTACGCGGGATCCAAGCCTATTCCATTAAGTTTTTTTGTTATCGAAATATGTAAGTATTTTTGCTATTTTGCTATCGAAGAGAAGTCTCCTGGCTCCTTGATACTTCGCATAGAGGTCGCTGCTACCGTACTCAGGTCTGTTTTATTACTAAAAAGACCAAGATAGATATATTATATACTTCAATAACAAAATAAATAGAAAACTCTCACGACTGTATACCGTCGTCTAAGTTTATGTAACTTCGTCGATATCATTAAATTGTAAACATCTGTGTAAAATATTCTGATATTTTCTACCTCGAAGTGTAACTGCTATGTATTTAGTTAGAAGTCCGCAAGTTACATGGTTTAAATTTTAGAGTAAACAAAAAATTACCAATACGTGTCTTCTAGGCTTTGAATATAAATAAATTACCAATATACGAGTATATCACTAAATGTTTCACTGTACGGTCCTTCTGGGAACACAGCGTAATCGATGGTGATGTATGTAGGTGTAAAATTTTGAGTAGTGGAAATAAACCCATGTGTAATTTTTTATTTAAAATTGGAACCGTGCTGCAATTTATGTGAATATTAGTAGCAGCAGTACGTATTAAATTACTTGGTATGGTTCGTTCCACCAACATACGACTGTTTTGGATTATCGCGACAACGAATATTTCAGTCTGCAACATAAGAAGTACGAAGGAAAATGGCTCTAATAATTATTCCAATAAACAACAATGTAATTTGCAATTTATTTTCGTTCTTCATATTTTGCAAAATAAAATATTCGTTGTCGAAATAATCCAACACAGGAGTATATTCGTGGAATAGGGTATATATTATATTCGGGTTAGAACGTCCTGCGACGTTGTCCGATGCCCAATTGCCACAGCGTCCTATCATTACAATCTTCTTCTCTCAATCCGTATTAAATTGCATAAGAAATTTATTTATTTTAATATTAAGTACTGTAATATATATTTATTTATTAATATTTAACATTATATTTATGTAAGAAACACATTAGTTTAAAAATGAGGCGTTCTTTGCAAAAACCCCAGTAGTCCTTTTTTTCCGAAAATGGACTTATGCCATCTATGGATTGAAGGACTAATTACCTACGTTCCTTGCGTAAGAAACTTCCATTAAAGTTACAGTAGTCCAAAATATAAGCGACAAAAGTATAGGCGATTCCGTATAAACCCCATATGTCAAGCGCAATTCCCTTTGTTAATGACTATTGGTGTTTTTGCGGGAAATTTTATCGCTTGGCTGTCAGTAGGTTTTTATAGGTTAAAGTTCCTTCGAATAGTTGTGTTGTGTGATTTTATAAGTAAACACCATTTTTCGTTCATTTTTTATTTTGGTTTATTACTATAAATATCGTTTTTCCTATAAATTAATGAAAAATTCCTGCAAAAACCCCATATGTCAAATGAATAAATGTCCTTCATAAATAAACAAAAGGAAAAAATAATGTTATTTATATTGTAAACTGTGTGTAATCATCAAAATAATAAATCACTAATTTGAGAATTTCCGTAAACTTAATAGGGTTCAATTAAATAACTTTTTTTTAAATATCTCCGATGTTGTAAAAAGTGACATATGGGGTTTTTGCAAAGAACGCCTCAAATGTAAAGACTGAAATAGTTTTGTACACTCTTATGAATACAGGTAAATAGGGAGAAGTGTAGTTTTGAAGTATGTAAATTAAATACTTCCTAGCTGAGCGCTTTCGGCTTATAAAGCCATCTCCAGAGCTATGGTCAAAAGGTCCAAATACCACTATGAAGAGAGATGGATCCCATGTATGATATAAAAATACTTCTATTTTTTATGCAGTTTTTAATTGATGGAAAAATTGGAAAAAAACCTTGTCTGATTGTTGAAAAATGCTCAACCCAGCTATTGTTTTATGGTCGGAAAAGTTAAAAACATCTATTACAAGCACAAAGGACTTTCACACGAAAAATTACATTACATAAAACGAATATTTGATCATGGTAAGGTCGAGAAACCTTCCCATCTGAAGTCTACGGTGTCAGCATGCACTGTCAGATTCTGCATGCTGACACCGTAGACTTCAGATGGTAAGGTTTCTCGACCTTACCATGATCAAATATTCGTTTTATGTAATGTAATTTCTCGTGTGAAAGTCCTTTGTGCTTGTAATAGATGTTTTTAACTTTTCTGACCATAAAACAATAGCTGGGTTGAGAATTTTTCAACAATCAGACAAGGTTTTTTCCAATTTTTCCATTAATTAAAAAACTGCATAAAAAATAGAAGTATTTTTATATCATACATGGGATCCATCTCTCTTCATAGTGGTATTTTGAACCTTTTGACCATAGCTCTGAAGATCGCTTTACAAGCCGAAAGCGCTCAGCTAGGAAGTATTTAATTTACACACATCAAAAGTACACTTCACCCTATTTACCTGTACCCAAGGGCGGATCCAGGGAGGGGGCCATGGGGGCCATGGCCCCCTCCGAGATTTTAAAAAAATATAAATTTAAATATTGACAGTTCAAATATTCTTAGTTTTAAAAACATATAATATGTATAAAACAGGGGATAAATATGTTTTCTGGACTAGAATTGAACAAAAGCAGTAACAGAAAAGCTTCAAGAATGACATGTTTTATAAATTAAAATATAGATAAGTGCCAATTGTTAGAACGATCTTGGCAGCCATCAAAATCCTATCAATTTCCATATTCTATACGCACACAAAGAATAGAAAAGAAATGAAGCGTTACTTGGATCACCCACCAGA
Organism: Diabrotica virgifera virgifera; assembly: GCF_917563875.1. Classification (NCBI taxonomy): domain Eukaryota; kingdom Metazoa; phylum Arthropoda; class Insecta; order Coleoptera; family Chrysomelidae; genus Diabrotica; species Diabrotica virgifera. The sequence continues at coordinate 212,568,550 of NC_065444.1, forward strand.
ACTTACAACAAAGGAGTTGGTTGGTATTTTCGAACATTCAAAAGGGATTGTTTTACAAGTATTGAATTTTATTTTTCTAATGAAAAATATGGTCATAATAAAGGGATGACAGCCGAAAGCCTTGTCATGAAACCTTTAAAATCTTTCGCCAAACTCATGGGCAAAGACGGAGCCATACAAATCCATGAAAAAACATCATATCACAAGGAGTGCGTTGAGGTTTAGGTGGATTTTCTACAAAGTTATCACAACCCCCAAAAGTCAGTCAAACCAGAAAGAGTCTCAAAGGTCTAAACAGATACAAGAAAATAAAGAAAAACTACGAACAATAGTAGAGTCTATAGTGTTCTTAGGTCGACAAAATATTCCTCTAAGAGGCTGCCGTGATGGTGGCCTTCTGCTTCTGGACGAAGATGCTGGACCTAGCAATGAGGGGAATAGTTAAGATTTAAAATCTCATCAGGAGATAAGACTATTCAACGACACCTATCCGCAGCAACATACATTAGTAACACCAGTCAAAATCAATAATTAATAACATGTTGTGGTGAAGAAATAATTGACCGAAACATGAATCAGGTTCAAAGTGTAAATTATTACTCTGTCATATTTGACGAAATAACCGACGTATCCCACGTAGAACAGCTTTATCTAAATTTGAAATACATACACAATAACGACATTCGTGAAAACTTTGTCAAGTTAATTGACGCGTATGAGTATATAAAAACAATTATTAGTGAAAATCAAGAAAGAGGGGAAGAACAAGGCCTGACAGAAGAACAGGAGAAGCATTGGAAAAAATAGTATTAAACTTGTTGAAAGAACTGCACTTGAATTCCAAGAAATGTAGATGAATGGGTAACAACTTTAATAATACTTTAATAACGATAACTTTTAAATGTCTTTATAGAACTCAAAAGTGTGCAAGAAGTGCCTACAAACTCACCATTTTAACCGTAATTTTTAAAAATTACCCCCAGGCCCCCCGTTACACCTTTCCAAAAAAAGTTCATGGCCCCTCCCGAAAATCGGTTCTGGATCCGCCCTTGCCTGTACCTTCATAAGTTTAATATAATAATGGAAGAAATAATAGGAGCAATACGTAAAGGTCATGGTTACAGAATGTGGAACAAAGAAATCCAAATACTTATTATGTTATGCAGTCGACGACGCATTAATCGCCGAGACAGAAGACGATCTCCAAAGATTAACACACATCTTCTACACAACAGTCAAGAAATACAATATGATAATATCAGCAGAAAAAACCAAATGTATGACAACGTCTAAATACCAGGGATGGGCGGTGTCGATAATGTCATGTCGACAATTCGATTGTCGACATGTCGACAATCATGTCGATGTCGAGTGATTTAAAGTTGTTGCCAATGTCGACAATGTCGAGTATGTCGACAATTAGCAAACGATCAGAATGACATTCCGTGCGCACTAATTTGAAATTTTAGGTTAATCTGGCTGCGCTGACTTATTGAAAAAGTATGCATTAATGTTTCAACAAGTTGCAAAGAGACCAAATAATCTCAAACTTTTGAAACTTTTAACCTCACTATTAACTTGCGATTGTCAAATTCATAGGATATTCCATAATTGTTTGATTGCAGGTTTTTCAAGTGTAAATGAATTTTAAATAGATTTATATAGAGACAATTTATTATGTGCAAACCTCATGATAGAGTAATGCAATGTAATGAATCTAAAATATTACCATATAGATGCAAAACCAGAAAAAACCAGCAAAACAAATTTTCATAGATTTTTAATTTTCTATCGTTACTCGTAAACTCGTAACATTTACAGAAAGGTTTAAAAAAATTAAAAAGAAACGTAAACCTAAACGTCAGTAAACGAGGTAAGATTCAAAACCACAATCAAACATATCTCAGTACATTGAAACCTTACCTTGTTTCCTAACATTTCGTTTACTTTTTTTTAAATTTTACTAACTCTTTATTATAATAATTATAGTATAATAATTACTGAAACAGTGTTGAATCTCTTCGTGCTTTGGCAGAGACTGCATAAAAAAACATTACAACATTTTGCGGTTTTGCTAATTTTTAACCAAAGAAAACATTTAACCAATAATACATCAAATAGTTGTACTTTCCCCGTCCATATCTACAATTTCTTCCTCGTCCAGGTCATAACTATTTTTACCAGGATACTCTCCCTTTAATGAAACATAAATATGTACCAATTTCTTGGAATTAGTGAACGTTAATCTATTTCTTATCAGACTGTGAATGTGTCCCCAATTTGAAAAGAGTCTCTCGATTTGAGCTGAGGAGGCTGGCATTTTTAGAAGTCTGAGAGCCATTTTAGCAAGAATTGGACATTCCAGTTTGACCACTCGCCAAAATACTAGAGGCTTTTCAACTCCTTTTTCCCAAAGTGTTGAGAATATTCCTGAAATTGTAAACCTAGTATATTAAAAATCAAAAGAGCGATAATTTTGTCTGAAAGACTTACCCGATTTAGTGTTAAATGTGTCCCATTCTTCTATGCCCTGATTGCACAACTTTCTGAGTAAGAACTGAGTTATTATACCAGTGTGCTCTGACGTAAGCTTGGAATTTTCATATTTCGGATGCAGATAGTACGCAGTTAATGCGTACACGTTTAACGCCATTTGTTGTCTGTGTTTCAATTTTTCTTTAAGGTTATCTGGCAGATTCAAATTGAGCCACAGATGAACGGCATCTGCTACAGATGTGTCAGATTTCTGACAAACATTGATCAGATTACAAATGGGTTCATAAATTTCTATGTTCTGTTGAATCTCATCCACAAATTCATCGTTGAAGATTAATTCCTTGACTTTCGGCTTAATCTTTTTTTTCGTTACAGCGGCTACTTGTTTCATATATACCAGATTTTCTAGGAGACTTTCGAAAGAATCTCGGTAAGAGCACCATCTTGTTTCGGCCGGCAATTTGATTCTGCGCCCTCCCTTATCAACTATCATTTTTTCTAAATCTGGTTGCTTAAATTCTTTGAGGACAATGACCACATTGTCGACTAACTTTTTATCCAGCACGTCTTTGGCTAAAAGGTTGCCGGTTTGGCTACTGCACGTAGAGTGCCACATGTTGTGCTTGAGGAGGGATCCCATTTTAATCATTGCACTAGCATTATCCGAAACTATACCGTACGCATCTACATCGTATTTTTCTTTTGCAATTTTTTTAGATTCTGTTATTATTTCGGCAAGTTTTTCTCCAGTCTCAGACTCCGTGGTTAAATCCCAAGCATCAAGAAAGGCATTTTTTCCGTCTGCACTATGCAACATTGTCACAACCGTTTTAGAATTAGTAGATGAGTTTTTCCAACCGTCACACAAAATGACTGACTCGGTTTCCACTTTTTTACGTGAAATCTCAATACAGTCTTCATAGCACTTATTTAAAAGCGATGTACAAAGTTTTTGCCGGCCAGGAATTTTGTCTAAATAAGCAGGACGGATCGTTTTTATAAAATTTTTAAAGAGAGGTGATTCTACCACAGTAAATGGTAAGTTACAGCCGAATATAAATTTGGCTAGTGCAGTGCTTGTCTTCTCCTCTTCATACTCTTGTAATATGTCCATATAGTCGGTGATTTTCTTTGATTTTTTGGCTGGTCTAGCTTGAGATGTAGCGAATAAATTTCTTTTATTCGTGCTTGTGTAGCTTGTGCTGGAGGAAGTTGGAGTACTTAAGTTAGTCAAATTACTACTCTCAGTATCAGTAGTTGATAACATCATATTTTCAACAATACTATGAGTGCCTTGAACTTTTTTGGTGCTACACCATTGTTTTCTTCCAATTCCAATAAGGCGGCATCGGTATCTAATGAATTTTCTATAATTCCATCTAGCATGTTTTCAGGTGAAGTTCCAGTCACAATAGCTAGCGAACCATCTTCCATAACTTCGTAACTACCGTTCGTTGTATTCTAAAATTCAAAATAAAAAGAAACTCTAAGGTGACTAAATATGAAGGGCGGATCTACGGACAACGGACACCCTGTATACAGAAGTTGGCATAGATACAGCGTTTTGTACTTAATTCAATAGGCCAATCCGTTTTTGCCGTAAAATACTAAACTTGGTGTTTTTTAAATGGGACACCCTGTATATAGAGATGCAACAACGTGAAAACCTCAGAATACAAATTCTGGGGTGAAAACTGATGCAATTTATGTCCCCTTCCGAATTCGAATTAAATAGTAATCAAGAAATCTACAATAATATATAGTGCGTTATTTTCACTTCTTGCCGTTAGATGGCTATACGGTTTTTGACGCCATGTTTTCTCCAATATACTACTACCGAAATGGTGATCCATGCGTTGTTGAGTTATGCGGCTCCGAACACATTTTACGATTCATTTTTATATTATAGATAAATGTAATTTCAAAAAGTTCCCCCCAAAATTTTTTCTAGATCCGCCCCTGCTAAATATGTAGTAGAACATACGTCCTATATACTCACTTGTGGATTAACTGTAGGTGTAAAACCTGTGTCTGAGCCAGTATTTTCGTATATCGAAACATGCGACATTTCATTATTGGATTGATTACCATTGCCACGATCTAACTTGCAGACGTTTCTTAAAAAGAAAGTACGGGACGGGGTTAGTTATCAGCCGATACAAATATCAATTTCAGAGAATAAATCTCTATAGCTATCCAGCTAAAATTAATTAAAATATTTCTTCTTACCTGTGACTTTGCAATCTTGCTGCAGCTGTATTTTTTATCACATTTCCACATACACAACATTTAGCCGCGTGCTTTCCTTCTATCTTTAATACTTTGAATGATAATATATCATAGTTTTTATTCAGTTTTCTGCCACTCATTTTGATTCTGATCAGATCAGATCACATTCAAAGTTTACAACTGAATAATTTCATAACATAACCTCACTTTTTTCCATTATGGACACGTTGCTGACATTGTCGACATTGTCGACATTGTTGACACGTTCTCGACATTGTCGACACGTCTGTGTCGACAATTAAAGTCGACGTGTCGATGCCCATCTCTGCTAAATACCCACTATGATGTAAAATCGTGACAGTTGGGAAAATAATAAAGCAGGAAGCAAGGTTTAGATATCAAGGTTTAAAAAAAAAAGTTTCTGAAAAAACGGTTTCGGAAAAAACGGACTGCTGAACCATTTTTTTGCCTGACGATTTGACTGGCAAAATGTATTTACAATTTCTGGCAGGCGAGATTACATCTGCCTTGACTGATATTATTGAAAATGATAAACAATGAGATAATTTAATTTTTCAATAGAACGGTGCTACTCGCACACTTTTTTTGTTCGTCTATATTTAGACAATAATTTTCCACGGTATCGGAACGGGAGGAGAGTCAGCATCGAATGGCTTCCTCGGTTTCCAGATTTACCTTTTCTGATTTTTTTGTGGGAATATCTAAAAAGTAAAATGTATAGAACACCACCCGTATATTTAGAACATTGACGTCAAAGAATTTTAACGAATGATAATGACACTGGAGGTCATTAGTTTCACCCATTGGCTAAGTAAGAAATAAGTAACCAGCTAAAAATATTGTATTAAAATATATATTTAAAATATATTTTAAAATGTATTTTTTTAGTAAATCAAATCAACGATTGGACCCAATTTAAAAATTTAAAAATTAGTGGATAGGGAATCGCTAGGGCTTTAAAACAATACTTGACCATTCACTTGATTCACATTGCCAATAAAAAATGTCGGGACGATTCTTACCTGGGCTTAGGGGTAAAAGATAAATAATCTAAAATGCCGGAAAAATATGTCCCACTTTAATCAGAAATTGACCTGTAGCTCAATATTTCAAAAATATTGTCGTAATTCCTGATAATGCCTTTGTCTCGTTTTCGTCCGGCCACTCTGTATACAGGGTGTCCAGAAACTCTACCGACAAACGAAGACAGAAGATTCCTCAGATAATTTTAAGACAATTTAACCCAATTTATCTAGTCCGAAAATGCTACCTAAAGGAGCTAGAACTATTTGAAGATGTCGTCTGGTAATTAGTTTTTCTTAATTATCTTCAGAACGCTTCTATTTAGAAAAACGAAAATTGGTGCACATATTTATTTTCCAGAGATAACTCGATTTCATCAATTTCGAATTTCTAGTACCAGTCATATCCGTCCGTTTTGTGTAGGACAACAGTTATATTATCGCATAACTTTTTTGTTTTTAATTTTTTTAAGCATTTTTGAGCCTGGATTATTAAAACGCAAGGTATTATATTAATAAAAGGTACTTTTAGTTTAAGTCGATAGGTTACACCGTTTTCTAGAAAAGTCGATTTGAAAATTTTTCGTTTTTTTTTAATATCAAAAAAAAATAAAAAAAAACTATTTAGAAAAACGAAAACTGGTACGTTTATTTATATTACAGAAATGAATTGATTTCATTAATTTAAAATTTCTAGTACGGGTCATATGCGTCCGTTTTGGGTAGGTCAACGGTTATTTTATCCCATAAATTTTTTGTCTTTAATTTTTACGATTTCTTCACCCTAAATTATTAAATTATAAGGTATTCTAGTAGTAAAAGTTACTCTTGATTTAGGTTGGTAAAATATACCGTTTTTTTTTGAAAATATTTTTCAATTTTTTTTCAAATTCAGGAAAATAAAAATTTTCACATCCATTTTTATGTATATACAGGGTGTCTAGAAACTCTACCGACAAACGAAGACAGGAGATTTCTCAGATAATTTTAAGACAATTTAACCAAATTCATCTAGTCCGAAAATGTTTCCTAAAGGAGCTAGAGCTCTTTAAAGATGGCGTCTCGTAATTAGTTTTTCTTAAATACCTCCAGAACACTTCTAGTTAGAAAAACGAAAATTGGTACACAGATTATTTTCTAGAGATAAATCGATTTCATCTATTGTGAGTTTCTAGTACCAGTCATAGGCGTCTTTTTTGGGTGGGGCAATGGTTATTATTTTATAGTATAACATTTTTGTCTTTAAGTTTTAAACATTTTTGATGCTGGATTATTAAATTGTGATGTATTCTAGTACTAAAATCGATTTTATTGCACCGTTTTCTATAAAAATGGATTTGAAAATTTTTCGCTTCCTGAATTTGAAAAAAAAATAAAAAAAAATTTCAAAAAAAAAAGGTGTATTTTACCAACTTAAAGCAAGAGCACCTTTTATTACTAGAATACCTCATAATTTAATAATTTAAGGTGAAGAAATCGCAGTCTTATTCGTACCTTCGAATCGATCGCAGGCTATCGTTTACAAAGAGAACCGGATTCATCAATTTTTGTTGAATTATTAAAAACTCGTTAAAAATTTAATACTCGATAAAGATATAATTTTATAGTCCAGTGAATTTTTAAATAAACAAATTAAATTGGTTCCCCCATTATGGGGGAACAAAGTTCATTAGGGACGTCCTCTCAGACGAAAGACATAGTGAATAGTGAAGATAGTGTAATGGAAAATAATAGTTTTGAACCTAGTGCTACTTTGCCGATAGAAAAACAAAGGGATATTAAATATTTCAACTTGATCTCAGATAAGTACAATTTAGATAATATTTGGGTTTATATTGAAAAAATTGGGAATGAAACTGGTCTTTCTAGATTGCATCCTATGGCGATAGGTCACCTACTATTTAAGACCCTGAAACTTACACATATTAAAGAGATAAAAAGCATTGACCGTAATCGAATAAAAGTTTTGCTGTCATCACGTTTAGAAGCTAATAATCTTGTCAAAAATAAATTATTAGACGCTCAAAATTTAAGAGCTTACATTCCAAATTACTTGTTGGAAGTTAAAGGGCTTATAAGGGATGTAGACACCCAATTTGACATTAATTATCTCATGGAAAACATTGAATCTACTTCCAAAGTTTTAAATATTTATAGAACAAAGCGTAGAATCCAAAAAGAGGACACAATTGAATACGTAGATAAAAAAACTATAGTTGTCACCTTTGAGGGTAATATTATACCCAACTATATAGGTTTTAATAGAGTTTATTTTCCGGTAGAACAATTTATTGGTAGGGTTGTTCAATGCTATCGATGTTTGAAATTTGGTCATGTGTCAAAGCAATGTAAAAGTTCCCAGGAATGTTGTATTCAATGTGGGCAAACTAAGACTACTGATCATACTTGCGATAGAGCTATGTATTGTATACATTGTAAAAGTAATGAGCATGTTACAATATCAAAAAAGTGTCCCTTTTATGAAAAACAAAAAAAGATTAAAAGTATAATGATCGAACAAAAGACTACTTTTTTATAGGCAAAACATTTGTGTGAACAATCATTTTCTGGTGTTATGAGTCAAAATTACTTTTCTTTGCTTGAAAATAATGAACAAGAATTTCCTTCGCTTCCAAAAATTAATAAAAATTCTGTCTCCACTCAGCTAGGCCCACAGACCAATAAAGCGCGCCCTCTAATATCTTCTCAATTGAACAATAATTCACATGCATCTGTAGGAAAGAAAAGGAAACCAAACTCTCTTATCATACAATCTCCTATTCATAAACCTATCTTTCCCTTTACATTTGGACCTGCCTAGCCTTTACCGGCTAATCCACATAAACCCAATTATAACAAAGTTGAAAATAAAAATCAGTTGACAAAAACTATAACAAATTTTATAATGAACCTCTTGGAACATATTCGTTCAATTGAAGATATAAAAACGTTAGACGATAAGACTATAATTAATGAATTAGAACAGGTTTTAAATACTGTAAACAATAATAGCTCCTAATGGCTGTACAAGATATTTTAAAAATTGGTCAATGGAATGCTAGATCTATTATGTCAAACAAAAACAGTTTAATGCAATACGTAAACAATAAAAAAATTGATATTTTACTAATTAGCGAAACATGGTTTAAAAAAGATTCTCATTACAGTTTTAATGGTTATAACCTAATAAGAAGAGATAGGAAGGAAGACCGGTTTGGTGGCGTTGCGATTCTTATCCGTAACACAGTAACCTTCAGTGAACTAAAACTAAATTATAACTTTAATTCTGATATTGAAGTTTGTGGCGTCAACACAAAATTTAAAAATATTGAACTCAATATATTATCTATATACAAACCTCCTAAATGTAAAAGTACAGTATGTGATTGGGCAAATATATTTTCACAGGTCACTGGTTCACTAGTTATAGGTGGAGATTTCAATGCGCATAATACGATTTGGGGATCTAATTATAATGATACAACTGGAGTACAACTTATTAAAACTGCAGATGACTTAAATTTTACAGTAATTAATAATGGAGAACCTACCATTTTAACTAAACTAGATCAAAATAAATCAGCTATTGATGTTACTTTCGTTACAGCTGATCTAGTCAATAAAATTAATTGGTCTATACATACAGACACCTTGGGATCGAATCATTTTATGATCTATATGGAAATTACCGACATTTATTTACCTGAAGAAATTATTCCTAAAAGTAAATGGAATACAAGAAAGGCTAATTGGTCCATGTACGAAATTTCAGTAGAGCAATTTTTCAATAACTATTACCAAATGGAAAATACGTCGGACAAATATAATTTTTTAATTGATTGTATAAATTATGCAGCGCAACTATCAATTCCACAATATAAAGCTTATAAAATCAAAATCAGAAATTCTCCGCCGTGGTGGAATACAAATTGTGATAACATTATCAAGGAAAGAAAAGAAGCACTTTCAAATTATAAGCAAAACCGTAACTTTGAAAATTACTTAAAATGCCAAGAGAGCATGGCTAAAAGTAAAACAAAAATTAAAGGAAATAGCTAAAGAAAGTTGGAAAAACTTTGTCTCAAACTTAAACAAAAACACTCCTTCCTCAGCATTATGGAATCAAGCTAGAAAGATCAATAGAAAACCAATTACTAATCGAACATGTCTTAATGATACATTAGTCGACGAAATTTTTGATCAAGTTGCTCCTCCATCAGTCCAATTACTAAAAAGCTACAGCTATGCTTCAAATGAACAAAACCATTTTTTGCTACAACCGTTCAACATTACAGAATTAGAATATGCTCTTAAAAATCGGAATAACACAAGTCCAGGTTTGGATAATATTAAATATCCCATGATACAACACCTTCCAAAAATAGCTAAACTCTTGCTGTTGGAAATATTCAATGAGATGGTCAAAAATGGGAGTTTAGTTCCTCAATTTCAAGATGTCATTATAATACCAATACTGAAACCAGGTAAAAATCTCAACGTGGCACAATCATATAGACCTATATCTCTTATGTCATGCCTTCTTAAAACAGTCGAACGAATGATAAAACAGAGATTGGAATGGTGGTTAGAAAAAAAAGAAATTACTTCCCAACCTTCAATTTGGGTACAGAAAAGGAAGAAGTACTTTAGACGCCCTTTCAACATTAGTGGTAGATATACAAAACACATTTACAGACAACAATTATTTACCTGCAATATGTATGGACATAGAGGGTGCATATGATAGAGTCTGTCTAGATATTTTAGCTGAAAAATTAGTCAAAAATTTCCAAATACCAGCCCAACTAGCAGGAACAATATATAATTTTTACTCATGTAGAAAGATATATCTCAGAGCACATAACAGTAGTCTGATAGGTTCACGATACAATAACTTTGGGCTGCCCCAAATATCAGTATTGAGCCCTTTGTTGTTTAATTTGTACACTGCTGATCTACATAATAGCCAAATTGAAAACTGCACTTTGAAGATTATACAATATGCTGACGATTTTCTTGTATACTCGTTTTCAAAAAAATATGATAATTGTATACAAACATTAGATAAAATGCACAACTTGTCAAATAATTGGTTCCAACAAAATGGATTTGAAATTTCCACAAACAAATCTAGTGTTTGCATTTTCACACGACACAACTTACCAAATATTGATAAATTACAATTAAGCAATCATGAGTATAGTTTCCAAACTTCTATCAAATATTTAGGGATGATACTTGACCGAAAACTAACATGGAAATCACATATTGAGTTTATGCTAAACAAATGTAATCAAGGAATAAATTTTTTAAAAGCAATTTCAAAAACGTGGTGGGGAGCAGATGTTGAAACATCATTACTTTTCTACAAAGCTTATATACGATCAATCATAGATTATGGTTGTGTACTCTATGGCTCTGCATCTGATCGGGCCCTAAGCAGAATCGACGTAACACAAAATACAGTTCTGAGGATTTGTTTAGGTGCTATGAAATCAACTCCAATTAATGCGTTACATGTCGAAGCTTTAGAGGCCACTGAAATATAGAAGAGAATATCTAAGTAAAAAATTTATTATGAAATTACAACATAAACATCCTTCCCTTCATTTAAAATAAGCAAATTGAATGAAGCTGATCTGACGAATAAATATTGGAACCACAAGAATTCACCTCCACTTTGTGAAGCTTTTCGCAGTATGTCAAACTTTGATGTTACTTCAAATCCAGACGAAATCTTAGACTTTGAATATTTTCCTTCATTATTACATTTGGTAAAAGTAATTAAGCAAAGTTATCATGAAAATGCAGCTATCAGTCATAACATCTTAAGAAGTATCTTGGACGTTTTTTCGGAGTCTATAATTATCTACACAGATGCGTCGAAGTCAATGGCACTGGATGTGCCTTTTATGTCCCATCAAACAATACAGAAAAAATGTACAAAATAAATAATGCTTTCTCAATATTCAGCGCTGAAGCAATTGCAATTTATGAAGCTTTATTATATTTTATGAATACAGAAAATAAGTCTACAGTAATTGTTTCTGACTCACTTTCCGTACTGACAGCTATTCAGACAATAATATTTCCAAGTCATAATTTAAACAACTATATCTTCCAAATTAAAAAAATACTTTATGAAAGGACCAGGCAACACTCCTTATGGAAAAGTGGTCCCGGTCAAATTTGATGAAAGTTTGGTCAATGATACTTCTTGATGTGTAGATTAAAAAAGTCCATGGCACCTGGGTCTGAATAACTACTATTCTCGAGTTACAGCCTTCTGAAGTTATTGGATTCGAGTTCTCGGTTTACGTTAAGTGCACTAATTTACGGTCAAGTGAACGAAAATATTTATAATTAGAAGAAGCGAAACTTATGTTCTTCATACATACTTGCGTGTTGTATATGAATTCGTGGTCAAAAATAGTTATATCCTACTTTAGTCTTCAAAAAACCTCCGAAATGTCTTCAGAAAACTAAAGAAGTGCGGTATAAAATGTGCTGCTAGATCGATATAAGCATTATCATGCTTTCATGAATGCTTCTCAGTTATGGAATACCAGCAAAACTACAGTTCCACCTTATCTTTAGAAAACTACTGAACATTGGCGGATATAGGGGGGATGGGGGTAATTCCACTCGTAACATGTTCCAGAATAATTAAAGAAAAAATTGTTGAAACATAAAAAAGTACTTTAGTTGACATGAAACTTGTCCCGCATATCAGATATAAGACAGGTAGAGAACATGGACTTGATTTAAATACAAAAAAAACAAAAGTAAATGGTAGTTTGTAAATGCTAAATATTAATTACAATTGTCTATGGAAAAATCGGGTTTAAATCATCTTCGACTATTCGTATGTTAACATTTTGCTGATTTCGGTTAGATGCATCATACGTCGTGTTAACTAGCGACCTATCAGGATACTTAACTTTGGGTTGATGTCTTGCAAAGCCTAAAAACCATAACACACTGGTGATATGAGCACAAGTACCTACAGTTCTCGCACCAGATTGACAGGTACAGTAATACCCTTTAATCAGTTCTTCCACAGGCTCATAATCATCATTATCTTCATCAACCGTATAGGAAATGAATATTTGGTGTTTTGTAGCTTGCCGAAACCTAGAAAATATTCGAACTCTTATGAATCCCGGTTTATTCATATTCTCATAAATTTGAAAATCTTCGTCATTTTCTCTTATTGTTTTATCTTGTATGTAAGATGGTGCCAGTTTAATTTGATATATCCCAATCGTAAGGTCTTTTAGGTAGTCTAAGTCGAAAACAGGAAAGTTAGCAAAATCATGATTATGAAGCCTTCTCCATTGACCATTTCTTCTATATGATTATACCTAAGTATGAATATTATAGTTGTTATAAAAATAACCCTACAAAATTGTTCTTCATAATATTTTGTATTAAAAAGCTCATCATCATTGGCTGTAGAACCCCTGGTGGACCTCGGTCTGTTCGAGAATCAGCTTCCATTCCATTCTATCCTTCGCTTTGGTTTTCCAATTTCGTACTCTTAACACACGTAACTCATCTCCTCTGGTCCTTAAATCGTAATCTGGGCCATGGGCGCCCATACCCATGGGCAGGGGGGGGCCGTGACCCCCCTGGCTTTTCGGGTGCTTTGAATTATATATGGTTATTCAAAGTATACAAAATATAATGTGCAACATCTTCACGTTTGCCACCCCCCTAAAAATTTTTATATGGGCGCCCGTACTCTGGGCCTACGTCTTTTCGTCACACTAGCCGCTCTTTGGTTATAAATGTGTTTTGATGGCACCATCTAGTTCATTTTCGTTAAATAAAGTTATTTAATTAATTCTGGAACATGTTACCGGTGGAATTACCCCTATCCCCCCTAGATCCGCCACTGTTCAGTAGTTTTCTAAAGATAAAGCCGAACTTCAGTTGTGCTGGTATTGCATAACTCAGAAGCATTCATGAAAACATGATAATGCTTATATCGATCTAGCAGCACATTTTATACCGCACTTCTTTAGTTTTCTAAAGACTTTTCGGAGGTTTTCTGAAGACTAAAATAGGATCTAACTATTTTTGACCACGAATTCATATACAAACGCAAGTATGTATGAAGAACATGAGTTTCTCTTCTTCTAATAATAAATATTTTCGTTCACTTGACCGTAAATTAGTGCACTTAACGTAAACCGAGAACTCGAATCCAATAACTTCAGAAGGCTGTAACTCGAGAATAGTAGTTATTCAGACCCAGGTGCCATGGACTTTTTTAATCTACACATCAAGAAGTATCATTGACCAAACTTTCATCAAATTTGACCGGGACCACTTTTCCATAAGGAGTGTTGCCTGGTCCTTTATAAAAAACGAAGAGAAGTGCATTTCCTATGGGTTAAAGCACACATAGGTATCACCTGTAATGAACATGTTGATTTATTAGCAAAAAAAGCCATCACACATGGATCGTTAACCGGACATAAACCTTCTAATCCAGATATATGTGCAATTGTTAAAAATGAAGTTAACCAACAGTGGAGACGTACATGGAACGAATCTAGCAAACATAGTTCCTCTCAATACGCGATGATTCAACCTAAAGTGCCTACTGAGTACTGGTTTAAAAATTATTCCGTTCCCCGCAGATATATTACTTCCATTATTAGAATAAAATTTGGGCACGCCTGTTATCCTTTTCATTTGGCGAAAATTAACATTTTATCTTCAAAAAAGGCTGTCAAAAGGAGGGAGACTTAAATCATATATTTTTTGAGTGCTCAAAGTATACTCAACAAACTAATAAACTAATTGAAAATTTATTAAAATATAATATATTTCTACCTTATAATTTATATTACCTACTTTCTCTAAATAGGAAAACAATATATGACTGTTTAATGGAATTTATTTGTAAAAGTAAAATCAACCTTTAAGCATTATCCACAAATGATTATTTACCTTTGTTTTATCCCATATGTATTTACCTCCTATCCGCGACCTAGTCTAGTTATGTCTAAACGAAATGTCTTGAAGGGTCCCTAGACGAGAAGAAGCAAGTGACCCTGTCTTATTCCTACCTTAACTCCTGAATATAATAATTGTAATATTTACAACCACCTTTACGGTAACGTTTCCTTATCTTTCTTATTTTTGTTTTGTTTTATATTTTTGAAATGTATGTAGATATTGAAATATACTTGTTGTGACTGGCTGAGTGGCGACAGCCCATGCCAAAAAAAGAAAAAAAAAAAAGGTGAAGAAATCGTAAAAATTAAAGACAAAAAAGTTATGCGCTAAAATAACCGTTGACCTACCCAAAACGGACGCATATGACCGGTACTAGAAATTTTAAATTAATGAAATCAATTCATTTCTGTAATATAAATAAACGTACCAGTTTTCGTTTTTCTAAATAGTTTTTTTTTTTTTTATTTTTTTTTAATTTTTTTTGATATTCAAAAAACGAAAAATTTTCAAATCGATTTTTTCTAGAAAACGGTGTATCCTATCGACTTCAAGTAAGAGTAACTTTTGGTACTACAATACCTTACATTTTAATAATCCAGACTCAAGAATGCTTAGAAATTAAAAACAAAAAGTTATGCGATAATATAACTGTAGCCTTACCCAAAACGGACGCCTATGACCGGTACTATAAATTTGCAATGGATGGAATCGACTTATCTCTGGAAGATAATTATGTGGACCAAGTTTCGTTTCTCTAAACAGAAGCGTTCTGGAGATATTTAAGAAAAACTAATTACCAGACACCATCTTCAAATGGCTCTAGCTCCTTTATGAAGCATTTTAAAACTGGATGAATTGGGTTAAATTGTCTTAAAATTATCTGAGGAATTTCCTGTTTTCGTTTGTCGGTAGAGTTTCTGGACACCCTGTATAGTGAGTTCCAAGTATATCAATAAAACAAAGTCTTAAGAGACAACAGTAGCGCGCGAAAAGCGCGGTCAAAGATTGCGGCTGTAAAAGGGTTAGTCCATATGAGAGCGGTTTGCTAACGTCGACGTCGCGGTTTACCTGAAAAACCCAAAAAAAGGGTTAGCGCGGCTATGATTAGAGGAATTATTGTTTTTAATAGTGTGATGTTACTGTCACTCTCGTATTGCCGACGGACTGTTGCCTCACCGTTGAAAGTTCGCAGAACTTTCGAAAAACAAAAATATTGATGACGCGCTACTGTTTACTCTTAAGGGGAAGAAGCAAAATGTAAAATTCTGACGCATGTTAAAATTTTCAATATGTTTTAAATGTATTAATTTTTTTCGAATCCTGAAAAAACTAATAATTTCTTTTGGAAAATTTAAACGCAGAATAAAAGATTTAATTATTACCGACGGTCGAAAGTCCCTGAAAACTTCTATAATGTCTATTTTAAGTTACAGGGGGTGAAAATAAAAGAGACAATTTAGTGTGATTTTTAATTGCAAATGTTTCATTCAAAAGAAAGTTGTTATTTATTCTAAGGGACTTTCGGCCCTCGGTAATAAAATAGTATTTCGTTGTGTTTAAATTTTTCAAAAATACTTATTAGTTTTCTCAGGATTCGAAAAAAAATACATTTAAAACACATGAAAATTTTGACATGCGTCAAAATTTTGCATTTTGCTCCGGTCCCCTTAAAGCAAACAATGTAATTAGACTTCGTAAGTCCTAGATTTTCACTCAAAGTAATCAAAAGTAGAACTGGAAGTCGATATTTGAACCCTTCGTTTAACTCTGCGTCGATTGACCTAAGATTTTACTAATATTGAGTCATTTTTATAAACTTTGGATCATCAGTATTTAAACAGAAATGACTTCAAAACCGACACTAAAGATTCAAACTCGACTTTTCAATACGCTTCGATTGATGTGTTACATGTACTATTTCTGTGACTATAATATGGCACTTCTGGTTAGAACTTTTTAACCCTAAATGATATAAAAACCAAAATTTTACATTTGTTCTCATCTGGTTAAGGCACGTCGAATGATATATCTCTCATACTATTTCGGTGACTAAAACAGCACTTACGGTTGCAACTCTAAAACCGGAAGTCCGATGTCAAATTCCTCATCTTTAATATCATGGGTTTCGACACCTCATTTGCCATTCTATCTATATTAATAACGGAGGAGTTGTATTCACTGACGGACGGACAGACGGGCAGACTCTCATGAAACCGAAAGTATATATTTGTTCTCGTCTTGCGAAGGAGCGTCAATAATGTATCACTTGTACTATTCCGGTGGCTTTAAAACACTACTTTTGGTCGCATTTATAAAAACGGAAGTCCTAGGTCAAACTTATCACTTTTAGTACCATGCTTGGATCATAAGTTTTCATTCGACACCTAATTTATCATTCTACCTGGTATAGTGACGGAGGAATTATATTTGCGGTCGAACGGACAGACGAACAGAAAGCCTAGGTCAAATTTCTCACCTTTATTACCACCCTTGTATTATAGCTTTGATCTGACACCTTATTTGTCATTATACCTGGTATAATAACGGAGGAGCTATATTTGCGGTCGGACGGACAGACGGACAGTCAGCCTTGGTCAAATTTCTCACCTTTAATACCATCATTGGATTATAAACTGAGGAGTTGTGTTTACAAAACAGACAGACAGACGTGGATAATTCAACGTTTATACATTTTTTTCAAAATTGGTGAAATAAATAATAATATAACAATATGAGCTGATAACCTTTATTATAAAAGGCTCGCTAGTATGTCAGAACCAAGTAGGTATAGATTTTTTCCTAAAATAATAAATAGAACATAAAATAATAAATGCATGAAGACATGCAGCAATGTCTCTAAGTTTTTGTATTTTAAAAGCTTTTGAAAGCATGCTAAACGGTAGACTCGTTCATTGACTAGGAAGCAACAGTAAATTAGATAAATTAAAGATTGGTTTCAAACAAAGAAATCAACGATTGAAAATATATACCATCGAGCAAGTGATACAAATGTTTGATGATGTTTTTTACTTACAACAAATCAGTTTTAATAAAAATAAATGATAAAACATAGAGTCCTAAAACGACCAATAATAGGTTACCCTAAGGAAGTATAATAAGCCCTAAATTATACTTAATATACTTACTATACAGCAGACCTGGAAAATGAAGTTAAATGTAGTGAAACCATTTTTATGCTACAAAATTTGCCGTTAATATTCATATTATTCACCATGTCAATATAAGTTAAAGCAGGATTTGTAAAATAATGATCCCAACCATCAGGCTATTTTCGTTACAGTGGTATAATCAAAAAAGTCACAAAATTTCTAGGTAAGGAAAACAGATGTTTCCTTATTTACGAGAAAAAGAAAAAATATTACAACCGAAATATCACTGAATAAACAACAAAGCATACCAGTGAATAGTGGATCCCAAACTCTTTTCTCAGCTCGTCAGTTACATCTCTTAGTCTCTTTTTAGTTACATCTGTCAGTTGTCAGAATATTTGTATTTATATAAACATCAATATTTATACAGGGTGTTTCATTGGGAAAGTAACATACGTTAACTGTAGAAAGAGGACACTTAGGCGGTCTCAATAATACCATACTTAATGGGTCTTACTCCATCAATAACAAATATACTGAGTGTTTTATCTATTTTGCCATTTTCTTAATTGGTTTATAACTTTTTAACCACACTGTATATTTATCCTATATGTGGAACGCAAATATCATTTAAGGTTTCAAATAAATTAATTTATTTACAATTGTAAAAAATCCAGGTCCGGATTCAAAAATATTGGAAAAATATTCCGACCCAAAAACAACACCCTGTAAATTAAATTTTTTTAAAATGGATTTTTCAGTTGAAACGAGGATGAAAAACTAAATTTAGTGGTATACTTTAAATTTTTGGCAAGATGATTTTTCTGGTCAAATTTTGAATTTGAATTCTAAAATTATGTGAATTTCGAGAGCTCTAAGTAGAAAAAAATTGAAATACAGCTTACAACTTGTCAACCGTACTCTATATATATTATATATTTAACAAGCGAATATTCTTTTAGGTGTCCAATTAATTAATTTATTTACAATTATAAAAAATCCAGGTCCGGATTAAAAAATATTGTATAAATGTTCCGACCCAAAAAACACCCTGTATATTAATTTTTTTAAAATGGATTTTGCATTTGATAAGAGGATGAAAAACTAAATGTAGTGGTATATTTTGAATTTTCAGCAAAATAATTTTTCCGGTAAAATTTTGAATTTGAATCCTTATATTATGTGAATTGCGAAGCCCAAAGTAAAAAAAAATTAAAATATGACTTAATTTTAATTAATACCATTATTTAATCTAATTTGGTAAAATATTAACATTTTGACACATAACAATAATTTTTGATGGTGGTAATTTTGAATAGTTAATATGCTGCAAATTTTCTCTGTTTTGTTATAATTTTTAGATACTTTTTTTATTAAAGTGATGTATTCTTTATTGACTCTTTATTATTTATTCATTATTTAAAGATGAATATTCGCCATAACCTATTTGTCACACATAATAAAAAACACTGAAATGTTTTAACATTCTACCAATTTAAATTAAATAATGGTATTAATTAAAATTTAGTCGCATTTTAATTTTTTCTACTTAGAGCTCTCGCAATTGACATAATTTCAGAATTTAAATCCAAAATTTTATCAGAAAAATAATTTTGCCGAAAATTGAAAGTATACCACTAAATTTAGTTTTTCATGCTCTTTTCAAATGCAAAATCCATTTTAAAAAAAATTAATATACAGGGTGTTTTTTTGGGTCGGAATATTTATACAACATTTTTTAATCCGGACCTGGATTTTTTATAATTGTAAATAAAATAATTGATTGGACACCTAAAAGAATATTCGCGTGTGAAATATAAAATAAATATACAGTGCGGTTGACAAGTTGTAAGCTGTATTTCAATTTTTTTCTACTTAGAGCTCTCGAAATTCACATAATTTGACCAGAAAAATCATTTTGCCGAAAACTCAATGTATATCACTAAATTTAGTTTTTCATCTTCTTTTCAACTGAAAATCCATTTTAAAAAAATTTTATGTACAGGGTGTTGTTTTTGGGTCGGAACATTTTTCCAATATTTTTTAATCCGGGCCTGGATTTTTTACAATTGTAAATAAATTCATTTATTGTAAACCTTAAAGGATATTTGCGTGCCAAATATAAAATAAATATACGGTGTGGTTAAAAAGTTTATTGTAAACCTTAAAGATATTTGCGTGCCAAATATAAAATAAATATACGGTGTGGTTAAAAAGTTATGAAACAAATAAAAAAATGGCAAAATAGATAAAACACCCAGTCTTTGTTATTAATGGAGTAAGACCCATTAAGTATGGTATTATTGAGACCGCCTAAATGTCCTCTTTCTACAGTTAACGTATGTTACTTTCCCAATGAAACACCCTGTATAAATATTTGTCAAAATATTAATATTTAAAATATTTTAATGTAAAATTTTTTAAACATCCTTTATTTATTGCAATCTGTTTCTACAAATAAAAAACAATAATCAATAGGTTTATCACGTTAACATAGGGAAAATCCAACCAGTGATGAAAATCCTTTGCGATACATTTCTGATACATAAAAATATCTGAGATATAAATAACTCTTTACAAAGACATATTTTACGAACATATGAAAAAAATATCAATAGTTAAAATACACACACATTTAATGATATAGACTCTACGTTTCTGTGATTACAGGTACAGAAACATCTAATGGATCGCAGCGTTTTAGTCTTCCTCTCCTCGGTCGCTTAAGTAGGTCTTGAGAAAGCGTATTTGGATGATTCTGTAGTCTATTTTTGTAGGTGCCACTGAGTGAGACAACGGTGTCTTTAATGTTTTGGACCTGAAGGTCTCGATATATAACATATTTGGGCACATACTACGGCGCATTGGTAAGATTTCTCAAGACTTTTGATCGGAAACGCTGAAGTTTCAGTAAATGGGAATTAGATGCTGTACCCCATATCTGAATACCGTAAGTCCAAACTGGCTTTAGAATAGATTTATACAATATTACTTTATTGTGTAGGCTTAATTTGTAGTTTTTGTTATATTAATCCGAGTTGTAATCGTTTTTTCCAGATGTGCTTTCCCCAATTTAGTCGCCTGTCAAAATGTATTCCTAAGTATTTAACATCATTTCTTGTGGGTATGATGGTACTGTTTATCTGCACATAATATGGTTCACTTTCCCTGCATAAAGTGAATGTTATTATGTGCAGATTTGCTGCCATTTACTTTAACTCGCCACAGTTTTAACCATTTCTCTAAGCCATTTAAATGAAGTTGTAAATTTTGGCACGCTGTAACTGGAACTGAGCTAGAGGTCATTATAACAGTATCGTCTGCGTAGATAGCAATTGTGCTGTTTGCTCTTGTGGGAATATCTACTGTGTAGAGTAAGTATAAAGTTGGTCCCAATATACTGCCCTGGGGTACTCCTGATAGAATTGGAGTTATGTTTGATACTGCTTCATTATGTCCAACCTGGTAAGTATCGATTGGTAATATAGGATCTCAGAAGTTTATAGAGAAATGTAAAAATAAATAAATATAAAATCAAATTTCACTATACAATGTCCGAATATACCAATGACATAAAATATGTATATTTACGTCGCTGAAAAATACTAACCTAGAAACTACAATTGTTATTTTATCATATAATATAGTGGAAATACTGTCACTATCGATTACTTTGTGTCAAATTATCTTTATTCACATCACTTATTGGTTATCTGTTTAGAGTATTGTAATCGCCAACCAACCAAGTATAGGTCGTATTAGTATTCAAATACCGGTCAAGGAATACATAATTTTCAAGTTCAATGTATAATAATCACAGAGGTACGTTTTTTCTGTCACTTTCATCTGTAATGCTTTAGAGAGAATTCGATAATCTGTGACACACTGAAAAAAAAAAGGTTTGGGATGATCGTCTCTAAAATACGAACGAATGTAGCTGAATCGGAAAAATAACATAAACCATCAGATAAAGAAAATGGAAAATATTTTACGGTTAGTATATGTGCCACAAAATAGAGATCTGATCGAAATGTAACATTCCTATTCGCTCCATGCGTGACCATGATGGGGATATACGAAACTATGCCAGCGTCTGTACCGGCGAAATATGACAATGTTGGCGAATTTCCGTAATGTCAGTGACATAATGTTCATTCGCGGACCCCGTCGGTGACTTTTAGTCCACGACAACGCATGCCCACTTTAATTTCATATTATATTAATTTATTTAATGTATTATCATTTATTGTTAAATATCAGCATATTCTTCTTCTTCTTCAAGTACCGTGCCCAAATTTTAGGCGTGGGTAGCTTAAATGACAATTTGGTGATATCGTTCTCGATCTTGTGCGGCATGTAATAGTTGATCTGCTGATAAGCCAGTCCATTGACGAAGGTTTCACCGCCATGAATATTTCTTCCTACCAATTCCTTTTTTTCCGTCGATTTTTCCGTTGAGTATTAACTGCAGCATCCTGTATCTGCTCCCTCTCATTACATGCCCGAGATATTCAAGTTTTCTCTTTTTTATCAGCGAAGTCACCTCCGCCTTGACCTACTCTGTTTAAGACTTTGTTTGAAATGCGTTGAAACCAAGATATTCTGAGAAGTCTACGATATGACCACATCTCAAAGGCTTCTAATTTGTTTATCATGTTAACCTTCATGATCCAGGTTTCACATCCATACAGTAATACAGGATACACATAACGTTTTAGGAACTTGATTCTTAGTTGTAAATTCAGCTGAGAGTTGCTCAGAACAGATCTAAGTTTCATAAATGCTCCTCTTGCAATTTCTATACGAGTTTCAATTTCTTTATCCGGATTTAGTGTCTCGTTTATCCAATATCCTAGGAATTTAAAATGGTTAACTTTTGAAAGGTTCATTATTGACAATTAGTTGCATAGGGCCGACGTCTTGTTTGCTAACCACAAGTTACTTTGTCTTTGTTGTATTTATGCCAAGTCCGATATTGGAGCATTCTCTAGTGACTCGATCTATAAGGAATTGAAGATCTTCGATACTTTCAGCCATGATCGCGGTGTCGTCTGCATATCTGATGTTGTTAATAGTTTCTCCTCCGATTCGAACTCCACATTGCCCTTTTAAGGCTTGCTTTTTTCTTTTGTTTAACATTTCTCTCGATCCTCAAGAACTAGTCCATTTATATTATATTATGTGTTAACCTACGCAGCATTGTCCACCCAACCAGTCCTTATTGTCCTTATTATCCTGCTAGCATAATTTGGACTTGAAAGCATGTTACTGATGACTTTAAAAATCATCCCTTGCAACGGCATGTAAGTAGATCAAATTTCAATACATAGGGTCTATTAAATAAAAAGAAGTATTAGCTTTTACTTACTCGTATTTCAGTATTTACTTAATAGTAATTGAATAAAACTACTTTATGTAATAGCTATTTGTATAACAAGGGAGGAAAGTGCTTCTTTTCCTCCCGAGAATGAAGTTTACTGCCCGACGCGTAGCGGAGGGCAGTAATCATTCAAGGGAGGAAAAGGCACTTTACTCCCATGTTATACATATGGTTTTTCCACCTTCCTCAAATAACAAGTCATTTTATCATTTTTACTTAATTTATTTATGTAACTAACCAACAAAATTTATTAGAACTCAAACTAGCAAGTAGGTACAATATAACTGTCAACTGTCAAATATAAGTCAAATTATTAATGTAAACATTGTTAAATCAGAATAACAATTTACTGTTTTTTACCATTCTGCAAAATACAGAGTGTTTTTAAATAAACGTTAAAATGTATAGATACTTACGTAATAGAAAATAGATATTGTACAGGGCGTCAATAAGTTATATTTCATGAATGAAATACCATAACGTCACTTTTACTTTTCCTCCCTAGGGAGGAAAAATATTTTCCTCCCTAGGGAGGAAAAGTACAACTTTGCTCCCTACAATCAGGTCCGGAAAAGTATACTTTCGGTAGAGGTAGGTGGAAAAAGAGTTTACTTGGAGCAAAAAGTAATCTCTGATATTTTCAAGTAGTTACTGGAAATATAAAGTTATACATAAATTTTTCCAGTTCTTACTTATATTATTTTTAGTTGAATAAAAAGAAGGCTATTCTACAATTAGTAAGTAATACCTTAATATTTGTTAAGGGATCTCAAACGAATACTTACACCAGTAGAGTACGCATACTTACACTAGTAAAGTGGTGTTTCTAAATATTTTTCCTTTGTTATAATTATGGTTGACTTTATAAATGTTCGTAAAAATAAACACTACAAGCAAAGAAAAATCATATGTCCCAGTAAATCTAAACGTTTTGAAAGCGAAAGTATAGACTTTCTATCAGAATATTTTTTGCCACAGCTTGATGAAACCAGAGAAGGTGCATTTTGCTCTCGACAAAGGATGGAGATTTTTCTGCGATACGTTAGTGATACTGGATTTCAGCCAGGTATTGCTGAAGATTTCGGCGTTTACCATACGACGGTATGTAAAACCATAAATAATGTTGCTGACAGAATTTTTGAGAAATCACATCAGTGGATAAAGTTTCCGTCTGACCTGAAAAGTATGGAAGAAGCAAGAATAAGGTGGAAAAATCGATTCCAAATACCTACAGTCATTGGTGCACTGGATTGTACCCATGTTCAAATTAAAAAACCTTCAGAATTTGGTGACGAATTTATTAATAGAAAAGGATTTCCTAGCATAAATGTACAAGTAACGTGTGATGCAAATGAAGTGATTACAAGTGTGGATACTCAGTGGCCTGGAAGTGTTCACGATTTGAGAATTTGGAAACAAAGTTCGATTTATCAAATTTTACATAGGTTTAGAGGAAATTTTTGCCTTCTTGGAGATAGTGGATAAGGAATTGCTCCATGGTTATTATGCCCATTCAGAAACCCCCAAAACAGAAGCGAGGAATTATTTAATATCACTCATTCCAGAGAAAGGGTGATAATTGAAAGAGTATTTGGGCAGCTTAAGCAGAGATTTCCTATATTAGGGTAAAAAGTAAGACTATCTTTGGAAAAAGTTCCAAAAATCATTGTTTGTTGTGCTGTTTTGCATAATATCTGCAAACACCTACAGGATGATTTTGAGATTCCCGAATATGGACTGGAAAACCCACAGGACCTCCATGATGTACACCACAATGAAACGGAAGCAGATAACATCCGTCTAAGAGGAGCTGCAAAACGTCAACTAATAGTGGAAACAATATTTAACAATAATATTTAAAAACAATATTTAATTTAAATTTGTAATTTTCTAGCGTTAATTTGTTCTTAATTTGTTTACTTAAATGTCATTGTCAATTTTTGTATTATAGATGCTACAAATATACAAAGTGTCCCGAAAAGATTGGTCATAAATTATACCACACATTCTGGGGTCAAAAATAGTTCGATTGAACCTAACTTAGTACAAATGTGCTCATAAAAAAAGTTACAGCCCTTTGAAGTTATAAAATGAAAATCAATTTTTTTCAATACATTTTTTTTCAATACTTATATTAAAACTTAGTAGGACAAAACCAGAGTATTTTGAGTGTTCATTTAAAGATGGAGTTACTACAAATAAAATGGTATCTTTGAATGGTGAACTGATTGTAACAAGCAATAGTTTTAAGTACCTGGGATCGGTATTACAGAATAATGGAGAAATAGATGGAGATGCATGCAGTAGAATTAGGGCTGGATGAATGACGTGGAAAGAAGCGAGTGGTGTGTTGTGTGACAGATAAATCCCAATGAAACTGAAGGGAAAATTCTATAGAACGGCCATAAGACCGGCTATGATGTACGGAACTGAATGTTAGGTAGTGAAAAAGAAAGAGGAACAACGAATGCATTTGGCGGTAATGAGAATGCTTAGATGGATGAGTGGAGTGACAAAGAAGGATAAAATTGGAAATGAGTATATTAGGGGAAGTCTAGGTGTGGCACCAATTAATGCCAAAATGAGAGAGCATATGTTAAGATGGTTTGGTCATGTTCAACGTCGAGACGTTAATTACCCAATACGAAGAATAGCTGAAGTGTAGATTCCTGGAAGGAGTAGGAGAGGAAGACCAAAGAAGACCTGGGGGATACGATAAGGCAGGACATGTTGGTAAAGGGGATTAACATTGATATGACCCAAGATAGAATTGTGTGGAGAAATGCAATTAGGGAAGCCAACCCCGCATAGGGATAAGGCAAAGAGAATGATGATGGATTTTTTTCAATATATCGAAAACTATTAGAGATTTTTTATTGAAAATGAATATGTATCATTCTTATGGCAGGGACATCTTAAAACAAAATTATAATGAAATTTGTCGACCCCATAAAAAATGTATGGGGATTTTGTTTCCTTAAACCCCCCCAAACTTTTGTGTAGGTTCCAATTAATTCATTATTGTGGTACCATTAGTTAAACACAACGTTTTTAAAACTTTTTTGCCTCCTAGTATTTTTTCGATAAGCCAGTTTTTATCGAGATGCGGCTTCTTTTTCAATATATTTACGTAAAAATTTTATGGTGGTTTTGTTCCTTTAAACCCCCAAATGTTTGTGTACGTTCCAATTAAACTGTTATTGTGGTACCATTAGTTAAACACAATGTTTTTAAAACTTTTGCCTCTTATTCTATTTTTCATAAGTCACCTTTTATCGAGATGTAGCTTCTTTTTCAAAATATACCTAAAAATGTAAATTATAAATAAATTTTCTTTCTAAATAAGTCTCTAACCTTATATAAATATGTGATGGATTCGAAAAGTATTCAAAATATCTCGATATACAGTGGCTTATCGAAAAAGTACTAAGAGGCAAATAAGTTTTAAAAACATTGTGTTTAACTAATGGTGCCACAATAATAATTTAACTGGAACGTACACAAAAGTCTGTGGGGGGTTAAGGGAACAAAACCCCCATAAAATTTTTATGGGGTGCACAAATTTCACTTTAATTTTTTTTAAGATGTTGCTGCCATAAAAGTGCCACATGTCCATTTTCAATAAAAAATCTCTGAGAGTTTTCGATATATGAAAAAAAAATCGATTTTCATTTTGTAACTTCAAAGGGCTTCAAAGGACAACTTTTTTTGTATGCACTATTATATACATATAGGTAACTGAGGTTCAATCAACCTATTTTTGACCCAAGAATCTGTGGTATAATTTCTGTGGCTTGGTTCTAAAAGGGCCAATGTCAAATTTTTGTTTCTTTTTGGAAAGCTTTCTTTTGAATTTAATATCGACCAAACAAAATGCAAAAAAATTGAAATTGGCCATTTTAACACCAAGTCACATAATGTGGCTTAATGCTAAAAGGGCCAGTGTCAATTTTTTACATTTTGTTTGGTCAAAATTAAATTCAAAAGAAAGCTGTACAAAAAAAAACAAAAAATTTGACATTGGCCCTTTTAGAACTAAGCCACAGATTTATCACCAATCTTTTCGGGACACCCTGTATAACAAGTAATTTTTGCGTTGGTAATTAATAGATACACTGAAACTTTTAATACAAAATTAAGAAAACAAATGTGAAATTAACAATAATTACAGTAAGTAGATAATATACTGACATTACAAATATATTAAAAAATTGTAGTACATATTGGGAAATTACAAATACATTACAAGTTTATGTATTCTTGTAGTTCTGATACGATGTGACTACAACCCACTTCTTCTCCAAAACTTTCTTCAGGAATTCGACGTGGTAAAACATTTGTCAATTTTTCTATCAGAAGTTTTTCTCTTTGGGCTTGAAGTCTGGCGACATTTAATTGTTCAAGAAGAACAAGTCGTTGCAACTCTTGTGTTGATAAACTTTCCGTTTCCTCAGTCTCTAACTTAAATTTCTTGTTCTTTGGGCGTTTTGACGTCATTCCTATAGATGAGGGCATTTGTGAACTCGTACTAGCTGATCCAATATTTTCCATATTATTTGCTTCTCTATCGTTTGTCCCAATGGAACATCCCGCAGGAATTTTCGTGAATACTGGATTTTTTTCAAAATTCAATAGATCCAGAAATTCTTTTTCCCACTCGCGCAATTTAATTTTTTTGTTACCGGTTATATTTTTATCCGTTTTCTTCTTTACATCTATTTTCATGTTGTTGAGAATTTTTTTAATTTCTTAATAGTAATACTTGCACCAGAAGACTTAATAAATTGGTCTCTTATATCGTTCCATGCCTTCTCTTGACTTTTAATAATTGCTGGAAGCATTGATTTATTCAGAAGAACCGTATGATTTTTCAATATTTTTACAAATATAAGCCTTTGACAGCCACTCTCGACAGGCAATTCTTCCTCACTTGACGACGACATGATTACTGATAGCAATAAAATTTAACTGACGTTTACCTAACTACACAGGATATCAATGACATTTACAAACTTGTTAAAACTTGTTTTGCAGATATAACTAACCTCACAAGACAATTTTATAAGTAAATACCTACTTATAAGCAAGTTAACACTTACAAGTAAATACTTAAATTTCAGAAAATTTTTCCAGTATTAACTTATAAGAGAAAACTTACTTTTATTCAAATAAAAATAAGTAATATCTTAACCTTATAAGTATTAGCTTTTGTTTAAAAGTTACTACAGTGGAACCCCGATAAGTCGGCCCCCGATAACCCGGAACTCCGGCTAACCCGGACCGATTTTTATCAGACAAACATTTCAACAATAAAAATGTATTGCTGTTACAAAATCTCGTGAACCTAATTCATTCATTTGGTGACGTCAATATACGAACGAAACGATTGATGAATCCGACATTACTGAAAATATCAGGGTGCAGATGGGACCCTGTCGCGCAATTCGCAGCAAATAAAATAGTCGTATGTTTTTGGCTTCATTTTATTTCGGTTATGCATTTTCAAGGTTCACGAGGTTTTGTACCAACTCTATGCAATATAATATTTGAGAGATAATGGAACCGGATTGAACTACATATAGCATAGTAAAAATGACTCATGGTACACCACATTCATTGTCGAAAACAACAGGAACCTATGTTATCCTTTATTTTTTTAAAACTGTCTGTGTTAGCATTGTTTAGAAAAGACTATTAAAATTCTTTTTTTAACAATGGTCTTAGTCATCACTGTTATTAAATAACATAACATCAGAGACGGTATTGTGTGTAGTAAAGTCGTATTATTGTTCGCTTCCGTTTTGTAATCGTTCGTAAATTTATTCAGATTTTGTGTTTGCGTGTCTTTTGTCTATAAGGGCAACAAAACGTAAAAATGTTGTAGTGACAATGGAAAAGAAACTAGAAGCATTAAGTAGAATTGATAAAGGTGAATCTTGCAGCATTATATTATGGTGTCGGTAGGTACATCTACAGTATCGGATTGGAAGAAAAATAGAACTAAAATCGAAGAATTTTTTTTTTCAAAATGATAACAAAAGACAGTTTAATCGGTGCAAAGCTAATAAAGCTAAGAAGAGACTTTTGACGACGCTTTGTATGTGTGGTTTTGTGTGGAATGCGAACGTGGTTTACCAGTGTCTGTGCGACAATTATAACGGAGTTTATCTGTAAGCATACCATATTTTATTAATTTTTACCATTTTCTCCGGCTAACCCGGATTTTCGATAACCCGGATCGGCCGCGGTCCCAATTAATCCGAGTTAACGGGGTTCCACTGTACTTCTAAGGTAACACTTATTTTTATTCAATAGACCCATTGTCATAAACCTACATAGTCATAAATGCATGCATATGCATTTGTTTGTTGTTCTAAAGTTTTATATTTACATACTTTTCAAAATTTTTACTTTCTTATTAGAATTTTTGGTATAGCCAGACATTGTTCTAACTCTGGTTTTTCTTTAATTGTAGCATTTAATCACTTGCAACGCTGACCTGAGAATACTCTATTGTGAGTACACCAGTATTTGTTTGAATCTGCCGATGGACGATTACGCATCGATACTACAGTGGAATAAAAAGCAATGTTGCCGATTTTAATGCTTCCTTCAATTTGGTATCTAAGTAAAAAGCTAACCTTCTGTATGTTGATTCCTAACCTTAGGGCATCGGTATAAATAAGATTAGTAAACGTACAGAGTATATCTTTATAATTAAAGTGATATTGTAATGCAATAATATTGCTCTCAAAATCCTTACTAAAGTAAAGCAGATTAGGATTTAATCGTCTGACCTGCAGCATAATTAATTTGATTAATTGGTAAATTGCTTTGACATTAGGTATGTTCTATATAGCATTTTAGGCAATTGTGGAATTTTATTTCATACAATTTCCCTTGGTCATGCCATCTATTAAGAACAACTTTACTGATTTCATTCATCATTTTGTAGTTTTTTAATATTCTAATCTTATAAAGTCCTAATACAAGTAACGAAGTCTGTCCGGTACGCATCTAAACATTCCGTATATGTATTTCCACCGTAACAACATAGTAGAAACCTTAACATTTTATCACTTGTTATTCATAAGTCGATACGTAAAAAAATAATGAATTCCAATAAACATACGTAGGTGTTTACCTATTTGTCACTGAGTGTAAAAAAAAGACGAAGAATTATATTGTTGGATAAGATTGAATCATATCCTATCTCTTTTGAAGAATATTTTATTTTTGCATGCCTTTACAGATTGCGATACACTTTATGCCAGCTTCCTTCAAGGCAAAATTAAATTTTTTAAAACGTTTCAAAATAATCCTGACCTAACTCATTTGTTCCACTTAATAAAAACAATGTTGCAGTAAATGTAATTGTGATTTTACCGCCATGAATTTTGTTCACAAACTTTCCTGAGACTTTCCCTAATCGAATGCAAAAGTCGCGATTTATCTTGCTGCGGAAAATTGGTAAGTTTGGTGATTCATTACCTCGTCTATATTAATAAATTAGATCTGTAGTGAATATTAATTTTATTTTCACTATTTTTAGTAAAAGACAATGTAACATATACCTATTATATATATTTAGAGATCAGAGAAGAGTAAGAAAAGGACAACAAATAATAAGAAAGCAGACGACAACCTCTGATTCTATTGTATACTTACAATTTTTCGATGGCACTTTTCGAGGACATGAGAAAGGAAAAACACAGGCTTATATTACACAGTGTACTTATTTCAACTTGAAACATTTTCAGACCCAATTAGGAAAGGTAACATACGATAACATCGATGTCAAAAGAGTCCCAATAAAAGAAGCATTAGAGCAAACGATTTTTGCGAATGAAATCCTACCGTCAATTGGGAAAATGCGAATGTTGCCCAATTACATTTTTCTCCTTTTGTGTCGGTGTGTATCAATTTTTATGTGAAAAAATTTTACAGATTAAACTGATGCTCGTTACATAAATTGCTATAAAACCTTTCAGAGAGGATTTGTGTTTTTAAGCTCTTGCTTTCTTCTCGATATTTGCGCATATTTAGACCAATTACAAATGTTAAAGATCGGTGAAAATATGTAGCACACAAGAAAACTGGAATTCTAAAATGTAAACTTTGACATTTTTGGACTTATTTCGATGTTCTCGTTTCTGAAATATACGGCTTTGCAGTATTATAATACGAGGCAGTTTAAAAGATAATTACGTTTTTATTTTATTAATTTCGTAGTAAATATTTTTTATTACATTAACGTGCTCGGCAACTATGGCCACTCGCACGGGACAATTACAAACAAGATTACAAGAGGTATAATTAAAGAGCATTAACAAGTTATGTCATAAAAAAAATTTAAAGTTTATGGTACAATGATATTTTTTTTAACTGAAAAATTCTGTCTAACTGGTTGGTATCACTTAGAATGTCACATAGCTGCGGTTTGAGTTTGAGCTGTGGTCTTACTACACTGAACTGATGATATTCGGTAATAATGTGGTTCACGGTAAGTTGGCACTGGCATGTTAGACAGATGGGCCGGATATCTGATGACATCAGGAAGCCGTGAGTAAGTTTTGTGTGGCCTATACGGATTCTTCTTATAATTCTAAGGTCTTGTCTAGAGAGTCCTGTGGGGCCAGTGTAAAGTGGTTTATATACTGAGGGCTGGATTGCACGTAAAGATGTATTTAAAGAGCTTCAGTGGGTTTGCCATAATCTCCATGTGAATCTGTACGCTTCTCTTTTCAAATCTTTACAAATTTGGATGTGGGTTGTTGACGTGGTATCTGTTGAAGCCGTTTTAGCATGCTGATCTGCGAGTTCATTGCCAGGTATACCAATGTGAGACGGAATCCATATAAGCGTAATCTTAGTGTTTAAGGTAGAAAGGTGGTGGTAACAATGATGGATATTTTGGACAAGAGGATGATCGGTAAATAATTCCTGAATGCATAAAATAGAAGCTAGAGAGTCTGTACAAATGGCAACATTTATGTTCGGGAGGTTAATATTCTTAACAGCCTGTAAGATACTCTATAATTCTCCAGTATGTACGCTGCACAGAAGAGGAATAAAAGAAGCACAAATGAGATTGTTTTGAGAGGTGACTGAACAGCCAACCCCTAAATCACTTTTAGAAGCATCGGTGTATATTACTTGATCAAAGTGGTTATTGTGTATAATTTCAAAATAAGCTTTTATCATGAGTTCTTTCGGTGTTTCATATTTATTGAATTTTGTTAAAGTGTTAGTTTGAGGGGTCTGCATAATCCAAGGAGAAATTCGATGAAAGGGGATGGGATTTTTCAGTCTAAAATTGATGTCGCTTGTTATTGTGGACAATATAGAAAATATAGGTTTTATTATTGGTGAGGGGGTGGTATAGGTTGTTTTGAATAAACGGTATACAGGATTAAGGGGGTTAGAAGAGACATATGCAGCATAGGAAAGAAGAAGGTATTGCCGTCTAATCCAGAGGGGAGGCTCACCGGCTTCACAGTAGACACTTTCAGATGGACTAGAACGAAATGCACATAGACATAGTCGAAGGGCTGTGTTATAGATGGAGTTTAAGGAATCCAGATCTCTCTTGGAAGCAGACATATAAGCAATACTACCATAATCTAATTTAGAGCGAATTAGTGCTTTATATACTTTAAGAAGCGACTTTTCATCCGCACCCCAGTGATAGTGAGACCGTCTTTTAAGAATGTTTAATCTTTTGTGGCATGCACTTTTTAAATTGAGAATATGTTGCTTCCACGAGAGGCGAGAGTCAAACGTCAATCCCAGTATTTTACAATGATCAACTACGAGAAGAAATGAATCATTTATAAATAGAGGTGTAGGGGGCATTGGAGGCCGTCTACTAAATTTAATAACTTTGGATTTTGTGAGGGATAAAGTTAGTCCCAAAGAGTGGGTCCGAGAGATTACTATGTTTATGGCTGTAGTAAAATTAATAGACTGTAGAACTGTATAGAGATGACACATTACAAAAAGGAATTTATGTTTAAAAGATTCTTAATATAATCTACTATTGTTCAGAATTATTAACATTAAGAAATATTTAATTTTGGTATCCATGATTGGTCGGAACTTGGAATGGGCATTCTTAAATGGAAAACCCTTTATTTTAAAAAATAGTTGTAACCGCTAGAAGACAACTAACAATTACACAGCATCTGAATTGGTTAGCGACTTGTAGCGGACACAACAGGTCATTGTTACACAACAGGACACCATTATAGTGTAAGAAATCGTATCCATGAAGCCAGTCTTCACAGTAGAAGGCCATTGAGATGTCCAACCTCCGGAGGCAATCGCTCTACAAGATAAGAGTTGTGTCAAAAATATTAAAATTGGGATGCAAATGATTGGGTTACAGGTTACAGTTTAACTATCTTAAGAAGATATGTAGATTTGGATTTTATCCAAATTCTCGTTAATTAAGAAAGAGTGTGGAGACGGTCTGAAAATGAACTCTTAGAACATGTCCAGGAAGTTTACACATACAAAGGTCATACACTAATAGTGTAGAGTGGAATAATAATTGGTGGCAGAATGAACCTCGTTTTCCAGACAGTTTTCTTATAGCTCAGCAGTGCGTCGACACAATTTTTCAACTTATCGTTCAGCCGATTGCTGGTGCTATTGTAGTTCAGAGAAATAAGGAAAAAAATAGCCTGTTGGTGACACAACCCCCTCCAGGCCGAAACCAAATTTTCTGAGTAGTGAGGACATCTATAATAATCACCTATATGTTTCCTGCAGCCGATTTTGATGATATAAATAGTTATAAACAATTGAAGATCAAAAAACGTTAAATTTTCGCTTTTTTCGTTTATTGCCAAATGGCTAAGCATTTTAAACAAATTTGGAAGTAAGAAACTCATAAACCATATAAAAAACTTCAATATGGCTCCCACTGAATATGTCTATCCTTATTGGTTGCTTAGAAAATTGCAAAATAATTCATAAATTTTGAGTTTTTATAAATATTCATAACTTATCTAAACATGAACTTAGAATCTTCTTATTATGCGGAATACTGGGACTTCTGGTACTTAAATTACACACTAAATTTCATAACAATTGGTCAAATAGTTTAAAAGTTATTTAATTTGTTTTTCCCAAATTATTTTTTTTTTTGTAACACTGAAGTCCGAAAATGATGAAGTTACAGTAATACTTTGGATAGTTTATGAAAGAAAAAGATTTATACTAATAACTTAATTAAAAAGAATGACAAAAAATAATTCTATGTATCGCAAAATGATTTTGCAAGAACATGTCGATTTTTTGCTTATAAACAATTAGAATAACTTTTTAACCATTACCCGTAGAAAAATGATTTTTCACATTTAGAAAGACTGAATTTTTATACAAATTTAAAAAAGAAAAAATTGTCCTAGGACAATTAGGGACGAAGTTGACGCCCCCCATTTTTTAATTCACAGCAGCTTTCTTTATAACAATTACGAAATCAAATCAGTCACATTGGAAAGAGCATACTTCAGAGTTTTAATGTACTAAGTATAAAAAATATATACTTTCAAACAAATCGTCCACAAAACTTCAAAATGTGACCCTTAAAATCGGCCAGCCTCGAAACTTGGGAGATCGATGAGAAGGGGGAAGGAAATGTTAGCTGTATCTCTTGTTCTCGCCTATGAATTTCGACGTTTCTTTTTTTTTTAATTTGTATGTACTTTTTGCGTACAGTACGAGTATGCATTATTTAAATAAATTAATTGTTATATACACCATCAAATTTGTTTAAACAATTTTTTTTCATTTTTTTTTTAATAATATTTGAAGTAATTTTAATCACAAAACATACATATTTATGAATAATATAATAATACATAGTTTTTTATTAAACTTAGTAATAATTTAAAGTATGAAAAAACAAATTATCCCATTCGATTGTTTCTAAAAATAGTATTGGTCTATGGAAATCAGAAAATCTCAAATAAACTAGGTTTTATTTTTTTAGTAAACATGCTATTAGATGAATGAAAAACTGAAGTTACAGAACCACCAAAAAAGAGATAAACGTAATTGATTGGGGTTAGAAATTAAGCTAAGAACCGTTAGTGCCATCACTTAGATCAACAGATCTTCTTTATATCAGATATTTTATTAAAATAAACTATCTGCTCTTGCAAAACTGGTTGCACCGAGTACTTGTTAGTACAGAGATATAAATAGTTTATGGACTTCGGTTATCAAAACCTCAATCTTTCTCTATTATCTATTTTGGAGTTTCTTCTTTTAATCTGCATGTACTCTTTGCATACGTTACGGATGTTTTTTGTTAATAAAGTGGTTATTTAATTAACTATGTAAATTGTGTAAACAATTTTTGGAAATTATTTTACGATATTTTTAGGATGACTTTGTTGGCAAATATAGGAGTGGATCATATGCACTTGACTTTACAAAAACTTATAATAAATGGGTAACTGATAATTGTTACGTTTTTCATAAAAATACAAGTATTCCTAGATAAACCTCCTTTAATTTTATTTTAATAGTCTTGCTATCATACCAAAATGTATGAAATATATTTTGTTTTTTTGCAATCTTAAAATTATAACTTTCAATGTTGTGAGATACAATTATTACAAT
Source organism: Diabrotica virgifera virgifera (assembly GCF_917563875.1). NCBI lineage: Eukaryota > Metazoa > Arthropoda > Insecta > Coleoptera > Chrysomelidae > Diabrotica > Diabrotica virgifera. The sequence goes on from NC_065444.1 coordinate 212,604,411, forward strand.
ATTGTAGAAAATTTCTGAAAATAATTTTGATCTTTTTATCCACTCTCTAATTTTGTTACATTTCATTTTTCGTTTATCTAGTAGCATGTTTATCAAGAAATAAATCCTAGTTTATTTGAGATTCTTTATTTTCAATTTAATATTATAAGCCAATTTTAGATTTAGGAATAATTAAATAGGATTAGTAATATAATAATTACAGGGTGTAACAAAAATACAGGTCATAAATTTAATCGCATATTCTGGGACCAAAAATAGTTCGATTGAACCTAAAGTCGACTTTACACTACATGATTTATCATGTGATTTGTCATATGATTTTTCCCATGACGAGCTGCATGACAATGCTTATGACAAAACGAGCCGTATAAACAATGCAAAATCATATGACAAATCACACAATGTAAACATGTAAATTTCACTCCATGACCAAATCATATGACAAATCACATGATAAATCATGTAATGTAAAGTCTACTTAACTTACCTTAGTATAAATATGCACATAAAAAATGTTACAACCCTTTGAATTTACAAAATGAAAATCGATTTTGTCCAATATATAGAAGAGATTTTTTATTGAAAATAGACATGTGGTATTTTTATGGCAGGAGCATCTTACAAAAAAAATTATAGTAAAATTTTGACACCCCATAAAAATTTTATGGGGTTTTTTTCCTTTAAACCCCCTCAAACTTTTGTGTCCGTTCCAATTAAATTATTAATGTGGTACTATTAGTTAAACACAATGTTTTTAAAACTTTTTTGCCTCTTAGTACTTTCTCGAAAAGTCAGTTTTTATTGAGATATTTTAAATAATCGTCAAATCCACCACATATTTGTATAATATGAAGAATTTGTATAATATTTGTACGATTATGAAGACTTGGTAATCGTATGAAAATTTATTATTTATAATTTAAATTTTTAGGCATATTTTGAACCATATTAAAAAAGAAGCCATATCTTGATAAAAGGTGCCTTATCGAAAAAATACTAAGAGACAAAAAAGTTTTAGAAACATTGTGTTTAACTAATGGTGCCGCAGTAATAGTTCAATTGGAACGTACACAAACATTTGGGGGGTGTAAAGGAACAAACCCCCATAAAATTTTTATGTAAACATATTAAAAAAGAAGCCGCACTCGATAAAAACTGCCTTATCGAAAAAATACTAAGAGGCAAAAAAGTTTTAAAAACAGTGAGTTTAACTAATGGTACCACAATAATAATTTAATTGGGTTGTACCAAAAGTTTGGGGGGTTTAAGGGAACAAAACCCCCATAAAATTTTTATGGGATGCAAAAATTTCACTATAATTTTTCTTTAAGATGTTCCTGTCATAAGAATGATACATGTCCATTTTCAATGAAAAATCTCTAATAGTTTTCGATATATTTGAAAAAATCGATTTTCATTTTGTAACTTCAAAGGGCTATAACTTTTTTTATGTGCACATTTGTATTAAGGTAAGTTAGGACCAATCGATATATTTTTGGTCCCAGAATATGTGATTTAATTTATGACCTGTATTTTTGTTACGCCCTGTATAACTAATATGTACGTTTTACAATAAAAGTTACATAAAATATTATTAAAAAAAATTGAAAAAAATTGTTTAAACAAATTGGATGGTGTATATAACAATTAGTTTATTTAAATAACACATATTCGTAATGTACGTAAAAAGTACATAAAAATTAAAAAAAGAAACAACGAAATAAATAATCGAGAACCAGAGATACAGTTAACAGCTCCTTCCCCCCTCTCATCGCTATCCCAAGTTTCAACGCCGGTCGATTTTAAGGGCCACATTTTTAAGCTTTGTGGACGATTTCCTTGAAAGGAAATCCTTTGTATACTTAGTACGTTAAAACTTTGAAGTATGTTCTTTCAAATGCTGCTAATTTTATTTCTTAATTGTTATAAACAAAGCTGCCGTGAATTAAAAAAAGAAGGGGGCTAACTTTGTCCCTAATTGTCGTAGGACAATTATTTTTCTTTCTAAATGTGTATAAAAATTTAGTCTTGCTAAATATGGAAAAATAATTTTTCTACGGGTAACAGTTAAAAAGTTATTCTAATTGTTTATAAGCAAAAAATCGACATGTTCTTGCAATATAATTTTACACTATTTATTATTATTTTTTGTCATTTTTTTTTAAATTAAGTTAATAGAATAAATCTTCTTCTTTCATAAACTGTCAAAAGTATTACTGTAACCTCATCCTTTTCTGACTTATAGTGTTGCAAAAAAAATTAATTTGGGATAAACAAATTAAATAACTTTTAAACTATTTGACCAATTGCTTTGAAATTTAGAATATAATTTAAGCACCCGAAGTCTCAGCATTCCGTTTAATAAGAAAGTTCTAACTTAATTTTTACATAAGTTATGAACATTTATAAAATCTCAAAATTTATGACTTATTTTGCAATTTTCTAAGCAACAAATAAGGATAGACATATGCAGTGAACGCCATTTTGAAGCTTTTTATATGTTTTATCAGCTTCTTACTCTAAAATTTGTTTAAAATGCTTCATTTTTTTAGTAATAGATGAAAAAACCGAATTTTTAGCGTTTTTTTATCTTTATTTGTTTATAACTATGTATATCATCAAAATCGGCTGCAGGAAACATATAGGTTATTATTGTAGATATCCATACTACTCAAAAAATTTGGTTTCGGCCTGGAGGGGGATGTGTCACGAGAAAAATCTTATTTCTCTGGACTATTGGTTAAAACTTCCACCTCATGCATGAAAATACTTGTCCACATGTCGCATGCCTAGCCCTTTCGCGAAGGCAATTTTTAAACGTGAACTGCCCCATATACGGGGGTTTTTAGGCCTTGCGCTTCCATGCGCTTTCGTTTAACACTTCCGCGCATCTATGCATTTCTCTACTTTTGTGGTAAACAAGTTCGTTAGTGAACAATTTAATAAACAAACACACAAGATAAACGCTTTATTAATTAAGTATTTATAAAAATGAATATAATGTAAGCAAACTTTTGCGCGTATATGCCGTTCCCGACTTTAAAGGGCTAGTAAGAGACTGGCTTGCCAACGAAGCTTGTTACCTTGGCTAGTAGTCCAGAGGAATAAGATTTTTCTCGTGACACATCCCCCTCCAGGCCGAAACCAAATTTTTTGAGTAGTATGGACATCTATGTTTATATGTTTACATAACCTATATGTTTCCTGCAGCCGACTTTGATGATATACAAAGTTACAAACAAATGAAGATCAAAAACGGTAAATTTTTGCCTTTTTCGTCTATTACTAAAAAGTGAATAATTTTTAACAAATTTGAGAATAAGAGCCTAATAAATCATATAAAAAACTTCAATATGGCGTTCACTGAATATGTCCATCCGTATTTGTTGCTTAGAAAATTGCAAAATAAGTCATAAATTTTGAGATTTTTAAATGCTCATAACTTATTTAAAAATTAAGTTAGAACCTTCTTATTACATGGAATGTTGAGAATTCTTGTGCTTAAAGTATAATTTAAATTTTAAAGCAATTGGTCAAATAGTTTAAAAGTTATTTAATTTGTTTATCCCAAATTCATTTTTTTGCAACACTATAAGTCAGAAAATTATGAGGTTTAATACTTCGGACAGTTTATAAAAGAACAACATTCATACTATTAACTTAATTAAAAAAAAATGACAAAAAGTAATTTTAAACACTGTAAAATTATTTTGCAAAAACATGTTGATTTTTTGCTTACCTAAAAACAATTAGAATAACTCTTTAACCGTTACCCGTAGAAAAATTATTTTTTGATATTTAGAAAGACCGCATTTTTATACAAATTTAGAAAGAAAAAATTGTCCTAGGCAGAGGCGTGCGGTCCATGGAAGCGGGGGAAGCACCGCTTCCCTATTTATACGTCGATATAAGAAAATATATTATTAATTAATATTTAATAATCAAAAAATTTTCCCTAATCCAAGTAATCTACATATTACCTAGGCAATAGGCATTGAAAAATATTAAAAATTAATCGCGTACGAACGAACTCAATATGCACACAATTGAACTATTCGGTCCACTCCTGACAGAAGCGCATCTCAAAATCGCCGCTTGTCATGCAGTTGTCTCGTTTAAAAATTGGTCAGGGTTCAATTACCGCACCCACTAGTCGCGCGAATTTTGGTACCCCTGGAAGCGATTGTCCTATCGCCTTCCCGAAAGTGAGATGCTTCGACTGTTACTGCTGCTAAGGGGTGCTTAGGTATTACATATATACATTCGCTTAAAGAATATTTCGATTTAAATTTTTTGCAGAGATTTTTCCTTTTACTAATCTTTTATTTGACATTTTACAGAAATCAAATGGTATTGCATTTTGTATAAGACAAATTGATGACTTTATTAATAGGATAAAATTGAAAAAACGAAAGCAGTTTAAAAATATTTGGGATAAAACTGAACATAATATGGGGTTTGAACATGAAAGAAAAATAATGAAGATTGATAATTTCGGAGACAGAGAGACAGAGGAAACAAAGAGACCTTTTGATAATATTCTACAACAAATTAATTCTAGCTTTCAAAATTTTAACGATTTAAAATTTGTAGAATTATATATAATCTTAATATTTCTAATTATAATTCATCAAAATTTCCCATAGAGGAATTTATTTCACTACGATTAAATAATGAAAATTTTTTGATATCCCAGCTTTGCATTCTCAGTTAAGTGTCATTTATGAAACATCTGACATTAATGATAAAGAAATACCCAGAAATGTGGGTATACCTACTGGTTTAAACAAGTCACTGTGTGAAGTGGTCAAGTTGTGTGAATTAGTACTACTAACTATCCCAGCCACAAGTGCATCAGTTGAACGAAGTTTTGCAGTATTAAGATGCATTAAAAGTTTCAAATTAAGAGTTTAAAAGAAATTCAACAAGCGAAGACAGACTTTAAAAGTTAGCCCTATTATCCATTGAAAAAGACTGCATTCAACAATTATCAGAAGTTGATAGGAGAATAGACCTCGAGTATAAATAAGTGTCATTTTAGTGAAAGTTGTGTGTTGTGGAAAATGCCTCGGAGTATAATTTTTTTTAAATAGGATTCTTCTTTAGAAAAGCAAGCCCGGCGCGAGGACTCAAGGCCCGAGCTAGCAATACAGATCAATGATAGGTCACTAGTCACTAGAAACAGCGGGAATAGAGTACCTCACGCATTCACGCGTCACGGATTTAGTGTGTGAGTCCTTGTACCCAGGACGTCTCATATAAGTACTTTGCTGATAGAGAGCCCCTGCGCATCAGAGTGTTATCAGGTGGGAAGTGGCTCGACCCTCGACCCTTAAGAAAATATTTTTATATCCTTATTGAATCGCTTCCCCTTTCGAAAAAGTCACCGCACGCCACTGGTCCTAGGACAATTAGAGACGAAGTTAGCCCCCCATTTTTTTAATTCACATATTCTTACAAAATAATTTTGCAATATTTAAAATTATTTTTTGTAATTTTTTTGACATTTTTTTTATTAAACTAATAGTGTAAATCTTCTTCTTTCATAAACTATCCCAAGTATTACCGTAACTTCATAATTTTCTGACTTATAATGTTGCAAAAAAAAATTAATTTGGGATAAACAAAATAAATAACTTTTAAATTAAATGACCAACTGCTTTGAAATTTCAGGTATGATTTAAGCACCAGAAGTCTCAGCATTCTGTGTAATAAGAATGGGGTTCTAAGTTAATTTTAACATGAGTTATGAATATTCATAAAAACTCAAAATTTATTATTTATTTTGAAATTTATGTTCTAAGCAACCAATAAGGATAGACATATTTAGCGAATCCCATATTGAAGTTTTTTTATACGATTTATGAGTTTCTTACTCTCAACTTTGTTTAAAATGCTTAACTCTTTGGTAATAGACGAAAAAATGAAAATTTACCGTTTTTTGATCTTCGAATAAACATAACAAGAACTATGACGAAACATATAGGTTATTAATATAGAAGTCCGTACTACTCAAAAAATTTAATTTAGGCCTGGAGGGAGTTGTGTCACCAACAGGATATTTTTTCCCTATTTCTCTGAACTATAGCACAAATCCCCGACCTGATTCCCATCGAGCATGTATGAGATATGCTTCAACGAAGAATTAATTACTTCACATATGGGTAACATATACACGTCTTTTTGTTTCCGATAGGGTCTGATACAAAAATCTCATTTTGTCTATAAACAACAAATGTGGAACCGTATCCACCAGGTGGGACCCAACTGGACACCAGCCAGATGGCGTCCACCAGGGTGGACACCTTTCGAGTTTATTTATTACGGCGATATTTCGTGATGACCTGTTTTTTATTTTATTTAAACTCTGCTCATTATTTTTTCATTTCAACAAATTTTGTTGTTTATTAAATACTACTACTTATCATCATCATTCTCTTTGCCTTATCCCTATGAGGGGTCGGCTTCCCTAATTGCATTTCTCCACACACTTCTATCCTGAATCATATCAATATTAATCCCCTTTACCAACATATCCTGCCTAATCGTCTCCCCCACGTCTTCTTTGGTCTTCATCTCCTACTCCTTCCAGCAATCTGCACTTCAGCTACTCTTCTTATTGGATGATTAACGTCTCGACGTTGAACATGACCAAACCATCTCAACCTATGCTCTCTCATTTTGGCATCAATTGGTGCCACACATAGACTTCCCCTAATATACTCATTTTTAATTTTATCCTTTCTTGTCACTCCACTCATCCATCTAAGCATTCTCATCTCCGCCACATGCATTCGTTGTTCCTCTTTCTTTTTCACTGCCCAACATTCAGTTCCGTACATCATAGCCAGTCTTATGGCTGTTTTATAGAATTCTCTTTTCAGCTTCATTGGAACTTTTCTGTCACACAACACACCACTCGCTTCCTTCCAGTTCATCCATCCAGCCCTAATTCTACTGCATGCATCTTAGGTACTTAAAACTAATGCTTTTTACAATTAGTTCACTATCCAAAGATACCATTTTATTTGTAGCAACTCCATCTTTAAATGAACATTCCAAATACTCTGTCTTTGTCCTACTAAGTTTTAAACCTTTTTCCTCCAGAGCTCGTGTCAAAGTCTCTTTCACTATTTCCTACTAACACGACATCGTCAGCATACATTAAGCACCATGGAATGTTATCCTGTAGTTTCGCTGTTATCTGGTCCAAAACTAATGAGAATAAATACGGACTAAGCACCGAGCCTTGGTGCAATCCTACTTTCACATAAAATTTATCAGTCTCTCCCACACCCGTCCTAACACTAGTCGTTACTCCCTCATACATATCCCTCACAATCTTTACATATGCACCAGGGACTCCTTTCTTATTGAGTGCCCACCACAGAATCTCTCGAGGAACTCTATCATATGCTTTCTCAAGATCAATGAATACCATATGAGCGTTTGTTTCTTAACTCCTGTATTTTTCCATCAACTGTCTTATAATGAAAATTGCGTCTGTTGTATCTCTGCCCTGCATAAAGCCAAATTGATTCTCGGATATGTCGGTCTCTTCACGTATCCGTCTATCAATTATTCTCTCACATATTTTCATGGTGTAGCTAAGCAGTAGTTTGTACACTCCAGGGCTACAAAACTATTTGTACACTCCCTTGCTTTTGTAGACAGGTACTAGTATACTGCTTCTACATTCGTCTGGCATTTGTCCAACTTCCATAATTCTATTAAATAAACCTGCTAGCCACCTTGTTCCTGTCTCTCCCAATGCATTTTATACTTCCCCAGGAATATCATCTGATCCTACCGCTTTTCCTTTCTTTATTTTTTAAAGCACTTGAGCCACTTCCTCGTTTGTTATTTTGGTGACCATTGCTGCTACTGTCTCCGTTGACTCCACAGGCTGTCTGTCAAATTCTTCATTTAATAAGCTGTCAAAGTACTTGCTCCATCTCTTTTTAACATCCTGTTCAAGAACTAGTATTTTATTATTTTCATCTCGGATACATCTAATCTGATTAAAATCTTTTGCTTTCTTTGCTCCCTATTTGGCTATTTTATATATCTTCGTTTCGCCTTCCCGGGCATCAAGTTGATCGCATAGGTATGAATATGATTCTGCTTTAGCTTTTGCTACTGCTACTTGCGCTTCCTTTTTCGCGACCATATAGTTTTAAAGATCTGTGTTGGATCTGGTTTCTTGCCACTATTTATATAATTTTCCCTTTTTTTTATTTTTCCTTGAACTTCGTTTGACCACCACCAAGTCTCTTTATCCTCAAACTTTTTTCCTGGCGTTTTCCCCAGTATTTCAATAGCAGTACTACTGATCATTTTTCTCCAAATTGTAGTAGGGCTTCCTTTCATGTTCCAACATATTTTCTCTACTATTCTTTCCCTGAATAGATTTTCTTTCTCATCTTTTAGCATCCACCACTTGATTTTTTGTGGTCCTCTCTGATATTTTGGTTTAGTTTCACTTTTTACTTTGATGTCCAGAACAAGCAGCTTATGTTCATTAAATACTACTAATGACTACAAATAGATTATTACTTATCCAAAACAATTAAAGAAGAAACTACGTCTCTTTCTAAAAATATCCTTAGACTTTTCCGATCGGTATATTTTACTTTAGTGGCTCAACTATTCGTTTTAAATTGAGGAAAAAACGCATACTTACCTATATCAGTAAAATTGAAAGACGAAAATACTGCGAGTTAAAATGAATTGTCAACGAATAACCAAATACATTAATATCTTTAGCCTCTGCTACGAAACTAAGAGTTCTACAAACTACAACCCATTTGTAGAATCATTGAGATAAGTTAGGGTGACAGAATGTACATTATCGAATTGATTAAACAATTTTCCGCATCATGATCTAACAATCTGGGTGCTGAAGCAAGATTAGGAAATTTTCCGGTGGTCAGGTTATAAACGATGTCCGTGTCGTAAACTAACATTCGTCAAAGTTAGTTGAAGCAAGTCGTGAACTAACTCAGAAAATTATAAAGACATGCTTGGGATATAGATATTTTAAATGGACTTTAAAAAATTGGCTGTATTTTTTAAAATTACAAACAAAAAATTGAAAAAATAAAGAATGAAAAGTAGGCGAAATAACACAATTATCAACGTACCTATAGTTATATCAATTATAACATCTAAAAAAGATCTGTATGGCGCAGAAGCATGGACACTAACGAAAACATTAATGAGGAAGCGGGAGAGATTAAATGTCCAGCAAACGACGGCACTGTTGCCAGATTTACCTTTTTCCTTTTAGCGGGAATTTTAAAATTAGTCTAATGCCACTTTGGTTTTAAAAGAGAGTTCTGTATTCTTAAATTTATAACCTTACTTTTACAAGTAATTAGGATTATTTTATTTAAATGTAAATATTGAAACAAGTATTGTACTGTGTCATAATTTAAAACTCATGTTGCAGTATTTTGAAAAAAAAAATGAAGCTCAAAAGAAATATACTTATACAGTACAAATTATTTTTTAATGGGAATGGAAATTTACGATTTCAAAGGGATCAACGAACTGTCAACACTGATGGAAATGGCGCCAGGATGAGATAGGAGATAATCAGGTAAATGAGGGAAGATAATCGCCATCTTTCGTAAACAAGCTAGTCAGGTACGTTGTAGTTGTAGCAAATTTTACCTGACAAATTCTCTGTCTCTCTCATGTCTCTCTAGAACCTCTCTCTTGTATGTTCGCGTCAACCTCGCTTCACTGTTGGAATGGGACGGGGCCATTCCATCAGTGTTGACAGTTCGTTGGTTGGGATAGTATAGATGGACACTTTTTTATTTTAGTATTAAGTGGTTACATAATTATTCAGAATATTAATAAAATTACTAGTAATTTGAATTAGTTTTAATATGTATTATAATATTATTAATTCTCATCATGTATCTGGCTAAATAGCTAAGCGCTAAAGCCGCAAAATAAAAAAAAAACATTCTTAGTGGCCTAGCACCTTTACTTTTCCTGGGGGCGAGGCGAGTTAATAAATTCTATTTTCTTATTGCAGTCATTTTGTGACGGCTTAAGAAGTTACATAAACGATGTCTTTAGGCTGTGAAATTTTAACCGTAGAAAGACATGTTTATGACTTGTATTTACATGATATAGGGCTTTTCACTCAGTCATTTGTTTCGAGCTTCTGTCATGTGTTGTCTAATATTAATATATCTATGTCATATGTTATTGATATTGTCAATGATACAAACCACAGACGTATGACGTAGATATATTAATATTATGTGACACTTGACCGAAGCTCGAAACAAATGACAATCGATGAAAAGCCCTATTCAATAGGGCATTTCATTCACAGTCATTTGTTTCGAGCTTCTGTCATGTGTCACATAATATTAATATATCTACGTCGTACGTTATTGGTATATACCGATGATACAAACCAAAGACGTATGACGTAGATACATTAATATTATGTGACTCATGAGAGAAGCTCGAAACAAATGACAATCGATGAAAAGCCCTATTGGCGTCTGCATATCAGGATCCGGTAATACTATATTATTTATCTATGATCAGGATATTGCTGGGTGTACACAAGTAAACAACACTTTTTTGATTAAAAGGTTTATTTCATTAAATCAAAACTTACATGGATATAATTTAAATAAGATATTTTTTCTATTTAAGGCAATATAATAGGCGATATATATTTTAGTATAACTCTCCTACATTAACAAGCTTTAACACATTCAGTGGCCATGACGTATGGGTAGCATCACGAAGGTTTTACGCAAGGTACTGACGACACATAAGTTATGTGAGTAGTACCGTGTAACTAAATAAATGATTTAACTATGTGGTACCAGCCAAGTGGAGCTTGTTCGAGATGGGCACCAAACGTGTTAATCTGGTCATGCACAGAGACTTATACTATAATATGTTATATCTCATATTGCTCACTATTGTAATGAGTGAGCCTGCATACACGAACTATAATATATTATTATGGTTCTGTGTATGCAGGCTCACTCATTACTACTGTAGTGAACAATATGAGGTTTAATATTATGAGATATACCTATTATATATTATGGTATAGCTCTCCATGAGTGCCAAGTTTTAAACTTAACTGATAACAACTAATGGATACCCTTTTATCCAAAATTTTATGAAAATTTTGAATGGTCATATTGGTATTAATTCCACAACCCCTTCCTATAACAATAGGCCCATTGTTGGATGTTATTGCAGTAGTTCTACTGGAAATACTTACTAAAATTGTATGTATCTGCATCACTTAGAAGTCTACCCAAAAAGCTATTAATACTCTCTAAACCATCATTAATACATCTTGTATACATAGTAGGATTTTTTTCAGAATCAGATATTTTATTAAGATTTACTTACCATGCCCTATCTATGTGCCAGGCACTTAACAGTCTATTAGGAGCAATACCCATTACATTTGACGAGGCATTGTAAAAGGTGTCGCTTATGCCTGATATGAAAACATTTGACTATAATACCAACACAGACATGTGTTTAAAAAAATTGGTAAATTAAAGTAGGTATCTTTTCTATTTGAAAATAAGAAAGCAGTACAAAATCCATTCCCAAATTCATCTTCTACTAATACTGTCATAAGTTCAAAGTCATAGGAATTGAGCCCATGAGTTCCATCGATTGCGATAAAGGATTTACCAAACTTAATTAACATTTCCTTTTGGCACAGTATTAAGGAAAATAAGACAAAAATCATAAATGTTAAATTCAGAATGAATATCCATTAGTATGCCCTGTTGTTTGTAAAATAATATTGGACATAAGTATGTAAGCATTCAACCCAAAAATAAAGACTGGTTGCATCATCATTGTACATATACCCATCTTTCAAATCAATGCCATAAGAGAGTTTAATGTTTGTGATATCTTTTCTTTGTAAGTAAATCAATTCTTTTTAATTCGCCTCCTATGCTATTATGCTATCCTGAACAGTCTGAAGTTTACTAAAAAAGTAAAATATAGTTATAGGAGAATCAAACACACTAGTTTGAAATCGTAAACTGTAGTAAATATTTATGAGTAATATTTAAAAAGTGGTTTAGTGGTAACATTCTTGTTTTAAATTATATTGTGTATATCGATGGCGGAAAGGCAGGACCTCGTAACTGAAAACTGAAGTAACTCATGTTATAAAAAATTTTCAGTTACGAAGTCCTACCTTTCCGCCGTCGATATGCAAATATTTTACTTACATTTTTGAAGAAAGTCTTAAAATAAACTTTGAAGAGATATTTATCTGATTTTGGTATTTATGTAAGTGCTCTATATCATCCTCATGCCCGTAATGTGTTTTAAAATAGTTTCAATATTTTTAGATACTATTATTCGACTAGTACACCAAATAAACATTTTGCAGGATCCTTGGGATTTTAAAGCTCTTTCTCTATCTTGTTTTGTAAATTAATTTTTTGAGGATCACATACATATACATTCATAATAAGACGTTTCATATTCTTGTACTCTTTGTTCTCTTCCTGTGCCATCCATACAGTGCAAATCTAAAAAAACAACATAACAGGTGATTACATGGGCAGTTATACTACTTACAGCTTACTTTGTATCTAATCTATTATCTAGTATTACTCTATTAGTATCTACCTACATAAAACTATCTTTGAAATCTAAATTTTTGATATCAACATCAACCTTAATACTTAAAAATTAAATAATAATGTGTGTGGAAGTTTCACGTACCTACCTAAAAGTTTTTGAATTGCAATTTTATCAACTGGAAAAGACTGCAACATAATGAGTTTGAAATTATGACACAGCACAATATTTATTGTTTCAATTTACATGTAAATAAAATAATAATAATAATCCTAATCACTTGTAAAAGTAAGGTTAAGATTTTTGACTTGAGAAAACAGAACTGTCAAATTTAAAACCAAACTGCTATAAAATTTCAAAATTCCCGCTAAAAGGAATCTGGCAACATTGCCGTCGTTGCTGGACATTTAATCTCTCCCTGAGGAAGCTGGAGGCATTTGAAATGTGGGTGTATCGACGTATCCTCAAAATATCCTGGACAACTCACACCACCAACGTAGAGGTATTGCGCCGAAATAGAAAACAAAAAGAAATCTCTCTCACAATTAAGAAGCGGAAACTTGAACACTTTGGTCATATTATGAGACATGATAAATATCATATACTCCAACTAATAATACAGGGTAAAATAGAAAGCAAACGCGGACCCGGAAGAAGAAGACACTCATGGCTTTTAAACTTACGTCAATGGTTTGGACTAACATCGATGGAGTTATTTAGAAACGCCGCAAACAAAATTAAAATTGCTATGATGATAGCCAACGTCCGCAACGGACAAGGCACATGAAGAAGAAGAAGAAAAGAGATCTTCTGTAAAAAATATGAAAGGCTGAGAAAAATAAATGTTTCAGTGCCGTACATGCATAAATTATGTATAAATATACCTCGTTGTTAATATGTATCCTGATAACCAATTGCCACTAGTCCTCTTTAAAGTTTCTGTTAGGCCTAACGTTGAACATATTCTATGGTTACACGTCATCTAAATCAAGTTGGTGTGGGATTAATTTCGTTCTATGAGGATCGGCTCCAATCGTTTTATGAGAAGTTTTCCAAATATTTTAGACATCATTGGATGGTCTATAGAATGTCAACTCATTGACACATATTCGAAGTATTAGTATCATGAAAATGTCCGTAACTCTTCATTGGCTAAAGAAGTGATTCTGGATTGAAATTGCATTAAGGATCTGGTTTGAAATTGCATTTTTTTCTAAACCTGATAAAACTAATTAGTATATTTGAAAAATTAAACGCAGAATGAAAGATTACATTACCACCGAGGGCCAAAAGTCCCTGAAAAGCTTTATAATGTTTATTTTTGAATAAGTTACGGTGATGAAAAAAAAAAGAGAAAATGTAGTGTAATTTTTAATTTCAAATATCTTATTCAAAAGAAACTTTTTGTTTATTGTAAGGAACTTGCGACCCTCGGTAATAATGCCATCTTCCAACCTGCGTTTAAATTTTTCAAAAATATTTTTTAGTTTTTTCAGGATTCGAAAAAAAAATGAATACGTTTAAAATGTATTGCAAGCAAATTTTAATTCTATGCTCTTAAGCCGGCCACTCACGGTACTGATGTGTCATTCGACCAAATCGTCGATGATATCAATTCGGCAGTACTGCAGCAGGCAGGCCAGTTTCTTTGTGGTTAAATTGTAACGGTATTGTTGGATGCACGGTCACACACGATCAAAATTTTTGTCAATTAGTTGAATTTCTCAAAATTAAACGACGTCGCATTATCTTAAGTGGCGGGCTTTAAATATTTCTGCAAATGACATTGTTGTTTTTTCGGCAATAATTTGTAATATTTTCCCGGTTACTAGGTCTTATCTAGGGCATCCTGTTCGTGTCACTCATAACATTAGCTGGTGTAATTTTTTTTCTAGCAATTGGTCTTTCCACACCGAAAGAAAAAAATTCTTGACATAAAGAAACTTTATTTATTTAGTTAGAAACGTAGTTAAGCAGAAAACGTCCGACGCACAAATTGTCAAAAATGAGATTTTAATACCAGCGAGTACAAGAGAAAACACGACCTCTTTCTAATAAAATCATTAATGATCTAACCCACAATCATGCCTAACTGAGATTCCTAATATGGATAAGAAGTTCAAGTGGTTTGAGCGTTTTCTAAAAAACATAAATTTATTTCAACAATCTTATTAAAATAACCGTTGAAACGTGCCAAGTGGTTTGAATCATTTCAACGCTTCACGATAGACTAAAATTAGTATGTATTTTTTTTGGATTAAAAACGTTCAAGTGGGTTGGACGTTTTCTAAATATCTATAAATTTCAATGTAAATATTAGAAATAAGAATACAATCAGAAATCGTCCAAACCACTAGGTATCATTTTACAGTTTGTGTTTAGCTAATATGTTAAAACAATTTTTAGTAGAAGATACTATATTATTTCGTTATAATATCGGTAAATCACCATTGTAGTAAGGGTTAATCACAATAGAGTACAAAATTATGTGTTTGTTCTTCAATTTCAAGTTTAAGGTTCCCAAGAAGGACGCTTGCCAGTTTTGTGATTCGTTTAAAAAAATAAAGAGTGAATCTGATGAGCATAACAAACAGATACTAGGAATACATTTCAACAAGCATCAAGAGTTGGCCCAAAAGTTAACGATTAAACGTTAGAATAAGTAAACATCAGTCTTATATTAAAAATAGAGAATCCGATAGATCTCAAATATGTCAACACGCATGGGATAATGAACATAGAGTTTAGTGGAGAGATTCAAGTATAGTCCTGAACGAAACAGATAGTAAAAAGAGAAAAATCAAAGAAGCGGCTCTAATTATGCTAAATGAAACCAATTGTGTCGCAAATTTCTCGGTAGAATGCAGTAGGGTGTGGTTGCCCATACTAAAGAAGGAAGTTAATAAAAAGAAAATACCACGATTAGTAAGTCAATAACATATCGAGTTAGTACATATTTTATATTTTAGTATTATTTATATATCTATGTATTATTAATTTGAGAATAAGTAGTGGATAGTCCAAGGATAAATATCTATATGATGACGAAAGGCGCTTTTACCATGGTGGTGGTTGCCACCCCATCTCGATGGTGAAAATGTTTTATTATATTTTGACCGCAAAAATTGATAAAAACATTAATTCTAAGTAAAACATGTGCTATATATTTTTTTGATAAAATTAACAGTTTTCGATTAATTCGCTATCGATAGTGTTAGTTTTATATCGAAAAAATCAATGTTTTTCGATAATATACTCATCTACGATTCACTCAATTTTTGCAGCAGATTTTTTTTTAAACGGAGTTCTTTAGAAATAAATAACCTACCATTTCAAATTTAAACATTTTTTCGTATCTCTGATGCTAATCTTTCTATTCTGAAGAAAATGAAAGAAGAAAAGAAAATTTCTATATGTTATTTAGGTATGTGATATCCACGTTGCACCTCTCATTTTAAAAATTAATTACTCAGTGATTTGACAACCGACTTTGAAAAACTTTATATAGTTGGATAGGCGAATGGCATTTCTTTCAATTTACAAAAAAATATACTGGGTGTTCCATTAAAAAAAAGTCAACAACGTTTTTTTTAAAAATCCGCCATTTTTATTTTCGTATTTGAAAGCAATATAAAAAATTCAGATATAAGTGGACACTCGGTATTATCTCCATAGAGATGTGTGGCGCTGGTCACAATCTCTTCATGTCATTATTTCTCAGATAAAATGTGCCTATTGTTATACAGTGAGCACGTAAAGGTTGGAATAAATTAATTTTCTCGCGAACGGACGATTTTGGAATAAAATCCCGAACAAGGACAATTTTTATTTTTTAAATTGCGACTTTTTGGCATAAGCATCATACTAGTGACGTCACCCATCTGGGCGTGATGACGTCATCTATATTTTTTTAAATGAGAATAGGGGTCGTGTGACAGCTCATTTGAAAGGTAATTCAATTCTCTATTCAGTAATATAAACATTAACATAATTATTTATACAGGGTGTCCAAAAAAAATTTTTAATTAAATTTATTGACATAAAAAGAAGGATGTGTGTAATTTATTTAACTCAAAATACACTTTACTGCCATCAAAAAACAGAAAATAATGTTTATTTGACAAATAAATATTGTTTTTGTTTAAATTCAATATTAAAGCCGCCACCCACCTTCCTCTTGACAGTTTAAACATTTAATTTTAGCGAAACGCAATGATTATTTTTCAAATAAACATTTTTTTGCTATTTTCTGAGAGCAGTAAAATGTATTTTGGACTAAATAAATCACATGCATGAGAAAATTAATTTATTCCAACCTTTACGTGCTCTCTGTATGTTAGAACAGATTGCCTAATAAACATATAAAAAAAGTAAAATTGTGGCTTATTTCCCATTTTAAATAGTTGATAATCTAAGACGATATTGAAAAAACCAAAGATAGAGTCCATCAACGAATTCATGAAAATATTTGCGCTCTCTCCGGCAACACTTCAATAAGTCATTCTCAGCTCGATGTTCACGGACGGTGACAAATCAGGAGCGGATCCATAAATACAATTCGGCCCGTTTAATTTTCCAGGCTATTGATACCATTAGATATTCTCGCCTTCGATATATGGCATGGAAGTTGATCACAAATACCCCTGTTAAAGCTGTCAGAAGAGGGTAACGTAGAAGGTCTCATTGTTTTTGGTTGTAAAACTACGCTGTATTTAAATTTGATAAAATGTAGTAAAAATAAGACAGGAGCAATTAATTTCCCAAAAAAAGAGTAAAAAGAGGTGGTACTATTTGTCAACTGTATATCAAACGATAAAATTTCTAATATCTAGTCTACTTCAAAATCTAAATCGACTTCAAATTTTCCAAAATAATTATTTATGAAACAATTCGTGAAGTATGCTTTTTGCGAACGCACACGATGTTTAGAGCACGAGCGACAGCGGAGCGAGTGCTATACACCGCGTAAGTTCGCAAAAAGTACTTGCAGTCCCAGTTGAATATAATATTTTATCTACGATAAACAAATAAAAAAACTGTAACTCTTCGTCACTGGAATTCATTTCTATTCTACAATTTTAAGAACTTTGACATTTAAAAATTCTAACTTCTTTCAAGCCACAAAACTGTCAAAACATTTGTTGTAATTTATTGCTCACATGTCATCACCAGGACAACGCGAAAGTTAAGGATATTTGATAACATGAAAGTGTGCCAAAAAACAGTGCGAAAAAGTAAATCAAATTTAAAATACATTGTTACTTCAGGCACACTTTAAATCCTTCACTCACTGCTATCTATAATGACAGTTTTCACAAACTAAAAACGTATACATAATATGAGATAGAGTACATAAAGTAATTTTGAAATTATGTTTATACGGAGCAGCTTATTATGAATTATGCATAATAACAAGCACGCATTATAGGCCAGGGTAATAAGGCAAAAATATGTTCGTGACACTTTAACAGCCAGGGTACTGAAGCGTTTTTTCTACAGGTAATACCTATAAGAACAAATTGTAACTATTTCCTTCGTAGAATCTGGCTGCCATTTTTATTTATAGGCAATTTAGGGTCAAAAACCGCCTTTTTCCTTTGTTTTTAAATCAATGGAAAACAGTGAAACTTATGGTTTTTTTAGTACAAATATCTTTGAGATTATGGAAAAAGCTTTAAAATGGCGTATTACAAAGTTTCATTTACTCATTTATTGTTAATATAATTTAGAAACAAGGTCAAAATTGCAAAAAAATTAATTTCGCAAAACTACTGCAAAAGTTAGTTGACAGATATGAAACTTTTGACAAATAAGGGTCCTTTGTTGCTTAATATGTGACAAAGATTTCAAAGCGATTCATTCAATTGTTTAAATTTTATTGAAATTATTGTTTATCTCAGAGAGCTTCTTTTTGCAATATCATAAGTCAGAAAAAAATGGTGTTAGAAGCATTCTACAGACGTCAAATAAAAGAGCTTAAGCTATATTTTCAAATTGGTTTAAAGAAAATGAATAAAAAATGCCTTTATTGGTAAAGAATAATTACGCAAAAGTATCGTCCATGTTTCCTTACAAAGTTTTTCAATAACTTTTTTCAAAAATAGTACATTGTTTACCGGGTAGGAAAAGCTTAACATTCCTGGACGACTGTGAAGATTGCTAAGTCGAGGCGCAAGCCGAGACTTAGCAACACAGAGTCCAGGAATGTGGCTTTTCCTACGAGGTAAACATACTATTTTTCCGCAAATCGTTTAAAATTCGACAGATATTGATTGATTTAAAAAAAACGCGATAATTTTATTCCCAAATAAATGGTGCTTTGAAATTCCTAATAAAATTACTTGGGTTACTATGGAAACGTATTGAGGTTGAATTGTCAAACTTGACGCTTATAAATTTAATTGCTGGTGTTCTCGAAAGTAAAATGATAAGTGATGATGAAATTTCCATTCCTGGGACTCCTCCAGAGCTGGTTGAGGCAATGAATACTGCTTCTTTAGAATTATTGCCAAAGAAATCAAGAGAAAAGTACGAAAATGCATACAGACGTTTTATGGATTTATGTAGAACACTAACAACTGTACGGAAATATCATTTCCTTACAGTAAGGAAGTCCTGACTTTTTCTTCAAGAAATTTTGACAGGAATGTCAAAATTTCCTGGCGATTTGCCCTTTGCACCTTTATCAACCCTTTCAAAGTCACCTATTTTTGCGACTTAGGATTTTAAAAAGATTTAATATTAACAAACTTATAGATCTTATAAAAACCTACAAAATTCTGTTTTACCAAACTTTCTTAAATAAAAAATAACAAAGTTACGGTTAAAAAATCAATATATTTTTTTGAAAAAAAAAGGAGAAATCTAATTGGAAGCATAATAATGTAAGTTAATGGTGTTTTTAGTCATTGGCCTTATTCATTCTTCTTTATTTATATACTATTAATATATTCTATAAATTTGACTGGCTTAGAATGATCAGTTTTTAAAAAACTGGAGTTAGAAGCGAATAAAGAATTTCTGTAGTTTTGGTAAAAAATGCCATTTTCTTCAGAATATAAAGATTAGCATCAGAGATACGATAAAATATTTAAGTATAAAAATGTAGGTTATTTATTTCCCAAGAACTTGGTTTGAAAAAAATTTTTCTACGGCAAAAATTGCAAAAATTTCTACGTAAATGAGTATTATCGAAAAACATTTATTTATTCGATATAAAACTAACACATTCGATAGCGAATAAATCGAAATTTATTAATTTTATCAAATAAATGCATAAAACATTTTTTGCTTGGAATTAGTGTTTTTACGGACTTTTGCGGTCAAAATATAATAAAAGCTTTCCACCCCCGAGATGGGGTGGCAACCACCCCCATGATAAAAGCGCCTTTTGGTATCATATAGATTTTGATCCTTGGACTACTCACTACTTATTTTTAAATTTTCAAGCAGATCGATCCATTCTGTAAAAATTGCGAGGTGAAAAGCTTCGGTTCCTGGACTACTTCGTCGATTGGCGACGACAATCATTTTGCTTCAGTTAAGAGACTCCCTTACTTGCAATAATATTATGAACTGAGATCCAAATACAACAACCACGAATCGCAAGTGATGTCAGCTCTTACTCTGTTGCATCAGCACTGCAAACTTCACAAATCATCAGAATTAACATTTTTAGACATCGAGGTAACAAAAAATATTATTATTACAACTTTTCTTATAGAACAATAGGAATATTGTTCTTGTTTAAACTTTACACATTCTTTAAACACTTCAAAGAAATGTATGTATTTCGTTATTACCTTTAATAAATATGATCTAGAATAAAAATAACTCTTCTTGCCTTATTAAATTAGAAAATTACATGTAAAAATAAAAAAATGTATGGGTTTCCTATAGGACCCCACACTCCACTTGTGGTTTTACGTTGATTTAACTAGCGTGGGATTTTAAAGATTTATTTAGTAGAGAATTCCAAAGATTCATGTGAAAGTCTGATAAATGTTGGTAGACTACGCAAAAATGCGCAATAAATATATACCTACAGTCCGTCTAATTTACTTACCGTTGCACGTCATTATCTACGTTAGAGTTCCAAGTTGACATTGTTGCCCAATTACAAAAAATGCTTGAATTCAGTTTAAATCAAATACATCACACAATTTTTGCGGAAGTGGATTATACAGCAAAACAAATTAATATTCAATGTAAATAAATAAAAACTTTAGAAATAGAAAACAAGAATTAAGTTATAATCTTACGTTAAAGTACATAATAAAAACAGTAAATATAATGAAACAAATACTTATAGTAAAGAATAAAAACAAATATGAAATGTCATCACCGCAACTGTCAAATAAATGTTACCAATTTATGCCAAAATATCACCTTCGTTCGATTATCTCTCTCTCTCTCTCGTTCCATCCCTCCTTGTGGAGTATTGGACGCTTATGCGTTTCTTGGCCAAAAGTGTAAGATTGCTGTCTGGCCAGGACAGCGCATCTTCTTTTGTTTTTATTCTCTGGATAAATTGTGAACTAATTCCATCCACTCTCTTCTATCTTTTGCTCTCTTTTTGACTTCGCCCCATCTTAGTCCAATTTTTTCGAGTTCTCTCGTTGTTGTTCTTTTCCAGCTGTTGTCTGGTCTGCCCCTCTTTTTTTTTTCCCTCTGGTTGGTATTCAAGTGCTTGTCTTGCTAGGCTGCTTTGGTCTTTCCTCAAAGTGTGGCAGATCCATTTCCATTTTTTTTCCTTGACTGTAGTAGATATGTTAGTTTGATTTGTCCTTTCCCATAGTTCTGTATTAGTTATTTTGTTTGGCTAGTATATTTTCAGGATTTTTCTTAGAGATTTTTTTACAAATGTTTGTAGTTTTTTAGTTGTATTTTCGTCCTGTTTCCATGTTTCTGCTCCATAGAACAGTATACTTTTAATACAACTATTAAATATTTTAATTTTTGTTGTCTCCGATATTTCGTTTGTTTGCCAAATTCTATTTAAAGCGTTGAATGCGTGTTGCGCCTTTGTTATTCTCGTCTGTATATCCTTTTTGCACCCCCCGCCCCTTTCCGTGACAGATCCCAGATATGTGAACTTGTCTACCTCTTCTACTTCTTTACCGTTTATCATTATTTTATTATTTGGATGGTTATTATTTTTTAGAAGTTTAGTTTTTTCTGTGTTTATTCGAAGTCCGATCGTGTCGGAGTACTGTGCCAATTTGTCAATTTTTACTTGCATATGATTTCGGTGTTCAGTTATCAGGCAGATGTCATCTGCAAATTCTAGATCTTCTAACTGTTTGAAAAGGTTCCACCTGATGCCTGTTCGATCGTCGATTAATTTTCTCATTACCCAATCTATCATAATAAGGAATAGGGTAGGGGATAGTACACAACCCTGTTTGACTCCACTTTCTATGGATATTTCTTCTGTTACTTCACCTGAATGTTCTAGTTCGGCTTTGTATCCTTCGTAGAAGAGTATAATAAAGTTTATGATTTTTAGTGGTATCCCATATAATCTAAGGATACTCCACATCTGTAACCTATTTACACGGTCAAAGGCCTGTTCGAAGTCGATAAAACTCACATCTATATCTTTATTCCATTCATTTGTTTGTTTTAAGATAATTCTAAGGGTGCAGATGTGATCAATAGTGGAATTGTTGGAACGGAAGCCTGCTTGGTTGTTTCTCAGTTTTTTATCTAGTTCCGGCTTCAATCTTTCCAATATGATTTTGGTCAGCACTTTGGATGTGGCACTTAGTAGTGTTATTGCTCGCCAATTGTTGCATTTGCTCAGGTCTCCTTATTTGGGTATTTTTATAATCAATCCCTCTTTCCACTCCTTTGGCAATTCTTCGTCCGTCCATATTTTATTCAAAAGTGTATGTAGCATCTCTACTGACTGCTTGGTATCTGCTTTTATTATGTCAATAGGTATATTGTTGATTCCTGCGGCTTTGCCATTTTTTAGTAGTTTTAGGCTTTACTTATAGTAAAGAATATAAACAAATATGAAGTGTCATCACCGCAACTGTCAAATAAATGTTACCAATTTATGCCAAAATATCACCTTCGTTTGATTATAGTTACAGTGTATTCCGAACAAATGTGCTTCATATAAATGCTTTATAATTTATACAAATTATATGAAACATATTATTGTGTATTTCTTTAAGTTAACATTAATAGAAATCTTTAAATATTATTTCTACTCGTATATAACAAAAAATGTCTGGTGGCTGTAATGCCAGTGTACTCGGCAAAGTGATTCTAAAAAAGAACACACCTACCGCCTAAATATTTCGTGTTGCTATCATGTGACGTCACGGGCTATAACGCGGATGACGTGCAACGGTAAGTAAATTAGATGGAGTATACTCTATCTAATATTCTTAAAAAAACAAAAAAATTATTTAATGACATATTGTATTCCACTGAGAATTATTATTATTTTAACATCTTGTTAAAGAGATTTTCATAATCTTTAGCTTTTATTATTTGATTGAATTTCCAAATGTGTATTTTTTGGGTTTAGGATACACACATATTAAAAATTCATTGTGATAAAAAAATGGTATAATCTTATAAAATGTACTTGATTTATAACAAACCTTCTTGAGTATTCTTGGCTGCCAGAATCTCATGGTGAAAACAAGCACGCCAGCAAGCCTTCATTAATTTTAATTCATACGAAATTTCGCTGATGTTTTATATTCACATGCTTTTTCACACTCGGGGGAGTGCTTGTCTTTGCATAATAATAAGCTTTCCTTTTTCAGTCAGCTCCTGATGGGATGAATAGTCGATTGTCGAATTCCGTATTTACTCCTCAGGAGTATTACAATTTTTAACATTCATAAAGGAGATACTTACTGTACGATATGTCTCATAAATTACAGAAGTATGAAAAATAATACACAACCTAATTTATATGCATAATGATATGTTAAATAAAAAATTAGGAATAAAATATTTTTAAGAATCGCTTTTCTTTAGTTACAAGTGACTAAAATTAAACATTTGATACGAAGGATAGGAAGAGACCCAGAAATTTTATTAACGATAAAACGAAGAAAACTCGAGTATTTGGGTCACCTGATGAGAGGTCATAAATACGCATTACTTCAAAATATAATGCAAGGAAAAATAGAAGGAAAACGGAATCCAGGCCGTAGAAGAATGTCGTGGATGCGGAATTTGAGAGAGTGGTTTGGCTGCACCACTAATGAACTTTTTAGGTCAGCTGTAAACAAAGTCAGGGTAGCCTTGATGATTTCCAATCTCCGATAGGAGTGGCACAAGAAGAAGAAGAAAATTAAACATATTATAAAAAATCAACTAAAAAGTCGAAAATGAAAATCTAACACATTCGTCAAAGAAAAGCGTGGCGCGACTTCATCCAATAAACGGATTTCGCACCACGCTTTTCTTAAACTAATCTGTTAGATTTTTTCAATTTTTTTATTTTTTGCTTTTTAAGTTGACTTTTTTATAATATGCTTAATTTTAGTCACTCGTGACTAAAGAATAGCGTTTCTTAAAAATGTTCTTTTTATATTTTTTGATTTTTTACTTTTTAGTCTTACACTTTTCAAACATTAAACTTTATCGTCATGTTTATTAAAATATACAAGGTGTCCAGAAACTCTACCGACAAACGAAGACAGGAGATTCCTCAGATAATTTAGGACAATTTAACCCAATTCACCTAGTCCGAAAATGCTTCCTAAGGAAGCTAGAGCTCTTTGAAGATGGCGTCATGTAATTAGTATTTCTTAAATACCTTCAGAACGCTTCTATTTAGAAAAATAAAATTGGAACATATTTACTTTCCAGAAATGAATCGATTCCATCCATTACGAATTTCAAGTACCGGTCAAAGGCGTCCTTTTTGGGTAGGGCAACGGTTATTTTATCGCCTAACTTTTTTGTCTTTAATTTTTAAGCATTTTTGACTCTGAATTATTAAATTGTGAGGTATTCTAGTACTAAAAGGTACTATTACTTTAAGTCGATAGGATACACCGTTCTCTAGAAAAATCGATTTGAAAATTTTTCGTTCTTTGAATTTCAAAAAAGAAGATTCAAAAAAAAATTATTTAGAAAGATGAAAACTGGTACATTTATTTATATTCCAGAGATTAATCGATTTCATTAATGGCGAGTTTCTAGTTCCGGTCATAGGCGTCCGTTTTGGGTAGGTCAACAGTCATTTTATAGCATAACTTTATTATCTTTAACCTTCGGAGTACGAAGACTGGGTCAAGCGTGACCCGAAATTCAGTTATTTCTTAATATTTTATGAAATAATTTTTTTACAAATCCGATTGATCGTAAGTCCTCCTTATTTGTTTCAATCTATTTTTTCCTATATAATTCGTGAACATGCAAATTACAGTTTTTCCTCTACGTAACATCTATGATGCCGGGTCAGTCCTGACCCGGTCTTCGGATTTCGAAGAATATTTTCAATATGTTTGTAGGTACACGTAAATCGCAGCCGTCTCTGTTTACGGGTATACGTACAGTGGAACTCCGATAAGTCGGCCTCCGATAACCCGGAAGTCCGGCTAACCCGAACCGATTTTCATCAGACAAAACAAACATTTTTTCACTTTGACCAAGTTTTTTACCAAGAAATAAACAATACTGTATACAACTGTACGTACAATTTGTAATTTAGATGTATTGTGCATATTTGTAATTTAGATGTATTGTGCATAGTTTATGTATTTCATGCTTTTGCAATTATAATGGAGTTTATCTGTAAGTATACCTTGTTTTATTAATTTTTACCATATTTTCCGGTTAACCCGGATTTTCGATAACTCGGATCGGCCGCAGTCTCGATTAATCCGACTTATCGAGGTTCCACTGTATTCAAATATATGGCCGGAGCAAATTTACCTATGCCCGTTTTCTGTAAGGTATTAAAATGGCCGCCGGAGCGAACTAGTATATGCCCATGGGTAACCATCTTAAAAAATTTAAATACAATAATTTAGGATTTTGTTTTTTTTTTTGTTAAATTAAAGATACTGTTTATTAATACTGACTATTTAAAACATCCTTATAAATAAAATGAGAATGGGTCACGCTTGACCCATCTTCGTAATCTAAGTAATTCAAATAATCTCCGTACTCCGAAGGTTAATTTTTAAGTATTTTTGACACTAGATTATTCAATTATGAGATATTCGAGTACTAAAAGTTACTCTTGCTTTAAGTTGGTAAAATACATCGTTTTTTTAAAAAAATTTTCAACTTTTTTTTTCAAATTCCCAAAACCAAAAACTTTCAAATAGATTTTTCTAGAAAACGGTGTGTCCTACCGACTTAAAGTAAGAGTACCTTTTAGTACTAGAATACCTCACAATTTAATAATCCAGTATCAAAAATGCTTAAAAGTTAAAGACAAAAAAAGTTATGCGATAAAATAACCGTTGCCCTACCCAAAACGGGCGCCTATGACCGGTACTAGAAATTCGCAATGGATGGAATCGACTCATTTCTGGAAAGTAAATATGTGTACAAATTTTGGTTTTTCTAAATGGAAGCGTTCTGGAGGTATTTAAGAAAAACTAATTACATGGCGCCATCTTCAAAGAGCTCTAGCTCCCTTAGGAAGCATTTTCGGACTAGGTGAATTGGGTTAAATTGTCTTAAAATTATCTGAGGAATCTCCTGTCTTCGTTTGTAGGTAGAGTTTCTGGACACCCTGTATATAAAACATAATGTACAAACATAAACTGTAGTCGGAATCGGCAAAAAATTTGAAACTTTATTGTTTATTTATAAAGCATAACGTAAACGATTAACGTAAGAAGTAAAATTATGTACAGTTCATATAATTAGCTACAGTCTGTAAAAGTTTCAAGTTTCTTCACTGTAAAAAACAAGAGAATTTAAGCATTTTCCGTTAAAATAGTTTTTTTATTTAAACAATGAATAAACAAAAAAATTTTTTTTGACTCTTCGTGTATTGTTCCCGCGAATGCATATGTCTACAAATTTTTAGTTATTTGTATTGAAGAAAAGGCAGTCAAATTAACGTCCAAAAATTTGACCCAAACGATTGAACTAAAGAAAAGCGATTAATTAACTAATACGACAAAACGAATTCTAATGTTAATAGGGAACTTGCACATAAAAATATTTTTGCATAAAATTGTTAATTAATGTTTAAAAATTTAGCAATAGACGGAAGCTACTGAGATGGACGCCCTAAGAAGAGCAAGTAGAACATCGAGATTGGACCGGGTTAGAAATGAGGAAGTAAAGCGAAGAATGAATTTACAGGAAACGGTTGTAGAATGCATTGAGAAGAAACAATTAACGTGGTACGGACATGTTCAGAGAATGGGAGAGGAAAGACTGCCAAAGAAAATTATGAAATGGATACCTACAGAAAACAGAAAAAGAGGAAGGCCAAGAACGACATGGATACAAGGAGTAAGACAATCAATGAGTGTACGAGGATTAGAAGATGAAAACTGCAATGATAGAAGATACTGGCAACAAGGCATCGAACAACGTCGGAGGACGTTTTGAACCCGAATTTTTATATGTATGTTTAAAAATGTTATATTGAAAATATTACGTCTTAAAAATAAATAGTGTACGTACAACAACTGATAATAGTTCCGCGATCAAAATTTCCATTTCAAACAACTTTAAAAGCGCAAGCTGGGGTCTGACGTCATCAGCCACTGTGTTCTCGTTCGCCCGTTTGGTGAGCTATTGCATTGAATGCATTTTGTCATTGCTAGTTGTTCGTGTCGAATAACATTCTTGTTTGCTCGGTGTTTATATATTATTGTAGTTAGTGTATTTAGTGTATAATATACTTAATCAAAATGGAAAACAAATCTGCGCAATATAAGGACTATATTAGTACCGGAACGCCAAAGTACAACTGTCAGAACATCTAACAAATATTTATTTTGCTCTACCAGTAGAACTAAAAACATCGATTGAAATGGCTAAAGGTATGCAGGTGAGATAAAAAGGATATTTCACAAAGTAGCAAAGGTCTTTATGTCTGTGAGGGTCATTTCGATGTGAGTATTTATCTAATTAGGTAACTAATACTAATAAGAAATTTTCTATTTCAAGAAAAAATATTAGGTAGTTGTACTTCAGTTTGTTTATTTGTTGCAGTTGGAACAAGACATGGATAACTATATAAATTCAAGATTATGGGTGGTCCCAAAATTATTAAGTCAGGTGTTGTCCTTGTCCCGCACATATTTGATTGTTAACCAGACAGAAAACGAACTTTTTCTGAGCCCATCATGGTTTAAATGGGTTAAACGACAGCTTCTTGAATATGCCGCTTCTACATCTAAGTCTGTTCTAGAGGACAATGATGATAAGAGACAGTGTAATCCTAGTTTCACAAACTTAGTTTAACCAGGATCTGAATTAAACCAACCAGCTTTACCTCAAAAACTGAATAATGCATCAACACAGACCCGCATCAAAATCAGAAATAAAGGTATTCAGTGTAAATTTCAAATGAGTGTTACAGTCGGGTTGTTGCCATTGAAAATACATAATAAGGATGCAGGAAGTTCACATATAAAAGACTTGTAAACATTATTTGAAGATACAAAAAGTGAATCAGGACGTTCTGTATTTGAAGATAATAGTGAATATAGTGGTGGTGATGACTATTGGTACAATGAAAGTAATTCTTTATCTTGTGATGAAGATGCGAAAGAAGAGGAAGCAAAACAATTTAAAATGTTGTCTGTGAAGTGTGCAGTGATTAAGTTACAATACAGACCTAGATTGTATACGTTTCAAATAATGGAAATGTATTGTAAAACACAAACAATGCATCTAGTTTTAACTCTAAAACAGAACACGACTCACATTTATGTCTCTTGGAGATGATTTCGCCATAAGCGAAAGCAATGCTTCGAGAATATTAGCAAAATATATTCCATTAATTAGTAAATATTTAAGATCTTGTATTTTTAATCCCCAAGTTGGTCCAGTTAAATTAAACTTACCTTTAGCATTTCAATTAAAGACGATTAAAATGTACTATACAATCCCTAGAATAGCCTAATCGCTTTCTTTTGAAAAACCCTCGTGAATAATAGTATCTACTTATGCGTTTTAAGTTCTTTAGAAGGTATCAATTTCTAAAGATTTATAAATTTCACAATAAACTGATTGTAGAACTATGCAAGATTACAAATAATATCTGGTTATTTTTAATTAAATACGATTAAAATGTTACATACAATTCCCGTAATACTCTAATCGCCTTTTTAAGCGGGCTCAAGTCGTAGCCCTGTTGTGGTCCATGACGTCAGACCAATAGGAGAACGTTCAAGCGCCTCCTAGGAAATTTGAATTTTATAGCATTTTCAAAGCTCGTAATAAGCGTATGGGTTAAAAATATTTGTTTTTTTACGTGCAAGCGTTTTAAGATCATGTTACCTTATGTTTTTAATATTATTGTAATATTTAAAAATTTATGCAAGTTCCCTATTGTAGCACAAAACGTCTCTAACGGTGGTTTTTCTAAGACTACGATAAAAACACGAAATTTTTAAATTCGAGTTTTGGTTGAAGTTTTTTTTCGTATCGTATTGAAATTTGACACGAGAAACGCCAATTTATATATAAACAAATATATGAGCGTTCAAAATTTGAAACTTTATTGTTTATTTATGAAGCATAACGTAAACAATTAACGTAAAAAGTGAAATTATGTATAGTTCATATAATTAGCTACAATCCGTAAAAGTTTCAAGTTTCTACATTGTAAAAAACAAGAGAATTTAAGCATTTTCCATTAAAATCGTTTATTTTTATTTAAACAATTAATAAACATAAATTTTTTTTATTGACTCTTCGTGTATTGTTCTCGCGAATGCATATATCTGCAAATTTTCATTCATTTGCATTGAAGAAAAGTCAGTCAAATTAACGTCTAAAGATTTGATGCAACTATTGAAGTAAAGAAAAGCGTTTAAAAAGAATAATTGTTTGAAAGGATGAAAGAACTGGACTTAGGACTTAATATGAATTACAGCAAAACCAAAATCATAACAAATACAGATGAGGACATCGCAATCAGGACCGGATATGGTAAAATTGAACAAGTTCACGATTACATTATATATCTGGGTGAAATTATAAAACTTAACAAGGAAAACCATGCAGCAGAGATCAAAAGACGAGTTATACTGACATGGGCGGCATTTGGCAAACTAAGCTACATCCTTAAAAACAAAAGATATCCACAACATTTTAAGACCAAGTTATACAATCAAGGCTTACTCCCTGTTCTTACTTATGATTCCCATACCTGTTACAAAAATGCAAACATGGACAAAATCATAAAAACGCAAAGAACAATGGAAAGACAAATATGGCACATAAGACTAATGGATAAAAAGAGAAACAAGTGGATAAGAGAGAAAACAAAAGTTAAGGATGTTAGACGAGAAGTTGTAAAATTGAAATGGAGATTTGCCGGACACAATATACGACAAAAAGGAGAGAGATGGAACAAAATTCTTATAAATTGATGATTTCTCATACATACTGACAAATTTAATAAACCAAGTGAAGTATACAAAAATACTTACTATTATTATTGGAGGGACGCCGGTGTTCAACATTCCTCCATGGAGAGTTTGGAGTAGTTCCAATGTCTCTTTCCAGCGTTTTGCACTTGCAGTAAGTTCAATGTGTCGCTAAGCCTTCGATAGCTAAGAGGAGAACTTTTAATGAACCGTAAGATGCTGTAATTCTGGCCTGTTGAATTGTTAATGTGAATAAAACACTTTCTATTTTGCTATGACTTTAATGAAGTTGAAAAGAGCAAGAAATAGAATTTTACATGTGAACAATTGAGTTAACAACTTATCCGTGAAAGACGCCACTACACATATATTTACACTTTGTACCGGCTTTTTGCTAATTGCGGCGTGAAGAATTCTCTTCGAAAAAGCGTAAATGAAAAGAGGTTTTTGCGTACGTTCTTAATGAGTGTTGATAGTTGACTGACTGTTGCACCCCGCTCTTTCATCCCGTTAACAAATATTTCCGTTGGGTGCTTTGGGTAAAAGAGAGGGCGGAGATTAACATTCTTGGAAGTTTTCTTCAGGCACTGCGTAATGAAATTATTTATGGTTGTTACAGAGGCGGCGCGGAAATTTGTTGTTGGTGAAATAGAATTTATTTTGGGTGGAGAATACAGTTCTCCAACATTCCCCCCGGCGTTAGAGCCTTGTGGTCTGACCTACTCTTCTTTACCTTGATTAGGGAGAACCGAAATTTTAGAGATTGCCCTTGTGAATTGACCATCGATGGTCTTCAACTTGACCACTCTGACTTTGCCATCTTGCCCGGGCATTGTATCAACTACCCGTGCTAAAGGCCATTTTAGAGGAGGTACATTATCCTCTCTCAGAAGAACTAAGTCATTGACTTTTACGTTTTCCCTTGGTCGGGACCATTTTGGAGAATTTTGTAACCGGTTCAAGTAATCAACAGACCACTTTTTCCAGAAACTTTGTTGTATTTTTGCAATTTGCTGAAACATGGATAGTTTATTTTCCGGAATTTTTTGTAAGTTTTGCTCAGGATGCGCTGACAGGCTGGAGCCAATTATAAAATGCCCAGGACTGAGAAAGGTGTAATCTGAAGGGTCGCTGGACATGGAAGAGATAGGCCTTGAATTCATCACAGCTTCAATTTGAACCATGACAGTGTAAAACTGTTCGAAAGTGAAAGAAGAACAGCCTATTAGCCTACGCATATGATATTTTGCGCTTTTTACTGAAGCTTCCCAGAGCCCAGCCCAATGAGGAGATCTAGGGGGGATAAACTTCCATGAGGTTTGATTTTCAGAAAGGTATTCCATAATGGTTTGAGAATTAGACTTATTTTGAAAAAATTTGTATAAGTCATAGAGTTGGTTTTTTGCACCAGAAAAACATGTGGCATTGTCACTGTAAATGACGGTTGGGTTACCACGTCGGAAAATGAATCTCTTAAGTGTTAATAGAAAGGAAGAAGTTGTTAGATCAGAAACAACCTCAATGTGCACAGCTTTGGTCACCATGCACACGAAAATGGCTATGTATGCCTTGATTTTTGGCGCTTTTCGGAGTGAAGAAGATTTTAACAGAAAGGGTCCACCATAATCTACACCCACTTTTTGAAAGAATCTTGTTGTAATGGACAATCTATCTTCAGGTAAATTACCCATAAGCTGTTGTGCAGGAGCACACGAAAATCGGAAACATATGGTGCAGTTGCGAATGATTCGTTTTGCTTCCTTTAGACCATTGAGAGCCCAGAATTTCAAACGAAGATTTGAGAGAACTGTTTGCGCACCAGCATGTCCCAATCTGAGATGTTCATTTTTGATGATAAGATTGACGATAGGATTATTGGATGGAAGCAGTATCGGATGTTTTTGCAAATAGTCTATGTCGGGACAGTTCGTAAGTCTGCCTCCAACTCTGAGAAAATTAGAAGAATCTAAAAATGGTTTTAGTGACATGAAGTTTTTATTCGAAATAAATTTGTTATTTTTAAGCGCCGAAATTTCTTTTGAAAATGCATCACCCTGTATTTTCTTGATGATGAAATCCATTGCATAATTTAACTCCGCAACAGAAAGAGATTCAGAAATTTTTTGTTTTTTACAATTAGAAATAAAACGAAATACGTACGCTACTGTACGTTTTAAGCGTGAAATATTTGAGAAACGTGAGAAAATTTTTATCCAGAAATTTTCCACATTAGAATTTACCACGAGGCTTATTTTTCTTTCCTCGGGTAGGTTTTCGAGAACTTTGTCATTTACTAGATTGGAAACATTGAAATTTTTATCTCGCAAGCATTTGGGACCTTGCCACCAGAAGTCGCTATTGAGAATTTCAGAACCAGACATTCCTCGAGAAAGAAGGTCTGCGGCATTTTGCGCAGACTTTATGTGAAGCCATGTAAAGTTTTGAGTCAACTCTTGGACAAGAGCTACCCGGTGAGCCACGAAAACCGACCACCGACTTGGATGACTTTTACACCACGACAGAGCTACTTGGGAGTCTGACCAGAGGCTGACTGAATGAAATTTTATAGATTGATTTTCAAAGATAGAAATTATTTTTGCAACAAGTTTTGAAAGAAGAACCATTGCGCACAGCTCAAGCCTAGGAAGTGTTACCGTCTTTAACGGAGTTATCCTTGATTTGGAAGAAATTAATGCACAAGAGATGGTCTCATCCGAATAGAAAGTTCTTAGGTATACGCATGCGCCATAAGCTGCCATGCTGCTGTCTGCAAATCCATGAAGCTCAACCTTCAGAATTATTTTTTCAGAAAAATAGAAACGAGGAATTTTTAATTGTTTTAATTGTGACAAGTCCTATAGAAAGTTGTTCCAATCGTTTAGAATAGTTTTGTCCGAAATTTCTGTGTCCCAGTGAATTTTTTGCAGATAGAGTTTCTGCATAAGCATTTTGCCTTTAACAATAAACGGATTGATGAGTCCCAGAGGGTCGAAACATTGCGCTAACGCAGATAGGATTTTTCTTTTTGTTATTGGTGGGCAGAAATTATTTTCGGGGACGGAAATTGTTATTTGGTCTTCCGCAGGGTCCCATTTGAGGCCTAGAACCTTACTGGAAGTGGAATCGAAATTTAGGTCATATTCCTGAGTAGTATTTTTTGAATGTTCTGGGTTGATTTGTTGTAGGAATATGGATGAATTTGAATGGAATTTATGTAAAGTAAACCCATGGCGGTTTAGAACAGAATTTAATTGCTGAAGTATTTCGAGCAATTCTTCAATATTATTTGACCCACATAAACCATCATCTACGTAGAATTGGTTTTCGAGAAAATGCGAGGCCAATGGGAATTGAACTTTATTTTTATTTGAAATTTCTTGCAAGACTCTCGTCGCAAGAAACGGGGCGCTATTCGTCCCGTATGTGATAGTATTTAATTGAATACATTTTACAGAATCGTGGGTACCATCCCTCCACAGAATATTTTGTAGAAAGCGTTGATCTTTGTTGATCCACGTCTGTCGAAACATTTTTTGAATGTCACAGGAAAATATGAATTTGTATTGCCTGAAACGAACCAGAATGTCGAATAAATCAGGTTGAACCTGATACCCTTTTAATGAAATGTCGTTCAGACTTTTTCCTGTAGAGCTTTTACAACTAGCGTCCATGACGACACGCAAAGTTGTACTTTTATTTTGTTCGTTGATGACACATAAATGTGGAATAAAATATTTTTTGTACGAATTTTCATTTACGAACGGAAGAGGTACATATTCAGCATGCCCTAAAGAAATATTTGTGTCAATGAAATTTTTGTACTCGAAAAATAATTTTTTATCTTTTTGGAATTTATTTTCGAGTGAAAGAAAACGCCGTTTGGCTATAGAAAATGAATCACCCAGTAATTGGTGTTCTTGTGCACTTTTTAATGGAATATCTACTTCAAAGCGTCCATTTTCAAGGATCTTTGTTGTAGTTTGAAATATTTGTTCGGCCAGCTCGTCAGCTTCCGACAGAATAGGTTTTTGAGAAAGTTCTTCCATGTTCCAGAATTTCGTGAGCAGCTCGTCCGTGCTACACGTAGAAAGTAGAGCAACATCTCCAGAAGCATTGTTTGCTACTGTAGGTGCCGTCAAGTGAGGAGCAATCACGCCGGCTATTAGGTACCCCAGATGAGAAGCCTGTAAAATTGGAAGCCTAGTGCCCAGAGAAATTATGTCAGGAAGAATTAAGTCGTAGTACAAATCAGCCCCAACCAAGATGTCTACCTGACTAGGTTTGTGATAGGAATCGTCGGCGAGAAAAACGTCCCTTGGAATTGGTAATTTTTTTGTAAGAATGCGGAACTGTGGAAGATTGCAAGTAATATTTTCTAAGATGGCACATGAAATTTTGAAAGACTTTTTATTATAGTTAGAATGCATTTTTATGTTGACCATCTTTTTTGAAACCGAATTATTTTGGCCTATGCCAGAAATGTTTAGAGATATGTCATATGGCTTGTAGCCCAGCCTATCAGCGAGACACTGAGTACAAAAGCTATTTTGACTTCCCGTATCGAGTAACAATCGGGCCGTTAAAGGTTTCCCGTTTTTGTCGAAAATGGTTACTTTGGCCGTGGCTAGAAGTATGTTTAAATTTTTTACGGACAAAGCAGAAAAGGAATTTGTAAACGGTTCTTGCCCTTGAAACGAAGGACCTTGAAAGTTTGAATTTGACGAATGTTCGCGTTCGTAATTGTTTGAATTTGTAGAAGTAGACGGACTTTCATTTTTATGGGTCGTAGAATTTAGAATTATGCCTACCTAGGCAGTTTACGGAGAGACCTTTTGAATTCACGAATTTTATTTTGTCATCATGCTGAATGTTTTTGAAAAAGTGACATTTGTAAATTTTATGACCTTGCTTTTTGCAGAAAATGCAATAAAAGTCAGAAACTAAATTATTTGACATATTATTTTTATCTGAATCCTCTGATGTGTTATTACTGGATGCATGATGTGAAACTTTTACGTTTTTGGCTTGCCTAGGATTTGTATTTTCCAGGCTTTCCAGAACAAGGCACCTTTTTTCAAGAAATTTAAGAAGAACATCCAATTTTGGTACATCTGAATGATTTCGCTCAGTTTCAAAAAGTTTCCTTGTTGAAAAATCTAATTTGCTTTCTAGCAGGAAAACTAAAATTATATCAATGAGCTCTGCACTTGCAAATTGCAAATTTTTTAGCAATTGCATATTTTTTGTTACGGTAGTTAGAAAATTTCTGAGGGCTTGCGGTGAGCTGTTTCTCAGTGTAGGAATGTCTATAATCTCTGTTAAGTAAGAATTTATGATTGTGACCTTATTCTGATAGCGGTTCTTTAGAATATCTAAAGCAATCGAAAAATTTTCATTTGTGACTTTCAAAGAATCCACCAACTTAAGAGAATCACCCTGTAGGTAACTTTTCAAATAAAGAAACCTTTGGATGTCAGAAAGGGACTGATTTTGTATTATCAGTGTGTCAAAGAGCTCAAAAAAACTTTCGAAGTCCCCTATTTGCCCGGAATATTTGCATATGCTTATTTCCGGGAGCTTTACGGCCACTTGCTTAGCGGCAGCGACGCTCCCTGTATTGGTAATATCCAATGCTCTAATCGAACTTTGTATTTTTGACAGAACCGCAAAATAATTTTCTTCAAATATGGCACGATCACATTTTTGAGAATCGTCCAGGAATTCAATTTCATCCTGTACGTTATTGTAATCAGAGAACAGGTCTTGTAATCGACCTTCTCTTGTTTTGAATGAGAAAACATCTTTTTCCGAGTCATGGTTTGCTTCTAGCCACGTTTGAATTCTATTAACAGAATCTAGAATGGAATGCTTTTTGTTTAATAATTTACTTAAACCTTTTTTGCTCATTGTAATAACTTTAATTTGTTTATTTTTGAATGAAATTATTATTTATTTTTGAATTTTAACAAGCATGCAATATTAAACCAAAAATTCAACCCTGAATAGTTCTTTAAATAGTGTTGAACTTTATTAGAGTAACATTTCGCAAGAGATCTTTGAAAATTAACTTTTTGAATTTACATATATAGAAAAGTTTATTTTGTACGTCACCCCTGGGCTCTTGGTACTTGAATGTGGGCTGCTTTTCCTGGAATCAGCTAGTCCTTGAACACCACTTCTTGAAGTAAACTATTATCACTGTTTTTGTTCACAGAATGTTTATTTGTCCGTAGAATAAATAACGCAATCACTTTGCCTCTTGGAATTATTGTCTATTCGACGAGAATATCCGAAAAACGCGACACTTATAATGTCTTTTAGAAAGAGTTGGCATTAGCCAGAAATGTTTTTTAACAAAATAATAGAATTAGATAGAAACTTGAATTGAGTGTTTTTTGGGCCAGGAAAGTTCGGTCGATGGATCAAATGTGGCTCTAAGGGCCAAATTCGGCTCTTAGAAACAAAATCCGGTCACGGAGGAACAAAATGGAGGGACGCCGGTGTTCAACATTCCTCCATGGAGAGTTTGGAGTAGTTCCAATGTCTCTTTCCAGCGTTTTGCACTTGCAGTAAGTTCAATGTGTCGCTAAGCCTTCGGTAGCTAAGAGGAGAACTTTTAATGAACCGTAAGATGCTGTAATTCTGGCCTGTTGAATTGTTAATGTAAATAAAACACTTTCTATTTTGCTATGACTGTAATGAAGTTGAAAAGGGCAAGAAATAGAATTTTACATGTGAACAATTGAGTTAACAACTTATCCGTGAAAGACGCCACTACACATATATTTACACTTTGTACCGGCTTTTTGCTAATTGCGGCGTGAAGAATTCTCTTCGAAAAAGCGTAAATGAAAAGAGGTTTTTGCGTACGTTCTTAATGAGTGTTGATAGTTTACTGACTGTTGCACCCCGCTCTTTCATCCCGTTAACAAATATTTCCGTTGGGTGCTTTGGGTAAAAGAGAGGGCGGAGATTAACATTCTTGGAAGTTTTCTTCAGGCACTGCGTAATGAAATTATTTATGGTTGTTACAGAGGCGGCGCGGAAATTTGTTGTTGGTGAAATAGAATTTATTTTGGGTGGAGAATACAGTTCTCCAACAATTATAAAATATCTTATTCCCAAGGAAGACAAATCCAAAGACACAAAAATTATAATAAATAATACATTTACTAAAAACACTAATATATCTTTTTAATGACTTATTTGCGCTGACAGCGCTGATACATACATATCTTGAAAGATTAGCAACGAACTACATACTGACTGTGTGCGCATGCGCCCGGCATTATAAAATTTCACTCTCGATCGTAAAGAAGCATAACTTCAAAAAAGAATGTGTGTGTGTGTGTGTGTGTGTGTGTGTGTGTGTGTGTGTGTGTGTGTGTGTGTGTGTGTGTGTGTGTGTGTGTGTGTGTGTGTGTGTGTGTACCTACTTTGTACGCACGTAAGGAATTATACTTCTATTATATGATTTCAACGAAATAAAAGATACTTAGTTTATTTGTATTTTATTTAATTAATAAACTAATTTTGATATTAACACTTTCAAAAATTTTTTATTAAAACAACACCAACAATTAAAAAAAAAGTATAACAATCGTCCGTGTCAGGATTTGAACCCGGGACCTTCGCGTTATGTAGTCGGTGCTCTACCAATAACCCATCAGGGTTTTGTTTTTACGGCTTCTGGGACGTAATTACAAACGACGGTGACAAATAGATCAAATGAAGTATTAAATATAAAAATGTTTAAAATACTTATTATCTTACTCCCAAGGAAGACAAATCCAAAGACACAAAAATTATAATAAATATATTTACTAAAAACACTAATATAATATTTTCAAACCTTAGTTGCGCTGATACATACATAACTTGGATGATTTAGCAACTAACAACATACTGTCGGTGTGCGCATGCGCCAGGGAATGTAAAAAATTCACCCTTGTGTCTACAGAAGAATAACTTCAAAAAGTAGTCTATAACTATATTACTTTCTTCTTCGTAAGGTTGTAGTGACATCAGTAAGTTGTTTCAGTTATCCTGTCCTATCATCTCTCTCCTGAACGTGTTGTTTTGATTCGAGAATGAGTAACCAGTCATTTCCTTTAGTTGTACTGACCATCGTGCTGAAAATCTTGCTCTGGACGTTTAGCCCGCTATATTCCCTTAAACATTTATTCGTTCCATGCCTTCTTTTTTCCTAGTTATATGTACAAAATATATCAGTATATTTTGGTTCACAGTTGTGGTTAGTCTAGTTTTTGTTAAGCTTAAGTATGGAATTATTTGTGCGATGTTCAGTCCATGGTATGCACAATATTCTAGGGTAGACCCACATTGTAAGTTTTGTTGATGGTCGATGTTTCTAAAGCTTAGGTAGCGATAGGAAATATTATGGCTCAAGCAAGGCGTAATTTTGTGTTGTTTGTAAGTTTGATTGTTTTATATTCACACTCGAGAGAGTGTATAACGCGCAAGACGAGTTAGCACGTAGATAAATACAAAACAAACACCATAGCACTAATGCTACTCACCTAGAAGTTCTATATGTAGGCCGTTGTCGTTCTTCAACGGTACTGAATTTGGTTCATGTATTTGGTTTTTATTTCATTAATATTTAGGCCACTGTTTTGTGCCCCTCTTTCTATCGCATTAAATGTTCTATCATTTATCTTTTGCTTCTAGCTATGATATCAACATCATCTGCAAATGCAAATATTTGTACACTTTTTGTTATTATTGTTCCTCTGTTTGACTCTCTAATTATTTTTTCTGATGTGATGTTGAATAGAATACAGGATAGGGCATCTCCCTGTCGTAGGCCCGTTCTAACATGGATTGTATCTGTTAGTGCGTTTTGAATTCGAATTTTGCTTTATACTTTAAGTGTTTCTTTTACTATATCAATGAGTTGAGTTGGAATATTAAACTCTTTCAGGGCGTGGATCAGAAATTCTCGATGGATACTATCATAGGCACTCTCAAAATCAATGAAGAGATGATGTGTGTCTATATTAAATTCACTAGTCTTTTCCAAGATGTGTCTTAACACGAAGATCTGATCTATTGTGGACTTCTGCCTGCAGAAACCACATTGATATTCCCTAACTATTTTTTCCGCATATGGTCTCAATCGATCATACACAATATTTGACAGTATTTTATATGCCACAGTCAGTAGCGTTTTTGCTCGGTAGTTTTTACATTCAAGCTGATCTCCCTTTTTATGTAGTGGAATAATTACTCCGCTATTCCAGTCTTGTGGCAGTTGTTTATTATTCCATATGTTCACTATTAGTTCGTGTATCGCATTCAATAGGGAGTCACCGCCTTCTTTTATTAATTCTGCGTTAATATTGTCTAATTCAGGTGACTTGTTCTTTTTCAGTCTGGTAACTGCTTCTTGTATTTCAGCTACTGAAGGGGGAGTTGTTTCTCTGGTATCCGTTTGATAGAGTATAATTCCATCGTATAGTGGATCTTCGTTTTGTTCAAACTTTTCTTTGAAGAATTCAGTCCATCTTTGTAGTATTTCACTCTGTTGAGTTACTATATCTCCTTCTTTG
Source organism: Diabrotica virgifera virgifera (assembly GCF_917563875.1). Taxonomy (NCBI): domain Eukaryota; kingdom Metazoa; phylum Arthropoda; class Insecta; order Coleoptera; family Chrysomelidae; genus Diabrotica; species Diabrotica virgifera. The sequence goes on from NC_065444.1 coordinate 212,644,150, forward strand.
TCTTTGCACATCATTGTTCTGAAATCTGAAATATGTGACTGGAATCGATGCTAGTTGTTAAATCAGATGTACGTCTTCAAGGATTTGTCATCAGCTACCCCTTATATACTTTTTAGAAGCTTCAGGAATCTGTGTCAAGTTTTTTTAAGCTGATTTTGTTTAATTACTGGCCTACCTGACTGAAATCGGTGCTAGTTGTGAAATAGGGATGGAAAAAACCTACCGGTTGTAACCTAAGATCGGTTTTTTTCCTCTGCAATAATCGGTTTTTCCGGTTATTTTTTTGTCCCGGTTATAACCGGTTTTTTCTTTTTAAAATAATAACCGCTGAAAAACCGGATAAGTCGAAAAAATACTGAATTCAGAGAAAAATGGGAAAATGTTTCGCCCCCGCGCGTAAATGAGAAATTTTTAGCTGACTGAAATCGATTTTACAACACTGATGACTGATTTCTATACTAATATGGACTGATATCCATTCGAAGGAAGTATCGGAAACTAAAGTGCAATGTAAATGTTACCTATTGGGTATTGGCTGTGACTGAAAAAACCGAATACCGGTTTTTGGAACAACCGGTTGCTTTGATCGGTTATAACCGGCAGGTTAAACCGTAGTTAAAAAAAACCGGTATAACCGAAAACCGGTGTTTTGTCAACAACCGCCATCCCTATTGTGAAATGAGGTGTATTTAAATACCGTTTATTTACTATATAAATATGTATTTTTAAATAGTTAATGGCCGTTGGTTTGTCTGAATCGGTAAAGTTGATCCAATAGCCAGAATTCTATTAAAAATACTCTAATGAACCTGAAAAATTGTAAATGGACCTTTTGTGTGTTGATAAATGTCACGTCTATGATCCATCATTGGTCTGTTATCGCATCTATGACGATGAGGAAGCTATAAAACCTTCGTGCTTTGAGACATCAATCACTGCCAGAACAACCGCCGGGCGACCTGCTCCGGTAACTATAGTAAAATGCTGCTCGTCTCTACAACAAATATTATCTTTATCACCATCTTATTATGAGACTGGTAATACAAGTTGAACAGAGAACTACATTAAACATTAATAAGTGATTTTAAACAAGACATTGTTTCTACATTTATCTAACAGGTGTACTATATTATTATCTCCTGACTACTCACATTTAAACGTTAATAAGTAAACGACAAAGATACAGCCTTGTTTTACAGTACGAAGCATCCCAATACTGACGCATTTAGGTATTATAAATTATAATAATATTAGTCTATGTTGTGAGGCCGCTCAGGTATGAAAAAATTTCTGATTAGGTTTCTTTGAGGAATTTCTATTCAAACATGTCAGTTTTAACAAATCAGAAGAGTGCCAGACGAAATTTTTGGCAGAAATTGCTTAAAAATTTGTTCAAACAAATTTAGAAGATCACCTTTTTTGCCCCCTAAAATCATTTAGTGAGCGCCGCCCCGCGTCTCACTATATGGATATGTCTCTATTTCACTATAAGATTGGCGTATAAGTAATACATTGGCAATAATTAATTGAATCAATAAACAACTTATTAAAAAAACGATGTTAAAAACTACATAAAAATATTTTATTAAATAAAAATTATTTATTCAGATTAATTAATTAGTACATTGTTAGTGATACTTTCTGTTGTTATGGTTTAATTTTATTGTATTAGATAGTTCTTGATAATATATTAAAAAATCTATCTAAACCTAAAACTAAATCTTTAAAAAAATTCAGATATTATTAAAAGTATGCGCACCACTTAGGAAAATAAAATTCTTAATTGTATATTAAAACATTCGCAATAACTACTGGTATCCCACTAACTACTGGTAATAAAACCCACCAAACTTCTGGTATCAAGGCAATAAATAAATTGTGAAGCTGTAAGAAAAATTTCAACACCGCATGTCTCTGAAAACGAAGCATTTGCACACATCCGTGTTTGTAGCAAACTATTTTCTTTATACAAAATAATAAACTTCCTGAACTTTATTACACTTATTTACTAACACCCTGTGTATTATACAATAATAAAAAAACCGCTAAACGCCGTAAAAATGAGTGGCGCATACAAAAGAGTAACTTTGATACAGTTTGCATTTAGAGGCTCGTTTGTGGCGCGTTTTACTTCAAAATTAGCAAAGATTATGAAAAAAATCTTTCAAAATAAAACTAGAATTTTATGTTCCGTCAAAATGAAAATATATTTTCGCGCCACGTAATACTCATATCAGCTCTTTTGTAGCTGGAATATATGCGCCACAGGTTCCCATTGTTTTCAGTCTGGTAGGATGTAGAATAGCATTTTTGGATGTTGTTTTATATACTATTAGATTGAAAACTTTTCTAGTATTTTTCTAGCAGTTTCCGCTAGGACATCTCTTTCATTTCCACAAGGAAAAGAAAAGTTTGTAGTTGGCTGTATACCATCAATCACAAAATTGGAAAGAAATCCTTTGTAAAAGGTATAAATTTTTTTTATTAAAAATCCCTTAAAAGGGCTACATCACAACAAAACGTTTTCGATTTTTATAAAAAATCATCATCAGTGTTCGATCTAAAAATAAGTATAACCGATTTAATGAATATAAAGTTAGTATTTAAATTTTGACAAAGGTTAGAGCAAGTTGGTTATACTTACAAACTGGATGCTAGCTGAGCCACAAAAGAAAATATCTGGGTAAAAACCCTTTACATAAAATATAGATGCCTTAAAAGTGCATACTTCAATAAAAAGGCCTGTGATGGTCACATGGCAAACAGGATAATGCCCTAAGGTAAAGTATACAGGTTTCCCAACACGTGGGATCCAAATTGAGTTGATCACATTTCAATGACTTAATGGCAACTGAATGCAAAATGAGTGATGTTTCTGAAAGGTGTCAAAAGACAGATGGACAACGTGATGTGGAATTTACCCTGTATTACGACAGCCAACTAATTGTTAGTAAAATATATAATGAAAATTAACATAGTAATAACAAACATCAACAAAGTTGTGGCTATAATTACATTTAAGTAAGTACCTTGAATATGTAAGATGAACGTGGAGCATGAAATGATTTTTATAATGTAAATAGAGAAATAGCCAGAATCTATGCAGCCACCTATACATAATTCAAAGGTTGATGAATGCCGTCCCTATTCAAATTGAAGTAAGTCCAACTGTGCTGTTGAAAATTTAATTTACTATGAATTAAAAGGAGTGTTTGGTTTAATTGTACTAATGGCAGAGTAAATTAGAGAGTATGTAGTAAATGAAAGTCTGATAATAAAGTAGTGTTGAAATTAAGATAAGTTGTATGAGTCACAGGAGGAAACTGATATGATATAATGATATGTGAATTAAATGGTTATAGGTACCTGAGTGTTGATATTGGAAGTGAAGAAGAATATCAATTGAACTAATAACCTGGCAAAGGTATGAGGTCCTTTTATGTAACATAGGCATCTAGGACTAAACATGTTTGCGAAATAGGGATTTTTCCATTTTTTATTTTTTATACCAAGTTATCGAGTTGAATTGAAAAGGTTTAAAACTGGATGGATGTATGAAGGTGTATTGGAAAACAAGCAATATGTGTAAAATTAGAAGGTAGTGAATAATTTATGATTTGATATCAGAATTGTTTACTGTAATGAGGTGTGATGAAAAAGGCTGGGCGCCCCAGGGCTTCCACCCAATTGCATAACTTATCGCCATTTGATCAGGTTTTCGTTATGGGTCCAACTAAACTTCAGAAAAATATTTATAAAAGGTTTTTATACTAATTCTTCCACTCTTTTATCCATAGGATGTGGGGTCTGGTTCCTGGGGCGCCCAGCCTCTTTCATCACACCTCATTACAGTAAACAATTCTGATATAAAATCATAAATTATTCACTACCTTCTAATTTTACACATATTGCTTGTTTTCCAATACACCTTCATACATCCATCCAGTTTTAAACCTTTCCAATTCAACTCGATAACTTGGTATAAAAAATAAAAAATGGAAAAATCCCTATTTCGCAAACATGTTTAGTCCTAGATGCCTATGTTACATAAAAGGACCTCATACCTTTGCCAGGTTATTAGTTCAATTGATATTCTTCTTCACTTCCAATATCAACACTCAGGTACCTATAACCATTTAATTCACATATCATTATATCATATCAGTTTCCTCCTGTGACTCATACAACTTATCTTAATTTCAACACTACTTTATTATCAGACTTTCATTTACTACATACTCTCTAATTTACTCTGCCATTAGTACAATTAAACCAAACACTCCTTTTAATTCATAGTAAATTAAATTTTCAACAGCACAGTTGGACTTACTTCAATTTGAATAGGGACGGCATTCATCAACCTTTGAATTATGTATAGGTGGCTGCATAGATTCTGGCTATTTCTCTATTTACATTATAAAAATCATTTCATGCTCCACGTTCATCTTACATATTCAAGGTACTTACTTAAATGTAATTATAGCCACAACTTTGTTGATGTTTGTTATTACTATGTTAATTTTCATTATATATTTTACTAACAATTAGTTGGCTGTCGTAATACAGGGTAAATTCCACGTCACGTTGTCCATCTGTCTTTTGACACCTTTCAGAAACATCACTCATTTTGCATTCAGTTGCCATTAAGTCATTGAAATGTGATCAACTCAATTTGGATCCCACGTGTTGGGAAACCTGTATACTTTACCTTAGGGCATTATCCTGTTTGCCATGTGACCATCACAGGCCTTTTTATTGAAGTATGCACTTTTAAGGCATCTATATTTTATGTAAAGGGTTTTTACCCAGATATTTTCTTTTGTGGCTCAGCTAGCATCCAGTTTGTAAGTATAACCAACTTGCTCTAACCTTTGTCAAAATTTAAATACTAACTTTATATTCATTAAATCGGTTATACTTATTTTTAGATCGAACACTGATGATGATTTTTTATAAAAATCGAAAACGTTTTGTTGTGATGTAGCCCCTTTTAAGGGATTTTTAATAAAAAAAATTTTATACCTTTTACAAAGGATTTCGTTCCAATTTTCTTTCATTTCGTTCGTTGCAATCAGTTACTGCACGCCGGGGTTTGTCGTAGTTGAGTCAGAGAGAGAGAGCAGCATATGTGCCTCCTGATGAAAGACTAATAAATTTCGAAACCGGTAGAGGTGCTTGCTGCACTCTGTGATTGAACTGGAATAATGATGCGGCTGTAGTTTCGTGTTGCAACGAGATTGAAAATGGCTATTCATTTTTGATTTACATGTTTACTCTGATTGGAGTACGAAGGGAACCATTCTCGTTGAAACTTTACCGCGCTGAGCAGATGGGACGTGAATAATACATTGTAAAATTTCCTCATCTTCCTTAGACTCAGCATCCGTTATGGCTTGCAAATTGTAGAAGCCTCGGAGGTGTTACCAGAGAAGGTTCCCATTGTTTTCAGTCTGGTAGGATGTAGAATAGCATTTTTGAATGTTGTTTTATGTGCTATTAGATTAAAAACTTAGTTTTTTTGCTAGCAGTTACCGCTAGGGCATCCCTGCCATTTCGTTCGTTGGGTCAGAGATAGCAGCATATGTGCCTCCTAATGAGAGACTAATAAGTTTCGAAACCGGTAGAGGTGCTTGCTGCAGTCTCTGATTGAACTGGAATAATGATGCGGCTGTAGTTTCGTGTTGCAACGAAATTGAAAATGGTTATTCATTTTTGATTTACATGTTTACTCTGATTGGAGTACCAAGGGAACCATTCTCGTTGAAACTTTACCGCGCTGAGCAGATGGGACGTGAATTATTAATTGTAAAATTCCCTCATCTTCCTTAGTCTCAGCATCCGTTATGGCTTGCAAATTGTAGAAGCCTCGGAGGTGTTACCAGAGAAGGTTCCCATTGTTTTCAGTCTGGTAGGATGTAGAATAGCATTTTTGGATGTTGTTTTATGTGGTAATAGGTTGAAAACTTAGTTTTTTTATTCTTGCGTCAGTCTGTAGATACACGCATTGATACTTACTTACCTAAGCCATCCTCTTGTACCCTACGGTATCGAGGTACATGTATTGATATTGTTTGCTATTATTCGGGTAACAAAAACAATTTTCTTTACTTTAAAAATTTTAAAAAAGTCTGTGGAAAAATTTAAGAGCTGTTTTCGTTTTATAGTACTTTCGTATTATCCCGGAGGCATCACTAAAATTTTGTTTTTTGAATTATCCGAATATCTCTTTTCTTGTTAGAGCTGTACCATTTTTTGTAAATAGAAACATTGATTGACTCATAAACATAAATATCTTAAATAGAGGTTTGATTGATAAATAAATAAATAAATAAATAAATAATAGCTTTATTATCCAACATGTATCCATTTATAGGACAATTTTACACCAATTATAAACTAAATTTTAAATTTTAAAGAAAAGAAAAAAGAAAAGATAATTACCAAGTGAATTAAGAATTCAAATGAGACTTAGCCATTCTGACAAGTTGACTTATACTACAGTTGAATATATCACAATAGTTTACCAAACAATTATAATTTTCACACAAAACAAATATGGGGGAGTTTAATATCAGGTTTGTTCTGGCTTGTGTAGTTCTGAACGTGGAAACATTGCTAACAGGATAAGAAGGTACATTAAAATTTATTTGTTTGAGAATATCGGGGCAGTCAATTAAATTATGCAGCAGCAATTTAAATAAAAATATTAGTGACGCACAATTTCGCCTCATTTCTAATGAAACCATATCTAAACTATTACACAGCTCACTATTTATGTAACCTCTCTCTGGATATATGCCGTTAATCTTAAATGATAAATATTTCAAAAATTTACGCTGCACCTTTTCAATCAACTGAACATGTGAATTATAAAATGGAGACCAAATTATAGACGCATATTCTAATTTAAAACGTACATAAGAGAAATATTGTAATTTGACAGTTTTTATGTTAGTAATATTTCGGCTATTTCTGACTACAAATCCATATGATTTAAGTGCTTCAGAAACTTTTAAATATATATGTTCAGTAAATGAAAGTTTACACTCGAAAATTATGCCAAGATCTTTAATTTTATTCACATGTTCCAGTTCGCTACCATCAATAGCATAAACATAGTTTATACTATTATGTTTCCTTGAGTAACTTACAACTTTGCATTTATTTGCATTAAGATTTAAATAGTTTTCTTTACACCATTCATGCACACCACTCAGTTCATTCTGGATAGTGTGACAATCATTGATATCGTTAATTTCTAAGTAAACTTTTAAATCATCTGCATAACACAAACAGGGTACCGAAATTTTCTCACATAAGTCATTAATAAATAACACAAACAAGAGTGGGCCTAGATTTGATCCTTGTGGGACTCCAGATGAAGGTATGTATTTGTGAGAGTTATAACCATTATAAGATACAAATTGAGTTCTACCAGAAAAATAGGATTTTATGAAAGAGACAGCATCTTTAGAAAAACCAAAAAGGGACAATTTGGAACTCCATGATGAATTTTGTCAAAGGCCTATGAAAAATCAGTATATATAACGTCAACTTGGGATTTTATATCCAACGCTTCAGATATGTACTGTGTTATTCCCAATAAGTTTGTAACTGTGGATCGATTAGCAATGAATCCATGCTGATATTGTGAAATTTGATTACGAGTGAAAGAGTATATACGATTAAAAAGTATGATTTCAAAAATTTTGGATAAATTGCATATAATATATATGGGCCTATAATTTTCTACAGAACATTTTTCCCCATTTTTATAAACAGGACATACCTTTGATTCCCTCCAGATACTTGGATACTGTTTGTATAATAAACACAAATTGAAATTTTTTAATAATGGCTTAGTTAAAGCACACATGCAATCTTTAATAAAAAAAGAGGGTATTTTATCAGGTTCAGAAGTCATCTTATTTTTTAATTTTTTGCTGGCTAGAATTATTTCAGTTTCTTGAACAGGATAAAAATTTAGACATTCAGTGTTGACCGCTAAGTCTTTATTACTGGTTAATATATTACCTGCTTGATAAACATCATTAAAGTATTCAGCAAAGATATCAACGATATTTTGTGGTTCAGAAATAGCAATGCCTTGATATTTCATTTCACCAGGAATCCGTGAAGTGTTATTTTTAGCATTTACGTATGACCAAAACTTTCTAGGGTTTACAGAAAGGGATAATTGTATATTTTCGATGTATTCGTTGTATGCCAGTTTAATTTTTAGTTTTGAAAGATGTCTTAAGCGCTGAAATTCAAGCAGATCAGAGTGGTTTTTATGTAATCTAAATTTGTTCCTGTGCTTAACCTTTAGTTTGATACAGCGAATAATATCGGCATCAAACCAAGGTGGATATGTGTGGCTGAAGTTTTTGTAGACAGGAACATACTTATTAAATAAAAGAAAAATTCTATTATAAAAACTGTCTACAACTTTATTAACTTGAGAAGATTCATCTAGAAAAGCCCAATCCGTCTCATACAATTCCCTATATAAATCACAAAAATTTGCCTTTTTAAAGTTGTAAGTTACCTGGTCAGAACCAAACCTAAACCTAGACTCCTTTACAAAAATATTCGTAATATTAATTATAAGAGCAGATAAGATTAGAATGACCCGCATGCAGCCCAGATCTCAATCCTATCGAGCATTTATGGGATGAATTGAAAATAGCTATTCGCCATCATCCTAAGCCTCCAGAAAATTTGGTAGTTATGGCCCTGGTATAGGAGGCTGGTATATGAGGAATATCAGGCTATTCCCCCTATTCCCCAGGCAAGGATAACACATCTTATTTATTTGATGCCCAACAGATTGCGACTAGTCGTTGCTACGAGAGGTGGACACACCCGCTATTGATTTGTTTTGTTTTGCTGTTAATTTCGTTTTGTGTTGTTATCTTTCATGCGTTTTATACAGTGTGTTTTATACTTATACCTGTAAGTTGGAACCGTATGAAGTTTTTCATTATGAAAGTTACGAAAAAAAGTTATTCCTCATAAAAAGTTATGCATGGTCTAAAACCCAAGATTCAACCATGATATAAATGTATCAAATGTTATGAATATTATACGAGGTATGTCAAAAAATATGAATTTCGCTCAAGAGTAAAGTTATTTTCGCTAAAGAGTTATTTTTCATAATATTGAAAATTGTTATGATGAAAAGTTATTTGGAATTAAGAACTATATTCTAATATGCAATTTATTACATCCTTCTAATTGAAAAAAGAAGTTTGAAAATTTTTCTTAAATTATGGATAACCAACATTATTTTCAGTAATTTCAATTATGATAACTCTTTAATTCTTCATTTTACGAAAAAAAAAGTTATTCCTTATAAAATGTTGTGCCTGGTCGAGAAGCTCATATAACCATCTTATATCAAATTTGATCAATTTTATACCACTATGAATTTCGCTCAAGAGTAAATAAAATACCTTTATTTTTCACAATATCGAAAATTGTGATTATGAAAAATTGTTAAGAATTAAAAACTTTGTTTCAGTATGTAATTACATCCTTCTAATTAAAATTTTCTCAACTATAAAGGTACAAAGATACTCTTGATCGAAATTCATCTTTTTTTATATACCTCGTTTAAAATTGATAAAATTTGATATAAGATGGTTGTATTCTAGGTTTTAGCCCATGCAGAACTTTTTATGAAGAATTACTTTTTTTTGTAAAATTGAGTTATCATAATTGAAATAACTAAAAATAATGTTGTTTGTCCATAATTAAAAAAAAATCAAAAATTGTTTTTTCAATTAGAAGGATATAATTGCATAATAGAATATAGTTCTAGGATATTATCAAAAAGATGGTTTTAAACAGAATATAACAGACTTTTATAAAGACCATTAATCGGCTGAGAGCCAATCATGCTCTTACGCCATCTTACATGCATAGAATCGGCTTGTCAGATACTCCCAATTATTGTACTTGTGGCAAAATCGGAGATCTAACACATGTCGTATTAGAGTGTCATTTACACATAAATAACATAAACGACCTTTAGAAGGAATTAAAAGATTTAAAATGTTTTTTCCCAATAAACCTTAATACTTTAATATTTACAAATGATATGGAAATCCTTCATCTCATTTATAAACATGTTAAATTATGTAAATACAAGTTGTAAACGTAATATGTACTAAATAGGCATACTTTGATAATGTGGTTTGAAAAAATAAAAAAAATAATAAATAAAAAAAAACATAAAAAATAATAACAAAAAAAAAATAAATAAATAAAAAAATAAATAGAAACAAAAATAAAAAAAGGATAGAAAAATAAAAAAACGAAGTAAAAATAAGTGTTTAACACAAATTAAAATATATATTAAAAAAAAAGTAAAATAATTAAAAAAAACAAAATAAAAAAAAACAACACAATATACCATGTTGTATCTATAAAAATAATATTGTAGTAGGTACTTATGTTATGAAATAATAAATTTAGTCACAAACAAGTCTGGCTAATTGGCTCTGCCAAAGCCACTTTTCCAAAAAATATATATAGTTCTTAATTCCAAACAACTTTTCATAATAACAATTCTCAAAATTGTGAAAAATAAAGCTTCTTTCCTGAGCGAAATTCATATTTTTGACATACCTCGTATATTATTCATAAAATTTGATATCTGATGTTTGAATTTTATGTTTCAGACCATGCAGAATTTTTTAATAAAAATAACTTTTTTCGTAAAATTAATAATAAAACAGTTTTCCATATGGTTCCAACCATATGGAAAGTAAGTAGTTTCGGTAGTACCGTAAATAAATTATCAATATGTCATCAGATGTTACTATACAGAATGTCTCACCGAATAAATCCTATTCTACCTCTTACTCTACATCAGTGGAATTTATACAACCCGTTGAATGTGCATGATTTGGACGCTAAATTTAAAAGACCCAAAGGAGGAAGACCCAACCCTTCGGTCCTAACTTTACTTTCTGGCAGCGTCCAAAACACGGGTACTTTTAAGACCCTCAGGTACTTTAGCGTCGGAAACATGCCCGCCCGTATTATTAATTACAAAACATTAAAAGCAATGTTTTTATTTACAGCTTTTACAAGAAAAGAGATATTTGGATAATTCAAAAAACAAAATCTTGGGGATACCTCCTAGATAATACAAAAGAAGTATGAAACAATATCCGCCATTCAATTTTTTCAGAGAATTTTTTAAAATTAGGAGAAAATACAACCTTCACATTCACCCCCGTATAATTCCAACTAAGCAAAAATTTTTATCGGAATAATAAAAAACGACATCAAACATGTACCTACAAACTGATGCAAGAATCTTGAAAATCGGAGTACAAATAATAAAACTATAAATAATTGTCAAACTTAATCAAAAATTTTTAGTGGCGGGATTTTGTGCCGGTGAGTGTATTTTAAATTATGTTCAAAGCTACTTATTTGTAAAGCTTTTTGTCGTAAACTTCTACAAACTGCTCTACAAACGAAAGGTGGTCAAATCAAGGAAAAAGATTTAGAAATAAATATATTATTAATTATAAGAGTTTATTCTTGCAGTAAATTCTCAAAAACAAAAAGGAAAATCCACCAATCGAGACAATATAAATGTCGAAGTACTTAAATTAATTGTAGATAGAAGCCTAAACTTGATAACAGCAGTATACTTTCAGGTATTATACGACATAGGTAAAATATACTATCAAGCTAAAATCAACATTCGCAACGTTACAAAAAAAAATTTTACTTTGCGATGACTATCGACTATCGAATATTGACGATGACATCTCAGGTCATTTAGAAGAAGTATGAGTTTCAGATTAGTGACACTAGATTTCGAAACGGATTGGGAACACAAGAAGTTCTTTTTGCCTTAAATCTGTTAACACGACGATGAAGAGACATAATTGTAAATAAGTTAAGTCTAAAATAATTTAAAAAGATGATCAAAATTCTAAGAACATCTGGAATTGACGAACAAGACTTGCGAATTATCTTAGAACTATATTGGCACCAAACGTCAACAATTGAAATAGAGAACACAAAAATCAAAAATATACGAATCCGACGAGGAATGCGACAGATTAAACGAGGTCCAAGGTGGAATTAAAATTAACCTAACCAGCATAGACAACATCAGGTATGCTAATAAAATCGTCCTAATTTCAACTTTCAAAATTAAAATCCTAGTATTTGCAAAGATACCAATACAACTACATTTGTGTGCCAAAGAACAAGAAAAAAGATCCAGAGAGAGTACTCACTAAAGCTTAACCCCACCAAAACAAAGTCTGCTCTTCTTAGCTAAGATCTAGAAAGGCAAAACTAAAGCTGAAGAGAAGATGGAATGGACACCAACTGGAATACTTAGAGCATCAAATATACTTCGGAGTAAAGTTAAACGCTAAGTTATAAAACACACAGCCAAAATACCGCCCTGAAAGTAGCATCCCGTAACAACCTACATATTTCGCACACTCCGCTATTCAAAATTGGGCGCCCACCCAAACATCCTCTTAGGCTCGATGCACATTTGCGTCTTTTAAAATTGCGTAGGCGCTGCGAGCGAGCTGCTTGTTTTCAAGCAAAGTTTCCCGTCAACACACATTTGAGCGGTTTCTCGGGGTCAATACACGCCAGAAATAAACAGCTCTGTATCTACTTTGAAATCCATCACGAGGTCAACGTGTACTCACTGATTACTGATTGCCCAGCATAGACTGCCAAACCACATGACTTATTTTCAAGCCTTGTGGACGTGGCGGCGTAGCAGAAACTGGCGTGCTGCCGGTCCACGCAGCTTGCAAGTCACTTGCACGCCACGGCTCAGCTTGAGTGTGCAGTGAATAAATTCAACTCGCGTACGCAGCTGAAAAAGACGCAAGGGACATACTTTATTATTAATTACACAACCTTCAAAGCAATGTTTTTATTTACAGCTTTTACAAGAAAAGAGATATTTGGATAATTGAAAAAACAAAATCTTGGGGATATCTCTTAGATAATACAAAAGAAGTATGAAACAATATCCGCAATTCAATTTTTCCACAGAATTTTTTAAAGTTAGGAGAAAATACAGCCCTTTCATTCACCCCCGTATAATTCCAACTAAGCAAAATTTTTTGTTATCGGAATAATAACAAACAACATCAATACATGTACCTACACACTGATGCAAGAATCTTGAAAATCGGAGTACAAATAATAAAATTATAAATAATTGTCAAACTTAATCAACAATTTTTAATGGCGGGATTTTGTGCCGGTGAGTGTATTTTAAATTATGTTCAAAGCTACTTATTTATAAATCTTTTTGTCGTAAACTTAGATCACTTTTACATAAGAAAATTGCCGTATAGTCCTTTTGTATCCAAGTTGAAGCATACAGTTGAGTCCGCGAGTCTTTACCCGTGCGTCATCATTTAAAGCATACGAAATAAGTCGGAAATTTACTAAACGCAACGGCAAGTGGATATTATTCCGATCACGGGTTATAGTATAAAATTTGACGTTATCAAATAAATAGAATGTCAAATTTAAGTTTTGCTTTAAAATTTTGGTGCATAATTACAGCTAAATTTGAAGTAGCTTAATGAATTATTTTATTATCATTGATTAATAAATAAATAAACAAATTATAAAAGAATTTAATAACATATTTTCTTTTCGTTATTTTATTCACTTTGGCGGTATCTTAAACACAAGCATTCTACTGTGTAAACAATGAGGCTAGCTTTGTGCGTTGTCAAAATTTATCGTAAAATAACATAAACTTATTACAAAATTTCTAACTCCAATATAAAATTAGTTGTGAAAACAACTATTTGTATACTATAAAAAACTTCAAAATGCAAAAATTCGACAAAATAACAGCAAAAAAATTCAACAAACTGACAGCCACAAAAGTAAACAAACCAAAACATCATAAATTTTACTTAAACTATGTGAAGACATCCCCAATCGTCTTTATTAGTATCTATCTCTTTTCAATGCACTGAGTCTAAATCGTTCATAAAAATAACATGTGTTTTTACTTAATAACAGGCGGCAGCTGGTTTGTCATTAATTTCATGCGTGGAAGAGAATGACGCTAAATATAAAGTATGTGTTTAGTGTTTTATCTCGCCAGGTATTAATGACGCACGGGTAAAGACTCGCTGACTCAACTGTAAAGAAAAGTATTTCAAATTTCATTTTTAATTAATCTTCAAAAAACAAAAAATATCAATAAACAATCAAATAATATCTGTCTACATTATATACGCCATTATAATACTAATTAAAAGTTTTAAAGCAGTTCATCTCTACCTGAAATTCTCGTACATATTGATTCAAACGTCTGAACAGTATGCTCGAAAACATCTCAGTCGTCAATACTAATTTATCTTTCAACTATCTTTATTTCCTTGAAGTTCACTTTAAGAGGAAATTGAAAATGTGCTAAAAACAAATTCTATTTCCCTGAAGAGCAGAAAGCTATTGGCAAAAATGTACAGCTTATTAAAATTACCGCTTGTCCTAAAACCGTAATTGACAATTTATCAAGAAAAGTATGGTTTATATGGTGATTACTTTATATTAAAACTAAATTCAATTTAAATTTGATCGAAAAATGTATAATATTTTTATAAACAATATATCAAGTGAGTTCTACTCCAAATGTGAGTGCTAAGTTTGTATTAATCAAATTAACTACAAAATAAGTTGTTTTTTAAAATACCTATGAAAACTTTGGAAAAAACTGACTGACCACTGGAGAATTTAGAAAATTCTACAAAAAAGGACCTACGTAAAGATTTTTTGTAAAGACATGGAAATGTCAGTTGAAAACAAGAAAATGCCCCAGGCAAGAAGGAAATTATTTCCAGAGTCTTGCACTGATATACTATCGGTCTGTCCCATGGATTCGAATTTTGGGGGGGACAAACAATTGAAAAAGACAGAATAAAGTTACCTTAATAAAACCACACTTTATTATATAGGAACATAACGTGTGATCCAAAATTATTGTCACTATAGGTGGCTTTGAACGACAGAGATAGCTATACAGTGCATGTCTATTCTTAATTCAGATATACTTTCCAGTTTACGTCAACTTTGCAGTGTACGTCAAGTAAACAAGATAAGTTAGGTTATGTAGTTTGTTTGATTTTATTTATTATTGTTACTTATAATTTTGTTAATTCTTTTTATTTCTGATTAAGGTTCTGTGTTAGGCTTTGACTGATTTTTTTTATGTTTTATAATCTTAATCAAAATTAATTGATAAACCAATGATATAAATTCAGATTAAAACATGACATACGTAATTTTTTGCACGGCTAGCTTTGATCCCAATAATTGTGGATCGCTCGTTATAATGCACTAATGTTCCCTACTATCCGATGAAAGAATTGGATCCAATATGCCTACTAGAAAACATAAAGTGGGACATAGTCGGTCTCAGCTAAGTTAAAAGACGTGACAAACAATTAATTAAACTAAAATCCGGAGTTTTTTTACCATAGTAGTTTTTACCATGTAGGTGACGACAATAATTCCTTAGGAGGAACCGGCTTCATTATACACAAGGGTCTTCAAACAAGTATAGTATCACTAAAAAATTTTTAACAAGAGTGATTTGTCGTACTCTCAAATTGAATACAAGGTATAATATGAAAATAATACAAGTTTATGCACCAACAACAGGCCATGATGAAGAAGAAGTGGATCTATTCTATGATGATATCGAAGCTGCTCTTAAATATAACCAGGGACATTTTACTTTTATATGTGTAGATTTTAACGCCAAAATAGGAATGATGTCCAACCCTACAGAAACGCCACTGGGAAACTTTGGCTTGAATGGTAGAAATGAACGTGGCGAAACAATGTTGAGGTTCATACTACCATGCTGCAACACGAAGTATTCAAAATGAACAGTTTTTTCAAAAAGAAACCACAGATAAGATGGACATGGCAAAATCCTGATGGAAAAACTCAAAACGAAATAGATTTTATTATCACTGACAAAAAAGACACAGTTAAAGACATTACGGTTCTAAACAGATTTGTTACCAGTAGCGACCATAGAATGGTACGAGGTAAAATAGAAATAAGCTTAAAGAAGGAGAAGTATACGATAAAAGGCTTATTCATTCTTCTTTATTTATGTATTATTAATAGATTGTAGAAGTTTGACTGGCTTAAAATGATTAGTTTTTAAAACACTGGAGGTAAAAGCGAATAACGATTTTTTGTAGTTTGGAAAAATGGTTTTTCTTCAGAATAGAAAGATCAGATAGCATCAGAAATGCGAAAAAATGTTTTAATATGAAATTGTGGGTTATTTATTTCACAAGAACTTGGTTTGAAAAAATTTTTTCTACGGCAAAAATTGAGTGAATCGTAAATAAGTATTTCTGAAAGACATTGATTTTTTCGATATAAAACCAACACTTTCGATAGCGAAAAAATCGAAAACTATTAATTTTAATAAAAAAATATATATAACATTTTTTCTTAGTGTTGAATGAATGTCATGTGTCAATGAATCAACTTTTGTGGTCAAAATATAATAAATAATTTCCACCCTCGAGATGGGGTGGCAACCACACCCATGGTAAAAGCGCCTTTCGGCATCATATAGATTTTGATCCATGGACTTATTCTCAAATTTTCAAGCAAATCGATCCATTCTGTAAACATTTTGAGGTGAAAAGCTTCGGTTCCTGGACTAATAGTACATAGTATATAGTTACATATTTGTAAATATGCTCAACATTAAAGGTGGACATGGATTATGGTGAACAATAGTGGTCAAAATTACTTGATTTTGAGACATACAGTATAATATGGTATTTCCCATATAAGACATTTTATAGACATGCCTTTGTTCTGCTTACACAGAAGCCCCGAGGCTGAAGATAGTAATTAGATGGTTCAAAGAGAGCATCTTAGTTTCAATCGACAAATGTTCTAATTAGAAATACGCGAGTAGATCTCAGATGCAGATCATATCTTCCTACCGTTTATTTGTTTGTCTAATCGAAACACACTTGCCAGGTTTAATGTTTAAAACTAGCTATAAGATGGACACTTTAAGATATTTTTAAACTGAATCACTATGTATTATATTTTCTAACTAATTTTTACTCTTGTTCTGCATATTTTTTGACTTAATAAAAACAAATTTTTTAATAATATTTTTGGAGTGGGACGATCGTTTTTTGTTCATCATCATTCAGCCTATACTTGTTTATCACTGTTGAACGTAGGCCCCCCGTAGTTCACCACACAAATCCCTGTCCAGAACCTTCTTCTTCTTCTTTAAGTTCCATCTTCTATCGAATGTTTCAAAAAATAGGTGACATTTTTCAATGAAAATGGCAAATTTTCAACCACGAATAACTCAAAAAGTATTGAGTTTTCAAAAAAATATTATAGAACAGCTTTTGCTTAGAACTAGAGTCTACAGGGTGATTGATTAGTAGGGTAAAGCTCAATAGCTCCGCTATAGTAATAGACAGCAATAAAATTTAATAACAAAAACTTTAGCCACCTTTGAGCTTTACATTACAAAATTAGTTAGAATGTTACAGGGTGTTTGATAAAACAGTGGCAGACCTAACATATGTTTTTTTAAATGGAACACCCTATATTTTATTTTAAATTCGAAATTCTGTTAACTTCTCCATTACAAAAATATAAAGGTTTGTTATGTTATATAGGGTATTTACAAAGTTATAACCAATTTTATATGAAAATCGTAACAAGTTCAACTCCCTGTATAATTAAAAATAAGCAAAACAACAACGGTTTATTAATTCCATATTTTTTAACGTATTGTCAAAATTTTCAAGAATTGTCGACATTGCTAATTTTCTTTATATCAAATACAGGGTGAGTCAAAACGAAAGTACATTATTTCTCAGTAATTTTAAATCGAACACCCTGTATTTTATATCACTATTGAAAAGTACCATTACCGTACTTTAATTTTTAGATAACATTCCCTATGTCTAAATTTATTAGTTTTCGAGATATTTTCATTTTTCAATGGACTAGTAGCGTGGCCAACCAAATCACCAGAATTTAATATACTGGACTGATTTTTTTTGGGTTACGTTACTAATGAAGTTTATAAAATACCTCCAACAACAAGGGATGACATGAAAAATAGAATACAAAGTGTATTTCGATGTGTTAATTTACAAATGCTCCGTAAAGTAGATCATTCAATGATCGTTTTTAGGCGTACATAAATGTGTTAGGAGATATTTATGAACACTTTATGTAATTAAATATTAAAAATATTTTATTAAAAGTAGCTTCTAATTTTTTCAAACATGTTTTTTTGCAAAATGTATCACTGATAAATTATGTTTCGTTCTTTATTTTTTAAATTGTTACATACAAAAGCAGTGTTTAATTGTCTTCACAAAATATTGTATTTTGTGTTTGTGTTTTTTTGTAAAATTTATTACTAATTTTCTTTGTTTATTTGTTGCATTTACATAAAAAGATAGTTTTTGATGGTTTCAAAAATGTTGCATATAGTGGTTGTGTTTTTGTTTGTAACATGTATTACTAATAAATTATTTTTATTTCTTTATCTGATACAGTGTTGCACTGATTACCTGATTGATAATCGGTAATCTTCAATTGTCAATTCAGTCATGGCTTACTTAAAATTTAGATAAATTTAAACACCTAAAATAATTAGGTCTGAAAAATGAAAATATCTCGAAAACTAATAAATTTGGGCATAGGGAATATTACATAAAAATTAAAGTAAGTTAATGTTACTTTTCGATAATGATATAAAATACAGGGTGTTCCATTTAACAATAATGAGAAAATAATGTACTTGCGTTTTGACTCACCCTGTATTTAATATAAAGAAAATTAGCAATATTAATAATTCTTAAAAATTTTAAAAATAAATAAAAAAATATGGCATTAGTAAATCATTGCTGATGTGCTTATTTTTATTTATACAGGGAGTTGAACTTGTTACGATTTTCATAAAAAATTGGTTATAACGTTGTAAATACCCTGTATAACATAACAAACCTTTATATTTTTGTGATGGAGAGAAGTTAACAGAATTTCGAATATAAAATAAAATATAGGGTGTTCCATTAAAAAAAAAAACATAAATTACGTCTGCCACTGTGTTATCGAACACCCTGTAACATTCTATCTAATTTTGTAATGTGAAGCTCAAAGGTGGCTAAAATTTTTGTTACTAACTTTTATTGTTATCTATTACTATAGCGGAGCTATTGAGCTTTACCCTACTAATCAATTACCCTGTATAGCCACTTCCGTGGTTATTTTGACCAAAATATTTCCACCACCGAGAAGGGGTGGGAACCACCCCCAAGGTAAAAGCACATATCGGCATAGGGTAGAGTTTGATTTAGAAGATAAGTAAAGGCTATTCCTAAAATTTTATTAAAATCCTTTAATAATATAAAAAGATGGCTTAACCTTCGGAGTACGAAGACTGGGTCAAGCGTGACCCGAAATTCAGTTATTTCTGAATATTTTAAGAAATAATTTTTTTACAAATCCGATTGATCGTAAGTTCTCCTTATTTGTTTCAATCTATTTTTTCGTATATAAATCGTAAACATGCAAATTGCAATTTTTCCTCTACGTAACATCTATGATGCCGGGTCAGTCCTGACCCGGTCTTCGGATTTTGAAAAATATTTTCAATATGTTTGTAGGTACACGTAAATCGCAGCTCTCTGTTTACGGGTATACGTACAGTGGAACCCCGATAAGTCGGCCTCCGATAACCCGGAAGTCCGGCTAACCCGAACCGATTTTTATCAGACAAAACAAACATTTTTTAACTTTGACTAAGTTTTTTACCAAGAAATAAACAATACTGTATACAACTGTACGTAATTTAGATGTATTGTGCATATTTTATGTATGTATTTCATGTTTTTGCAATTATAATGGAGTTTACCTGTAAGCATACCGTGTTTTATTAATTTTTACTATATTCTCCGGCTAACTCGGATTTTCGATAACTCGGATCGGCCGCAGTCTCGATTAATCCGACTTATCGAGGTTCCACTGTATTCAAATATATGGCCGGAGAAAATTTAACTATGCCCGTTTTCTGTAAGGTATTAAAATCTGGCCGCCGGAGCGAACTAGTATATGCCCATGGGTAACCATCTTAAAAAATTTAAATACAATAATTTAGGATTTTCTTTGTTTTTTGTTGAATTAAAGATACTGTTTAATAATACTGATTATTTAAAACATCCTTATAAAAAAAATGAGAATGGGTCACGCTTGACCCATCATCGTAATCTAAGTAAGTCAAATAATCTCCGTACTCCGAAGGTTAAAAAATGGAAGGTAAAGGCGAATGAGCAAATCCATCCACGTAACCTTCACCATGAAAAAGACAAACATATCCATCTGTAACACTAAATGAAACGCAACTTTCACATTAGAGATTAACTTTGTCATAACACAAAAGCACATTTTTACAAAAAGAAAACAACTAGGAATAAAATTCCGAGAAATGCACTGGATCATCGGTCGTAAATCTCAACTATCTCTTGAAAACAAACTGCTGATATATAAAACTATATTAAAACCAGAGTGGACCTATGTTATCCAACTTTGGGGGACAGCCAGTCAAACTAACCTAGAAATACTGCAGAGATGCCAGAACAAAGTCCTTAGAACAATGCTGAATGCCCCTTGGTACGTGACAAACTATGTGATAGAGCAAGACCTCAATGTGCCATCCATAAAAACAGTAATAACAGAATATTATAAAAAATATTCCAAGAGACTAGAATCTCATCCAAACGAGTTAGCCAGCAACCTCACTGATGACCACAATGATGTACGACGCCTGAAGAGATTCAAAGTAGTGGGCCTAGCAAGAAGATTCGAATAATCTGTGATAACTAAACTTATTTTTAACTTGTTTTAATTTAATTTATGTAAAGAGGGTGACCAGTGGATCGCCTTCTAAAGGTCAAATTTTCAATTTTTGTCAAATAATTTACCTATTGTTCTTAGTTGAGGACATATTGTAAATATTACAACATAAAAAAATTAAAATCCATGCAGTAGGATCGAATTCGGAGGTACTATCCTCTTGTTCCTCTCATTGACTGGCGTATTAATATTTTTTACCTGTATTATATTTTTTATGTCGCTAATAACCCTGGTGGTTGCAGAGTAAATTAAATACAAAAAAAAACTAAATGTGATTAATTTATCAATGTTTTTTATTTTGATAAATATTTCCGAAGTGGAAACTTCAAATATAAGTACTTAATTTTAAAGTAAAATTGTGCCTTATTCTCATCAAAAATAGTAAATTGCATTAATATTTCATAAGAAAATAGCTTCAGAACAATACGAACATAAACTTTTGGCTTGGCAATTTATATAGATGTGACGATAATATAATTTTATCGTCTAGAGTACGCCAATTAATTAAGTAAAACGTGTTTTTGTACCGTCTTGGACGATATAAAAGTCGGATCGAAAAGCCTAGTTGATTATTATTCTTGGAGCGTTGATCGAAGAATAATAAACAACAACGAGGTATAAGAGGTGAGTTATCCCGACTATTTTCCGCCGTCGTTTTGGTGTGTTGAACGAATCCGACGGTTTTCCTTTTACCTATCCTTTTACGAGCGTTGATCGTATTTCCCTGCATGTCTTTTCCGCTGGCGAGCTGAGCGAGCTTTCCTCTCCTTATATGTTCGTTTCATATTAATAAATGTAATTCCTAATCCACGCGATCGTCGGTAGTATTCATTAATGTACCAGATATCGTCACATCAGCCTGAACTTAATGTTCGATACATAGGTTATAAATATATTTTATTAACGAAATTTACGAGTAGTAATTAACTCTAATTATCTGATCATTTGTAATGTTTTGATTCTAAATAAATGTTTTAAAAAACGAACCTTCTGTCTTCTGCTGAATTTTTGTTACCTTTTTTTTCATCTTTAAAGAGGGGGGGTCTGGAATCTTCAAAAGACACCTCAGTCTAGAACGCCGCCTGACTGACTTTAGTGCAGGATTCATTCTTCGTAGTACCAGCGATAGTTCCCGAGGTGCTTTAAAACGCTCTCTCGTCGCCGAGGCTACGCCGAATGCCTACCTGCTAAACCAGACCCTCCTCTGTCATCCAGCGCTCCGAAAGCGGAATGGCCGCTGCAAGGTCGACATCGCTTCCGAAGCACTTTACCTTCATTTATCCACAGACTGTAAGCAAGGAGGCCCTTCATTTTCCCCGTTCCCCCCTTTTTTTGGTCCCAAGATTGGGCTTTTTTTTTTAATTATAGCTTCTTTCCCAGTCTGTCTCATACAATATATCTCACTTATTCGCCTCTCGTCAAAACTTATTCACTCTGCCATCTACTCACAATATATTTCCCTCTCACCCCTATCGTTGGTACAGCTGTTTTTCCTCCTCTTCTTTCTTCTCGATCACTACACGGATATAGTTGTGTATGCTAGTCCAACCAGTTTTATTTTCAATCATTGTCTCAATCATTACTATCCATCTGTTGCACTCTAGCATCGTATGTGTAACAGTGTCCGGGTGTCTGCAGTATAGACATTCAGAATTTTTGTTACCTGGAGCAACAAACACAACGACAACGTTACATAGAAAAACAAAATTTAATAATATATCACTTTCTAGTGACATGTCACACAAATTTATGCAATTGGTGTTTATTAAATTAGTATGTACTCGTTTATAGCAATGAAAGATATACGTATTCATGTTAATTTTGAGAGAATTCTCCGCTACTGATTCAATGAAAATTCTAAATATTTCGCATCTCATCATTTCTCGAGAACTAAGGCTTCGATACTTCTGAGTAAATGAAAATTGATTTCTGCTAAATGTGAAAATGTATTCATTGATTGAATTTATGTTTTCGCGGTAGTTATTTGGTAGGTATTTGTTTCCTACAGTACACATTGAGGGATTTAAATCCCTCACATTTTATTGACAACTTGTGTAAATCGACAACTAATATCAACTATAAGTTGAAATATTGTGTTTTTGACTAGGAAAGTTTTGGGATAGTTCTGATTTATTTCATTTTACATGTATTTGGGTGTGATGAATCTGAATATTACAAAGGTTTCCGGACAAAATTTCGTGACGCACATTGAAAAAAATCGCGAAAAAAGCGAAAAATTTCTGCTTTTCCGTGCTTTTTTGCTTAAATCCAGAAAACTTTTAACTTTTAGTAAATGGTCTGTTTACAGAAATTAAAGTACTTAAAATTCTCTACAAACACTACTATTTAGCTTTTTTTTTCAGACGAGCCGTTCGGTCTGAACTGCGAGTTGAAAAAGGGAAATTTTCAGCGGTCTCTGCAAAACTCACTTTTTAGGCGGAAGAAATGTTAAAAACTTATTCGTTTATTAAAAAAAAAAAGATGGAATGGTTGTCAGAAGAGCTGACAGTGATAAGTCCTGCAGAAGAACACAGACTTGCAACCAACCGTTGAGGCTTTGAAAGACCCTAATGCACATCAAGATGAGATTGCCGCAGCAGAAAACATGTTACTCATGGCTCTATATGGAAAAAAAGAGACCAGTCTGAACGATTTGAGATACAGACAATACTTATCTTTATCATACAAAAATAAGACCAACATTGCCTCATTACCCCCACCGAAGCTGCTGTATGAGAACATTCACTGAGAGTTTACTATCAGGTGCAGCAGTGGTTATCCTTATACCAAGCCACACTTAACGAGCAACAAAAAGATCTGAGTGAGTGGGGATGGAAAAAGCTACTAGTGGTCTCGTGCCGGTGTCAACCACTTTGGACCTTGCACCAAACTCAATACTTCGGTATATTTCATGTAAATGTAAAACGGTCTGCCAACGCAATTGTGGATGCAGGAAGTAGTGTGCCCCATCCATTGTTCCCCAATTTGCACATCATGCGAAGGACTGTGTGACAACATTGAGCCCCCGAAAGATAGATCTGACATAGACGAAGAAGACACTGGAGAAAGAGACAGAGGTATGTAGAATCTCACAAGGTATTTTGTAGTCATTGATCTCTCCTTGATATATGATGACAAGTCAGTAACTCAACACCTCTTTTATTTTCCAGGAGAACGACCCCTGTGACTGACGATGGAGCAATCAGACCCTGAGCCAGGACCCGATGCCATCGAAGAACCTCAGCGCAATGCGGAAGGTATGTTTAATCTCACAATATATTTTGTAATCCTCATCTCTGATTTAGAACTGACACAGCCTCTTTTATTTTCCAGAACAAGCAGAATATGTATCGGGACCCATCGTCACCGGAGAACCACAGCCAGGATCTTCTAAAAGACAACGGCTCATACACTGAAAAAAATATTGTACATAGTACCAATGAACGCCAATCATTGACTTTTTTTACATTAATTCAATGGAAATTTCGTTAATACTATAAACACGTAGTCATTAAGTAATAACCATATTCATTATTACAATGTAATTCTATTCATTAAAAAATAATGAATAGAATCATTAATCCAATGAATCGTTTTGTCTATCCAATGACTTTTTTCATAATACTAATAATTTTTTCATTGTATATATGAAACTATACATCAGGATTATGCGGTTAAATTAATGAATATAAACGTTGCACTAATGTACAGTGTTCTTTAAATTACGAACTCTTTTATTGAATCAATGTTTTCGTAACATTAAATCAATGTTTTCGACTTTGATTAATAACTCGATACATTGTTTTGATGCAACGCAATCATTCTATTAATGTAATATACCTGAATCAATGATCAATACATTGACAATACAAGACATTACGGAATGTAAGTAGAGGAAAGGCTGCAAATATGGGCTGGTCTTGTAATATGGGCTAGGTGGGTTTCACAGCTATTCGTTGCAGATCTCTACATTTTGACTATTGCAAACGGTATTTGACGAAGTTAAACTATCACCGTAGCGATGGCGCCACTGTGGTAGATATTTCCCAGTTTATAATAATTGTTTGTCGGTTGGTGTGAGTGTCAAAACTTTTTCGGGTAAGTTGATAAATTCCAGTATTTAAAAATAAACACGAATTTTAAAAAAACATCTGTGTCACGTTGAAGCTCTATTATTAGTCTTTGATATATGCTAATGAGTTTTCTTCAAATTGTCTGCTTTTAGACACAACTTCTTTTGTTGTGCAAAGCAAGCGTGTTTACAATATGGGCTAGTGGCCCATATTTAGAACAATGTAGCAATGTAGGCAAAACGAAGTAGGAAAAGGCAAAGAAAAAAGGAAAGGAAAAGAAATAAAAAAAGGAAAACGTAAGCAGGTTACCAAAGTCACAAAGGACCAAAAAAGAAATCGGGTTCTAGTAGCGAGGATGAGGAGGAATATGTGCCTGCAGATGATGAGAGCGATTACAATGAGTTTCCTTCTACACAGCCTCCACAAGACGCAGCTGACGTAACGTGTATGTTTTGCGAAGCACTTTTTTCAGAGGATAATCTTGGTGAAATATCGGTCAAGTGCTTCATGTGTCATTTTTGGGCACACAACGAGTGCGCTGGGGCCGAAAAAGAAGAATACCTATGTGTGTGACTTTTGCAAATAGTTTTAGCCTATGAGTTATTTAATGGACTTTTTGTATTTCAGATATTAAAATATATTTGTCACACATTTATCTCACTTCACACAAATTTAAGACACATTTTTCGGGGTAGCCCATATTTAGGATCATTATTCAAACGGCGCAAAAGTACAATTTTTCATTATTTGTACATTTAAAACAGTTGTATATTTTTTAATCAATTTGGACTTTGGGCAGGTTATAAGTAACTAAATGTAGGTATTCTTACGTACCTTTGGAAATAAAATAGAATTTTTATTCTTTTTTTACAAAGAAAAACAAAATGGGTAGCCCATATTTGCATCCTTTCCTCTACCTATTTCATTATTCAATCCTGCGTATCTAGTATTAATTCATTTTTGTTCTCTGTAAATTTTTTCAAAAGCTAATTCGACTTATAGGTAAAAGAAAATAGGAACCATTTGACAACATTTCTAAATGGTATAATCTTATAAAAGATTAGTAAATCAAATCTTTAGGTGATTAAACCGTAAATAATTGAAAAATATTATTAACTCTTGCAGTCGGTAGTATCTATCAAAGTAAAAATTATCATCTCAACATCTAGCAATTTTTTTCATGATAAATTAAAATATTTCTATAAAAAATGTGATACGAAAAAATACAACTATGTTCACTATTTAGATTTATTTTTTTATAATAATTATTAATTTAAATTGTAGATGGCTAACATGCAGTTCTTCTTTGAGCAAAGAAAAATACCATTCAACCATTTGTTTTTTGTATGGATGGTGATAATTAATTCCAGAGAGATGTTGTATTTATGGAGATATTATTGTAGATGTATTTATTTTCACGATATTAGGTATACATTCTTTATATAATATAAATATATAATATATATATATTTTTACATATTTTATAAGAAGGATAAATTTCTGTTATATTTAGTTATTTAGTTTTTTCTTTCTTTAAACTTAGAGATACTTAACATTAGTTTGAGAATCGGCAAAAAAGTCGGTGCTTCAACCTATATTTGTAATATTTATGTAGATATTAAGTCGTCATTTTGTTTACTTATTAACTATTTGTATGTTATATACAAATATACATGAAGATGACATTCGCTGAACCAAAAAAGTACGTAAATTTAATGAAAAAAACATTGATTCAAAAACGGGGAACATTAATTTTCATCCAAAGATCAGTATCGTTGGTCCAATGTAAGTATATATATTAACTAATGCTCAAAAACATTAACTTCTATGAATTAGTACGTTCATTCAATGTACTTTCTAGTTAAGAATTAATGTACCGATCCATTGATTCAATGTACCGATCCATTGATTTAATGTACCGATACATTGATCCAATGTACCGATACATTGATTCCTCTACATTGAATTAATATACTAATTCATAAAAATTAATGTTTTTGAGCATTAGTTAATGTAGCTACTTACATTGGACCAATGATACTGATCTTTGGACGAAAATTAATGCTCCCCGTTTTTGAATCAATGTTTTTTTTCATTATATTTACGTACTTTTTTGGTTCAGTGTATAATTTTGTATTATACAACATTTTGTATTATAATTTGTAATATTAATAATTCCGATACTCTAAGTTTTATTTTGTTAGAGTCCTGCCTTTTGTGATACTGAATTTGTACAATATAAAATATTTTTTCTTTTTATTTATTTGTGCAGAAAACTAGGAAAAATTTATCAAATGACATCATTTTAATAAAAAATAAAGTTTTGGAATGTAAAAATCAAGTTTTACAGAGACCGTTAAAAATTGCCAATTTTAAACTCGCACTTTAGACCGAATAGTTCGTCTGAAAAAAACTAAACAGTGATATTTGTAGAGAATTTTAAGTACTTCAATTCCTGTTATCAGACCGTTTACTAAAAGTTAATAGTTTTGGAGATTAAAGCAAAATTCCGGAATAAGAAAAGAAATTTTCCTTTTTTTCGCGATTTTTTCAATGCTGCGCAAACGAAAATTTTCCGCAAAGCTCGTATTCAGGTTCAGCACCCCAAAATACATATATTATGGAATGAAAGAAATCAGAACTACCCCAAAACTCTCCCACTAAGGAGTTCCTAGAGTACAAATTAACTGAATTAATTTTAGTGCACAGGGTTATTCACTATATTTTGACCCCCTGTAAACTGCGCTTTTTTACAGAATTTGAAAAAAATGTAAAATACAAAAGTTATTCGATTTTTAAATTATGCTTTTTTGACATATATATCGTACTACTGACGTCATCCATTTGGGCGTGATGACGTAATCGACGATTTTTTAAATGGGAATAGGGGCCGAGTGCTAGCTCATTTGAAAGGTTATTCAATTCCCTATTCAGTAATATAAACATTAACATGAATAATTATACAGGGTGTCAAAAAAAAATATTTTTTAATTAAATTAATTGACACAAAAAGGGAGAATGTATGTAATTTATTTAATTTAAAATACATTTTACTGCTTTAGAAAACAGAAATAAAAATTTATTGCACAAATAAACATTGATTTTTGTTTAAATTCAATGTTCAAACTGCCAAGAGACAGATAGGTGGCAGCTTGAACATTGAATTTAAGTGAAAAGTAATGTTTATTTGTTTAATAAACATTTATTTCTGTTTTCAGACAGCAGTAGAATGTATTTTGAATTAAATAAATTACATACATTCTTCTTTTTGTGTCAATTAATTTAATTTAAAAAATTTTTTTGGACACCCTGTATAATTAATCATGTTATTGTTTATATTACTGAATAGGGAATTGAATAACCTTTCAAACGAGCTAGCACTCGACCCCTATTCCCATTTCAAAAAATAGTCGATTACGTCATCACGCCCAAATGGATGACTTCACTAGTACAATATATATTTCAGAAAATCATAATTTAAAAATCGAATAACTTTTGTATTTTACATTTTTTCTAATTCTGTAAATAAAGGAGTTTACAGGGGTGTCAAAATATAATGAATAACCCTGTACAGAGTTATATTTGAAAATCTTTTTCTTGCAGCGCCAGGTCAATGCGAAATATTGGCGAATATTATGTTTATAGAATTGTCATATTTTTATAGAATTTTATATAATAAACCAAACTTAGCATACACTCACAGAATATACTCTGTTAAAATTTGTATACTAGGCGGCAGATTCTTTTCTGCAATGTAAGCCCTCAAGATACGATTTGTCGTAGTTAGTCATCTTGCATGAGAAAACTTGACAGGAGAGTTCTTCGCTAAATTATATGGACAGTTTCCGGTAGATATGGAACAGCAAATCTGCTACAAATATTTTTAATCGCTGCTTGATTATTTTAAATTTACCTCAGACAACTAAAATTTGAATTTTTCCTAGTACACAACAGCTAATCGCTCACAAGTTTCAATAATTTTGCCGATATGACCCGAGAATGATATCGATACATTTTTGGCAAAGTAACGTAAGTGACATTTTTGAAAATGTCATAATGTAGCTACTGAATTCATAATGTAGCTCATTAATATCCGCTACTTTTTTCTCTCAATCCACTGTACAACTAATTAGCTTTATTGGGACAAAAGACAATACTTTTATGGGAGTTCCTATGCTTTCTTAACTGCATGATACAAATCTTGATAATTTTCGATTAAATTGGTCAAATATTAAAATAAACAAAAATTAGAGAACCGACCCACGCTAGTATACATCAATATAAAAACTTAATTCGAATTCTTAGGAAGCGTTAAGATATTTTATTTCTTTGCGCGAAAAAGGCGCGTTGTATGAAAAAAAGGGAAGATAGATTTTTTGTCATATATCTCAGTAGCGTACTATATTTCTTTCTTTAAAAATTCAGACCATGACCCCTATACGCGGCTATGATGAATATAAAATTCATAATTGTAGGATAAAAAATGCATAAAAACTACTTCTTAAAACGTGCCAAATTGTATTACAATGTTCCCAGTAGTTTCGGCAAAATCGTAAAAAATGTGTTAAATTTTGCTTTCTTCTGCGCCCTGTATCTTGAAAATGGATGGTGTTACAAAATTTTTCTATTAAGCAAATACCATTTTTTTTTCAGACTTTTACTTATCCTAGAGGCGCTGTTAACTTTTTTTAAACACCCTGTATACAATTTTATCTAAAAAGCGAAAGAAAAGCGAAAATATGCGGTTTTTTATTTAAAAGTACATTTCATCAATTTTAAAATTTTTAAAAAATTCAGAGGGATATATTATGTAAATAATATATTGTGTAATATTGTGTAAAAATACACTTTATATATATATTTTTTTTTCGTAAGAACGAGTGTCTTAGTTTATTTTTCAGACTAATTTGAAATTTTAAAATTGTTCTAAAAATTCAAATTTCCCGCCAAAAATTAAAAGATAAAATTTTTGAGGCAGAACATGAAATCTATAACTTTTTTCTTTAAAGTTTTTCGCAAGCTGTCGATGCAGCTGAGATAAAAAATAATACCCTAAAAAGCTAAATGCTTATAGGCTCTAAGTGGGTCACGTGACCACCTAGGGGGCTAAAAAATGCACAAAGCGAGTTCCTCCATACGTGCTAAAAAGTGGCATCTATAGAATTCGAATCAAGTTGGGGGACTTTTTCATCATCTTACTCGGCTAGGCCCTTTTTGCAATATAATTTAAATTTAAAAATTGACCTTCTTCATAAAATTTGGTATTTCGTTCTGTTCAGTTCAAAAGCAAACTTAATTAGATCAAAATTATTTTTTCTTTTTATAGCAAGGCCTAAGGAATCAAATCGGAGGTACAGAAGTCGACTCAAAATTCATGTTGACCTGTAGTTAAATATGCAACTGTGACTCAATATTTATGTTGATATTATCGTATTAATATATTACGCAAAAAGAATAACGTATGTATTTATACCCTATTTATAAATTCTTTATTCATACCACTGAGTTGAAAAGGAGGCATAGTGAGCCCGATTGGGAAGGGCATCAGTGAGTACGAATTCGGGCGTTAAGGATTCAGGAATGCGAGGACATTTAGGAATGTGGATTATATGTCGTTTTATATTCGCAACTCTTGAAAAAGCTTTTCAATAAAAGACAAAGTTGAAAACCTTCGCTGAATTTTGAATAAATGATTTATTTGAGTTTTGGTTGTCTATCAAAACTTTTATATCGAGCCTGGTTAGAAGTTTACGGATGATTAAGACATAAAACTTAAGTCGGTCAATTTGTGACTGATGTATTTAAAGAACTGCTTATTGTTCAGTTAAACCGTTTATCGTATATACAGTGAGCACGTAAAGGTTGGAATAAATTCATTTTCTCGAGAATGGATGATTTTGGAAAAAAATCCCGAAACAGGTCAATTTTTATTTATAAATTACGACTTTTTGGCATATATATCATACTAGTGACGTCACCCGTCTGGGCGTGATGACATCATCGATGATTCTTTTAAATGAGAATAGGAGTCGTGTGATAGCTCATTTGAAAAGTAATTCAATTCTCTATTCAGTAATATAAACATTAACATAATTAGAGTGTCCAAAAAAATTTTTTTTTGTTTTAAATTTATTGACAAAAAAAGAAGAATGTATGTAATTTATTTAATTCAAAATACATTTTACTGCTCTCAGAAAACTGAAAAAAATGTTTATTTGAAAAATAATCATTGTTTTTCGCTTAAATTAAATCTTAAAACTGCCACGAGGCTGGTGGGTGGCGGCTTTAATATTGAATTTAAGCAAAAACAATATTTGTTTGCCAAATAAATATTTTGCCTGTTTTCTGATAGCAGGAAAATGTATTTTGCATTAAATAAATTACACACATTCTTCTTTTTATGTCAATAAATTTAATTCAAAAAAATTTTTTTAAGACACCCTGTATAAATAATTATGTTAATGTTTATATTACTGCATAGAGAATTGAATTACCTTTCAAATGAACTACCACACGACCCCTATTCTTATTTAAAAAAATCATCGATGACGTCATCACGCCCAGATGGGTGACGTCACTAGTATGATATATATGCCAGTAAGTCTTAATTTAAAAATAAAAATTGACCTGTTTTGGGATTTTTTTCCAAAAAAGTCCATTCTCGAGAAAATGAATTTATTCCAACCTTAACGTGCTCACTGTATACGAGTTGCCCTACATTAGTCTACATGATAAGATATCAACTTAATTTAGGTATACTTATTTTTAGTCATCGTATTGAGATACGGCATAATTACGGGAAAGGGAAAAGAAAAATCTGTAAGTGGTGAAGAGTTAAATCACAAAACTTTTTTTCAAAAATAAACAGTTTGAACCAATAAAACTTATAAATCATTATAAAAAATACATAAGCAAAGTAACTTGTGAAGGGTTAACGATGGATTTTATTTGGGATAATAATTAGGGGGTGATTTTCGCGATTCTTTTTACCAAAATATAAAAGGAGCAACAATATTTTGAGCGTAACTCACTTACTTTTAATGTTAGAAGTTTTTTAAAACAGGAAAGTAAACCTTTTTTTAAACACTAAAAAAGTTGTAACAAGTTTTCCCCAAAAAGTGCGCCATTTTTGGTTATTTCACTTTGAAATATTCGATTTGGAACTGGACGAATAAGAACCTACTTTTCATTAGCTACAACTCCGCTGCTATTTGGTATACAGACTTCATGTGTACACCATTCGTTTCACTTTTTATAAGCTATACTTTTCCTAGGAATATTTTTTTCGATTAAATACTTAGTGAACCAATAAAACTTATAAATCATTATAAAAAATACATAAGCAAAGTAACTTGTGAAGGGTTAACAATTAATTTTACTTGGGATGATAATTAGGGGGTGATTTTCGCGATTATTTTTACCAAAATATAAAAGGAACAACAATATTTTGAGCGTAACTCGCTTACTTTTAATGTTAGAAGTTTTTTAAAAAAGAAAAGTAAACCACAAAGATACAGTAAGTAAAAGTAAAAGAGTTTACGAGTGAATATGTTCATGTTTATTTAGCGAGTGAATATGTTCATTTTTAACAACAAAAACATGTGTTTGGACGGTTTTTCGCAAATAACTCAAAAAGTATTAACTTAGTGAAAAAACCCTATAGAACAGAAGTTGCTTAGAATTAGTCATTTTATCCAATTCCGGAATTATTTTGAATGTATATTTTTTCACCCTAGAGAAGGGGTATTCCTCCCATTTTATTAAAATGGAGGGGATGTAGAAATAAAAATGTTTTCTTCTATAAAATAGACAACTCCAACTACCTATTTCCAATTTCACCCTTCCTTAATTTTTTTGGGTCAAATTGTTCTTTGATCGGGCTAGAAGGTCAATATGTAGTTGTAAATTTTACCAAGATTCTGGATCTCAGATCTCTTGTTAAGATTGTTATTATCCCTTTTGCTGATATGTACCATCTCATAAGAAAGTTCTTTTGAATTTATTATTTTCTCTAGCTAATATTTTAGCATTGTTAAAATTTATCTTGTGGTTTAGATTGAATGTATGTTCTGTATGCCCTTATGAAGGTAATTACATCCATTTACTAAGGCTGAAAATCAGTACACACATTCTAAATTAAATATAAATTAAAGATATTATAGTCGGTCAGCTGTATGATGGGACAGAGCCGGTCGGTCGGCCCCAATAGTCGATTGAGGAAATGAAGCATTTTGGCTCGCAATTTTTTCGCTCAGCATGGATTTACTTAAAAATTTTCACGGAAGGTAGGGAATATTCCAAGGATCATTTTCTATGTCATGCCGCTATCATACGCTAAAACCTTGGGCTTGGTTGCCACCCCGTCTCGGGGGGTGATTCTAAGAAAAAAATGTTTTTTACATTTTCTTCGTAAAACTAATATTTTTCGAGTTATTCGCGCCTGAAAATAACAGTTTTTCGACGAAAAAATCGACTTTTTTAGAGGGTTTCTTGAGAATACCTCGAAAAATATTCTATATATTTTTGGCGATAAAAAGTTTCTTCAAAAATGATTTTGTGGGATTTTTAAAGAGCTATAAGACTGTGTAAATTAAATTCCGTAAGATCCCTTAGTTTTTAATTGGGGCGGGTTTAAAGGGCTCGAATATGGGGGTGTTTGCTGGTAAATAGAGGTTTTAAACTGGCTAACTATTCACTGTAATGAAAATCTATGCACAGGGTAATTTTAGTCTATAAAAAAGCTATCATTTAGTACTTTATAATTTTTTTCGTATATTCAGTATTTTCGGAGATATTTTGAAGTAAAAGGTGAAAAATACCAAATTGCAAAAAATCAATTTTTCTTTAAACTACAATTTTTCCAAAATTAGGCATTTAAATAGGTCAAACTCCTTGAGTGTATTGATAATATAAATATAAAAGGAACTACAGAAAGGTGAAGACCAATTTTAAATTAGGACGGTAGTTAGGGGGTTGTTTTCACTGATTTTTTCATACAAAAAAGCAGGTGCCGACATTTTTTTTATTATAAGTCGCTTAATTTTGATGCTAGAAACTTTTTATTATTTTTTTCAAAAGGACTAATTGTATACTTGAAAAAAGATTATTTAAGTTTTCCTCGAAAAATGTAAATTTTTCCCATTATTTGGCTTTGAATATTTCAAATTATGCACTTGACGAAAAAAGCTAACCTTTAACATGCCGTATCTCGGTTTGAATTGGTTTTAAAGATATTATTGGAAAAGAATTTGATTTGCGTTACTAAAAGATACAATTTTAATACCTACAGTTTTTTGATTAAATGCCTATTTTTGAGGTATTCTCAAAAAACCCTCAAAAAGTCGATTTTTCATCGAAAAACTGTTATTTTCAAGCGTGAATAACTCGAAAAATAATAGTTTTACAAAGAAAATGTAAAAAAACATTTTTTTCTTAGAATCACTGTTTCCATGGGATTACATGGTTAAAATGTAATAAAAAATTCCCACCTCCGAGATGGGGTGGCAACCACCCCCAAGGTTTTAGCGTATGATAGCGGCATGACATAGAAAATGATCCTTGGACTATTCCCTACCTTCTGTGAAAATTTCAAGTAAATCCATGCTCCGACTATTGGGGCAGATCGACCGGCTCTGTCCCGTCATACAGCTGACCGACTATAATATATATATACACCGTTTTTAGACGTCAACGCCCTTCCGGTAGGGATCTATGGAGGAGTGTCACCGAGCCGCAAGCCCTTATCCCTTGCCGTACCGTTCCTCCATAGGCCGATCAGACACCAGCTTATTCCAGACCAAGTCGTAGATTCTTTTTAGAATTTTAGACTACGACGTCAGCCTTTTTATTTTTCTATTCACCGGGCTGGAGCTCGAACCTCGATCGCGTCGACCACATATCCACTATAGATTTGTCAATCGTGCGCCTCAGTCCGCTTGGCTAATCTGATCGACTATAATAACTTTTATTTATATTTAATTTAGAATGTGTGTACAGATTTTTAGCCTTAGTAAATGGATTTAATTTCGTTCGTAGGAAAGCAACTTTGATACCCTCTCAGTAACCCCTGTTCTACGTTTCGCTTGACCGACCGCAGTATGTTTCTTTACACACAGTAATCAACACACATTCAAAGAGATTTTTCAGCGCTGACTCTCCGTCTATAAGGTCCTTACGATTATACAGGGTGTCCAGAAACTCTACCGACAAACGAAGACAGGAGATTTTTTAGATAATTTAATCCAATTCACCTAGTCCGAAAATGCTTCCTAAGGGAGCTAGAGCTCTTTGAAGATGGAGTCATGTTATTAGTTTTTCTTAAATAACTCCAGAACGCTTCTATCTAGAAAAACGAAGATTGGTATGCTTATTTACTTTCCAGAAATGAATCCATTCCATCCATTGTGAATTTCTAGTACCGGTCATGGGCGTCCGTTTTGGGTAGGGCAACGGTTATTTTATCGCACAACTTTTTTGTTTTAACTTTTAAGCATTTTTGACACTGGATTATTAAATTGTGAGGTATTCTAGTACTAAAAGGTACTCTTGCTTTAAGTCGGTAGGACACACCGTTTTCTAAAAAAATGAATTTGAAAGTTTTTCGTTTTGGGAATTTGAAAAAAATTTTCAAAAAAAAACGATGTATTTTACTAACTTAAAGCAAGAGTAACTTTTAGTACTCGAATACCTCATAATTTAATATTCTAGTGTCAAAAATGCTTAAAAATTAAGGACAAAAAAGTTACGCTATAAAATATCTGTTGAGCTACCCAAAACGGACGCTTATGACCGGTACTAGAAATTCGCAATTAATGAAATCGATTTATCTCTGGAATATAAATAAATGTACCAGTTTTCGTCTTTCTAAATAGGTTTTTTTGGAAATCTTTTTTTTGAAATTTAAAGAACGAAAAATTTTCAAATCGATTTTTCTAGAAAACGGTGTGTCCTACCGGCTTAAAACAAGAGTACCTTTTAGCACTAGAATGCCTCACAATTTAATAATGCAGTGTCAAAAACGCTTAAAAATTAAAGACAAAAAAGTTATGCGATAAAATAACCGTTGCCCAGCCCAAAACGGACGCCTATGATCGGTACTAAAAATTCGCAAAAGATGGAATAGATTTATCTCTGGAAGATAAATACGCGTACCAATTTTTGTTTTTCTAAATAGAAGCGTTCTGGAGGTATTTAAGAAAAACTCATTACAAGACGCCATCTTCAAAGAGCTCTAGCTTCCTTAGGAAGCATTTTCGGACTAAGTGAATATGGTTAAATTGTCTTAGAATTATCTGAAGAATCTTCTGTCTTCGTTTGTCGGTAGAGTTTCTGGACACCCTGTATTTTGAAAGGCAATCCATGCAAGTTCTATTTGTTTAAATATTGGTGAAGGTCGACTATATAACGTATATGTAAACATATAGGTGAAGGTCGACTTAGATTCGGATCGACTAAAGGCCTCTATTCCCATGCGGATCTGCCCGGCGGATATATCCTCAGGACAGATCCTCAGGACAGATCCGCATGTGTGTATCCACGCGTACGCCTTAAGCCGCGTCCTCACTGGTAAAAATTTGTGATGAACCAGCTGTTCGCCGCCTGCGTGCTCGAGGAAAATTGTGCTAATATGGACGTGTTCGTCGCATAAATCAGACTCAAGAATTTTCGACTCACACAACGCACACGCTTCATTTTTTGTTGGTTTTTGAGAGAAGATCAAAAGATTTGCGTCGCACGCGGTTTGCAGTTGATCGAACGATAAATAAATTTTTTCCGTGAATGTGTAGCACCCATAGAGTTATATATAGGGCTTTTCATTCACAGTCATTTGTTTCGAGCTTCTGTCATATGTCACATAATATTAATATATCTAAGTCATACGTTATTGGCATATCCAATGATACAAACCAAAGACGTATGGCGCAGATATATTAATATTATGTGACACATGACAGAAGCTCGAAACAAGTGACAATCGATGAAAAGCCCTATTAGCATAGAGAGAGTGTCATTCAGAGCGAAGTGACGACACCATCTTTTTTATTTGGATTAGTGCTGTTTCACTCTTACGCATAGTAAAGCTGCTACAGTTGTCCTCCTCTTCCGTGCCTATATTCACACTGAATGTCATCATAGATTTTCGATACAATGTGTTAGAAAGAGATGCAGCAAACCAGTCCATGAGATCTTGTCGTCAGGAAGCGCGGAAGGTAGGCTCCCTCTATGTTAATATTATATCTCTATGGTAGCACCAACGAATTTGTCATCTGTCAAGACACATCTGCGTGTATATACAGTCCGTCTAATTTACTTACCGTTGCACGTCATTATTTACGTTAGAGATCTAAGTTGACATTGTTGCCCAATTACAAAAAATTCTTGAATTCATTTTAAATCAAATACATCACATCATTTTTGCGCAAGTGGATTATACAGCAAAACAAATTATTATTCAATGTAAATAACTAAAAACTTTAGAAATAGAAAACAAGAATTAAGTGATAATCTTACGTTAAAGTACATAATAAAAACAGTAAATATAAATAGTCCAGAAAGCCACTGCGCATCCGCTAGGAAAAAT
The DNA here is from genome assembly GCF_917563875.1 of Diabrotica virgifera virgifera. Lineage (NCBI taxonomy): Eukaryota > Metazoa > Arthropoda > Insecta > Coleoptera > Chrysomelidae > Diabrotica > Diabrotica virgifera. The sequence goes on from NC_065444.1 coordinate 212,681,770, forward strand.
ATTCTAATTCGGATTTTTTGCACAATCTTACTCAAAAAGGACCCATTTTAACAAATTTGCATGTTGCCAGGACCAAAAGTTGATCAAAAATTTTTTTAAACGTTTTTTTTTTTTGTTTTTTTCCTAAAATTATTTTTTCTTGCATGGAACAAAATTTTTTAGATTTTTTGGGTCAATCCAAACAGAAAAGGTCTTTAGTGACTTTTCTCTAAAGTTGATAGTTTTTGACATATAAGCGATTAAAAATTTAAAAATTGCGAAATCGGCCATTTTTAACCCTCAAAAACTATGTGAAAACCTGAAAATTTGAATTCTGCCAAGGTAGGTAGATATTCTTTAAACATCGATTGATGAAATCCCGAAAAGTTTTTTGCAACACAATATTCAAAACTCCTTTGTTTTTTAATTGCTAATCAAGCATGCGCGACACTATTTTCTACCGACAGTATGGTGCAAATGAAAGGAGTAAATTCCTTATTTCGTAAACCGGTGACTTTAAGTAAAAATCCTAAAACAGGTCGGTTTTTATTTTTAAGTTATGATATTGTGGCATATATCTGTACCTTGGAAAAAGAAGGGCCAAAGTCCAATTTCTTACTTTTGAGTAATTCTACTTATTAGGTTTCTCGCTCTTAAAATTAGTTGTCTTCCTTAGGGTATTTTGTATACAGGTTTTATTTTATTGCAGCTGTATTTGTATAACAAGGACCATTACTTGTGTGATTTTTTTTTCAAAATTTAGTAGAAATGGTATTTTAGGTGGATATTGGCCTTTTTCAATTTACCGTATAATAATTTGGATCGGAATCTGACCCTTTTATTATGCACCTGTGCCACTCACTCTCTTGACTTTACATGGTTAATGAAATCATAATTTCGATTACTAATAAGATTTATTCAAGAGAAAGATCTAGGTTTACAAAGTATGGGTATTATTAATAATAATAATAATAAAAAATAATGATAAAGAACTAAACACTCATTATTTTTAGCCGTCAGAATAAGAAAAATCATCTTCCTCGTGTGCTGGAAAATCATCTAAGTATCCGTGAGAACAGCTAATTTCTTCATAAAATTGTATAGTGTATGTAGGGTAATAGTTCCTTAAGGTTCTTCACTTTAAGTTCAGGTAATGGTAGAGGTTCGCTATTAATGGGCGCCAATGAAAAATCTATTTTGTTTTCTCGTTTTCGAAGCGATCCTCTGCTAAGATCAACTTTTTGGTGAATTTTAGTGAACTTTGATGAATTTTAGCCACCTGATTTGAAACCATGGTATTACTTCACCTTCTTCGTTCTTTTTCCTGTAAACAAGCTTGCTAGTCAATAGCTTGCCAAAATTTAGAAAATCAGTTTGATTCATTTCGGGGACATTTAAAGCGGGTTTTCTCTGTAAACTCTTAATGAAATTGCACCAGTCATGTGGTACCTCTATGTTAATTGTGGTTTTCTTTTTTTGCCTCTCAATTGAGGCATGCATTTTATCTGCTTCCATGTGTGTGTGCCCAGCCTCCATAAACTTACGATTAATTTCAGTTACGGAGCCTTTTTCTTGCATAAGAATACAAAAATTGTTATTAAGTAGATGTTCTTATTTTGTCCTGAGTACGAGTCGCTGTAAAAATTTACCTTTGTTATAGATTCTGGTAAAGACAACACAAATCTTCTAACACAGGAGGCTATTTCGGCACCACCCCAACCGGCTATGGTTTCATTCCACAGGAAGCAGGTATCGGTGCTTCCGTTGATATCTGTGGAATAAAAAGTCAAATTGAAGACCCATAGCTCTCTTGTAAGACGATTGACCGTTTCTTAAATAGGGAGTGGGGAGGTACTTTTCCAAATCAAAAGAAGCTGTAACTGTTGCTCCATCCCTTTTGGAACTTTCTTTATCTGCTGCTTTCATTGAATAAGCTTTTCTGCGCGAAGCAAATGGTCCTCTTTGTGTTTTTCCAGCATCGTTCTTTCTTCCTGTTGTTGCTCATTAACCTCCTTTAGACTAGCTAAGGATTTGAGAGCTAAGTTAATCCTGTCACACTTAGAACATGTGTCGTTAGCAAGATGATGCAAGGACAGGTATATTCTTCGTTAAATATATGTCTGTACTGTCCAGTTGTGTAGCAATGCCATTATCTCTGCAATAATCACAATAAAGTCTGTACATTAATGCTATCGAAAGATCTGAACCAAGATACTTTTTGGCAGTTCTTTCCCGTGAATAATGACTGGTATATGCGGGGATACTTTCAATGTGTTGTCGTATCACATCTTTGCTTTGTCGTATTGTAGCGTTTACTTTACACTACCCCTCAAAATTTTCTTGGCTACGCCTATGATATATGGATCGGTACCATCGGATCGAAGCGCCGATCGTTGACCGTATCCGAGAAGCAATTCAGTCTGGGTTCTACGACTGAGCGAACAACATCGCTTTGAATTTTAAGGTGGCATCTGAGTTTAAATAAAGAACACGTGGAAGCAAATAAATTAATATGTCCACAGGAATATAACATCAATATCAGTTACAGCAACATTGGAAGTCTTGAGTAAATACCAAAAAGGAAATAGCAACAAATTTAAATTTAAGTTTCAACCAGTAATGCCGGTCATTATAAAACTCAGATAGCCACCTTAATTATGGGACCATCTCCTACTTTGGAGTACCCAATTTTGCATTGTTTTTGAAAGACAAAACCATTACTTGATTCCACAGCTACCAATATAGCAACTGTTTTGGCTACTATCTCACATCAATCCATCAGCTTTGTATGTGGCAGTTCATTACCTTCTGATCGAGGATCATCTTAAGAGGACTTCATTGGACAACAGTGTGTTTTTGAAAAGATAAGGCTATATTTTTTTTATTGTTACTTAAATTCCTAATAACTTTGATTTTTGTGTACTTTTTGTAAACTGCTCTATATCGATATAAACCAGGTACATTTTATAGTTCTTTGTAAAATAGGGGGGTTTGTTTTTCTCTTTAAAAGAGTTAGATTTCAAGTAAAAAGTAAATAAGTAATGGTCAATAATAATTCTAAATAAATTCAGGCATAAAAATTAATAAGAAAGTAAATACATTATTACAAGGATTTTCACATTTAAATGTTATTCCATTTATATATAAAAGTCATTGAACCCGACTCATTTCAATAAATTTCAGATATTTCCCAGCATCTATAGTGTAAGCTTAGTTCTTCCATATAGATCTGGTATGTAAGATTTGGACACTTGATAGTCCAGTTAGATATTAAGTACTAACAATATTATTAAGACGTTGGCTATTCTCACGGACTCGATGATACATTTCTACTAATACCTTTTTGCTTAGCGCAGTAGTGGTTTTTTTTTTGTATTTACTAGCGGCTTTTCGGTCGTATTTTATCTCAACACCCTACTGTTTTCATGGTTTCTATTTACCTAATATGTAAATAAAGTATGTATACTTTTACTTACTTTATAGATTTATTTAACAGATATTGTTTAATATAAATAAATTATCAATATATTTGTCATTCATACTTTTGATTTTTATTTCAGCGTATTACCAGTATATAAAATAGCAATACAAAGTAAATATTGAATTTTGTTGTATTTCAGGACATTGTCTTCAGTGTCATTGAGTTCCTGTCGTTCGTTACTTTAAAAAAATCTCGAACCTTTCCAACTGCTTGGTTCCGAGAGCCGAGTTCGTCCGAGTTGGCGCCCTTTGTTCTTCTTTCTTCGTTGTACCTCGATATTATTTTATCTCTAGCATTCTTATCTATTTACCTTCCATTTTTTGTATTAAATAGGTCTCATTTTATCCCTTCTTTGTTCCCATATTTCGAAACATATTCAGTGCATTAAAGCTAGCCCGAATCCCCACTTGAGAGTTTGTGTCTCTCCGTCAATTTTAATTGGTTCCTCTGAGCTAAGTCTTTCTTCATTTTATCTGAAATATTTTCTCTTCTACTTTCCTCCTCTTTATCAGTTCTTTCTCTTCCAAATCCCAATACCCAGAGTATTGGGTTACAAATTGGCTAGACCCAACGTGGAGCCTCTTTTTTTTTGCACTTAACTTCTGGCTTTTTATCTTTGGTCGTTGCATTTTAACTTTTAGTTTTGTTCTTTCACTTTTAGTTTTCAGTTAAACGGTTGGTTTTTTTTTGTTTTGCTTTTGCACATTATCTATTGTCTATATCTTAAATAAACTTGTTTTGCTGTATACTGGGTAGACTGAATAAATTGCCTTGTTTTGACTAATTAAGTACCTATTTTGGTTTAAAAATAAATAAATTAGAATATATAATAAAAATTTTCAATATCTCAAATTTAACAGTTTCACATCTTTTAAAAGTCCGGAGTAGCATCAACGTAACTCACTTCACTACCTGAAAGTAACATTTTTGGAATTTTTTAGGTTTCTCTGGGGTTGTAACAGTGCACTGCATCTACCTTCACAACTAGACAGACGAATAAACATTACTGGTATAAGTATTCACTAGAACATTAGCTTGAGGACAGAGAGTAAGTTGAACTTTTCCTACGTTATCATATCTCATTCTCAAGTGTATCTCTTAGTTGTGTAACATGTCAGCGTTTAAGGTAGAGCATTTGTTAGCTCCTGAGTTGGAGTATGAGTTGAGAGTCCGTCAATTAAATGATCCATCGATAGCAACAGTTGATCAGAAAAGGGTAACATTGAGAGGTGCTTTGACGCAAACTTCAGCGAACCGAAGTCATGCTGTTCTGTCAGCTTCCCATCTTAAGTTTAGTGAGGAGCTTCCTGAAATTGAAGTTACTCTTACAGACCTCAAGGCCAAAATTAGTTCTTTTGTTGGTTCCTCTAGTGATACTGCCTATGGTCGCTATACTTCTCGGTTGGGTCATGTTGCAGGTAGAGTCCATCTATTGGAACCTGCAACAGAGGAAGAGGATGCAGTGAAGAAGTCCCTCAATTTCAAAATTCTTGCTCTGGAAGGTGAACTTGATTTCAAAGTGACTCCACAAGCTCACTCCACCCCTCATAACACTAGTGTCTCAGTAAACTCCTTTCCTTTCATGAAGTCTGCTCCTATTCATAAATGGAGTGTACATTTTTCTGGTAGTTCGAATGAAAATGTTCTTGGTTTCTTGGAGAAAATAGAATGTCTGCGTCTAGCGCGTGGGAACAGTGAAGAGGAGTGCTTTTCGTCAGCAGGTGATCTTTTTAAGGATTCAGCCTTTACTTGGTACCTCAATAACCGAGGTAGTTTTACTTCATGGCAACAGTTAGTTGCCAAGCTTAAGTCAGATTTTCTTCCCTATAATTACGAGGACACCTTATTGGACGACATTAAATCACGTAAACAATCTCCTCAACAGAAAGTCACTATTTTCATTAACGAAATTGTTAGTCTATGTAAACGTTTGGAGGTTCCTCTGTCTGAGTCACATATAGTTAGGATTATTAAGAAGAATTTGTTGCCGTCGTATCATTCCAGTCTAGCACTTACAGATATTCCATCTATTGCTGATCTTACTGAAAAATGTAAGAGATTAGAAGAAGTTTTGTCATGGTCTTCTGAACCTGTATCTAGTGTCCCTAGTCGGTCAAATGGTAGAAATAACGTATCGTCCTATTCTGGTAGGCCAAATTATTCCCGGTCTGGTAATGTGTCTACTTTTAACTCCAGAATTACCTGTTGGAATTGTCGGCAGCCAGGACATGGGTATTTTGACTGTTCTGAACCTAGAGGTTTGTTTTGCTATGGGTGTGGACGTCAAGGAGTCCGTAAGTTTGAGTGCGAATTCTGTTCGGGAAACGGAAAAAGGAGTGAATGGCCCCTGGCAACCACTCCTCATCGAAACACAGGGGATACTGTCGAAAATCCTCAAGACCCAGGAACCAGTTTCTCGAGTCAGGAGGCCCAAGCCTCAACCAGTCAATCACCTCACCCTCCACCGAAAGACAAAAGACCACGGAACGGCAAATACCAACCGAAAAAGGGACAACGTTAGTCGACCATGTACTTTGTGATTCTTCTGTAGTTTCTCCAAGTAGTACCTTATCTTCCCTTTTTGATGTAGACATTAATTCATTATTAGTTCGAAAAAACAAGGATAATCGTCCATACCTTGAAATATCTATCTTAGGACATTCTTGTTTAGCTTTACTGGACACAGGGTCCAATATCTCTATTTTAGGTTCTTTAGGTCTGGAATTTCTCCAGAATTCTAATGTTAAGATAGGAATGGATGAGAGTTTGCAGGTGACTACAGCTGATGGTCAGGTCCAACCAATTTTAGGTCAGTTTACAACTGAGATTTCTGTTAGTTCCTGTAAAAGGATAATTACATTTTTTGTTATACCTTCTGTTAAGAATTCAGTTATCTTAGGGATGGATTTTCTGAAAACTTTTAATAGTGAATTGAATTTTACTGAATTTTCTTTATCTGTCTCTTCTTTTAATATCTCTTGTGTTGATGCAGTTAAAGATATGAGTAGACTTAATGCTCAGGAGTTAGAGCAGTTGAATAAGGTCATTAAATCATTCTCTTCTATCTCTTCGAAGAATCAGTTAGGTAGAACTCACCTCATCGAACACCACATTGATGTGGGTTCGTCTAAGCCCTTCAGGCAATACCAATATCCCTTGCCTCAAGCCTGGCATGAAAGCTTGGTAAAGGAGGTAGATGAAATGCTTAAGCTGGGTATTATTGAGCCCAGTTCGGCTTCTTTTTGTAGTCCCTTGTGGATGACAAAGAAGAAGGACGGTACTTTTCGCGTCTGTTTCGACGGACGTAAGTTGAACAGCATAACTGTTAACAGGGATGCTTATCCTATACCTCGTATAGATATCATCCTGACTAAGTTACAGAACGCGAAATACATTTCATCTATCGACTTAAAGAAGGCATTTCTACAGATTCCACTGAGCAAAGAGAGTAAGAAGCTTACTGCCTTTGCAGTAAATGGCAAAGGATTGTATCAGTTCACTACAATGCCTTTTGGTCTGGTTTCTGCTCCACAGACTATGTGTAGATTAATGGATTTGGTAATAGGTCCTGCTCTAGATCCCTTTTGTCAATACTATCTTGATGACATTCTAGTCATTACTCCTGATTTTGAAACTCATATCTCTGTACTGCAGCAGTTGTTCCAGCGTCTAAAAGATGCAAATTTGACGATTAACTTGGATAAAAGCAGCTTTTGTCGTGATTCTATTAAGTTTTTAGGATATGTTGTAGATTCACATGGTCTTCATACCGACCCTGACAAAGTGTCAGCTATTCGTGATTTTCCTGTACCTAAAAATACCACTCAGGTCCGTAGATTGTTAGGAATGGTGGGTTATTATAAGAAGTTTGTTAAGTCCTATTCTACCTTGTTGTCCCCTATCACGGATTTGCTTCAAAATAGGAAAAAGGGACAAAATATTGTGTGGACTCCTGAGGCTAATGAAGCTTTCATTAAAATCAAGGAGGCTCTCACAAATTCCCCAGTTATGGTAGCCCCAGACTTTAATAAACCCTTTTATTTGATGACAGATTGTTCAAACACCGCATCTGGAGGTGTACTGTATCAAATTGTCGATGGAGAAGAACACCCTATAGCCTACACAAGCAGGAAATTAAATAAAGCCCAGAAAAATTATACTACAACTGAAAAAGAGTTGTTAGCTATAATTACGGGTATTGAACATTTCAGATATTTTCTTGAGGGTCGTTCGTTTACGGTCATAACGGACCATAGTAGTCTGGTGTGGTTACAAAGTATGAAGAACCCATCTCCTCGTTTGGCTAGGTGGATTTTAAAATTGGCACAATATGATTATAAAATCGTTCATCGCAAAGCTGCAGGTGTAGTAGTCGCTGATGCCCTTTCTAGGACATTTGATATTAATTTGTTAGATTTATCTTCGTTACAACCAGATGATTGGTATCGAAAAATGTTGTATGATGTTCAGAATGTTCCAGGTAAATTTCCTGATTTTAAAGTTGAGCATGGTGTGTTGTATAAGCATGTTTTAAGTTCTATGGATGCCCTTACTGGAATGTCGGAATGGAAGATAGTCGTTCCAACTCCGAATAGAGCAGAGGTTTTGGCCACTTTTCATGACTATCCTACTGCAGCTCATTTTGGTTTCTACAAAACATTCCGTCGTATCTCTGAACTCTATTACTGGCCAAAGATGCGTCAGACTATTCGTGGCTATATCGCTCGATGCAAAATTTGTGCTACGTGTAAGTCGACAAATCTTCCTCAACCAGGTTTAATGGGTAGTTATCGACGGATTGATTTTCCTTTTCAACTTGTCTCTTTAGATCTCATTGGTCCTTATCCTAGGTCATATAAAGGTTCTCAGTATGCCTTAGTAGTTGTCGATTATTTTACAAAATTTCCTTTGGTTCATACCATGTCTAAGGCAACTACTTCAGCGATTATTAAGTATCTTGAGAATGAAGTTTTCTTAATTTATGGTGTTCCACAGATCGTGTCTTGCGATAATGGACCCCAGTTCACAGCTAAGGCTTTTCGCGATCTCATGTCTAAATATAATGTACAAAAGATCTGGTACAATGCAAATTATCACCCACAAATTAATCACACTGAAAGGGTTAACAAATCAATCGTGACTGCTTTAAGATCGTATTCTTTTCCTGATCAGAGAGCTTGGGATACCCATATCCACTCTATAGTACAAGCTATCAGGACTTCTTCTCACGAAATAACCAAATGTCCTCCATCGTACTTAATGTTTGGTCGTCATGTTCCTCTTTCTGGTGATTATTTTGGTAAAATCTCAGAAAATGCCACTAATTTTCCTGCAATATCAGATAAGTCACACCGCTTAGAAGATATTCAGCATCTTCCTGATATCTATGTGGATATTCGCAAACGTTTAAAGGCATCTTATGATAGAAATAAGTGCCGTTATGACCTGAGAAAGAGAGCCTTATCTTTCAGAGTTGGAGATTCCGTTTTAAAGAAAAATTTTGCTAAATCTGATAAAGTAAATTTCCAATCTGCCAAGCTGTGTCAAAAATACATACCTTGCACCGTTATTAAGGTTATTTCTCCTTTGATCTATGAGTTAAAGGAAACCGCCACTGGCAGGAAACTAGGAAGGTTTCATGTCAAAGATTTACTTGAGGATAAGACTGTAGGTCCACATAACTTGTCTGATAATTCAGATGGTTCATCTTCAGACGAAGATTAAATCGTGAGGAACCAGTTTGTTATTTAAGATCTGCTTATTTATTGTGTTTACCTGGTTAACATCTGTTTGTTGTGCTTTTTATCTTATTTTATCTTATCTTAAGGTTGGTTAATATCTTAGTTTATGGACTTGTTCATTTTGCTGGTGGTTGTCACTTGAAAGTCCAAACGACCTATCATAGGAGTACAAGATGGATAATGAGAATTTTCCCCGTCTTGAATTCTGAGTTAAAGAAGTATTTATAGGGATAATTAGGAAAGCTTTTTACAAAATATTGTATGTGATATATGGTCTGCGTGGGTTCCGGAAACCATGTCCATAGATCGTATGCCTTCACTTAACTGCGTCAGGGTTTTAGCGTGGGTTCAGGATTGATCACCCTGGACTTGTGCACTTCACTTGGCTCAGAAATATATTAATATCTATAACTTGTTCCTAGAGTGTCTCTTAGGTTGAAATTAGAATGTGTCATATAGAATTGGATCGTTCTGATATTCAACAGTAAGTAAGTCTGTTTAACTTGGTTGTCATCTCCTATGCTGTTATCTTTTAAATGATTTGAGTTTACATATCTTATTACCATAAGTTGGATACCTGTCTCTCTACCACTTGGTTGGATTAGTAGATGTGAGTGTGTGAGTTACCTTATTTATCTCCCTACTGAGCATTATGCTGGTAGATGTCCTTCTACCTTAAGTATGAAAAGGTAGATGTGAGTTTATCTTTACCTTTACCTTGAGTTTATCTCGTATCTTTACCTTGATGAGTTTATCTCGTATCTATATCTTGATTGACTTCATATCTTATCTTTATCTTAATTATTATAGAGTCCTAAAAGTCTGTCCTTTACTGTTCTTGTCGTGAGTAAAGAATTGGACCACGTAAATAGTGCAGTTTAGGTATTACGTTTAGGATATTTATTATCTTTTACCTTGTGCATACCACAAGTAGATGTGGGCTTGCAATTACCTGTTTTACTTTTAGCATACCCTATACCATGAGTATAGTGGGCTTGCTAGTATCTTTACCTAGATTGTGTCTTCCTACCTTTCTGAAAGCGAGTAGATGTTATGGATTATCCTTTACCTTGAGTTTCAGATGTTGTTGATATCCAGAACCATATCATATATGTTTAGGTTTGTAGTAATGTAGTTTTAACTGGTCCTAGTGAATTAGTCCCTCATTGAATTCTGGGGTGATTAATAGAATTTGTTCGCTCTAGTGTCAATGTTGGGTAAAGTAAATAGGATTCGTTTGGGTTAATTGTTGTAAATGGTTCTTGGTAGTATGTTAGGGGTTGTTAATACACAACCGTAATGTAGTTTTAATGTGGTTACTAACACTTGAGAATGTAGGTGATGAGTAGGGTATATAGTTGACTTACTCTATAATAAGGTTCTAGTATTATATTTAGCACGTAAGTGATTAAGGTGTAGTTTTTTTTTTCCTCTCTTTTGCCTTTCTTAATCCATAATCGTATTAAGTTGAATTAAATTATCGCTTTTAATAACTGTAGTAAATTACACATCCCTTCTCTATTCCGTGGTTTATGTAAGCCTAATTCAGTAGATCCTGTGTGGTCTGTGTACTGTTTGTCTGACTCCGTCATTGATTTTATCCTGCCTGTTGAGCACAACATTGTGGTTTGCTACCACAACGTTTGGCTTTACCGTATCCATCATCAAATTCGCCCAAACGTTTGTTGTTCTGAAATAAAAAAAAAAGAGGAAAATTCTAGAAGTTTTCCCTCTTTTTTTTTGCTGAAGAAGAGGGAGAATGTAGCGTTTACTTTACACTACCCCTCAAAATTTTCTTGGCTACGCCTATGATATATGGATCGGTACCATCGGATCGAAGCGCCGATCGTTGACCGTATCCGAGAAGCAATTCAGTCTGGGTTCTACGACTGAGCGAACAACATCGCTTTGAATTTTAAGGTGGCATCTGAGTTTAAATAAAGAACACGTGGAAGCAAATAAATTAATATGTCCACAGGAATATAACATCAATATCAGTTACAGCAACATTGGAAGTCTTGAGTAAATACCAAAAAGGAAATAGCAACAAATTTAAATTTAAGTTTCAACCAGTAATGCCGGTCATTACAAAACTCAGATAGCCACCTTAATTATGGGACCATCTCCTACTTTGGAGTACCCAATTTTGCATTGTTTTTGAAAGACAAAACCATTACTTGATTCCACAGCTACCAATATAGCAACTGTTTTGGCTACTATCTCACATCAATCCATCAGCTTTGTATGTGGCAGTTCATTACCTTCTGATCGAGGATCATCTTAAGAGGACTTCATTGGACAACAGTGTGTTTTTGAAAAGATAAGGCTATATTTTTTTTATTGTTACTTAAATTCCTAATAACTTTGATTTTTGTGTACTTTTTGTAAACTGCTCTATATCGATATAAACCAGGTACATTTTATAGTTCTTTGTAAAATAGGGGGGTTTGTTTTTCTCTTTAAGAGAGTTGGATTTCAAGTAAAAAGTAAATAAGTAATGGTCAATAATAATTCTAAATAAATTCAGGCATAAAAATTAATAAGAAAGTAAATACATTATTACAAGGATTTTCACATTTAAATATTATTCCATTTATATATAAAAGTCATTGAACCCGACTCATTTCAATAAATTTCAGATATTTCCCAGCATCTAGAGTGTAAGCTTAGTTCTTCCATATAGATCTGGTATGTAAGATTTGGACACTTGATAGTCCAGATAGATATTAAGTACTAACAATATTATTAAGACGTTGGCTATTCTCACGGACTTGATGATACATTTCTACTAATACCTTTTTGCTTAGCGCAGTAGTGGTTTTTTTTTGTATTTACTAGTAGCTTTTCGGTCGTATTTTATCTCATCACCCTACTGTTTTCATGGTTTCTATTTACCTAATATGTAAATAAAGTATGTATACTTTTACTTACTTTATAGATTTATTTAACAGATATTGTTTAATATAAATAAATTATCAATATATTTGTCATTCATACTTTTGATTTTTATTTCAGCCTATTACCAGTATACAAAATAGCAATACAAAGTAAATATTGAATTTTGTTGTATTTCAGGACATTGTCTTCAGTGTCATTGAGTTCCTGTCGTTCGTTACTTTAAAAAAATCTCGAACCTTTCCAACTGCTTGGTTCCGAGAGCCGAGTTCGTTCGAGTTGGCGCCCTTTGTTCTTCTTTCTTCGTTGTACCTCGATATTATTTTATCTCTAGCATTCTTATCTATTTACCTTCCATTTTTTGTATTAAATAGGTCTCATTTTATCCCTTCTTTGTTCCCATATTTCGAAACATATTCAGTGCATTAAAGCTAGCCCGAATCCCCACTTGAGAGTTTGTGTCTCTCCGTCAATTTTAATTGGTTCCTCTGAGCTAAGCCGTTCTTCATTTTATCTGAAATATTTTCTCTTCTACTTTTCTCCTCTTTATCAGTTCTTTCTCTTCCAAATCCCAATACCCAGAGTATTGGGTTACAGTATCACATCTATCACCGATCTTTGCATGAGATGTGTGCTTACCACGGCCATCAGAAGAACATATACTACCATTTCCCCTTTTTTTCTCTACGATTATTCTGACTTTTTTCAAAGTTAAGTCAAATATAGCTAAATACATTTTTTGGCATACTTCTGTTTTATTACTTTCTATTTTCAAGAAATATCTTCTAGAATATACTCGTCTATTGCTATCTTGCTTTTCTAAATATTTTGGGTTAATACCTTTCACAACAATTGCACTTAGGTTTGATTCTGTAATTTAATAAATTTTGCAGATGGTGTTAGTTCCATATAACTGTTATTTGTTTACATATCTTGGTTCTTTGTCATTTCAAGTATCATCCGAGTCCTGTTTGAATACATATTTAACGCAATTATTATAATGGAAACACAAAATAGAACACAACAGAAGCAACCGACTACCATAACAGTAAAGTTATGCGACCGCGTGCGTGAAACAAGTAGAATGGCCAATCTCCACATTGGCTTAGCTTATCCTGCGTATTGAATGGGACAAAGTGACACATTGGCCTTTATAAAATTCAGCTACTGGACACATTGGCCGTTAAAACATATGTTTATTTTTTAAATGATCAATTTTAGGAGATTTGCCCCTTTACTACTGAAAGTATGAAAAAAGACATGAATATTGGTACCACAAGCTAAAAACCGCAATTTTTGGAGATTGGCCCTTATTATTCCAAGGTACAGATATAGAATACTAGTGACGTCATCCATCTGGGCGTGATGACGTAATCGATGATTTTTTAAATGAGAATACGGGTCGTGTGCTGGCTCATTTGAAAGGTTCTTCAATTTTCTATTAAGTAATATAAACATGTATATAATTATTTATACAGGGTGTCCAAAAAATTTTTATTAAATTAAATAATTTGGCAAATTGACAAAAAAATTAAATTATTGGGCACCTTGTATAAATATTTATGTAAATGTTTATATTACTGAATAGAGAATTGAAGAAACTTTCAAATGAGCTAGCACACGACCCCTCTTCTCATTTAAAAAAATCATCGATTACGTCATCACGCCCAGATGGATGACGTCACTAGTATACCATATATGTCATAATATCATAACTTAAAAATAAAAATCGACCTGTTTCGGGATTTTTCCTTAAAGTCGCCGGTTTACGAAATAACGAATTAATTCCTTTCATTTTATTTGCACCATACTGCATACACATGCAACGGTGAAAAATAGTGTCGCGCACGCTTGATTAGCAATTAAAAAACAAAGGAGTTTTGAATATTGTATTGCAAAAAACTCTTCGGGATTTCATCACTCGATGTTTAAATAATATCTATCTACCTTGGTAACATTCAAATTTTCAGTTTTTCACATAGTTTTTGATCGTTAAAAATGGCCGACTTCGCAATTTTTCAATTTTTAGTCGCTTATATGTCAAAAACTATCAACTTTAGAGAAAAGTCACTAAAGACCTTTTCTGTTTGGAATGATCCAAAAAACCAAAAAAAATTTGTTCCATGAAAAAAAATAATTTTAGGAAAGGAACAAAAAAAAAACGTTTAAAAAATGTTTGACCAACTTTTGGTCCTGGCAACATACAAATTTGTTAAAAGGAGTCCTTTTTGAGTAAGATTGTGCAAAAAATCCGAATTAGAATATTTTTCCTAGCGGATGCGCAGTGGCTTTCTGGACTAAAAGAAACAAATACTTATAGTAAAGAATAAAAACACATAATATGAAGTATCATCACCGCAACTGTCAAATGAATGTTACCAATTAATGCCAAAATATCACTTTCGTTCGATTACAGTTACAGTGTGTTCCGAACAAATGTGCTCCATAAAAACGCTTTATGCTCTATTTATAAAAATTAAATGAAAAATTTTATTGTGTATTTCTTTAAGTTAACATTAATAGAAATCTTTAAATATTATTTCTACGCGTACATAATAAAATATGTCTAGTGGCTGCAATGCCAGTGTACTCGGCAAAATGATTCCAAAAACGAACATACCTATCACCTAAATATTTCGTGTTGGTATCATGTGACGTCACGGGCTATGACGCGGATGACGTGAAACGGTAAGTAAATTAGACGGAGTATAGATAACAACGAATCTGCCCGTCGGACGTATCGGCCGGACAGATCCGCATGTGAATAGGACCCTATAAGTAATAGCCATAATTTATTTTATTTTAGGTAACCAAATACTATACAAATTACAGTTTAGTTTCACCGTATTAAGCTTAGTAAAATTAATTTATTAAATTTTCGAAACTTTGGTTTCATCATTAAATTTATGATAAAGCACCTGGTGGTAAAATTATATCCAATACAATTTGACACGAGTATTACACCAACAATCAATACACTAAATTTACCTAGTAGGTATTAAGTCGTGGATATTCATAACTAATACAAAACAATTAAAAACCTGTTGGACCTGTTAAAAATTGGAATAGTAACAATCTCATAGCATAACTAAACACCAGCTGGTTAACCAAAATAATCCGTTATTATTCATAATATAGTAATTAAAATGTAAATATGGAAAATAAATTATATCATCAATTTTCATTGCGGTTAACCATATTATTTTCCGAAATATCCAATATCCAATTATAGAGTCAGTGAGGTGAAAGCAATAAGTAACTTGCTAAAACATTGTTGGGGTTTGTCTATAGTAACAAATTATTCTCATCCGAAAAGTTTTGTTGAAATTTCATTGGATCAGATGATTTATTTTGCATATTTATGATTTTGAACCCTGGTGGAGCTTTATATTAACGGCGATACGCAAACTTCGAATCGTATTCATGACTACAGTTTTCTATCAGTTTATAGCGTAAACAGATATTAAATTTCGTTTATATTATTTGCTTGATATAACAATAAGCTACTAGGTTTTATAAAATAGAACGGATAACAGAGAACTTTAGATTTAAAGGCATATTTGAAGCTAAATACGTATAGTTTGTTGTATTTTATGTCATGAGTAGAGACTGAAATATATACCTACAAAATGCATTTTTTTCATATATGGCATATTTTGTATTATATTTTTTTGGTATACTGGGAGGTATACTCTCCCAGTGGAATAGAAATGTTGAAATTTCCACCACTACAGAATATTCCTGCGCCCGAACCGTCTGCAGTTTTAGACCCGTCCGTATACCAGGTGCAACCCTGCAGTCTCTGCAGAGTCTCTGAGAGTTTCCTCTGTCCCATTTGTCTCGTGGGCAAATGTCCACTTGAAAAGGTACTTCAGGCCTGTATATTGATGCCATATGGTCAGAAATCATCATCCATTCGACATCATTAGTTTCATTCGTTATTCTACTATGTCCTGATTTAACTAGTATGTTGCTCAGGTTTTCTTGCAGTCTATAATATCCCATTCTCGCCTCACCTCTTATTGTTATATGTAAAGGAGGGAGATCCAGTAGTGCCTCCATAGCTGCTGTAGGTGTGCCCCTTATAGCCCCCGTGATTCCGAGACAAGCAAGTCTTTGCACCTTGCTTAATTTGATGATGGCACTTTTTTGCTGCACCTTTGTCCACCATACCACTGATGCATATATAATTGTGGGTTTTACCACCATGTTATATGTCCAATATACCATGTCTGGTCTTAAACCCCACATTTTCCATGAGTACGTCTGGCTATCATTAACGTAGTTACCGCTCTCTTCTTTATTTTTTCTATCTGCTGATTCCAAGTAAGTCTTGAGTCTAATATTATCCCGAGATACTTTACTTCACTCACCAGATTTAAATGTACACAATTTAGACTTAGAGGACCCAATTCTTCTGAATTCCTTCTTTTAGTAAATTTCATGATTTTGGACTTCAGAGGACTGATGTTAAGCCCTACATTTGAAGTCCATTCTGTAACTACGGTCAGAGCCTGTTGCATTCGATCTCTGACTGTACCATTAAATTTTCCGTGGGCTAAGATGACTAGATCATCCGCATAGAACAGGACGTGATGCCTATCGTTGTCGAGTCTAGCTATCAGGCCATCCATGACCAGATTCCAAAATAGAGGAGACAAGACTCCCCCTGTGGTTAGCCTCTGGCTACCTGAGCTGACACTGTATCCCCTAGCAACGTAGCATATATCACACGGCTCCTCAGCATACAGTCTATCCATCTGCAGTTTGTTTCGTCTATTCCTTTTAGACGGATCGCCCTTTTGATTGCTTCGTAGGAGGTGTCAAATGCTTCCTCGATATCGAGAAATGCACCCAACATCACCTCTTGGCTTTCTAGAACGTACTCCACCCTCCTGTACAAGATGGTGCAGTGCAATTTCTGTGGAAACTCCCGCTCGATACGCATATTGTCACTGATACATCGGATTTTCAACCAACACACCGTCCCTGATAAGCCTATCGAGCAGTTTTTCTAAGGTCTTTAGTACGAATGACATCAGACTTATTATCCGCAGAGACTTGGTCATTTCCTGTCCGATTTTGCCAGGTTTGAGTATAAAAGCCACCCTTATTAGCCTCCATGCTTTTGGTATGTACCCCAGAAGGTCGTTTCCCTTCTGTAGAAGTATTGGATAAATCCCGTCCGGACCCGGTGATTTATATGTCTCGAATGAGTTTATTGCCCATTTGATTTTGTAGCGCTTGGTAGGGCGTTTGATATTTCCCTTGTAGAAAAGCCTTTGGTAATCCAAAGGGGGGTCAAAGGTATAGAGTTAAAGAGACAAAAAAAATTCTCTATAGGTCGTAGTGCCGAATCCTTGGTGACTGTCTACTGCCTGAGCTTTTTACAAAGGACCAGGCAACACTCCTTATGGAAAAGGGGTCCCGGTCAAATTTGATGAAAGTTTGGTCAATGATACTTCTTGATGCGTAGATTAAAAAAGTCCATGGCACCTGGGTCTGAATAACTACTATTCTCGAGTTACAGCCTTCTGAAGTTATTGGATTCGAGTTCTCGGTTTACGTTAAGTGCACTAATTTACGGTCAAGTGAACGAAAATATTTATTATTAGAAGAAGCGAAACTTATGTTCTTCATACATACTTGCGTGTTGTATATGAATTCGTGGTCAAAAATAGTTGGATCCTATTTTAGTCTTCAGAAAACCTCCAGAAAGTCTTCAGAAAACTAAAGAAGTGCGGTATAAAAGGTGCTGCTAGATCGATATAAGCATTATCATGTTTTCATGAATGCTTCTCAGTTATGGAATACCAGCAAAACTACAGTTCCGCCTTATCTTTAGAAAACTACTGAACAGTGGCGGATCTAGGGGTGATGGGGGTAATTCCACTCGTAACATGTTCCAGAATAATTAAAGAAAAAATTGTTGAAACATAAAATACATTAGTTGACATGAAACTTGTCCCGCATATCAGATATAAGACAGGTAGAGAACATGGACTTGATTTCAATACAAAAAAAAACAAAAGTAAATGGTAGTTTGTAAATGCTAAATATTAATTAAAATTGTCTATGGAAAAATCGGATTTAAATCATCTTCGACTATTCGTATGTTAACATTTTGCTGATTTCGGTTAGATGCATCATACGTCGTGTTAACTAACGACCTATCAGGATACTTAACATTGGGTTGATGTCTTGCAAAGCCTAAAAACCATAACACACTGGTGATATGAGCACAAGTACCTACAGTTCTCGCACCAGATTGACAGGTACAGTAATACCCGTTAATCGGTTCTTCTACAGGCTCATCTTCATCATTATCTTCATCAACCGTATAGGAAATGAATACTTGGTGTTTTGTAGCTTGCCGAAACCTAGAAAATATTCGAAATCTTATGAATCCCGGTTTATTCATATTCTCATCAATTTGAAACTATTCGTCATTTTCTCTTATTATTTTATCTTGTATGTAAGATGGTGCCAGTTTAATTTGATATATCTCAATCGTAAGGTCTTTTAGGTAGTCTAAGTCGAAAACAGGAAAGTTAGCAATATCATGATTATGAAGCCTTCTCCATTGACCATTTCTTCTATATGATTATACCTAAGTTTGAATATTATAGTTGTTATAAAAACAACCCTACAAAATTATTCTCCATAATATTTTGTATTAAAAAGCTCATCATCATTGGCTGTAGAACCCCTGGTGGACCTCGGTCTGTTCGAGAATCGGCTTCCACTCCATTCTATCCTTCGCCTTGGTTTTCCAATTTCGTACTCTTAACACCCGTAACTCATCTTCTCTGGTCCTTAAATCGTACTTTGGGCCATGGGCGCCCATACCCATGGGCAGTGGGGCCGTGACACCCCTGGCTTTTCGGGTGCTTTGAATTATATATGGTTATTCAAAGTATACAAAATATAATATGCAACATCTTCACGTTTGCCACCCCCCTAAAAAATTTTATATAGGGGCCCGTACTCTGGGCTTACGTCTTTTCGTCACACTATCCGCTCTTTGGTTATAAATGTGTTTTGATGGCTCCATCTAGTTCATTTTCGTTAAATAAAGTTATTTCATTAATTCTGGAACATGTTATTGGTGGAATTACCCCTATCCCCCTAGATCCGCCATTTATGAAAACATGATAATGCTTATATCGATCTAGCAGCACATTTTATACCGCACTTCTTTAGTTTTCTAAAGACTTTTCGGAGATTTTCTGAAGACTAAAATAGGATCCAACTATTTTTGACCACGAATTCATATACAACACGCAAGTATATATGAAGAACATGAGTTTCTCTTCTTCTAATAATAAATATTTTCGTTCACTTGACCGTAAATTAGTGCACTTAACGTAAACCGAGAACTCGAATCCAATAACTTTAGAAGGCTGTAACTCGAGAATAGTAGTTATTCAGACCCAGGTGCCATGGACTTTTTTAATCTACATATCAAGAAGTATCATTGACCAAACTTTCATCAAATTTGACCGGGACCACTTTTCCATAAGGAGTGTTGCCTGGTCCTTTATAAAGACACAAGCCGATAAATAGCGAACATGGGAGAATCTACAATATACATCTATCACCTGCCCGCTTATCTAGATGAAATTCTAACATAATTCTGCATCCTTAGTACTCAAATATGAGTAAAATAAAAAAAAAGAAAAGACAGTTTTAGATTAGATTCGATTCGGGGCCAACATCATTGGCTAGCCAAGGTTTTTGCTTTTCAGCGTCTTCAGAGTCGCCTGTGGTGTATCACGAAGCGAACTGAATCCGGCTGTCAAAGTATGCCTATTAATAAAATATTAAATGCGTACGGGCGCGTCAGCGACATCTTTATAGAGACAGAGAAAATTTTCTATAGGTCAGGTTTTATTAATATGCATACTTCGCCAGCCTGATTCAGTTCGCATCGGGATAATATCCTGTGGTATATTATACCACAGGCGGCTCTGAAACGCTAAAACGCAAAAACCTTGGTCAGCCGATGGTGGTGGCCTCGAATCGAATTTAATTTAAAGCTGCTTTTTCGTATAGAGTTAAATGGAGAACGGATCTACTGTAATATTATGACTAAAGCTCGGATTTATAGGCAACAAAAATTGAAGAAAAAGGCGCCTATATAGGCAAAGATTTTTATTAAAAAAGGCAGGAATATTTACATTTAGGCAAAATATAAGCAATAAAGGAATATAACTTATTATTTATTGTACAAAGTGAATTAAAGTAATATTAACTTAAGGCAGGTATATTTACACATCATAATCATAACATTAGTATAAATAAACTAGTAACTAAATAACTGTTAATTAATAATTAAACATTGTAACCACTTAAAATTTTATCATTAATAGAAACAACTAAATGTTTTTCAATACTTTCGGTCTTAAAACTATGTCTTCGATCACTTAAAATTAATTTGTACATTGAAAACGAACGTTCGACATCGACAGATGTAATTGGAGCATATTTCAGAGCGGATAATAAATCTGGCATAATTTGTAATTCCTCGGAAAATGTTCAATTCAAAACTTTAGCAACATTAGGTAAAAACGAAAAACCTTCATTCTTGTCGAAAACATATTTCATTTTTTTAAAAATTAATTGACCGTTACTTCCATGTGCCGATTTAATTTTCGTCTTTAAATTATCTATTAATCTTACTGACTCACATAAATTTATCTCTTGTTTTTCTAATAAGGTAATTGTGGTAACTATTAATTTATAATTGTCATTGATATAAGCGAGTGCCTGTTTCAATTTGAGATTTTTTAATATTTTTTTTTTGCTTCTCGAATGGCTTCGGAAATATCATCATCAAATTCTGACATAACTAATTCTATTTCATTGCAGTGTTCAAAGTAAAAAAAACTGCTTCCACCCAGGTTCTCCACCTTGTAATTACTGATTTAGGTGGCAAAGGGAGACCGGGAAGTCTTTCTTTATATATTTGCACCCTCAACGGAGCCTTTACAAAAACTTTTTTCATAAAATTTATAAAATTATTTACCAACGGAAACAGATTTCTTATTTCTTCAGCAATTCTATTTACCCCGTGGGCTACACAAGTGCAATGAATTAAATTAGGATAAAAAATCTTTAAATTAACAGCAGCTTTTAACATATATGCCGCAGCATTTGAAAGCATTAATTAATTATTTTAATAAATTATTATTATTTTATTCACTGGTATAGGGTTGGGTAAAAAAGGTTTGGTAAACTATCTTGTATAAATCGACTTATTGTTAAATTGTTTGTTTTTCCAATTCTTTAACGGCAACTAAATAAGGTTTTCTCGCAAAGTTTTCGTTCAAAATTCCAATCATTAAATTAGCTATATACCTGCCGCATACATCTGTCGTTTCATCCACGATAATATACAAAAAATTGCCCTCTAAATACATTCCACATACCATTTTTCCACAGTATGTTTTCTCAATGTACTCTCGTCCGGTAAGGATTAATTAAGATATTTTTCGAAAAAGCATTTAAAACTAGGGTTATTCACTTTATATAGAGGAATGTTGGATGCAATTATCATCTGGCATAAATCAAATTTAAATGCGTCTTCCTCCTTTTTTTTTGAACTGCTTAAACTATCCCGCAAAAATATTTGAGCTAACTTAGAGGAATTTAATTTTTCCAAATTACGTTTATGAAGTGGGGTTCCACAATGCTGGTCAATAAAGTACTTTTTTCTACTTGAAATCTGAGAAAAAAAATAATTAGAATTCTAAAAGCGCTTTAGAATTTAGTTATGTTGTGGGACGAGAAAAAAGAGAAAAAATAAAACATGATTTACCGCATTTACATTGACCGCATGATTTACAAAATGCTCCATCTCCTTCTAGAGAAAGTTCCGAATAAGGTGCGATCCATAGCCTTAATTTAGATGTCATCTTTTCACACAAATGTCTAAAACGTTTTAAAACGTGTTCTTTGCTGTTCGGTATACGCAACAAAACTATTCTAGGATATAGCAATTTGTGACTAAACTCTGATACAGTAACCGACTGTACAACTGATAATAAACTAATAAAGCTTAGGGATTTCCACATAGTTAACCCTCAAGTAAAGTCTCGATCAGGTACATTTTCCTAGAAATCTGTTATATAAACAAACCATTGATATTTTATTATTGACCCAAAATTTTATTATAGAATGGTTTAGTAATAGAATAATATCATGGGTAGTACCATGGAATTTAAAAAAGGCACAAATAGGCGGAATTTACGAAAAAAGGCAAAAAGTGCAAAAAACAATTATAATAGGCAAAATAGGCAAAAAAGGCATTTTGCCTATAATTAGAGCTTTAATTATGACTTTATTAAACATGAATTTTAACTATGGTATTAGCTGTGGCCAAAGATACTTTATGAGCTCATGTGCCATTTAGGGCAGTCAATGAGGTTATTTGGGTCCGAATTCCATCCTACTGAATCGATTTACTTGATATTTTCACAATAAGTAGAGAATAGCTTAAGAAACAAAGTCTACCCTATGTCGATGTGCGCTTTTATCTTGGAGGTGGCTCCCGCCCCTTCTCGGGGGTGTAAAAATTTTTGGTTAAAATAACCACGGAAGTAGCTAGAGAACCTAATTCTAAGCAAAAACTGTTCAATAATTTTTTTTGAAAACTCAATAATTTATGAGTTATTCGTGGTTGAAAATTCGCCGTTTTCATTGAAAAATGACACCTTTTCGGGCGGTTTTTTGCGAATACCTTAAAATCTATGCATCTAACGAAAAAAACTATACACAATATTTTTGTAGCTTATAAAAAGCAAAGAGATTCGTTCCTTCATATATCTTCTAGTTATAATACAAAAAGAGATATGGTAGGTGAGAAGAGTTTGTTTTTTTGGTGCATGCTGAAATCGGTGTATTCAACTTGAAATAAAAGAGAAACGGTCGATTTTAGTTGTATAATGCTACCAATACCTTTTGTAGTGATTGAACAGATCTTTAGAATGAGCAACAGTAAATGTCGATTACATTCAAAGTAAGCGAGATATGCTGCAAAAAAAATTGATGACTAATGGAATTTAAAAATAAAATGTGAAGTACATTTAACCTCTCATCCATCAGAATCTAAATGCATCGTTTTTCTTCTACAATACTTTTTATTATAGCGTTATTTCTATGTTCAAAAAGTTGGACGGGTTTAAAATGAATAATTTTTGAAAAAAATAAGATCAAATTATAGAGCGCATTTTTAAATTTTCTTAAGAATCTTCCTTTTTCTCCACGTAACTCGAAAATGATAGGAGATACGAAAAAAAGGTACCACATAAAATGTAGGATTTTGTTGAATAAAATTGTTTTTTGTGTTTTAATATTGTATCTTTTATCATTTTCACGTTACATGTAGAAAAAGAAGATTTTTAAGAAAATCTAAAAATGCGCTCTATAATTTGATCTAATTTTTTTTTTCAAAAACCGTTCATTTTAAACCCGTTTAACTTTTTGACTCTGTCCATAATACTATAATAAAAGGTATTGTAGAAGTAAAATGATGCATTTAAATTGTGGTGGATGAGAGGTTAAAAATATGCTTCTCATTTTTTCTTAAAATACATTAATTATCATTTTTTTTGCAGCATATCTCGCTTAGTTTGAATGCAATATACCTTTAATATTGCTCATTTTACGATCGTTTTAAGCACTACAAAGGTTGTTGGTAACATTATACACCTAAAATAGACCGTTTGTCTGTTATTTCAAGTTGAATACAACGATTTGAGCATGCACCAAATAAACAAACTATGTATTTTCACCTACGATAATATCTCTTTTTGTATTATAACTAATAGAAGATTTATGAGGAACTAGTGTCTTTGATTTTTTATAAGCTACAAAAATGTTTTATATAGTTTTTTTAGTTAGATGCATAGTTTTTAATATATTTGCAAAAAACCGTTCGAAAAGGTGTTGTTTCAATGAAAATGGCCAATTTTCAACCACGAATAACTCAAAAAATATTGAGTTTAAAAAAAAAATTATAGAACAGTTATTGCTTACAATTAAGTTCTCTAGCCACTTCCGTGGTTATTTTAACCAAGAAATTTTCTACCCCCGAGAAGGGGTGGGAACCACCCCCAAGATAAAAGAACACATCGGCATAGGGTAGACTTTGATTAAGGAGATAAGTGGAGGCTATTCCGAAAATTTCATTAAAATCCATGCAGCAGGATAGAATTCGGAGGTAATATCCTATTTTTGCTCCCATTGACTGGCGTAATTCGTCTCTCCCCGATATTGTCTCATTTTTAATTTCCTTAAAGGGGTGATACACACGCGAGTAAGTACGCGAACTTACGGCTCGCGACCTTTTTCGCGCGTGTATCACTGCAAGTACGCGTACTTTAAGTCCGCCGAGTAAGTACGCCGTCGATCCAACAAGTTTGAAATCTTACTCGTAACCCGTACGTGTATCACTGCCACGAGCCTCGAGCCTCGAGTCATCATGTTATTGCGTTTAAAGTTACACTTATATTTTCACTAATTAAGCAAATTGCCTAGAAATAGTTCAATCGTTTGTTGTTGAAAGGAGACAAGTTAGATTTTATAAGTTTTGAGAAAATCGTAAACACTATTTTAAGCTATACTAAATTATTTTGATTATTTGTTTTTGAGTAAACCTAATTATTTATAAGCTCTTTTATCCTCCTGATGAAAATATTACCATCTTATCTATGATATTTTGTTTGTTTATGCCTACCTTGTATTAAATTAAAATAGATCAAAAACAAGTGCTATGCCATCATGATTTTGACAGCTTACCACACTTATAAAAAATCAAATTATTCTTCTACTTAAAAAAACCTGATCAAAAAAAAAATCAAACTCTACTAAAAAACATAAGATTTCAGCAAAATTAGGTACACAGAAAATAAAAAATTTAACCACGAGGACAGTTTCTAAATTTTTTGCTACCGACGGCGACCGCGATCTTTAAAACCGCGTACTTTAAGTCTGCCGTGTATCACCGACGGCGAGCCGAGTACGTCCGCGATCTTTAAACCCGCGTACTTAAAGATTGCGTGTGTATCACGCGCTTTAGACCGCCTTTCACTTAGCTTTCACTGGTATTTCAGTAATTGTATTCCTTTTCATTATGTGGTTGTTTGATTTTATCCACTCATTTTTGCTAATATGGTTTAAGCTTTTCAGATTTTGATTTCTATTCTTTGTCCTCTTATAAATCTCCACAAGTAATGCCCCAGTTCCATCAAGAACTTTTCCCATTGTTAGATTTTCCTCTTTCTTACTAGTGAATTTAGTTTACTACGCACTCTCTTTACGTTTACTATATATTTGTTTTTTAAGCTAAAATATAAGCTGCTGTGATTTTTAAAAAGCCTCTCTTGTGTTGTACAAACAATCCCGCTTCCTTCATGAGAGTGCGCTACACTTTAATCTCCACCTTATGCAACTTCTTTGTGACCCCATTTGCACAGGCCAATAATAGAACTCCTACGTTAAACGGTTATCCTACAAATTGAGTAAAATTAACTCTACCCAAAGAGGCAGCATAAACTGATTCCAGCAGTTTGCTCTTACCAAGGCTGCCACTTCTTGGCTTAATCAACATAGAATTGAGATGGCGTTTGATAACCCCTTTCAAAATAAATTTACGCTTCTTGTCTTCGTTTTTGTCACTTTTAGGAGTCTGTGGCTCAGAGTGGAATATTTTTCCTATCTTCAGTGCTATTGATCTCCTCTTATTTCTTAGGCATATCTTTCTTTTTGGTAGTCTTGGTCTTTCTGTGAGAATTTTCATCCTCTCGAGTTCCTTCTGTCATTTTCACTCCTTGGTCAGTTTCCTCCTCTCAACCCATGAGAGAGCCTTTTTACCTTAAGTTCGATTTTGCTAATCTCCTCAGACAATAGTGCAGGTACCTGGCTTCACTCTGCTTAATGTTTACAAACTGTCAAGGTCAATTGGTTCAAGCTCCCAGGAACTTAAAGCCGATTGGCCGATTGAGAATGAGTCAATGGTTACTTTTTTTACCTTCTCTGTGTTTGTGAAGAGTCTCAGTCAGTGACAATAATTGAGGCTGAATTCCATATAAACATAATACCTAAATTATACCTGCCGATATTTCATGAAGAGACCGAAATATCCGAGAGTCAATTTGGCTTTATGCAGGGCAGATCAACAACAGATGCAATTTTCATTATAAGACAGTTGATGGAAAAAATACAGGAGTAAAGAAACAAACGCTCATATGGTATCCATTGATCTTGAGAAAGCATATGATAGAGTTCCTCGAGAGATTCTGTGGTGGGCACTCAATAAGAAAGGAGTCCCTGGTGAATATGTAAAGATTGTGAGGGATATGTATAAGGGAGTAACGAATAGTGTTAGGACAGGTGTGGAGAGACTGATTTTCATGTGAAAGTAGGATTGCTCCAAGGCTCTGTGCTTAGTCCGTATTTATTCTTATTAGTTTTGGACCAGATAACAGCGAAGCTACAGGGTAACATTCCATGGTGCTTAATGTATGCTGATGATGTCGTGTTAGTAGGAAATAGTGAAAGAGACTTAGAACAAAAACTGGAACAGTAAAGGCAAGCTCTGGAAGAAAAAGGTTTAAAACTTAGTAGGACAAAAACAGAGTATTTGGAATGTTCATTTAAAGATGGAGTTACTACAAATAAAATGGTACCTTTGGATGGTAAACTGATTGTAAAAAGCAATAGTTTTAATTACCTGGGATCGGTATTACAGAGTAATGGAGAAATAGATGGAGATGCATGCAGTAGAATTAGGGCTGGATGGATGAAGTGGAAAGAAGCGAGTGGTGTGTTGTGTCGTTGTGTGACAGAAAAGTTCCAATGAAGCTGAAGGGAAAATTCTTTAAAACAGCCATAAGACCGGCTATGATGTACGGAACTGAATGTTGGCAGTGAAGAAGAAAGAGGAACAACGAATGCATATGGCGGAAATGAGAAGGCTTAGATGGATGAGTGGGGTGACAAAGAAGGATAAAATTAGAAATGAGTATATTAGGGGAAGTCTAGGTGTGGCACCAATTGATGCCAAAATGAGAGAGCATAGGTTAAGATGGTTTGGTCATGTTCAACGTCGATATGTTAATCAACCAATACGAAGAATAGCTGAAGTGCAGATTCCTGGAAGGAGTAGGAGAGTGGGGACCCGATAAGGCAGGACATGTTGGTAAAGGAGATTGACATTGATATGACCCAAGATAGAATTTTGTGGAGAAATGCAATTAGGGAAGCCGACCCCGCATAGGGATAAGGCAAAGAGAGTGATGATGACTTAAATTATACCTGCCACATGAAAGCAGTTTCAGAACCTTGTTAAAAGTGTAAATATTTCAAAAATTATAAACTCGAGACCTAGAAAACTTTGTAAACTGGATAATATTAATTAAGAAAACTCCAATATTCAATTATAATGTCGGTGAAGTGAAAAAAATGAGTAACTCTACTAAAAGATATGTATATACATACAGGGTTGCGAAAAAGTCTGGCCACACGTTATTTTCTCGGAAACCGCTGGAACGATTTTTATAGATTTTGGTGGGTAGGGGTCTTTTAATGCGGCCGATATTATAGTGGTAATATCATTGTTGTCAAATCTTCCGCTTTTCTGGAAATATAATGAACTTTACTATTTCAAATGGAACACCCTGTATATTTTTTTGATTTTGAAATCCTTAAGGGGTACTGATTATTCTTCATATAATATTCCCTCTCAAATTTTCTGCAACTATATGATATATTTTGTAGTTGAGGAATCGTATAAAATTTTTTTCGTAAGATATCTTTCTGAAATTATTATCATGTCCAGGTTATAATTAATTGTAAATATACAGTATGGTGCAAATGAAAGGAATAAATTCGATATTTCGTACACTGGCGACACTAAGGAAAAATCCCGAAACAGGCAGATTTTTATTTTAAGATTATGGTATTTTAGCATATATACCACACGCGTACCGTCATCAATCTGGGCGTGATGACGTAAACGATAATTTTTTAAATGAGAGTAGGGGTCGTTGCTAGCTTATTTGAAAGGCTATTCAATTCTCTGTTCAGTAATATAAACACTAACATAATTTTTTATACAGGGTGTCCAAAAACAATTTTTTAAATTAAATTAATTGACAAAAAAAGAAGAATGTATGTAATTTATTTAATACAAAATGCTTTTTACTGTAATCAGAAAACAGAAAAAAATGTTTATTTGAAAAATAAACATTGCTTTTCACTTAAATGCAATGTTCAAGCCAGCTCCCGCTAGGCACCTGCTTTTTGGAAGTTTGAACAATTAATTTAAGCGAAAATAAATGTTAATTTTTCGAATAAACATTTTTTCCTGTTTTCTGACAGTAGTAAATGTATTTTGAATTAAATAAATTACATACATTCTTCTTTTTTGTCAATTAATTTAATATAAAAAAATGTTTTTGGAGACCCTGTATAAATAACGATGTTAGTGTTTATATTACTAAATAGAGAATCGAATAACCCGTCAAATGAGCTAGCACACGACCCCTATCTTATTTAAAAAATTATCGATTACGTCATCACGCCCAGATGGATGACGTCACTTGTGTGATATATACCAAAATATCATAATTTAAAAATAAAAATCTACCTACTTGATTTGAGTTTGAGGTTTACGAAATAACGAATTTATTCCTTTCATTTGCACCATACTGTATACAACACATTGACATGTGTTATGTGTTCGTTATGAGAAGCCATTGACCGTCCATTCGTGTACAAATTCATGTAACAGAAATTAATATTGTTAATAGCCCAAAACGACATCACTTTTATCTCTATTTAGATTAGCTTTATGTTATATAATACGAATTTTGATGTTTATTTTGGTTAAATACATATAATGATATATTTGCCTACCTTTTGACAACTTTTCCAAACATTGCATCATTAAATCTAATTTGGAATTTATTTGACGGTTTGAAGTTTATTACCCGGATTAAATTTAATCAGCAGGTATATTTTTAATCATAGACATCCTGGAAAATAGTTTTATCTTCTAGTTTTAAAGTCATTGTCATAATAATATCATTCTGTTCGTTCAAGATTCAACCCAGCAATATGTTTATTATGTTATGGTCCTTTTCAGAGGCATTTTTCAGTACGTCACAAATGATAGAAAAAAAAAAGGTAAGCCCGTGATAATACACCTTTATAACATTTATTCTAACATGATATTTTCGTTAAATCTGACAGTTGTCACATTTTATTTGCAATTTGGCATAAAAACAAATCAATTGTGTTTATTGCATTTATAAAATGGTATTTTCTTTGATTTGTATAGTCTTATAAATTGTACAGATTATATTCGTAGATATATTATATAATTCGTAAATATTTTTTTCGATTTTAGCGCCATCTATCGACAACTAGAATAAATGTTATAAATGACTGTAATCATGGACGTGCCTTTTTTTTGACACATACAATTTAATTCTTTAGGAAGAAATCGAAAAACTGTGACGCACTGAAAGATGCCTATGAAAAAAAGAATATGATATTGATCCACAATAATTATTGGTGTAATGAAAATTATATTTTTAATTAATCATGTTTGACGTTTCGATTTCTACTCCGAAATACGTTCTCAAAGAAAAAGAAAGAAACTAATTATTCTGAAAAATTATGGGAAGATTTCATGACCTAATATTTTAGGTTGTGTATGCTTTTTCTCATGAGGATTTTTCAGTGCGTCACAGTTTTTCGATTTCTTTCTAACGCATTAAATTGTATGTGACAGAAAAAAGGCACGTCGGTGATTACATTTCGTCGGTGACATTTATAACATTTATTCTAGTTGTCAATAGATGGCGCTATAATCGAAAAAAAACATTATTTACTAATTATATAATATATCTACGAATATAGTCTGTACAATTGATAAGTCTATACAAATCAAAGAAAATGCCATTTTATAAATGCAATAAACACAATTGATTTGATTTTATGCTAAAATTGCAAATAAAAAGTGACAACTGTCAGATTTAACTAAAATGTCATGTCACTAAAATGTATATTATTCTTATATTATCACGGACTTACCTTTTTTTCTATCATTTGTGACGCACTGAAATATGCTCATGAAAAGAAGTATATTTCGTTTCAAACAATGAAAAATTTGGTCTAGATCTGATGAACCATAACCATAGCAATGTGTGATTTAAGAAATTGTTTGAAAATAATGTTATAGTACTACACGGTGTTCAAGAGAAAATCTAAATAAAAGTTGATCGAACACCCTATTTTTTTTGCTTTTATGCTTGCAGTATCCCTTTTAGATCAAAAATACGTCAAAATTAAAATCGGCTACGGGGCAGTTTTTTGCGCATGCCTAAAAAAAGATTTTTCTATTTATTATTTTGTTTTTTTTATTTTTCTTTATCTGTATAATTGGATTTTCATGTATTTTAATATGTTTGGGTAGGTATACGATATGTATACACACTCACATAATATATGCTTTCTGTTGTTTTCCGGGTTTGACTCCGCGTTGAATAATTTTGGTTTTGAGAAAAACCATTATTTTGACGACGTTTCGGCAAGATCTCACTTGCCATTGTCAAGTCAGGTAGTTCCGCTTCTCGCTGCTGCTGCACATATATGTATGTACACACAGACATACACATACACACACAAATATACCGGGTGTTGAATAGTCAAACGGGCCATAGGAAACAATGGGAAATTATAAACTGTTGAATTCCTGCTTCCCTAATTATCTTAAATCAAAAGTCATGAGAAACTATTTCTAAAGGACTGAAATCTGTATAAAAAACAAATGTTAAAGTTGTTCTACGAATTACACGCATTCCAGAATTTTGCAAAAATGTAAAACAATTGCCAAAGTATCTAATCCCATCAACCACTAAAAGTCAGATTTTATGTCTAAAAATCATACGAACTAGCTAAATTTTGCTAAGAATATCAATTTTGGGCCCCTTAAAAAGATGAAAAAAAAAGATTGCCACTCCTACCTTCGGGCTTCCCCCTAAAACCACCCCTCGTAGAGGGGAAACAGAAAACTTCATATTACCAAGAATATGTTTATGCCGTATAAAAAAAATGTAAACAACAAATGTAGCTCAAATTTTATACAAAAATGTTTTTCAGTATTTTTTGTGCAGAATGAACCATTCTCTCGAAAACAACGCTTGAAGCGACCGGCGATTTTGAATGTCAGTTACGAGCGAACTTACTTTTTTAAATAGAATTTGTATCAACTTGACGGTAAAACTTCTACATCTTTTGTTCAGAGTGTCCGATTACCAAAAATAAAAATGCGTTTGAAAGATAAAAAATGTGCTGGTAGCCAATTGTTGCATTTTAAGAAAATGAAGTCAGTTTCTATATAAATATTAAATAAATAAATTTAATGTTAAGGGATTTTTGCCATTTTTTAAGATTCTCATGAGATCGATATATTTTATTATTTTTATTTACTGGTCGCTATGGAGTTTCCATTATTAGAGTAGAGCAGAGTCTTCAAAACTTGTAACGTAATATTTCGATTTTGAGTTTTGGCAACCAATATGAGGCATTTGAAATATGTCTAAATCACATTACAAATGATCTCACGCCAGGGGCAATGCTTCCACGAAGAAAGAAGTGAGTGGAATTTGTATTTAAAGTTGTTTAATTTCGAAAAACTTACTTGTGCTATCGAACAGAAGCAGTTTACAACATTTTAGATCGTTTGTAACGTGAAAGTTTAAATTAAGCGTGTTTTAGTCATATTTCAAATGCTTCATATTTGTTCTCAAAACTCAAAATCGAAATATCCTGTTATATGTTTTGAAGATTATGCTCTAATAATGGAAACTCCAAAGTGACCAGCCAATGGAAATAATAAATTGTATTGATCTCATGAGAATCGCAAAAAATGTGGCAAAAATCGAGTAATGTTTATTTATTTAACAGCTATACAGGAACTGACTTAATTTGCTACAAAATGCAAAAATTAGACACCAAAGCTGAACTTATCATTAAAACGCATTTGAATTTTTGTCAAAAGTACGCTCTGATCAAACAATATTATGTTTATTATACAAATTATATTTAAAAAATTGAGTTCACGCGCGTTGTTTCTGAAAGAACGTCTATCAAACATTTTTGTTCAGAATCTCAGCTACATTTTGTTTAAATCATTTTTTTTAAACGGCGTAAACATATTCTTGGTAATAACGGTAATATGAAGTGTTATATATTTAGTAGTTAAGATCTAAGGCTACTAATATCTACCTTAGTTACTAATGTTTTTATGTTTCTAGATTAATATAATGTTGTCACTGTCATTAATTATAATTGAATAAATACTGTTAACATGTCCATTTCTTGTATATAATATTGGCGACGAGATTAGTAGAATGGACATTAAAAAGCTAAAAAAAGAACGAGCCTGTTTACGAGGCACTCTGACAAAAACTGAAAACTGTTTACATGAACGAGAAATCACAAACGAAGAAATTGAATCCAGATTACATACGTTAGACGAAACCATAAAGAAATTTCAAAATATACAATATGATATCGAACAAGAAACTGAAGACGCAGATATAGAACAAGAAACACAAGAAAGATTTGAATTTGAAGAAAAATATACAGTGATAAAGACCAAACTCCTAATTTTGCGAAAGAAAAATGGATCAAACGACCAAGATGTTTTATGTAGTAAGAAAATTCAAAACATAGACCATAAGATACAATTACCAAAAGTTAATTTTCAACCATTACAAGAAACAGAAACAATTAATAACTTTACAAGGAGATTGACGGTATTTTTCCTATTAAATAACATCACAGATGAGCAAAGTAAAATTTACTTTCTATTATCTACGATCTCTCCACAACTTTATGATACTTTACATAATCTTTGTTCTCCGGAGGATCCAATAAATAAAAGCTTTGAAGAATTAATTAAACTACTTGATGACTTTATTGATCCTAAACCTAGTTTGTGGGCTCAACAACATAAATTTGTTACACATTTACAACGACAAAATGAAACTGTTGCAACATACGCTGCAGAACTCAAGAAACTTGCTTCTAACTGTGAATTTAAATGCCAGAATTGTTGTAAGTCCACAATAGATGGATTTTTATCGTTACAGTTTACCAGAGGATTGCATGAGAGCGAAATTCGAATAAAAATTCTGCAAGACAGAGAAATACACACATTCTCAAAATTAGTTCAGATAGCTACATCAATTGAAATGGGAAAAATAGAAAACAATAAAATATCTACAGACATACGTAATGAAATTGAAAAGGTAAACAAATTATCGACATCTGTAAAAAAAAGATCCCTCAAAGATCATGTACTTACAAGAAAAAACATGATAATATAACATTAAAAGACTTAAGGGGAAAATGTTTCAGATGTGGACAACCAGATCATAGGTCCAACGAATGTTGGGCCATTAAAAGAACTTGCCACAAATGTCAAATAGAGGGACACCTAGCAAACGTTTGTTTAAAAAGAAACAATGCACTCCAGATTAATGATTGTACCAGTAATACAAGTGAAGAGTCTATCGGCGAAATAAACTTTGTTAAGGATGAACGATCTGAAAAATATACAATTACAATCAGTATTGAAAATAGGCCAGTTACTATGGAATTTGATACAGAGGCTACACTGTCTCTTATATCACTAAAATTGTACAAACAACTGAACATTCCAAAGAAAATTTTTAAAACAGACTTAATATTAAGAACTTACACAGGAGAAGTAATCAAACATACTGGAGTTGCTTATGTTAAATGTAACTAAAAAACCAAACCTTCTTCAGCAAATTATACATTATAGCTAAGGACGTTGATCCTTTATGCAGACGTAACTGGATGAAAGAAATAAATATTGAATTGGCAGATGTACGAAGACTACAAACTGTTGAAATACCCAAATTAGACCAACTTCTTGAAGAATTTGCAACATCAGTATTTAGGTCAGACCTAGGAAAAATACCAAATTTCAAAGCTCGTTTAAACTTACAGGAAAATACACAACCAATTTTCATTAAGTCTAGAAAAATTCCATACGCTTTAAAATCGAAAGTAGAAGCAGAAATAGAACGGCTAAGTTCTGAAGGTATTATAACAAAAATCGACCATAGTAATTGGGGTACACCCATTGTACCTATTGTTAAACCTAATGGGAGTATCAGACTATGTGCCGATTACAAAATAACTTTAAATAGAGTTATTAAAGACGAAAAATACCCGATACCTATCATAGAAGATATTTTTGCCAAAATTAATGGGGGTAAATTATTTTGCACATTAGATATTAAACAAGCTTACCTTAATATGGAGATGGACGAAGACAGCGCCCAAATACAAACTTTAAGCACTCATATGGGAACATACAAAGTAAACAGACTGATGTTTGGTGTAAAAGTAGCTCCCAGTTTATGGTAAAGATTCATGGATAATTTACTTAAAGGTTTAGAAGGCGTACAATGTTTTTTTGATGATATAATAATTCAAGGATCAACAGAAGACCAGCTATTACTAAGATTAAGAGAGGTACTTACCAAGTTAAAAGAAAATAACCTACGGGTGAATAAAGAAAAATGTCAATTTTTTAAAAAGAACATAAACTATTTAGGACATAAAATTGATAAAGATGGGCTCCATAAGAACAAAGACAAAATTAAAGCTATAATAGGTATGGAACGGCCTTCTAATATAAACGAATTGCGAACTTTTCTGGGTATGGCTAATTACTACAACAAATTTATTGCTAATCTTGCATCTATATCAAATCCTCTAAATCAACTCTTGAAGAAAGATAACAAGTTTACCTGGACTGTGAAATGCGAAGAAAGTTTTAACAGAATTAAAACGGAAATGGCAAGTGAAAACGTATTAACACATTTCGACCCGAGAAAACCTCTAATCATAGCCACGGATGCTTCACCAACAGGACTTGGAGCAGTCCTTTCACACATAGTTGAAGACGGCTCAGAAAGACCGATAGCTTTTGCGTCAAGAACCTTAACCAATGCCGAAAAGAAATACAGTCAGATTGATAAGGAAGCGACTGCGATATACTGGGGTATAAAGAAATTTTTTCATTTTTGCTATGGGCGAAAATTTACTCTGATTACTGACCACAAACCGTTAACATCAATCTTTCATCCCCACCATAATCTACCAGAACTGAGTACAATGAGACTTTTTCATTATGCTCATTTTTTATCTGGATTTGATTATGATATACAGTACAGAACAAGCACAA
Organism: Diabrotica virgifera virgifera; assembly: GCF_917563875.1. Taxonomy (NCBI): domain Eukaryota; kingdom Metazoa; phylum Arthropoda; class Insecta; order Coleoptera; family Chrysomelidae; genus Diabrotica; species Diabrotica virgifera. Next base: position 212,717,165 of record NC_065444.1, read on the forward strand.
AAAAATGCTAACGCAGACTTCTTGTCGCGGTTTCCTGTTGAGAACACAAATACATATGAAGTAGATCAACATGGCTTATACCAAATACAACAAATTCAGATATTAGAAATTAGCCCAGATATAATCGCTAAGGAGACAGAAAATGATATCGAATTACAGAAAATAATTAAAGCACTAAGAACAGGTCAATCTCTGAAACAATATGGATACAAAGACAATGAATTCACTTTACAAGATGACTGTATTTTAAGAGGAACAAGGGTCGTAATACCACATAAATTTCGTAAATTTATTCTTAACGAACTGCACGCGGGACATATTGGTATATTAAAGATGAAACAACTAGCACGCAGTCATATCTACTGGAAAAATATTGATAAAGATATTGAAGAAAAAGTGAAATCATGTAGATCATGCCGTTTAGAACAAAATGAACCAGCAAAGACACATTTACATCACTGGGAAGAGCCCACAGGTCCCTGGCAAAGAATCCATATTGACTTCGCTGGACCAATTTCTGGTTCTCAACTATTCATTGTGGTAGATGCATATACAAAATGGGTGGAAATTATATCTACAAAGGTAACAACTAGCTCGTGGTGTATACAAACGCTAAGACAAATATTTGCCACGTTCGGAAATCCATATGTGCTGGTATCTGACAACGGCCGACAATTTGTTTCAGCAGAATTTAACAAATTTCTATCCAATTGCGGTATCACCCATAGAACTATTGCTCCATATCACCCAGCAACGAACGGTCAAGCAGAACGATTTGTACAAACTATAAAAAGGACCCTGCGCAGCTTAGCGGGGGAGAGCAATAGCTTAACTGATAAACTATTTAAAGTACGAACACGTTTACGTCGTACACCAGGTGTTAACGGTTTCACCCCGTATGAGCTTATGTTCGGACGAGAAATTAGAACGGATCTTCATGCAATGTTAAGAAAACCTTGCAAACACACAACTTCCTTTCCATCAGACAGGCCTACACCTGGTAGGGAATTTGCCTTGGGAGACAGAGTTCAGGCTAGAAAGTACTGCAGTGATCAACGATGGGTATTTGGAAAGGTAATCAGACGCATAGGTTACTTACATTATGAAATACGAACAGATGATGGTCTACTTTGGAAACGTCACTTAGATCAGCTGCTGCCAGCACCTCTAGTCTTGTAGTTGGGAATTGGGGCGGAGGACTGTTATATATTTAGTAGTTAAGATCTAAGGCTACTAATATCTACCTTAGTTACTAATGTTTTTATGTTTCTAGATTAATATAATGTTGTCACTGTCATTAATTATAATTGAATAAATACTGTTAACATGTCCATTTCTTGTATATAATATGAAGTTTTCGATTTCCTCCTCTACGAGGGGTGGTATTAGGGGGAAGCCTGGGGGTAGGAGTGGCAATCTTTATTGCATCTTTTTGTGGTCCCAAAATTGATGTTCTTAGCAAAATTCAGCTAGTTCGTATGATTTTTAGAGGTAAAATGTTAGCATTTGTTTTACATTTTTGCAAAATTTTGGAATGTGTTTAATTCATAGAACAATTTTAACAATTGTTTTTAACACGTTGCCACCGCAATCTATATAATATTACGGCTCTCTGGGCCGACTTCACTCTGAGCCGTGGTCCACAGTATAGCAGTCACTGCGAAGCAAGTGTGATTCGCGCGGCCCTTTAAGTAAAATAAGCGTGAATCGTATATGATTCGCGCGGCGATCAACGTGTATACAGATTTCAGTCCTCTACAAATAGTTTCTCATGTCTTTTGATGTAAAATAATTAGGGAAGCAGGAATTCAACAGTTTAGAATTGCAATTTGTTTCCTATGGCCCGTTTGACTATTCAACACCCGGTATATTTGTGTGTGTATGTGTATGTCTGTGTGTATATGTGTGAGTATGTATACATATCATATACATACTCAAATATATTAAAATACATGAAAACCAGATTATACAGATAAAGAAAAATAAAAAAACAAAATAATAAATAGAAAAAATCTTCTTTTACGCATGCGCAAAAAGTGCCCCGTAGCCGATTTTAATTTTGACGTATTTTTGATCTACAAGGGATACTGCAAGCATAAAAGCAAATAAAGTAGGGTGCTCGATCAACTTTTATTTAGATTTTCTCTTGAACACCGTGACTATGGTATCAAATTATGACTGTTTTTGTGTGTTATTTACGCACCACCTTAAAAATGGGACATTTAGATGTCTTGTATTTCCTAAACTTGTTGTCCGATTTTAGTGATTTTTTTAATATGTTATAGCTTCATACTTCAAGAATATCGATGTAATAATATTGTTCCTAAACAGATAAGTGTCATTGTATACCGGGTGTAATAATGATAGTGTGTTTTTTCCTCAAAGTTCGGAACGCCCTGTGGAATATTCTAGAGTACATAAAATATTGAAATTAAAACTCAACTGTAGCCTTCTACTTTCTTAACATTATACTTTTTGACTCATTCGCTTATGTTGGACAATAAAAAGGTACGTACTTTAACAACTAGCAACGTTCTTCATCAATACAGGGTGTTTCTAAATAAGTGCGGCAATATTTAAGGAGTAACTCCGCATAAGAAATAATGACCGTTTGCTTTATAAACATATGTTCGCAAATGCTTCGTTTTCGAGATACGGGATGTTGAATTGTTTCTTACAAACTTACGATTTATTTATTTCTCTAAAACTGGTTGCAATATGCAAATGAAATTTCGTAGGTTTTAATAGGTAGTTATTGCGCATTTTTTTTGGCATACAATTAAGAGTAATTTTGAATATTTTTCTAGATATTTGGCACACGTATTCGTAATATAATAAAGAATGGCGGCACAGAGCCCAATTTGAAAAATATATTAATATGTGGAAATTAATCTGTAATTAAATACAATATTAAAAAAACGAGCCTGTACCGCCATTAAGAAGAACAAAAAAATACACTTTCTTTAAATAAACTTTTCTATCCGATGCCTAGATTTTTTGTCATTTTGGAACTACTAAAATTTTTTATTTCATTATTTTTTTAATATTAGTTCCAAAATGACACAAAATCTAGGCATCGTTTATTGGAAGAAAGTGTATTTTTTGTTCTTCTTAATGGCGGTACAGGCTCGTTTTTTTAATATTGTATTTAATTACAGATTAATTTCCACATATTAATATATTTTTCAAATTAGGCTCTGTACCGCCATTATTTATTATATTACGAATACCTGTGCCAAATATCTCTAAAAAATATTTCAAAATTACAGCCGCAATCTTAGAACGCGGTTTCGCTACCTGTTGATCGCTACTGTTTATTCTTAAGACTTTTATATTCACTATTGGCGTGCATACGGGTAATATGACCGGGAAATATGACCCGTATGCACGTCAATGGTGAATATAAATTTCTTAATTGTATGCCAAAAATGCGCAATGACTACCTCTTAAAACCTACCAAATTTCATTTGCATATCTCATCCGGTTTTAAAGCAATAAATAAATCGTCAGTTTGTAAGAAAAAATTCAAATTACGTATCTCGAAAACGAAGCATTTGCGGACATAGGTTTATAAAGCAAATGGTCACTATTTTTTCATGCAGAATTACCCCTTAAAGTTTGTCGCACTTATTTAGAAATACCCTGTATTGATGAAGAACGTTGCTAGTTGTTAAAGTACCTAACTTTTTTATTATCCAACATAAGCGAACGGATCAAAAAGCACAATTTTAAGAAAGCATAAGGCTAAAGTTGTGTTTTAATTTCAATATTTTATATATGTCAGTATATTCCACAGGGTGTTCCAAACTTTTAGGAAAAACACACTATCATTGTTTCTCCCGGTATACAATGACACTTATCTGTTTACCAACAATATTATTACACTGATATTCCTGAAGAATAAAGCTATAACATATTAAAAAAATCACTAAAATCGGATAACAAGTTTAGGAAATAGAAGACATCAAAAATGTCCCATTTTTAAGGTGGTGCTTTAATTTTGGTGCTTAGTGTATATACACTTCGCGTCATTAAAAACTGGTACAACTTTTATCACCGAAAATCGCGTTTTTCAGGTTGTGTAATTTGGTCTTGTCAAATGTGTCATTCTAATTTCTAGGGCATCGTTGCCAGGTCAACGAAAATATTTTTGAACTTTTGAGCCAGTGGTCGAACATACCAACCATCTTCTATTTTAGACACTTTTTACTACGTTTTATGACACTTACTTAATTGACATGGCATCGTTAAAAATTTACTTTGACGCACCTGTCTAGCCTGACTGATGTTAAGTAATTAAATAAGTCATTGTGGACTGGACCTATTGCTTTTTATTATGTTTAATCGTTTAATTTTTCAGTTGTAGGGGGGTGTTTTAAGATTAACTTAACCCTCTCTCTGGTTATTAAATCTCAAATTCGCTTCTGGTGTAGGTGAATGCTTGAAAATAGCAATATTATCTTGGTTATTTACAGAGCTTGATAATTTTGTTTTCATATTATCTCGCTTTTAAATATATCATAGAAGAATGTTTTACAATTAATTGTCCTCTATCCTCTAAAGTAACAACTTCAGACTTTGAAATTTCCATTCATAATGGTATTCGTATGGCATTTCCTGAAGCAGATCTTCATGGATATCGTTTTCATTTCGGACGGGCATGGTATAGAAAGGTTCAAGCACTGGGATTAGCTCCAGAATACCAGAAAAAAGGTGTTAACTCAACCGAAATTACGCATTTTCTTATTTATATTTTTGGTCTTTCATTCTTATATCCTGAAGTTCTTAGCGATTTTTTTTGCAATAAATTTGGCAGAAATTAAACCAGTCGATGAAAGATTCACCCAATTTTGTGATTATCTTGTTGATAATTACATATCTGAAAATTCAACATTTCCTCCACATCTTTGGGCTGAGCACTCTTCATCCTTACAAAGAACCACAAACCCATGCGAAAGTGTTCATTCCAAGTATAATTCTTTTTTCTACTGCCCTCATCCCAACATTAATAATTTTATTAATATAATTTTACAATTTCAAATAAATACATACCTATATTAAAATGAATTCTGTTTCGACACCAAAAAAAATGTTGCCGAAAGTAAAGCAAAAATAAATTTTCTAAATGAAAAAATTTTAGAATTAAGAGAATGTAAAATAAATAGATTAGAATTTGTCAAAGTAGTATCAAATAAATTTAGGAAAAATATTTTGTAATTTTATATTTCTATACACATTTTGTAATATTTTCCAAATAAGTGTTTTGTGATGTTATTTTTAATAAATCTATAAAATATGTACTTATTATGTTTTTGTATTTTCTGATATGGTTATTAAGGTACCAAGGGTATTATAAGGATAATAACGATTGATATCAATGGTGTATATACCGAGGGCCTTTGGTCCGAGGGATATACGTTGACCGAAAGCGTTATTATCTATAATACCCACGGTACCTTCAACGTTTAATGTCCGACTAAATTATTTTTTATATGCAAAAAATTTGAGTGAATTTTGAATTAATTAGTTTTAAAATAAGTACATTTACCAGCAATAGTCGTAACGTAATTGTGGTAATCATAGTTTTACTTAGGGTGTTATTTGTCAACTTGACAGTATTTAACTAGCCATTTAAATTTAATGCCCTAGGGCGTTAGGGCGTTGTTTTTAAAAATAACACCCTAGGGCATTATATCATACTTAACTGACTTCGAAATCATGTCATTATTTGTCAAATAATATACCAGTCGGACATTAAATTATTAATGCCCGACTGGTTTATTATTTGACAATTAATGATATTATTGTGAAGTCTATTAAGTGCGATATAACGCCCAAAGGCGTGTTATTGAAAAATAACGCCCTAGGGCCTATTAAATTTAAATAACGAGTTAAATACTGTCAAGTTGACAAATAAAACTCTAAGTAAAACTATGGTTACCACAATTACGTTACGACTATTTCTGGTAGATGTACTTATTTGAAAACTAATTAATTCAAAATTCATTCAAATTATTTGCATATAAAGAAGAATTTAGTGGGCCATTAAACGTTGAAGGCACCACGGGTATTATTTTGTAGCTGGAATATTGTATGCGGCACTCATTTTTACGGCGTTGAGCGGTATTTTATTCTTGTATCAGGAGTTTTTCAAAGTTTTTTATAAATTAAATGTATGAAGTTGAGTGCAATTTTTCTAGATTACACGTTAAGCTTGATAAATGGTCGCCTTTGTCGCATTATCTCCCAAATGATCTAGTGTCCATCGAATGTACACTAGATTTTTTTCTATTCGAAATAGATTGAAAAAAAATATTGCGATGGCCGGTTAATGATCTCGGATTGTCCGCTGCCAGATCAAATTTAGCGTTGTAACCACTACAACTACATAAACCATTTCGGGAATAATCGTTAATTTTATTATACTTGTGTAGCTTAATAACTTCCAAACGGCTTAACCGATTTTGATCACTAAACATGAGGTTGAAACGTATTGACAAGTAGTATCTGATGTATCTAAGGTCAAGAATGATAACTGAAGCTATTACAGGAATAATTATTGAGCTTGAAAAACCGTTTTTCCCATAGGAAATAGCTTTGATCATACTTACGAAGCATATAACTTAAAAATTCGAATTTTCCCGGATATGAGGTATACACCGTCAGATTCGTCTAGAGTCCTTCTAAAAACGCTTAGTTATTGGCGCAATTCGTAGGTTGAAATTTTGAGTAATTGTCGAAAAACCAAATTTTTCAAAGTTTAGTTTTTCAGTTTTTTGGCGATACTAAGCCGTGTGTATGTCTGATCCTGACGGCTTAGACACCATTTTAAAGCTTAACTGAAACTGAATACTATTGAATTGGTGTATTTGCGGTTCTCTTGTCTCTTCTTGAATCGAAGATATATACCCCCAAAAAATATGCCGTTTTGTATATACCAAGTCCTATAGCTGGCTTATGGGTTTTCAAAAATCACAAACTACACCGGTTCTGAATCGGCCCTGGCCCCCTCTTCAAACACAGAAAAAAATTCAGATCGGTTTTACTTTTCCAGTCACATACATACATATCCAGAAACATTTTTCCTTTTTTAAATAGAAATTAAGTCATATTCCTGAGCTCGGTAAATTTTGATTAGTATAACCGATTTTCATAGTACTCTGGGCTAATTAGCAAAATACAAGGAAAAGTTATTTACCAGCAATTTCATTGCTGCAATCGAATCTTATTACTGTATGTATTAATAATAGAGGTATGCAAAGTCCGCAGATAGTGTGCTACTTTTTTTATAAACAAAATGGCGCCCGAAAATTGTGTTTTTTTCAATTTTTGCTCTATAACTCCAAAGATTTTAATGTTACACCAAAAACACCTAAATAAAAATTCACCGCAATTAAATTCTATATAGAGAGGTGTTTTTCCCGATTCACTTCGAAGAAACTTTCTCCGGAAAAAGCGGGTTTTTCCAACAAAATCTTTAATTTTCAACTAAAATTTTAGGTAAGTAATTATTAATCAATAATTAAATAACTTAGTAATGTAAAAGCCCTTTTCGTATAGATTATAATTCCAGAAGCCGATGAAAATTGAATGACCAGTTTAGCAGCAATTAAATTGTAAATTAAAAATTTACGGTCGCTATAATAACGACAATAATTATGATGCATAAGAATAGCTATGATTTTTTCATAAAAAGACACTATACCTATCTAATTTACTTTACAGAATTGAAATTGGACTATTTAAGCGGCCTCAGGAATATTTTAAAATTATAAACAATTTTTTGGCTTATAAACAAATAGAATATCTCGGGAAATATTAAACTAAATTAAGTTGTGAAAACGGTATTCGAAAACCAGCGGCAGGGCGCTTCTTTTAAAAGAAAAAACGTTTAATTACGACGAGTGGTTCCTAAGATACAACCGGTGAAATTGACCGGAATTTACGGCGAAGATATAAACAGTAGGATCATAATTTTCAAACCATCACCTTTTAATTTTTGTACTCTTTCTCCACAAAAATTTTCGTATCTTTAAAGTACTCATAACATATATTATTATAATAAAAACTATCGATAATACGTGTGAAAATTGCCAAAAATAGCAAAATTCCAATCAAAAATTAGGTTGGAGAAAATGTAACCCTCAAAGTTCAAAATCGGTATATGTTAAAAAAATTCATTTCTCGGCTTCCCATGGAGCAATTTCCTTCATTCTTTTTTTGTTCCCTAATAACTCGAGTAGAGCCATCGAACTAACTCATTATTAAATGTCAAACTTGCTTTTGTTTTGTTATAATAGATTAATTTATTTATAAGAACAGAAAACTACATATTTTTTCCAGTTGTAGGCTTTTTTTTAGATAAACTTACTACAAGTGTACCTTTTAAAGTTAAAAACATAAATATTCTCATTTGAAAGCTGTATAATTATTTAAACAATTTTTATTTAAACAAATTAAAATTTTGTGTTATAATAAATAAATTAATTTTTTATACCAAAACAAAAGCAAGTCTGACATTTTGTAATGCATTAGTTCGATGGCTCTCCTCGATTTACTTGGGAACAAAAAAAGAATGAAGGAAATTGCTCCATGGGAAGCCGAGAAAATGCATTTTTTTAACGGATACCGATTTTGAACTTTGAGGGTTACATTTTCTCCAACCTAATTTTTGATTGGGATTTTGCTATTTTTGGCAATTTTCACACGTATTATCGATAGTTTTTATTATAATAATATATGTTATGAGTATTTTAAGACCCAGACGTAGAGATTAGGATCCGAATTGAAATAGCAAGATCCAAATTCATAAAAATGGGAAAGCTCTTAAGCAACCGCAACCTAAGCGTTAACCTCCGATGGCGCGCCACAAAATGCTATGTACTCTCTACGCTACTTTACGGAGTAGAAGGGTGGACGTTAACAGCAGCAACTATAAAGAAGTTAGCGGCTCTAGAAATGTGGCTGTATCGACGCATACTGAGAATTCCTTGGACAGACAGAGTGACCAACACAGAGGTATTGAGACGAATGGGTAAAGAGTTGGAATTGTTAACAACTGTTAAAAGGAGGAAAGCGTCATACCTGGGCCATGTGTTCCGTAATGATAAGTACAGTCTGCTACAGCTTATCGTCGAAGGCAAGATTGAAGGTAGAAGAGGTTTGGGCAGGAAGAAGAAATCCTGGCTGAGAAACTTGAGAGAATGGTTTCAAATACCAGAAGCTGCGAACATAATACATGCGGCACAAAACAGAGAAACCTATCGTTTGATGGTCGCCAACCTTCGGTAGAAGACGGCACATAAAGAAGAAGAAGATTTTAAGGATATGAAAATTGGTGTCGAGAAAGAGGACAAAAATAAAAAGGTGATATATAGTTTGAAAATTATGATCCTATTGTTTATATCTTTGCCGTAAATTCCGGTCAAATTTCACCGGTTGTATCTCAGGAACCACTCGTCGTAATTAAACGTTTTTTTCTTTTAGAAGAAGCGTCCTGCCGTTGTTTTTCGAATACCGTTTTCACAATTTAATTTAGTTTAATATTTCCCGAGATATTATATTTGTTTATAAGCCAAAAAATTGTTTATAATTTTAAAATATTCCTGAGGCCGCTTAAATAGTCCAATTTCAATTCTGTTAAGTAAATTAGATAGGTATAGTCGGTTCGCTAAACTCAGACGCAAATGGCTAATGATTTTAGTACGTAACTTTTTTGTTTTTTGCCAATTTTGACAAAATTTGCAAAATTACTAAATATTTAGTAATTATTAACTATTTAGTAATTATTTTTTTGGCAATTTTATCAAATTGGCAAAATTACTAGCTTAAATCACTAGCCAGTTGAGTCTGAGTTTAGCGAACGGACTATATAGTGTCTTTTTATGAAAAAATTATAATTATTCTTATGCATCATAATTATTGTCGTTATTATAGCGACCGTAAATTTTTAATTAACAATTCAATTTTTGCTAAACTGTTCATTGAAATTCCATCGGCTTCTGGAATTATAATCTATACAAAACGTGCTTTTACATTACCAAGTTATTTAATTATTGAATAACAATTACTTACCTAAAAGTTTAGTTGAAAATTAAAGATATTGTTGGAAATACCCGCTTTTTCTGGGGAAAGTTTTCGTGGAAGTAAATCGGAAAAAACACGTCTCTATGCAGAATTTAATTGCGGTGAATTTCTATTTGAGTGTTTTTGGTGGAAAGTTAAAATCTTTGGAGTTATAGAGCAAAAATTGAAGAAAACACGATTTTCGGGCGCCATTTTGTTTATAAAAAAAAGTAGTACACTATCTGCGGACTTTGCATACCTATGTTATTAATATATACAATCATAAGATTCGATTTCAGCAATAAAATTGCTGGTAAATAACTTTTCCCAAAAATTGCCTATTCTCCGATAATCAGCCCAGACTATAGTTAGACATGCGTTGGAAAGGTAATGATCAGTACTATTATAACTATAAAATTGGAACGAAACTTTCAAATACATTTGAAACTTCGAAAGGCCTTTTGCAGGGATGCTGTCTGTCGCCCACTTTATTTAAAATTTACCTTACACATGTGTTAAAATATTGGACTAGGAAATGCCAAACAATGGGGATACCAGTAGGAGATTCTTATTTGTATACGTTGCTATTTGCTGACGACCAAGTTGTGATTGCTGCTGATAAAGATGACGCCAGTTACATGATTAGAAAATTGAAAGAGGAGTACCAAAATTGGGGTTTGGAAATGAGCATGGAGAAAACTGAATACCTCGTAGTCGGAGGTGATACTGAAGACTTAGAATTAGAAGGGGAATACATAAAAGGATGTGATGAATTTAAATATCTAGGTTCAATTTTTGACAAAAACTCCACATGCGATCAAGATATAAAATATCGAATAAGTCAAGGAAGAAAAGCTATAAAACAGCTAAATGGCATTTGGTGGAGTACAGGAGTGCAAAATCAGACAAAGAAAAAAATCTACCAAACTATCGTGGAAGGAATTGTCCTGTACAACTCGGAAGTGTGGGAAGTAAAAGACCGACAAAATAAAAGACTTCAAGCTTTAGAAATGGACGCGCTTAGAAGAAGCTGCAGGATATCTAAACTGCAGCATATCCCAAACGAAGAAATAAAAGAAAGAATGGAAGTAGAAAAGGATATTATAGACAGAATAGAACAAAGAAGATTAATATGGTACGGGCATGTCCAGAGAATGGGACCAACAAGATGGCCCAAGAAAATGATCCCGTATGTACCACCCGAGAGAAGAAAAAGAGGCAGACCGAAGAGAACATGGATACAAGATGTAGAGAAAGCAATGAACAGTAGACAACTCAACGAGGAAGATATTCGTGACCGAAAAGCATGGCGAATAGGATGCGGGAAACGGCGAATGCTGTAGAACACCCGATATATATATATAGAAAAAAAAAAGTAAAATACAAAAGTTATTCGATTTTTTAATTATGATTTTTTGACATATATGTTGTACTAGTGACGTCATCCATCTGGGCATGATAACGTAATCGACTATTTTTTTAAATTAGAATAGGGGTCGTGTGCTAGCTCATTTGAAAGGGTATTCAATTCTCCATACGATACTATAAACATTAAGATCATTATTTATACAGGGTGTCCAAATTTTTTTTAATTATTAATTAAACAATTTAATTAAAAATTTTTTGGACACCCTGTATAATTAATCATGTTAATGTTTATATTACTGAATAGGCAATTGAATAACCTTTCAAATGAGCTAGCACTCGACCCCTATTCGCATTTAGAAAAATAGTCGATTACGTCATCACGCCCAAATCATAATCAAAAAATCATAATTAAAAAATCGAATAACTTTTGTATTTTACATTTTTTTCTAATTCTGTAAATAAAGCAGTTTAGAGGAGGGTTAAAATATAGTGCATAACCCTGTACATTCATTGGGGCCGACCCACCGGCTCTGTCCCGTCATACAGCTGACCTATAATAAATTTTATTTATATTCAATTTAGAATGTGTGTACTGATTTTCAGCCTTAGTATTGGATTGCTATCCTCTCAGTAACCCCTGTTCTACGTTTCGCTTGACCGACCGCAGTATGTTTCTCTACACAATCACAGTAACCAACTGTGAAAAATCTAGGTTTAGAAAATTCACAGAGATATTTCAGCGCTCCTTCTTGGACTAATAGCATTTTTATGCGAAAAAGAAATCTAAATTATTTTTTTGCAAATCTATTGGAGAAAGTTGAGATTCAGAAATATTATCCGTGTATATCGCTCTCAAATAAAAAATTTCATCTATCAATATATTAATTTTTTTTAATATTGTCTTCATCTTCATCTCGGAATATCCATCAAGTTTTAAATGGCGAAAGAATTTTATTTTCCGCATTAAATATTCTGGTTAAATTGCTTATTATATGACAATATTAAATATTTCCCAGCGAAATATTGCGTCGGGCTCAAAATTATCAGTCGCATCACTACTAAGCTCAGGCAAATCATCAAAAATCTCACAGGCTTTTTGCACCGTTTTTGTTTATTTGATGTAAATACTGGATTTATTCCATAATTGCTGGTAACTAATTTAGATTCTTCAACATAGATTACTCTGTTTTTTTTTTTAATCTTCTAGAAGCCCTGATATATTTTTAATCTCCATATCCATACCATAGTTTTATCTGACTGCACTGTAGTACGTGACTCCTGTGATTTATTGCTGTTAAAATTTTAAACCAAATCGATTAAAGGTCGTGATGTTAAATATAGCCGAGTATTAATTAAACACATTATGGACATAAAGTGAACAGCAAAAAAACGGGAAAAATTACGTCTTTGGTCTGGTCGACGCTGGGCCCCTTGCATCGCCGGGCCCCGGTAAAATGTACCGGCTGTACCGCCCTCTCGGCGGCCCTGAAACACAAGTTTCTCTAGGTAAATAACAAAATTTCGGTTGCAAACTAGCGGCACAGAACAGTGTTTCGTTTAACATCGAATACTGACTAAAATGTAATAGTTACGTTAAAACTAGATGTGTCATACGCTAGGAGACATGTTGTCAAACTTAAAAAAAGTAGTGAGAATTAACAAAATACCAACATTTTCAGAATTCTAATCAAAATATATTAGTAGGCCAATAACTAGCACATGGCCAACAACTGGTGCATTTACCCTTTACTAAAAACGTAATTTTCATTACACCAATTATCTTGTGGCTCTATCCCATATAAACATAACACTTAACTTAGATATGCCACAAGAGAACAGTTTCAGAACTTTGCACAACCCAGCATATTTAATTTTTTTCTACCTAATTTTAATATTCGGTTTGTTCTAGCGTCAGTTTCAAACGGTTTGAAACCATCAGAAACACGTGCATTTGTTTGATGGCGTTCAAGCAAACAGAATACTAGTTTGAAACTACTGGTCGGGCGTTCTAACGACAGTAAATTTTGATTTGGAAACTGGCGTCAAACGGTCAAAAGAGTTTGCGGATTTTGTCCGGATTTTAAGTTTGTGCGTTGCGCAGTGGAATTATTTGTTTGACGTTTACAAATTTTAAATAAAAGTAATAGGTTTTGACTATGTTACTTAACATTATTTACGTCTATAATATTAATTTTTAATATTTAGCATAAATTTTTAAAATTTGGATACTTATAAGAAAAATGTATTTCTAATCTAACCTCAAAATTATAAATAAAAACCAACAATTTGACATTGGTATTTTACTCCGATAAAAAGCGTTCTAGTAAAAAACAGTTTGTTAACAGTTTGTGGATGGAACATGCGCAATAAAGAAGTACAATAATTTGGTGTCAAACCATACAAAACTACATGCTAGAACAAACCTATTATCTACCTAGATATTTTCTCATTGTAACTAAAGATATTTATATCTGAAATGGATAAATATTAAAAAAAATAATTGATATTGACAACAGTATGTTAGAATAAGTTTCTGTAAGCCGTAGTAATGTTACACCGGCAAATTCATTCAATACATAATAGATCTATTTTTAAATCTCCAAAACGGCAAAAAAAATCAAGTTCGGCATCAAAAATAAAAGCTTTTCTCAAGTAAAGAGTATCAACTATAACTAAGGGATGAACTGAATTTGTGGCGTATCGGCAATCAGCAGTGATGTCGGTCCGTCACTTCAACTGGAAGAGTTGGAACATGATCGAAGAATCGAATTCTGTGAAAATATTATGGAACCATGTAACAGAGATCATCAAAGTTTTATAGCAAATTTGCTTCAATCAATCGGCTTTTATACACAACGGTGACCTAAACCTCCAGACACAGCAATACTTCACTCAAAAAAATTTAGTTCGTAATATTGATTAACAGTGATTACTGAATAGTATTTCGTTGTCACAACAATTTAATTTGTTGTTTCAACGAACTTTTAGACATTGACGAATGTATTTGGTTATTGTCACAATGACTGAATAATAATTGTGAGAATAACTAGGGTACATTAATCAATAACACTCAATTTATTCAGCCAATAACTTAGTTTCGTATATTTAATAAATACTGTTAATTCTGGCAGTAACTCACGTTCTTGATTTCGTAGATGACAAGCAATTACCTTGGTTTATCGTGACAACGTACAGATTTCATTAAAACAATGTACAACTGTTGTTAATATAGAGTAATATATGATTATTGAATAGATGTAAATTGATTGTTGTGACAACGAATGCATTAATCAATCTACTACTGCATTTAATACCGACAATCAATGCGTTCATTGTGACAATAATCGTAGTTGTTGAGACAATACATGTTTTGCTTGACCATTTGAAAGTTAACGGCTTTTTCCACCTACCTCTACCGAAAGTATACTTTTCCGGACCTGAATGTAGGGGGCAAAGTTGTACTTTTCCTCCCTAGGGAGGAAAATTAAAAGTGACGTCATGGTATTTCATTCATGAAATATAACTTATTGACGCCCTGTACAATATCTATTTTCTATTACGTAAGTATCTATACATTTTAACGTTTATTTATAAAACACCCTGTATTTTGCAGAATGGTAAAAAACAGTAAATTATTATTTTGATTTAACAATGTTTACATTATTAATTTGACTTATATTTGACAGTTGACAGTTATATTGTACCTACTTGTTAGTTTTAGTTTTAATAAATTTTGTTGGTTAGTTACATAAATAAATTGAGTAAAAATGATAATATGACTTGTTATTTGAGGAAGGTGGAAAAACCATATGTATAACATGGGAGTAAAGTGCCTTTTCCTCCCTTGAATGATTACTGCCTCCGCTACGCGTCGGGCAGTAAACTTCATTCTCGGGAGGAAAAGTAGCACTTTCCTCCCTTGTTATACAAATAGCTATTCCTTTTCGTGATACCCCTAGCTTCTCTGTGTTACCGAAGTGCCGAATAATAATTGCAGTTCGTTTTCAAGTGTAGTCCGTAGTAGAAGGAAGTGTTTGTGTGTCTATTATCGTGAAATTTCGGTCGAATTCTTTTTAAATGTATTCATTTTTTTTCGAATCCTGAGAAAACTAATTATTATTTTTGAAAATTTAAATGCAAAATAAAATATTACAGTATTATCGAGGGTCTGAAGTCCCTGAGAACCTCTATAATGCTTATAATTTTAATAAGTCGCAGGGGTGAAAAAGAGAAAATTTAGTATGCTTTTTAATTTCAAATATACCATTCAAAGGAAACTTTTTGTTTATTCTAAGAGACTTTCAGCCCTCGGTAATAATGAATTCTTTTATTCTGCGTTTAAATTTTTTAAAAATACTTATTAGTTTTCTCAGGATTCAAAAAAAAATGAATGCGTTTAAAAAGAATTCGATCGAAATTTTGCATCTGCGCTCTCCAAAAGGATTAAAGTGTTATACATTTTTGGAATCACTATTTCAAACGCTTTTAAATAAGCTGTCACATGACGTAATACTTTCCCATTAAAAAAAACCAAAGTTACGCCGCGCCTGTCACCTGAAGAGGGATCGTGTAAAGTTCGAAACATTGATGTTATAATATAGAATTGTGTGGAGAAATGCAATTAGGGAAGCCGACCCCGCATAGGGATAAGGCAAAGAGAATGATGATGATGATGATTGATGTTATATATACTTTGACTATTTTAAAAATCGACCTGTCCGAGCGTTTTGCTTATGTGCTAAAAATAAATAAATGAATAAGGGGGCGGGGGAGTGTAACACTTATTCCAGTACACTGTATAAGTGAAATCATATGAAAAATCACACAGTGTAAAGTCCTTTAGGTTAAGGAAAAAAAGGAGGATTTAAAAAATGATTATTAATCAATTAATATCATACACTGGGCTATTGCATTCAGTAATTATTAATATAAAATACGTTCATAGTAGGAATGAACGAAACTGATTGTAGGAATGAATAGAATTGATTGTAAAAAAAAACCGTATTTATTGTGGGAATGAACGAAATTAATTGTAACAATAAACGGAAATAACTGTAGAAATAAACGAAATACGTTAGGAGAAATAACACTGTTATTGACACAACGAATAGTCTTCGTCGGTCAATTAACGACGTTGTTGTTTCAATAAATAGTGTTCGTTGACTAAGTGAACAGAGTTCGTAATATCAATAAATAGTGTTCGTTGACTCAGTGAACAGAATTCGTAATACCAATAAAGTGATTTTATGGTATACATAATGAATGTTCATCCATTCAATAAACGTAATACATTGGCTCAACGAACGAAAATAATGAATTGATGAACATCGTTTTGTTGTCCCAATAAAACCAAGAATTGGACAAATTTTAAGTATTGCGTTTGTTGTCTGAATTAACATTTTTATTGATATTACGTACCTTTTTCGTTGAGTGTGGTCAAGTGGAAATCCACATTGGATAGAAGAATGTAAGACTCTATATCCTGAGAAGGTGAATGTTTGGGCCGGCATTACAAACGATCCTATATTGTGGAACACGGAAAAGGACACTCAAAATTAAATTTGACGTGTTTCAAGATCTTTTTTTGAAGTCATCTCTGAAATTATTCTGAAATATTGAATATATTCTATAGGTACATTTTCTCCACACTATAGAAATTTTTCTCAGTAGAAATATAGATCTCTACATCTGCAATGGGGTTCCATGACATCTCGTAACGCGACAGTTCGTAACGGCGACACTTCGTAACAGCGAGAGTTCGTAACTATACATATTCGTAACGGACAATTCGTAACACCCACATTCAATTCTTCTTAACAAATTTAGTATTACTTAATTTATCCAAAAACGCATACTTTCCTATACTAAAAGAAGTAGTGGTATTTTTTTAAACCACTTCTTTTTAAATGTATTTCACACATATTTTTGCATATATTTTTGTAAATATAAAAACTAAAGAATTGTTTTAAATTTTTATCTTGAATTTCACTTTAAAGCAGTAAAACTTTGAATGAAAAATAATGTAACAAATAAAAACAGTCTAATAATAATAGTAGGGGAGCGAAGTATGTTAATGTGCAGTCACTCGAACGCTTTGGGGACCTATTTAGTCCATTCTTTCACGGTTTTTGCTCTAAATTTTAAACAACCTCTTGGTTTGACATGAAATTTGGCATACGTATAGCTTACATGTCAAAGAAAAAAAGTGATATTGTGCCGATGTGTGCTTTTGCCCTGGGGGTGACTTTCACCCCCTTTTGGGGGTGAAAAAATATATGTCCAAAATAAGTCCGGAAATGGGTAAACTTACTAATTTTAAGTAACTTTTGTTCTATAGAGTTTTTTCGCCAAGTCAACACTTTTCGAGTTATTTGCGAGTGAAGATGTTCATTTTTCAACAAAATAACCACATTTTTGGACGGTTTTTCGCAAATAACTCAAAAAGTAAGTATTTTGTCGAAAAAAATGTTCTTAGCAAAAATATAGCACATAAAAAAGTAAAAAAAATGGTGTACGCGTTATGTCTCTGGATCTTGTAGAACCAGAGTTATAGCCAATGAAAAGTAGATTCATATTCACCAAATTTCAAATAGAATATTTCGACGTGAAATATCCAAAAAATTAAGCACTTTTTGGGGAAAACCTATTTTAACTTTTTTAAAGTGTTTAAAAAAGCTTTATTTTTGTTTTTACAAAAAGTTTCTAGCATTAAATTTAAGCAAGTTACGCTCAAAATAAAGTTGGTCCCTTTTGTTTTTGCAAAAAAAAAAAATCAGGAAGACCACCCCCTAATTAGCAACTTAAATGAAATTAATCGTTACCGCTCCACAAATTATTTTACTTGTTATAATAACTTAAAAATTGTTAGATACTAAAAATCTGGAAAAACAAAAAAAGTCAGATTTGCTTTTCTGAATATCATGTTAGACAAAAATTGATTAAGATTTGGTGTTTCTAAATTCGCATACATTCGTGATCAGTGACTCGTTCAACCCCTTTTAACTACAGTCCTTTCAATAATAAGGATTTTGAACCGATGAAACTTACAGATCATATAAACAATATATGTTATACACGAGTCAAGAAACTTGTGAAGTCGTAACGATTAAGTTCATTTAAGATACTAATTAGGGGGTGATTTTCTCGATTTTTTTGCCAAAACCAAAAGGGACTAACTTTATTTTGAGCGTAACTTGTTTAATTTTGATGTTAGAAATTTTCTTTATAAAACAAAAATGAAGATTTTTTTAAACACTTTAAATAAGTTGTAATGAATTTTCCCCGAAATGTGCTTAATTTTTGGTTATTTCACGTTAAAGTATTCCATTTGGAATTTGACGAATATAAACCTATTTTTCATTAGCTATATCTCTGCTTCTACTAGGTGTAGAGACGTGATATATACACCATTTTTTTAAATTTTTACAGGCTATATTTTTGCTAAAAATGTTTTTTCGACAAAATACTTACACTTATTTACGAGAAAATTTACTACTGAGTTATTTACGAGCAACCGTCTAAAAGCGTGGTTATATTGTTGAAAAAATGAACATATTCACTGTCAAATAACTCGAAAAGTATTGACTTAGTGAAAAAACTCTATAGAAGAAAAGTTACTTAAAATTAGCCAGTTTATCCATTTCCTGACTTTCTTTGGACGAATATTTTTCACCCCCAAGAGGGGGTGACAACCACTCCTAGGGCAAAAGCACATATCGCCACAATATCACTTTTTTTCTTTGACTTGTTAGCTATGTGTATGCCAAATTTCATGTCAATCCAAGCGGTTCTTTAAAATTTAGAGGTTTTGCAATATTTTACCGTTAAAGAACGGACTAATTGGGTTGTAAAGAGTAAGTCCTAAAACCAAAAAAAGCAAAGTAAAGTTTTCCATTTTAGTGGAGACTTTCCATTTTTTAATTTAATTTTCAATGCCATCTATCCATAATTTGAAAAGATGTTTTGAATAAAAGTTAGTTTCCACGTTAAAAAAATAAACCGAATAATTCAATTTTAACGTTACGAATATGTATAGTTACGAGCTGTGCCGTTACGAACTGTCGCCGTTACGAGTTGGCCGTTACCATTTGTCCGGTTACGAACTGTCGCGTCACGAGATGTCTGGTCACGCTGAAATGGATAAGTACTTATAAACTTATAAATTTTGAAAACATTCCTCCGATATTTACAATAGATATATTATAAACTATATAAAAACTACGTCCGATATTCACAGTATATTTGAATGAGGTTCCGCAAACCGTAGTAATATTACACCGGCAGATTCATTCACTACACTAGATCTATTTTTAAATCTCCAAAACGGCAAAACATCAACTTCGGCATCAAAAATAAAAGCTTTTCTCAAGTAAAGAGCATCAACTAAGGGATGAACTGAATTTGTGGCGTATCGGCAATCAGCAGGGCTGTCGGTCCGTCCCTTCAACTGGAAGAGTTGGAACATGATCAGTGGCTTGGAAGGCCTGCAGCCCTAGATAATACCTCAGCATCGCATTCGGCCCTTCCATCATTTATTTTTTGTGTATATATAGATACTCGTACTTTTATATACATAGAAATTGAAAATATACCAATCTTTGGATGTATGGTTTTAAAAAATGTTTAATTAAAATTGATATCCATTCTGAATAAACGTATTTTTATTCAAATTAGTTTAATTAGTTAATTATTTTGATTAAGATTTTGATAAGTTCTTTTATTAGTATATTTTTAGATGGAAAAATGATTAAAACGATCTTACTTTATTAGATGAATACTTACTTTAATCAAAATAATTGATTAATTAAACTAATTTTAATAAAAATACGTTCTTAAACTCCCAAGTGGAGCATAGAGCTTCAGCGAAAACGCGCCGTCCGTCGGGTTCTATTTTGCGCTAAGGCTGTAACGTTACAAACGTCACATCTTTGCTATTTTATTTTTAAATAATTATTTTATTCTATTTTCTTTAATACTTCATTAATAATTATCTTCTATTCGTTTTAACTTGCTTTTTCGTTAAACACTCGTTGAGCCCTCTTTTAGTATCCTCTATTTCCTATCTCTATTTTCCTCTAAAATCTAAATCATCATACGGAACGTACTTTATAATACACACACCGGCAAAATTAGCCGAACAACTTAAAAATGGGACATGTTTGATGTCTTGAATTTCTTAAACCACTGATCCGATTTGAATGATTCTTTTAGTATGTTATAGCCTTATTATTTATGAATATCGTTGTAATAATATTGTTGCTAGACAGGTAAATATCATTTTATACCGGGTGTACCAAGCATACTGTGTTTTTTTCTTAAAGTTTGGAACACCCTGTGGAATATTTTAGCATATGTAAAATATTAAAATTAATACTCGATTGTAGACTTAGGCTTTCTTAACATTTTCCTTTTTGATTCATTTACTTACGTAAGACAATAAAAAAGTTATGTGCGTTAACAACTATCCATGTTTTTCATCAATAAATCCTCATAGTAGGGGAGGAATTTATACTAAATTTGCAGTTACTCGGGCGTTATGGGGACCTATTGGATTGTGAAGAGTATGTGATAAAATCAGAAAAAGGTTAAGTTAAGTTTTCCATAAAATGGGGGGACTTTTCATTTTTTAATTTAATTTTCTATTTGAAACAATCATTTTTCTCCGATTATAGCGCTATCTATCCATAACTCGAAAAATGTGTAGAATAAAAGTTGCTTATTTTTACGTAAAGAATCCAAATCTGAAATAAAAATTGGGGGCTCCTATTTAAGATTTTAAATTAAATCCCTCACCCCCCACCTCCGTGGAGGCTCGTGACACCCCACGGAGAGGGGTGGGGGGTAAATTAAAAATTTTATTAAAATTTTTAAAAACCCTGCGATATTTCGCGAAATGAACATAAGATCGCCAAACTGCAAAATATACATATTCAATATTTTTCAAAAATCCACCGAATAGCATCAAACACGACCCCCACGGAGGTGGAGTGGGGGGTTACTTTAAAATCTTAAATAGGAGCCCCAATTTTTATTGCAGATTTGGATCCTTGACGTAAAAATAAGCAACTTTTATTCGCAACATTTTTTCCAATTATGGATAGATATAGCCTATATTTCCTATAGTCGGAAAAAACGATTGGTGGAAAATTAAATTAAAAAATGGAGAGCCTCACAATTTATGGAAAACTTAACTGAACTTGTTTTGGTTTTAGCACCCACTCTTCACAATCCAATAGGTTCCCATAACGCTCGAGTAACTGCAAATTTAGCATACTTTCCTCCCCTACTATGAGGATTTATTGATAAAAAGCGTGGCTAGTTGTTAAAGCACATAACTTTTTTATTTTCCAACATAAGCAAATGAATCAAAAAAGAAAATGTTAAGAAAGCATAATTCTACAATCGAATTTTAATTTTAATATTTTATATACGCTGGAATATTCCACAGGGTGTTCCGAACTTTAAGAAAAAAACACAGTATGATTGTAACACCCGGTATAAAATGACATTTACCTGTCTGGCAACAATATTATTACACCGATATTCTTAACAAACAAGGCTAAAACATACTAAAAGAATCACTCAAATCGAACAACAGGATTAGGAGATTCGAGACATCAAACATGTCCCATTTTTAAGGTGTTCGGCTAATTTTGCCGGTGTGTGTATATTCTTACTCTGTAGATATCAGATTTTCAGCCTATATATATTACATTAACCAAAAATAGAAATTTAAATAAAATAATATTAATGCAAAAAAATTAGGAATTTCAAAGTTACAACACTTTTGCACGGAAAAATTGTTAATCACTACACATTTAGTATTAGAATTTCAAAGTTACAACAGTTTTGCACGGAGAAAATTGTAAAAAGTGTAGACACATTTACTTTTACAGTAAAACCTGTGTTACCGGCCACCTGTACTAACGGTCAATTTAAAAATCCCCAAACCAATTATGTATATCTAGACTACAAAAACTGGCAATACCGGCCACCTTTCTATATCGGCCAATAGTTCTTTCATTTTTAGTGGCCGTTGCTGACAGGTTTTACCGTAGTTGTTGTCCTCTTCTCGTACATCATCTTGTGCCAAAATATTTTTACAAAAACTATGGTGGGCTTCTGGTATCATACCCGAATGGCATAAGTAGGTATACCAAATCTTTCTTTTTGGCCATTTGAATTTTTGGCTGTTCTTTGGCAAGTTTTCTGAGAATAGATATTTTTGACCTCTCAGTATTGGTAATACACAAGTTTTAAGATAACTGTTTTTTCTTTCATGAGAAAAAATACTTTTTGGTCGTAAATAAATAGTCTTGATTTATGTGGTTTTAATCCAATCTAACAAATAAATGGTCAAACGACATCGCACACATCTTATGGAAAATAAATATAATATCACACAAAGGACATAAAATTTACATGAATAGATTGGTCTCGAAAATCTTTGACAAATATCTTACTTTTTTCATTGCTTGTTATTGCTTGTTATCGAATCCGTTGCAATGTTCCGTGCGAAACTGTTGTAACTCTAATGTAACGGAACTTATGTTCAAAAACGCAAAATAGTTAAACTGTTGTTGTTGTAATATTTAGCCCATTAAGCATTTGAAAGTTACTAAAGTTTTACAGGGGATAGATATGCATGTTTACAATCGAATTCCATGATTCCTTCATTTTCATAAAATTTTGAGTTACTGCAGTCTTGCACTGAGGGTGCGATATTATAAACAATACATATTGTAGCACAAGAATGAATCACCCGCCGCAAGTAGCAGCTCCAAACGGTTCCATCTCGAGAACATTCTGGCGGAAGCACGATATACGTGGAATCGGTGGAGAAAGACGTGCGGTATGTAGAAGGTCACACAATAGCTAGAGGTGGCGAAGTCTAAAATGATCGAGAATAACGTTATTTGCTATTTAAGCGGAGCGCGCTTTTATTTGAGTTTAGTTTAAGCTACAGATTTGTAAAGAAAACATATATTACATATTACATATTACAAAATATTACATATTATATGAGTAAAGGCACTTGTGAAACGGTAACGACTAATTTCATTTGGGATGCTAATCAGAGGGTGATTTTCACGATTTTTCTTTTTCTTCTTCTTCTTTTATATATGTCCTAAATAGCCTCATTCTGCTCCTAAATTGTCATTCCATTTTTTCCTTGTGCGTTTCCTATTCTTCTTCTGCCTAACGGTGACTTGTCCCTGGCTATTCTTACTATCCTTGATTCAGACATCCTGCTTATGTGTTGATCCCACTTTTACTTTCTGTTCTTTAACCAGGTATTTATATTGTCTACCCCACATATGCGTCTGATGTCCTCATTTCTTACCCTGTCCTGTTGTCCTTTTCCAGTAATTCTTCTTAAGATCTGCATTTCGTTGGTCTCCAGATGTCTTCGTCTTTTGCTTGTATCTGGCCTTGTTTCGGCCGTGTAAGTCATAACTGGCCTAATAACTGACTTATATATCGGGCCTTTGTTTCTAATCTTAGGTGTTTGTTTTTCCAAATTGTGTCGTTTAGGCATCCGGCCGTTCTAGTGGCTTTAATTATTTGGTCTTTTACCTCTTCTTCGATATTGTTGTCGGCTGATAGATTAATTCCCAGGTATTTGAAAGTCATTACTTGTTGTATAATTTGATTGTCTAACTCCAATTTGCACCTTATTGGTTCTTTGGCTATTACTAAGCTTTTTGTTTTTTGGACTGATATTTTCATATTAATTTCTTTTGCGTTAATGTTAAATTCGTGCAGTAATCTTTGTAGGTCGTCTTCGCACTCTGCTACTAACACGGTGTCATCAGCGTAACAGAGTATTTTTATCTCTCTGCCGCCCATTTTGTACCCTCTTTTTTTTACCGACTTTATTTTGAGTGTAACTTGTTTACTTTTAATATAAGAACCTTTTTAAAAATAAAACAAACATAAAGCTATTTATAAACACTTTAAAAAAGTCGTAATGTGTTTTCCCCAAAAATTGTTTAATTTTTTGGGTATTTCACGTTGACGTATTCGATTTGGAATTTGACGACTATGAACCTATTTTTCATTAGCTACAACTCTGATTTTACTGGGTCTAGAGACCTTAGACACACACCATTTTTTACTTTCAAAAGCTATACATTTGCTAAGAACGTTTTTTCGATAAAATACTTACTTTTTGAGTTATTTGCGAAAAACCGTCTAAAAATGAGTTTTTTTTAATGAACATTTTCATTCGCAAATAACCCAAAAATTATTGACTCAGTGAAAAAACGCTATAGAACAAAAGTTGCTTAGAATTATTCATTTTATCCAATTCCGGACTTATTTTACATGCATATTTTTTACCCCGGAGAATAGGTGAGACTCACCCCCAGGGCAAAAGCACACATCGGTACAATATCACTTTTTTATTTGACCTGTCAGCTATATGTATGCCAAATTTCAGGTCAATCCCAGCAGTTCTTTAAAAATTAGAGGTTTTGCAATATTTTACCGTCGTCAGTGAAAGGCGAAGGTTAGACATATTATTGCTTGAATTTTCCTTTCAAAATCTGGTTTTTAGTATGACACTAGTGCATTTTAGGTCTGAACAACTTTAATTTTTTTTATTCTTTTTATTGCCAACTACCTATGTGTGACTTTTATGAGAGCATAAGTACATGTTTTTACATTTTACGATAAGATACAACATCTATGGAAATAAAAGGTAATTTGTTGCTTGAAATTGGTATCGTCGAAAAAAAGTTACCATAATAATTGACAATTGTTATCGTGTCGTTACATATTGATACATTAATTGTTAAACAAGTTTACATACATTATGTTTTAAAATTAGCACGTGTAACGTTTTGTGAGGTTTTAGTACATGTGCTGATACGTCATTCAGTTTTTCCAGGTTTAGAGATTTTAAATTTTTGGACTAAAAATGGCTTTGTTTTCCAGCTTGTAAGTTGTTTATCGTTATTCTATTTTTAAGAGTATACATAACGTATGTCCTATAAATTTTGGCACAAAATGCATTGGCTTTAATTTTAACAAAAACAAAATAATATCAAGTTGCCTTTAGAAATAAAAGCTTGTTTACATTGTCTACTGTCAGTTTAGATTTATTTATTTTGAAGTTTCCGCTTTAAGATGTAGTATAAATTACAAATAAAAAAAGTATCTACAAGTTGGTTGGGCGGGCATTCAAAGCTGAAATTTGTCGAATATTTCGGAATAAAAACAATTCACCTAGACCCATTTATTGAACAATAATGGAGTGGCAGGGAATACCATAGCTGAATTTACCAAAATGTAGAAACCAGGTACATTTACTGCACAGAATTCAGATAGATTGGTGAGAAGAGCAAAAAACCAGCTTGGAATAAAAACTAGAAGCTTGGCTCGTCAATACAGATCTAAGAGTACGATATAGTTGTAATTGAGGAGGAATTCTCTTAAATATCGAAAGAGACATAAGTACCCCAAAGACTCTCAAACGCGACTCCTTCAGAATCTAGCATTATAGGCATCACTCAAGAGATATCCAAAAGTGGCTTCTAGATAGATAGATAGACATTTATTGTTTTTTAAAAACTACAGTTTTATAACAATGAGTTTAGTAAGTATAGGTAATTATAACTAGTCTAGTACATAAGTAAGTAATAATAAAGAATCTAGTACAAAAGTAATAATAAATTGAACAAACAGTTAAGCGTTATCACTAGGGAGCGGATTTTATGCTAAATGCATATTGCATGCATATTCCGCATATTTGAGACCTTTACTAAATTTTGCATATTTAAAAAAAAAACATGCATATTTTATGCATATTTAAAAACATTTGTCCAAAAAAAATTTTTTAATTCTTTAATTCGACAAAAATTTTTCTTCCCACAGGCTGTTCTATTAATTCGAGAACTACCTGAAGAGAGACTGTTCATTCTCTGCCTTTTCATTTTTTTTTTCTTAGAAAATACCCGATCTTTACACAAAGTATTTTAGTGCTTATAATACGCCGTTATAAAATTTAATGATTGTAGGATGTTAAAATGATGAAGGATAGTTTACCAGGAAATCCGAATTTTATTTACTTTTATTATATTTAGTAGGTACCTAAAATAATTCTGGTGATCCTTTTAAATCCCCTATTGTTAAGAGAATTTACACCTTTAACCGTAGTTTTACGATTTTCTGACTGAGATTATTAACATTAACGGAACATATTAGGGGTGAATTCCCCGATGTAAATATACTAATAAGTAGCGTAAAAAAAGGAACAGGAACAGATTACCTAATGTAGCTTTACCTCCCGACCCAGTACTGACTAGGTGGGGAACTTGGTTGGAAACTGCAATTTGTATGCTGAACATTTTGTCCCAATTAAGGAATTGCTTTTAGAATTTAACGCCGAAGACAGTGCTGCTATTATAAAGGAATAAAGGCACAACATATTGTTAAAACAACTTCATTGGCAAATCAGTTAACTTTTATCAAGACGCATTATAGTTTTATAGTAAAAACCATAAATAATTTAGAAAAGCGGAAAATATCTTTAACAGAGTCCGTCGAAATAGTTAGAAATTTTAAAGCAAACATTTCGAAAGTTCCCGGTGAAATCGGTAATTCAGTTAAAAAGAAATTAGAATTGGTTCTAGAAAAATGGCTTTAAAACTTTGGAGGAGATACACGAAATTTTTAATGGAAATTTTGAAATTGATTTTGATGCAGAATTTTCGGCTTTAACAAGTTATTTTAAATACGCCCCAATTACTTCTGGTGATGTTGAAAGGAGTTTTTCAAGTTATGAAAATATTTTATCTGATCAAAGAAAATGTTACCTCGTAAAAAAATTGGAAAAATACATTGTAGTGAATTATAATCGAAGATATATATATATATAGTGATATTGTTGTTTTATTTTAAATAGGAGATCTTGCAACTATTGGTATCAGTTTTTGTAAAAAATGAGAATAAATTGCATCTATAAAAAATAATGATTTTATTTGAAAGATAATAAATAAGTTTGCCCCCCCCCTCCTATAAAAGAACCCACTAGAAAAGAATAGAACAGAAAATTTGTGGTTTCTCGAAATGCGCATTTTTTGAATTTTTGTGCATATCTTAAGCATATTTCGTAATTTTTTAATGCATACATATGCGCATATTTCCTCAAAATTGATCGCATTTAAATCCGCTCCCTAGTTATCACTAACTGAAATTTAACTAAATCACTAACTGATTTGGAAATTTACCTTTTTCGAAGGAATCGTTAATTAGTGAGAGGAGGATTTCCAACACATTTTCTGTGAGATTAGAGAAAATTTTTATAGATAGTCCATCAGTACTACAGGATGATTTGCTTTTGATACAATTGATTGTTTGGATAAGTTCAGAGTTATCGACTGGTCGTAAAAAGAATGAATTCGAGACCTGTCTTGAATTAGGAAGATAGGAAATAGGATCTTGTTGCGGCAAAATTGTTGATGTTATATTTTTACTCACATTAACGAAGTAGTCGTTTAGACTTTCAGGATTTGGAAGGGAAAATGATTGAGCTGTGTGAGTTTTATTTCGAAGATCGTTTATTATAGACCAAGTCTCTTTTGCAACACTTTTAGAGCTTCTCAGACGATTTTGATAATAGGCTTTTTTAGCTGACCTGACAAGTTTTAGATATGTTGTCCTGTACTTCATGATATATTCAGTGACAGCAACATTGGTAGTAAATTTCTTGATGTATAGTAGTGAACGCATATTCTTAGCTGATATGCGAATACCTTTCGTAACCCAAGGTTTCCGATGTTTTGGCTTAATAGGAATTAAAGGAAATGCCTTATTGAAGATGTGGAGAAGCTTATCTAGAAAAACACTGAAATTATAGTCCACGTCTATAGAAGGAAATTGCCACTCAGAAGTTAAGCATAAATTTTGGAATTTACGAAAATTCCGGGCGGAAAAAATCCTACCTAAACGTCGGGTTTTTGAGGAGGGTTTGCTGAAGATGTTAAACTTCGTATACACTGCTTCATGATCAGATAGTCCCGCATTAATAACTGTAGAGCAGACATCAAGGGGTGAGAAATCTGAGACAATATAATCGATTATGGTAGATGTAGTTTTTGTTATCCTTGTAGGAGAATCAACGTGCATTGAGAGACCATACGATTCAAATATGTTTGCCAGGGACACTTGGGTAGCACTAGCAGCAGCATAATTAATGTTAAAATCACCGCATAGAATTTTTCTGCTTTTATGAGGCAGGTCATCTAACAAATTTAGCAGGTTCTGAAAAAATAGTTCCACGGTAGAATCAGGTGATCTATAAATGCAAATAATGTAAAGATTAAGATTTTTATTATAAACTAAGGAAAACTCAAAGAAGGATTCACTTAACAAAAAGTCATATTGTGTTACCAGAGAAAAATCATTATTTCTAGAGAGAATCAGGGTGCCTCCATGAGCCGAACTTGGACGATCATACCTGGCAATTGTGGTATATTTTTCTACAAAAAAAGGCTCGTTAACTTCAAGCCAGTGCTCTGTAACCGCAACTATCGGAGGAAATCCTAATTCCTCCAGAAACAAAAATAATTCATCAGTTTTATTTGCATGTTAATAAGTCCAAAAATATAATATCAAAACTATTTAAAAAGGCAGTATAACAACCACTCTATATTTATCAATCAACGACATAACCAAAACCGGTCCAAACCACAGCTATGCTACAGCTGCCATATTGGATAATTTTTGACATGTCATTTGAACATCCAATCAGAACAAAGTTATAATGCGCATGCGCCCGGTCGCTAGGTTTTACCATATAAAAAATTCAGCCTCTATCGCCGGTAAAGAAGTATAACTTCAAAAACTAAGCACCAGTAGTGAAAGGAAACAAATGACGACGAACAATGCTAAGAACAAGATTACGAACTATGGAAATAAAAAAAATCCAGACAGAATTAAAAAATAAAAGATGAAAAATTACAAGATACAGTTAGCAACAGAGGTAAATGAAATGGAAACGACGCAGGCAATGGACAAGGTAATGAGTAAAATTAACAACAAAAGAAAACTAAAGTCAACCTGGGTACATGTAATGTAAGACGCACATATGAAACAGGAAATCTCAAAGAATTAATTAGGGAAATTGAAAGATATGAACTAGGAATAATAACTCTACGATAGACAAAACAATTGGAGACAGAAATAGTAGAAATAGAAGACATGGTATTTTTAAGTAGCAGAGGCAATCGGAAAGGTAAGATCCAAAAATCTTACGAATAACGAAGATAGAAATAGAGAAGAATACAGAGAATTGAGAAAAATCATGAAAAGAAAATGCAGAAGCAAAAGAAAAGAAAATACAACGAGAAAAACTGAAAGAAATAGAAGAAAGTTCCAAAAAAATGAAATAAGATCATTCTACCAGGAAGCAAAAAAATAGAAAGAGGATATCAGAAAAACAACCCATTCATGAGAGATGATAAAGAGATAATGCTAAATGAGCCGGAAAAAATAATGAAAAACTAGCAAAACTATTTTACAGAACTGCTAAATAAGAGCGAAGTACAAAAGGAAACAAACCATGAAATTGAAGATGGCAATTTCAAAATTTTTCTTTGGGATTGATAGTTCCAAAACAGAATCTTGATTGATTGCTATTCAGGTACATATGAATTTGCGCTATATACGCAGGCTTTGAAGTCTTGAGTTTCATTTCACGTCTAGGTGATTCCTGTTCCTCTCTACCACGTTTGATTTTTCCTCTTGTAGTAATTCTAGGTATTTCGTTTATGTATCTAATCGTTAAATTTTCCTCCCCATTATCTATACGACTTTGCAGCTCTGTTCGTAATTCAGCCAGATATTTTGACTGGCAGGGTGTCTACTCTTGTTTTATATATATGTTTGGGTTTGAGTTTTGATTAAGTTTGGATTTATTTTTAAGAACAAAAAGGACATCTTCACTGGACATTATAGTGATTTTCAGCGGCCTTGGTTTCATATCTTGGCGAGGATAGCCAAACCGGCGATGCGAAGCTATGTGTAAGTTAGGAGCTACCTGCTTTAATATTTGTTGTGCATTAACTTGATCGGATTCTGTATTATGTTCTGGAACACCCATTAGCAAATAGTATATTGTGCAACAAGTGCAGAAAGGTACTAATTTCTCACGAGTTTGAAAAGTTGCGGTACGAGCGCAAGCGAGTGCCGCAATTCAAACGAGTGAGAAATTACCTTTCTGCACGTGTTTCACACTATACTTTTTCTACAAGCACAGTTTTTCCTAAAAATAAAAATCACAATTTCCAAACGACGATTAATTATAATAGGTACCTATGTGATACATTTTAAACTGTATTTAATTAATACCTACTAATCAATTTAAATTCCTTATACCTAAATAAATTGCACAGAAATCAGTTAAAAAATTAATGCACTGCCTTAATTGGTTTAAATTTAAACAATTATTACACATTATTGACATTATATTTATGCAGTCACGGATTTACACAAAACCTACTTCATTCGACGTCTCTTGCACAGGTTGCTAAATCCTTATTGGTTATTTGATAATTATAAAATGTTTAATAAGAATAAAATTGTAAAATAAAACAGTTGTAACATCCATAATTCAGTTTCTATGTTATAGTTAAATATAATAATTGTCTTATAGGTTATATATTTGTCTAAGGTTTAACCACGGATGTAAACAGAATATAACGTTACTCAGAATGCGGTAGTCCACGGATGTAAACAGAATATAACGTTACTCAGAATGAGGTAGTCAACTGTGCAGAAAAGAACTTTGCGGCACAGAAACGTCACTTTGCGGCACAGAAACGTCACTTTTCTGCACACTAATGTCAAATATCTTATACTGTGAGAAAATATCAAGTTTGCTAACATAAAACCGTGCAGAAAAGTGCACTTTGAATAGTGGTTGTAGAAAAACATTGTTTTCCCTTTGTTTCCTATCAGCCAGCTCTATAAGGATATTTTCAGGAGGAGTAGATTCTATTTTCTGGATTTTAATTTTTAGCTGTTCGTTTTCTTTTCTTAGAACTGCTATTTCCGAGATGTATAAGCGTCAATTTTGGTTGACTGAGAATTTACTAAATTATGTAAGTCAGATATTTGAGTGTTACATGTAGCAATTAGCAAACTGAGCCATAATTGCGTTGAAGTGCATTGTGCTAGCTTCTGCTTCTATGGTACAATTTTGACACTTCCATATCAACAAGGTTGCAGGTGAAAAATTTAAGGGTTGAGGTTGAGCGCAAACACCTTGCCATGTTGTTTTGCATCCAAAACATTCCAGTTTGCTACAATCTGTCGGTGTTATAATTTTACGGCATGCCTGACAATTTAAATCCATTGTAATAATATTAACCGTACTATTACCTTTTAGGTACCACTAATTGCTTAACTTTTTGTCTAAGGTAATATTCAAGTTTATATTAAGTAGATCGTTGAAATGTAAATTGTATTTCTTGTCTAAAAATTAAGTTTTTCTACTTACTGTTGTATTTATAGTAAAAACTGTTCAACTTTGAACTTATATTATTTGAATTCACAAGCGACTATTAAACGATGTTAACTGTACGGCTGCTAGAACTAAACTCGATATCTAAAACTGGCTTCTACAACGCCAAATATATTTTGTTCCCAAAAACGACAATCCTCCAAACTTGCCGCAGGCTCGCCTTATAGAGGATTTTTGGGCTTTACTTTCTAGGAAAGTTTATTATGGAGGCTGGGAAGCCCAAGATCAAGAACAATTAAGTTAGCGAATTTACAGCAACTCAGAGAAAGTGATCTGAATTCGGCCCAGGACCTCATGAAAAACATCCGTAGAAATTTGCGTCTAGTAGAGAAGAATGGGCCACTCCACATAATTTGATAGTATATTTTAGTTAAGAATTGTGTTGTAATCTATGATAACTAGTTAGTGTTTAGCTGAGCAACTCTCAGCTGAACTTACAACTAAGAATCAAGTTCCTAAAACATTATGTGTATCCTGTATTACTATATGGATGTGAAGCCTGGATCATGAAGGTTAACATGATGAACAAATTAGAAGTCTTTGAGATGTGGCCGTATCGTAGAATGCTCAGAATATCTTGGGTTCAACGCATTTCAAACAGAGAAGTCGTAAATAGAATAGGTCAAGGCGAAGGTGATTTAACCAAAATGATAAAAACGCTGGACGGAAGGGCCGTCCGAGAACTTTATCGTACCGATCTATTATCGTTATGGTACTAGATACTGGCATTCTATAAAAATAACAAAGTTACTCGTTATTTTGATATTTTAGAAACACCTTCTGTACTTGAAAGTATTTTATGGTTCTACGCATCATTAATTCCTGCATTTGAGAAAATGTCCGATGCCATATTTCGGGGACACACTATAGATGTATAGATTATTGCATAAATCAATAGAATATTATAGTCATACTTTCATTTCAAATTGGTTCATTTTCTGAGAAATTAATAGTTTACAATATTTGCATTTCATTCTATTTCGATTACGCCAGTCAATGCGCGAGATTAAGAACAAAATATTATCTCCGAATTCTATCCTACTACATGGATTTTAATGAAATTTTGGGAGTAGCCCAATCTCCTAATTCAAAGTCTATCCTATATGCTATGGCGCTTTTATCATGGGGGAGGTTCCCACCACTTCTCAGGGGTGAAATATTTTTATTTTCGAATTATATGGAGAAAAAGGAAGATTTTTAAGGAAATTAAAATTCATTCTATAATTTGATCACATTTTTTACAAAAACCATTCATTTTAAACCCGTTCAACTTTTTGAAAGTAGAAATAACACTATATTAAAAGGTATTGCAATGCATTTAATGCACCATTATGGTGGACGGGGAGTTAAATGTATATACTTTTCATTTTTCCTTAAAGTACATTAGTCATATATTTTTTTGCACCATATCTCGTTTAGTTTGTATGTAACCGACATTTAAAGGTGCTCGTTTTAAAGGCCTTTTCAAACACTACAAAAGGTGTTGGTAGCATTATACACCTAAAACCTACCGTTCCTCTATTATTTCAAGTTGAATACACCAATTTGAGCATGCACCAAAAAACAAACTATTTTCACCTACCATATCTGTTTTTGTATTATAAATAGAACATTTACGAAGGAACGAATCTCTTTATTATTTATAATCTAAAAAATGTTTTATATAGTGTTTTTAGTTCGATGCATAGTTTTTAAGGTATTCACAAAAAATCCGTCCGAAAAGGTGTCATTTTTCAACGAAAATGGCCAATTTTCAACTACGCATAACTCAAAATATTGAGTTCTCAAACAAAAGTATAGACCAGTTTTTGCTTAGAAATAGGTTTTTTAGCCACTTCCGTGCTTATTTTGACCAACAAATTTTCCACCCCCTTGAAGAAGTGGGAACCGCCCCAAGATAAAAGCGCCATAGTATATAGGGTAGATTTTGTTTCTTGAGCTATTCCCTACTTACTGTGAAAACATCAAGTACATCAATGTAGTAGGATGGAATTCGGAGCCAAATACCCTCATTGATTGCCCTACAATAATGCTCTGCTATGATCGCGTGAGCGAGGACACACATAAGATTATAGCAAAATTTCTATTTAGCGTAACTTTTCGAGTTGTTGAGCTACAGCAATGAATTTAATGTCATTGAAAGAAAATTTTGCATTATTTCAAAATATGTAAAAATATATGGAGCATATCTAAAAATATTAAGATTTTTTTATTCATTTCCGGTTCAACTGGAAGCCATATTTTTGGAAAAATTTATTGTCATAATAGATAATAAAGTATCATATATGTCTGCAAAATTTAAAATTTAAATTTCTATTAAGAAGGACGTTACGGGCACTCGAATATTTTTTTATAAAAAATTCATAACTCCCCTCCTACGGGGAGTTAAGAAGTCTAACTTATGTCATTCAATTTACTGATAGGATATCAAAAATATATCAAAAAATAAAAAAAATTCTTTGGAGCCATTTTTGAAAAAATCTAGTTCAAATTTATGTCAAATTTTGACCCCTTAAATATAGGCAACCCGTAACTTTTTCTGAAAAACGATAAAATCCTTCTTATAGCCCCATCTTTAGGCTATATAACGACTTTTTCAAATTAAACTTATCTTAAACAAATTTTTAGATAGGTAGGGAAATGTGTCGGGTGGGCGGTCGGCCATGTTGGCCGCCATTTTGAATTTGGAAATGTCAAATTCCGTATTTTTATTTACCTATCGATGAGCTTACTTTGAGTTAAATTTCATTCATTTCGGTCAATATTTGCAAAAATGGGCCCTAAATAACCCCCCTATTTCGGCCCCCCTTTGAGGGGTTTTGTTAAAAGCTTAGTTTCTCCGACAAAATTCTCTTAAACTTACTCATACCGAATTTCATCAAAATCGGTCCGGTAGTTTTTGCTGGGTGGTGGCGACATACGTACGTACGTACATTCTTCCGACATTTTTTTTATTTGCTTTTTAGACTCAGGGGGACTCAAAACGTCGAAAAAAAGTGAAATCTGAAAAAAAAATTTTTGCGTGATCCTATAACTTTATCTATTATACTATACTACGTATTTAATACGATAAAGTAATATTGTACTCTACTACGTATTTGGTACGATAAAGTAAAAAGAGAAAACTTGAATATCTGGGGCATATAATGAGAGGTAGCAGATACAGGATGCTGCAGTTAATACTCAATGGAAAGATCGACGGAAAAAGAGGGATTGGTCAGAAGAAATATTAATGGCTCCGAAACCTTCGTCAATGGACTGGCTTATCAACAGATCAATTGTTACATGCCGCACAAGATCGAGAACGATATCGGCAAATTGTTATGGAAGCTACCCACGCCTAAAAATTTGGGCACGGTACTTAAAGAAGAAGAAGAAGTTTAAATAGATTTCTTCAAACAAGAAAATTCGATAAATATTTTGTGCCAAAACTTTTAGGACATACGTTAGGTTTAACTTATCGGTTGTATTACGATAGATGGACCGATCTTCTTCTTTAAGTGCCATCTCCGCGACGGAGGTCGGCAATCATCACAGCTATTCGGACTTTAGAGACGGCTGCTCTGAAAAGTTTATTATCTCAGGTTGCGCAGCCACTATATACTGCATCTCCCGATGCTCCTTTTTTCTTGAATCTCTCCCTGCATAATCAATTGGAGCAAGTTGTATCTCTCTCTCCACGTGTAGTATGTCCGAGATATTCTAATGTTCTTCTAATTTCATTTTAATTCTGTCCACGATATTTTCAGAAATCTTCTGTACACCCGCAGCTCGAATGATTCTAGTTTTTTCATTGATGCCGAAATTCAAGGTCCAAGCTTCCATTCTATAAAACAAAGTTGAAAAAACGTAGCACCTAGCTAACCTAACCTTTAGCTCCAACTTCAAGTCCGTTGAGCAGAGCACTTTTCTCATTTTGTTAAAATTTGCTCTAGCCTTTTCTATCCTGATTTGAATTTCCTGAAAATAATCACCTGTAGAGTTGATCTCTTCCGAGTAAACATTAAAAATAATTGGTGACAACACGCATCCCTGAATCACCCTAGGTCTAATTCCAATTTCCTCTAACAGCTGATCGTTAATACGTACTTTTGCTCGTTGCATATAGTATAAATTCGATATAATCCCGAGGTCATGTCATTGTAGTCTATCTTCTTTGATTTCACGGCATGCATTAATTGTTCATGTCGAACTTTGTCGAACGCTTTATTATAGTCAATAATACACGCATATATATCTTCATTGACATCCGGGTACCTTTGTATTAGTATATTAAGTGAAAAAAGAGCTTCACGAGTTCCTAAGCCTTTGCGAAACCCAAATTGCGTATAGATGAACCGGTAGAAAGATATAAAAGACAAAAAAGAACATAATATCATTAGTTAATCATTTATGAATTCACAAATCAATTTTGGAAGCGAAATCTTCTTATCGCTCGCTATGGTGAGCGATTTTTGCACCGGCCCGAAATCTTATTTGGCGTCATGGTGAAAAATCGAGACGCGTGCAGTAACCATGCGGTATACAGTGATATATTATAATATACATAAATATTATACACTTACGATAATTCT
The DNA here is from genome assembly GCF_917563875.1 of Diabrotica virgifera virgifera. Classification (NCBI taxonomy): domain Eukaryota; kingdom Metazoa; phylum Arthropoda; class Insecta; order Coleoptera; family Chrysomelidae; genus Diabrotica; species Diabrotica virgifera. The sequence continues at coordinate 212,753,699 of NC_065444.1, forward strand.
ATACAATAATATATTTTTTATAAATTATTATCATTATGATTATTAACTTGAGAACGAGTGTAATTATAGTAAATTATTTGTATAAAATAAAAAAATTAAATTACATAAATAGAAATAAACAGAATCAAATAAAATTAAATCTTCTTCTTCTTCTTCTTCTTCTTCTTCTTCTTATTCTTCTTTTATATAGGCAATACTGCCTGTTTTTCTTCAACGGTGTTGAAGAAAAACAGGCGAGAAAAACGGTGACCATTCGCCCCCCCTATGTAATAGTACCTACACATGGAAATTAAAGTGTTATAATAAAGTCGACAATGCATATATAAACAATGCATACAACAAAGAATATTTTGTCAAAATGGATAAAGAACTGTGTTTTGCACACAATTAAGATATTAACTTAATAATAAATATAACGGCCGGATATTAATTTAAATAGCTCGATTGTTTTAACACCTTTGTTTGTTTTGTTTTAATGATGACAATAAAATTTAAATCCCTTATCTATGACACCCACAGAGATTTTTTATATAATAAACTGTTTCTATATGAATAATTCTAAATTTAGAGTCATTCAAAATATTTGACGAGTACTAGTAACATCTGATCTAAAATTAAGTTCATAAGATAATATTTAGTCAAAGCATGTGGTAAACAGGGCCGTGCCGTGCTATGATGCGGCGAGGCAGTCGCATCAGGCGGCACCACAAGGCAATTTTTGTAAATGTTACTTAAGAGCATAGGCGCAAAATTTGCTTGCGATGCTTTTAAAATGCATTCACTTTTTTTACAACTTTTGTAACTACACTTTTTGTAAAATCCTGAAAAAACTAATAAATATTTTTGAAAAATTTAAACGCAGGTTAAAGGATTACATTATTACCGAAGGCCGAAATTCCCTTAGAATAAACAAAATGTTTCTTTTGAATAAGATATATGAAATTAAAAATTACACTCAATCTTCTATTTTTTCTTTTCCACCCTGTAACTTATTCAAATAAACATTATGGAGATTTTCAGGGACTGTCGGCCCTCGGTAATAATGTAATCTTTTATTCTGCATTTAAGTTTTTCAAAAATACTAATTACTTTTCTCAGAATTCGAAAAAAAAATGCATTTAAAAAGCATTGCAAGCAAATTTTGCGCCTACCCACTTAATGTAGTGTTAATACAAATTTTTTAAAATTTAATTTAAAATATGTTTTGTTTTTAAAATAAAATTTTCGTTTATTTTGTGTAGTTTTTTTTAAATAAAAATAAAAGTTAAGTTTCAACAATATTTGAATTTCGAATACGGCATTCGAGCGGCATTTCGAAGACTTGCATCCATATATTAAAAATATGTACCGCACGGCTCTGGTGGTAAATAATGAAGAAAAATAAAGAGATTTGATCAAAATGTAAACATATGATATTTTGTATTATCTGATGCTAATAGTATTATAAAATACGTCCATGACAAGCTGTAAATATTGTCACAACTATTGTTAGCAGTTTTGAATCACCTGAAAATTTTAAAAATTTAAAATAAAATAAATTGTTTTATAAGAAAACTTTTTTCTTTTAATTCTAAAGTTCAAAAGGTACTTTTAAATCCATAGAAATAAGATACTCTGGTGACTTTTATCGAGTAGTTTACCTTTTAATTTTTTTGGCACGTATTTTTTTGGGATCCTTCCGAACTGAGCTATCCGGCCCAATACAACAATATACTATGCAAAAATTTATATACTATGCAATAAAAACTAATAATCGAGAAAAGAGGAAAGAGTTATTTTAATAGTTACTATCGATAGTATAGTGGAATAATAAGCCATGTTGCCGATTTTATCACTTCCTTCACTGTGGTTTATCTAAAAAAAGTAAACGCTCGGTATATAGCCTTGTCGAACATTTAAACTTAACGTTCCAAACATATCGATTATTCCTTCGCCACAAACTGCATCTTATTTTGATTGAAAGAATATAATGCTACAACATTCCAGTAAAAAGTTTATCCACATTAATTTTTCAGAAGATAAAATCTTTTTTCGTTTTTATTTGAGACCAGTTCTTTCGTATACGCTGTGAGCTCGTACGTAGAGGGGATATTTACAAATTCGCGAGCGCCAGTAGTGACAAGTCTGTAAACGTTTACCGGAAATTTGACATAAATGTCAAAGTGATTAATTTAAAATTAAAATTAAAAACATTAATTATAAAAAACATTAGTTGGCCAAAGCTGTGGTATATATTTTTACCTTAAATATACTTACGTTTTAAATATTGAATTTAAGTTTTTTTAATGTTCCGTAATACGTAATTATAAATTAATCTATTAACCTTAGCGCCATCTAGACGATAATTGTGAAAGTATCCGAAGTAAGAAATTCATATTTTACCAATAGAACGTCAAAATGATTAGCAAAATCTTTAAAAAATCGATTACAATTTAATTCCTTTTTTGCGTTGTAAATATTAAGCGATAGCAATTAAATAATAAATTTAAAAAATACCGGTGAAAGTTGAATTAGTAATCCGCTAGGAGCGCCAACACCGAAGCTCAGAGCGTATATAACGATATTATCCCACTTTTGTCAGATTTTTAATCATGACAACATATTTTGTCTACTAGTAATAGTTTCAAAGTTATTTTAATTGTAATAATATTGGAAATTATTATCTATTATTACTTTTTGTATTTACTTATTTTTTCCTTTCTAGGTTTTTAGTCGAGGAAATGAAGCATTTTGGCTCGCAATTTTTTCGTCCCTCATGGATTTACTTGCAATTTTCACAGAAGGTAGGGAATAGTCCAAGGATCATTTTCTACATCATGCTGCTGTACGCTAAAACCTTGAGGGTGGTTGCCACCCCATCTCAGGGGTGGGAATTTTTTATTACATTTTAACCATGTAAATCGATGTAAAAAGTGATTCTAAGAAAAAAATGTTTTGTATATTTTCTTCGTAAAACTAATATTTTTCGAGTTATTCGCGCTTGAAAGTAATGGTTTTTCGTCGAAAAAATCGATTTCTTAAAGGGTTTTTGGAGAATGCCTCGAAAAATATGCATTTAATAAAAAAAACTGCAGATAACAAAATTGTGTCGTTTAGTAGCACAAACTAAATTCTATTTCTATAATATCTTTAAGACCAATACAAACCGCGATACGGCATGTTAATATGTTAAAGGTTAGCTTTTCTCGTCAAATGCATAATTTGAAATATTCAAAGAACGGGAAAACTTTACATTTTCGAGGAAAACTTAAATTATCTATTTTCAAGTATACAACTAAACCTTTTAAAGAATAATAATAAAAAATTTCTAACATGAAAATAGAGCGATTTATGATAAAAAAAAGGTCGGTACCTGCTTTTCTCTACGAAAAAATCAGTGAAAATAACCCCCTAACTACCCTCCTAATTAAAAATTGGTCTTTACCTTTCTGTAATTCCTTGTATATTTGTATTGTCAATACACCCAAGAAGTTTCACCTATTTAAAAGGCCAAATTTTAGAACAATTGGAGTTTAAAAAAAATTAATTTTTTGCACTTTCGTATTTTTTACGTTTTACTTCCAAATATCTCCGAAAATACTGGAGATACGAAAAAAATGATCACCTTAACATCCCAGATGGTGTGACTTTGATTCATAACATCCAAGATAAGAATACCCTTCGTTTAGATCTATATGAGGATTTAGAGATTGTCAGGGACGCAAGGACAAGTCCAAACTGTGTTAACCGTCAACTTTCTCTTAACCGTGATTTCACCCCAATTCATAGACAATTATTTCCATAATTCTATATTTTATCCACCTTCACATTGGCCTTCTTTCCTATACATACCACTACAAACCTAAAATAAACAAAAACCCAAACAATATACCCAATCAAATATTCTTTTGTATCTTTCAGTTTCTTTCACTCTGTGCTCCAGGCAAGACTCTATTTCTTTCATCTCATTCTCTAATTATTTTCAATTAACATAATCATTTTCTCATTATATCAAAATCACACCATGGAACCCTTGATCTTTTCAGATATGACATTCTAATATAGACAATAACCAAAAAAAAAAAACAAAATTTTGTTGCATTTCCAACATTTTTAATTGATTCACTCTATTTTTTCATTTAGATTAAAATTAAAAAATAAATCTCAGCTATCAGCATTTAATAAATTTACTTAATATCAACTTTGGTCAATACAATATTCAATCTAGAATTTCAATAGTTTAATAGATGTGACATATTCTTTTTACATTTAGAGCTTACAATCTAAATTAATTTTTTTTCTTTGATCAAAACATGTACATTTCTTTCAGCGCAATTTTCCTAATTTAATATCAGTCTTTATCCATTTAACAATTCACACAATTTATTTTCAAAACAGTAATTATATTTCATTTATTTGTCCACTGAACATAGGCAACTTACCTTATCACCCGTTTTAATAATTTTTCTACATTTAGAATTTCAATAGTTCTATATGCGACAAACTTTTTATATTCAGTCATAACAAAAATTAAAAAAAAAAATTTCTTGATCAAAATATGTACATAGGTTTTTTCAATTCCACTTCCTCATTTAATACCATTTCCTTTAATACCTCCAATAATTTACATTACAGATCTATAGATTGGTATTTCCTCATTATATTCGTTGGTTCCCTGAAACATATGCAACCGACCATTCCCTATTAGCATTTCTTCCAACTCTACAGCTGCTACTCTATTAAGATGTCATATTTAAAATAATTTTCTATATAAAAAAAATTTTTCTATATAATTTTCAATAATATTCATTCATTATAACTTTACTCAAATAAATATAATTATTCTTAGTCCTATACAGTTGACAAACGGTCTATGACGTCACAGCATATGAGTAGAATTTTGCCTTTGTTTTCGGTGCATTAATGAATATATTATTACAGCTTATTAACCTTTATTTACAACTTAGAATTCATAACAAACATTTTAATAGTGGCATATTCCCAATTTAATAATTAAGTTAAATATTAATTCACTCTGTCAAATTTTCCGGTTGACATTTGAGAAATCCACCTATCTTCTTTGACATCTTGTCATGAATTTTCAGGCACCAATCTGTCTAATCAGTTGGTTGTTAACCTCTCACCTGATCACAACCTTGTGTAAATTCCGAGCAAGAATGACATACATCCACATGTGATATATTTTTAATCTTAAGACATCGACTTATTGTCGATTACTACACAGCTCATAATGTAGCAATAATGTTATTTTGAGGTTTTACACCTATTCAAGTGGCTAGTTTCAATTACTTGTACACTGGACGTAAGTAACCACATTTTCTTTTTTAACTGTCAAAATTTCACCCTTTTGCATTTCAATCTAAGTGGTTCACTTATTTCCAGGTTTACACTGAGGATGGTCAGTTTGACCGAAAACGTTTTATTGTACTTCCACTCCCTTGTGGATAAATTTTAAGAATTTTTTAATAAATTATATACCTACATACAACAGAAGTGTTTACTTCATTCTACGTTGAAAAAAATGATGGACTACTAAATTATAGATTTCTTCATAACTAAAATTATATTGTGCATAGATTTTCATTACCGTGAATAGTTAGCGAGATATAGCTGTTTAAAACCTCTATTTACGAGCAAACACCCCCTTATTCGAGCCCTTTAAACCCACCCCAATTAAAAAGTAAAGGATCTAACCGAATTTAATTTACACAGTCTTATACTTCTTCAAAAGTCCTACAAAATCATTTTTTAAAAAACTTTTTATCGCCAAAAATGAAAGAGCTATGTTTATAAAACGCGTTTATATTTTTCGAAATATTCGAATAGTCCACTTGTGGAACATTTTCAATGCATGTATAATACCACAGTACTGGTTCGTATACTGGAAAATGACTTAAAAACAATGTGTATTTGTACTTCTACATATTTGTAAATTCGTATTTTTGTGTAAATAAATGTTTTTGTAATTCTTTATTTCTATTTTTTTCTGTATAGATCTCTTAAATTATCTACTTACAAAAATTATAATGTTCTTAAGGGTGGTTTTTAAGGGTTGAAATATTATGATATTATATCCTAAAGCATAAAACAATCACTATTTTTAGCCAATCAAAACCAAATTTTACCCATATTAAAGTTTACAATGTTTTTATATAATTTTTGACGATAAGGGGTAGTTTACAGTTTACACCCCTAAAAATAATTGACGCCCTTGAGCATGTTATAGAATATGAAGTACAGGGTGAGATGATCTTAATCCCAAATTTTAATGTAAATCGAAGCAAGCCGAAATTATTCTTTAGGATAAGTAATTTTTTATATATAGCTCCAACAAGCGTGGTTTTAAGGGTTCAAATATTATGATAGAATATCTTAAAGCATAAAACAATTATTATGTAACTAATAAGAACCAAATTTTGACAATATTAAAGTTTAAAATGTTGTTTTATAATTTTTTACAAGTAGTTTTTTAGGGGTCGTTTTCACCCTTAAAAAACCAAAAGCGTACAACGGTTCAATATAGAAAATGAACTAGAGGATGAAATGAGCCTAATCCCAAATTTTTGTACCAATCGATGCTGGACGAAAAAATTGCGAGGTTTTGCCATTTTTCCAGCTTCATTTCCTGGACTATTTTTTGAACATCCAATATTTTGATAAATTGTCAAATAAATATCCTTTGCCTGGTTTCGTACCATTTCATACCGTTTCATTAATATATATATATATATATATATATATATATATATATATATATATATATATATATATATATATATATATATATATATATATATATATATATATATATATATATATATATATAATATGTATGTATAATATAAAATATAGGTACATGTAGGTATTTATATGTATATATATTATATTGATACAATATCACCTCATCCATATAATATCCAATAATAATATATATAGTCCAGGGCGCATCTCTTTTGAGATGGACGTTGAGAGGTGACTCAAATTTTTTTGCAAAAATTGCTTGAAATAACTCAAATAATAATATTTGAGTTATCCTCCCACTCAAAATGGTCCGGAACATTGTTTAAATAATCAAAATGTCAAAATATGAAGGAAAAATTCGATTTTTTTTTTGTTTTTTGATTATAACTTTAAAACTTTTCATTTCTAAGAAAAGTTGTACTGACATAAAAGTTGCGTAATTAAATTTCCAACAATACAGAATTGGTTAAAAATTTAAAAAATAGTCACCCTTGTTGCAAAATAGCAATAATTTAAAAAAAAAAAACATACAAAAACAAGTATTCGCATTTTACGTTTTTCAACCATTTATACTACATTTCGGACCTTCATATTTTACCCAGAAAAACTTTATGATATAGTAAAATAACACTGTAAATTTCATTAGGATCGGTTTAATCGATTTTGCAAAATAAATTTTGAAATCCAGCTTTCGCAAAAAAAAATTCATTTTTTTTTAATGTTGCAGGAAGGACTGAAAATAAAGCATATAGCAAGTTGAATTTTTTTGCATATAGAAGTGTACTGTACCTTTCATTTGCAATTTGCAAAAGTAAAATCGATCAATTACCACGGCGTCAGACATTTTCTTAAATAAACATTAATTTTTGGTGCTACGCGCAGGACAGCGGTGTTCGATTCACTCAAGTTGATTTCCACCAAAATGTCTTCCAATCTTTATCTAATATATTATTTTCTTACTCTACATTTTGTTGTATTTTAATATTTTAATTCCACAAAAATCAAACTAATTTTATTGTTGTTTGTGAAATATTGTTTAAACAATTTCATATGTTTAAAAATAATAAACTTTTTTTCTCTAAGTTAAAATATATGAACAAAAAAAGTTTTTGCTAAAAAAAGTGTTATTTCAAAGGATAGAGTATGTGTTTTTATTTTGCAATAAACAAATTTATTTATTTATATCGAAATGTAATAAAAATTAAAATGTATCAATCATTATTAAAGGTGATTGGAATGCCCAATCAGAGCAAACTATCCGCTGTCCTGCGCGTAGCACCAATAATTAATGTTTATTTAAAAAAATTCCTGACGCCGTGGTAGTTAATCTATTTTAGTTTAGCAAATTGCAAATGAAAGGTACAGTACACTTCTATAAGCAAAAAAATTCAACTTGCTATCTGCTTTATTTTCAGTCCTGTAACATTTTGAAAAAATGAATTTTTTTTGCGAAAGCTGGATTACAAAACTTATTTTGCAAAATCTATTAAACCGATCTTAATGAAATTTACAGTATTGTTTTACTGTATCATAAAGTTTTTCTTGGTGAAATATGAATGTCCTAAGTGTAGCATAAATGGTTGAAAAACGTAAAATTATAATCAAAAAACGAAGAAAAAAATGAATTTTTCCTTCATTTTTTGACATTTTAATTATTTAAACAATGTTCCGGACCTTTTTGAGAGAAAGGATAACTCAAATATTATTACTTGAGTTATTTTCAAGCAATTTCTGCAAAAAAATTTGAGTCACCTCTCAACGTCCAAATGTACTAATATTTTTACAGATGCGCCCTGGTCTAATATTGTTTTAGATTTTAGATAAATCACATTCTGTATTTATATTCCAAATTCATAAATATATCTATTAATTTCATCCAAGGTCACAAAGCAACCATACTCTCTATCAGATCGAGTTTTTTTCTCGACGAATGATGTGGTTTTTTGGATAGTTCTTATTCATATTAGGAATAAAAACACTTCCTCGCTCTCTCTTATTTTTTTGTTATTATTATTATTGGGCTTGTTTCCAGTTACTCAATTAATTTAAATCATTTATATACAGTAATAAGCACGGTAATAACCGGTAAGATAATGAAAAAGATGGAAAACATAATACATTGCGAAACAAAAAGAGATGTAACTAGTGGAGGTGGAAATTATCGTTATAAACCGTCGCTGTTTGATCCATTAATTAGTTTAAAAGTAATTCTATTTGTTTATCCCAGAGCTTTATTTTGCAATAACTTAAGACAGAAGATAGAAGAATAATGAAGATATGGTAATTCTGCGTAGGTATGCCAAATGAAAGTAGAAAAGTGATACTATCAAAATTTTCTAAAAATAGATAAAAAAATTATCTAATATAGTAAAAAATCCTAATGCCAAATTTTTGAAATTTTGTAGTTTATAAACATTTAGAATAACTTTAAAAATATTGTCCGTAGAAACAGTCTTTTTATATATTCGAAAAGCTAGTATATTAACACCAATTTTCAAATAAAAGAATTTAGCCTGGGTTCATTTGAGACAAAGTTAGCCATGTGTTTTTTTTTAATTCACAGCTAATTTGTTTATAATAATTAAGAAATTTTATTGATGCCATTATAAAGAACGGGATTTGTATTTTTTGTTATAAAATTTGCATAAATATTGTACCTTCACAGCACCCTCTACGAATTTTCAAAAATGTAGTTCAAATGGTTATTAAGGGGAATCTACAGATCCACTGGGTTCAAAAACTAAAAAAAGCAATTTAAAACTACTACCATTTTATATATCTCGGGATTTACTCAATGGATTTTGATCTTTTCTTTTTAAATTTGTATGTAATTTCTAAGTAAATTACAAATATTCAATTAGTTTATAAATTTATTAATTAATAAACAGTCTAGTTTCTTTAAACAATTTTTGAAAATATATTTTTTTTTCCAAAAATCTATTTTTTATTCATAGTATCATTAATGATCATAGAAAAATTAAAGTACACTTTAACAAATAAATTATTTTTATTAGATAATTATTTATTGAAGAAAATTTATTTATTAAAGTACATATTAACTTTTTCTCCGATTAATAATGATAGTATGATTAAAAACATGGATTCTTGGGAAAAAATTATTTTTTCAAAATTTGTTTAAACAAATTAGACTGTTTATTAATTAATAAACATTTAGACAAATTGCATATTTGTAATGTCTTGTAATTAATGCATATAAGAGAAATCACATACAACTTAAAAAAAGAAAGATCAAAATCTATTGAGTAGATCCAGACATATAGAAAATGATAATAGTTTTACATTGCCTTTTTAGTTTTTGAACTTGTGCGTTTGTCGGCTCTCGCTCCCCATTCACTTTCCACGACTAGTCTCCATTTTAACTATATTTTTAAAAATTTGTGTAAAATACCAGCTTTTCGATTATGTAAAATTATTTTTTCTAAGGACAATATTTTTAAAGTTATTCTAAATGTTTATAAACTACAAAATTTCAAAAATTTGGCATTAGGATTTTTGACTATATTGGATAATTTTTTTATCTTTTTTTAATACATTTTCATAGTATCACTTTTCTACTTTCATTTGGCATACGCAGAATTGCCCTATCTTTATTATTTTCTGTCTTACGTTATTGCAAAGTAAAGGTCTCTGGGATAAACAAATAGAAAAAAATTTTAAACTAATTAATGGATCAGTCTCAAATTTGATGGTTTGTTAAGTATCCCAATATCCAACTTTAGGTGAAACGCTAAAGTTCTAAGT